>NC_138773.1:133999612-136849612 GCF_965119305.1 Pelophylax lessonae
AAAAAAGCGGAAGCACTCTCACGACTAGCCGAGAAAGATTGCACTGAGGTTCCCTCAGTTCCTATAATACCACTTGAACGTATTATCGGAGTCGTTCGCTCACTAAAGGAGGAGATTTTGCACAGCAAAGGGTTGGATTCACCTCCACCACAACTAACTACTGACGCAGAAGGCTTCCTCTACTACAACGATAAATTATACATACCCCCTACTATGCGAACCAAGATCTTAGAATTGTCGCATGATGTACCTATGGCAGGACATATGGGTATGACTAAAACTCTCAATCTACTCACTAGGCAATTTTGGTGGCCAGACATGAAGACAACCGTAAAAAAGTTCGTTTCATCTTGTGATATCTGTGCAAGGTCTAAAATTGACAACATGAAACCATCAGGATTACTTTGTAGTTTACCGATACCCCACGTTCCGTGGGAAGTGGGATCCTTAGACTTCATAGTGGAATTACCACCTTCCAAAGGATTCAACACCATCTTGGTATCAGTGGACCATCTGACCAAGATGGCACATTTCACCCCTAACCGAAAACTACCTTCATCCAAACAAACAGCAGAATTACTTGTGAAACATGTCTTTAAGTTACAAGGTATTCCAAAAAGGAGATCTGAAGAAGGGCTTGGCCCGAAACATGTCATTTCCCTCCAATTGTGGCATTCCCCAATAGCTCCGCCAGGTGACCCTTTGGTGGTGCAAGAGCCGGGTCGTTGGTGAGCTACCTCCACACTTCCGGCTACATCGTTGGTCCAGCCCCTGGTGCGCATGTCGGCGCTAGGCACCTGGTGACGTCATCTCCCGGCGCCGCTTCAGCAGGGACTGACGAGCAGCGGCCGCTGCCACCTCGGGCGCGCACCACCACCGGAGCTGTAGGTCGGGGTTTGAGGATACCACCCCTCCATCAACCTCTTCTCACCCCAGGCATCGCCCCATCCGGAGACTCACCCGCAGCGAAGGTTCCCGATCCGATCGAGGCTGTCAGTCAGTCCATCAACAGGTGACACACTGTCCAGACCTTACTGGTGGTAAGGCGTTGTTTTCCTGCCTCTGGGTCCTCCTTGCTTTTTGAGTTATCTCCTTTGGTACCATGTCTACATGCTCAGTATTACTTCCCTGGCACACCATTGGTTTCTCCTTGACCAGGAGCCTATTTTATTGATTTTAATAAACAAGTTTATCATCCAGATCCCAAACAGCATCCAAGTTCTTTCTTTCTTTTCATGTCATTTTGTCCGGGAGCGTCATCATACCCGATTTTTTTGTGTTGCTATTCCAAAAACACTGCTGTCTGACCGTGGTTCACAATTTATCTCAAAGTTTTGGCTAGCTCTATGTCAGATACTGCGAATAGAGCGTAACCTCACTTCTCCCTACCACCCTCAGACCAACGGACAGACAGAGAGAGTTAGCCAGTGCATTGAACAGTACCTGCGTTGCTATACTTCGTATCTACAGGACGATTGGGCAGATCTCCTCCCACTGGCGGAATTCGCATATAACAACGCTACTCATAGCACTACTAAGCAAAGTCCGTTTTACCTGAATTATGGGTTTCATCCCACACTCCTTCCTCCACGTATCTTACCATCAAGTAATCCAGTGGCATCTGATTATCTTGCCCAGATAAAAGATTCTCTGGGATTACTCAACAATACCATATCTCATGCTCATAGCCAACAAAAAAAGTACTATGACCTCCGTAGGAAACCCTCTCCCCAATATGCCATTGGGGATCTTGTTTGGCTTTCTACAAAAAATCTGAGACTAGAGATCCCTAGTAAAAAACTTGGACCTCTGTTTCTGGGACCTTTCCCAATAGAGAAGCTTATTGGTAAAGCTGCAGTACAACTCACATTGCCAGTAGACCTCAAGATACATCCTGTCTTCCATGTGTCTCTACTGAAGCCCCATGTTCCTAACCAAGGAATAAGGCCTACTATCTCACCTCCACCTCCTGTACAAGTGGAAGGTGGAGAAGAATTTGAGATAAAGGAAATTTTGGATTCCCGTTTCAATAGAAGAAGACTCCAGTATCTTGTACGATGGAAGAATTATGGGCCCCAAGATGACACCTGGCTGGATACCTCCGATATACATGCCCCTAGACTGATTCGCAATTTCCACTCGAAATATCCGGAAAAAACAGTTCTAGAGGCCTTCCGGAGCCGGCCTTAAGGGGGGGTACTGTAATGTTCCGGTACCTCTGGTACCCTTGCTTCCATATTTCTCCTCTCTTAATTGCGTCCCATCTTGTATAACAAAGGACGCATATACCTTTAAGACCGGATGACATCACTGCCGAGCGCCGCTATGAGCGGCTATTTCAATCGCCGGTTTGCTCTCACTCATCGCTCGTTCAAACCCACATGTTCATCGCACCTACGCCTGAGAAGTCGGAGCTGCTGACATACCTTCCTTGCTGAACTGAAGCCGGAAACCTCGCTGGTGATCCGTATCTCGCTACGGGATCACCCCTCTCCAATGGACACTGTTATTCCTAAACCTATCTAAGTGATAAGTACCCCGCAGGGGATTCTTGCTACCAATCTCCTACTGTCATCTACTGCAATTACCAAGACTATCTATCTATCTATTCACTATCACCTGCATAAGACTGTTAGCTCTTGGGACTACCTTGAACTATCCTTGCACTAGGTTACTCTGTCTAAGTATACTTCATCTGTGTCCTCTTACCATCTGCACTATACTTGACATCAGAACCTATCTGCTTTACCATCACCTGCAACTCTCCTAATACTACTTCTAGTGCTTACCATACAATAGCCTGTCTCTCATCTATATCCTCATATACTCTATCCCTCCATTAAACATCTATTGATATATATATAGTATATAACAGGCTGTACACGGTGATGAAGTCCTGAGAGTTGGATATGTTGTTCAACAGATTCTCTACAAGGCTACTGAGTGTAATAATTCTGCAGCTGTAAATCCATCCACAAACAAAAACGCATGAACGTTACAGTATCTCACTGTAAAATATGCGGATAGGGCAGCAATAAACTCTTTTGGTCCCCTAAATAGTTTTTTTATTGCAAGGCGCAATACAACAGTACGCAATGGGTGTATCTCACTGTAACATATGCGGACAGGGCCGCAATAAACTTTTTTGCCCCTATGTTTTTTAATCGCATGGCGCAATACAACAGTACGCAAAGGGTGTATCTCACTGTAACATATGCAGACAGGGTCGCAATTTAAATTTTTTGGTCCCCTAAATAGTTTTTTTATTGCAAGGCGCAATTCAACAGTACGCAATGGGTGTATCTCACTGTAACATATGCAGACAGCGCCGAAATTTTACATTTTTTTGTCCCCTAAATAGTTTTTTATTGCAAGGCTCAATACAACAGTACGCAATGGGTGTATCTCACTGTAACATATGCGGACAGGGCCGCAATAAACTTTTTTGCCCCTAAATGTTTATTTAATCGCACGGCGCAATACAACAGTACGCAATGGGTGTATGTCACTGTGATATATGCAGACAGGGCCGCAATCAACTTTTTTTGTCCCCTAAATAGTTTTTTTTATTGCAAGGCGCAATTCAACAGTACGCAATGGGTGTATCTCACTGTAACATGTGCAGACAGGACCGCAATCAACTTTTTTGGTCCCAAAATAGTTTTTTTTATTGCAAGTTGCAATTACACAGTACGCAATGGGTGTATCTCACTGTAACATATGCAGACAGGGCCTCAATCAACTTTTGTTGCCCCCTAAATAGTTTTTTTTATTGCAAGGCGCAATAGAACAGTATGCAATGGGTGTAACTCACTGTCACATATGCAGACAGGGCCGCAATCAACTTTTTTGTCCTATAAATATTTTTTTATTGCAAGGCGCAATTCAACAGTATGCAATGGGTGTATCTCACTGTAAAATATGCAGACAGGGCCGCAATCAACTTTTTGTTCCCTAAATAGTTTTTTTTATTGTAAGGCGCAATTCAACAGTACGCAGTGGGTGTATCTCACTGTAACATATGCGGACAGGGCCACAATAAACTCTTTTGGTCCCCTAAATAGTTTATTTTTATTGCAAGGCGCAATACAACAGTAAGCAAAGGGTGTATCTCACTATAACATATGCGGACAGGGCCACAATAAACTTTTTTGCCCCTATATGTTTTTTTAATCGCATGGCGCAATACAACAGTACGCAATGGGTGTATGTCACTGTGACATATGCAGACAGGGCCGCAATCAACTTTTTTTGTCCCCAAAATATTTTTTTTTATTGCAAGGCACAATTCAACAGTACGCAATGGGTGTATCTCACTGAAACATATGCAGACAGGGCCGCAATCAACTTTTTTGGTCCCCTAAATCGTTTTTTTTATTGCAAGGCGCAATTCAACAGTACGCAATGGGTGTATCTCACTGTAACATATGCAGAAAGGGCCGAAATTAACTTTTTTGGTCCCCTAAATAGTTTTTTTATTGCAAGGCGCAATTCAACAGTATGCAATGGGTGTATCTCACTGTAACATGTGCAGACAGGGCCGCAATCAACTTTTTTGGTCCCTAAATAGTTTTTTTATTGCAAGTTGCAATTATACAGTACGCAATGGGTGTTTCTCACTGTAACATATGCAGACAGGGCCTCAATCAACTTTTGTTGCCCCCTAAATAGTTTTTTTATTGCAAGGCGCAATAGAACAGTATGCAATGCGTGAAACTCACTGTCACATATGCAGACAGGGCCGCAATCAACTATTTTGTCCTCTAAATATTTTTTTTTATTGCAAGGCGCAATTCAACAGTACGCAATGGTTGTATGTCACTGTAAAATATGCAGACAGGGCCGCGATAAACTTTTTTGCCCCTATATGTTTTTTTAATCGCATGGCGCAATACAACAGTACGCAATGGGTGTATGTCACTGTGACATATGCAGACAGGGCCGCAATCAACTTTTTTTGTCCCCAAAATAGTTTTTTTATTGCAAGGCGCAATTCAACAGTACGCAATGGGTGTATCTCACTGTAACATATGCAGACAGGGCCGCAATCAACTTTTTTGGTCCCCTAAATAGTTTTTTTTATTGCAAGACGCAATACAACAGTACGCAATGGGTGTATCTCACTGTAACATATGCAGACAGGGCCGCAATCAACTTTTTTTGTCCCCTAAATTGTTTTTTTATTGCAAGGCGCAATTCAACAGTACACAATGGGCGTATCTCACTTTAACATATGCAGACCGGGCCGCAATCAACTTTTTTGTCCCGTAAATAGTTTTTTTATTGCAAGGCGCAATTCAATAGTACGTAATGGGTGTATCTCACTGTAACATAGGCAGACAGGGCTGCAATCAACTTTTTTGGTCCCCTAAATAGTTTTTTTATTGCAAGGCGCAATAGAAAAGTATGCAATGGGTGAATTTCACTGTAACATATGCAGACAGGGCAGCAATAAACTCTTTTGTCTCCTAAATCGTTTTTTTTTTATTGCACGGCGCAATAGAACAGTATGCAATGGGTGTATGTCACTGTAACATATGCAGACAGGGAAGCAATAAACTCTTTTGTCCCCTAAATAGTTTTTTTATTGCAAAGCATAATTCAACAGTACGCAATGGGTGTATCTCACTGTAACATATGCGGACAGGGCAGCAATAAACTATTTTGTCCCCTAAATAGTTTTTTTTATTGCACGGCGCAATGGAACAGTATGCAATGGGTGTATTTCACTGTAACATATGCAGACAGGGCAGCAATAAACTCTTTTGTCCCCTAAATTGTTTTTTTTTATTGCAAGGTGCAATTATACAGTACGCAATGGGTGTATCTCACTGTAACATATGCAGACAGGCCAGCAATCAACTTTTGTTGCCCCCTAAATAGTTTTTATATTGCAAGGCGCAATTCAACAGTATGCAATGGGTGTATCTCACTGTAACATATGCAAACAGGGCCGCAATCAACCTTTTTGGTCCCCTAAATAGTTTTTTTATTGCAAGGCGCAATACAACAGTACGCAATGGGTGTAACTCACTGTCACATATGCAGACAGGGCCGCAATAAACTCTTTTTGTCCCCTAAATAGTTTTTTTTATTGTAAGGCGCAATCCAACAGTACGCAATGGGTGTATCTCACTGTAACATATGCGGACAGGGCAGCAATAAACTCTTTTGGTCCCCTAAATAGTTTTTTTATTGCAAGGCGCAATACAACAGTACGCAATGGGTGTATCTCACTGTAACATATGCGGACAGGGCCACAATAAAAACTTTTTTGCCCCTATATGTTTTTTTTAATCGCATGGCGCAATACAACAGTACGCAATGGGTGTATGTCACTGTGACATATGCAGACAGGGCCGCAGTCAACTTTTTTGACCCCTAAATAGTTTTTTTATTGCAAGGCGCAATTCAACAGTACGCTATGGGTGTATCTCACTGTAACATATGCAGACAGGGCCGCAATCAACTTTTTTGGTCCCCTAAATAGTTTTTTTTTTATTGCAAGGCTCAATACAACAGTACGCAATGGGTGTATCTCACTGTAACATATGCAGACAGGGCCGCAATTTCAATTTTTTGGTCCCCTAAATAGTTTTTTTATTGCAAGGCGTAATTCAACAGTACGCAATGGGTGTATCTCACTGTAACATATGCAGACAGGGCCGCAATCAACTTTTTTGGTCCCTAAATATTTTTTTTATTGCAAGGCGCAATTCAACAGTATGCAATGGGTGTATCTCACTTTAACATATGCATACAGGGCCGCAATCAACTTTTTTTGTCCCCTAAATAGTTTTTTTATTTCAAGGCGCAATTCATCAGTACGCGATGGCTGTATGTCACTGTAACATATGCGGACAGGGCAGCAATAAACTCTTTTGGTCCCCTAAATAGTTTTTTTATTGCAAGGCACAATACAACAGTACGCAATGGGTGTATCTCACTGTAACATATGCGGACAGGGCCGCAATAAACTTTTTTGCCCCTAAATGTTTTTTTTTTATTGCACGGCGCAATACAATAGTACGCAATGGGTGTATGTCACTGTAACATATGCAGACAGGGCCGCAATCAAATTTTTTGTCCCCAAATAGTTTTTTTTATTGCAAGGCGCAATTCAATAGTACGTAATGGGTGTATCTCACTGTAACATATGCAGACAGAGCAGCAATAAACTCTTTTGTCCCCTAAAATGTTTTTTTATTGAAGGCGCAATAGAACAGTATGCAATGGGTGTATGTCACTTTAACAAATGTGGACAGGGAAGCAATAAACTCTTTTGTCCCCTAAATAATTTTCTTTTATTGCAAGGCGCAATTCAACGGTACGCAATGGGTGTATCTCACTGTAACATATGCAAACAGGGCCGCAATCAACCTTTTTGGTCCCCTAAATAGTTTTTTTATTGCAAGGCGCAATACAACAGTGCGCAATGGGTGTAACTCACTGTCACATATGCAGACAGGGCCGCAATCAACTTTTTTGTGCCCTAAATAGTTTTTTTTATTGTAAGGCGCAATTCAACAGTACGCAATGGGTGTATCTCACTGTAACATATGCGGACAGGGCAGCAATAAACTCTTTTGGTCCCCTAAATAGTTTTTTTATTGCAAGGCGCAATACAACAGTACGCAATGGGTGTATCTCACTGCAACATATGCGGACAGGTCAGCAATAAACTCTTTTGGTCCCCTAAATATTTTTTTTATTGCACGGCGCAATACAATAGTACGCAATGGGTGTATGTCACTGTAACATATGCAGACAGGGCAGTAATAAACTCTTTTGTCCCCTAAATAGTTTTTTTTTTATTGCAATGCGCAATGGAACAGTATGCAATGGGTGTATGTCACTAAAATATGCAGACAGGGAAGGAATAAACTCTTTTGTCCCCTAAATAATTTTTTTTTTTGCACGGTGCAATAGAACAGTATGCAATGGGTGTATGTCACTAACATATGCAGACAGGGCAGCAATAAACTCTTTTGTCCCCTAAATAGTTTTTTTTATTGCAAGGCGCAATTCAACAGTACGCAATGGGTGTATCTCACTGTAACATACGCGGACAGGGCAGCAATAAACTCTTTTGTCCCCTAAATAGTTTTTTTTATCGCAAGGTGCAATTCAAGAGTACGCAATAGGTGTTTGTCATTGTAACATATGCGGACAGGGAAGCAATAAACTCTTTTGTCCCCTAAATCGTTTTTTTTATTGCACGGCGCAATACAACAGTATGCAATGGGTGTATGTCACTGTAACATATGCTGACAGGGCAGTGATAAACTCTTTTGTCCCGTAAATCGTTTTTTTTATTGAAAGGCGCAATTCAACAGTACGCAATGGGTGTATCTCACTGTAACATATGCGGACAGGGCAGCAATAAACTCTTTTGTCCCCTAAATAATTTTTCTTTTATTGCACGGCGCAATAGAACAGTATGCAATGGGTGTATCTAACTGTAACTTATGCAGATAGGGCAGCAATAAACTCTTTTGTCTCCTAAATCGTTTTTTTTATTGCAAGGCGCAATACAACAGTATGCAATGGGTGTATCTCACTGTAACATACGCGGACAGGTCATCAATAATCTCTTTTGGTCCCCTAAATAGTTTTTTTTATTGCAAGGCACAATTCAACAGTACGCAATGGGTGTATCTCACTGTAACATACGCGGACAGGGCCGCAATCAACTTTTTTGGTCCCTAAATAGTTTTTTTATTGCAAGGTGCAATTCAACAGTATGGCAATGGGTGTATGTCACTGTGACATATGCAGACAGGGCCGCAATCAACTTTTTTGGTCCCCTAAATATTTTTTTTATTGCAAGGCGCAATACAACAGTACGCAATGGGTGTATGTCACTGTGCATATGCAGACAGATCGCAATCAACTTTTTTTGTCCCCTAAATAGTATTTTTATTGCAAGGCGCAATTCAACAGTACGCAATCGGAGTATCTCATTGTAACATAGGCAGACAGGGCCAAAATCAACATTTTTGTCCCCCAAATAGTTTTTTTATTGCAAGGCACAATACAACACTATGCAATGGATTTATCTCACTGTAACATATGCAGACAGGGCGGCAATCAACTTTTTTTGTCCCCTAAATAGTTTTTTTTATTGCAAAGTGCAATTCAAAAGTACGCAATGGGTGTATCTCACTGTAACATATGTGGACAGGGCAGCAATAAACTCTTTTGGTCCCCTAAATAGTTTTTTTATTGCAAGGCGCAATACAACAGTACGCAATGAGTGTTTCTCACTGTAACATATGCAGACAGGGCCGCATTTAACTTTTTTGGTCCCCTAAATAGTTTTTTTATTGCAAGGCGCAATTCAACAGTACGCAATGGGTGTATGTCACTTTAACAAATGCGGACAGGGCAACAATAAACTCCTTTGTCCCCGAAATAGTTTTTTTTTATTGCACGGCGCAATACAACAGTATGCAATGGGTGTATGTCACTGAAATATATGCTGACAGGGCAGTGATAAACTCTTTTGTATCCTAAATAGTTTTTCTATTGCACGGCGCAATAGAACAGTATGCAATGGGTGTATGTCACTGTAACATATGCGGACAGGGCAGCAATAAACTCTTTTTTGTCCCCTATATAGTTTTCTTTATTGCATGCCGCAATAGAACAGTATTAAATGGGTGAATGTCACTGTAACATATGCGGACAGGGCAAAAATAAACTCTTTTGTGCCTTAAATAGTTTTTTTCTTTGCAAGGCGCAATACAACAGTATGCAATGGGTGTATGTCACTGTAACATATGCGGACAGGGCAGCAGTAAACTCTTTTGACCCCTAAATAGTTTTTGTTATTGAGCGGCGCAATAGAACGGTATGCAATGGATGTATTTCACTGTAACATATGCGGACAGGGCAGCAATAAACTCTTTTGTCCCCTAAATAGTTTTTTTATTGCACGGCGCAATAGAACAGTATGCAATGGGTGTATGTCACTGTAACATATGCGGACAGGGCAGCAATAAACTCTTTTGTCCCCTAAATAGTTTTTTTTTTATTGCACGGCGCAAAAGAACAGTATGCAACGGGTTTATGTCACTGTAACATATGCGGACAGGGCAGCAATAAACTCTTTTGTCCCCTAAATAGTTTTTGTTATTGCACGGCGCAATAGAACAGCATGCAATGGATGTATTTCACTGTAACATATGCGGACAGGGCAGCAATAAAATTTTTTGTCCTCTAAATAGTTTTTTTATTGCACGGCGCAATAGAACAGTATGCAATGGGTGTATCTCACTGTAACATATGTGGACAGGGCAGCAATAAACTCTTTTGGTCCCCTAAATAGTTTTTTTATTGCAAGGCGCAATACAACAGTACGCAATGAGTGTTTCTCACTGTAACATATGCAGACAGGGCCGCATTTAACTTTTTTGGTCCCCTAAATAGTTTTTTTATTGCAAGGCGCAATTCAACAGTACGCAATGGGTGTATGTCACTTTAACAAATGCGGACAGGGCAACAATAAACTCCTTTGTCCCCGAAATAGTTTTTTTTTATTGCACGGCGCAATACAACAGTATGCAATGGGTGTATGTCACTGAAATATATGCTGACAGGGCAGTGATAAACTCTTTTGTATCCTAAATAGTTTTTCTATTGCACGGCGCAATAGAACAGTATGCAATGGGTGTATGTCACTGTAACATATGCGGACAGGGCAGCAATAAACTCTTTTTTGTCCCCTATATAGTTTTCTTTATTGCATGCCGCAATAGAACAGTATTAAATGGGTGAATGTCACTGTAACATATGCGGACAGGGCAAAAATAAACTCTTTTGTGCCTTAAATAGTTTTTTTCTTTGCAAGGCGCAATACAACAGTATGCAATGGGTGTATGTCACTGTAACATATGCGGACAGGGCAGCAGTAAACTCTTTTGACCCCTAAATAGTTTTTGTTATTGAGCGGCGCAATAGAACGGTATGCAATGGATGTATTTCACTGTAACATATGCGGACAGGGCAGCAATAAACTCTTTTGTCCCCTAAATAGTTTTTTTATTGCACGGCGCAATAGAACAGTATGCAATGGGTGTATGTCACTGTAACATATGCGGACAGGGCAGCAATAAACTCTTTTGTCCCCTAAATAGTTTTTTTTTTATTGCACGGCGCAAAAGAACAGTATGCAACGGGTTTATGTCACTGTAACATATGCGGACAGGGCAGCAATAAACTCTTTTGTCCCCTAAATAGTTTTTGTTATTGCACGGCGCAATAGAACAGCATGCAATGGATGTATTTCACTGTAACATATGCGGACAGGGCAGCAATAAAATTTTTTGTCCTCTAAATAGTTTTTTTATTGCACGGCGCAATAGAACAGTATGCAATGGGTGTATGTCACTGTAACATATGTGGACAGGGCAGCAATAAACTCTTTTGTCCCCTAAATCGTTTTTTTTATTGCACGGCGCAATACAACAGTATGCAATGGGTGTATGTCACTGTAACATATGCTGACAGGGCAGCGATAAACTCTGTCCCCTAAATAGTTTTTCTATTGCACGGCGCAATAAAACAGTATGCAATGGGTGTATGTCACTGTAACATATGTGGACAGGGCAGCAATAAATTCTTTTGTCCCCTAAATCGTTTTTATTATTGCACGACGCAATGGAACAGTGTCCAATGGGTGTATGTCACTGTAACATATGTGGACAGGGCAGCAATAAACTCTTTTGTCCCCTAAATATTTTTTTTATTGCATGGCGCAATAGAACAGTATGCAATGGGTGTATCTCACTGTAACATATGCGGACAGGGCCGCAATACACTTTTTTGCCCCTAAATGTTTTTTTTTTATTGCACGGCGCAATACAATAGTACGCAATGGGTGTATGTCACTGTGACATATGCAGACAGGGCCGCAATCAACTTTTTTGTCCCCTAAATAGTTTTTTTTATTGCAAGGCGCAATTCAATAGTACGTAATGGGTGTATCTCACTGTAACATATGCAGACAGAGCAGCAATAAACTCTTTTGTCCCCTAAATAGTTTTTTTATTGAAGGCGCAATATAACAGTATGCAATGGGTGTATGTCACTTTAACAAATGTGGACAGGGAAGCAATAAACTCTTTTGTCCCCTAAATAATTTTCTTTTATTGCAAGGCGCAATTCAACGGTACGCAATGGGTGTATCTCACTGTAACATATGCAAACAGGGCCGCAATCAATCTTTTTGGTCCCCTAAATAGTTTTTTTATTGCAAGGCGCAATACAACAGTACGCAATGGGTGTAACTCACTGTCACATATGCAGACAGGGCCGCAATCAACTTTTTTGTGCCCTAAATAGTTTTTTTATTGTAAGGCGCAATTCAACAGTACGCAATGGGTGTATCTCACTGTAACATATGCGGACAGGGCAGCAATAAACTCTTTTGGTCCCCTAAATATTTTTTTTATTGCACGGCGCAATACAATAGTACGCAATGGGTGTATGTCACTGTAACATATGCAGACAGGGCAACAATAAACTCTTTTGTCCCCTAAATAGTTTTTTTTTATTGCAAGGCGCAATGGAACAGTATGCAATGGGTATTTGTCATTGTAACATATGCGGACAGGGCAGCAATAAACTCTTTTGTCCTTTAAATCATATTTTTATTGCACGGCGCAATAGAACAGTATGCAATGGGTGAATGTCACTTTAACAAATGCGGACAGGGAAGCAATAAACTCTTTTGTCCCCTAAATAATTTTTTTTTTTGCACGGTGCAATAGAACAGTATGCAATGGGTGTATGTCACTAACATATGCAGACAGGGCAGCAATAAACTCTTTTGTCCCCTAAATAGTTTTTTTTATTGCAAGGCGCAATTCAACAGTACGCAATGGGTGTATCTCACTGTAACATATGCGGAAAGGGCAACAATAAACTCTTTTGTCCCCTAAATATTTTTTTTTAATTGCAAGGCGCAATTCAAGAGTACGCAATGGGTGTTTGTCATTGTAACATATGCGGACAGGGAAGCAATAAACTCTTTTGTCCCCTAAATCGTTTTTTTTATTGCACGGCGCAATACAACAGTATGCAATGGGTGTATGTCACTGTAACATATGCTGACAGGGCAGTGATAAACTCTTTTGTCCCGTAAATAGGTTTTTTTTATTGAAAGGCGCAATTCAACAGTACGCAATGGGTGTATCTCACTGTAACATATGCGGACAGGGCAGCAATAAACTCTTTTGTCCCCTAAATAATTTTTTTTTATTGCACGGCGCAATAGAACAGTATGCAATGGGTGTATCTAACTGTAACATATGCAGATAGGGCAGCAATAAACTCTTTTGTCCCCTAAATAGTTTTTTTTATTGCAAGGCGCAATACAAAAGTATGCAATGGGTGTATCTCACTGTAACATACGCGGACAGGGCCGCAATCAACTTTTATGGTCCCTAAATAGTTTTTTTATTGCAAGGCGCAATTCAACAGTACGCAATGGGTGTAACTCACTATCACATATGCAGACAGGGCCGCAATCAACTTTTGTTGTCCCCTAAATATTTTTTTTATTGCAAGGCACAATTCAACAGTACTCAATGGGTGTATCTCACTGTAACATATGCAGTCAGGGCCGCAATCAACTTTTTTGGTCCCCTAAATATTTTTTTTATTGCAAGGCGCAATACAACAGTACGCAATGGGTGTAACTCACTATCACATATGCAGACAGGGCCGCAATAAACTTTTTTGGTCCCCTAAATAGTTTTTTAATTGCAAGGGCAATTCAACAGTACGCAATGGGTGTATCTCACTGTAACATATGCGGACAGGGCAGCAATCAACTTTTTTGGTCCCCTAAATAGATTTTTTTTTTGCAAGGCGCAATACAACAGTACGCAATGGGTGTATCTCACTGTAAAATATGCGGACAGGGCCGCAATAAACTTTTTTGCCCCTATATTTTTTTTTAATCGCACGGCACAATACAACAGTACGCAATGGGTGTATGTCACTGTGCATATGCAGACAGACCGCAATCAACTTTTTTTGTCCCCTAAATAGTATTTTTATTGCAACGCGCAATTCAACAGTACGCAATCGGAGTATCTCATTGTAACATAGGCAGTCAGGGCCAAAATCAACATTTTTTGTCCCCCAAATCGTTTTTTTATTGCAAGGCACAATACAACAGTATGCAATGGATGTATCTCACTGTAACATATGCAGACAGGGAGGCAATCAACATTTTTTGTCCCCTAAATAGTTTTTTTTAGTGCAAAGCGCAATTCAACAGTACGCAATGGGTGTATCTCACTGTAACATATGCGGACAGGGCAGCAATAAACTCTTTTGGTCCCCTAAATAGTTTTTTTATTGCAAGGCGCAATACAACAGTACGCAATGAGTGTTTCTCACTGTAACATATGCAGACAGGGCCGCATTTAACTTTTTTGGTCCCCTAAATAGTTTTTTTTATTGCAAGGCGCAATTCAACAGTACGCAATGGGTGTATCTCACTGTAAAATATGCGGACAGGGCAACAATAAACTCTTTTGTCCCCTAAATAGTTTTTTTATTGCACGGCGCAATAGAACAGTATGCAACGGGTTTATGTCACTGTAACATATGCGGACAGGGCAGCAATAAACTCTTTTGTCCCCTAAATAGTTTTTGTTATTGCACGGCGCAATAGAACAGCATGCAATGGATGTATTTCACTGTAACATATGCGGACAGGGCAGCAATAACATTTTTTGTCCCCTAAATAGTTTTTTTATTGCACGGCGCAATAGAACAGTATGCAATGGGTGTATGTCACTGTAACATATGTGGACAGGGCAGCAATAAACTCTTTTGTCCCCTAAATCGTTTTTTTTTATTGCACGGCGCAATACAACAGTATGCAATGGGTGTATGTCACTGTAACATTTGCTGACAGGGCAGCGATAAACTCTGTCCCCTAAATAGTTTTTCTATTGCACGGCGCAATAAAACAGTATGCAATGGGTGTATGTCACTGTAACATATGTGGACAGGGCAGCAATAAATTCTTTTGTCCCCTAAATCGTTTTTATTATTGCACGACGCAATGGAACAGTGTCCAAAGGGTGTATGTCACTGTAACATATATTGACAGGGCAGCAATATACTCTTTTGTCCCCTAGTTTTTTTTTATTGCATGGCGCAATAGAACAGTATGCAACGGGTGTATGTCGCTGTATCATATGCGGTCAGGGCAGCAATAAACTCTTTTGTCCCCTAAATAGTTATTTTTTTTCTGCACGGCGCAATAGAACAGTAT
Source organism: Pelophylax lessonae (assembly GCF_965119305.1). NCBI lineage: Eukaryota > Metazoa > Chordata > Amphibia > Anura > Ranidae > Pelophylax > Pelophylax lessonae. The sequence goes on from NC_138773.1 coordinate 134,014,911, forward strand.
GCAATGGGTGTATTTCACTGTAACATATGTGGACAGGACAGCAATAAACTCTTTTGTCCCCTAAATAGTTTTTGTTATTGAACGGCGCAATAGAACAGTATGCAATGGATGTATTTCACTGTAACATATGAGGACAGGGCAGCAATAAACTCTTTTGTCCCCTAAATAGTTTTTTTATTGCACGGCGCAATAGAACAGTATGCAATGGGTGTATTTCACTGAAACATATGCGGACAGGGCAGCAATAAACTCTTTTGTCCCCTAAAAAGTATTTTTTATTGCACGACGCAATAGAACAGTATGCAATGGGTGTATGTCACTGTAACATATATCGACAGGGCAGCAAAAACTCTTTTGTCCCCTAAATAGTTTTTGTTATTGAACGGCGCAATCGAACGGTATGCAATGGATGTATTTCACTGTAACATATGCGGACAGGGAAGCAATAAACTCTTTTGTTCCCTAAATAGTTTTTTTATTACAAGGCGCAATAGAACAGTATGCAATGGGTGTATGTCACTGTAACATATGCGGACAGGGCAGCAATAAACTGTTTTGTCCCCTAAATAGTTTTTTTATTGCACGGCGCAATAGAACAGTATGCAACGGGTTTATGTCACTGTAACATATGAGGACAGGGCAGCAATAAACTCTTTTGTCCCCTAAATAGTTTTTGTTATTGCACGGCGCAATAGAACAGCATGCAATGGATGTATTTCACTGTAACATATGCGGACAGGGCAGCAATAAAATTTTTTGTCCCCTAAATAGTTTTTTTATTGCACGGCGCAATAGAACAGTATGCAATGGGTGTATGTCACTGTAACATATGTGGACAGGGCAGTAATAAACTCTTTTGTCCCCTAAATCGTTTTTTTTTATTGCACGGCGCAATACAACAGTATGCAATGGGTGTATGTCACTGTAACATATGCTGACAGGGCAGCGATAAACTCTGTCCCCTAAATAGTTTTTCTATTGCACGGCGCAATAAAACAGTATGCAATGGGTGTATGTCACTGTAACATATGTGGACAGGGCAGCAATAAATTCTTTTGTCCCCTAAATCGTTTTTATTATTGCACGACGCAATGGAACAGTGTCCAATGGGTGTATGTCACTGTAACATATGTGGACAGGGCAGCAATAAACTCTTTTGTCCCCTAAATAGTTTTTTTTTTATTGCATGGCGCAATAGAACAGTATGCAACGGGTGTATGTCGCTTGTAGTGGTTTCTGCGGGTAGTATGGTGACTTTCAAAAGACTCTTAGACTTACATCTCAAGGATCAGGAGATAAAGGGCTATGTTAGATGATTACAGTCACACACACCTACACAGGTTGAACTGGATGGACTATTGTCTTTATTCACCTACTATGTAACTATGTAACAGTATGCAATGGATGTATTTCACTGTAACATATGCGGACAGGGCAGCAATAAACTCTTTTGTCCCCTAAATAGTTTTTATTATTGCACGACGCAATAGAACAGTGTCCAATGGGTGTATGTCACTGTAACATATGCGGACAGGGCAACAATAAACTCTTCTGTGCCCTAAATAGTTTTTTTTTTATTGCACGGCACAATAGAACAGTATGCAATGGGTGTATTTCACTGAAACATATGCGGACAGGGCAGCAATAAACTCTTTTGTCCCCTAAATAGTATTTTTTATTGCACGGCGCAATACAACAGTATGCAATGGGTGTATGTCACTGTAACATATGCGGACAGGGCAACAATAAACTCTTCTGTGCCCTAAATAGTTTTTTTTTTATTGCAAGGCGCAATAGAACAGTATGCAATGGGTGTATGTCACTGTAACATATGCGGACAGTTCAGCAATAAACTCTTTTGTCCCCTAAATCGTTTTTTTTAATTGCGCGGCACAATAGAACAGTATGCAATGGGTGTATGTCACTGTAACATATGCAGCCAGGGCCGCAATCAACTTTTGTTGCCCCCTAAAAAGTTTTTTTATTGCAAGGCGCAATAGAACAGTATGCAATGGGTGTATGTCACTGTAACATATGTGGACAGGGCAGTAATAAACTCTTTTGTCCCCTAAATCGTTTTTTTTTATTGCACGGCGCAATACAACAGTATGCAATGGGTGTATGTCACTGTAACATATGCTGACAGGGCAGCGATAAACTCTGTCCCCTAAATAGTTTTTCTATTGCACGGCGCAATAAAACAGTATGCAATGGGTGTATGTCACTGTAACATATGTGGACAGGGCCGCAATCAACTTTTTTGTCCCCTAAATAGTTTTTTTTTATTGCAAGGCGCAATTCAACAGTACGCAATGGGTGTATCTCACTGTAACATAAGCAGACAGGGCCGTAATCAACTTTTTTGGTCCCCTTAATAGATTTTTTTTTTGCAAGGCGCAAAACAACAGTTCGCAATGGGTGTATCTCACTGTAACATTTGCAGACAGGGCCGCAATCAACTTTTTTGTCCCCTAAATAGTTTTTTTTAATTGTAAGGGGCAATAAAACAGTATGCAATGGGTGTATCTCACTGTAACATTTGCAGACAGGGCCGCAATCAACTTTTTTGTCCCCTAAATCGTTTTTTTTATTGCAAGGCTCAATACAACAGTACGCAATGGGTGTATCTCACTGTAACATATGCAGACAGGGCAGCAATAAACTCTTTTGGTCCCCTAACTAGTTTTTTAATTGCAAGGCTCAATACAACAGTATGCAATGGGTGTATCTCACTGTAACATATGTGGACAGGATAGCAATAAACTCTTTTGTCCCCTAAATAGTTTTTTTTATTGCACAGCGCAATAGAACAGTATGCAATGGGTGTATCTAACTGTAACATATGCAGACAGGGCAGCAATAAACTCTTTTGTCCCCTTAATAGTTTTTTTTATTGCAAGGCGCAATACAACAGTATGCAATGGGTGTATCCGTCTGTAACATATGCAGACAGGGCCGCAATCAACTTTTTTTGTCCACTGAATAGTTTTTTTTATTGCAAGGCGCAATAGAACAGTATGCAATGGGTGTATGTCACTGTAACATATGCGGACAGTTCAGCAATAAACTCTTTTGTCCCCTAAATCGTTTTTTTTAATTGCGCGGCACAATAGAACAGTATGCAATGGGTGTATGTCACTGTAACATATGCAGCCAGGGCCGCAATCAACTTTTGTTGCCCCCCTAAAAAGTTTTTTTATTGCAAGGCGCAATTCAACAGTACGCAATGGGTGTATCTCACTGTAAAATATGCAGACAGGGCCGCAATCAACTTTTTTGGTCCCCTAAATAGTTTTTTTTATTGTAAGGGGCAATTTAACAGTATGCAATGGGTGTATCTCACTGTAACATTTGCAGACAGGGCCTCAATCAACTTTTTTGTCCCCTAAATAGTTTTTTTATTGCAAGGCTCAATACAACAGTACACAATGGGTGTATCTCACTGTAACATATGCGGACAGGGCAGCAATAAACTCTGTTTGTCCCCTAAATAGTTTTTTAATTGCAAGGCGCAATAGAACAATATGCAATGGGTGTATCTCACTGTAACATATGTGGACAGGGCAGCAATAAACTCTTTTGTCCCCTATATCGTTTTTTTTATTGCACAGCGCAATAGAACAGTATGCAATGGGTGTATCTAACTGTAACATATGCAGACAGGGCAGCAATCAACTTTTTTTGTCCCCTAAATAGTTTTTTTTTATTGCAAGGCGCAATACAACAGTACACAATGGGTGTATCTCACTGTAACATATGCAGACAGGGCCGCAATCAACTTTTTTGGTCCCCTAAATAGTTTTTTTTATTGCAAGGCGCAATTCAACAGTACGCTATGGGTGTATCTCACTGTAACATATGCAGACAGGGCCGCAATCAACTTTTTTGGTCCCCTAAATAGTTTTTTTTATTGCAAGGCGCAATACAACAGTACGCAATGGGTGTATCTCACTGTAACATATGCAGACAGGGCCGCAATTAAAATTTTTTGGTCCCCTAAATAGTTTTTTTATTGCAAGGCGCAATTCAACAGTATGCAATGGGTGTATCTCACTTTAACATATGCATACAGGGCCGCAATCAACTTTTTTTGTCCCCTAAATAGTTTTTTTTATTTCAAGGCGCAATTCAACAGTACGCGATGGCTGTATGTCACTGTAACATATGCGGACAGGGCAGCAATAAACTCTTTTGGTCCCCTAAATAGTTTTTTTATTGCAAGGCGCAATACAACAGCACGCAATGGGTGTATCTCACTGTAACATATGTGGACAGGGCTGCAATAAACTTTTTTGCCCCTAAATGTTTTTTTTTTATTGCACGGCGCAATACAATAGTACGCAATGGGTGTATGTCACTGTAACATATGCAGACAGGGCCGCAATCAAATTTTTTGTCCCCTAAATAGTTTTTTTTATTGCAAGGCGCAATTCAATAGTACGTAATGGGTGTATCTCACTGTAACATATGCAGACAGAGCAGCAATAAACTCTTTTGTCCCCTAAATAGTTTTTTTTTTAAACAATCATTTTTATTGATTTTCACATGAAGAAGAAAAAGTTGTACAAACATTCAAAAGCATGAGCCATATAAACATGAATAACAGTAACATATCACGTTGAGATTAACTACGTATGGCAATGAAACAGGAGGGGGGGGGGGAGGGAGAGAGGGGAGGGGGGGAAACTTTGCTCAGACTAGACAAGTAAATACAAGAAAATACAAGAAATACCAGAATTGTTCAAGCAAGCAAGCAAGCATTACAGAACTAATGCCCAAGATTAAACCCTAGGTTGTACGGTAGAAGAAAAAATGCTGCAAAATGTGCTGCAAGATAGATATACTCCAAGAACCAACCACTATGTGAAGGGGCCTAGAATGAAGGCGGGGGGTAGAGGGACCACGAGGCCGGGCACGCCCGGAGGGGTAAAGCAGCCCCCTCCCCGACATCCCAGTGGGAACATATTTGCCAGGGAAGAGGCCGAACCCCACCACGCCGCCAGGCATCAGGGCCACTATTGGTGATATTTCCAATAACGCCAAGATTCGGAAAAATTATTCAAGGAGATATCGTTAATAGCAAGGGCTTTTTCCAAGCGATAATTATCATTCACTAGGGAGACCATGTCAGAGAAACCTGGAATCTCCAACGATTTCCACCTGCGCAGGATAAGCGTTCTCGCTGCTAGCAGAATATGTACAACCATCTGGCGGTAGATCAGCGGGTATGCGTCAATGCCTAGGTTTAACAGCGCAAGCTCCTTCCTAGGAGGGCTAAGAATACCCGTGCACTCTGCTATACAACAGAAAATCTTCTTCCAATAACTTGTGAGCGAAGGACATTCCCAGAGAATATGTACCAATGTTCCCGTTCCTCCACACTCACGCCAACAGTGGGCAGGGGTAGAAGGGAACAGCTTAGAGAGCCGAAAAGGTGTATAATACCACCGGTTCGTTATCTTAAGCATTAGTTCCCAGTGGGAAGTGCAATGTGAGTACCGATATGTGGACAGCTGAGCTCTAGACCATTGGGTCGGGGTAAAGGTAGTCGCCAGATCTTTCTCCCACCTAATCATTGACCTAGACTTAGGGTTGTCTGAAAGTTGGAGGAGGCAGTCATAAAAAAGGGAGATGCCCTTGGTCGGGCATGGGTCTGCATGATAGTACACCCAGGATGTAGTGGGAATATGGGCAGTCGTTGGAGGGTGTTTGACTAGGAAACTATGTATGCGGTAGATCGTGAAAGTCAGCGCGGGAGGGATATTAAACTCCCGAACCAAGAAGGCCGGAGAACTTAATGCGCCATTGGTATAGAAGTGAGACAACGAAGTCAGTCCCAACGCAGTTAGACGGGTCAATTGCAGGGAAGGAAGGTGGGCAGCTAGGATGGAAACAGGGAGCAACATGGAGTTGTGCAAGTGGCTATCCGCCTGTTTCCCACCGGCGAGGGTTAGTCTGCGCCATGCCATGAGCGAAGACTGCACCGTGGGTGGCAATCGAGCCAACGACCAGGGGATCCATAAATCGCCGAGGAGGAACAGACGGAGATCTCTAGTGGAAATGAGATGACGTTCAAGTTGGACCCATGGGAGGGAGTGGGAGATAGAAAACCATGCCTGGATCTGAACCAATCTTGTGGACCATAGGTACAGGGCTAAATCCGGGAGTTTAACACCGCCCAGGGATTTGGGAAGGGACAGGGTGGAGGTAGCCACACGGGCTCTCTCCCCACCCCATATAAAAGCACGCATGTTGCTAGATAAAGCGTCTAACTGTTTTTTGGGAAATGTGAGGGGGAGCGCTCGAAAGAGATACAATATTTGAGGTAATATTGACATTTTGTAGGCGGCCATTCGGCCACCCCAGGAGAGTTCTGTTTTAGACATAGCTGCCATTTCTTTAGAGGTCTTCTTCAGTAAGGCATCTACGTTGATAGGGAGGAGACCTTTGGTGGTGGGGGTGATGTGTATACCTAGGTAAGGGATGGAGACTTCGGTCCAGGGGTAAGGATAGTCTCTCTGAAGGCAGTCAGCGTCTCGTTTACTAACACCCATGTTCAGTATTAAGGATTTGGACGTGTTCACCTTGTGGTAGGAAACCGAGCTGAATTCAGAAAGAATTCTATGGACTGCTGGGAGGGACTGGCTCGGATCGGTAAGGGCAAGCACGACGTCATCTGCGAACAGATTTACCGTGTGGGAAACGGAACCCATCTGGAATCCCCGCACTTCGTTATCCGATCTAATGGCCTCCGCCAGGGGTTCGATCATCAAATTAAAGATCGTGGGTGAGAGGGGACAGCCCTGGCGGGTGCCATTTGTTATGGTAAAAGGGTTCGATGTTGTGCCAGCAGTAAGGACCTGGGCAGAGGGGCAGGAGTAAAGGGCAAGAATCGCAGCGAGTATGCTTCCGGAGAAGCCAAATTTTTCCAACGTAAATCGCATAAACAACCAGTTCACCCTGTCAAACGCCTTCTCTGCATCCAAAGTAAGGAGCAGAGAAGGCGTTTTTGACATCTCCGCCAAGTGGACTAGGTTTATGATCCGCCGCGTGGCATCCGACGTTTGCCTGCCCGGCATAAAACCCATCTGGTCGTTCCTTACAAGCAGGGGGAGGAAGGGCTGAAGTCTGGACGCCAAGATTTTGGCGTAGATTTTCAGGTCGCTATTCAATAGAGAAATGGGACGGTAATTGGCTGGGAGACTAGCATCCTTGCCGGGTTTGGGAATTGTGGTGATATAGGCGCTCAACATCTCTTTAGGGAATTCAGCTTTGCAGGCAGCCTGATTAAATACCTCAACTAGGTGGGGACCCAGAGTGTCAACATGAAGCTTGTAATATTCATTACAAAGACCATCCGGGCCCGGTGATTTCCCAGTGGGGAGTCGTTTTATGGCTTTGGAAATTTCAGTCATGGTAAAAGGGGACGATAGGGATTGGAGGTGGGCGTCAGTCAGGGACGGTAATTGTATTTTGTCTAAGAACTGTCGAATGAGAGTTGGAGTCGGTTGAACTGTGTTGGGGTCTCGGTCTAGGTTGTAGAGGGACCCATAGAAATCTGCGAATTCGTTCGCTATATCCCGGGGATGGGTCAGTCTAGAGCCAGTAGAGTGTTGGGAAAGGTGGGAAATCCTCGTAGAGACTCTGCGTTGCTTAATTCTCGCTGCTAAAAACTTGCCTGCCTTATTCGCGTGCGCATAATATTTGAGCTGAAGCACCCTCAAATGTCGGTCATAACGTTCCATGAGGTGGGACTTCAGAGAGTCCCGCGCTCGGGAAAGCTGTGAGGCTATGGCTTGTGTGGGAGAAGATTTATGTGTAGTCTCAAGGTCACGTATCTCAGTCAAGAGAGCCGTGAGTTTACGACTATAGGCCCTACGCATCCTGGCAGTCTGTTGAATGCACACACCGCGAATAACCGCCTTGTGCGCTCCCCAGAGCACCCAGGGATCCGACACAGAGGGGGCGTTGAGTTTAAAATATTCAGAGAGCTGCTCTCTGATCACCTTACCAGCAGTAGGATCTTGGAGTACCTTAACATCACAACGCCAGACTGATGTCCGTTCCCTGGGCCCCGACTCCTCCAGGACTATTTCCACAGCCGCGTGGTCGGACCACGTGATGTTTCTGACAGCCGAGGAGGAGACTTTGCCCAGGAAAGGGAGATCAGCCCAGAACATGTCAATACGTGAGTACGAATTATGTCTTGAGGAATAAAACGAATAGTCCCTTTCTGAGCCATGTTGGCAACGCCACACATCAAATAATTGTTCCGAGGCCAAAAAGGAGCCCAATGAAAGTTGTCGGCCCCGGGCGGGCACCGAGGTGTCGAGCCCAGGGTCGACCACTGAGTTCATGTCACCACAAACCACCAGATTACCATAGACGTCTCCGGAGACCTTTTTCATCAGCCTAGAGAGGAAGCGTTTTTGGTGTGTGTTGGGAGCATAGACTGCCACCAAAGTTAATGGCATTGCGTTGAAGTCGCCCTGCAGGACGAGGTATCTGCCATCAGGATCCTGGGTCAGCTTGCGCATCGTAAAGGCAATTGAGTCCCTCAGTGCAATCAGCACCCCTCGTTTCTTCTCAGTGGCGTTGGCAAAGAACAAAGTAGGAAAGTTCCTGTGTGAGAACTTGGGCTGGTGATGGAGCTTAAAATGGGTCTCTTGGATGCATACCACGTCAGCACCACTGTTACACAACTCAGTCCACAGGGAGAACCGCTTAACTGGGTGGTTCAGACCATTCACATTTAACGATAAAAACTTGATGGTCATGGTATCATCAGAGAAACAAACCGGATCATCTGGACGAGAGTCGTGGGTAATGCAAAATGTTCAATAGAAGCAAGTCCTACAGTCCGTCTGGAGCAACATAGGGAAAAGGGGAGGAGAGGCAGACAGGGTGGGGGAGTCTGACAAAGGATAAAAAAGAGTCCAGATGCAGGTAAGACCTGCAACGAAAAGAGAGGGGCCATTAGGTCAAACATGCCTAGGCCAGGGACTAACGTTGAGCTGGCATTGGGGGGTGTTCACCTCCAGGTGAGGGGTGTTTGGAACTGGATCTTTTGCGGGACACAACGTGCCAGTCATCCGGGAGGGTCTGCGGCGACCGGGATCTGGAAGACCGTGACTGAGCGGCAGGTGGCTCCGGAATGATGCCCCAGCGATGCAGAAGGGCCATACCTTCTTCAAGAGAAGCAATCGTCACAGTGTTGCCTTGGTGGGTGATTGATAGTTGAGCCGGGTGCTTCCATTTGTGCATAATTTGGTGGTTCCTCAGGGCTTTTGTTATGGTGGCAAGATTCCTACGCTTCTGGAGCGTATGTCTGGATAGGTCTGGCAGGATCTGCACCTGCGGAAAGTCCCCAGGGAGAGCTTGAAGCTGTCTAGAGGCCAGGAGTATTCTGTCCTTCGTCTGAAAAAAATGCACACGGAGTAGAACGTCCCGAGGCAGATCTTGTGCAATGAAATGGGGCTTAGGGATCCTGTGAATCCTATCTATCTCCAATTCGGTCGCAGTTAGAGAGGGGACCAGTGCAGAGAAAAGATCAGTAGCCATTTTGCGCAAATTTTGAGGCTGGACAGATTCAGGGATACCCCTTAGTTTCAAATTGTTCCTCCGAGACCTGTCTTCCAGGTCAGCAAGTTTGTCCTTAATCCAATCAATGTCATCAGTATGGTCATTGTGAGCCGAGATGAGGGTATTGAGGGATAAAGAACATTTAGACATGGAGGCTTCGGCATTATCCATTCTCACCTCCAGCTGCTGCACATCTTGTCTTGTCCGGGTGAGGCTTTGCATTACATCTGTGTGCAGTGATGACCAGAGGGAATGGAGCATACCTTTAAGCAGTGTGGCAGAAATAGGATGATCACCCACTGGGAATGCGGCAAAAGGATCCGCAGGCAGTGTGCTCGATCCCCTGGGATCCACAGGAGGGGAGGCTGATTGATCCATCCCGCATGGCTGTGCGGGATCAGGGGGGGGAGAGCCCCAGCGGGGACGCTGTTTCGCCGGGCTCCTCGAGGATGGGGAGGGGGGAGTGGAGGCACCGGAGGAATTGCCGCTATCTGGATTAGCCACTTGCCTGAACTGCTGTACTCCGCCACCCTGGCTCCCTGCTCGGGCTGGTGCGTGCTGCGGGGGCCTGCCGGCGCCCTCTTGCCGGAGTCCAGCAGAGCTGGATATAAGAAAGCCGTCCAGCTTGCGCGATTGCGCGGTTCCCTTCTTGTTCCTCATCCCTCCCGGAGGTGAAGGGGAGATCGTGAGGGCTGGTAAGCTCACCGTGGAGGCTGTAATCGGTGGATGTCCCGGGTGGCCGAGCGGAGCCGAAGAACTAAGCGGCCATCTTCAGCGCCGGAAGCCCCCTAAATAGTTTTTTTATTGAAGGCGCAATAGAACAGTATGCAATGGGTGTATGTCACTTTAACAAATGTGGACAGGGAAGCAATAAACTCTTTTGTCCCCTAAATAATTTTCTTTTATTGCAAGGCGCAATTCAACGGTACGCAATGGGTGTATCTCACTGTAACATATGCAAACAGGGCCTCAATCAACCTTTTTGGTCCCCTAAATAGTTTTTTTATTGCAAGGCGCAATACAACAGTGCGCAATGGGTGTAACTCACTGTCACATATGCAGACAGGGCCGCAATCAACTTTTTTGTGCCCTAAATAGTTTTTTTTTTTTTATTGTAAGGCGCAATTCAACAGTACGCAATGGGTGTATCTCACTGTAACATATGCGGACAGGGCAGCAATAAACTCTTTTGGTCCCCTAAATAGTTTTTTATTGCAAGGCGCAATACAACAGTACGCAATGGGTGTATCTCACTGCAACATATGCGGACAGGGCAGCAATAAACTCTTTTGGTCCCCTAAATATTTTTTTTATTGCAAGGCGCAATGGAACAGTATGCAATGGGTGTATGTCACTAACATATGCAGACAGGGAAGCAATAAACTCTTTTGTCCCCTAAATAATTTTTTTTATTGCACGGCGCAATGGAACAGTATAGTATGCAATGGGTATTTGTCATTGTAACATATGCGGACAGGGCAGCAATAAACTCTTTTGTCCTTTAAATCATATTTTTATTTCACAGCGCAATAGAACAGTATGCAATGGGTGTATGTCACTTTAACAAATGCGGACAGGGAAGCAATAAACTCTTTTGTCCCCTAAATAATTTTTTTTTTTGCACGGTGCAATAGAACAGTATGCAATGGGTGTATGTCACTAACATATGCAGACAGGGCAGCAATAAACTCTTTTGTCCCCTAAATAGTTTTTTTTATTGCAAGGCGCAATTCAACAGTACGCAATGGGTGTATCTCACTGTAACATACGCGGACAGGGCAGCAATAAACTCTTTTGTCCCCTAAATAGTTTTTTTTATTGCAAGACGCAATTCAAGAGTACGCAATAGGTGTTTGTCATTGTAACATATGCGGACAGGGAAGCAATAAACTCTTTTGTCCCCTAAATCGTTTTTTATTGCACGGCGCAATACAACAGTATGCAATGGGTGTATGTCACTGTAACATATGCTGACAGGGCAGTGATAAACTCTTTTGTCCCGTAAATAGTTTTTTTTATTGAAAGGCGCAATTCAACAGTACGCAATGGGTGTATCTCACTGTAACATATGCGGACAGGGCAGCAATAAACTCTTTTGTCCCCTAAATAATTTTTCTTTTATTGCACGGCGCAATAGAACAGTATGCAATGGGTGTATCTAACTGTAACATATGCAGATAGGGCAGCAATAATCTCTTTTGGTCCCCTAAATAGTTTTTTTTATTGCAAGGCACAATTCAACAGTACGCAATGGGTGTATCTCACTGTAACATACGCGGACAGGGCCGCAATCAACTTTTTGGTCCCTAAATAGTTTTTTTATTGCAAGGCGCAATTCAACAGTATGGCAATGGGTGTATGTCACTGTGACATATGCAAACAGGGCCGCAATCAACTTTTTTGGTCCCCTAAATATTTTTTTTATTGCAAGGCGCAATACAACAGTACGCAATGGGTGTATGTCACTGTGCATATGCAGACAGACCGCAATCAACTTTTCTTGTCCCCTAAATAGTATTTTTATTGCAAGGCGCAATTCAACAGTACGCAATCGGAGTATCTCATTGTAACATAGGCAGACAGGGCCAAAATCAACATTTTTTGTCCCCCAAATAGTTTTTTTATTGCAAGGCACAATACAACAGTATGCAATGGATTTATCTCACTGTAACATATGCAGACAGGGCGGTAATCAACTTTTTTTGTCCCCTAAATAGTTTTTTTTTATTGCAAGGCGCAATACAACAGTGCGCAATGGGTGTAACTCACTGTCACATATGCAGACAGGGCCGCAATCAACTTTTTTGTGCCCTAAATAGTTTTTTTTATTGTAAGGCGCAATTCAACAGTACGCAATGGGTGTATCTCACTGTAACATATGCGGACAGGGCAGCAATAAACTCTTTTGGTCCCCTAAATAGTTTTTTATTGCAAGGCGCAATACAACAGTACGCAATGGGTGTATCTCACTGCAACATATGCGGACAGGGCAGCAATAAACTCTTTTGGTCCCCTAAATATTTTTTTTATTGCAAGGCGCAATGGAACAGTATGCAATGGGTGTATGTCACTAACATATGCAGACAGGGAAGCAATAAACTCTTTTGTCCCCTAAATAATTTTTTTATTGCACGGCGCAATGGAACAGTATAGTATGCAATGGGTATTTGTCATTGTAACATATGCGGACAGGGCAGCAATAAACTCTTTTGTCCTTTAAATCATATTTTTATTTCACAGCGCAATAGAACAGTATGCAATGGGTGTATGTCACTTTAACAAATGCGGACAGGGAAGCAATAAACTCTTTTGTCCCCTAAATAATTTTTTTTTTTGCACGGTGCAATAGAACAGTATGCAATGGGTGTATGTCACTAACATATGCAGACAGGGCAGCAATAAACTCTTTTGTCCCCTAAATAGTTTTTTTTATTGCAAGGCGCAATTCAACAGTACGCAATGGGTGTATCTCACTGTAACATACGCGGACAGGGCAGCAATAAACTCTTTTGTCCCCTAAATAGTTTTTTTTATTGCAAGACGCAATTCAAGAGTACGCAATAGGTGTTTGTCATTGTAACATATGCGGACAGGGAAGCAATAAACTCTTTTGTCCCCTAAATCGTTTTTTATTGCACGGCGCAATACAACAGTATGCAATGGGTGTATGTCACTGTAACATATGCTGACAGGGCAGTGATAAACTCTTTTGTCCCGTAAATAGTTTTTTTTATTGAATATAAATAAATCCGCGCTAAGGATGTCAGAGGATAAATTAAATGCGTGCACAAGTAAGCTGCAGCCTCACTTAAAATATAGCCAAAAAAGGCTATATAAATATGTATGTAAATATGAAGTGGTGGCGCTGCTTATAAAGTGCAAACAGGTATATATAAATATATAAAATGAAACAAATATAATGTAGAAACACAGATGTGATTGAGGAATAAAAATATAAATATAAATGGTGGATATGTAAATAATACCACAATATAGTGAAATTCCAACATAAAATGGTATTGGGAATGAGTTAATATGAAATATATGAAAAAATATAAAAATATAATAATAAAATGAAGTAAAATATAAATAACCACCAGAGTGCGTAGTATAAAGAGCAAAGTACTAAAATATGTATATCTCTTAGTATATACCTAAAATAATAATATCAGCATGTTGCAATAAAAATACATAGGCAATGGTATAATATAAAAAGTGTGCAAAAAGTGCAACAATTAAATTGGGTGTGCGGGAAACTTTTCCAGAAAAAATGAATAAAGTGCGGGAAACTATTTTTACAAAGTGCAACAAGAAGTGATGTGATCTAAATTCATGTGATAAATAGTCCGTATAATAATAAAGGTGCAAACAATATTATGGGCAAGCTCAATGTGCAAAGAAATATGAACTCCAAGGTAGAAATAAGAAATGGTATTAGATCAGATCAGCTATTAAGATAAGTCCATATATAGATGGTTGTGCCCCGAGGAGTGGTGAATGGATAAGTATCCAGCGGTGACCCCCAAGGTGGGTGACTGGCGAGTGGCGGGGAAACCTCTAGTAGAAAAACCTACTCACCAGATGTACCCACCCCACACAGGGGTATAGGGCAGGTACTGTAGTAATATCCTGTTGGTCCTGGCTCTGGGTAGTGGTTCCCTTCCTGGGGGAGATGTAGTATAGGGTCCGCAGGGATATCCTAAAGTGAGATCCTATCCGATAGTAGGATATCCAACGATCCGTGGGGTGAACTGATATGGCCACTCAAAGGTATGTGGATGGAGGGATCATATAAATGGAAAAGAACTCGATAGTGTAATACCGTTTTTAAAGTTTATTCCTTCCAGCAGTAACATAAAAATGGGTACTCACATAGATAAAATCAGTAAACAGCGAGGTAGTGGCGTCCCGGAACGCAATGCGTTCCAACTGGAGACCGGAACCGGAAGTGACGTGACGGCGCTGTACGCGTTTCGTCATGTGACGTCTTCTGCAGCGTCCAGTCACTTCCAGCGTAAGCCCTTTTGTATATGGTGGTTGCTAAGCGACGGGGCTCGTTTGTGAAATACAACGAGAAGTAACAGGTGTTCAATATAGACTGATGCCGTAGGTCAATTGCGAAAACGTGTGGTGCAACTAATAAGAAAATACGACCATGGCTTTCTTCTTGGCAATTGCAAACCAAGTATGTGTATATTTCAATCAATATCCTATGATAAATCCAATAACCCACGCCCGCTTGGTTGAACCACCATATATACATACAGGGAGGTATACAACATATATATATATAATAATAAAAAATACTAAACATTTTATTTGTTAACAAATATTATAAAAACAGAGGATGAGTGTAAAATATAGAATCTTATATAGTATGTCGTCTGGTGGAAGAAAGTATATAGAGGAGACAAGGAATGTGATCATATATAATGCGCCATCTGGTGGACGGACATATATATGGTATTAACTATATGATGTATATACTAAAAGTGTGTATATAATATAATTTAAATAATTAAAATAATTATAAAGCATGATAGTGATTTATAAAAATTATTATAAAATTAATATGTGGTAATTGGTGAAAGGCAATGTGAATAAAGGTATAAAAATTATACAATTGATAATATTGAATATCAGTAATTTTAAGTGCTTATATAACATGAAGATGTGATATAAAATAAAAATATATATATAAAATTAATATATAAAAATGTGATAATTGGTGAAAAGTAATGTGGATTAAAATATAAAATAAATATGTAGTATATTATGAAAGACAAAGTAAGGTGGAATACTACGGAGGAGGACATCTAGTGGATGGTCAATATACTACACCGAGAGTATATATATAAGATGCTAAATGGATGAAGTAAAAAGGATTGAGTGTAATATATTCAGATGATATGATTAGACTAATAAATATAGATGTATATGGGATGTAGATTAATGGCATTAGATAAGATATAGGAGTGGAGGTTATGTAAAATTAAAATACATTTTATAGTGATAAAATAGGATAATGAGGAATATGAATATAGAAAATAAAAGATAAAAATATTGGGATAATGGAAAAAATTAAGATAAAAAAGGGGAATTAAAAATTGGAAATAAAACAGTTGAGGTCTATGTCCAAATTGAGTCCCCTAGGCTGAAGTGTATTAAGCCGGTAAATCCAGCTAGTTTCGTTTTTAGAGATTTTGATTCTTTTATTTTCGCCTCTCCAGTGTCCAGTAATGGAGTCGATTCCCACAAAAGTAATGCACCTTGGGTCCTTATTATGTACCTCTGTGAAGTGTCTGGAGAGACTATGTTTCGTAAACCCCTTTTTTATGTTCTTAACATGCTCTCTGATGCGTACAAACAAAGGCCTGGTGGTCCTGCCCACATATTGGAGCCGACAAGGGCACTCTACTAGATAAGTCACATGGGTGGTCTGACAAGTTATTAGTTTGTTAATCTTGAACTCTTCCCCACTCCATCTGGATTTGAAATGTAGTGTCTTTCTAGGTTGTTTGCTGGTTGATCTACAGGGTAAACATCTATTACATCGAAAAAACCCTTTTAAATCAGGGAACAATTTTACTGGTTTGGGGGGATCAACTGCATTGTGAACCAGTTGGTTGCGTAGGTTAGGGGCTTTTCTGTATATAAATCTCGGTTGTCTGGGTAGCATTTTGGACAAAGTTTTATCAGACTTCAGAATAGGCCAGTATTTCTTCACAATTTTCTCTGTTTGTCTGAAGTTTTGATGAAAACCGGTAATAAAAGCTAGCTCATTCGATTTTTGTTCCGGCACGTTAGTTTTATGTAGTAATTCTTCTCTATCCGTTCTCAATATTTTATTTCTGGCCGTAATTAGCTTCTGTCTGTCATATCCCTTTTCTTCAAATCTGTTTATTAAAATATCCGTTTGTAGTATGTAGTCTTCCAAATTGTCACAATTTCTTCTGATCCTGACGAATTGGCTTTTTGGGATTCCTTCTTTCCATCTAGGATGGTGACAACTGGTACTGGGTATATATCCGTTCCTGTCTGTAGGTTTAAAATAAGTCCTACTTTAAAGTATATTATTTTATTTAAAAATGTTAAGATCCAAATAATTTATCTGGTTAAAACTCCAATCTCCTGTAAACTTAATGCCATATGGATTCTCATTCATCTTTAAAAAGAAATTGTTCAAAGTTTCTTCAGTCCCCTCCCATAAAATGATGATATCATCTATATATCGTCTGTAAAATATCAATTCTGGTATATTTTGGCTATAAATGATGTTCTCTTCTAAAAGGTCCATAAACAGGTTCGCTACGCTGGGTGCGTAGCGTGCTCCCATTGCGACCCCTTTTGTTTGTAAATAATATTTGTTTTTATGCCAGAAGAAATTACTACTCATAGTGAGTTTTAGACCATCCAGTATGTATTTTATTTGCGTTTGTTTTAACTTAGTGCGTTCATGTAAAGCAATATCTACTGCTTCTAATCCCTCCGTCTGGTTGATGCTGGTATAAAGAGAGTTAGCATCTATTGTCGCCAGGATACATCCTTCTGGTAATTGTACTTCTTTTAGTGCTTTTATCAGCTCTGAGCTGTCTTTAAGGTATGATTTTCCCATTTTTACAGCCGGCTGTAAGTATCCATCCAGATACTCCCCCAGTCTGGAAAATAGTGAGTCCACACCACTCACGATGGGCCTTCCTGGGGGTTTAACGGGATCTTTATGTATTTTGGGTAAATAATACAGTACTGGAATTTTACTTGAATTGGGTAATAAATATTGTGCTTCCTTCTTGTTCAAAATCCCCAATTCTTTACCCTTATTGATGAAATCTTTTAGCTTCTTCCTATATGTCGTGGTTGGGTTGCTTTTCAGTTTTTTATAGGTATCTTCCACACTTAATAAATTATTCATTTCCTGTTCGTAATCAGTTTTGTTCAGAATTACTAATCCTCCTCCCTTGTCTGCGGGTCGGATTATGATTCCCTTTCTGTCTTCCAATTGTTTGATAGCTGCTTTTACTTTATTGAATTTTTTATGTGGTTTCTTTATCTTCCTCAAGTCCTCCTCTACCATCTTCTTAAAAGCGCTGATACACTCACCCCCAGGGACTGATGGGTTAAAAACCGAGTTGTTCCTGAGGCCTGAGTGTACAAAATTGGGGTCGGAAGTAGACTGTGTATGTCCTTTTATTTTAAAAATTTTTTTAATATTCAATTTTCTTAAAAATTTGTGAAGGTCGATAAAAATTTCAAAGGGGTCAGCATCCTTGGTGGGAGCGAATTTGAGGCCAAGATCTAAAAGTTGAAGTTCATCCTCATTAAAAATAATGTCTGTAAGGTTAAAAATCCCTTGACCTAAAATTCTCGTCTTCGTTTTCTTCCTCCCACCTCTCTTACCCCTCTTCCGTCTTCTTCTTCTTCCCAGTAGTAATTCTGTTGTTGGGGTCTCGTGTATCCTCCTGGTGGGGGTCCCCTCCATTGGTTCTGGTATTCCCCCCCTCTGTATGCATTGGGTCTTCTGTCTTCGTGGTAATTGCGATTCCATCTGTTCTGCTGGTCTTGTGGTCCTCTCCATCCTATGTTTCTTTGTGGTCTGTACCATCCTTGTTGTCTGTAAGGAGGTGGTGGTCTTCTTTGGTGGCCTCCACGGAAAAAATCCCTTTGTGTGTTGTAATTCGGTCTGTCCCTATATTCTCTGCCTGGAGTATATGTATCCATCCTGGCTAACGGAGAGAACCTATTGTGCATAGGGAGATTGAAATTTCTTTGGTTGGGTGTGTTGACCCTGTTGTACTCCCTGGGTGGTGTACGTGGTCTCTCTTGCGTTCTGGGTGTATTCCTAGGTGGTAGGGGCCTATTCTCTTGGGTAGGCGGTCTGTTGTCCTCTATATCTCTATTAGGTCTGAAGGTGAACAACTGTGGAGTCCTGGGGGCTGGTGTAGCTAGGGACTCCTCATATTCATCTTCATCTACCGATGTATCCCTGGACTCAAAGGCATTTGGAGTAGTGGGAATCTCCATTTCTTCTTCCGCTGTTTGCCATTTATATACTTTGGAACTCTTGTAATCCGTGACATCTCTACTATACTTTTTTTGCTTTTTTTGTTGTATGGCCGAATCGTATTTTGCAATATAGGTTTGAAGTTCCTTTTCTTTATCTTTGTATTCCTTGTGAGGTAAGAATGGAATAAGTGCCGTCTTTAAATCTGTAATCTGTGTTTCTATGTTCCTTAATTTAGTCTGTCTTCTTTTGATGATAAGTGTGAGAAGGTCAGTTTCACACCGATTAAAAAATATATACCATTCTTCTGTTAGAGTGATATCATTAAGACCATCATTGGGATTCACATCCCATCTTAGTCGTCTGGGGGTAATTTTATCTCTAATATACATTTCCAGGGTTGAAATGTCCCACCAGACCCTAAGTTGTTTTTCTAGGGCGTGTTTAAGTTGTTTAAAAAGCCCGTCCATGTCTTGTCTATTGGTTACTCTCTCCTGGTTAAAAATATCCTCAATGTTGATTTTCCTATTGTTTATATATCCAAAGATATCCGAAGCTGCAGGATTAGCCATGCCCAATGAGGGTATGTGTGAAATAGAATATAAATAAATCCGCGCTAAGGATGTCAGAGGATAAATTAAATGCGTGCACAAGTAAGCTGCAGCCTCACTTAAAATATAGCCAAAAAAGGCTATATAAATATGTATGTAAATATGAAGTGGTGGCGCTGCTTATAAAGTGCAAACAGGTATATATAAATATATAAAATGAAACAAATATAATGTAGAAACACAGATGTGATTGAGGAATAAAAATATAAATATAAATGGTGGATATGTAAATAATACCACAATATAGTGAAATTCCAACATAAAATGGTATTGGGAATGAGTTAATATGAAATATATGAAAAAATATAAAAATATAATAATAAAATGAAGTAAAATATAAATAACCACCAGAGTGCGTAGTATAAAGAGCAAAGTACTAAAATATGTATATCTCTTAGTATATACCTAAAATAATAATATCAGCATGTTGCAATAAAAATACATAGGCAATGGTATAATATAAAAAGTGTGCAAAAAGTGCAACAATTAAATTGGGTGTGCGGGAAACTTTTCCAGAAAAAATGAATAAAGTGCGGGAAACTATTTTTACAAAGTGCAACAAGAAGTGATGTGATCTAAATTCATGTGATAAATAGTCCGTATAATAATAAAGGTGCAAACAATATTATGGGCAAGCTCAATGTGCAAAGAAATATGAACTCCAAGGTAGAAATAAGAAATGGTATTAGATCAGATCAGCTATTAAGATAAGTCCATATATAGATGGTTGTGCCCCGAGGAGTGGTGAATGGATAAGTATCCAGCGGTGACCCCCAAGGTGGGTGACTGGCGAGTGGCGGGGAAACCTCTAGTAGAAAAACCTACTCACCAGATGTACCCACCCCACACAGGGGTATAGGGCAGGTACTGTAGTAATATCCTGTTGGTCCTGGCTCTGGGTAGTGGTTCCCTTCCTGGGGGAGATGTAGTATAGGGTCCGCAGGGATATCCTAAAGTGAGATCCTATCCGATAGTAGGATATCCAACGATCCGTGGGGTGAACTGATATGGCCACTCAAAGGTATGTGGATGGAGGGATCATATAAATGGAAAAGAACTCGATAGTGTAATACCGTTTTTAAAGTTTATTCCTTCCAGCAGTAACATAAAAATGGGTACTCACATAGATAAAATCAGTAAACAGCGAGGTAGTGGCGTCCCGGAACGCAATGCGTTCCAACTGGAGACCGGAACCGGAAGTGACGTGACGGCGCTGTACGCGTTTCGTCATGTGACGTCTTCTGCAGCGTCCAGTCACTTCCAGCGTAAGCCCTTTTGTATATGGTGGTTGCTAAGCGACGGGGCTCGTTTGTGAAATACAACGAGAAGTAACAGGTGTTCAATATAGACTGATGCCGTAGGTCAATTGCGAAAACGTGTGGTGCAACTAATAAGAAAATACGACCATGGCTTTCTTCTTGGCAATTGCAAACCAAGTATGTGTATATTTCAATCAATATCCTATGATAAATCCAATAACCCACGCCCGCTTGGTTGAACCACCATATATACATACAGGGAGGTATACAACATATATATATATAATAATAAAAAATACTAAACATTTTATTTGTTAACAAATATTATAAAAACAAAGTAATTCCACCTTACTTTGTCTTTCATAATATACTACATATTTATTTTATATTTTAATCCACATTACTTTTCACCAATTATCACATTTTTATATATTAATTTTATATATATATATTTTTATTTTATATCACATCTTCATGTTATATAAGCACTTAAAATTACTGATATTCAATATTATCAATTGTATAATTTTTATACCTTTATTCACATTGCCTTTCACCAATTACCACATATTAATTTTATAATAATTTTTATAAATCACTATCATGCTTTATAATTATTTTAATTATTTAAATTATATTATATACACACTTTTAGTATATACATCATATAGTTAATACCATATATATGTCCGTCCACCAGATGGCGCATTATATATGATCACATTCCTTGTCTCCTCTATATACTTTCTTCCACCAGACGACATACTATATAAGATTCTATATTTTACACTCATCCTCTGTTTTTATAATATTTGTTAACAAATAAAATGTTTAGTATTTTTTATTATTATATATATATATGTTGTATACCTCCCTGTATGTATATATGGTGGTTCAACCAAGCGGGCGTGGGTTATTGGATTTATCATAGGATATTGATTGAAATATACACATACTTGGTTTGCAATTGCCAAGAAGAAAGCCATGGTCGTATTTTCTTATTAGTTGCACCACACGTTTTCGCAATTGACCTACGGCATCAGTCTATATTGAACACCTGTTACTTCTCGTTGTATTTCACAAACGAGCCCCGTCGCTTAGCAACCACCATATACAAAAGGGCTTACGCTGGAAGTGACTGGACGCTGCAGAAGACGTCACATGACGAAACGCGTACAGCGCCGTCACGTCACTTCCGGTTCCGGTCTCCAGTTGGAACGCATTGCGTTCCGGGACGCCACTACCTCGCTGTTTACTGATTTTATCTATGTGAGTACCCATTTTTATGTTACTGCTGGAAGGAATAAACTTTAAAAACGGTATTACACTATCGAGTTCTTTTCCATTTATATGATCCCTCCATCCACATACCTTTGAGTGGCCATATCAGTTCACCCCACGGATCGTTGGATATCCTACTATCGGATAGGATCTCACTTTAGGATATCCCTGCGGACCCTATACTACATCTCCCCCAGGAAGGGAACCACTACCCAGAGCCAGGACCAACAGGATATTACTACAGTACCTGCCCTATACCCCTGTGTGGGGTGGGTACATCTGGTGAGTAGGTTTTTCTACTAGAGGTTTCCCCGCCACTCGCCAGTCACCCACCTTGGGGGTCACCGCTGGATACTTATCCATTCACCACTCCTCGGGGCACAACCATCTATATATGGACTTATCTTAATAGCTGATCTGATCTAATACCATTTCTTATTTCTACCTTGGAGTTCATATTTCTTTGCACATTGAGCTTGCCCATAATATTGTTTGCACCTTTATTATTATACGGACTATTTATCACATGAATTTAGATCACATCACTTCTTGTTGCACTTTGTAAAAATAGTTTCCCGCACTTTATTCATTTTTTCTGGAAAAGTTTCCCGCACACCCAATTTAATTGTTGCACTTTTTGCACACTTTTTATATTATACCATTGCCTATGTATTTTTATTGCAACATGCTGATATTATTATTTTAGGTATATACTAAGAGATATACATATTTTAGTACTTTGCTCTTTATACTACGCACTCTGGTGGTTATTTATATTTTACTTCATTTTATTATTATATTTTTATATTTTTTCATATATTTCATATTAACTCATTCCCAATACCATTTTATGTTGGAATTTCACTATATTGTGGTATTATTTACATATCCACCATTTATATTTATATTTTTATTCCTCAATCACATCTGTGTTTCTACATTATATTTGTTTCATTTTATATATTTATATATACCTGTTTGCACTTTATAAGCAGCGCCACCACTTCATATTTACATACAGTTTTTTTTATTGAAAGGCGCAATTCAACAGTACGCAATGGGTGTATCTCACTGTAACATATGCGGACAGGGCAGCAATAAACTCTTTTGTCCCCTAAATAATTTTTCTTTTATTGCACGGCGCAATAGAACAGTATGCAATGGGTGTATCTAACTGTAACATATGCAGATAGGGCAGCAATAAACTCTTTTGTCTCCTAAATAGTTTTTTTTATTGCAAGGCGCAATACAACAGTATGCAATGGGTGTATCTCACTGTAACATACGCGGACAGGTCATCAATAATCTCTTTTGGTCCCCTAAATAGTTTTTTTTATTGCAAGGCACAATTCAACAGTACGCAATGGGTGTATCTCACTGTAACATACGCGGACAGGGCCGCAATCAACTTTTTGGTCCCTAAATAGTTTTTTTATTGCAAGGCGCAATTCAACAGTATGGCAATGGGTGTATGTCACTGTGACATATGCAAACAGGGCCGCAATCAACTTTTTTGGTCCCCTAAATATTTTTTTTATTGCAAGGCGCAATACAACAGTACGCAATGGGTGTATGTCACTGTGCATATGCAGACAGACCGCAATCAACTTTTCTTGTCCCCTAAATAGTATTTTTATTGCAAGGCGCAATTCAACAGTACGCAATCGGAGTATCTCATTGTAACATAGGCAGACAGGGCCAAAATCAACATTTTTTGTCCCCTAAATAGTTTTTTTATTGCAAGGCACAATACAACAGTATGCAATGGATTTATCTCACTGTAACATATGCAGACAGGGCGGTAATCAACTTTTTTTGTCCCCTAAATAGTTTTTTTTTATTGCAAAGTGTAATTCAACAGTACGCAATGGGTGTATCTCACTGTAACATATGTGGACAGGGCAGCAATAAACTCTTTTGGTCCCCTAAATAGTTTTTTTATTGCAAGGCGCAATACAACAGTACGCAATGAGTGTTTCTCACTGTAACATATGCAGACAGGGCCGCATTTAACTTTTTTGGTCCCCTAAATAGTTTTTTTATTGCAAGGCGCAATTCAACAGTACGCAATGGGTGTATGTCACTTTAACAAATGCGGACAGGGCAACAATAAACTCTTTTATCCCCTAAATAGTTTTTTTTATTGCACAGCGCAATAGAACAGTATGCAATGGGTATATGTCACTAACATATGAGGACAGGGCAACAATAAACTCTTTTGTCCCCTAAATCATTTTTTTTTATTGCACGGCGCAATACAACAGTATGCAATGGGTGTATGTCACTGTAACATATGCTGACAGGGCAGTGATAAACTCTTTTGTCCCCTAAATAGTTTTTCTATTGCACGGCGCAATAGAACAGTATGCAATGGGTGTATGTCACTGTAACATATGCGGACAGGGCAGCAATAAACTCTTTTTTGTCCCCTAAATAGTTTTTTTTATTGCATGCCGCAATAGAACAGTATGAAATGGGTGTATGTCACTGTAACATATGCGGACAGGGCAGCAGTAAACTCTTTTGACCCCTAAATAGTTTTTTTATTGCACGACGCAATAGAACAATATGCAATGGGTGTATGTCACTGTAACATATATCGACAGGGCAGCAAAAACTCTTTTGTCCCCTAAATAGTTTTTGTTATTGAACGGCGCAATAGAACGGTATGCAATGGATGTATTTCACTGTAACATATGCGGACAGGGCAGCAATAAACTCTTTTGTCCCCTAAATAGTTTTTTCATTGCACGGCGCAATAGAACAGTATGCAATGGGTGTATGTCACTGTAACATATGCGGACAGGGCAGCAATAAACTCTTTTGTCCCCTAAATAGTTTTTTTTATTGCACGGCGCAATAGAACAGTATGCAACGGGTTTATGTCACTGTAACATATGCGGACAGGGCAGCAATAAACTCTTTTGTCCCCTAAATAGTTTTTGTTATTGCACGGCGCAATAGAACAGCATGCAATGGATGTATTTCACTGTAACATATGCGGACAGGGCAGCAATAAAAATTTTTGTCCTCTAAATAGTTTTTTTATTGCACGGCGCAATAGAACAGTATGCAATGGGTGTATGTCACTGTAACATATGTGGACAGGGCAGCAATAAACTCTTTTGTCCCCTAAATCGTTTTTTTTATTGCACGGCGCAATACAACAGTATGCAATGGGTGTATGCCACTGTAACATATGCTGACAGGGCAAGGATAAACTCTGTTCCCTAAATAGTTTTTCTATTGCACGGCGCAATAAAACAGTATGCAATGGGTGTATGTCACTGTAACATATGTGGACAGGGCAGCAATAAATTCTTTTGTCCCCTAAATCGTTTTTATTATTGCACGACGCAATGGAACAGTGTCCAATGGGTGTATGTCACTGTAACATATGTGGACAGGGCAGCAATAAACTCTTTTGTCCCCTAAATATTTTTTTTTATTGCATGGCGCAATAGAACAGTATGCAACGGGTTTATGTCACTGTAACATATGCGGACAGGGCCGCAATAAACTTTTTTGCCCCTAAATGTTTTTTTTTTATTGCACGGCACAATACAATAGTACGCAATGGGTGTATGTCACTGTGACATATGCAGACAGGGCCGCAATCAACTTTTTTGTCCCCTAAATAGTTTTTTTTATTGCAAGGCGCAATTCAATAGTACGTAATGGGTGTATCTCACTGTAACATATGCAGACAGAGCAGCAATAAACTCTTTTGTCCCCTAAATAGTTTTTTTATTGAAGGCGCAATACAACAGTATGCAATGGGTGTATGTCACTTTAACAAATGTGGACAGGGAAGCAATAAACTCTTTTGTCCCCTAAATAATTTTCTTTTATTGCAAGGCGCAATTCAACGGTACGCAATGGGTGTATCTCACTGTAACATATGCAAACAGGGCCGCAATCAACCTTTTTGGTCCCCTAAATAGTTTTTTTATTGCAAGGCGCAATAAAACAGTACGCAATGGGTGTAACTCACTGTCACATATGCAGACAGGGCCGCAATCAACTTTTTTGTGCCCTAAATAGTTTTTTTTATTGTAAGGCGCAATTCAACAGTACGCAATGGGTGTATCTCACTGTAACATATGCGGACAGGGCATCAATAAACTCTTTTGGTCCCCTAAATAGTTTTTTTATTGCAAGGCGCAATACAACAGTACGCAATGTGTGTATCTCACTGTAACATATGTGGACAGGGCAGCAATAAACTCTTTTGGTCCCCTAAATATTTTTTTTATTGCACGGCACAATACAATAGTACGCAATGGGTGTATGTCACTGTAACATATGCAGACAGGGCAGCAATAAACTCTTTTGTCCCCTAAATAGTTTTTTTTTATTTCAAGGCGCAATGGAACAGTATGCAATGGGTGTATGTCACTAACATATGCAGACAGGGAAGCAATAAACTCTTTTGTCCACTAAAAAATTTTTTTATTGCACGGCGCAATGGAACAGTATAGTATGCAATGGGTATTTGTCATTGTAACATATGCGGACAGGGCAGCAATAAACTCTTTTATCCTTTAAATCATATTTTTATTGCACGGCGCAATAGAACAGTATGCAATGGGTGTATGTCACTTTAACAAATGCGGACAGGGAAGCAATAAACTCTTTTGTCCCCTAAATAATTTTTTTTTGCACGGTGCAATAGAACAGTATGCAATGGGTGTATGTCACTAACATATGCAGACAGGGCAGCAATAAACTCTTTTGTCCCCTAAATAGTTTTTTTTATTGCAAGGCGCAATTCAACAGTACGCAATGGGTGTATCTCACTGTAACATATGCGGACAGGGCAACAATAAACTCTTTTGTCCCCTAAATAGTTTTTTTTATTGCAAGGCGCAATTCAAGAGTACGCAATGGGTGTTTGTCATTGTAACATATGCGGACAGGGAAGCAATAAACTCTTTTGTCCCCTAAATCGTTTTTTTTATTGCACGGCGCAATACAACAGTATGCAATGGGTGTATGTCACTGTAACATATGCTGACAGGGCAGTGATAAACTCTTTTGTCCCGTAAATAGGTTTTTTTTTATTGAAAGGCGCAATTCAACAGTACGCAATGGGTGTATCTCACTGTAACATATGCGGACAGGGCAGCAATAAACTCTTTTGTCCTCTAAATAATTTTTTTTTTATTGCACGGCGCAATAGAACAGTATGCAATGGGTGTATCTAACTGTAACATATGCAGATAGGGCAGCAATAAACTCTTTTGTCCCCTAAATAGTTTTTTTTATTGCAAGGCCCAATACAAAAGTATGCAATGGGTGTATCTCACTGTAACATACGCGGACAGGGCCGCAATCAACTTTTTTGGTTCCTAAATAGTTTTTTTATTGCAAGGCGCAATTCAACAGTATGGCAATGGGTGTATGTCACTGTGACATATGCAGACAGGGCCGCAATCAACTTTTGTTGTCCCCTAAATATTTTTTTTATTGCAAGGCACAATTTAACAGTACGCAATGGGTGTATCTCACTGTAACATATGCAGTCAGGGCCGCAATCAACTTTTTTGGTCCCCTAAATAGTTTTTTTTATTGCAAGGCGCAATACAACAGTACGCAATGGGTGTAACTCACTATCACATATGCAGACAGGGCCGCAATAAACTCTTTTGGTCCCCTAAATAGTTTTTTAATTGCAAGGGGCAATTCAACAGTACGCAATGGGTGTATCTCACTGTAACATATGCGGACAGGGCCGCAATCAACTTTTTTGGTCCCCTAAATAGATTTTTTTTTTGCAAGGCACAATACAACAGTACGCAATGGGTGTATCTCACTGTAACATATGCGGACAGGGCAGCAATAAACTATTTTGGTCCCCTAAATATTTTCTTTATTGCAAGGCGCAATACAACAGTACGCAATGGGTGTATCTCACTGTAAAATATGCGGACAGGGCCGCAATAAACTTTTTTGCCCCTATATTTTTTTTAATTGCACGGCACAATACATCAGTACGCAATGGGTGTATGTCACTGTGCATATGCAGACAGACCGCAATCAACTTTTTTTGTCCCCTAAATAGTATTTTTATTGCAAGGCGCAATTCAACAGTACGCAATCGGAGTATCTCATTGTAACATAGGCAGTCAGGGCCAAAATCAACATTTTTTGTCCCCCAAATAGTTTTTTTATTGCAAGGCACAATACAACAGTATGCAATGGATGTATCTCACTGTAACTTATGCAGACAGGGCGGCAATCAACTTTTTTTGTCCCCTAAATAGTTTTTTTTATTGCAAAGCGCAATTCAACAGTACGCAATGGGTGTATCTCACTGTAACATATGCGGACAGGGCAGCAATAAACTCTTTTGGTCCCCTAAATTGTTTTTTTATTGCAAGGCACAATACAACAGTACGCAATGAGTGTTTCTCACTGTAACATATGCAGACAGGGCCGCATTTAACTTTTTTGGTCCCCTAAATAGTTTTTTTATTGCAAGGCGCAATTCAACAGTATGCAATGGGTGTATCTCACTGTAAAATATGCGGACAGGGCAACAATAAACTCTTTTGTCCCCTAAATAGTTTTTTTTTAATTTTTTGTTAATTTACGGCGCAATAGAACAGCATGCAATGGATGTATTTCACTGTAACATATGCGGACAGGGCAGCAATAAAATTTTTTGTCCCCTAAATAGTTTTTTTATTTCACGGCGCAATAGAACAGTATGCAATGGGTGTATGTCACTGTAACATATGTGGACAGGGCAGCAATAAACTCTTTTGTCCCCTAAATCGTTTTTTTATTGCACGGCGCAATACAACAGTATGCAATGGGTGTATGTCATTGTAACATATGCTGACAGGGCAGCGATAAACTCTGTCCCCTAAATAGTTTTTCTATTGCACGGCGCAATAAAACAGTATGCAATGGGTGTATGTCACTGTAACATATGTGGACAGGGCAGCAATAAATTCTTTTGTCCCCTAAATCGTTTTTATTATTGCACGACGCAATGGAACAGTGTCCAATGGGTGTATGTCACTGTAACATATGTGGACAGGGCAGCAATAAACTCTTTTGTCCCCTAAATATTTTTTTTTTATTGCATGGCGCAATAGAACAGTATGCAACGGGTGTATGTCGCTGTATCATATGCGGTCAGGGCAGCAATAAACTCTTTTGTCCCCTAAATAGTTTTTTTTTTCTGCACGGCGCAATAGAACAGTATGCAACGGGTGTATTTCACTGTAACATATGCGGACAGGACAGCAATAAACTCTTTTGTCCCCTAAATAGTTTTTGTTATTGAACGGCGCAATAGAACAGTATGCAATGGATGTATTTCACTGTAACATATGCGGACAGGGCAGCAATAAACTCTTTTATCCCCTAAATAGTTTTTTTATTGCACGGCGCAATAGAACAGTATGCAATGGGTGTATTTCACTGAAACATATGCGGACATTGCAGCAATAAACTCTTTTGTCCCCTAAAAAGTATTTTTTATTGCACGGCGCAATACAACAGTATGCAATGGGTGTATGTCACTGTAACATATGCTGACAGGGCAGCGGTAAACTCTTTGTCCCCTAAATTTTTTTTCTTTGCAAGGAGCAATACAACAGTATGCAATGGGTGTATGTCACTGTAACATATGTGGACAGGGCAGCAATAAACTCTTTTGTCCCCTAAATCGTTTTTTTTATTGCAAGGCGCAATACAACAGTATGCAATGGGTGTATGTCACTGTAACATATGCTGACAGGGCAGCGATAAACTCTGTCCCCTAAATAGTTTTTCTATTGCACGGGGCAATAAAACAGTATGCAATGGGTGTATGTCACTGTAACATATGCGGACAGGGCAGCAATAAATTCTTCTGTGCCCTAAATAGTTTTTTTTTTATTGCACGGCACAATAGAACAGTATGCAATGGGTGTATTTCACTGAAACATATGCGGACAGGGCAGCAATAAACTCTTTTGTCCCTTAAATAGTATTTTTTATTGCACGGCGCAATACAACAGTATGCAATGGGTGTATGTCACTGTAACATATGCGGACAGGGCAACAATAAACTCTTCTGTGCCCTAAATAGTTTTTTTTTTATTGCAAGGCGCAATAGAACAGTATGCAATGGGTGTATGTCACTGTAACATATGCGGACAGTTCAGCAATAAACTCTTTTGTCCCCTAAATCGTTTTTTTTAATTGCGCGGCACAATAGAACAGTATGCAATGGGTGTATGTCACTGTAACATATGCAGCCAGGGCCGCAATCAACTTTTGTTGCCCCCTAAAAAGTTTTTTTATTGTAAGGCGCAATAGAACAGTACGCAATAGTGTAACTCACTGTCACATATGCAGACAGGGCCGCAATCAACTTTTTTGTCCCCTAAATAGTTTTTTTTTATTGCAAGGCGCAATTCAACAGTACGCAATGGGTGTATCTCACTGTAACATAAGCAGACAGGGCCGTAATCAACTTTTTTGGTCCCCTTAATAGATTTTTTTTTTTGCAAGGCGCAAAACAACAGTTTGCAATGGATGTATCTCACTGTAACATATGCAGACAGGGCCGCAATCAACTTTTTTGTCCCCTAAATAGTTTTTTTTACTGTAAGGGGCAATAAAACAGTATGCAATGGGTGTATCTCACTGTAACATTTGCAGACAGGGCCACAATCAACTTTTTTGTCCCCTAAATAGATTTTTTATTGCAAGGCTCAATACAACAGTACGCAATGGGTGTATCTCACTGTAACATATGCAGACAGGGCAGCAATAAACACTTTTGTTCCCTAA
This sequence comes from Pelophylax lessonae, assembly GCF_965119305.1. NCBI lineage: Eukaryota > Metazoa > Chordata > Amphibia > Anura > Ranidae > Pelophylax > Pelophylax lessonae. The sequence continues at coordinate 134,045,438 of NC_138773.1, forward strand.
ATAGTTTTTTTATTGCACGGCGCAATAAAACAGTATGCAATGGGTGTATGTCACTGTAACATATGCGGACAGGGCAGCAATAAATTCTTCTGTGCCCTAAATAGTTTTTTTTTTATTGCACGGCACAATAGAACAGTATGCAATGGGTGTATTTCACTGAAACATATGCGGACAGGGCAGCAATAAACTCTTTTGTCCCCTAAATAGTATTTTTTATTGCACGGCGCAATACAACAGTATGCAATGGGTGTATGTCACTGTAACATATGCGGACAGGGCAACAATAAACTCTTCTGTGCCCTAAATAGTTTTTTTTTTATTGCAAGGCGCAATAGAACAGTATGCAATGGGTGTATGTCACTGTAACATATGCGGACAGTTCAGCAATAAACTCTTTTGTCCCCTAAATCATTTTTTTTAATTGCGCGGCACAATAGAACAGTATGCAATGGGTGTATGTCACTGTAACATATGCAGCCAGGGCCGCAATCAACTTTTGTTGCCCCCTAAAAAGTTTTTTTATTGCAAGGCGCAATAGAACAGTACGCAATAGTGTAACTCACTGTCACATATGCAGACAGGGCCGCAATCAACTTTTTTGTCCCCTAAATAGTTTTTTTTTATTGCAAGGCGCAATTCAACAGTACGCAATGGGTGTATCTCACTGTAACATAAGCAGACAGGGCCGTAATCAACTTTTTTGGTCCCCTTAATAGATTTTTTTTTTTGCAAGGCGCAAAACAACAGTTTGCAATGGATGTATCTCACTGTAACATATGCAGACAGGGCCGCAATCAACTTTTTTGTCCCCTAAATAGTTTTTTTTATTGTAAGGGGCAATAAAACAGTATGCAATGGGTGTATCTCACTGTAACATTTGCAGACAGGGCCACAATCAACTTTTTTGTCCCCTAAATAGATTTTTTATTGCAAGGCTCAATACAACAGTACGCAATGGGTGTATCTCACTGTAACATATGCAGACAGGGCAGCAATAAACACTTTTGTTCCCTAAATAGTTTTTTTATTGCACGGCGCAATAGAACAGTATGCAATGGGTGTATGTCACTGTAACATATGCGGACAGGGCAGCAATAAACTCTTTTGTCCCCTAAATAGTTTTTTTTATTGCACGGCGCAATAGAACAGTATGCAACGGGTTTATGTCACTGTAACATATGCGGACAGGGCAGCAATAAACTCTTTTGTCCCCTAAATAGTTTTTTTGTTGCACGGCGCAATATAACAGTATGCAACGGGTTTATGTCACTGTAACATATGCGGACAGGGCAGCAATAAACTCTTTTGTCCCCTAAATAGTTTTTGTTATTGCACGGCGCAATAGAACAGCATGCAATGGATTTTTTTCACTGTAACATATGCGGACAGGGCAGCAATAAAATTTTTTGTCCCCTAAATAGTTTTTTTATTGCACGGCGCAATAGAACAGTATGCAATGGGTGTATGTCACTGTAACATATGTGGACAAAGCAGCAATAAATTCTTTTGTCCCCTAAATCGTTTTTATTATTGCACGACGCAATGGAACAGTGTCCAATGGGTGTATGTCACTGTAACATATGTGGACAGGGCAGCAATAAACTCTTTTGTCCCCTAAATAGTTTTTTTTTATTGCATGGCGCAATAGAACAGTATGCAACGGGTGTATGTCGCTGTATCATATGCGGTCAGGGCAGCAATAAACTCTTTTGTCCCCTAAATAGTTTTTTTTTTCTGCACGGCGCAATAGAACAGTATGCAACGGGTGTGTTTCACTGTAACATATGCGGACAGGACAGCAATAAACTCTTTTGTCCCCTAAATAGTTTTTGTTATTGAACGGCGCAATAGAACAGTATGCAATGGATGTATTTCACTGTAACATATGCGGACAGGGCAGCAATAAACTCTTTTGTCCCCTAAATAGTTTTTTTATTGCACGGCGCAATAGAACAGTATGCAATGGGTGTATTTCACTGAAACATATGCTGACAGGGCAGCGGTATACTCTTTGTCCCCTAAATTTTTTTTCTTTGCAAGGAGCAATACAACAGTATGCAATGGGTGTATGTCACTGTAACATATGTGGACAGGGCAGCAATAAACTCTTTTGTCCCCTAAATCGTTTTTTTTATTGCAAGGCGCAATACAACAGTATGCAATGGGTGTATGTCACTGTAACATATGCTGACAGGGCAGCGATAAACTCTGTCCCCTAAATAGTTTTTCTATTGCACAGCGCAATAGAACAGTGTCCAATGGGTGTATGTCACAGTAACATATGCGGACAGGGCAACAATAAACTCTTCTGTGCCCTAAATAGTTTTTTTTTTATTGCACGGCACAATAGAACAGTATGCAATGGGTGTATTTCACTGAAACATATGCGGACAGGGCAGCAATAAACTCTTTTGTCCCCTAAATAATATTTTTTATTGCACGGCGCAATACAACAGTATGCAATGGGTGTATGTCACTGTAACATATGCGGACAGGGAAACAATAAACTCTTCTGTGCCCTAAATAGTTTTTTTTTATTGCAAGGCGCAATAGAACAGTATACAATGGGTGTATTTCACTGAAACATATGCGGACAGGGCAGCAATAAACTCTTTTGTCCCCTAAAAAGTATTTTTTATTGCACGGCGCAATACAACAGTATGCAATGGGTGTATGTCACTGTAACATATGCTGACAGGGCAGCGGTAAACTCTTTGTCCCCTAAATTGTTTTTTCTTTGCAAGGAGCAATACAACAGTATGCAATGGGTGTATGTCACTGTAACATATGTGGACAGGGCAGCAATAAACTCTTTTGTCCCCTAAATCGTTTTTTTTATTACAAGGCGCAATACAACAGTATGCAATGGGTGTATGTCACTGTAACATATGCTGACAGGGCAGCGATAAACTCTGTCCACTAAATAGTTTTTCTTTTGCATGGCGCAATAGAACAGTGTCCAATGGGTGTATGTCACAGTAACATATGCGGACAGGGCAACAATAAACTCTACTGTGCCCTAAATAGTTTTTTTTTTATTGCACGGCACAATAGAACAGTATGCAATGGGTGTATTTCACTGTAACATATGCGGACAGGGCAGCAATAAACTCTTTTGTCCCCTAAATAGTATTTTTTATTGCACGGCGCAATACAACAGTATGCAATGGGTGTATGTCACTGTAACATATGCGGACAGGGCAACAATAAACTCTTCTGTGCCCTAAATAGTTTTTTTTTTATTGCAAGGCGCAATAGAACAGTATGCAATGGGTGTATGTCACTGTAACATATGCAGCCAGGGCCGCAATCAACTTTTGTTGCCCCCTAAAAAGTTTTTTTATTGCAAGGCGCAATAGAACAGTACGCAATAGTGTAACTCACTGTCACATATGCAGACAGGGCCGCAATCAACTTTTTTGTCCCCTAAATAGTTTTTTTTTATTGCAAGGCGCAATTCAACAGTACGCAATGGGTGTATCTCACTGTAACATAAGCAGACAGGGCCGTAATCAACTTTTTTGGTCCCCTTAATAGATTTTTTTTTGCAAGGCGCAAAACAACAGTTCGCAATGGGTGTATCTCACTGTAACATATGCAGACAGGGCCGCAATCAACTTTTTTGTCCCCTAAATAGTTTTTTTTATTGTAAGGGGCAATAAAACAGTATGCAATGGGTGTATCTCACTGTAACATTTGCAGACAGGGCAGCAATCAACTTTTTTGTCCCCTAAATAGTTTTTTTATTGCAAGGCTCAATACAACAGTACGCAATAGGTGTATATCACTGTAACATATGCAGACAGGGCAGCAATAAACTCTTTTGGTCCCCTAACTAGTTTTTTAATTGCAAGGCTCAATACAACAGTATGCAATGGGTGTATCTCACTGTAACATATGTGGACAGGGCAGCAATAAACTCTTTTGTCCCCTAAATAGTTTTTTTTTATTGCAAGGCGCAATAGAACAATATGCAATGGGTGTATGTCACTGTAACTTATGCGGACAGGGCAGCAATAAACTCTTTTGTCCCCTATATAGTTTTTTTTATTGCACAGCGCAATAGAACAGTATGCAATGGGTGTATCTAACTGTAACATATGCAGACAGGGCAGCAATAAACTCTTTTGTCCCCTTAATAGTTTTTTTTTATTGCAAGGCGCAATACAACAGTATGCAATGGGTGTATCCCACTGTAACATATGCAGACAGGGCCGCAATCAACTTTTTTTGTCCACTGAATAGTTTTTTTTATTGCAAGGCGCAATAGAACAGTATGCAATGGGTGTATGTCACTGTAACATATGCGGACAGTTCAGCAATAAACTCTTTTGTCCCCTAAATCGTTTTTTTTAATTGCGCGGCACAATAGAACAGTATGCAATGGGTGTATGTCACTGTAACATATGCAGCCAGGGCCGCAATCAACTTTTGTTGCCCCCTAAAAAGTTTTTTTATTGCAAGGCGCAATTCAACAGTACGCAATGGGTGTATCTCACTGTAAAATATGCAGACAGGGCCGCAATCAACTTTTTTGGTCCCCTAAATAGTTTTTTTTATTGTAAGGGGCAATACAACAGTATGCAATGGGTGTATCTCACTGTAACATTTGCAGACAGGGCCGCAATCAACTTTTTTGTCCCCTAAATAGTTTTTTTATTGCAAGGCTCAATACAACAGTACACAATGGGTGTATCTCACTGTAACATATGCGGACAGGGCAGCAATAAACTCTTTTGGTCCCCTAAATAGTTTTTTAATTGCAAGGCGCAATAGAACAATATGCAATGGGTGTATCTCACTGTAACATATGCGGACAGGGCAGCAATAAACTCTTTTGTCCCCTATATCGTTTTTTTTATTGCACAGCGCAATAGAACAGTATGCAATGGGTGTATCTAACTGTAACATATGCAGACAGGGCAGCAATCAACTTTTTTTGTCCCCTAAATAGTTTTTTTTTATTGCAAGGCGCAATACAACAGTACACAATGGGTGTATCTCACTGTAACATATGCAGACAGGGCCGCAATCAACTTTTGTTGTCCCCTAAATATTTTTTTTATTGCAAGGCGCAATTCAGCAGTACACAATGGGTGTATCTCACTGTAACATATGCAGACAGGGCCGCAATCAACTTTTTTGGTCCCCTAAATAGTTTTCTTATTGCAAGGCGCAATACAACAGTACGCAATGGGTGTATCTCACTGTAACATATGCAGACAGGGCCGCAATCAACTTTTTTGGTCCCCTAAATAGTTTTCTTATTGCAAGGCGCAATACAACAGTACGCAATGGGTGTATCTCACTGTAACATATGCAGACAGGGCCGCAATCAACTTTTTTGGTCCCCCTAAATAGATTTTTTTTTTGCAGGGCGCAATACAACAGTACGCAATGGGTGTATCTCACTGTAACATATGCAGACAGGGCCACAATCAAATTTGTTGTCCCCTAAAAAGTTTTTTTTATTGCAAGGCGCAATTCAACAGTACGCAATGGGTGTATCTCACTGTAACATATGCGGACAGGGCAGCAATAAACTCTTTTTGTCCCCTAAATAGTTTTTTTACTGCAAGGCGCAATACAACAGTATGCAATGGGTGTATGTCACTGTAACATATGCTGACAGGGCAGCGATAAACTCTTTTGTCCCCTAAATTGTTTTTCTATTGCACAGTGCAATAGAACAGTATGCAATGGGTGTATGTCACTGTAACATATGCAGACATGGCCGCAATCAACTTTTCTCTATCGCTCATTGACAGACGTAGTCCTCGGTGATTCAACACCCTCGGGTTATGCTGCCCTCTACAGGAGTAGGACTAGACAGGAAAGAAAACGTTCTGGCCACACCCTAGGGGCAGTCCCAGAGGGTATATCCTCTCACTTCCTGCTCTAGCAAATCAGTTTTTTTCTGTCTAGTTAGGAGTAAGGACCTAGATACCTTGCTGGGATCTTCGGTCCTGGCAGGATTTTTTTCTTAGAAAAGATTTTTTAGACAGCTTTTTTTCTCCAGTGTTCCTGTGAGATCTTCAAACAAGAAAGCTGAACTGGGCGACGGGCTGGATGTTGAGATCCAGTGGTCACCCCAGTTCAGCCTACGAGTGCGTGCAGGCCATAGCTCCGCGCTGGGTCGGCCGCGGCATAATCCCACTGGACGGGGACTGACCCTGCGAGTTAAACGTCTCGCTGAAACGCCAAAGACCATGAGTCACGGCGTCCGTATTGGTCGACAGCCCTCCTACCTCAGTGGAGAGGGGTACTGTCAGGAGTTGGCGCCCGCCTGGTTCCGGTATGGTGAGTAGTATGTTCCCCCTTTCCCCCTGACGGGTCTTGTGGTGAACGCGGGCCCCTCTCTGTAATGGTAAGGATGGGTTCCCCTCTATCCTATAAGATCCCCCTAATTGAGTGTGATTTTTGTGTACAAGAAGCCAGGAGGCTTGGTTTGGGAGCTGACAATCTAATTGTAAAAATGTGAAAATGATTGTAGTCAGTGGCAGTACTAGAACTTTACTGTGATAGTATAAGGTATCCTACCTGTCAGAAGCCCCAGGGCGATGTCTATACATGTATACTGCATTCCAGATCATTCCTCCAGCTAAGCAGATGCCTCCCGACGGCCACGGACCGCATACGGCCCGCCATGGTCCGGTACCGCCGACCACGCTGACCACCATGAGGGTGAAGGGTTGTGAGGCCGAGATCCTTCTGCAGACATGCCGCTATTCTGTGCAGGCCGCCGCCATTGTCTAGTAGATCGCACGAGGCCGCCATTTTGGTGTGGCCTCGTGTCTCCAGCATGGGGGCGGCCATGTTTGAGGTGACTCAAACACCTCATGGAGCCAGGGGGAGGCGCCGGCAGGCGTGTTAAGGGGCGGAGCCGCCTCCTTTACCCAGGAAATAGGGCCAAAGACTTCCTGTCTGTAACAAGACAAGCACTGAGCAAGCTGATGAAAACTTCTGTGCATCAGGGATGAGCCTTGGGGTCTCTCTCTCTCTCTCTCTCTGTGGGGTCCAAAAAGGCAGGTAACACTGAGGGGCGCTGTTGCGACTGGGGGACACAAAAAAAAAAGTTTTTTACTTTGTCATTTTTTGTCGCTGGCAAGTGTCTTGTATATTCATTGACCCTGCCGCATAGGTATCCCCACCTGATCCCCTCAAGGTGGCCGCAGGACCCTCCAGTACCCCGCTTGTTTTTAATGCATTATCGGCAGTTTTGGAGTCTTTGGTATCCCGGGTGGAGGTGGCCTGTCAGGGACGGGGGTCAAGAAGCGACCCCCGCCTACCCCTATTGTTTATCAGATACTTCAGGGGCTGTTGTCTCAGGTAATATCTCCTCAGCAGTGAGGAGCACGTTTCTGCCTCCGCCATAGCACAAGAGTGGTGGATGCACTAGTTGTGTCCGTCCGGGAAACATTTAGTCTTGAGGTTACACCGGCAGAGGTAGCTGAGACTGAGATTCCTTTTTGGTACTTGTTAGCCTACCAAAAGGGCGAAGGATTTTCCTTTACCCAAATGGGGTCGTTTTGAAATGAACCCCTGTTATTTCCAAACGCATGGCTAGGTGCTATCCGTTTGAGGAATTCCTCTTTATAGGATAGACGGTACCACCTGCTGTCTTGCCACAGACTGTTAGGATAAAAGGACCTCGTAACTAACGAGGACCTTCCTTTTCTGCTCATAAAGAGTTGTTCGTTCCGCGAGGGCGGGCGATAAGGCGAAACCCTCCAAAGCCCCTTTAGACGGGTTTCAAAGGGCGCTGGTCGGCTAAACAAAAAGTCCGGCTCAGCCAAGCCTGAAGATACAGCCTGATGCACCCCTACCCATCTCTGGGGTGGGGGGGATGTCTTCACCGGTTTCTGGAGGACACAGGATCGAGTTTCGATCACTTCCACCGGTGCGATTCTTCCCTTCTAGCATTGAACGGTTTCAGGGGTTCTATTCAAACCTATTCACAATGCCCAGGAAAGAGGGCAAGGTGCGTCCAAATCTGGATTTGCGAAGAAATAGAGTCCATCCGTACAGTGGTGGCCTCCCTGCATCAGGGGGATTTCCTGGCGTCCATAGACATTTAGGAGGCCTATCTTTATATCCCCATCATCACAGGACATCAGCGTTTTTTCGCTTTCCCAAAGATCATCCCTGGTTCCCACCAGGAGACTGAACTATCTGGGCCTAAGGTTGGATACATCCTGGGCAAGAGAGTTTCTCCTTGCGGAGAAACTCCAGAAGGTTCAGTCAACGATTCGGATGTTGCTGTCCGTCAATTGGCTGGGACTGATGGTGGCCTTCTTAGAGGCGGTACCGTATACCCAGTCTCATACCCGAATTCTCCTGAAGGAGATTCTTTTTTAATGGAATCAGAATTCCGATTCCCTGGACAATCGGATCTGGTTGAGCGAGCGGACCAGGAAGTCTCCGATGCTCAACCAGGGGAAGTCATTTCTTCTGATAGTATCCAGATTACCAATAAGGGTATCGGAACTGAGAGCGATCAGATTTTGTCTGATTTACTGGATCGAGCAGCTCTAGAGCAGCCCGATTCGGATCCAATCGCATATGGCCTCTTCATCCAGAGGTTTTTCACTAGCTGTCCCTTCATTGGGACATCCCGGATGTGGATCTGTTGGCACCTTGGCTTAACAGGAAGGTGCGGAGGTTTGTAGCTCACGCCGCGATCCTCTAGCGGACGCAGCAGAAACGCTGATCACCCCGTGGGGGCAGTATCAGCTACGGCATGCCTTCCATCCTCTCAAGTTGCTGCGGGAACTTCTTCGCAGGATAGAGGTGGAGGGAATTCCAGTTATTCTGGAAATTCCAGACTGACCTTGTCGAGCCTGGTACGCCGACTTGGTGAGGCTAGTCGCGGACGCTCCTTGGAGACTTCCTCTCATGGAGGATTTGCGGTCTCAGGGACCGATCTTCCATCTTGCTTTACAGTCGCTGGCTTAATGGCCTGGCCATTGAGACCCAGGTACTGAAGGACAAGGGAGTGTCAGCTTCAGTTATTCCTACCTCCAGTTAAAGCAAGGAAAGCGACTTCCAGCACATGGAAGTCTTATATTGCATGGTGTGAATCTATTGGATTTCCCCCACATACCTATTCGGTGACCCGAATTTTGGTCTGTCTGCAACAAGGGGTTAAGCAGAAACTATCCTTGAGCACGATCAAGGGTCAGGTTTTCGGCGTTAGCAATCTTCTTTCAAGAAACCTTTGGCTAATCATTCCTTGGTGCGGAATTTCATCCAGGGGGTGCGACATCTGGCTCCGCCAGTGCGTGCACCCTTACCGCCTGGGATCTTAATTTAGTGTGGTCGGTTCTTCAGAAACTTCTCTTTGAAGATATTAGGGAGATTCCCTTGCTTACATTATCCCAGAAGGTGGCCTTCTTGGTGGCCATTACTTCTGCACGCAGGGTGTCAGAACTGGCCGCATTATCTTGTCGTTCCCCATATCTGGTGGTTCATAGGGATAAGGTGGTTCTTCTTCCGAATCCATCCTTCCTTCCTAAAGTGGTTTTCAGAGTTTTTCATCTGAATAAAAATATTGTGTTACCTTCCCCGTGTCCTAAGACTAGCCATCCTTGGGAGTTTGCATTACACTCCTTGGATGGGGTTTAGAAGGATACACTTGACTACTACGAACTTGTTTTCGTAAGACGGACTCACTTTTTGTGATCACGGATAGCCCTTGAAGGGGGTTGCCTGTGTCTGCCGTGACCATATCTACATGGATCAGTCAGACGGTGGTACAGGCTTATTCTATTAAGGGTCGGAATCCTCCGTTCCCTGTTAGGGCGCACTTCACTCGAGCGCTCAGTACTTCCTGGGCCTACCGCCATCAGGCGTCAGTGGTCCAGGTATGTAAAGCGGCCACCTGGTCGTCGGTACATACCTTTACAAAATTTTATAAGATTGATGTGATGGCATCGGCGGATGCCTCATTTGGCCGCAATGTTTTGCAGGCCGCAATTTGAGAAGACCGGTGGTCTACCTCGGGGGTTTTTTTCTGTTGAAAAATTTCTGTTGAGTCTCATCATTGAGGATGAGCATTGTAAACTTCTAGTTGGCACCGGTTGGGCCTTCTAGATTGGATTTGATTTCCATTTTCCCACCTCTCATTTGTGGTACTGCTTTGGGACGTCCCGAGGGTGTTGAATCACCGAGGACTACGTCTGTCAATGAGCGATAGAGAAAAATGGATTTTTGTAAAATCTTACCGTAAAATCCTTTTCTCTTAGCTCATTGACAGACGTAGTACCCACCCCTCTGTTTTTGAGTTGGGTTGGGTTAAATTCTCTAAACACTGCTTTGTGACATAACTGATTTGCTAGAGCAGGAAGTGAGAGGATATACCCTCTGGGACTGCCCCTAGGGTGTGGCCAGAACGTTTTCTTTCCTGTCTAGTCCTACTCCTGTAGAGGGCAGCATAGCCCGAGGGTGTTGAATCACCGAGGACTACGTCTGTCAATGAGCTAAGAGAAAAGGATTTTACGGTAAGATTTTACAAAAATCAATTTTTTTGGTCCCCTAAATAGTTTTTTTTTTATTGCAAGGCGCAATTCAACAGTACGCAATGGGTGTATCTCACTGTAACATATGCAGACAGGGTCGCAATCAAATTTTTTGGTCCCCTAAATAGTTTTTTTTGCAAGGTGCAATACAACAGTACGCAATGGGTGTATCTCACTGTAACATATGCAGACAGGGCCGCAATCAACTTTTTTGGTCCCTTAAATAGTTTTTTTATTGCAAGGCTCAATACAACAGTACGCATTGGGTGTATCTCACAGAAACATATGCGGACAGGGCCGCAATATACTTTTTTGCTCCTAAATGTTTTTTTAATCGCACGGCGCAATACAACAGTAGCCAATGGGTGTATGTCACTGTGACATATGCAGACAGGGCCGCAATCAACTTTTTTTATCCCCTAAATAGTTCTTTTTATTGCACGGCGCAATACAACAGTATGCAATGGGTGTATGTCACTGTAACATATGCAGACAGGGCCGCAATCAACTTTTTTGTCCCCTAAATAGTTTTTTTTATTGCATGGCGCAATAGAACAGTATGCAACGGGTGTATGTCACTGTATCATATGCGGTCAGGGCAGCAATAAACTCTCTTGTCCCCTAAATAGTTTTTTTTACTGCACGGCGCAATAGAACAGTATGCAACGGGTGTATGTCACTGTAATATATGCGGACAGGGCAGCAATAAACTCTTTTGTCCCCTAAATAGTTTTGGTTATTGAACGGCGCAATAGAACAGTATGCAATGGATGTATTTCACTGTAACATATGCGGACAGGGCAGCAATAAACTCTTTTGTCCCCTAAATAGTATTTTTTATTGCACGGCGCAATACAACAGTATGCAATGGGTGTATGTCACTGTAACATATGCTGACAGGGCAGTGGTAAACTCTTTGTCCCCTAAATGTTTTTTCTTTGCAAGGCGCAATACAACAGTATGCAATGGGTGTATGTCACTGTAACATATGGGGACAGGGCAGCAATAAACTCTTTTGTCCCCTAAATCGTTTTTTTTATTGCATGGCGCAATACAACAGTATGCAATGGGTGTATGTCACTGTAACATATGCTGACAGGGCAGCGATAAACTCTGTCCCCTAAATAGTTTTTCTATTGCACGGCGCAATAAAACAGTATGCAATGGGTGTATGTCACTGTAACATATGCAGACAGGGCCGCAATAAACTCTTTTGTCCCCTAAATAGTTTTTTTTTACTGCACGGCACAATAGAACAGTATGCAACGGGTGTATGTCACTGTAATATATGCGGACAGGGCAGCAATAAACTCTTTTGTCCCCTAAATAGTTTTGGTTATTGAACGGCGCAATAGAACAGTATGCAATGGATGTATTTCACTGTAACATATGCGGACAGGGCAGCAATAAACTCTTTTGTCCCCTAAATAGTTTTTTTTATTGCACGGCACAATAGAACAGTATGCAACGGGTGTATGTCACTGCAACATATGCGGATAGGGCAGCAATGAACTCTTTTGTCCCCTAAATAGTTTTTTATTGCACGGCACAATAGAAGAGTATGCAATGGGTGTATGTCACTGTAACATATGTGGACAGGGCAGCAATAAACTCTTTTGTCCCCTAAATCGTTTTTTTTTATTGCATGGCGCAATACAACAGTATGCAATGGGTGTATGTCACTGTAACATATGCTGACAGGGCAGCGATAAACTCTGTCCCCTAAATAGTTTTTCTATTGCATGGCGCAATAAAATAGTATGCAATGGGTGTATGTCACTGTAACATATGCAGACAGGGCAGCAATAAACTCTTTTTGTCCCCTAAAAAGTTTTTTTATTGCAAGGTGCAATACAACAGTACGCAATGGGTGTATCTCACTGTAACATATGCAGACAGGGCCGCAATCAACTTTTTTGGTCCCTTAAATAGTTTTTTTATTGCAAGGCTCAATACAACAGTACGCAATGGGTGTATCTCACTGAAACATATGCGGACAGGGCCGCAATATACTTTTTTCCCCCTAAATGTTTTTTTAATCGCACGGCGCAATAGAACAGTATGCAATGGGTGTATGTCACTGTAACATATGCAGACAGGGCCGCAATCAACTTTATTGTCCCCTAAATAGTTTTTTTTATTGCATGGCGCAATAGAACAGTATGCAACGGGTGTATGTCACTGGAACATATGCGGACAGGGCAGCAATAAACTCTTTTGTCCCCTAAATAGTTTTTTTATTGCATAGCGCAATAGAACAGTATGCAATGGGTGTATGTCACTGTAACATATGTCGACAGGGCAGCAATAAACTCTTTTGTCCCCTAAATTGTTTTTTTTTTATTGCATGGCGCAATAAAACAGTATGCAATGGGTGTATGTCACTGTAACATATGCTGACAAGGCAGCGATAAACTCTGTCCCCTAAATAGTTTTTCTATTGCAGGGCGCAATAGAATAGTGTCCAATGGGTGTATGTCACTGTAACATATGCGGACAGTGCAGCAATAAACTCTCTGGTGCCCTAAATAGATTTTTTTATTGCAAGGCGCAATAGAACAGTATGCAATGGGTGTATGTCACTGTAACATATGCGGACAGGGCAGCAATAAACTCTTTTGTCCCCTAAATCGTTTTTTTTAATTGTGCGGCACAATAGAACAGTATGCAATGGGTGTATGTCACTGTAACATATGTGGACAGGGCAGCAATAAACTCTTTTGTCCCCTAAATAGTTTTTTTACTGCAAGGCGCAATAGAACAGTACGCAATAGTGTAACTCACTGTCACATATGCAGACAGGGCCCCAATCAACTTTTTTGTCCCCTAAATAGTTTTTTTTATTGCAAGGTGCAATTCAACAGTACGCAATGGGTGTATCTCACTGTAAAATATGCAGACAGGGCCGCAATCAACTTTTTTGGTCCCCTAAATAGATTTTCTTTTGCAAGGCACAAAATAACAGTACGCAATGGGTGTATCTCACTGTAACATATGTGGACAGGGCAGCAATAAACTCTTTTGTCCCCTAAATCGTTTTTTTTAATTGCGCGGCACAATAGAACAGTATGCAATGGGTGTATGTCACTGTAACATATGTGGACAGGGCAGCAATAAACTCTTTTGTCCCCTAAATAGTTTTTTTTTTAATGCAAGGCGCAATTCAACAGTATGCAATGGGTGTATCTCACTGTAAAATATGCAGACAGGGCCGCAATCAACTTTTTTGTCCCCTAAATAGATTTTTTTTTGCAAGGCGCAAAACAACAGTACGCAATGGGTGTATCTCACTGTAAAATATGCAGACAGGGCCGCAATCAACTTTTTTGGTCCCCTAAATAGATTTTTTTTTGCAAGGCGCAAAACAACAGTACGCAATGGGTGTATCTCACTGTAACATATGTGGACAGGGCAGCAATAAACTCTTTTGTCCCCTAAATAGTTTTTTTTATTGCATGGCGCAATAGAACAGTATGCAACGGGTGTATGTCACTGTATCATATGCGGTCAGGGCAGCAATAAACTCTCTTGTCCCCTAAATAGTTTTTTTTACTGCACGGCGCAATAGAACAGTATGCAACGGGTGTATGTCACTGTAATATATGCGGACAGGGCAGCAATAAACTCTTTTGTCCCCTAAATAGTTTTGGTTATTGAACGGCGCAATAGAACAGTATGCAATGGATGTATTTCACTGTAACATATGCGGACAGGGCAGCAATAAACTCTTTTGTCCCCTAAATAGTATTTTTTATTGCACGGCGCAATACAACAGTATGCAATGGGTGTATGTCACTGTAACATATGCTGACAGGGCAGTGGTAAACTCTTTGTCCCCTAAATGTTTTTTCTTTGCAAGGCGCAATACAACAGTATGCAATGGGTGTATGTCACTGTAACATATGCGGACAGGGCAGCAATAAACTCTTTTGTCCCCTAAATCGTTTTTTTTATTGCATGGCGCAATACAACAGTATGCAATGGGTGTATGTCACTGTAACATATGCTGACAAGGCAGCTCTAAACTCTGTCCCCTAAATAGTTTTTCTATTGCAGGGCGCAATAGAATAGTGTCCAATGGGTGTATGTCACTGTAACATATGCGGACAGTGCAGCAATAAACTCTCTGGTGCCCTAAATAGATTTTTTTATTGCAAGGCGCAATAGAACAGTATGCAATGGGTGTATGTCACTGTAACATATGCGGACAGGGCAGCAATAAACTCTTTTGTCCCCTAAATCGTTTTTTTTAATTGCGCGGCACAATAGAACAGTATGCAATGGGTGTATGTCACTGTAACATATGTGGACAGGGCAGCAATAAACTCTTTTGTCCCCTAAATAGTTTTTTTACTGCAAGGCGCAATAGAACAGTACGCAATAGTGTAACTCACTGTCACATATGCAGACAGGGCCCCAATCAACTTTTTTGTCCCCTAAATAGTTTTTTTTATTGCAAGGTGCAATTCAACAGTACGCAATGGGTGTATCTCACTGTAAAATATGCAGACAGGGCCGCAATCAACTTTTTTGGTCCCCTAAATAGATTTTCTTTTGCAAGGCGCAAAATAACAGTACGCAATGGGTGTATCTCACTGTAACATATGTGGACAGGGCAGCAATAAACTCTTTTGTCCCCTAAATCGTTTTTTTTAATTGCGCGGCACAATAGAACAGTATGCAATGGGTGTATGTCACTGTAACATATGTGGACAGGGCAGCAATAAACTCTTTTGTCCCCTAAATAGTTTTTTTTTTTATTGCAAGGCGCAATTCAACAGTATGCAATGGGTGTATCTCACTGTAAAATATGCAGACAGGGCCGCAATCAACTTTTTTGTCCCCTAAATAGATTTTTTTTGCAAGGCGCAAAACAACAGTACGCAATGGGTGTATCTCACTGTAAAATATGCAGACAGGGCCGCAATCAACTTCTTTGGTCCCCTAAATAGATTTTTTTTTGCAAGGCGCAAAACAACAGTACGCAATGGGTGTATCTCACTGTAACATATGTGGACAGGGCAGCAATAAACTCTTTTGTCCCCTAAATCGTTTTTTTTAATTGCGCGGCACAATAGAACAGTATGCAATGGGTGTATGTCACAGTAACATATGTGGACAGGGCAGCAATAAACTCTTTTGTCCCCTAAATAGTTTTTTTTTTATTGCAAGGCGCAATTCAACAGTATGCAATGGGTGTATCTCACTGTAAAATATGCAGACAGGGCCGCAATCAACTTTTTTGTCCCCTAAATAGATTTTTTTTTGCAAGGCGCAAAACAACAGTACGCAATGGGTGTATCTCACTGTAAAATATGCAGACAGGGCCGCAATCAACTTTTTTGGTCCCCTAAATAGATTTTTTTTTCCAAGGCGCAAAACAACAGTACGCAATGGGTGTATCTCACTGTAACATATGTGGACAGGGCAGCAATAAACTCTTTTGTCCCCTAAATAGTTTTTTTTATTGCATGGCGCAATAGAACAGTATGCAACGGGTGTATGTCACTGTATCATATGCGGTCAGGGCAGCAATAAACTCTCTTGTCCCCTAAATAGTTTTTTTTACTGCACGGCGCAATAGAACAGTATGCAACGGGTGTATGTCACTGTAATATATGCGGACAGGGCAGCAATAAACTCTTTTGTCCCCTAAATAGTTTTGGTTATTGAACGGCGCAATAGAACAGTATGCAATGGATGTATTTCACTGTAACATATGCGGACAGGGCAGCAATAAACTCTTTTGTCCCCTAAATAGTATTTTTTATTGCACGGCGCAATACAACAGTATGCAATGGGTGTATGTCACTGTAACATATGCTGACAGGGCAGTGGTAAACTCTTTGTCCCCTAAATGTTTTTTCTTTGCAAGGCGCAATACAACAGTATGCAATGGGTGTATGTCACTGTAACATATGCGGACAGGGCAGCAATAAACTCTTTTGTCCCCTAAATCGTTTTTTTTATTGCATGGCGCAATACAACAGTATGCAATGGGTGTATGTCACTGTAACATATGCTGACAGGGCAGCGATAAACTCTGTCCCCTAAATAGTTTTTCTATTGCACGGCGCAATAAAACAGTATGCAATGGGTGTATGTCACTGTAACATATGCAGACAGGGCCGCAATAAACTCTTTTGTCCCCTAAATAGTTTTTTTTTACTGCACGGCGCAATAGAACAGTATGCAACGGGTGTATGTCACTGTAATATATGCGGACAGGGCAGCAATAAACTCTTTTGTCCCCTAAATAGTTTTGGTTATTGAACGGCGCAATAGAACAGTATGCAATGGATGTATTTCACTGTAACATGTGCGGACAGGGCAGCAATAAACTCTTTTGTCCCCTAAATAGTTTTTTTTATTGCACGGCGCAATAGAACAGTATGCAACGGGTGTATGTCACTGCAACATATGCGGATAGGGCAGCAATGAACTCTTTTGTCCCCTAAATAGTTTTTTATTGCACGGCACAATAGAACAGTATGCAATGGGTGTATGTCACTGTAACATATGTGGACAGGGCAGCAATAAACTCTTTTGTCCCCTAAATCGTTTTTTTTTTATTGCATGGCGCAATACAACAGTATGCAATGGGTGTATGTCACTGTAACATATGCTGACAGGGCAGCGATAAACTCTGTCCCCTAAATAGTTTTTCTATTGCATGGCGCAATAAAATAGTATGCAATGGGTGTATGTCACTGTAACATATGCAGACAGCGCAGTAATAAACTCTTTTTGTCCCCTAAAAAGTTTTTTTATTGCAAGGTGCAATACAACAGTACGCAATGGGTGTATCTCACTGTAACATATGCAGACAGGGCCGCAATCAACTTTTTTGGTCCCTTAAATAGTGTTTTTATTGCAAGGCTCAATACAACAGTACGCAATGGGTGTATCTCACTGAAACATATGCGGACAGGGCCGCAATATACTTTTTTGCCCCTAAATGTTTTTTTAATCGCACGGCATAATAGAACAGTATGCAATGGGTGTATGTCACTGTAACATATGCAGACAGGGCCGCAATCAACTTTATTGTCCCCTAAATAGTTTTTTTTATTGCATGGCGCAATAGAACAGTATGCAACGGGTGTATGTCACTGGAACATATGCGGACAGGGCAGCAATAAACTCTTTTGTCCCCTAAATAGTTTTTTTATTGAATAGCGCAATAGAACAGTATGCAATGGGTGTATGTCACTGTAACATATGTCGACAGGGCAGCAATAAACTCTTTTGTCCCCTAAATTGTTTTTTTTTTATTGCATGGCGCAATACAACAGTATGCAATGGGTGTATGTCACTGTAACATATGCTGACAAGGCAGCGATAAACTCTGTCCCCTAAATAGTTTTTCTATTGCAGGGCGCAATAGAATAGTGTCCAATGGGTGTATGTCACTGTAACATATGCGGACAGTGCAGCAATAAACTCTCTGGTGCCCTAAATAGATTTTTTTATTGCAAGGCGCAATAGAACAGTATGCAATGGGTGTATGTCACTGTAACATATGCGGACAGGGCAGCAATAAACTCTTTTGTCCCCTAAATCGTTTTTTTTAATTGCGCGGCACAATAGAACAGTATGCAATGGGTGTATGTCACTGTAACATATGTGGACAGGGCAGCAATAAACTCTTTTGTCCCCTAAATAGTTTTTTTACTGCAAGGCGCAATAGAACAGTACGCAATAGTGTAACTCACTGTCACATATGCAGACAGGGCCGCAATCAACTTTTTTGTCCCCTAAATAGTTTTTTTTATTGCAAGGTGCAATTCAACAGTACGCAATGGGTGTATCTCACTGTAAAATATGCAGACAGGGCCGCAATCAACTTTTTTGGTCCCCTAAATAGATTTTCTTTTGCAAGGCGCAAAACAACAGTACGCAATGGGTGTATCTCACTGTAACATATGTGGACAGGGCAGCAATAAACTCTTTTGTCCCCTAAATCGTTTTTTTAAATTGCGCAGCACAATAGAACAGTATGCAATGGGTGTATGTCACTGTAACATATGTGGACAGGGCAGCAATAAACTCTTTTGTTCCCTAAATCGTTTTTTTTAATTGCGCGGCACAATAGAACAGTATGCAATGGGTGTATGTCACTGTAACATATGTGGACAGTGCAGCAATAAACTCTCTGGTGCCCTAAATAGATTTTTTTATTGCAAGGCGCAATAGAACAGTATGCAATGGGTGTATGTCACTGTAACATATGCGGACAGGGCAGCAATAAACTCTTTTGTCCCCTAAATCGTTTTTTTTAATTGCGCGGCACAATAGAATAGTATGCAATGGGTGTATGTCACTGTAACATATGTGGACAGGGCAGCAATAAACTCTTTTGTCCCCTAAATAGTTTTTTTACTGCAAGGCGCAATAGAACAGTACGCAATAGTGTAACTCACTGTCACATATGCAGACAGGGCCGCAATCAACTTTTTTGTCCCCTAAATAGTTTTTTTTTATTGCAAGGCGCAATTCAACAGTATGCAATGGGTGTATCTCACTGTAAAATATGCAGACAGGGCCGCAATCAACTTTTTTGTCCCCTAAATAGATTTTTTTTTGCAAGGCGCAAAACAACAGTACGCAATGGGTGTATCTCACTGTAACATATGTGGACAGGGCAGCAATAAACTCTTTTGTCCCCTAAATAGTTTTTTTTAATTGCGCGGCACAATAGAACAGTATGCAATGGGTGTATGTCACTGTAACATATGCGGACAGGGCAGCAATAAACTCTTTTGTCCCCAATATAGTTTTTTTTATTGCACAGCGCAATAGAACAGTGTGCAATGGGTGTATGTCACTGTAACAAATGCGGACAGGGCAGCAATAAACTCTTTTTTCCCCTAAATCGTTTTTTTTAATTGCGCGGCACAATAGAACAGTATGCAATGGGTGTATGTCACTGTAACATATGTGGACAGGGCAGCAATAAACACTTTTGTTCCCTAAATAGTTTTTTTTTATTGCACGGCGCAATAGAACAGTATGCAATGGGTGTATGTAACTGTAACATATGCAGTCAGGGCCGCAATCAACTTTTTGTTGTCCCCTAAATATATTTTTTTTTTTGCAAGGCGCAATTCAGCAGTACGCAATGGGTGTATCTCACTGTAACATATGCAGACAGGGCCGCAATCAACTTTTTTGGTCCCCTAAATATATTTTTTTTTTGCAGGGTGCAATACAACAGTACGCAATGGGTGTATCTCACTGTAACATATGCAGACAGGGCCACAATCAAATTTTTTGTCCCCCTAAATATTTTTTTTTATTGCAAGGCGCAATTCAACAGTACGCAATGGGTGTATCTCACTGTAACATATGCGGACAGGGCAGCAATAAACTCTTTTTGTCCCCTAAATAGTTTTTTTATTGCAAGGTGCAATACAACAGTACGCAATGGGTGTATCTCACTGTAAAATATACGGACAGGGCCGCAATCAACTTTTTTGGTCCCCTAAATAGTTTTTTTATTGCACGGCGCAATACAACAGTATGCAATGGGTGTATGTCACTGTGACATATGCAGACAGGGCCGCAATCAACTTTTTTGTCCCCTAAATAGTTCTTTTTATTGCACGGCGCAATACAACAGTATGCAATGGGTGTATGTCACTGTAACATATGCTGACAGGGCAGCGATAAACTCTTTTGTCTCCTAAATTGTTTTTCTATTGCACGGCGCAATAGAACAGTATGCAATGGGTGTATGTCACTGTAACATATGCGGACAGGGCAGCAATAAATTCTTTTGTCCCCTAAATAGTTTTTTTTTATTGCACGGTGCAATAGAACAGTGTCCAATGGGTTTATCTCACTGTAACATATGCGGACAGGGCAGCAATAAACTCTTTTGTGCCCTAAATAGTTTTTTTTCTTTGCAAGGCGCAATACAACAGTATGCAATGGGTGTATGTCACTGTAACATATGCGGACAGGGCAGCAATAAACTATTTTGTCCCCTAAATAGTTTTTTTATTGCACGGCGCAATAGAACAGTATGCAATGGGTGTATGTCACTGTAACATATGTAGATAGGGCAGCAATAATCTCTTTTGTCCCCTAAATCGTTTTTCTTAATTGCGGTGCACAATAGAACAGTATGCAATGGGTGTATGTCACTGTAACATATGCGGACAGGGCAGCAATAAACACTTTTCTCCCCTAAATAGTTTTTTTTATTGCACGGAACAATAGAACAGTATGCAATTGATGTATTTCACTGTAACATATGCAGACAGGGCAGCAATAAACTCTTTTGTCCCCTAAATAGATTTTTATTGCACGTCGCAATAGAAAAGTATGCAATGGGTGTATGTCACTGTAACATATGTGGACAGGGAAGCAATAAACTCTTTTGTCCCCTAATTTGTTTTTTTTTTTATTGCACGGCGCAATAGAACAGTATGCAATGGGTGTATCTCACTGTAACATATGCAGACAGGGCCGCAATCAACTTTTTTGGTCCCCTAAATAGATTTTTTTTTTTGCAGGGTGCAATACAACAGTAAGCAATGGGTGTATCTCACTGTAACATATGCAGACAGGGCCACAATCAAATTTTTTGTCCCCCTAAATATTTTTTTTATTGCAAGGCACAATTCAACAGTACACAATGGGTGTATCTCACTGTAACATATGCGGACAGGGCAGCAATAAACTCTTTTTGTCCCCTAAATAGTTTTTTTACTGCAAGGCGCAATACAACAGTATGCAATGGGTGTATCTCACTGTAACATATGCAGACAGGGCCCCAATCAACTTTTTTGGTCCCCTAAATAGTTTTTTTATTGCAAGGTGCAATACAACAGTACGCAATGGGTGTATCTCACTGTAACATATGCGGACAGGGCCGCAATTAACTTTTTTGGTCCCCTAAATAGTTTTTTTTTATTGCACGGCGCAATACAACAGTATGCAATGGGTGTATGTCACTGTAACATATGCTGACAGGGCAGCGATAAACTCTTTTGTCCCCTATACAGTTTTTTTTATTGCAGGGCGCAATGGAACAGTATGCAATGGGTGTATGTCACTGTAACATATGCGGACAGGGCAGCAATAAATTCTTTTGTCCCCTAAATAGTTTTTTTATTGCACGGCGCAATAGAACAGTGTCCAATGGGTGTATGTCACTGTAACATATGCGGACAGAGCAGCAATAAACTCTTTTGTCCCCTAAATAGTTTTTTTAATTGCGCGCCACAATAGAACAGTATGCAATGGGTGTATGTCACTGTAACATATGTGGACAGGGCAGCAATAAACACTTTTGTCCCCTAAATAGTTTTTTTTTATTGCACGGCACAATAGAACAGTATGCAATGGATGTATTTCACTGTAACATATGCGGACAGGGCAGCAATAAACTTTTTTGTCCCCTAAATAGTTTTTTTATTGCACGGCGCAATATAACAGTATGCAATGGGTGTATGTCACTGTAACATATGTGGACAGGGAAGCAATAAACTCTTTTGTCCCCTAAATTGTTTTTTTTATTGCACGCCGCAAAAGAACTTCATGCAATGGGTCTATGTCACTGTAACATATGCGGACAGGGCAGCAATAAACTTTTTTGTCCCCTAAATAGTTTTTTTTATTGCACGGCGCAATAGAACAGTATGCAATGGATGTATTTCACTGTAACATATGCAGACAGGGCAGCAATAAACTCTTTTGTCCCCTAAATAGTTTTTTTATTGCAGGGCGCAATGGAACAGTATGCAATGGGTGTATGTCACTGTAACATATGCGGACAGGGCAGCAATAAACTCTTTTGTCCCCTAAATCGTTTTTTTTTATTGCACGGCGCAATACAACAGTATGCAATGGGTGTATGTCACTGTAACATATGCTGACAGGCTAGCGATAAACTCTTTTGTCCCCTAAATAGTTTTTCTATGGCACGGCGCAATAGAACAGTATGCAATGGGTGTATGTCACTGCAACATATGCGGACAGGGCAGCAATAAACTCTTTTGTGCCCTAAATATTTTTTTTTTTGCAAGGCGCAATAGACCAGTATGCAATGGATGTATTTCACTGTAACATATGCGGACAAGGCAGCAATAAACTCTTTTGTCCCCTAAATAGTTTTTTTATTGCACGGTGCAATAGAACAGTATGCAATGGGTGTATGTCACTGTAACATATGTGGACAGGGAAGCAATAAACTCTTTTGTCCCCTAAATAGTTTTTTTATTGCACGGCGCAATAGAACAGTATGCAATGGGTGTATGTCACTGTAACATATGCGGACAGGGCAGCAATAAACTCTTTTGTCCCCTAAATAGTTTTTTTTATTGCACGGCGCAATAGAACAGTATGCAATGGATGTATTTCACTGTAACATATGCGGACAGGGCAGCAATAAACTCTTTTGTCCCCTAAATAGTTTTTTTTTTGTACGGCGCAATAGAACAGTATGCAATGGGTGTATGCCACTGTAACATATGTGGACAGGGAAGCAATAAACTCTTTTGTCCCCTAAATAGTTTTTTTATTGCACGGCGCAATAGAACAGTATGCAATGGGTGTATGTCACTGTAACATATGCGGACAGGGAAGCAATAAACTCTTTTGTCCCCTAAATAGTTTTTTTTATTGCACGGCGCAATAGAACAGTATGCAATGAGTGTATGTCACTGTAACATATGCGGACAGGGCAGCAATAAACTCTTTTGTCCCCTAAATAGTTTTTTTTATTGCACGGCGCAATAGAACAGTATGCAATGGGTGTATGTCACTGTAACATATGCAGACAGGGCAGCAATAAACTCTTTTGTCTCCTAAATCGTTTTTTTTTATTGCAAGGCGCAATACAACAGTATGCAATGGGTGTATGTCACTGTAACATTTGCGGACAGGGCAGCAATAAACTCTTTTGTCCCCTAAATAGTTCTTTTTATTCCACGGCGCAATACAACAGTATGCAATGGGTGTATCTCACTGTAATGTTTGAATGAAAAACTGAAATTTCTTACTCTAGATACTGTAAAAGAATTATTTTCCCTTCACATTGGTGCTTTTTGAAGAGGAGGTTAGAAAAGCAATATCTGTCTGACATCCCGTCTTTAAAGTTAAATATGAAGGAAAAAATGTTTTTTCTTTTTTAAATGCAGATTAAGCACACACATATGCACTGAGGTTGCATGAAATGTGCAGCACCGCACGCCTAACAGACTGATAACATTTTTTTGTTTCTCCCTTCTCCTCCTCACTTGGCTCAGGTCAGGGCATAAAGATCGTTCTACTGCACCCCCACACAATACAATCAATGTAGATCGCTCTCTGATTAAAGCAGATTGTTCCTATCTATGCGTTCCCTAAAAGCAATCTCTCCAGCCTGGCCCTACAGTAAACTGCTATCTCTCCCTCCTTGCAAAATCATTGTTCACTGCACCCCACAAAATCAAATCAATGTAGATTGCTGTATGATAAAGCAGATTGTTCCTCCTATGCTTTCCCTACAAGCAATCTCTCCAGCCTCGCCCTATAGTAAAGTCCTATCTGTCCCTCAGCAGCAGCAGTCAGGAACCTCTCCCTACAGTAGTATTAGCAGAGTGATGTGCGACGCTGTGTGACTCCAGCTTATATAGAGTCTGGGTCACATGCTGCACTGGCCTATTACAGCCATGCCATTACTAGACATGGCTGTGATGGCTTCTAGGGCACACTAGTTAAACGCTTGCTGATTGGCTGTTGAAAGCGCACCATTAAAAGCACGCCAAAACATTAAATAACGTTGCCGAACAACGGACAGTACCCGAACATACAGTGAAATGTCCGGGTACGGGTCCGGGTACCGAATACCCAAAAGTCCGATACGAACACGAACAATACAGTCCGGGTTCGCTCAACCCTACTTAGGAGCTAAATATATACCCGCATCATACATACTAGGGGGAGTACATCTGGGGGACTCAATAGTGGAGAAGCATCTTGGTGTTCTAGTAGATCATATGCTTAATAATGGCATGCAATGCCAAGCTGTGGTTTCCAAAGTGAGCAAAATCCTTTCTTGTTTTAAGAAAGGTATGGACTCCAGAGAGAGAGAGAGAGAGATAATTTTACCCCTGTACAAATAATTAGCAAGACCTCATCTGGATTAAGCAGTTCAGTTTTGGGCAGCAATTCACAAAACGGATCTTGGGGAGCTGGAGAGGGTGCAGAGAAGGGCAACCAAACTGATAAGAGGCATGGAGGAGCTCAGCAATGAGGAAAGATTAGAGAAACTCAATTTATTCTCTCTTGAGAAGAGGAGATAAAGGACAGATATGATCAATATGTATAAATACATAATTGGTCCATATAGTGAGCTTGGTGTTGAGTTATTTACTTTAAGGTCATCACAGGGGACAGGGGGGCACTCTTTACGTCTGGAGAAAAAGAGATTTAATCTCCAAATACAAAAAGGTTTCTTCACAGTAAGAGCTGTGAAAACCTGAAATAGACTCCCTCCGAAGCTGGTTCTTTCCAGCTGAGTAGATTGCTTAAAAAATGGCCTGGGTTCTTTCCTAAATGTACATGATATAGCTTACAATTATAGGTAAAGTTGATCCAGGAAATATCTGATTGCCTCATGGGGTTTAGGAAGAATTTTTTTACCCTGCTGGAGCAAATTGGATCATGCTTTGCTGGGGGGGGGGGGGTTGCCTTCCTCTGGATCAACTTTAGGTACAGTATAGGATTGTATACATTTTTTTTTCTCTTTCATTGGTTGACCTAGATGGACTTGGATGCACTGGATATAACTTGGTACAGAACGTTTTACAGAGTACGGCTCATCTCTAAGCTGTGGTTCCCGCTTTAACGTTGACTTTAATGTGAACTTCTTGGTCCCAGGCATTTGATGAGCACATGCAGAGAAAGAAATGTGACCCCACGTGTACAAATAGAGACCCCGTCCACAAGTATCCTTAACCACTTAAGCTCAGGAAGGTTTTGCCCCCTTCATGACCAGACATGTATGATCATGTGATCACTGTGATCAACCATACCTGGTTACTGGGTATCGGTAGCAGTGACCCGCTGCGCAGTGTGTCCCTAATCCACAGTAAGCTCAATCTCATATACAGTATGTACGTGACCGAGCCTGCACATGCCACCCCACCGCAGTATATTGGCAAGTGGTTAAGGAAACAACATGGTGTACAGGTCCTAAATTCTTATACAGTCCATATTGTTGCATTTCTGTTTGTGACACATTTTACCTAATAAATGCAGTTGAAGAAATATCTACATTAACTACAGTGACTTCTCTTATCCAGTATAAATCCCATTGTTTCAGCATGTTCCCAACCTAGAAGTCACTTTTCAGAGCCAAGACCTGTCTAACCCACACAGCTCAGTCTTAAAAGGATACCCAATGGCAGAAGGGAAAGGCAAAGGTTGGTACTACCTTTGGTACTGATAGGAATGTTTATGCAGCAGTTTAAGAGAAATCTAAAAATGTGTTTATTTGTACTGTACAACAGTATGACTTTGTCAGAGAAATTGATTGTTTCAACAACAAAAAACCTATTCCTAGAGACAGTGCTTGTAAGATACTTTATTCAAACCTTAATGACAATGGCTAGAGTTTTCAGAAAAATGTCCTGTAATAATCCCTGGCCATTACCACATTGAGATATTCCTTGTGAAACACTAAAACAATCAAATAAAACACTAGGGCTTACTGTTTACATTGGGGATCTAGCGAGCTGCTGGACTGCGGATAGTTGGAGCAAAGGGATGTGTGAGCAGCTTTATTTTTAAATGTATTATCTGCTGTAAACTTCAAGGAATATTCCAAACACATACAGTAGATCTGGTAAGTATTCACAGCTCTTCACTTTTTCCATATATTGTTATGTTACAGCCTTTTTCCAAAATGGATTAAATTCATTATTGTCCTCAAAATTCTACAAACAATACCCCATAATGACAATGTGAAGGAAGTTTGTTTGAAATATTTGCAAATTTATTAAAAATAAAAAATATTCACAGCCTTTGCTCAATACTTTGTTGAAGCACCATTGGCACAAATTACAGTCTTAAGTCTTTTTGAGTATGAGGCTTGGCATACCTATATTTAGGCAGTTTCTCCCATTGTTCTTTGCAGGACCTCCCAAGCTCCATCAGGTTGGATGGGGAGCGTTGGTGCACAGCCATTTTCAGATCTCTCCAGAGATGTTCAGACGGGTTCAAGTATGGGCTCTGGCTGGGCCACTCAATGACATTCACAGAGTTGTCCCATAGCCACTCCTTTGTTACTGTATTTTGGTTGTGTGCTTAGGGTCATTGTCCTTTTGGAAGATGAACCTTCGCCCCAGTCTGAGGTCCAGAGCCCTCTGGAGCAGGTTTTCCTCAATGTTTCTGTACATTGCTGCATTAATTTCCCCCCCCCCGATCCTTGCTAGTCTCCCAGTTCCTGCCAATGAAAAACATCCCCACAGCATGATGCGGCCATGACCATGCTTCACTGTAGGAATGGTATTGGCCAGGTGATGAGCAGTGGCCGGTTTTCTCTAGACATTGCGCTTGCCATTCAGGCCAAAGAGTTCAATCTTTGTTTCATCAGACCAGAGAAGTCATGTGCGTCTTACTGAGGAGTGGCTTCCGTCTGGCCACTCTACCATACAGGCCTGACTGGTGGAGTGCTGCAGACATGGTTGTTCTTCTGGAAGGTTCTCCTCTCTCCATGGAGAAACACTGGAGCTCTGTCAGAATGACCATTGGCTTTCTTGGTCCCCTCCCTGATTAAGGTCCTTCTCCCCCGATTGCTCAGTTTGGCCGGGCAACCTGCTCTAGGAAGAGTCCTGGTGG
Source organism: Pelophylax lessonae (assembly GCF_965119305.1). Taxonomy (NCBI): domain Eukaryota; kingdom Metazoa; phylum Chordata; class Amphibia; order Anura; family Ranidae; genus Pelophylax; species Pelophylax lessonae. Next base: position 134,072,788 of record NC_138773.1, read on the forward strand.
TTCCAAACTTCTTCCATTTACAGATGATGGAAGCCACTGTGCTCATTGGGACCATCAATGCTGCAGACATTTTTCTGTACCCTTCCCCAGATCTGTGCCTCTATACAATCCTGTCTCAGAGGTATACAGACAATTCCTTGGACTTCTCGGCTTGGTTTGTGCTCTGACATGCACTGTTGACTGTGGGACCTTATATAGACAGGTGTGTGCCTTTTCAAACCATGTCCAATCAACTGAATTGACCACAGGTGGACTCCAATCAATTTGTAGAAACATCCTAAGGATGATCAGTGGAAACAAAGTGCACATGAGCTCAATTATGAGTGTCATGGCAAAGGCTGTGAACACTTAAGTACATGCGATTTTGTTTTTTTTAATACTTTTTCAAGGATTGTCATTGTGGGGTATTGTTTGTATAATTTTGAGGAAAATAATGAATTTAATCTATTTTAGAATAGGGCTGTAACATAACAAAATGTGAAAAAAGTAAAGTGCTGTGAATACTTTCCGGATGCACTGTATGATGGCTAATCTACCTCCTGACAGTTGTAGCATAGATCCTCCTTTTACCAAGATGTATTTAGTACCTGGTCTGTCACACCAGAGGGGGGTCACTCAAGCAGTTAACCCTGGACAGTCATATTCACCTACATGTCTATCTGAGATGTCTATAGAGATGATTGAATCTATGGACACTTTAAGTTTTCATAAACGCCCTTAGACGCTTTATTGCCCTCAGAGGACCTTTAAAACTTGACTGTGACAGAGGCACAAACTTTGCTGAAGCAGTAAAAGAGTTACACGCTTCTTCAAACTTGGATACCAAAAGTATGGAGAGATACTGAAGTGAACAAGTCTGCACATAGATTTTCAACACACCTCACTCTTCTCATACTGGGGGGGGGGGGGGGGTAGCTTGCGAGAGAATGATAATGGTATTAACTAATGACAGGCACGACAGGGAGTGTTCTGCCCCAGAGGACATGCAGCTTGATAAATGTCAATGTTTGTTTAAATGTGTGAATTCAAATTCTTGCATTGTTTCTGTTATGAATGAGCCAGCTCCATCTATTGACTAAGTGGACTTGGGTTTGTACATAGGAAAAAATCCCCTGGGTGTGGGATTTTTTAGGCACAAATTTGGAAACAATTCAGAAATATATGCAAAAATGATAATATTTATTAAAGTGACAAAGTATAAATATAAGCATAGATAAAATCACAGGCAGTAAAAAAGCAAGAGTAGAACCAAAAAGGTGTAACCATGTAGATGTCAGGAACCTGAGCCCGATATATTTCGGAAAATAACTTTTTCCTTCTTCAAGGGCGGTTCTCTTTAGAGGTGCTCTAGCAACGGGATAACAGCATAATTACAACACTGTACATCATAACAGCAATTATTTTTGCATTTCACATATCATGTATATATAAACAGCGTTGTACAGATATGTAGATCATTTCATATTAGTTTATAAACTTATACATATATCTATGTTGAAAAGAGACACTTACATGGTTATACTTGCGATATATTATATTGCCTGTTGAACAAGTTAAAAGCAAGCTGGTTCACCATGTTTGTGGATCCGCATTATTATAGTATATATCCTGCAGGGTCATATGTATACCCTCTATATTGCAATACACATACTCCGTGTACAGGTAGTAAACCATGATTACCCTAACCACATCCAATGAATGCAAGGAAAATTCTTTAGGATGCTTAGGACATAATGAAGGCAGCACAATGTCTTAATTTAAATGGAAATTCAAGACCACCTTAGGAAGAACCGACTGATTAGGTCGAAGTACCACCTTGTCTCTGTGGACCAGGTTAGCTCCGCCAATTCTGACACTCTGTATGCAGAGGTAATAGCCACTAAAAAGGCTACCTTCTGTGACAGTGTAGGCAGAAGAATTTCCCTAATGTGTTCAAAAGGAGGTTTCTGAAGAACTGACAGTACCAGGTTAAGATCCCACGGAGGTAACGGGGACCGTATCGGGAGAGCAATGTGGCGAAAACCCTGAATAAAAGTGCAAATCAAAGAATACGGGGCTAAATGGCTTTGAAAAACACTTCGAGTCGACACCTGGCCTTTGATAGTACCCAAGGCCAACCGCTGTTTAATCCTTCTTTTGAGGAAAGTCAATATCCGAGCCAATGAAAATAAGCGCAGATGCACCTTATGGATTCACACCATGCAATGTACAATTTCCATGTATGATGATAAATCTTCAGAGACGTAGATTTTCTGGCCTTCAAAAGTGTGGGAACCACAGAGTCAGAAAGACCCCTATCCTTCAATACCTGGTTTACAACAGACACACCGCTAAGGCCAGCGACTGTAAAGCAGGATGGAAGATCGGCCCTTTAGACAGCAGATCTTCCCTGAGAGGAAGTCTCCAAAGAGCATCAGCGACAAATCTCACCAGTCTGAGGCCAGTCTGTAGCCACCAGAATTACTAGAGTCCCTTCCATCTCTATTCTGCGCAGAAGCCCCGGCAGCAGTTTTTTAGTGGGGGAAACGCATAGATCAGCCGATACTGTCCCTTAGGAGCCACTTGTACGGCTGTAGCGTCTGCCAGAGGATCCCGAGAATGGGCTACAAACCTCTGCAACTCCCTGTTGAGCCGAGAAGCCAACAGATCCACATCGGGAGTCCCCCACCAGACACACAGCAGGTGAAACACCTCTGGGTGAAGGGACCATTCTCCATGATCCAACACCTTACGACTTAGGTAATCCGCCTGCCAATTCTCCACTCTGGGGATATGCACAGGGCATAGGGCTTAAACAAAGTTTTCTGCCCATATTGGGATCTCTGCCACCTCACGAGCTGCCAGGACACTCTTGGTGCCCCCTTGATGATTGACGTAAGTCACGGCAGTAGCATTGTCTGATTGAATCTGAACCGGACACCCTCGAAGGTGATTTGTCCAGTGAATCAAGCAAAGCTTTATTGCTCTGAGTTCCATAATATTGATCGGTAGTCTGGACTCCTTTAGGGTCCAGGTCCCCTGGACACATGGTAACCACAGTCCAATACAGGGGAAGGGATGACTTGCCCTGACGTAGAGCCAGGGAGGGGAGCCACCACAGCAGAACACTTCTCATGTTTTTTTTTATCCTTGTTCAACTTGACAAGAAAATCTTTTTGCAGAGGTCTCAAGTGGAACTGTGCGAACAGAACTGCCTCAAAAGGTAGACACCATCAGGCCCAGCTCTTGCATGCAAGTCCGTATAAAGGACAGTTTGCTGGATAACCTGAGGTGAATTGCCCTCTGCAATTTTTGCAGTGTGTCCAGAGGAAGAAACACCCTCGCTGAAGCTCAGTTCAGAGTCAGTCCCAGATAATCCAGCTTGGGGGATGGGACTAGAGCAGATTTCTGGAAATTGATATTCCAACGGAACTCTTGCAGAGTCCGTACAGTGATGGTTAAGTCAGCCAGCAAGGCTGAATGGGAGTCTGCTCCTAAGAGGAGATCGTCCAGGTACCCCAGTACCGAAATCCCCCACTGTCGCAGTGATGTCAATACCGGAGCCAACACTTTGGTGAAGACTCTGGGAGCAGAGGCGAGACCAAAGGGTAACGCTATGAACTAAAAATGCTCCTCGCCCACAGAGAAGCAAAGGAATTGCTGGTGTCCAGCGTAAATAGGGATGTGAAGGTAGGCGTCCTTGGTATCGATAGAGGCCAAAAGGTCTCCTTGGTGTATGGACACCACTACCATGCGAATGGACTCCATTCGAAATTTCTGTACCCGACAAAGCGGTTCAGAGCATGGAGGTCCAAGATAGGATGTACTTGCCTTCTTTCCTGGGCACAGTGAACAGGTTTGAGTAAAACCCTTGAAAGCGTTCCCAAGAGGGAACCGGCCAAATCACCCCTGCAACAGCAAATCTTTTCCCGCTTCTCGTAGATAACTTAACCGGTCTGGAGGTAGGCGTAGATTGGGTGTGAAGAATCTGTCTGACGGTCGAGACCTGAATCAGTTCATAGACCCATTTGTCTTGAATCAAAAAGGTCCATGGTTCCAGGAAGAAAAGAAGACATCCCCCCACCCCAATTATGGGTGAGGGCGCCCCTTCATGCAGAAGAGGGCTTAACTGCAGAACTGGAGGGGCCTGCTTTCGGCTTACCTGACCATGTCTTCTAGGAACCCCCAGGTGATCTAAAAGTCTTAGATCCTTCTCCTGCATGCCGGAGGCACGAAAGGGCTGCTTGTATGCTGAAAAAGAGGGACCCCGCCATGACATGGTGCCTTGCCCTGAGCAGATTAATGAAGAAGAATACTCTGCCCACCAGTAAGACCCTTGATAAGTTCATCCAAAGAAGAACCATTTCAGCAATCCTCTGTAAAGGGCAGGTCTGACAGACTTTTTTTTAAGTCTGGTCCACAGACCAGCTTTTTAGCCACACCATGCATCTCATGGTTAGCCCTACTGATACTCAAGCTGCAAGGGGGGGCCGCATCTAAAGACGCATCATATATATATTTTATACCTTGGACCATTTTGTCCGCCAGTTCGGCAAAGTCAGGGGGAAGCTGTCTCACTTCCAAATCACTCTTCAAGAGCTTCGCCCATTCCATAATAGTCTGGGACACCAGAGCGATTGTGAAGCCCGGTCTAAGTATTGAGCCCACTAAGTGGCAGAACAGTGCCTCATCCTTCTATCAACAGGGTCTTTAAAGACTGGAGGCTCCTCCACCGGAATCACAGTGGATTCGTTCAGTTTGGAGACTGGGTGGTCCACCTTCGGTTGAACGGTCCATTTTCTGATCACAGTGTCCGCAAAGGGATAGCGTCTTGTGAAACACTTCAACACCACTAACATGTTTAGGGTGCCCCTACTGTTCAGTGACAATTTTCTCAAAAAGTTCTGGACAAGGGAAAACCTTGACCAACTCAGGGTTTTGCGGGTGCCAAAAGACACCTGCATCCCTGACGCCATTTTTCGAGTTTCCCGTACTGACACTATAAGTGCCTCCACCAGAGCTTTTTCCCACATGGCTGCAGATGAGGATATATAATCCTCACCATCTGAATCAGAGTGCGATGACGCAAACCCCTCAGGGTAACTCACGTACATGGTGGCCATATCAACCCCAGAATCCGAGGTTACAGATGAGGCCAGTGAGGGCAGTGAGCACTTTTTACTAGTCCTCTTTTTTGGAACCATAACAACTTTTGACACCAATTGAACAATGAACAATTCATTGAGGGCTATGGTACCTCTATTTGCTATCCTCCGCGTGTTCTGATTCCCTTTTTCTCCCTTCCCCTCTCCCTTCTCCCCTTCCCCCCTGTCCTTGGTCTTTCCCTCTATATAGTTTGCCTTCTTTATGGCCAACTGATCCCCATAAATTCCTCTTATAGCACGTTGTAGTATTGATTGACGTTGCGTGGGAAGATCTATCCATAGAAGTAGAAAGTCCAAAGACCTGGTTAGAAGGCTATGTCCCTGATGTTAATGCAAGAAGGTATGTAAATATAATCATCATTCTCTCTGAACATTCTGGAAACAATTTATTTTCAGATGATTAGGAGAGTAAGTGCATTCCTATATACACATTCTTATTGAAGTATATCATTATTTTCAGCCAGGTTGTATTGTGTGTGCTGACTGAGCCAAATAACTAGGAGGATACGTCCAGATAGAGGGGTAAAAAGACCACCTCACAACACATGGGGAACCTATATAAACCAAAGGACCAATAATCTCAGATTGGTTTGGTATACCATTTCTGTTATGAACACAGGAGTCTAGATGCCCTGCCTATGAATAACACGATATACAGCAAGGTTGGTATAAGATGCCCACAGGGACTCTGACTAATAATGTTATCCATAGCATTTAGATTTGCATATGAATTTAATGTTACTAACTGGATAATGAAAATATTCTTGAAATCATATATATATGCATGACCTAATTTATGTTTTTATTGCACATGTACATATTACAGAAATATCGGTATTGTTCGGTCTCTTGGGCCCTGACGAAGCCCGATGCGAAACGCGTTGGCTCATTGGGACCTTCAAACCTCATAACATCAGAGACTTCTCGCACCGACACCAGCTTGAAGCATGTATCAGCTCTTATCAAGGGCATATTTCTGTGCTGTGGTTTTTAATTGTTTTTGTTAAAGAGATGGGGGATTTGCTTTTCTGTTTATTCAGTAATCCCTCATGTACTGCACTATATATTTGTATATGATCTAAATAAAATATGTTAAATTTTTTATCTATATGATCTCTTGGTTTTCCTGTTTCTAACTGGACCCTGAAACCCATACTTTTTCTATTTGTGTGATATATATACCCTTCTTTTGGGGCTTGGGCCATCTTCACGGTAATTTTCTAGATATAGTTTAGGTGGACAACACACCTTTTTCTTCTTATCCGTGTAAAATAGAAAGAGGAAAACCAACAAAACAATCGTATGTACTGTATTAATTGATTGATATTATTATTTGTGAGGAAATGTTGTTACTATTATCCTTTTGATACTCTATTTTTTCATTAATAGGAGTTTGTTGCATATAGACGTGAGAGGATCAATCGCCGCTCCCCCTATTTGGTGCGGTGATTGATCATAAACATCTGATTAAGCATGGCAGACTATCTGGGAGGGGATTGGGAGGGATATATGTTAAAGATCCAACAAGGGTGTTCTGAAACGGTAGAAGGAGATGTAGAGGTGGAGGTAGTGATACAAAAATTACAACGGGCGCTGGAACGCAAAGCCAGCCTCTTTTGGCATATCAGATATTTTCAAAGATATATTGCAGAAGACCTGAACCCCAAAGGGTTGAGGATCCAGGTCTTCCCCAATATTTGGGAAATCAGCCCAGAGTTTAAAAGTCAATGGGAACATAATTTAAAATCATGCTCCACAAAAATGATGGAATTGTTAATGGGCTACTACCAAAAACAAATACAAACCCTTGATATAGAAATTAATAATATGAAGACTGATTATAAATTAATCTTTGCTAAACCAACTTTCAAAGAAAAAGAAAAAGAGGTAAAAGAGCATTTGGAAGCCTTTACCAAAGAGTTGATTCATAAAAAGGAGAAAAAATTCTCAAGGGATAAACAGGCATATACCTGGCCACAACCATATAACAATTCCATCAATCAAAAATGGAGAGGGTACAGAAATAAGAATAATGTCTATCCGAATGACAGTGAATCTGATTCTAATATGTCTCAATTATCTTTTTCCTCCCGGACCTCTCACTACTCACGTCCTCGGCACCGCTCTACTAGAAAAAGAGTCAATATGCGAGAAGACCATGGCGGTACAAATAGAAAAAGAATGGTGGAGGCTGCATCTCGCTCACAAGTTTCGGGTAACTCTGCTGATGGTATTTCTAATGTGGGGTCTATCCCAACTTCTAATTCGAACAACCAAACAAATACTGCAGAAACTAACTCGAATTACAAATTACGTAGTAACAAAACACAGGGCAACACCGAAAACACTACCCCGCATACGCAACAGGCACTTATTACTACATTTACTGGCCCACAAAATGTGAATAATACTGGAGCCACACCAAAAACGTTCAATAAGAAGCAATGACAACAAACACATGTCAAATCACCTACAATAGTTTCCATTGATGATGATACAACAATGTTTTCGATCATCAATTTATCTTAATATGTCTTATCTCCAAATGAGATGGAAGTCTTATGCTATGGCCTCAGCTTCTGCCCAGACCAAGATACTACACATTTTGATATCAAAGATTTAAACTTATTTGCACGCAAACTTACATACAAATACATCTTTGACAAGGAAAGACAAAAAACAAAAAAAGATAAGGAGATGTCCGAACTGTGGAGAGATTTCACAGTAAGGGATTTCAGAGCCCTGAAAGACTTGATACAATTATTGAATGAGAACGAATCACAGTCACAAGATGACCTTATATCTACAATATCGCCAGACTATCACACCTCCTCCCTTACATCTATTATACAGCCTAACAAAGAAAAGGGACAAAACCCTATAGGTATCCCAAATGTTAAAAAACAGTCGACCAAATTCCCTCCTTTACAAACTAACTTAAATATTTGGGCGTTTATGAATAGAATGATGACGGACATTAATTCCATCACATTAAAAAATAAAGAACCGGAAAATATACCACCTCATCTGAAAGAAGCGGTCCTGTCATTGAAAAACAACTCTGAAATAGTGATTAAATCCTCAGATAAGGGGGGGAACATTGTAGTGATGAACCATCTTGACTATCGCAATATGTGCTGGGACATTCTTAAGAATCGAGAGTGGTACCGACCAGTAAATGTAGAAAGAATTAACCTCGCCCATATACAATTTACCAGATATTTAAATGAGACATAAAACAATGGTACCATAGACAAGGACACATATGAGTACCTGAAAATTGATCTCCCACGAACACCAACATTTTACTCTTTACCAAAGACACATAAGGACCTACATCACCCCCCCGGTCGTCCAATCGTCTCGGGAATTGGCTCATATACTGAGCCTCTGAGTAGATTAATAGACCAGTATCTACGTCCGCACGTGGTAACGTTACCATCGTACATACAGGACACCCCAGACCTATTGAGGATGTTATATGATAAAAATATGCCTTCAAATTGCATTCTGATAGCTCTGGATATTGAGGCGTTATATTCCTCTATCCCTCATAGTCTAGGCCTAGACACAGTGAAACAGTTTTTGAAGGAGAGGGGTCCTTTATTTGAGACATATAATCAATTCATCTTGGATGGATTATCACATAATGCACATAAAATGCAGTCCTGGATCTATTGCTCACTAATGACCCAGACATAATCTCGGAGGTAGAAGTCCAGGACAACCTGGGCTCTAGCGATCACAGGATGATCACATTTAGTGTAAATAACAATATAACAAGACAAGTGGGGAACATAAGAACCCTAAACTTCAGAAGGGCAAACTTTCCAAAATTGTACTCAATGATGGAAAGGGTAAACTGGGACCAAACCCTGGGATCCCTGACCACAGAGGAAAAGTGGGAATGCTTTAGGAACATATTAGGCAAAGGCATCTTGCAGTGCATTCCTATGGGAAATAAATTTAGAAGAGACAATGCCAAACCTGGCTGGCTAAACTGTAGAGTCAAAAAACTTATTAGGGGGAAAAAATTGGCCTTCAAGAAGTATAAATCAGAGGGCACAGTATCGGCTTTCGAGCAATACAAGGAGGCAAATAAGAAAAGTAAACAAGAAATCAAGATGGCTAAAATCAACTTTGAGAGACAAATAGCAGAGGATAGTAAAAAAAACCCAAAGAAATTCTTTAAATATATCAACAGCAAAAAAACTAAGGCAGAGCATATTGCACACATAATTAACAATGATGGGAGGATGGTTACAGAGGACACTGAAAAAGCAACCGTGCTAAATGCTTTTTTCTCGTCAGTCTTTACACAGGAAAAGGAGGGGTACACTGACCATGACTGTATGGTTAGTAGTAATAAACAGGACTTGCCACCATGGCTAACAGAGGGGGAAATCAGGGAAAGGCTGGATAAACTTGACACAAACAAATCACCAGGACCGGATGGCATACATCCGAGAGTACTCAAGGAACTCAGTAAAGTTATATCGAGACCACTGTTCCTGATCTTTGCTGACAGTATTAGGACAGGAGATGTACCAGGGGATTGGAAGAAAGCTAGCATGATTCCAATATTCAAAAAGGGCCAGAGGCATATCCCGGGAAATTATAGGCCTGTCAGTTTGACATCAGTAGTATGTAAACTTCTGGAGGGGATGATAAGGGACTATATCGTAGAGTTTGCTAAGGACAACAACATCATCAGCAGTAATCAGCACGGGTTTACAAATGGGCGTTCTTGTCAAACCAATCTCCTAACATTCTACGAGGAGGTGAGCTGTGAGCTAGATAGGGGGAGACCAGTGGATGTGGTGTACTTGGATTTCGCTAAGGCGTTTGATACAGTTCCCCACAAGCGCTTAATTTATAAAATAAGGTCTGCAGGTATCGATAGCAGGGTTTGCTCTTGGATACGGAACTGGCTAAAAAGGCGTGTCCAAAGGGTAGCAATAAACAGCGCATACTCAGACTGGTCTGAGGTGGTAAGCGGGGTCCCCCAAGGCTCAGTCTTGGGACCAACCTTGTTCAATTTATTCATAAACAACATTGAGGTCGGGATCAGTAGTTCGATATCAGTTTTTGCAGATGACACAAAATTGGGCAGGGCAATAACTTCACAACATGAAGCAGATATCCTACAGAATGACCTGGACAAAATAACAGAGTGGGCAACGACATGGCAAATGAGGTTTAACGTGGAGAAGTGTAAGGTTTTGCACTTGGGGACTAAAAACATAAAAACACAATACACGTTAGGAGGGGAGCCCTTGGGGGAATCAAAAATGGAGAAGGATCTGGGAGTCTTGGTTGATGATAGATTAGGAAACAGCATGCAATGTCAAGCGGCAGCTTCCAAAGCCAACAGAATATTAGCATGCATAAAGAAAGGGATGCATTCCAGAGATAAGACTATAATCCTTCCACTTTATAAAACTCTGGTCCGACCGCATCTGGAGTATTCCGTCCAGTTCTGGTCGCCAGTCCTCAGGAGGGATGTGTTGGAGCTGGAGAGAGTCCAGAGAAGGGCAACTAAACTAATTAGGGGATTGGAGGACCTTGACTATGAAGAGCGTCTACAATCGCTCGATTTATTCTCCCTGGAGAAGAGACGTCTGAGGGGGGACATGATAGCAATTTATAAATATCTTAATGGGGATCCCAGCTTAGAAAAAAAGCTGTTCATTCGAAGGGATTGCATGAGGACTCGAGGGCATACAATGCGATTAGAGGAGAAGCGTTTTAACCTCAGGCAACGCGGGGGGTTCTTTACTGTTAGGGCAACAAGATTGTGGAATTCTCTACCACAAGAGGTGGTTTCTGCGGGTAGTATGGTGGCTTTCAAAAGACTCTTAGACTTACATCTCAAGGATCAGAACATTCAGGGGTATGGGAGATGATTACAGCCACACATACCTACACAGGTTGAACTAGATGGACTATTGTCTTTATTCAACCTCACCTACTATGTAACTATGTAACTATATATTGTACAACAATATATTCACTTTTGATGGCTCCCACCTCATCCAGGTGCAGGGCGTGGCCATGGGCACCTGCTGTGCCCCGGCCTACGCCAATCTGCACCTGGGTGGGTGGGAGAAAAAGTTATTCAGTGATCTATGTACCTGAGCCACATTGTGTTATGGCTCAGGTACATAGATGATGTCCTCATCATATGGGATGGAGGTATTCACCTCTTTGAGACCTTTTTCAAGGAATTACATAATAATGCCATGAATCTAAAGTTCACAATGACTTGGAATGAACACAAAATTGATTTTCTGGATACTACTCTCTTTTTTAAAGAGAATGGCCAAATCGGCTCTACACTATACAGAAAACCCACAGCGGGGAACACTATTTTACACTCTGCTAGCACACACCCCAAGACTCTCATCAACAGTATCCCATATTCACAATATCTCAGACTGAAACGCAATTGTTCTGAGGATGCTGACTTTAAAACTGAATCCAATAAATTACGGTCACGCCTCTTGAAGAGGGGTTATTCAAAATCCATCCTTCGCCGTGCATTCAATAAAGCGAACAGTAAAAATCGACATGACCTCCTTTTTGTTAAAAAAGAAAAAAAAAAACGATAACAATAAGATAAGATTTATCACCACGTATTGTAAACAGCATACAGAAATTCGTAATGCACTGACAAAAAATTGGGATATTCTAATAAATGACCCTATTTTATCGAAATATCTAGATAAACGTCCCAATATGACATTCAGAAGATCAAAATCCATTAGGGATAATGTCGTCTCAAGTCATTATAGAAGACCTGAGGAAGTCGAACACACCCATAAAGGTCTATACAAATGTGGGGAATGTAATTTTTGTTCCTTTATCCTAGAAGGAGACTCGTTCAAATTACCGAATGGCCGTAGGAGGTTTATTAACCAACACATTACGTGCCAGACTAAAGCGGTGGTCTATATTATGTTTTGCCCATGTGGATCTTTCTACGTGGGCAAAACAATCAGACCTCTATGGAAACGGATTTCTGACCACGTTTCTTATATCAAAAACGGTCAAATTAACACTCCAATTGGGGGCCATATTGGCCTCAAACACAATTTTGATCAATCAATCATCAGCTTTACAGTCCTGGATATCATTCCAGATGACGGAAGAGGAGGAAATATTGATAAAGTTTTGGCCCGGGAAGCCAGATGGATTTATGACCTGAGGGCCACTGTACCCCCCGGACTGAACGACATGTTAAGCTTCAAACCCTTTCTTTAGGAAACCCCCTTTCTCCCCCCGTTCTTTTTTCCCACCCCTAATTTTGATTCTGCATATGTTTTCTCCGTTGTTCTTCTCTCATATCTATGTCTCCTATGAGGATTAATAACTCTATATGATCACTAATAAGATACAGTGAGAGTACCAGCAAAATTGGTTTGCTTTAAGATGTGTATGTTTTGATGCTATGGATGTCATTAGGTTTAACTGTGGGCAGTGAAAATATCAACCTTTGGTATATTTGGGCATTATATATATTTCCCCCCCTCCTCCCCCCCTTTTTTTTCTTTATGATACAGAGTCAATAGCCCCCTGAATGGATTATTTAGGGACCCTAAAAGTGGACCACTAGTTAGCTTTACCTTACCACATATTTGTTACTACAAGTCCCCTGCTGACTGGACAGATCTATTATAGGGTTTCTTTGTTACCCGCTGGGGATCTGTTCCCGTACCAGTAAATTGGTATAGAAGGAGAAGACAGGTTTATTTTCTATCTATTTTTTGTTTGGTGCTATAATCCCTGTTTTCCCATTATACCCGCCATGTTATTACATATTATGGTCAGTAGATGGCGACGCAGGCACGAGATCAGGGTGATATCTACCAACGACAGGTAGCCAGAGACTGTCCTGTTATACAGCCTCCGGTTTTCACCACTGGAACGCAGTAACACTTCACTACCGGTTACGGAGTGAGTTAGTGACGGTTACTTCCGGCGCGTCCGAGTGATGCTGTGAGGACTGCGACACCGACACGGCATTTGGCGCGAACATTCTTACCGCCCCTCACAGATAAAAAGCGCCCTTAGACCAACAATCTTGGCAGGCAGGACAAGCGGTTCCTCAGCAGTTCTAAAGGTATGGAATATCAGCATTCTATCGCCCTATATGGCATTAGTTTAGGTACTACCCTATATACGTCTTTTCAGCTAGATATATGGATCATAGCTGTTATTATTATGTTTAGGTCTTGACCTATGATCCGGGGGCACCATCCTATAACGATGGGGGATATGTAATAAGAGTCCTTGATACGTCCTGTCTCCATGTGTACCTCTAGACCATTTTAGAGGTAGGTTTTCTTTGAGAACAATTCATTGAGGGCAATGGTACATCTTTTTGCTATCCTCTGTGTGTTCTGATTCCCTTTTTCTCCCTTCCCCTCTCCCTTCTCCCCTTCCCCCCTGTCCTTGGTCTTTCCCTCTATATAGTTTGCCTTCTTTATGGCCAACTGATCCCCATAAATTTCTCTTATAGCACGTTGTAGTATTGATTGACGTTGTGTGGGAACATCTATCCATAGAAGTAGAAAGTCCAAAGACCTGGTTAGAAGGCTATGTCCCTGATGTTAATGCAAGAAGGTATGTAAATATAATCATTATTCTCTCTGAACACTCTGGAAACAATTTATTTTCAGATGATTAGGAGAGTAAGGGCATTGCTATATACACATTCTTATTGAAGTATATCATTATTTTCAGCCAGGTTGTATTGTGTGTGCTGACTGAGCCAAATAACTAGGAGGATACGTCCAGATAGAGGGGTAAAAAGACCACCTTACAACACATGGGGAACCTATATAAACCAAAGGACCAATAATCTCAGATTAGGAGTCTAGATGCCCTGCCTATGAATAACACGATATACAGCAAGGTTGGTATAAGATGCCCACAGGGACTCTGACTAATAATGTTATCCATAGCATTTAGATTTGCATATGAATTTAATGTTACTAACTGGATAATGAAAATATTCTTGAAATCATATATATATGCATGACCTAATTTATGTTTTTATTGCACATGTACATATTACAGAAATATCGGTATTGTTCGGTCTCTTGGGCCCTGACGAAGCCCGATGCGAAACGCGTTGGCTCATTGGGACCTTCAAACCTCATAACATCAGAGACTTCTCGCACCGACACCAGCTTGAAGCATGTATCAGCTCTTATCAAGGGCATATTTCTGTGCTGTGGTTTTTAATTGTTTTTGTTAAAGAGATGGGGGATTTGTTTTTCTGTTTATTCAGTAATCCCTCATGTACTGCACTATATATTTGTATATGATCTAAATAAAATATGTTCAATTTTTTATCTATATGATCTCTTGGTTTTCCTGTTTCTAACTGGACCCTGAAACCCATACTTTTTCTATTTGTGTGATATATATACCCTTCTTTTGGGGCTTGGGCCATCTTCACGGTAATTTTATAAACTTTTGACTCCAGGGTTTACAAAAAAAAAAAATGCCATTAAGGCAGACAAATGTTGCGACCCAGAGGTCCCTGCAACACCAAAAAGGAGATCAGTAGGTGATACTTGCTCCTGGGACTCCATGTTAACCCGGGGACAGCACAGTGTCACTTTAAGAATACTGCAAAAAATGGCCCCGCACAGCTGCACCAGCGGCACTACAATTCCCAGCATACTAAACTGCAATATAGCAGAGTGAGGGAACGACCTACAGGAACCCCATTAGACTCATCACTGCACGATATTAGGGAGAGCAGAGCCGGTCTGAAATGTACAGAAAACAACCCTCACAGGAAGAGGAAGTACCTGGGTCAGCACCAGAGGTAAAGCCTTGCTACTTACTGCTGTACAGCATTCTCGAATTCCGAGAAAACGGCCGCCCAATGCATTTCAATGGGGAGACCACAACAAAATGGCCGCCCAATGCATTTCAATAGGAAAATACAAAAAAATGGCTGCTAAGCCTAATACAGCTGATCTACAAGAAAATGACAGTTTCCATGGCACACCATGTGGTCTATTGGATCCCCTGAGGGGGATCCAGTGATCAATCAGGCATAGGGGGGCCCTGGCAGGGACCCCCACCAGGATTACCCCCCTCCCCAAGTGGATCGCGTGATCAGCGGCATAGGCGTGCCCCCCCAGGGCCCCCATCACCTGCTACAGCCCCTGCACTGTGCCCGACTAAGGTAGGGACACCCTATGAAATAGTGGGGAGGATGGCTTGTGGGGGTAGCCTTTGATGGTCGATGGGGGATGGTCCCTAAAGACCCCACATACAAGAGGGGGGACATGGGGAATGGGGGTAACCTGAGGGTCCACCTGTCCCAGCGAGGGGCCCACATCCTCCCCAAGACAGCAAGAGATATGGGGGGACGCTACTTACCATACCAACGAAATTCGGTGGGTGCCATTCCGGACAGACCACCTTTCCTCCCGGGGTGGAGGTGCTGACTGCCAAGGGATACGCTGCGACTCAAGCCAAACCAGGTCGTGTGCGTTTTTCACTCACAGGCCAGCCCCCCCATCCAGTGGGGCTATGTTGTGGCGAGAGCTAGCGTGGAGCTGTGACCTGCACACGCTCGCTGGCCAGACTGGGAGACCATAAGGATCTAGAATATCCAGTCCGATGCTCAATCCAGCTGTTGATTGTAGTTCTCTCAGGAACATAACTAGCTAAAAAAAATAAAATTTAGACGAAAGGTTCTCTTTTTACATATAAAAACATGCTAGGATCGAAATCCCAGAAGGGAACTAGGTCCTTACTCCTAACTAGGCAGAAAAAACGGAATGCCTATAGCAGAGTGAGTGGGTGTATACCCCCAGGTACTGCCCCATAGATGTGGTAAAGATTTTTCCTGCCTAGTGTCCTACTCCTGTAGGGGGCAGCATAACCCAATGGCTAAGAAGAATATAGAGATGCGTCTGTCAATGAATAATAGAGAAAAATAGAAATTTTGTAAGAACTTACCGTAAAATTATTTTCTCTGAGTCCTCTGACAGACGCAGCCATTCCAAGTTTCATCGCTATTGGGTAATGGCGCCCTCTGCAGGAGCAAGCAAGGCAGTGAAACGTCATTAAAAAACTTTCTTTTACTAGACACACCTTTAGGGGCTGTCCCTTCAAACACAGAGTTTACCCCCAGACACATATAGCTTACTAATCAGTTTTGTAGCAAGAAGTACAGGAAGGGGCTGTGTCTGTCAGAGTACTCAGAGAAAATTATTTTACGGTAAGTTCTGGTTGGGTCACAGAACAACCTTATCCTTATGAACGATCAGATAAGGCCAACGGCAGGACAGAACCGCCAATGCAGACACTCTGCGCGCAGAGGTGATAGCCACCAGAAAGGCAACCTTCTGGGACAACAAAAGCAGAGAGATGTCTCTGATATTTTCAAAGGGAGGTCATTGCAAAACGGACAAAACCCTATTCAAATCCCACAGAGGCAAAGGAGCCCTCCACGGAGAAGCCAGATGACGCACCCCTTGAATAAAGGTGCGAATCAGAGAATTAGTCGCCAAGGGACGCTGGAAGAAAATGGCCAAGGCCGACACCTGACCTTTAATCGTGCCCAATGCCAAAGGCTGTTCCACATCTTCCTACAAGAAAGACAACACCCTCGCCCCCAAAAAGGAGCGGGGATGCAACCCTAGTGACTCACACCAGGCAATGTACACCTTCCAGGTACGATGATAAATCTTCCTGGAGATAGCCTTCTGAGCTCTCAGCAAGGTAGGAATTATAGCATTGGAGAGACCTCTGTCTCTCAACACCTGGCCTTCAACCGCCAGGCCGTTAAAGCCAGAGACCATAAAACAGGATGGAAGATCGGCCCTTGAGACAGCAGATCTTCACTCAGAGGTAACCGCCATGGAGGCTTGACAACCATCTTTATGAGGTCTACGTACCAAGACCGACGAGGCTAGTCTTGGGCCACCAGAATCACCTGCACCTGTTCCAATGCCAACCTGCGGAGGAACCTGGACAGGACATTGATCCTCCGTCGACCACGTTCTTTGGGCAGAATGAGTGTCCAGTACTCCACCCCAGCCCATCAGGCTGGCATCCGTGGTGATCACTGTCCACAACAGGGGCAGAAAAGACTTGCCCTGGTTCAGAGTGGGCGACAGAAGCCACCACGATAGCTCCAACCTCGTGAGACGGCTGAGACATACCATCCTGTCCAAGAACTGAGGATCCTTATTCCATTTGGCAAGGATCTCCGCTTGTAGAGGCCTTGTGTGAAAGTGGGCAAACGGGATCGCCTCCAAAGCCGACACCATCAGCCCCAGGGACCTCATGCAGTTCCGCAGGGAGGAGAGGTTGTTGTCCCTGAGGGACCTGATCTCGCCCTGGAAAGTCTGAAGCTTGGGCGGAGTCCAGGACCATGCCCAGGTAGCTAAGACGGACTGATGGAGTCAGTGCCGACTTCTGGAAGTTGATGGTCCACCCAAACTCCTGGAGCGTCTGAACAGTGACCGTCAGATCGTCCGACAGAGTGGCACATGAGCTCGCCCTCAACAAGAGATCGTCCAGATAACTGAGGACCGCAATCCTCCTCTTGCGTAGCAGAGCCAGCACCGGGGCCAAAACCTTGGTGAAGACCCTGGGGGCCGAAGCTAGACCAAAGGGTAATGCCACAAATTGAAAATGCTCCTCTGCCACTGCGAAGCGGAGATACCACTGATGACCTTTGTAGATAGGGATGTGCAGATACGCATCCTTTATGCTGTTTAAATACAATTTTGGGTGGAAGACACCCGTTCCCTTTAGTTGATCTGTTTGCATCCATTTTTTGGCATATGCACCGGTTTACTTTCCAGGCAGTACTTTCTCTCTTTTTTTTTTATGTTAGGCATTGTATTCGCTGCCCCTCTATGGGATGGATGTACCGGTTGGGCTTCCTGGTCCGGGGCTGCGATGTTGGATCTGCCACCCAACCCACTGCCCTCCCTATTGGGTGGTGGGCGGGGTTGTCACATCCAGCATCGGCGTCATGCGTTTTTACCTTATCCCGCAGCCACTATATTGACTGCTGGATTTGCTGGTATGTTTTCCACCTACGCCGCCGGGAGGGGCCTTGGGAGTGACCGGTTTCCGGCAATTGCCGGATATTAGGTCCGCCCCTTCCTCCGACGCTTGTATGACGCTGGCAGCGATCCGCAGCAGTCCTCTAGGGTATAAAGTTGACAAGCATTTTCACACCTTCCCTATGTGTCCCTGTCTATACACCTCATATTTTATGTGTACAGCTTGCCTTCTCTATAATATCACGGTAAGTCCTACCTTTGCAGTGGGTTTTCTGTTTTCTCTTTTCACGTAGGTTGTATTTCTGCTATTGATGTATCCCTCTGTTGGTACAGTGCTTCTATCCTTATCTACCTTCAATTTCCTGTCCAATTGATCATGGTACACTTATGCTTTTGTATTGAGTCTCCTATGACTCACTTATTTTTGAATATTATAATTGGATCACATGTTCACCTGTGTGCATATCAGCACATTTTTTTCCCCTTTTTAATTGGGTTTTTTACACGTGTTCATTAGCTACTGATTATGAATATCTATTCATATATTTACTTTATTATATATAATATCATTTATACTATATCAATTTACTTTAGTTATTTATTTATATTTATATTCTCTCTGAACAGAACACGTGTTAAAAGAAGGGATCCCATCGCTTACTCACTGATATTTTCTTCTTGGCCAGCTCGTCCTTTCTCCTCCCTTTGGACCATGTGGCGTATACCCGCCTCAGCCCCGGATCAGGCATACACATGTGCATAATTTTGCACCCCAGAGTTTTCTAGCAATCCTCTGGTTGATACTTGTTATTAATAACCTCTTCTATCTGCTATGTAAGTACCTGACCTTTAGATTTGCCCTTATTAATTTTTAGGACAGTATCAGTGCATCTGCCAATTCTAGGTGAGATTTTTGACTAATTAGTCTCTATTCTTAGTTTATTCTATAAAGCTCCTGAAGAGTGGATGCGATTTCCACGAAAAGCGTAGAGCTGTGCAGTAATCATATGGACTAGGACACGGATCAGGAATTATGAATTACGTGTATGATATGTATATTTGTGATATTGCAATATATGTTTTAATTGCCAATATTTTTATGAATTGTATTTACACATGAATTGTTATATATCCAGTCCTCCCGATCCATGTCTGTATCTATTTGATATCCATTCTTATAAACATTTAATTATTTACACACATGCTACGTCATCATGTCATCATGTAGTATAAAATAAATCCTTATTTCATATACCATCTCCGTTATTTTTTCATGCAGCATTGACCTCATTCAAAGTCCCACTTTCCTTTCTCTCTCTTTTTTGTCGCATCCTTTAAGTCGATGGAGGCTAGAAAATCTCCTTGACTTAAAGATGCCACCACCGACTGGATGGATTTCATCCGGAACTTCTGCACCCACACAAAGCGGTTCAAAGATTTGAGGTACCTTGCCCTCCTTCCGGGGCACCGTGAACAGGTTTGATTAAAACCTGCAAAATCTGTCCCGCTGAGGAACCGGGACAACATCGCCATGAGCAAGAAGATCTTGCACTGCCCCCTTGAGATCCGTTAAACGATCCGGAGACAGACGGAGATTTAATGGAAAGAACCTGTCTGCTGGACGAGATTGAATCAGTTCGTAAACCCATGTGTCCTGAATTAGGGACGTTCAGGGTTCCCAAAAGTAACGCAGATGTCCCCCCACCCCTGAAACGGGTGAGGGCGTCCCTTCATGGGGAAGAAGACTGGGCCACAGCACCAGACTGACCGGCCTTGGGCTTACCTGACCAAGACTTCTTATTACCGCCGGAGGCCATGAAGGATTTTCCTGCGCCCCCGGTGAGCCTTGAAGGAAGGACCCCTCTGCGCGCAGGATGCTTTACCCTTTGCGGATTGGGGTAGAAGGGTACTCTTACCCCCTGTGAGACCCTTGACCATCTCATCCAAGGAGTCCCCAAAAAGACGTTCCCCCAAATAGGGGAGATCAGACACGGTCCTCTTAGAGGCATGGTCTGCTGACCAGCTCTTAAGCCACACCATGTGGCGGAGTGCAATCCCCACCGCAGAAAGTCTTGCGACCAGGGGAGCTTCGTCCAGGGCCGCATCACACAGATACAACATGGCCTGGGCCATTTGGTCCGTGAGCTCAATGAGAGTCGGGGTAACCGACTCAGCCAGCAGGTTACTCTTAAGCACCTTGATCTATCCCATAACCGCCTTAGAAACCAGCACAGAAGCGAACACAGGCTTGAGGAGCAAGCCCGCCACCAAGTACATGTGGCTGGAAAGTGACTGCACGCGCCTGTCCATCGGGTCTTTAAACACTGGGGAGTCCTCCACGGGCATCACCGTGGATTTATTTAACCTGGAAACAGTGTGGTCCACTTTAGGGGACACTTGTCCAGCGATTGGAAACTGGGTCCGCAAAAGGATAGCGGCATTGAAAACGCTTAGGCACCACCAGCACATGCTTAATGCGTCGCCACTGTTCGTTCACAAATGCTTAGGCACCACCAGCACATGCTTAATGCGTCGCCACTGTTCGTTCACAATATCGTGAAACTCCTCGGGGCAGGGGAAAACCTGACCCGACTTCTAGGCTTTGTGGGAGCCGAAGACAACCCGCTTTCCTGATTGGGTGGGCTCATCCTCAATATTCAAAGTCTCCCTGATGGAGCGAACAAGCGCTTCAACCAAAGCACGTTCCTGCGCTGCAGCGGAGGAGGACCCATCCTCCTCGCCGTCAGAGTGTGAGGACAGGGAACCCTCAGGGAGGGCAGTGTCTGCGGCAACCACATCATGCTCTAAATCAGAAGACTGAGAGGGCATCGGCCTTTTTTGAATAGGAACTTGTGACATGACAAGACCAACTTTGGAAGCCAATGGCTGCAGATAAAGATGCTAGGGAAGGTGATCTGGAGTTCCCGGATGCACACACCAGATCAGTGGGGAAATTGTCATCCTGGGACTTTTTGGTAATGATATAAAAAAGGAACGCTGGCCCTTTAAAGCTGCGATGGCGGCCCGCACCGTGATCCCACGCTGTCGCTGGAGTCCCCTTTTAATAAGTTGGTAAACTGATTAAAGCAAACGTGTCAAAGAAAAATGCCCCAAAAGACGAAAAAAAAATCCCCTTACTGTGCCTGAGAGAGAAGTACAAACCGCTCTCCATGCTTTATCTACACGTGGTTATCTACTGTCTGATTGATTTTAAAGGACTTTTCCTTTTTAACTATATGGACTTTTTATCATTATTAAGCGCTACAATTTTATACTTTTTAGGCTATATGATTATTTCAGGATTTGTTTGTGTAGCTGCTTTTTACACATTTTATGTAATTTATTCAATCACCTATAACAATTTGGAGCACCCCAATAGACACTCCCCGTTGTGTGATGTTGGGGAAACCAGTCAGGGACCAGCATTGCTGGAGCAGAGGGACGCCCCTAGCTGCCAGGGGAAGAACTCCTCCAGTGAGGCCGGGAGAAAGGGAAAGGAAAGACAGGTGCTGGTGGTAGGGGACTCAATTATTAGAAGGGCAGACAGTGTAATCTGTGACAAAGACCGTGTGCGCCGAACAGTCTGTTGTTTGCCGGGCGCTCGGGTTCGGCACATCGCGGATCGGGTGGACAGATTACTGGGTGGGGCTGGGGAAGACCCAGCTGTCATGGTACACGTGGGTACCAATGACATAGGCAGAGGAAGACGGAGAGTCCTAAACGATTTCAGGGACTTAGGCGCTAAGTTGAGGACTAGGACCTCCAAGGTAGTATTTTCCGAAATACTACCTGTACCTCGAGCCACACCAGAGAGGCAGCGGGAGATTAGGGAAGTTAACGAGTGGCTGAGGAGCTGGTGTAGTAAGGAGGGTTTCGGGTTCTGGAGAACTGGGCCACCGGCTCTTTGGTAGGGACGGATTGCACCTAAATGGGGTGGGTGCAGCCGTACTGGGTGAGAGGATGGCCAAAAAGTTAGAGGGGCTTTTAAACTAGGGAATGGGGGGGAGGGTACAGATGTAGAATTGGCCAGTGGAAAGCAAGTTTCAGAGGGCAGAAATGGGGGCATTAGCGGTAGGGTGTTCGGAGATCCTAAACCCAGGGTGGGTACGGGGAAAAATCAAGAGAGCAGCCTAAAAACATCAAATGAGGATAAATGTAACCGATCAAAATTAAGAGGCTTGTATACCAATGCCAGAAGCCTGGCCAACAAGATGGGAGAGCTGGAGCTGCTGATGTTTGAGGAGGACTTAGATTTTGTGGGGATAACTGAGACTTGGTTTGACAGCTCTCATGACTGGATGGCGACCATTCAGGGGTATTCCGTTTATCGCAGGGAAAGAGAGGGTAAAAAAGGGGGAGGGGTATGTCTGTATATTAAGAACAGTATACAGGTAAATATGAGGGATGATATTAATAATGGAGCTAAGGACGAGGCAGAATCCCTATGGGTAGAGCTTCAAAGGGAAGGCACGGTGGGGAAGGTAATATTGGGCGTATGCTATAGGCCCCCCAACCAGAGGGAGGAGGGTGAGGCGGACCTCATGTTACAGATAGGATTGGCAGCAAGGATGGGAAATGTCATTATAATGGGGGACTTTAATTATCCGGATATAGACTGGGCAGAAGGAACCGCGCACTCAGCCAAGGCTCGGCAGTTCCTAAATGTTTTGCAGGACAATTTCATGGGTCAGATGGTGAATGCACCGACAAGAAACAATGCGGTACTTGACCTACTGATTACCAACAATACAGACCTGCTCACGGATATAGAAATACGGGAAAACTTAGGGAACAGTGACCATAGGTCAATTGGTTTCAGTATTAATTACAGTAATAGGAAACACAAGGGTAATATAAGGACGCTGAATTTCAAAAGAGCCAATTTCCCTAAACTGCGCTCGCTGCTAGAAAATATCAAATGGGATAGAACCCTGGGAACAAAGAACACGGAGGAAAAATGGGAGTGCTTCAAGAGCATACTTAACAAGGGGGTGGGCCAGTGCATTCCACAGGGAAATAAATTTAAAAGAGCAAAACTAAACCCTGGGTGGCTAAACTCCAACATAAAAATGTATATTAGAGCTAAAGAAAAGGCCTTCAAAAAATACAAGACTGAGGGGTCATTGGCAGCATTTAAGCACTACAAAGAGTGTAATAAGAAATGTAAAGACAAAATCAGGGCGGCTAAAATAGAACACGAGAGACATATAGCGGAAGAGAGTAAAAAGAACCCCAAGAAGTTCTTTAAGTATATAAACAGTAGGAAAGCGAGGCCAGAGCACATTGGCCCCATAAAAGATCGCGTCGCGGCGTGCTGACGTCACCTCGTTGAGACGCTCAGGCGGGTGTTTGGAACTGTCCGGCCGGCAGCTCCGATTCAGCGCTATTTTACTTTCCTCGTGTAAGTGCATTACTTTATCTTTTGTTTTAAAATAAACGGGTTTACACTATGGATATCTCCATCATTATTTCTATATGATCACTGGAGCCATATCTGTGGGTACGCCTCTACACCACAAGGGATCGCTCACCTATAGGAGATTGATATCCCCCGGGGACATCTGGATCTGAGATTTGTCATCTACTTGGCGTATTTCTGGTAAGCAGATTGATTTGGTGAAGCTTTTCAGCGGGTTCTCAGCTCATTTGAAGTTACCCTCTATGCTCATTTACCTCCAATATCTGGTAATTGCATTAATATCTAGGTGGTGGCTTATCCTACGGCCTCTATGTGTTACACATTGTTTCACTTTTACTTATCATACATCTGGTAATTGCAATACGTTAAGGTGGTGGTTCATCTATAGCCTTCATCGTCTTTTTGATTGTTCATATTTGCTTACACACATCAGCATCTGGTAAGCTGCTTGTGTTGGTGGTGGGCTGCATTATCACCTTCCTTTTTTCTTTCACACACTTGGGAGTGATTCACTTGATTATACAGTATCACGCTATGTTCTATTTGTTTTTTATTCCCACACCCAAAATATCATAATCTTGGGACGGCCATTGTTGAGGAGGAACCTGTCGCAGATTCTCATCTGGCTCGGCTAACCCTTATTCAAGGCATATTTTACTGCTACTTCTGGTAAGCAGTGAATTCACTTATTCTCCTGCATGGATATTTGGTTGAAAATATCATTTTGGACTTTTTAATTCAATTTATTACTTTATCAAACATTGGGACTCTTTGGATTCTTGATTTTTGTTTGTGTCACTTAGCGCAGCTTCCTCCCCCTTTTTACCTTTTCCCCATAAAAGATGATAAAGGAAAAATGGCCACTGAGGACAGAGAAAAGGCGGAAGTGTTAAATTTATTTTCTTCAGTCTTCACAAAGGAATCGGGGGGCTACACGAACCTTGCTTGTAAGGCCGAACTAAATAATACACCTCAGGAAGTGCCGCCATGGCTAACAGAAGATAGACTTAGAGCTAAACTAGAGAAACTTAACATAAATAAATCCCCGGGACTGGATGGCTTGCACCCGAGGGTTCTTAATGAGCTCAGCCAGGTGATTGCCAGACCATTATTCTTGATCTCTAAGGATAGTTTACAGACGGGTATGGTGCCAGCTGATTGGAAAAAAGCCAACGTGGTACCAATATTTAAAAAGGGGCCCAGATATATCCCAGGTAACTATAGGCCGGTCAGCCTAACATCAGTAGTCTGCAAGATTTTGGAGGGGATGTTAAGGGACCACATACAAGACTTTAGTAATGAAAACGGTATTATAAGTAGTAATCAGCATGGATTTATGAAAAATCATTCGTGCCAAACCAATCTATTAACCTTCTACGATGAAGTGAGCTGCCACCTAGATAAAGGAAAGCCTGTGGATGTGGTGTATCTGGACTTTGCAAAGGCCTTTGACACCGTTCCCCACAAACGCTTACTGTACAAACTAAGGAAGGTAGGTATGGACCATAAGGTGAGTACCTGGATAGAGAACTGGCTCCAGGGGAGAGTCCAGAGGGTGGTCATTAATGGGGAGTACTCGGATTGGGCGGGTGTGGAAAGTGGGGTCCCCCAGGGTTCTGTCCTGGGACCAATCCTGTTTAATTTATTCATAAATGATCTGGAGGAGGGGATATCTAGTACAATCTCAGTATTTGCGGATGATACTAAACTAGGCATGCCAATATCTTCTATGCAGGATGTGGAAACCTTGCAAGCGGACCTGAACAAAATAACGGGGTGGGCAACTACATGGCAGATGAGATTTAATGTTGAAAAATGTAAAGTAATGCACTTGGGGGCCAGAAACCAGAAAGCAAGCTACTCACTAGGGGGGGAACCTCTGGGTGAGTCTAGGATGGAAAAGGACTTGGGGGTACTGGTAGACAACAGGCTTGGCAGTGGCTGTAACGCTCCTGCGTTTTTATTATAGGCTGGATTTGCAGCTGCAAAATCTCCACTCAGTAGTCATGTAGAGATGTGTTGAATACCAGATCCAACTCTCCAGGACTCATCACCGTGGGCCTGTCAGCTTCAACATACAAATATATACACACTCAATGAGATGTTCCTGGAGTGATAGGATGTATATGATAGTATGAAGGTGATGTGCTGAAGGGACAGGTGTGAACAGTGACAAGGATGGTAATCACTTGATAGGTTTTGTATAGGAGAGTTCAACATGGTATTTAGGAATGCAGATAGGTTAGTATCGACTATGCTAACAGGTGGTGAGGACAGCAGATGACAAATACAGGATAGACTAACCCAGTGCAAGGATAGATAGTAGTAGACAGGAGAGCTAGCAATTTATGCAGCAGTGCAGATGATAGATGGTAGTAGGCTCAAGAGCTAGCAATCTATGTAACAGTGCAGATGATAGGATAGTATGGATAGGTAGTAACAGTCCTTAATGTGCATAGGTAGATAGTGCAATAAGGTTATGGAGGGTTCCCCTGCGGGGTACTTATCACTTGTAATGTTAGTAGTTTAGAGAGGTCCAGTAGATAAGGAATGATCCGGTAGCGAGATACAGGGATCAGTAGCGAGGTTCCGGTCTGCTCCAGGTAAAGGGAATAGCTGGAGGTTCCGATCGAGAGACAGGCTTGAAAGCATGTGGATAACAAGGCAGGTTGAATGAACAATGTGAGTGAGACCGCCGGCGGTTGAAATAGCCGCTCTGCGGCGCTCAGCAGTGACATCATTGTTCTTAAAGGTATATGTGTACCACCTGAAGAGAAAGGTGGGACGCATTACAGAGAAAGTGGTGATTAAGGGTACCGGAGGTACCAGAATCTTACAGTGGCATGCAATGCCAAGCCGCCGCAAGCAAAGCCAACAGAATACTGGGTTGTATAAAAAAGGGGATTCACTCCAGAAATAAAGAGATTATTCTCCCGCTCTACAAGACTCTGGTCCGGCCACATCTGGAGTATGCTGTCCAGTTCTGGGCACCGGTCCTCAGGAAGGATGTGCTGGAACTGGAGAAAGTCCAGAGAAGGGCAACAAAAATAATTAGGGGAATGGAGGACATCAGCTATGAGGAAAGACTACAAGCACTGAACCTATTCTCTCTGGAGAAGAGACGATTGAGGGGGGATATGATATCAATGTACAAATACTGTACTGGCGACCCGAGCATAAGGAACAAACTATTCAGAGAAAGGAGATACAATAAGACACGTGGCCACTCGCTAAAACTTGAGGAAAGGCGGTTTAACCTTAAAGTGCGTAAGGGGTTCTTCACTGTAAGAGCGGTAAGGATGTGGAATTCTCTTCCACAAGCAGTCGTATCAGCAGGGAGCATTGATAGTTTCAGAAAACTATTAGATGGACACCTTAAAGACCACAACATACAGGGGTATACAATGTACGGTTAAAAGCAAACACACACACACATCATAGGTTGAACTGGATGGACTGATGTCTTTTTTCAACCTCACTAACTATGTAACTATGTAACAATTGATTGTTCGTTAAGTGGTGCATAGCGCAGCTGTCCTATACTGTTCTATATATAAACTTACTGATTCTTTAGAGTTGCTGCTGTGTTTTATTCTCCAGAAATGGATATTTTTGATTATCGGACGTCTCTCTCTATTAATACTGAAGGGGTGTTTTCCCCTATCGAGAAGACACCGGATAATATTGGAGGCTTGTTTTTAAGACTTAAAAATCTTTTAACAACTGAACTCCATGCTAACTGGGATGTGGCCTTTTTCGAAAGGTACATTGCGGACGGCATGGTACCAAGAAGCCTCCGATGGGAAGAATACCCTCAAAGTGATTTGGTAGACATAAATGAGTGGTATCAATTTTTTAATAATTCAGGTTTAAATCTCATGAATTTTATGCTAGCCCAAAAGAAACAAAAATTGAAACTAGATGTTGAGATTAGTGCTATCAAAGAGAAACTTAGTACTTTTAAAAGTGGAGAGGAATATAAAAAGAAATCGGAACCATTGAGAAAGCATTTGGAGAGAGAGGAATCCGAACAAAGGAATAAGAAAAAGAAAAAATTTTCCAGAGATGTTGGGGATTATAAACGGGGTGAGGTCTTAAAATGGCAATCTACCATTTTACCTAAAGGACCGTCTGGTGAGGGGGGCTCGGGAGATTCCACAGAGGAGATGGAGATCCCCGTTACCCAACCACCAGTGGGACCTAGGCCAAACCCTGCTAACACTGATGCCTCTTTACCTAGACCCCCACCCACCCAGTGGATTCAGAGGGGCCGAGGTAGAGGCAGGGGTAGGGGTAGAGGGAGAGGAAAACCATGTCCCACTAATAACCATTCGGTTTACCATCAAAATAGATTTGAACCTCTATCTGAACAATTTGACGACCCAGGTCGATTTATGACCATACAACCCCAGGAACAATATAGATTTGACCCATATGGTGATCGGGCCCAGTCAGGTCCGGATAGGGGTTATCAAAGACCCCCTTTTTATGATCAAGATTATAATAACTATGATTATGGGGGTTCCTATTTCGGTGATCGAGCATATGGTGGACATAATAATCAGAATAATGTTTTTTTTCAGGAGACCCCAAAAGGCAAAAAGTTAAAAAAATTTAAAAGAGGGTCCAGAGGGGGGGGAGGATCCGAAAGAAAAAGGAGGCGACTTTAAGAGACGCGGGCCTTTTTAACCTGAGTTCAGTGCCTATCTCCAATGAGGAGAAGCATGTTTTAAACCATGGTCTTAAATATGCACCCCCTAAGCCTTTGAATAAATTTGATACGTTTATCGATTTGCAGACGTTAGTTCGGAAGATGAGCATTAAACGCCATCTGCTCACAAATCCGATTCAACCGAGAACCAATTATGTGATGGGTGTCAAAACCACCACTTTGGCAAAAACCTCCACTTTCAATCCCCCCAGGAGCAATGGCTCCCTCCCTAACAGTATTTAGGGATTTGGTGGCTAGGGATATTGATGCCTTACCATCAAAAAACCTAAGATGAATCCCACATTTGTTAAGGGACTCAAGAGTCTCAAAGAAAGGGATGATATCATCGTAAGACCCGCCGATAAAGGCGGGGGGATTGTTATCTTGGATACTTCTGCATACAATAGTGAGATGCTTAGGCTACTGTCAGATCGCGAGACCTATGAAGTCCTGAGGGGTAACCCTACAGCTAAATATAAAAAAGAACTGGGTGCCCTAGTAGAGGCTGGTTTTAAGAACAAGCGTCTTACTAAGAAAGAAAAATACTTTTTGATCCCTCTGGCCCCGAGGACACCTGTAATGTATTACCTGCCAAAGGTACATAAAGATCCTGTTAACCCACCCGGGCGGCCTATTGTTAGCGGAATTGATTCCGTGACCTCCCGGGTGGGTAAATACATTGATAAATTCCTCCAACCTTTGGTGGTTAAGACCCCTTCTTTTCTGCGGGATTCTATGCAAGTCGTGAACGAGTTGAGGAACATCAGTTGGAAGGAGACTTACATCTTAGCCACCGCTGATGTTTCCTCGTTATATACTATTATTTCGCACGAGCATGGAATAGAGGCAGTGGCTCATTATCTAAGACAGGGTGTACCTTTGGGATTCCAGAGGGAATTTTTTATGTCACTCCTCGACTTTGCAATGAGTCGCAACTACTTTTGGTTTGACAACACCTACTACCGTCAGAGTCGAGGAGTGGCCATGGGAGCAAAATTTGCGCCAAGCATGGCCAATTTATTTATGGCCAGATGGGAGGAGGATGTCATCGGTATGGTGCCCCAGCCAGAGCTTGTACTCTGGAGGCGGTACATTGATGACATCCTCCTCCTATGGGACGGCGATTTTGCGTCTCTGGAATTGTTCATGACCAGGTTAAATAGGAATGATAGGGGGATCGTGTTGACCTTCGAGTGGAGTAAAAATGAGATCCACTTTCTGGATCTAAATATCAAAATTATGGACGATCAGATCGTCACCTCCACGTACTTCAAGGAAAATGACAGGAACGGATTTATTGACAAAACCACCTTGATTCTGCCATATTCAGGGCGGATCAGAAAGATAGAGAGGAACTATTGCAACCCAGGGATGACACGTTCCAGCATGCTTTCTTTTCCTCATACTCCACACAGCATTATTCCATCAAAAAGATTTTGAGAAAACATTGGCCTGTGTTGCGGAATGATAGGGTCTTGGGCCCGGCCTTACCAGAAGCACCACAGGTGATTTTCAGAGGTGTACCGCCCCTGAGGTTACAAGTAGCCCCCAATATCATCAATCCCCCGAAGAGGGTGTCCTTTTTTCAGGATAAAGTTGGACTTTTTCCTTGTAGATCCTGTGCTGTTTGCAAAGTATACATAGGAGGCAGGCAAAAATGTGAGGAGTTTGAGGCGAGGATCACTAAAAAGGTACATAAAATTAATACCTTTATTACTTGTGCCTCCAGGCACGTGGTGTATCTTATAAGATGCCCATGTGGATTGGAATACATTGGGCGGACCACTAGGATGCTTAGGGTCCGTTTGAATGAACACATTACTAATATAAGTAATGGGTTTCCTAAGCATAGTGTCTCCCGCCATTACGATACACATCATAATAGGAATCCAGCAGGTACCCTCTTCTTAGGGATTGATAGGTATGTAGGAAATTGGCGGGGAAGTAACCTCACGCGGGGTGTTTCCAGGTTGGAAACCTCCTGGATTTATCGTATTAAGTCTTATGCCCCTCATGGACTCAATGTTGAGTGGGATTTAAATGCGTTCATAAATAACGCATGATTTACCCATTCACCCATACAATATTTTGGTTGGAAGAAAGCCAGATTTCTTGTTGTTCCATCTCTGCTGATTATTTTTACTGATAGAACTATGGAAGTCTCAACTATTAATGTGAAACTTTCTATTGTGACTAATGTACCATTTTTTGGATGATTGATATATTCTTATTGTTTTGTTTGTTTTAAATGTTGTATTAATGTAAGTGGCAGCAGGGTGTAGCTGTTTTGTTTGTCCACTAGATGGCGCCGTCTCGATACTGTGCATGTCCATCCGCATTAAGATATATATTACTCAAATGGATTAAATATCTATTAATATACTCTTATGGGATGTTGTTGCAGGATTTATTTTCCCCTTTTTTTTGTGTGGCATACCCGTTTTGGGTTAATTACACTGCATTGCCGATCTTCTGATCTAAACATCCGGTCAATGAAGGGCATAACTCCTATTTCCGGTTTCCAGCCTGACCAATCTGTCTCGTCCTGTCTCTACAAATAGCGTGTCCCTCCACCATGAGGCCACGCCCCTGACGTCATTGCGTATGACGAAACGTACGTCGGGTGTCCCCATTGGTGGAGGCGGACGCATGCGCAGTAGAGGACGACGGCCGCCATCTTTTCGGTTTGAAACAACTACATGTGGTTACACTCAACGCTGCTGCCACTCTGCATAAATGTGAGTGCAATATATGATGATTTATGGCAATAAAGGATTATCTAGGATGTATTACACTATGAGAGGCTCCTCTTGTATCTTTTTGAGATAAAGCTTACGGGGGAATATCAGCGTATGAGATACGGTTGACCATGGATACCTGCTGAGAACCAGTCTTATGTCTATTGATATCTGTTCCCGCGCACTGCTCATAAGATGGTGAGATCTCGTAAGGGTATTTAAGATACCTTTCTTGGTGGTAGTTTTATGTCACGTAGTCTTCCGAGGGAGAACTGGTGAAACGCCATTTTTTATCTACACGTGGTTATCTACTGTCTGATTGATTTTAAAGGACTTTTCCTTTTTAACCTTAAGATTAGACCACTGGCCAGAACTGGCCCAGTATGCCATGGAGTTGTTGGCCTGCCCTGCTTCCAGTGTCCTATCGGAACGGGCATTCAGCGCAGCAGGAGGATTCGTCACAGACCATCGAACGAGACTCTCCATCGACTCAGTCCTGGATATCAAATGATATGATATGGAAAATGAATCAGTCCTGGATATCAAGCTTTGATGCACCTGATGCTGACCTTGTAGACTAGTCTATCGTTGCGATGTGGCAGCTGAGCCTCAGTTTAAGCCTGGACCAGGGTGCCACCCTCCAACCCTCCTCTCGTTCTGTTTAAACCTTCATAATTTTTTGGCCTTCTGCAACAACAGCTCTTTGGGCTTACGGTGGGGAGGCTCCGCCAACACCAAAAATACCATGTTTGCGCACCTGTTCCACAGGTGCACACCTTCATAATTTTTACGCCTTCTTCAAAACCAGCTCTTTGGGCTTACGGTGGGGAGGCTCCGCCAACACCCAAAACAATGTTTGCTCACCTGATCCACAGGTACACATCTTCTTAATTTTTTCGCCTACTTCAACACCAGCTCTTTGGGCTTACAGTGGTAAGGCTCCACCAACACCCAAACAACAATTTTTGCGCACCTGTTTCACAGATGCATATCATTGAAATTTTTTTCCTTACAAAGGCAATTATTGCCTTCATGACCAGCACTTTCATAGGGTTATGGTGTCAAGGCATCGTCGGCACCACCAAAGGCCCAATTTTTAGGCATCCTTTACTTCCATTCAAAGTCAAGAGACAACAGTATTCACCAAAACATCTCTAATCTTATTCACTGTGCACTACATTGTGGCCCCTAACCCTCAATGTATCCGTGCATATATGTCTTTTTCTTGTGAGAATTCAAGTTAAAGTGCACCAAACACCATTTTACATGAAATAAAGTGCATCTACATACATCTTTTGACTTCTTGAAAACATTTGGTAAAAATAGCCCCATTGTGAAAATACACCCGTTAATTATATCCACATTTAAAGAGACTGTACCTTTTTCCAGAAAAAAACTCTAATCTTGTTCCCAGTGCACTGCATTATGTTCCCATCATACACAATGGCTGTGCAGTTGATTAGGAGCAAAAGAAAGGCGCGGTTAAGCAAAAAAAGTCATTTTTGAAGGTTTGGCACGCTATAATTCTGGTTCTGGACATGCTACAGAGCTGAAACTTCACAGGTACACTTTAGACCCCCCCAGACACTAAATCTAAAGAAATCTCTTTTTTTTTTTTCAACAATTTTTTTAATAATTTGCTCTCTATCAAAAACGAAAAATTTTAAGAACTTTTTTTTGCCTGATTCATAGTCCCTGGGGCATGACCCAGAACCCTAGGCACTTTTTAGGGGCATTTATTAGGTTTTAGGGCTTCAAAATGGTGTTTTTTGATTCCCGAAGTTCGGGTCCCATTGATTTCAATAGGGTCCGGGAATCCGAACCGAACTTTCAGGAAATTCGGGTGTTCTGGTCGAACCGAACTTTTCAAAAGTTTGATCATCCCTAGTGGTGATCAGTGACTTATAATGCAACTGCGATAGTGCGCCAGAAAATTTGACACTAACTGACACTGAGTGGGAATTGACTAACTACCACTGATTTCACCAGTGACACTTATACAGTAATCAAAGTTAATACTATACACTGTCACTGTACTAATGCCACTGGCTGGGAAGGGGTTACCATCTGGGATAATCAAGGGGTTAAATGTGTGCCTAACAATGTGTGATGTGTGCTGATTTTTAGTAAAGATTTCCTTGTTTCCTGTCCCTGCTTTGCAGGGATAATAAACAGAGAGCTTGTTCCCTCTCTACAGACCGGGATGATGCCACCTATAGGCATGGTAGTGTAACGTTCATGCGTTTTTGTTTGTGGATGGATTTACAGCTGCAGAATTATTACACTCAGTAGCCTTGTAGAGAATCTGTTGAACAACATATCCAACTCTCAGGACTTCATCACCGTGTACAGCCTGTTATATACTATATATATATCAATAGATGTTTAATGGAGGGATAGAGTATATGAGGATATAGATGAGAGACAGGCTATTGTATGGTGAGCACTAGTGTTGAGCGAACACGGACTGTATTATTCGTGTTCGTACCGAATAATTGGATTTTTTTACCCGAACACGGACACGGACACTTTACTGTATGTTCGGGTAAAAATCCGTGTTCGGTCGTTTTATTTCCGGGTTTTGCATGCTTTGGCGCTCTTTTCATGGCGGGCTTTCAACAGCCAATCAACAATCGTTTAACTGGTGTGCCTTAAGCCATCCCAGCCATGCCTGCAAATGTCTTAGTAGCTGTGATTGGCCGTCTGAAGCATGTGACCAAGTCTTTATAAGTTCGAGGCAGCCGCCGCAGCAGCGTCATTCTGCTGCTTAGCTAAGGGACAGAGCACACATCAATGTGCTGGCTGCTGATTAGGGACAGATAGGCAGGAAAAAACCATTTGTGTCCGGATAGAATTGAGGGACACGTCGGAGTGTTTAGGCAGGGCGAGTTGTAGGCATTTTAGGGATAGAGTCTGCTGAATTATAGGGTCAGTGTCTTCTACAAACTACAATCGATATTGCTGTGTGGGGGGTGGGGTGAATCTGCACTCAATCCTGATCTACGATCTCTTCTCAATCCTGTTAGGGACAGAGTCTGCTGAATTTTAGGGAAACTGTGTTCTACAAACTACAATCGATATTGCTGTGTGGTGTGGGATTGGAGATAGGCAGGTGTCAGTGATCCACATCCATTTTTCTGTGTGTGAGCTGCAGTGAACACAATCTTTTTGGGCTGCAGTGAACACAATCTTTTTGGGCTGCAGTGAACACAATCTTTTTGGGCTGCAGTGAACACAATCTTTTTGGGGTGCAGTGAACAAAATCTTTATGGGGTGCAGTGAACACAATCCTTTTTGGTGTGCAGTGAACACAATCTTTGTGGGGTGCAGTGAACAAAATCCTTTGTGGGGTGCAGTGAACACAATCTTTTTGGGGTGCAGTGAACAAAATCCTTTTTGGGGTGCAGTGAACAACATCCTTTTTGGGGTGCAGTGAACACAATCTTTTTGGGGTGCAGTGAACAAAATCCTTTGTGGGGTGCAGTGAACACAATCTTTTTGGGGTGCAGTGAACACAATCTTTTTGGGGTGGAGTGAACAACATCCTTTTTGGGGTGCAGTGAACAAAATCCTTTTTGGGGTGCAGTGAACAAAATCATTTTTGGGGTGCAGTGAACACAATCTTTTTGGGGTGCAGTGAACACAATCTTTGTGGGGTGCAGTGAACACAATCTTTTTGGGGTGGAGCGAACAACATCCTTTTTGGGGTGCAGTGAACAACATCCTTTTTGGGGTGCAGTGAACACAATCTTTTTTGGGGTGCAGTGAACACAATCTTTGTGGGGTACAGTGAACAGAATCTTTGTGGGGTGCAGTGAACACAATCTTTGGGGGGTACAGTGAACACAATCTTTTTGGGGTGCAGTGAACACAATCTTTGTGGGGTGCAGTGAACACAATCTTTTTGGGGTGGAGTGAACAAAATCATTTTTGGGGTGCAGTGAACAACATCCTTTTTGGGGTGCAGTGATCAAAATCCTTTTTGGGGTGCAGTGAACACAATCTTTTTGGGGTGCAGTGAACAAAATCCTTTGTGGGGTGCAGTGAACAGAATCTTTGTGGGGTGCAGTGAACACAATCTTTGGGGGGGTACAGTGAACACAATCTTTTTGGGGTGCAGTGAACACAATCTTTGTGGGGTACAGTGAACAGAATCTTTGTGGGGTGCAGTGAACACAATCTTTGGGGGGTACAGTGAACACAATCTTTTTGGGGTGCAGTGAACACAATCTTTGGGGGGTACAGTGAACACAATCTTTTTGGGGTGCAGTGAACACAATCTTTGTGGGGTGCAGTGAACACAATCTTTGGGGGGGTACAGTGAACACAATCTTTTTGGGGTGCAGTGAACAACATCCTTTTAGGGTGCAGTGAACACAATCTTTGTGGGGTGCAGTGAACAACATCCTTTTAGGGTGCAGTGAACACAATCTTTGTGGGGTACAGTGAACAGAATCTTTGTGGGGTGCAGTGAACACAATCTTTGGGGGGTACAGTGAACACAATCTTTGTGAGGTGCAGTGAACACAATCTTTGTGGGGTGCAGTGAACACAATCATTGTGGGGTGCAGTGAACTCAATCTTTGTGGGGTACAGTGAACACAATCTCATACTTCTGAAGATTTGAGGGTGCTGCCTGTTCCATACTCCCCCTACTCCTCATCTAGCCTTTTAGGGGTACAAACAATAGTAATTGGGGCCTAGTGTGGTTGTGTACGTGTGATATACATACACTTTTTTTGGATCATATTTTCTATTCCGCTATTTAATCAAAAACCTTTGGGGATCAGTTAAATTGGGGGATAGTCTGTGTTGGTACGTGTGAGAGAGATCCACCTTTCCAAGTTGTTGGGGTTCATCTCATACTTCTGAAGGTTTGAGGGTGCTGCCTGTTCCATACTCCCCCTACTCCTAGCCTTTTAGGGGTACAAACAATAGTAATTGGGGCCTAGTGTGGTTGTGTACGTGTGATATACATACACTTTTTTTGGATCATATTTTCTATTCCGCTATTTAATCAAAAACCTTTGGGGATCAGTTAAATTGGGGGATAGTCTGTGTTGGTACGTGTGAGAGAGATCCACCTTTCCAAGTTGTTGGGGTTCATCTCATACTTCTGAAGGTTTGAGGGTGCTGCCTGTTCCATACCCCCCCTACTCCTCATCTAGCCTTTTAGGGGTACAAACAATAGTAATTGGGGCCCAGTGTGGTTGTGTACGTGTGATATACATACACTTTTTTTGGATCATATTTTCTATTCCGCTATTTAATCAAAAACCTTTGGGGATCAGTTAAATTGGGGGATAGTCTGTGTTGGTACGTGTGAGAGAGATCCACCTTTCCAAGTTGTTGGGGTTCATCTCATACTTCTGAAGGTTTGAGGGTGCTGCCTGTTCCATACTCCCCCTACTCCTAGCCTTTTAGGGGTACAAACAATAGTAATTGGGGCCCAGTGTGGTTGTGTACGTGTGATATACATACACTTTTTTTGGATCATATTTTCTATTCCGCTATTTAATCAAAAACCTTTGGGGATCAGTTAAATTGGGGGATAGTCTGTGTTGGTACGTGTGAGAGAGATCCACCTTTCCAAGTTGTTGGGGTTCATCTCATACTTCTGAAGGTTTGAGGGTGCTGCCTGTTCCATACTCCCCCTACTCCTAGCCTTTTAGGGGTACAAACAATAGTAATTGGGGCCTAGTGTGGTTGTGTACGTGTGATATACATACACTTTTTTTGGATCATATTTTCTATTCCGCTATTTAATCAAAAACCTTTGGGGATCAGTTAAATTGGGGGATAGTCTGTGTTGGTACGTGTGAGAGAGATCCACCTTTCCAAGTTGTTGGGGTTCATCTCATACTTCTGAAGGTTTGAGGGTGCTGCCTGTTCCATACCCCCCCTACTCCTCATCTAGCCTTTTAGGGGTACAAACAATAGTAATTGGGGCCTAGTGTGGTTGTGTACGTGTGATATACATACACTTTTTTTTGGATCATATTTTCTATTCCGCTATTTAATCAAAAACCTTTGGGGATCAGTTAAATTGGGGGATAGTCTGTGTTGGTACGTGTGAGAGAGATCCACCTTTCCAAGTTGTTGGGGTTCATCTCATACTTCTGAAGGTTTGAGGGTGCTGCCTGTTCCATACCCCCCCTACTCCTCATCTAGCCTTTTAGGGGTACAAACAATAGTAATTGGGGCCTAGTGTGGTTGTGTACGTGTGATATACATACACTTTTTTTGGATCATATTTTCTATTCCGCTATTTAATCAAAAACCTTTGGGGATCAGTTAAATTGGGGGATAGTCTGTGTTGGTACGTGTGAGAGAGATCCACCTTTCCAAGTTGTTGGGGTTCATCTCATACTTCTGAAGGTTTGAGGGTGCTGCCTGTTCCATACTCCCCCTACTCCTCATCTAGCCTTTTAGGGGTACAAACAATAGTAATTGGGGCCCAGTGTGGTTGTGTACGTGTGATATACATACACTTTTTTTGGATCATATTTTCTATTCCGCTATTTAATCAAAAACCTTTGGGGATCAGTTAAATTGGGGGATAGTCTGTGTTGGTACGTGTGAGAGAGATCCACCTTTCCAAGTTGTTGGGGTTCATCTCATACTTCTGAAGGTTTGAGGGTGCTGCCTGTTCCATACTCCCCCTACTCCTAGCCTTTTAGGGGTACAAACAATAGTAATTGGGGCCTAGTGTGGTTGTGTACGTGTGATATACATACACTTTTTTTGGATCATATTTTCTATTCCGCTATTTAATCAAAAACCTTTGGGGATCAGTTAAATTGGGGGATAGTCTGTGTTGGTACGTGTGAGAGAGATCCACCTTTCCAAGTTGTTGGGGTTCATCTCATACTTCTGAAGGTTTGAGGGTGCTGCCTGTTCCATACCCCCCCTACTCCTCATCTAGCCTTTTAGGGGTACAAACAATAGTAATTGGGGCCTAGTGTGGTTGTGTACGTGTGATATACATACACTTTTTTTGGATCATATTTTCTATTCCGCTATTTAATCAAAAACCTTTGGGGATCAGTTAAATTGGGGGATAGTCTGTGTTGGTACGTGTGAGAGAGATCCACCTTTCCAAGTTGTTGGGGTTCATCTCATACTTCTGAAGGTTTGAGGGTGCTGCCTGTTCCATACCCCCCCTACTCCTCATCTAGCCTTTTAGGGGTACAAACAATAGTAATTGGGGCCTAGTGTGGTTGTGTACGTGTGATATACATACACTTTTTTTGGATCATATTTTCTATTCCGCTATTTAATCAAAAACCTTTGGGGATCAGTTAAATTGGGGGATAGTCTGTGTTGGTACGTGTGAGAGAGATCCACCTTTCCAAGTTGTTGGGGTTCATCTCATACTTCTGAAGGTTTGAGGGTGCTGCCTGTTCCATACCCCCCCTACTCCTCATCTAGCCTTTTAGGGGTACAAACAATAGTAATTGGGGCCTAGTGTGGTTGTGTACGTGTGATATACATACACTTTTTTTGGATCATATTTTCTATTCCGCTATTTAATCAAAAACCTTTGGGGATCAGTTAAATTGGGGGATAGTCTGTGTTGGTACGTGTGAGAGAGATCCACCTTTCCAAGTTGTTGGGGTTCATCTCATACTTCTGAAGGTTTGAGGGTGCTGCCTGTTCCATACTCCCCCTACTCCTCATCTAGCCTTTTAGGGGTACAAACAATAGTAATTGGGGCCCAGTGTGGTTGTGTACGTGTGATATACATACACTTTTTTTGGATCATATTTTCTATTCCGCTATTTAATCAAAAACCTTTGGGGATCAGTTAAATTGGGGGATAGTCTGTGTTGGTACGTGTGAGAGAGATCCACCTTTCCAAGTTGTTGGGGTTCATCTCATACTTCTGAAGGTTTGAGGGTGCTGCCTGTTCCATACTCCCCCTACTCCTCATCTAGCCTTTTAGGGGTACAAACAATAGTAATTGGGGCCCAGTGTGGTTGTGTACGTGTGATATACATACACTTTTTTTGGATCATATTTTCTATTCCGCTATTTAATCAAAAACCTTTGGGGATCAGTTAAATTGGGGGATAGTCTGTGTTGGTACGTGTGAGAGAGATCCACCTTTCCAAGTTGTTGGGGTTCATCTCATACTTCTGAAGGTTTGAGGGTGCTGCCTGTTCCATACTCCCCCTACTCCTCATCTAGCCTTTTAGGGGTACAAACAATAGTAATTGGGGCCCAGTGTGGTTGTGTACGTGTGATATACATACACTTTTTTTGGATCATATTTTCTATTCCGCTATTTAATCAAAAACCTTTGGGGATCAGTTAAATTGGGGGATAGTCTGTGTTGGTACGTGTGAGAGAGATCCACCTTTCCAAGTTGTTGGGGTTCATCTCATACTTCTGAAGGTTTGAGGGTGCTGCCTGTTCCATACTCCCCCTACTCCTAGCCTTTTAGGGGTACAAACAATAGTAATTGGGGCCTAGTGTGGTTGTGTACGTGTGATATACATACACTTTTTTTGGATCATATTTTCTATTCCGCTATTTAATCAAAAACCTTTGGGGATCAGTTAAATTGGGGGATAGTCTGTGTTGGTACGTGTGAGAGAGATCCACCTTTCCAAGTTGTTGGGGTTCATCTCATACTTCTGAAGGTTTGAGGGTGCTGCCTGTTCCATACCCCCCCCTACTCCTCATCTAGCCTTTTAGGGGTACAAACAATAGTAATTGGGGCCTAGTGTGGTTGTGTACGTGTGATATACATACACTTTTTTTGGATCATATTTTCTATTCCGCTATTTAATCAAAAACCTTTGGGGATCAGTTAAATTGGGGGATAGTCTGTGTTGGTACGTGTGAGAGAGATCCACCTTTCCAAGTTGTTGGGGTTCATCTCATACTTCTGAAGGTTTGAGGGTGCTGCCTGTTCCATACCCCCCCTACTCCTCATCTAGCCTTTTAGGGGTACAAACAATAGTAATTGGGGCCTAGTGTGGTTGTGTACGTGTGATATACATACACTTTTTTTGGATCATATTTTCTATTCCGCTATTTAATCAAAAACCTTTGGGGATCAGTTAAATTGGGGGATAGTCTGTGTTGGTACGTGTGAGAGAGATCCACCTTTCCAAGTTGTTGGGGTTCATCTCATACTTCTGAAGGTTTGAGGGTGCTGCCTGTTCCATACTCCCCCTACTCCTCATCTAGCCTTTTAGGGGTACAAACAATAGTAATTGGGGCCTAGTGTGGTTGTGTACGTGTGATATACATACACTTTTTTTGGATCATATTTTCTATTCCGCTATTTAATCAAAAACCTTTGGGGATCAGTTAAATTGGGGGATAGTCTGTGTTGGTACGTGTGAGAGAGATCCACCTTTCCAAGTTTTTGGGGTTCATCTCATACTTCTGAAGATTTGAGGGTGCTGCCTGTTCCATACTCCTCCTCCTACTGCTCAACCATCCTTTTAGGGGTACAAACAATAGTAGTTGGGGCCTAGTGTGGTGGTGTACGTGCGAGATACATACACTTTCTTTTTGATCATATTTTCTATTCCGCTATTCAATTAAAACCTTTGGGGATCAATTCAATTGCGAGATAGTCTGTGTCGGTACGTGTGAGATCCACCTTTCCAAGTTGTTGGGGTTCATCTCATACTTCTGAAGATTTGAGGGTGCTGCCTGTTCCATACTCCTGCTCCTACTGCTCAACCATCCTTTTAGGGGTACAAACAATAGTAATTGGGGCCTAGTGTGGTTGTGTACGTGCGAGATACATACACTTTTTTTGATCATATTTCCTATTCCGCTATTCAATAAAAACCTTTGAGGATCAATTGAATTGCGGGATAGTCTGTGTCGGTACGTGTGAGATCCACCTTTCCAAGTTTTTGGGGTTCATCTCATACTTCTGAAGATTTGAGGGTGCTGCCTGTTCCATACTCCTCCTCCTACTCCTCATCCATCCTTTTAGGGGTACAAACAATAGTAATTGGGGCCTAGTGTGGTTGTGTACGTGCGAGATACATACACTTTTTTTGATCATATTTCCTATTCCGCTATTCAATAAAAACCTTTGAGGATCAATTGAATTGCGGGATAGTCTGTGTCGGTACGTGTGAGATCCACCTTTCCAAGTTTTTGGGGTTCATCTCATACTTCTGAAGATTTGAGGGTGCTGTCTGTTCCATACTCCTCCTACTCCTCATCCATCCTTTTAGGGGTAGAAACAATAGTAATTGGGGCCTAGTGTGGTTTTGTACGTGCGAGATACATACACTTTTTTGGATCATATTTCCTATTCCGCTATTCAATAAAAACCTTTCTAGGGCAAGATCTTAAATTACAGAAATATGAGGAGACCGTCAAATAAGG
Source organism: Pelophylax lessonae (assembly GCF_965119305.1). NCBI lineage: Eukaryota > Metazoa > Chordata > Amphibia > Anura > Ranidae > Pelophylax > Pelophylax lessonae. The sequence goes on from NC_138773.1 coordinate 134,114,217, forward strand.
GCCGTGGCCTGGGTCGTGGTGCTGCTGGTAGAGCTCCTGTTGCAAGGAGAGGACGTGGTCGATCTGTGCCAGCTACACGCACAAGTGAAACACCTTCCTCAAGTGTGAGTAGGCGACAGAACCTGCATCAGTATTTGGTAGGGCATCAAACGCCCCTAGAAGTGATGAGGCCAGAACAAGTTGAGGCGATAGTAGATTGGTTTGCTGCTGACAGTGCCTCCAGTTCCTTCACATTGTCTCCCACCCAGTCTACTGCAGAAAGGTCAGAGTTGGCACCTGCAGCCAATGTCCAACCGTCTTTCACCTCACCCCCTTGCAAATCAGGCCAGCAGTCTGAGCCCCAAGCCATACAGCAGTCTCTTATTCTTTTTGAGGACTCTGTCAGCAGGGTTTCCCAGGGCCATCCACCTAGCCCTGCCCCAGAAGTGGAAGAGATTGAGTGCAGCGATGCCCAACCACTTATTTCTCAAGATGAGTACATGCAAGGATCATCGCAGCACGTCTCCGATGATGACGAAACGCAGGTGCCAACTGCTGCGGCGTTCAGCATTGTGGAGACCGACAAGGAGGGCAGGGGTGAAGACTGGGTGGAAGATGATGTGGAGGACGATGAGGTCCTCGACCCCACATGGAATGAACGTCATGCAGGTGACCTGAGTAGTTTGGAGGAAGAGGCGGTGGTCGCACAGAGCCACCAGCACAGCAGAAGAGGGAGCAGGGTGCAGAAGCGGAGCGGCCGTGCCCTAGACACTACGCCCGCTACTGCCCAACGCAGCAAGGGAACGAGCGCACCAAAGTCAGCTCAAAGGAGTTCTCTAGCGTGGAAGTTCTTTAGAAAATGTGCTGATGACAGGACACGAGTGGTTTGCACCCTGTGCAATCAGAGCTTGAAGCGAGGCATAAACCTTCTCAACCTGAGCACAACCTGCATGATCAGGCATCTAAGTGCAAAGCACGAGCTGCAGTGGAGTACACACCTTCAAAACCAAGAAACGTCTCTGGCTCATCCTGCTTCCTCTTCTGCTGCAGTCTCGGCCGCTCCAGCCACATCTGTAGTGATACCGGCACCTGCCACCCCGCAAACAGACGATCTGTCAGCAACACCACCACCTGGGTCACCAACAACCATCTCCACAATGTCCCGTGGAAGCGTTCAGCTTTCCATCTCCCAAACACTTGAGAGGAAGAGGAAGTACCCCCCTACCCACCCGCGATCCCTGGCCCTGAATGCCAGCATTTCAAAATTATTGGCCTTTGAAATGCTGTCATTCCGTCTGGTGGAGACGCACAGTTTTAAAAACCTTATGTCGGTGGCTGTCCCACAGTACGTCGTGCCCAGCCGCCACTACTTTTCCAGGCAAGCCATCCCTTCCCTGCACAACCAAGTGGGGGAAAATATCAGGTGTGCACTGCGCAACGCCATCTGTGCCAAGGTCCACCTAACTACGGATACGTGGACCAGTAAGCACGGTCAGGGGCGTTATATCTCCCTAACGGCACACTGGGTAAATGCAGTGGCGGATGGGCCTGAGGCGGATAGCAATTTGGCGCATGTCCTTCCACCACCGAGGATTGCAGGGCGCTTCAGTTTGCCTCCTGTTCCTAACTCCTCCTACTCCGCTTCCTCATCCTCTACCGCCTCCTCATCCGGACAGCGTAACACCTTCACCACCAACTTCAGCACGGCCAGGGGTAAACGACAGCAGGCAGTTTTACAACTTGCCTGTTTGGGGGACAAACCACACACCGCGCAGGAGTTGTGGAGGAGCATGGAACAGCAGACAAATGAGTGGTTGCTGCCAGCGAGCCTCAAGCCCGGCCTGGTGGTGTGCGATAACGGGCGAAATCTCATAGCAGCTCTGGGCCTAGCCGGTTTGACGCACATCCCTTGCCTGGCGCATGTGCTGAATTTGGTGGTGCAGAGGTTCCTTAAAAACTACCCCGATATGTCAGAGCTGCTGCAGAAAGTGCGGGCCGTTTGTGCGCACTTTCGGCGTTCTCACCCTGCTGCTGCTCGCCTGGCAGCGCTGCAGCGTAACTTCGGCCTTCCCGCTCACCGCCTCATATGTGACGTGCCCACAAGGTGGAACTCCACCTTGCACATGCTGGAAAGACTGTGCGAGCAGCAGCAGGCCATAGTGGAGTTTCAGCTGCAGCACGCACGCGTGAGTCGCTCTGCGGAACAGCACCACTTCACCACCAATAACTGGGCCTCCATGCGAGACCTGTGTGCCTTGTTGCGCTGTTTTGAGTACTCCACCAACATGGCCAGTGGCAATGACGCCGTTCTCAGCTTAACTATCCCACTTCTATGCCTCCTTGAAAAAACAATTCGGGCGATGATGGAAGAGGATGTGGCACAGGATGAGGAGGAGGAGGAGGATGAAGAGGTAACATTTCCAAGGCTTTCAGGGCAGTCATTCGCAAGGGGCTCCGAGGGTGGGTTCCTGCACACGCAAACGCCAGGGACGCAATTGTCCAGCAGGGGCACAGTTCTGGAGGATGAGGAGGATGAGGAGGAGGAGGAGCTGGAGGAGGAGATGGAACCATGTTCACAGCAGGGTGGCACCCAGGCCAGCTCATGGCCATCACTGGTGCGTGGCTGGGGGGATACAGAGGACACGGACGATACACCTCCCACAGAGGACAGCCTTTCGTCGCCTCTGGGCAGCCTGGCACACATGAGCGATTACATGCTGCAGTGTCTCCACAACGACCGCCGAGTTGCCCACATTCTAACTTGTGCTGATTACTGGGTGGCCACGCTGCTGGATCCCCGTTACAAGGACAACGTACCGTCCTTAATTCACTCACTGGAGCGCGATCGCAAGATGCGCGAGTACAAGCGCACGCTGGTAGACGCCATGCTGCTGGCATTCCCATCTGACAGCGGGGCCACAGTGGAAGCACAAGGCAGAGGAGGAGGAGGAGGAGGTCGCCAACGCAACCAGGGCACCGCCAGCACCTCAGAAGGCAGGGTTAGCATGGCCGAAATGTGGAAAAGCTTTGTCAGCACGCCACAACAAACAGCAGCACCAGCAGCTCAGATGGAACGTCTTAGCAGGAGGCAGCATTTTACCAACATGGTGGAGCAGTATGTGTGCACACGCCTACATGTAGTGAATGACGGGTCTGCCCCCTTCAACTTCTGGGTCTCCAAATTGGGCACATGGCCTGAGCTTGCCCTTTACGCCTTGGAGGTGCTGGCGTGCCCTGCAGCCAGTGTATTATCTGAACGGGTATTTAGCACGGCTGGGGGCGTTATAACAGACAAGCGCAGCCGCCTGTCCAGAGACAATGTGGACAAGCTCACGTTCATTAAAATGAACCAGGCATGGATCCCACGGGACTTTTCCGTACCTTATGCAGAATAGCAATGGATACCGACCTTACCCACCCATTGTTCCATTTTTGCTCTTTCTCACTCTTTTGGGGTGTACCCTCATTTAAAATTTTTGAAAAGAAGCAGTGTTGGCTACCTCGTCCTCCTCCTCAGGGCCAGATTAATGTAGGGGCTATTGGAGCTGCAGCTCCAGGCCCCTACCTTTTATATAGGCCCCGGGTTGGCCATATTCACTGTTACCGCTCTTCTGTCACTTGTAAACACAGAAGTCTGGCTTCTATGCTCGCTTCCCCAGGCAGCACCCTCAGAACCTCCCCACACAGCGTGAAGGCCGGACAAGGAGGGACAGTTGGCGATGCATGGATGTGTTTATGGGCTTCAGAGACAGCATCCCATGTTGAATTAGGCATGCATGGCTGCACCCTTCCTCCTCTGGGTGCATGGCAAGGCACGGCCCTTAAGGCCCTTCAAAATCCTCAGCACCAAGCCCATGATGCTGTTAATCCGGCCCTGGTCCTCCTCCACCGCCGCTTCCACCTACACCGCCCATAGGTGTGCGCAGCCTATTGCATTAAGGTGTGCACCCCAAAGTTGAAATACACATGCATGTGTTTGCCAGCAGGGAGAGTAATGTATCGGGGCCATGTACCTGTAGGCAAGGAGAAATAGAGCAGAGCAGGTCCCAGGGAGATCTTTCCCATCTCCTCACTGGCAATGCTATGTGCCCTAGGTGATTAGGGTGTGCCCAGGCACACCCAGCACACCCTGTGCGCACGCCTATGTCACCGCCACATCCACCACCACCTCAATCTCCCTCCTACTCCATATGGGCCTCGTCCTTCAGAGATGAAGAAGAACATTGTTTTATTTTTCTGTTTTTTTTTGTTGTTTTAAGTTATTTCCCTATCCACATTTGTTTGCAGAGCACTTGCCATGCTCTTAATTACGTTTTGCTGCCATTTGCAGCACTCTAGCCCTTTCCTTTGGTGTTTTAGAGCCATTTTAGTGCCTTAAAGTTCGGGTCCCCATTGACTTCAATGGGGTTCGGTGTCCGGGAAAAGTTCGGTAAAAGTCCGGGACACGGACCCGGACTTTTTTTTAAAGTTCGGCCGAACCCGTCGAACACGGACATCTAGGTGTCCGCTCAACCCTAGTGAGCACTATAAGTAGTATTAGGAGAGTTGCAGGTAATGGTAAAGCAGATAGGTTCTGATGTCCAGTATAGTGCAGATGGTAAGAGGACACAGATGGAGTATACTTAGACAGAGTAACCTAGTGCAAGGATAGTTCAAGGTAGTCCCAAGAGCTAACAGTCTTATGCAGGTGATAGTGAATAGATAGATAGATAGTCTTGGTAATTGCAGTAGATGACAGTAGGAGATTGGTAGCAAGAATCCCCTGCGGGGTACTTATCACTTAGATAGGTTTAGGAATAACAGTGTCCATTGGAGAGGGGTGATCCCGTAGCGAGATACGGATCACCAGCGAGGTTTCCGGCTTCAGTTCAGCAAGGAAGGTATGTCAGCAGCTCCGACTTCTCAGGCGTAGGTGCGATGAACATGTGGGTTTGAATGAGCGATGAGTGAGAGCAAACCGGCGATTGAAATAGCCGCTCATAGCGGCGCTCGGCAGTGATGTCATCCGGTCTTAAAGGTATATGCGTCCTTTGTTATACAAGATGGGACGCAATTAAGAGAGGAGAAATATGGAAACAAGGGTACCAGAGGTACCGGAACATTACAGTACCCCCCCCCCCCTTAAGGCCGGCTCCGGAAGGCCTCTAGAACTGTTTTTTCCGGATATTTCGAGTGGAAATTGCGAATCAGTCTAGGGGCATGTATATCGGAGGTATCCAGCCAGGTGTCATCTTGGGGCCCATAATTCTTCCATCGTACAAGATACTGGAGTCTTCTTCTATTGAAACGGGAATCCAAAATCTCCTTTATCTCAAATTCTTCTCCACCTTACACTTGTACAGGAGGTGGAGGTGAGATAGTAGGCCTTATTCCTTGGTTAGGAACATGGGGCTTCAGTAGAGACACATGGAAGACAGGATGTATCTTGAGGTCTACTGGCAATGTGAGTTGTACTGCAGCTTTACCAATAAGCTTCTCTATTGGGAAAGGTCCCAGAAACAGAGGTCCAAGTTTTTTACTAGGGATCTTTAGTCTCAGATTTTTTGTAGAAAGCCAAACAAGATCCCCAATGGCATATTGGGGAGAGGGTTTCCTACGGAGGTCGTAGTACTTTTTTTGTTGGCTATGAGCATGAGATATGGTATTGTTGAGTAATCCCAGAGAATCCTTTATCTGGGCAAGATAATCAGATGCCACTGGATTACTTGATGGTAAGATACGTGGAGGAAGGAGTGTGGGATGAATCCCATAATTCAGGTAAAACAGACTTTGCTTAGTAGTGCTATGAGTAGCGTTGTTATAGGCGAATTCCGCCATTGGGAGAAGATCTGCCCAATCGTCCTGTAGATACGAAGTATAGCAACGCAGGTACTGTTCAATGCACTGGTTAACTCTCTCTGTCTGTCCGTTGGTCTGAGGGTGGTAGGGAGAAGTGAGGTTACGCTCTATTCGCAGTATCTGACATAGAGCTAGCCAAAACTTTGAGATAAATTGTGAACCACGGTCAGACAGCAGTGTTTTTGGAATACCATGTAACTTAAAGACATGTTTCACAAGTAATTTTGCTGTTTGTTTGGATGAAGGTAGTTTTCGGATAGGGGTGAAATGTGCCATCTTGGTCAGATGGTCCACTGATACCAAGATGGTGTTGAATCCTTTGGAAGGTGGTAATTCCACTATGAAGTCTAAGGATACCACTTCCCACGGAACGTGGGGTATCGGTAAACTACAAAGTAATCCTGATGGTTTCATGTTGTCAATTTTAGACCTTGCACAGATATCACAAGATGAAACGAACTTTTTTACGGTTGTCTTCATGTCTGGCCACCAAAATTGCCTAGTGAGTAGATTGAGAGTTTTAGTCATACCCATATGTCCTGCCATAGGTACATCATGCGACAATTCTAAGATCTTGGTTCGCATAGTAGGGGGTATGTATAATTTATCGTTGTAGTAGAGGAAGCCTTCTGCGTCAGTAGTTAGTTGTGGTGGAGGTGAATCCAACCCTATGCTGTGCAAAATCTCCTCCTTTAGTGAGCGGACGACTCCGATAATACGTTCGAGTGGTATTATAGGAACTGAGGGAACCTCAGTGCAATCTTTCTCGGCTAGTCGTGAGAGTGCATCCGCTTTTTTATTTTTGTCTGCGGGCGTGTAAGTTACTAAAAAATTAAATCTCAGAAAGAATAACGACCACCGTACCTGCCGGTGGGAAAGAGTTCTATTAGTCTGAAGGTATTGGAGGTTTTTGTGATCAGTATATATCAGAATTGGCAATTGAGTGCCCTCAAGTAAATGTCTCCAATTCTCTAATGCCAGTTTTATGGCTAATAACTCCTTCTCACCTACTGGGTAGTTCACCTCGGGGCTACTTAATGACTTTGAAAAGAAAGCAACTGGGTGAAGAGGTGAGGTGTTTGTTGGTCGTTGTGAGAGAACTGCTCCTACTGCCATATTAGACGCATCTACCTCCAAGATGTATTGAAGGGATGGGTCTGGATGGAATAGTATGGGGGCAGTGGTAAAGCTTGATTTCAGCAGAGAGAATGCTCCATTTGCTTCTTTTGTCCAATTAAATGGTCTCTTCGTGCTTGTAAGTTGTGTGAGAGGTTTCACAATCGCAGAGAAGTTTTTAATGAATTTCCTATAGTAATTAGAGAATCCTAGGAACCTTTGTAATGCTTTGTGAGTGGTTGGCACAGGCCAATCCAGAATGCAGGATATTTTGCTCGTGTCCATTTTGATTCCACTTTTAGATATAATATATCCTAGGAATAGTACCTCCTCTTTATGAAACAAACATTTCTTTGATTTAACATATAAGTTATGTGCAAGTAGTCTTGACAACACAAGTCTCACATGTTTTATGTGCTCAGGTAAGGAATGAGAATAGATAGATATATCGTCCAAATATACTACCACACAAACATCAAGCAAGTCTCGGAATATCTCGTTTATAAACCGTTGGAAGGCTGCGGGGGCATTTCATAGCCCAAATGGCATTACAAGGTACTCAAACAGTCCGTATCTGGTTCTGAATGCCGTCTTCCATTCATCCCCTTTACGGATTCGAATTAAATTGTATGCCCCTTTTAGGTCCAATTTTGAAAAGAAAGAAGCCCCACGCACCTGTTCGATAAGTTCAGGAATAAGGGGTAAAGGATAACGATCCTTTATTGTGATGGCATTTAATTGTCTGAAATCAATGATAGGCCTAAGGCTAGAGTCCTTATTGCGGACGAAGAAGAGCCCAGCCGCAGTGGAGGAAGTAGAAGGTCGGATGAATCCTTTTGCCAAGTTTTCATCCAGATACTCCTTAAGGTGAGAGAGTTCATCCTGTGAGAGAGGATATACATGTCCGTAAGGCAACTTGCTATTAGGGAGCAGATCGATACAACAATCATAGTCCCTATGAGGAGGTAGCATTTGAGCGTTTTTTCTCAAGGAAAACCTCCGATAAATCTTGATAACACTTAGGAATAATGTCATCTGGCAGTACAGACAGGATCCCATCATGTGTGGGGAGGTTACACGTCATCTCGCAATAGTGAGAAGAGAAGGCTAACGTTCTTGTTTTCCAATCGATGATTGGTTGATGTATGTGTAACCAGGGAAGTCCCAAAATGATTGGAAAATGTGGGGAAGTTAATACATCAAAGGTGGTGGTCTCCACATGAGACTCGTCAGCAGTTACAAGAAGTGCCTGTGTCTGACTGGTGATAGGACCAGAGGATAAAGGGGTACCGTTAATAAAACTAACGGAGACAGGTTTGGGTTTTGAAACAATAGGTATTTTATTAAGGGAGACAAAACAAATGTCATTGTAGTTTCCACAAGATCCTGTGTCAATCATAGCCTTGGTGGTGATCCTAGTTTGGTCCCACTGCAATGTTAATTGAACAAAAAGATAAGGATTAGAGAAGGAAGTTGTGAGTCCCCCTAGCAAGACATTTGAACACTCACCCTCTTTTCTGCGGACAAGAGGACAGTCGTTTACCAAATGATTCGGGGATGCGCAGTACATGCAAAGATGTTCGGTTTTCCTCCTGGCACGTTCAGAAAGGGTCAGAGGTGGACGTATCATTCCTACTTCCATAGGAGTAGGGTCATCAGGCAACATCCGAGAAGGACTGGAAAATGGTGAGCCCATCTTCTCAGCCTTTCTTTCTCGTAGTCGTCTGTCAATATTGATACTGGTCTGGATCAGTCCCTCTAGAGTGCCAGGTAAATCCGCTCGGGCGAGCTCGTCTTTAACGGCCTCAGATAGGCCGAGTCTAAACTGCGTTCGCAAAGATGTGTCGTTCCACCCTGAATCAGGGGACCATCTTTTAAAATTTGCCACGAAATCTTCAACAGGTCTCCTTCCTTGTTTTAAGGCCCGTAATTGTGTGTCAGCGGTACTCTGCTTGTTGGGGTCTTCATATAAAATAGCAAGTTGTGCTAGAAATAAGGGATAAGAATTAAGGGGTGGATCATCCTTTTCAAAGAGAGCATCTGCCCAGGCCAGGGGTTCACCCGTTAAATAGGAGATGATAGTACAAACCTTAATTTGGTCAGTGGTGTAGGTTAGAGGTTTTAACAAAAAAAACAACTGACATGCGTTTTTAAATTCACGGAATTTGCTCTGATCACCAGAAAACACTATAGGAGGGTTTATCTTGGGCTCACGGGGCTGAGCAGCAGGAGGCTGTGTGAGACGGCCAAGCTGCTGTCTCAAGGTTTGATTGTCATTTTTTACCTCTGTAAGCGCATGGATCAATGCATCTACTTGCTGTTTTAATTGTAGTACATGAGTGGATAATTCTGTTGAATCCATATTTTTTTTAAAGGCTCGTTCAATCTGTAACGTTCATGCGTTTTTGTTTGTGGATGGATTTACAGCTGCAGAATTATTACACTCAGTAGCCTTGTAGAGAATCTGTTGAACAACATATCCAACTCTCAGGACTTCATCACCGTGTACAGCCTGTTATATACTATATATATATCAATAGATGTTTAATGGAGGGATAGAGTATATGAGGATATAGATGAGAGACAGGCTATTGTATGGTGAGCACTAGAAGTAGTATTAGGAGAGTTGCAGGTGATGGTAAAGCAGATAGGTTCTGATGTCAAGTATAGTGCAGATGGTAAGAGGACACAGATGGAGTATACTTAGACAGAGTAACCTAGTGCAAGGATAGTTCAAGGTAGTCCCAAGAGCTAACAGTCTTATGCAGGTGATAGTGAATAGATAGATAGATAGATAGTCTTGGTAATTGCAGTAGATGACAGTAGGAGATTGGTAGCAAGAATCCCCTGCGGGGTACTTATCACTTAGATAGGTTTAGGAATAACAGTGTCCATTGGAGAGGGGTGATCCCATAGCGAGATACGGATCACCAGCGAGGTTTCCGGCTTCAGTTCAGCAAGGAAGGTATGTCAGCAGCTCCGACTTCTCAGGCGTAGGTGCGATGAACATGTGGGTTTGAACGAGCGATGAGTGAGAGCAAACCGGCGATTGAAATAGCCGCTCATAGCGGCGCTCGGCAGTGATGTCATCCGGTCTTAAAGGTATATGCGTCCTTTGTTATACAAGATGGGACGCAATTAAGAGAGGAGAAATATGGAAACAAGGGTACCAGAGGTACCGGAACATTACAGGTAGGCGCCGGCCTAGAGCGCACATCAGTCGGTGGCGGTGCCCGCCCCCCCCGCATTAATTCATTGCTGATAGCGTAGCAGGATGTGTAGCAGTGTGAACATCAATCCAGCACAGCCAGGGATTTGTGGGCAAGCCGGTGGGCTTGGGTGTGTGGCCGCAATGAGAGCGAGAGTGAGCGGAGCTGTCAAATCAAAGCTCTGATGTCGGAGAAGAGCAGAGCCGATCTGCGGGGCTCTGCACCTTTGTTCAGTGCATAGATAAAACAGTCGGCATTTATGCATTGGTGGGCAGGGAAAAAGGTGTCAGGGGGCAGGACCAACTACTGCATGTGCACCTATAGCGGATTATAATTCAGGTTGAATATACACAGCTGTGGGTGCACATGCCAAAGTTGGTCCTGCCCCCTGCCACCTTCTTCCTTGCCCATCAATGTATACACTCCGGCTGTTTTGTCTATGCAAGGGACAAAGGGGTGGAGCCCTGCATATCGGACTGGCCCTTGCCGACATCAGAGCTTCAATTTGACAGCTCCATTCACTCGCGCTCACATTGCGGCCATATGCCCCTGCCGGCTTTCCCACCAATCCCTGGCTGTGCTGAATCGATGTTCGCACTTCTGCATGTCCTGCCCAGCTGCACTTATTTCTTATCCATCTGATGCCGCCATTCTTGCCTCGGCTCCTGTACGCTGGTAAACAAGATTTTAGAAGATAAGTATTCTATGTTAAATAATTGTTGTCTTTGCAGTTTACCTAATTCCTGAGGCTTGCACTCTGTACAACGCACTTCTGAACCTTGCACCCTGTACGAAATGCACTCCTGAACCCTTCACTGTGTACAACGCATTCCTGAACCTTGTACCCTGTATAAAATGACCTCCTGAACCTTGTACCCTTTGCAACACATTCTTAAACCTTGCACCCTGTGCAAAACATACTTCTGAACATTGCACCCTGTACAACGCACTCCTGAACCTTGCACCCTGTACGAAACGCACTCCTGAACCTTTTACTCTGTACAACTCATTCCTGAACCTTGCATCCTGTACAATGCATTACTGAACCTTACATCCTGTACAATTCATTCCTGAACCTTGCACCCTGTACAACATATTCCTGAACCTTGCACTCTGTATTAAACCCCTCTCTAAACATATTTTACGTTTTTGAGCAGTCAATAAAAAGGTGGGGTATACATGGTCAGGGCAAAAGGGTGGTCCGGGGCAGAGCCAGGGGGCACAAAATGAGGTTTTGTCTAGGATGTCCAAAATCCTTGCACCAGCCCTGTCTGTAGAGCCCTATGTTGATTGTCAACTGTTGATTGTCATTGACTGGGACCTGCTGAAAGACTCCGACTGTGTAAAATCATGGACCTCCCACCCGCAATACACATGCACTTGCTCTAAAACCAGCCACAGGCAGCGTTGTAGTTGTCTATATGTGTGGCCTGTTCGCAGTACATTGCAGGTGGGCGGTCTGCAAATAATAAATCTTCTGTTTTCTAATATTTCGGTTACTGATCGTAGGGGAGAAGTTTACGCTGTCAGTTAGGCTGCACTTTAAACAGTTACAGAAACAGCTTTTTTTTCTTTCGGCATAAAGATTTTAATTAAATGAATAAAAGCTTATCATTGCAAGCACATTTGTCAGTGTTAAATGGTTTGTCTCAACCAGTGCCGGGACAAGGTAATCTAGAGCCCAAGGTGAACATGCCAAACTGCACCCCTTCTCAACATGTATGAGCATAAATTCCCCCAGAATAAATCCACCCCCTGCTGAAATTCCCTCTCCTAGCACAAACCTTTTGCCCTCCACCCCCCAAATCCCCCCAACATAAATGCCCCTCCCAAAAAAAAGTAGTCTCTCCTAGCACAAATCCTCTACCCCCCCCCCCCCCATATACATTTTCCCTCCTAGCACCATTCTCCTTCCCCCTTTACCATATCACTTCTTCTAGCACAAACCCCCCAAATCTCCCCTCCTAGCACAAATCCTCCTTCCCCCCTCCCAACACAAATCCCTCTAAATAACCACTCCTAACAATTCTTACCCCCTGACACCTCCAAAAATGCCCCTCCCAACACACATCCCCTCCCCTTCAATCTCTCTGCAGTGCCTCTCCACCTCACATGAAACTACAATTCCCAGGGCAACCACCCTTCCTGCCGAACCTTGTCCCAGCCCTGGTCTCAACCCTCTAACTTCCACTTTGCTGCATAGCTTGGTTTGCGAAATGAAGTTTTAAAAATAACGGCATTATCATGAGGTAAAAAACTAAGTTAGGCTTAGTTTACACTTGCATTAGGGGAGGTAAATGTAGGTAGTTAAACCACAATTTTACCACCCGCTCAGTTGCGCCACCCCACCTTAAGCTACAAAGGCAGCGGGGTGTGAGAGTACACATGACATGACCACGATGCTTTGATTTGCAGCACGGTTATAATGCACCCCCCATCACTTTACAGCTTCCAAACCAGGGACTTAGATAAGGGGGGTGTCAGCGGTATTCAATTTCCCCCCAGGGCATCCTGGCAAAATGCCTAGACAGTGTCCTTGCTGCCACGCTGCTCAGCATCAGCAACAGCACAGTAGAAGCAATCAAGAGTTTTGGAGTGCAGCAGCCAGCCCCCGTCTATTGTTCTTAGTCCCCATCAGTTTGATTAGGGGTCTCCCCAACAGGCATGATGGCTAGTGGGTTCCTAGGAGGGACAGGGGGGATTTTATTTTCCTAGAATTACAGTATACTTAGATGGATGCAGTCTTAAACCGATGTTGCATCTGTCCCTTGCCACTTCTAAGACCAAGAACTGACCAATCAAAGACAGCTGATCACTCAGTTCTCAACCTTCAGTAAGCAAAGAGTGGTGATTGTCAGTTCAACCACTGGCTCTCTGCTCTGAACACCCCCCCCCCCACACACACACACACATGCTCACTGGAGCGCTGGGCTCTGGAGGTGGGTGGGAGCAGCTGGGTCAGCTGCCACTTCAGGGATCTGGGTGAATCCCAACTTAAAAGTTGGAATCTTTCCCCAGCCTGGACCTTCTGAGTAATGTCAACGGCAGCTGACAGCGGCCTTTAGCCAGCTATCGACTAAAAACAGATTAGAGAATTGTAGAATGAACTGCACTCCTGTGATCCCCAGGAGAAGTACAACCAAACATTATGCTGTCCCTTCAGAGCTCATGTGTCTGTGACGTCACTGGCTGCTTCCAATGTGAATATCTCCTAAACACCACATGTTAAGGAGATATTCACTGTACCTACAGGTAAGTCTTATTATAGGTGTACCTGTAGGTACAAGTTCAAAATCTGGGCTTACTAGAGTTTAAGACTGAATACAAGCCAACCTTATTGACGAGGTGCAAGGGGTAAAATATTGTGGTAGGCAGTGCACTTTTTTTTTCTTTTTTTTTTAATGTCTTAACCACTTGCCACCCGCCCAATAGCAGACTAACAGCGGCAAAGTGGTTGCACTATCCTGACTGGCCATCATATGACGTCCAGCAGGATAGAGTGGCGATTGGTGCTGCGGTGGGTCAGTCTGACTGACCGCATCTCCGTTCTCGGTAAAGAGCCTAATAACGTAGGCTCTTTACCATGTGACCAGCTGGTCACATAGTAAATAGGAAGTGCCATTGATCCACTTTCCTCAGTTCATGCCTGACAGGCACGAGTAGAGGAGAGCCGATCTGCGGCTCTCCTGACAGGGGGGGGGTGTCTGTGCTGGTAATCATAGCATTGATTACCAGTGCAGACCCTTGGGGGGGGGGGGTGCCACTAGAGCCACCAGGGGTTGCTCACCCATGGCCATCAGGGATGAACACCCATGACCACCAGAGATGCCCACCCATGGCCACCAGGGATGGCAATCAGGGCTCAGGAACCCCTTCAGTGCCCTCCCCATCAGAGCTGCCCATGATTGCCATCTATCAGTGCCGCACACCAGTGCCCATCATTGCAATCTATCAGTGCCGCCCACCAGTGTCCATTATTGCCCACGAGTGACGCCTATCAGTGCCCACCAATGCTGCATATCAGTGCTACCTATGAGTGCCACATATCAGTGCCCATCAGTGCTGCATATCAGTGCTGCCTATCAGTGCCCATCAGTCCCACCCCATCAGTGCCACCCCATCAGTGGCTCCTCATCAGTGCCTGTCAGTGCGGCCTCATCAGTGCAAGAAAAAAACGTATCTATTTACAAAATTTTATAACATAAACAAAAACCTTTTTTTTCTTTCAAACTTTTCGGTCTTTTTTTATATGTGTAGCAAAAAAGAAAAAACCTTGCGGTGATCAAATTCCACCAAAAGAAAGCTCTATTTGTGGGAAAAAATTACATACATTTAGTTTAGGTACAATGTTGCATGATCGCGCAATTGTCATTCAAAATGCAACAGCGCTAAAAGCTGAAAATTGGCCTGGGCAGGAAGGGGGTCAAAGTGCCCTGTGTTGAGGTGGTTAAAACATTTCATAAAATTTCCTAGGACACAGTCATTTAAGGTTTAAATAAATGACTGAATTTACTGCCTACCATTATATGTTGCCCCTTGCACCTGGTCAGATTGCACAGTAATGTTAGCTAAAATCCAGTCTTGGGTCGCATTTATACATCCCATATGACCATGGTGTGGTAAGTATACTGCAAAGACCTGCGCCAAGGATCTTAGATGTTCCCTTCTCTGCTCAGCCTGTACGCCTGAGTGACGGGCTGAAAAGAGCCAAGGCTGTCTGCTGCTGTAAACATGTATCTGCACATCCAGTGGTTACCTGCCGGTAGGGATACATTTTTTGCTCTTGGACAAATTCTCTCTGCATCCATGGTCAGAAATGTGTCCCTAACAACAGGTAGGCCCGATTCACACTGATAGGGCAATTGCTCTGACTTTGGAGCACTTGTCACATCAGAAGATGGACCCCAGTTGCAATGGGATTGTTCTATTCAGTGCGACTTGAGTCACTTGGACTTAGAAAAAGGTATCTGCACTACTGTTGGTCCGAAATGGTAGGAATTGCATTCACTTCTGTTAACCGCTTATACTACGGCAGGCAGCCGCTCCTGCGCAAACCACTGTAGGTATACATCGGTCGCGCGCCTACAGCTAGGGGGCGAGCTCACGCCGCCGCCAGCGCACATCCCCCCCCCCCCGCGCTCATCAGCGGGGATCCCGATGCACGGGGCAGGCGGCTCCGATTGCTGCCTGACACCCACTATCTCTCCCCGTTGAGAGAGAAGGACGGGCAGCTGTTGTAAACACAGCTGACCGTTCTTCTCTCTCGAATGATCACAGAGCCCCTGTGATTCTGCTATATAGGATCGCAGGTCTCTATGATCATTTCACAAACCACGCCCCCCACAGTTAGAAACACTCCCCTAAGTACACATTTAACAACTTGATCACTTACTGCGTTAACCCCTTCCCTGCCAGTGTCATTATTACAGTAACAGTGCATATTTTTAGCACTGATTACTGTAGTAATGTCACTGGTCCTCCCAAAAGTGTCAAAAATGTCAGTCAGGGGTCCGATCTGTCCGCCGCAATGTCGCAGTCCTGCAAAAAATTGCAGATCACCACAATTGCTAGTAAAAAAAATAAATAGAAAAAATGACATAAATCTTTCCCATAGTTAGTAGACGCGATAACATTTGCGCAAACCAATCAAAATACGCTTATTGCGATTTTTTTTACCAAAAATATGTAGCAGAAAACAAATTGGTTTAAATGTTAAAAAAATTAGATTTTTAAAAATTTTTTGGAATGTTATATAGCAGAATGTGACAAATATGTTTTTTTTTTTTTTTTTTTTACAGAATTGTCGATCTTTTTTTGTATATAGCACAAAAAATAAAAATCGCACAGGTGATCAAATACCACCAAAAGAAAGCTCTATTTATGGGAAAAAAAAGGACATAAATTTTATTTAGGTACAGTGTCGCATGACCGCGCAATTGTCAGTTAAAATAACGCAGTGCCGAATTGCAAAATAAGGGGGCAAATCCTTCTGGTCCAGAAGTGGTTAACCACTTGCCTACAGTGCACTTTCACCCCCTTCCTGCCCAGACCAATTTTCAGCTTTCAGCTCTCTCACACTTTGACTGAGAATTACTCAGTCATGCAACACTGTACCCATACAAAAATTGTGTCCTTTTTTTCACACAAATAGAGCTTTCTTTTGATGGTATTTGATCAATACTGGGTTTTTTATTTTTTGTGCTATAAATAAAAAAAGACTGAAAATATCGTGAAAAAACGCATTTTTCTTTGTTTCTGTCATAAAATTTTGCAAATTAGTCATTTTTCTTCACAAATTTTGGCCAAAATTTATACTGCTACTTATCTTTGGTAAAAATAACCCAAGTAAGTGTATATTATTTGGTCTTTGTGAAAGTTATAGAGTCCACAAGCTATGGTGCGAATCATTGAAAATTGATCACACTTGATCACACCTGATGTACTGAAGGCCTATCTCATTTCTTGAGACACTAAAAAGTCAGGAAAGCACAAATACCCCCCAAATGACCCCTTTTTGGAAAGTAGACATTTCAAGGTATTTAATAAGGGGCATGGTGAGTTTTTTGAAGCTGTAGTTTTTTCCCACAATGCTTTGCAAAATGAAGATTTTTTTTTTTTTTTTTTACAAATTGCCATATTAACAGGTTATTTCTCTCACACAGCACATGTATACTTGCAACTACACCCCAAAACACATTCTACTACTCCTCCTGAGTATGGCAATACCACATGTGTGAGACTTTTTCACAGCCTGGCCACATACAGAGGCCTAACATCCAAGTAGCAGCGTCCGGCATTCTAGGAGCATAAATTACACATATAATTTCCTGACAACCTATCGCACTTTTGAAGGCCCTGGAGCACCAGGACAATGGAAACCCCCATAAAATGACCCCATTTTGGAAAGCAAACAGCCAAACATATAATTTTTGAGGCATGATGAGTCTTTTGAATATGTCATTTTTTTCCACAAGTTTTTGGAAAATGTGGAAAGAAAATGAAAACACATTTTTTTTACACAAAGCTGTCCATTTATGCAATATTTCTAACACATAGCATGTACATAGCAAAAATTGCACCCCAAAATACATTCTGCTATTCCTCCTGAGTATGGCTATACCACATGTGTAACACTTTTTCGCAGCCTGGCCACATACATAGGCCTAACATCCAAGTAGCGCTTTACACAAAGTTGTCCATTTATCCACTTTAAGACTGGGCCTATTTTTGACACTTGGTGTTTACAAGCTAAAATCATTTTTTTTGCTAGAAAACTACTTGGAACCCCCAAACATTATATATTTTTTTTAACAGAGACCCTAGAGAATAAAATGGAGATCATTGCAATATTTTTTATTACACCATATTTGCGCAGCAGTCTTCCAAATGCGATTTTTTTGAAAAAAATTCACTTTTTTGAACTAAAAAATAAGAAAACAGTAAATTTAGCACAATTTTTTTCCATAATGTGAAAGATAATGTTACGCCGAGTAATTAGATACCCAACATGTCATGCTTCAAAATTGTGCATGCTCACAGAATGGCGCCAAACATTGGTACTTAAAAATCCCCATAGGCAACATTTTAAAAATTTCTGCAGGTTACTAGCTTAGAGTTACAGAGGAGGTCTAGGGCTCAAATTATTGCTCTTGCTCTAACGATCGCGGCGATACCTCACATGTATGGTTTGAACACCGTTTACATATGTGGGCGGGACTTGCGTGTGCGTTTGCTTCTGCGCGCGAGCTAACGGGGACAGGACGCTTTAATTTTGTTTTTTTTTTCCCTATTTATTTTATTTATTATTTTTTTATTTTTACACAGTTTAAAAAAAAAATGTTTTGATCATTTTTATTCCTATTACAAGGAATGTAAACATCCCTTGTAATAGAAATAGGCATGACAGGTCCTCTTTATTGTGAGATCTGGAGTCAAAAAGACCTCACACCTCACAACTACACTAAAAAAGAAAAAAAGAAAAAATTGTTGAAAGAGGAAAAAAAAAAAAGAAAAAAAAAAAGCGGCCCTTTTAACCGGTTGCTAGGCAACGTCTTTTGACGTAGCTCCGGTCCTCCAAGACCATAGAGTTGAGTGAGGGCCCTCTTGCCCTCACTCGACTTCCTGTCTCTGAGGATCCGGGATCGGATAGTTTTCCCCGCTGCCGGCGGGTCCGGTAAGCTGGGAAAATGTCTGGGACGCGGCAGGAGGGGGGGGGCACCTCTTCCCCTGCACCGTAAGGGTAATTCCGCGGTGAATCCACCACTGGGACCACCCTTATCTGAAAGCCGACCGCCTGCCGTTTCAAAAAATACCAGGGTTATGGGGGCTATCTGCTGCCATAACCCCAGTATTTAGCTTTTAATGGCCGACGCATATAGTCATTAGGCGGTCAGTAAGTGATTGCATGTATATGGCAAACAGGTGACGATGACTGATGGGGTGACAGGTGACGATGACTGATGGGGTGACAGGTGACGATTGATGAGGTGACAAGTGACGATGATTGATGGGGTGACAGATGACAATCACTGACGGGGTGACATGTGACGATGATTGATGGGGTGACATGTGACGATCACTGATGGGGTGTCAAGTGACGATGATTGATAGGGTGACAGATGACGATGACTGATGGGGTGACAGGTGACGATGACTGATGGGGTGACAGGTGACGGTGATTGATGGGGTGACAGGTGACGGGCGATGGTCACTGATGGGTGACAGGTGATGGGCGATGGTGCACGGCGGTACTGATGGCAGTCTCTGGTGACCGGTGAACTTTAGGCTATGTTCACATGTGAGCGTAGCGATCGCGGGCAGAATCACTGCGATTCTGCCCGTGATCCAGAAATCATTGCAAATTGCGGGACGCCTGTGCATTGCCCGTGATTTGCAATAGCACCCCAAACGCTGTGCGATGTTGCTGCAATTTCCACCTGCCGAATCGCGGTAACATAACGCAAACAATGCATGACGCCCCAAAGAAACTCTTGTACCTTTTTTGGGCGTCATGCGATGTTTGCACGATGTTACCACGATTTCGGCAGGTGGAAATGGCGGCAACATCGCACACAGCGTTTGGGGTGCTATTGCAAAAAACGGGCAATGCACAGGCGTCCCGCAATTTGCAATGATTTCCGGATCGCGGGCAGAATCGCAGTGTTCTGCCCGCGATCGCTGCGCTCACATGTGAACGTTATGGGTGTCAATTTCTGGGCACTGATGAGGTGACTGTTGGGTGACAGGTGACATTGGGGGGGGGGGCTGAGGACTGTGTGTGGGGACCTTTATTGGTGTGATTTTTACTTTTACAGGTACACAGAGCAGTAACTCACTATTTCTAGCTCTTCTCCCCTCATACTGGAAACTGTATGAGGAGAGAAGAGCTAGTAACAGTGAGTTACTGCTCTTTGTTTACACTTTGTGATCGGCTGTGAATGGATTCACAGCCGATCACTTAGTAAACAGTCACTGTCAGTGACTGTTTACTACCGCCGGTGACAGCTGTGTTCCTTAGGAACACAGTGCCACCGACATGACCGCGCTGCGCGCTCCCGATCGCGCATGCCCGGTCATCTCCCGGGCGCCTCCATTGTGATCGGCTGTGTCATTGGAACACAGCCGATCACGTGGGAAACAGCCATGCCTATTGGCTGTTTCCCCCCTGCCGGTGACCGGCTGTGTCCCGGGGACACGCCGACACCGGCAGTGCACGGCGGCGCGCCCGCGATCGCGCGCCTGCCCTGCATTTCCTGCGGACGTCGTATGACGTCCGCCCAGGATAATAGCCGCACCGTCCCACCGTCATATGGTTAAAGAAGTCGCATACAAGTCATGCTGAAGTTGCCCTGGGGTCTGACTTTGAAGTCATGGGCAGTGTGAACCTGGGGCTAATGGCAGTGGACAGCCTTGGCTCTTTTCAGCCCATCACTTAGTTGTACAGGCTAAGCAGCTGACAAAAATTGGAACACCTGGGATCCTGGCTGTAGGTATTCATGATATATTTGCCATTCCATGGCCACTATGAATATATGAATGAGATCTAAAGTCTGGTACACACAGTAAGTTTTTTCTTTTTTTATTTCAACCCTGCGGGCTGAATAAAGAAAACTGGGGTGCTCAGGAGGAGCTTGCTGTATTAATGATGCAATGTTCGTACAGCGATCTCCCCGTTTAGCTATTATGTACTGACTGGGGGACCCCCACCGCCAGAACACAATTGTTAGTGCTCACATTGGCTGAGACTGCTGATCAGATGCTGGTCGGCTGTTGGTTTTCAAGCATGCTCATTTGACAAAAGCTGGCTGTGAGATTGGCTTTTGTTGAACAAGGACCTGTTCACACGGGCCGAAGTTCAGTCAGTTTCTACTGTACCAACTGATTTTGGCCGATATTCAGCCCATGTGTACAGGGCTTAAGACTGGGCAATAGCAAATCCTACTGTGCAAACTGAGCGGGTCTTTGTGAAGTTGGTTCAGTTTCTTTTATTTAACCACTTCAGCCCCGGAAGGTTTTACCGCCTTAAGGACCAGGCCATTTTTTGTGATTCGGCACTGCGTTGCTTTAACTGACAATTGCGCAGTTGTGCGATGCCATACCTAAATACAATTGATGTCATTTTTCCCCACAAATATAGCTTTCTTTTGGTGGTATTTGATCACCTCTGCGATTTTTCGTTTTTGCGCTATAAACAAAAAAAGAGCGTCAATTTTTTCTGCTATAAAACATTCGCAATGAAATTTTTTTTAAAAATCTCATTTTTTTTATCAGTTTATGTTAATTTGTATTCTGTTACATATTTTTGGTAAAAAAAATCCCAAAAAGCATATAATAATTGGTTTGCGCAAAAATTATAGCGTTTACAAACTACGGGATAGATTTATGGACTTTTTATTTTTTTAATTTTTTTTTTTATTAATAATGGTGGCGATCAGTGATTTTTATCAGGGCTGCGACATTGTGGCTGACAAATCTGACACTAAAGCCTCATACACACTCACCGATTGTTGGCCGACCGATCGGCCGACTTTTGTCCAGTGTTGTTTGAAATGTGCTCTAGACTGCACACAAATTTTTTCGGCAACCAACTTCAGAAGTGATGTCACGTGATGGTTTACTTTCCGTGTGTTTTTTCTTCTCTGAGCATGCCCAGTCTTGCTCATCTGATTTTTGTCTGCCGAAATCTGTAATGACTGACGAACAATCGGCCGTTCTGTTGACGGCCAACAAAAATTTTATAGCATGTACACCAGATTTTGTTCGGCTGGAAAAAGTCGCAGTCGGTTGTCGGAAGCATCATACTAACAAGCCGACAATCGGCCGATCGGAAATTGGCCGAAAATTTACGGCCAACAATCGGTGTGTGTGTACGAGGCTTATGGGGTTGATTTACTAAAACTGGAGAGTGCAAAATCTGGTGATGCTGTGCATGTTAGCCAATTAGCTTTCAGGTTTTATTGTCAAAGCTTAATTGAAAAAGCTGAAGTTAGAAGCTGATTGGCTACTATGCAGAGCTGCACCTGATTTTGTACTCTCCAGTTTTAGTAAATCTACCCCCTAAGTGACACTTTTTGGGGGCCAGTGACATTAATATAGTAATCAGTGCTAAATAAAATGTAACTGTATAAATGACATTGGCAGGGAAGGGGTTAACACTGGGGGTGATCAATGTGTTCCCTTTTTGTGCTTACTAACTATGGTGGGAATGAATTTAATAGAGGCAGAAGGAGATCTGTGATGATCTTTCCCTGCCTCTTTGACAGGAGAGTCGTCTTGCATTGTTTACATACCAGGCGGTTCTCCAGTCAGTATTGCCGAAGATCGCGGGAGGCCGGCGGCGATCGAGCCCGCTCCTATGTCAAATCACAGGGGAAGCATGGCTCCGGCGTCGTGCACATAATCACGTAGATCTACGTGATTATGCACAGCCGAGCCGCCCTGCCGCAGTAAATCTACCAATTTACCAATAGCCGACCACCCCACACAGATATACCGTGGAAAGGCAGGTGTATCTAATGCGTGATCAGCATTTCAGGTTAGGGGGCACGCACGTTGTCCCAGCTGTGCTGTGGTTTCTTACAGCACGAGCCATTCAGCAGGTCCCAGCTAATGATTGATCGCCGGCATCCACTGATCAGCTCTGTCAGTCAGGTAAGAGGTGTTGTAAAAAAAAACAAAGTTCTGAACACTGACAGGCAATCTTGTGTTTTTTATATTTAGGGAAAAAAGCAGCAAAATCTCTTAGTAAAAGCAGCACATGACACACACAGCAAACATTGTTAGGCATACATTTAACCCCTTGATTCCCTCTAGATGTTAACCCCTTTCCAGCCAGTATCATAAGTACAGTGCATTGATGTCAGTCAGTTAGTGTACCCCCCAGCCAGCGTCAGCTAGTGTCAGATTGCCGCCCATATTATCATAGTCCTACTATAAGTCGCTGATCACCGCCATTACTAGTATTGCACTGGCCCCATGAGGGTTGCTGGTTAATGGGTGTTCCTCTGTACTCACCTGACCCTGAGAACCTTCCAACCCACCTGACACTTTAGGTTCTGACATGACAAGTATATTCTCCAAAGGACACACTGACATAATGAAAGTACCGTTTGGTTATTTTACTTGAAAAGATAAACAAGTATAACTTGGTAGTAAAAGAATGTATTAATTTCAGTCTATCAAACCCCACCAAACTCAGTGGAGTCTAACAGACTGACACAATATGATTATAAAAGGTTAATGTGAAATATCAAACATCATTGATAATACAACCAGATAGAATGTCAGCAACTTCTGTCAATACTATTGCGATATGGAATAGCTATAGCCTAAACAAGAGACCTCTGAAATCACTCCAGCTATCACTGGTCCTAACTGGTAGTAACTGTAATTACTGTGGCTAAACCTCTCTAAAGCAAACAAATGCTGAGTTCCCTCTCCTAGCAAGGCCTTGCTAAGTCTTCGCTGGCAGTTGGAGCTCTTATTACTGTTCACTGTGATATTTGTAATCCCAGGGTAGTAATATGTGTAATCCTGTCTGCTGTCAGTGTATTATTGAGGAAGAATTATACTTGCGATTAGGATTTCACCAGGCACTCTTCCACTTGACAGTGTCCACATGTGACAATCCTGTAACAGGAAACAATGCGCCCTCCCACGCTCCGGCGTCTGGGAGTGATTGATACTCGGCTGTCCCGATCAGTCAGTTCAGCTTCCGCCCATTCTCCTCTTAGCTCCACTGGATCCGCTACCGCTGTGTAGTCACCAGCATCCACACTGCTGAGGATGGGCTCTGCTCTCACTAGGCCACATGCACAAGGCCTCAACCACCATTCATGTCCCGACATACCTCTCAGGCTGGTCTCCACTCCCTGAGTCCCGGAAGCAAGAGAGCGTGCGTCCTGTGTAGCAGATAGATTTATAGGCTTTCCCATGATCCTTGACTCTCTCCAAAGCTCCCTGGGAGTATAGTTCCTTCAGCAATCCAAACAACGGTCTGCATCCAGTATCGAACTATATCTCCCACAATCCAATGTGTCCACTTCCGGCGAAAGCTGATCCTCGTCTGTAAGCAACCTTAAAGGGGCACTCCAGTAATGTCAACATTAACGGTAAACCTGAATAGAAGTATATATCTGCAATATATATAAATATGGTAGTCCGGTCCCGGCTACATCCTCCCCCCACTTGAAAGTCTTTGGTCCCCAAAGAGGGAGTAACCTCTTATTAGAATGTAATAAGTATTAGTTTATGAAAAGACATAAATCAATAACATCCCTGGAGAGAACTCATAGTATTTAAACTGGTCAAAAAAATAACTTTAAATTAACCAACTATGTAAAGCATCAGAAAAAGCTGAATCACTTTCACAACAGGCTGGTAATAGATTAGTGGCCCATATAATAGTGTCAGAGGGTTGAACAGGGTCATCCTCTACCAAAGGCTTAGTAGAAGAGGCTGGTACTTGACTGGAATGTTGAGTCATAGGAATGAGTTCATCTGAGCCTTCTCTGAGAGTATTGTAAGTCAGTCTCTTTGGCGGATGGATCTCTCTCCTAAGTCTAGAGCAGGGATTCCCAAACTACGGCCCTGCAGCTGTTGCAGAACTACACATCCCATGAAGCATTGTAAAACTCTAACATTCACATACATGACTAGGCATGATGGGAATTGTAGTTCCTGAACAACTGGAGGGCCGTAGTTTGGGAATCCCTGGTCTAGAGGATATGTTTTCAAACGGTTCCGTTTCTGGGCTTCTGTTCCCAAAAACTACATCCAGGTACAGCTTCCTGACTATCCACAGATGACAATGCCAAACTCTTTCATAACAGGTGGCGACACATCTTCTACAGGGAAAGGATCAGGATCTCCAATATCAATTAACTCAGGTCTGGTTAATGAGGGGACTACTGAAGTCTCTTCAAGACACGGCACCCCAGGCTGTTTAACAGGCTTCTTGAATTTCTTTCTCCACAGGCAGTGCAGGTTTTCGCAAAGCTCTAGCTCGATGTTTCTCCCTTGTGGGTAACGGTGACATCAGACCATCTTGTTCAGAAAACCTCCTATCCCCAGGAGTATCTTCCAATGAGGAAGGCCACCACCAATCGCCTATCATTCCTTCCTCATCACTGTCCTCCTCTTCTTCTTGCGGGGTTGAAGATCTAAGCGCCCTCCGAGTTCCAGATTGTATAGTAGAGTTTTGAGAGGTATCAGAACAAGGAACTGCTGGCACCCGAATGGCATCTGAAATGGGTAACAAGTGATTTCTATGCCAAGTCTTCACTGGACCAGTCTTCTCTTCTGGAGGAATCTAGTACACTGGTAAACCGGATAGCTTCTTGCAAATAATAAAGGGTTGAGAATGCCAGTGGTTAGCCAACTTGTGTTTTCCAGACACTCCTAAGTTCCTTAACCTCTTCCATACCGGGCCATTGTAAAATGACGCCCTGAGGAAGGGCTCACCGATCTGAGCGGACGTCATATGACGGCCGCCCACTCTTGCCGCTACTACGCCCCCCGGGGGCGTGCAGCGCGGCGATCAGGGATGAGGCTCATCCCTTGGACTGAGCCCATCCCCGATTAAGGTAAACAGCCAATGAAATTGGCTGTTTACCACGTGATTGGATGTGTCAATCACAGACGATCACATGAGCGGCTCCAGCGCAAGCCGCTCGTTCTCTCCTCAATGCGCACCCCCAGGGGGCGCACAGTGCGGCGATCAGGGACGAGGCTCGTCCCTCGGACAGAGCCATCCCCGATCTAGGTAAAGAGCCAATGAAATTGGCTTTTTACCACGTGACCGGCTGTCAATCGCAGCCGGTCACAGAATGTCAACAGAGAACACGGTAACTAGCTGTTACCGTGTTCTCCTCCTCACACACTGCTCCCGTGTGAGGAGGAGATTGTGGTAACAGCTAGTTACCGATTACAGTGTACCCCAAAACACACTGATTGCCCCCTCAATAAAGAGGACCTGTCACTAGCCCATCAAAGTACCTGTCACTAGCCCATCAAAGTACCTGTCACTAACCCATCAGAGTACCCGAGTACCTGTCACCAGCCTATCAGGTACTCTGATGACAGGTACTCGGGTACTCTGATGGGCTGGTGACAGGTACTCTGGTACTCTGATGACAGGTAATCGGGTACTCTGATGACAGGTACTCGGGTACTCTGATGGGCTGGTGACAGGTATTTGGGTACTCTGATGACAGGTACTTGGGTACTCTGATGACAGGTACTCGGGTACTCTGATGACAGGTTCTCGGGTACTTTGAGTACCTGTCATTGGAGTACCCGAGTACCTGTCATCGGAGTACCCAAGTACCTGTCTTCGGAGTACCCGAGTACCTGTCATCGGAGTACCCAAGTACCTGTCATCGGAGTACCCGAGTATCTGTCACCAGCCCATCAGGTACTCTGATGACAGGTACTCGGGTACTTTGATGGCCTGGTGACAGGTACTCGGGTACTCTGATGGGCTGGTGACAGATATTCGGGTACTCTGATGACAGGTACGTGGGTACTCTGATGACAGGTACTCAGGTACTCTGATGACAGGTACTCGGGTACTTTGAGTACCTGTCATCAGAGTACCCAAGTACCTGTCATTGGTGTACCTGAGTACCTGTCACCAGCCTATTAGGTACTCTGATGACAGGTACTCGGGTACTCTGATGGGCTGGTGACAGGTCATTTTGTGGGTAATTCCCTTGTCCTGGTGCTCCAGGGCCTTCAAAAGTGTGATAGGTTGTTAGGAAATTATATGTGTCTATATGTGGAGGCTCTGAGGAAGAGGCGTTGCCTCGAAACGCGTAAGCCTGCACAGCTTCAGGGGACGATTCAATCCCGATCTTGTTGTTGAGGATTTTATATCTATTTGATGTGCTTTTTATCAAGAAACTCGTTTGTGAGTATTTTTAATCTATTATTTTAATAAACCTGTCTAAGAGATAATGCACTAGGCCGGTGCGCCCTTGTTTTGTTGTCGTTTATAGTGTAATTTATGCTCCGAGAACATCTGACGGTGCTCCTTGCATGTTGGACCTCTGTATGTGGCCAGGCTGTGTAAAAGTCTCACACATGTGGTATCGCCATACTCATGAGGAGTAGCAGAATGTATTTTGGGGTGCAATTGCAAGTATGCATATACTGTGTGTGAGAAATAACTTGTTATTATGACAATTTTGTGTAAGAAAAAAATAAATAAATAAATTATTTCTTAATTTTCCCAAGAATTGTGGGAAAAAATTACAACTTCAAAAAACCCACCATGCCTCTTACTAAATACCCTGGAATGTCTACTTTCCAAAAAGGGGTAATTTTGGGGGTATTTGTACTGTCCTGACATTTCAGGGCCTCAAGAAATGAGATAGGCCGTACATCAGGCATGATCAATTTTCAATGATTGATACCATAGCTTGTAGACTCTATAACTTTCACACAGACTAAATATTAACCACTAATTTGGGTTATTTTTACCAAAGATATGTAGAAGTATACATTTTGGGCCAAATTTATAAAAAAAATTACTTATTTGCAAAATTTTTATAATAGAAACTAAAACAAAATGTGTTTTTTTCAAAATTTTCGCTCTTTTTTCACTTATATCACAAAAAATAAATAACCCAGTGGTGATTAAATACTAACAAAAGAAAGCTCTATTTGTGTGAAAAAAATGATAAAAAAATGTGATTGGGTACAGTGTTGTATGAGTAATTATCATTCAAAGTGTGAGAGCGCCGAAAGCTGAAAATTGGTCTGGGCAGGAAGGGGGTGTAACTGCTCTGTATGGAAGTGGTTAACAAGACCCGATCACCTGGCTGTAGATCCTGGATCCTCACTTTCAAATCAAAGTTCTTCTTATTGCGCTGTTCTCTTATGGCAGATGCTTCAAGAGCCTTCTCATAGGCTATCTTCAAATTTTTCAGAAGCCTATCCACATATCCTCGATAGGAATTCTGAGACATTTGATCAGGTGACGTTCCAAAGGCTAGATCCACTGGCAGTCGAGCTTCTCTTCCAAACATTAATCTATAAGGAGAATATCCAGTAGAGTCATTCACAGTACTGTTATAAGCGTGCACCACAGTGGCAATATGGTCACCCCAGTGCTGCTTCTTCTCCATCGGTAAAGTCCCCAGCATGTTCAGTAAGGTCCGATTAAACCTTTCAGGTTGAGGATCTCCCTGTGGATGATATGGAGTAGTCCTG
This sequence comes from Pelophylax lessonae, assembly GCF_965119305.1. Classification (NCBI taxonomy): domain Eukaryota; kingdom Metazoa; phylum Chordata; class Amphibia; order Anura; family Ranidae; genus Pelophylax; species Pelophylax lessonae. The sequence continues at coordinate 134,142,071 of NC_138773.1, forward strand.
GACTTCTCTATGTTTAACAGTTCACATAGTCGTCGGATCAGTTTGCTCTCAAAGTCTCGGCCTTGATCAGAATGGATATGTTGAGGTAGACTGTAACGAATGAAAAACTTTTCCACGAGAGTCTTGGCAACTGTACTAGTCTGCTGGTCTCGAGTTGGAAAAGCGTGAGCATAGCTAGTAAAATGATCCGTCACAATCAGGACATTACTACACCAACCCAGATCAGGTTCAAGACACAGGAAGCCAATTCATACCAGCTTCATTGGTCCTTGGCTTCGTAGGTGGCCCATTGGGGCAGCCCGGTGGGGCAATGTCTTCCTCTGGATACAACTAATACAGGAGTGGCAATAGCTTTCAATGTCCTTTCTCATAAAAGGCCAATAGAACCGATCCCTGACCAACTTGAAAGTTCGATCCAGCTCTAGATGCCCATGATCATCATGAATGGCTGTCAACACAGTCAATCGGTATTTCTTCAGCAGGAACAACTGTTGCACTCCATCTGCTTCCTCTGCAGGGCATATTCGATAGAAAAGTCCTTCTTCCGACTTCATCTTGTCCCAATCTTTATAGACTACTTTAGCACCTCCAATTGAACTATTCAACAGAGCCTTAGGATCTCCTGAAGTTATTGCTGCCTTCACCGAAGCACACAAAGAATCCTCTCGTTGTTCCCTCCTCTTATCCTCTTTTGTTAATTGAGGAAGCCCATGACTTCATACTTGTGTTAAGTCACAGTAACAACGTGGCACTCCCGCTGGGGAGACTCCCACAGCTTCAACTCCAGTGGCTCCCTTATGTTGATATTCCACTCCTTGAAACACAGCTTGAACACCTTCCGAAGTCAGGTCTACCCAATCACTTTCTTCTCCAGTGAAGGAATAAGGTCTTCTGGACAAAGCATCTGCATCCAGATTCCCTTTTCCAGGCCGATACTTCAGACTGAACTAGAACTCAGATAAAGCAGCCAACCAGCAATGTCCAGTACCATCCAGTTTAGCCGTGGTGAGTAAGTCAAGGGGTTATTGTCTGTCTTTACCACAAAAAAGGCCCCATACAAATAGTCCCGCAGCTTGTCCATTACTGCCCATTTGAGGGCCAGAAACTCCAACTTGTGGATGGGATAATTCTTCTCTGAAGGTGACAAGCTATGACTTACATAAGCCACAGGATGAAGCTTCCCCCTCAGTTTCTTGTGTAGCACTCCACCCTGTCTGTCCCGACCGATATCGACATGCAACTCTTAAGGTTTGGCCGGATCCGCAAAAGCCAAAATAGGGCCCCGAGTGAGACTCTCTTTCAACTTTCAAAATGCATGCTCACACTTGGTGGTCCACTGATCTTGAATAGATCCTCGAGATCCCCGGGGTCCCTTACAATGTTGTTCTTTGACACTGAGCTGCGATCCTCCTTCACCATTCTCTTTCTGCAACAGTTCATTTAAGGGCTTCGCTATCTGAGCAAAATTCTTCACAAACCTTCGATAATAGGAGCAAAACCAAGGAAAGAGCGTAGTTCAGTTACAGTTCTTGGTCGGGGCAAGGTGGTAACAGCCTCCAACTTCTGGGGATCAGTAGCCACCCCATCTGCTGAAACCACATGCCCCAGATAAGTGATGGACGTCTGCTAAAACTGGCACTTTTCCAATGATGGCATAATCCTTCTTCATGAAGTCTCTGGAAGACCTTTTCAATATTTCAAGCCGAGCTTTATGTTCTTCTAGAGTTTTGCTAAACACCATATTATCATCCAGGTATACAAGAACTTCAATCAAATTCATGTTTCCCACAGTATTCTCCATTAATCTCTGGAAAGTAGCAAGGACACCCGCCAACCCTTGTGGCATCCGGTCAAATTCAAAGAAACCCAACGGGCTGATAAAAGCAGTCTTCTCTCTGTCTTCAGGATGCATAGGTATTTGGTAGTAACCATTCTTTAAATCCAGCACACTGAACCACTTGGCTCCGGACAAGCACTGCAGGGCATCCTCAATCCTAGGAGTCGTATATTGTCAGGGATGGTTCACCGATTCAAAGTCCAATAGTCGATGCACATCCTAATAGTCACATTCTTTTTCCAAACAACCACAATGGGGGAAGCATATGGACTTCAGGACTCTTATGACCCCGGACTTCTTCAACTCAGCCAACGAAGATCTTCTAAATCACTCAAAGGGATCCGCCGAGCCCTTTCTCGGAAGGGTTTGTCCGAGTCCAATGTTGAGCACTCTTCGCACACCCCACATCAAAATCATTCTTTGAGAAGATCTTATCCCATCTGGCCAATTGATTCTTCACCTACTCCACCCACTTGAAAGGGACTGCAGGCCATCGAATCCCCGGATCTTCATCCAGGCCACTTCCTTCATCTTTCTGAACCAAGTCTTTCAGGGTCACTGGGGTGGCTACACTAACCCACCCCAACACCAGCCGAGGCCTCAAACTGAGTGGCTGCCCAGTGATGTTCCGAAACGCTGACAGGAACTTTCCCTCTAGTCCTCCACAGTGTCTTAGTGGGCATTATTTCTGGAACCAGTTCCAACCCGGTATCTTCTTCCAGAGGGTTTCCTTCCAACATCACAAAGGGACCTGGCTGGTTCCTTGACAACTTGACTGTAGCCTTCATGCACGTCCTCTCCCCAGGCTGTAACACCCGCTCCCCAGTGTCTAGTTGCTACAGCTTTCCTACCCCATCAACTGAGGCCTTCTGTTCTGGAATCACTCGCTGAAAAGCTTTCCGCACCTCTTCAATGGCTGAGCCCCTGATAGCCAATGTAGTGAGTATTCTTCTCACCAAATCGGTATTGGTTCCAATGATCAGGAAATTCTGCTTTGCTCCAGGAGGCCGACGGCACACAACTGCCAAAGTGTCAAAAACTTCCATCTTCCCCACCACTGAGGGATCAAAAGCAATCTTTATGGGTATATACCTGCCATAAGGAAACTTCTGGGGCCCTAGTCCCCAAATTTCCAGCTCCTCCAACTTGCACAATGGAATATGCTTTAGATGCTTGTTGTAGAAGTCTCTGAATAACAGGGTCACTTGCTACCTGCAACGAGACTACCGGGGAGGGCCCCACCAGTTCCCTTGCCATCCGTTGTTCCGGTATGGTGAATAGTCTTCTCCGTGCAACTGGCATGGGTTTTTCCAAACGTTGAGGCGTATTGGCCACAATAGTCCCCAAGCTTGCAGGGGGAGAAGAAGTCATCCTTTCTTGCAATTCAGGTATGGCTTTCTAAGGGAATTCAGCAGTCTATACTTCTACTGACTTCATGACTGGAGATCTAATCCTCTTTTTCTTCCTTGGGGGAGAAGATACATTGATACTGTGTCTTTTTCCCCAACCCAGGTGGCCCCCTATGTAAGCTAGGCGTGGAGTGGGGGGGAGGGGGGGGGACCGGGCAAAGGACCCCATCCTGCGCTGTCTTTTCAATATGTTACTAGTGCTGGAGCACTGTTTGATCTCGGGACGCTCAGTTGGCTCCTTTGCTGAAGTCCCATGAAGTTTTCCGCCTTCTTCGTAAAAAAGAATTTCCGTAGGGCTTTCAGCAGCTCTTCCAACATTGCAGGGTTGATCCCCCTCCTGGGGCATTTGGCCTGAAAATGTCTAACTTCTCCACACTCAAAGCAACCACTGTCTTGAGAGAGAGGAAAACTTAGCCCCTTAGAATGGCCCTTTGGGTCTTGGACTTTCCCCTGAGCCTCCATAACTTGCATTACAATCTGGCACATCTGAGTTTGAGCCTGTGCCATCTGAATTATTAATTCAGTTGAGTTGGAATTTTCCTCAGGCTTCTTTTTCCCTGCATTCTCACAATGACCAAAGTCGATTTCCGCTTCACTCTCCTCATCCGAGAGACTGTTCTCCACTCGAGCCAGGAGAGCAGAGGCCCTCTCTCTCCTCCCTTCACCGTTTAACAGTTCCCTAACACCTTGACTCTTTTCTTCCAGCAGAGCTTCTTCCTCCCTCACTACCCTCATCAGCTCAGGGTAAGTAGGGGTAGTCCGAATTCCTTTAAATAGCAGCTTCAAGACTATGGGGTGGTTTGGCCGAGCCCCTTGTAGCAACCTGTCCAGCAGCACTTGATCAGCGTCCTTAGGGTCTACCCCTTCTTTAAGATGATCTGATGCAACATCTTATCTACTCGGAAGACATACTCAGACATCCTCTCTCCTCATTGCAGGTGTGTATGGTTAAACTTTTACAGCAACTCGGTGGTTCCTTATACTCGCCCCAAAACAGCAACCAGGGCACCAATATAGTCATAGTTACATAGTTTGTGAGGTCGAAAAAAGACATCAGTCCATCCAGTTCAACCTATGATGTGTGGGTGTGTTTTTGATGTTAACCGTACATTGTATACCCCTTTATGATGTGGTCTTTAAGGTGCACGTCTAATCGTTTTTTGAAACTATCGATGCTCCCCTCTGATACCTCTGCTTGTGGAAGAGAATTCCACATCCCCACTGCTCTGACAGTAAAGAACCCCCTACATATTTTAAGGTTAAACCATTTTTCCTCTAGTTTTAGTGAGTGGCCACGTGTCATTATGTATTCCCTTTCTCTGAAAAGTTTGTTCCTTATGCTAGGGTCACCAGTAAAGTATTTGTACATTGATATCATATCCCCTCTCAAGCATCTCTTCTCCAGAGAGAATAAGTTCAATGCTTGTAGTCTTTCCTCATAGCTGAGATCCTCCATTCCCTTAATTATTTTTGTTGCCCTTCTCTGGACTCTCTCCAGTTCCAGCACATCCTTTGTGAGGACCGGTGCCCAGAACTGGGCAGCATACTCCAGATGTGGCCAGACCAGAGTCTTGTAAAGTGGGAGAATAATCTCTTTATTTCTGGAGGGAATCCCCTTTTCTTATGCATGCCAGTATTCTATTAGCTTTGATTGCAGCGGCTTGGCATTGCATGCCTCTGCCAAGCCTGTTGTCCACTAGGACCCCCAGGTCCTTTTCCATCTTAGATTCACCCAGAGGTTTCCCCCCAGGCGAGTAGCTTGCGTTCATGTTTTTGATGCCCAAGTGCATTACCTTACATTTTTCAACATTAAACCTTATCTGCCATGTAGTTGCCCATCCTATTATTTTGTTCAGGTCTTCTTGTAAGGTTTCCACATCCTGCATAGAAGTTATTGCCCTGCTTAGTTTAGTATCATACGCAAATACTGAGATTGCGATAGATACTGTATCCCCTCCTCTAGATCATTTATGAATAAATTAAAAAAGTGGGGGACCCCACTTTCCACACCCGCCTACTCTGAGTAATCTGCATTTATCATCACCCTCTGGACTCTCTCCTGGAGCCAGTTCTCTATCCAGGTACCCACCCTATGGTCCATACCTACGTACCTTAGTTTGTACAGTAAGCATTTATGAGGAACTGTGTCAAATGCCTTTGCAAAGTCCAGATACACCACATCCACAGGCCTTACTTTATCTAGATGGCAACTCACTTCATCATAGAAGATAATAGATTGGTCTGGCAAAAATGATTTTTCATGAATCCATGCTGATTACTACTAATAATACCGTTTTCATTACTAAAGTATTGTATATAGTTCCTTAACATCCCCTCCAAAATCTTGCAGACTACTGATGTTAGGCTGACAGGTCTATAGTTACCCTGGATATATCTCGGCCCTTTTTTAAATATTGGTACCACGTTGGCTTTTTTCCAATCAGCTGGTACCATTTCCATCTGTAGACTATCCGTAAAGATCAAGAATTACGGTCTGGCTATCACCTGGCTGAGTTCTTTAAGAACCCTCGGGTGCAAGCCATCCGGTCCCAGTGATTTATTTATGTTAAGTTTCTCTAGTTTAGTTCTAAGTCTATCTTCTGTTAACCATGGGGGTACTTCCTGAGGTGTATTATTTAATTTAGCATTACAAGCTGGGTTAGTGTAGCCCTCCAATTATTTTGTGAAGACTGAAGAGAAGCAATTATTTAGCACTTTCAGTTTCTCACTGTCTTCTGTGGCCAGATTCCCTTCATTGTCTTTTATGTCCTTGGCCACACAATTCTTGTTGCCCATTCTCAAATTCCTGATCACTTCCGCAGCTGGTCCTCTCAAACTCTCACTTAGTTGTTGCCTTTTCACCGCCTCTGACACACTCCATTCTTACACGGCTTGAGTGGCCTGACCCATCCAACTCTCAAAGACTTCTTCTCCCGTTGGAGTTGGTGTCTGGCCAGAAAATAACCGCAACCTTCTGTAAACTTGTCTAGCACCATTGGAGCCATTCTTGACTAGGCTCTCCACTAGGTGGCTCATGTCTGTATAGAAAGAAACAGGGGGTGCACTGAGCCCACTGGCGTAAAGGTTTGCGTGACCAGAGCTGGCTGGTGAGGGTGGTGACCCCCTTCCACCGTTTCCTTCTTCTCCAATTGAGAGAACATGCAGGCCTGAATCCCTTCTTCCAGGGTGTCCTCCTCTACCTGGAAACATGCAGGTATGTATTCTCGCCATTCTAGCAGCACTTGCACGGCATCCAACTCATCATCTGCTCGTGCATCTAGTAGATAGGCCCTCTGTGGCACCAGGATTCTCACCCACCTCCAGATCTCTCTTTCTGTGCACTCACTCCTGTTGACTTCCAGGACTCTGCTCCATTCTAACCGGGCCCCTTGGGACTGTCCCCAGGCTCTTGCGGCAGTTGAGTTAATTGCCTATCCTGGGATTGGCTCGTAAGAGGGTTGGCTCAGGGCTGGAGTAGCAAAGAGGATCCTGGATGAGCCCCCAAATGTAGCACTGCCCCCATGAGGGCTGCTGGTTAACGGGTGTTCCTCTGTACTCACCTGACCCTGAGAACCTTCCAACCCACCTGACACTTTAGGTTCTGACATGACAAGTATATTCTCCAAAGGACACACTGACACAATGAAAGTACCGTTTGGTTATTTTACTTGAAAAGATAAACAGGTATAACTTGGTAGTAAAAGAACGTATTAATTTCAGTCTATCAAACCCCACCAAACTCAGTGGAGTCTAACAGACTGACACAATATGAATATAAAAGGTCAATGAGAAATATTAAAAATCATTGATAATACAATCAGATAGAATGTCAGCAATTTCTGTCAATACTATTGCAATATGGAATAGCTTTAGCCTAAACAAGAGACCTCTGAAATCACTCCAGCTATCCCTGGTCCTAACTGGTAGTAACTGTAATTACTGTGGCCCTTTAAAGCAAACAAATCCCTCTCCTAGCAAGGCTTTGATAAGTCTTTGCCGGCAGTTGGAGCTCCTATCACTGTTCACTGTGATATTTATAATCCCAGGGTAGTAATATGTGTAATCCTGTCTGCTGTCAGTGTGTTATTGAGGAAGAATTATACTTGCGATTAGGATTTCACCAGGTACTCTTCCACTTGACAGTGTCCACATGTGACAATCCTGTAACAGGAAACGATGCGCCCTCCCACGCTCTGGCGTCTGGGAATGGTCCATAGTCCGCTGTCCCAGTCAGTCAGCTCAGCTTCCGCCCACTCTCCTCTCATCTCCACTGGATGCGCTACCGCTGTGTAGTCACCAGCATCCATACTGCTGAGGATAGGCTCTGCTCTCACTAGGCCGCATGCACAAGGCCTCAACCACCACTCGTGTCCCGACACACCTCTCAGGCTGGTCTGCACTCGTTGAGCCCTGGAAGCAAGAGAGCGCGCGTCCTGTGTAGCAGATAGATTTATAGGCTTTCCCATGATCCTTCGCTCTCTCCAAAGCTCCCTGGAAGTATAGTTCCCGCAGCAATCCAAACAACGGTCTGCATCCAGTATCAAACTATCGGCCGGATTTAAAGAAACTGCAGCTTCAGACACCTATGGCTTGTTTAAGTCTCTCCGCCTTAAAATCAATTAACTTGCGCACTGGCGATTTGGACAGCGGGACAGCAACAATGAATTCCGCCGTCAGCGGTATTCAGTTACGATCGCGTCTTCGCAAATTCGCATACTTATGTTTTTGTGCACAGAGTAGTTTCACATAGCAATGTGGTCTAGTGGGTTCCTGCACACATCCTCTGTGCACACATCATCTCCCTCTGCTGTAGGTTCGAGGCTTACCATCTCCACCTAACTTCTTATTTTTTTTTTTGTTTAAATTTTTTTTTTTAAATGTAACGGATTGGATCATATATATTGCTAAATAATGTTACACCCAGAAGCGCTTGCAAACTTACAACATCTTAAGTGATTTTATGATCTCGTCTGTAGAATCAATCTTATGATTCCAAGTAGCAAAGGCAAGTCACCAAACCTCTACACCACTTCAGGTCAAGATGAAACCTCACAATTTTCCCATGGTCTTCTTCCGAGATTACATACAATGTTTAGTACTTTAGCTATATGTGCTTTTTAGCCTTAACACACTCCTTTATTTTCACCAAACAGCTCTATTCTGCACAATAGCTAAGTGCTTTGCAACTTCACTGCAGTTAACAACGTCATGGTTTCAAATCCCAACAATCACTACATTTGGGATCTCTTTTCACTCTCATTTATTTTATAGATTTTGTAAAGAATATCTAATTTTGGGGGTGGGTGGAGGGGGGGGGGGTGTGTTCTACCCAAATTTCCAGCACAATAATGGAACCAACACAATTTTGATTCTATGAGTGTGGTCCTAGTTTTCTGGAGCTGCAATTCTTTACACATTTACCATGGTTCTTACAATTTCTGGATCAATAAACATAGGTGTCTGATATTGGACTCTCTCCATATTTGAACAACACAGACCCTCATAGTCCAACACTACATTTGCCTCACACCTCAACATAACACTGTCACATCCCTACCCTACATTCCAACCCCTCACATTACCAGTACAAGCAGCATGCAAAGTGCAAAGCTCCGGCCTCGGCAGCTTAATGGGCCATACACTATAAGATTTTCTCAAGACTTTTTCCTGTAGACTTACCAAAACCATATAATATGAGGTCAAACCAAAACACTTTCAATTTGTATGCAATCAGGCAGGCCCTTGCACTACATAGAAAAAGTAAATCTGAAGGATAAAGTCTTCTCAAAATCTTATAGTGTGTATGGCCCTTTAGTCTGTAGCCACCCACCCAAAAAAAAAAAAACACATGTATTGTTCAAAAGTGTTTATTGTTTATGGAATTACAGCATAAGGAGGGATGCAGCAAGCTAATATTGACAGTCTCCAGTCCGTGTGCCTTTACAGCGCCAGCCCACGATCTTTGCTCCATGGCTACATTAGGCAAGGATACGGAATTCTGATATCTTCAGCAACTTCATGCAGAGTCAAGAAGCAATTCTGCACCTCTACCAGCTCATAGGGGACAGACATGGCCAGGTTGCTGTTCAGCTTCCAAGCCACTTTGGAAGTTCCAGGGTGTTCGTGTTGGTCATAGATGCCAGTTCTGGCCATGTGCCTCACCAAATATCCACTGACCACAAATGAAGAAGAGTGGAGTACATGAAGGTGGGTTTCTACCAGCTACAACCGCAAGCAGTACCACTCCTGGAAAAATAAAGCAAAGGATAAGACATTTCATCAAGAAAATCACATCTTAATGCCGTTTGCTTCATTGTGAACTTCATTAAATTTCTACATCACGAGTGAAATAACACATTTTCTCACAACTTACACAAACCAGAAATCATTAATGCAAACATTTGAATACACACCTGTGACGCCAGACAGCCCATCACCTCAGGCTTCTCATGGTACGTGCCATGATTCCAAGATGTCCAGATTCTGAAAAATTAGGACACCATAAGATACCATGCAGCCGTTCATGTTATCAATAACTACACAGGTGGCATAAACACAACTGAACACCTGCCAGCTCTTCTCAGCCCTTTCCACTATTCACAATACCAACATGTTTATGGTTAGAGGTGCATGTTCTTGCTCAAGTAGCACAGTTTACAAATGTTGACTACACTTTATCTACAATGGCAAGTGTCATTGGCAGATGATAATTACCCTCTGTCTCCCTGTGAGTGGCACCTCTGCTAACTAGCAAATTAATACACATGCCCTATCTCGACCGGTTACAGTACTTACATGTAAAGTGGCTAGCAACCAGGGTATTCCAGGTGGCCATACCTGCAGTGGTGCTCCGCTGCCTGGGGGCCGCCAGCTGACGGACCTCTGGCTCCCTCTCCTCCGTCAGCTCCCAAAATTCATCCCGGGCAACGCACATGTTGTGCAACACGCAGCACGCCAGGTGATCTTGGAAGCCTTTGGAGGAGAGTACAGGAGTTCACCCCCAGGCCGGGCCAAGCAGAGAATCCAGGATTTGAGAAGACCTATGGTCAACTCTATGATACTCCGGCTTTTCCGCAAGGCCCTGTTGTAGTTCATTTCTGCTCGGCCCTGGGGGTACCTGATTGGAGCCATCAGCCACGTCAGCTGCGGGTAACCAGCATCCCCTGAAAACAAAAAAAATATACATTAGTTCTTCATATCATGTGACTTTAGATGACTCCTCAAAATGGGAGACAATGATGCATTTTTCTAAACAACCTGCTCATCTGTGTGCAAAAACTCATATGAAACATCTCAACTCTGTCTAACCGCCTAAATCACTAATACAAATGGGAAAAAGGACACACAAAGTGGTGTGTTTCTCTTGCAAGTTGTCCTGTATTTTGTTCCTATTACATTAGCATAGGCATTACTTCTGGAATATATCTTAAACTAGAGTGAGGAAACCAATATTGACTCAATTATGTAAAGTACTTTTGAGATATGGCAATACCATTGGAATCATTTTTATGTTGTGTTTGGGTGGCTATAGGACACCATTTACACATTGGTTAACCACCTTCATTTGACTCAAAGACTACTTTGGAAATCTTTCTGTTGTGAGCTGGTAGGCTGATGATCTGGTTGTGTGCAAACAGCCTGCCAACTCCTAATACATACATTTTATGTAGGCTTTGCTTAAATCAGGGTGTACACCGATGTAGCTTATTCCTATGTCTATGTAATCTTACAGTTTATGTTGTTAAGACAAAATACTTTACCAATAAGCCACCCTTCGGACATTTGGCCACTTTCAAACTCCTGTTACAGAGTACTGTTTCGTAACATCCTGGAATCATGGCACGACCCTGGGTGACCAGTGTTGGCACTCATTATGCATTGTTTGGCGTCACACACCAATTGGACGTTCAGGGAGTGGTACTGCTTGCGGTTCCGGTACTCCATTTCGTGGCTCCTTGGTGGCCTGATGGCTATGTGGGTGCCATCTATTGCCCCTAGGATTTGCGGCATGTGTGCCCGCAGGTAGAAGCCCAACTTCACTTCATTCCACTAATTTTCATTCTGTGGCCAGTGGATAAAATCGGGCACTATATCCACTATGGCATTAATGACCAACATGAACACCCTTGAAACTGTGGGCTGGCTAATGCCCATTATACTTCCAGAAGTGGCTTGGAAGCTGCCACGCCCTAAGATATACAAAGTGGCCAGCAATCTGGCCATGCCGGGCACCGCATGGCCGCGATGTGTGTCCGCTTGAATTTTGTTCTCTATCAGCTGGTAGAGGTGTAGAATAGTTCCTCGCTCAGCCCGGAACTTCCTCCTGACATCAGAATCCCGCAGCTTGTCCAAATATATCCTTGGAGCAAAAATGCGTGGCTGGCGAGGTAAGGGCACATGGACTGGAGGTGCTGCTGCAGCTGCTTCCCCAGCACCTGCTTCCCCACCTTCTGCTGCCTCCTGTGCTAGGGCCTCCTCAAACAGGGCACCGATAAAGGCTAACGTCGCACCATCTAAAGCGCTTGGGGGTTCGTTCTCCATTTTGAGCGCGCAAATTCGCACATGCGCAGATATATATATATATATATATATATAAACGGCCGCTAATTGTCACACCTGTGAGCCAGCTATAAAATGAGCACATGGCCAATATGGCTGCTGGATGTTATAGATGGATGTTTGTTATGTGCTAGCAAGACCCTGTGACCCACAACGTACATTATCTTTAGGTAAGACAATTGTATCTCTCTCTCAAAAAAAAAAAAAAAAATATATATATATATATATATATATATATAGATATGTCTGTCTGTGTGTTCTTGCTCATCGTTATTGTTTCCTGAAGGAGATAATTTGTACTTATCTTGGGTGTGCTTAAGTTGTCTATGGTGAATCCCCTCCAACCCACAATAGCTTGGCAACCCCTCAAGTGTCTTTTAATCATTGTCAGTTGGCCCCATGTGCATGTGGTTTTGACATGTGTTTTCTCATGTTTGGTAAAGGTGTGCAGTCTAGATTTGGCGTCAAAACCTGCCCCCTTACCTTCCCAGCTTCCAAAGACCCCATTTTTGCTTTCCTGATAACTGTAATTTATCATGTGCACGTATGTAGGTCATGCGATTTCTCATGTATGTTTAATGTTTGCAGCCTCCTTTTGCCTCTAAAAGCTTCCACCACTACCACCACCAAATATACCTCATTTGTGCCATTAGGTAAGTGTTTGGAGGGCCTCGTGTGATGTTTGACCATATGCGTTTTCTAATGATTTTTTTATTTCTTTGCAGCCTCCTAGGCTCTGGTTTGCCAACACCACCACCACCACCACCACCACAAACAAAGTCTGTTTGTGCCATTAGGTAAGTGTTTGGAGGGCCTCGTGTGATGTTTGACCATATGCTTTTTCTAATGATTTTTTTATTTCTTTGCAGCCTCCTAGGCTCTGGTTTGCCAACACCACCACCACCACCACAAACAAAGTCTGTTTGTGCCATTAGGTAAGTGTTTGGAGGGCCTCGTGTGATGTTTGACCATATGCGTTTTCTAATGATTTTTTTATTTCTTTGCAGCCTCCTAGGCTCTGGTTTGCCAACACCACCACCACCATTACCACCAACACCACCACCACAAACAAAGTCTGTTTGTGCCATTAGGTAAGTGTTTGGAGGGCCTCGTGTGATGTTTGACCATATGCATTTTCTAATGATTTTTTTATTTCTTTGCAGCCTCCTAGGCTCTGGTTTGCCACCACCAACACCACCACCACCAAGAAAGTATTTTTGTGCTGTTAGGTAAGTGTTTGGAGGGCCTCGTGTGATGTTTGACCATATGCGTTTTCTAATGATTTTTTTATTTCTTTGCAGCCTCCTAGGTAGTGATGTCGCGAACATAAAATGTAATGTTCGCGAACGGCGAACGCGAACATCGACAAATGTTCGTGAACCGGCGAACTTTGCGAACCGCCATAGACTTCAATAGGCAGGCGAATTTTAAAACCCACAGGGACTCTTTCTGGCCACAATAGTGATGGAAAAGTTGTAGGGGACTAACACCTGGACTGTGGCATGCCGGAGGGGGATCCATGGCAAAACTCCCATGGAAAATCACGTAGTTGACGCAGAGTCGGGTTTTAATCCATAAAGGGCATAAATCACCTAACATTCCTAAATTGTTTGGAATAACGTGCTTTAAAACATCCAGTGTGTGTATACGATCAGGTATGATGTTGCATCGATCAGGTAGTGTAAGGGTTACGCCCGCTTCACAGTGACAGACCAAACTTCCCGTTTAACGCACCGCAAACAGACCACAACCGACCAAAATGGGACAGGAACTGGGCTTTAAAGGGTTAGGGTTAGGTTTAGTGTTAGGGGATAGGGTTAGGGTTATGGTGAGATACTTAGGGTTAGAGTTAGTAACCCTACCCCTATGCCTCTAACCCTATCCCTCTAACCCTAAGCACTAAAAATAACCCTAACTCTAGCCCTAACCCTAATTCTAATTCTTTTTCTGGTTCTGGACATGCTACAGAGCTGAAACTTCACAGGTACACTTTTTAGACCCCCCCCAGACACCAAATCACACAAAAAAATCTTAAAAATTGTCATTTTTGATAGAGAGACGATTATTGGAAAAAATTAAAAAAAAATAAAAAATTTCTTTGGATTTAGTGTCTGGGGGGGGGGGGGGGGGTCTAAAAAGTGTACCTGTGAAGTTTCAGCTCTGTAGCATGCCCAGAACCAGAAAAAAAAATCAAATTAGGGTTAGGGCTAGGGTTAGGGTTAGGGCTAGGGTTAAGTTTAAGGTTAGAGGGTTAGGGTTAGGATTAGGGTTAGGGCTAGGGTTAGGTTTAGGGTTAGGGTTATTTTTATGGCTAGGCTTAGAGGGTTAGGGTTAAGGTTAGAGGGTTAGGGTTATGGTTAGAGGGTTAGGGTTAGGTTTAGTGTTAAGGGATAGGGTTACTGTGAGATACTTAGGGTTAGAGTTAGTAACCCTACTCCTCTAACCCTAACCCTCTAACCCTAAGCACTAAAAATAACCCTAACCCTAGCCCTGACCCTAACCCTAATTCTAATTTTTTTTCTGGTTCTGGACATGCTACAGAGCTGAAACTTCACAGGTACACTTTTTAGACCCCCCCCCCCCCCCCCAGACACCAAATCACACAAAAAAGTTCTTAAAAATTGTCATTTTTGATAGAGAGCCAATTATTGGAAAAATGTAAAAAAAAATTAAAATTAAAAAAAAAAAAAAAAAAAAAAAATTCTTTGGATTTAGTGTCTGGGGGGTCTAAAAAGTGTACCTGTGAAATTTCAGCTCTGTAGCATGCCCAGAACCAGAAAAAAAATTAAGAATTAGGGTTAGGGTTAGGGCTAGGGTTAGGGGGTTAAGTTTAAGGTTAGAGGGTTAGGGTTAGGGTTAGGATTAGGGTTACGGCTAGGGTTAGGTTTAGGGCTAGGGTTATTTTTATGGCTAGGCTTAGAGGGTTAGGGTTAAGGTTAGAGGGTTAGGGTTATGGTTAGAGGGTTAGGGTTAGGTTTAGTGTTAGGGGATAGGGTTAGGGTTACGGTGAGATACTTAGGGTTAGAGTTAGTAACCCTACCCCTACCCCTCTAACCCTAACCCTAAGCACTAAAAATAACCCTAACCTTAGCCCTGACCCTAACCCTTGTCCTAACCCTAACCCTAGCCCTAACTCTAATTCTAATTTTTTTCTGGTTCTGGACATGCTACAGAGCTGAAACTTCACAGGTACACTTTTTAGACCCCCCAGACAATAAATCCAAAGACATTCTTTTTTTATTTTTTATTTTTTTTAATTTTTTCAATAATTGGCTCTCTATCAAAAATGACAATTTTTAAGAACTTTTTTTGTGTGATTTAGTGTCTGGGGGGTCTAAAAAGTGTACCTGTGAATTTTCAGCTCTGTAGCATGTCCAGAACCAGAAAAAAAGATCATTTTTCAGTAGAGCAGGGATGGTGGGAACCCTCCTTTTACACCTATATGATCTTTTTTTTTTTCTGGTTCTGGACATGCTACAGAGCTGAAACTTCACAGGTACACTTTTTAGATCCCCCAGGCAAAAAATCCAAAGACATTTTTTTTTATTTTTTTTATTTTTCCAATAATTGGCTCTCTATCAAAAATGACAATTTTTAAGAACTTTTTTGTGTGATTTAGTGTCTGGGGGGTCTAAAAGGTGTACCTGTGAAGTTTCAGCTCTGTAGCATGTCCAGAACCAGAAAAAAAGATAATTTTTCAGTAGAGCAGGGATGGTGGGAACCCTCCTTTTACACCTATATGATCTTTTTTTTCTGGTTCTGGGCATGCTACAGAGCTGAAACTTCACAGGTACACTTTTTAGACCCCCCCCCCCCCCGACACTAATCCCAAAAAAGTCATGCCTGCCTCCAAAAATGCCTGATAAATATATAGAAAAAAATACTCAAATACCAGCCCTAAGAAGGGCTTTTTGGGGTGCTGTCCTTACAGCAGGAGTGTACCAAGAACACTGACTAACAAGACCGGGAACACTGACTAACAACTGTCCCTAGCTATTAACAGCAGCAGCAGCACTTCCCCTGCTCTCACTAACACACTGCTTCAGAATGATCTAAGATGGATGCTGCCTTTGCTTATTTATAGGAGGTGGGAGTTCTTAAAAATTGTCATTTTTGATAGAGAGACAATTATTGGAAAAATGTAAAAAAAAATTAAAATTAAAAAAAAATAAAAAATTTCTTTGGATTTAGTGTCTGGGGGGTCTAAAGGGTGTACCTGTGAAGTTTCAGCTCTGTAGCATGCCCAGAACCAGAAAAAAAATTATGAATTAGGGTTAGGGTTAGGGCTAGGGTTAGGGGGTTAAGTTTAAGGTTAGAGGGTTAGGGTTAGGATTAGGGTTACGGCTAGGGTTAGGTTTAGGGCTAGGGTTATTTTTATGGCTAGGCTTAGAGGGTTAGGGTTAAGGTTAGAGGGTTAGGGTTATGGTTAGAGGGTTAGGGTTAGGTTTAGTGTTAGGGGATAGGGTTAGGGTGAGATACTTAGGGTTAGAGTTAGTAACCCTACCCCTCTAACCCTAACCCTAAGCACTAAAAATAACCCTAACCTTAGCCCTGACCCTAACCCTAACCCTAGCCCTAATTCTAATTTTTTTCTGGTTCTGGACATGCTACAGAGCTGAAACTTCACAGGTACACTTTTTAGACCCCCCAGACAATAAATCCAACTAGAAAAACGCCCGGAAGAGGAGGGCGAAACGCGTCGACGCAATTCCAGTCTACGTCTTGGCGATACGTCACTTCCGGTGCGGTGGAACGCACGCCGTAACCACGGGGCGTTCTAGCGGCACCAGCTACTAGGAAGGACGAAATCTTTGCAATATACGCCTTAAATACAGCAACGAAATGTGAGTTTGTTTTTAGCATTTGCACAAATAAATATCTTTTTATCGGATTTACACTATGTGAGCATCCTTTTCTCCAATACATGTATCGGGGTATTTACATCTGTGGAGATACATCTGGCTTGGAGGAGTTTTGACAGTCGGTTCCTTACTGGGACATAAGCCCTGTCGATCTCTATAGCTATACAGCATAGGGGTCATCATTGTCCGGTAAGTGAACACCCAAAGGGGGAGGACCGGCACTTGCTCAATGCACAAGATTGCATGTTTGTGCACTTTCTTCCTGGCACTCCAGCACTTTCGTGGGACCCATTTTTGGGACTGTTTATATCTTACCATCTACTGAGATCTTAAAGAACTATTTTTTCTGGACTGGCACTTTATTTATTATTGCATATGTTTACATGGTTTCTACACTTTTGCACTTATTTGCACGGTGCACTTTATGAGTTTTTATTTTGAGTAGAACCTTAATTATTTTGTATATGATTCACTATTGTTTGCGCTGTGATATATTTTTCTTGCATTTGTGAATTTTGGGTTACCACAATTTATGAACAGCTGCATTCTAGAAATTTAATATTGACAAATTAGTTTTATCACTGATCTTTGCGCTGTATTTGCACTGCACTTTAATACATTTGGTCACTACCATTTTGAACAGCTGCATTGAAGTTCACCAATATTTCAGTTAATATATATATATATATATATTTTCCTGAGCGCGGTACACACCTACCTTAGGGAGGTATGCTGATTGGCCTGGAATGTGTCTGCTGACTGTGAGGTTCAGGGTCAAAGTTTGCCTCAATGATGATGTATAGAAGGCGGACCGAACATCGCATATGTTCGCCCACCGAGGCGAACGCGAACATGCGAAGTTCGCCGGGAACTGTTCGCCGGCGAACAGTTCGGGACATCTCTACTCCTAGGCTCTGGTTTGCCACCACCAACACCACCACCACCACCACCAAGAAAGTCTTGTTGTGCTGTTAGGTAAGTGTTTGGAGGGCCTCGTGTGATGTTTGACCATATGCGTTTTCTAATGATTTTTTTATTTCTTTGCAGCCTCGGTTTGCCACCACCACCAACGCGGCTTTGAAAACAAGCAGTGGCTAGCTTTGGTAAGTGTGTTCTGTAACTGTTCACTAATTATACTGTATATGAAGAGCAATCTGCAACTCATGTTTTTTTCTGTTTTCTCTTTCCTTTTTTCTCTTTTGTCATTTCAGATTTAGGCGTTTGGGGCTATTTGCTGCTGCTGGACAGCCAGATTCTCTGCCCACCTTGTGCTCCCATGGCCCCACCCACTGGAAGGCCTAGGAGAAGTAGTAGGGTGGCCAGGGGGGGCAGGGTGGGCAGATCGTCTGGCTCTGGTGTGAGGGAGGCTCCAGCTGTATCCAGGAGGGAGTCTACCGTCTCCAGCCCGGAGGAGGAAGCCGGGGGAGGTGTTAACACACCAAGTGGACAAGCTGCCTCTTCTCCACATTACCCCGGCTTCCCCGTTTCACCCACAATCAGAACTGGGTCCTGGTCCAGACCTATATGGCCAGATATGAGGCGATACATGGGACCAGGGCCCCGGCTACCTCTGTAACTGAGAAGCGAAGATTGTGGGATGAAATCTGGGATGCTGTAAATGCACTGGGTGGTCAACGTCGCCACACTGACAGTGTGCAGAAGAAGGTCAATGACATCCGTGGGTCCGTTCGGAATAAGCTAATTGCATGGGCTGTGGAGGGTCTTTATGACCGACAGGGTCGGCTGGATCGAAGTGCACAAGGTTCTCTCTGGAATTATGAAGTACCTTTTTTGAGGATTATAGGCCCGATACCATCTTTTCCAGAGAGGACGTAGATTCGGATGTTTTGCGCCAAGGTAGGATATTAACTTGGATGTCAATTGTGTGAGTTGTTGTGAAAAGATGAACTACTATCCTATGTGTGACATGAATAGACTTTTATACTTGGCCTTCCAATTGTCCTTTTTTTTTTTCCCCAATCTGCAATTTGTTCATCTGTAGCACGGATCTCAGCCCCTCCACAGCCCATGCAGCTTGGCAACCCAGACGGACTCACGGGTGGTGACATCAGTGCTGACCCTCCTCCTGGTAGGTCCCATATCGTACTGTGCCAAACAATGTAGATGTATATTTTATCCTTTCCAAGATAGCTCATATTGCTATGTCCTCTTTACAGAAGATCAGCAGCAGGGAACACCCCCAGTGCAGCAAGGCCTGGAGGAAGGTGTTGGTATGTATAGCAAATGTATCTTTTTAGGAATCTTATTAACCCAGTTAACGCACATGTCTTTTCTTTAGAAAGAGTGTTGCCTTTTAGATGTTTACCCTGCAAAACACCGTTGTCAGCATTAATGGGTGCCGTCATTAGTATTCAGACCACGCCTTCTTAACCTTTGGGAGGGTTTTAGCAAGTGTCCTATGAGCCAAGGAAAGCACTTTTGAATGTTTGGCCTCAATGCCTAATTCCTGAAGCTAGGAGAGAAATCTGGCCATAATCATTACTGCCTAAAGTTATGTACTAAATCTGTTTTGTACTTTTTTTTCCAAAGAACATCAGGCCCCTCTTGTTTGAAGTAGCAGCTGGAGTTGGATCAGGAGCTGGCGACGATTCTGCATCCAATGCTGGGGTATGTGATATAAGGGAACAAGGTGCACATGTAACATTTCAATGGTAGTAATGTTTTTGGGCTAGATGTGGCTTACATTGTGTGTGTTAAATTTGTGCTATGACATTCTGACGATGCACCAGCACAACAAGAGTTAGATCTTGAACGTCAGGGAATTATGTTATAATTTGGGGTGCCACAAATGTGCCAAAAACATCCAGGACCTTTAAAGTCCGGCCAGTCTTTGATTTTCCAGGTCCAAATTCATGTGTGTCGTTTTGTTGTCCTGTAGCCGATTGATGGCGAGATTTTAGACAACATACGTAGATGTTGAAAGTCATTGGTGTAGTAACAGATTTACCAAAAGCAGAAACAACCTACCACACCAGGGTTAATTGGGAACAGCTTCATGTCAAAACGGTTTTGCCTTTGTCATATTAGTCCTACCAACATAATATGTACCCATTATCAGAAGTGTTGCTAGCTTGGATAATATTACAATGAACAAGTACTTATTAGAAGCACATCCAACTTTTCTACGTTCTGCTTGGGGTGTTAAGTTGTCAAACTAATCTGAACTATTTAGTAATGATGTTTTAGAAAGATTTGGTCTATTTCTTCTGATTTCAGGCAGCCTTGGATGCAGCGGGATTGTCACCTACCCCACCTCGTCCATCTCTGCTGGATGTGGCCCACATGCTGCTTGTCGAGTATCAGCTCCAAAATTAGTTAAGGAGACCTACTCAGCAATCTCATGAGGTAGTACGGCTGCTAGGGCTCATACAGGAATCTGTAGCAACGATGGTATGGGTTCAACAGGATATGCGTGACTGCTTGGTAAGTTTAGCAGACCAGCATCAACGGGATCGGCAAAGTGTTGACACTCAGGTGCTGGCCACACGCCAACGCCTGGTTGGAGCTGAAGATGCCCCATTGGCAGGGCCCTTCCAAACATCACAATCACCTGCCACTGCAGGTTGTGGTAGTGGGAGGGTGATGCCAGTGTTGGCCACTTGGCAGGCAGCTGGGGAGGGGACAATTCCTCCTGTAGCCACTCCCAGCACTTCACACTCCCTTTGGAATCCCACACCCCTCAATGAGCAATCCTCCTGCACAACCTCATTGCGCACTGGTTCCACAATACCCCTTCCACCTGACTACACTCCCTCCACACTTTCTCAGTTCACCCCTCCCCAGGCCGTCCCCCTTTTTGTCACCAATTTGACATGTCCTTTCCCCCCGCACCGTGGCCCACAACATGAAACAATCTGGCACAAGTCCCCACACATCTTCACAACCCTTGCACCACCAGCAGCATCAAGTAGCCTGGGTGCAGCAGCCACAGCCGCAGCAACAGCAGCAGCAACAGCCACAGCCGCAGCCACAGGCACACCTACAAAACCTTGTTCAGATGGGACAAATTGTACAAGGTCTGGATCTGAACCCCGAGCAAACCGTCCGTTTGGCCCAGCTATTGTTGGCAGGAACTTTCCCATGGTCAAGCACAACTCCTCCTCAACCCCCTTCATTTTATATTTGTTGTATTGTTTTGTTATCTTTTCGTTATATGATTTAGACATGTGACCATTGGCAAAATTGTGGGGCCATTTTTATGTTCAATTAGCGGGTGGCAGGATATGTTTTTTGATATTTTTTTTTAGGTGATGCAATACAATTATTTTGAAAATGATTAGTTTGTGTTTGATCTTTGTTTTTTTGGGAGTGTTGGTGGCCAAGTAAGGGCCCTGGTTAATGTAGGCATTTCTACACACGTGCTTCTCTATCTCGAAACATATGGTTTCATTTACATTTTCAAAACTCAATGTTCCCATAATGACCCAAGAAAAGGTCTCCCTTCAAATGTAGCCTCAAAACAAGTCTCATGGATAACATAAACCAAAGCCAACATGCTAACAATTACAGACCACACCACTCGACTAAACAAATACAACACAAAAGACATTCGATGTGTACACCAAAAAAAATACTTTTGTAAGAAAAGATAAATATTTTTTTTACTACAAAATGTAGGTATATCAAAATTTTGGCATTCAAAATATATTATTTAAATATATAAAAGTTATAAAACTTGGGTTGCAACGTGCAACATAAAAACAAAATAACACTCCAATGGGGTGTAGTTCCGCACAAAGGGCTCTAAAGGGTCAGGATCAACCCCCAACTGGTGCTCCAAGAGGGCTATCCAAGATGCACACCATCTTAAATACTTAATGGCCACCTCCATGGTGAGGTGGGTGTGCCCTGAGTAGAAAAAGACATGAAAAACTGAATTTTTGTAAAATCTTACCTGTAAAATTCCTTTCTCTGAGTCCTCCGACAGTCGCCGCCTCTTCATATTCGTCACTAATGGGGGTTATTGACCTTTGCTCCGTAGGAGTAGCTAGGCAACAGAATATATTAATATCAAAGCTTTTAGCATATCCCACCCCCAGGGGGTGGTCCCCTCAGTCCATACCTCCCTGCTTCCTGCATTTCCAACTCAGTTTCAGTAGCATAGCAGTAGAGTACATAAACAAACTCCATAAGAGGGGCGGGGGCGGCGACTGTCGGAGGACTCAGAGAAAGGAATTTTACAGGTAAGATTTTACAAAAATTCTGTTTTCTCTTACGTCCTCCGACAGTTGCCGCCTCTTCATATTCGTCACTAATGGGGACGTCCCATAGCAGTGTAGACATGAGGGGCGGGAAAAAAGCAGCCGCACCTAAAGCAACGCAGTACCCACATCAGAGAAAGGAACCATACCAAAGTAAGAGAACCAACTGGGCAACAGGAAAACGTGCTCAACAGGAGCAACAACCCAGGAAAAAACAAGTAACCTAGGGGTAAAAACACCCCAACAGCCAAGGGCCCAAACAAGGGACCCTAAGGCACCGCCGCACTAAGAACTTTACGGCCAAAGGAAGCATCTGCCGATGCCTGAACATCCACTTTGTAAAATTTTGAGAAGGTGTGAATGGACGACCAAGTCGCCGCCTTACACACCTGGGCCACAGAAGCCTGATGACGATAGGCCCAAGATGTACTCAGAGACCTGGTAGAGTGCGCCTTCACAGGAAAAGGAGGAACCTTCCCCTTCAAAGCATAGGCCTGCACAATGGTCTGTCTGATCCATTTGGCGATGGTCGCAGCCGACGCCGCCATGCCCTTCCGAGGTCCCTCAGGAAGGACAAAGAGAGAATCCGACTTGCGAAAGGATTTAGTCGATGACAGGTAAACCCTGATCGCCCTAACAACATCCAAGGAATGCAAAGCCACCTCCTTCGGATGCTTAGGCTTCGCGCAAAGCGAAGGCAGAACAATATCCTCATTGAGGTGAAATTCCGAGATCCTCTTCGGAAGAAAAGACGGGTTAGGTCGCAAGACCACCTTATCCAAGTGAATCACCAAATACGGAGATTTGCAGAACAAGGCCGCCAGCTCCGACACCCTGCGAGCCGAAGTGATCGCCACCTAGAAGGCAACCTTCTTGGACAACAGAGACAACGAGATCTCCCTGATATTTTCAAAAGGAGCATGTTACAACACGGACAGAACAAGGTTCATATCCCATGGAGGCAAAGGCTCCCTCCTAGGAGGGACCAAATGCCGCACCCCTTGAACAAAGGTGCTAACCAAAGAGTTAGATGCCACAGGGCATTAAAAGAGAACAGCCAGCGCAGAAATCTGACCCTTAATCGTGGCCAACGCCAAACGCTGGTCCAAGCCCGTTTGAAGGAAAGCCAACACTCTCGACACCGAGTACGAGCGAGGGGAATACCCCCTGGACTCACACCAGGCAAAGTAAGCCTTCCAAGTACGGTAGTAAATCTTCCCCGAAGAGGCCTTCCTAGCCTTGATCAAAGTGGGAATGACCACAGGGGAAAGACCCCTATCCTTCAGGACCTGGCTTTCAACAGCCAGGCCGTTAAAGCCAGTGACTGTAAAGCAGGATGGAATATCGGTCCTTGAGACAGGAGATCTTCTCGAAGTGGCAGACGCCACGGAGCGTCGACCGCCAGATTCACTAGACCTGCGTACCAAGACTGGCGAGGCCAGTCCGGTGCCACCAGAATCACCTAGTGCGGTTCCGAGGCCAACCTGCGAAGGAGCCTGGACAGCAGCTGAATCGGTGGAAAGGCATACATCAGGCGATACTGATGCCAGGGTGCCACAAACGCATCTGAGGCATCTGGCCGAGGATCGCGCGTCCTTGCCACGAACCCTTCCACCTTGTTGTTTAGACGAGACGCGAACAGGTTCACATCTGGGGACCCCCACTTCGCACACAACATCTGGAAGACATCCGGGTGAAGGGACCATTCTCCCTGGTCCAGGGTCTGGCGGCTCAGATAATCCACCTGCCAGTTCTCCACCCCCGGAATGTGAACTGATATCGCCGGGACGTGCGTCTCGGCCCAAGACAGAATGTCGGCTACTTCCCGAGCAGCGCGGGCACTCCTGGTGCCCCCTTGGTGGTTGATGTAGGCCACCGCTGTGGCATTGTCCGTCTGTACCCGAACTGGACGGCCCTGAAGCCTGTCCGTCCAACGCAGAAGACAGAGATTTATCGCTCGCAATTCCAGAATGTTGATCGGAAGGGAGGATTCCTCCTCCTCCCTGGGCGGACAGAACGACCAGAACACCACCCCAGCCCGACAGGCTGGCATCCGTGGTGATCACCGTCCACGACAAAGGACGAAAGGACTTGCCTCCCGACACCGCCGGGGACTGGAGCCACCACAAAAGACCCCTTCGGGTGAGATGGCTCAACGACAGCCACAGATCCAGAGATTGCGGATGCCCGTCCCACTTGGCCAGGACCTCCGCCTGAAGCTCCCGTGTGTGAAACTGGGTGAAGGGAATCGCCTCAAAGGCCGAAACCATCAATCCCAGACACCTCATACACGTCCGGAGGGACGAGCACTGATTGTCCCTGAGGGACCTGACTTCGCATTGAAGTGTCCGAAGCTTGTCTTCCGGCAGGAAGACCTTCGCTTGAACAGAGTCCAGAATCATTCCCAGGTAGGGAAGACGAACCGACGGACACAACGTTGACTTTGGAAAATTTATCGTCCAGCCGAATTCCTGCAGAGTCTGCATCGTGATGGACAGGTCGTTCACCAGGCCCTGACTGGTCGCGGACCGAATCAGGATATCGTCCAGATACCCCAGGACAGAAATGCCCTGGGCCCTCAATAAGGCCAGAACCGGCGCAAGCACCTTGGTGAAAACCCGTGGAGCTGAAGCAAGACCAAAGGGCAACGCCACGAATTGATAATGATCCTCCACAATGGCAAATCGAAGGTACCTCTGGTGACCCTCGAAAATGGGGATGTGAAGGTATGCATCCTTCAAGTCGATGGAGGCCATGAATTCCCCCGGAACCAGGGCAGCCACCACTGATCGCAGGGATTCCATGCGGAACTTGCGAACCCGCACAAAGCGGTTCAGAGCTTTCAAGTCCAGAATCGGACGTACCTTGCCCTCCTTTCTGGGCACAGTGAACAGATTGGAATAGAACCCCCGAAATCTGTCCCGATGAGGCACCGGAACCACCACTCCCTGGGCCCGCAGGTCCCGCACCGCCAGGTGCAGATCCTGCAAGCGCTCCGGAGTCAGCTGAAGGTTTGAGGGGAAAAATCTGCCCGCCGGCCGAGAGAGAAACTCGATCTCCAGCCAGGGTCGAAGAAAACCGAGCAAACGTCCCCCCACCCCAGAAACGGGTGAGGGCGCCCCTTCAGGCTGCATTGTTATGGGCAGCGGATCCGGACTGGCCGGACTCCTGCTTACCCGTCCATGGCTTCTTCTGGGAGCCTTGGCCTTTGAAGGGCTTGCCCTTATAGTGCGACCGAAAGGCACGAAAGGACCCCTGAGAGGGCCTAAACGAGGCATTCTTCTTTCTTAACAAACTTATTCTTGTGAGATTGGGGCAAGAGAGTGCTCTTACCCCCAGAAATACCCTTTATCAGAGTATCCAAAGATTCGCCAAAAAGGCGAGATCCCGCGTAGGGCAAATTAGCAAAAGTCTTACGGGAAGATTGGTCAACAGACCAACATTTCAGCCATATCAGGCGACGGTTCAAGACCGCCACACTAGAAAGACGCGCAGCCAAAAGGACTAAATCCAAGTCCGCATCACACAAATACATGACACCCTGATGAATCTGATCCACCATAGCCAAAGTTGTCGGCGGGGCAGAGTCAGCCACCAGAGTGCGCCTGAGCACCTGCGTCCAATCCGCAATAGCCTGGGCTGCCATAATGGAAGCAAAAATAGGCTTCAGCATAGAGCCAGCAACCATATAAGCATGACGGGCCAGAGATTCCAACCTCCTGTCCGTCGGGTCCCGGAACACCGGGGTATCCTCAGCAGGGATCGCAGTTGATTTATTCAAAATCGCCACCGCGTGATCCACCTGAGGCGGCACACACCAACGCTCATCAGTAGCTGGTGTAAAGGGATAACGCAGCTTGAACCTACTCGGCACAGCAAAAGGCTTCTTTAAATTGCGCCATTGCTCATCAACCGCGCGCTGAAATTCCGTAGAGCAAGGAAAAACCTGCGATGTTTTGCGTTTCCTTTGCGTCCCATAAGAGGACATCAAAGCAGGAGGACATGGTTCATCCTGCAAATGCAGTGTTTGTTTGATAGAAGCAACCAACTCATCCATGAGTGCAAGCTCTTCAGACGAGCCAGGGGGAGAATTATCAACCCCTTCTACCTCAGCCTCCCCGTCAGACCCCACAAGGTCTAGGGATGAGTGAGACCCTGAGAAGGGCACTCCAGCCATAGCAGCCCCATCACCCTCTGAATCAGAGGAAATAGACACCCTGGGCCGTTTTGTGGATCGATCAGCCACCAGCATCTGCACCTGAGCAGCCAAATTTGCCACAATAGTGGCCAGATCAGCCCCCTTGGGGGAAGCAGCAGCCCCTTGGCCCCCCACCAAGGTGGGAGGAAACTTGCAATCCTGAGAATCCATGCCCCAGCAAAATAAGTAATAAAGGGGTACTGCCCCTTTAAGATCGTGGCGAGCGTAGCCCACCGCACCCACTGAATACACCGACCCCCACAGGGACAAGAAACTGGGCAAGGAATACAGGAAAAAAGGAAATATAAAAACCTGGAGAGATCACACAGGCTGCTGCACCGATCGCTGTCCCAGAGCAAAAGGAAGTGATGCAAGACTGACCGCCCCTATGAAGCCTATGCGAAGCTACACAAACATGGCCGCTCGGCTGAGGAATCCTTGGGCAAATAGAACATGGCGCCGACATGTGGCCTGATCGATCGCCGCTCAAAATGGCGGCGTTTGGCGCCAAAAACGCTGTACATTACCTCACAGGACCTGCCACCATGATTTTGCCTCAAAAAAATGGCGGATCGCCTCAGCGATCACCGCACAGCATGCCTAAAATCTGACTGCTTCACTATGACACCCAGCAGAGCGGGAGAGCCCCCCCCCTTCACAGCCCACACACAGGCAGCAAGTCCACACAGGAACTGACAGGGAGCACAGCAGCCACACAGACATGCAGGGTCACACAGTCCCAGACTGACACCCAAATAGACAGGTCCCCACATAGAGTTACACTTACCAGTCCGGATGGCGTGGGGAGCCTGCTCCAGTGACCAAACCGATGCACTGAGGACAGGGAGTGTGGCAAGCATGACGCAGCGGAACTGCGGTGCAAAACCGCAATGGCGTCCAGTGAGGTAGCCACCTCACCGATAGCATCCCTGCAGCGAACAGGGATGGGTCGTTCAATGTGCCAGGGCAAAACCTAAGCTGAACGCTCGATGGCAGGCTGGGAAGCCCCTGGCCCTGAGCCCTGGGGTCCAGGGTGGCCAGACTGAGACCCAGCTCCGCATGATCATCTTCATCAGAAGAAAGTAACTAACGCTGAAAATAAACAGCTAAGTAAAAGAAAGAGAAAAAACTTCAAATAAAATCAAAAAGAGAAAAGAAGCTGAGACTAAGAGCCCCAGCACAGGAACAGCCCAACCTACTCCTGAGCTAGGCATTAGAAACTGAGTTGGAAATGCAGGAAGCAGGGAGGTATGGACTGGGGGGACCACCCCCTGGGGGTGGGATATGCTAAAAGCTTTGATATTAATATATTCTGTTGCCTAGCTACTCCTATGGAGCAAAGGTCAATAACCCCAATTAGTGACGAATATGAAGAGGCGGCGACTGTCGGAGGATGTAAGAGAAATTAGTTTTATGCAAAATGATCCAAACAAGGATTGTAATTAATGTGCCTCAACAAATATGCTTAGGAGTCTATTGGGTGGCTTTTCTCAACACTCTGGAGCAAATATGCTAAATTGCTGTTGTAAACCTTGAACTCAAACTTCCACAGCAAATTGTTCAAAAGGTTACACAAGATGGCTTGGAATGTTAGTAGCATTTCCACCAAAGCTAAGTAAAAGGCTTTTCATGTCAACACAACCAATCATTTTGAAGAATGTAAGGTGTTGTGTTCAATTGGTCAACACGATACATGTGCACACATTTATCTCTATCACCATTGGAATTTGTGTAGAGTTCTCTCTCCCTCTTACTGTCTATAGATTGAAACTGACACATAGTAGAGACTCACCCATTGGAATTTTGAGTATGATTCGTGGCAGGGGTTGATCCCTCTCCTCCCAGATCCCCTTTGCTCCATCACAGCTGTGTTAAGAGAGAATAAAAAGTTTCTCAACGAATGGACTCACGCTAACTGTAGGTTAGGCAGTCATGAAAACGCTCTAACACCCACTCCTTCCCCCTCCACACTTCCCTGAAAGTTTTATTTAGACATTGATACAGTGGTGATGCAGATTTGTACAGTGCAAGCTTCATTCTTCTGGGTGAAGCTTGTAGCGTTAAGGATACATACTCCATGCTTTTGTGCTGATTGTGTTTCTCAGATGTTTTTTGTGCCTCAGCCCTGCTTGTTCAAAGTGTTGGGAACATCTCATTTTTGGATGGCTGGGCAAAACTAATCAGGTTAGACTTACCCGCTCCTAAAATGGCCCCTGATCCTCCTCTTAAAATGGCCCCTGTACACCCCTCTAGGCACCTCCCTCCTGTTGGTTTACCCCACAGCAGGCAGCTTGCTATGGAGGCACATGAGATGAAGCCAAGCACCCTGTGCCTGTTCAGGCACTAGGCTGTGAGCCAGCCTTGCCCCCCTCCCTTCCGATGGTCTCAATGATTAGGAGTGACAGCATCAGGAGGCAATATTGGCATGCTGTCACCTCAGCTAAGGAGGAGGGGGAGTCCGGACCAGACAAGTATTTGGCCAAAATTTTGGACAGTAATAAAATGGTCCCGGTAAGTCTAAGGGGGAATATGCACACCTATCACTTGGAATACTAATGCATAGAATGCATTCACATAAAGAACCTGCTACCTTTAGAACAACTTGAAGCCTGATCGGGGACATACACATGTAGCATTTCTCCACTTACTAAGTAGACACATTACAGCAAAAGCACACATAACTTACCATCAACAATGTGTAGTGGGCCCACAGAGCCTGATGGCATTAGGTCATGAGAAGCTGCACAAAAATAACACAAATTGTGAACTGGAATGTGGGACATTACCGGGGAAGGGTATTTCTGAAAGGTTGTGAAACACACACAATGTTCAAGCCAAGCCACACGCATTTTCAGTGTTGACTAAATCAGGACATGAGTTAATTAACATGGCCCACAATAATTTAGAAGTACAAAGCACACCATTTCCAATGTAGGGAAACTAACACAAATTTAGAAGAGGGTGGCATGAGAAAGCTTAAAAATAATAACATGTCCTGTAATGCTCCCCAATACCACCTTCCAAACATGAAGGTTAAGCAAGAGTGTTTCATGACCAACCTTCCTGTCACATGTAGCAAAACTGCACTTGCTTTGACTACAACTTAGATTATCCCAGATACACATCATCCTAGCACACACAATACATGTGATTATCACATTTAATGTACTTACAGTCTAGTTCAGGGGAGCCACACACAATGGTGGAGTAACCAGCCTCCACCCCTGGAGTGGGGGAGGATGGGGGAGACCCTGCATGGGCTGATGGTGTTGGAGCTCCTAGAAACACAAAGACAAGAATACAATCCTTGAACAACAGCTATTTGATAAAGGCACACAGAAAGTAGTCCCTAAACATTGAAGGTAGTAGTTACAGTGGACTGGGTAAGCAGTGGCCCCTCTTCCTCAGTCCTCCACAACA
Source organism: Pelophylax lessonae (assembly GCF_965119305.1). Taxonomy (NCBI): domain Eukaryota; kingdom Metazoa; phylum Chordata; class Amphibia; order Anura; family Ranidae; genus Pelophylax; species Pelophylax lessonae. Next base: position 134,171,578 of record NC_138773.1, read on the forward strand.
AACATCCTCAATGTCAGCTGCTACATAACCCCAATGGCAAAATATATAGATTACAGCCCTTGTATTTCCCAGGACACATTGAACACACAAACACATGTAGAATACTTACTTCCCATTTGAGGAGAGCCGAGGTCCTCCTCGCTGAGGGACAAATCGGCCTGTTCCTGGCCACCGACTTCCTCCAAACAACTTGGCCCTGCCTGCTGAGGCTCCTCTCTTGCTGAAGCTACATCAACCACAAAAGAAAACAAAACAAACAATCATTCCTCCATGTTAGACCTAATACACAACACACCAGCACATCCACATTACTTACAGTGGGCCTGAGAAGGCTGAGCCTCCAGATCCTCGTCACTGGTTTCTGAAAAAAAAATAAACAAAAAAAATGATATACTATTTATGGACACAAATAGGCAGTAACCTCTCATCATGCTAGCACCATACTCAATGCCCCTACCATTCAGAACATAGAAGTGCACTTACACCAATGAGATGCATTGACCATGTTTCAAAACAGGAGGCCACCATGCAAATTAGGCGGTCGCCTAAGGCCTCGCACCTACAGGGGCCTTGCGGCCAGTGGCGGAGCAACAACATTTAGAAGGGCGCAGTCAGGGAAATCTCCCAAGTAAAATATTGCTTTAAATACTCGGATCTAAAAGTTGCAGCAGTGTGCTGCAGTCCCTTCACTGCGGCTGCCAGGTGTCTGTTGTCCGCTAACACTTACCCCTCCTTCTCTGCCTGGGGATTGGCCGTCTGATCATGTAATCCTAAGATGTTGAGGAATCGGTGGGTGTGTACCTGCACCAGTAGGAAGTGACTGCCCGGTCAACTCACTGCTATCATCGGTTGTTGCTCTGGGAGGAGAGCTCTGCCCTGGACCAGGAACATACAGGTAACCAGGGCCAGACTTGTTATTTTGCAGGCTGTTCATAGATTTGTGGTGTCTACTATGCAAAGGGGGTGAGTAGCCCCAGGGAAGTTGGAAGAGTCCGAAAATGGTTGGTGGAGGAGGATTATACACACAATCACAGTCCAATCACACATAATCCTTTTTAAAGGTCCCCAGCAGAATTTGATGGCATAGTGGTTCACAGCAGTGCCATCGGATTCCAGTTAGATCTGTAAATTAACAAAGCAATGGGATCTGGGAGTGTATTTCACTTGCAATGGACACCCCCATGGATTCACATATGGCAGTGTGAGATGCGTGTGCTGGGAATGTGATCCATTAAGACGCTGGCAAATCACAGTGTTATCACATTAGTCTCAGTATCAAGTGATTATACACTCATGTGTTGCCTTTAGAGGTGATTTCTCCAATGCAATCCTTTGAAGACATGACCACTGACCAGTCCAGATTTTTGTGATCACTCATTCCATCTCAGGTGAACAAATTAGCTGCTGTCTGCACATCCATCTTATGATGGTGACTCTCAGACAAACCTTGCAGAGCTTGCTGTGTGTATGTATGTATTTAAGCCAAACATTATTTTCTCAATGTATTTAGGGAATATAATGTTTCTAATCTTGCATATATGAAAAGGGGCAATACATTCGTCTTTATCTAGACAGATTCCAAAGCGTCATGGCAATCTGTAACAGATAATTGTGTATCATTTTGTCCAAAAGTAGAAACTAATTATATATATATATATATATATAAATATATATCTCAATATAAATAGATATATACATACATATATATATATACATACATATATATATATATATATATATATATATATATATATATATATATATATTAGGGAACAGGTTCACATACAGGAACTTTCTATAACAGGAAGTTTCCATCTCATGTCTAATAGGCAGCTGTTGTTGTGCCTGGATGCCATCTCTTCTCCCTTGTTTCCTGTTATACTGGGGTTACCCTGGTTGCAGGCACACAACCCGCAGATTAATTGGACTTCTGGAGACGTCAAGTTCCAGTCCCCTTACTGCCAGAATCATTGCCTGCCAGTACGCCATAGTGCTCCTAGCACCCTACTCTGTATGGACACTGATAAGGAGATACGTTCCTCTGTCCCAGTATCTTATCACAATTACTTGGATGTCTTCAGTAAACAGGGGGCTGAGACCATACCCCCCCACCGCCCCTATGATTGTCCAATTGAATTGCTTCCGGGGGCCGAGATCCCTTTCGGACGAAACTTTCCTTTATCGGAATGAGAATTGGGTACCCTTAAAGACTATGTGACGGAGAATCTAGAGAAGGGATTCATCCGACCCTCTACTTCTCCGGCAGGAGCTGGGATCTTTTTTGTGAAGAAAAAAGACCATTCACTTCGGCCATGTGTGGACTACCGTGAGTTAAATAAAATTACGGTCAAAAACCGGTACCCCCTACCCTTGATTCCTAAACTCTTCCAGAGACGAAGAACCGCCTCTGTATTCACCAAACTGGTCCTGCGGGGAGCCTACAGTTTGGTCCGTATTAGGGAGGGGGAAGAATGGAAGACAGCATTCCGCACCCGATTCGGGCATTATGAATATTTGGTGATGCCTTTCGGGCTCTGCAATGCCCCGGCCACCTTCCAGCACTTCGTCAACGACATCTTCAGAGACTATCTGGACATCTTTGTAATTGTCTACCTGGACAATATCTTGGTCATCTCTTCCTCCCTGGCCCAGCACCGAGAACAAGTTAAAAAGGTACTCCACCGACTCCGGCTACACAGGCTCTACGCAAAACCCGAGAAATGCGAATTTGAGCAGCAGAGTATCCAATTCCTCGGGTTAATAATCTCCTCTGAAGGGGTCAAAATGAACCCTCAGAAGGTCTCCGCCATCCTGGATTGGCCCGCACCGGTGGATAAAAAGGGGACTCGGCGTTTCATATGATTCGCTAATTTCTACAGGAAATTTATCAAGGGGTTCTCTTCCATCATCGCCCCTATTACCCTGCTCACCATACAAGGTACCCGCTTCCACTGGTCTCCCGAGGCTCAAGTCGCATTTACAGCCCTGAAGGAGCTGTTTACTTCTGCTCCTATCCTCAGCCACCCGGATCCCGCCCTGCCTTACATTCTCGAAGTAGATGCCTCGGAAATCGCAGTAGGAGCAGTCATCTCCCAGCGTCAAGGTCTCAAGGACCTGATTCATCCGGTAGCTTTCTTCTCCCATAAGCTTTCTCCTGTGGAGAGGAACTATGATGTAGGGGTCGGGAACTCCTTGCCATCAAGACCGCCCTGGAGGAGTGGAGGTATCTATTGGAAGGGGCGGCACACCCTATACTCATCTACACGGATCATAAGAACCTGGAGTATTTGAGGACGGCCAAACGCCTGAGACCTTGCCAAGCAAGGTGGGCACTTTTTTTTTCCAGATTTACGTTACATATAACGTACCGACCGTGTTCCAAGAATACGAAAACCCGATGCTCTCTCTCGAATGTACGACAGTTCTAAAGAAATCCTTGTACCTGACACCATCTTAACCCAAGGTAACTTTCTACTATTAGTCTGACCTTCTTACCACTCTGAGACAAGCCACAGTAAATGATCCCCATCCTGCTGGAACCATACTGGTACCCAGAAATGGACTGCTATGGAGAGGGGATCAAATTTTCGTTCCAGAAAGTGCTCGTGTGTCCATCCTAGGACTGTGTCATGACCACCCGATGGCTGGTCATTTTGGAATCCATAAGACCCTGGATCTTGTGCAGCGCACGTTCTGGTAGCATGACTTGGAGAAGTGTTGTAAACAATATGGTTCCTCCTGTACTGTCTGCACACGAAGCAAGGCAATCCGAAATAAGGCATGGGGCCTGCTCAGACCACTACCAGTCCCTGACAGACCATGGAAGATGATTGCCATGGATTTCATCGTGGAACTTCCTCCATCAGATGGTTATTCTGCAATCTTCGTGGTAGTAGACCGTCTGTCGAAAATGGCTCACTTCATACCACTAAGAGGTACACCCTCCGCGCTGGAGATGGCGCAGGTCTTCATCAGAGAAATTGTAAGACTCCACGGGGTCCCAATGAACATTGCGTGGGATAGAGGTGTCCAATTTACTGCTCGCTTCTGGAGAGCTTTATGTGATTCACTGAAAATCAAGCTGTCAATGTCCTCCGCATACCATCCCCAGACTAACGGGCAGACTGAGAGGACCAACCAGACCCTCGAGCAATATATCCGATGCTTCACCACCTTTGTTCAAGATGACTGGGTCTCGCTACTACCATCAGCAGAATTCGCATACAATAACGCCAAACACTCGGCTACAGGTCAGTCCCCATTCTACGCTAACTACGGGTTTCACCCATCTTTCTTGCCCTGCTTTATTCCTGAACCTACAGTGCCAGCAGTCCGGGATATCTTGGAGTTTCTTAAGGAGAACAGCAAAGTCTTACAGGATGCCATGACCAAGGCTCAGACCTCCAATAAAGAGTTCTTTGACAAAAGGAGGAGAGGTGAGTTGGTTCTCCAGCCTGGCAACCTGGTATGGTTAGCCACCACCAATCTCCGATTGGCACGCCCTTCCAAAAAACTGGCACCCAAGTTTATTGGCCCGTTCCCTGTGAGGAGAAAATTAAATGAGGTATCTTACGAATTGACGCTTCCTGACTCCCTCAAGATCCATCCAGTCTTCCACGTTTCACTCTTGAAACCTGCAGTACCTGATTCCTTTCCTGGTAGAAGTTCGGAACCACCTGCTCCTGTCACCATCAACGGGGATGAAGAATTTGAGGTGGAGGCCATCCTAGACTGCAAAAGGCGGAGAAACCAGCTACAATACCTGGTTAAGTGGAGGGGCTACGGCCCCGAAAAAAATTCCTGGGAACCGGTACAGAATTTCCATGCCCAGGACTTAATCTGGAATTTTTTCCGCAACCATCCCCACAAAAGGAACCTTTTGGGCAGCCGGAGGTTGCCCTTAAGGGGGGGGGGGGCAATGTCAGGGACTCAATACCCTGCGCAGGCGCACTGGTGTCGCTAACCAGCGAATGCCTATGCTCATGCGCTGAGGCTACCTTGGTAGAGTTCGGGGCTACCTTGGTAGAGTTCGGGGCTACCTTGGTAGAGTTCGAGGCTACCTTGGTGGAGTTTGAGGCTACCTTGGTGGAGTTTGAGGCTACCTTGGTGGAAGTTCGAGGCTACCTCGGCAGAGTTCGAGGCTACCTCAGTGTAGTTCGAGGCTACCAAATTGGCGCCAAAACGGCCTATTTAAACACAGCTGTCACTCTAGGTGATTGCTGTGTTGTCTTTAGCTCTCCTGTATCCTGTGCCTGTTATATTTGCTGTTCCTGTTTACCTGACCTGGCTTGTCTTTGGATTCTGATTACCTGCTGCCCGCCCTGACCTTGGCTTGTCCTGACTATCCTCCTGTCTCATCCTGATCTGTTTACCTGCTACCGGCTATTGGTCCTGGACCTGTTCTTGGCTCTCCCAGGGAATCCGGGGGACCGTGACCAGGTGTTAGCAAGCAGCCAAGTCCATCCCCACCATCTGGGGCGCTGGTGAAAACCGACTAACACTTAGACTCCGCGCCTCTGGTGAACCTGTGCCACGCCAATTACCCAGTAAGCCACTCCTCTTACGTCAGGCTCTGCCACGTTACCCCGTGACAGAGAGAGAGGGCGGGTGACAGCGAGACAGAGGGCGGGTGACAGCGAGAGAGAGAGGGGGGTGACAGCGAGAGAGAGAGGGGGGGTGACAGAGAGAGAGATGGGGGAATGACAGAGAGAGAGGGGGGTGACAGAGAGAGAGAAGGGGAGTGACAGCGAGAGGGGGTGACAGCGAGAGAGAGGGGGTGACAGCGAGAGAGAGGGGGGTGACAGAGTGAGAGAGAGAGAGGGGGTGACAGAGAGAGAGGGGTGACAGAGAGAGAGAGGAGGTGACAGAGAGAGAGGGGGGGTGACAGAGAGAGAGAGGGGGTGACAGAGAGAGAGGGGGTGGTGACAGCAAGAGAGAGAAAGGGGGTGGCAGAGAGAGAGAGAGGGGGGTGGCAGAGAGAGAGAGAGAGAGGGGGGTGGCAAAGAGAAAGAGAGAGAGGGGTGACAGAGAGAGAAAGAAGGGAAGTGACAGCGAGAGAGGGTGACAGCGAGAGAGAGAGGGGGTGACAGCGAGAGAGAGGGGGTGACAGCGAGAGAGAGGGGGGTGACAGAGAGAGAGAGGGGGTGACAGAGAGAGAGGGGTGACAGAGAGAGAGAGGAGGTGACAGAGAGAGAGGGGGGGTGACAGAGAGAGAGAGGGGGTGACAGAGAGAGAGGGGGGGTGACAGCAAGAGAGAGAAAGGGGTGGCAGAGAGAGAGAGAGGGGGTGGCAGAGAGAGAGAGAGAGGGGGTGGCAAAGAGAAAGAGAGAGAGGGGTGACAGAGAGAGAAAGAGAGGAGGCGAAAGAAAGAGAGGGCGCAACAGAAAGAGAGCGAGCGACAGAAAGAGGGGGGGTTGAAGAGAGAGAGGGGGTGACAGAGAGAGAGAGAGGAGTGACAGAGAAAAAGGAGGGGTGACAGAGAGAGAGAGAGAGAGAGAGGGGTGACAGAGAGAAAGAGAGGGGGTGACAGAGAGAAAGAAAGAGGGGGTGACAGAGAAAGGGGGTGACAGAGGGAGAGGGAGGTGACAGAGAGAGAGAGAGGGGTGACAGAGGGGGGCTGACCGAGAGAGAGAGGGGGTGACAGAGAGAGAAGGGGTGACAGAGAGAGGGGATGATGGAGAGAGAGAGAGGGGTGGCAGAGAAAGAGGGGGTGAAAGAGAGAGGGGGTGACGGAGAGAGGGGGTGACGGAGAGAGAGAGTGGGGTGACAGAGTGAGAGAGAGGGGGATGACAGAGTGAGAGAGAGGGGGATGACAGAGTGAGAGACGGGGTGACAGAGAGAGACAGGGTGACAGAGAGAAAGTCGGAATGACAGAGAGAGATAGAGACGGGGTGACAGAGAGAGAGAGGGGGTGACAGACAGAGAGAGAGGGGGGTGACATACAGAGAGAGAGAGGGGGGTGACAGAAAGAGAGAGAGGGGGTGACAGAGAGAGAGAGAGAGGAGGGTGACAGAGAGAGGGGGGTGATGGAGAGAGGGGGGTGACAGAGAGAGGGTGGGTGACAGAGAGAGAGGGGGTGACAGAGAGAGAGAGTGGGGGGTAACAGAGAGTGGGGGTGACAGAGAGAGGGGGGTGACAGAGAGAGAGGGGGGGTGACAGGGACAGAGGGGGGGTGACAGAGGCAGAAGGGGGGGGTGACAGAGAGAGAGAGAGTGTGATGGAGAGAGAAAGAGGGGGTGACGGAGAGAGAGAGAGGGTGACAGAGAGAGGGGGGTGACAGAGAGAGAGGGGTGACAGAGAGGGGGTGACAGAGAGATGGGGTGACAGAGAGAGAGAGAGGGTGGGGGTGACAGAGAGAGAGAGTGACACAGAGAGAGAAGGGGGTGACAGAGAGAGTGGGGTGGGTCCCCCAGTCAGCTTTGCCTAGAGGAGGTTGAAGGAGTCTCACCATGCTGAGCGGTGGTATGGGCTCCTCTGACAGCTCAGTGCAGTCCCCAACTCCAGCTTGCCGCCGAGCTGGAGCCAATTGATGATGTCATGATCATGTGAAGGCTGAACGCCCGTATGTGTGGGCAGACAGAGAGAGAGAGAGAGAGTTGGGGGTTTGACAGAGAGAGAGAGAGTGGGGGGTTTGACAGAGAGAGAGAGTGGGGGGGTTTGACAGAGAGAGAGGGGGGTGACAGAGAGAGAGTGAGAGAGAGAGGGGGTGACAGAGAGAGAGAGGGCGGTGACAGCGAGAGAGAGGGCGGGTGACAGCGAGAGAGCGGGCGGGAGGGGGCGAGAGAGAGGGGGGGTGACAGCAAGAGAGAGGGGGGATGACAGAGAGAGAGAGAGGGGGTGACAGAGAGAGAGAGAAAGAGAGAGGGGGAGTGACAGCGAGAGAGGGGGTGACAGCGAGAGAGAGAGGGGGGTGACAGCGAGAGAAAGGGGGTGACAGCGAGAGAAAGGGGGTGACAGCGAGAGAGAAGGGGTGACAGAGAGAGGGGGGTGACAGAGAGAGAGAGAGAGGGAGGTGACAGAGAGAGAGAGGGGGTGGCAGATAGAGAGAGAGAGAGAGGGGGTGGCAGAGAGAGAGAGAGAGGGGGGTGGCAGAGAGAAAGAGAGAGAGGGTTGACAGAGAGAGAGAGGGGGTGATAGAGAGAGAGGGGTGACAGTGAGAGAAAGAGGGGGTGACAGAGAGAAAGAGAGAGAAAGAGAGAGAAAGAGAGAGAAAGAGAGGGGGTGACAGAGAAAGAGAAAGAAAAAAAGGGGTGACAGAGGGAGAGGGGGGTGAGAGAGAGAGAGAGAGAGAGGGGTGACAGAGAGGGGGGGGGGTGACCGAGAGAGAGAGAGGGGGGGTGACAGAGAGAGAGAGAAGGGGTGACAGAGAGAGGGGATGACGGAGAGAGAGAAGGGTGGCAGAGAGAGAGGGGGTGAAAGAGAGAGGGGGTGACGGAGAGAGAGTGGGTGACAGAGTGAGAGAGAGGGGGTGACAGAGAGAGAGACAGGGTGACAGAGAGAGAGAGAGAGAGGGGGATGACAGACAGAGAGAGAGGGTGGGTGGCAGACAGAGAGAGAGGGGGGTGACAGACAGAGAGAGAGGGGGGTGACAGAAAGAGAGAGGGGTGACAGAGAGAGAGAGAGGGGTGACAGAGAGAGGGTGGGTGACAGAGAGAGAGGGGGTGACAGACAGAGAAAGAGGGGGTGACAGAGCGAGGGGGTGACAGAGAGAGAGAGGGGGTGACAGGGACAGAGGGGGGGTGACAGAGAGGGGGGTGACGGAGAGAGAGAGAGAGGGGGTGACAGAGAGAGAGAGAGGGGTGACAGAGAGAGGGGGTGACAGAGAGAGAGAGAGAGAGGGAGGTGACAGAGAGAGAGAAGGGGGTGACAGAGAGAGTGGGGTGGGTCCCCCAGTCAGCTTTGCCTGCGAGTGGAGAGGAGGTTGAAAGAGTCTCACCATGCTGAGCAGTGGTATGGGCTCCTCTGACAGCTCAGTGCAGTCCCCAACTCCAGCTTGCCACCGAGCTGAAGCCAATTGATGATGTCACGATCATGTGAATGCTGAACCCCCGTATGTGTGGGCAGAAAGAGCTCCGGAGAGTACGAACTGCCACCTGAAGTGGACACAGGGCTCCAGGATTGGAGCCGCACGTTGCCTGGGGGCGCCGGGGGTGCAGGCTGAGTGGAGGGCACAAAAATCACTGCTAACACTGCCAATTTTTTTGCGCCCCCCCTTGGCCTGCGCCCTTGGTGGGCGCCAATCTGGCCAACCCCTTGGTACGCCCCTGGGGGGGGGGAGAGTTCGATGCTAACCGTGAAAAGGATGAGCAAGCGCCCTTCTTTCAAAACCTTCTGCACTCATACTACCAGTGCTTCTACTTCCAGACAGTGGTGATGGCCTCAACCATCTGAATCCGGAACCAAGCCTTCAGGGCAGGGTCAGAAAATGCCATGGGCCCAGAAATCAGCCAAGTCTTCCGCTAAGCCCTGTCGTGGGTGGGCGGAAGGCTGTGGTAGTTCTCAAGGGTTTGGGTGAAATTGATCCAAGACAACAGGGTTATCTCCACCATTTCACAGGGGTACAAGCTGGAATTTAGGGGGATTACCATATCCCCAGTTTATAAGGTCAGGCATACCGACATATCCCCTTAAAAGAAGGTCTCTCTCTTTCTGGCATTGGACCAGCTGAAGGCTCAAAAAGTGATAATAGAGGTTCCAGAGGACGAAAAGTTCAAGGGTTTTTACTCAAACCTGTCTGTAGTTCCCAAACTAAACAGTGATGTGAGACTCTGGATTCTGGATCTCAAAGCTTTAAACCAGTTTCTGAACATTCATACTTTCCGTATGGAGTCAATTCATTCAGTCGTAGCCTCCCTGCAGGGAGAGGAATTTCTAGCATCCATAGACATCAAGGATGCATATCTTCACATGCCTATATTCCAGGCTCATCAAACGTTCCTACGCTTGCAATAGAGAACCATTATTTTCAGTTTGTCGCCCTGCCCTTCCGGTTAGCCACAGCTCCAACAGTTTTCACAAAGATCCTAGCTACAGTACTGGCTGTTCTAAGGTCCCGAGGGATATCTATAATAGGATATCTGGACGATTACTAATAGATCGATCGGCTTCGGCTCTAAGCCAAAATGTCCACCAGACAGTGCAGTTCCTAGAACGTCTGGGTTGGAAACTAAACTTGGTAAAGTCAGCATTACAGCCAGTCCAGCGTCTGGAACATCTGGGTCTTCTTGTGGACACAGCACAGGCAAAGATATTCTTGCCAGCAAGAAAGGTCACAGACCTGAAGGATCAGGTTCAGTCCATAGTAAGGCTTAGATATCCTTCTATGCGTCTTTGCATGAAGTTATTGGGGAAGTTGGTGTCCGCATTCGGGGCAATTCCCTATGCTCAATTCAATGCCAGACCCTACAAAACAACATTCTGTCTACCTGGACCAGAAAGGTTCAGTCTCTGGACTGGTCCATGTCTCTGGTACCAAGAGTACGTCAGAGTCTAAATTGGTGGTTGTTGACCAGAAATCTGGAGAAAGGGAAATCCTTTCTTCCAGTGACCTGGAAAATTGTGACTATAGATGCCAGTCTCTCCGGCTGGGGAGCGGTTCTGGAGGGAGCCACTGTCCAGGGGAAATGGTCTTGGGTAGAGAAAGGTCTCCTTATTAACGTTTTGAAAAATCCCAGAAGTCAGTTGGACTTTGAAATTCTGGACATCCAGTCTTCGGGGTCACCCTGTCCGGGTACAGTCCGACAATGCCATGGCTGTGGCTTATATCAACCATCAAGGAGGCACAAAGAGTCGGTTAGCCCAGAAAGAGGTGGATTTCATCTTGTCTTGGGCAGAGAAGTTTGTGTCACACCTGACAGAAGTTTTTATTCTGGGAATAGACAACTGTCAAGCAGACTTTTTGAGTAGTCAACAGATGTTTCCGGGGGAATGGTCCTTACACCCCGAGATTTTTCAATCAATCTGCCTATGCTGGGGGGTCCCAGACCTAGATCTGTTGGCATCCAGGTTCAACAACAAGTTGAAGAGATTTGTGTCCAGGACCAGGGATCCACTCGCAGTCAGAGTGGATGCTTTTATTGACTCCTTGGGAGGGGTATTCCCTGATGTATGCCTTTCCTCCGGTGCAGTTGATACCGCGTCTGTTCCGCAGGATCCAGCTAGAGGGGAAACCAGTAAGCTCCAGCATGGCCGAGGAGGGTTTGGTTTGCACAAATCCAGAGGTTGGCAGTGCCAAGGCCTTGGGCCCTTCAGTTGCGTACAGACCTACTCTCTCAAGGTCCGATATTCCACCCTGCTGTACAGGGTGGAATAAATTTGACGGCTTGGCTATTGAAGCCTTAATCTTGAAGGAGCGGGGTGTATCTGGCCCTGCAGTTCATACACTGATAAACGCAAGGAAACCAGTCTCTAGAAACATTTATTACAGGGTCTGGAAATCCTACATTGCCTGGTGTGAAGCCAAGAAATGGCATCCCCGCGAATATATCATCGGGAGAATTCTAGCTTTTCTTCAAGCAGGAGTGAATATGAAGATAGCCTTGAGCACTATCAAAGGGCAATTTTTAGCCTTATTGTTTTCTTCCAGGAACTGATCGCTTCATAATTCGTTGGTTCAAACCTTCGTCCGGGGAATGTTACATTTGCTTCTGCCTGTGAAGCCACCATTGGGTCCTTGGGACTTAAATCTGGTGTTGGCAGTTTTGCAAAAACAGCCTTTTGAGCCTCTGGGGCAAGTTCCCCTGGTTCTTTTGACCAGGAAACTGGTCTTTTTGATTGCGATAACTTTGGCTAGAAGGGTATCATTACTAGCAGCTCTTTCTTGTAAAGGGCCATTCTTGAGATTTCATCAAGAAAGGGTGATTCTATGTCCACACCCAGGTTTTTTGCCCAAGGTGGTATCGGACTTTCATTTGAATCAAGACATTAGCCTTGAAGGAAGGCAGTAGCCTTCCTTTTTTCCAGATCCTCACTCAGAGGAGGAAAAGTTATTGCATTCTCTTGATGTAATGCGTGCACTTAATTTTTACTTACAGAAATCAGCCTGGATTCGTAAGACCGAGAGCTTGTTTGTGCTGCCAGAAGGGCCCAGAAAGGGGTTGGCAGCATCTAAGTCTACGATTTCTTATTGGATTGGCCAGGTTATTACCCAGGCATATGGTTTAGTAGGTAAGGTTCCACCTTTTCCTGTAAAGGCACATTCTACCAGAGGAGTAGGTGCCTTTTGGGCACATCGCCATCAAGCTTCTATGGCTCGGGTTTGCAAGGCCAGGACCTGGTCATTGGTGCATACGTTCACTCGCTTCTATCGAGTGGATGTTGGGACCCAGGAGTAATCTACCTTTGGCCGCAGTGTTCTTCAGGCAGCGGTGTAATCCTCTTCTGGGGTCAGATGGCGGTATTTTTTGGTGTCCCCCTCCCCTCAGATGCATTGCTTTGGAACATCCCATAAGTTATGATTTATGGCTCTGTGTCCCGTGATGTATGAAAAGAAAAATTGATTTTTTAATACAGACTTACCTGTAAAATCAATTTCTTGAAGTACATCACGGGACACAAAGGTCCCTTCCCTCTTGTGTGGAAGGGGTTATATATACATGCTTTCTGATTGGTTGCCAGTGTCCTTCACCTAACGGTGGCTATATAACCCATATGTTATGATTCATGGCCCTGTGTCCCGTGATGTACTTCAAGAAATGGATTTTACAGGTAAGTCTGTATTAAAAAATACATTTTTTGCTTAATGTTAAGAGGGTCAATGGGAGATTTTCACATACTGAACTGCTGTTTTCTGTTAGTTGGGGAGAGAGTATTTATTCCATAGGAATAAATCAGCATAGAAATGCTGATAGTTCATTGAGGACATTAAAGTAATAAGTATCTAATCCAAGCAAAGTCAGGGGAAATCTTTCTGCTCTGCCCCTGAACACACAAATGGTACCACAGTATGAAGCAGTGGCTTCTAGCTTTGTAAATCTGCCAAGGGAAATCGAATCAAAAATCTCATCTGTACCTTGCTTGTCTTCATCAAGGGCCTCTACAGAAAGCAGTATTATACAATAATTATATCTTACTAAAAAAGGTTCTTTATCTGTATCACTTCATTCTCCCCGTTAGGCAGAGCAGCAGCTAGCTCTCTGAGGAGCTATACACATCCTGACACTGCAATCACCAGCGCTGCCACTTCAGGATGCTGCTATGATTATAAAATTAGCATATATGTGATTATACTAAATATGGATATGCCACTCTTTGGTAATCTTTGTTATTCAGCTGTCAGTTTAAAGTTCTATTTTTACAGAGGCTCAGGTTAAGTGCTACACTGATTACCTAATGTACATTTAAAGGGTAACTCCCCTTTCATAAGAAAAAACAGCAAAAAAAAAAAAAAAAAACATGCAATTGCAACACAAGTCATTTTGTATTTTAATCTTATTAAAAATTACCTTTCCTTTTTATTTGGCAGCACTGTAATTTTCTGTAAAATGCAATGTAATATGGTAACCTGAAGGCATTCTGTACAAAGATAGAGAGAGCAGAGGGGAATCCAGGACAGTGGTGGAAAAGTTGAAGATCACACTTGCAACTGGGCCCTGGCTTTCAGCCATAGCTCCCTGATTTGGAATAATGTCCCTGACCCTCATTTTTGTCTGAGCTACATAGTTGTATATAAAATGCATTATTTATGGATCAAAAAGTGTTTTACAGTACTAAACTACATTTTGTTTTTGTAAAATTCTCTTTTAGGGGGGCGTGGCAGTGGGTGTGTCCTATGACTACATACTTTTTCTAAAAAAAGTGTCCCTCGTTCCCATCTCAAAAAGTTGGGAGATATGCGTTCAGCCACTGGGGAGGGGGGGGGGCTGCTGTGGGACCATAAGGCTTGGTCCACACTGCTGCGACCCCAAAGTCATGCAACTTGCTTGTGATTCACTAGTGTCTTGCTTGCCATTTACTTGCGACTTGTGTCATTTAGGGCCCCACAATGGAAATAAAGGTCCCGGGATCAGTAGGAAGGGCCCCAAGACCAGGACCCAGCCTCAGAAAGTGTCCCTCCCTCCGAGTCTGTCCCGAGCCGCATATTCTTCTGGCCGGCCGCCGGCCGCGTATTTCACTGCACTGTCCCCACTCCTAGTCCTAGGCACTAGTGGCACTGGCAGGCTGGCAGCCGCCGGGCTGCGCTCACTGCGGCCGGCTCCGCAGGCGCACCCATCAAGCGTAGCTCAGCTCAGGACTGGAGGGGGAGGACTGGCTGTGAAGGGGGTGGAGCTAGAGGCGACCCCTTCTGCTTGATTCAGGAAGCGGGAGCCGCACCGAAGACACCGGCACCCAAGGCCTGCAACTGCAAGGTAAGGAAGAAATGGTACAACTTCATAAGACACTCTGCTCCATCCCACCGCCATCCCTCTGCTCCATCCCACCGCCATCCCTCTGCTCTGCTCCATCCCACCGCCATCCCTCTGCTCCATCCCACCGCCATCCCACTGCTCCATCCCACCGCCATCCCTCTACTACATCCCACCGCCATCCCTCTGCTCCATCCCACCGCCATCCCTCTGCTCTGCTCCATCCCACCGCCATCCCTCTGCTCCATCCCACCACCATCCCTCTGCTCCATCCCACCGCCATCCCTCTGCTCCATCCCACCGCCATCCCTCTGCTCTGCTCCATCCCACCGCCATCCCTCTGCTCCATCCCACCGCCATCCCTCTGCTCCATCCCACCGCCATCCCTCTGCTCCATCCCACCGCCATCCCTCTGCTCTGCTCCATCCCACCGCCATCCCTCTGCTCCATCCCACCGCCATCCCTCTGCTCTGCTCCATCCCACCGCCATCCCTCTGCTCTGCTCTATCCCACCGCCATCCCTCTGCTCCATCCCACCGCCATCCCTCTGCTCCATCCCACCGCCATCCCTCTGCTCTGCTCCATCCCACCGCCATCCCTCTGCTCCATCCCTCCACCATCCCTCTGCTCTGCTCCATCCCACCGCCATCCCTCTGCTCCATCCCACCGCCATCCCTCTGCTCTGCTCCATCCCACCGCCATCCCTCTGCTCCATCCCACCGCCATCCCTCTGCTCTGCTCCATCCCTCCGCCATCCCTCTGCTCTGCTCCATCCCACCGCCATCCCTCTGCTCTGCTCCATCCCACCGCCATCCCTCTGCTCCATCCCACCGCCATCCCTCTGCTCTGCTCCATCCCACCGCCATCCCTCTGCTCCATCCCACCGCCATCCCTCTGCTCCATTCCACCGCCATCCCTCTGCTCTGCTCCATCCCACCGCCATCCCTCTGCTCTGCTCCATCCCACCGCCATCCCTTTGCTCCATCCCACCACCATCCCTCTGCTCTGCTCCATCCCACCGCCATCCCTCTGCTCCATCCCACCGCCATCCCTCTGCTCCATCCCACCGCCATCCCTCTGCTCCATCCCACCGCCATCCCTCTGCTCTGCTCCATCCCACCGCCATCCCTCTACTCTGCTCCATCCCACCGCCATCCCTCTGCTCCATCCCACCGCCATCCCATCTCTCCCACCGCCATCCTTCTGCCTGATCCCTCTGCTCCATCCCACCGCCATCCCTCTGCTCTGCTCCATCCCACCGCCATCCCTCTGCTCTGCTCCATCCCACCGCCATCCCTCTGCTCCATCCCACCGCCATCCCCCTGCTCCATCCCACCGCCATCCCTCTGCTCTGCTACATCCCACCGCCATCCCTCTGCTCCATCCCTCTGCTCTGCTCTGCTCCATCCCACCGCCATCCCTCTGCTCTGCTCCATCCCACCGCCATCCCTCTGCTCCATCCCACCGCCATCCCTCTGCTCTGCTCTGCTCCATCCCACCGCCATCCCTCTGCTCTGCTCTGCTCCATCCCACCGCCATCCCTCTGCTCTGCTCCATCCCACCGCCATCCCTCTGCTCCATCCCACCACCATCCCTCTGCTCTGCTCCATCCCACCACCATCCCTCTGCTCCATCCCACCACCATCCCTCTGCTCTGCTCCATCCCACCGCCATCCCTCTGCTCTGCTCCATCCCTCCCACCGCCATCCCTCTGCTCTGCTCCATCCCACCGCCATCCCTCTGCTCTGCTCCATCCCTCCCACTGCCATCCCTCTGCTCTGTTCCATTCCTCCCACCGCCATCCCTCTGCTCCATCCCATCCCTCCCACCGCCATCCCTCTGCTCTGCTCCATCCCATCCCTCCCACCGCCATCCCTCTGCTCTGCCCCATCCCATCCCTCCCACTGCCATCCCTCTGCTCTGCTCCATCCCTCCCACCGCCATCCCTCTGCTCTGCTCCATCCCTCCCACTGCCATCCCTCTGCTCTGCTCCATCCCATCCCACCGCCATCCCTCTGCTCTGCTCCATCCCATCCCACCGCCATCCCTCTGCTCTGCTCCATCCCATCCCTCCCACCGCCATCCCTCTGCCTGATCCCATCTCTCCCACCGCCATCCCTCTGCCTGATCCCATCTCTCCCACCGCCATCCTTCTGCCTGATCCCATCCCTCCCACTGCCATCCTTCTGCCTGATCCCATCCCTCCCACTGCCATCCTTCTGCCTGATCCCATCCCTCCCAAGGCCATCCCTCTGTCTGATCTCTACCCCTCCCATGAGGCAGTGGTGATGGGGTTGATAGGGATAACATCAGTAGCGATGGTGGTGGGGATAGGGATGACATCAGTGGCAATGGTGGTGAGGATAAGGATGACATCAGTGGCAGTGGACATTGTCATTCTTATCCCCACCACCACTGCCACTGTCATCCTTATCCCCACTGCCACTCATGTTATCCCTATCCTTACCACTACTCCCACTGATGTCAACCCTATCCTCATTCCCACTGATGTCATCCCTATCCTCAACACTGCCACTGATGTTATCTCTATCCCAACCACCACTGATGTCAACGCTATCCCCACCACCACTGCCACTGATGTCATCCCTATCCCCACCACTGCCACTGATGTCATTCCAATCCCCACTGCCACTGATGTCATTCCAATCCCCACTGCCACTGATGTCATCCCTATCCCCACCACCACAGCCACTGATGTCATCCCTATCCCCACCACTGCCACTGATGTCATCCCAATCCCCACTGCCACTGATGTCATTCCTATTCCCACTGCCACTGATGTCACCCCTATTCCCACTGCCACTGATGTCATCCCAATCCCCACTGCCACTGATGTCATCCCAATCCCCACTGCCACTGATGTCATCCCAATCCCCACTGCCACTGATGTCATTCCTATTCCCACTGCCACTGATGTCATCCCAATCCCCACTGCCACTAATGTCATCCCAATCCCCACTGCCACTGATGTCATTCCTATTCCCACTGCCACTGATGTCACCCCTATCCCACCACCACTACTACTGATGTCACCCCTATCCCACCACCACTACTACTGATGTCATCCCTATCCCACCACCACCATACGAAACTACATACAAATTTTGGGGGCGCCTGTGAACAAAAACCTTGATTTTACTACACGTGTAATATATGCACACTGCACACTGGAATGAGAGCAATAATTATAGGATCATTATTCATGGTTAACTCTGAACTGATGACCTGTATGATCTTTAATAGCTTTGCCTATAGAAAATATAGGGTACTGAAATGTGTTGCTATTTTCGGGCATGCATAGTCTTAAGGTTTGACATGTTGGGTATTTTATTTACTTGACACAAACTCATCTTTTATATTTTACCCAAAAATTGGGTAATATATTTTTAATGTACCCTAAAATTACCTGTTATCTCTTAGCCTGGGTTCACACTAAATGCGGACTGCATCTAAATAGCAACCCGTCCATGCAAACAGATTGCGGAGTGTATGTTAGGTTAACGACACCCCGCAATCAGTTTTCAAAACGCAGCGCGATTTGCAGAATTGGATTGCATGGGTGTGCAGGCTAAATATAACTAAAAAACATAGAGAAACCGGTAGTTGTTCATCATTGGTCATTTTGTTTAAAAAAAAATGGGCTGCTCAGCCTAAAATGCCCGGGCCTATTTTTTGTCCCAGTCCGGGCCTGCCCAAGACCAAAAGGAGGGGGCCCCTGGGACCAATGGAAAGGGTTGGTTTCTTGCACCAGGGCCCTAAAGGTTCTAGTTATGCCTCTGATCCAGGAGTTTCCTTGCAGATTTCAGTAGAGCATTTCCTGACGCCAACATGGCAGTATACATATGATATAGCTCCGCCCCTATATCCACCCACAGCACCTGTTAAAATCTATAAAAGTCTGACTAAGAGCAACCTCCCCCTTTCTCAGTTTGCTGTGCGGATAGATGGTGCTTGCAGTCGGCTCTTAATTGCAATGTAACAGGATTTACGTTTCATAGAGCGGCACACATTCTTGAAATGTCAAACACTCTTTATTGGCCACGTACAACTGTACATGTGCATCCCAATGTTAAAGAGGAAGTAAACCCTCCTCTGCAACTTTTACCTATAGGTAAGCCTATGATAAGGCTTACCTATAGGTACTGTAAATATCTCCAAAACATGTACCGTTTAGGAGATATTTACCTTACATGCAGCCAGTGACATCACTGGCGCATGCGCTCTGAAGGAACGGCCGCTGGTGCTGTTCCTTCAGAGCCCCGTGCCGTGACCTTCAGATGCCGCAATCCCGGAAGACGGGCGACTGAACATGTCGCCCGTCATACAGGTAAGTGGACTGCACGGCGGGGGCTGGTTCTAAGGTAAGTATTTCATAATGAGCTAGTATGCGATGCATACTAGCTCATTATGTGGTTCTCTTTCAGGTTGAAAAAAAAATGTAATGGGTTTACAACCTCTTTAAGCACTATTCCAGGAGCTATCAGTGATTTGTCTGGCCTTCCTCCTCATAGGAGGTTGAGGCTCCAGGGAGGTCTTTCTGATAGAATAGTCCACTCTACATTCCAGGACTCAAGATACTTTACCAGAATGGAAAACTTTGAACACGCAAATGGAAGGGTGTACAAGGGCACCTTTCTGAAGGACACACAGCCATGGTCCTTTCCAATCCCTTCATCATCCCCTACAGGGATCTGGTTGATGAGAACCCCCCCAGGCTAGTGTGGGGACTAGCAAAAAATATTTCCCAACTAGGGCTAGGAAAGAAAGAAAGGTTTTGGGCTAGATCCTGAATTAGGCAGAGAGACAATGAATGATTCCAAATATTTAATTACCGTATATACTCGAGTATAAGCCGACCCGAGTATAAGCCGAGGCCCCTACTTTTACCACAAAAAGATGGGAAAAATCATTGACTCGAGTATAAGCATAGGGTGAGAATGCAGGGCGGCGGGCATGGTACAGGGGAATGCAGGGTGACTGGCATGGTGCAGGAGAATGCAGGGTGACTGGCATGGTGCAGGAGAATGCAGGGTACTGGCATGGTGCAGGAGAATGCAGGGTACTGGCATGGTACAGGAGAATGCAGGGTGACTGGCATGGTGCAGGAGAATGCAGGGTGACTGGCATGGTGCAGGAGAATGCAGGGTGACTGGCATGGTGCAGGAGAATGCAGGATGACTGGCATGGTACAGGAGAATGCAGGGTACTGGCATGGTACAGGAGAATGCAGGGTACTGGCATGGTGCAGGAGAATGCAGGGTACTGGCATGGTGCAGGAGAATGCAGGGTACTGGCATGGTGCAGGAGAATGCAGGGTACTGGCATGGTGCAGGAGAATACAGGGTACTGGCATGGTACAAGAGGATCCGGGGTTGTGGGCATAATACAGGAGATGCAGTGCTGTGGGCATGGTACAGGTGGACGTATTTGGTTCAGATGGTGTCAAGCATGTGTGGCGGCAACCAGGTCAGGAGTAGGGATGATCGAACTTTTCAAAAGTTCGGTTCGACCAGAACACTAGAACTTCCCGAAGGTTCGGCCTGGATTTCAGAACCCCATTGAAATTAATGGGACCCGAACATTGCATTTTGGTCGGTTCTTTTTCAGCAAAAAGTTCGGAATTCGGCCGAACCTCGAACAGTCAATGTGCGGGTTCGAACCGATGGTCAACCCGAACCGTTCGATCATCCCTAGTCAGGAGTACAAAGACAAGTGTGTCTTGTCTACAGTCAAGCATGGTGGTGGGAGTGTCATGGTCTGGGGCTGCATGAGTGCTGCCGGCACTGGGAGCTACAGTTCATTGAGGGAATCGAGAATGCCAACATGTACTGTGACATACTAAAGCAAAGCATGATCCCCTCTCTTCGGAGACTGAACTGCAGGGCAGTATTCCAACATGATAACGACCCCAAACACACCTCCAAGACAATCTCTGCCTTGCTAAAGGAGCTCAGGGTAAAGGCGATGGACTGACCAAGCATGTCTCCAGACCTAAACCCTATTGAGCATCTGTGGGGCATCCTCAAATGAAAGGTGGAGGAGCGCAATGTCTCTAACATCCACCAGCTCCATGATGTCATCATGGAGGAGTGGAAAAGGACTCCAGTGGAAACTTGTGCAGCTAAAGGTGAACTCCATGCCCAGGAGGGTTAAGGCAGTGTTGGAAAACAATGGTGTCCACACAAAATATTGAAACTTTGAGCCCAATTTGGACATTTTGACGTAGGGGTGTACTCACTTTTGTTGTCAGTGGTTTAGACATTAATGGCTGTGTGTTGAGGGGGCAGCAGATTTTTATGGTTATACAAGCTGTACACTCACTACTTTACATTGTAGCAAAGTGTCATTTCTTCAGTGTTGTCACATGAAAAGATATAATAAAATATTTACAAAAATGTGAGGGGTGTACTCACTTTTCGTGAGATACTGTATAAAGGGAGATTTTCTTTCACCTGCTGTCCCATAGCAAAGCAGGAAGTAAGAGGAAATCCTTCCAGAGGGAATCCCTGGTTGTCAGTATGGTCTCCAGAACTAGTGTCCTAATTGGAAGAATTCCCCTCTGTTTCTGTTCTGGTGACAACCAAAAAAATGGATTTTTGTAAAATCTTACCGTAAAATCCTTTTCTCTTAAGCTCATTGACAGACGTAGTCCTCCTTGATTAATATCAACTCGGGTTATACTGCCCTCTACAGGAGTAGGACTAGACCGGAAAGAAAACGTTCTGGCCACACCCTAGGGGCAGTCCCAGAGGGTATATCCTCTCACTTCCTGCTACAGCAAATCAGTTATGTCACAAAGCAGTGTTTAGAGAATTTAACCCAACCCAACTCAAAAACAGAGGGGCGGGTACTACGTCTGTCAATGAGCTTAAGAGAAAAGGATTTTACGGTAAGATTTTACAAAAATCCATTTTTCTATGACGCTCATTGACAGACGTAGTCCTCCTTGATTAATATCAACTCGGGACGTCCCAAAGCAGTGCCACAAATGAGGGGTGGGAAAATGGAAATCAAAATCCAATCTAGAAGGCCCAACCGGTGCCAACTAGAAGTTTAAAAGGCTCATCAATCAAAAGATGAGACTCAACAGAAATTCCAACGGAAAAAAACTCTCGAGGTAGACCACCGGTCTCCTCAAATTGCGGTCTGCAAAACCTTGCGGCCAAATGAGGCATCCACCGATGCCATCACATCAACTTTATAAAATTTTGTAAAGGTATGCACCGACTACCAGGTAGCCGCCTTGCACACCTGGACCACTGACGCCTGATGGCGGTAGGCCCATGAAGTACTGAGCGCTCGAGTGGCCTTAACAGGGAATGGAGGATTCCGACCCTTAATAGACTAAGCCTGTACCACCGTCTGTCTAATCCATCTGGAGATAGTCGCGGCAGATGCAGGCAACCCCTTTCTGGGGCCATCCGTGATCACAAAAAGTGAATCAGTCTTACGGAACAATTCCGTAGTCTTCAGGTATACCCTGATTGCCCACACCACATCCAAGGAATGCAACGCACATTCCAGAGGATGACTGGGCTTAGGTAGCACAATATCTTCATTCAGATGAAAGTCTGAAAACCACCTTAGGAAAAAAAGATGACTTCGGATGAAGAACTACCTTATTCCTATGAATCCCCAGATATGGGGAATGACACAATAATGCAGCCAGTTCTGACCCTGCGTGCAGAAGTGATAGCCACCAAGAAGGCCACCTTCTGGGATAATGAAAGCAAGGGAATCTCCCTGATATTTTCAAAGGGAGGTTTCTGAAGAACCGACAACACCAAATTAAGATCCCAGGGTGGTAAGGGCGCGCGCACTGGCGAAGCCAAGTGCTGCACCTCCTGGATGAAATTCCGCACCAAGGAATGAGTAGCCAGAGGCTTCTGGAAGAAGATTGCTAATGCTGAAACCTGACCCTTGATAGTGCTCAAGGATAGTTTCTGCTCAACCCCCTTTTGCAGAAAAAACCAAGATTCGGGTCACCGAATAGGTACGTGGGGGAAAACTCCTACGATTCACACCACGCAATATAAGCCTTCCATGTGCGATAATAGACTTTGCTGGAAGTCGCTTTTCTTGCTTTAATTAGAGTAGGAATAACTGAAGCTGACAATTCCTTGTCCTTCAGTACCTGGGTCTCAATGGCCAGGCCGTTAAAGCCAGCGACTGTAAAGCACGATGGAAGATCGGTCCTTGAGACCGCAGATCCTTCCTGAGAAGAAGTCTCCAAGGAGCGTCCGCGACTAGTCTTGCCCAAGTCGGCGTACCCGGCTTGACGAGGCTAGCCCGGAATTACCGGGATAACTGGAGTTCTCTCCACCTCTATCCTGCGGAGAAATCTCAGCAGTAACTTGAGAAGGGGGAAGACATACAGTAGCTGATACTTCCCCTACGGGGCGCTCAGCGCGTCTGCTGCGTCCGCTAGAGGATCGCGGGCGCGAGCCCTGTTGAGCCAACAGATCCATCTCCGGGGTGCCCCATTGAAGGGACAGCTGGTGAAATACCTCTGGATGAAGAGACTATTCCTCTTGATCCAGAATCTGACGGCTGAAATAATCTGCCTGTCCACCC
This sequence comes from Pelophylax lessonae, assembly GCF_965119305.1. NCBI lineage: Eukaryota > Metazoa > Chordata > Amphibia > Anura > Ranidae > Pelophylax > Pelophylax lessonae. The sequence continues at coordinate 134,194,515 of NC_138773.1, forward strand.
CCGTGATAAATATCGCGGAGAGACCTGGAACAACTGTTCCCCCAATAGGAATGTTGGCCACTTCTATGGCCGCCAGGGCACTCTTGGTGCCCCTTGGTGATCGACATAAGTCATGACCGAGGCATAGTCCGATTGGATCCGAACCGGGCTGCCCTGGAGCTGCTCGGTCCAGTAAATGAGACAAAGCCTGATCGCTCTCAGTTCCAACACATTTATCGGTAACCTGGAATTTATCAGAAGAAATGACTTCCCCTGGCTGAGCATCGGAGACCGAAGCCACCAGACCAGAGCCTCCCTGGTCCGCTCGCTCAATCGGATCCGATTGTCCAGGGAATCGGGATTCCGATTCCATATGAGAAGAATCTCCTCTTTGAGAGGAGACTGGGCAAACGGTACTGCCTCTAAAGAGGCGACCATCAATCCCAGCCAGTTGACGGACAGCAACATCCGAATCATTGTCTGAATCTTCTGGAGTTTCTCCGCATGGAGAAACACTCTTGCCAAGGATGTATCCAAAATTAGGCCCAGATAGTTCAGTCTCCTGGTGGGAACCAGGGATGATCTTTGGGAAAAGCAACGAAAACGCTGATGTCCTGCGAAGATGGGGATATGAAGATAGGCATCCTAAATGTCTATGGACGCCAGGAAATCCCCCTGATGCAGGGAGGCCACCACTGTATGGATGGACTCTATCTCTTCCAAGACCAGAATTGGACGCACCTAGCCCTTTTTCCTGGGCATTGTGAACAGGTTCGACTAGAACACCTCCAAGGAATGGTAACTACCACTGCTTGTTGCATCAAGCTGTCCCCCGCAAAGCTTTTTAAGCGACCCGGGGATGTCGAATATTGTAAGGGAAGAATCGCACCGGTGGAAGTGATCGAAGCTCGATCTTGTATCCCGACCATATGACCTCGCGAACCCCTTTATCCGGGATTCTGGAAAGCCCTGGATCCGGAAACCGGTAAAGACGTCCCCCCACCCTAGAGATGGGTGGGGCCCATTCTGTCAATCCAACGGGATAACAGTGGGTTTATTTAGTCTGGAAATCGGTGAGTCCACTATTGGTGGTACCGTCCATCTTTGTAATGAGGGATTCCTCAAAATGATAGCGCCTAGCAATGCGTTTGGAAATAGCAGGGGCTCGTTTACGGACGACCCCATTTGAGCAAGGGAAACCCTTCATCATTTTGGTAGGCTTGCTAGTACCAAAAAAGGAATACGAGTCTCCGCTACCTCTGCCGGTGTAACCTCAAGATTTAAGGTTTCCCGGACAGACACAACTAGTGCTTCCACCAACGCTTCTTGTGCTATGGCAGAGGCAGAAGCGTCCTCCTCACTGTCTGAGGAGACCGTACCTGAGACAACAACCCCAGAAAAGGGGCTGCAATGACCAGCTCAGAATCCGTATCTGAAGTATCAGATGACATAGGGGTAGGCGGGGGTCGCTCTACTTGACCCCCGTCCCTGACAGGCTACCTCCACCCGGGATACCAAAGACTCCAAAACTGCTGATAATGCATCATCACAAATGGGGTACTGGAGGGTCCTGCGGCCACCCTGAGGGGATCAGGTGGGGATACATGTGTGGCAGGGTTCATGTAACAAGACACTTGCCAGCAAACACAAAAAAATTAATTGCAAGAAAAAAAAAAAAAACATTTTTCTTTTTTTTTTTTTGCTTTTTTTAACTTAGTCCCCCAGCGCAATAGCGCCCCTCAGTCTACCTGCTTGGACCCCTCAGAAAGAGAGAGAGAGACCCCAAGGTTCACCTGATGCACAGAAGTTTCTTATCAACTTGCTTCCAGCACTGTCTGTTACAGACAGGAAGTCTTTGGCTTGCTTTCCCTGGGCCAAGGAGGCGGCTCCGCCCCTTTACACGCCTTCCGGCGCCTCCCAATTACTCCACGAGGTGTTTGGTCACCTCAAACATGGCCGCCCCCATGCTGGAGACACAAGGCTACGCAAATATGGCGGCCTCGTGCGATATGCAAGAAAAAATGGCGGCGGTCTGTATAGGATAGCGGCGGCTTGCAAGCTAGCAGCGGCCTGCGGGAGGTGTGCATTTGGCCTGTGCGGCCTACGGGAATGCTTCGGCCTGCGGGAGGTGTCCTCGGCCTGCGGGAGGCTGTGCGGCCTGTGGAAGTGACCGGCTTTCTGGAGGGATAGCAATCTGTGGCTGCAGTAACTCAGGCATAGGCATCGGCCTGTGTACACACTATGACAGGTAGGATACCTCTATCCTCATGGTAATGCCTTTTAGTAGTCTGCCACTGACTTCAGTCACCCTTACAGTCATATAGTGACTTTAGATCGTCAGCTCCCAAACCAAGCCTCCTGGTTTCTATTCAAAAATCACACTCAAAATTGGGGGATCTGTGACCTGTTATAGGATAGAGGGGAGACCCAGAAACTGAGTGTCCGACCATCCCAGAGAGGGGCCCGCGTCCACCAACAAACCCAACAGGGGGAGAGGGGGAACATTCTACTCACCATACCGGAACCAGGCGGGTGCCAACTCCTGACAGAACCCCTCTCCACCGGGGTGGGGGGGCTGTCGACCAATACGGATGCCGTGACTCTGCTGGTCATTGGCGTCCAGGCGAGACGTTTAACTCGCAGGGTCAGTCCCCGTCCAGTGGGACTATGTCGCGGCTGACCCAGCGCGGAGCTATGGCCTGCACGCACTCGTAGGCTGAACTGGGGTGACCACTGTATCTCAACATCCAGCCCGTCGCCCAGTTTCAGCGTACTTGCTTGAAGATCTCACAGGAACACTGGAGAAAAAAAGCTGTCTAAAAAAGTATTTCTAAAAAAAATCCTGCCAGGACCGAAGATCCTAGCAAGGAATCTAGGTCCTTACTCCTAACTAGACAGAAAAAAACTGATTTGCTAGAGCAGGAAGTGAGAGGATATACCCTCTGGGACTGCCCCTAGGGTGTGGCCAGAACATTTTCTTTCCTGTCTAGTTCTACTCCTGTAGAGGGCAGTATAACCCGAGTTGATATTAATCAAGGAGGACTACGTCTGTCAATGAGCGACAGAGAAATTAGAGATTTTCTATCACTTTCCCTCTCAGTGATAACAGCAAACAGGACAAATAGATAGGGTGAATCTCCCCTAAAAGGGACATGGACAGCAATAGAAAAAACCTGACAGGTGTTACAATCCCTCTCCACTATCCAAAAAGATGCCGATAATGAATATATCTTTTTTGCTAAGCTGTATTTTACCAAAGTGTTTTTTGTATCATAACCTCTTTCATTCATATAAGTATATAAAGATTTATACATATTACAGAAAAAACCTATGTATAAACTATATATGCTATATAATCAAAAGTATTGGGATGCCTGCCTTTATACACACATGAACATTAATGGCATCCCAATTTTAGTCTGTAGGATTTAATATTGAGCTGGCCCACCCTTTGCAGTGTTAACAGTTTCAACTCTTCTGGAAAAGTCTGTCCACAAGGTTTAGGAGTGTGTCTATGGGAGTGTTTGACCATTCTTCCAGAAGCGCATTTGTGAGGTCAGACACTGACGCTGGACGAGAAGGCCTGGCTCGCAGTCTCCACTCTAATTTATCCTAAAGGTGTTCTATAGGGTTGAGGTCATGATTCTGTGCAGGCCAGTCAAGTTCCTCCACCCCAAACATGCTCATCCATGTCTTTATGGACCTTGCTTAGTGCACTGATGCACAATCATAGAAAAAAAGTGAAAAAATGTGCTTAAATAAAAATATAACAATTGAGCTGAAACTTAATTGTGAGATAGACAAAAATGACAAACCAAACTAGAATAAAGTTGCGCTATGCAAAAAAATAAAACACAGTGAACCAATAAATTGTGCATCAAAACAATTTGAACTGTCTAAGATGAACAGAAAGAAAGTCCTTTCACTGCCATGATAAACACCAGTTCAAAATTAACAAATTAAGAAAAAGTCCAACAAATATCTTCCACGTGATATTTATACCCTCCGCCACCAAAGATTAGCCGGCCGGCTATGCTGTTTACATGCGGTTCTATGCCGCACAATTGTAAGTGCAACCTTTTATATAGCAAATAAAGTTATAAATGGTTTTACACTATGACGCGTTTTCTGTTACATTTTTGGGAAATGTCTCTATACGAGAGGATCTGAAGTTAGACCAATGCTGCATGGCTCTTAAGGGAGACTGCATCCTTTATAGTTTATCCCTCTTTTAGGATTAAAAGGCCCTGGCTGGGTTAAGCCAAAAGTGTTACTGACCTCTCTCCTAAGAGAACCGGTTTATCGGGTACGCAGGCATTCTTGATTCGGTGGAGGTCGCATCACTACTTTGGTGGGGGAGGGTGTAAATATCACGTTGAAGATATTTGTTGAACTTTTTCTTCATTCGTTAATTTTGCACTGGTGTTTATCATGGCAGTGAAAGGACTTTCTTTCGTTGGTTCATCTTACACAGTTCACATTGTTCTGATACACAATTTATTGGTTGACTGTGTGTTTTTAGTATAGCGCAACTTTATTCTAGTTTGATGCACAATCATGTTTGAAGAGAAAGGGGCCATCCCCAAACTGTTCCCTCAAAGTTGGGAGCATGAAATTGTCCAAAATTCTCCACCAAATTATTTGGACCAGTGCACAAAGCAAGGTCCATAAAGACATGAATGAGTGAGTATTGGTTGGAGAAACTTGACTGACCTGCACAGAGTCGTGACCTCAATCAGATAGAACACCTTTTGGATGAATTGGAGCAGAGACTGCGAGCCAGGCCTTCTCATATAACATTAGTGCCTGACCCCACAAATGAACTTCTGGAAGAATGGTCAAACATTCCCATAGACACACTCCTAAACCTTGTGGACAGCCTTCCCAAAAGAGCTGAAGCTGTTATAGCTGCAAAGGGTGGACCAACTCAATATTGAACCCTACGGACTAAGACTGGTATGTCAGGTGCGTGTAAAGGCAGGCATCCCAGTACTTTTGACAATATCTTGTATTTGCCGCCTCCCCCCAAAAAGCTTTAGATATTTCAAAATTTTAGGCTGCTTTGACAGACAAAGCTCCTACACTGTGGAAAAGCTTGTCCACTTGTCCACCAGTCATCTTCCAGGACAGCACAGCAGAGAGAGATGATTGGCTCCAAGTGACAGGGAACAGAATAAAAAAATAGAGGTTAAAAACCCCCACCCACCACCTTGTTTCTCAGTTTTTAAATGTGTTTCCCCTTTGCAGCAAAATGTTTGGTATGTTGCTGACTTGAAAGCCACAGGGCTGGAGTGTCCCGCTGGGAGGCAGAGTTACAAAGCTGGGAAGGGCTGCACTTCTCATGCAAGGCTAGGGCCTCTCTACAGGGTGTAGATACATTTCGAGTCTCCCTGGGCACAGAGAAAGTGTATCCTGGTACTCCATAGAATTAAGCAACCCTTTCTCTGGTGAAAGAGCACTGGGCTGGGATAAGGGGGATTTGTAGCCAAGGAAAATCGGAGGCAGCCGCCAGAAAGGGGGCACAGCGAGCGCAAGCATAGAGCAAGCCTCATTATCGCTGCCGGGACTGGCGACACTTCTTGCGGTGGGGCTAGCCTTTTTTTTATGATGGCTGCATCCGTTAGACCAAAAGGTCAAAAAGCCAGCAACCCAAATGCTTCTTCGTTATGAAACTTTATTTGAGTAATTACAGCAGTTGTAACATCATTAACCACTTGCCGACCGCCGCACGACTATCTACGTCGGCGGTCAGCCCCTCACAGGCAAACTAACGTAGGGCTACGTCGCTTGCTTGTGAGGGTCTAGGGAGCGAGCGCGCGCCCCCGGAGGCGCGCTCCCGCTCCCGCGTGGTCACGGACCCCCCCGCGCGTGTGACCAGTGGACCCGATGTCCGCCGGCCACTCGGCGATCGGCGGGGAGAATGTCAGGCAGCTTGTGTAAACAAGCCACCTGTCATTCTCCTCGCTGTAAAGACACTGATCACATGGATCTACTATGTAGATCCGTTGATCAGTGTCCTTACAGCTCAAGCCACAGCCAATCACAGTAGAAAGCACGCCCCTAGGGACACACACAGCCCCTCCCTCCCAAATAAAGTTAACCCCTTCACTACCAGTGTATTTTTACAGTAACAGTGCATATATATAGCACTGATTACTGTAGAAACGTCACTGGTAACCCCAAAAGTGTCAAAAATGTCAGTCAAGGGTCCGATCTGTCCGCCGCAATGTCGCAGTACCGCAAAAAAAATCGCAGATCGCCGCCATTACGCGTTAAAAAAAAAAACAACAAAAATTACAAAAATCTTTCCCTTTGTTAGTAAACGCGATAACTTTTGCGCAAACCAATCAAAATACGCTTTTTGCGATTTTTTTTACCAAACATAGGTAGCATAAAACAAATTGGCCGAAAATGTTAAAAAATTTTGATTTTTACATTTTTTTGGGGGGGAATTTCATATAAAAAAATGTGAAAAATATTGCTATTTTTGCAAAATTGACGCTCTTTTTTTGTTTATAGCGCGTGATCTAAAAATCGCACAGGTGATCAAATACCACCAAAAGAAAGCTCTGTTTGTGGGAAAAAAAGGACGCCAAATTCGTTTAGATACAGCGTCGCACGACCGCGCAATTGTCCGTTAAAGTCACGCAGTGCCGAATCGCAAAATATCCCCTGGTCGGAATGGGGGTAAAATCTTCCGGGGCTTAAGTGGTTAAAATGCTAACGTGTTTTGGCCAAGGCTTTACTCACAGCGTTGGTTAGTGTCTGCCAGAAAGGGGACTCGCTGCCTAGGAGGAGAGCGAGCAGCCTGCTAGACTGCCTGAACCTAGATATAGCCAGCAGAGGAGTAGCAGATCCATGGGTCCTCTCCTGGAATGGATAGAGAAGACAATTTGCCTGTGGCTGCAGAAAATGAGAATACCATGAGGGGTGAGTCCTACTTTGCTGGCAGGTGGGGGGCCCTTACCCACAGCCCTGCATATGAAACATGAAACACTAGGTGTCAGGAGGATACACTGATGTGAGATTTAGTTTGTTCCCCTAGAGTCAAGTGGAGCAACCCAAAAGAGCTCTCAAAAGCCACCTAAATCCAAAGCCAGAACAAAGTGTAGATACTATGGTATATAGTAGGGGTCTCAGATAATTAAACAGATACCAAGGGAATACCAACCCAATAATTAAAAAGCAGCAAAAAAGGGGGATAAATGTAAAGTGGGCGTTAAAAGATGATCCCTGGATATTTAAATTCAAATCACATATACACAAATATATCAAAAGTAGAAAAAATGTTTATTAATACATAGAAAAATGTTAAAACAGAAAGTTTATCAAAGGGGCATAGAAAAGCCCACATACTTCGCTTTTTAGACATTTTGTTATGTTACAGCCTTATTCCACAATGGATTCAATTTATTATTTTCCTTAACTACTTCCCATCCGCGCTACAGCCTATATACGGCTGCAGCGCGGACTCGAATTTTCGGGAGGCCGTTTTTAAACGGTGACACGCCTCCCAGTGACACGCCCCCCGCGCGCTCCCGCGAGCGCGCAGCGGGGAGAATCTGTGTCGGCCATGTCCCTTGGACACGGCCGAACACAGATCGTGGTGAATGGCCAATCACAGCGGCCATTCACCACGTGATCGGATCATCCAATGAGAGATGATCTCATATGTAAACATATGAGATCATCTGTCATCGCCGGCGCTCCTTCCTCACACGGAGCCTACGGTGTGAGGAAGGAGGGAGAGCTGCACAGCGCCAGGGACAAAGAGACATGTAATCAGGGCACTGATCACCAGTGCCCTGATTACTAAAAGGTAAAAAACATACACAGTGCCCCCCCATCAGTGCCCACAGTGCCCGCCATCAGTGTCCCCCATCAATGCCCACAATCAGTGCCCATAGTGCTGCCAGTCAGTGCCCATCAGTGCCTGCTCATCTAGGCACTGATAAGCACTGACTGGCAGCACTATGGGCACTGAGTGTGGGCACTGATGGTGCTGCCCATCAGTGCTCATCAGTGCTGCCCATCAGTGCCACCCGTCAGTGTCCATCAGTGCCATCCGCCAGTGCCCATCAGTGCCGCCTCTCAGTGCCCAGCAGTGCCGCCCGGCAGTGCCGCCTCTCAGTGCCCAGCAGTGCCACCTCAGTGCCCAGCAGTGCCACCTCTCAGTGCCCAGCAGTGCCGCCTATCAGTGCTCATCAGTGCCGCCTATCAGTGCTCATCAGTGCCACCTATCAGTGCCACCTATCAGTGCCACCTATCAGTGCTCATCATTGCGGCATATTAGTACCTCCTCATCAGTGCCCATAAGTGCCACCTCATCAGTGCCCATAAGTGCCACCTCATCAGTGCCCATCAGTGCAGCCTATCAGTGCCCATCAGTGCCGCCTCATCAGCGCCCTTCAGTGAAGGAGAAAAATTTATTTTCAAAATTTACTCACAGAAAATAAGAAAAACTTTTTTTTTTTTTTCAAAATTTTCTGTCTTTATTCTTTTTTTTTTGTAAAAAATAGAAAAACCCAGAGATGATTAAATACCACCAAAAGAAAGCTCTATTTGTGTGAAAAAAATGATAAAAATTTCAAATGGGTACAGTGTAGCATGACCGCGCAATTGTCAGTCAAAGTGTGACAGCGCTGAAAGCTGAAAATTGGCCTGGATGGGAAGGGTGTTTAAGTGCACAGTAGGCAAGTGGTTAAAATTCTACAAACAATACCCCATAATAACAATGGGAAAGAAGTGTGGTTGAAATCTTTTCAAATTTAATCAAATTAAAAAAAGGAAAAAAATCACTTGTACATAAGTAGTCACAGCCTTTGCCATGACACTCAAAATTGAGCTCAGGTGCTTCCTGTCTCCGTTTAATAAAACTTGATTGGAGTCAACCTGTGGTTAATTTTGTATATTGGACATGATTTGGAAAGGCACACACCTGTCTATAAAAGGTCCCACCATTCCTACAGTAAAGCATGGTGGTAGCAGCATAAGGCTGTGGAGATGTTTTTCAGTGGCAGGAACTGGGAGACTAGTCAGGATTGGGGGAAAGATGAATGCAGCAATGTACAGAGACATCCTTGATGAAAACCTGCTCAAGAGTAGTGATGTCGCGAACCTAAAATTCGCGGTTCGCGAACGGCGAACGCGAACATCGGCAAATGTTCGCGAACCGGCGAACCGCCATAGACTTCAATAGGCAGGCGAATTTTAAAACACACAGGGACTCTTTCTGGCCACAATAGTGATGGAAAAGTTGTTTCAAGGGGACTAACACCTGGACTGTGGCATGCCGGAGAGGGATCACGCAAAAAAAAGTTCTTAAAAATTATAATTTTTTGATAGAGAGCCAATTATTGGAAAAATTAAAAAAAAATAAAAATAAAAAATTTCTTTGGATTTAGCATCTGGGGGGTCTAAAAAGTGTACCTGTGAAGTTTCAGCTCTGTAGCATGTCCAGAACCCCTAAAAAACAGCATTTTTCTTATATTTTCAGGAATATGGCTTCTCTGCGGCTGGCTTTTTCTCTTGCAGGCATTTAGCGGGCATTTTTTTAGGCAGGCATGTCATTTTTTGTATTTAGTGTCTGGGGGGGTCTAAAAAGTGTACCTGTCAAGTTTCAGCTCTGTAGCATGTCCAGAACCCCTAAAAAACAGCATTTTTCTTATATTTTCAGGAATACGGCTTCTCTGCGGCTGGCTTTTTCTCTTGCAGGCATTTATCGGGCATTTTTTTAGGCAGGCATGTCATTTTTTGTATTTAGTGTCTGGGGGGTCTAAAAAGTGTACCTGTCAAGTTTCAGCTCTGTAGCATGTCCAGAACCCCTAAAAAACAGCATTTTTCTTATATTTTCAGGAATACGGCTTCTCTGCGGCTGGCTTTTTCTCTTGCAGGCATTTATCGGGCATTTTTTTAGGCAGGCATGTCATTTTTTGTATTTAGTGTCTGGGGGGTCTAAAAAGTGTACCTGTCAAGTTTCAGCTCTGTAGCATGTCCAGAACCCCTAAAAAACAGCATTTTTCTTATATTTTCAGGAATACGGCTTCTCTGCGGCTGGCTTTTTCTCTTGCAGGCATTTATCGGGCATTTTTTTAGGCAGGCATGTCATTTTTTGTATTTAGTGTCTGGGGGGTCACAAAAGTGTACCTGTCAAGTTTCAGCTCTGTAGCATGTCCAGAACCCCTAAAAAACAGCATTTTTCTTATATTTTCAGGAATACGGCTTCTCTGCGGCTGGCTTTTTCTCTTGCAGGCATTTATCGGGCATTTTTTTAGGCAGGCATGTCATTTTTTGTATTTAGTGTCTGGGGGGTCTAAAAAGTGTACCTGTCAAGTTTCAGCTCTGTAGCATGTCCAGAACCCCTAAAAAACAGCATTTTTCTTATATTTTCAGGAATACGGCTTCTCTGCGGCTGGCTTTTTCTCTTGCAGGCATTTATCGGGCATTTTTTTAGGCAGGCATGTCATTTTTTGTATTTAGTGTCTGGGGGGTCACAAAAGTGTACCTGTCAAGTTTCAGCTTTGTAGCATGTCCAGAACCCCTAAAAAACAGCATTTTTCTTATATTTTCAGGAATACGGCTTCTCTGCGGCTGTCTTTTTCTCTTGCAGGCATTTATCGGGCATTTTTTTAGGCAGGCATGTCATTTTTTGTATTTAGTGTCTGGGGGGTCACAAAAGTGTACCTGTCAAGTTTCAGCTCTGTAGCATGTCCAGAACCCCTAAAAAACAGCATTTTTCTTATATTTTCAGGAATACGGCTTCTCTGCGGCTGGCTTTTTCTCTTGCAGGCATTTATCGGGCATTTTTTTAGGCAGGCATGTCATTTTTTGTATTTAGTGTCTGGGGGGTCTAAAAAGTGTACCTGTCAAGTTTCAGCTCTGTAGCATGTCCAGAACCCCTAAAAAACAGCATTTTTCTTATATTTTCAGGAATACGGCTTCTCTGCGGCTGGCTTTTTCTCTTGCAGGCATTTATCGGGCATTTTTTTAGGCAGGCATGTCATTTTTTGTATTTAGTGTCTGGGGGGTCACAAAAGTGTACCTGTCAAGTTTCAGCTCTGTAGCATGTCCAGAACCCCTAAAAAACAGCATTTTTCTTATATTTTCAGGAATACGGCTTCTCTGCGGCTGTCTTTTTCTCTTGCAGGCATTTATCGGGCATTTTTTTAGGCAGGCATGTCATTTTTTGTATTTAGTGTCTGGGGGGTCACAAAAGTGTACCTGTCAAGTTTCAGATCTGTAGCATGTCCAGAACCCCTAAAAAACAGCATTTTTCTTATATTTTCAGGAATACGGCTTCTCTGCGGCTGTCTTTTTCTCTTGCAGGCATTTATCGGGCATTTTTTTAGGCAGGCATGTCATTTTTTGTATTTAGTGTCTGGGGGGGTCACAAAAGTGTACCTGTCAAGTTTCAGATCTGTAGCATGTCCAGAACCCCTAAAAAACAGCATTTTTCTTATATTTTCAGGAATACGGCTTCTCTGCGGCTGTCTTTTTCTCTTGCAGGCATTTATCGGGCATTTTTTTAGGCAGGCATGTCATTTTTTGTATTTAGTGTCTGGGGGGTCTAAAAAGTGTACCTGTCAAGTTTCAGCTCTGTAGTATGTCCACAACCCAAAAAAAACAGCATTTTTCTTATGATTTTTAGTAGAAAACTAATGCAGTGTCTTTCCAGCTGTCTTTTTTTCTTTCTGGCAAGCTGAAATATGATATGCCAAGGCAAACATGCCTATCAGTTGAGCTATGACACAGACAACACTGCACACATGGGGAAATATGTAAAACAAAAAACAGGAAAAGGAAATTAGGTGACGGTAACAAAACATGATATTGTGATTGGCCAAATAAAAAGTCACCTCGCGATGAGGTCGCGCCAAAGTCGCGCTAAGTCGCGCCAAAGTCGCACTGGAAGCGACGCTACTTTAGTGGTAGCGGCAGTGTAAACCAGCACTAAAACATCCAGTGTGTGAATACGATCAGGTATGATGTTTTATCGGTCAAGTAGTGTAAGGGTTACGCCCGTTGCCCGCTTCACAGTGACAGACCAAACTCTGACAGACCAAACTCCCCGTTTAACAGTCAGTCAGTCCATTTGCACAACCGCAAACTCCCAATTTGCACAAGGTTGGATACCAAGCTAGCCATGTCCCGTTCCTTGTCCTCACTGACATCATTGAAGGTCTCTTCCTCCACCCAGCCACATACAACACCAAGGGTCCCCGAAAGGTGAGAACAAGCCCCCTGGGACGCCTGCTGTGGCTGGTATTCCACCTCCTCAAAGCCACCTTCCTCCTCTGACTTCTCTTCTTCAGACTCCTCTCTCTGCGTTGCCACAGGTCCAGCAATTGACAACGACAAGGCTGCTTCTGGTGGTGATGAGGACCACAACTCTTCCTCTTCATGCTCATCTACAGCCTGATCCAGTACTCTTCGCAGGGCACGCTCCAGAAAAAACGCATATGGGATGAGGTCGATGATGTTGCCTTGGGTTCGACTGACCACCAGGGTTGTCATCTCCGCAAAAGGACGCATGAGCCTACAGCCATTGTTCATGAGCATTCAGTAACGCGGCCAAAAAATACCCAGCTCCGCAGAAAGAATGAAAGAAAATGAATGTTTTTTTTTATGAAAAATTATCCTGCGGATCGCTTTTGGTCTGTACACAATGAAGCAACGACCTTATCATCTGGGGTGTGCCAACACAATCCTAGAGGTGATCGCTTCATTGTGATACGCAAGCCCCTTCACCACGACAAGGTAACGATCACGAAGGGGAATTGACACATGTATGTGCCTTTTTTTTTGTTTTTTGTTTTTTTGCAGCCACAGTGTAGCACCAGAGGCCAGAAAAATTAGGCATGTACACATGCATGAAAAAGTAGGTATTGTTGCAGCCGCTGCTGTAGCAGCGGCCTGAAAAATTGAGGTTTTAAGGCAGAAAGTGCACTAAAACATTGCTGCTTGAACCGTAGTTGGTGGCGGAGACGTCACGTAAGTCATCCGGCATGCAGAGAATGATTATATACAGCAGCGTGTGGACCATTTTTAGGCCAAGGCATCTCAGTCATCACCAGGCCTTTTTTAGTCAAATGCATCCCCCACTGTCAGTCCCTTCGGGATCCATGCCTCATTCATCTTAATAAACGTGAGGTAATCAAGACTTTTTTGACCTAGGCGACTTCTCTTCTCAGTGACAATACCTCCTGCTGCGCTGAAGGTCCTTTCTGACAGCACACTTGAAGCGGGGCAGGCCAGAAGTTCAATGGCAAACTGGGATAGCTCAGGCCACAGGTCAAGCCTGCACACCCAGTAGTCAAGGGGTTCATCGCTCCTCAGAGTGTCGATATCTGCAGTTAAGGCAAGGTAGTCTGCTACCTGTCGGTCGAGTCGTTCTCTGAGGGTGGACCCCGAAGGGCTGTGGCGATGCATAGGACTAAAAAAGCTCCGCATGTCCTCCATCAACAAGACGTCTGTAAAGCGTCCTGTCCTTGCCGGCGTGGTTGTGGTGGTAGGAGGAGGATTACTTTCACCTCTTCCCCTGTTGGATTCCCGTTGTGCTGTGACATCACCCTTATACGCTGTGTAGAGCATAGTTTTTAACTTATTTTGTAGCTGCTGCATCCTTTGCGACTGCCGGTAATTGGGTAACATGTCACAGACTTTCTGCTTATACCGGGGGTCTAGTAGCGTGGCCACCCAGTACAGGTCGTTCTCCTTCAGCCTTTTTATACGAGGGTCTCTCAACAGGCATGACAGCATGAAAGACCCCATTTGGACAAGGTTGGATGCCGAGCTACTCATGTCCAATTCCTCGTCCTCACTGATGTCATTGAAGGTGTGTTCTTCCCCCCAGCCACGTACAACACCACGGGTACCAGATAGGTGACAACGAGCACCCTGGGATGCCTGCTGTGGTTGGTGTTCCTCCTCCTCAAAGCCACATTCCTCCTCTGACTCCTCTTCCTCACACTCCTCTTCCAGTGTTGCCGCAGGTCCAGCAATCGATGGTAAGGCTGTTTCTGGTGGTGGTGATGGTGACCACAACTCTTCCTCTTCCTCTTCACGCTCATCTACGGCCTGATCCAGCACTCTTCGCAGGGCACGCTCCAGGAAAAAAACATATGGGATGATGTCGCTGATGGTGCCTTCAGTGCGACTCACTAGGTTTGTCACCTCCTCAAAAGGACGCATGAGCCTACAGGCATTGCGCATGAGCGTCCAGTAGCGTGGCAAAAAAATACCCAGCTCCGCAGAGGCTGTCCTAGCACCCCGGTCATACAAATACTCGTTGACCGCTTTTTCTTGTTGGAGCAGGCGGTCGAACATTAGCAGTGTTGAATTCCAACGTGTCGGGCTGTCGCAAATCAAGCGCCTCACTGGCATGTTGTTTCGCCGCTGAATATCTGCAAAGTGCGCCATGGCCGTGTAGGAACGCCTGAAATGGCCACACACCTTCCTGGCCTGCTTGAGGACGTCCTGTAAGCCTGGGTACTTCTGCACAAAACGTTGCACAATCAGATTCAACACATGTGCCATGCACGGCACATGTGTCAACTTGCCCAAATTCAATGCCGCCAACAAATTGCTCCCGTTGTCACACACCACTTTGCCGATCTCCAGTTGGTGCGGGGTCAGCCACTGATCCACCTGTGCATTCAGGGCGGACAGTAGTGCTGGTCCGGTGTGACTCTCTGCTTTCAGGCAAGTCAACCCCAAGACAGCGTGACACTGTCGTATCCGGCATGTGGAATAGCCCCTGGGGAGCTGGGGGGGTGCAGTTGGTGTGGAGCAAGACGCAACAGCAGAAGAGGACTCAGCCGAGGAGGTTAGCAAAGAGGATGGAGTAGGAGGAGTAGAGGAGGTGGCAGCAGGCCTGCCTGCAAGTCGTGGCGGTGTCACCAACTCCTCTGCAGCAGAGCCACGCATTCCATGCTTGGCAGCCGCCAGCAGGTTTACCCAATGCGCAGTGTACGTTATATACCTGCCCTGACCGTGCTTTGCAGACCAGCTATCAGTGGTCAGATGGACCCTTGCCCCAACACTGTGTGCCAGACGTGACATGATTTCTTTTTCCACAATAGAGTACAGGTTGGGGATTGCCTTTTGTGAAAAATAATTTCGGCCGGGTACCTTCCACTGCGGTGTCCCAATAGCGACAAATTTTTTGAAGGCCTCAGACTCCACCAGCTTGTATGGTAAAAGCTGGCGGGCTAAGAGTTCCGACAAGCCAGCTGTCAGACGCCGGGCAAGGGGGTGACTCTGCGAGATTGGCTTTTTGCGCTCAAACATTTCCTTCACAGACACCTGACTGTGGGCAGGTGACGAGCAGGAACTGCTGAAGGTGAGAGGCGGAGGGGCGGGTTGTTGATAGGGGGCATGGAGGACAGCAGTGGTTGACGTGGCTGAAGATGCTGGACCAGGAGGAGGATGGTGGCTTTCAGTTTGTGTGCTGCTTTTACTCATGTGTTGATCCCATAGGCGTTTGTGATGTGAGATCATGTGCCTTCGCAAAGCAGTTGTACCTAGGTGGGTGTTGGACTTCCCACGACTCAGTTTCTTTTGGCACAGGTTACAAATGGCATCGCTGATATCAGAGGCAGACACACAAAAAAAATGCCACACTGCTGAGCTTTGCAAGGACGGCATTCTGGTGGTGGCAACAGCTTGCGTTGATTGGCGTGCTGTCTGGCTGACCCCGGGTGCCGAATCTACATGCTGTCTGACTGCGCCACTAGCTCCTTGCGATGACCTCCTCCCCCTGCTTCCAACTCGTCTCCTCCTCTCTGTCTCCCCATCTGAACTTTCCCCCTCTTCTTCTGCTCTTCGAGCAGGCACCCAGGTGACATCCACAGACACATCGTCATCATCAGCCGCTTCACTTGACAACTCAGCAAAGGCAGCAGCAGCAGGTACAACATCATCATCATCACAATGTACGTCCATGTGTATAATGCTGCCTGACTGAGACATATCCCCGTTATCTACATCCTCTGGCACTAATAGTTGCGCATCACTTATTTCTTCAAACTGATGTGAAAATAACTCCTCTGACGGATCAAGTGAAGCGGCTGTGGTGCTAGTGTTGGTGGTGGTGCCGGCGGGCTGGCGAGTGGTAAATTGAGAGGTGCCCGAAGCTGAGCTGGAGGAGGATGGTGCATTAAGGTTCCGAGCGGAAGCTGTAGACGATTGGGTGTCCTGTGTAAGCCAGTCAACTATGGCCTCAGAATTTTTTGAGTTCAGGGGCTGTGGTGGCCTCTGAACACTGGGCATTATTCTAGGGCCTAAGGAAATCACAGCACCACGACCACGACGGCCCTTGCGGGGTGGCCTGCCTCTGCCTGTCATTTTTTTTTTAATGTGTTGTTACTGTTGTACTATGAGTGCAAGCTGCTGTGCCACCTTATATATCAGTGGTGGGTGGGCAGTGGCACAGTAAACTCTCTGTGGACCTGACAGCAGTCACTGGCACCCAGGCAACTGCAATTTAAAAAATATATATATTTTTTTTTACTTTGCAAGCTGCTGTGCCACCTTATATATCAGTGGTGGGTGGGCAGTGGCACAGTACACTCTCTGTGGACCTGACAGCAGTCACTGGCACCCAGACAACTGCAATTTAAAAAATATATATATATTTTTTTACTTTGCAAGCTGCTGTGCCACCTTATATATCAGTGGTGGGTGGGCAGTGGCACAGTACACTCTCTGTGGACCTGACAGCAGTCACTGGCACCCAGGCAACTGCAATTTAAAAAAATATATATATATTTTTTACTTTGCAAGCTGCTGTGCCACCTTATATATCAGTGGTGGGTGGGTGGGCAGTGGCACAGTACACTCTCTGTGGACCTGACAGCAGTCACTGGCACCCAGGCAACTGCAATTTAAAAAAATATATATTTTTTTTTTACTTTGCAAGCTGCTGTGCCACCTTATATATCAGTGGTGGGTGGGCAGTGGCACAGTACACTCTCTGTGGACCTGACAGCAGTCACTGGCACCCAGGCAACTGCAATTTAAAAAAATATATATTTTTTTTTTACTTTGCAAGCTGCTGTGCCACCTTATATATCAGTGGTGGGTGGGCACACAGTGGCACTGCAGTGGGCACAGTACACTCTGTGGACCTGACAGTCACTGGCAGCCCAGGCAACTGCAATAATAAAAAATATTTTTTTTTTCAATTTATTGCAACAAGATGCTGTGCCAACGTATATATATCAGTGGTGGGCAGTGCACTGCAGTGGGTACAGTGCACTCTGTGGACCTGACACAGCACTCACTGCAATTATGACAGAGAAAAAAAAAATATTTTTTAAAATGCCAGGTACTGTGCCTGTGCCACCCGAAATGAGTGTGGTGTGCACACAGTACAGTCTGTGGTAGGTCTGTGGCCTCTCACACACAGCGGGCAGGCAACTGCAGTGTACAATAGATATATATATATATATATATATATAAAGAAAAAAATCTATTACCTTACCAGCCCTTGAAAGGGCTTTTGGGGACACTATATATATATATATATGTATATATATAAAAATAAAAAAATCCTCAATTACCAGCCCTTAAAAGGGCTTTTGGGGACACTAGATAGATATAGATATATATATATATATGAAGAAACAACTCAATTACCAGCCCTTAAAAGGGCTTTTGGGGACGCTAGGTATATATATATATATATATATATATATATATATAAAAAAAAAAAAAAACACAAATACCAGCCCTTAGAAGGGCTTTTTGGGGTGCTGATATTACAGCAGTAGTGGACCAAGAACACTGCAAGACCAGGAACACTGACTAACTGTCCCTAGCTTAACAGCAGCAGCAGCAGCAGCAGCTCTCTCCCTATTCTCACTACACACACTGCTTCAGAATGATCTAAGATGGATGCTGCCCTTGCTTATTTATAGGAGGTGGGAGGGTGTGGGAGGGAGGTACGCTGATTGGCTGGAAATGTGTCTGCTGACTGTAAAGTTCAGGGTCAAAGTTTGCCTCAATGATGTCTTATGGGGGGCGGACCGAACATCGCATATGTTCGCCGGCAGCGGCGAACGCGAACATGCTAAGTTCGCCGGGAACTGTTCGCCGGCGAACAGTTCTATACATCTCTACTCAAGAGCGCTGTGGACCTCAAGCTGGGGGGATGGTTCATATTCCAACAGGACAACGACCCTAGACACACAGCCAAGATAACAAAGGAGTGGCTATGGGACAACTCTGTGAATGTCCTTGAGTGGCCCAGCCAGAACCCAGACTTGAACCTCTCTGGAGAGATCTAAAAATGGCTGTGCACCGATGCTCCCGATCCAACCTGATGGAGCTGGAGGGGTCTTGCAAAGAAGAATGGGAGAAACTGCCCAAAAATAGGTGTGCCAAGCTTGTAGCATCATACTCAAAAAGGCTTGAGGCTGTAACTGGTGGCAAAGGTGCTTCAACAAAGTATTGAGCAAAGGCTGTGAATACTTATATATACAGTATGTGATTTTTTTATTTTTAATACATTTGCAAAGATTTCAAAAAAACTACTTTCACCTTGTCATTATGGGGTACTGTTTGTAGAATTTTGAGAAAAATAATTAAAGGAGTTGTAAAGGCATAAGGTATTTTATCTTAATACATTCTATGCATTAAGATAGAAATCCTTCTCTGTGTAGCAGCTGCCCCAGCACCCCCTAATACTTACCTGAGCCCCATCTCTATCCAGTGATGTCCACGTGTCCCTCAGCCGTCCGGGACTCTCCCTCCTGATTGACTGATACACAGCAGAGCCATTGGCTCCCACTGCTGTCAATCAATGTCAGTTAGCCGATCAGGAGAGAGAGGGGTGGGGCCAAATGAGAGCTCCATGTCTGAATGGACACACAAAGCTTAAGCTCAGCTCGGGTGCCCCCCATAGCAAGCTGCTTGCTTTGGAGGCACTCGACAGGAGGGAGGGGCCAAGAGCAGTGAAGAGGGACCCAAGAAGAGGAGGATCCAGGCTGCCCTGTGCAAAACCACTGCACAGAGGAGGTAAGTATAACATGTTTGTTATTTAAAAAAAAAAAACAACACAAGACTTTACAATCACTTTATTTAATCCACTTTGGAATAAGGCTGTAAGATAACAAAATTTAGAAAAAGTGAAGCGCTGTGAATACTTTCTGGATGCACTGTACATATAAAAACCTATATATTTTGGGAGCAGTCAGACATAGCATGGAGTATACCACATGGAGCTTGCCTACATGTCTTGCGGTACAGGCCACTTCTTCAGGGCTTCTTTCTCCCTGTCTGACTCAACAAATCTAATATACACAAACAAAGCAAACTTAATAAATATATATTTACTTATTTGAAACATACAGTATCTCACAAAAGTGAGTACACCCCCCACATTTTTGTAAATATTTTATTATACCTTTCATGTGACAACACTGAAGAAATGACACTTTGCTACAATGTAAAGTAGTGAGTGTACAGCTTGTATAACAGTGTAAATTTGCTGTCCCCTCAAAATAACTCACAGCCATTAATGTCTAAACCGCTGGCAACAAAAGTGAATACACCACTAAGTGACAATCATTTCCCCTCCCCTGTGTCATGTGGCTCGTTAGTGTTACAAGGTCTCAGGTATGAATGGGGAACAGGTGTGTTACATTTGGTCATATGGCTCTCACTCTCTCATACTGGTAACTGGAAGTTCAATATGGTACCTCATGGCAAAGAAGTCTCTGAGGATCTGAAAAAAAGAATTGTTGCGCTACATAAAGATGGCCTAAGCTATAGGAAGATTGCCAAGGCCCTGAAACTGAGCTGCAGCACGGTGGCCAAGACCATACAGCGGTTAACCACTTAAGCCCCAGCCCTATTTTGGACACTTTTTGTTCACAAGTTAAAACCAGTATTTTTTCCTAGAAAACTACTTAGAACCCCCAAACATTATATATATTTTTTTAGCAAAGACTCTGGAGAATAAAATTTCGGTCATTGCAATATTTTTTGTCACGCGGTATTTGCGCAGCGGTCTTTAAAACGCCATTTTTTTGGAAAAATTTTGAAAAATCACATTTCACTGCATTTAAAAAATACTAAACAGTAAAGTTATAAAATGCCAAAAAAATGTGAAGACTGGTGATGGCGCTACCTATAAGATAAATGAAACCATATATAGTGCCCCTAGTGACGTAAAAGGGGGTATATTGGTTGGGTGACCCACAAATAGTGCAATGTCATAAATAAAAATAAATGAAATATAAATGAAAATGTGGAAACAAATATTTATTCAAATAAACCAATGAATACAGGAAATAAAGTGAACTGATAACGTGACAGAAAACCCACAACCACAAGTATGTGAATGGATTATGAATAAACTGATAAATGTGCCACATACATGTGTATAAATATTGGTGAAAAAAAATGTGGATGGGTGAAATTCCACGAGTGGCCACTGGGTGGCGTAAAATGTTCGTACAACCTGTATGCTGGTATATGGGGAGATTCCTCTTCGTAATGGGCGAGCAGTCAAAGGTCAGCGGCGGATGCCTTAAGTGCTCACATGGAAAGAAGAATGCCCCATGGTGAATAAATGAATCATACAGTCATACAATAGCGGCGTAGTAAACTCACTCGTTCAGAAGATCAGAGTCAGAAGAATTGTGCGCGCCGGGATGCTTCCGCGTTCCACGGCCGACAACCGGAAGTGACGTTTGACGTCGGAGACTCCGCCCTACGCGTTTCGTCACAATGACGTCAACTGGAGCGGCGTCAACATAGCGTACTCGGGGAATATTTATAGCCGCCCGTATCCAGGCAACGGAGGGGACGGAACAACACCGCCATCTTGCTGCTCCCTCTCCGGAAGCCATATTGCTCAGCCACTAGCTTCATTCTGGATGTGCAGGGGAACGGCCATACTTCATCATATCTGATCTGTTTGCTACGAGCCTTTAGCAGTATAAAACATTACTTTATTGGTACCATTAAAAAACATGTTAAAAAGCACTGACTGTGAAAAAAATAAAAAGAAGTTAAAAACGAAAGTCCATACAAATAAATGTAAAACCGGATAGAAAAAGCAAAAGGCCATATCTGGAGTATATACTTCTAAGAAATATGAAAAAAATAAATAACATAAAAAATCATAAAAAATATAAAAAAATATGGAAAAGTGAAAAATAATTCGAACCATCCAGGGCAGGTTCTGATGCATATAAATGCATGTGTATGGTAAGAAGTCTGTGTAAACGAACGGGGAACATAAACAAGAATAAATGCCCTCTAGGTATAGCATTATAAGAAGGGATGGATCATAACGGATGAGAACAATCTTATTTAATATTTGGATGGATGTGTTGGTTTGGTAGAGAAAAACACACGGTAATAACTATAACCGGGCAAGGATAAACATTAAGGACATAGAAATATATATGTATGTGCATGTACCAGCGGTCATGATGCTGGATGAGAAAGCCAAAAAAAACAAAAAACACAAAATACCTGCTACTAGGTAAAGAATGAGAAGTTGGTGGTATAAAACATATATAGCTATGCAGTGTGTCAATGAACAGTGATGCTGGATGGGAAAGCCTAAAAGGCATAATGGGAATAAATTGTGTAAAATTATCGAAAAGGCTAGATACATGTCCTGAGGTAGATGCTAATATGGGAGGAAAGGGTAGTGAATACATTAATAAGGCAACGTTGAATAAAACGTAAGGTGCGGAGCAGTATTAGCAAAAACCTAGAAATTAAAAATAAAATATTAAAAAAACTACTAAAAAAACAGGAGAATATATTTCGTATGATATAAAGTGATAAAGTGCCAAGTGAAAAAAAGAAATATAAGTTGATAAGAATTGTGTGAATATATTTGAAGAGGATATGGATCTAGTAATTAGAGGGAATCAAAGATGTGTTCAAAAATGTGGATGGAGCACAAAAATGTCAAAAATTAATGTGCCGATGGTAAAAGGAAACATGGGGATGCTGGATGAGAAGGGTGGTAGACACATACGTATATGTGACAAAATAAAAATAAAATTAAAATTCCATAAAAACAGTATATTCTTAAAAATGCAGCTAAAAATATATTGAAAAAACTATTGAAAAACAGTAAAATCCTGAGAAAAAAAGCCGAAAGACCACAAAAACCCATTTTCGTAAAAACATCTGTATGTATAAAAATGGGAAGGAGGATAAAACGGATAAAAGGTAAAAGGTTGGGTATTTATGTATCTGTGATAAAATAGTTCAGGTCTATATCTGCATTTAGTCCTTCGGGCCGGAGAGATCTCATCGAGTAAATCCACTTGGTTTCATTGCGTGAAACCATTCTGCGTTTATTACTGCCTCTCCAGTCTTCTTTGATTTTGTCTATTCCATAAAAAATAAGGCCCGAAGGGTCCTGAGCATGTGCCTCTTTAAAGTGTCTGGAAAGAGTGTGTTTTTCAAACCCCTTTCTAATATTTTTAATATGTTCACGTATTCTGACGTACAACTGTCGGGTAGTTTTTCCGATGTACTGTAAGTGACACGGGCACTCAATGACATATGTCACATAGGAGCTGGTACAAGTAATAGTGTCTTTTATCCTAAACACCTCTCCTGTGGTATTGGAAGTGAAGTTGGTGATCTTTCTAGGCTGTTTTCTGTTCGTTCTACACGGTAGACATTTCTTGCATCTGAAGAAGCCATTTAGGCTGGTCGGGAGGGTGATCCGTTTCGGAGGGTTAATCACATTTTTCACCAGTCTGTCTCTCAGAGTGGGGGCTCTTCTGTATATAAAAGTAGGTTTCCTTGGTAAGATCTTCTTCAATATTTTGTCTGCTGCGAGAATGGGCCAGTGTTTTTTAATTATTTTCTCGACCTCTTTGTGCTGTCTATTGAAGCCGGTAATGAAAGCAAGTTCGTAGTTGTTCTTCCTTTCTTTCTTGTCTTTATCCCTGATGAGTTCCTCCCTGTTCATATCTCTCACTATTTTCTTAAGGTTTCTCATTTCCTTCTTATTATATCCCTTCTCTATGAATCTTTCTATGAGGAGATCAGCTTGTATGTCATAATCCCGGGCATTACTACAGTTCCTACGTATACGTAACAACTGTCCCTTGGGGATGTTCCCCAACCATTGCGGATGATGACAGCTCCTCTTTGGTATGTAGCCGTTCTTATCGGTCTTTTTGAAGAATGTTTTGCTGTAAATGTTTCCATCTTGTTTGAACAGCTCTAGGTCCAGATAGGATATTTTGTGTTTGTCCCAGTTCCCTGTAAACGATAATCCATATCTGTTCCCACTAATCTCGTCAAAGAAGGTTTGTAAACTCTCAATATCCCCTCGCCAAATCAGGATGATGTCATCTATGTATCTTTTGTAGTATTGCAAGTTAGGTCTTTCTACACTAAATATCTGCTCTTCCTCCCATTTCTGCATAAAGATATTTGCAACACTTGGTGCATATTTGGCTCCCATCGCGACGCCCTTGGTTTGTTCATAATACTTCCCCTTATACCAAAAATAGTTTGAGTTCATAGCCATCTTTAGGCCCTCAAGAATAAAGTGCATCTGTGCTTGTCTGAGGTCAGTGTATTTGTGCAGCGCCCAGTCAATACTATCTAACCCATCGCTCTGTATGATGTTGGTATACAGGGAGTTTACATCTATAGTTACCAAAAGATCTTCTTCTGTGACGGTTAAATTTTTGATTTCATTTAGTAGTTGTTTGCTATCCCTAAGGTACGATCTTCCTTTAGGTACCAGGGGTTGCAGGAATGTATCCAAATACTCCCCCAAACGTGAGTGCACCGAATTAATGCCACTCACTATAGGGCGTCCTGGGGGCTTTTTTTCATCTTTATGGATCTTGGGTAAAAAATAAATAATCAGTGTTCTTGCTTCTTCCAACTGGAGATATTCTGCTTCCTTACTGTTTAAAATGCCCATCCTCTTTCCTTTTGCAATAAAATCCTTTAAAACTTTTTGTAACCTCATCTTGGGGTTTCCAGGAAGTTTCTTATATGTGTCTTCTGCATTTAATAACCTTTCCAACTCCTCCTCATAGTCTTTTTGGTTTAAATGACTAAACCACCCCCTTTGTCTGCGGGTCTGATGACAATCCCCTTCTTTTTTTCGAGTTTTCTTATTGTGTCCCATATATTTTTCTCTTTCCTCCTCTCGATTTTCAAGTTCCTAATCTCATCCTCTACCATTCGTTTGAACACTTCCAAGTTTTCATTTTGTGGGTTCTTTGGATTGAAGGTCGATTTATTTTTCAAGCCAGTGTGTTTGAATTTAGTGGGTACCGGAGGGGTGGTTTTGTTCTTCTTAATTTCAAAGAATTTCTTTATGTTAATCTTTCTGATATATTTTTGAAGTTTAATATATGCCTCGAACTTGTCCAAATTCTTATCAGGGGCATATTTAAGGCCTAGGTCCAAGATTTTTAGTTCCTCCTCATCGAACACTATTCCACTAAGATTGAATATTCCTTTTCCTAGTAAACCCTTCTTCTTTTTCTTTGTCCCTCCCCGTTTTCCCCTTGGTTTTCGTTTCTTCCGTATTCGAAGTACCTCGGTGGTTCTTCCCTCCTGTTGGAATTGAACCCTTCTGGTCTCCATGTTCCTCCTCGATCCCCTTGGGGTCTTGGACCTCTCTGTTCCCCTCTCCATGGAGTGTGTTGGCCATTAGGTGGCCCCTGATAACCTCTGGGTGCTCCCCGTTGTACCTCTCGTCTCCATGGTTGTTGCCACCCATTGTTTCTCCCGCGGTCCTGCTGCCATCCATTTGGTCTTCCTTGCTCCTGTTGCCATCCGTGGTTCCTCCAATCGTTGTAATATCTTGGTGGAGCCCCTCCTCTCGGGGGTCTTCCCCGATTGCCCCTTGGAAAAAAATTTCCATCTCTGGGGGGGCCTTGATCCTCATATCGGACTTCTGGACTGTAGCTTAACGGGGAAATCTGTTAGATGTGCTAACAAGAGCTTGATTTTGTGCCGGAGTCCTATTGGCTCTGGTATTAGTGTATGTGTTGGACCTGGAGTTGGATGTGGATGGTTCTGGTTCCCAGTCTGTATCCATATTGTCCTCAATTTCGGTTCCTGGGGTCCTGGGTGTTCTGGGGGTGCCTATTTCCGACCAGGGATCATTTTCATCATCTCCCATTTCAGAGGGGTCCCTGAATGTTAAATCAATGGGGTCCACACTACTGCCCTGTCCATTATAAAGTTCATCCAATTGCCATTTATAAATGTTCTGGTTCCTATAATCTAATATGTCTCTTTTGTACTTCTTTTGCTTCTTGGCCTGGATCGTTTTATCGTATTTTAATATAGATTCTTGTAAACTCTTCTCCTTATTCTTATACTCAGTTGTTTCTGCGTGGGGGGCTAATTGTTCCTTCAATTGGATGATGGTGGCTTTGATTTTCTTTAGTTTGTATTGTCTCCTCTTAATAATGATACCCAACAGTTCCTTCTCACATTTGTTGAAGAAGTGGTACCACTCCTCCAACAGGGTGGTGTCTGTGATGTGATCATTGGGAGATACATCCCACCTTAATCTCCTTGGTGTTATGCCTTCTCGGCTGTATTTCTCTAGGGTGGCGATATCCCACCAGACCCTTAATTGTTTCTCCATATTTTGTTTCAATTGTTTGAAGGAGCCCTCCATATCTTGTCTTTGAATTATCGTAACTTGATCAAAGATTTCTTCCACATTAACATTTCTCCCCGTCATATATTTGAATATATCCATTGCCGCTAGGTCTAATTGTATACCACCAGAGGCGGTAAACACAGATAGTAATGAAGAGAATATGACCAGCGCTACGGACTTAAATATATGTTGGGAGGATGATAACAGATTAGAGGTGTAAGCTGCCCCAATCAAACCTTAGGTGTAAGGTGAAAAGTGCTAAAAAAATGTGAAGATTGGTGATGGCGCTACCTATAAGATAAATGAAACCATATATAGTGCCCCTAGTGACGTGAAAGGGGGTATATTGGTTGGGTGACCCACAAATAGTGCAATGTCATAAATAAAAATAAATGAAATATAAATGAAAATGTGGAAACAAATATTTATTCAAATAAACCAATGAATACAGGAAATGAAGTGAACTGATAACGTGACAGAAAACCCACAACCACAAGTATGTGAATGGATTATGAATAAACTGATAAATGTGCCACATACATGTGTATAAATATTGGTGAAAAAAAATGTGGATGGGTGAAATTCCACGAGTGGCCACTGGGTGGCGTAAAATGTTCGTACAATCTGTATGCTGGTATATGGGGAGATTCCTCTTCGTAATGGGCGAGCAGTCAAAGGTCAGCGGCGGATGCCTTAAGTGCTCACATGGAAAGAAGAATGCCCCATGGTGAATAAATGAATCATACAGTCATACAATAGCGGCGTAGTAAACTCACTCGTTCAGAAGATCAGAGTCAGAAGAATCGTGCGCGCCGGGACAACCGGAAGTGACGTTTGACGTCGGAGACTCCGCCCTACGCGTTTCGTCACAATGACGTCAACTGGAGCGGCGTCAACATAGCGTACTCCCGGAATATTTATAGCCGCCCGTATCCAGGCAACGGAGGGGACGGAACAACACCGCCATCTTGCTGCTCCCTCTCCGGAAGCCATATTGCTCAGCCACTAGCTTCATTATGGATGTGCAGGGGAACGGCCATACTTCATCATATCTGATCTGTTTGATTAGACCGAATGTGCTACGAGCCTTTAGCAGTATAAAACATTACTTTATTGGTACCATTAAAAAACATGTTAAAAAGCACTGATTGTGAAAAAAATAAAAAGAAGTTAAAAACGAAAGTCCATACAAATAAATGTAAAACCGGATAGAAAAAGCAAAAGGCCATATCTGGAGTATATACTTCTAAGAAATATGAAAAAAATAAATAACATAAAAAATCATAAAAAATATAAAAAATATGGAAAAGTGAAAAATAATTCGAACCATCCAGGGCAGGTTCTGATGCATATAAATGCATGTGTATGGTAAGAAGTCTGTGTAAACGAACGGGGAACGTAAACAAGAATAAATGCCCTCTAGGTATAGCATTATAAGAAGGGATGGATCATAACGGATGAGAACAATCTTATTTAATATTTGGATGGATGTGTTGGTTTGGTAGAGAAAAACACACGGTAATAACTATAACCGGGCAAGGATAAACATTAAGGACATAGAAATATATATGTATGTGCATGTACCAGCGGTCATGATGCTGGATGAGAAAGCCAAAAAAAACAAAAAACACAAAATACCTGCTACTAGGTAAAGAATGAGAAGTTGGTGGTATAAAAAATATATAGCTATGCAGTGTGTCAATGAACAGTGATGCTGGATGGGAAAGCCTAAAAGGCATAAAGGGAATAAATTGTGTAAAATTATCGAAAAGGCTAGATACATGTCCTGAGGAAGATGCTAATATGGGAGGAAAGGGTAGTGAATACATTAATAAGGTAACGTTGAATAAAACGTAAGGTGCGGAGCAGTATTAGCAAAAACCTAGAAATTAAAAATAAAATATTAAAAAACTACAAAAAAAACAGGAGAATATATTTCGTATGATATAAAGTGATAAAGTGCCAAGTGAAAAAAAGAAATATAAGTTGATAAGAATTGTGTGAATATATTTTTTTTTGAAAATTTGTTTTTATTGAATTTTTGCACAAAAAAACAGACAAGACAATGCCACGCAGGGCAACAACCATAAACAGTGACAACAGGTCAAACCCCTCCCACACCAAAGCCCCCCCCCCCCCCCCCCCACCCCAGGCTCCATCCAGCACGTCCAGTGGAAAAACAAAGCATCCATCAGTAATAGAGGTACCCCTCAAGACTGCTCCAATTATCCAGTAGCAAGGTCATAGAACATTCTAGATTAGTCCAGCACAGAGCCCATTAGCAGCAACCCCATGGCTTAGTCAATAAAAAAAAAAAAAAAAATAGAGAGACTTCTATACATGCAGTAAGAGCACAATGAACAGGAATATATCACCGACCGGCATGGCCATCCCCCCCCCCCCCCCCCCAGACAGTCCCGAACAGTAGCACATAGAACACTAAAGCTGATCTACGGAGGTCGAGGCCGGAGAGTCTATCCATGTTTTCCATACTTTATCAAACTTGCGGGGGCATCCCCTACTGAGATACGTGGCCTTATAGAGCGGAGTCACTTTATTAACCAAGCCTTTCCAGAAAAGGATCGTGGGAGCCAAGGGACTCTTCCAGTGTAAGAGCAAAGCCTTGCGCGCATAGAAAAGCAGCAAGCTGACCAGAGTACGAACGGCCCTCGCAGGGGCCAAGCCATCCACCAACCCCAAGAGGCAAACCTCCACGGAGCTGGGGACCGGAATCTTAACCACCTCCACAATACAAGCAAGGACGGATGCCCAATAGTCCTTGACCACCGGGCACCCCCAGAAGATGTGACTGAAGTCCGCCGGTGAATGGGAACAACGCCAGCACTCCGCCGAGGCCGTCTGATAAATACGTGCCAGCCTCGCCGGCGTGTAATAAATCCGATGCAGAAATTTAAAGTGAATCAGACGGTCCCTCGCAGAGACCAGGTAGGCGAAGGGTGAACTCCACATATCATCCCAGTCATCACCATCCAGGTCAGGCACCTCCTCCACCCAGCGTTCCCGACATCTACGTACAGCAGGCGGAGTGACAGCGAACAATTCCCTGTACAATTCTGAGAGAGGCTTCCGCATACCCGCCGCTTGTTTCAAGAGCTGAAGCTTTAATCACAACCCGAGAGGAACCGAATTGTGCCACAAACGCATGGCGAAGTTGGAGATAGCGAAAAAAATACCCATTTGGAAGATCATAACGCGCCTTCAGGGCATCAAAGGAGCACAGCTCCCCACCAGAGACAATATCCCCCAGCAACTTCACCCCCTTAACGGCCCAGATGGTAGGATCAGGGATCGAGGCAAAATGCGGAAACTTGGGGTTCCACCACAATGGGGAGGCCGGGGAAACACCAGTGGCTCCTGGCTCCACCAGCACCTGCATCTGTTCCCAGGCTTTGATGGTAGAACGCATCGTTCCTGTCAGCTGAAATGTAGCCCTGGACCCTCGATGCAGTAAAAAGCGAAGACTCTCGTAGGAGCCCAAAACAGCCGCCTCCAGCACCGTGGCGGAGTCCCCATCGTCCCCTGCAAGCCAGCGTCGCGCCACCACTCCCTGCCCAGCCAGGAAATATTTATAGAAATATTTATATATTATAAGATCAGGTAAAGCCAATCCCCCCTGACCCCAGGGCTCCTGCAACACCTGCAGACCAATTCTAGGAGGAGAGGTACCCCAAATAAAGGAACCTATCAGGCCATGAACGCGGCGGAAGAAAGAACGCAGGACCCACACCGGGGAATTTCTAAGGAAGTATAGAAAGACAGGGAGAAGTTTCATTTTCACCAAGTTAATGCGCCCCAGAACCGACAAAGGTAAGTCGCGCCACACCTCCGCCCTGCGTTTAAAGACCTCCAGCAGTGGGTTAAGATTCAGAGTAAGATAATCCGCCACCCTCGCCGACACCCTGACTCCCAGGTAGGTGAACTCCGTCACCCATTTCAACGGTAACGCCCCATCAGCTGCAGCAATGGCACCAGGATCAATAGGGAGCATAGTGGATTTATCCCAATTCACCCTTAGGCCGGAAAACTGTGCAAAAGTGTCTAGGATATTGAACACCGCCCGCAGAGAAGCATTGGGATCCTTCAAAAATAAAAGCATATCATCCGCATAAAGTGCCAGGCACTCCTTAATGGAGCCCACTTCCAGAGCCCCCACCTCCGGAGACGCACGCAACGCAATAGCCAAGGGTTCAATCATCAGAGAGAACAAAAAGGGCGAAAGAAGGCAGCCCTGCCTAGTCCCCCTACCCACTGCAAAAAATGGAGACAGGGAAGATCCAATCTTCAACGCCATACGCGGGGAGGAATACAAAAGGGAAATCCACTTGCAAAATTTAGGACCAAACCCCATGCGCCTCAGCACCACCCCCATGTACCCCCAATCCACCGTGTCGAAGGCCTTGGCAATGTCCAAGGACACCACCACCCTAGTGCCAACGGAGGCATGGGACACCTGCAAATGAGTAAACAGACGTCGAAGGTTGGTGTCCGTGGACTTGCCTGGCATAAACCCGGTCTGATCAATGTCCACCAGGGAAGGCAAGACCACCGCCAGCCTAGTAGCCAAGACCTTCGTGAGTATCTTGAGATCCACATTGAGTAAGGCAATGGGGCGGTAGGAGGAACACAGGGTGTGATCCTTTCCCGGCTTAGGCAGGAGAACAACATACGCCTCGAGCATGGAACCCGGCAGGGCCCCCTGATCGAAACACGCAGCATACAATGCCTGGAGCCTGGGAGCCAGGGAGTCTGAGTACTGCCGATACCACTCCACCGGGAACCCATCAGGGCCCGGCGATTTATTGGAGGGAAAGGATGAGATGGCTCTCTCTATTTCCTTCAACGTGATGTCATTGTCCAGCCACGCACTGTCCTCACCCTCCAAGACCGGAACCGGCAAGCCAGATAAAAGGCGCTCCAACTCCTCCAGGTCATATGCAGGTAGGGGGGAATAGGTGTCAGAGTAGTAATCCATAAAGACCCGGGAGATCTCCCCCGGGTCCCTAACCAGTTCCCCTGAACTAGACTGGATGCACGGAACACTTACCGAAGCCCTCTGATCTGCCACCAAAAAGGCCAAAAGCTTACCATTCTTGTCCCCCTTCTCAAAAAGTGACTCCGCTCTATGCTTAAGGTTGGCATGCGCAAAATCAGTATCCAACAAAGCCAAACGCCTCCTGGCCTCCTCCAGGGCCGCATAGGTCGCCGGTCCCGGAGTGGCCGAGTATTCATCTTCCAACCTACGGACCTCCAGCAGAACAGCTTCCCTGTCAGCATTAGCCTCCCTACGAGATGCCTTAATCGCAGAGATGTAATGACCCCGCATAACCGCTTTGAAAGCATCCCACAGGACCACCCCTGCCGTGGACGAGGCATTATCTTCCCAATATGTAGGCATCTGGGGCTCCACCTGCTGCATCACCTTGTCAGTTTGTAGCCAACCCGGCGAAAGGCGCCATGCACCCCTAGTTCTACCCGTTCCCACCCGCAGAGTCAATAGCAGTGGGTTGTGATCAGAGAGGCCACCCGCCAAATATGTAGCATCCTGGACCAAAGCAAGACAAGGCCCATTAGCAAAAGCCAGATCTATCCTGGACGCCGTTCTGTGCACCCCAGACCAACAGGAGTAGCCACGTACCCCAGGGTTTTTCCAGCGCCACAGCTCCGTAAGCTGAGCCGTGGAAGACCAGGACACCAGTTCAGGAGACGACAGTCTACCCGGGTTAGAGGAGTCCAGCCCGCCGTCCAGAACAGCATTGAAATCCCCCGCCATAATTAGAGGAAGATGCATATAAGGGGCCAAGGTCACCAGGAGATCCACCAGAATCTGAGAGTGGAACGGGGGAGGTAAGTAGACACTCACCAGTACCACCTGCCGGTGAAAAATCTCCAGTAGAACAATAACATACCGTCCGCCAGGATCCGTAATTACCTTTTGAATCGAGCAGGGTGCATTTCTACCCAGCAAAATAGACACCCCACGGGCATACATGGAGTAAGTAGCATTGAAGATCCTCTGAATCCAAGGCCTCTTCAAGGCAAGCACCCTGCTCCCATCCAAATGCGTCTCCTGGAGGAGGATAACATGCGGTTGAACAGATTTAATATACCTAAAAATGGCTGTGCGTTTCACCTTGTCATTGAGACCCCGCACATTCCATGACATGATTTTAAGTAGCTCAGCCATAGAACAGCAGAGGGACATATAGCAGGAGGGAGCCGGGGGACCAAGCACAGCCCGAGGACCAACCCGATCCCCCAACTCCATCCAGACATTCAGCAATACAGACACATAAGTAAAAAAGAACAGTGACCACCGGATGGAGCCTGGAGCCAAAAACAAAAAAACATCCCTGCTGTGATACCCAAACCTGGAACAAAAAAAAGTGCAACAGGGTACCCAGCCTAATCCCAAAACCCAGCAAAAATTTTAAAGGCATGGCTGCAACATAAAAACCGCAGCCGGCGTTACTCTTGTCCACCAACGGCAGCCCCAAAAAAAGGGGGGGCCGCTAGATAGGCATTCCTCAGAAAAAAGGAAAAAAACCTAAAGGGAGGAAAAATAGAGTCAAAACAAAAAAAGAGAAAAATGTCAGTTCAACAACGTGTAGCACACAGAGCTCCAATGACCTGTAGACCAGTCCACAGCCCCAGGAATAGAAGCATGGATCCAGCCCAGGGCAACCCAGGAAACTTCAGGGCAGGATCAACAACACAGGAACCGTAGATGTCCCCCCAGCAGCAATAGAGGAGGCAGACCGTGCGTAGACAGGAGCTGCAAATAGGGAGTACAGTGCAGCAGGGTCCCAAGAGCCCCATATCATCCAAGATAGCAGGTGCAGCAGAGGAAATTAAATGGAGTCCAACCAGTCAGCAGCCTCCCCCGCCGAATTGAAGAAAAGGACAGATCCCTTGTAATCCACACGCAAGCGGCTCGGGTACATCATGCCATATTTCAGGCCCTTGGTTCTCAGGAGTTTGCGCACTTCAGTAAATGATCTGCGTTTCTTCTGCGTTTCCACAGAGAAGTCAGGAAATAACATTATCTTGCTGTTCTCAAACTGCAATTCCTCCTGCTTCCTGGCCTCAGAGAGGATACGATCCCTGTCACGGAAGTTCAAAAAGCGGACCAGAAACGGGCGCGGGGGGGCCCCGGGTGGCCGAGGTCCCGTGGGAACCCTATGGGCCCTCTCCACCACATATGTCGGGGGAGGGGGAGGCAATTTGAGTAGATCACAAAAGAACTTCTCAGCAAACAATGTAGAATTAGATCCCTCAGCCTTCTCTGGCAAGCCGACCACCCTGATATTGTTGCGACGCTGTCGGTTCTCAGCATCCTCCATCTTGTCCGCCAAAGCATTCACCTGGGCCTGCAAGGCAATGATTTGTGCCGAATGGGAAGCGGTAACATCCTCCACCTCAGACACCCTGCCCTCAGTCTCAGTCAGGCGCCCCCTGATTTTATCCAGATCATGGCGGATTAGGGTACATTCAGAGGCCAGGTGGTCAATCCGGAGCATCAGGGCAGTTTTTGAGGCGTCTATAGCAGCCAGTATGGGAGCAGTAATATCCCCCCCTCCATGCGACCCCCCATTCTGACCAGCGGTCCCCGGCAGAGACCCCCCGGTACCTGAGTCCATAGGCTGTGCCATAGGAGGGTCCCCGGCCCCCGCGGACATCTTTCCCGACTTCAAGAAGGCCTGGGCGCCTGTGGCTGCAGAGGAAGAAGATGAGGCCTGGACCTGCAAGATGGCGGCGGCCGCTTTCGCGCCTCGCGGCGGGACCGCTCGTTTAGGCCGCGGGGTCGGTGCTGAAACCCGGGATTTTCTCCCCGGCATCCGTGCCCCACCTGTGCCCGATGTGGAGGAGGGCAAAACCGCCGCGATCCGAGGCACAGGGGCCGTGGATGGAGCCGGATAAGATCAGGATGGTGGAGAGCTCTGCCAACACACGTCCGGTGCCGTCTACATCCCGGCCACGCCCCTTGTGTGAATATATTTGAAGAGGATATGGATCTAGTAATCAGAGGGAATCAAAGATGTGTTCAAAAATGTGGATGGAGCACAAAAATGTAAAAAATTAATGTGCCGATGGTAAAAGGAAACATGGGGATGCTGGATGAGAAGGGTGGTAGACACATACGTATATGTGACAAAATAAAAATAAAATTAAAATTCCATAAAAACAGTATATTCTTAAAAATGCAGCTAAAAAAATATTGAAAAAACTATTGAAAAACAGTAAAATCCTGAGAAAAAAAGCCGAAAGACCACAAAAACCCATTTTCGTAAAAACATCTGTATGTATAAAAATGGGAAGGAGGATAAAACGGATAAAAGGTAAAAGGTTGGGTATTTATGTATCTGTGATAAAACAGTTCAGGTCTATATCTGCATTTAGTCCTTCGGGCCGGAGAGATCTCATCGAGTAAATCCACTTGGTTTCATTGCGTGAAACCATTCTGCGTTTATTACTGCCTCTCCAGTCTTCTTTGATTTTGTCTATTCCATAAAAAATAAGGCCCGAAGGGTCCTGAGCATGTGCCTCTTTAAAGTGTCTGGAAAGAGTGTGTTTTTCAAACCCCTTTCTAATATTTTTAATATGTTCACGTATTCTGACGTACAACTGTCGGGTAGTTCTTCCGATGTACTGTAAGTGACACGGGCACTCAATGACATATGTCACATAGGAGCTGGTACAAGTAATAGTGTCTTTTATCCTAAACACCTCTCCTGTGGTATTGGAAGTGAAGTTGGTGATCTTTCTAGGCTGTTTTCTGTTCGTTCTACACGGTAGACATTTCTTGCATCTGAAGAAGCCATTTAGGCTGGTCGGGAGGGTGATCCGTTTCGGAGGGTTAATCACATTTTTCACCAGTCTGTCTCTCAGAGTGGGGGCTCTTCTGTATATAAAAGTAGGTTTCCTTGGTAAGATCTTCTTCAATATTTTGTCTGCTGCGAGAATGGGCCAGTGTTTTTTAATAATTTTCTCGACCTCTTTGTGCTGTCTATTGAAGCCGGTAATGAAAGCAAGTTCGTAGTTGTTCTTCCTTTCTTTCTTGTCTTTATCCCTGATGAGTTCCTCCCTGTTCATATCTCTCACTATTTTCTTAAGGTTTCTCATTTCCTTCTTATTATATCCCTTCTCTATGAATCTTTCTATGAGGAGATCAGCTTGTATGTCATAATCCCGGGCATTACTACAGTTCCTACGTATACGTAACAACTGTCCCTTGGGGATGTTCCCCAACCATTGCGGATGATGACAGCTCCTCTTTGGTATGTAGCCGTTCTTATCGGTCTTTTTGAAGAATGTTTTGCTGTAAATGTTTCCATCTTGTTTGAACAGCTCTAGGTCCAGATAGGATATTTTGTGTTTGTCCCAGTTCCCTGTAAACGATAATCCATATCTGTTCCCACTAATCTCGTCAAAGAAGGTTTGTAAACTCTCAATATCCCCTCGCCAAATCAGGATGATGTCATCTATGTATCTTTTGTAGTATTGCAAGTTAGGTCTTTCTACACTAAATATCTGCTCTTTCTCCCATTTCTGCATAAAGATATTTGCAACACTTGGTGCATATTTGGCTCCCATCGCGACGCCCTTGGTTTGTTCATAATACTTCCCCTTATACCAAAAATAGTTTGAGTTCATAGCCATCTATAGGCCCTCAAGAATAAAGTGCATCTGTGCTTGTCTGAGGTCAGTGTATTTGTGCAGAGCCCAGTCAATACTATCTAACCCATCGCTCTGTATGATGTTGGTATACAGGGAGTTTACATCTATAGTTACCAAAAGATCTTCTTCTGTGACGGTTAAATTTTTGATTTCATTTAGTAGTTGGAGTAGTAGTAGCCCTATTTTGGACACTTTTTGTTCACAAGTTAAAACCAGTATTTTTTCCTAGAAAACTACTTAGAACCCCCAAACATTATATATATTTTTTTAGCAAAGACTCTGGAGAATAAAATTTCGGTCATTGCAATATTTTTTGTCACGCGGTGTTTGCGCAGCGGTCTTTAAAACGCCATTTTTTTGGAAAAATTTTGAAAAATCACATTTCACTGCATTTAAAAAATACTAATCAGTAAAGTTAGCCCATTTTTTTTGTGCATTGTGAAAGATGATGTCACGCCGAGTAAATAGATACCCAAAATGTTACGGTTTAAAATTGCGCCCCCAGTGGGATGGCGGCAAACTACGGTCAATAGAGATCTCAATCGGTGACGCTTTAAATTTATTTAACGGTTACCAGTTTAGAGGTAGAGTGTAGCTCTTTTTTTAAAATTATTGCACATGCTCTGGCGATCGTGGCGATACCTCACATGTGGGGCTTGAATAGCGATTTCATTCGCGGCTCGACTTCCATATGCGTTTTTTTTTTGTGCGCGAGCTAACGGTGACGGGGGCGGCTAAATTTTTTTTTTCTTTTTTTCTTATTTATTTTATTTTTTTTTTACTTTATTGCAGGTTTTTAAAAAAAAAAAAAAAAAATCTGATCACTTTTATTGCTGTCACAAGCAATGTAAACATCCCTTGTGACACCAATATGTAGTGACAGGTACACTTTATGGAGGGATCGAGGGTCTAAAAGACCCTAGACCCCTCCACTACACTTCCATGTATGCAAAACGCCGAAAACGGCGTTTTTGCATACAGCCGTTTTTTTAATTTGCCGCTTTTTGCAGCACAGTAACCCGGAAGTGACGTCATGGACGCCGCCTCCGGGTTACGTCATCGGAGACCCAATCAATGCCGTTTCCGGCATTCATCGGGACTCCATCCAGCCGGCGGACGTGCCGGCTGGGTGCTCGGGGCTCCCGGTGGGACGGGAGCCCCGAGCAAAGTCATGGAAGGCGACGGGAGGGGGGGACGTCCCCTACCGCTCACCCGGGTAACGATCGAGCGGCTCCCGAGCCGCATCGGTCATTACGGATGGAAAGCCGACCATTGACACTAAACCACGGTACCGGGATGGTGTCTCTAGCTAGAGGCATCATCCCGGTATAACCCCGCAAAGTTTGCCGACGTAGATCTACGTCACTATGCGGTAAGTGGTTAAACAGGACAGGTTCCACTCAGAACAGGCCTCGCCATGGTCGACCAAAGAAGCTGAGTGCACATGCTCAGCGTCATATCCAGAGGTTGTCTGTGGGAAATAGACGTATGAGTGCTGTCAGCGTTGCTGCAGAGGTTGAAGGGGTGGGTGGATCAGCCTGTCAGTGCTCAGACCATACACTGCACACTGCATCAATTTGGTCTGCATGGCTGTCGTGCCAGAAGGAAGCCTCTTCTAAAGAAGATGCACAAGAAAGCCCGCAAACAGTTTGCTGAAGACAAGCAGACTAAGGACATGGATTTCTGGAACCATGTTCTGTGGTCTGATGAGACCAAGATAAACTTAAATACAAAAAAGAAGAATTCCCAAGGGACTTTGTAAGACACAAACCACAAGGTATAAAATGTACAAAATCTATTACATTTTAAACACTTTGGTACATACAATTGAAATAATTCTAGTAGACATAGGCACATAGATATATGCATGGTTTTCCATAGTTACATATATCAGAATATGACTGACAATCCCAGATGTTTATGTATAAATTTCTCTACACTTTTCGTGAGACCATGCTCGCTTCCTCAGGAGATACATATATAAATGCCTGAAATTAGAGACAGTTGTTAGGCCTCAGAGCAGAAAGGAAGGATAAGAAAGGAAAAGGGGGTGGGGAAGTAGGCAAAAAAGGGAGATGGAAGACCAAAACTTACAAATGTGTATATAATATTGTGTCCTAACGAACTTCCAAACCATGGTAAACAGTAAAGTAGATTAATGGTTCCCATAGGACTCCCTATTGGAGATGAAGATGTAGGAAAACAGAAAGATCCCCAAACGATCCATGTAGTTCTACCTGGGGGCTGTGGAGGGGAGGGGGCCAGCCAGACAGGCAAACATCCAAGAAGGTGACAGGCTATCGCAGTGGTCAGGGATGTGCAAATACTGAAAGTCGGAAAACAGCAACAGTGAAGCTCAATAGGGGGTCATTGGTCCCAGTAGCAAATAGCAAGCTCCTAAACATCACATCCCACGTGTAATAGTGCAGTGTTGGACCCCCACCCCATTGATGATGGACAAGGCTGACTAAATAGCCTGAAAATTGGTTGAACCTCGCCCCATCCAGCGTCACAATGGCAGGAAAAAAAAAAGGAATAGGGTTTATGTAATAGGTGGCGTAACGATCGCCAACAATGTGAACGTGGCCGAAGGTACAGGTGCACGAGGTAGCCGAGGCAGTGCACAGCGCGAATAGGCATAGGGTTTATGTAATCCAATAGGTGGCGTAGCGATCGCCAACAATGCGAACATGGTCGAAGGTACAGGTGCACGAGGCATCACGCTGTGCCGCATCAGAGGGAATGGATCGCGGTGCACGTACGCAAGCGGGATCCAACATGTTTCCTGCCTATTTAGTCAGCCCTTGTCCATTAGCCAACCCAAAACAGTCTATCAGGTGGGAGCTTGTTTGGTTTCTGGTGTGCATACCTTTTGCAATATTCAGGGAAGGTGAGTATCTATTAGCTAGGGAACTATAATATGTTCTAAAAGCATCCACTTGGGTTTGGTTATGTTTATTATTTTCACTGTCTAGGCATCTGTTTTGTAATAATTCAGGGTATTTCATTACTATTTTCTGCACACTAATCTGGAACTACTTTCATGATGGGTTTCACAGCTTGGGATTCACTCACTAATGGGCCATTCACTGGACTCTACACTTCACTATCTCTTGATGATGGATACTTATTTGTCTCCTTTTTTATTTATTTGCTTTTTGTTATTCATTGCAAATTTTTCTATTTATACAGTATGTAATCTACCCTAAGGTAGATGCCTAATGAGGTCCACATATCATCTACTGCACCTATGCACAATTCCCCTCTGTAAATGCCTTTTTTTTTTATACTTTCTACACTTCATACCTTCACTATCAGCTAATGCTGCGTTTACACTGGGTTGTTTTTTGCACTATTACACGTGGGATGTGATGTTTAGGAGCTTGCTATTCGCTACTGGGACTAATGGCCTCCAATTGAGCTTCACTGTTGCTGTTTTCATTTTTAGTATTTGTACATCCCTGATCACTGTGACACCCTGTCACCTTCTTGGATGTTTGCCTGTCTGACTGGCCCCCTCCCCTCCGCAGCCCCCCGGGGAGAACTACATGGACCATTTGGGGATCTTTCTGTTTTCCTACATCTTCATCTCCAATGGGGAGTCCTATGGGAACCTTGAATCTACTTGACTGTTTACCCTGGTTTGGAAGTTCCTTAGGATTACTATATACACAATTGTAAGTTTTGGTCTTCCCTCTCCCTTTTCTGCCTTCCTACCCCCCACCCCTTTTCCTTTCTTATCCTTCCTTTCTGTTCTGAGAGCTAACAACTGTCTCTAATATCAGGCATTTATATATGTATCCCCTGAGGAAGTGAGCATGGTCTCACGAAACGCTTAGAAAAATGTTACCATATATAAATATACACCTTGGATTGTCATATTTTGATTTATGTAGCTATGGAAACCCATGCATATATCTATGTACCTATATCTACTAGAATTATTTCAATTGTATGTACCAAAGTGTTTAAAATGTAATAGATTTTGTACATTTTATACCTTGTGGTTTGTGTCTTACAAAGTCCCTTGGGCACTCTTGTTTTTTGTATTCATACATATTGGGACTAAGACACTTTCATGCCCCTCATATGCCAGCTCTCCTCTGTGTAACCAAGATAAACCTATTTGGTTCAGATGGTGTCAAGCGTGTGTGGTGGCACCCAAGTGAGGAGTACAAAGACAAGTGTGTCTTGCCTACAGTCAAGCATGGTGGTGGGAATGTCATGGTCTGGGGCTGCATGAGTGCTGCCAGCACTAGGGAACTACAGTTCATTGAGGGAATCATGAATGCCAACATGTACTGGGACATACTGAAGCAGAGCCAGATGCCCACAGGGCATTATTCCAACATGATAACGACCCTAAACACACCTCCAAGATGACCACTGCCTTTCTAAAGAAGCTGAGAGTAAAGGTGATGGACTGGCCAAGCGTGTCTCCAAAACCTAAGACCTAAACCCTATTGAGCAACTGTGGGGCATCCTCAAAGGGAAGGTGGAGGAGCGTAAGGTCTGTGACATCCACCAGCTCCATGATGTCGTCATGAAAAGTGGAAGAGGACTCCAGTGGCAACCTGTGACGCTCTGGTGAACTTCATGCTCAAGAGGGTTAAGGTAGTGCTAGAAAATAATGGTAGCCACACAAAATATTAACACTTTGGGCCCAATTTGGACATTTTAACAACTTGCCAACCGCCACATGACTATCTACGTCGGCAGTCAGCCCCGGCCAGACAAAGTGATGTAGGTCTACGTTGGCACTTCCCGCCAGTCCGGCGCGCGCTTCCGCCCCCCCCCCCCCCCCCCCCGCGGATGGCTTGATTGGGTTCAGAACCGATCAGTCATCAGGTCCAGGCCAATGATTTTTGGCTTGGACCTGTTGATCGGTTCTGCCCAATCAGATTCTGTGCTGAGCCTATGTAATGTAAACACAGGCTCAGAAAAGATGTGTCCTCCCCTCCCATGATCCTTTTTGGATCCAGCGTGAGAGAAGAGCACATCTAACTGTAAGTACTGCACCAAGCACACACATTTACACTTAGATAGGCACATTTAACCCACGATCGCCCCCCCCCCAGTTAACCCATACACCCCGTCACAACACACACTGTATACAGCATATAGCATTTATCTATATACCTGTATAAGTGTGATTTGTGACCAGGTGTATGTAGCACTTGCGGCCCCCCTTTTTCACTTAAAATACCCGCCACCCCCCAATAAAGGTTTAACCCCCTGATTCCCCCCTGATCACCCACAGTTAACCCCTTCCCCCCTGTCACATTGCATACTAATACAAACGTAATATACTGTTTTTTTTGCATTTTGTATTAGTGTGTTTGTGATCTGGATTAGCGCTAGCGAGTTAGTTTCTGTCCCAAAGGAGGTTTAGGGTCCCCGCCACCCGCCCAATAAAGATTTAGCCCCCTGATCCCCCCCTGATCACCCCTACACCCCCTGTCACAACACACACTGTATACAGTATATAGCATTTTCCTATATACCCGTATAAGTGTGATTTGTGACCAGGTGTAGTGCTTGCGGCCCTCCCTTTTTCACTTAAAATACCCGTCACCCCCCCCCCCCCCAATAAAGATTTAACCCCCTGATCACCCACAGTTAACCCCTTCCCCCCTGTCACAATTCACACTAATACAAACGTAATATACTGTTTTTCTGTATTTTGTATTAGTGTGTTTGTGACGTGAATTATTGCTAGCAAGTTAGTTTCTGTCCCAAGGAGGTTTAGGGTCCCCGCCACCCCCCCAATAAAGATTTAACCCCCTGATCCCCCCCTGATCACCCCTACACCCCCTGTCACAACACACACTGTATACAGTATATAGCATTTTCTATATACCCGTATAAGTGTGACTTGTGACCAGGTTTAGCGCTTGCCACCGTTCCTTTTATCCTTAGGATACCCGCCAACCCCTCTCAATAAAGATTTAACCCCCTGATCACCCACAGTTAACCCCTTCCCCCCTGTCACATTGCACACTAATACAAACTTAATATACTGTTTTTCTGTATTTTGTATTAGTGTGTTTGTGATCTGAATTAGCGCTAGCAAGTTAGTTTTTGTCCCAAAAGGAGGTTTAGGGTCCCCGCCACCCCCCCAATAAAGATTTAACCCCCTGATCCCCCCCTGATCACCCCCAGTTAACCCCTTCCGTGCCCTGTCACAGTGTCACTTTTATAGTGTACAGTTTTTTTTCTGATCACTATTATTAGTGACAGAGGTGACATTAGCTAGTGTTAGTGTCAGTCTAAAAAAGCGCAGATCCCTGGTGCAAAGTTAGAAATAACCCCTTGATTACCACACACACACACATACACTTCCATTACTAGTATAGTGTTTGAACAGATCAATATCTGATCTGATCAGAACTATACTAGCGTCCCCATAGTTTAGGGTTCCCAAAACGCGGTGTTTGCACGATCAGCACTGATTCCGGCCAGCACCTGCGTTTAACCCCTCTGCCCAGCCCATCCCACCCAGGTAAGTGTAATAATCAATAGATTACTGTCACTTACAAAAAAACACAAAACCGCTGTGTTAGCAGAGTCAGGCCTGATCCCTGCTAGCATTAGCAGTTTTTTTGTAGCGCTTGAAATAGTCCTTGACAACCAGGTGCTTTTATTACCTGTGAGTCGCACTACTGTACCGGGAAATTTAGTTACCAAAATGACCAAACGTTGGTACAGTGGTGAAGAGGTATATAGTATACTGACTATGTCAGATGAGAGCGATGGGGAAGCCTCACTGGCAGAATCAGGGTCAGTATACGAACCTGATGACGGCAGCAGCTCCCTGACAGATAGCTCCAACGACAGATGGGTCCCTGTTAGACCCAGGCGTTCCTGACCCCATTCTGGAGTTGTTGAGATGCAGGAATCACAGGGTGCTCGTATGGAGCAGAGTGTCGGTACTTTGGCCGCTGATCCTTCTGGTGACCTGGCAAGCACCAGCGGCCTAGTACACCCTGGACCTAGTACAACCAGCACTACAGTAACACTTGGTGATGTGGCGAGTCCCATAAGTGCAGTTGAAGCTGGTGCGGTGGCTAGCACGAGTAGTGGCCCGCAGCCACCGCGTATTCGAAGACAGGCCTGTAGAGCCCATAGTGCCCTCCCTGATGCGCTGGCATATCCCAATTGGCAACCCACTGATTCTACAGCGCCAGTACTTCCCCCATTCACTGCCCAACCTGGAATCCACGTGGAGACAGTTGGTTTTACGCCCCTGAACTTTTTTGAGCTATTCTTCACGGAAGATCTTTGCAGATCTATTGTGGATCAATCAAATTTATATGCACAACAATTTATCGCCGCCAACCCAAATTTGCCCCTTGCCAGACCATTCGGCTGGAAATCAATAACGGTTTCCGATTTTAAAATCTTTCTGGGCCTTTCCCTCAACATGGGCATAACCAAACAGAGTGAATTGCGGCTATATTGGTCCACTAGCCCACTTCACCATATGGGCATGTACTCTGCCTCCATGTCCAGGACGAGATACAAGCAAATTCTGCTATTTTTGCATTTCAGCGACAATGAAATCTGTCGTCCTCGGGGAGACCCTGCA
The DNA here is from genome assembly GCF_965119305.1 of Pelophylax lessonae. Classification (NCBI taxonomy): domain Eukaryota; kingdom Metazoa; phylum Chordata; class Amphibia; order Anura; family Ranidae; genus Pelophylax; species Pelophylax lessonae. The sequence goes on from NC_138773.1 coordinate 134,237,411, forward strand.
TATGATCGTCTCCACAAAATTCGGCCCCTCATAGACCACTTCAATCAATGATTTGCTGCCTTGCTCACCACCGAACAAGTTGTCTGCGTTGACGAGTCCCTGATTAAATTTACTGGCCGCCTTGCTATGAAACAGTACCTCCCCAGCAAGTGTGCCAAGTACGGGGTCAATCTGAATAAACTGTGTGACAGGGCCACAGGTTATACAGTTAGTTTCCGGGTCTATGAGGGAAAAGATAGCTGAGTGGAGCCCCCCAACTGCCCAGACTACATAGGGAGCAGCGGCAAGATAGTTTGAGACTTGGTGTCACCCTTATCCGGAAAGGGGTACCATTTGTACGTGGACAACTTTTTTTTTTTTCAAAACAGTGAGGTTTATTGAAACTTTTGGTACAATACAAAGATAAACCGTGCATTGAAACTTCGACCATATTCATAATACACAGGGGTACAAGAATACAAATATTCACAGTAATTAACACTTAGAGACAGAACAGACACAGTAAAAAAAAAAAAAAAAATAAGGCAGTAGTCAGTTACTTTCATGCGGCCCAACACTCAAGCAAACAATATTGGTTTAACAAGGACGGTCAGCATAAAGTAGCTACCCACATCACTACTGAGCCGTATCAGGGCATTGCACCCATTTGTCCCAAATCTTGGTGAACTTCTGAGGGCACCCCCTGTGTTTATACAGAGGTTTATGAAATGGGATGACACTATTAATTTCCTTAATCCACAACCCTAAAGTGGGAGGAGTGGGTCTCACCCACCGTCTGGCTATCAATTTTCGTGTTATAAATAAGGTTTCCTGAAGAAATATGATAGTGGATTTGGGCATCTCTCCATCCGGATAGACCCCCAGGAGACACTCTTTAGGAGAGAGTTGTAGAGGAGACCCCATTTTGTCATGTAGAAATGTGACTACCTGTTGCCATAAAGTCTGTAATTGGGGACAGCTCCACAGTAGATGAAAGAAGGAAGCATCAGGGTCTCCGCACATAGGACAAGAGGGGGCCAAGTCTGGGTGATATTTGGACAGTCTAAGTGGGGTGAGATAAGCCTGGTGTAATATAAAGGTCTGGGTTAGGCGATCCGACAGTTTTGGCGACACTCTGCGGCACGTCTCCAGGGCATCCTCCCACTCCTCATCCTCCATGGCCCCCACACTACGCTCCCAGCGGGTCTTAAGTGCAAAAGCTAAAGTGGTCGAAGAAGGTGTGTGGAGCTCAGAGTAGAACATGGAAATGAGGTGACTGGGTTCTGTACTTTTAACAATCTCAAGGGTGGTAATCGATTCCATCTCAGGAGGGCCATCAGGGAATTGAGATCTATAGGCATGGGAGAGCTGCAAGTATCTGTAGTGCATGGGGCCCTGGAGCGCAAACTGGTCTCTCAGGGTCTCGTAAGACCGCAGACCAGTGGTCGTGGAGATATGGCTAAGAAGAAGAATACCCCTCCCACTCCATACAGACAGATCAGGGATGGAAAGAAACTCACGCAATGTGCTATTATGCCACAGAGGGGTAAGGGTGTGAAATGGAGGGCATCGAAGCCTGGACGCTACTACCTCCCGGATCCGACAATAATGATATAGAAGTGATCTGGGGCACAGGGGCTCCAACGAGCCCCTGACGCCCCTAAGGATAACTAGAAGGGGGTCCCCGAGGGGATGAGCCCACCCAGGGCAGAGCAGGGTCAGGAAGCGCTCTCTATCCGTTTTATCTATATGAAAGAACTGGGACAACTGAGCTGCCAGATAGTACAGATTAAAATCCGGCAGGGCCAGCCCCCCTAGATTTGTAGGATTCTTGAGCTTGCGCCAGGAGATCTTGTGCCGGTTAGCACCCCAAACAAAGGTCTTGAGGAGCGATTCCATCTGCTTAAACAGCTTGAGTGGCAGATAAATAGGAGAGTGCCATACAACATAGAGAATTTTGGGAAGGAGAACCATTTTAATTAAATTGACTCTACCCATCACTCCCAGTGGTAATTTAGACCATACTTGAATTTTAGCCTTAAGCAGAGGGAACAAGGGTTGAACATTATCCGGGACATAATCTGCTGAGCTAGTTGTCACTTGAATCCCTAAGTATTTAATGCGGGATACACATTGTAAGGCCGGGTTTGCGGGGGCGATCGCCTGCGGGCTCTTGTCGAGTGGAAGAATTTGTGATTTATCCCAGTTTATCTGAAAACCGGAGAATCGTCCGTACCGTTCAATTAAAGAAAGGGCTGTGAGCAGGGATTCTCGAGAGTCTTCCAAATACAGCAAAGTGTCATCAGCATACATACTGATTTTCTCCTCTAGTGGTCCCCTACGTAGACCACGAATCCCGGGATGTGCTCTAATGGCCATCGCCAGGGGTTCCGCGGCCAGGGCATACAGCAGAGGGGAGAGGGGGCACCCTTGTCGAGTGCCACGGGATAAAGGGAAGGCGGTCGACTGCCAGCCGTTGGCCAGGACCCTAGCCACCGGGGCGCTATATAGGAGTTTGACCCACTTAATAAAATTAGGTCCAAAGCCATATCGGTCCAGGCAGGTCCATAGAAAAGGCCACTCTACCGAGTCGAATGCTTTAGCCGTGTCCAAGGAGACCACCACCCTGCCACCAATTCCGTCGTGTTGTGCCTGGAGATTCATGAATAACCGGCGAAGGTTAAATGAGGTGTTCCTCCCAGGCATGAACCCGGCCTGGTCCGAGTGTATGAGCGAAAGGATCACCTTGTTAAGACGAAGGGATAAAATTTTCGTAAGGATTTTAGTGTCAACTGGGAGCAAAGAGATGGGACGGTAAGACTCCGGGGTGTGTAAGTCCTTGCCCGGCTTGGGGATGAGTACAATTAACGCCTCCCGCATAGAAGGGGGCAGGACTGCATCCTTGAACAGGGATTGAAACAAAGCCAATAATTTAGGAGAAAGGAGTTCCGAATATTGGGAGAAGAACTCAATCGGGAGGCCGTCTAGGCCGGGGGCCTTAGATCTAGGGAAATTGGACACGGCTGTTGCAATCTCCTCCACAGAAATGGGTGCCTCGAGGGTCGCCAACTGGTCGGATGTCAAAGTGGGAAAGTCAATAGAGTCCAAAAAGTCATGCACGTCAGTACAGTCAGCAGGGGCCTTAGAGGTTTAAAGTGTACTAAAAAATGATCGGAAACACTGTGTCACCGCAGCAGGATCAGTGATCTCATTACCCAGGTCATCCTTTAAAGTAATAACTACCGGGGGCCTATCCTCACAATGGACTAAATATGCGAGTAGTTTCCCCGCCCGCTCTCCATGTGCAAACAGATTCTGCTTCTGAAAAAACATCTTAGATTTCGCCTTCTCATATTCAAGTTGGGAAAGGACTTTAGAGGTCAATTTATACTGGGATTCATGTGTCGGAGTCGGGTCCGCCATAAAGGCCTGTTCAGCTTCAGTTAAATTTGTCGTTGCCCTTGAGATCTCCTCGGCAGCCCGCGCCTTAACAGCTTTGATTTTGGAAATCATAGTGGATCTGGCAAACAGTTTAAATGCCTCCCACACCGCAGCCGGGGAGGCAGTGCCCTCATTATCAGAAAAGAATTGTGTCCAGGTCCCCTCAATGTCGTTCCCATCAGACACCAAGGGGAGCCAGGCGGGATTCAGGCGCCAGGCCGGGGGAGGTCTATTACAGGGCAAGGACAACAGTATCCAAAAAGGGCAGTGATCAGACAGAGTCCGTGGGGCGAAGCCCGCCGCCAGTAACCTGGGGAGCAGGGTTTGAGACAACAATATCATGTCAATGCGTGACATAGAATGGTGTGCAGCCGAGAAGCAGGAGTACGCACGCTGAGCGGGGTATTTGCTGCGCCAGGAGTCGGCCAAACCAAAGCTCTCCAACAATCGGGAGAACCTGGTCGGGGACGACCCCGGCGGCGCCTGAGAGGCGCCACCAGATCTATCCAGACCCGAGTCCAACACATTGTTAAAGTCGCCCAGCCAGATCACCGGGGCCCCCGGGCATTGTGCCATAAACGCCAATCCATCCATTATTACCACAGTAGAGTAAGGGGGGGCACATAGAAAGCCATCAGCAACATCAACTCCCCATAGACTGACGTTTTGAGAAAGACATATCTGCCCATTGGGTCGACCTGAGATCCTAGGAGCTGGAAATGTACCGACTTGGCCACCAGAAGCGCCACACCCCTGGAGTGCGAGCTATATGCTGAGTGCTGCACCCAGCCAACCCAGGGTCGTTTGAGAGACTGCTGTATGCAGCCCTCCAAGTGTGTTTCCACCAGTACTATAATGTCAGCCCGGACACGGCGTAGGACATTAAAGACAGCCGTCCGTTTAATCTTATCGCGCATACCCCTGACATTCCACGTCAACAATTTCAATGCGGCCATGGCAGGGGTAATACGGAGCGTGGAGCGGAGGCTCCCAGGATCTCAGGCAATAAGGCCACAGAACTAACAATTTCACGGTCATACACTGGCATTAATAAACGGCAGTAAAAGAGCAGGCAGTTATTACTTGAGGTCAATGTGCATAGAACATAAACAGTATAGAGATTGTACCAAATATAAACTGTAAACAATGGTAATACCCCAATCCCCCCACCCTGCCCTGCACCAACCCCAACTTGTGCGGGCATGTTCCCAAACAAGCGCCTCAACCAGAACAGGCCCACATGCGACTGGAAAAGAGCAAAACCAGGGAGCCAGGGACCCCCAGGATAGTCAGCAAAAATACAGCAAAATACAGCTAGGATAAGCAAGGGGACCCGGGGGCCCAGGTCCAACAAAAGTCGCAGGGGGCAACAGGGGAGTTGGGCGCAAACACACGCCTGAGCGGGTGTAGGGGGCGAAAACCAACAGGTGTATCGCTGGGTAGCAAAGCCTATGGGCAGGTGGAAATCCATAGGAAGAGAACAGAAAAGTCAGTTCCATTCATGGAGCTAGGACGCTCCGCCGGTCAAACACAGGAGCAGTAGGCCAGGGAAATGAGGGGGGAGGGGGGGAGGGGGGGAGGGGGGAGGGGGGGAGGGGGGAGGGGGGGAGGGGGATGCAAAGTCTTGAGTTCCGCAGGATCTACAAAACCCCCTCCACCCCTGCAGCAGTGAAAGGCATAGGCAATCAGGGAGAAAGTGTCATGAAGTCGCCAGGGCAAGGTGGTCAGGCTCTGGCTTCCAATCCTTCCAACCAGGAGATGGCGGTTTCCGGATCCTCAAAGAAGTGGGCTCGGTCCTCACCCTCCACTCTAAGACGGGCTGGGTACAACATGGAGTACTTGATATTCTTGATACGCAGCCTGCGTTTGACCTCCAGAAAGCTCTTGCGGCGTCTCTGGACCTCAGCAGAGAAGTCGTGGGAAAATCGCTACTTTGTGATTTCCAAATGGAATGTTCCCCTTAACTCTGGCCAGGCGTAATATGGCATCCCTGTCCCGATAGTTCAGGAATTTAGCGATGAATGTGCGGGGGGGTGCACCCTGAGGGGGGGGACGCCCTGAGAGGCGATGTGCACGTTCCACAACAAAAGTGGGTGAGAAGGATTCTCTGCCATATGTCTGAATGAGCAATTGTTCCAAATAGGATGAGGGGTCTGCACCTTCAGAGCCCTCCGGGAGGCCAATGAACCGCAGGTTACAGCGGCGCAGCCTATTCTCCATGTCATCCTGTTTTTGGAGGATAAGGTTTACTTGATGCTGCAGCCTGTCTGAGGAGTTTTGTAATGGGGGGAGGGAGTCTTCCACCCCGCTAAGTCTGTGCTCAGCCTCACCAACTCTGTCCCTTAGCTTCTGCATATCCTGGCGCATCAATGATATATCTACCTTCACCTCCTCGATTTCTGTTGTCAGCATGGTCTGGCAAGTGGCAATCGCTTCCAATACCCTAGATGTGGCAGGGCTCTCTTAGGCGCCTCCACCACGAGCGGCGGGCCGGCGCCATCTTGGATCGGGGCCTCCTTCTCCAGTCTCCGGAATGCAGCTAGTTTTGTCGCAGCTTCGGAGCCTTTCTTCGGCGGAGACATGCGGAGGTCGGTGCCGCGGGTGTGTGGGAGGTGAAGAGAGGATTATTGTGCCCGGAGGGCTGCAGGATTAGCGGTAAAGGATATCGGTCCGGCGGAGCTCCTCTCACACGCGTCCTCTTACATGCTGCACCAGGCCACGCCCCCTACGTGGACAACTTTTACACAAGCGTGCCACTATTTAGTCACCTGCTCGAATTACAAATTGGCGCATGTGGCACCATGCGACCTAATTGCCGGGGTTTCCCCCAACGGCTTGTAGATTCCCGTCTTAGTCGGGGGTCGAGAGCCTGCTTAAAAACTGACAAATTGCTTGCGGTGAAGTGGAGGGATATACGGGATGTTTATGTTCTGTCCTCCCTTCACGCAGACACGACGATCCAAATTCCTACGGCAACTGGCGTTATGGAGAAACCCCTCTGTGTCCACGAATATAACTTTAATATGGGAGGGGTGGACCTTAACGACCAGCTTTTGGCACCGTATTTAGTTGCCCGTAAAGCCAGACGCTGGTACAAAAAAGTGTCTGTCTATTTATTCCAATTGGCTATGCTGAATGCCTTTGTCCTATACAGGGCGTCAGGACGCACCGGATCCTTCCGAGAATTCCAGGAAGAGATCATCCTTGCCTAGCTATACCCAGGAAGCATGCCTGCCCAACTTCCCCTTCCAGATGCAGTGAGCCAGTTGCATGAGAGGAAATTTTCACATGTCCTCCCGAGTACCCCTACCCAAAGATACCCCCAAAGAAGATGTCGTGTCTGTAGCAGGCGCGGATTTAGGCGTGACACCCGCTATTATTGTCCCAGATGTCCTGACCAACCTGGTCTCTGCATCGGGGAATGTTTCGAGCGCTACCATACACAAGTAGAATATTAGTGTAGGGTACAGCACGACACAATGTAGGGCACACAAACACAGGGTCTCGAAAGATGTTCGATGGCTATCAACATTTTGAGAGACCCAAGCTAGAAAAATGCAGTACACAGAAAAAAAAGTGTTCCAAAAAAAAATAAAAAAATCCCAAAACAGTTGTCGTGTCAGTCATTTTTTATGTTCTTCTACTCTTCCTACTGTACTTTTACTGTACTTTGTTTTTCATTCTTTTGTTAACCTGTTTCTCTTGCAGGTACTCGTCGGCTGCCACATTGATTTTATATATTCTGACACAAACAGTGTTTGCGAACAGCATATATGGATACCTTTGCTGGCAGCAGCTGTGGTGATTTTCTGATTTCAGCACTGCAGTTAAAATACTATTTGGGTAAACGTGGAATATTGTCGTGTATACCCATCATTAAATTCAGTGGGTGGATGTTTGAGCGGTTAATGATGGGTAATACTACACAATATTCCTGTGCTGATTTCTGATAGGTTCTCTTTTTTTTTGTTCAGCCCACAGGCTGCATGAAAAAAAAAAACTACACTATATGCCAAACAAGGACCAGCAATGTACTGGTATGTTGCTGGACTTTGAGTGGTTATACCAGGATGATGCCTGCAGATTTAGGCATCATCTTGGTATTGATTTTTACAGCCAGCAGTCGGCTTACATTTAAAAGCAATCCTAGCAGATAATTGGCCGCTAGACTTCTTTTACATGCAGTGGGAGGGGACTGCCCCCCCCCCACGCCGCCTTCCGCGTTTTTTCTCGGGCTCTCCTGTCCCACCGGTTAACCTGAGAGTGCAGCCGGTGGTTCAATTATCTAACCATAGAGCTAATTGGAGATGAGAATGGCTCCAATAATCTCTATGGCCTAAGATACCTGAAGCTACGAGCATTTCATGACTTCTGTTTCGCCAGAAATAAACAGGGCCATTGGGAAATTGGGAATATTATTTTATCACACCAATTTTGGTGTGGTCAGATGCGTTAAGGTCAGAGGAGAGTTCTAGAGTCTAAAAGACCCCAATTTTTTTTAAAAAGATAACACTGTGATAACAAGAAAAATGATTAAAAAAAAAAATGAAAAGAAAGGTGTCAAAATAACATAAAAAAGCAAAATAAAAAAATCAAGCCCCCCATGTCCCCCCGTGCTTGCATGCAAGGGCGCACGCAAGCATTGGTCTAGTGTCATATGTAAAACGCAATTGCAGCATGCATGTGAGGTATCGCCGCGAATGCCAGGTCGAATGCAGTAATTCTTGCAGTAGACCTCCTCTGTAAGTCAAAAGTGGTAATCTGTAAATACTTTTAAAGGCTTTTAAAAATGTACGTAGTTTTTTGCCGCTGCACAGGCGTGCACAATTTTTAAAGCATGTCATGTTTGGTATAGTGTATTTATAGTGTATTTATGCAATACATTTTTAAAAAGATTTATTTTTTTCGCAGAAATTGCGTTTGGAAAATCTGTTCGCAAATACTGTGTGACAAAAAAATTTGCAACATCCACCATTTTGTTCTATAGGGCCTCTGCTTTAAAGAAATATTTAATGTTTGGAGGTTCAAAGTAATTTTCTAGTAAAAAAAAAAAATATTTTTTCATGTAAACAAAAAGTCACAGAAAAAGCTTGGTTTTCAAGTGATTAGAAGAGTGGGTGATGTGTGGCTAAGATTGAGCATAAAATGCCGGGTCAGTTCAAACACCCTCCCAAATGACCCCTTTTTGAAAAGTAGACACCCAAAGCTATTTGCTGAGAGGCATATTGAGTCCATGGAGTATTTTATATTTTGCCCTAAGTTTCAGGAAGATGACAATTTGTTTTGTTTTTTTTGTTTTTTTTTTTTACAGAAAGTTGTCACTAAATGATATATTGCTCATGCATGCCATAGGAATATGTGAAATGATACCCCAAAATACATTCTGTTGCTTCTTCTGAGTACAGGGATACCACATGTGTGAGACTTTTTGGGAGCTTAGCTGTGTACGGGACCCCGAAACCCGATCCCCATCTTCAAGTTTTCTAATGGCGTAAATTGCTTATTTTACCTCTTCACTACCTGTCACAGTTTTAGAGGCCCTGAAATTTAAAGATAGCACAAAACCCCCCCAAATGACCCAATTTTGCAAAGTAGACACTCTAAGCTATTTGCTGAGAGGCATGGTGAGTCCATGAAATATTTTATATTTTGTCACAAGTTTTGGGAAAATTATTATTTCTTTTTTTTTTTTGTATTTTTACACAAAGTTGTCACTAAATGATATATTACTCACACGTGCCATGGGTATATGTGAAATGACACCCCAAAATACATTCTGTGCTTCTCCTGAGTACAGGGATACCACATGTGTGAGACTTTTTGGGAGCCTAGCTGTGTACGGGACCCCGAAACCCGATCCCCATCTTCAAGTTTTCTAATGGCGTAAATTGCTTATTTTACCTCTTCACTACCTGTCACAGTTTCAGAGGCCCTGAAATTTAAAGATAGCACAAAACCCCCCCAAATGACCCCATTTTGCAAAGTAGACCCTCCAAGCTATTAGCTGAGAGGCATGATGAGTCCATGGAATAGTTTATATTTTGCCACAAGTTTTGGGAATATTATTATTTTTTTTTGTTTTTGCCCCCCCCCCCCTCATAAAAAAAAAAAATAATCTTCAAAGAAAAAAAAAATTACAATTTTGTCCACTACGGCGGCGCCGGACTCATTGCTGGCTATGGGGGGGGGTTTGGCATCCCACATGGGCCCAGGCAGAGGCACCGATTGGCGGCCGTTCTGGGCGTCACTGGGGCACAAGCAATGCACCCCGACACTCCCCACTAGTCCTGTTCTGGCTTATGATTGGTCCAGACTCCAGCCTGGACCAATCATGATTCAGGACATCCCTGCTGACGTCAATGGGGGTGGTGCCGGTGCGTGCATCAGTCATTCACCATCACCGCCCGGTCACCTTCCCGCCGCCGCAGAACGAAGAGGAGTCTCGAGGAGAGGAGAAGCCGGTGCCGCTCACCTTCCCGCCGGTTCCCGCCGCAGAACGAAGAGGAGAGGAGAAGCCGCTCACCTTCCCGCTGGTTCACGCCGCCACAGAACGAAGAGGAGTCTCGAGGAGAGGAGAAGCCACTCACCTTCCCGCCGGTTCACGCCCCCACAGAACGAAGAGGACTCGATGAGAGGAGCAGCCACCGTGGACGTCTCGCAGGCAGCGTGAGTGTGGAGTCAGTGACTGTCGCGGTCGAGTCAGTGAGCCAGCCCAGGAGAGCAGGTAAGTGATTGAAACCACTGCGGCGATGCCACGACCTGTGACCTGACCTGTGTGACATTACCTGTGTGACGTGACCTGTGTGACATGACCTGTGACCTGACCTGTGTGACATGACCTGTGTGACATGACCTAACCTGTGTGACATGACCTGTGACCTGACCTGTGTGACATGACCTGTGACCTGACCTGTGACCTGACCTGTGTGACATGACCTGTGTGACATGACCTGGGTGACATGACCTGTGACCTGACCTGTGTGACATGACCTGTGTGGCATGACCTGTGACAGGCCTGTGACATGACCTGTGACATGACTTGTGACATGCCTGTGACATGCCCGTGACATGACCTGTGACGTGCCCGTGAAATGACCTGTGACATGCCTGTGGCATGACCTGTGACATGCCAGTGACATGACCTGTGACATGCCTGTAATATGACCTGTGACATGACCTGTGACATGCCTGTGACATGACCTGTGACATGCCTGTGCCATGACCTTACCATGACCTGTGCCATGCCCTTACCATGACCGTACCATGACATGTGACATGACCTGTGACATGCCCTTACCATGACCTGTGACATGCCTGTACCATGACCTGTGCCATGCCCTTACCATGACCTGTGACATGCCTGTACCATCACCTGTGCCATGCCTATACTATCTCCTGTACCATGACCTGTGCCATGCCTATACCATCACCTGTGCCATGCCTATACCATCACCTGTGCCATGCCTATACCATCATCTGTGCCATGCCTATACCATCATCTGTGCCATGCCTGTACCATGACCTGTGCCATGCCTATACCATCTCCTGTACCATCACCTGTGCCATGCCTATACCATCACCTGTGCCATGCCTGTACCATGACCTCAAAGTCAAGCAATTTTTTACTGCGTTTTTTGCCGTGAAGCAATACCTATTACATTTTTCTTTTTGCGCCCCCCCCCCCCCCAAAAATAAATTTTGAGCACCAGCCGCCACTGCTCCCGTATACTGCTAGGCTCCCAAAAAGTCTCACATATGTGGTATCCCTGTATCCCTCAGGAGAAGCAGCAGAATATATTTTGGGGTGTAATTACACATATACCCATGGCATGTGTGAGCAATATATCATTTCAATGACAACTTTGTGTAAAAAAAAATTTTTTTTTTTAGTCATTTTTCAAACACCTGTGACAAAAAAATGAAATATTCAATGAGCTCAACATGCCTCTCAGGACATTCCTTAGGATGTCTACTTTCCAAAAAATGGTAGTTTGGGGGGGGTTTTGTACTGCCCTGCCATTTTAGCACTTCATGAAATGAGATAGGCAGTCAGAAATTAAAGCTGCATAAATTTCAGTATTTACACCATAGTTTGTAAACGCTATAACTTTGCGCAAACCAATAAAAATACGCTCATTGAAATTTTTTTTGTCAAAGACATGTAGCTAAATACATTTTGGCCAAAAAATATGACATAAATTGAGTATATTGGATATTTTTTAAAAGACAAAGTTGAAAATGTCATTTTTTCGTAAAATTTTCGCTTTTTTTATTAATATCGCAAAAAATAAAAAGCACAGAGGTGATCAAATAGCACCAAAGAAAGCTCTGTTTGTGGGAAAAAATGGACGTAAATTTCGTTTGGGTACAGCATTGCATGACCGCGCAATTGTCAGTTAAAATTACGAAGTGCCAAGTTGAAAAAAGGGGTCTGGTCAGGAAGGGGGTAAAATATTCCGGGGCTTAAGTGGTTAACTTAGGGCAGTACTCACTTTTGTTGCCAGTGGTTTAGACATTAATTGCTGTGTGTTGAGTTATTTTGAGGGGAAAGCAAATGTACACTGTTATACAAGCTGTACACTCAATACTTTACATTGTAGCAAAGTGTAATTTCTTCAGTGTGTCACATAGATATAATAAAATATTTACAAAAATGTTAGGGGTGTGCTCACTTTTGTGAGATACTGTACATTGCCCTATTCCATGTTGTGAAGGGGAACAGAAAAAAAAGAGGGGGAGGTGAATAAAAATATATGGGACAGAATATAATCATACACCAAATAATGTGTATGCTCCATATAAATAAAAGCACAACAGACAAAAAGGGGATAATATCAGTAATAAGGAACTCAGCAGTCAATAAATTGAAACCAGATGAAACAAACAGAACAAAACTGCAAAATATAAAGAGTCCAAGCTGAAGCTGACCTGAGTAAAAATAGGTAGCTTGGATTCTGGTAAAGGTACCGATCCCTCCCAAGGGTTCACAAAATCAAAGAGGTCCAGGGTGAGGGCTGTCTCTAAATTATATAAAACAGGCAATAAAAGCTTAGCCAGTAAAATCATAAACCAAAGTATCTTTTTCATACCTAATCAATCAGTGGGGTTACTACCAAAAGAGCAGTCCCATATAAAAATGCATCCACTCTCCATCAGACCAGAGACAAACAGGGGAAAGGGTACGATAGACGACCAGCAACATGTGTGTCTGGGTCTCCCAAGGACCCGCTACTCCAGCAACTAACGCCTAAAAAAGGCTAGCCCTTAACCACTTGCCTTCTGTGCACTTAAACACCCTTCCCATCCAGGCCAATTTTCAGCTTTCAGTGCTCTCACACTTTGACTGACAATTGCGCGGTCATGCTACACTGTACCCATATGAAATTTTTATCATTTTTTTCACACAAATAGAGCTTTCTTTTGGTGGTATTTAATCATCTCTGGGTTTTTTATTTTTTACAAAAAAAAAGAATAAAGACAGAAAATTTTGAAAAAAAAAAAAAGTTTTTCTTATTTTCTGCGAGTAAATTTTGAAAATAAATTTTTCTCCTTCACTGATGTGCGCTGATGAGGCGGCACTGATGTGCACTGATAGGCTGCACTGATGGGCACTGATGAGGTGGCACTTATGGGCACTGATGAGGTGGCACTTATGGGCACTGATGAGGAGGTACTAATATGCCGCACTGATGAGCACTGATAGGCGGCACTGATAGGCGGCACTGAGAGGTGGCACTGATGAGCACTGATAGGCGGCACTGATGAGCACAGAGGTGGCACTGCTGGGCACTGAGAGGTGGCACTGCTGGGCACTGAGATGCGGCACTGAGAGGCGGCACTGACGGGCGGCACTGATAGGCGGCACTGATGGGCACTGGCGGATGGCACTGGACACTGACGGGTGGCACTGATGAGCGGCACTGATGGGCAGCACCATCAGTGCCCACACTCAGTGCCCATAGTGCTGCCAGTCAGTGCTCATCAGTGCCTATATGAGCAGGCACTGATGGGCACTGACTAGCAGCACTATGGGCACTGATTGTGGGCATTGATGGGGGGCACTGATGGCGGGCACTGTGGGCACTGATGGGGGGGCACTGTGTGTGTATTTTTACCTTTAGTAATCAGGGCACTGGTGATCAGTGCCCTGATTACATTCTCCTGTGTCCCCGGCGCTGTGAGGCTCCCCCTCCTTCCTCACACTGCAGGCTCCGTGTGAGGAAGGAGCGCCGGCGATGAGAGATGATCTCATATGTTTACATATGAGATCATCGCTCATTGGACGGCCCGATCACGTGGTGAATGGCCGCTGTGATTGGCCATTCACCACGATCTGTGATCGGCCGTGTCCAAGGGACACGGCCGACACAGATTTTCCCCGCAGCGCGCTGGGGGCGTGTCACTGGGAGGCCGTTTAAAAACGGCCTCCCGAAAATTCAAGTCCGCGCTGCAGCCGTATATAGGCTGTAGCGCGGATGGGGGGTGGTTAAATAGTGAAAAGGGGGGGCCGGTAGAGAGCTGGGCGGGCCCTCTCTCTGTTGACATATGAACTGTAGATAAAGAGAGGGGGAGGAGGGAGGCATCACTGGCTGAATAGCTAAGCCAACCATGTCCTCATGGCCCGAGTATTGGCTGCCGTAGAAAGTGCATGGACCCAGCTAGGGGCGGAAGTGACGTGCAGTCCAGTAAGTTTCCACCGAAAGGCGGAAGTGGCGTCCAACCACGTCAACCAAGATGTCCGCCAGACCGTAATGCATTCCAGTTGGACCAAACCAAACAAAAGTGCATTGCATAGTGGAGCACATAACGGGGACACAACAATCACCAAATGTGCCAGGTACACGGGCAACATCCAAACCACGGCTGGGGTCCAACAGCTAAAAGGGACGCATCGATAAACAAATATCTAAAATCCCCCACACAATTCAGCTAGTATGTAGTAACAATGGGGGCACACCACATACAAATGCCACAAAACAATAGTAACACGCCCCAAAGTGCCCAAAATAAGGGACATCTGATGCCATCCTCGGTCGTTGGTGGTATAGCCTAAGGCCTGTACTACACTCCCCAATGTCAATCATATATAAAAAAAAAAAAACGTATTTCAATCATTATGAATTAATTTGTATAGTGAAAAAGAAAAAATTGGGGCAAATGAATTCATTCACCCTTAACCCAGATAAATCTTGTAATAGCCAAGAGAGACCTAGCATGAACATACCTGAGAAAAAAAAATGATTACATATATCTAACTCCTCATACTCATGCAGCGTACAATCTGTATATATATATATATATATATATATATATATATATATATATATATAGTCATATGTTACACTAAGTGGTATATCCTAAAGAGAATCCCCAGAGAACAAAAAGGAATATTAGTATAACATCAGGCCTCTAAAAAGGGGGCATGGCTAACAAACCCATTCAGGCCAGGAGGATAGTTGGCCCTCAGGGTGAAAATCCACCGTGATTCTGTACGTAGGATGGAATGATCAAAATTATCTCCCTGAGGATTGTGGTGAATCCTATCGATAGCCATAAACCAAATGGTATCTAAATGACATGCAGTATCCCACAAAAGTGAGTACACCCCTCACATTTTTGTAAATATTTTATTATATCTTTTCATGTGACAACACTGAAGAAATTACACTTCGCTACAATGCAAAGCAGTGAATGTACAGCTTGTATAACAGTGTACATTTCCTTTCCCCTCAAAATAACTCAACATACAGCCATTAATGCAGTGGTTCTCAACTCCAGTCCTCAGGACCCACTAACAGACCAGGTTTTAAGTATTTTAAGCTAAGTGATTGCAGTACTAGAGTACTGCAATCACTGAGCAGCAAATTATATCACCTGGGATGTATTTCAGTTATCTTGCAAACCTGGCCTGTTAGTGTGTCCTGAGGACCGGAGTTAAGAACCACTGCATTAATGTCTAAACCGCTGGCAACAAAAGTGAGTACACCGCTAAGTGGAAATGTCCAAATGGGGCCCAAAGTGTCAATATCTTGTGTGGCCACTATTTTTTAGCACTGCCTTAACCATCTTGGGCATGGAGTTCACCAGAGCTTCACAGGTTGCCACTGGAGTCCTCTTCCACTCCTTCATGACAATATCACAAAGCTGGGGGATGTTAGAGACTAGTGTTGAGCGAACACGGACTGTATTATTCGTGTTCGTACCGAATAATTGGATTTTTCTTACCCGAACACGGACCCGAAAACTTTACTGTATGTTCGGGTTTAAAATCCGTGTTCGGTCATTTTATTTCCTGTTTTGTATGTAATGGCGCGCTTTTAATGGCGGGCTTTCAACAGCCAATCAACAAGCGTTTAACTGGTGTGCCTTAAGCCATCCCAGCCATGCCTACTAATGTATTAGTAGCTGTGATTGGCCATCTGAAGCATGTGACCATGTCTTTATAAGTTTGAGAGCCCCCAGCGTGCCGCGTCATTCTGCTGTAGTTAGGGACAGAGCACACATCATACGTGCTGGCTGCTGATTAGGGACAGACAGTGATTCTGTGAAAAATTGTGTCCGAAAAGAATGCAGGGACAGGTCGGAGTGCAGGCAGGGAGAGTTATTAGAGCATTTTAGGGCCAGGCTGGGGATTAGGCAGGGTCAGTGTTCTACATCGATTTTGCTGTGTGGGGGGTTGTGCAATGAACGATCTTATTGAGCATATTAGGGCGAGGCTGGAGATTAGGCAGGGTCAGTGTTCTACATCGATTTTGCTGTGTGGGGGGGTTGTGCAGTGAACGATCTTATCGAGCATATTAGGGCCAGGCTGCAGAGATTAGGCAGGGACAGTATACATCGATTTTGCTGTGTGGGGGGTGGTGCAGTGAACAATCTGTTTGCCCTCACTTGAGCCCACTGAGGAGGAGGAGGAGGAGGGAGAAAAAAATCTATTTTTATCAGTCAGTTGTGTGCAGCGTTCATCTTAGGTCTATTTTACTACAAGTTAAAAGGGTTTTTTTTTCCCCCCCTTTATAGCCTTTTTGCTCCAGTGCTGACTGTGATAAGACACTGCTGTGTTCACATGTGCTATTGAGTGATTTTCAATTTTATACACTTTTTTCTATTCCACTATTCAATATACACCCTTTTGGGTTAAAAAAAATTAAATTGTGGCATAGTCTGTACTAATCTATTTAAAAATTACAAACTTAAAGGGGAATTTTCTTTTTTTTCCCCTTCATAGCCTGCAGCAGAGCTGACTGACATAAGACACTGCTGTGTTCACATGTGCTATTGAAAAATCACCAATTTTATATCATATTTTCTATTCCGCTTTTCAATCTACACCCTTTGGGGTAAAAAGAATTAAATTACGGCATAGTCTGTATCGGCACGTGTGAGATACACCTTTCCAATTTTTGGGGCGCATCTTACACCGCTGAGGATTGCAGGGTGCTTCAGTTTGCCTCCTGCCTGTTCCGAACTCCTCCTACTCCTCATCCTGCCTTTAGGGTACAAAAAATAGTAATCAGGGCCTAGTCTGGGTCTGTACGTGTGAGATAGATACACCTTTTGATATCATATTTTCTATTCCGCTATTCAATCTACACCCTTGGGGTAAAAAGAATTAAATTGCGGCATAGTCTGTATCGGTATGTGTGAGATACACCTTTCCAATTTTTGGGGCGCATCTTACACCGCCGAGGATTGCAGGGTGCTTCAGTTTGCCTCCTGCCTGTTCCGAACTCCTCCTACTCCTCATCCTGCCTTTATGGTACAAAAAATAGTAATCAGGGCCTAGTCTGGGTCTATACGTGTGAGATAGATACACCTTTTGATATCATATTTTCTATTCCGCTATTCAATCTACACCCTTGGGGTAAAAAGAATTAAATTGCGGCATAGTCTGTATCGGTACGTGTGAGATACACCTTTCCAATTTTTGGGGCGCATCTTACACCGCCGAGGATTGCAGGGTGATTCAGTTTGCCTCCTGCCTGTTCCGAACTCCTCCTACTCCTCATCCTGCCTTTAGGGTACAAAAAATAGTAATCAGGGCCTAGTCTGGGTCTGTACGTGTGAGATAGATACACCTTTTGATATCATATTTTCTATTCCGCTATTCAATCTATACCCTTGGGGTAAAAAGAATTAAATTACGGCATAGTCTGTATCGGTACATGTGAGATACACCTTTTTAAATTTGTTTGGCGCATCTCCTTCTACCGCCGAGGATTGCAGGGCGCTTCAGTTTGCCTCCAGTTCCGAATTCCTCCTACTCCTCTTCCTCATCCTCATCCTGCCTTTAGGGTACAAAAAAATTGTAATCGGGGCCTAGTCTGTGTTTGTACGTGTGAGATACACCGTTTTATAAAATTTTTCCTATTCTGCTATTCAATATACACCCTTTTGGAGTGTAAAAAATTCAATTACGGCATAGTCTATATCGGTACGTGTGAGATACACCTTTTAAATTTGTTTGGCGCATCTCCTTCCACCGCCAAGGATTGCAGGGCGCTTCAGTTTGCCTCCTGTTCCGAACTCCTCCTACTCCTCTTCCTCATCCTACCTTTAGGGTACAAAAAATTGTAATCGGCGGCCTAATCTGTGTTTGTATGTGTGAGATACACCGTTTTATATCCTTTTTCTATTCCGCTATTCAATATACACCCTTTTGGGGTGAAAAAAATTAAATTTGTGGCATACTTTGCATATTTGACTGTGAGATACACCCGTTGTATTTGTATACTGTTTTTCTATTTCGCTATTTAATAAAAACCCTTTTGGGGTAAAAAAAAGTAAATTGCGGCATAGTTTGCATATTTGACTGTGAGATACACCCGTGCGATACTGTTGTTGTTTTGTTCCGCTATTCAATAAACACCTTTCTAGGGCAAGATCATAAATTACAGAAATATGAGGAGACTGTCAAATAGGGGCCGTGGCCTGGGTGCTGGGTCATGGTGGTGCTGGTAGAGCTCCTGTTGCAAGGAGAGGACGTGGTTGATCTGTGCCAGCTACACGCACAAGTGAAACACCTTCCTCAAGTGTGAGTAGGCGACAGAACCTGCAGCAGTATTTGGTAGGGCATCATGCGCCTCTAGAAGTGATGAGGCCAGAACAAGTAGAGGCGATAGTAGATTGGGTTGCTGCTGACAGTGCCTCCAGTTCCTTTACATTGTCTCCCACCCAGTCTACTGCAGAAAGGTCAGAGTTGGCACCTGCAGCCGATGTCCAACCGTCTTTCACCTCACCCCCTTGCAAATCAGGCAAGCAGTATGAGCCCTAAGTCATGCAGCAGTCTCTTCTTCTTTTTGATGACTCTGTCAGCAGGGTTTCCCAGGGCCATCCACCTAGCCCTGCGCCAGAAGTGGAAGAGATTGAGTGCAGTGATGCCCAACCACTTATTTCTCAAGATGAGTACATGCAAGGACCATCGCAGCACGTCTCCGATGACGACGAAATGCAGGTGCCAACTGCTGCGGCACTCAGAATTGTGGAGACCGACAAGGAGGGCAGGGGTAAAGACTGGGTGGAAGATGATGTGGAGGACGATGAGGTCCTCGACCCCACATGGAATGAAGGTCATGCAGGTGACCTGAGTAGTTTGGAGGAAGAGGCGGTGGTCGCACAGAGCCACCAGCACAGCAGAAGAGGGAGCAGGGTGCAGAAGCGGAGCGGCCGTGCCCTAGACACTACGCCTGCTACTGCCCAACGCAGCAAGGGACTGAGCGCACCAAAGCCAGCTCAAAAGAGTTCTCTAGCGTGGAAGTTCTTCAGAAAATGTGCTGATGACAGGACACGAGTGGTTTGCACCCTGTGCAATCAGAGCCTGAAGCGAGGCATAAACCTTCTCAACCTGAGCACAACCTGCATGATCAGGCATCTAAGTGCAAAGCACGAGCTGCAGTGGAGTAGACACCTTCAAAACCAAGAAAGGTCTCTGGCTCCTCCTTCTTCCTCTTCTGCTGCAGTCTCGGCCTCTTCATCCACCTCTGTAGTGATACCGGCACCTGCCACCCCGCAAACAGACGATCTGTCAGCAACACCACCACCTCATGCTGTGCAGGGCGATAACTGCACAGCATGAAGCAGATATCCTACAGAATGACCTGGACAAAATTACGGAGTGGGCAACGACATGGCAAATGAGGTTTAATGTGGAGAAGTGTAAGGTTTTGCACTTGGGGACCAAAAACATAAAAGCACAATACACGTTAGGAGGGGAACCCTTGGGGGAATCAAAAATGGAGAAAGATTTGGGAGTCTTAGTTGATGATAGATTAGGCAACAGCATGCAATGCCAAGCGGCAGCTTCCAAAGCCAACAGAATATTAGCATGCATAAAGAAAGGGATGTATTCCAGAGATAAGACTATAATCCTTCCACTTTATAAAACTCTGGTCCGACCGCATCTGGAGTATTCTGTCCAGTTCTGGTCGCCAGTCCTCAGGAGGGATGTGTTGGAGCTGGAGAAAGTCCAGAGAAGGGCAACTAAACTGATTAGGGGGTTGGAGGACCTTACCTATGAAGAGCGGCTGCAATCGCTCGATTTATTTTCCCTGGAGAAAAGACGTCTGAGAGGGGACATGATAGCAATTTATAAATATCTTAATGGGGATCTCAGCTTAGAAGAAAAGCTGTTCATTCGAAGGAATTGCATGAGGACTCGAGGACATACAATGCGATTAGAGGAGAAGCGTTTTAACCTCAGGCAACGTGGGGGGTTCTTTACTGTTAGGGCTACAAGATTGTGGAATTGTCTACCACAAGAGGTGGTTTCTGCGGGTAGTATGGTGACTTTCAAAAGACTCTTAGACTTACATCTCAAGGATCAGGAGATTGAGGGCTATGTTAGATGATTACAGTCACACACACCTACACAGGTTGAACTGGATGGACTATTGTCTTTATTCAACCTCGCCTACTATGTAACTATGTAACTATGTAACCTGGGTCACCAACCATCTCCACAATGTGCGTGGGAGCGTTCAGCTTTCCATCTCCCAAACACTTCAGAGGAAGAGGAAGTACCCCCCTACCCACCCGCGATCCCTGGCCCTGAATGCCGTCTGGTGGAGACGCACAGTTTTAAAAGCCTTATGTCGGTGGCTGTCCCACAGTACGTCGTGCCCAGCCGCCACTACTTTTCCAGGCAAGCCATCCCTTCCCTGCACAACCAAGTGGGGGAAAAAATCAGGTGTGCACTGCGCAACGCCATCTGTGCCAAGGTCCACCTAACTACCGATAAGTGGACCAGTAAGCACGGTCAGGGGCGTTATATCTCCCTAACGGCACACTGGGTAAATGCAGTGGCGGATGGGCCTGAGGCGGATAGCAGTTTGGCGCATGTCCTTCCACCACCGAGGATTGCAGGGCGCTTCAGTTTGCCTCCTGTTCCTAACTCCTCCTACTCCGCTTCCTCATCCTCTACCGCCTCCTCATCCGGTCAGCGTAACACCTTTACCACCAACTTCAGCACAGCCAGGGGTAAACGACAGCAGGCAGTTTTAAAACTTGCCTGTTTGGGGGAAAAACCACACACCACGCAGGAGTTGTGGAGGAGCATGGAACAGCAGACAAATGAGTGGTTGCTGCCAGCGAGCCTCAAGCCCGGCCTAGTGGTGTGCGATAACGGGCGAAATCTCATAGCAGCTCTGGGCCTAGCCGGTTTGACGCACATCCCTTGCCTGGCGCATGTGCTGAATTTGGTGGTGCAGAGGTTCCTTAAAAATGACCCCGATATGTTAGAGCTGCTACAGAAAGTGCGGGCCGTCTGTGCGCACTTTCAGCGTTCTCACCCTGCTGCTGCTCGCCTGTCAGCGCTGCAGCGTAACTTCGGCCTTCCCGCTCACCGCCTCATATGTGACATGCCCACAAGGTGGAACTCCACCTTGCACATGCTGGAAAGACTGTGCGAGCAGCAGCAGGCTATAGTGGAGTTTCAGCTGCAGCACGCACGCGTGAGTCGCTCTGCGGAACAGCACCACTTCACCACCAATAACTGGGCATCCATGCGAGACCTGTGTGCCTTGTTGCGCTGTTTTGAGTACTCCACCAACATGGCCAGTGCCGATGACGCCGTTGTCAGCTTAACTATCCCACTTCTATGCCTCCTTCAAAAAACGATTCGGGCGATGATGGAAGAGGATGTGGCACAGGATGAGGAGGAGGAGGAGGAGGATGAAGAGGTAACATTTCCAAGGCTTTCAGGGCAGTCATTCGCAAGTGGCTCCGAGGGTGGGTTCCTGCACCCACAAACGCCAGGGACACAATTGTCCAGCACGGGCACAGTTCTGGAGGATGACGAGGAGGAGATGGAACCATGTTCACAGCAGGGTGGCACCCAGGCCAGCTCATGGCCATCACTGGTGCGTGGCTGGGGGGATACAGAGGACACAGACGATACACCTCCCACAGAGGACAGCCTTTCGTTGCCTCTGGGCAGCCTGGCACACATGAGCGATTACATGCTGCATTGTCTCCACAACGACCGCCGAATTGCCCACATTCTAACTTGTGCTGATTACTGGGTGGCCACGCTGCTGGATCCCCGTTACAAGGACAACGTACCGTCCTTAATTCACTCACTGGAGCGCGATCGCAAGATGCGCGAGTACAAGCGCACGCTGGTAGACGCAATGCTGCTGGCATTCCCACCTGACAGCGGGGCCACAGTGGAAGTACCAGGCCAAGGCAGAGGAGGAGGAGGAAGAGGTCGCCAATGCAACCAGGGCACCGCCAGCACCTCAGAAGGCAGGGTTAGCATGGCCGAAATGTGGAAAAGCTTTGTCAGCACGCCACAACAAACAGCAGCACCAGCAGCTCCTATGGAACGTCTTAGCAGGAGGCAGCATTTCACCAACATGGTGGAGCAGTATGTGTGCACACGCCTACATGTAGTGAATGACGGGTCTGCCCCCTTCAACTTCTGGGTCTCCAAATTGGGCACATGGCCTGAGCTTGCCCTTTACGCCTTGGAGGTGCTGGCGTGCCCTGCAGCCAGTGTATTATCTGAACGTGTATTTAGCACGGCTGGGGGCGTTATCACAGACAAGCGCAGCCGCCTGTCCAGAGACAATGTGGACAAGCTCACGTTCATTAAAATGAACCAGGCATGGATCCCACAGGACTTTTCTGTACCTTGTGCAGAATAGAGATGGATACCGACCTTACCCAGCCATTGTTCTATTTTTGATCTTTCTCACTCTTTTGGGGTGTACCCTCATTTAAAATGACTGAAAAAAGCAGTGTTGGCTACCTCATGCTCCTCCACCGCCGCTTCCACCTACACCGCCACATCCACCACCACCTCAACCTCCCTCCTACTCCATATGGGCCTCGTCCTTCACAGATGAAGAAAATTGTTTTATTTTTCTGGGTTTTTTTTGTTGTTTTAAGTTATTTCCCTATCCACATTTGTTTGCAGAGCACTTGACATGCTCTTAACTACGTTTTGCTGCTATTTGCAGCACTCTAGCCCTTTCCATTGGTGTTTTAGAGCCATTTTAGTGCCTGAAAGTTCGGGTCCCCATTGACTTCAATGGGGTTCGGTGTCCGGGTAAAGTTCGGAAAAAGTCTGGGACACGGACCCGGACTTTTTTTTCAAGTTCAGCCGAACCCACCGAACACGGACATCCAGGTGTCCGCTCAACCCTATTAGAGACCTTGTGCTCCTCCACCTTCTGTTTGAAGATGCTTCACAGATGCTCAATTAGGTCTGGAAACATGCTTGGCCAGTCCATCACCTTTACCTTCAGCTTCTTTAGCAAAGCGGAGGTCTTCTTGGGGGTGTGTTTGGGGTCGTTATCATGTTGGAATACTGCCCTGCCGCCCAATCTCTGAAGAGAGGGGATTATGTTCTGCTTCAGTAAGTCACAGTAAATGTTGGCATTCATGGTCCCTCAATTAACTGTAGCTCCCCAGTGTCGGCAGCACTCGTGCAGCCCCATACCATGACACTCCCACCACCATGCTTGACTGTAGGCAAGACCCACTTGCCTTTGTACTCCTCACCTGGTTGCCGCTACACACGCTTGACACCACCTGAACCAAATAAGTTTATCTTGGTCTCATCAGACCACAGGACACAGTTCCAGTTATCCATGTCCTTAGTCTGCTTGTCTTCAGCAAACTGTTTGCAGGCTTTCCTGTGCATCTTCTATAGAAGGACTTCCTTCTGGGACGACAGCCGTACAGACCAATTTGATGCAGTGTGCGGCATAAGGTCTGAGCACTGACAGACTGACCCCCACCCCTTCAGCCTCTGCAGCAATGCTGGCAGCACTTAATTGTCTATTTCCCAAAGACAACCTCTGGATATGACGCTGAGCATATGCACTCAACCTCTTTGGTTGACCATAACGAGGCCTGTTCTGAGTGGAACCTGTCCTGTTAAACCACTGCATGGTCTTAGCCACTGTGCTGCAGCTCAGTTTCAGGGTCTTGGCAATCTTTATATAGCCAAGGCAATCTTTATGTAGAGCAACAATTCTTTTTTTCAGATCCTCAGAGAGTTATTTGCCATGAGGTGCCATGTTGAACTTCCAGTCACCAG
Source organism: Pelophylax lessonae (assembly GCF_965119305.1). Lineage (NCBI taxonomy): Eukaryota > Metazoa > Chordata > Amphibia > Anura > Ranidae > Pelophylax > Pelophylax lessonae. The sequence goes on from NC_138773.1 coordinate 134,261,370, forward strand.
TATGAGAGAGTGAGAGCGATAACACCAAATTTGACACAGTTTCTCCCCATTCACACCTGAGACCTTGTAACACTAATGAATCCCATGACACCGGGGAGGGGAAATGGCTAATTGGGCCCAGTTTGGAAAATCTCACTTTTTTTGCCAGTGGTTTAGACATTAATGGCTGTGTGTTGAGTTATTTTGAGGGGATTTCTATGCCCAACTCTTATCTACACAGACTGCCACTCCATCCACTTACATGACTAAGTGGGAGAGGGACCTGAATCTCATACTAGATGATGCAGACTGGATACACATTTGGCAGGCGACTAAATCCACGTCTCCAAACATTGTGGCCCTAAAGACAAACTACAAACATCTCACCAGGTGGTATTTAGTCCCGGTCAGGATCTCCAAATACGTGCCTCAATACTCACCTCGTTGCTTTCGTGGTTGCGAAGCTCTGGGCACCCACGCACACATATGGTGGGAATGTCCAATAGTACGTGACTTCTAGTCCGAAGTATACAAAACTCTGTCAACTATTTTTCACACACCTCTCACCCCTGACCCAGCGACTGTGCTCCTGAATCTCAAGCCACCTGATCTCACAATTCAAACTGTTATTGCTTATAACCACTGCAGCCAAACAAACTATAGCCAAAACTTAACAAAACTTAGAATCCTCCATGATATATATCTTAGCAATGACAAACAGAGTCACGCAAGCCATGATACATGCTAAAATTGAAGCGATCCTGTTAGACAAAGGAATCCCTTACGAAAGACTCTGGAGGTAGTGGATTGACAACTGCCTACCTCCAGGCTTTGATGACTCCCTTGTACTTTCTTAAACTATGGTCCTCACAACCACGCTCTACATGCCCGCCTGGGCCTCCTGTGGCGGACCGGGACTCTCTCCAGGCACCCACTATGCCCTCCCCTGCGCCTTCCACTCTCCTTGGTTCATTCCTTACCCCCTCGCCCCCCCCCCTTTCTCCCCGCATCTTCTTCTACAGTCCTATACCTGCTTTGTGTACCAAGTGTGACTGGGCCCCTTACCCAGGTTATACTTGAGACCACATTTATACACCGCAACCCTGCCCGCTCCTGAATCTTGTGGTTTTCCTGTGATATTGACATAACTGTTTTATCCGATCTTATTGTTACCTGCTTATTGGTTAATATGCGTTTTCTATGTGTTTTTTTTTTTTTTTTTTTTGTGAAATGTTCATACTCTCTGTATACCATATGCCGACATTAGTTTATCCAATTTTCACTTATCTCCAATAAAATTGTTTGAAAAGGAGTTATTTTGAGGGAACAGAAAATTTACACTGTAATACAAGCTGTACACTCAGTAATTTACATTGTAGTAAAGTGTCATCCTGAATGTCATTAACATGCTCCTTGATTAGTTGCCAAAACATATGCTTGATTTTACCCACATAAAAGACATCAAGCCACCTGTCAGTAGGTAAACAGTGCCTTTTGTTTGGCCGTTAACGAAATGTCTAGGCCTCAAGATAACAGATCCCATTACCAGAGGGTCGTTTGAAGTAAGTACAAAGCCACATTGGAACGTGCCCCTGGGACGTGTTCCGCATGGGTCCGACCACTGATGTCTGTAAAAATGACTAGACGTAAGGATATCCCTCAAAAAACTATTTCTCTTAAGCGTAATCCGTGGGCTGGGATATACAAAATGTTTGTGTCAGCGGATCTGTAGTAGTGAGCCCTTGTAGATCCCCAGCTCAGGATTCCCCAGGGCGCAGAGTCTAAGCCCCAGCCTGCTTCTTCACCAGGGCCCCTGCTGGTGGGGGTGGACTTGCAGCAAGCTACAACCAGGTCGCAGCCCCCAGGTAGGCCCAGCTTAAGATGTGGAGACCGCTGGCATGTGCAGAGTAAGCAGCAGATCAAAGGAATATCCAATAGACAAGCCAAGGTCAGGGCAGGCAGCAAACAAACACAGACGGAAAAATGAAGCCGGGGTCGGTACACAGTAAATCAGATACAGTAGCCTAGGGGTATACAGATGGGAGCTCAGAGAACAGTGAAGTTGCTCAGGCAATGAGGGTTACACTGAGCAAGCCTTATATAGACAAGCCAACTAGGAGGCGGGCCAGGAGGTGATGAGGGGACAGGAAATAAAAGCCCACAGAATAGCAGACGACGCCCATAAGTGATCACAGCCAAACCACAAGTGAAAAGAAGCAAGGTTGAAGCACTGCAGCAACGAGGTAACAGTATACAAGCAAAAACTTCAGACTAACTTGTGACAGTACCCCCCCCCCCCCCTTACATGGTCTTCCCACTCATTTAGGGCCAGGCTTGAGAGGAAACTTCTCATGAAAAAGTTTTACCAAACGAGGGGCAGAAACATCAGTAGAAGGAATCCAACATCTTTCCTCAGGACCATATCCCTTCCAGTCAATTAGATACAAGAGCCTCCCCCTGGAGAATTTGGAATCCGAGATTTTATTGATTTCATATTGATCCGAAGTACTGGCTGTTGGAGAAGGATGACAAATAGGACAAGAAAAACTATTGATGATGTGTGGTCTAAGGAGAGAAACATGGAAAACATTGGGGATTTTTACATTGGGGATGTTTAGATGTAAAAGGAGACGTCGCTTAAAAGCAACAGGGTTAACCTGGCAAAGGATTGTAAAGGGGCCGATGAAACGGGGAGCAAATTTCATAGAAGGTGCTCGGAGATGGATATTCTTGGCAGAGAGCCAAACCTTATCACCAGGGAGAATTTTGGGGCTCACACGGCGATGACGATCTGCCGCTTCTTTGTACCTGGAAGTTGCCAGATGTAAATTCTTGGAAATATCTGCCCAGATAGAATTGAGAGATTGTTGCATCTCTGCGGCCGCCGGACCTCAGCAGAGATCGGAACAGGAAATGGTACTGAAGGATGGTGGCCAAATACCGTGAAAAAGGGAGACTCACCAGTGCTGGCATTAGCATGGTTATTGAGGGCAAATTGTGCCCAGGGTAAAGGGTCTACCCAATCATCCTGATGGGCATAAATGAAGGCACAAAGTTACCGTTTCACATTCTGGTTAACCCTTTCTGTTTGTCCTTTTGACTGTGGATGAAAAGCTGAGGAGAAGTCCAACTTGATTCCAAATGATGTGGCCAGGGCTCTCCAGAAGCAGGCCATAAACTAAACTCCTCTATCAGAGACAATGTGTGAGGGCATACCATGGAGACGGAATATTTCCCTAATGAATATGGAAGCCAAAGTGACAGCAGAGGGTAGCCATGGAAGTGGAGTTAAGTGACACATTTTAGAAAATCTGTCCACCACCACCAAGATAACGGTGGAGCCCACTGAGGGGGGTAGTTCAGAGATAAAGTCGGTAGAGATGCAGCGCCAAGGTACATCTGGAACAGGTAGAGTAAAAGGAGATCTGCTGGAGCAGACATGAGGGACTTAGATTGCATACAAATGGAGCAAGCCTGGACATATTCTTCAAGGTCCTTCCGGAGTTAGGGCCACCAGTAGTAACGCTGCAGGAAGGCACAGGTGCGTTGCACACCAGGATGTCTAAAGAGTTTAGAGTTATGTGGCTATTTGAGAAGCTTGGGGCGAAGGCTTGGCACCACAAAGGTCTTTCCGGGAGGGATACGTGGAGACTGAAGATGAGTGGAGGCCAGAAAACAATTGGCTGGAATAATAAGTTCAGGTTCAATATGACACTTGGAGTCAGCAATGTCAAATGATCTGGACAAGGCATCAGCACGAGCATTCTTGGAGCCGGGCTGAAAAGTGATGTCAAAATTAAACCTAGCAAAGAAGAGAGCCCATTGTGCTTGCCTGGGATTTAAACATCGGGCGGCCTGTAGATACTGGAGGTTCTCATGAACGGTATAGACCAGAATAAGATGAGGAGACCCCTCCAGTAGATTTTGCCATTCTTGCAGTGCCAGCTTGATAGCCTGAAGCTTCCGATGGTGTAATTTAATTCTGCATCAGAAAACTTCTTAGAGAAGAGGGCACAGGGACAGAGCTTACTGTCATGCATTTGGAGAAGGATGGCCCTTCACTCCCAAGGACAAAGCATCTACTTCCAAGAATAAAGGCTGAAGAATGCCAGGACGTTTAAGAATAGATGCAGACAGGAAGGCCGTTTTGAGCTTGTGAAAAGCCTCGACAGCTTCAGGAGGCCAGGTTCTGGCATTAGCGCCCTTCCAGGTCAAAGAGGTAAAGGGCGCCACCAGAGAGGTGTAATCAGGGATGAACTGGAATTAGAAATTAGTGAACCCCCAAGAACCGTTGCATAGCTTTTAGACCAGAAGGCTGAGGCCAGTTGGAGATGGCCTGAAGTTTGGCAGGATCCATAAGCAGCCCTTTATCCGTGACAATGTAGCCTAGGAAAGGAACTTGGGTTTGCTTGAAGAGGCACTTCTCCAACTTTGCATACAAGCGGTGGTCCAGAAGACATAGAAGAACCGTACAAACATGCTGGCGATGAATGTTCAAATTTGGAGAAAAGATGAGTATGTCATCCAAATACACAATGACACAAATGTATAGGAGATCAGAAAAAATTGAATTAACAAAGTTCTTGAAGACAGCTGGGGAGTTACACAAGCCAAAGGGCATTACGAGATATTCATAGTGCCCGTCTCTGGTGTTAAAAGCGGTTTTCCATTCATCTCCCTCCCGAATCCTAATCAAATTGCATGCTCCACCGAGATCTAACTTGGTGAAAATTCGAGCATCTCGTAGTCTGTCAAAAATCAAAAATCAGAAATCAAGGGTAACGGGTACTGATTCATAATGGTGATGGCATTGTGACCTCTATAATCAATGCAGGGCCGGAGTGTACCATCCTTTTTCTCCACAAAGAAGAAACCAGCCCCAGCAGGAGAATTGGATTTACGTATAAATCCTTTCTGCAGATTTTCCTGGACATACTTGGACATGGCCTGAGTGTCAGGGATGGAGAAAGGGTAGATTCGACCTCGGGGTGGTGAAGTCTCAGGTTGGAGGTCAATTGCACAGTTTTAGGGACGATGAGGAGGCAAACTGTCAGCAGCTTTTTTGCAAAAAACATCTTGGAAGGCTTGATAATGCTGAGGGAGCATTGGAGAGGTAGTTACCTCAGCCACAGGTACACATAGAGGTGGAGATACCTTAGGGAGACAAGTCTGATGGCATTGCGACCCCCAAGATAACACTGGTTCCAATCCAGATAGGGTGAGTGTTTCTTCAACCATGAAAAAGTCCAAGAATGATGGGACTAGATGACTTGGGAAGTATCAGGAAGGAGACTTCCTCACAATGAAGGACACCGACATGCATGGTGATGGAGGTTGTTCTAAACCGTAGGGGTCAGAAGGCAAAGGTTGAGCCATCCACTGCTGCTACAGATAGCGGCATAGCCAGGGGAACTAGAGGAATGCCCAATTCAGTGGCCAAGGACTGCTCAATTAAATTCCCGGCTGCCCCAGAGTCCACATATGCAGAAACTTGATACGAGTTCAGGGTCCAATGAATAGAGACGGGTTTAACGAATCGAGGCTAAGTGTCAGAGTTCAGATTCTGGTCTAGATCGCCTCCCTCTAAGTGACCTAGACCCAAGTGTTTCCCAGACGGACAGAACAGGATTTTATTATATGACCACCAGCTCCACAGTAAAGACACAGTCCGAGTCTCAGGCAACAATACCTCTCTTGTGGAATGAGGCGTGTCTGGGGGGTTTTCTCCCCCAATTTTCTGCTTGTTTATTATTTATTCGGTCTGACCAGACTTCTGTGGTTGAGCACCCCACCCCCCACACACACCTGTACTCTATCAGTGTCCACTATCAAGTAGATATAGGAGGAGTACCTTGTGATGCATTAGCACATCTCTCCCAGGCCCCAGCAAGGAGTGTTGTCTCCAAGGGTTAGAGAGGCTGGATTCATCCCTTTTTATAGATAGTGTAGGACCCACTGATAATGGGGTACTTTGACGCAGTGGTGGGCTTGAGCACGATATGGCCATATGGTGGGACCAAATCCCCATTTTTATTTATGGATTGTCTTCATATTTGATAGTCATTTCTTTTGCATGTGTGTTCTATTCTTTTTTAATATACGTGTCTGGCCTATATGCATGGGTTCTTCAGAAGCCGACACAGCGAGAGAGATAGGTTGTTCAGGAACGTTATGGACAACAGGAGCGAAGCGACTCACCGGGGGGTGACGTGGCGCAGTCCTTTCCAGATCTCACTCCTGGAAGTGGACCTCAATTCGGATGCTAAGGGCAATCAAGCCATCCAAGGTGGTGGGTATAGTTCTGCCAGCTATTTAATCCTTTATACAATCTGCAATACCTTGCCAAAAGATTGCAATAAGAGCCTCATTCTTCCATGCCAGTTCCAAAGCCAAGGTGCGAAACTGAACTGCATATTGACCAACAGTCGTGTTTCCTTGACGAAGTCGAAGAAGAGCTCCTGAAGCGGATGAAGCCCTGCCAGGCACATCAAAGATGTTACGGAAAGCTTGTAGGAAGGCAGAGAGACTGGAAACGGTAAGATCTTGATGCTCACACAGCAGCGAGGCCCAAGCCAGAGCTGGTTCCCAACAGGAGTGAAATCATTTACGCCACCTTGGAACGATCAGTAGGAAAATAATGGTCCTCTAGCTCGAAGTGGATTGAGCACTGATTCATGAAGCCCTGACAAGCTTTTGGATCACCAGAGAAGCGAGCGGCGGAAACAGCTGGAGTTTTGAACGACTGACCTCTGCTGGAGGGACTACGGAAGCAGAAGCAGCAGGTGCAGACACAGGAGCTGTAATGGATGGAGAGGGAGTAGGCACAACCTGCATATGATCCAGACTGGAGGAAAGTGCCTGCAGACACTGCATAATCTGTTCTTGATAAACCTGCTAAATGTCAACTCTCTGTGCCAAACACTGAAGTTGATCCAGAAGGGGCTGCGGTGTCTCCGAGAAAATCATGGCCTGAGCAAACTGTCAGGGATCTGTGGCAGTGAGCCCTTTTAGATCCCCAGCTCAGGATTCCCCAGGGCACGAAGTCTAAACCCCAGCCTGCTTCTTCACCAGGGCCCCTGATGGTGGGGATGGACTTGCAGCAAGCTGGAACCAGGTCCTGGCCCCCCAGGTAGGCCCAGCTGAAGATGCAGAGACCGCTGGTGAGTAAGCAGCAGATCAAAGGATATCCAAGAGACAAGCCGAGGTCAGGGCAGGCAGCAAACAAACACAGACGGAAAAATGAAGCCGGGGTCGGTACACAGTAAATCAGATACAGTAGCCTAGGGGTATACAGATGGGAGCTCAGAGAGCAGTGAAGTTGCTCAGGCAATGAGGGTTACACTGAGCAATTCTTATATAGACAAGCCAACTAACTAGGAGGCGGGCCAGGAATTAATGAAGGGACAGGAAATAAAAGCCCACAGAATAGCAGACAACACCCATACGTGATCACAGCCAAACCACACAAGTGAAAAGAAGCAAGGTTGAAGCACTGCAGCAAGGAGGTAAGAGTATACAAGCAAAAACTACAGGCTAACTTGTGACAGTTTGATGGTGCTATCCTGCATGAGCAGATGCCAGTGCTCCTGCAGGATAGCCCTGATATCATCATCTCTTACGGAACCTATTTCTCAGTGCATCTGCCTATGTTTTGAAATCTATTTCACCGTGCAAATTGATTTGGATACGTAGACATTGTCCTACCGGTATCCCTTTGCTCTAGTGTCTCGGATGGACACTTCCTGCATGCAGCGGGGAATTACACACTATGGGCTTCTTATAGAGGTTTGTAGCGAAAGAGCCGTCAGGGTATTTAATAATAGTCAAATCCAAAAAAGGTAGCGTGTTGAAATCAACATTCAGTGTAAAGCACAAATTGAAGGAGGTAAGTAAAACCTTGGACAGAGGGGTGGCTGTGGATGTAGTATACTTGGATTTTGCAAAAGTGTTTGACACCGTTCCCCACACATGGCTAAAGTGTAAGGTAAAGTCTACAGGCTTGGAAAGATCAGTTTGTAAATGGATAGAAAATTGTCTAAAAGATAGAATTCAGAGAGTAGTGGTTAATGATTCTTACTCTGAATGGTCTATGGTTATAAGTGGGGTACCCCAAGGTTCAGTGTTGGGACCCTTATTTTTTAATATCTTTATAAATGATATAGGGTCTAGGATTAAAAGTACCATTTCAGTCTTTGCAGATGACACCAAGCTTTACAGTGGAATAACTTCCTTACAGGATGTCTCCAACTTACAAGCTGACATTAATGCACTGATTTATTGGTCAACTATGTGGGAAATGAGGTTTAATGTTGATAAATGCACTTGGGGGCTAAGAATATGCATGCATCATACATACTAGAGAGAGTAGAACTGGGGGAATCCATAGCGGAGAAGGATCTGTGTGTTCTGGTAGATTATAAGCTCAATAATATCATGCAATGCCAAGCTGTGGTTTCTTTCTTGTATTAACAGAGGCATAGACTCCAGAGAGAGATATATCATTTTGCCCCTGTACAAATCATTAATAAGACCTCATATGGAAAGATTAGAGGAACTGAATTTTTTCTCTCTTGAGAAGAGGAGATTAAGGGGGGATATGATCAACATGTATAAATACATAAGGGGTCCATATAGTGAACTTGGTGTTTAGTTATTCACTTTAAGATCAACACAGAGGACAAGGGGGCACTCTTTACGCCTAGAGGAAAATAGATTTTGACTCCAAATACGGAAAGGTTTCCCCACCGTAAGAGCTGTGAAAGAGCTGTGAAAATGTGGAGTAGACTCCCTCCAGAGGTGGTTCTGGCTAGCTCACTAGATTGCTTTAAAAAAGGCCTGGATTCATTCCTGGGTGTACATAATATAAATGGGTACTAATATTTATAGGTAAAGTTGATCCAGGGAATATCCGATTGCCTCTCGGGGGACCAGGAAGGAATTTTTTCCCCTGTAGTAAATTGGATCATGCTTTGCTGGGGTTTTTTCGCCTTCCTCTGGATCAACTGCGGTTATAGGATTGTGTATATGGGATTGTATGGTTGGGTTTTCTTTACTGTTTTTTGTTTTTTATTGGTTGAGCCAGATGGACTTGTGTCTTTTTTCAACTTGACTAACTATGTAACTTCTAGGTTACCCTGTCAGGGTACAATTCGACAATGCCACAGCTGTGGCTTATAGCAACCATCAGGGAGGCACCAAAAGTCAGTCAGCCCAGAAAGAGGTGGATATCATCCTATCCTGGATGGAAAAATGTGTTCCCTGCCTATCAGTGGTTTTCATTCCAAGAATAGAAAAGAGGTAGGCAGACTTTCTGAGTCGTCAACAGATATTTCCCGGGGAGTGGTTTCTACACCCCAAGATGTTTGCATTGATCTGCCAATGCTGGGAGGTCCCAGATGTAGATCTTTTGGCATCCAGGTTCAACAACAAGTGTCCAGGACCAGGGATCCATTCGCAGTCGAAGTAGATGCCTTGGTGACTCCTTGGGAGGAGTTTTCCCTGATCTTTGCCTTTCCTCTGGTTCAGCTGCTGCCGCGCCTGCTACGCAGAATCCAGGTAGAGGGCAAACCAGTAATTGTGGTAGCTCCAGCATGGCTGAGGAGATAATTGGTATGCACAAATTCAAAAATTGGCAGTGGCAAGGCCTTGGGTTCTTCCACGACATCTGGACCTGCTCTCTCTATGTCCGATATTCCATCCTGCTTTACAGTCTCTAAATTTGACAGCTTGGCTATAAAAGCCTTTATTTTGAAAGAGCTGGTTATATCTTGCCCTGGAGTCTTTACCCTGATAAATGCTAGGAAACCAGTCTCTAGAGGCATTTATTACAGAGTCTGGGAATCTTACATTACCTGGTGTGAGGCCAGGAAATGGCATTCCCGCAAATATATAAACGGGAGAATTCTAGCACTCTTGCAAGTAGCGATAGATATGAAATTAGCCTTAGGCACTATTAAGGGTCAAATTTCAGCCTTGTCGGTTTTTTTTCCAGAGACCGATCGCTTCACATTCCTTGGTTTAAACTTTCGTTCAATGGGTGTTACATATGCTTCCACCAGTGAAGCCACCATTGTGTCCTTGGGATCTAAATTTGGTTCTGGCAGTTTAACAGAAACAGCCTTTCGAGCCCATGGGGGATATTCCTCTGGTTCTTTTTCTTTGGTCTTTTTGAGTGCGATAACTTCAGCCAGAAGAGTATCAGAACTAGCAGCTCTTTCTTGTAAAGAGCCATTCTTGATTTTTACATCAAGATAGAGTGATTCTACCTCCACACCCAGATTTTTTGTCGAAGGTGGTGTCCACATTTCATTTGAAACAGGACATTATACTGCCTTCCTTTATTCCAAATCCTCAAACAGCGGAGGAAAAGTTATTACATTCTCTTGATGTAGTACGTGCATTTAAGATTCACTTGAAAAGGTCAGCTTAGATTCGAAAGACTGACCTTTTGTTTGTGTTGCCAGAAGAGCCCAGGAAAGGGCAGGCAGCATCTAAAGCCCCGTACACGCGTACCGATCGTCGGCCGAACGATCAGCCGTCTTTTGTCCGAGGGCTGTCGTGTCTGTTGAAAAGTGCAAAAGACTGCACACGAATTTTGTCGGCCAACAACAGCCGACTGCAGAAGTGATGTCATGTGATGGTTAACTTTCCTTGTCTTTTTTCTTTTCTGAGCATGCCCAGTCTTGCAAATCTGCTGTCTGTCGGCCGAATTCTGTACTGACTGGCGAACAATCGGCCGTTCTGGTGTCGGCATACAAAAATTTTAATGCTTGCACGACAGATTCTGTTCGGCCGAAAGTGCGCGGTCGGCTGTCGGAAGCATCATACTAACAAGCCGAAAATCGGCCGAACAGTTTCGGCCCACAATCGGTACGTGTGTACGGGCCTTAAGTCTATGATTTCTCAACGGATTTGCCAGGTTATTATCCAGGCATTGATAGCTTTAGACTACTGTGCAGGTGACAAGTATCTTGGATCTTTTATCTGCGCACACTGATCCCAAATGGATTAAATTATGAGTAGGATCTCATTCATTTCTATGCATGACTTGTCTGCATGGCACCTGCAGTCTCTCTTTGTCTTACTCTCCTCCCCCGTGAGGTGATTATTTATTTATAGTTTTAATATTTTTAATACAAATATATTTTTGATAATACTTTTGATAATGTTAGTATATGTCCTGCCACGGGCATAGCCCCCTTTTTTGTCTTCTGTTATTTGATTTTTGCTGTTTTCCCACTACTAACCATATACCATAAGATTTGGTTGGTTGTGGAATCGTTTTGTCTTTAAATCAATCTTGCAGATTGAAGCAATTGATCAAGTATAGTATAATACTGTCCTGGGGTATGTTTTATAGGCGTGGGTTGTTACTTTTTATCCACTAACTTTTGTTACTTTTGACACCTGCTGTGTGCTGATCAATATGCTTTTGGCTGGTGCACTTTTGTGGAGCTGTATGCGGGTTGGATTACACTCACAGCACGTGTGTGACAACATCTTTTACTAAGTTTTGGAGCCAACTTTTACGTTAAACCTGGCTGAGTAGGAGATGGACCCATTGTCTGTAATGAAGGACAGCTGTCATTAAACTTGAGCAAATTCAATACTTGGATCTTTCATCCCCTTCCTGCCCAGGCTGTTTTCAGCTTTCAGTGCTGTCACACTTTGAATGACAATTGCGTGATCATCATGCAACGCTGTACCCAAATTACAGTTTTTTTTTTTTGAGACAGAGCTTTCTTCTGGTGGTATTTAATCAACACTGGGTTTTTCATGTTTTGCGGGGAAAAAAAAACGAAAAAAAAATATTTTTTCTTCTTTTCTGTTTTCTAAATAAGTAATGATGGACACTGATAGGCTGCACTGATGAGGCGGTACCTATATGCAGCACTGATAGGCAGCACTGATTGGCATCACTGCTGGGCACTGAATGGCATCACTGCTGAGTAGTGATTGGCATCACCGGTGGGCACTGCTGGGGCTGCACTGATCATCAGGGCACTGATGATCAGTGCCCTGATTATCTGTGCAGGTCTCCCCTGTGAGAAAATGCTGCTGATCGGCTTTCCTCCCCTCCCCGCAGGCGCACCCCCTGGGGCGCACAAGCATGGCAAGAGTAGGATGACATCTAATGACGTGGTCCTAGAATGAGAGAGCCACCCCACTGCTGTCGTTTGTCTTTACGGAAGGCGGGAGCTAGTTAAAAATGGTATAGAGAGAATTTGTAATGGGACTTTTAAGGTGCAAAAAAAAAAAATATATATATATATAATAAATGATGGAGAAAAAGTCATTTTCATAAAATCAATTTACAAATTTTTATTCATCAGAAATAGTCAACAATATTTTGTTAAAAGACATATAAAAAGAGAAATGAATAACTACATAGTGAGCAGGCACTATATAGTTATTCATTTCTCTTTTTATAAGTCTTTTAACAAAATATTGTTGACTATTTCTTATGAATAAAAATTTGTAAATTGATTTTATGAAAATGACTTTTTCTCCATCATTTATTATATATATATATATTTTTTTGCACCTTAAAAGTCCCATTACAAATTCTCTCTATACAATTCTACTAAAATAAGGGATGTGGTGCGTATATAATATCATCTCCAGCTAACTTTTTCAATAGTTAAAAATGGTGTTTGTTACCCGGGTCCATTGGGTAATTAATAAGCGCTGATTTTAGTGCAAAACAGGTCTACCTGCTTGTCCCCCCCCCCCCCCCCGCACGTGTTGCATCTGTAATTTGGTTTTAATGTTTATACTGAATAAAGTGGATTGTTAGGGTGCAACTGCCCAGGATCTTCATTCCACAAGTCTTTACTAAAAAATATATATATAATGTATGGGGGTTCTAAGTAATTTTCTAGCAAAAAATACTGATTTTAACTTGTAAACAACATGTGTCAGAAATAGGCTTGGTCCTTAAGTGGTTTTAAAGACTCCCTGAACCATCAGTTCCACAGTTTGTGGGTACTTCCTTAATTGTTATAAAATAAGCCATCTTAGTGAGACTGTCTACAACTACCAAGATAAGAGGTAATTTCTTTTGAGGGAGGTTAATTGACCAAAAAGTCCATAAAAAATTGACCCTTGTGGTCTTGATAAAACAGGGAGTGGCTGTAGCAACCCTAAAGGAGAAGCTTGTGGGTGTTTTATTGCGTGCACAGGTGAGGCAAGGGGCCGTAGCTTATGACATCTTTCTTGTAACCAGGCCACCAAAGAGAAGGTGATAAAAGTTCTTCTGTCTTCTAAACCCCAAAATGCCTAGGACATTTGGAGTTATGACCCAACCTGAGATCTTCAACCCAAGCAGATTCAGGTACCTAGAAACAATGCCCCTGAATCCAAAAGCCATTCTTATAAACCCGGTAATGTCCTTAGGTGGATGATTGAGAAGTGGGGCATTATTTTACCCCTCTTTGGGAAGATTCAAGAATGCCTTAGAATCTGTGGTTCTAGGAGGTTATTTTAAGGCAGGATTATGCATTCAGAGTTGTTTTCCTGGAGAGGCTCTAAAAACATCCTTGATAAGGCATAACCCTTAACATTCCTTGACCCAGGTCAATACAAGATAATAACATTGGACCTGCAAAAGAACAGCAACCAACATGATAGTTTAGAAGATAGACAAGAAATGGAACAAGTGGCGCAAGCTGTTAGCTCTACATAAAACGGTAGTCCATATAATAGCACATGGAGGCTATGATAAAGTCTTAAGGTGAGATGAGGAAACAGTCTGAATGCTCAGGGCCAGCCTGTTAGGGAGCGGAAGCAATCTCCAAATATGCAACAAACAAAAGAGAAAACAGGCGCCTCTGAGTTAAGTCTGCAATTTAATATGGCAAACAAATAGTAAAAACTTACATCAAGGTAAGTATAGGCAGACAAGATGGGTCCTTCCGGTGGCCGTGTGGAGGCTGGGGGCTTAGAGTCACCACTGTAGGTCTGTGTTCATCTCCTCTCTTCCTCTTCCTGTCCGGCAGGAAGTGGGGGTGTCACGGCAGTGAGATGGAGGCTTGGACTACAGGGTGAAACCGCACTGAGATGGAGGCTTAGACCGAAGGGTGGCCATGATGCTCATCCACAGGAACTTCCGCGCAATGACTGATGCATTTCCGAGCATGCGCACTGTGCTGGGATACCAGCGTGCGCTCCTTTTTCAAAGTCGGATGGTAAAAGCGGAGAGAGAAGGACCAATTTATATACTCCGGGACAGTGCCCTCTGGTGGTAGAATTATAAAAGTACTATCAAAGTAAACATGACTCTACGTTGTGGCTGTACGAGGAACAAGGGTCCCTCTAGTGGTCAAACTGGTGTAAAGTAGGAATAACAATAATATACATGTGATGCGATACATGAAAAGAATAATGACAAAGACAATGAAAGGAAAAATGGAAAACCATGGGATCATAAGAGAAAGAGGTGATAAATGTAGAAATAAAAATAAATATAAATAAAAAAAATTAAAATAAATTAAAAATAAAAATAAATTTGAAAATAAATATAAAAAATGAAAAATGAAAATAAAGAATTATTTATAATGTGTGCATGTCATTAACAGAGACTAGAGATACAAATAAAAATTGTATGGTATGCGATAATGTGAAATTCTTATAGCATATATGGTATATATAATCAGGAAATTGGTAAAAATGCGATGAGATGGATGGGATGGGAGCAATAATAAATATCAACCCGGTGATATTGGTGTGAATACGCAATGGATGATCATGTGTTAGAAGCAAATGATGGATGCTCCCATCCCATCCATCTCATCGCATTTTTACCAATTTCCTGATTATATATACCATAAATACTATAAGAATTTCACATTATCGCACACCATACAATTTTTATTTGTATCTCTAGTCTCTGTTAATGACATGCACACATTATAAATAATTCTTTATTTTCATTTTCTTTGTCATTATTTTTTTCATGTATCGCATCACATGTATATTATTGTTATTTCTACTTTACACCAGTTTGACCACTAGAGGGACCCTTGTTCCTCGTACAGCCACAACGTAGAGTCATGTTTTCATTTTATAGTACTTTTATAATTCTACCACCAGAGGGCACTGTCCCGGAGTATATAAATTGGTCCTTCTCCCTCCCCTTTTACCATCCGACTTTGAAAAAGGAGCGCGCGTTGGTATCCCAGCACAGTGCGCATGCTCGGAAACGCGTCAGTCATTACGCCGGAAGTTCCTGTGGATGAACATCACGGCCACCCTGCGGTCCAAGCCTCCATCTCAGTGCGGTTTCACCCTGCAGTCCAAGCCTCCATCTCACTGCCGTGACACCCCCCACTTCCTGCCGGACAGGAAGAGGAAGAGAGGAGATGAACACAGTGGTGACTCTAAGCCCCCAGCCTCCACACTGACACCGGAAGGACCCATCTTGTCTGCCTATACTTACCTTGATGTAAGTTTTTCCTATTTGTTTGCCATATTAATTTGTAGTTTAGAAGATAATCTCTTGGCAGAATGAAAGAATTTTAGATTTTTATGATCATTGAGAACAGTTACAGAATGATTAGCCCCTTTACGCAGATGCCTCCATTTAGAAAAAGCTTCCTTAATTGCCAGCAACTCCTTATTCCCAATGTAATAATTATTTTTATCTGAAGAAATTAAGCAAGAGAAATACACACAAGGATGAAGCTGCATCTTTTCTCCTTTTTGTTGAGAAAGGATAGCTCCCATGGTAGAGTCTGAAGCATCCACTTTCCCAATAAAAGGTAGTTCAGGATCAGGATGTACCAATATTGGTGCAGAAGTGAAAAGAGTCTTTAGCTTACTATAGGCAGTCTTGTTCCTCAAGTGACCACACAAAGGGCCTCTCTTTCTTTCTCAGCTGTGTATTTGGTAATATTATCTTAGAAAAGTTCCTTATGCATTTCCTGTAGAAGTTGGCATATCCCAAAAATTATTGAATTTTCTTAATGTTTTTTAGGGGCAGGCCATTCCACCACTGCTTTTATCTTCTTGGGATCCATACCCACTCCTTCTGGAGAAATATTATATCCCAAGAACTGGATCTGGGTTTGTTCAAACTCACATTTCTCCAGTTTGATGTAAAGTTGATTCTTCCTTAATCTTTGAAAGACAGTGCAAACATACTTCCAATGTTCCTACAAGTTGTCAGAAAGAATGAGAATGTCATCTAGATTTGCAATCACAAGCTGGTCCAACAATCTCAAAAAACATCATTATTTAAGTGTTGAAAAAATACAGGCGCTTTGTAAAGGCCAAAAGGCATAACCAAGAAATCAAAATGCCCATATCTGGTTCTAAAGGCAGTCTTCCGTTAGTTTCCTCTTAGGTTTAGTTTTGTAAAAACTTTGGCAGAATGGAGTCTTTCCAACATTTCAATGATTAAGGGCCACACCAGAGAGGCAGCGAGAGACTAGGGAAGTTAACAAGTGGCTGAGAAGCTGGTGTAGTAAGGAGGGTTTTCGGGTTCCTGGAGAACTGGGCCGACTTCTCAGTCGGCCTCCAGCTCTATGGTAGGGACGGATTGAACCTAAATGGGGAGGGTGCAGCCGTACTGGGTGAGAAGATGGCCGAAAAGTTAGAGGGGCTTTTAAACTAGGTGATGGGGGGGAGGGTACAAATGTAGAATTAGCAAGTGGAAAGCAAGATCCAGAGGGCAGAAATGGGGACATTAGCGGTAGGGTGTTTGGAGCTCCTAAACCCAGGAGGGGTATGGGGAGAAATCACAAGAGCAGCCTAAAAACATCAAATGAGGATATTTGTAACCGATCACAGATAAACCGATTACGAGGCTTGTATACCAATGCCAGAAGCCTGGCTAACAAGATGGGAGAGCTGGAGCTGCTGATGTTTGAGGAGGACTTAGATTTTGCGGGGATAACAGAGACTTGGTTTGACAGCTCTCATGATTGGATGGCGACCATTCAGGGGTATTCCCTTTATCGCAGAGATAGAGAAGGTAAAAAAAGGGGAGGGGGTATGTCTGTATATTAAGAACAGTATACAGGTAAATATGAGGGACGATTAATAATGGAGCTATGGACGAGGCAGAATCCCTATGGGTAGAACTTCAAAGGGAAGGCACTGTGGGGAAAGTAATATTGGGCGTATGCTATAGGCCCCCCAACCTGAGGGAGGAGGGGGAGGCTGACCTTCTTTTACAAATTGGATTGGCAGCAAGGATGGGAAATGTCATTATAATGGGGGACTTTAATTATCCAGATATAGACTGGGCAGAAGGAACCACGCATTCAGCCAAGGCTCGGCAGTTCCTAAATGTTTTGCAGGACAATTTCATGGGTCAGATGGTGAATGCACCGACAAGAAACAGTGCGGTACTTGACCTACTGATTACCAACAATACAGACCTGCTCACGGATATAGAAATACGGGACAACTTAGGAAACAGTGACCATAGGTCAATTAGTTTCAGTATTAATTACAGTAATAGGAAACACAAGGGCAATATAAGGACACTGAATTTCAAAAGAGCCAATTTCCCAAAACTGCGCTATCTGCTAGAAAATATCAAATGGGATAGAACCCTGGGAACAAAGAACACGGAGGAAAAATGGGAGTGCTTCAAAAGCATACTTAACAAAGGGATTGACCAGTGCATTCCAAAGGGAAATAAATTTAAAAGACCAAAACTAAACCCTGGGTGGCTAAACTCCAACATAAAAATGCATATTAATGCTAAAGGAAAGGCCTTCAAAAAATACAAGACTGAGGGGTCATTGGCAGCATTCAAGCATTACAAAGAGTGTAATAAGAAATGTAAAGACGAAATCAGGGTGGCTAAAATAGAACACGAGAGACATATAGCGGAAGAGAGTAAAAAGAACCCCAAGAAATTCTTTAAGTATATAAACAGTAAGAAAGCGAGGCCAGAACACATTGGCCCCATAAAAGACAATAAGGGAGTTTTGGCCACGGAGGACAGGGAAAAGGCGGTTGTGTTAAATAAATTCTTCTCTTCAGTCTTCACAAAAGAATCAGGGGGCTACACTAACCCAGCTTGTAAGGCCAAACTAAACAACACACCTCAGGAAATACCGCCATGGCTAACAGAAGATAGACTTAGAACTAAACTAGAGAAACTTAACATAAATAAATCACCGGGACCGGATGGCTTGCACCCGAGGGTTCTTAAAGAGCTCAGCCAGGTGATTGTCAGACCATTATTCTTGATCTTTAAGGATAGTTTACAGACGGGTATGGTGCCAGCTGATTGGAAAAAAGCCAACGTGGTACCAATATTTAAAAAGGGGCCAAGATATATCCCGGGTAACTATAGGCCGGTCAGCCTAACATCAGTAGTATGCAAGATTTTGGAGGGGATGTTAAGGGACCACATACAAGACTTTAGTAATGAAAACGGTATTATTAGTAGTAATCAGCATGGATTCATGAAAAATTGTTCTTGCCAAACCAATCTATTTACCTTCTATGATGAAGTGAGCTGCCACCTAGATAAAGGTAAGCCTGTGGATGTGGTGTACCTGGACTTCGCAAAGGCCTTTGACACCGTTCCCCTAAGGAAGGTAGGTATGGACCATAAGGTGAGTACCTGGATAGAGAACTGGCTCCAGGGGAGGTTGCAAAGGGTGGTGATTAATGGGGAGTACTCAGATTGGGCGGGTGTGGATAGCGGGGTCCCCCAGGGTTCTGTCCTGGGGCCAATCCTGTTTAATTTATTCATAAATGATCTAGAGGAGGGGATATCGAGCAAAATCTCAGTATTTGTGGATGATACTAAACTAAGCATGCCAATATCTTCTGGGCAGGATGTGGAAACCTTACAAGCGGACCTGAACAAAATTATGGGGTGGGCAACTACATGGCAGACGAGGTTCAATGTTGAAAAATGTAAAGTAATGCACCTGGGTGCCAGAAACCAGTAAGCAAGCTACTCACTGGGTGAGTCTAGGATGGAAAAGGACCTGGGGGTACTGGTAGACAACAGGCTTGGTAGTGGCATGCAATGCCAAGCTGCTGCAAGCAAAGCCAACAGAATACTGGGATGTATAAAAAAGGGGATTCACTCCAGAAATAAAGAGATTATTCTCCCACTCTACAAGACTCTGGTCCGGCCACAGCTGGAGTATGCTGTCCAGTTCTGGGCACCAGTCCTCAGGAAGGATGTGCTGGAACTGGAGAAAGTCCACAGAAGGGCAACAAAAATAATTAGGGGAATGGAGGACATCAGCTATGAGGAAATACTACAAGCACTGAACTTATTCTCTATGGAGAAGAGATGATTGAGGGGGGATATGATATCAATGTACAAATATTGTACTGGAAACCCTAGCATATGGAAAAACCTATTCAGAGAAAGGGAATACAATAAGACATGTGGCCACGCACTAAAACTAGAGGAAAGGCGGTTTAACCTTAAAATACGCAGGGGGTTCTTCACTGTAAGAGCAGTAAGGATGTGGAATTCTCTTCCGCAAACATTTGTATCAGCAGGGAGCATTGATAGTTTCAAAAAACTATTAGATGGGCACCTTAAAGACCACAACATACAGGGGTATACAATGTGTGGTTAACAGTAGACACACACACACACACACATCATAGGTTGAACTGGATGGACTGATGTCTTTTTTCAACCTCACTAACTATGTAACTATGTAAGGGAAGTGAATAACAGTTTTTAATATGATTTTATTCAAATCCTTATAATCAATGCATAGACGCATGATGAAGTCCTTTTCAACAAAGAACAGCGCTGCCCCTGCAGGAGGTGTTGAGTGTCTGAAGAAGCCCTTCTCTAAATTCTCATCAAGCTATTACCCAAGCGCTTTTAATTCAGGTTCTGTAAGGTTTCTATGGTAGTGAGGTGAACCCTTGTACAAAGCCAACTTGGGGTTCCCCAGGGTGTGAAGTCTAAGTTCCAGCCTGCTTCTTTAACAGGGCCCCTGATGATGGGGTTGGACTTGCAACAAACTGAAACCAGGTCATGGCCTCTGGGTATGCCCACCTGACAATGTGCAGAGCACTGCCATGTGCAGAATACAGACAATAGAATCCAGAAAATGAGCCAAAGTTAGGGTGGGCAGCAGGCAAGGTAAAAGAGTAGATGAAGCTGGGGTCGATACACAGGTAGTCAGGAACAGAATATAAGTAATACAAGGCAAACCAGAAGCCCAGAGAAACTACATAGTAGCTCAAGCAACCCAGAATGGACTGAGCATTGTCTATATATAGGGAAGCAGACTGGGAGGTGGGCCAGGAAGTAATAGAGGGGAAAGAGATATTAATTCACAGTAGAGTAGGTGAGACCCATAGGTGAACACAGAAGCCAGTAGCACATGTGAATGGAATCAAAGATCTAGCAGAATCACTGCAGCAAGGAGGTAAGAATATCACAAAGAGAAAACTGCAAGCTAGACTGTGACAATGAATAACCCCACCCTCTTAAATAGCGTCCTCACCTCCAGGGCCAAGCTTGAGAGGAAACTTCAGATGAAAAGATTTCACAAAATGGGGAGCAGAAACATCTTTGTAAGGAATCCAACATCTTTCCTCAGGACCATATCCCTTCCAGTCAATCAGATATAAATGCCTTCCAGTGGAGTATTTAGAATCCAAGATTTTCTTGACTTCATACTGATCCATAGTACTGACCATTGGAGCAGGATGACAAAGGACGAGAAAACCGATTGATGATGTTTAGTCTCCGGAAAGAAGTACGGAAGACATTAGGAATCCCTAAATGTGAAGAGAGACCGAGCTTGAAAGCGAAAGAATTAACCTGGCAGAGGATTGCAAAGGGTTCAATGAAACTGGGAGCGAATTTCATTGAGGGCACTCTGAGACAAATATTCTTAGTAGAGAGCCAAACCTTGCTGCCAGCAAGTGATGACAATTTGCAGCTACTTTGTACCTGGAATCTGCCAAATGTAAGTTCTTGGAAACATCTGCCCAGAAGTAATTGAAGGACCATTGAGTCTCTACATTCGCTAGCACTACAGGAAAGGTGGGAAATGGTACAGAAGGATGACGAACATACACTGTAAAAAAGGGTGACTCCCCAGTGCGGACATTAGCATGGTTATTGAGGGCAAACTCAACCCAGGGTAAAAGGTCTACACAATCATTCTCATGGAAAGATATGAAGGCACAAAGATACCGTTCAACATTCTGGTTGACCCTTTCAGTTTCCTTTTTAGACTGTGGGTGAGAGGCCAAGGAGAAGTCCAACTTGATCCCAAAAGGATGAGGCCAGAGCACTCCAGAAGTGAGCTTTAAATTAAACTCCTCTATCAGGGACAATGTGCAAGGGCATACCATGAAGACTAAAGATTTCCTTCATAAAGATGGAAGCCAGAGTGAAAGCTGAAGATAACCCTGGAAGTGGAATTATGTTAAACATTTTAGAAAACCTGTCAACAACCACCTAAATAATAATGGAGCTGTCAGAGTCAGTAGAGTAGATGACCAGAATGATGTACTGTATGTAGCTACACACAGAAACTGGGACCAAACCATGTATATAATATATATATCTTTAAACTGAGATTTATTTACAGTGAACAAGAACCACACACCAACAGCAATAAACATGAGAACGTATGAAAATCAAAATTATATGACAAAATGCCTAACCAGCAACCTAAC
Organism: Pelophylax lessonae; assembly: GCF_965119305.1. Lineage (NCBI taxonomy): Eukaryota > Metazoa > Chordata > Amphibia > Anura > Ranidae > Pelophylax > Pelophylax lessonae. The sequence goes on from NC_138773.1 coordinate 134,282,988, forward strand.
AAACTATATACACAAATAGATACACACAAGGCAGGAAAAAAACTAGAGGAGCAGAGAGCAAGAGCAAGAGTGAATGGCAACGGAGCCTGGGAGCAGCACCACAAACAAAGTACAGGGCAGGAGCTACCAAAACACTGAGGCGCTGTGTGCTAGTGGGAGCAGTCTTATATAGCCACCTAGCACCTGAAACCTGCTGGCTTCTGGGAGACAGCTGATGGTGGACACTGGAACTGCAGCTATCTGATCTGAGAACCACAGTGCCACCAGCAGATGAACCAGGTCCTGAGAGGAGCATACTGAGGAGAGTAGTTTAGAGATAAAGTCCATGGAGTTGCAATGCCAAGGGTCATTTGTAAAAGGTAGAGGTAAGAGGAGACCAGCTGGAGCAGACTTAGAATAGTTAGACTGCACACAAATGGATAAAGCCCGAACATATTCTTCAATAACCTTAGTAATGGAAGGCCACCAGTATTGATGATGCAGGAAAGCACAAGTACATTGCACACTAGAATGTTTAGAGAGTTTGGAGTCATGTGCCCATTTTAGAAGCTTGGAGCAAAGGGCGGGTATGACAAAGGTCTTACCGGGTAGAATATGTGAAGATTGGAGACGGGCGGTGGTCAGAATGCTATTGGCAGGAATAATGGGTTCCAGTTCAACATGCAACAATTCAGCAACATCAAATGATCCAACAGGGCATTAGCATGGCCATTTTTGGAACCAGGCCGAAAGGTAATGTCAAAGTTAATGTAGTGTGGGGTGCACTAAACAACAAATAAATAATGAATATATAACATATATCTATATGTGAACCAAATCAACAAAAGTAAATATATATAACATATATCAATCTGTGAAGCCAATTAATAATACAAATCAATTGGTGCATAAACATAAAAGTTCATAAGTGTCCATAAATATTGTGCAGGTGAGTAGAATTGTATTCTATCCAAATAATATGTGTGTTTCCACCACCGAGTGAAATTCATCCTTACCAAACGGAAATAAATAAGGTGCAACTATATTTTCTTGTGCTGAAAAAATATCCAATCTCCTTGTGAACAAACACCACGTGTAAATCACCAAGAATTAGCCTCTTACCAGATGGTAATAGGTATGCACTTGTTCAGTGAAACCACCGCCTTGCTTCCTCTTTAAAATCCTGAAGTGGGATGTAGAACCGCTCTACCTTTCTTTCTCCACTAGATGGCAACGTGTACCAGCAAGAAACAAAGCCTCCTCCTTCTTCACAAGCTCACAAAACCACCGTGTATTAAAGGAAAAAGGAGGACTAATAGTGTATTACCCTTGAGATTTATTCAAAAAACAGTTGATATTGCACTTACAATTAGATGTCTTGTATTCAGCATAAACATAGGCATACAAATTCCTGCAAAGGCTTGCGGCCGGCTGCAGCACGGACCGCAAGTTGTGTGTGACGTGTGCGCCTCCTAATCTGACCGGTTTCTTCCCATAGGACTTCTACTGAGACAGGAGTACTGGCGCATCGTCACTTCCACTTTATTTATACAGGTGGAAGCAAATTGTCTAACTTCCGGTGTCTGCAGAGCAGGTAGTATAAAAACATTGATCTATAGCACATCCTGGTGACACAGGAAGTAAACACTTTACTTCCTGTCTGCAGAGCAGGTATGCTTTTGAACTTCTGGCTGATAGCAATTTAAGGCAAATTACTTAAATATGGGTAACTTTCCTTGTGTTAAAAGGAATGTATAAAAACATACTTTATTATTTGTTAAAAACAAATGTATAAAAACATCGATCTATAGCACATCCTGGTGACACCGGAAGTAAACACTTCCCTTCCTGTCCCACAACACACTGCTTTAGGAGCGTAGTGGGAAAGGGGTGACACCGGAAATATGTGTATAATAAAATGTATTGAACCATATTAAACCATATGCTCCAATAAAAATTTAAAATAAATGTTAAAAGATAACTAAAATATAAAACCTGCCAAAATATATGTGGGGATCAACAGTTATTAATGTGTGCGTTTATGTCCCACTCTATGTTGAGTCCCCGGGGTCTGGAGCAGCCGAGCTCATATATCCAGAAGGTTTCCCTCCTGGATATAGACCTCCTCAGATTGCTCCCCCTCCAGTGTGGTGTATATTTCTCAATAACGATGATTTTTAACCTCTTGGGATTTTTTCTGTGACATTGGGCGAAGTGTTGGGATACACTATGCCCAGGAAAAGCTTTGTGTATGTTGGTCAGATGTTCTCCAATACGTATGGCGGCAGTACGTATGGTTCTTCCAACATACTGGTAATTGCACTCACACTGTAAAAGGTATACAACCCCTTTCGTATGGCAGGAAATAAAATTTCTAATGGGGTACTCTTTACCTGTCACAGTTGAATGAAATTTATTAGTCCTGATAGTTTGGGCTTCTTTACACACTCTGCAACTCCTGCAGGGAAAGAAGCCCTTCATATCAGGAAAAAATTTTGGGATGGTAGGAGGATCAATGGGATTGGGGGCTACCAGATCTTGTAAGTTCTGTGCCTTCCTGTAAATAATAGGTGGAACTTCTGGTAGCATGGGTCCTAAAATGTTATCTTTCTGTAGGACTCCCCAGTGTTTCCGGAATACATGATTTAGCCACTTGTAGTTTTGTGAGAATCTCGTAATGAAAGCAAATTCAAACTTGGAACTGTTTTTTCCTGGGTTCTGAACTTCCTTAGGTTGTATCAAACTTCTTTGCTCAACTAACTCCAGGGTCTGAATTTCTTTCTCTAGCACTTCTGGTTTGTAGCCTTTTTCCAGAAATTTTTCTTTCAGGACCATAGCTTGTTTCCGGAATACTTGGCTGTCGGTACAATTCCTTCTGACTCTTCTGAATTGTGATTTGGGTACAGATCTGAGCCAGGCTGGATGGTGACAGCTGTCCAGGGCTATAAAGCCGTTCCTATCAGTCGGCTTATAATAGGTATGGGTGGAAAAACTGGAACCTACCCTGGATATGACTAGGTCCAAGAAGTTCACTGAGGTCTTGCTAAATTCATAAGAAAACCTGATCCCCCAATTATTACAATTCAGATCTCTCATGAACCTTCTCACTGAATCTTCTTCTCCCTGCCATATTAACAGCGTGTCATCTATGTACCTTCTCCACATAACCAGTTGCCTGGGTCTGTTGGAATACATGTTTCTATCTTCCCACAGTGCCATAAATAAATTGGCTAAGCTGGGGGCAAACTTGGCCCCCATAGCTACGCCCATTTTCTGTAGGTAGAACTTTTCACCATAATAGAAATAGTTGTGCTCCATGCCGAAAATGAGTAGATCCAGGATGAACTTCTTCTGGTCCATCGGTATTTCATAATCAGTGTCCAAGAAAGTGCATACCGCTTCATATCCTATCTGGTGGGGTATCACGGTATATAAAGACGTCACGTCTGCCGTGACCAGCAGTACGTCTCCCTCCACCTCTAATTGTGTCACTTCCTGGATACATTGAGCCGTATCTTTAAGATATAAAGGGGTTTCTTGGACCAGGGGTTGCAGAAAGTGGTCCACATACCTTCCAATCCTGGAGGTAACGGAATCGATTCCGCTCACTATGGGCCTCCCAGGTGGTCTAGTGAGGCTTTTATGTACTTTGGGAAGATAATATATGGTCGGAATCCTGGGAGCCAAAGGTACCAAGAATTCCTTCTCTTTTTTGTTTATAATACCTTCCTCGTAACCTTTAGTCACTATTTTCTCCAACTGTTTCTTATATTTGAAGGTGGGGTCTTTTTTCAAAACTTCATAGGTGCCATTATCAGATAACAACCTCTCCATTTCTTCAGTGTATTGTTCCTTATTGAGAAGAACGATACCCCCACCTTTATCCGCCGGTCTTATCACAAGGTTTTTATTCTCGCAAAGGGATTTCACACCTTTTTTCAGATCTCTCTGCGGTTGTGATTTAAATTCCTTCTCTTCCAATTCCTTTAAAACTAGGTCCTTAAAAATGGTCACATGGTGACTCTGTACTCCTTGGGGGTTAAATAAGGAAGCATTTCTAAGACCTGTTGGAATGGAAGTGGTGGATGTATAAGAAACATGATTTCTTTCATAAGCATTGGACAAAAAGTGCCGCTTGACATTCAATTTTCTCACATACTTATGGATGTCAATAAAGGTTTCGAATTTATTCAATTGTTTTTTTGGAGCGTATTTGAGCCCTTTATTGAGGGTATGCTTTTCGGAGTTCGTCAATGTGATCCCACTGAGATTAAAAATTCCATTGGTTTCTACATTGAGCTTCCGATTGGATCCCCCTCTACAGCCCCTTTTCACTTTTTTCGGTTCCCTTTTTTGGGACCCTGGCCTAAAAAATTCTTCTTTTTGGCACTGATTGGAGTCTTCTGTGGATGTGTTTCTCTCCGATCGTTTATCTCCTCGTATCTCTCATGTCTAAGAGGCTCATACCTGTTATAAGAACCAGTAGGATAAGGTCTAGGTGTATGTGGAGTGTCCAAGTAGTTTCCCATGTAATCTACTTGCACTCTTCTTGGAGATCTCGATCTGGAACGTCTCCAAGTCCTTTCAAATGAAGGATGACAATTTCTTTGATCCCTTGATCTTGAACGTCTCCGCGTCCTATCAGATGAGGGATGACGATATTCGTATTCCCTCCTATAATCTTGTACTTTAGGACGTCCTTTTTCATTATCACCTTTCCCTTTATTTTTACTTTTTTTCTGGTTATTAGATACATTTTCTTTCAAAGGCTTGAGCTTTATATTCTCTTTCGGCTTTTCTTGAGAATTCTCACTTCTTTTAACTGGCCTACTAGGTTCTCTAGAAGTAGAGGCTATAGCTTCTGCTTCACTGGCTCCTTCCTCCATAGGGGCCAGTTCACCATTAAGGATCACTCCTCCTTCTAGAGCATTTTGCCATTTAAATACTCTAGAGGTTTTATAGTCCTCAAGATCTCTAAAGAACTTTTTCCTCTTCTTGATCTTTTGTTCTTCTTCCTCCATCGCCATAATTTCTCTCAACTCGTGATTGTAAATTTTATACGCCTCCTCCTGCACGGAGGGCAATAATTTTTCTTTTATTTCCAAAATCTCCTTATTTAATTTCAGTACTTTTTTTCTCTTCTTGTCTATTAAAAAATTTAGGAGGCTCATGCCGGCCCCGTTGAAAAATTGTGACCACTAATAGGTCCGGGTCTCCTTGGTTTGGATAGACATTCCATCTCAGACTCCTTGGGACCATTTTTTCTTCCACGTATTTTTCTAAAAAGGCAATATCCCATGAAGTATGTAATTCCGCCACCATCACATTTTTTAACCTCATAAATACACCTTTTAGATCGGAAACTTCCGAGGGTTTTTTATCAAAAACCTCTTCTATTGCAAGTTTGCGCTTGCTATGATACTCAAAGATATCCATCTTATACTATCTGCTGCAACTCAATAAGATATTAAAGAAGGTTGTAAGGGGGGATGGGTGCGCCGATAGTGTTGTTTAGCGCACCCCACACTACATATACATTTATCCATATTCAAAAGCACTGAATACCGGGAGCAGCTTCAACACACTATCAGCGCACCCATCCCCCCTTACAACATTCTTTAATATCTTATTGAGTTGCAGCAGATAGTATAAAATGGATATCTTTGAGTATCATAGCAAGCGCAAAGTTGCAATAGAAGAGGTTTTTGATAAAAAACCATCGGAAGTTTCCGATCTAAGAGGTGTATTTATGAGGTTAAAAAATGTGATGGTGGCGGAATTACATGCCTCATGGGATATTGCCTTTTTAGAAAAATACGTGGAAGAACAAATGGTCCCAAGGAGTCTGAGATGGAATGTCTATCCAGACCAAGGAGACCCGGACCTATTAGAGTGGTCACAATTTTTCAACGGGGCCGGCATGAGCCTCCTAAATTTTTTAATAGACAAGAAGAGAAAAAAAGTACTGAAATTGAATAAGGAGACTTTGGAAATAAAAGAAAAATTATTGCCCTCCATGCAGGAGGAGGCGTATAAAATTTACAATCACGAGTTGAGAGAAATTATGGCGATGGAGGAAGAAGAACAAAAGATCAAGAAGAGGAAAAAGTTCTTTAGAGATCTTGAGGACTATAAAACCTCTAGAGTATTTAAATGGCAAAATGCACTAGAATGAGGAGAGATCCTTAATGGTGAACTGGCCCCTATGGAGGAAGGAGCTCGTGAAGCAGAAGCTATAGCCTCTACTTCTAGAGAACCTAATAGGCCAGTTAAAAGAAGTGAGAATTCTCAAGAAAAGCCGAAAGAGAATATAAAGCTCAAGCCTTTGAAAGAAAATGTATCTAATAACCAGAAAAAAAGTAAAAATAAAGGGAAAGGTGATAATGAAAAAGGACGTCCTAAAGTACAAGATTATAGGAGGGAATACGAATATCGTCATCCCTCATCTGATAGGACGCAGAGACGTTCAAGATCAAGGGATCAAAGAAATGGTCATCCTTCATTTGAAAGGACTTGGAGACGTTCCAGATCGAGATCTCCAAGAAGAGTGCAAGTAGATTACATGGGAAACTACTGGGACACTCCACATACACCTAGACCTTATCCTACTGGTTCTCATAACAGGTATGAGCCTCTTAGACATGAGAGATACGAGGAGATAAACGATCGGAGAGAAAGAAGACTCCAATCAGTGTCAAAAAGAAGAATTTTTTAGGCCAGGGTCCCAAAAAAGGGAACCGAAAAAAGTGAAAAGGGGCTGTAGAGGGGGATCCAATCGGAAGCTCAATGTAGAAACCAATGGAATTTTTAATCTCAGTGGGATCACATTGACGAACTCCGAAAAGCATACCCTCAATAAAGGGCTCAAGTACGCTCCAAAAAAACAATTGAGTAAATTCGAAACCTTTATTGACATCCATAAGTATGTGAGAAAATTGAATGTCAAGCGGCACTTTTTGTCCAATGCTTATGAAAGAAATCATGTTTCTTATACATCCACCACTTCCATTCCAACAGGTCTTAGGAATGCTTCCTTATTTAACCCCCAAGGAGTACAGAGTCACCATGTGACCATTTTTAAGGACCTAGTTTTAAAGGAATTGGAAGAGAAGGAATTTAAATCACAACCGCAGAGAGATCTGAAAAAAGGTGTGAAATCCCTTTGCGAGAATAAAAACTTCGTGATAAGACCGGCGGATAAAGGTGGGGGTATCGTTCTTCTCAATAAGGAACAATACACTGAAGAAATGGAGAGGTTGTTATCTGATAATGGCACCTATGAAGTTTTGAAAAAAGACCCCACCTTCAAATATAAGAAACAGTTGGAGAAAATAGTGACTAAAGGTTACGAGGAAGGTATTATAAACAAAAAAGAGAAGGAATTCTTGGTACCTTTGGCTCCCAGGATTCCGACCATATATTATCTTCCCAAAGTACATAAAAGCCTCACTAGACCACCTGGGAGGCCCATAGTGAGCGGAATCGATTCCGTTACCTCCAGGATTGGAAGGTATGTGGACCACTTTCTGCAACCCCTGGTCCAAGAAACCCCTTCATATCTTAAAGATACGGCTCAATGTATCCAGGAAGTGACACAATTAGAGGTGGAGAGAGACGTACTGCTGGTCACGGCAGACGTGACGTCTTTATATACCGTGATACCCCACCAGATAGGATATGAAGCGGTATGCACTTTCTTGGACACTGATTATGAAATACCGATGGACCAGAAGAAGTTCATCCTGGATCTACTCATTTTCGGCATGGAGCACAATTATTTCTATTATGGCGAAAAGTTCTACCTACAGAAAATGGGCGTAGCTATGGGGGCCAAGTTTGCCCCCAGCTTAGCCAATTTATTTATGGCACTGTGGGAAGATAGAAACATTTATTCCAACAGACCCAGGCAACTGGTTATGTGGAGAAGGTACATAGATGACACGCTGTTAATTTGGCAGGGAGAAGAAGATTCACTGAGAAGGTTCATGAGAGATCTGAATTGTAATAATTGGGGGATCAGGTTTTCTTATGAATTTAGCAAGACCTCAGTGAACTTCTTGGACCTAGTCATATCCAGGGTAGGTTCCAGTTTTTCCACCCATACCTATTATAAGCCGACTGATAGGAACGGCTTTATAGCCCTGGACAGCTGTCACCATCCAGCCTGGCTCAGATCTGTACCCAAATCACAATTCAGAAGAGTCAGAAGGAATTGTACCGACAGCCAAGTATTCCGGAAACAAGCTATGGTCCTGAAAGAAAAATTTCTGGAAAAAGGCTACAAACCAGAAGTGCTAGAGAAAGAAATTCAGACCCTGGAGTTAGTTGAGCAAAGAAGTTTGATACAACCTAAGGAAGTTCAGAACCCAGGAAAAAACAGTTCCAAGTTTGAATTTGCTTTCATTACGAGATTCTCACAAAACTACAAGTGGCTAAATCATGTATTCCGGAAACACTGGGGAGTCCTACAGAAAGATAAAATTTTAGGACCCATGCTACCAGAAGTTCCACCTATTATTTACAGGAAGGCACAGAACTTACGAGATCTGGTAGCCCCCAATCCCATTGATCCTCCTACCATCCCAAAATTTTTTCCTGATATGAAGGGCTTCTTTCCCTGCAGAAGTTGCAGAGTGTGTAAAGAAGCCCAAACTATCAGGACTAATAAATTTAATTCAACTGTGACAGGTAGAGTATACCCCATTAGAAATTTTATTTCCTGCCATACGAAAGGGGTTGTATACCTTTTACAGTGTGAGTGCAATTACCAGTATGTTGGAAGAACCATATGTACTGCCACCATACGTATTGGAGAACATCTGACCAACATACACAAAGCTTTTCCTGGGCATAGTGTATCCCAACACTTCGCCCAATGTCACAGAAAAAATCCCAAGAGGTTAAAAATCATCGTTATTGAGAAATATACACCACACTGGAGGGGGAGCAATCTGAGGAGGTCTATATCCAGGAGGGAAACCTTCTGGATATATGAGCTCGGCTGCTCCAGACCCCGGGGACTCAACATAGAGTGGGACATAAACGCACACATTAATAACTGTTGATCCCCACATATATTTTGGCAGGTTTTATATTTTAGTTATCTTTTAACATTTATTTTAAATTTGTATTGGAGCATATGGTTTAATATGGTTCAATACATTTTATTATACACATATTTCCGGTGTCACCCCTTTCCCACTACGCTCCTAAAGCAGTGTGTTGTGGGACAGGAAGGGAAGTGTTTACTTCCGGTGTCACCAGGATGTGCTATAGATCGATGTTTTTATACATTTGTTTTTAACAAATAATAAAGTATGTTTTTATACATTCCTTTTAACACAAGGAAAGTTACCCATATTTAAGTAATTTGCCTTAAATTGCTATCAGCCAGAAGTTCCAAAGCATACCTGCTCTGCAGACACCTGCTCTGCAGACAGGAAGTAAAGTGTTTACTTCCTGTGTCACCAGGATGTGCTATAGATCGATGTTTTTATACTACCTGCTCTGCAGACACCGGAAGTTAGACAATTTGCTTCCACCTGTATAAATAAAGCGGAAGTGACGATGCGCCAGTACTCCTGTCTCAGTAGAAGTCCTATGGGAAGAAACCGGTCAGATTAGGAGGCGCACACGTCACACACAACTTGCGGTCCGTGCTGCAGCCGGCCACAAGCCTTTGCAGGAATTCGTATGCCTATGTTTATGCTGAATACAAGACATCTAATTGTAAGTGCAATATCAACTGTTTTTTGAATAAATCTCAAGGGTAATACACTATTAGTCCTCCTTTTTCCTTTAATACACGGTGGTTTTGTGAGCTTGTGAAGAAGGCGGAGGCTTTGTTTCTTGCTGGTACTCGTTGCCATCTAGTGGAGAAAGAAAGGTAGAGCGGTTCTACATCCCACTTCAGGATTTTAAAGAGGAAGCAAGGCGGTGGTTTCACTGAACAAGTGCATACCTATTACCATCTGGTAAGAGGCTAATTCTTGGTGATTTACACGTGGTGTTTGTTCACAAGGAGATTGGATATTTTTTCAGCACAAGAAAATATAGTTGCACCTTATTTATTTCCGTTTGGTAAGGATGAATTTCACTCGGTGGTGGATACACGTATTATTTGGATAGAATACAATTCTACTCACCTGCACAATATTTATGGACACTTATGAACTTTTATGTTTATGCACCAATTGATTTGTATTATTAATTGGCTTCACAGATTGATATATGCACCGGCCTAGTGCATTATCCTCTATAAAAGTTTTATTGAATAAAAGGTATAAAAATACTCACAACAGATTCTTGATAAAAGCATATCAAATGGATACAGTGCCAACCGCATCAGAACCACAAGTTGTAGCATTCTCTGAAGCTAGGCTTACACGTTTCGAGGCATCGCCTCTTCCTCAGAGGCTCTGAGGAAGAGGCGATGCCTTGAAACGCGTAAGCCTAGCTTCAGAGGACGCTACACCTTGTGGTTCTGATGCGGTTGGCACTGTATCCATTTGATATGCTTTTATCAAGACTGTTTGTGAGTATTTTTATACCTTTTATTCAATAAAACCTTTATAGAGAATAATACACTAGGCCAGTGCGCCCTTGTGTTTTTTTTTTTTTTTATTGTAACCAAAGAAAGGAACCTGGGTTTGCTGAAGAGGCATTTCACCAGCTTTGTGTATAGGTGTTAGTGCCGAAGACACTAAAGAACCAGACATACATGCCAAAGATTGTGTTCAGATCTGGAGAGAAAATAAGTCAAATCAAAAAGTTCAGAGATCAAGGGTAGCAGGTACTGATTCTTTATGGTGATGGCATTGAACTAGACTTTGGGACAAATCCTTTTTGTAGATTTTCCTGAACGTATTTAGACATGGCTTGAGTATCCAGAATGGAGAGAGGGTAAACTTGACCCCGAGGCTGATTAGTCCCAGGTCGAAGATCAATGGGGCAATCATAGGGACGAGGAGGCAGTCAGCAGATTTTTTACAAAAAACATCTTGGAAGGCCTGATAATGTAGTGGGAGAATTGGAGAGGAGGTGACCATGGGTACAGGAAGAGGTGATAGCACCTTGAGAAGTCAAGTGTGATGGCATTGGGAACCCCAAGCCAACACCTGACCAGAGTTCCAGTCTAGATAGAGTGAATTTTTTTTGCAAGCACAGAAGATGATGGGATTGGAAGACTTAGGAAGGGTTAGGAAAGACATTTCCTTACAATATAAAACACCGCTATTCATAGTTACGGAGGTAGTTCGGAACCGCAGGTCTGCAGGGGATGCAGGTCAGCAGGTCTGCCAAGATAGAACCATCAACTGCAGATACTGAGAGGGGCAGGGACTGCTCAAAGAAGTTCCCAGCCACCCCAGAGACCACATATGCAGAATAGAGACAGGCATGATGTACAGTGGAGGAAATAATTATTTGCTCCCCTGCAGATTTTGTAAGTTTTCTCACTTACAAAGAAATAAAGGGTCAATCCTTTTTCTCATAAGTGTATTTTAAATGATAGAGACAGAATATCAGCCAAAAATGCAGAAAAAACACATGATACAATTGTTATAAATTGAGTTGCCGTTTAGTGAGTAAAATAAGTCCCCAATCAAAATAATGATCTCCAATCAAAACATGACTTAGTACTTGCTGGAGAAACCCTTTGTGGCAAGCATAGAGGTACGAAGTTTCTTGTAGTTGGTTACCAGGTTTGCACACATCTCAGGAGGGATTTTGGTCCACTCTTCTTTACAGAGTTTCTCTAAATCTTTAAGGCTTCTTGGCTGTCACTTGGCAATTCGAAGCTGTGGCTCCCTCCATAAAATTTCTATAGGATTACTGTCTGGAGCCTGGCTAGGGCACTCCTTGACCTTAATGTGCTTTGTCTTGAGCAACTTCTTTGTTGCCTTGGCAGTATGTTTTGGGTCATTGTCATGCTGGAAGACCCATCCACAACCCATCTTCAGTGTTCCTGCTGAGAGAAGGTTCTCAATCAAGAATTTACAATACATGGCCCTGTCCATTGGCCCCCTAATGCGACAAAGTTGGCTTGTACCTTTAGCAGAGAAACAGCTCCACAGCATAATGTTTCCACCTCCATGCTTGACTGTAGAGATGGTGTTCTTAGGGTAATAGTCAACATTTTTCTTCCTCCAAACACTGCAATTCGAGGTAATGCCAAAGATCTTACTTTTGGTCTCATCTGACTACAGCATTTTCTCCCAATCTTTCTCGAAATCATTTAGCTGTTCATTGGCAAACTTTAGACACACCTGTACATCTGCTTTCTTGAGGAAGGGGGCCTTAGGGGCGCTGCAAGATTTCAATCCATGGTGGCGTATTGTGTTACCAATGATTTGTTTGGTGACTGTGGTCCCAACAACCTTGAGATCATTCATAAGCTCCTCCCGTGTAGTTCTGGAGTGATCCTTCACTTTTCTCATGATCATCCTTACCCCATGAGGCAAAATCTTGCATTGAGCTTCAGACCAAGGGCTATTGATGGTTATTTTGTATTTCTTCCATTTGCAAATAAACACTCCAACAGTTGTCTCCTTCTCACCAAGCTTCTTGCTGATGATCTTGTAGCCCATTCCAGCCTTGTACAGGTCTACAATCGTGTCCCTGATGTCCTTTGACAGCTCTTTGGTATTGCCCATGATGGTGAGTTTTGAATGGAAAAAAAGAGATTCTGTGGACAGGTGTCTCTTATTCACATAATGAGTTGTTGTTAGGAGCACCTTCTTAAATTGACAGGACTAATCTGTGTACCACATAAGCACATACTGTAGCCAGTCTGTGGGAGCCAGAACTATTGTTGGATGGTAGGGGATCAAATGCAATTCAATTTAAAACATTTGTATCATGTGTTTTTTCTGTCTCTATCATTTAAATTACACTTATAATAAAAATGATAGACCTTTCATTTCTTTGTAAGTAAGCCAACTTACAAAATTTGCAGGGGATCAAATAATTATTTTCCCCCACTGTATCGAGGGAAGGTGGCAGAATTCAGGTTCAGGTCTAGATCACTTTCCTCAGAGCAGTCTACTCCCAAGAGCTTCCCAGACAGACTGGACAGGACTTAAGTATGTGACCATTGGCCCCTCAATAAAGGCATATGCCAAGTGTCAGGCAACAAGATTTCTGTTGTGGCCCTGAGGTGTGTTTGCCCTTTTTTCATGGGTTTTTCTGATGTCAAAATAGTTTTAGTGGTTGGTTGTTCAAGAGCTTTCTGGAACAGGTGCAAAAGATTTACTTGGGTGCGGCATGGATCAGTCATCGCTCCTGGAAATGGATATTGATTTGGATGCTGAGGGCAGTCAAGTTATCTAGGGTAGAGGGTATGGTTCTGCCAGCTATTTTGTCCTTATGGACTGCTAAGCCCCCCCAAAGCATTGCAGTAAGGACCTCATTATTCCATGCAAGTTCCGAGGCCAAAGTGCAAAACTGAACCACGTATTGGCCAACAGTCATGCTTCCTTGACAAAGTTGGAGAAGTCCCCCAGCAGCAGATGAGGCCCTGCCTGGCACACTAAAGGTCTTACGGAAGTCTTCAAAGATGGTGGTAAGATTAGAAATGATAGCATCTTGACTCTCCCACAGTGGCGAGGCCCAGGCCAGAGCATTACTGGCAAGAAGTGATATGATGTATAGGTGCATCTCATAAAATTAGAATATCATCAAAAAGTTAATGTATTTCAGTAATTCAATTCAAAAAGTGAAACTCATATGTTTTATATAGATGCATCACACACAAAGTGATATATATATATATATATATATATATATATATATATATATAGTATTTCAAGCATTTATTTATTTTATTTTTGATGATTATGGCTTACAGCTAGTGAAAACCCAAAATTCAGGATCTCAGAAAATGTTAAAATGACATATGACCAATAAAAAAAGGATTGTTAATACTGAAATGTTGGCTTACTGATAAGTATGACCATATACAGTATAGTATGCACTCAATACTTGGTCGGGGCTCCTTTTGCATGAATTACTGCATTAATGCGGCGTGGCATGTAGGCGATCAGCCTGTGGCACTGCTGACGTGTTATGGAAGCCCAGGTTTCTTTGATAGTGGCTTTCAGCTCATCTGCATTGTTGGGTCTGGTGTCTCTCATCTTCCTCTTGACAATACCCCACAGATTATTTATGGGGTTTAGTTCAGGTGAGTTTGCTGGTCAATCAAGCACAGTATTACCATGATCATGAAGCTAGGTATTAGTATTTTTGGCAGTGTGCGCAGGTGCCAAGTCCTGCTGGAAAATTAAATCAGCATCAGCAAAAAGCTGGTCAGCAGAGGGAAGCATTAAGTGCTCTAGAATTTCCTGGTAGAGAGCTGAGCTGACTTTTGACTTGATAAAACAAAGTGGACCAACACCAGCAGATGACATGGTTCCCCAAATCATCACTGACTGTGGAAACTTCATACTGGACCTCATGCAACTTGGATTCTGTGTCTCTCCACTCTTCTTCCAGACTCTGGGACCTTGATTTCCAAATGAAATGCAAAATTGTCCACAGTCCGTGATGATTTGGGGAGCCATGTCATCTGCTGGTGTTGGTCCACTGGGTTTTATCAAGTCCAAAGTCAGTGCAGCCCTCTACTAGGAAATTCTAGAGCACTTCATGCTTCCCTCTGCTGATTAGCTTTATAAAGATGATGATTTATTTTTCCAACAGACCTTGGCATCTGCCCACACTCCCAAAAGTAGCAATACCTGGTTTAACCACTTGCCGACCGCCGTACGACTATTTACGGCGGCGGTCAGCCCCTCACAGGCAAAGCGACGTAGGGCTACGTCGCTAGCCTGTGAGGCTCTAGGGAGCGAGCATGCGCCGCTGGAGGCGCGGTCGCGGTCACGGACTCTCCCGCGCGTGTGCCCTGCGGACCCGATGTCCGCCGGGCACTCGCGATCGTCCGTTACACTGGGAGAAAGGCAGGCGGCTAATGTAAACAAAGCCGCCTGTCATTCTCCCCTGTGTAAGAATGGTGATCATACGGTTCTAATATGTAGGACCGTTGATCACTGTTCTTACACATCAAGCCACAGCCAATCACAGTTAGAAACACGCCCCTAGGGACACACTTAACCCCTCCCCCTCAAAAAAGTTAACCCCTTCACTGCCAGTGTCATTTTTACAGTAACAGTGCATATGTATAGCAAATTCGTTTAGGTACAGCGTCGCACGACCGCGCAATTGTCCGTTAAAGTCACACAGTGCCGAATCGCAAAATAGGCCCTGGTCAGGAAGGGAGTAAAATCTTTCGGGGCTTAAGTGGTTAATGATTACAGTATCACTGTGCTTTATTGGCCAGCAAACTCACCTGACCTGAGTACATACTATACTGTACATGGACATACTTTTCAGTAAGCCAACATTTCTGTTAATAAATCTCCTTCTTTTTATTGGTTTTATTTAATATTCAAATTTTCTGAGATACTCAATTTTTGGTGTTCACAAGCTTTAAGCCATAATCATCATCAATAAAAAATTAAAAGAAAGAAATGCTTGAAATATATTACCCTGTGTGTAATGCATCTATATAAAATATATGAGTTTCACATTTTGAATTGAATTACTGAAATAAACTACCTTTTTGATGATATTCTAATTTTATGAGATGCACCTGTATGTCACCTTGGAGTGGTCAGTAGGGAAATGTTGGCCCTCTAGTTCAAAATTAATTGAACACTGATTAACTAATCCCGACAAGCTTTTGGTTCAATAGAAAAGCGAGGTGGTGGAAGCAGCTGGAGTTTTGAGGAACTGTCCGGCAGAGGAAGAACAATGGGAGCCAGAGCAGCAGGAACTGGAGCAGGAGTAGGAACAGAAGGAGGGGAAGAGGTCACAACTTGCAATTGGTCCATATGAGAGGAAAGTTCCTGTAAACAGAGCATGATCCACTGTGATTTTCTTTTCTTTTTTTCCCCCACAAAGTTGTCAATTTATAAGCTATTTCTAACACATAGCATGTGCACAGCTAAAATTACACCCCAAAAAACATTCTGCTACTCCTCCTGAGTATGGCGATACTACATGTGTGAGACTTTTACACAGCCTAGCCACATAAGGAGACTCAACATCCAAGTAGCACCTTCAAGCGTTCTAGGAGCATAAATTACACACATTATTTTGTGACTACCTATCACACTTTTGAAGGCCCTTTAGCACCAAGACAATGGAAACACCCACAAAATGACCCAATTTTGGAAAGAAAACACTCCAACGTAAGTTCTATCCGGCATTATGAGTCTTTTGAACATGTAATTTTTTCCACGAGTTTTTGGAAAATGTGGAAAAAAAATAAAAACCTTTTTTTTTTTTACACAAAGTTGTCAATTTATAGGATATTTCTAACCCATAGTATGTACATCGCAAAAATGACACCCCAAAATACATTCTGCTACTCCTCCTTCCTGGGTATGGCGATACCATATGTGTGAGACTTTTACACAGCCTGGTCACATAAAGAGACTCAACATCCAAGTAGCACCTTCAGGCGTTCTAGGAGCATAAATTACACACATAATTTTCTGACTACCTAGTCTAGCCTAGTTTGAAGGCCCTAGATCACCAAGACAATGGAAACGCCCACAAAATGACCCCATTTTGGAAAGAAAACACCCCAACGTAAGTTCTATCCGGCATTATGAGTCTTTTTAACATGTCATTTTTGTTTCACAAGTTTTTGGAAAATGTGGGGAAAAAATGAAAAAACCTATTTTTATTACACAAAGTTGTCAATTTATAGGATATTCCTAACACATAGCATGTACATAGCAAAAATTACACGCTAAAATACATTCTGTCACTCCTCCTGAGTTTGGTAATACCACATGTGTGAGACTTTTTCACAGCCTAACCACATAAAGGGGCCCCAACATCC
This sequence comes from Pelophylax lessonae, assembly GCF_965119305.1. Taxonomy (NCBI): domain Eukaryota; kingdom Metazoa; phylum Chordata; class Amphibia; order Anura; family Ranidae; genus Pelophylax; species Pelophylax lessonae. Next base: position 134,299,870 of record NC_138773.1, read on the forward strand.
AAGGAGCACCATCATGCATTCTAGGGACATAATCACACACAAATTCCTGACAACCTATCACATTGTTGAAGGCTCTTCAAATTTCTAACACATAGCATAATACACACCAAAATGCATTCTGCTGAGTAAATGATAAACAAACGATTACCCGTGGTTTTAGCAGTGCAGTGGTCCAAGCAGCAGGCAGGAACGCAGACAGCAACAGTGAAAGGATCGTCCAGGCAGCAGGCAGAAATACTGTGCATAGTCAGTACAGGCAGAGATATTGTCAGCAAAGCTAAAGCATTGCTCCACGTAGTAGGCAGGGATATGGTCAGCAGCAGCAATGAAAGGATTGTCCAAGCAGCAGGCAGGAATACTGTCCATAATTAGTACAGGCAGAAGGCAGAGATATGGTCAGTACAGCCCAAGTATTGGTACAGGCAACAGGCACATGTTCCATAAAAAGTCCTGGGTCAGTGCAGGCAGAGATATTATCAGCACTGCCAAAATATTGGTCCAGGCAGCAGGCAGGACCATCAAGCTTAGGGCCTCGGTCAGGAAAGAATGTGGACAGGGGTGGAGGCTTCTCCCACCCGAATTACTTTGAAACCTCCCGACTCCAGACCCTGTTCCGGGATTACAAAACCCAGAGAAAACCAAAAACTGTTTTTCTCAACTCAGAACACTATTCTGAAGCCCCTCACAAAAGTGAGACCCCTGTGTTATTTTGAATCCCACTACTACAGTAGTAGGGCGAAAGATCAGTCTAAGTGGCAGGCAAAAAACATGGTCGTAACAGGCCGAGGTCAGTGCAGGTAAAAGGCAGAAATAGACGGTAGGCTAAGGCATAGTCGATAAACAGTTCAGGGTCAGTTCACGTGAAAGGCAGAACCATGGCGGATAAACAATGCAGACGGCATGCAGAGGCATAGTCGATATACAGGCCAGGGTCGGTTCACATGGAAGGCAGTGATATGGTTGGTTGAGGCAGCAGGAAAATATTCAGCACAGAAATTGAAAAAGGGGAAATGGCAGTCTGATTGAAATATGGGCTAACAGTTTAGGGAAGTGTGATAGAGTCTGAAGCAATCTCCGATGCATAGGCCAGGTTGGGAGGGACATTGGAGACAATGAAAACTGGTGTCTTTCCTAATTCCTCTTTTGCTACACACCCAACACTTTTTTGGCGTCTTCTTCCGGTTTCTGATGGTGGGATATTGTCAGGGAAATGGTGCTCATGAAGTCTGCTGACACAATTGGAACAAATTTTTTTTTTTTGGGGGGGGGAATCCTTGCTGGTAAATCAGGGCAGGGGCAATATCTTCGATAAACTGGGGGAAGGTGTTTGGCGTTTCCATAGATTTTTGATAGGTGACATATGCATTGTAAATGGCCAAATGGAAAAAGTAAATTGCAACTTTTTTATACCAGAAGAGGGACTTTCGTGTTGGGAGATAGGGCTGCAACATTTGATTGTTTAAATCCACCCCTCCCCCTACATGAACTTATTGTACTCGTGGATACAACCAGGCTTTTGAACGGGACCGCATCTTCTTTGAAGTTCCACCTCATCATGGATGGTGGACATGATGTAAACGTCTTTCCTATCCCTCCACTTCACGGCCAACACTTCCTCATTCCTAAGGCTTACGGATTCCCTGCGTCGTAGTTTTGTGGTGACTAGAAGCTGCAGGAAGCCCTTCCTGTTTTTTCTTGCTGTATCACAGGCCAAAGTTTTCTTCAGGTAGGGATAAGCTTACGTTCGACTCGAACATTGGCTGTTCGCTCGTTCGTTGAATGACGAACAAATGTGCTGCTTCGTGCGAAATTCAAACGCCCGCATACATAATGCACTGCACGCGTGCGGCATTATGTAATTGGCCAAAGCATGCACCCTGACCTTCATGCTTTGGCCGATCAAATCATCTCTGCCATGATCGGACAAAGGCAGGCTGCCTTTAGCCAATCATGGCTCAGGGGCTAATTACACGCCCCCACTATATAAAGGTTGCTCGCACATCAGCCATGTGTAGTGTGACTGTGTGGGCGAGATAGCAAGTAGTTGAGGCAGGGAGAGGATCGTGTTTGAGGCAGGGAGAGGAGAGGGATTTTCAGTTTATCAGACAGTGCAGTGTAGTCTAATTAGAGACAATGCTAGCAGTGAGTTAGGCAGGGATAGAGATTTGTGCTTTTTACAAGTTAAGAGATCAGATAGTGAAGTATATTTAGTAGTGCAGTATATACCATAGACTATATATTCATGTATTGATCTCTATCTAGATATAGGACAATTAGAGTAGATATCCGGCCACTCAGTATCTATCGGTCAGTTCAGTGTACCCTATATTGATCTCTATCTATATATATATATATATATATATAGGACAATTGATTAGATATCAGGCCATTCAGTATCTATCGGTCAGTTCAGTGTACCCTATGTTGATCTCTATCTATATATAGGAGAATTGATTATATATCAGGCCATTCAGTATCTATTGGTCAGTTCAGTGTACCCTATATTGATCTCTGTGACAGGAGTCACTTTGGCTGGTGGGCTTGTGGAACCCAGATTACTTAAGAGAGGTCAGGAAACTCCTTGTCCACCTTTCCCGACCCCTCTTATGTGTAAGTCACCCTGAGTCTATTAGGGGCACAGGGTGACCAAGAACCCCAGTCGGGTCTGCACTAATCAGACTCGCTGTACAACCACACCAGACTCAGTATTTCCTGTTACCCCAGTTATCCTTGGTTCTAAATGTGTGGTTTGTGTTGAAAGAGTGAAGGGCCTCTTTCACTTGGGACAATAATATTTCTGAACAGTGTCCCTCAGGAAATATATTAAGATGAACGGTTTGACTTTTCAGATTGCTAGAATATTGCAGGAGTGTCTCCTAGACCCTTGCTAGATAGTGAGGTGGAGTGGGGTTTGTTATTGTTAAGTACCTGTATTCCATTGTTCTATTGTTTCTGTCTGCCTTAGAATCAACCTATTATGGGATGTATATGTTTATGTGGATTGGTTGCTAAGGGGGAGGGGGGGGGTTGTCCCAGAGTGTATATCTCTTTGTGCCTGTGTGAGAAAAAACAGTTTGATTCTGGTTGACTCCAAAACTTGTACCGTCGAGTTCTTGGGGTAACTATAGCCAGATTCACAGATCTCGCGTTCCAGAGCTTAGGAAGCAGCTTCTTGGTGGAGATACCCAGTTGGGGTGTCCAGAGTCCGTTACATTGGTGGCAAGCAGTGGGATGCTTCCTGCACTCTAGGACATCCAAACCTCCACTGGGATCCAAGGTCTGGGGAGCAGAAGAGAAGAGGTACAGATATTAGCCACCATGGAAAAGGAATTCGGAAGGAGGTTGCGAGAGATGCGGATACAGCACAGAGGACCAGTGTCAGAGAAGGTCCTGCTAGGATGGCATGATTCAATCTGCTTGGAACTCTGGGAGGAAGCTGAGTTAGGCAGGCTGGTCCAGGTAGAGATGCGGTTGGACGAGAGCTATAGAGCCCTCCGCTGGTATGTAATTCAAGTGTGCCCATGGACAGCGGATGACAGCCCAATGGAAGGCTTTTGCTACGGCGGCCTGGGGCTGTTATTAGAGAGGCTGTCAGAGGACCCTGACTTTGGGTGCGATTTGAATGGCGTTTGGAGGAAATCTTGGAATACAGAGAACAGATGCTGAATGTCTTGGAAGTGCACTGGGCACTGGAAGATTTGGAATTTCTAGCCAATCAGGAATGGGAGCTGAAGATCGCCTACAGATGGCTGCTAGGCTCTGCTCAGCACTGGGCCTGGGCTCTCCTTGCCTGGGAATATCCAGAAGTACCAGCTGGCAGTCCAGAAATCCTGACTGAAGAGTCGACAATGTGGCACAGTAATAGTGTGCTTTGCTCACCTGCACCCAAAGTGTTGGCACTGGGCCCAAGTGCCACCAGCCCATGCCCTGGACTTTCAGCAATTCCAGAGACTGGGGATTTAATAGATTTTTCTGCTGAGGAGGAACATCCCAGTGAGCCTACAGGAGAAGAGCAGACATGCAGGCCTAGTGCTGCTGACCTATGCCTGCAACAATTGGTGACCCAGGAAGATGTGTGCAAGGCCACTGACACTTCAGTTTACTTTCCTGCACAACAGCTGGCATCAGGGCCTAACATCACTGAGCGCTGCCCAACACCAACAGCAGCTTCAGCCTCCTTGAGAGAAGAGGCCCAGGGTGAGAAGGTGGTGATCACTCCCCAGCAGCAGGTGCAGAGTTCGGAGAAGAAGTTGGTCATCCTTCCTTCCAGTGAGAGATCCACAGTCTGGGATTGGAGGAAGCCAGTCTCACTCCCCAACAGTTATCCGGAGAGCATTACGTGGAGTCCCCAGCAGAAGTTCTGGCAACAGGGCAGAATGCTACTAACCTCTGCCCAGCACCCGCAACAGCTACAGAGTTCCAGGAAGCTGGGGAAATTGGCCCCTTGCCCCAGCGACAAGCTGATGAAGTGCAACTTCTACATCCAGCTGAATCGCTGGCAGACGGACAGAGAGTCAACGACCTCTGCCCCACACCTGTGGCAGTTCCAGAAGCAGAGGGTGAGAAGGGAGAGAAGGTTGTTGTCCTCCCTCCCCAACAGTCAATCAGAGCGGAAGAAACTGTCTTACCTCCACAGCCAGGATTTGTGCATCTGGGAGACAGTACCAGAGAAAGGTTGTCCCAACCACCAGATGAGGGTAAGGAAGATGGAACAGCTGAATCCCCTTCCCAGCAGCAGACGGTGCCCCAGAATGATGACACCAACCCAGCAGAAGATCTGGCAACAGAGCAGAGTGTGACTAGCCTCTGCCTTCAATGTACAAAAGATGGAGTTACTGTGGTAGTGGATGGGACTGCGGTCTTCACCTCTATATCCCATGCTGTGCAGTCTGACCAGGTCCCCAACAGCATGAGGGTGTGAGCACAGCCACACTGTCTTCTCTCCAGTGGCTGAAAGGACTCCAGGGAGAAGGGCCAGCCCATGCTTCTCCCCCGCAGCGGGTATGATCTACGAGAGAGGCAGAGGTTGGCTGGGTGAGTAATGCTCCGTTCGGGACAATTTGCTTGGGGTATTGTGTGGGTACAGACATTGGGGGACTGGAACTATGGACTAACTTCGAAGTCAACCCGTTTGGTGTCTCCTTCTGTGTTAGTCTCCTGCTGAAAGGGGAGATATGTGACGGGAGTCACTTTAGCTGGGGGCTCGTGGAACCCAGATTACTTTAGAGAGGTCAGGAAACTCTTTGTCCAGCTTCCCCAGCCCCTCTTATGTGTAAGTCACCCTGTGTCTATTAGGGGCACAGGGTGACCAAGAACCCCAGACAGGACTGCAATAATCAGACTCGCTGTACAACCACACCCGACTCAGGATTTCCTGTTACCCCAGTTGGGATAATAATATTTCTGAACAGTGTCCCTCAGGAAATATATGAAGATAAACGGTTTGACTTTTCAGATTACTAGAATATTGCAGGAGTGTCTTATAGACCCTTGCTAGATAGTGAGGTGAGTTGGGGTTTGTTATTGTTAAGTACCTGTATTCCAATGTTCTATTGTTTCTGTCTGCCTTAGAATCAACCTATTATGGGATGTATATGTGCATGTGGATTGGCTGCTAAGGGGGAGGGGGGTTGTCCCAGAGTGTATATCTCTTTGTGCCTGTGTGTGAATAAACAGTTTTATTCTGGTTGACTCCAAAACTTGTACTGTCGAGTTATTGAGGTAACTACTGTATAGCCAGATTCACAGATCTCGTGTTCCAGAGCTTAGGAAGCAGCTTCTTGGTGGAGATACCCAGTCATGGTGTCCAGAGTCCGTCACAATCTCTATCTACATATAGGACAATTGATTAGACATCAGGCCATTCAGTATCTAGCGGTCAGTTCAATGTACCCTATATTGATCTCTATCTACATATAGGACAATTGATTAGATATAAGGCCATTCAGTATCTATCGGTCAGTTCAGTGTACCTTATATTGATCTCTATCTATATATAGGGCAATTGATTAATATCTGGCCATTCAGTATCTATTGGTCAGTTCAGTACATATCAGCAGTGCATTATATATATATTATATAAAAATCAACCAGTAATAAAGCCCCCCAAAATCCACATCATGTCCGAAAAGGCCGATCAAGGAGAGGTAGACGGTCACAGGCCACGAAGAGGGCAAGCAGCCTCTGTGTCCACAATGAAAACTGGTGGTCACAGTCGACATGGTGCATCCTCTGCAGGCGGGGCACGCCTATCCTTTTTTCCAGAGCTGGCCGTATTATTCAGCCACAGCATGTAGAAGAGTCGGTGGAGTGGATAAATAAGCTGTCCTCATCCTCCTCGTCATCCGACACCCACGCTCACACTAGCTTGCCTTCCACCGCAGCCGCTACATCGGCCCGTTCCACGTGCTCCTTCTCCACAGCTACTCCTTCTGTCGCCCCACCATCATGCACGGAGGAGTCACCCAAACTATTTGATTATAGTGTCAGTGACATGCTGCTGGAGGATGCGCAGCAATTTGAAAGCTGTGATGTTGGTTTGTAGGTTGATGAAGGGAATAATGTGACCCTAGAGAGAGGGGGTGACAATGATGGACAAGAAACTAGCAGTCATGTTCCCACAGCTGCAGCATACTGCCAAGTTTGGTCCAGTGACAAGGAGGGAGGGGATGATGAGGTTACTGACTGTACTTGGGTGCCTGACAGGATAGAGGAGGAAAGTGAGAGGAGGGGGAGGAAGAGGAGGAGGCACAACTTCAACGAGGCAGGATGTGCTCCAGGGGCCGCCGTAGGAGTAGCCAACCTATTGCATCACAGCACAGAGCTCCACAGGTGCAGGGTGCTGCAAACTCCCTGTGGACTTCCAAAAGTTCATTAGTGTGGGCTTTTTTCAGCACATGTGCAGTAGACCGCAGCGTTGCTGTTTGCAACATCTGTCTGAAGAAGATCAACCATGGCCAGAACACCAACCGCTTGGGCACCACATGCTTGACAAGGTATGACGACCTGCCATGCAGTTCGTTGGCAACAGCACCTGAAAGAGCCACAGGATAAAAACAAGCATACTGTACTTCACCTTGCTCCTCATATGGGATTTCTAACCCTACTATACCTCATGTCTTCTCAAATACCTGCATTGAGAGGGATGATGGTATAGCAATAAGTGCCTCAGAGACTTGCACCCAATCTGCTAGCAGTACACCACCGCTTGATTTGAGCAGCAGGCAAATTTCACTACCCCAGTTGCTGAACCGTAGAAAGAAATACTGTCCCAGCAATCCACATGTTCAGGGTCTTAATGCTAGCTTGGCCAAACAGCTAGCATTACAATTGCTGCCTTTTCATCTGGTAGACTCGTTTCGCGAATTTGTGGAATGTGCTGTACCACAGTGGCATGTACCAAAAAGGCATTTTTTTTCTCGTAAGGCCATTCTGGCTCCCTACCATCATGTGGAGGGTAGTGTTTTGGCCTCGTTGGACAGAGCAGTCAGCAGGAAGGTTCACATTACTGCTGACTCTTGGTCCAGCAGGTATGGACAGGGACATTACATTTCCTTCATGGCACACTGGGTAACTCTGCTGGCAGCTGGGAAGGATGCAGGACAGGGTTCAGTGTTGCAGCTTGTTCACCACGCCTCCAGAAAGCTGGTGCTGGTTAATAAATATGAGAAAAAATCAATCAAAAAAAAAGAAAAAGAAAAAAAAGGGGGGGGGGGAGGGATTTGTAGTTCTGAAGTAAAGAAGGGAGGGGTTGTTTATACATATGTCACCAGATTTTAAAGGTCCAATTTACATGGACACGATTGGAAGCCTTTTATATATGGTTTTGAATATGTCGCTTGCAAGCAGAAAATCCATTGAAGTTCACCTTGTATAGCATTTTGTTTACCTCACCGCCCCAAGGACCTGGATGAATATAGTCCAGTGCTAGAAATGTAACCCTTGGTAGTGTTATACTATGTATAAGGGCACTATGTCTGCCTAAGGGGAGTTCAAGATCCCTTTTCGTGATGCTGACTACATGTCATTATAAGCCTTTTTTTAAATTTTGTGAGAATATCCCTGATCTAAAAGTCTTGTTCTAAGTTTTATAGCCTCTTTTTCGAAGAGGTCATCGGTGGAGCAATTACGTCTCACATGGATGTATTGACCATATGGGATTGAGGCTACAAGGGGTTTAGGGTGAAAACTAGTAGCCTGCAAAATTGTATTACCTGCTGTAGGTTTTCTGTGGAGGTCACTGATAAGTCGACCATCCTGAGTTTTGTGTATAAAGACATCCAAAAATTTGATATCAGTAAAGCTGTATGAAATTGTAAATTTGAGATTAAAATAATTTTTTGATTTATGTACTCAAAGAAAGCATTCAATAAAGCCGGAGAATCATCCCATAGCATAAAGATGTTGTCAATGTAACGATACCATACAAGTGCATGGCAGGTATAGATCAATGATTCTTCATCAGCAAACAATGCGTGTTCCCACTCCCCCAGGTACAGGTTGGCATAGGATGGGGCACAGCAGGCCCCCATCGCGACCCCTGCACCTGGAGGTAGTGGGAAACGAGGAATGAGAAAAAATTGTGTTCGAGAATGAACTTCAGTGAAGTCACAATAAATTAATGAAATGATTTTTCATTTCTACTTTTCTGAGAGAGGATGTGTTTGATAGCAGCAATACCCAGATCATGCAGTATAGAGCTATATAAGGCCTCCATGTCGATGGTGACTAATATAGTATGCCCATCGACGTGAAGGGTGTCCAATATCCTTAAAAAATGTAGCGTGTCCTGAACAAAAGAAGGAAGACCCTCCCCAAAGGGTTTGAGCTGGGCATCTACAAAATGACTGAGATGGTCTGTAAGGCTACCACAACCCAATACAATTGGTCGACCGGGGGATTTTTGGAATTTTTATGTACCTTAGGGATGGCATAAAATGTCGCCTCCCTAGAGTACATGGTCCGGACATAGTCCCATGTGGGTTTCGAGATAATGTTAGAAAAACATGCTCGGTCAATCATCAAATAAAAATCCTTAGTGAATTTGTCTATAAGTGAATTAGGAATCTTCTGGTACCACTCGCTTTTGCACAAAATTTGTTCACACATGTGGATATATTGGTCATTGTCCTGAATTACTATGTTCCCACCCTTATTAAAGGGTTTGATAGTTATAGAAGTGTTAGATCTGAGCGAGTGTAGGGCTTGCATTTCTTGATGTGCTAGATTTTCTTTTTTTAATTTTGATGGGCATTTTTAGCTGTTGAATATCATGTGAAACTAACTTCAAAAATGTATGGGCATTTATATTAGAACTGAGAGAAGGATATATAGTAGATTTCTTTTTCAGGCTAGTATTGGGTAAGAAGGGTGTAGTAGATGGTAAGATAACTCCATCAACCTAGGCTAGAATGGTATCGAGGTCGATTATGTCAATAAAATCATCTGGCTCACTTTCCTCCAATAGAGCCGTGAGATTCTCAATGGTTTCTAATATATGCAGGTATATTGTTCGAATGTTGTTTGGAATAAAGGCTTTTTAACAAGATGTTTTGTATGAATAAATATATATATATCTTTGATTACTTGAAATTTGTTCATCTGTGCTGTAGGACAAAATGTCAAACCCTTGGAAAGAACAGATAGTTCGACATGAGTGAAATTTTGTGTTGATAAATTAATTATATTCAACGACGTTTGGGTGGTTGTGTGTTTTTTGGGTGAATGTTTTCATGCTCACTTTTTGCATTGTTCCTTTGTGCCTGCCTTTCTCTAAAAAAAAACACCCTGTGGTGCCAAATCATATTGAGGAGTCGAAGTGACTGTGTCAGAGTGCCTTGAGTGCTGAATATTTTATGTGTATTGTGTTCAAGTGATTGAGAATTACTTTGATGCTGAATAGAGGACAAAGATATCTGGTCTATATACAAGATTGTTTCTTGTGAGGTGTTACCATGTCGTCTGGTCCCCATAATTAAGGCCTGAGGGGCGGAGTGAAATGCATTGGGGCATGGCCTGGCAGGAGCCCAGGCTTAGGCTGCCATTCAAAGGTAGTTGGGGATAAGAGCCCCTGAAAGGAGGTTACACTGGGACCATTCAGCCTATTCACGGGATCTTTGTTCAAAAATCATACAAAAAATCCTGGTAAAAAACTCCACCACCACCTTCATCTCAGTTGTGTTTAAAAGACAACGTTGTCTGGGATGGCGCAGCTGCAGCCACACATTGCACATGCATACACAGGTCACACACATACCATAATATGTCTAACTGTACTGCTGGTAATTAGGGAATGAGTGCCAGTATTAACCAAGGATATACACAGGTAAATGAACTATAATCCCCATGTCCGGCTCAAGAGTAGCAAAGTAAAGCAAACAGATGAATCTGAATATATTCACTTGCTGATAAATGTAAAAGTTCCTCTAGTTATTCCAAAGTAGGAGTTGGTAGTGCTGGGGCATGCTTCAGAAGTCTAAACAAATAGAGAAGAACCGCTGAACATTTACACTGGACAGTTTTGGGGAAACAAGCAGGAAACGCGTAGAGAAAGCAGTGAGGGACACCCCAGAAGTATACAGCTAAAAAGGATTATAAGCATGCAGAAACTAGGTAGATCAAACTGAAGAAACCTGTGCCACAAGCATGGGATACACTAGAAATGAGGCAGATAAAACAGAATAAACATGTATCACAAGCCAAACATGAAAGTGCATGTGGTCATGTACCTAGTCTGAGACTGATTTGATGAGAGGGCTTCCCTTGTGGCTAAGTGCCAAGCATCCCTGAAGGTGGGAGTGCTAGACTCAAAAAAGCATGGGTGCTGTTTAGGTATATCTACTGGAAGCGGTTTTCAGCACAGCGGACCCAGATGGTACCCAAGGTAAAAGCAGGAACAGGCTGGCAGTACTGGACTGAAGAGGCACAGGAAGGATGAGAGCCGAAGTCATACACAGGAAGGCAGGTCAGGGAGTGTGCAGAAGGGTAGTTAGGAGCAAGCCAGGGTCATACACAGTAGAGCAAGAGCAGTAGATTCCTTACAGCAAGCCAGGGTCAAACCAGGGATCAGGCAGCAAAAAAGTCCAGAGGTAATCTGGGTCGATAACAGGTAATCCAAATAATACAACAAACACAGGAGCAAGAAGTACTGCTAGCTGAAGATCATCCAGCAAAGCCTAAGTGCAGCCACTGACCTTATATAGAGCATTTGGCGCCAGTTTTGGCAGCAGGTGTGCGTGAACCTGCGCTAGTGTGAACATTCGTACCCATGCGTGCATTTCTTTGCAAATGATCATGACCATGTAAAGGATTGGCAACTATGCCAGGTCTTTTCCTCAGCAATTGCACATCTTCATTCTTCTCCTTTTCACCACCTGCTTATTCTTAATAGCACCCTGACACTTACCATGTGCTCCACCAGATCAAGAATGTTTGGCTTCTCTTCTGATGAGCTCTCCTCCACCATCTCTCACTCCTGCCAGGGCCCTGAGAAATGTGCACCAGATTAACCAATCTATTAACCTTCTACGATGAAGTGAGCTGCCACCTAGAAAAGGGAAAGCCTGTGGATGTGGTGTATCTGGACTTTGCAAAGGCCTTTGACACCGTTTCCCACAAACGCTTACTGTACAAACTAAGGAAGGTAGGTATGGACCATAAGGTGAGTACCTGGATAGAGAACTGGCTCCAGGGGAGAGTCCAGAGGGTGGTGATTAATGGGGAGTACTCGGATTGGGCGGGTGTGGAAAGTGGGGTCCCCCAGGGTTCTGTCCTGGGACCAATCCTGTTTAATTTATTCATAAATGATTTAGAGGAGGGGATATCTAGTACAATCTCAGTATTTGCAGATGATACTAAACTAGGCATGCCAATATCTTCTATGCAGGATGTGGAAACCTTGCAAGCGGACCTGAACAAAATAATGGGGTGGGCAACTACATGGCAGATGAGGTTTAATGTTGAAAAATGTAAAGTAATGCACCTGGGGGCCAGAAACCAGAAAGCAAGCTACTCACTAGGGGGGGAACCTCTGGGTGAGTCTAAGATGGAAAAGGACTTGGGGGTACTGGTAGACAACAGGCTTGGCAGTGGCATGCAATGCCAAGCCGCTGCAAGCAAAGCCAACAGAATACTGGGATGTATAAAAAAGGGGATTCACTCCAGAAATAAAGAGATTATTCTCCCGCTCTACAAGACTCTGGTCCGGCCACATCTGGAGTATGCTGTCCAGTTCTGGGCACCGGTCCTCAGGAAGGATGTGCTGGAACTGGAGAAAGTCCAGAGAAGGGCAACAAAAATGATTAGGGGAATGGAGGACATCAGCTATGAGGATAGGCTACAAGCACTGAACCTTTTCTCTCTGGAGAAGAGACGATTGAGGGGGGATATGATATCAATGTACAAATACTGTACTGGCGACCCTAGCATAAGGAACAAACTATTCAGAGAAAGGAGATACAATAAGACACGTGGCCACTCACTAAAACTAGAGGAAAGGCGGTTTAACCTTAAAGTGCGTAAGGGGTTCTTCACTGTAAGAGCGGTAAGGATGTGGAATTCCCTTCCACAAGCAGTCGTATCAGCAGGAAGCATTGATAGTTTCAAAAAACTAGTAGATGGGCACCTTAGAGACAACAACATACAGGGGTATACGATGTACGGTTAAAAGCAAACACACACACACATCATAGGTTGAACTGGATGGACTGATGTCTTTTTTCAACCTCACTAACTATGTAACTAAAAGAAGTGCTGCCCGCTGGATATGATGACACTTGCGGTAAATTAGAGCATTTTTGAATGCAAGAAATACTGCAGAACACAGCCAAATAACTAATTTGATATTTTACCACATTGTTTAACCACTTAGTTATACTGCGAAAGGTCGGCTCTGTTATGTGAAATGACGTACATGTACTTAATTAAGTGTAGCAGTTAGTGGGGGCGTGTGTACGTGCTGATTGGCTAGAGGGAGAGCCAATCAGTGGGTCCGGTGGACGCGATGTCCGCCAGGCACCCGCGATCACTCCCCATGGAGACAGAACAGCAGTCTACCGATGTAAACACGGCAGACTGCTGTTCTCTCAGTGATAAACACAGGGATCCTATGTTCCTCCTATTTAGGAACACAGGTCTCTGTGTTCATCCAGTAAATACAACCCCCACACAGTTAGAAAAAATCCCCTAGGCACACATTTAATGCCCCTGGTGTTAACCCCTTCCCTGCCAGTGTCATTAGTACAGTACCATGCATATTATTAGCATGGATTGCTGTAGTAATACAATTATACACTTATTGGGATTTTTTTTTTTTTTACCAAAAGTATGTAGCAGAATACATATAGGCCTAAAATGACTAAAAAAAATGGATTTTTGTCTTACCATAAAATCCTTTTATCTGAGGTTCACTGGCGGACACAGCTCCATGTCTTCTTAGACCCTTGGTCTTATGCTGCTCTCTCTTCAGGAGTAGGACTAGGCGGAGTAGGCTGAAACAATTTTGGCTACGCCCCTGGGGCATTCCCAGGGGGTATACTATCACTTTCTGCTGTAGGGCTTCAGTTTGTAACAAGCAGCGTCAGAAGAATACATAACTCAACCCAACAGAGGGGCGGCTGCTGTGTCCATCAGTGAACCTTTATGGTAAGACAAAAATCCAGTTTTCTTTTTCGTTCACTGGCGGACACAGCTCCATGTCTTTAGACCCTTGGGATGTCCCAAAGCAGTATCAACATGAGGGGTGGGAAAAACACAGCAATACATAGAATTCCCAACAAGGGCTAAACATAGCCAACCAGGTAAAACAGGAGCTCAGCCAGGAACAACTGGAGCTCACCACCAGGAAAAAATACACCCTCAAGAGGCAGGAGCATCTGCAACTTCAGCCTGCAAAACTTTGCGGCCAAACGAAGTATGTGAAAAAATGCAAGTACATCTACCTTTTAAAACTTTGTGAATGGGTGTACAGACGACCATGTTGTTGCCTTGCACACCTGAACTACTGACACCTGATGACGGAAGGCCCAGGAGGCACTAAGAGCCCTGGTAGAATGCGCCTTGACCGAAAAAAGGAGGAAACTCACCCCTAATAGAATAGGCCTGCACCACTTTCTGCCTGATCCATCTGGAAATGGTCGCAGCAGATGCGGCCTGCCCCTTATGAGGTACACCTGTAAGAACAAACAAAGAATCGGATTTCTGAATCGACTCAGTCACCACCAGGTACACCCAAATCACCCTGACTACATCCAAGTAATGTAAAGCAATTTCTTTAGGATATTTTGGCTTTAGGACATAAGGACAGTAACACAAGGTCTTCATTCAAATGAAACCCCGAGACAACCTTAGGAAGGAACGCCTGACAGGGTTGTAACATCACTTTGTCCCTGTGAACCACACGGTAAGGTGACCAACAGGACAATGCAGCCAACTCAGACACCCTACGAGCAGAAGTAATAGTGGCTAAAAAGGCCACCTTCTGTGACATTTAAATAGTATAAAATAGCTGCGCTATGCACCACTTAGCTAAAATTCATATAACACTTGATTGAATAAATTACATAAATTAATGTAAAATAGTATAAAAAGCAGCTACACAAAATGATCCTGAACAAATCATAAAAAGTATAAAATTGTAGCGCTTAAAATTATTGGTAAAAAGTCCGTATAGTTAAAAGGAAAGGTCCTTTAAAATCAATCCAAGCAATGGATAACCACGTGTGGATGGAAATTATAGTGTACAGTCCGTTCTCCCTTAAAAGGCCACGTGACATAGACCACCACCAAGAGAGGCATCTTAAATACCCTTACCAGATCTCACCATATATTGAGCAGTACACAGATACAGACATCAATAGGCATAGGATCGGTCCCAGCGGATATCCAAGGTACACTCAATCATAAACGCTGATATCCTCTCGCACTTGATCTCAAAAAGATATGGAGGAGCCTCTCATGGTGCAGTACGTTTCAAAAGATTTTATTGCACATAAAATATAGTAAATGCACTCACATTTATTGCAGAGTGGCAGCAGCGTTTCAGTGTATGTACATCAAGATGTTTCCAACCAAGAAGATGGCCGCCGTCGTCGTCTACTGCACATGCGCCCGCCTCCACCAATGGGAACGCCCGACGTACGTTTCGTCATACGGAATGATGTCGTCAGGGGCGTGGCCTCGTGGTGGAGGGACGCACTATTTACAGAAGCAAGACGAGGCGGATTGGACGAATATTAAACCGGAAATGGGAAGCTATGCGCTCCACCACCCAGAAGTTGTAGGTAGAAGATCGGCAACAATATAAAAACCACCCATAAAGGATGTATTACGCCGAAAAAGAGGGAAAATAAATCCCACCCTGACTTCAAACGAAATTATATTACCAAATATTTATTCAAATTTAATGATAAATATCTCATTATGGACAGGCATGCACAGTATTGAGACGGCGCCATCTAGTGGATAAATAAAACACCTACATGAAAACACTGCATACTACTGCCACTTACACCAGTACAACAGTTAAAAACAAACAAAAGAAATATTAAAAAAACATCAATCATTAAATATGGTGCAACGGGTGACTATAAATTTCCCACATTCATAACCAATTAAAACCTTCATGATTCTATTTAAATGATGGTTAATAAAAACCGAAGATGTACCTTTTCAAAAAAAATATATTAAATGGATAAATGGATTTATCATGCGTTATTTATAAACGCATTCAAGTCCCACTCAACATTTGAGTCCATGAGGGGCATAAGCCTTGATGCGATAAATCCAGGAGGTTTCCAACCTGGAAACACCCCGCGTGAGGTTACTTCCCCGCCAGTTCCCCACATACCTATCTATCCCTAGGAAGAGGGTCCCTGCTGGGTTCCTATTATGATGTGTGTAATAATGGTGGGAAACACTATGTTTAGGGAACCCATTACATATGTTGGTAGGAAACACTATGTTTAGGGAACCCATTACATATGTTGGTAATGTGCTCATTCAGGCGGACTCTAAGAATCCTAGTGGTCCGTCCAATGTATTCCAAACCGCATGGGCACCTGATAAGATACACCACGTGTCTGGAAGCACAAGTGATGAAGGTGTTAATTTTATGTACCTCCTTGGTAGTCCTGGCTTCAAA
This sequence comes from Pelophylax lessonae, assembly GCF_965119305.1. Taxonomy (NCBI): domain Eukaryota; kingdom Metazoa; phylum Chordata; class Amphibia; order Anura; family Ranidae; genus Pelophylax; species Pelophylax lessonae. The sequence continues at coordinate 134,316,008 of NC_138773.1, forward strand.
CTCCTCACATTTTTTCCTGCCTCCCGTGTTAACCTTACATATGGCACAGGATCTGCAAGGAAAAAACCCAACTTTGTCCTGAAAAAAGGACCCCCGTTTGGGGGGATTGATAATATTGGGGGCTACTTGTAACCTCAAAGGAGGTACGCCCCTAAAGACCACCTGTGGTGCTTCTGGTAAGACCGGACCCAAAATCCCGTCATTCCTCAGCACCGGCCAATGTTTTCTCAAGATTTTTTTAATGGAATAGTGCTTCGTGGAAAATGAGGAAAAGGAAGCATGTGTATACGAATCATCCGTTTGTTTACATCTGGGGTGTAGTAATTCCTCCCTATCTCTCTGATCCGCCTTCATTATGGCCGAATCGAGATCTTTCACCATCGTAACCCTTCTCCAAAAACTTTCTCTTTAGGGAGATTGCCTCTTTCAAAAAGTCCTCCTTTTTGGAGCAGTTACGCCTGAGCCTCAAGAATTGACTGACAGGAACGGATTTCAGCCAAGATGGATGATGACAGCTGGTATTGTCAATAAATCCGTTCCTGTCAGTTTCCTTGAAGTACGTGGAGTTAGTGATCTGACCTTCTGCAATTTTAATATTAAGATCCAAAAAATGGATCTCGCTTTTACTCCATTCAAAGGTCAACACGATCCCCCTATCGTTCGTATTCAATCTCATCATAAACGATTCAAGAGACGCAAAATCACCATCACATAGGAGGAGGATGTCATCAATGTACCGCCTCCAGAGCACCAACTCTGGTTGGGGAACCCCACCGATGACATCCTCCTCCCACTTGGCCATAAATAAATTGGCCATGCTTGGCGCAAATTTCGTTCCCATAGCCACTCCCCGACTTTGACGGTAATAGGTGTTGTCAAACCAAAAATAGTTCCGACTCATTGCAAAGTCGAGGAGTGACATCAGGAATTCCCTCTGGAACCCCAAAGGTACACTCTGTCTCAAGTAATGAGCCACTGCCTCCATTCCATGTTCGTGCGAAATAATAGTATATAATGAGGAAACGTCAGCGGTGGCTAAGATGTAAGTCTCCGGAATCACGCAAAAACTAGTGGGTCTTAACCACCAAAGGTTGGAGGAATTTATCAATATATTTACCCACCCAGGAGGTCACGGAATCAATCCCGCCAACGATAGGCCGCCCGGGTGGGTTGATGATTGAGTGTTTATGATTGAGTGTACCTTGGATATCCGCTGGGACCGATCCTATGCCTATTGATGTCTGTATTTGTGTACTGCTCAATATATGGTGAGATCTGGTAAGGGTATTTAAGATACCTCTCTTGGTGGTGGTCTATGTCACGTGGCCTTTTAAGGGAAAACGGACTGTACACTATAATTTCCATCCACACGTGGTTATCCATTGCTTGGATTGATTTTAAAGGACCTTTCCTTTTAACTATACGGACTTTTTACCAATAATTTTAAGCACTACAATTTTATACTTTTTACACCTTCTGTGACAGAGTGAGCAAAAGAAGTTCACGCATGTTTTCAAAAGGAGGCTTTTTTGGAGGCAAATTGAGATCCCACGTAGGTACCAGGGATCGCACCGGAGGAGCCAGATGGCGAACTCCCTGCACAAAGGTGTGAACCAAGGACTTTGCCGCTAACTGCCTTTGGAAAAATACGGCCATAGCAGAAATCTGCCCCTTGAGGGTGCCCAGAGCCAAACGTTGATCTACACCTAGTTGTAGAAACTCCAACAAGCGAGACACAGAAAAAGAACAGGGAGAAACCACTCACACCAATTAATGTACGCCTTTCAAACCCTATGATAAACCTTCCTGGAAGTTGGTTTTCTAGCTTTCAACAACGTAGGAATCTCTGACTCTGACAGCCCTCCGTGCTTCAGCACCTGGCTTTCAATAGCCAAGCCACTAAAGCCAGCGACTGTAAAGCAGGATGGAAGATTGGTCCCTGAGACAGAAGATCTTGCCTGAGAGGAAGTTCCCAAGGGACGTCTGCTACCAGCCTTACCAGACCTGCGTACCAGGACCGGCGAGGCCAGTCTGGTGCCAAAAAGTGTAAATAAGATGATACTGACCCCAAGGAGCCACCAGGGCGTTGGCCAGAGGATCCCAAGACCTTGACACGAACCTCTGCATCTTCCTGTTGAGACGGGAGGCCAACAGGTCCACATCGGGGATCCCTCACTGGAGACACAGCTGATGAAACACCTCCGGGTGAAAAGACCATTCTCCCTGATCCAACGTCTGCCAACTGAGATAGTCCGCTTGCCAATTCTCTACCCCCGGAATGTGCCCACCTCAGAATGCTGGCTACTTCCCAGGCCACTCCACGTGCACCCTTGATGATTGACATATGCCACTGTCATAGCATTGTCCAATTGTATCCTCACTGGGCATCCCTGCAGACAATCCATCAACTGAGACAGACAAAGTCTGATTGCCCGAGACTCCAGGATGTTGATTGGCAGACTGGACTCCTCTCGAGTCCAAACACCTTGAGCCGAGTATACTCCTAAGACACCTCCCCACCCGGACACACTGGCATTCGTGGAAATCACTGTCCAACACAGGGGAAGAAAGCACATTCCCAGGCAAAGCGTCGGGGAACGGAGCCACCATATCAGAGACCCCCTCATACCCCGACTCAACGGGATCAGATCGTCCAACAGCAGCAGATTCTTGTTCCATTTGGCAAGAATCTCTCTTTGCAGAGGTCTTGTATGGAACTGAGCAAATGGAACCGCCTTGAAGGTGGAGACCAACAGACCCATGCAAGTCTTCAGCGACAACCGACAGTTGGACATCAGGAACCAAATCGTATCCCGCAACTTCAGAAGTTTCGCCTGTGGAAGAATTATCCAGGCCGATGCTGAATCCAGCGTCAGACCCAGGTAGTCCAGCATGGTAGACGGAGTCAAAGCCGATTTCTGAAAATTCAGTGTCAATCCAAACTCCTGTAGAGTTCGCACAGTAATGTCCAAGTCGACTTCTAGAGCCGAAGGCGGCACTGCACGCAGAAGCAGATCGTACAGGTAACCTAGTACCACAATCCCTTTCTGCTGAAGCAAGGCCAATACTGGGGTCAAAACTTTTGTCAACACCCAAGTTGCTGAAGCAAGACCAAACGGGAAAGCCACAAATTGATAATGCTCCTCGTCCACGGCAAAACGAAGAAAACGCTGGTGCCCGACTTATATTGGAATATGAAGATAAGCGTCTTGAGATCGATAGAAGCCAAAAGATCCCCTTGATGAAGGAAAGCCACTACTGTGCGAATGGACTCCATTTTAAAATTTCTAAACCCACAAAGTAGTTCAGAGCCTTGAGGTCCAAGATCGGATGGACCTTGCCTTCCTTCCTGGGAACGGTAAACGGATTTGAATAAAAACCTTAAAAACATTCCGACTCTGGAACCGGCACAATGAATCCTTGTGCTAACAGGTCCTGCACTGCCCTGTAGAGGCCCTGAAGCTGATCGTGAGACAGGCGTACGTTGGAAGGAAAGAACCTTGCTGGAGGCAAGGACCGAAACTCGATCCTGTAGCTGAACCAAATTGAACTCGTGGACCCATTTGTCCTGAATGAGCAAGGTCCATGGGTCCAGAAAGAAGTGAAGACTTCCCTCTATGCGGTTGAGGGCGCCCCTCCAGGCTGGGGAAGGTTTATCTGCGGAACCAGTAGTGCCCGCTTTTGACTTAGCATTCCAGGGTCTCTTGGAGCCGCCCGCAAAGTTACGGGTAAATCTTGAACCCTTTTCCTGCGATCCAGTCAGACGAAATGGCAGCTTGTGAGCGGAGAAAAAAGGACCATGTTTACAGCGAGGTTCCTTAGCCCCTAGCAACCTGTGGAAGTAATGGACTCTTACCTCCCGTAAGGCCCTTAATGATCTCCTCCATAGAGGTACCAAACAAACCGTCACCTACAAAAGGTAGAAAGAAGGCACCCCTTTAAAAAACCTGGTCGGTCGATCAGTACTTCACAAATGTACTGTAGCCCCTGGATCAACTGATCCGCCAGCTCCGGAGGTTTTTGACCCCCTTCCAGATCCTGGCCTAAAATTTTTGCCCATTCCATTAAGGTCTGGAATACCATGGTGATAGCAAACACCGGCCTCAACATTGAACCTGCCACGGTGAAAAGGTAACGGACTAGAGCCTCTGCTCTCTTGTCCACAGGATCATTAAACGATGGAGAATCCTCCACCGGCAAAAGTGTGGCCTTATCCAGCCTGGAAACCTGAGAGTCTACCAACAATGGAACCATTAGTTTCTTCAGGAGAGACTCCTCAAAGGGATATCTCCTAGTGAAAAGCTTAGGCATTCCCACCATGGGTTTCGGGGATCCCCACTGACTAGTGACAATCTTGTCAAAATAGGCACGAAAGGGGAACACCTTGGAAGATCTGCAGGTGCCAAACTGCCCCAGCGTCGCAGACTCAGCATCAGCTGAGTCCTCCAACTTTAAAGTTTCCTGTACTGACACAATCAGTGCCTCCACCAACGCCTTTTCATGTGCGGCTGCAGAGGAGGAGGATTCATCCTCACTGTTAGAGCACTCAGGGTGCGAGGACACAGACCCAGTGGGCTGACTCGCGTCCGCGGTGACCAAATCAAATCAATCTCAGACTCAGAGGAGGCAGAAGATACAGGTGAAGGCAGGGGGGGGGGGATGCGCTTCTTGCTAGGCCACCTTTGCAGAGCCATATCAACCTTTGACACAAGTGACTGCAGGGCAGCCAGGGCAGACTGAGACCCAGAGGGCCCCGCAGCTTCAGGGAGTGGGTCAGGTGGTGATACACGTTCCAGGGGCTCCATGAATAAATCGGAGCCGCACTGTGCACAAAAGAAAAAAAGTTTTTTTTATATATATATAAAATATAAAAAATAATAAATAAGAGCACCACAAGGATCAGTGCAACCACGGCGCTGTATATAGCAGAGGAAGGACTGTATACCCACAGAGACTCACCACCATGCACCCAGAGTGCCAAACAGCCTGCCACACTGCAATCAATCAAAAAGGAAGAGGAAGCGCTGACACTGACGCTAGAGGCCCCCGCTGCACGTCACCGCACTGGACTACAAGAAAATGTCTGCTGCTATAGATTACAATGAAAAATCAAGAAAAATCTGCGCTAATTAAATAATAGACATCAAAGATGAATCAGTGAAAAAATAAATGTATATAAATAAATCAGCAGCTTGCACGGGTCAAAAGAAAAAACCCAACATTCAATATAGCAATACGTGCAGCGCTAACAATAAAATGATAAACATGCGTTTGAATGCAAGTGATTATGTGAACCACAATGAAAGAAATGCAAAAATGTGCATAAAGTACCAGACATATCCTAATCATAAATAAGTGTCCATGTCAATATATATAGTGATAGTCCACTCCAGTGATGAAAAATTGCTATCCCTAGAAGAGGAATCACAAATCCCAGCATGCATAGAAAGCCAAGCTTCCCGACTTTTGATAGTAAGGAATCACCATTAAGTGAGGCAAGAAGACTGGCCGCTTACCAGATGGATATGGCTTCCAAAATAATGGATAAGCCTATAAAACGCTTGTGATTGTAGTTCACTTAGGAACAGATTGATTGTAGTTCACACAGGAACAGAAAAAAACAAAGAGAAAAGAAAAAATTCCACTTAAAAAGAAAAAAAATGGCAGGACCGCAGATCCCAGCAGGGAGCCAGGTCCTTACTCCTGACTAGGCAGAAAAAACTGAATTCCTATAGGAGGAAGTGATGGTATACCCCCTGGGACTGCCTCATGGGCATAGCCAAAATTGCTTCCGCCTAGTCCTACTCTTGAAGAGAGAGCAGCATAAGCAAAAGGTCTAAGAAGACATGGAGCTGTGTCCGTCAGTGAATAAAAGAAAAATGTCATATTTTAACTTTTTTTATTGGGAATGTTTTATAGCAAAAAAAATTTTTTTTTTCCAAGAATTTTTTTTGTACAACATTTTACAGCAAGGTTGTCGTTTTTCCAGTAGGAAAGCTCCCTATTTAGGAACTATGTTATCACCTTCACTTTTTGGCTCCCACAGTCCTCGAACATTTCATTCTTGGTTGAAGAATGTGGGATCATATCCATGTGGTTTTCTCACATGTAAACAATGTGCAAGACATAAAAAAAGTAAAAACGTTATCTCCTTTTCTACAGGAGAGTCTTATTCACTTAGGCATTATATTAACTGCAATTCTAAAATGGTCATTTATATCATAGAATGTAGTGTTTGTCAATTACAGTATGTTGGATGCACCATTCGGAATTTAAGAGTAAGGATATCTGAACATTTCAATGATGCATCAAACATTAATGCCAAAAATATTCTAGTGTGTCTAAACATTTCAGAGAAATCCATGGAGGTAACCTTATTTCTTTTTTGGTTTAGAACAGGTTGGAAGACGAGTTAGAGGAGGTGATATACAACGCACTTTACTACAGCGTGAGGTGTGGTGGATACATAAGCTAAATACAAGAGCACCTAGTGGAATGAACAATAGGATGGATATAAACCTTTTCTTGAAATAATTGTGAAGTTTATTAAGTTGGTGCCGGTTCACACTTGTGCCATGCGGGAGCCCTGCAAATATACTGTGGGTTACTGCGTCACATTGAATTTTCATGGCGATCCGCACTGCCGTATGCGAATCACTGGGGGTGTCAATGCTTTATTTACTACGCACCTGGGACAGCTCGCGTGTCATGGTGCGAGCTGACAGTTCACACACGAGTCGGATCGCACTGGTGTGAACCACCATGCAATCCGATTCTGCTGCAAACCTAGAATTAGGGCATGTGCATGTTCGGTGCGATTCTGATTCGCCCATGCAATCAGTGTGGCTGAGTTTGTGTCGCACAGACATTGCGTGTGATTGTAGGAGTGGTGCGCTCCAAGTCGCATGTGGTGTCTGTCATAGCATAAGTGTGGACTGGCATTTAATGTTTGTTTTCCTATGGGACACCTTCCTTGATTCTTGACCGACTTGAACACACCACCTCTCCCCTGGTGTTATGCATTGATGTTAATTGCAATTAAATATGCACCGCCCCTAGTTTTAGGAGCAGTTTTCACATTATACAAGTTTGATTTTATTGTACATGCTATGAGGAAGGCGTAAAGCCGAAATGCGTCAGCATTTGTCATGTTGTCACTGCTATCCATGTTGGAATAAAGTATTTTACTTGGAAGAAGACTTTTCGTGTGCCGGCTTTATTCACATAACATTAGCTTTACTGTAAGATGAGAAAAAAATGCCCTATAACCCAGTCACACATCTAGGAAAAATTACAGAAAAAAAATTCAATCAATTTTCCCCTGAAAAACATACAGTCCAAATGCAGAAGGACTGCAAAGCTGGAACTGCTGCAAATGGAAGAATATAACATTTAATGAATAGAAGTGTTATATGAAATAAAATGAATATTATGAAAATGTCAATGTATTGGCTGTAATTTAATGCTACCTAGTTACAGTTGTGCTCATAAGTTTACATATCCTGGCAGAATTTATGATTTCTTGGTCATTTTTCCGAGAATATGAATGATAACACAAAAAAACTTTTCTTTCACTCATGGTTAGTGTTTGGCTGAAGCCATTTATTATCAATCAACTGTGTTTACTCTTTTTAAAATCATAATGACAACAGAAGCTACCCCAATGACCCTGATCAAAAGTTTACATACCCAGTTCTTAATATCATGTATTGCCCCCTTTAACATCAATGACAGCTTGAAGTCTTTTGTGGTACTTGTGGATGAGGCTCTTTATCTTCTCAGATGGTAAAGCTGCCCATTCTTCCTGGTAAAAAGCCTCCAGTTCCTGTAAATTGCATGAACTGCATGTTTGCGATCTCCCCAGAGTGGCTCAATATTGAGGTCAGGAGACTGAGATGGCCACTCCAGAACCTTCACTTTATTTCTGCTGTAGCCAATGACAGGTCGACTTGGCCTTGTGTTTAGGATCATTGTCATGTTGGAATGTTCAAGTACGTCCCATGTGCAGCTTCCGGGCTGATGAATGGAAATTTTCCTCCAGCAATTTTTGATAACATACTGCATTCATCTTGCCATCATTTCTGACCAAATTTCCTGTGCCTTTGTAGCTCACACATCCCCAAAACATCAGCGATCCACCCCTGTGTTTCACAGTAGGAATGGTGTACCTTTCATCATAGGCCTTGTTGACTCCTCTCCAAATGTAACGTTTATGGTTGTGGCCAAAAAGCTCAATTTGGGTCTCATCACTCCAAATTACTTTGTGACAGAAGGTTTGAGGCTTGTCTATGTGCTGTTTGGCATATTGTAAGTGGGATATTTTGTGGCATTTGCGTAGTAATGGCTTTCTTCTGGTGACTCGACCATCTTTGTTCAAGTGCCTCCTTATTGTGCATCTTGAAACAGCCACCCCACATGTTTTCAGAGAGTCCTGTATTTCACCTGAAGTTAGTTGTGGGTTTTTCTTTGCATCCCAAACAATTTACCTGGCAGTTGTGGCTGATATCTTAATTGGTCTACCTGACCGTGGTTTGGTTTCAACAGAACCCCTCATTTTCCTCTTTTTGATTAGAGTTTGAACACTGCTAAATGGCATTCTCAATACCTTGGTTATCTTTTTATATCCCTTTCCTGTTTTATACAGTTCAACTACCTTTTGACAATTCTGCAGATCCTTTGACAATTCTTTTGCTTTCCCCAGGACTCAGAATCCAGAAACGTCAGTGCAGCACTGGATGAAAGATGCAGGGGTCTGTCAGGAGTCCAGAAACTCATTGACCTTTTATACAAGCAAACAGATCACAGGTGAGGATGGTTACCTTTAATAGTGATTCCAACCCCTTTGTGTCAACTTGTGTGCATGCTATCACCAGGGTATGTAAACTTTTGATCAGGGTAATTTGGGTAGTTTCTGTTGTCATTATGATTTAAAAAGAGTAAACACAGTTGATTGATAATAAATGGCTTTAGCCAAACACTATGAGTGAAAGAAAAGTCTTTGTGTTATCATTCATATTCTCGGAAAAATGGCCAAGAAATCAAATTCTGTGCAGTGTATGTAAATTTATGAGCACAACTGTAAATAAAATTATCAGTTGCTATCAAAAAGATGAACACTTCTGAACAATTATTAGCTTTTTAAAGCTAGTATATGCCTAGAAGTGCAAATCAACACCAATATACATGCTACCCCTCAATTTATTCTCCTATACAAGTTTAGATAAAATGTAGTAGGAGCCAGTATTGTATTTTTTACAAGAGACATATATCTCAGTAGATACAAATGTAAAAATGTATTCTAGAAATTATCCAGCATGGTATTATAGCGACTCGCCAATTAAAAGAGCAAGAGGGGTAGCAATTGGATTTGCAAAAGGGGTCAGATTAATTCTTGAAGAGAGAAGCTCGGATCCACTGGGCCGATATATTTTTCTAAAAGGAAAACTGGAGGGGGAGGATATTACTCTGGCAAACATACAGTATATGGCACGAATAAAAACCCCAGCAGTTACCTGTGTAAATTATTGAAGAAATTGTCCCTTTTCAGAAAGGTTTTTTGATTCTGGCCGGAGATTTTAATTTTTGTTTGGATCCAGTCTTGGATTGTACGTCAGGAGCACGAACAATGGGAGGAAAGCAGCTAAGGAATATAAAGAGGACATTTTTTTCAAGAAAAGCTTGTGAATGCTTGGAGAATCCAACATCCAAGGGAGAAGGATTATTCCTTCTATCCCTCCATGCACTCTACGCACTCCAGACTGGATTATATAATGATAGATCATAGACTAATCGAGAAGGTAATCAGCATGAAAATAGGGATAATAACTCTCTCTGATCATGCTCCATCTATAATGGAAATAAAACTCCCAGGATTTCAAACTAATTTTAATAACTGGAGAATAAATGAGGATTTGATTTTATCTGAAGAAGTGGGTAATATGTTAAAAAAAGAATTTGAGCAATATTTCAGAGAAAATGAGACGCCAGACATTTCCAAAGCTACATTATGGGAAGCGCATAAAGCATACAGTGGAGGAATAATAATATCAATTGCTTCAGGAAAAAAAAAAAGAAAGGACCAAACAAATAAAAGAGTTAACAACAGAGAGTTGGAGCAAAAACATAAAAAAGATATGGACAGCGAGATAAAAGAAAATCTATTTTAAAAAAGGGAAAAATTAAAAGATCTACTGGAGCTAAAGGTTCGATGTCGTTTAAACAGAGGTGATGAATAAGCGACACATCCAGTCGTGAAACGCGTCCACCGATTGTCCTGCACTCGCAGTGTGTATTTGTACTTGCCAATTCGATTGATGTGGAATAAAGACACTCCTTTTTTGAAATTTATCGGAAGTGCGGTCATTCCTTTTGTTGTTTGAAGTTTAAACAGAGTTGCCAAACATAGGCATAAATTTGGAAATAAATCAGAAAAACATCTAGCAAGATTATTAAATAAGAAAAAATGATCTATTTATATAGAAAAAATGAAAAATAGTAAGGGAGAAATGCAATACTCAACAACAGAAATAGAAAAAGCCTTTCAAAACTTTTATAGTACTTTATATAATGTGCGTCAGAAGGAATCACCAAATTTAGAGTATATAAGTATACAAAAAATACAGAAAATATCTTAGAGAAGTGAGATTACCTAAAGTTGTAAGGGATAAACTAGAAGCACTTTAAGTATCAATTTCTGAGGCAGAGATTAGGCAGGCATTAAAAGACATACCAAATGGAAAAAGCCCCGGTACGGATGGATTCACGGTACACTACTATAAAAGATTTGGAGAAATAATAATTCCGAAGATGTGTACTTAGGTCAATGAGATAGGGACAACAGGAGGAATGAGGGAAGGATTGCTTCAAGCACAAGTAACAGTAATATCAAAAGAAGGGAAAGATCCGAATCTCTGCTCTAGTTATAGACCAATAGCTCTACTAAATATTGATACAAAAATATACGCAAAAATACTGGCAACCAGGTTAAGAGATATAATAGAAGAATGGATTCACGCAGACCAAAGAGGTTTTGTCCCAGGGAGAGAGGGAAGGGATAATGAAATAAGAACCCTTATGCTGCTGAAAAAAACTAAAAATTTAGGAGGTCCTGGCTATGCTGTTGTCAATTGATGCTGAGAAAGCATTTGATAGGGTAGACTGGGACGTCATGATTGAAACAATAAAATAACTTGGTATAGGACCTAGGATGGTATGATGGATAAGTGCTCTATATAACAATCCTACAGCTATGGTCAAGGTAAATGGGGAACTATCACCAAAATTTGAAATGAACAACAGGAGGAGACAAGGGTGCCCTCTTTCGCCCCTGTTGTTTAAATTAACATTAGAACCATTAATGGCAAAAATAAAATAAGATAAAGATATAGGTGGAGTAAAGGTAAGGGAAGTGGAGCATAAGGTCGCTGCATATGCACATGATATTCTGTTCTATATTACTAACCCCAGAATTATTCTCCCAAATATCTTAAAAGTGCTTAAAGAGTACAGTGAGTTATCAAACTTTAAGATAAACCCTATAAAATCTGAAATTATAAATATAGGGTTAAAGGAGGAGGAGGAACAAGGGTTGAAAAAAATGGATTTTTGTAAAATCTTACCGTAAAATCCTTTTCTCTTAAGCTCATTGACAGACGCAGTCCTCTTGATTAATATCAAATTGGGTTATACTGCCCTCTACAGGAGTAGGACACTAGGCAGAAGGAAAACGTTCTGGCCACACTTTAAGGGCAGTCCCAGAGGGTATATCCTCTCTCTCCCTGCTACAGGATGTCAGTTATGTCACAAAGCAGTGTCAGAGAATTTAACCCAACTCAAAAGTAGAGGGGCAGGTACTGCGTCTGTCAATGAGCTTAAGAGAAAAGGATTTTACGGTAAGATTTTACAAAAATCCATTTTTCTCTGTCGCTCATTGACAGACGCAGTCCTCTTGATTAATATCAAATTGGGACGTCCCAAAGCAGTGCCACCAATGAGGGGTGGGATAACAGAAATCAAAATTTAAATCCAGAAGGCCCAACCGGTGCCGACTAGAAGTCTTAAAGGCTCATCAAACAAAAGGATGAGACTCAACTGAAAACCCAACAGAAAAAACCCTCGAGGTAGACCAACGGTCTCCTCAAATTGCGGCCTGCAGAACCTTGCGGCCAAAAGAGGCATCCGTCGATGCCATCACATCAACTTTATAAAATTTTGTAAAGGTATGAACCGACGACCAGGTAGCCGCCTTGCAAACCTGAACCACTGACGCCTGATGGTGGAAGGCCCAGGAAGCACTAAGCGCCCGAGTGGAGTGCGCCTTAACAGGGAACGGAGGATTCCGACCCTTAATAGAATAAGCCTGTACCACCGTCTGCCTGATCCATTTGGAGATAGTCGCAGCAGATGCAGGCAACCCCTTTTTGGGGCCATCTGTGATCACAAAAAATGAATCCATCTTACGAAACGAGTCCGTAGTTTTCAAGTATACCCTGATTGCCCGAACCATATCCAAGGAATGTAACGCAAACTCCCGAGGATGACTGGGCTTAGGACACAGGGAAGGCAATACAATGTCCTCATTCAGATGAAACTCTGAAACCACTTTAGGAAGGAAGGATGGATTCGGACGAAGAACCACCTTATCCCTATGAACCACCAGATATGGGGAACGACAAGATAATGCGGCCATTTCTGACACCCTACGTGCAGAAGTAATGGCCACCAAGAAGGCCACCTTCTGGGATAACGTAAGCAAGGGAATCTCCCTGATATTTTCAAAGGGAGGTTCCTGAAGAACCGACAACACCAAATTAAGATCCCAGGGCGGTAAGGGCGCGCGCACTGGCGGAGCCAAGTGCCGCACCCCCTGGATGAAATTCCGCACCAAGGAATGGGTAGCCAACGGTTTCTGAAAGAAAATTGCTAACGCTGAAACCGGACCCTTGACAGTACTCAAGGCCAGCTTCTGCTCAACCCCCTGTTGCAGAAAAGCCAAGATTCGGGTCACCGAATAGGCACGTGGAGGAAATCCAAGGGATTCGCACCACGCAATATAAGACCTCCATGTGCGATGATAGAATTTTCTGGAAGTCGCTTTCCTTGCCATAATTAAAGTAGGAATAACTGAAGTTGACAATCCCTTGTCCTTCAGCACCTGAGTCTCAATAGCCAGGCCATTAAAGCCAGCGATTGTAAAGCAAGATGGAAGAGTGGTCCCTGAGACCGCGATCCTCCCTGAGAGGAAGTCTCCAAGGAGCGTCCGCGACCAGCCTGATCAAGTCGGCGTACCTGGGTCGACGAGGCCAGTCCGGAGCTACCAGGATAACTGGAATTCCCTCCACCTCTATCCTGCGAAGAAATTTCGGCAGCAACTTGAGAGGAGGGAAGACATACAGTAGCTGATACTGTCCCTACGGGCGACCAGCGCGTCTGCTGCGTCTGCTCGAGGATCTCGGAAGCGGGCTACAAACCTCCGCACCTTCCTGTTGAGCCGAGCTGCCAACAGATCCACCTCCGGGGTGCCCCAATGAAGGCACAACTGGTGGAATACCTCTGGATGAAAAGGCCATACCCCTTGATCCAGAATCTGACGGCTGAGGTAATCTGCCTGCCGATTTTCCACCCCCGGAGTGAATACCGCGGAGAGAGCCGGAACAAACCGTTCCGGCCAATGAAGAATGCTGGCCACTACTATGGCCGCCAGGGCACTCTTGGTGCCCCCTTGGTGATTGACATAAGCCACGGCCGTGGCCTTGTCCGACTGGATCCAAACCGGGCTGCCCTGAAGCTGCTCGGTCCAGTAAATCTGACAAAGTCTGATCGCTCTCTGTTCCAATACATTTATTGGTAACCTGAATTCTATTGGAAGAAATGATTTCCCCTGGCTGAGCATCGGAGACCGAAGCCACCAGACCAGATACTCCCTGGTCCGCTCGCTTAACCGGATCCGATTGTCCAGAGAATCGGGATTCCGATTCCATTTGAAAAGAATCTCCTTTTGGAGAATTCGGGTATGAGACTGGGCATACGGTACTGCCTCTAAGAAGGCCACCATCAGTCCCAGGATCCTTATCCGAAGAGAAGGCCAGTTGACGGACAGTAACATCCGAATCGTTCACTGAATTTTCCGGAGCTTCTCCGTAAGGAGACACACCCTTGCCAAGGATGTCTCCAAAGTTAAGCCCAGATCTGTTCAGATGGACTCCCTCTTGAATTCTTGTACCCGGACAAAATGATTGAGTGCTTATAAGTCCAGAATTGGACGCACCTTGCCCTCCTCTCTGGGTATTGTGAATAGGTTCGAATAGAACCCCTGAAAACGTTCTGCTCAAGGAACGGGAATTACCGCTCCCTGTTTCATCAAGTCCATTACTGCCCCCCGCAAAGCTCTTAAGCGATCCGGGGATAGTCGAATGTTGGAAGGGAAGAATCGCACCGGTAGAAGTGATCGAAACTCGATCTTGTATCCTGACCGTATGACCTCGCGAACCCCTTTGTCCGGGATTCTGGAAAGCCATGGATCCGGAAACCGGTGAAGACGTCCCCCCACCCCAGAGATGGGTGGGGGCGCACCTTCAGGCTGTATTGGTCTTATCTTCAGGTTTGGCTAGGCCGGACTTTTGTTTACCCGACCAGCGCCCTCTGAAACTCCCTGAAGGGGCTTTGGAGGGCTTCGCCTTATCGCCCGCCCCAGCGGAACGAACAAACTTTTTATGAGCGGAAAAGGAAGGTCCGTTACGAGGTCTTTTACCCTTAGCAGTCTGTGGCAAAAAAGTGCTCTTGCCCCCAGTGAGATCCTCTATAATCTCATCCAAGGTAGCCCCAAACAGGCGAACCCTGATCCGCCGACCAGCACTTTAACCACAACACACGTCTGAGGACCACTGCTGAAACAGATGCACGCCCTAGCAAGGGAGTGGCGTCCAGGGCGGCGTCACAGATGAACTGTAACCCTTGTATAATCTGCTCCAGCAAATCTCCAGCAAATCTGATACTGCCGGGGGGATACTTCTCCCCTTTATGTCACGGCGTAACAATTTGGTCCATTCTGTCAATGTTTGTGAAACTAAACCAATGGCAACCACTGGCCTAAATGTTGACCCTATCAGGGAAAAAATGGAGCGGGATTCTGCTTCCACTTTTCGATCCACCGGATCCCTAAAGGACGGAGCGTACTCCAACGGGATAACAGTGGCTTTATTTAGTCTGGAAATCGGTGAGTCCACCACTGGTGGTACCGTCCATTTTTTAAGGAGGGATTCCTCAAACGGATAGCGCCTAGCAATGCGTTTGGAAATAGCAGGGGTTCGTTTCGGACGACCCCATTCTTCTTTAATTAGATTACCAAAACATTTGGGCAAGGGAAAAACCTTCGCCATTTTGGTAGGCTTGCTAGTACCAAAAGGAATTTCAGTATCAGCTACCTCTGCCGGTGTAACCTCAAGACTTAAGGTTTCCTGGACAGACATAACTAGTGCGTCCACCAACGCTTCTTCTTGTGCTATGGCGGAGGCAGAAACGTCCTCCTCACTGTCTGAGGAGATCGTACCCGAGACAGCAGCCCCAGAAGAGGGACCTGCAGCTGCAGTGACAAGCTCAGAATCCGTATCTGAAGTGTCAGATGAAATAGGGGTAGGCGGGGGTCGCTTTCTTGCCCCCCCGTCCCTGACAGGCCACCTCCACCCGGGATACCAAAGACTCCAAAACTGCTGATAATGCATCAATCATAAGTGGGGCACTGGAGGGTCCTGCGGCCACCTCGAGGGGATCAGGTGGGGATACAGGTGTGGCAGGGTCCATGATTAATCCAAGACACTTGCCAGCAAACAAAAAATAATTGCAAAGAAAAAAACTTTTTTTTTTTTTGTAATCCCCCAGCGCAACAGCGCCC
This sequence comes from Pelophylax lessonae, assembly GCF_965119305.1. Taxonomy (NCBI): domain Eukaryota; kingdom Metazoa; phylum Chordata; class Amphibia; order Anura; family Ranidae; genus Pelophylax; species Pelophylax lessonae. The sequence continues at coordinate 134,331,897 of NC_138773.1, forward strand.
CTCAGTGTTACCTGCTTTGGACCCCACAGAGAGAGAGAGAGAGAGAGACCCCAAGGCTCACCACCTGATGCACAGAAGTTTCTATCAACCTGCTCTCAGCGCTGTCTCTTACAGACAGGAAGTCTTTTGGATCGTTTTCCCGGGTAAAGGAGGCGGCTCCGCCCCTTTACACGCCTTCCGGCGCCTCCCATGCTACTCCTCGAGGTAGCTGGTCATCTCCAAAATGGCCGCCCCCATGCTGGAGACACGAGGCTACGCCAAGATGGCGGCCCCACGTGACCTGCGGGAGGATGGCGGCGGCCCCTGCGGAAAGATGGCAGCAGCCTGCGGAAGGTAGCCATCGGCCTGTGCGGCCTGCGGGAGGTGTACGGCCTGCGGGAGGATGGCGGCCTGCGGGAGGATGGCGGCCTGCGTATGGCGGTAGTCCAGGCACAGGCATCGGCCTGTATTGCAACCTTATGTATAAGGTAAGATGCTATCACCCTCTTACATGGCCATCGTAATCAGTAATGCCAGCCACTGACTTCAGTCATGATCCCTTTACAGTGCCCCCCATACAGTGACTTCCGATAGTCAGCTCCCAAACCAAGCCTCCTGGTTCTTATTCACTAAATCACCCTCAAGAGGGGGATCTGTGACACCTGTTATAGGATAGAGGGGGGACCCAGGAACCTGAGGGTCTGATCATCCCAAGGAGGGGCCCGCGTCCACCACACAAACCCATCAGGGGGAGAGGGGGAACATCTTACTCACCATACCGGAACAGGCGGGCGCCAACTCCTGAAAGAACCCCTCTCCACTGAGGTGGGGGGGCTGTCGACCAATACGGATGCCGTGACTCAGTTTCCAACTGGTCATCGGCGTCCCGGCGAGACGTTTAACTCGCAGGGTCAGTCCCCGTCCAGTGGGACTATGTCGCGGCCGACCCAGCGCGGAGCTAGGGCCTGCACGTGCTCGTAGGCTGACTGGGGTGACCACTGGATCTCAACATCCAGCCCTTCGCCCAGTTTCAGCATACTTGCTTGAAGATCTCACAGGAACAACTGGAGAAAAAAAAAGCTGCCTAAAAAAAATTTTTTTCTAAAAAATCTTGCCAGGACCAAAGATCCCAGCAAGGAACTTAGGTCCTTACTCCTGACTAGACAGAAAAAAACTGACATCCTGTAGCAGGGAGAGAGAGGATATACCCTCTGGGACTGCCCCTAAGGTGTGGCCAGAACGTTTTCCTTCTGCCTAGTGTCCTACTCCTGTAGAGGGCAGTATAACCCAATTTGATATTAATCAAGAGGACTGCGTCTGTCAATGAGCGACAGAGAAATGATTTTCCCTTTACCTGGGTAAAATCAAAATGAAAGTATTTAGGGATATATATAACTTCTTTAATAAAAAAACATTTTTCAAACCAGTTACTTACCCTTATTGAATGAAATAAAAACTAATATTAGAAAAAATGCTAACTATTGCATATCTTGGATTAGAAGGGTTAACGTGGTCAAGATGCTCCTATTACCTAAAATCTTTTATATAATTCAAATGTTACCAATTGACGCCCCTGCTGCATTTTTTTTAGGACTATTAAAACAATGTTATTGCATTAGATATGGCAAGGGAAGAAACCCAGGGTGCAGTATGCAGTTCTCACTAGAAATTAATGACAGGGAGGGTTGTCAGTACCAGATATAGAAAGGTATTATAGAGCAGTAATAATTTAATGAATGAAATTGGGTTGAACAGGGAGGAATTTAACCGCTTGCGACCACCCGCTGAAGTTGTACGGCGGCAGTCTGGCGCTCCCAGGCAAATGTACGGCACTAGCCTGGGAGGAGCTAGGGGGCGATCGCGCGCCACCGCCCCCGCTCGTCGGCTGGGGAGTCCGTGCGTGACCGGCGGCCGCCGGCCACTCGCAATCTCCCGCTGCAGTAAGAGAAGGACAGACGGCTGATGTAAACACAGCCGTCTGTCATTCTCACTAAAGAAATCACAGAGGCTAAGCGATCCTATGTAGGATCGCATGTCTCTGTGATTACATCACAAGCCACGCCCCTCCACAGTTAGAATCACGCCCCTAGGGACACACTTAACCGCTTGATCACCAGTAAAGTTAACCCCTTCCCTGCCAGTGTCATTTTTACAGTAACAGTGCATATTTATAGCAGTGATTACTGTAGTAATGTCACTGGTACTTCCAAAAGTGTAAAAAATGTCAGTCAGGGGTCCGATCTGTCCGCCGCAATGTCGCAGTCCTGCAAAAAAAAAAAATAGCAGATCGCCGCCATTACTAGTTAAAAAAACAAACAATAAAAATGACATAAATCTTTCCCGTAGTTAGTAAACGCAATAACTTTTGGGCAAATCAATCAAATGACGCTTATTGCGATTTTTTTTACCAAAAATATGTAGCAGAAAATAAATTGGCCTAAAATGTTAAAAAATTTAGTTTTTTTTGAGAATTTCATATAAAAAAATGTGAAAAATATTATTTTTTCAAAATTGTCGCTTTTTTTTGTTTATAGCGCATATAAAAAATCGCACAGGTGATCAAATACCACCAAAAGAAAGCTCTGTTTGTGGGAAAAAAAAGGACGTCAATTTGGTTTGGGTACAGCGTCGCACGACCGCGCAATTGTCCCGTTAAAATCACGCAGTGCCTAATCACAAAATAGGGTCTGGTCTTTGAGCAGCCAAATCTTCCGGGGGTAAAGTGGTTAAAAAAGAAAGAAAAAATAAATAAAAGACAACATAGGCATACCCTAGCTAATTTATTAACTCCTTCCTGCCGATGGTACACATATATGTGGCCTCACGAAACAAAGCTTTTTATCCGTGGGACTGCATTGCATTCCTATCTTTGTGCTGGGAGGGCACTGCACAGCACGCTCCCAGCACAGAGTCCAGGCTTCCACTGGGAGCCCCAGGTACCGTACGAACGATCAGGATCCAGGAATCCTGGTTCTGGGTTACCTGGTTGCCTGTGATTGGCATCCAGGCTTCCAACGGAGCCCCGGTTCCCGCACTAACGATCAGGATCCAGGACTCCTGGTTCTGGGTCACCTAATTGCCTGTTATTGGCTATCACAGTGATCAGTCACTGTACAGCCCACCCATTTTACTTCCTCTTTTAAATGAAAAGGAAGATACATTGTATCTTTCTCCCCTTGTAAGAGAGGAAGATGTAAACAAAAAAATAAAGAAAAGAGCTAGATCCAGGTTAGATCTAGGTCAATGCCAGGGTTAGTATTAGGGTCAAAGATCAGAGTCAGCATATTTTGGGTAGGCTTTTAAAAAAAACAAACAAAAAAAAAACGGAATTTTTGTAAAATCTTACCTGTAAAATTCCTTTCTCTGAGTCCTCCGACAGTCGCCGCCTCTTCATATTCGTCACATATGGGGTATTAGACTTTGCTCCGAAGGAGTAGCTAGGCAACAGAATATGTTAACAATAAAGCTTTAACATATCCCACCCTCAAGGGGTGGTCCCCTCAGTCAATACCCTCCTACTTCCTGCAACCATATCTCAGTTTTAGTGGAATAGCAGTAGAGTATACATACAAACCCCAAAAGAGGGGCGGGGGCGGCGACTGTCGGAGGACTCAGAGAAAGGAATTTTACAGGTAAGATTTTACAAAAATTCCGTTTTCTCTTACGTCCTCCGACAGTCGCCGCCTCTTCATATTCGTCACATATGGGGACGTCCCAAAGCAGTGCAAACATGAGGGGTGGGAAACGCATCCGCGCCGAAAGGCAACGCAGTCTCCACATCAAAGAAAGGAACCTTACCAAAGGAAGGAAACCAGCTGGGCAACAGCAAAAATAAGTGCTCAACAGGAGCAACAACCCAGGAAAAGACAAAAAACCAGGGGATACAAAACTTATCCCAACAGCCAGGAGTCCCCAACAAGGGACCCTAGGGAACAGCCGCACTAAGAACCTTGCGGCCAAAGGAAGCATCCGCCGATGCCTGAACATCTACTTTGTAGAATTTTGTGAAAGTGTGCACGGTCGACCAAGTCGCCGCCTTACACACCTGGGCTACAGAAGCCCCATGACGACAGGCCCAAGACGTACTCAGAGATCTAGTAGAGTGCGCCTTCACAGGCACAGGGGGAACCTTCCCCTGTAAGGCATAAGCCTGTTCAATGGTCTGCCTGATCCATTTGGCAATGGTAGAGGCGGAAGCCGCCATGCCCTTCCGAGGACCCTCTGGAAGAACAAACAAGGAGTCCGTCTTTCGAAAAGACTCAGTCGATTTAAGGTAAACCCTAATCGCTCGAACAACATCCAGAGAATGCAATCTCACCTCCTTAGGATGTTTAGGCTTCGTGCACAACGAAGGCAAAACAATATCCTCGTTAAGATGGAATTCCGAAACTCGTTTCGGCAGAAAAGAAGGATTAGGTCGCAAGACCACCTTATCCAAATGAACAACCAGGTACGGAGACTTGCAGGACAAAGCCGCCAGTTCCGACACTCTGCGAGCCGAAGTGATCGCCACCAAAAAGGCGACCTTTTTGGACAACATAGACAACGAGATCTCCCTGATCTGTTCAAAAGGAGCACGTTGTAACACAGACAGGACTAGATTCAAGTCCCAAGGGGGCAAGGGATCCCTCCTAGGAGGAACCAGATGCCGCACACCCTGAATAAAAGTGCCAACCAAGGAGTTGGAAGCTACGGGACGTTGAAACAGAACGGCCAGCGCAGACACCTGACCCTTTATCGTAGCCAGCGCCAAACGCTGATCGACACCCGTCTGAAGGAAAGACAGCACACGGGAAACCGAGTACGTGCGGGGTGAAAACCCCCTGGACTCACACCAGGCAAAATAGGCCTTCCAAGTACGGTAATAAACCTTTCCCGAGGAAGACTTCCTCGCGTTGATCAAGGTATGAACAACCTCTGGAGAGAGACCCTTCTCCTTCAGGACCTCGGTCTCAACAGCCAGGCCGTCAAAGCCAGCGACTGTAAAGCAGGATGGTAAATCGGTCCCTGAGACAGTAGATCGTCCCGAAGAGGCAGACGCCAGGGGGCGTCGACCGCCAGATTCACGAGGTCTGCGTACCAGGACCGGCGAGGCCAGTCCGGTGCCACAAGAATCACCGTGCTGCGTTCCGAGTGTAACCTGCGAAGGAACCGGGACAGCAACTGAATCGGTGGAAACGCGTACATCAGCCTGTACTGATGCCACGGGGCCACTAACGCGTCCGACGCGTCCGCCCGAGGGTCGCGCGTCCTTGCCACGAACCTCTTCACCTTGTAGTTGAGGCGAGACGCGAACAGGTCCACATCTGGAAGACCCCACTTCGCGCACAACATCTGGAAGACAGCCGGGTGGAGAGACCATTCCCCCTGATCCAGGGTCTGGCGACTCAGATAGTCCGCCTGCCAGTTCTCCACTCCCGGAATGTGAACCGCCGTTATCGCCGGGACATGAGTCTCGGCCCAAGACAGAATGTCGGCCACTTCTCGAGCCGCTCGGGCACTCCTGGTGCCCCCTTGGTGGTTGATGTAGGCCACCGCCGTGGCATTGTCCGTCTGCACCCGAACCGGGCAGCCCTGCAGCCGGTCCGTCCAGCGATGAAGACAGAGCCTTATCGCACGCAATTCCAGAATGTTGATCGGGAGGGAAGACTCCCCCTCCGACCAGGTCCCCTGGGCGGACAGAACGCCCAGAACACCACCCCAGCCCGACAGGCTGGCATCCGTGGTGATTATCGTCCACGAGATCGGACGAAACGACTTGCCCCCGGACACCAACGGGGACTGGAGCCACCACAGGAGGTTTTCCCTGGTGCGATGACTCAACGAGATCTGAAGATCCAGAGATTGAGGTCGCCCGTCCCACTTGGACAAGATCTCCGCTTGGAGACCCCGCGTGTGAAACTGCGCGAAAGGAATCGCCTCGAAAGCCGAGACCATCAATCCCAGACATCTCATACACGTCCGCAGAGACGAGTTCGGAACGTCCCTGAGGGACCTGACTTCCTCCTGAAGAGTCCTGAGTTTGTCTTCCGGCAGGAAGACCTTCGCCTGCACCGAGTCCAGTATCATTCCCAGATAGGGAAGACGAACCGACGGACTCAGAGTCGACTTTGGAACATTTATCGTCCAACCGAACTCCTGCAGAGTTTGCATCGTGACAGACAGGTCCTTCTCCAGACCCTGACTGGTCGCAGACCGAATCAGAATGTCGTCCAGATACCCCAGGACAGAAATGCCCTGGGCTCTCAATAATGCCAGAACCGGTGCAAGCACCTTGGTGAAGACCCGCGGAGCCGAGGCGAGCCCAAAGGGCAACGCCACGAACTGGTAGTGATCCTCCGCAATGGCAAATCGAAGGTATCTCTGATGACCCTCGAATATGGGGATGTGAAGATACGCATCCTTCAAATCGATGGAGGCCATGAATTCCCCCGGAACCAGGGCAGCCACCACCGAGCGCAGGGATTCCATGCGGAACTTGCGAACCCGCACAGAGCGGTTCAGAGCTTTCAAGTCCAGAATTGGACGAACCTTGCCCTCCTTTCTGGGCACAGTGAACAGATTGGAATAAAACCCCCGAAATCTGTCCCGATGAGGCACCGGAACCACCACTCCCTGAGCCCTCAGGTCCCGCACCGCCAGGCGCAGATCCCGCAGGCGCTCCGAGAGAGAAACTCGATCTTGTAACCAGATCGAACGATTTCCAGAACCCATCTGTCCCGCACACGGGCCAACCAGGGCTGAAGAAAACCGAGCAAGCGTCCCCCCACCCCAAAACTGGGTGAGGGCGCCCCTTCAGGCCGAACTGTTATGGGCCGCAGGTCCGGATTGGCCGGACTTCTGTTTTCCAGACCAGGGCTTCTTCTGAGAGCCCTGGCCCTTGAACGGTTTGCCCTTGTAGTGCGGCCGAAAGGCACGAAAGGACCCCTGAGGGGGCCGAAAATTAGCATGCTTCTTCCCAGAAGCCCCCTTAGCCTTGGGGAAATGGGGCAAGAGAGTGCTCTTACCCCCAGTAATCCCCTTAATCAACACATCCAGGGACTCCCCAAAAAGGCGAGACCCATCATAAGGCAGATTGGCTAAGGTTTTACGTGAAGATTGGTCCACCGACCAACATTTCAACCAAACCAGGCGGCGAGACAACACCGCCACGCTGTGCACACGCGCGGCCAACGGAATCAGGTCCAGGTCCGCATCACACAGATACATGACACCCTGGTGGATCTGATCCACCATATCCAGGGTCGCCGCTGAGGCCGAATCGGCCACTAGGACGCGCCTAAGCATCTGCGTCCAACTTGCGATCGCCTGGGCCGCCATGAGAGAAGCAAACAGAGCCTTAAGCATAGAACCCGTAACAGAATAAGTATGACGGGCAAGAGACTCCAGTCTCCTATCCGTGGCATCACGGAAAATAGGGGATCCCTCTGCCGGGATCGCAGTGGCTTTGTTCAAAACCGCAATAGCATGATCTACTGGCGGAGGCACACACCACCGTTCATCAGTGGCAGGCGAGAAAGGATAACGCAGCTTAAATTTACTTGGTACCGCAAAAGGCTTGCGCAAATCGCGCCATTGGTCCTTAACAGCGCGCTGAAAATCAGCATTGCAGGGAAGGACCTGCGGCGTCCTGCGTTTTCTCTGCGTCCCATAAGCCGCCAAGGCAGCTGGGGGACACACCTCGTCCTGCAAACGTAGCGTCTGCTTAATGGAAGCAATCAACTCATCCATGATTGCAAGCTCCTCAGGCGAGCCAGGGGGAGAATTATCAACCCCCTCAACTTCAGCCTCTACCTCAGACCCCACTAGATCCAGAGAGGAGCGGGACCCCGATAGGGGGGTCCCCGCCAGAACAGCCCCATCACCTTCACCCTCAGAATCAGAGGACAGAGCAACTCTGGGCCGTTTAGTAGATTGAGTAGCCACCAGCATTTGCACCTGTGCAGCAAGGCCAGCCACAATAGTGGCCAAATCCCCCCCTGGGGGGGAAACAGCGGTCCCCTGGCTTTCCACCAAGACTGTGGGAAATTTGCCCTCCTGAGAATCCATTGCCCCTGTATGCCAGACAACCAAGGGTTAACTGCCCCCTTACAGCAAGCGCGGCAAGCGCAGCCCACCGCACCACACTCAGGCACAATGAGACCCCCACAGGGAATATACAGACTGAATACAGGCAATGGAACACAGGAATAGAAGGATAAAACCTGAGGAGACTCCGCTGCTGCTGCTGCCTCGATCGGTGCTTCCAGGAGAGAGGAAGTGATGCTGCCAGGGCGCTCTATGTAAGCCTATGGAGGCTACAAGAAAATGGCCGCCGTGCATGTAAACCATGCGGCCGGAGCGGGCGCCGGTAAAATGGCGCCGTTTGGCGCCGAAATCGCCGCTCCACAGTGCATAAAATCACACACAATATCATCCCATAATATGGATATATGTTAGATCGCCGCAGCGATCGCTGTATATGCCCCAACATGCCATTAAAAACATGCCCCACAGCACACAGCTCCTCACACTGCCCAGCCTGACATACTCAGTGTCATACAGCTCCCCCCCCCCCTTGCAGCCCACAGCATGCAGCCGAGAGATAGGGAGACAAGCAGTGTGATTAAAGGCAGGTTACACAGTCCCAGACTGAGACCCCCCCAGACAGACAGGTCCCCACATAGATACACTTACCTCACATGGCGTGGGGAACCCGCACAGGCGAACAAGCCGCTGCACATGAGGCAGGGAGAGTCGCTACTCAAGACGCACACAATGGCGGTTCAGAAACCGCACAGCGTCCGGTGAGGTAGCCACCTCACCAATCATCCCTGCACCGAACAGGGATGGGTCGTTCACCGTGCCAGGAGCGTTACCTGGCTGAACGCTCGATGGCAGACTGGGAAGCCACTGACCCACGACCTGCGACCAGGGGGATCAGCCCGAGACCCAGTCCGCATGATCCTCTTCGTCCGAAGAACTAACTAATGCTGACAAAAATAACAGCTAAGTAAAGGTAGAGAGAAAACTCAAATAAAATATCAAAAAGAAGAAAGAGTCTGGGACAAAAAGTCCCAGCACAGAGAGAGCCAGCCACTCCTGACAAGCTAGACATTAAAACTGGGATATGGTTGCAGGAAGTAGGAGGGTATTGACTGAGGGGACCACCCCTTGAGGGTGGGATATGTTAAAGCTTTATTGTTAACATATTCTGTTGCCTAGCTACTCCTTCGGAGCAAAGTCTAATACCCCATATGTGACGAATATGAAGAGGCGGCGACTGTCGGAGGACGTAAGAGAAAACATTTTTTAAATTAATATCCGTATTAGTTAGTGTCCGTGTGTTTTTAGATAGGATAAAAAAAGCAAAATGCAAAAATGCACACTATTGTTTCTGGGCCATACTACGGACACAAAAAACAAATACCATACACAAACGTGGTATCTTTGTGATCATCAGGAAAATGAGAATTTTTTTTGGGTTGTTCTTTGGTGGTAAATTATGGCAATAGCAAAAAAAAGCATACAGCTTAAGTTGAAAAAAAAAAACAATTTTTTTTTTTTTTTTTTACAAATTTGGGACAGTTACTTAAAAAACAGGAGAGATCTGTTACCATTTACCACCAAGGCCAACTTGGTCTTAAAAAATGGGGTATAATACACCTGGATACACAGAAGTAGTTGTGATAATATACACAGTTTCACTAACACATGTCAAAGTTGCAAAATTGTGTTTAGGCGTTAACATTTGTTTTACTCTCAGTCACTATGGGGGTTAAATAAGTAAAAACTGTAAGAATAATGTCCAAAGTGCAGTAATCTCACACCACTGTCTCTGATTTTACTTTACTGTCTCTGTCCTTGTACACAGTGGCTTATGGGAAGCTACATGTGTTTTTTTTTTTTATTGCTTAGCTATAAAAATGTGATTTTTGACTTACCGTAAAATCCATTTTCTCTGATGTTCATTGATGGACACCGCTCCTGAGAATCCCTAGGCAGAAAAAAGTCAACTACGCCTATGGGCAGTCCCAGGAGGTACACTCCCCCTCTCTGCTATAGGGAATCAGTTTAATCACAAGCAGTGTCAAAAGTATTACAACTCCATAGAGGGGCGGGTGCTGTGTCTATCAATAAACATCAGAGAAATGGATTTTATGGTAAGTCAAAAATCCCATTTTCTCTTTTGTTCATTGACGGACACAGCTTCTGAGAATTTTAACCAGTGGGACGTCCCAAAGCAGAGTCAAAACATGAGGGGTGAGAACAGAAAAAATTCCCCAAGGCTAAACCGTAGCAAACCAGGTAACAGGAGCTCACACAAAAAGAACTGGAGCCCACCTGAAAATAACTCCCCTAAAGAGGATCAGGTCCTCTTAAACAGCAGCCTGCAAAACCTTGCGGCCAAAGGGGGCATCCGCAAATGCCAACACATCCACTTTATAAAACTTTGTGAAAATGTGCACCGACGACCAGGTATCCGCCTGGCACACCTGCGTCACTGACACCTGATGACAGAAGGCCCAAGAAGCACTGAGCGCCCGTGTAGAGTGCGCCTTAACAGGGAAAGGAGGAACCTGACCCTTAATCGAATAGGCCTGAATCACAATCTGTCTGATCAATCTAGAATTGGTCACAGAAGAAGCGGACACTCCTTTTCAAGGCCCATCCATGAGTACATATAGTGAGTCTGACTTCCTAAAAGATCCCATAGCTGCCAGGTACACCCAAATTGCTTGAACCACATCCAGGACATGCAACGCAATTTCCTTATGATGTTTTGGCCTGGGACACAGGGAAGACAACACAATGTCCCCATTCAAAAGGAAATCAGAGACAACTTTTAGAAGGAACGACGGACATCGGTGAAGAACCACCTTTTATTTGTAGATCACCAAGTAAGGGGTGCGGAAAGACAACGCCGCCAATTCCGATACCCTGCACGCAGAGGTGATAACCACCAAAAAAGCTACCTTCTGGGACAGCGTAAGCAGGGATATCTCCAGAATATTTTCAAAGGGAGGCTTCTGGAGGACTAAAAGCACCAAGTTAAGATCCCAAGGTGGTAGTGGAGATCGCACTGGTGGAGCCAAATGTCGAATCCCCTGAATAAAGGTACGCATCAGGGAGTATGTGACCAAGGGTCCTTGAAAGAAGACCACCAAGGCTGAAACCTGGCCCTTGATGGTACTCCAATCCTTTTTTTGCTCAACCCCCCCATTGAAGAAAGGTCAAGACCCAAGCCACAGAGAGTGAGGGTGAACACCAAATGACTCACACCACGAAATGTACGCTTTCCACGTACGATGGTAGATCTTCCTAGAGGTAGGCTTCCTAGCTTTCAACAGTGTTGGAATTACTGACCCAGGCAAACCTCTATCCTGTAGCACCTGGCTTTCAACAGCCAGGCTGTAAAAGCCAGCGACTTTATGGAAGATCGGCCCTTGGGACAACAGATCCTCCCTCCAAGGGATGTCGGCGTACCAAGACCGGCGAGGCCAGTCCAGGGCCACTAGAATTACCATAATCCCTTCTGCCTCGATCCTGCGCAAGAGTCTTGACAGAAGCTTAAGAGGAGGAAAAGCATAAATCAGATGATACTGGCCCCGTGGGGCCACCAGCGCATCTGTGGCATCTGCCAGAGGATCCCGTGACCGTGCCACAAACCTTTGCTCCTTTCTTTTGAGCCGAGACACCAACAGATCAACCTCGGAGGTGCCCCACCAGAGACACAACTGCTGAAACACATCCGGATGAAGGGACCAATCCCCTTGGTCCAACAACTGCCAACTGAGATAATCTGCCTGTCAATTTTCCACCCCTGGAATGTGTGCGGCGGAGAGGGCCGGAACGAAGCGTTCTGCCCACCGTAGAATGCCAGCTACCTCCAGACCTGAAAACATACCTTCTTGTTCCCCCCTGGTGATTGAAATTGATCGGGAGTCTGGACTCTTCCAGTGTCAAAACACCCTGAGTGGAGCTCCGGGTCCAGGACTCCCCCCACCCAGACAGACTGTTATCCGTGGTGACCACTGTCCAATACAAGGAGAGAAAGGAATTGCCCTGATGAAGAGCTGGAGAGCGAAGCCACCAGACTAGAGACATTTTGTTTCCCAGCTCAGCCGGATCTGATTGTCCATTGACTTTGGACACTTGTGCCATTTGGCCAAGATCTCCCTTTGCAGGGACCTCTTATGGAACTGTGCAAATGGGACTGCCTCGAAGGTAGAAACCGTCAGACCGAGCACCCACATGCAAGTCTGGAGGGATGACCACCTGCAGCAGGAGATGAATCGCAGCATGCAATTACTGGAGTTTGTCCAGAGGAAGGAACACTCTGGCTAGAGCAGAGTTCAAAGTCAGACCCAGATAATCCAGCTTTGTACGAACCAAAGCAGACTTCTGATAATTCAGAAGCCAGCCGAACTCCCTCTGGGTCCGTATAATGATTTCCACGTTGTCCACCAGAGCAGTAGGGGACAGTGCTCGCACGAGAAGGTCATCCAGGTAGCCCAGCAATGCAATCCCCCTCTGACTTAACAATGCCAGCACCGGGGCCAACACTTTTGTGAAGACCCGAGGAGTGGAGAGACAGGAGTGGAGGAGAGACAAAAGGGTAACGCCACAAACTGATAATGCTCCTCTCCCACAGCAAAGCAGAGGAAGTGCTGGTGACACACACACATATTGGAATGTGTAAGTGTTCTTGATGTCCATAGAGGCAAGGAAGTCCCCCTGATGCAGGGATGCCACCACCATGCGAATAGACTCCATTCTGAACTTTTGTACCTGCACAAACATTTCCAGGCCTTGAGATCCAGAATTGGACGCACCTTGCCCTCTTTCTTTGGGACCGTGAACAGGTTTGAATAAAATCCTTGAAAACGCTCAGAGGTCGGTACTTGGACCATCCTCCCCTGAAGTAACAGGCCTTGCACCACCCCAAAGAGTGCTTGCAATTAGTCTGGGGACAGACGCACATTGGAAGGAAAGAAGCTTTCCGGAGGGCAAGATTGAAACTTGATCTTGCAGCCAGACCTTATCACTTAGTGGACCCACTTTTCTTGCACCAAGGAGGTCCACGGGCCCGTAAATCAGCAAAGATGTTCCCCCACCTCAGGTATGGGTAGGGGTGCACCTTCATCCAGGAGCCTTGTCTGTGGGTCTGGAGAATCCCGCTCTCGGCTTGCTAGACCAAGGTTGCTTGGATCCTTGCGAAGAAGCCTTGAAAGGATTTGAACCCTTGTCAGCCGACCCTGAGGGATGAAAAAACTTCTTGTAAACGGAGGAGGACAGGCCACGTCTACGACGGGAGTTTCTTACCCTTACCAGCCTGTGGAAGAAAAAAGTACTCTTCCCCCCGTAAGACTCTTAATGATGTCATCCAGGGTAGCTCCAAACAGGCGATCTCCCTGAAAATGAAGCATTTTTTTTTTAACACTTGAGCCACAAAACACTGCAAAAAGAGACAGTCTAGAAATCAGGGGAACCGCATACCAAGAGGCATCAGAGATAAACTGCAGGCCCTGGACCAACTGGTTTACCAGTTCAGCAAAGGCAGAGGGAGATGCTCACCCTCTAGATCACGCCGTAAAAGCTTAGTCCACTCGGTCAGAGCTTGTGACACCAGGGCAATGGTGAAGACCAGCCTAAGTGCCAAACCAGCAACAGTGAACATATTGCAGTCCACAGCTTCCACCCTTCCGGTCAGCCGGATCCTTAAAGTCCTGCGATTCTTCACCGGTGGAACAGCCCACTTTTTAAGGTGGGACTCTTCAAAGGGGTATCGCATTGCAAATCGCTTAGGAACCACAAAGGGATGTTTTGGACGTTCTTTTGCAACAAATCTGTCAAAATAGGAGAGGAAGGGAAACACCTTTGCTGTTCTAGAAGGCTTGCGAATGCCAAAGGGAACTCGGTGCCTCTGCTGCAGCTTCAGCTGTGTCCCCCATTTTAAAGTCTCACGCACAGACACATTCAGTGCGTCCACCAGTGCCTTTTTGTGCATGGCGACAGGTGTGGAGGAATCATCCTCATTAATCAGGGCGCATGGCTGCAGACCCCTCGGGCAGGCCCCCTCCGTGGCGGCTGAATCAGATTCGGGCTCAGAGAGACAGATGAGGTAGGGGAAGGCGAGGGGCGGGACACAAAGGACTCCAGGAACGCTGTCAGTGCATCAATGGATGGTTGGGACCCGAAGGCCCCGCAGCCTCTGAGAGGGGTTCTGGTGGGAAAATGTGCTCCATAGACTTCATGAGGAATAAGGGGACCCCTCAAAACGTGCAAAAAACACTGCTAAGGGACACCCCCACCGCGCTGGTAACACCACCCGGTTTCTAGAAACAGAGCATCCCACGATCTTGCACCAGAGAGAGGGAGGACCTCAACAAACTCACCACCCCACCAGACCGCACCAGGAAAAAAGCACTCCATGTGTGGCGTCCAGGAAAAAAGAATCCAAGGAGTCAGCACCAGGGGATAAGGAGGGGCTCCCACAGCCGATATCGCCCCCAGAAGGCTGCTCTGTAATAACCGCTGCTGATTTCAATGCTGGACCAACACAAAATGGCCGCCAGACTACACAAACATGGCTGCCGCCCTATACAAAATACAGGCCACAACAAAATGGCAGCTCCGCTTGGCTCCCAGAAACCCAGGCAAGGCACAGAAAGGAAAGAGGGAACCGGCAGGGGCCCCCACCAGGTACAGTCCCCCCCCTCAGCCGATCGCCCAGTTGCTGATGACGCAACCCCCTGCCCCCATCACCAGTACAGCACCCAGCCCCAGAAATCAGCCCAGACCGCCACACTACCCCATAATAGAAGGGGAGGGGGATGGATGGGGGAGTAGATGACCCACAGGGACCACCAAGGTACGGGGGGGTCCAATGAGAAGGAGGGGAACCCGAAGATCCGACCGTCCCAGGGAGGGGCCCATGTCCACCCCAAAACCCTCCAGGGGGAGAGGGGGGGCAGCTACTGACCATACCAGGAAATAGACGGGCACCGCTCCAGACAGAACCCCTTGCCATCTAAATGGGGGGCTGTCAGCCAGGAGGAGTTTGGGAGGTAAGTAATTTCTTTCCTATTTTGCAAGGACAGCTTTGTGACCAATATTCTTTTTAGTTGGGAGAGTTGCTTTATGAAAATGCAATTTTTTGAGTAATACATTTGTTCATAATTTAGTATTGGTGCCAAATTTGGATGCAGTTTATATAGATCACAATGTAAACAAACCCCCATAAAGATAAGGATATACGGGATTCTGAATTACAAAATAAAATCACAGGTAACATATATTGCTAATTTCTAGGATCATAATTTTATTGGTTATTAATATAACTTGGAGTGAAAATGAAGTAAACATTTAATGCCATAGATTAATTGAACTTTGAATTGAAACACAGAATGCCATAGATGCCACATAGATATTTTAAGCAACAGACAGCATAGATTAATGAAAGACAGAAGTTGTCAAAAAAAATCTGATTTCTCTTTTTATGATGAAGTAAGTAAAACCTTGGACAGAGGGGTGGCTGTGGATGTAGTATACTTATATTTTGCAAAAGCGCTTGACATAGTTCCCCACACACGGCTAATGTGTAAGTTAAAGTCTACAGGCTTGGAAAGATCAGTTTGTAAATGGATAGAAGATTGGCTAAAAGAAAGAATTCAGAGAATAGTGGTAAATGATTCTTACTCTGAATGGTCTAAGGTTATCAGTGGTGTACCCCAAGGTTCAGTGTTGGGACCCTTACTTTTTAATATGTTTATAAATGTTGGAGGGTCTGGAATTAAAAGTACCATTTAGTCTTTGCAGATGACACCAAGCTTTGCATTGGAATAACTTCCTTAGGATGTCTCCAACTTACAAGCAACTGGGCAACTATGTGGCAAATGAGGTTTAATGTTGATAAATGTAAAGTTATGCACTCGGGGGCTAAGAATATGCATGCATCATACATACTAGGGGGAGTAGAACTGGGGGAATCCATAGCGGAGAAGGATCTGGGTGTTCTGGTAGATCCTAAGCTTATTAATAGCATGCAATGCCAAGCAGCGGTTTCCAAAGCAAGCAAAGTCCTTTCTTGTATTAAAGCGGAAGTAAACCCTCCTCTGACACTTTTACCTATAGGTAAGCCTATATTAAGGCTTACCTATAGGTACTGTAAATATCTCCTAAACATGTACCGTTTCGGAGATATTTACCTTACATGCAGCCAGCGATGCATACTAGCTCATTATGTGTTTCTCTTACAGGTTTCAGCAAAAAAAAAAGTTTTGAGGGTTTACAACCTCTTTAACAGAGGCTTGGACCCCAGAGAGAGAGAGAGAGAGATCATTTTGTCCCTGTACAAATCATTAGTAGGACTTCATCTGGTATATGCAGTTCAGTTTTGGGCACCAGTTCTTAAAAAGGATATCGGGGTACTGGAGAAAGTGCAGAGAAGAGCAACCAAACTGATAAGAGGGATGGGGGGAGCTTAGCTATGAGGGAAGATTAGAGGAACGGAATTTATTCTCTCTTGAGAAGAGGAGATTAAGGGGGGATATGATCAACATGTATAAATACATTAAGGGGTCCATATTGTGAACTTGGTGTGAAGTTATTAACTTTAAGGTCTACACAGAGGACAAGGGGGCAATCTTTAGGTCTAGAGGATTTTGTCTCCAAATATGGAAATGTTTCTTCACAGTAAGAGCTGTGAAAATATGGAATATACTCCCTCCAGAGGTGGTTCTGGCTAGCTCACTAGATTGCTTTAGATAATGCTGTTGTTACGGAGAATTTTCGTGAGTGGGGACAATTTCTTCCTGTTGAGAGCCGTTTGTTGGGATATATATCGGTGTAAAGGGATATACCAGCAAACTCATCTGGCACGACCGGGTCATGTTTGGCCGCCGCCATGATTCTCTCCTTAACGTGATAGTAGTGTATGCGGGCTAGAGTATCCCTAGGTGCTGTGTCAGGCAGAAAGTTAGGCTTGGGGATTCGGTGGGCCCTGTCCACACATAGCTCAATATCACTGAGGGATGGAATGAGTGATTTCATGAGGCGTTGGACGAAGTTGGTCAGATCTTTATGTGGTACGGATTCAGGGATGCCCCGGAACTTAATGTTATTGCGCCTAGAGCGGTCCTCTATGTCCGCAAGTTTGTACTGGAGGCGCTGCATCTCGCTTTCCTGGTCAGCATAGGCGTCAACAAGGTCGTTATGGGCAGTGTACAGATCCGCCATTTTAGTCTCCAGATGCTGTATCCTGTCATCATGTAGTTATACAGTATCATGAAGTGGAGAGAACATAGTAGCAAGCTCATTAAATAAAGTACTCTTCATGGAAAGCAGCATTTTTTTCATGGAGGACTCTGAGATAGCCTGATCAGTGGCTGGGAATGCATCAATGGGGATGCCTGGCTGAGCCTGAAGTAAAGCCTGGTAAGCCGCAGTGTGAACTCCAGAGGGGGCTTCCCCTTCATGTCTGCGGTACTTTGTTTTAGTGGGGCTACTAGTGGTAGGTGAGGATGGCGGAGAGGTCACTGCCAGTGTACCCTGGGGGGGTCCGAGGTCCCCAGCAGATAATAGAGAGGCAGAAAGGGTACCTGAGGCAGAGCGCGGGAGGCCGGGGCCGGCGCCATCTTGTCTTCCCCTGTGTGGAGCCGCCGGGTAAAAGTCTGTGAGCCGCTGCGGCAGCTTGGTCTGCTTCCGCCGCTTGGACATGTCTGAGACCGCTCGGCGGGTGTTCCAGGATGCCGCAGTTGAAGTGGGGAGAGATAGTCTGCCGATACTCCGTCGCTGTGAGCCGCTATGAGGTGAGGTGGCAGGGAGCTCTCACTCTAAGCGGCCATAAGCATCGCCGGCCGGACACGCCCCCCACTAGATTGCTTTAAAAAGGACCTGGATTCTTCCCTAATAAAAATGGGTACCAATATTTATAGGTAAAGTTGATCCAGGGAATATCGGATTGCCTCTCGGGGGATCAGGAAGGAATTTTTTCCCCTGCTGTAGCAAATTGGATCATGCTTTGCTGGTGTTTTTTCGCCTTACTCTGTAGCATTTGCGGGTATAGGATTGTGTATATGGGATTGTATGGTTGGGTTTTCTTTACCGTTTTTTATTGGTTGAGCCAGATGGACTTTTTTCAACCCTACTAACTATGTAACATATCATACTGAATGTAAAATTAAACAGAAATAATACGTTTTAGTTGTATGTTTAACAGACCACAAGGGATTTACTTTCAGAGCCGGTTCACACTACTCTGACTTGTCAGGCAACTTGGTAGAGCTCCATGCTATGCAATGGAACCGCTATAACCAGAGCGACTCAAGTCGCTTCGACTTAGAAAAAGGTTCCTGCACTACTTTTGGGTGAAGTCGGAGCAACCTGCATTGACTTCTATTATGAGAAGTCGTTTGCAAGCTGTGATGAAGTCGAGTTGCCCAAAGTCGGGGCGACTAAGTCGTGGTAGTGTGAACCGGCTTTCAAAGTAAGAGTTTACATATATTTTTTGAGTTTACAAACAGGGTAGTGTAAAGTGCAGCTGGCCATCACAACTGTTACAATAATAATATAATAATAATATTTTACTGATCACATAGGGTAAATGGAGCTCTATGTCATTGCTATGGATTACTTCAACCTTGTTTTTCTGTTGGTTTTTAATCTTTGATGTCCACTGTACATGTATGCATACTTGTATAATTTTTCAGTTACATATATGAAACCATGTCTGAAGAAGGAACAAAATATTTCCAAATGCTTGCAAAATATTTTAGTTAGTCATACAAAAGGTATACCCTACAACATTTTACTTTCCTACGATTATGTTTAAAAATGTTATAGCTGATAAAAAAAACACGGTATAAAAGATTTCAGAACACCCATTAAAGTAACATTTCTTAAAATAGTTTTCTATTATGGTTTAAAAATAAAATCATTGGAAACCACTTTGTATATAAAGCTTTACACTCTCCCTCTTAATATTTTCTAATTAAGTCCATAACATCTTGATCAAGCCCATGATTTTTGAGTTTATCTAGGCTGTAATATCTGTGGACAATTTGGTCTTTGGTGACAACTACCACACGGACACCATGTTCGTCTTCTCCAAGCTGGCAGCCAATAGCTGATGTCACTACCATATCCAGATCTTTATAGGTTCCACCAGCATTCCGATGATAATGTCCAGAGAAAACAGCCTTGACTCCTGTAAGAGGAAAAAAAAAATAACACATTAGTAAAATTCAATATTTTGAATAGATAAAAAAAATTAAAAAATTATAAAATGTGGGGTTTTATGCATCTGTCCTCAACAGGTGGACACTGGCAAACAAAAACCATTGAAGGCCTGCTCACTATAACCCCACTCCTAACTAGCAGTCCAACTGAAAGGTATTCAACAGCCACTGAGAGATCCAACGGATTTGAAAAATCATACTAGAAGAGTATTCTAAGGTATAATTGTCCAGTAAAAAAATTTAGGATAAATGTGGAACACGCTACTATATGGAAAGGCATGTAGAATGAATCTGATGTTCCAGAAAAGGACAGGTAGGACCACTAGTTAGAGACTTTTAAAAGTATACTGGGATTAAAAAAAGTGAAGGACAACCCAGCAACCACCATAAAGAGACAACAGGTGGGTAAAAACCCAAAGCAAAAAAAAGGTCAACAAAAAACAAGAATGTTAGTAAGGTAATGGCCTACAATATTTAATCCTTGATCTCAGGGAAAGAATATCATACAAAGTAGATGTCTCAACCAAAGATCAACAAGTGAACAAATAGGAGTTTAAGCAAAATACCTTTAACCCTCAAATGCATTGAGCGAGAGAGATCCAAAATAAAACAGCCCTTCAGGAGCAACAAAATGGAGAAAGGGAAGAAGATCTTCAATGTGAAACAAAAAGGGATGGGAGTAACAAGTCTCTTGGGAAGGAGGTGGAGAGATTCACACTCCTATTTAATAGGTAAGTCTAAGGAATAAAAAAAAAAAACACACATGCAGGGGTTAATTTATTAAAATTGGAAAGTACAAAATCTTCTGAAGCTGTGCGTGTTTGCCAATAAGGTTCTGACTTCAGCTTGTATAATTAATCTTTGACAAAAAATAAATAAATAAATAAAAATTGACGCATATTGGTTTCTAATCAGAGCTGCACCAGATTTTTCACACCAGCAACATCACAGTACATAGGTTTTAAATCAGACTAGAAAAGAAAGGGGGATCTTCATCTAGCAAATAGGCCTCATTAGGACCTCTGAACAAACAAGGTATAGTAAGAGAACTCTGTATTTAGAAAATAGAGTAATGTCTGTTGATCTTCCAGGGAAGTACAGAACTAACAAAATGGGTATTTTCATAAGAGGAAGGAAATGGAGTTGTATTAAAGGACATAATCCTCATAGTATAAGGAGGGAAGCTGTGGTGCAAGGATTCAGAAATGAGTTGGAGACATATACCTACCCTATGAGAACCCTAACGCCAGGTGAAATTTTAGGCCCTTTTCACATGAGCATTCCGTTTACCCGTTTGCCCATTTTTCCTCCGTCCACTGACATATGAAAAACAGACACCCTTGTATTTTTATGGAAAGCAAAAACAAAGCAATTTGGTGCACTACAAAGTCCAGGTTTCCTGGGAACATTTAAAGAATAAGACCAGTGGACCAAAGTCAATTTTTATGTACCCGAGTTCCTGAAGCTCACCAAAACGATCGGGGAAGATCACAGGAGCTCAAACGAAACACAAATCACAGTGTGGGATTCATTTCAGTAAAATAGTAACAATTTATTCAACATAAAAAATAGCACACTTATATCTTAGATTCTTGGCATGCAGCATAAAACCTGGATAGGCACTGCAGGGCTGTCAGCATGTATCAGCAGTGTAGGGGCGTGGAGTGCATGACTAAGGGCTCTTTCACACGGTCCGCCTCCGTAGGCGGATCCGTGCTGCTCAGCTGGGATCGATCCGCCGATCCCCGCAGAGGCGGCGGATGACAGCTCCGTCTCCGCTTGCAGTGCGGAGAGGGAGGTGTCACAGCTCCCGCTGCTCTCTATGGGGGATCTGATGAGAGCGGACCGCCTGTCCGCTCTCATCCGATCCGATCCCTGGACGGATGGAAAAATAGGGTTTCCATCCATCTGGATTTCACGGACAGGATCGGATACGGATGGCAGCGGGTGTCAGCGGAGGTGTCTCCGCTGACATCCGCTGCCCCATAGAGCTGCATGGAGGATCCAATCAGATCTGCCTAAAAAACTCACAGGCGGATTTGATCGGATCGCCCATGTGAAAGAGCCCTAATAGTTGTCCTGTGGACAGATTCTACCACCTGAGCTGTGGATCTCTGCAGCCCCTCCAGAATTACCATAGGCCTCTTGGCTGCTGCTCTGATCATGCTCTCTTCGCCCAGCCTGTCAGTTTAGGAGGAAGGCCACATCTTGGTAGGTCAGGGCTAGTACATTCCACAATGGCTAGCCTCTGATCTGTCCCGGTTCGCACTTACCTGCAAGAAGAAATACTCACTTTTAAAATTTCTTCTCCAGCGTTACCATCTCTGTTGTCGGCAGCTGAAGCCAGCGCGATCCTCTTCTGCGTCTTCTTCTCCCAGAATGCACCTGCACCGGCCCCTCTCGTCACTTCCGGTGTGGCGCTGCATTCCTCCACAGCTTCTGGGCATGACCAGAAGCTGTTTAGCAAGGAATGCGGCGTCGCACCGGAAGTGATGAGCGGGGCCGGTGAAGTTGCATTGATTCCTGGGAGCGATGACGTTAAGCTCCCAGGAATCATTGCAAACTGGAAGTGAAGGCGCGGGCCGCGGCCGCCGAGGGTGGAAGTGGAAGAAAGGTGAGTATATCTTTCTACAATTACAAGGTAAGTAAAAAAAAAAAAAAAAAAAAATCCTAACTATCCATTTCTGTTTCAGGTGAGGAAAAGCAAACGGATGGCCACAAAATCTGTTATGTCGATTTTGTGGCCGGAACTCCGCTTTAACAGCTTCATATGACATCTGGGGCTTTAAGTAGGGATATCTGAATGATGCTTGCAGCTGCAGGCATCATTCAGATATAATTTACCTCAGCCAGCGATTCCATGCACCATAAGGAACAATCATAGCAATCCTCCGGTGCTTCTACTGGCTCGCCCGTTCACCAGCGGCAGAAGTACACCATAGAGACTGCTGAAGACCAGATGGTCGTCGGCAGTCTCTATGATTCTCGGAGGCTTGGGTGCAACGTTATGATGTCACGCCTGGTTGGCGGTTGTCAATACTGCTGTGATCTCAGCTGAAGACCCAAGATCTCTCCATAAAGAGGACCTGTCAAGCACTATTCCTGGTACAAGGGATGTTTACATTCCTTGTAATAGGAAAAACAGTGATCTAAAAAGAAAAAAAAAAATGTAAGTGAAAAGTGTAAAAATAAAAAAAATAAATAAAAAAAAAACAAAAATAAAATAAACAAAAAAAAAAAAATTAAAGTGCCCCTGTCCCCGCATGCAGAAGCGAACGCATGCGCACATATGTAAGAGTCGTTCAATCCATACATGTGAGGTATTGTCGTGAGCATTAGAATGAGAGCAACAATTAAGACCTTTTCTGTAACTCTAAACTGTTAAAGCATTGCCTATGGAGATTTTTAAGTACTGAAGTTTGGTGTCATTTCACGAGTGTGAACAATTTTAAAGTGTGACATGTTAGGTATCCATTTACTCGGCATAACACCATCTTTCACATTATACAAAAAAAATTGGGCTAACTTTAGTGTTTTTTTTTCTTTTAATTCATAAAACTTTTTTTTCCAAAAAATACACGTTTAAAAAATTTCTGCGCAAATACTGCATGACATTAAAAAGTTGCAATTACCGCCATTTTATTCCCTAGGGTCTCTGCTAATAAAATATATATATTGTTTGGGGGTTCTGAGTCATTTTCTAGCAAAATAATTATGATTTTTACATGTAGGAGTGGAGTGATAGAAAGATGAGGGATAAAGTTGTAGAGAAATGTAACCACTTCCATTCGAGGCCTTGTCTGGTGTGTTCCTTGGCCTTCATGATGCTGTTTGTTCACTAAGGCTCTCTAACAAACCTCTGAGGGCTTCACTGAACAGCTGTATTTATACTGAGATTAAATTACACACTGGTGGACTCTATTTGCTAGTTAAGTGACTTCTGAAGGCAACTGGTTCCACTAGATTTTAGTTAGAGGTATCAAAATAAAGGGGGCTGAATGCAAATGAATGCCACACTTTTCGGATATTTGTAAAAAAAAAATGTAAAAATAATTGAACATTTTCCTTCCACTTCACAATTATATGCCACTTTGCGTTGGTCGATCACATAAAATCCCAATAAAATACATTTACGTTTTTGGTTGTAACATGACAAAACCTACCAGAAACTGTTTTTATTGTGGGTGTATAAATATTGTTGTGGCAATTTTAATAATATTTGTGTGGACATTTTTTTAGGATGTGTTTTTAGTTAAATTGCCATTATATCTCCCAATGTCTGTTTACTGGTAATCGCTATGCACCCTGAATATGGCTTTAACTGGCATTGAGGAAAGACCTGTAGTTGTGGAAACCTTCCATTAAATGGAGACTGCACGCTACTGCATGATTGAAATACTGCTGCTATTGTCCTTTGCAGATAAAGTCTCATTCACTGGAATAGTAGCATAATCACTATCAAATAATTTTTTAATGTAACATCAAGGAATAGATTGAAGCCAAGGATTGTATAGGGAGGGCTTTCATTGTGCTTTCGGGGTTGTTTGGCTGCACGGGCTAGGTCGAAATGAACGTGTGTACTTTGGGCCGTCTACGTGAAGCGGGTGATAGCGACACACTTGTTTCCGCCTTCGTGTGAGGAGTAGATACTGAAACCCGCCCCACGTTTGGCCGTGTAAAGTAATCGGAGTTGGGGAGGGTGTGGGGGGTTGATGAGCCAGGTTGAGGTTTTCTAGCTGACCGGCGAAGGGCCGGGTAAAATAATCGGAGTCCGGAAGCAAGCTGACACTGTCAAAGCAGGCGCCTGGCAGTGTTGCTCCTAAACCAGGTGCGAAAGATTCCAATCGTCATAGGCAATGGTTCGTCCATGCAAGAGGGGAAAAACGCAGGCCCCCCAAATTAGCCAAACAGCTTCACGGTACATGGATCTGCATTTGGGCTTGGGCCATGAGACCCCTCAGGAAGTGGCATAAGTGGTCCAAGGGAACCAGTTGGTGCATCCCTTTGGAAGGTACCTTTAATGTCTGGAGATGGGAGAAGTTCATTAATGAATTTAGGACTAGGCTCCAAACAACAAAGATGTAGCATAATTGTGGCTTCAGAGATCTATTATGGTCAATCAGCAAGGCGTACATAAGGCGGTTTCTGTCCCCAAGAACTGCATTATGTATACTTGGCCAGAGGATAGCCAAGTCCAGCGATCCGGTGAGGGAAGTGGAAAAAGCTCTTTGTGGGATAACTTTACTTAGCTTCAGTGTCAGCAGATCTGCTTTGTCTATCACTGTCTTTCCTGATTCACAGCCTGTTATTGACTCCGCTTTCTTCGGCTCACAGTACAGACCTCGATACTGTTAACACCCTTTCACCTCTCACTGTCTCAATCTCTCAACAGCCTGTCATAACACCTAAACCCTCTCCTTCCAACTCTGTGGTAAACTATGGCCTCTTTTCAAGTGGGGACTTACAAGCGTTGTGTGAGTCAAGGGGGATTCCAGTGAGGAACAGAAATCGTGTGGAGTGCTTACAAGCCCTAAGAGACTTTGATTCCAAGGTCCCTTCCCTGTATCCTTCCCTGGGGAATCTCATGTCAGAAACAGTTTTGGGTGAAACTTCATATTAATTCACCGATGAAGCCACCACCTCCACGATACACCCCTGCTTTTGACCCCGGTACGTATCCAGTCCGGGGACAACAATTTGAAGGCGCCCCTGATGCTAACAGAGAGAAAACAAGTGGGGATAGAATAGTGTGGCACGTCCCTTTTACACCCTTAGAGATCAGGAGCATCCTGGCTGACTTGCTGGACTATCAGACGAATGCGCGGGGATTCGCAAGAATTTTTGGGCAAACTCAATTTAGTTACGGCATGAGCGGAATGGAATGCACCCAGATTCTGAGAGCTAAGGTGGGAGATGAGATGGCAAATACAATAATATCTTGTTGTCCTATTAACACCCAGGAGGAGACATCAGGGGTAAAGGAATTTTGTGTGGCAGTCGAGGGAAAACTTCCAGATCTGTATGGTGCTACCTCCACGACTAATGTGATGAAGTTGGGCCAAAATTCAGCCATCCATCTTATGCTAAGAGCCAAATATTTAGAGGGGATCCACATGAAAATTCGAGATCAGCTATTATTAGCTAGACCCCATGCCTGCCATTCTGTCTACTCTCACTGCTATAGAAAGGGAGATGGATCGGAAGAGGCAAGATAAGACATCCAAGGTTTTTGTATCCCAGGCCACCTGCCCGCAGCGAGCCATAGAACGTATCTCAGAGCGCTCGCCTGAGCAAATACGCAGAGGGCCCAGAGATATTACCCAACGCAGAGAGAAACGGGTTTGCTATAGATGTGAAAGGTTAGGGCACTTCAGGCGTCATTGTCCGACCAACACGGCTGGTCTGGGGGGTAAGTTGCAATTTATTACGGAGAATCCGGAAACCCCAATGGTAGGTACATAGTTACATAGTTTGTGAGGTTGAAAAAAAAGACATCAGTCCATCCAGTTCAACCTATGATGTGTGTGTTTGCTGTTAACCGTACATTGTATACCCCTGTATGTTGTGGCCTTTAAGGCGCCCATCTAATAGTTTTTTAAACTATTGATGCTCCCTGCTGATACGACTGTTTGCGGAAGAGAATTCCACATCCTTACTGCTCTAACAGTGAAGAACCCCTTACGTATTTTAAAGGTTAAACCGCCTTTCCTCTAGTTTTAGTGAGTGGCCGCGTGTCTTATTGTATTCCCTGTCTCTGAATAGTTTGTTCCTTATGCTAGGGTCACCAGTACAGTATTTGTACATTGATATCATATCCCCCCCTCAATCGTCTCTTCTCCAGAGAGAATAAGTTCAGTGCTTGTAGTCTTTCCTCATAGCTGATGTCCTCCATTCCCCTAATTATTTTTTTTGCCCTTCTCTTGACTTTCTCCAGTTCCAGCACATCCTTCCTGAGGACCGGTGCCCAGAACTGGACAGCATACTCCAGATGTGGCCGGACCAGAGTCTTGTAGAGAGGGAGAATAATCTCTTTATTTCTGGAGTTAATCCCCTTTTTTATACATGCCAGTATTCTGTTGGCTTTGCTTGCAGCGGCTTGGCATTGCATGCCACTGCCAAGCCTGTTGTCTACCAGTAACCCCAGGTCCTTTTCCATCCTAGACTCAACCAGAGGTTCCCCCCCTAGTGAGTAGCTTGCTTTCTGTTTTTTGGCACCCAAGTGCATTACATTACATTTTTCAACATTAAACCTCATCTGCCATGTAGTTGCCCACCCCATTATTTTGTTCAGTTCCGCTTGTAAGGTTTCCACATCCTGCATAGAAGATTTTGGCATGCTTAGTTTAGTATCATCCGCAAATACTGAGGTATGGTCGGCAACGACAATAACTCCTCATAGGGCGTTGGTAAGCCGGTGTCAGCCCACATCAATCTATTCGTTAAGGACTTAAAATATCCCCTCCCTTGCCTCATTGACATTGGTGCAGCTAAAACTGTCCTAAGATCTCAAGACCTTAGAGGCAAGGTTCCCCTTTCAAGGGAGACAACTCCCACCGTAGGTTTCACGGGCCAGACAGTGTCTTTGCGAATGAATGCACCTCTCCATTGCAGGCTAGGACAGCACACTGAAGCCGTTAGTTCTGTACTGGTATCGGATGATGTTCCCCCTAATCTGTTAGGAGCTGACATTTTGTCAGAAATACAGGCAATTATCGAGTACACTCCAACAGGTATTGTGGTAAGCAGCGCACAGTCGGATGAACGCTTATGTATGATGGTAGCACTGCCATACCTAACTGAACCAGGCTGTTTCATTGAGTTGGATGTGTTGGCTGAGGTGGACCCGAAGCTCTGGGCGGTTGATAAGTTTAACGGAACAGGGCACCCCTGACCGGGTACCTCCGTTGACAGATGCTCCAAGTGCTTTCCAAGGGCTCCAAGCACTCCACCAGACACCGTAACCACTTCCGACCCCACGAACCGCCGCAGCTTGGTTAGGGTCTTGCAGTCTCCTACCCACCCTGGACCTACGACAAGGCTTCAGGTTCCTGTGGGTGAACCTCTCTTTCCCCAGAGAGTGCAGCAGAACAAGCTCTTATACAAGCTCTTACAAGAGCTTAGGGATTATCCAAGGGAGTATGGAGGACATAGCAATCCCTTGTAGCCGATTCCCCAAATGAGAGACAGGACTCTAGATTGAGGGTGAAGTAACTCTAGAATAACTTTATTGAACAGACTTATATACAGTTTTCACCCACATGGTTACCACCCAGGTGGACCTTGTTGAAGACTGGACGTAACATTCAGCATGCAATAGGAACAGAGCTTTATTCTCTCATACAGTGTACACAAAAATATACAATGTGGGACAATCCCCCCTCCCCCTTAGCATCCAATCCACATACCTATATACATCCCATAATAAGTTTCTCTTAAGGCAGACAGACAGAACAATGGGAGGTCAATAACACTTAACAATGCGAAAGGGCAATCCACATTCCCTCCCAATACACAACAAATGGAAAACCTGTCTGACATTGAAAGATATGTAACATACACAGCATTTAGGAAGAACAGATTTCATGGCAAATGGGAAAAGATCTTTATATTCCTATATGGAGATATTGCTGGCAAATATGACCGTCCCATCTGAAGCAATTCAAACCATTAATTATCTGTTGTTAACTTCCAGTGACGGTGAATACTGTCACAAGAAGTATGATGTGGGGCTTTGAATAGGCTCATTGTCAATGATGCTCATTTGGTGCCTAACCCACATACCTTGCTAGCCTCAATACCCCTGACAGCAAAATTTCTCACGGTCATTGATCTAACCAATGCATTTTTCCCAGTACCACTGGATCCCTGGTGCCAGTACCTTTTTGCTTTTACATTCCATGGTCAACAACTAACCTGGATACGCTTCCACAGGGGTCAGTAACCAGTCCCTCAGAATATAGTTGCAAACTTAAGCTTGTGTTGGATCAATGGACCCCAATGGATTCAGAGGTTGTATTGCTGCAGTATGTGATGATCTGTTGCTCTGTGGTCCCAAACGGGAGGCCTGTTATCAGCATACTTTATCATTGCCTAATCATCTGGCATCCACAGGCAATAAGGCTAGCAAGGAGAAATTCCAGTTCTGCAAGGAGAAGGTTGTATTTTTAGGTCACTGCATTTCTCAGGGTACCCGACACCTAACCACTCAGAGAATACAGACATTGAGGGACCTCCAGAGACCTCGTAACACCCGACAACTGAGAGCCATTCTCGGACTTGTCAATTACTGCAGAGATTGGATCCCCAACATTTCATCCAAACTGGGGCCTCTTTATGAGTTAACCTCACAAACACCGTTCCAATTGACTGATGACGACTGGGCAATCTTACAGGATCTGACCCAGGAACTTTCGAAAGCTCCTACTTTAGGTCTGCCCAACTTTGACCTCCCCTTTTTCCTTTTTTGTCATGAAAGCAAGGGTCATGCAACCAGAGTATTGACCCAAATACATGGTCCCCCATGGTCCTCTTAAAAATAAGATCTCAAAAATTATGGCTGACACTAAAATGCCATGGCCGGATGTCTCCCCGTTGCTCTTTATTCCATCAGGAATGCCCCTAGACAGCCCCATGGATTATCACCTTATAAGGTGTTGTTTGGGAGCCCACCTAAAACTTTACTGTACTTTCCTCAACAGCTATTATCTTTACATTCCCAGCTGACAGGGTATGTGCAGTCCCTGCAAAGGGAGCTCCAAAAGGTCCATCACAGGGTTCAGGAGTCTCTTCCGGACTTCCCCTTTCTATTGATCCTTTGAATGTATACATGTGTGTGATTGGTTGTACAGTACAGTTGTCCCCTCCTACTGTAATTCCCTTTTTCTTGACTATAAATAAACCAAGGCTCTGCTCTGAAGCAGAGACTCTTTAGTTGGCATCGATTTGACATAGCGTACGCCTGATTCCTTCTTTGTCGCCAAGCGCTTGGCTTTCTTTATACAAAAGAGCTGTACATTGTACTTTTCAATACAAGGGATTAATGGCGCTTGGCACGTATTTCCACAAGTGTGGTTTTCCACGCAGTGAAGTTTTTATAGCGCACCGAGAGAATTTCTATGCCCCATTAATTTCCCCCACAATATGATGGAACAGGAGAAGTGGGTGGAAGACTCTCAATATGGATAAATATAGATGTGCACTTGGATATTGTTATTTTCCTACCCCTTTTCCTAAATTAATATGTCAAAATTTGGTAGATATGTGTACTGTCCCATACAATATTACTAAAATCAACCAAAAAGGAAGAAAATTACATACATATGCGTAAAAAATACACACACACAAATATATATATATATACACAGTTGTGTTCAAAATTATTCAACCCCCCAATGCTGTAAAGGGTTTTAGGGAATTTAGTGTACATTTGTAATTGTATTCAGAATTAAATCCTACAAGGACTTCTTAAAGAACCATATGCAACTAAAATGACATCAATTGGTTTTGTAATACAGTAGTAAATGTTTCTTTTGTGAATGCTTCATTGACACAATTATTCAACCCCTTAAAGACTACCACTCTGAAGAACAGAGGTTCATTGAAGTGTTTTCAATCAGGTATTGAAAACACCTGTGGATGTCAGGGAGCAGCAATAAAGCCTAATAAGCATCAATTAGGCAGCTTTAAAATGACTGTGATACTCAGCTCCTTCTAGACATTTACTGGTGTGGTTACAAACATGGTGAAGTCAAGAGAATGGTCCAGGAAGACAAGAGAAGAGGTGATTACTCTTCACAGGAAGGGCAATGGCTATAAGAAGATTGCAAAGATGTTAAACATACCAAGAGACACCATGGGAAGCATCATTCGCAAATTCAAGGCAAAGGGCACTGTTAAAACGCTACCTGGTCGTGGCAGAAAGAAGATGCCGACTTCGACTGCTGTGCGCTACCTGAAGCGTGGAGAGTGGAGAAAAGTCCCCGTGTGACTGCTGAGGAACTGAGAAAAGATTTGTCAGATGTGGGTACTGAAGTTTCTGCTCAGACAATACGGCGCACACTGCGTAATGAAGACCTCCATGCCAGAACTCCCAGGCGCACCCCCTTGCTGTCTCCAAAGAATAAGAAGAGTCGACTGCAGTATGCCAAAAGTCATGTGGACAAACCACAGAAGTTTTGGGATAGTGTTCTGTGGACTGATGAAACAAAATTAGAACTGTTTGGGCCCATGGATCAACGCTATGTTTGGAGGAGGCCTATGAAGAAAAGAACAGCTTGCATACTGTGAAGCATGGCGGGGGGTCAATCATGCTTTGGGGCTGTTTTGCTTCTGCAGGTACAGGGAAGCTTCAGCGTGTGCAAGGTACCATGAATTCTCTTCAGTACCAGGAGATATTGGATGACAATGTGATGCAGTCCGTCACAAACCTGAGGCTTGGGAGACGTTGGACCTTTCAACAGGACAATGATCCCAAGCATACCTCCAAGTCCACTAGAGCATGGTAGCAGATTAAAGGCTGGAACATTTTGGAGTGGCCATCACAGTCACCAAACTTAAATCCGATTGAGAACCTCTGGTGGGACTTAAAGAAAGCTGTTGCAGTGCACAAGCCTAAGAATGTGACTGAACTGGAAGCTTTTGCCCATGACGAATGGGCGAAGATACCCGTAGATCGCTGCAAGACACTTGTGTCAAGCTATGCTTCACGTTTAAAAGCTGTTATAACTGTAAAAGGATGTTGTACGAAGTACTAAGATTGAATGTCACTTGGGGGTTGAATAAAACTGATAATGATGTGAGCACAGAAAAGACATTTGTGGTTATTTCATTATAAATGTTATGTTATGTTATATTTGTCTGACCTACACGTGCCTCTTTGATTTAATTGTAAGCAGGATGACTGAATGATCAAAAATCAATGTCAAACTGGCCAAAACAATCAATTTCAGTGGGGGTTGAATAATTTTGAATACAACTGTATATACATATACAGTGGGGATCGAAGGTTTGGGCACCCCAGGTAAAAATCTGTATTAATGTGCATAGCCAAGAAGCCAAGGAAAGATGGAAAAATCTCCAAAAGGCATCAAATTACAGATTAGACATTCTTATAATATGCCAACAAAAGTTCGATTTTATTTCGATCATTGACACTTTCAAAATTACAGAAAACAAAAAAATGGCGTCTGCAAAAGTTTGGGCACCCTGCAGAATTTATAGCATGCACTGCCCCCTTTGCAAGGCTGAGACCTACCAGTGTCATGGATTGTTCTCGTCTGGGAAGACCAGGTGATGTCAATCTCAAAGGTTTTAAATGCCTAGACTCATCTGACCTTGCCCCAACAATCAGCACCATGGGATCTTCTAAGCAGTTGTCTAGAAAACTGAAACTGAAAATAGTTGACGCTCACAAAGCTGGAGAAGGCTATAAGAAGATAGCAAAGCGTTTTCAGATGTCAATATACTCTGTTCGGAATATAATTAAGAAATGGCAGTCATCAGGAACAGTGGAAGTTGAAGCAAGATCTGGAAGACCAAGAAAAATATCAGACAGAACAGCTCGCAGGATTGTGAGAAAAACAATTCAAAACCCACGTTTGACTGCATGATCCCTCCAGAAAGATCTGGCAGACACTGGAGTTGTGGTACACTATTCCACTATAAAGAGATACTTGTACAAATATGGTCTTCATGGAAGAGTCATCAGAAGAAAACCTCTTCTACGTCCTCACCACAAAAATCAGTGTTTGAACTTTGCAAATAAACATATAGACAAGCCAGATGCATTAAGGAAACTAGTTCTGTGGACCGATGAGGTTAAAATTGAACTTTTTCGCCGGAATGAGCAAAGGTACATTTGGAGAAGAAGGGGCACAGAATTTAATGAAAAGAACCTCTGTCCAACTGTTAAGCATGAGGGTGGATCAATCATGCTTTGGGGTTGTATTGCAGCCAGTGGCACAGGGAACATCTCACGAGTAGAAGGAAAAATGGATTCAATAAAATTTCAGCAAATTTTGGATGGTAACTTGATGCCATCTGTGAAAAAGCTGAAGTTAAAGAGAGGATGGCTTCTACAAATGGATAATGATCCTAAACACACCTCGAAATCCACGGGGGATTACATCAAGAGGTGTAAACTGAAGGTTTTGCCGTGGCCTTCACAATCTCCTGACCTCAACATAATTGAAAATCTATGGATAGAACTTAAAAGAGCAGTGCGTGACAGACAGCCCAGAAATCTCAAAGAACTGGAAGACTTTTGTAAGGAAGAATGAGCAAAGATACCTCAAACAAGAATTGAAAGACTCTTGGCTGGCTACAAAAAGCGTTTACAAGCGGTGATACTTGCCAAAGGGGGCAGTACAAGATATTACCTCTGCAGGGTGCCCAAACTTTTGCAGACGCCATTTTTTGTTTTCTGTTATTTTGAAAGTGTAAATGATGGAACTAAAATCTAACTTTTGTTGACATATTATAAGAATGTCTAATCTGTAATTTGATGCCTTTTGGAGATTTTTCCATCTTTCTTTGGCTTCTTTATGCACATTAAAAAACCTCCCCACAGCATGATGCCAGGTGATGAGCAGTACCTGGTTTCCTCCAAACATAATGACGCTTTTTTTAGGCCTAAGAGTTCAATCTATGTTTCATCAGACCAGAGAATTTTGTTTCTCATGGTCTGAAAGTCCTTCGGGTGTCTTTTGGCAAACTCCAGTTGGGCTGTCATGTGCCTTTTAATAAGGAGTGGCTTCTGTCTGGCCACTCTACCACAAAGGTCTATTTGGTGTAGTGCTGCAGAGATTGTTGTTCATCTAGAAGGTTCTCCTCTCTCCACAGAGAAACACTGGAGCTCTCTCAGAGTGACCCTTCAGGTTCTTGGTCATCTCCCTGACTAAGGCCCTTCTCCCCTGATCGCTCCGTTTGGCCAGGCGACCTGATCTAGGAGTTCTGGTGGCTCCAAGCTTCTTCCATTTACAGATGATGGAGGCCACTGTGCTCATTGGGACCTTTAATGCTGCAGAAATTTTCCTGTACCCTTCCCAAGATCTGTGCCTCAATACAATCCTGTCTCAGAGGTCCACAGACAACTCCTTAGACTTCGTGGCTTGGTTTGTGCTCTGACATGCACTACTAACTGGGGGACCTTATATAGACAGGTATGTGCCTTTCCAAATCATGTCCAATCAACTTAATTTGCCACAGGTGGACTTAAATCAAGTTGTAAAACAACCTTAAGGATGATGAGTGGAAACAGGATGCACCGGAGCTCAATTTTGAGTATCATGGCAAAGGCTGTGAATACTCATGTATGTACATGTGGTGTTTTACTGTTTTAATTTTTAATACATTTTCAAGGATTTAAAACAAACTTCTTTCACATTGTCATTATGGGGTATTGTTTCTAGAATTTTGAGAAAAACAATGAATTTAATCCATTTTGAAATAAGGCTGCAACATAACAAAATGTGGAAAAAGTGAAGCTCTATGAATACTTTCCGGATTCACTGTATGTATGCATACACAGATCTGCATAAATGGAGTACAGGTCTGGCCATCAACGGTAATAAATTTTGATACATGAACATAAACATAGCATGTTGATTTCCCCAATCATACATTTAGTAGTGTGGATGTAATGACACCCAATAAGCCCCACAATGTAATGCATGCAGAGTCTATTCATCAGATGTCCGGTCCATATATGGAGCCCTGACTAATAATAAATATGTTTTATCAATAGAACCAAGTACATACTGTAACATTGACAATACTTCCAGTCAAAAAAACCTGACTCAAGAACCTGAAATGCTTACGTTTATAGTTTCCGCACAAAACACATTCAAAGTCTTAGCAGAATTAGAACACAGAGACCCCCCCTCATACAATTCATACCAGTCCCTGTAACACACCTGTTAATCCAGGACTTTTTTAGGAGCACCCCTAAACAACTTTAAAAAAAAGAAAAATAAGAGAAGTGGAAGAGGAGAAGGTAAACAAAAGAAGAAAAATAGAACAGATCGTACCTCCCATGATCATAGGTGTGCACAGCCTATTGCATTAGGGTGTACACCTCAAAGCTCAAATACATATGTGTTTGTGCGTGTGTGTATATATACTGATAGCGTCAGTAGAGCAATTGACGGTGTCAGTAGGGCAGTGGATGGTATCAGCAGAGCAGTGGACGGTGTCCGTAGGGCAGTGGACGGTGTTAGTAGAGCAGTGAATGGTGTCAGTAGAGCAGTAAATGGTGTCAACAGGGCAGGAATTGGTGTCAGTAGGGTGTGGATGGTGCCAGTAGGGCAGGGATTGGTGCTGGTAGAGCAGTGGACAGTGTCAGTAGGGCAGGGATTGGTGTCAGTAGGGCAGTGGATTGTGTCAGTAGTTTTTATTTTTTTTTTTTTACAATTACATTTTTTAATTTGTTTTTTTTTTTTTTACAAATTACAGGAGCCCTGTAAGAAGGATTAAGTGAAATATCAGGGGTTTAAACTCTTCAGTTAGACCTGGTAACCTATTAAGGCCCAATAATTAACATAAACTACATGGCACTATGTATCATTTTCACTAGTTTAACAAGAACAGAAGGGTTCACTCATCTACCTCTCCAAGAGGGTCATACAAACAGAGAAGGCCAAAAACAAAACAAAAAGAGGGAGAGGGAGTGAAAAAAAAAACATAATATCAGCCAGTGGAAGAGCTTACTATGCTTACTATGGGTATGACAACTACCATACAGGGACAGGGATATGGCCCGGATCACACTGGAGACCTCAGCATATAGAAAACCAGGGGAGACCATAGACCAGGTAATATACCAGCTGCCCTCCACTGCTAGTCTGAGTAGAACATACTATGCCCTAGTGTGGATTGATGAAGCAGTTTTATCAGCCTCGAACATTGCATTGTATTGATTTTTATTAGTCCTTCATTGGTCCTATATTGGTTTTTATATGTATATATATATATTTTTTATGTATATGGTTTTAATCATATGCCTTCACATTTTTGTACGATACTCTAACTGCATGATCGATATATGCTATTGTATATCATCCCATTGGAGGACTATTACCAATGATGACATGAGGGGGAGTGTATTGGTGCTCAGGCCACTCCCCGGGGGAGGGGATACTCCCACCTGGGGGTGGGGACTGGACCACTGCCTTATAATTTAAACCAAGGAGATAGCCATGACACAGTGGCTCTGAGGAAGAGGCTGGGCCTCGAAACGCGTCAGCCATCATCTCATCGGTCATGGACAATTATATGGACTGACCCGGACATTTGAGCAGTTTAGCTCGATATGCTTTACTTTCATCTACGTCTGTGAGTAGTAATTTTTAATGTTACACAATAAAGCCTGTTATTGAGGATAATGCGCTAGGTCGGTGCGCCCTCTTTTTGTTTTCTTTGCTTCTAGTGAGCGATACATGCCTTAGCAGCGTTCAGCAAATGTACTGTCAAAGACTTTTTGTAACGGCGTAGGGGGACCGAGTTTAGATGTAAAAGATATCCCAAGGGGTCCGTGCCAAGGTCAACAGATGTCAGTTTTTTGAGCATGCTCCCCACAGAGCAGCTCCCCACAGAGGGCACTGCCAAAAAATGTGTAGGAGCGTGCCAGGCTCCTTTTTACAGCGCCAACAAAGCTTGGAGACTTGGGGGTAAAATATGTTAAATAAAACCGGAACCCTATACCACCTAAATAAGAACTTAAAGCCCTGTTCCTGAAAACGGTTAGCAATATATGATTTATGAGCAAGAAAGAGAATCCTGTTGATTTGTTGTTTTGAAATAGAGATTTGTAAATCTGACTCCCACCGGCGAATGTATGAAGGGATGTACCCTTCCGGAGGTGCAATAAGCCATTTATTTTAAAACTGACAGTGAATGTGGCACATAGTGGCCATCCGCACAGAGATGCTCAAAAGTTGTCAATTGCATCTGGTATGGACTTCAGAAAATGAGAAAATTGGTAGGCTAACCAAGCACTCAAGGGGGGCTGGGCAAGAGTGGAAACATCTCGAGTGGACAGCCATCCTTGAGGGGTGGAAAAATGCATACATCTGGTCCTACCTAGTCCTGACAGACAGTATCTGTCTATTGTCAGAGCCAGACAGAAATTGGGGTTCTGGATCAGCGGTGTCAGTGGGATAATAAAGGGAGAAGCCTTTTGGGGAAAAAGTGTGAAAAATTACAGAGATCATGGCACCAATGATGGGGTGAGACTTAAGTGATTTTAAAGTCTCGTTTTTCTTTTTTAAAACACACATTTTATACTTATCTGCTCTGTTGCAGTGGATTTGCACAGAGCAGCCCGGATCCTCCTCTTCTCAGGTCCCTCTTTGCAACTCCTGGCCTCTCCCTCCTATCGAGTGCCCCCACAGCTAGCAGCTTGCTATGGGGGCACCCGAGCCGAGCTGCAGCTCTGTCTGTCCATTCAGACAGGGAGCTGCTGTTTGGCCCTGCCCCCTCCCTCTCCCGATTGACTGACTGACTGACTTTGATTGACAGCCACGGGGCCAATAACACCGCTGCTGTGTCTCAGCCAATCAGGAGGGAGAGTTCTGGATGGCTGAGAGATTCGTGGACATCGCTGGACAGAGATCGGGTTATGATGAGTATGAGGGGGTACTGGGGAGGCTGCTACACCCAGAAGGTTTTTTATGTTAATGCATACAATGCATTAAGATAATAAAAAAAAAAGCCTTCTGACTTTACAACTCCTTTAACCCAATGGTAAACTTTGGATGTGACCCAGGGAAGGGCAGATAAGGCAATTGGTGAGGCATGTTGTTCAATTTGAGCCCACTGTTTTACCTGAGGGCATCCACACCATGTAACTACCCTGGACAGATGTAAAGCTCTGCAGTATGATAAAAGGTCAGGTAAACCAATTCCACCCTGTTTAAATAGGACAAGCAGAGAGTGAGGAGTTCTAGCCACTCTGTCACTCCAGGTGAATTTAGTCAGCAGGCCCCTAAGTGAAAGAAAAAGAATTGGGGAAGTTTAATAGGTAGAGCCTGAATGAGGTATAAGATCTGAGGAAGTGCTGTCATCTTAAATGCATTACATCTACCAAGCCATGTGAGAGTAAGGGTTTGCAAAGTTGGAAATGCAAAAATATTTTTAATAACAGCAGTTGAAAGTTGGTCTCCTATAATGAGGCAGGGTCCAAAGTAAGTTTGACACCCAGATACTTCATAAAGGACTGGGCCCATTAGAATGGATAAAGATGTTGTAACATATTAATACAATCCTTGTAGAGAAAAACGCTCATGGCTTCAGGTTTATTTTATAATTTATGTAAAAATTTTAAAAAATGTGTCCATAATGGGCAAAGAATTTAAGCAGTCATGGTAAAGAGGACTCTGTAAGAAAGAATAGGAGATCATCTGCATAAGCAGTAATCTTGTGCTCCACATCTGAGACCCGTAACCCTCGAATCACTGAATCAGATCTGACTGTGCAACAAACGGTTCAAGGGATAAAGTAAAGATTAATGGAGAAAGGGGACAACCCTGTGTTGTCCCATTGGACAGGGGGAAATACTCTGAAAGTATTTCCTTGACCCGGACTTCCAGGGTGAGTTGTGTTTATAGTGCCTGAATCCAAGACTGCATGCGTACACCCAAACCAATGTGAAGTAAAGGGGACTGAATAAACTTCCAATCCACCTGATCGAAGGCCATTTCTGCATCGGTCCATAGAATCAATGTGGGTCAGGCCCTCGAGCAGGCAGAGTGGATCAAATCAATCGCCCTCGTGGTGATGTCCCTGGCCTCACTCTCGCCGACAAAGCCCATCTGATCAGTATGAACCAGTTGAGGGATATATGGCAGAAGCCTATTTGCTAAAATTTTGGAAAGCATTTTCAGATCCACATTTAAAAGAGCAATAAGGCTGATAATTCCCACATTGAGTATGGTCCTTGTCAGGCTTCGAGATACTATATTGTGAGCCCTCAGTGTATCTCCTGGGAGTTCATGATCGGATGAAATGGTGTTAGAGGCTCATACAAAATAAGGGGAGAAGCCATCTCGGAAGGTTTTGTAATAGCTAAGAGTTAACCCACCCAGGCCCGGGGGCCTTGCCTGTTTTAGAGAAAGTAAATACTAGGTATAGTTCCTCGCTCGTTATGGGAGCTTCCATCTCCTCGCAAGCCCCCATAGAAAGAGAGAGCATACCCCAGGAAGCGAGAAAAGTAGAAATCAAGTCTGCAGGAAGGGGTGAATGCTGGGATTCAAGGCTATGAAAACATTTGTATTCCTGAGCAATGGAGGTTGAATCTGTCACCTTAGTGCCAGATGAGGAAGTAATTTGAGTGATTAGAGATTTGGATTGTGACCCTCACAGGGCCCTAGCTAGAAGGGTGGCAGGTTTATTTCTGAACTCATAAAAAGTCTGTAGTGAGGCAAAGAGAATAGTTCTTTCTGTGTCTGAAGAGCGAGGGATCTTTTGTCGATGGCCTTAAGCTGTTTAATCCATAGGAATAAAGAGGCAGTTTCAGAAAGCCACACTTTTTTGATCCTTGCACCAAGTTTAAGAAAAATTCCTCTAATGGTACATTTATGCACCTCCCACAGTATTGTTGGAGCTGTCTCAGGCTGATTATTCAAACAAAAATAAGCAGCTAATGCTTGTGACACTTCAGACATGGTGGTCGTGTCCTTTAACTACTTCTGGACTGGAATGACCAGGCCATTTTTTGCGATATGGCACTGCATTAATTTAACTGACAATTGTGTGTTCATGCGATGCTGTACCAAAATAAAAATGATGTCCTTTTTTCCCCACAAATAGTGCTTTCTTTTGGTGGTATTTGATCACCTTTGTGGTTTTTATTTTTTTGCGCTATAAACAAAAAAATTACCGTAAATTTTGAAGAAAAAAAATGTTTTACTTTCTGCTATAAAACACAAAAAAACACAAAACTAATTAAAAAATCAAATGTTTTCTTCAATTTAGGCCAATATGTATTCTGCCACATATTTTTGGTAGGAAAAAATCCCAATAACTGTATATTGATTGGTTTGTGCAAACGTTATTGCGTCTACAAACTAGGGGACAGATTTGTCATTTTTATTTTTTAATTATTTATTATTTTTTACCAGTAATGGCAGCGATCTTTAGTGGGACTGAGACATTGCGGTCGAACACCTGACACTTTTGAGGGGAACAGAAACTACAGTAATCAGTGCTAAAAATATGCACTGTTACTGTACTGACACTGTCAGGTAAGGGGATGCTTTCTGTGTGGGGGGATTTACGTATTCGATGAACATAGAGATCTGCGTTCCTAAATAGCAGGAACACAGGATCCCTGTGTTCATCTCTGACAGAATGGCGGTCTACCTTATTTACATAGGCAGACCGCCATTCTGTCTCTATAGGTAAAGCATCCCCTTGGAAGGGAATGCTTTTTAACTGTGTAGGGGATGTACTTATTTATAAACATAGAGCAATGCCAAGCTGCTGCAAGCAAAGCCAACAGAATACTGGCATGATATCTTATCTTGTACCAAAACCCCTGAAGAAGCGGATCCAATTGTCCGCGAAACATGTTGGGTAGATGCCAGGTGCTCATCTGACCACCGGTTATTGTCCTATGTGTTCATATTAATTGCCTGTTTTTTGCCTGTATGTCAACATTGGATACAATGATAGATGTTTTGCACTCTAATTGTATGTCTCAGCTGTATGTTTTTTGTGATTTTAACTATGTAAAATAAATGTATATATTTTATACAAAACAGTCGCATACTTTCCAGGTCTACAGTACCGTTAAAATCCCACCAGCCCTCCTTTCCCACTCCCCCACCACCCTCTTGTCCCGTTCTCCTTCCCCCACTTTTCCGTTTTCCCTCCCCCCCCCTTTTTTTCTTTTCCCCTTCCCTTATCCCCCCTCCCCCCCTTTCTTCCCCTTTTCCCCCCCTTTCCCTTCCCCATTCTGTGCCTTTTTCCCACCCTCCCTGTCCCCTTTCTTCCCCTTTCCTTCCCCATCCCTTTAATGTGAAACATAGTCACAGTGTTTTTGATCTTCCACCCAGATCTTACACAGACTATTTTTCCTTGATTTAGTATCATTTGGGATGTTGGTACGTTTTCATTAACTTATAACAAACACCAATCTCTAAAACTAAAAGATTACTGGCATGTATAAAAAAGGGGATTCACTCCAGAAATAGAGATTATTCTCCCACTCTACAAGACTCTGGTCCGGCCACATCTGAAGTATGCTGTCCAGTTCTGGGCACCGGTCCTCAGGAAAGATGTGCTGGAACTGGAGAGAGTCCAGAGAAGGGCAACAAAAATAGTTAGGGGAATGGAGGGCATCGGCTATGAGGAAAGACTACAAGCATTGAACTTATTCTCTCTGGAGAAGAGAGGATTGAGGGGGGATATGATATCAATGTACAAATACTGTTCTGGCGACCCTAGCATAAGGAACAAACTTTTTAGAGAAAGGGAATACAATAAGACACTCACTAAAACTAGAGGAAAAACGGTTTAACCTTAAAATACGTAAGGGGTTCTTCACTGTCAGAGCAGTAATGATGTGGAATGCTCTTCCACAAGCAGTGGTATCAGCAGGGAGCATCGATAGTTTAAAAAAACTACTAAATGGGCACCTTGGAGACCACAACATACAGGGGTATTCAATGTACGATTAACAGCAAACACACACACACATCATAGGTTGAACTGGATGGACTGATGTCTTTTTTCAACCTCACAAACTATGTAACTAAGAGATCTGCGTTCCTAAATAGCAGTAACACAGGATCCCTGTGTTCATCTCTGACAGAACGGCGGTCTGCCTTGTTTAAATTGGGAGCAATTGCAGGTGGCCGGTGGACATTGCATCCGCCAGACCCGCTGATTAGCTCCCCCTCTGGCCATTACACAAAATGGCGTACAGGCACGTCGTTTTGCGTAATAGAGCCAACCTGTCGCAGTAAAAGTGTGGTGCCTGGTCGGCAAGTGGTTAACAGCACTTCATTGAGTCTCCAGAAGGAAGTCCTTGAGACCCTGATAGCCAAGTCTTGCTTCATATGGACAGGGCTATGATCAGACAACAAAATGGGATCAATGGGTGTTGCGCGGACTCCAACCTGTTTTTATAGGGGGAGAAAAAAATAGTCAATTCGGGAATACGTTGAATGAACATTGAAGAGAAACGTGTAATCTCTGACATTAGGATGTTGAAGGCACCATATATATCTAGAAACTGGAGGAGATGAAGTTCCACCTTCAGTCGTTTCAAATAGGAGTATGACAAATGGGATGCATCCCTTAAGACATCCAACTATGGGTCGTAAACAAAATTGAAATCCCCCCTAGAGCCAGCATGCCGTTGCTATGTTCTAAAATCAAAACAACCAACCTCCTAATAAAGAGAAAATGGTCCGTATTCAGAAAGTATACATTGATCAATGTTACCCGGGTGTCTCCGATCAAGCCCTTGACAATCAAATATCTGCCCTGTTCGTCAGCAATGTGAAGGCCTGGAAGCCATGAAATAGACCTTGCCAAGAGGATACAAATGCCCTTGGCTTTAGAGATAGGTGATGGGCTTTGATATACCACAGGATATGTGCTATTGCACAATTTAGGAATCTTTCCAACCTGAAAAGGTGTTTCTTGGAGAAAGACCTCCTGGCTACGCATCTTTGTCAGATCCCTAAATGATCTGGACCTCTTTTCGTTGTACGTTGAGACCCTTCACATTGGGGTTCCCTGACAGGGGTGTTGGCTTCTGCCGGGGAAGGGGAGGGCGCCATGATCGTTGTCCCTGGGGGAAGAGGGATAGGGTGACACAAAAAAAATACAGAAAGTGAAGATCGAAAAAAAAAAAAAAAGAAAGTAGGCCGGAGCCTTACTGAAAAGACAGTAAACTAAAAAAAACTAAACTCTCCCTAACTAACCCAATGGGACTGGGAGAATTCTACGAGGGGTTGTAAGAAAGCACCACCCGTAACTGAGGCGCATTCCCTTGGGGAATAGCAATGAACCAAATGTGATCACGCAGTAGTGGATCAGATCAATGGAATCCTCAGTGGCCACAGAAGGCACACAGAATCTACCTCTACGGGAGGGGTGGAGAGCTCATTGGCTCCCCCAGCCCCCCTCATGCTAGAATAAAACAAAGACCACCCGCCACCACATCGTGTTCCACTGTGGTCAGTCACTAACCCATCACATGTAATCTAGATAAATAATTGTGGTGAACAGTAGAATATACAGTGGGTACGGAAAGTATTCAGACCCCCTTAAATTTTTCACTCTTTGTTATATTGCAGCCATTTGCTAAAATCATTTAGGTTCATTCTTCTTCCTCATGAATGTACACATAGCACCCCATACTGACAGAAAAACACAGAATTGTTGACATTGTTGCAGATTTATTAAAAAAGAAAAACTGAAATATCACATGGTCCTAAGTATTCAGACCCTTTGCTCAGTATTTAGTAGAAGCCCCCTTTTGATCTAATACAGCCAGGAGTCTTTTTGGGAAAGATGCAACAAGTCTTTCACACCTGGATTTGGGGATCCTCTGCCATTCCTCCTTGCAGATCCTCTCCAGTTCTGTCAGGTTGGATGGTAAACGTTGGTGGACAGCCATTTTTAGGTCTCTCCAGAGATGCTCAATTGGGTTTAAGTCAGGGCTCTGGCTGGGCCATTCAAGAACAGTCACGGAGTTGTTGTGAAGCCACTCCTTCGTTATTTTAGGGTTATTTAGGGTGTGCTTAGGGTCATTGTCTTGTTGGAAGGTAAACCTTCGGCCCAGTCTGAGGTCCAGAGCACTCTGGAGAAGGTTTTTGTCCAGGATATCCCTGTACTTGGCCGCATTCATCTTTCCCTCGATTGCAACCAGTCGTCCTGTCCCTGCAGCTGAAAAACACCCCCACAGCATGATGCTGCCACCACCATGCTTCACTGTTGGGACTGTATTGCACAGGTGATGAGCAGTGCCTGGTTTTCTCCACACATACCGCTTAGAATTAAGGCCAAAAAGTTCTATTTTGGTCTCATCAGACCAGAGAATCTTATTTCTCACCATCTTGGAGTCCTTCAGGTGTTTTTTAGCAAACTCCATGTGGGCTTTCATATGTCTTACACTGAGGAGAGGCTTCCGTCGGGCCACTCTGCCATAAAGCCCCGACTGGTGGAGGGCTGCAGTGATGGTTGACTTTCTACAACTTTCTCCCATCTCCTGACTGCATCTCTGGAGCTCAGCCACAGTGATCTTTGGGTTCTTCTTTACCTCTCTCACCAAGGCTCTTCTCCCCCGATAGCTCAGTTTGGCCGGACGGCCAGCTCTAGGAAGGGTTCTGGTCGTCCCAAACGTCTTCCATTTGAGGATTATGGAGGCCACTGTGCTCTTAGGAACCTTAAGTGCAGCAGAAATCTTTTTGTAACCTTGGCCAGATCTGTGCCTTGCCACAATTCTGTCTCTGAGCTCTTCAGGCAGTTCCTTTGACCTCATGATTCTCATTTGCTCTGACATGCATTGTGATCTGGAAGGTCTTATATAGACA
The DNA here is from genome assembly GCF_965119305.1 of Pelophylax lessonae. Lineage (NCBI taxonomy): Eukaryota > Metazoa > Chordata > Amphibia > Anura > Ranidae > Pelophylax > Pelophylax lessonae. The sequence continues at coordinate 134,375,638 of NC_138773.1, forward strand.
GGTGTGTGGCTTTCCTAATCAAGTCCAATCAGTATAATCAAACACAGCTGGACTCAAATGAAGGTGTAGAGCCATCTCAAGGATGATCAGAAGAAATGGAAAGCACCTGAGTTAAATATATGAGTGTCACAGCAAAGGGTCTGAATACTTAGGACCATGTGATATTTCAGTTTTTCTTTTTTAATAAATCTGCAACAATGTCAACAATTCTGTGTTTTTCCGTCAATATGGGGAGCTGTGTGTACATTCATGAGGAAGAAGAATGAACTTAAATGATTTTAGCAAATGGCTGCAATGTAACAAAGAGTGAAAAATTTAAGGGGGTCTGAATACTTTCCGTACCCACTGTATATATAAAATCATTAGGGCACATAACTGAAGTGGGACACGCACCCCCCATCGCCTCGTAAGAATGAAGCAGGGCTTGCTAAAAACGCAACTAATAGAGAACTAAAACGAGCCACTAGGCAGGCCAATAGCATACCAGTGGAGGGGAGCACACCAGGTAAGCCCCTTAGAAAAAAGCCCAATATAACCCCCAGAGACACCTAATGATGAAACTGGGGTGCAGACATGTATAGGTGCAAACTCAGTTACTCTGGTCCCAGCAGCGGTGGGAGTGGGTGTCATACATAGTTACATAATACTTGAGGTTGAATAAAGACAACAGTCCATCCAGTTCAACCTGTGTAGGTGTGTATGGCCGTAATTATCTCTCATACCCCTTAATGTTCTGAGTCTTGAGATGTACGTCCAAGAGTCTTTTGAAAGTAGCCATACTTCCTGCAGTAACTATCTCTTGTGGTAGAGAATTCCACAGTCTTGTAGCCCTAACAGTGAAGAATCCCCTACGTTGGCTGAGGTTAAAACGCTTCTCCTCTAATCGCAATGTATGTCCTCGTGTCCTCATGCAATCCTTGCGACTGAATAGCTTTTTTTCTATGCGGAGATCACCATTGAGGTATTTGTAAATTGCTATCATGTCCCCTCTCAGGTGTCTCTTCTCCAGGGAGAATAAATCAAGCGATTGTAAATACTCCTCATAATTAAGGTCTTCCAATCCCCTAATCATTTTAATTCAAATCTGTAAAGAAAAGTGCACGCAACCTCGGGCAATAACGCTTTAATAAAGGACAATAAAACAGTACATTGGAATTGCACTCACACTTTTCCTTTAAGACAATCGCTTTACAGCATTCCAACAGGAGCTACTCACTCCTCCCGTCCCTCCAGATGGTGACTCTGCGGTCTCCTCATCCGCGGCTGCCACTGCTGTATCCCCGCTCTCCTTCACTTCCTGTGTTGCCTGGTCACCGGATGCCGGTTCTAGTGCGCCTGCACACTATACCGACGTGATCTACGGCGCCTCAGGAGAGCCTCAGCCAAAGCCGGAGCCACAAGTTGTACGGAGCTGCGAGGTGGGGGATTCAAGGCACGGGTGCACTGCCTCTGCTGTTACTACGGACAACGCGTTTCGGAGGCTGAGCCTCCTTCCTCAGGTCCCACCTTGCTTCCTGCTAACGCCCCTCCCTATATACCCAGGATACCATCGGCCCTAATTATTTAGTTGTGTATTCTTAACCGCTTGCCGACTGCGCACAGTATATTTACTGCGGCAGTCGGCCCCGGCCAGGCAGAGTGACGTAGGTCTACGTCGCTCGCCTGTCACTCCTTCCAGAGCCAATAGCGGGCGGGTGCGCGCCCGCTGAGGCGCGCGCCCGCCTCGGCTCGTTCACGGAGGAGTGCGGGAGTGTGACTGGCGGACCCGATGTCCGCCGGTCACACTACGATCGCCGGTACAGCGGGAGAAAGACAGAGCGGCTTATGTAAACAAGCCGCCTGTCAGTTCTCCCTGTGTAAAAGTGAAGATCAGACAGTTCTACTATGTAGAACTGTTGATCTTTGTTTTTACACTAGTAGACCTGTCCCTGCACAGTTAGAAACACGCCCCTAGGACACACTTAACCCCTCCCTGTCCAATACTGTTAACCCCTTCCCTGCCAGTGTCATTTTTGCAGTAACAGTGCATATATATAGCACTGATTACTGCAGTAATGTCACTGGTACCCCCAAAAGTGTCAAAAATGTCAGTCAAGGGTCCGATCTGTCCGCCGCAATGTCGCAGTACCGCAAAAAAAAAATCGCAGATCGCCGCCATTACTCGTTAAAAAAAAAACACCAAAAATGACAAAAATCTTTCCCTTTGTTAGTAAACGCGATAACTTTTGCGCAAACCAATCAAAATACGCTTTTTGCGATTTTTTTTTAGGTAGCGTAAAACAAATTGGCCGAAAATTTTAAAAAATTGATTTTTACATTTTTTTTGGGGGAATTTCATATAAAAAAAAGTGAAAAATATTGTTGTTTTTGCAAAAATTACGCTCTTTTTTTGTTTATAGCGCGTGATCAAAAAATCGCACAGGTGATCAAATACCACCAAAAGAAAGCTCTGTTTGTGGGAAAAAAAGAACGTGAAATTCGTTTAGGTACAGCGTCGCACGACCGCGCGATTGTCCGTTAAAGTCACGCAGTAAAAAATAGCAAAAAAAAACCCCTGGTCTTTTAGCAGGAAAATCCTCCGGTGGTAAAGTGGTTAAAGGGGCCAGTTACCGATAATTTTAGTTGCCCTTCTCTGGACTTTCTCCAGCTCCAACACATCCCTTCTGAGGAATGGCTACCAGAACTGGACAGAATACTCCAGATGTGGTCGGACCAGAGTTTTATAAAGTGGAAGGATTATAGTTTTATCTAGGGAATACATCCCCTTCCATAAGGAAGGCTAATATAAGCATGCTACTATTCTGCCGGCCTTGGCAGCTGCAGCATGACATTGCATGCTATTGCCAAGTCTATCCTCTACTAAGACTCCCAGATCTTTCTCCATTTTTGATTCCCCCAAAGGTTCCCCCCTAAAGCGTATTGTGCTTTTAACCCCCCAAGTGCAAAACCTTACACTTCTCCACATTAAACCTCATTTGTCATGTAGTTGCCCACTCTGTTATTTGGTTCAGGTCATTCTGTGAGATATCTGCCTCATGTTGTGAAGTTATTGCCCTGCCCATTTTTGTGTCATCCGCAAAAACTGATGTTGAGCTACTGATCCCATCCTCAATGCGATTTATGAATAAATTGAACAAGATTGGTCCCAGGACTGATCCCTGGGGGACCCCAACTACCACCCCAGACCAGTCTGGGTATGCGTTATTGAATACCACCCTTTGGACATGTCCTTTTAACCAGTTCCGTATCCAAGAGCACACGTTGTGGTCGATGCCTGCAGACCTTATTTTATATATTAAGCGTTTGTGGGGAACTATATCAAACGCCTTAGCAAAATCCAGGTACACCACATCCACTGGTCTCCCCCTATCTAGCTCACAGCTCACCTCCTCGTAGAATGTTAACAGATTGGTTTGACAAGAACGCCCATTTGTAAACCCGTGCTGATTAATGCTGATGATGTTGTTATCTTTAGCAAACTCTACGATATAGTCCCTTATCATCCCCTCCAGAAGTTTACATACCATCGATGTCAGGCTGACCGGTCTATAATTTCCCGGGACGTGCCTCTGCCCTTTTTTGAATATCGGTATTACGTTAGCTTTCCTCCAGTCCCCTGGTACATTTCTTGTCATAATGCTGTCAGCAAAGATCAGGAACAGTGGTCTAGATATAGTTTTACCAAGTTCTTTGGGTACTCTCGGATGTACGCTATCCGGGCCTGGTGATTTATTTGTGTTAATTTTATCTAGCCTTTCCCTGATTTCTACCTCTGTTAGCCATAGCGGCAAGTCCTGTGAAGTACTACTAACCATACAGTCATGGTCAGTGTACCCCTCCTTTTCCAGTGTAAAGACTGAGGAGAAACAAGAATTAAGCACGGTTGCCTTCTCTGTGTCCTCTGTAACCATCCTCCCATCGTCGTTAATTATGTGTGCAACATGCTCTGACCTAGTTTTTTTGCTGTTGATATATTTAAAGAATTTCTTTGGGTTCTTTTTACTATCCTCCGCTATTTATCTCTCAAAGTTGATTTTAGCCATTTTGATTTCCCATTTACATTTATTTGATTCTTTGTATTGCTGGAAAGCCGATAATGTGCCCTCCGATTTATAATTCTTGAAGGACATTTTTTTTCCCCCTGATATGTTTTTTAACATTATAAACAAGCAAAAAATTGGGGGAGCAAACCCTGAACATGTATATCTAAAGCCGGTGCAGCTATGGACCAAGCGACATGTATATTAAAAAAGAATAGCGCACACATGCAAAAGAAATGACTATCAAATATGGAGACAATCCATAAATAAAAATGGGGATTTAGTCCCACCATATGGCCATATCATGCTCAAGCCCACCACTGCGTCAAAGTACCCCATTATCAGTGGGTCCTACACTATCCATAAAAAGGGGGTGAATCCAGCTTGTTTTTTTGCTTGTTTATTATTTATTCAGTCTGACCAGACTTCTGGGGTTGAGCACCCCACCCCCCACACACACCTGTACTCTATCAGTGTCCACTATTAAGTAGATATAGGAGGAGTCCCTGGTAGTGCATTAGCACATCTATCCCAGCAAGGAGTGTTGTCTCCAAGGGTTGGAGAGGCTGGATTCACCCCTTTTTTACGGATAGTGTAGGACCCACTGATAATGGGGTACTTTGACCCAGTAGTGGGCTTAAGCACGATATGGCCATATGGTGGGACTAAATCCCCATTTTTATTTATGGATTGTCTCCATATTTGATAGTCATTTCTTTTGCATGTGTGCGCTATTCTTTTTTAATATACATGTTTTTTTTAACATTACTGTTTAGCCAGCCAGGTTTGGCTTTGTCCCTTTTAAATTTATTTCCCATAGGAATGCACTGCGAGATGCATTTATTTAAAATATTCCTAAAGCATTCCCATTTTTCCTCCATGGTCAGTGTTCCCAGGGTTTGGTCCCAGTTTACCTTCTCCATTATTGAGCACAATTTGGGAAAGTTTGCCCTTCTGAAGTTTAGGGTTTTTATGTTCCCCTCTTGCCTTGCTTTATTGGTATTTACGCTAAATGTGATCATCCTGTGATCGCTAGAACCCAGGTTGTCCCGGACTCCTACATCTGAGATTAGGTCTGGGTCATTAGTGATTAATAGATCCAGCACAGCATTTCCTCTAGTTGGAGAATCCACCAACTGAGACATGTAGTTGTCCTGTAAGGTTTCCATGAAGAGATGGGCCTTCTGTGAGTGTGTAGTCCCCTCATCCCAGTCAATGTCGGGATAATTAAAGTCCCCTAATATGATGACTGATCCCAGAGTTGCCACTCTACCCAACAGTGATATAAATTCCAGCTCTACCTCCTCCCTTTGGTTAGGTGGTCTATAACAAAACCCCACAATTACTTTTCCCTTTACATCTTCCCTATGGAGTTCTACCCACATGGATTCTAACTCCGTACTCATCCCTTCCATAATATCACTCCTTTCCACCACCCTTACATTATTCCTGACATAGAGACATACCCCTCCCCCCCTCTTTTTCCTACCCTGTCCTTCCGATACACAGAATACCCTTGGATATTGGCCAGCCAGTCACGAGAGGGGTCGCACCAAGTTTCTGTTATTCCCACAAGTACTATGTCCTCCTCATGTACTAACATTTCCAACTCATCCAATTTATTAGCTAGGCTCCTGGCATTTGCACATACCCCTCTTATTATTGTAGAAGTTGATAGTGATTGGCGCTTACTTTTATTCCGGTTTGGTTTGACTTTTTCCCGCACAGTCCCCCCCCTATTAGACCTTATGGACCTGCTGTCGCTGCTGTCCTTCGATCCCTCCTATCTGACTCTACCACCGAGCCCTCCCCCTCTTCTCCTAGTTTAAAAGCCCCTCCAACTTGGTGGCCATCTTTCTCCCCAAAAGAGCTGTACCATCCCCATTAAGGTGCAGCCCATCCTTACTAAAGAGCCGGGAGCCGAAAGTCAGCCCAGTTCTCCAGGAACCCAAACCCCTCCTTCCTACACCAGTTCCTCAGCCACTTGCTCCTTCTGCCTCTCTGGTGTGGCTCGAGGTACAGGCAGTATTTCAGAGAAAACCACCTTGGAGGTCCTATTCCTCAATCTATTCCCTAAGTCCCTGAAATCGTTCTTTAGGATCCTCCACCTTCCTCTTACTTGGTCATTAGTGCCCACATGCACCATGACCGCTGGGTCATCCCCAGCACCGCACAATAATCTGTCTACCCGATCTGCGATGTGCCGAACTTGAGCGCCCATTAAACAACATACTGTCCGGCTTCCACGATCGTTTCGACAGAGTGCCCTCTCTGTCCTCTTGATAATTGAGTCCCCCACTACCACAACCTGTCTAACCTTTCCTGAGACAAGGCCCCCCTCCTTCCTGGAGCTGCCACTCCCCTGGCAGCTGGGGGAGGGCGCCTGCTCCAGCACTGTCACCCTTGAGCTGATATCCCCATCAACATGCAACTAGGCAAATTTGTTAGGGTGTATCAACTCCGGACTGGCCTCCCTAGCGCTCTTCCCCCTACCCTTCCTAACGGTCACCCAACTGCCTACCTCTGATGCCTGTGTCTATTCTACTCCTCCCTCCTCTATACCGGCCCCTGCCAGCGCCTGATAGGTAATGTTCAAGCTCCTTTCCAGGTTGTTGATGCTACGCAGTGTTGCTACCTTGTTCTCTAGATCCAGGATCTGAGCTTCCAGAGAAACAAGTCGCTCACATCTTGCACAGTAGTATTCGCCCTCGATTGGTTCATCAAGGAACGCATCGCCAATCCTGTCGGACATTATTACCCTCTACTCTATGGGGATAATTAGTAACGACCTGCTATTCCTTACCTACACTACCTCAATCTCCCCTGGTACTAAACCTGGGGTACTCACCAGTCTCTAAGGTACTCACCAGTCGCTAAGGTACTCACCAGTCCCCCCCAAGATTCAAGAAAGTCACACGCTACTCAATCGCAAAAAGTCACATGCTACTCGGTCGCAAAAAGATACACGATACTCAGTCGCAAAAAGTCACACGCTACTCGGTCACAAAAGGTCACGCGCTACTCAGTCACAAGAGGGTCGCACGCTACTCAGTCACAAGAGGGTCGCACGCTACTCAGTCACAAGAGGGTCGCACGCTACTCAGTCACAAGAGGGTCGCACGTTACACGGCTGCAAGAAGTCACATGCTACTCAGACACCAGAAGTCGCACGCTACTCAGTCACCAGAAGTCGCAATCTAATCAGTCACCAGAAAGTCGCACGTTTCTCAGTCACCAGAAAATCGCATGCTACTCAGTCACCAGAAAGTTGCAAGGAATATGGGTCGCAAGAAAGTCGCACACTACTTGGTCACAAGAAGGTCACACGCTACATGGTCAAAAGAAGGTCACAGAAATTACAGTCACTTATGGTCACCTTACAGTTACAGTTCACAGTTTTGCAGACAGTCACAGTTCACAGCCCACAATCAGTGCAAGCTCCCAGTCACATAGTGTCCCCCCCTCAATCAGCCGATCAGTCCCCTATTCGCGATTCTCCCTCCTCCGCCGCTGTCACCGTTCCGTTCCTTGAGCTCCCCCCGCACCTGACACCCGGCTTCCCCCGCACGTGTCACACGCGGCTCCTCCTCTTCCCTCCTCTCACACACAGCTCCCTGGCGGCTGGCTTCCTCTCTCACACACACACGTGCTGCTCAGCTTCCGGGTACACTCTCCTCCTCCTCCTTCCGGGTTCACAAGTACGGTATTTTAACATGGAGGAGCAGGCAGGTGTGATCTAGGTTACTAACTCATGGTGCCCCTCATGAATGTCGGAGTACTGGATTGGCAGGTCCAGCAGATAGATGAGGTGGTTGGGGCTCCCCAGGTCTGGGTTCTCTAGGACGAGATGGTAGTGAGTGAGACCATGACATGCTCCAGTTGTCATCAAGCCAAGCCAGCCAAATAGGAACTTCCTCAGGAGCCGTGCCAAAAAAACTTGAACAGGTCTGGGAGCTGAGAAGACGCAAACTGAGTAAAAGAGGTGTTTTGCTGCTGGATTATTAGGTAAAAGGGGTAACTATATAAATGCAGCTAGGTTCCAAGACTAGAAAATAGATGGGGGGGTATCTATCCCTAAAGGACAATGCAAGAATCAGCAGTGGGATGGAGAGGGGAATTGGGACTATACGATAACCAGAGCTAAATGAAAAAACTTGGAAGCGAAATAGACCAGAAAAGAAAATGTATATGAATATATAAAAAAAATGTATAAAGTTTATTCAGACATTCATTAAAACACCTCAAATGAGGAAACATAGGTTAACAACCAATTAAAATATTTGATCACATAAGGTACCAAAATAGCAATGCAGAGAGAAAGAACTTTAATACATAAAGGGTGATGCTGAAATTGGTGGACACATAATTTCAGCATCACCCTTTATGTATTAGAGTTCATTCTCTATGCATTGCTATTTTGGTATGTGATCTAATGGTTGTTAACTTCTGTTTCCTCATTTGATGTGTTTTAACAAATGTCTGAATACAATTTATATATATACTTTTTTTTATATATTCATATTTTTTTCTGGTCTATTTACCTTCTCAAGTTTATCCATTTACCTCTGGGTATCGTATAGTCCCAATTCCCCTCTCCATCCCACTGCGGATTCTTGCAGGGTAACTCCATATGTATGTTGCTCCTGCATCATGGATCACCTCCAGGAGGGGACGCACCATGTCCTGCATCCGACAGTATGAGAGGAGAGGTCTGAAAAGACTTGAATCTTTGCTGCCGTCAAAGTCCAGGGTACCCCGTTGCTATGCTCTCCTGAGTACGGCCTCTTTAATCTTGTAAAAATGTACGTGGCAGTGCATGTCCCTGGGTGCATCTAGAGGGCTCAACTGAGGCAAGGGCACTCTATGCATCCTGTCCAACTCCAACTCTACATCGTGAGGTTGGTCCAAGAGAGTATTGCACATGGATTGGATGGAGGCCCTGAGATCAGTCTCTGTTGTGGCCTCGGGAAAACCCCTAAAGCATAAATTGTTCCTTCTACTCCAGTCTTCTGCGTCTTCAAGTCGCAGAAGTATGGAAGTGAACCAGTCGTGAGAGGAGGCTGCTGTGTCCTCGAGCGTTGTCAGGTGGAATATGATGGAGGTAGGGGTCTCCTCCCTGACCGCCGCTATGTTCTGTCACAATGCTCCCTCAATCCGTTGAGCAACTGCCTCGGGATCTGAGCATGTAGGGAGAGCCTCCAGATCTTGCCTTGTCAGAAGGGATCTGAGGATTGCTCTCAGCTCTGAGTCCAGCTGGCTCCCCTGTGCCTAGTAGTGGTGAGAGCGGCCTGATTCAGCAACAGAGGCAGCACTAAAGGGCTGTGGTGCTAGGATCAGGGAAGGAGTGATCTGGCTGCTTTCCCCACCTGCGTCAGGTCCAGGACCATCTCCGCCATGACCGGGCGCTCAAGCTGTGAGTGAGCCATGGCTTGTTCCAGCGTCATCTTGGCAGGAACCCGAGCAGAGGGATGGAGAAGAATGCAGAGGGGTCCGGTGGGGCGAGATAGCGATGAATACCCATGGTTTTCAGGAGCCGGCAAGGACCCACTTGCCTTCTGCCCCTGGTTATACAAAAACAGTGGAGATTGGGAAGTTCCCCAAACAACCTGAGGGATGCAGAGCTCAAGAGCTCAGCCGCTGCTCGGCACCATGTGTCTGCTCAAAAAAAAGGGAGGATTTATTAACAAAGAACTATATTCTGGACCCGCAGGGTCTTACAGGGACTATGTTACCCATCCAACATACTTATCTAAAGACCAAATGCAATTTTTACCCAACCCATGCAAAAGGCTCATTTATAGAAATGTTTTACTAAATGACTTATTATGACAGCTTAACCACTTCTCGCAAACTGACGTACCTGTAAGTCGGCTTGAAGAAGTGGTTCTACCAGGGTGATGCCTGCAGCTATCAACCCAGTATAGTCTTTTAGAGCCGGTGGTCGACCAATGCGGTTTAGCAGCCACTCAGCTGTCCCTCCCACCTCCTTCCACGCTCTGCCCGGGTCTCCCGTCCCATCCAACTGGCACATCCGCCGGCTGGTTAGAGTCCCGAACGAAGCCCGATTCAGCTTTGATCAGGTCCCTGATAAAGTAACCTGAAGGCAACAGATAATTGGATTAAGATAATCAAGTGCCTAGGACTCCAAGGCAAGTTAACCAGGGAATAGGGAAGTTTAGCTAATTAGTTGCAGGTAATCTTCATAATAATGGGAAGAATGTGTCAATCAGCGCAAAACCTTAAAATCCCCTAAATAATATCAGTAACAGTTTGTATTTAGACACACACAAAAAAAAAAAATTAAATGAAACAGATATAGTATCTGTGTCAGTGTACAACAAAAAAATATATCTCTGACCTGTTTTTCTTTATAAGATGTTGGTCTTTTTTTCTTTTGGAATATTTTGAAGTCATATGTTTTACATGGATATTACATACATCGGGTTATGAAATGTGATATAATTTTTAGCACTTTATACAAAAAATTTTCAGGATGCTGGTCAATTTTCTCAAATTTGCACTTTTTTGAGATTTGCACTATGATTCACATTTTTATGTATTTTTTTTTTTATATTTCCAAATATTTATATTTGTACATTGCACATGCACTTTTTTTGCACCGGACACTTTTTTATATAGAAATTTTGTCCCACTTTTTTCTATTATCTAGAATATCGGTGCAGTCATATTGCACTTTTTTCGTTTTTTGCATGGTGTATTTTTTTAGTACACAAATTTGTGTCAGCATTGTGGTCACAATGACCAACATCTTGTAAAGAATAACGGGTCAGAGATATATTTTTTTGTTGTACACTGAAACCGATACTATATCCATTTCACTTTAAAAAAAAAAAAAAAATTGTGTCTACAAACTGTTACTGATATAATTTAGGGGATTTTAAGGTTTTGATTGTCACATTCTTCCCAACCTGGAGGCAACGTCATGACGTCACTTCCGGTTTATTCAGCTGCCAACAGTGGAGATTTTAAAAAACTGACAGTATTCAAAAATGCAGAATTTGGCGTTTTTAATACTTTTAAAGGTGGGATTTGGGGTCTTTTAGACCCCAGATCCCAACATAAAGAGTACCTGTCACTCCCTATTACTGTCGCAAGGGATGTTTACATCAAATTACGTCGCCGTATGTTTGCTCATGAAAAACAACGCATACGTAAGTCGCGCCCGCAAATCTAAATGTTGTTCAAATCACACGTGAAGTATCACCGCGATCGTCAGAGTGACAGCAATAATTCTAGCAAAAGACCTCCTCTGTAACTCTAAACTGGTGACCGTTAAAAGTCACCTATGGAGATTTTCAAGTACCGTTTGACGCCATTCCACGAGTGTACGCAATTTTAAACCGTAACATGTTAGGTGTCTATTTACTCGGCATAACATCATCTTTCACAATATACAAAAAAAATTAGGCTAACTTTACAGTTTAATTTTTTTTTAAATTCAGTTAAGTATATTTTTTCCCCAAAAACTGCGTTTGAAAGAGAACTGCGCAAATACTGTGTGACATAAAATATTGCAATGACTGCCATTTTATTCACCAGAGTCTTTGTAAAAAATATATATGGAGGTTCTAAGTAATTTTATAGCAAGAAATACGGATTTTAACAGTATTTAAAATGATTGTAATGTTTTTGTTTTTTAAATACCAAACATGTTATACTTACTTCCTCTGTGCAGTTAGTCAGAGCAGCCCGGATCGTCTTCTCGGGTCCCTCGTTCCTGCTCCTGGCCTCTTCCTCCTATCGAGTGCCCCCACAGAGACATTGTTCGGCCCCTGCCCCCCTCTCCTGATTGGCTCACTGACTGTCAGCCGCGGGAGCTAATGGTGCCGTGGCTGTATCTCAGCCAATCAGGAGGGAGAGTCCCAGGACGGCCGAGGGACTTGTGGACATTGCTGGACAGAGAGGGGTCACAGGTAAATATTAAGAGTGTTGGGGGGGTTGCTATACACAGAAGGCTTTTGATCTAAAGCCCCGTACACACGTCCCGAATGTCGGCCGAACGATCGGCTGTCTTTTGTCCGGTGCTGTCCTGTCGGCTGAAAACTGCAAAAGACTGCACATGAATTTTGTCGGCCAACAACAGCCGACTGCAGAAGTGATGTCATGTGATGGTTAACTTTCCGTGTGTTTTTTCTTTTCTGAGCATGCCCAGTCTTGCTAATCGGCTGTTTGTCGGCCGAATTCTGTACTGACTGGCGAACAATCGGCCGTTCTGGTGTTGGCCAACAAAAATTTTAATGCCTGCACAACAGATTCTGTTCGGCCGAAAAGTCGCTGTCGGTTGTCGGAAGCATCATACTAACAAGCCGACAATCGGCCGATCGTTCGGCGGCCGAATATTTACGGCCGACAATCGCTACGTGTGTACGGGGCTTAAATGCATAGAATGCATTAAGATGAAAAACCTTCCTGACTTTACAACTCCTTTAAGTGGTTTAAGTTATGTAATGAAACAAATTTTTCCCATATAAGATGCATAACCTCAATAAAGACGATACTGAACTAATTATTAGGCAAGCTGATGAAGGAGGTAGTTTAGTTTGCAAGGATAAAATCACCTATTAGAACGCCTACTATCTGATAAAATTACGTATCGCCGACTGACAAAAGACCCATTAGAAGAATATAGAACAGAAGTAAAACGCTTTATTGATATGTCGTAAGCAGATAAGATTATTATTAAACAGAAGTATGCTTTTCTATTTCGTGGCATTGCAAAAACCTTGTATTTTATCTCATTCCCAAAGTCCACAAGAACCCCACCAATCCACCAGGTAGACCCATTATTGCCTCCATGGAGAGCATAACAAATGGTCTTTCACAATACATTGATATATTTCTGCAACCCATGTTACAAGCCCTACCAGCATATATCAGAGACTCCCATCTTTTTGACACCGTCAAACACTACACTGTCAGGACTATGATAACAAATAAACATATATTTTTCATATTACATGTAAGGAATTATAAACTGCCATGGGCCTCGGTGTCAGAGTTCAATCCGTGACCTTTCCTATAAGCTTTTTCAAGAACTTTGATTTCAAGTGTCCATTGTTGAAAAGTGGTAAGCCGCTATTGACTCTTTCTGAAGATAACACCTATATCTTCTGGTCTTGAAAAGAGAATATGTTTGGAGAGGTTTGGGAGATATCGCATGCGGTCCTGAACCGTTTCCACACAATGGCAGATACTAAGAAGTTTCAGGAGAGCAGCTGTGTCATCAATTACCTAGCAAATAAACGATTGTTTCAACGATGGGAAGATAAATAACAGAGGAATCAGGAAAAGGAAAAAAAAAAAAAACTCAACTTCATTATTGTGATTATTAACTTGGACATATTAGAACTGTATCTTCAAATGAATTTAATCTAATATAATAAAGTCCAAGCGTCTCTGCGTCCAGTCCCTGTGTCCGTGGGATTGCGCTACTGCGCATGTGCCCCACGGACAGCAGTTGGGACTTGGAGCGCAGAGACTTCGGGTGGCCGGGCAAGAGTATGACGTCAGGGAAGAGGGTAAGTAAGCGTGCCCAGTAAAGTGAAGGGCGTGATCAGTGGCGCGGAGGGCGTATCAGTACAGCGGTGGGCGAGATCAGATTACCGGTGGGAGTTATCAGTGCAGCCACGGGCGTATCAGTGGAGCGGGGGGCGTGTCCTGAGGGGTATAAATTGCCGAGCGGCGGGCGGAGCGCGGCATTTCTCGGTAAGCAGCGGGAGAAAGAAGATCGCTCTACACACAGCACTGTGCTCCAGAGCCGGCTACAGCCATTGTCCAGAGGAACTACAACTCCCAGTAATCTGCCTGTATGAGGGACTACAACTACCAGCATACACTGTAATAATGGGGTCCAAATCTGGAAAACTGAACTACAAATCCCAGCAATCTGCCTGTATGAGGGACTACAACTCCCAACATACACTGTAATAATGGGGTCCCAGTCTGGAAAACTGAACTACAAATCCCAGCATGGAGTGTTCTATACTACAAATCACAGCATGGAGTGTTCTATAGATGGTTATATATATACATATATATATATATATATATACACACACACATATACATACACATATATATATATATATATAATGTACAAGTGTCTCTGCGTCCAGTCCCTGTGTCCATGGGATTGCGCTACTGCGCATGTGCCCCACGGACAGCCGTTGGGACTTGGAGCGCATAGACTTCGGGCGGCTGGGCGAAACTGTTGAAGTGGCGGGTGTGCGCGCTGGCGTGGACTTACTGCTAAGCGGCAGCGGCCGTTACAAATGGCGGCGGGCGAGCGATGTCACGCGAGACCCGCTCGGTCAGCTCTGCACGTGTCCCCGTTTTTGCTAGGGCAACAGGGACGCTATGCGCAGAGCTGGCTACGTCATGCGGCTCTCGCGTTGTTAGAAAAACAGAACAAGATAAGCGAGAGCCGCTCAGTCAGCTCTGCGCATGTCCCCGACGTTGCTAGGGCAACAGGGACACAGAGCTGACAGAGGCTCTCGCTTAACTGGAACAAGTCTGTTTTTACAAATGTTTGACCACATATGTTCTAGCGCCCGTTAATTTAACGGGCTTAATGTCTAGTATAATCATAAGCATCTACAACTTCCTTGTTCCATTTATATACCAAGAGGGGATGCAGAAATTATGATTATATGGACAATTCCCTATGGAAAGTTATATGTATCAGTTAAATAATAGTTGATGTTTCAATTAGACTTCCTACTGTAGTTCACAAAACATGTTATGATTATATTATTTACAAACATAATGACTCTAGTAGATAACCGTGTGATTTAATACATGATCTGTGTCTAACAATAACAATCCCAGGATAGTATGCATCAATTTAAATAATCCATCAATAAATCGCTTAGTCTTAATTAGGATAAACATTGTATATATATCTATATATATATATATATATATATATATATATATATATATATATATATATATATATATATATATATATATATAGTGTTAATATGCCTACTCATTAAACGGCGTTACCAGAACTGAACCTGTCAAGAGATATTACAAAAATACCAGATGGCCATGCCTGTACCATGAGAATCTGGACAGATTTTCATTTTTCTTATTACTATAAATAAATGTAGTAATGTTTATCACATATTTTTGCTATCTGACATACATGGTGGTTAGTAGAGGTATTGCATAATGACTTAACCAGTTAACCACTTCCATACCGCCTCATTGAAAAATGACGGCGGCAGGAAGTCTTTACCGATCCGGGCCGACGTCATATGACGGCAGCCCGCTCTCCCCGATGCGGAGCATGGCGATCGGGGATGAGGCACGTCCACCGGACATAGCCCATCCCCGATCAAGGTAAACAGCCAATCAAAATTTGGCTGTTTACCACGTGATCAGCTGTGTCCAATCACAGCCGGTCACAAATGTCAACAAAGTAGTGATAACTCACTGTTACCAGGCTCTCCTCCTCACACACCGATCCAGTGTGAGGAGGAGATCTGGAAACAGTGAGTTTACCACAGAGTACTGTGCAAATTGCAGTGCCCTGATTGCCTGATTACCCCACCAAATAAAGAGGACCTGTCACCAGAGTACCTGTCACCTGCCCATCTGAGTACCTGTCACCTGCCCATCAGCGTAACCAAGTACCTGTCCCCTGCCCATCAGAGTACCCTAGTACCTGTCACCTACCCATCAGAGTACCCGAGTACCTGTCACCTACCCATCAGAGTACCCGAGTACCTGTCACCTGCTCATCAGAGTACCTGCCTCCTGAAGTACTTGCCGCCTGATCATCAGTACCCGAGTACCTATCACCTGCCTGTCACCTGCCCATCAGAGTACCCGAGTACCTGTCACCCTTCATACAGCCACCATGTCCAAGTCCAAAAAGGTTTTCACTGCCGAAGAGGCCTATCAATTATTAACCCTGACGGATGAGAGCAGCGGGGAGCTCTCACTTTCCGATGCCGAAACCAATTCTAAATCTGGTTAAGAATTTAAGCCCTTTGAAGGCTTTACATTGGGAACTGAATCGGAGGAGGAAGAAGTTCGGCCTAAAAGACGCCGCACTGAAAACCAGGCAGACAGCAGCAGCGCCAATGGCCAATCGGCAAACGCCAACGGCGCTGGACCCCAGGAGGAAATGCCCAGTACAAGCACTGGAATTTCACACCAGCCCCAAAGAAGCAGAGCCCAAATGCATCTTCCGGATGCCTTGGCAAACCCATTGTGGCTGCCTTCTAGCTACAATCCCCCCCCCCCCTTCGCAGCACAGCCAGGGTTGCAGGTCAACACCGAAAATTTTGTTCTCATTGATTTTTTAAATTTATTTTTCCCTATTGAGTTCCTTCAAGGCATCATGGACCAAAGAAATATTTTTGCCCAACAGTTCATAGAGAACAACCCCACCTCATATCATGCCCGTCCTTTTGAATGGAGACCCCTAACATTAGAAGAGTTAAAAGTGTTTTTGGGCCTTATCAATACGGGGGTTACAAAAAAAAACGAGCTGCATTCCTATTGGTCCACCAAACCCATCCACCATATGCCACTTTATTCATCGGTCATGTCCAGGTCCCGCTATAAAAATATCATGCGCTTCCTGCATTTCAATGATAATTCGCAGTGCCCTCCCCAAGATGATCCCAATTTTGATAAACTATCAAATTCACCCCCTAATCGATTTCTTTTCTAGACGGTTTCCTGAAGTTTATGTCCCTGACCAAAACATCGCTGTGGACGAATCACTGGTCCATTTCACAGGCCAGCTGGCGTTTAAGCAGTACATTCCCAGCAAGAGGGCTACAGTGCCTTGCGAAAGTATTCGGCCCCCTTGAACTTTGCGACCTTTTGCCACATTTTAGGCTTCAAACAAAGCTATAAAACTGTAATTTTTTGTGAAGAATCAACAACAAGTGGGACACAATCATGAAGTGGAACGAAATTTATTGGATATTTCAAACTTTGTTAACAAATAAAAAACTGAAAATTTGGGCATGCAAAATTATTCATCCCCCTTAAGTTAATACTTTGTACGTTGTTGATAATACGTTGTTGATTCTTCACAAAAAATTACAGTTTTATATCTTTATGTTTGAAGCCTGAAATGTGGCAAAAGGTTGCAAAGTTCAAGGGGGCCAAATACTTTCTCAAGGCACTGTAGGTACAGCTTAAAACTTAACAAGCTCTGCTAAAGTAAAACTGGATATGTGTACGCCTTTCGCGTGTACGAAGGCAGAGACTCCCAGCTCCAGCCCCCTTAGTGCCCAACGTACATGGGAATAAGTGGGAAGATTGTCTGGGACCTAGCCTTCCCACTGTTGCAAAAGGGGTACCACATTTATATGGACAACTACTACACCAGTTTGCCCCTTTTCCGCCACCTGTACCTCAAAAAAACCTTGGCCTGCGGTACAGTAAGAAAAAAACGGAAGGGCTTCCCGCAGAGTCTTGTCACCACTCCATTACAAATCGGGGAATCCGCAAGCCTAAGGAACGAGGAAGTAATGGCTTTGAAGTGGAGGGATAGTACGGACGTTTACATCATGTCCACCATCCACGATGACACCTCAGTGGAAATTCAAAGACGACGCGGTCCCGTTCGAAAGCCTGGTTGTATCCACGAGTACAATAAGTACATGGGGGGGGGGTGTGGATTTAAATGATCAAATGCTGCAGCCCTATCTCCCGACACGAAAGACCCTCTTTTGGTACAAAAAAGTTGCAGTTTACTTTTTTCATTTGGCCATGTACAACGCATATGTCACCTATCAAAAGTCAACAATAACACCAATGCCCTTCCTCCATTTTATTGAAGATATTGCCACTGCCCTGATTTACCAGCAAGGATCCCCCCCAGAAATTATTAGTTCCGTTTGTGTCAGCAGACTTCATGAGCGCCATTTCCCTTACCATATCCCACCATCAGAAACTGGAAGAAGACGCCAAAAAAAGGTGCCGGGTGTGTAGCAAAAAAGGGATTAGGAAAGACACCAGTTTCCATTGTACCTCCCAACCTGGCCTATGCATCGGAGATTGCTTCAAAATCTATCACACTGCCCTAAACTTTTAGCCCATATTTCAATCAGACTGCCATTTCCCCCTTATCAATTTTTGCGCTGAATATTTCCCTGCTGCCTGAACCAACCATATCACTGACTTCCATGAGAACCGACCCTGGCCTGTATATAGACTATACCTCTGCCTGCCGTCTGCATTGTTTATCCGCCATGTTTCTGCCTTTCACGTGAACTGACCCTGGACTGTTTATCGATTATGCCTTAGCCTACCGTCTATTTCTGCCTTTTACCTGCACTGACCTTGGCCTGTTACGACCATGTTTTTTGCCTGCCACTTAGACTGATCCTTCGCTCTGCTACTGTAGTAGTGGGATTCAAAATGATACAGGAGTCTCACTTTTGTGAGGGGCTTCAGAATATAGTGTTCTGATATGAGAAAAACAGTTTTTGGTTTTCTCTGAGTTTGTAATCTCGGAACAGGGTCTGGAGTCCGGAGGCTTCAAAGCGATTTGGGTGGGAGAAGCCTCTACCCCTGTCCCCATTCTTTCCCGACCGAGGCCCTAAGTTTGATGGTTCTGCCTGCTGCCTGGACCAATACTTTGGCTGTGCTGATAATATCCCTGCCTGCACTGACCCAGGACTTTTCATGAAACATGTGCCTGTTACCTGGACCAATACTTGGGCTGCTGCCTGTACAAATTATGAACAGTATTCCTGTCTGATGCATGGACAATCCTTTTGCTGCTGCTGACCATATCCCCTGCCTACTACCTGGACCAATGCTTTGGCTGTGCTGACAATAGCTCTACCTGTACTGACTATGGACAGTATTCCTGCCTGCTGCCTGGACAATCCTTTCACTGTCGCTGTCTACGTTCCTGCCTGCTGCCTGGACCACTGCACTGCTAAAACCACAGGTAATCTTTGGTTTATCCTTTGCTCAGCAGAATGTATTTTGGTATGTATTATGCTATGTGTTAGGGGCCTTCAACAATGTGATAGGTTGTTAGGAATTTATGTGCGTGATTTATGTCCCTAGGACGCATGAAGGTGCTCCTTGGATGTTGGGCCCCTCTATATGGCTAGGCTGTGAAAAAGTCTCACACATGTGGTATTGCCATACTCAGGAGGAGTGGCAGAATGTATTTTGGGGTGTCATTTTTGCTGTGTACATGCTATGTGTTATAGAATATATGTTGGAGTGTTTGCTTTCCAAAATGGGGTCATTTTGTGGGCGTTTCCATTCTCTTGGTGCTCTAGGGCCTTCATAAGTGTAATAGGTAGTCAGGAAATTATATGTGTAATTTATGCTCCTAGAACGCCTGAAGGTGCTACTTGGATGTTGAGTCTCTTTATGTGGCCAGGCTGTGTAAAAGTCTCACACATGTGGTATCGCCATACTCAGGAGGAGTAGCAGAATGTATTTTGGGGTGTCATTTTTGCTATTTACATGCTATGTGTTGGAAATATCCTATAAATTCACAACTTTGTGTAAAAAAAAAAAAAAAAAAAAAAAAGGTTTTCATTTTTTTCCCACATTTTCCAAAAACTTGTGGGAAAAAATTACACATTCAAAAGACCCATAATGGCTCATAGAATATACGTTGGAGTGTTTGCTTTCCAAAATGGGGTCATTTAGTGGGCATTTCCATTGTATTGGTGCTCTAGGGCCTTCAAAAGGATGATAGGTAGTCAGAAAGTTTTATGTGTATTTATGCTCCTAGAACGCCTGAAGGTGCTACTTGGATGTGAAGTCTCTTTTTGTGGCCAGGCTGTGTAAAAGTCTCACGTATGTGGTATCACCATACTCAGGAGGAGTAGCAGAATGTATTTTGGGGTGTCATTTTTGCTGTGTACATGCTATGTGTTAGAAATAGCTTATAAATTGACAACTTTGTGGGAAAAAAAGAAAAATAATTTTTTTTCTTAATTTTCCCAAGAATTGTGGGAAAAAATTATAACTTCAAAAAACTCACCATGCGCTTACTACATACCTTGGACTGTCTACTTTACAAAAAGGGGTCATTTGGGTGGTATTTGTACTGTCCTGACATTTCAGGGCCTCAAGAAAGGAGATAGGCCATCAGTACATCTGGTGTGATCAATTTTCAGTAATTGGTACCATAGCTTCTAGACTCAATAACTTTCACACAGACTAAATAATATACACTAATTCGGGTTAATTTTACCAGAGATATGTAGCAGTATAAATTGTGGCCCAAATGTATGAAGAAAAATTTATTTTTTGCAAAATTTTATAATGGAAACTAAAAAAAAAAGTTTTTTTTTTTTCAAAAATGTTGCTCTTTTTTTGCTTATATCACAAAAAAAAAAAAAAAAAAACCCCAGTTGTGATCAAATACCACCAAAAGAAAGCTCTATTTGTGTGAAAAAAATGATAAAAATTTTGTTTGGTTACAGTGTAGCATGACAGCAATTGTCATTCAAAGTGTGAAAATGCTGAAAGCTGAAAATTGGTCTGGGCAGGAAGGTGGTCTAACTGCTCTGTATGGAAGTGGTTAAAGGTTATTTATCCCAACCAACGGTAAAGAAGTTCCTCCTTCTGGGTTCAGGTTATTGTCATTTTTACGGCCTTTTTGTTCCATACAAAATAAAAAGGAACCCAGATGTGACATAGGGACACACATCAACACACAGACACCCATCCATACACACTCATTCATACATCATCCATCTTGCTCCACCCCTCATTTGATGCCTGAAACTTTAACCACTTGCCGACCACCGCAAGTACATATACTGCCGTGGTCAGCCCCGGCCAGACAAAGTGACGTATCGGTACGTCACTACTTCCCGTCTCTGGCGCATGCTCCCGCGGTCCCGCCGATGGCTTGATTGGGTTCAGAACCGATTAGTCATCAGGTCCAGGCCAATGATTTTTGGCCTGGACCTGTAGATCAGTCCTGCCCAATCAGAATCCATGCTGAGCCTGTGTAATGTAAACACAGGTTCAGAAAAGACGTGCTCTCCCCTCCCATGATCCTTTTTGGATTAATCTCGAGAGGAGAGCACATCTAACTAAGTACTGCACCAAGCACACTCACATACACTTAGATAGGCACATTTAACCCCCGATCGCCCCCCCAGTTAACCCCTACACCCCCTGTCACAACACACACTGTATACAGCATATAGCATTTTCCTATATACCTGTATAAGTGTGATTTGTGACCAGGTGTAGCGCTTGCGGCCCCCCTTTTTCACTTAAAATACCGCCACCCCCCAATAAAGATTTAACCCCCTGATCACCCACGGTTAACCCCTTCCCCCCTGTCACATTGCACACTAATACAAACGTAATATACTGTTTTTCTGTATTTTGAATTAGTGCGATTGTGACTTGAGTTTGCGCTAGCGAGTTCGTTTCTGTCCCAAGGAGGTTTAGGGTCCCCGCCACCCCCCCTCAATAAAGATTTAACCCCCTGATCCCCCCTGATCACCCCTACACCCCCTGTCACAACACACACTGTATACAGTATATAGCATTTTCCTATATACCCGTATAAGTGTGATTTGTGACCAGGTGTAGCGCTTGCGGCCCCCCTTTTACATTTAAAATACCCGCCACCCCCTCCCAATAAATATTTAACCCCCTGATTCCTCCTGATCCCCCCTGATCACCCCCAGTTAACCCCTTACCCCTGTCACATTGCACACTAATAAACAAGTAATATAGTGTTTTACTGTATTTTCTATTAGTGTATTTGTGACCTGAATTAGCGATAGCGACTTAGTTTATGTCCCAAGTAGGTTTAGGGTCCCCGCCAACCCCCCCAAGATTTAACCCCCTGATCCCCCCCTACACCCCCTCTGACAACACACATTGTATACAGTATATAGCATTTTCTATATACCCGTATAAGTGTGACTTGTGACCAGGTTTAGCGCTTGCTGACGTTCATTTTATACTTAGGATACCCGTCACCCCCTCCCAATAAAGATTTAACCCCCTGACCCCCCCCTGATCACATCTAGTTAACCCCTTCCCCCCGTCACATTGCACACTAATACACATGTAATATACTGTTTTACTGTATTTTGTATTCGTGTGATTGTGACTTGAGTTAGCGCTAGCAAGTTCGTTTCTGTCCCAAAGGAGGTTTAGGGTCCCCGCCACCCCCCCAATAAAGATTTAACCCCCTGATCGCCCCTTCATTGTCCTGTCACAGTGTCACTTTTATAGTGTACAGTTTTTTTTCTGATCACTATTATTAGTAACACAGGTGACATTAGCTAGTGTTAGTGTCAGTCTAAAATAGCGCAGATCCCCGGCGCATAGTTAGAAATAACCCCTTGATTACCACACACACACACACACATACACTTTGATTACTAGTATAGTGTTTGAACAGATCAATATCTGATCAGAACTATACTAGCATCCCCTTATGTTTAGGGTTCCTGCCAGCACCTGCTTTTAACCCCTCTACTCAGCCCACCCCACCCAGGCAAGTGTAGTAATCAATATATTACTGTCACTTACAAAAAAACACAACACACAAAACCGCTGTGTTAGCAGAGTCAGGCCTGATCCCTGCTAGCATTAGCAGTTTTTTTTTGGTAGCGCTTGAAATAGTCCTTGACAACCAGGTGCTTTTATTACCTAGTAGTCACACTACTGTATCGGTAAATTTAGTTACCAAAATGTCCAAACGTTGGTAGTAGTAGTGGAGAGGCTTACAGTATATTGGCCATGTCAAATGAGAGCGATGGGGAAGCCTCACTGGCAGAATCAGGGTCAGTATACGAAGCGGATGACGGCAGCGGCTCCCTGACAGATAGCTCCGTCAACGGATGGGTCCCTGTTAGACCCAGGCGTACCCAACCCCATTCTGGAGTTGTTGAGATGCAGGAATCGCAGGGTGCTCGTATGGAGCAGAGTGTCGGTACTACGGCCGCTTATCCTTCTGGTGGCCTGACAAGCACCAGCGGCCTAGTACACCCTGGACCTAGTACAACCAGTACTGCAGTATCACTTGGTGACGTGGCGAGTCCCATAAGTGCAGTTGAAGCTGGTGCGGTGGCTAGCATGAGTAGTGGCCCGCAGCCACCGCGTATTCGAAGACAAGCCCGTAAAGCCCATAGTGCCCTCCCTGATGCGCTGGCATATCCCAATTGGCAACCCACTGATTCTACAGCGCCAGTACTTCCCCCATTCACTGCCCAACCTGGAATCCACGTGGAGACAGCTGGTTTTACGCCCCTGAACTTTTTAGAGCTGTTCTTCACGGAAGATCTTTACGGATCTATTGTGGATCAATCAAATTTACACGCACAACAATTTATCGTCGCCAACCCAAATTCGCCTCTTGCCAGACCATTCGGCTGGAAACCTATAAGGGTTCCCGATTTTAAAATCTTTCTGGGCCTTTGCCTGAACATGGGCATAACCAAACAGAGTGAATTGCGGCTATATTGGTCCACTAGCCCACTTCACCATATGCGCATGTACTCTGCCTCCATGTCCATGGCGAGATACAAGCAAATTCTGCGATTTTTGCATTTTAGCGACAATGAAATCTGTTGTCCTCGGGAAGACCCTGCATATGATCGGCTCCACAAAATTTGGCCCCTCATAGACCACTTCAATCAGTGGTTTGCAGCCTTGTTTACGCCCGAACAAGTTATCTGTGTTGGCGAGTCCCTGATTAAATTTACTGGCCGCCTTGCTACGAAACAGTACCTCCCCAGCAAGCGTGCCAAGTACGGGGTCAAGCTGTATAAACTGTGTGACAGGGCCACAGGCTATATAGTTAGTTTCCGGGTCTATGAGGGAAAAGATAGCTGTGTGGAGCCCCCCAACTGCCCAGACTACATAGGGAGCAGCGGCAAGATAGTTTGGGACTTGGTGTCACCCTTATCCGAAAAGGGGTACCATTTGTACGTGGACAACTTCTACACAAGCATGCCCTATTTAGTCGTCTTTCTGAATTACAAATTGGCGCATGTGGCACCGTGCAACCTAATCGCCGGGGCTTCCCCAACGGCTTGTAAATTCCCGTCTTAGTCGGGGGGAGAGAGCCTGCTTGAAAACGGACAAATTGCTTGCGGTGAAGTGGAGGGATACACGGGATGTTTATGTTCTGTCCTCCCTTCACGCAGACACGTCGATCCAAATTCCTACGGCAACTGGCGTTATGGAGAAACCCCTCTGTGTCCACGAATATAACCTTAATATGGGTGGGGTGGACCTTAACAACCAGCTTTTGGCGCCATATTTAGTTGCTCGTAAAGCCAGACGCTGGTACAAAAAAGTGTACGATTATTTATTCCAATTGGCTATGCTGAACGCCGTTGTCCTATACAGGGCGTCAGGACGAACTGGATCCTTCCGGGAATTCCAGGAAGCGATCATCCTTGCCTACCTGTACCCAGGAGGCATGCCTGCCCAACTTCCCATTCCAGATGCAGTTAGCCGGCTGCATGAGAGGCATTTTCCACATGTCCTCCCGAGTACCCCTACCCAAAGACGACCCCCAAAGAAGATGTTGTGTCTGTAGCAGGCGTGGATGTAGGTGTGACACCCGCTATTATTGTCCCAGATGTCCTGACCAACCTGGTCTCTGCATCGGGGAATGTTTCGAGCGCTACCATACACTAGTGGAGTTTTAGTGTAGGGTACAGCACGACACAATGTAGGGAACACAAACACAGGGTCTCGAAAGATGTTCGATGGCTATCGACATTTTGAGAGACCCAAGCTGGAAAAATCGCAGTACACAGAAAAAACAGTTACAAAAAAATTTTAAAAATCCAAAAACAGTTGTCGTGTCAGTCATTTTATATGTTCTTCTACTCTTCCTACTGTACTTTGTTTTTCATTCTTTTGTTAACCTGTTTCTCTTGCAAGTACTCGTCGGCTGCTACATTGATTTTATATATTCTGACACAAACAGTGTTTGCGCACAGCATATATGGATACCTTTGCTGGCAACAGCTGTGGTGATAAGCTGATTTCAGCACTGCAGTTAAAATACCTTTTAGGTATACGTGGAATATTGTCATGTATACGCATCATTAAATTCAGTGGGTGGTTGTTTGGGCGGTTAATGATGAGTAATACTACACAATATTCCTGTGCTGATTTCTGTTAGGTTCTCTTTTTTTTTTCGTTCAGCCAACAGGCTGCATGAAAAAAAAAAAAAAAACCTACACTATATGCCAAACAAGGACCAGCAATGTACTGGTACGTTGCTGGACTTTGAGTGGTTATACCAGGATGATGCCTGCAGATTTAGGCATCATCTTGGTATCGTTTTTCACAGCCAGCGGTCGGCTTACATGTAAAAGCAATCCAAGCGGATAATTGGCCGCTAGACTGCTTTTACATGCAGTGGGATGGGACTACCCCCCCCCCCCCCCTTACGCCGCCTTCCGTGGTTTTTCTCTGGCTCTCCTATCCCACCGGTTAACCCGAGAGCGCAGCCGGTGGTTCAATTATCTAACCATAGAGCTAATTGGAGATGAGAATGGCTCCAATCATCTCTATGGCCTAAGATACCGGAAGCTACGAGCATTTCATGACTTCTGTTTCGCCAGAAATAAACAGCGCCATTGGGAAATTTGGAAAGTATTTTATCACACCAATTTTGATGTGGTCAGATGCGTTAAGGTCAGAGGAGAGATCTAGAGTCTAAAAGACCCCAATTTTTTAAAAAAAGAGTACCTGTCACTACAGATTGCTATCACAGGGGATATTTAAATTCACTGTAATAACAATAAAAACTATTTAAAAAAAAAAAAAATGAAAGGAAATGTGTCAAAATAACATAAAAAAGCAAAAAAAAAAAAAAATTATAATAAAGCCCCACCCCCCCCGTGCTTGCGCGCAATGGCACACGCAGGCGTTGGTCTAATGTCATATGTAAACCGCAATTGCAGCATGCATGTGAGGTATTGCCGTGAACACCAGGTCAAGTGCAGTAATTCTTGCAGTAGACCTCCTCTGTAGGTCTAAAGTGGTAACCTGTAAAGACTTTTAAAGGCTTTTAAAAATGTACGTAGTTTGTTGCCGCTGCACAGGCGTGCGCAATTTTTAAAGCATGTCATGTTTGGTATCTATGTACTCGGCATAAGATCATCTTTTAAATTTTACCAAACAATTTGGAATTATATAGTGTATTTGTGCAATAAATTTAATTTTTTTTTTTTTTCGCAGAAATTGCGTTTGGAAAATCTGTGCGCAAATACCGTGTGACAAAAAAATTTGCAACATCCACCATTTTGTTCTATAGGGCCTCTGCTTTAAATAAATATATAATGTTTGGGGGTTCAAAGTAATTTTCTAGTAAATAAAAATATTTTTTCATGTAAACAAAAAGTCACAGAAAAAGGCTTGGTTTTCAAGTGGTTAGAAGAGTGGGTGATGTGTGGCTAAGATTGAGCATAAAATGCCGGGACAGTTCAAATGACCCCTTTTTGAAAAGTAGACACCGAAAGCTATTTGCTGAGAGGCATATTGAGTCCATGGAGTATTTTATATTTTGCCCTAAGTTTCGGATGAAGATGACAATTTGTTTTTTTTTTGTTTTTTTTTTTACAGAAAGTTTTCACTTAATGATATATTGCTCACACATTCCATGGGTATATGTGAAATGACACCCCAAATACATTCTGTTGCTTCTCCTGAGTACAGGGATACCACATGTGTGAGACTTTTTGGGAGCCTAGCTGTGTACGGGACACCGAAAACCAATCCCCATCTTCAAGTTTTCTAATGGCGTAAATTGCTTATTTTACCTCTGCACTATCTGTCACAGTTTCAGAGGCCCTGAAATTTCAAGATAGCACAAACCCCCCCAAAAGGACCCCATTTTGCAAAGTAGACACTCTAAGCTATTTGCTGAGAGGCATGGTGAGTCCATGGAATAGTTTATATTTTGCCACAGGGATACCCCATGTGTGAGATTTTTTGGCAGTCTAGCCGTGTACAGGACCCGGAAAACCAATCTGCACCTTCTGGCTTTCTAAGGGCGTAAATTGTTGATCTCACTCCTTACTACCTATCACACTTTTGAAGGCCATGAAATGCCAAGATGGCACAAAACCCCCCCAAATGACCCCATTTTGCAAAGTAGACACTCCAATCTATTTGCTGTGAAACATGGTGAGTATTTTGCAGCTCTCATTTTTTTTTTTTTGGAAAATAAAGAAAAAAACAGGAAAATGCATTTGTTTTCCTCTTTTTTCAATTTTTAAAACTTTGTGACAAAAAGTGACATCTGCAAAACACTCAACATGCCTCTCTGCAAATAGCTTAGGGTGTCTACTTTCCGAAAAGGGGTCATTTGGGGGGGGGGGGTTTGTGCTATCTTGGAATTTCATGGCCTCCAAAACTGTGATAGGTAGTCAGGAGTAAAATCAACAATTTACGCCCTTGGAAAGCCTGAAAGTGGGGATTGGTTTTC
Source organism: Pelophylax lessonae (assembly GCF_965119305.1). Lineage (NCBI taxonomy): Eukaryota > Metazoa > Chordata > Amphibia > Anura > Ranidae > Pelophylax > Pelophylax lessonae. The sequence continues at coordinate 134,403,139 of NC_138773.1, forward strand.
AGGGTCCTGTACTCGGCTAGACTGCAAAAAAGTCTCACACATGTAGTATCCCTGTACTCAGGAGAAGCAGCAGAATGTGTTTTGGGGTGTCATTTCACATATACCCATGGCATGTGTGAGCAATTTATCATTTAGTGACAACTTTGTGTTAAAAAAAATAAATAATTAAAAAAAGAAATGTAATTTTCCCGAAACTTGTGGCAAAATATAAAATATTCCATGGACTCACCATGCCTCTAAGCAAATAGCTTGGGGTGTCTACTTTCAAAAATGGGGTCATTTGGGGGGGGGTTTGTGCTATCTTGAAATTTCAGGGCTTCCGAAACTGTGATGGGTAGTGCGGAGTAAAATCAAAAAATTACGCCATTAGAAAACCTGAAGATGGCGATTGATTTTCGGGGTCCTGTACACAGCTAGTCTCCCAAAAAGTCTCACACATGGGGTATCCCCATACTCCGGGGGAAGCGACAGAATGTATTTTGGGGTGTCATTCCACATATACCCATGTCATGTGTGAGAAATGTATCTTTTAGTGACAACTTTGTGTTAAAAAAAAAATAAAAAAAGAAATTGTAATTTTCCCAAAACTTGTGGTAAAATATGGAATATTCCATGGACTCACCATGCCTCTCAGCAAACAGCTTGGGGTGTCTACTTTCCAAAATGGGGTCATTTGTGGGGGGGGGGGTTGTGGTATCTTGACACTTCAGGGCCTCCTAAACCGTTATAGGTAGTAAGAAAATGCAATGAAAAATGTACGCCCTTCTGATGGTGGGGGTTTGGTTTTCGGCTCTCGTACACAGCTAGGCTCCCAAAAAGTCTCACATATGTGGTATCCCTGTACTCAGGAGAAGCAGCAGAATATATTTTGGGGTGTAATTACACATATACCCATGGCATGTGTGAGCAATATATAATTTCAGTGACAACTTTGTGTCAAAAAAACTCATCACTGTTGGGTATTGACTTCACATCCGCAGGAGTAGCTAGGCATATAGACTTAGTCCAAAGACATTAGCATATACACACCCATGGGGGCTGTCCCATCTGGTCAATACCCCCCCTGCATCACCACTCCCAACTCAGTTTGGTAGCATAGCAGTAGGTAATAAGAACCCCAAAAGAGGGGCGGGGCGGCGACTGTCAGAGGACTCAAAGAAAGGAATTTTACAGGTAAGATTTTACAAAAATTCTGTTTTCTCTTACGTCCACCGACAGTCGCCGCCTCCTCTAAGTCCTCACTGTTGGGATGTCCCAAAGCAGTATAGACATGAGGGGTGGGAGACGCAACCGTAGAAAAGGCAACGCAGTACCCACATCAGAGAAAGGAATCTTACGTGCACCGTAAGAGAACCAACTGGGCAACAGAAAAATACAATGCTCAACAGGAGCAACAGCCCAGGAAAGCAAACACCAACAGCCAGGGACCCAGAAAAAATTCCAGGGTCCATCATGGCACTGCCACACTGAGAACTTTGCGGCCAAAGGAAGCATCAGCTGATGCCAGAACATCTACTTTGTAGAATTTGGAAAAGGTGTGCACCAACGACCAAGTCGCAGCCTTGCACACCTGGGCCACCGAGGCCCGATGCCAATAGGCCCAGGACGCACTCAAAGATCTGGTAGAGTGCGCCTTAACAGGGAAGGGCGGAACCCGTTCCTTCAAGGCATAAGCCTGTTCAATGGTCTGTCTGATCCATTTGGCAATAGTTGCTGCAGACGCAGCCATGCCCTTCCGAGGTCCCTCAGGAAGGACAAATAGGGAATCCGTCTTCCAAAAGGATTCCGTAGACGACAGGTAAACCCTGATCGCCCTGACAACATCCAAGGAATGCAAGGCAATCTCCTTCGGATGTTTCGGCTTCGTACAAAGCGAAGGCAGGACAATGTCCTCATTAAGGTGGAACTCAGCGATCCCCTTGGGAAGGAAGGATGGGGGTGGTCGTAAAACCACCTTATCCTTGTGAATTATCAAATAAGGGGAGCGGCAAGACAACGCCGCCAGCTCCGACACTCTGCGAGCCGAAGTGATCGCCACTAGAAAAGCAACCTTTTTCGACAGCAGAGGCAACGATATCTCCCTGATGTTTTCAAAGGGAGCACGCTGTAATACGGACAGAACCAAGTTCAAGTCCCATGGAGGTAAAGGCTCCTTCCTTGGAGGAGCCAAATGTCGCACACCTTGAATGAAGGTGCGAATCAAGGAATGAGATGCCACAGGGGCCAGCGCCAGGCGCTCATCCACTCCAGACTGGAGGAAAGCTAACACTCTCGACACCGAGTAAGAACGAGGGGAGAACCCCCTGGATTCACACCAGGCGAAATAAGCTTTCCAGGTACGGTAATAGATCTTACCAGAGGAGGATTTCCTAGCCTTGATTAAAGTAGGGATAACCTCAGGGGAGAGACCCTTGTCCCTCAGGACCTGGGTCTCAACAGCCAGGCTGTTGAAGCCAGCGACTGTAAAGCAGGATGGAAGATCGGACCTTGAGACAGGAGATCTTCCCGCAGAGGCAGACGCCACGAAGGTGCCACTGCCAGGTGAACAACCTTGGCGTACCAGGACCGGCGTGGCCAGTCCGGAGCCACCAGAATCACCGGGTGCGGTTCCGAGACCAATCTGCGGAGGAACCAGGATAGTAACTGAATCGGAGGAAAGGCATACATCAGACGATACTGATGCCAAGGGGCTACCAACGCATCCGAGGCGTCCGCCAACGGATCGCGCATTCTTGCCACGAACCTTTCCACCTTTTGATTTAGCCGGAATGCGAACAGATCCACGTCCGGGGATCCCCACCTCGCACACAGCATCTGAAAGACCTCCGGGCGTAGGGACCATTCCCCCTGGTCCAGGGTCTGGCGGCTCAGATAGTCGGCCTGCCAATTTTCCACACCCGGAATGTAAACTGCTGAGATCGCCGGGACATGAGTCTCGGCCCAAGACAGGATGTCAGTCACCTCCCAGTCCGCCCGAGCACTCCTGGTGCCCCCTTGGTGGTTGATGTAAGCCACCGCGGTCGCATTGTCCGTCTGTACTCGGACAGGTAGGCCCCGGAGACAGTCCGACCACTGGAAGAGACAGAGTTTTATCGCTCGCAATTCCAGCACATTTATCGGGAGGGAGGACTCCTCCGACCAAGTGCCCTGGGCAGACAGGTTGCCCAGGACTCCACCCCAGCCCGACAGGCTGGCATCCGTGGTAATCACCGTCCACTCCAACGGACGGAAGGACTTGCCTTCCGCCACCAATGGGGACTGGAGCCACCACAGAAGAGCCAATCTGGTCTGACGACTCAAGGAGACACTCAGATCCAGGGACTGAGGCAGTCTGTCCCACCTGGCCAGGATCTCAGTCTGGAGAGCCCGCGTGTGAAACTGAGCAAAGGGTATCGCCTTGAAGGCTGACACCATCAATCCCAGAGACCTCATACAGGGTCTGAATGACGAGGATGGGTTGTCCCTGAGGGACCTGATCTCGTCCTGCAAGGTCCGGAGCTTGTCCTCCGGCAAGAACACCTTTGCCTGAGCAGAGTCCAGAATCATTCCCAGATAGGGAAGACGAACCGATGGAGACAACGCTGATTTTTGAAAGTTGATGGTCCATCTGAACTCCTGAAGCGTCTGTACCGTGGTGGACAGATCGCGCACAAGGTCCTGGCTGGCACGTGCCCTCAGAAGGAGATCGTCCAGGTAGCCCAAGACCGCAATGCCCTGTGCCCTCAGTAGGCCCAGAACCGGCGCCAGCACTTTGGTAAAAACCCTGGGTGCCGAAGCGAGACCGAAAGGTAACGCCAGAAACTGGTAGTGGTCCTCTGCGATAGCGAACCGAAGGTACCGCTGATGACCCTCGAAAATGGGGATGTGTAGATACGCATCCTTCAGATCTATCGAGGCCAGGAATTCCCCTGGACTCAGGGAGGCCACCACCGAACGGAGAGACTCCATACGGAACTTCCGAACACGCACGAAGCGGTTCAGCGATTTCAGGTCCAGAATAGGACGCACTTTGCCCTCCTTTCTGGGCACAGTGAACAGATTTGAATAAAACCCCCGAAACCTGTCCCGATGAGGCACCGGGACAATCACCCCCTGAGACAGAAGGTCCTGCACCACTTGGTGCAGGTCCTGTAGACTCCCTGGGGACAAGTGGAGATTTGAGGGAAAAAATCTGTCCGCCGGCCTGGAAAGGAATTCGATCTTGTACCCCGATCGAATGATTTCCTGAACCCACCTGTCCGATATCCAGAGCAGCCAAGGCTGGAGGAAACCGCCCAAATGTCCCCCCACCCCAGAAATGGGTGAGGGCGCCCCTTCAGGCAGAGGACGACTGACCCGCTGAGACGGCATTGCCGGACTTCTGCTTACCCGCCCAGGGCTTCTTCTGGTTGCCCTGGGCCTTGAAGGGCTTACCCTTGGATTGGTTTAGAAAGGCACGAAAGGACCCCTGATGGGATCTAGGCGCAGAACCCCGCTTGCCTCAAAAAGACTTGTTCTTCGGGTTCTGGGGCAGCATAGTGCTCTTGCCCCCCGTGACGCCTTTCACCAGGGTGTCCAACGCCTCGCCAAAAAGGCGAGAGCCAGCATAGGGAAAATCAGCAACTGTTTTCCGTGAGGACTGGTCGGCCGACCAGCTCTTCAGCCATATCAGTCGCCGGTTAAGCACCGCGACACTAGAGAGGCGAGCCACCAAGGGGGCCTCATTCAAGGCTGCATCACACAAGTACATGACTCCTTGGTGGATCTGATCCACCATTTCCAGCCAGGCAGGCGGAACACCATCAGACACGAGATTGCTCCTAAGCATCTTAGTCCAATCAGCCACCGCCTGAACCACCAGAACGGATGCGAAAACGGGTTTGAGCAATGAACCTGCCACGTATAGGAATGTTGGGCTAGAGACTCCAACTGTCGGTCCGTGGGATCCTGGAAAACCGGGGTATCCTCAGTAGGAACCAAGGTAGCCTTGTTCAACACGGCCACAGTGTGATCTACCTGTGGAGGCACACACCATTGTGATTCCGTAGCCGGCGCAAAAGGATAAAGCAATTTGAACCGACTAGGTACCAGGAATGGGCGTTTTAACGTACGCCACATCTCATTAACAGTGTAATGAAACTCAGCCGGGCAGGGGAAAACCTGCGCAGACTTGCGGGTCCTGTGCGTCCCAAATGAGGACACAACGCCCGGAGGACAGGGCTCATCCTCTAAATGGAAGGTATCCTTAACAGAAATAATCAAATGTACTGGTCCTTTAAAATCGATGCGGTGTGCGCAGCCCACCGCTACCACTATAGTGACAAAAAGACCCCAAAAGGAGAAGAGAAAACTGAGCCAGAAGCGATAACACAGAGGAAGATTGAGAGCAATAACTTGCAGAGCTCGCAGAGCGTTGCTACCGATGTCCTGCTGCTGATGGAAAGGAAGTGCTGCTGCAGTAGGCTGAACTTAAAGACTTTCAGTCTTAGGGAAAATGGCTGCCCCATAGGATTGCATTGGAGGCTTCAAGAAAATGGCCGCCGAACATGCGCTCGGACCGATTGTTCTACACCCACCAAAATGGCGGCGGATGGCGCCAAAACAGCATGCAGTATCGCCCACAGAGAGGCTGACCATGCCTGTCCAAATCAAAGATGGCGGACCGCGCGAGTTCACTCCGCTGCGGTCGCCACACAAAGTCTGCACCCCCAACAATGCACCGAAGTGACACAGGGAAGGGGACCCCCACACATACAGAAAACTGCACAAGCGATCCCCGCAAGGACCGCATCAGGGAGTCACACAGGCACAGACATGGGGGACACACAGCAACACAGACTGCCACCCCAGACAGAGGCCCCACACAGAAGTACTTACCTGTACCAGATGGCGTGGGAAGCCTCTATGCACGGAAAACCGCTGTCCTCACCTGACAGGGAGTGCCGTAAGCCAGGGACATGACACTGCAGCACCGCAGATTTGTCCTGTGAGGTAGCCACCTCACGGCTGCATCCCTGCAGCGAACAGGGATGGGTCGTTCGTAATGCCAGGGCGAGCCATAGCTGAACGCTCGATGGCGGGCTGGGGGTCCATATGACCCTCTTGCTCTTGACAACCATTCCGAATCCCAGCACCACATGATCCTTCTTCATCCGAAGAGAAGACTAACACTAGAAGCTGACAAAATAAACAGCTAGTAAAGTAAGAGAAAAAACTGACATTTTCAAAGAAAATCAAATAAAAGATTAGGAAGGCTGAGACTGAAGCCCCAGCACAAGGTAAGCCTGACTACTCCTGACGCTAGGCAGATTAAAACTGAGTTGGGAGTGGTGATGCAGTGGGGGTATTTACCAGATGGGACAGCCCCCATGGGTGTGTATATACTAATGTCTTTGGACTAAGTCTATATGCCTAGCTACTCCTGCAGATGGGAAGTCAATACCCAACAGTGATGACTTAGAGGAGGCGGCGACTGTCGGAGGACGTAAGAGAAAAAAAATTTTTTTTTTTAGTCATTTTTCAAACACCTGTGACAAAATATGAAATATTCAATGAGCTCAACATGCCTCTCAGGACATTCCTGAAAGTAGACTTCCTGTCTACTTTCCAAAGAGTTGTAGTTTGGGGGGGGGTTTTGTACTGCCGTGCCATTTTAGCGCTTCATGAAATGAGATAGGCAGCCAGAAATTCAAGCTGCGTAAGTTTCAGTATTTACACAATAGTTTGTAGACGCTATAACTTTATCGCAAACCAATAAAGATACGCTCATTGAAATTTTTTTTGTCAAAGACATGTCGCTAAATACATTTTGGCCAAAAAATATGACATAAATTGAGTATGTTGGATATTTTTTAAAAGAAAGTTGAAAATGTCATTTTTTTCTCAAAATTTTCGCTTTTTTTTAATTAATATCGCAAAAAATAAAAAGCGCAGAGTTGCATGACCGTGCAATTGTCAGTTAAAGTCACGAAGTGCCAAGTTGAAAAAAGGGGTCTGGTCAGGAAGGGGGTAAAATATTCCGGGGCTTAAGTGGTTAAGGACACCAGATGCAAGCTTCTCCCTAACCAGCCACCATTTTGGGAAAGGCAGCCATCTTAGGACTCTGGTATTGACCATTTTGAGCCAGCAGCCATTTTGAAGTGGTAATTATGCATTGTTGATTACTTCGATTTAATTTTCTTATATGCTTTAAATCATATACACAGGATATTTCCCGTTTTGCATAGCCTATTCTCCCTCCAAATGCCTGTTGGTTACGCAATTCCCAGACAATTTTTGTCTCATATTTAGAAAACTTGATATATGGTTTTTACTATTCCTGGGAAAAAGTAATCTGGTTTTCTTTTTACTTGTATTGCTGAGCCAAACATATTCCATTCACATTTATCATTAAGTTTGTATTTTATGAGAAATTGTATTGTTGTGTCACCCCAAATCTAACTATTTATTGTGAATACATGTAGTGTGAATAAATATATCTATATATTCTCTATTTTAGTCTGTATTCACTATGATTGGTATATCCTGTTAAAAAGAAATTATTCGATTAAAAAGAACTCGTCATACTTCGTTCAGAATAATATTCTCGAACGTGTACGCACAACAACACTTTGGCTGAGGATTATAGTTGGCTGTCACTAGAAGTCAACTTATTATATATACTGTATCCATTTGCCATGACCTGGGCCTGAGAGCAATAGACCAATTCCTTACCACTGATAGTGGGGTCAACCATGTTCAGGCACAGTTCATTTTTGGACACAACCCAGTTCTGTCTAGAACATTTTGTTATTCGTTTTCGATGGGAAGTTTTGCATTCAAATTTGTGGCACATCCATGGGAGCTAGTTTTGCGCTGTGTTATGCTAATTTAACTATAGGTTTTTGAGAACATCGCTATATCTGGAATAACAGTGCTTTTGCTAATCACAATCTTTTATGGTCATTTTATAGATGATAGTATTGTCATCTGGCAAGGTCCTCCCACCACAGTCCAATCCTTTGTCGATTACTGCAACAACCCTTTGAAGTTGTTATTTAGTCATGTATACAATTATGACACTTTGGTTTTTCTAGATTTAGAATTCGGACATACAGGGAAAACCATCATTTCCAAAAACCACTTCAAGGAATCAGCCGGAAACCCTTATATTCATGTAAATAGTTGTCATCAACTTAATTGGATCCATAATATACCTAGAAGCCAGTTTTACAGAATTAGGAAAAACTGTTCTACAAGGGAGGACTATATGACCTTAAAGTGATGTCATAATTAGAGTACCGGCCACACTTAAAAAAAAAAAAGTCCAGGTTCGTGACCCAGACTTAACCCGAACTTTACCCCGATCCCGAACCCCTTGAAGTCAATGGTGACCCAAACTTTTGAGCACTAAAATGGCTCTAAAAACACATGGAAAGGGCTAGAGGGCTGCAAATGGCAGCAAAATCATCTTAAGAGCATGGCAAGTGCTCTGCAAACAAATGTGGATAGGGAAATAACTTAAAATAACATACAAAACTGAAAAAAAAATCATCTTGAATGATGTAGGAGGAGGACAAGGCCCATATGGAGTAGGATGTTGAGGTGGTGGTGGATATGGCGGTGTAGGTGGAAGTGGCAGCGGCGGTGGAGGAGGAGGCCCATATGGAGTAGGAGGTTGAGGTGGCGGTGGATGTGGCAATGTAGGTGGAAGCAGTGGTGGAGGACGACGAGGTAGCCAAACACTGGTTTTTGTTTTTAATTTTATTTCTTTTTAAATTAGGGTACACCCCAAAAGAGTGAGAAAGATCAAAAATACAACAATGGCTGGGTAAGGCCAGTATACACGTCTATTCTGCACAAGGTACGGACAAGTCCTGTGGGATCCATGCCTGGTTCATTTTAATGAACGTGAGCTTGTCCACATTGGCTCTGGACAGGTGGCTGCGCTTGTCTGTGATAATGCCCCCAGCCGTGCTAAATACCCGTTCAGATAATGCACTGGCTGCAGGGCAGGCCAGCACCACCAAGGCGTAAAGGGCAAGCTCAGGCCATGTGCCCAATTTGGAGACCCAGAAGTTGAAGGGGGCAGACCTGTCATTCAGTACGTCTAGGCGTGTGCACACATACTGCTCCACCATGTTAGTGCTGGGTCGTGGTGCTGCTGGTGGAGCTCCTGTTGCAAGGAGGGGACGTGGTCGATCTGTGCCCCCTTGAACTTTGCGACCTTTTGCCACATTTCAGGCTTCAAATATAAAGATATAAAACTAATTTTTTGTGAAGACTCAACAACAAGTTGGACACAATCATTAAGTGGAACTAAATTTATTGGATATTTCGAACTTTGTAAACAAATAAAAAACTGAAAAATTGGGCGTGCAAAAATTATTCAGCCCCTTTACTTTCAGTGCAGCAAACTCTCTCCAGAAGTTCAGTGAGGATCTCTGAATGATCCAATTTTGACCTAAATGACTAATGATGATAAATAGAATCCACCTGTGTGTAATCAAGTCTCCGTATAAATGCACCTGCACTGTGATAGTCTCAGAGGTCCGTTTAAAGCGCAGAGAGCATCATGAAGAAAAAGGAACACACCAGGAAGGTCCGAGATACTGTTGTGGAGAAGTTTAAAGCCAGATTGGGATACAAAAAGATTTCCCAAGCTTTAAACATCCCAAGGAGCCCTGTGCAAGCGATAATATTGAAATGGAAGGAGTATCAGACCATTGCAAATCTACGAAGACCTGGCCGTCCCTCTAAACTTTAAGCTCATACAAGGAGAAGACTGATCAGAGATGCAGCCAAGAGGCCCATGATCACTCTGGATGAACTGCAGAGATCTACAGCTGAGGTAGGAGACTCTGTCCATAGGACAACAATCAGTCGTATACTGCACAAATCTGGCCTTTATGGAAGAGTGGCAAGAAGAAAGCCATTTCTTAAAGATATCCATAAAAAGTGTAATTTAAAGTTTGCCACAAGCCACCTGGGAGACACACCAAACATGTGGAAGAAGGTGCTCTGGTCAGATGAAACCAAAATCGAACTTTTTGGCAACAATGCAAAACGTTATGTTTGGCGTAAAAGCAACACAACTCATCACCCTGAACACACCATCCCCATTGTCAAACATGGTGGTGGCAGCATCATGGTTTGGGCCTGCTTTTCTTCAGCAGGGACAGGGAAGATGGTTAAAATTGATGGGAAGATGGATGGAGCCAAATACACGACCATTCTGGAAGAAAACCTGATGGAGTCTGCAAAAGACCTTAGACTGGGAGAGAGATTTGTCTTCCAACAAGACAATGATCCAAAACATAAAGCAAAATCTACAATGGAATGGTTCACAAATAAACATATACAGGTGTTAGAATGGCCAAGTCAAAGTCCAGACCCGAATCCAATCGAGAATCTGTGGAAAGAACTGAAAACTGCTGTTCACAAACGCTCTACATCCAACCTCACTGAGCTCAAGCTGTTTTGCAAGGAGGAATGGGCAAAAATTTCAGTCTCTCGATGTGCAAAACTGATAGAGACATACCCCAAGCGACTTACAGCTGTAATTGCAGCAAAAGGTGGCGCTACAAAGTGTTAACTTAAGGGGGCTGAATAATTTTGCACGCCCAATTTTTTAGTTTATTTGTTAAAAAAGTTTGAAATATCCAATAAAATTCCGTTCCACTTCATGATTGTGTCCCACTTGTTGATTCTTCACAAAATAATTACAGTTTTATATCTTTATGTTTGAAGCTTGAAATCTGGCAAAAGGTCGCAAAGTTCAAGGGGGACGAATACTTTCACAAAGCACTATATGTCTCAAGATGAGTACATGGGAGGACCATCACAGCACGTCTCGGATGATGACGAAACACAGGTGCCAACTGCTGCGGAATTCCGAATTGTGGAGACCGACAAGGAGGGCAGGGGTGAAGACTGGGTGGAAGATGATGTGGAGGACGATGAGGTCCTCGACCCTACATGGAATGAACGTCATGCAGGTGACCTGAGTAGTTTGGAGCAAGAGGCGGTGGTCGCACAGAGCCACCAGCACAGCAGAAGAGGGAGCTGGGTGCAAAAGCAGAGCGGTCGTGCCCTAGACACTACGCCTGCTACTGCCCAACGCAGCAGGGGACCGAGCACACAAAAGCCAGCTCAAAGGAGTTCCCTAGCGTGGCAGTTCTTCAGACAATGTGCTGATGACAGGACACGAGTGGTTTGCACGCTGTGCAATCAGAGCCTGAAGCGAGGCATAAACCTTCTCAACCTGAGCACAACCTGCATGACCAGGCATCTAAGTGCAAAGCACGAGCTGCCGTGGAGTAGACACCTCAAAAACCAAGAAAGGTCTCTGGCTCCTCCTGCTTCCTCTTCTGCTGCAGTCTCTGCCTCTTCATCCACCTCTGTAGTGAGACCGACACCTGCCACCCCGCAAACAGAGGATCGGCCAGCAACACCACCACCTGGGTCACCAACAACCATCTCTACAATGTCCCGTGGAAGCGTTCCTCTTTCGCTCCAGTGTTTGGGAGATAGAAAGCAGAAGTACCCCCCCACCCACCCGCGATCCCTTGCCCTGAATGCCAGGATTTCAAAATTTCTGGCCTTTGAAATGCTGTCATTCCGTCTGGTGGAGACACAGAATTTTAAAAGCCTTTTGGCAGTGGCTGTCCCACAGTACGTCGTGCCCAGCCGCCACTACTTTTCCAGGCAAGCCATCCCTTCCCTGCACAACCAAGTGGGTGAAAAAAATCAGGTGTGAACTGCGCAAAACCATCTGTAGCTAGGTCCACCTAACTACGGATACGTGGACCAGTAAGCATGGTCAAGGATGTTATATCTCCCTAACGGCACACTGGGTAAATGCAGTGGTGGCTGGGCCTGAGGCGGATAGCAGTTTGGCGCATGTCCTTCTACCACCTCCTCTTCTGGTCAGCGTAACACCTTCACCACCAACTTCAGCACAGCCAGGGGTAAACGACAGCAGGCAGTTTTAAAACTTGCCTGTTTGGGGGAAAAACCACACACCGCGCAGGAGTTGTGGAGTGGCATTCAACAGCAGACCGATGAGTGGTTGCTGCCAGTGAGCCTCTAGCCCGGCCTAGTGGTGTGCGATATTAGGCGAAACCTCGTAGCAGCTCTGGGCCTAGCCGGTTTGACACACATCCCTTGCCTGGCGCATGTGCTGAATTTGGTGGTGCAGAGGCTCCTTAGAAATTACCCTGATATGTCAAAGCTGCTGCAGAAAGTGCGGGCCGTCTGTGCGCACTTTCGGCGTTCTCACCCTGCTGCTGTTCGCCTGTCAGCGCTGAAGCGTAACTTCGGCCTTCCCGCTCACCGCCTCATATGATGTGCCCACAAGGTGGAACTCCACCTTGCACATGCTGGCCAGACTGTGCGAGCAGCAGCAGGCCATAGTGGAGTTTCAGCTGCAGCACGCACGCATGAGTCGCTCTGCGGAACAGCACCACTTCACCACCAATAACTGGGCCTCCATGCGAGACCAGTGTGCCTTGTTGCGCTGTAACATATGCAGACTAGGCCACAATTTATTTTTTTTCCCCTAAATGGGTTTTTATTGATAAGCGGAATACAACAACAGTATTCAATGGGTGTATCTCACTGTACCATATGCAGACTAGGCTGCAATTAATTTTTTCCCCCCTAAATGGGTTTTTATTGATAAGCGGAATACAACAGTATGCACAGGGTGTATCTCACTGTAACATATGCAGACTAGGCCGCAATTAAATTTTTTCCCCTAAATGGGTTTTTATTGATAAGCGGAATACAACAACAGTATGCAAAGGGTGTATCTCACTGTACCATATTTAGACTAGGCTGCAATTTATTTTTTTTCCCCTAAATGGGTTTTTATTGATAAGCGGAATACAACAACAGTATGCAAAGCGTTTATCTCACTGTAACATATGCAGACTAGGTTGCAATTTTATTTTTTTCCCCTAAATTGGCTTTTATTGCAAAGCGGAATACAACACTATCCAATGGGTGTATCTCACTAACGTATGAATGAAAAACTGTAAAATAATTGTCCTCTTAATTGGTGCTTGTTGAATAGCAGATTTGAACTGCAGTGTCTAAACGCTGTAAATCACAGTAAAATATGAAGGAATAAAGTTTTTTCATTTTTAAATGCAGATTAAGCAGACACATATGCACTGAGCTTGCATTACATGGCCGCTACACACCGCCCACCTAACAGACTGATAAAAGTTTTTTTCTCCCTCCTCCTCCTCCTCACTGGGCTCAGATCAGGGCAAAAAGATTGTGCACTGCACCCCCACACAATAAAATCGATGTACATCGCTGTCTGATTAAAGAAGATTCTTCCTATTCTTTCCCTGAGCAATCTCCAGCCTGCCCCCACAATAATCTCCTCTCTCTCCCTCAGCAGCAGCATCAGGAACCTCTCCCTAGTATAGTTATAGCAGAGTGACACGCGGCGCTATGTGACTCCAGCTTATATAGAGTCTGGGTCACATGCTGCACTGGCCAATCACAGCCATGCCATAGTAGGCATGGCTTTGATGGCTTCTAAGGGCACACTAGTTAAACGCTTGCTGATTGGCTGCCTTGCACCTGTTGAAACCGCACCATTAAAACTGCGCCAAAACATAAAATAAAATTACCAAACAACATCCCAACATACAGTGAAATGTTCGGGTCCGTGTCTGGGTACCGAATACCCAAAAGTCCGGTACGATCACGAACAATACAGTCCGGGTTCGCTCAACCCTAGTCATAATCCAAAAATTCAAAGACACGGGGTATAAGGTAGGGGATTTAATAATAGCACAATATGAGTGCTTGGACACCCTCACTCACAAGGGGAAGAAAAATAGAAGACATGATACAAGGGACCAGAACAAAATTAGATCACACAATTTCACTGCAAATATTGCTATATGGAGGAGATAGGTCTGTAAGTGGATGGTTTGGTATTGGGTTCATTTGCTTTTAAACCATGGACAGACTCAGAACATGCTAACAATATTTATTTTTTAGATGCTCAGGAACATTACCTGTCTTGAGTGTATAAAGCTCTCACCTTCACTAAGAGCCGGTTCACACTGCCACGACCATAAGTCGCCCCATGTCGGAGCGACTTTTTACCGCGATTTTACCGCAACTTCAGCACGACTTGTGAATTATTTTGCGCGACTTATATGACAGACGACTTTGTATTTGGCCAATCAGAATATGATGTGCTGTGACCCAATTCCCCTTTTCTGTTTTTTTTTTTTTACTCATTTCCTCATTGCCCACCAGTGCCACGTATCAGTGTCCACCAGTGCCACGTATGTGCCCACCAGTGGCACGTATCAGTGTCCACCAGTGCCACTGCCCACCAGTGCCACGTATGTGTCCACCAGTGCCACTGCCCACCAGTGCCACGAATCAGTGTCCACCAGTGCCACATATCAGTGCCACAAATCAGTGTCCACCAGTGCCACGTATCAGTGTCCACCAGTGCCACATATCAGTGCCACTAATCAGTGTCCACCAGTGCCAAGTATCAGTGCCACGAATCAGTGTCCACCAGTGCCACGTATCAGTGTCCACCAGTGCCACGTATCAGTGTCCACCAGTGCCACGTATCAGTGTCCACCAGTGCCACATATCAGTGCCACGAATCAGTGTCCACCAGTGCCACGTATCAGTGCCACGTATCAGTCACACGAATCAGTGTCCACCAGTGCCACATATCAGTGCCACGAATCAGTGTCCACCAGTGCCACGTATCAGTGTCCACCAGTGCCACGTATCAGTCACACGAATCAGTGTCCACCAGTGCCACATATCAGTGCCACGAATTAGTGTCCACCAGTGCCACGTATCAGTGTCCACCAGTGCCACGTATCAGTCACACGAATCAGTGTCCACCAGTGCCACATATCAGTGCCACGAATCAGTGTCCACCAGTGCCACGTATCAGTGTCCACCAGTGCCACGTATCAGTCACACGAATCAGTGTCCACCAGTGCCACATATCAGTGCCACAAATCAGTGTCCACCAGTGCCAAGTATCAGTGCCACGAATCAGTGTCCACCAGTGCCATGTATCAGTGCCACGTATCAGTGTCCACCAGTGCCACATATCAGTGCCACGAATCAGTGTCCACCAGTGCCACGTATCAGTGCCACAAATCAGTGTCCACCAGTGCCACTCACAGACCAAGCAGAGATAATGGAATATATATACCATTATATATATATATATATATATATATATATATATATATATATATAGGCATGGCTGCAATGTGGGGAATGCCTGGCTAATCTCTTTCTTCTTCCTGGAAAGCCTGATAACAAGTCGCTTCAATTAAGATAAGGAGGCGACTCCCATTGAAGTATATGGGACAAGTCGGATCACAAGTCGCCTCAAAGTAGTACAGGACCCTTTTCCGAAGTCGGAGCGACTTCAGTAGTGCCAATTAAGACAGCACTGATTGATTAACATTGCTTTTGTTATGTCAAGCGACTTGGGGCGACTTGAGGGCACACAAGTAGCCTCACAAGTCACGCTAGTGTGAATGAGCACTTAGCACAATGTTGCCTTGCAACTGCTCACCCCACATAATGCCTAGAAATTCTGAAGGGGAAAAAGTCTACTTCCTACTCTTTTGCAGCCTTCCAAACCTTATCTTCCTACTCCTTCTGCTTAAGACAGTGGATAGAGGTTCCTGGTGGCCCCAGGAGAGATAGTATCAAATGCTCTACTACCTCTGGCTGCTGTGCCTGAAGTGCACACAGTGTGTGTTCAAAGATAAACACTTGGCTTATGCCTATCTCCACCTGTTCCCTTTTCACCATTTTAGTCACCTCATTGGAGGGGCTACAATCAGTAAAAAATTCTTAAACTCCCAAGAGCCTGCTCTTCGCCCATACTCGCAGCGTCACTGGGTGATTGTGCACACTGCTGTTGTAGCCCCTGTTAACATATTTAAAGTGGAATTCCAGTGTGTTGTGGTGTTGCATATTAATTTATTGGCAGGCAGTTGATGTTGGTGCTGCATTTCTGCAAACTAGGACTGGATAGGAACACTGAAAGTGTGTGCAAATCCTCCTGGCATGGCAAAGCATGTCTTGGAACCCAAGATGTAATGATAGGAAGCACTGTGATGAGGTTTAAAACATATCTGACTATCTCCTACTCTATCCACCTTTAGGTGATCCTTGAAAATGCATCCATTGGGAAGCCTATTCCCCCTTCACCTAACTACTGAATATTTAATTCTTCCATTAGCTCATTCCTCACAGTTTTTACCTTTTGTACCACTTGCCCTTCTCTATTAGATTGTAAGCTCCTCACCAGCTCTCCTAACCTTCTTGTACGGAACAGTTTTGAAACTGTAACAGAACAGTGCATCCGGGAAGTAAGCACAGTGCTTCACTTTTTCCATTGTGTTATGATACCGCCTTATTCCAAAATAAATTAAATGTATTATTTCCTCAAAATTCTACAAACAATACCCCATAATGACAACATTAAAGAAGTTTGATTGAAATATTCACAGCCTTTGCTCAATATTTTGTTGAAGCACCTTTGGCACCAATTGCAGTCTCAAGTATTTTTGAGTATGATGCTACAAGCTTGGCACACCTATTTTTGGGCAGTTTCACCCATTCTTCTTTGCAGGACCTCTCAAGCTCCATCAGGATGGATTGGGAACATTGGTGCACAGCCATTTTCAGATCTCTTCAGAGATGTTCAATCGGGTTCAAGTCTGGGCTCTGGCTACGCCACTCGAAGACATTCACAGAGTTGTCCCATAGCCATTCCTTTGTTATCTTGGCTGTGTGCTTAGAGTCATTTTCCTGTTGGAAGATGAACCTTCGCCCGTCTGCGGTCCAGTGTGCTCTGGAGCAGGTTTTCATAAAGCATGTCTCTGTAAAATTGCTGCATTCATCTTTCCCTCAATCCTGACTAGTCTCCCAGTTCCTGTCACTGAAAAACATCCCCACTGCCACCACCATGCTTCACTGTAGGGATGGTAATGGCCAGGTGATGAGCGGTGCCTTGGTCTTGGTTTTCTCCAGACATGGCGCTTGCCATTCAGGCCAAAGAGTTCAAACTTTGTTTCATCAGACCAGAAAATTTTGTTTCTCATGGTTTGAAAGTCCTTCAAGTGCCTCCAAGGCAAACTCCAGGCAGGCTTTCATGTGCCTTTTACTGAGGAGTGGCTTCCATCTGACAAACTTTTCAATACAGGCCTGATTGGTGGAGTGCTGCAGAGATAGCTGTTCTTCTGAAAGGTTCTCCTCTCTCCACAGAAAAATGCTGGAGCTCTGTCAGAGGGACCACCGGGTTCTTGGTCACCTCCCTGACTAAGGTCCTTCTCCCCCGATTGCTCAGTTTTGCTGGGGAGCCCGCTCTAGGAAGAATCCTGGTGTAATGGCGCCCTCTGCAGGAACAAGCTAGGCAGTTTGAAATGTTAATAAAAAACTTTCTACATGTTAGGCACACCTCCAGGGGGCCGTCCCTCAGCTATTATCCTGAACCAGTTACCACTGTCCTTCAATTTTGTAGCATGCAGTACCGGAAGGCAACAAGCCCAAGATCCAAAAACCAGAGGGGCGGGGGCTGCGACTGTCGGAGGACTCAGAGAAAAAAAGAGTTTTACGGTAAGTTCTTACAAAAACTCTATTTTCTCTTACGTCCTCTGACAGTCGCAGCCCCTCATACAGCCTTCAGTGCAGGTGTGAGGGGTTAGAAGACGCAACCTACCGAAAAGGCAACGTATCAACCAGGCCAGAAAAAAACAACTGAGCCAACAGGGCAACAAAAGCTCAAATAGGAGCTAACCCAGAATAAGAAAAAAACATCCCAGGAAGAGACAGGAGAAAACACGTCTCTTCAAACAACCCCCGCACTCAAAACCTTGCGGCCAAAGGAAGCATCCGAGGATGCCATCACATCAAGTTTGTAAAATCTTGTGAAAGTGTGCACAGATGACCAGGTCGCCGCTTTGCACACCTGAGCCACAGAAGCCTGATGGCGGAAAGCCCAAGAGTCACTGACAGCCCTAGTAGAATGAGCCCTAACGGAAAGGAGGATCCTGATCCTTGCTTAAAAAGGCCTGAACAAACGTTTGTCTGATCCATTTAGAAATGGTTGCCGCAGACGCGGCTGAACCCTTCCGAGGTCCCTCATGGAAAGAAGGACAAACAGGGAGTCAGACTTCCGAAAAGACTCCGTGGCGGACAGGTAAAACCTGACCGCCAGACAAAGTTGGGTCAAGACCACTTTGTCCCTATAAACAACCAGATAAGGCGAGCGGCAAGACAGAGCCACCAACTTAGGCACTCTGCGAGCAGAGGTGACAGCCACCAGAAAGGCACATTTCTAGGATAACACAGGCAGAGGAATGTCTCTGATGTTTTTAAAGGGAGGCCGTTGCAAAACGGACAAAACCAAATTCAGGTCCTATGGAGGTAAAGGAGCTTTCCTCGGGGGAGCCAGATGTCGCACCCTCTGAATAAAGGTGCGAATCAAGGAATTAGTCTCCAAGGGACGCTGGAAAGAATGGCCAAGACCGACAACTGACCTTTAATCTTGGCCAGCGCCAAACACTCATCCTACACCGATCTTGTACCCAAACGCTGATTCACACCTTCCTGTAGGAAGGCCAATACCCTTGCCACCGAAAAGGAGCGGGGAGAAAACTCCTGTGACTCGCACCAGGCAATATACGCCTTCCAGGTGCGATAGTAAATTTTTCTGGAGGTAGCTTTCCATGCCTTCATTAAGGTAGGAATGACAGCACCCTTGTCTCTCAGGACCTGGCTTTCAATAGCCACACTGTCAAAGCCAAAGACTGTAAAGCAGGATGGAAGATTGGCCCTTGAGACAGTAGATCATCTCTCAGCGGAAGCCACCAGGGAGGCTCGATGACCATCTGCACGATGTCTGCGTACCAAGACCGACGCGACCAGTCTGGGGCCACCAGAATGACCTGCACCTTTCCGACGCCAACCTGCGGAGGAACCTGAATAACAGTTGAATCGGAGGGAAGGCATAAATCAGCCAATACCGGTGCCAGGGCACCACCAACGCATCCGTGGCGTCCGCCAGAGGATTACGGGTTCTGGCTACGAACCTTCCCACCTTTTTGTTGACAGGGCGCAAAGAGATCCACGTCCAGGGATCCCCACTGGGCGCACAGGAGGTGAAATACCTCCGGATGTAGAGACCTATCTCCCTGGTCCAGGGTTGGCGACTCAAGTAGTTCGCCTGCCAGTTTTCCACACCCAGAATATGCACAGCCAAAATCGCCGGAACGTGAGTCTCTGCCCAAGACAGAATTTCGATCACTTCCTTGGCCGCCCGGGCACGCTTGGTGCCCCCTTGGTGATTGATGTAAGCCACCGCTGTGGCGTTGTCCATCTGAACCTGAACCGGGCAACCCTAAAGACGAGTTGTCCAATGGAACAAGGAGAGCTTGATCGCTCATAGCTCCGAAACGTTGATCGGTAAGGAGGCCTCCTCTGCCGACCACGACCCCAGGACACAAAGCGAATCCAGAACTCCACCCCAGCCCAACAGGCTGGCATCCGTGGTGATCACCGACCAAAGCAGAGGTCGAAAGGACTCGCCTTTTGATAGAGTTGGCGACAGGAGCCACCACACAAGATCCGATCTTGCGAGGAGGCTCAGAAAAATCCTCCTGTCCAACGACTGAGGTGTTCTGTCCCACCTGGAAAGAATCTCTGCTTGTAGAGTCCTCGTGTGAAACTGAGCAAATGGGATGGCCTCGAAGGCCGAAACCATCAGACCCAGAGTCCGCATACAGGCCCGTAGAGAGAAGAGATCAATGTCGCTGAGGGACCTAACCTCGCCCTGTAGGGTCCGGAGTTTGTCCTCTGGAAGAAAGACTGTTGCCTGAGCGGAGTCCAGGACCATCTCCAGGTAATTGAGGCGAACAGAAGGGGTCAGAGCCGACTTCTGAAAATTGATGGTCCACCCGAACGAGCGCTTTAACCGTGACCGACAGGTCGCTCGTTAAGGTGCACACGAGCTCGTCCTTAACAGGAGGTTGTCCAGATAACCGAGGACCGCAATCCCCTTTAAAACGCAGCAAAGCCAGCGCCCGAAGCCAAAACCTTGGTAAATACCCTGGGAGCCGAAGCGAGACCGAAAGGTAACGCCACAAACGGATAATGATCTTCCGCCACTGCGAAGCGAAGATACCACTGATGACCCTCATAGATAGGAACGTGAAGATACGCATCCTTTAAGTCGATGGAGGCCAAGAAATCCCCTGGACTCAATAACGCCACCATCGACCGGATAGATTGCATCCGGAACTTCTGTACCCTCACAAAGCGGTTCAGAGACTTTAGGTCCAGAATCAGACGCACTTTGCCCTCTTTTCTGGGCACCGTGAACAGACTGGAATAAAAACCGCGAAACCTGTCCCGCAGAGGGACTGGCAAAACAACTCCTTGGGCAAGAAGATCTTGCACCGCCCCCGTGAGATCTCTCAAACGATTGGGAGTCAGATGGAGATTTGATGGAAAGAACCTGTCTGCAGGGCGAGAGCGAAACCCGATCTTGTTCCCAGAACAAATCAGTTTGTGAACCCACCTGTCCTGAATTTGGGACAACCAGGGTTCCTGAAAGTAACGCAGACGTCCCCCCACCCCAGAAACGGGTGAGGGCGTCCCTTCAGGAAGAGGTGGACTGGGCCACCGAACTGGTCTGACCGGCCTTAGGCTTACAGACCTTTCTTTAGACTCCCCGAGGCCTAGAAAGATTTTCCTTTATCCTGTGCCCCAAAGGCACGAAAGGACCCATGATGAGCCTTAAAGGAAGGACCCTGCCTAGCGCGGGGTGCTTTTCCCTTAAAGACCTGGGGCAAAAGGGTACTCTTACCCCCTGTAAACCCCTTGATCAACTCATCCAGAGTGTCCCCAAAAAGATGACTTCCCACAAAAGGGACAGATACAGTCTTTTTGGAAGCATGGTCAGCCGACCAAATCTTCAGCCAAATAATGCGGTGGACCGCAACCCCAACCGCAGACAACCGTGCGACTAAAGGAGCCTTGTCCAAGGCTGCGTCACACAGGTACATCACGGCCTGGGTCACTTGATCCACCATGTCAAGGGCAGTCGGAGAGGCTGATTCCGCAACAAGGGCGTGCCGAAGCACCTTGGACCATGCTGTGACAGAGAGACCATCACTGAAGCAAACACAGGTTTGAGCAGGGAGCCCGCCACCAAATACATGTGGCGGGAAAGCGTCTCCATATGCCTATCTGCCGGACCCTTGAACACCCTAGAGTCTTCCACCTGCGTCAAGGTGGATTTATTCCACCTAGAAAAAGTGTGGTCCACCCTAGGCGACACTGTCCAACGTCTACAGTATGCGCAAAGGGATAACTGTAGTTAAACCGCTTAGGCACCACCAGCATATGTTTGATGCAACGCCATTGGTCATTCACCATT
Source organism: Pelophylax lessonae (assembly GCF_965119305.1). NCBI lineage: Eukaryota > Metazoa > Chordata > Amphibia > Anura > Ranidae > Pelophylax > Pelophylax lessonae. The sequence continues at coordinate 134,424,566 of NC_138773.1, forward strand.
TCGTGAAACTCCTCGGGGCCGGGGGAAAACCTGACCCGACTTCTGGACTTTGCGGAGCCCAAAGGCAGCCCGCTTACTTGACTAAGTAGGCTCATCTTTAAGATTCAAAGTATCCTTAACGGAGCTTATAAGTTCATCCATTGCTGCGCGTTCCCGTGACGCCGTGGAGGAAGACTCCTCCTACTCCCCCTCGAAATGTGAAGACAGGGACCCCTCCGGGGGGACATTGTCCGTGGCAACCAAATCGGGCTCTGAGTCAGAAGACTGGGAGGGCATAGGCCGTTTTTGAGAAGTCCGTTCAGACATCAGCAGATCCACTTTGGACGCCAAAGTCGCAAGAGCAGCAGATAATGAGGCCATGGAAGAGGATTCAGGGCTGCCTAAAGCATCAACCAGGTCTGTTGGGAATTTGTTATCCTGGGACTCCATTTTTGCAATAAAAATTTTTTGGAGCGCTGGCTCTTTAAAACGGCGGTTCCCGTTTTAAAGAAACAGCTACAGGTACAAGAAGAAACAGTTTTTGCAGGAAAATGCCCAAAGAAAATGGTTAAAATCACCCCACAGTGTCCCAGTGTACTTGCCCCACACACGCTGCTGCAGTGAGAGAGAAAGGAGGAAGTGACCTCACTTACTAGAGGCTTATGCCTGCCCCGAGCCACAAAAAATATGGTGCCTGATAGAAATTAAATGAGGAAGCACTGGCAAAAACAGCCGCCGCCCTTACTAGGCAGTCGCCCTCATCCAAGATGGCACCTAAACCGGCGCCAGAATGAGCTAAAATGGCCGCTGCCCACACAGGAGGCTTTAAAAAAAACCTGCCCACACCCAAAATGGCGGCTGTGTGAGCGGCGCCAAATAGGGCAAAAAATACACGTGCTGACCCCCACACCCTCCAGTCATGGCAGTGTGCACCGCAGAGCGCCCCCAGCAGGAGCAGGGAGGAAGGGGGCTGCACCACACAGCCAGGAGGGGGATACCACAGAAGCCACCATGTACTGCTATCCCCTAAGAGTGGGCCCACGGAACACCCCCACAGACAATAGCCCCCTAGTAGGGACCGAAGGGTAGTAGCACTCCAGCGAACGTGGGCACCGCTCTGATATGGAACACCTCCGACCCCGAGCGGGGGTGCCGTCAGCCAGGAACAATGCTAGCAACTTACGGGCGTTCTGGAGTTGAGACATCCCGGTGAAGAAGGGACTCTGCAGGCTCGTCCCCATCTCAAGGGGCACTGTCGTGGCGAGGCCAGGGCGCACCAATGACCTGCAAGGCTCGGTGGCAGGCTGGAACTGTATAAGGATCTATATTATGCAGTGCGAGGCCCAGTTCTGCTGTCATTTGTATTCCTCCAGAAAATCCCTGACTAACGATGAGGTTACAGAGGACACAGAGAAGGCAGCTGTGCTAAATGCTTTCTTCTTTTACACAGGAAAAGGAGGGGTACACTGACCATGACTGTATGGGTAACAGTACTGCACTGGACTTGCCACTATGGCTAAAAGAGGGTGAAATCAGGAAAAGGCTGGATAAAATTAAGACTAGTAAATCGGCAGGCCCGGATGGTGTACATCCGAGAGTACTCAAAGAACTCAGTAAGGTTATATCTAGACCACTGTTCCTGATCTTTGCTGACAGTATTATGACAGGAAATGTATCAGGGGACTGGAGGAAAGCTAATGTGATACCTATATTTAAAAAAGGACAGAGGCATGTCACGGGAAATCATATGCCAGTTAGCCAGGGATCGATAGTATGTAAACTTCTGGAGGGAATGATAAGGGACTATATCCAAGAGTTTGTCAAAGACAACATCATCAGCAGTAATCAGCACGGGTTTACAAAAGGGCGTTCTTGTCAAATCAATCTATTAACATTCTACGAGGAGGTGAGCTGCGAGCTAGATAGGGGGAGACCTGTGGATGTGGTGTACCTGGACTTTGCTAAGGTGTTTGATACAGTCCCCCACAAACGCTTAATATATAAAATACAGGTCCTTCTCAAAAAATTAGCATATTGTGATAAAGTTCATTATTTTCTGTAATGTACTGATAAACATTAGACTTTCATATATTTTAGATTCATTACACACAACTGAAGTAGTGCAAGCCTTTTATTGTTTTAATATTGATGATTTTGGCATACAGCTCATTAAAAACCCAGAATTCCTATCTCAAAAAATTAGCATATTTCATCTAACCAATAAAAGAAAAGTGTTTTTAATACAAAAAAAGTCAACCTTCAAAAAATGATGTTCAGTTATGCACTCAATACTTGATCGGGAATCCTTTTGCAGAAATGACTGCTTCAATGCGGCGTGGCATGGAGGCAATCAGCCTGTGGCACTGCTGAGGTGTTATGGAGGCCCAGGATGCTTCGATAGCGGCCTTGTGCTCATCCAGAGTGTTGGGTCTTTCGTCTCTCAACTTTCTCTTCACAAAATCCCACAGATGCTCTATGGGGTTCAGGTCAGGAGAGTTGGCAGGCCAATTGAGCACAGTAATACCATGGTCAGTAAACCATTTACCAGTGGTTTTGGCACTGTGAGCAGGTGCCAGGTCGTGCTGAAAAATGAAATCTTCATCTCCATAAAGCTTTTCAGCAGATGGAAGCATGAAGTGCTCCAAAATCTCCTGATAGCTAGCTGCATTGACCCTGCCCTTGATAAAACACAGTGGACCAACACCAGCAGCTGACATGGCACCCCAGACCATCACTGACTATGGGTACTTGACACTGGACTTCAGGCATTTTGGCATTTCCCTCTCCCCAGTCTTCCTCCGGACTCTGGCACCTTGATTTCCGAATGACATGCAAAATTTGCTTTCATCCGAAAAAAGTACTTTGGACCACTGAGCAACAGTCCAGTGCTGCTTCTCTGTAGCCCAGGTCAGGCGCTTCTGCCGCTGTTTCTGGTTCAAAAGTGGCTTGACCTGGGGAATGCGGCACCTGTAGCCCATTTACTGCACACGCCTGTACACGGTGGCTCTAGATGTTTCTACTCCAGACTCAGTCCACTGCTTCCGCAGGTCCCCCAAGGTCTGGAATCGGTCCTTCTCCACAATCTTCCTCAGGGTCCGGTCACCTCTTCTCGTTGTGCAGCGTTTTCTGCCACGCTTTTTCCTTCCCACAGACTTCCCACTGAGGTGCCTTGATACAGCACTCTGGGAACAGCCTATTCGTTCAGAAATTTCTTTCTGTGTCTTACCCTCTTGCTTGAGGGTGTCAATGATGGCCTTCTGGACAGCAGTCAGGTCGGCAGTCTTACCCATGATTGCGGTTTTGAGTAATGAACCAGACTGGGAGTTTTTAAAAGCCTCAGGAATCTTTTGCAGGCGTTTAGAGTTAATTAGTTGATTCAGATGATTAGGTTAATAGCTCGTTTAGAGAACCTTTTCATGATATGCTAATTTTTTGAGATAGGAATTTGGGGTTTTCATGAGCTGTATGCCAAAATCATCAATATTAAAACAATAAAAGGCTTGTACTACTTCAGTTGTGTGTAATGAATCTAAAATATATGAAAGTCTAATGTTTAACAGTACATTACAGAAAATAATGAACTTTATCACAATATGCTAATTTTTTGAAAAGGACCTGTAAGGTCTGCAGGCATCGACCACAAGGTCTGCTCTTGGATACAGAACTGGTTAAGGGGCGTGTCCAAAGGGTGGCAATAATGTATACTTAGACTGGACTGGGGTGGAAAGTGGGGTCCCCCAAGGCTCAGTCCTGGGACCAATCTTGTTCAATTTATTTATAAATAGCATTGAGGACGGGATCAGTAGCTCAATATCAGTTTTTGCAGATGACACTAAATTGAGCAGGGCAATAACTTCACATAGTGAAACAGGAATTCTACAGAGCGACCTGAAAAAAAAAAATCGCAGAGTGGGCAACTACATGGCAAATGAGGTTTAATGTGGAGAAGGGTAAGGTTTTGCATTTGGGGACAAAAAACAAAAGCACAATACACCTTGGGGGGGAACCTCTGGGGGAATCAAAAATGGACAAAGATCTGGGAGTCTTAGTAGAAGATAGACTTAATAGCATGCAATGTCAAGCTGCAGCTGCCAAAACCGGAAGAATATTGGCATGCATAAGGAAGGGGATGTTTTCCAGAGACAAAGCTATAATCCTGCCACTTTATAAAACTCTGGTCCGACCGCATCTGGAGTATTCTGTCCAGTTCTGGTCGCCAGTCCTCAGAAGGGATGTGTTGGAGCTGGAGAGAGTGCAGAGAAGGGCAACTAAACTGATTAGGGGATTGGAGGACCTAAATTATAAAGAGCGCTTACAAGCGCTTGATTTATTCTCTCTGGAGAAGAGACGCCTGAGAGCGGACATGATAGCAATTTATAAATACCTCAATGGTGATATCAACATAGAAAAAAACGATTCAGTCGCAAAGAATGTGTGATGACACAAGGACATACATTGCAATTACAGAAGCGATTTAACCTCAGACTTCGCAGGGGGTTCTTTACAGTAAGGGCTACAAGACTGGAATTCTCTACCAAAAATGGTAGTTACTGCAGGGAGTATGGCTACTTTTAAAAGACTCTTGGACGTACATCTTAAGGATAAAAACATTCGGGGGTATGGGAAATTAATACGTCCACGCACGCCGACACAGGTTGAACTGGATGGACTATTGTCTTTATTCAACCTTAACTACTATGTAACTAGCGATAGTGAGTGAAATAAAGCTATTTTCCAAGAAAAAACACTTTTCAAGAAAAAAATATAAAGAAATTGAGACACTAGGTCCCAGCAGGGAAACCTAGCCTACTCCTGATCTAGGCAGCATAAAACTGAAAGACAGAGGTAACTGGTTCAGGATAATGGCTGGGGGACGGCCCCCTGGAGGTGTGCCTAAGTGTAGAAAGTTTTTTAGTAACATTTCAAACTGCCTAGCTTGCTCCTGCAGAAGGCGCCATTACCCACTCGTGAAGGCTGTATGAGGGGCTGCGACTGTCGGAGGACGTAAGAGAAATATAGCTTCCAGTGCTCACAAGATCTGGTATACCAAAACTATTTGAATAGTAGGACACACCTATCTATCCGTTCACCCTTTATCTAATAAAGCAGACCCTTGCACTACATCAGGGGTGTCCAACCTGCAGGCCCAGAGAGTTTAACATGCCACCTGGACCCATGTTGGGAGATGCTGGTGATGCCGTGCAGACATTGCAGCCATGGAAGCCTACAATGACAAACCAGGCAAATGCACATCTGGAGGAATGCCATGCAAACATCGTTGATGAGTGCAGGGTCTGTGTGCTAATGAGGTCAGCTGGTGAAATCCTTCCTGTGTCTTAAGAGTTTTCACTTTCCAAATCTACATACCAGGAAGTCATGAACTTTTCTATGGAACACACCAGGGCTGAGGTAACAACAAAAAGGTACATGCAGCAAAGGTACATTAATAGTATAATTAGTACATAGGGGAGCTGGATTTTAGAAAAAAAAAAAAAAAGGTGAACTTAGCCTTTAATGTAGCAGTCAAAAGACATACCAGCTTACTTCCCTTTAACATCAGAAAATGTCCAGCAGTGCCATCAGCACAGAACTGGCGGAAACCAGTGGGACCCAGGTACATCCATCTACTGAGAAGTCATCTTAATGAAAGAATTCCAGCCCAGAAGCCATAAATCCGACGTGGAAACAAGGCTAAGGCTAAGGGAATCCGCTATAAATGAAAACATAGGAACTGGGGTGCAGAAAAATGGCAGCATGTGCTCTGGAGTGATGAATCAAAATTTGAAATAAGATTTTTGTAAGATCTTATTGAAAAATCTTTTTCTCTGATGTCCCTCGACAGACGCAGCCTCATCTCCATAAGCCCAGCGGGTTTATGCTCCTCCCTTCAGGAGTAGTCTAGGCAGGCAAATTTGAATATACACGCCCAGGGGGCTGTCCCTCCAGGCATAAACCCCTATTGCACAACCCAGCACATCAATTTGGTTTAAAAGCAATGAAGACAACAGAACCAACCCCAAACAGAGGGGCAGGTGCTGCATCTGTCGATGGACATCAGAGAAAAAGATTTTACGGTAAGATCTTACAAAAATCTTATTTTCTCTATCGTCCATCGACAGGCGCAGCCTCATCTCCATGAGCTGAGTGGGACGTCCCAAAGCAGTATAGGCATGAGGGGTGGGAAAATGCAACCAGACAGTAACGTCAACTCCAAAAGGCTAAACAACCAACCGGGCAACATGGAGCTCAACCAAAACAACAGGAGCTCACCCAGGTAAAAGAGAAGTACAAACAAACATTCTCTTATGAAACAGCAGCCAGCAAAACCTTGCGGCCAAAAGAGTCATCCAAAGCCAACAAATCCACCTTGTAAAATTTGGTAAAAGGTGATCAAGGTGACCAAGTCGCTGCCCCACAAACTTGTACAACAGAGGCCTGATGGCGAAAAGCCCAAGAGGCACTCGGCACTCTAGTAGAATGCGCCTTCACAGGGAAAGGAGGAACCTGACCCTAGATTGAATAAGCCTGAACAACCGTCTGCCTGATCCATCTCGAAATGGTCGCAGCGGACGCAGCCAAACCTTTGCAAGGACCGTCTGGAAGGACAAAGAGAGAGTCCGACTTCCTGAAGGACTCAGTAACCATCAGATAAACCCTTATCGCCTGAATAACATCCAGAGAGTGCAAGGCAACTTCCTTGTGATGTTTAGGCTTAGGACACAAGGAAGGTAACACAAATGTCTTAATTCAGGTGAAAATCCGACACCACCTTAGGAAGAAAGGACGGATTCGATCAGAGGACCACTTTATCCCTATGGACCACCAAATAAGACAAACGACAGGACAACGCCACCAACTCAGAGACTCTGTGGTCAGAAGTGATAACCACTAGGAAGGCAACCTTCTGCGACAAAGAAAGCAGAGAAATCTCCCTAATATTCTCAAAAGGAGGCTTTTGAAGAACAGACAGAACCAGATTAAGATCCCATGGAGGTAACGGGGATCTCCTCGGAGGGGCCAGATGATGCATCCCCAGAATGAAGGTACGAATTAAACTATGAATAGCCAACGGATGTTGAAAGTAAATAGCCAAGGCTGACACCTGGCTCTTGATAGTCACCAATTCTAAGCGCTGCTCAAACCCTTTTTGCAAAAAAGCCAGAACCCTAGCTATAGAGAACAAGCAAGGGTGCAGCTGCAGCGATTCACACCATGAAATGTACGATTTCCACATACCATGATAGATCTTCCTAGATTTTGATTTCCTGGCCTTCAAAAGGGTAGGAATCATCGAATCAGAGAGACCTCTATCCCTCAACACCTTGCTTTCAACAGCCAAGACGTTAAAGCCAGCGACTGTAAAGCAGGATGGAAGATCGGTCCTTGAGATGGAAGATCGGTCCTTGAGATAGAAGATCTTCCCGCAGAGGAAGAAGCCATGGAGGATCCAAGACCATTTTTACCAGTTCTGCGTACAAAGACCGCCGAGGCCAGTCTAGACTAGAGCCACCAGAATGAGCAGAACGCCTTCCATCGCCACCCTGCGAAGAAACCTTGGCAAGAGAACGAGTGGAGGGAAGACATATATTAGGTGATACTGACTCCAAGGAGCCACCAGAGCATTTGTGGCGTCGGCCAGAGGATCCACAGACCTGGCCACAAACCTCTGAACTTTCCTGTGGAGGCGAGACACAAACAGATCCACCTCCGGAGTCCCCTACCAGGCACACAGGAGGTGAAACCCCTACGGATATAGGGATCACTTCCCCTGATCCAACACCTGACGACTCAGGTAATCCACTTGCCAATTCTCCACACCCGGGATGTGGACTGCGGAAAGACCCGGAACATTGTGTTCCGCCCATACCAGAATCTCGGCCAGCTCCTTGGTCACCAGGGCACTCCTGGTGCCCCCTTGATGATTGATGTAAGCCACGGGCTGTGGCATTGTCCGACTGGACCTGAAACTGGAGAGCTGTGTAGACGACTCGTCCAGTGAAGCAGGCAGAGCTTGATCGCTCTCAGGTCCAGAATATTGATCGGCACGGAAGACTCTTCCGACGCCCAAGTCTCCTTGGTACAGAGCTTCCCCAGCACTCCACCTCAGCCTGACAGGCTGACGTCCGTGGTGACCACCGTCCAAAACACTGGCAGGACTTGCCTTGGCACAAGATAGGTGACTGGAGCCACCAAGAGAGAGCCGACTTCGTGAGATGGCTCAACCAAATCTTCTGGCCCAATAACGAGGATCTCTGTTCCATTTTGACATAATCTTTTTCTGCAGCTATCTCGTGTGAGACTAAGCAAACGGGACTGCTTTGAAGGTCGAGACCATCAGACCCTGGGCTCTCATGCAAGCCCGCAAGGAGGACTGATAGGCCTCCATTAGCAACCAGACCGCCCTTTGCAACTTCTGAAGCTTGGGAAAGAAGACCCTCGCCAGAGCAGAGTCGAGTATTAGCCCCAGATAGTTGACCCACACAGACGGAGTCAGGTCAGATTTGGTGACATTGATCGTCCACCTCAATTCCTGAAGGGTCCAAATGGTGATGGAGATGTTGTCCAGCAGATCTGAATGGGAAAATGCATGCAACAGGAGATCGTCCAGATACCCCACAATGGAGATAACTCGTCGACGCAACAAGGCCAGCACAGGGGCTAGGACCTTGGTAAAAACTCTGGGAGCCGAGGCAAGACCAAAGGGTAACGCCACAAATTTAAAGTGCTCCTCTGCCACCGCGAAGCGGAGGAATCGCTGATGTCTCTTGAATATGGGGACGTGGAGATATACACATTTGAGATCAATGGAAGCCAGAAAATCCCTGATTCAAAGATGCCACCGCCGACCGAATGGACTCCATTCAGAATTTCTGCACCCGCACAAAGTGGTTCAGAGCCTTGAGGTCCAGGATTGGATGCACTTTGCCCTCCTTTCTGGGCACAGTGAACATGTATGAATAGAAACCTTGAAAGCATTCCTGTTGGGGAACCAGCACAATCACCCCTTGAGCCAGGAGATCTCGCACAGCCTTCAAACGCTCTGGAGACAGGTGAAGATTTGACTGAAAAAATCTGTTCATTGGCCGGGACCAGAATTCGATTTGTACCTGTAACAAACCAGTCCGCAAACTCAATCGTCATGAATGAAGGAAGTCCAGGGTTCCTGAAAGAAGCGCAGATGTCCCCCCACCCCTAAGACGGATGAGGGCACCCCTTCATGCTGAAGAGGACTTGTCTGCAGCACCGGACTGACCGGCCTTGGTCTTGCCCCAGGGTTTCTTTGCACCTCCAGAAGTTCTGAACGGCTTACCTTTTTCTTGCAACCCAGAGGCACGAAAAAAACATTTATGAGCAGAAAAGGAGGGACCCCGCTTAGGACGGGGTGTCTTACCCTTGGAAGATTGAGGAAGAAGAGTACTCTTCCCGCCTGTCAGGCCCTTGATCAACTCAACCAATAAGTCGCCAAACAACCTGTCTCCCAGAAAGGGGATATCAATGAAGGCTTTTTTAGAAGCTTGGTCAGCCGACCAGCTCTTCAACCAGACCATGAGTCCTAAAACAATGCCCACGGCCGAGACCCTGGCCACCAGGGGAGCCTTATCCATATACGCATCACACAGGAACACCAGAGCCTGGATCACCTGGTCCAACAGTTCAAAGACTCCTGTAAACCCCTAATCCATTCCGTCACCATCTGTGAGACTAGCACAGACACAAAAACCGGTTTCAAAATGGAACCCGCCAGCACGTGAAGATGGCAGGAAAGGGATTCCACCCACCTGGCCACTGGATCAGTAAAGACTGGGGAATCCTCCACAGGCACAAGGGTAGATTTGTTTAATCTGGAAAAAGGATGGTTCACTTTAGGTGGCACCGTCCAACGGTTGAAAACCTTTTCAGCAAAAGGATACCGACGTTTAAAGTGTTTTGGCATCACCAACACGTGCTTAACGCGCCCGCCAGTGGTCATTCACAATATCGTGAAAAGTGTCGGAACAAGGGAAAATCCTGTCAGCTTTTGGAGACTTCTGAGAGCCAAAAGCCACCCGCGTTTCTGATGGCGTGGGCTCATCAGCCAATTTTAAAGTTTCCCCGCACTGAAATAATCAGGGCTTCCACTAAAGAGCGTTCCCGCGCTGCAGCTGAAGACGAAAGGTTCTTTTCACTATCTGACTGCGAGGACAGCGACCTCTCAGGAAGAGGAGCATCCGGGGCAACCTCATCAGCCTCTGAATCAGAGGATACCTCCATAGATGGAGAAGGCATCGGCCGTTTACGGCTATCGACCTTTTTAATGACTAAATAAACTGTCGGCAGGCTTTCCAGGGCAGCTGAAATCGCTGCCAGCGACTGCGATCCGGACTGTCCGGGATTCGCACAGAGTGGGTCTGTAGGTGATATTCCAGTTTGGGACTCCATAGTGCAAACTGCAAAAAATTAAGTACTGTAGCTCTAAGAGCGCCGATCGTGCTATCCACCACCGATCTTAGCGGTCTGCAGGGAACCCCTTTAAACCAAACTGACAGCAGAAAGTGCAAGGAAATGCCCACAGGGATCCCCAATTACCACCACAGACACAGCCTCCTGAATCTTCCACAGCATGGAGAGAAAGGAAATTACCACACAGGAAGTGATATCGCCTAGTAAGGATACACTGATGAGTATAGCACCAGGGCTACACAAAGATAGATGTCCAAACAAAACAATAGGAAGCTGCAGGGAAAATGGCTGCCCCATACAAGTCTATGGGGAAAAATGCCATTGCCTACAGCTAAGATGGTGGTGCCCATGGCGCACCATGTGGCTAGGGACCAACACATGAATGCCTCAGGACCCACAACAGGGACCAGCAAGCCCAAGGTACCATGTCACCCCCCCCCCCAGCACCAGAGCACTCCAGACAAACAGCCACCACAGGGACAGGGAGAGGGAAGGACACACAGACCAGGCACCGGGCAGACAAGGGGACAAATCCCATTATCCCCAGGGGAGGGCCCACATCCCCCCCCCCAAGGCCAGTAGGGGCAAGAGGGGCACATTTACTCCCCATATTATGGACCGGGTGGGCTCCGCTCCGGGAAGACTGCCTCCCACCCAAAGTGGGGGTGCTGCCAGCCGATGGGTACGCTGCGACTCAGGGCATTCCAGGTCGTTGCATCCCGGCGCAGGCTCATCCCCCTCCGGACAAGGGGGCACCGTCTTGGCTAGGCCTAGGTCAGAACTATAACCTGCTCACGCTCGTAGGCAAGACTGAGGGGACCATAAGGATCTAGGATATCCAGTACGAAGCCCCGGCCGGCATTATTGCTTGTAGATCATCAGGAAAATTCTTCCCTGAACACTAGCTAGCAAGTGAGTAAAAAGAAATAAAAGAAAATATTCTGAAAGAATAAAAAAAAACTGAGACTGGAGTCCCAGCAGGAAACCTAGGTCTACTCCTTCTCTAGGCAGAAAACAAACTGAGGTGCTGGGTTGTGCAGTGGGGGTTTATGCCTGGAGGGACAGCCCCCTGGGCATGTATATTCAAATTTTCCTGCCTAGACTACTCCTGATGGGAGGAGCATAAACCCACTCTGTCAATGGACGATAGAGAAATCTGGCTTTAGCATGAAGCAATCTTTGCACCAAAGGGCTGGAGAGTGGTACAATAATGAGTGCCTGCAGGCAACAGTGAAGCATGATGGAGGTTCCTTGCAAGTTTTGGGCTGCATTTGTGCAAATGGAGTTGGATTTTGGTCAGGTCCAATGGTGTCTTAAATGCTGGGAAATAGAGGCAGATACTTTCTATTATGCCATACCATCAGGGAGGCGTGTGACTGGACTCAAATTCATTCTGTAGCAGGATGACCCCAAATATACAGTCAATGTCATTAGGAACTATCTTTAGCATAAAGAAGAACAAAGAATCCAGTAAGTTAGGCCCCCACAGAGCTCTTATCTCAACATTATGAAATCGGTCTGGGATTACAGGAAGAGACAGAAGAGGCAGCCTACATCCACAGAAGATATGTGACTAGCTCTCCGAGATGTTTGGAACTGCTGAGTTCCTTCAAAAACTGTGTGCAAATGAACCTAGAAGAATGTGCATGTCATAAAATTTGAATATCATCAAAAAGTTAATTTATTTCAGTAATTCAATTCAAAAAGTGAAACTTATATTTGATATAGATTATAGTGATATATTTCAAGCATTTCTTTCTTTCTTTTATTGTTGATGATTATGGCTTACAGCTAGTGAAAACCACCAAATTCAGTATATTATACCACCCATTAGCAGATGACATGGCTGAGGAAACTTCACACAGGACCTCATGCAAATTGGATTCTGTGCCTCTCAACTCTTCCTCCAGACTTGCAAAATTTTCCATGATCTATGATGATTTGGGAAGCCATATTATGTGCTGGTCCACTGTGTTTTATCAAGTCCAAAGTCAGCGCAGCTCCCTACCAGGAAATTCTTTTTTTTTTTTTTTTTTTACTTTATTTTTATTTGCATATAAAATCTCAATATACAGAGTTCCACCAATTTGATTTAGATTCGCAAGTTACATAATTAAGTTATGCATCAAAAAGGCACACAAAAGAAATACATATACATTTTTCCCTTCCCACCCTCCCCCGACCTCCCAGGATTCCTCCCCTTCTTGCCAGCCGTTTCGCTCTAGAATGCCTCCCCATAGTAGATATGCTAATTGTTTATTTCAATATATTTAGTTGATTTTTTAAATTCTTTCCATTTCCCCCATTTTCTTATCATATTTCTTGGAATCTCCTCTTGTGTATTACATAGGTATTCCATATTATAGTTATTATTTATCTTTTTACACCATTCCTTTATTTTCGGGCTCTCCTTTTCTCTCCACTTTTTTGGTATGGTTCCTTTTGCTGTATTCAGCATTGTTGGGACCAGGGTCATTTTATATTTTTTTAAAGGTATTGTTGTTTTGTGGAATAGGCATGCCCATGGATCGTCCGGCACTTTTATTTCGGTGATGTCTTCAATCAGTTGTCTTACCTCTAGCCAAAAATCTCTTATTTTGGGACAGTCCCAAAATAAATGATAAATTGTACCTATGTTGCCGCATTCCCGCCAGCATTTATCTGTCTTGCCTGCTACCAGGAAATTCTAGAGCACTTAATGCTTCCCTCTGATGACCAGCTTTTTGGAGATGCTGATTTCATTTTGACCTGTCCACACTGTCAAAAGTACCAATTCCCGGTTTAATGATCATGGTATCACTGTGCTTGATTGGCCAGCAAACTTGCCTGACCTAAACCATATAGAGAATCTGTGGGGTATTGGCAAGAGGAGACCCAACAATGCAGATGAGCTGAAAGCCACTATCAAAGAAACCTTGGCTACCATAACACCTCAGCAGTGCCACAGGCTGACTGCCTCAATGACACGCCACATTGAGTATATACTATACTGTACATGGACATACTTTTCAGTAAGCCAACATTTCTGTATTAAAAACCATTTTAATAATCACCCATATTCACCAAAATTAAAAAGAAAAAATTGCTTGAACTACATCACTCTGTGTGTAACGCATTATGTAAAATATATGCGCTTCACTTTTTTAATTTAATTTCTGACAAGTTAACTTTTTGATGACATTCTTATATTCTATATTACCAAAATTATTGGGACATCTGCCTTTACACGCACAGGACCTTTAATGGCATTCCGCTCTTAGTCCGTAGGGTTCAATATTGAGTTGGCCCACCCTTTGCAGCTAGAACTGCTTCAACTCTTCTGGAAAGGCTGTCCACAAGTTTTAGGGGTGTATCTATGGGAATGTTTGACCATTCTTCCAGAGGTGCATTTGTGAGGTCAGGCACAGTACAGTGCTTTGTGCACTGGTCCAAATCATTTGGTGGAGGGGGGGATTATGGTGTGGGGTTGTTTTTCAGGGGTTGGACTGCGCACCAGTGCACAAAGCAAGGTCCATAAAGACATGGATAAGCAAGTTTCGGGTGGATGAACTTGACTGGCCTGCACAGAGTCCTGACCTCAACCCAATAGAACACCTTTGAGATGAATTAGAGCACAGCCTGTGAGCCAGGCCTTCTCTCCAACATCAGTGCCTGACCTCACAAATGTGCTTGTGGAAGAATGGTCAAACATTACCATAGACAGACTCCTAAACCTTGTGGATAGCCTTCCAGAAGAGTTGCAAAAGGTGGCCCAACTCAATATCGAACCCTACAGACTAAAGGCCCGTACACACACTACGAAAATCTGAAGAGAAATTTCGTCCGAACGATCTGCCGATTTTTGGATTGTTCGTATAGTGCTTTCGACAGCCGACTCCGACTTTTCGGCCGAAAAAATCCTGATGTGCAGGCTATATAATTTTTGTCGTACGTCAACACAACGTCTGATTTTCGTGTAGTCTGTACAGAATTCGTCAGACAAAAATCTAAAATATGAATACGCATGATCGGAAGCAAATAACGACCCAGAAGAATTTGTGCACGAAAAATAGCCATTGTATCAAGAAAGAACTTTCGTCTAGCAGCAGGCAAATTCATGTTTGAAATGCAGTGCACATGCTCATCTTGGTTAATGTGAGAAGAATGAAGCTGCTGCGGATAATTGTTGCTTATTTTAAAGAGGCATGTGTTCGGTTATGATGTTAATGATTTGGCTATTATGCATGTTGCATGGTGTTTATTTATAAAGTTAACTCAACACCAGTATCAGTGGATTATTAATGGAAAATATCTATTTATGTGTCCCTTTATTATTTTTTTCATACACGTATAATACATATATTGCTGCCTACTCCAAATATGCTATTTTCTTCAAAAAAAGATAGGCAAGTATTGTAGGAACCATTTTATTTTCTTGTAAAATAAATTAGAAAAAAAAAACCTTAGAGATCTTCTAATCCAAAAATATATTGGTGTAACCAAAAGTGCATTCTGTGCTCAAATATCCAAAATAAAACATAATAATCTGAAACATAAAAAACACATCATAAATTAATTTAATTTAGAATTGTGCATAGTGGTAATCTTGAGACCATGCTGGTTGGTGGGGATCAGGTGCATATTGCCACTGACTACCATGCTGCTGTGGTGGAGGTTGATAGTCCGAAAGGTGTGTGTGTCCGTGGATTTAGCCTCGGACACCTTTGTTGAGCAACCGTAGGAGGAGGACCTCAGCCTTTTGGCGTTGCTCCTCTGACATAAGGCGCAATTTATTGGCAGTTAGAAAGCCAAAAGAATCTGCCTCATCTGGCTTTCTTTGGAGGGCCATAGAGGCCTGGCTTAGGAACGAAGCAGTGGCCTCCTCCAAGTTTTTTTTTTTCTTATTTTTTCTGGAGGTTGTGTGGGTATTGGCTGCTCTGACGCCATGCTTCCACTTGGCTCCTCCACATTGACACTTTCCGGTGTTGGAAATTTGTACATTTTTATAATGTTATAATGTATAGAAACTATCACTTTTGTTAGATTAGTTTCACAAAATAACAGACTTTACAATAACTTTAAGGCTCAATTATTGCCTTGATAATGTTTGTTTAGCATCATTATATTTTTTGGAGACAATATATTCTTAAATGCTATACCTGTGTCAAGATTGGCTCCTCTACATCTTCCTCCTGGGTTTCAGGACATGGGCCCTCTGCAGAAGTAGAAGGCAGAGTTGAGAGCGATGGTCTTGGTTCAGACTGCTCAGTCAGGAAGCGCAGGCTCTCAAAGTACCAGAGCCTTGGTACATATATATTTTCTGCAGCTGCTCATGACTTTTCAGAATCTTTTATTTTATTCAGCTCCCTTTTGAAAGTGCTGCGCAGATTAGAAATTTTGTTTCTGACATAATTTATGTCTGCATTGGGGCAGAAGCTTTTGCATAAATCTGCCAGTTTTTGTAAAGCAGCATTCCTTTTTTGTTTATTGGAGTAGTCTTTACTTTTACCTCTCCACAAACATGGCATCTGCCTGTAATCGTCAATGAAATGTGGCAGAAAATCAAGTGCCGTGAACTTGTCAGCCATGATGCCTGCAAGACACAACACAAGACAAAACATACTGAAAGTTCATGTTGCTTTCCCATAAGCAGGGCCCAAGATGAGCTGTATAGGCCACAAAACACCCATGCTCTAATATAAAGTTGTACCTTCGTTTGCTGAGAATTTTTTCCGGCTTTGCCGATCGATCATCCTCCTGTCACAGAGCTTTCCGATGGCGAATCGTCGATCGATCTTGCGGCCTTTAAACACTGCGCATGCGTCAACTCCGCCTCCAGTGGCGCGCTGACGCAGGGGTGTGGACGTGCCGAATATTAACCTGCATGCGACACACAGACACGTGAGTCGGCGGAAGAATCGTGGAGGAGATGGCAGAATCGGGGAGTTCCAGTCATGACCGCAGTGGTTGGTCTCAGAAAAAAACAAAAGCCAAACCAATGAGCAAGGGTGAGATGGTGGCCATACTTGAGAAAAACGACTATGATGGCAAGCTGGAGAATTATGAAAGGCCCAATGCCAGAAAAGACAGAATTCTAGAGAAGGTAATTTCAGCTCTAAAGAATATATATGGTTTGGATCTATCCAAGGACCAAATCAGGAAAAGATGGTCAGATCTCCAGCATCAGGAACAAGAGCAGCTAGGTCACATCCATCATAGCCTAAAAAGAAGTAAGCAATAGTTGTGTCTAAACAATATGTATTGTGTATATTTGGTGTATGTTATTTAGAAATGTATATATACTAATTTCTATAAAAACTGTTGAAATTTTACAAATTTGTCATATATTTAAACTTAAAAAGCATGAAGCAAAATATAAACTATGTATGCATATTATTTTTTACAATTGTTATTAATAAATCATATTTGTTTGATATTGTATTTTTCACCTTAAAATATGAAAAAAATAGGAAAATGAAGCTCAAACAAAGACAACAGATGAGGAGAAGGGAATCTAGCATGCCTGGCCCATCCACATTGGAGGAAACTACTGATGAAATGCTCCTTGATGACATGACACATTCAAAACAAACAGGTAAATGGTCCCTTTGCTCCCTAAGAGCCCGTTCACACTGGGGCGACCTGTCAGGCGACCTGGTCGCCTGACAGGTCGCCTTCCATAGAGAAGCTGTGGACCCGTTGTAATAGGAGCGACACAAGTCGCTCCGACTTAGAAAAAGGGTCTGGAGCTTCTTTGGGGCAACCTGGAGCGACCTGCATTGACTTCAATGATATGAAGTCCGTGCCGGCCGCTCCGAGGTCACAGGTCGCCCCGGGAAGTAGCGTCGCCCCAGTGTGAACGGGGTCTTAATCATTAATGCACAGACGTTTTAGGAGGTAACCATGTGCATTTCATAATATTTTTTGGGAAAAGGGCTGTCAAGCAGTGCACCATGTCATTGCTAACTTGCCCCCTGTAAAATTTCTGACATGCCACTTTTTTATGAGGTTTCTGTAATGATCAACCAAAAGCCAGTGGGAACACTATTGAGGAAAGCAATGTGCCATGTTTTGTAAATATATGTAGATAGCTTCGAGGTAATATGTTACCATAATCCCGTCATAAAGAAAGAGAAAACCCCCTTTGTTTGGTGGGACTTTAGAGGTAACAGTAGAAATCTCTCAAGAGAAAAGGTTGAATTTTAGTAAAACGTGAAATTTATTTAGGGAAAAATAAGTGCTGGCAAGATCATCATATCCACAGTAACATATATGATACAATACAATCACAGGAAAAGAGCAGAATCCAACGCGTTTCAAAACGTTGTCTAATGCAAAAATCTTCCTCAGGGAATCTGCATATATTCCTGAAAAGCATAATTGAATGTAAGTTATAAGTCCCAGAAAAGGACAAACAAATATACATTTTACAATAATGGTTTACATTGAAACAGGTAACTATGCAGCTGCGACACATCCTGACCCAAATATAACATGGAAAGCTCTCCTGGTTTGCCAGGGATGCCATCAACCCCCCTCCTGTGAGGTACCACCCCGTGGGGAAAGAAGACCCCCCAACAATTAGAAAACAGAGTTAGAAGGAACAACACAAAAAGAAAGGAAAATA
The DNA here is from genome assembly GCF_965119305.1 of Pelophylax lessonae. Classification (NCBI taxonomy): domain Eukaryota; kingdom Metazoa; phylum Chordata; class Amphibia; order Anura; family Ranidae; genus Pelophylax; species Pelophylax lessonae. Next base: position 134,442,591 of record NC_138773.1, read on the forward strand.
GTCGACAAAGAACTTCCAGATGAAATGCCAATTGTGTTAAGGTCACATACCTGCGAAAAATAGAACCCCATAGGATTACCCTTCAGGGGATACAATGATTCTCCCACAAGTCGAGAGCTAGAGTCAGGTGTGTTTTATTACAAAATGTTCTTCACCTGAAAATAGTGAGTATGTTTGGTGATTATCAAGGAACCTGGAATGATGTATAAATAATTATTAATACAATAGAGGTAGGTGTTCAGATAAATTCACCTGTTGTGATGATTTTCCGTATAAAATAGAAAAAGGGTTTTTTTAAAAGAAATTCCAAGAGGTTATCCTCCGATGTGTGTATCTCCCGGGCTTACTGTATTGTTGTTCTGTTGAGGGAGAGGAGGGGAGCCATGAGGGTACATCATGAACCCTTATGAGTGGAGGTGATAAATGAACAGTTCTAGGTTTATATTTGGTGCGTCTTACCTCGCTGCTCTATTGGAAGGTCTAGAGTGTCCTATCGACCTCCAAAGATATAGTGCCCAGAAGACTTTGGTAGTATATCCAGGGTTTAGGGTGCTAGTACCAATTCTTGCCTAAAATAATATATAGAGAAAAAATATATATATGCATTGTTGTATATATAAACATATATCTAATGTGAGTGGTTATTTCAAAGTAAATAGACAGGTACCATTCAATTTGGGAACAAAAACATCCCTGGCGTCAGTGTCCACTGGGACCAACGGCGTATCATCCCTAAAGATGTGTGGTATTTGCCTCAGTGGCGCTCACCCTGTGGATCCTAATGGCAGAAAGGAAAAACCCCTTAAGTGTAGCGAGAGTTCAAAGGTCCAGGTCCCCTGGGGGGTACTTACTATTAGTACAGGTCAAGATTCTAGAAGGACGGCGGTCCTGTAGTAGCTTGGAGAGATAGCTCTCCGTGCTGACTCTCGGCATCCCCTTATGTACTGATGGATGGCCTGGAATCTCGCGGTAACTCCCGCGAGATCCATGTTTGGTTGTGTTGTTTCCGCTTGCGGTGACGTCATTTCCGCCTATCGTTCCCGCGGGAAATCCCGCGGGGCTGGCGGTGACATCACATCCGCCCTTGCTTCAGACGCGGCTGCACGTCATCTCCGCCGATATCTCCTGCGGGGAATTCCGCAAGGCTGGCGGTGACAGCACATCCGCCCTTACTTCAAACGGACATAGCTGCATGTCCGCCCAAAGTACAGCGGTGCATCAATACAGTGGGACTGAGAAGGAATATAGGTATACAGACTTAAAATCACAAAAAAGAAGAAGGGGAGAAGAAACTTTTTTCAGAACAGGGCTTGGCCTAAGTTATATCAATTCGGTGCACTGAATAGGCAATTTGTTAAGGCCCATGAATGTTCTGATATTAACCCTCTATGGGCTATATGGAGACTCCCAGTTGGCCAAATGCTCAGATGCGGGGAAATCTATATCAGATAACGCCCCAGGCACGGGTAGTGCGTGTACCCCTAAAGATAGGGCTAGGGGTTCAGAAATGGAATCCCTGGGAGCATGTTGCAACCAGGTGTTACCATTCTGAAGACGCTTGTTTCTCCAGATGTTTGGGGGCCAAAAATACAAAATGGTCCCCATTGGAGATGTCTTACCCGTGCCGGGCTCTCGGCTGACAGGGAGCCCCCCGAAAGGAAGGAACCATGCATAACTAGTTGCATGGCTAGGGGTGATATTAGGCTGGTGGGCCTGCACAATGGAAAGAAGAAGAAAACGAGAGCAGAGAGAAAGTGGAGACCATAGGGAGAAAGGAAGAAAAAGAAAGAAAAAAAGGGAGAGAAAGAGGAGTAGTTGGAGGAGGAGTACCCTAGAGGGTAGAGGGGAACCACTGGGGAACAGTAGGAATGGGCAAGAGAAACAGAGCCCCCCCTAAAGGAGGAAACATGAGAAGGGGCCTGGAGAGCGAAAAACCCACCCACAATTTCCCGGTATGGATGGAGGGTGTTAGTCGCATGGTGCAATCACAAATCATTTCAACAAACTTATACAAACATAAGTAATCACTTCAAAATGTGCTACAGACATTAATATTTGACCCACTAAGAGATAGAATATCTCATAAATTTTAATATAGTATATGCTACCATATTCCTTCAGAGCAAAGGAAGGGAGGGGAAAGGGGAAAAAAGAGGGAGGATGTATAATGTTTACCGAGCCCTAGATGAATTTAGGGAAGGTATCAAGAACATATGAGAGAAAGGAGAGGACACAGATAGTTGGTGCCCAGAATCCCGCATTGGGCAAATGTTCCACCTGTGATAGGGAGAGGAAAGAGGACCTCTCAATCTGTCTTACCCGAGGAGAATCCCTCTAAGAATGGTCTATAGCTCTCCGTTTCGTTCAGGCCAGGGGGGGTGGTCGCCCCAAGTCTAGCAATTTCACGCTGGAGTAGCTGCTTGTTCCAATCACCCCCCCTGGCCGGAATGTGCACCCTCTCCAGGGCATAAAAGGTCACCTTGGGGGTCCTGTATTTATGGGTAATAGCCATATGCCGGCCAAGTGGCAGATACAGATCTCCAATGTTTAGACTCTGCATATGCTTATTGATGCGTTTGCCTAGTTCTTGTTTAGTTTTCCCGATGTAGAAAGCCTTACATTCGCATCGCATCAAATACACGACCCCCTTGGTTTTGCAATTCACAAAATGTCTAGGGTGAAAAGTTTCACCATTAGGGAGTATAGTTGTTTTGCATCAAACTATCACCTTGCACTGAAGGTGCGGCATCAAATAAAACTCAAGGTACGGGCAATAAGGGTTTTTTTTTAGGACGACCCCACACGCGACAAACAGTGAAAACGCAAGCCAGCATGGACTCCTTTGCAGTAAGGGTAACCGAGAAAATGGATTAACTATTATTAATCTTTCATCCCAAAACCTTACCAAAGAGGAGGAGGAATTACTCAAGTTAGGCCTGTCCTTTTGCCCTAGTCAGCAAACGGACAAATTTAGTGTCATAAAAGACATAAATTTGTTCGCAAGGGATATTTTCTTTAAAAGTAAGTTCTTTAAACAGACCGATAAAATGCAGAAACCAGATTCCAAACTTAAAGCAGCAGAATATCAAGCCCTTCGTGACTTAAATATACTTTTACAGGAGAGTGGCTATGATGACCAAGAGGTTTGGGAAAACCTCAGTAGCTCATCTGATGAGGAATCTATACAAACACAAAACAAGGACTCAGTTCCCACTAAACAGTTTAGGAAAAAATCTCCAAAATTTCCCCAACTGAACCAAAACCCCACAATAGCCCTCTTTGTGAGACAAGTCTCAAAAGGACATTAACAAATTAAATATCAACCCTACCAGAGATAACCTCCTCCCCGATCAACGTAAAGCTCTAAAAACCCTCCAAAAAAATAACGACATCACTATAAAACCGAGTTACATAGTTACATAGTAGGTGAGGTTGAATAAAGACAATAGTCCATCCAGTTCAACCTGTGTAGGTTTGTGTGACTGTAATCATCTAACATAGCCCTCAATCTCCTGATCCTTGAGATGTAAGTCTAAGAGTCTTTTGAAAGTCACCATACTACCCGCAGAAACCACCTCTTGTGGTAGACAATTCCACAATCTTGTAGCCCTAACAGTAAAGAACCCCACACGTTGCCTGAGGTTAAAACGCTTCTCCTCTAATCGCATTGTATGTCCTCGAGTCCTCATGCAATTCCTTCGAATGAACAGCTTTTCTTCTAAGCCGAGATCCCCATTAAGATATTTATAAATTGCTATCATGTCCCCTCTCAGACGTCTCTTCTCCAGGGAAAATAAATCGAGCGATTGCAGCCGCTCTTCATAGGTAAGGTCCTCCAACCCCCTAATCAGTTTAGTTGCCCTTCTCTGGACTTTCTCCAGCTCCAACACATCCCTCCTGAGGACTGGCGACCAGAACTGGACAGAATACTCCAGATGCGGTCGGACCAGAGTTTTATAAAGTGGAAGGATTATAGTCTTATCTCTGGAATACATCCCTTTCTTTATGCATGCTAATATTCTGTTGGCTTTGGAAGCTGCCGCTTGGCATTGCATGCTGTTGCCTAATCTATCATCAACCAAGACTCCCAGATCTTTCTCCATTTTTGATTCCCCCAAGGGTTCCCCTCCTAACGTGTATTGTGTTTTTATGTTTTTGGTCCCCAAGTGCAAAACCTTACACTTCTCCACATTAAACCTCATTTGCCATGTCGTTGCCCACTCCGTAATTTTGTCCAGGTCATTCTGTAGGATATCTGCTTCATGCTGTGCAGTTATTGCCCTGGCCAATTTTGTGTCATCTGCAAAAACTGATAACGAACTACTGATCCCTTCCTCAATGCTGTTTATGAATAAATTGAACAAGGTTGGTCCCAGGACTGAGCCCTGGGGCACCCCGCTTACTACCTCAGACCAGTCTGAGTATGCGCTGTTTATTACCACCCTTTGGACACGGCCTTTTAGCCAATTCCGTATCCAAGAGCAAACCCTGCTGTCGATACCTGCAGACCTTATTTTATAAATTAAGCGCTTGTGGGGAACTGTATCAAACGCCTTAGCGAAATCCAAGTACACCACATCCACTGGTCTCCCCCTATCTAGCTCACAGCTCACTTCCTCGTAGAATGCTAAGAGATTGGTTTGACAAGAACGCCCATTTGTAAACCCGTGCTGGTTACTACTGATGATGTTGTTGTCTTTAGCATACTCTACGATATAGTCCCTTATCATCCCCTCCAAAAGTTTACATATTATTGATGTCAGACTGACAGGCCTATAATTTCCCGGGATATGTCTCTGGCCCTTTTTGAATATCGGAATCACGTTAGCCTTCCTCCAATCCCCTGGTACATCTTCCTCCAATCCCCTGGTGATAAGGGGGGGAACATTGTTCTAATGAACAATTCGGACTATGAAAAGATGTGTTACCAACTTTTAAATAACAAAGCCTGCTACCAAAAAATATCAGCCTCTATAGTCCAACGATTCAATGAAGAGTACTACGCTATTATTGATGGAGCCAGGGAGACAGGTATTATCACTACAGAGATGTGGGAATACATGATGACACCACATCCCCGTATTCCCACATTTTACTGCTTGCCGAAAGTCCACAAGGACCTTAGAGATCCACCGGGTCGCCCCATTGTATCGGGCAACGGCAGCATTACGGAAACAGCTAGCCGTGTTGTGGACGCCCACTTAAGACCCCACGTTCCCAGCTTAGCGTCTTATACCAAAGACACTATTCATATGCTCCAAATTTTAGAGAATGTCACCGTACCGAAAAATGCCCTCTTAGTAACTATAGACTCAGAATGTCTATACAATTCAATACCGCATGACAAAGGCTTACTTGCTATTAAAAATATCCTCCGAGGCGCATGCGCGGCAGCTCCCCGGATGGCGGCTTAACCAGGGAGCTCCGTCCCGCTTCGGCATTACAGGCGCCCGATCCACATTTGTCAGCTGCCTACCGCCTCACAGTGAGACATCACGGATCCAGCTCCCCCTGTGCCTCTGTCGGCACCCTCGATGTCCGTCCACCAGGTCCGTAGAGACCTCACGCAACAATTTTCGGCCGCAGCATCCCAGTCCAGCTCCTCTAAGATGGCGGGTGCCTCCTCACACAGCCAGGGATTCGAGGAAGAGGAGGACATCTCAGATGCACAGACACTTTTGGGACAGCACAGGTCAGTCCCCAGCAGCCCCGCACCTCCCGTGGAGCTCCCACAAATACTGTCCCCAGCATCTACTGTTTCTCTCCTGGAGAGAACACTTGATGACCTAATAAAGTCCCCGGCTGGGGCCTACCCGGAGCTGCCGAGCTTCCCACAGGGCTCTCCTCCTCTCACCGGCCAACAGGACTTTACCTATCTAATGAGTACATTCTCCAAAATGCTGGCAACAGGCTTATCCCAGACAGCTTCCCAGATCACCTCTGCAATTCATATGGATCTACAGAGCCTGGGGTCCAGACTTGAGGCCATGGAGCTTAAAACTGATCAGACGGTACTCAGGGTTAACCAGAACTCTGCCCGGATGCAGGATATGCAGGATCAGCTGGACACCGCACTGTCCAAGATAGATGAACTTGAGAACAGGTCTAGAAGATACAACTTTAGATATAGAGGCCTGCCTGAGGGTATTAAAGATGTGGAAATGGCTGTTACCACTTTTATAAAAGACTTGATCCCCGCTATACCGCAACACCGCCTGGAGCTTGATAGGGCTCATAGGGCCCTCAGGCCTCCCCTCCCTGACGGCTCGCCGAGAGATATTATTGTGAAACCACACTTCTATAAGGTCAAGGAGGAGGTCATGAAAATTTCCAGAAATGCGGAGCAACTTACAATTCAAGGCCATCCTGTACAAATTTTTGCGGACCTGTCACCCACTACCATCCAGAAGCGGCGAGCGCTAAAACCACTCCTTCAAGTCCTACAGCAAAGAACCATTAAATACTGGTGGTCCTTTCCTTTCCGTCTCACCTTCGTCCATCAACAAAGAACACATAATTTTTCGACCCTTCCTGAAGGGGAGCAACTATTTCTGAAGCTTGGTCTCATCTCGCAGGATCCAGCCACCTCAGCACAAGGCAGAAGCTCTGGCTCCTTCAAGCGCCCTCCACCGCAAAGCCCTCTGGTTCCTACTTGGCAGAAACCACAGACCAAGCGTGCTAAAGATGCAAGACCCCCTTGATAGCGGGCTCTTACCAACTGTTGGTCCTTCACTTTTCATCAGTCGCAACTTGGACTGGTGTTACTGGGGTACATTCTCCCTTTCCTGCTGGCCTGTGACAGGGTCCACTGTGGAGTGCTCGGCACTCCTCTGTTGAACATTTACCTTTGTTCACATCGTTTTCATGTTTTGCATTTTTGACTCTGTTTGCAGGTTTCTCACAAATACTTCTCATGCTATGTTTTCTCCCCCCCCCCTTTTTTTTTGCACTATGGGGCGCCTAGCCGGAGCGGGATTACCGCTGCCCCTCACCCCCTCTCTGCATGGGTATTTTACCCCTATGCAGACCTGGGCGGATGCCTTTATTTATTAAAGGCATACATGGGATTCAGGGGGGGATAGGATGTGGCCTATCCTCCCCGACTTGGGTTGGGATTTTTTTGGTACTGTTACTGTTTGCTTACTTTTATTTCTTTATGGCTCCTCCTTCTACCCTCTTTGTTCCTTCTTTCCCCCATCTTCTTCCCCCTCTTCTCTCAGGTCACCGGGGGTCCCCTTTTCCTTTCTCATCAGGGTCTACTACTTGAACACAGAGGTTCCCGTCTAGGTATCGCCTCCTACTACAGTTTGGGCTACATTCTGCGAATCACCTCCACGACAGCGCTCCACTCATCGGTAATCAAATGACTACGTCGGCTGCCTCTTCCCATCCCTGGAAGATCTCCTCTCACAACGTTCAAGGGCTTAATTCCCCGTCGAAGAGACGTAAGCTCTTTAACCTGTATCATTCTCACCATGTTGACATTGTATTTACGCAGGAAACACATTTCCCGGCATCATACAGGCCATTGTTCGTCCACCACAGGTACCCTCAATTTTATCTAGCTAATGCTCCAGACAAAACCAGGGGGGTTGGGATTTTCTTTGCTCGCCATGTTCAATTTGATCTACATAGGAAGTTGGAGGATCAGGAGGGTAGATATCTCTTACTGATAGGTGAAATAGAGGGTCACACCTTCTCCTTGCTCTCTTACTATACCCCCAATAGACGACAGGAGAAGTTCTTTCAATACCTAGCAACACGTCTTACCGCACGCAATGGGTACTTTGATAATGGGAGGGGATTCAAACATAGCCCTCGATCGTGGACTAGACAAATCGAAACTGGGTAGTCCCTCCTCTTGCCATCCCTCCAAACAGAGCACCCGTATAGCTAAGTTGCTCTTTTCGGAGGGATTGATTGACGTTTGGAGAGAACTGAACCCTTTCGCGAAAGATTACACACACTTTTCTGCGCCACACAATATTCTATCACGGATAGATCACATATTTGTATCGTCTAGGACCGTTCCCCGGGTATTGAAGGCGTACATTAGAGATTCCCCAATCTCTGATCATGCCATGGTTATCATTCTAATACACCGCACTCAGACCCAAGATAAGGAATTTCGATGGCGCCTTAACGAAGCTCTATTAAGTGACCCAGCCCACTGTATCATCTTGAATAAGGAATTGGACGCATACTTCTCCTCCAATGACACCCCAGAGGTCTCTCCGGAAACTATCTGGGCGGCTCACAAAGCAGTAATAAGGGGGAAGATAATTCAAATCTCCTCAAATCTTAAGCGTCAACGTAAGGCTGATCTCTTGAAATTGGAGTCGGATTTCCTTGAGCTTAGCAGAACCCACAAAAGTGGACCGACCTCGGCATCCAAGGCTCGCTTGGAGGAGGCCAGGCTCCGTCTGAACCTGGCCCTAACGACCGAGGCTGAAAAACAGCTGCACTGGTCGGGAGCCAAATTTTATGCTTCCTCTGACAAAATCGGGCCCAGACTAGCCTATAAACTTTCCCCCACACAGCGTACCTTCCAAATCCCCAAAATCAGAACAGCACAAGGCTCCTTATCGCAAAATCCGCAACAGGCCCTGAAATCCTTCCACAACTTTTATTCGCAACTGTATGACTCTGACCCCGCATCTCCTTCACAGACAGTTCGGGACTTTCTAGATGACTTGCCCCTCCCACGCCTCAGCCGGGAACATAGGGATATACTTGAAGACCCAATTTCGGAATCTGAAATATTGAGTGTGATCAAGGGACTAAAGAAAGGTTCAGCTCCAGGCCCAGATGGGTTTTCCACTGCATATTACAAGACATTTGCAAACATCTTAGCTCCACATTTATGCAAGTTTTACAATGCCCTGCGAAAAGGGGGGGCTATTGAGAGGACTCTGAATCTTGCGTTTATTTCGGTCATCCCCAAACCGGGCAAGGACCATAGCGATGTGAGTAATTTCAGGCCTATTTCTCTCATTAATGTGGACCTTAAAGTACTCACAAAAGGTCCTCTCCAATAGGCTTTCACAATTTATTAGCGGGTATGTTCATAAAGACCAATCGGGCTTCATCCCAGGGAGACAAGGCCCAGACCAGATTAGGAGGGCTATTGACCTCATTTCACTAACGAATTCCAGATGGGACGGGGGCCCCCCTCAGGAGACATTGCTTCTGTCCTTTGACTTGCACAAGGCTTTCGATTCCCTCTCATGGCCCTACCTCTTCGAAACCCTGCAACGATGGGGTTTCGGTCCCAAGTTTCTAAATATTTTGAACGCTCTCTACTCCTCCCCTGCGGCCCAAATTCGCCTGAACGGTCACTACTCTGATCCTATATCTATTAAGCGGGGGACCCGGCAAGGTTGTCCCCTATCCCCCCTTATATTTGCGATAGCAATAGAATCCCTGGCTATAGCGATTCGAGGCCACCCAGACATCCGGGGGGTGCGCTGCGGACCCACGGAGCACAAATGTGCGTTCTTTGCAGATGATGTTTTACTCTTCCTTACGTCTCCGGTCACATCAATTCCTAACATCTTACAACTTCTCCGCAGATTCTCCCTGGCCTCGGGCCGCACGGTAAACCTCTCAAAATCCATGGCTCTTAACATTTCTATTCCAACTTCCACTCTCGAAGCACTCAAACCCTCTTTCCCCTTCCAATGGTGTAATGCCTCGCTTCCTTATTTAGGGATCTCTATTACTTCATCAATAGACACACTATACCAGGCTAACTATCCCCCCATGTATAGAAAGCTGAAGGCAGATTTAGCTTCATGGGATCTTCATAAATTGTCCTGGATAGGGCGGATTCATTCGGTCAAGATGACCCTACTCCCGAGAATCCTGTATTTATTTCGGTCTCTTCCCATACCCATTCACAAACCCCATTTGCTTCACTTACAATCCAGTATAATCAAGTTTGTGTGGGGCAAGAAAGGCTATCGCTGTGCGAGGTCAATCCTCTACAGACTAAAGACGCAGGGTGGTTTGGCTTTACCAAACTTATGGAAATACTACCAAGCTGCTCAATTGGCACAGTTCTCTGCAATCTATACCCGAGGTCCAAAACCTGATTGGATCCAGATAGAGAGGCAAGCACTGCCCCACCACACTCTTGATTATATTGTTTGGTGCCCCCCCAAATTTCAACCAGCAATTTTGGCAACCACTCTATCTCACTCGATGCACCTGTCTAGACAACTCTACCAACTTCCCTCTTTAGTCTCACCTATGAAACCGCTTACTCATCTGTATCACCATCCTCAGTTCTTACCCGGTCATGACATCAGGGCTTTCCAGTGGTGGACGAACAAGGGTCTATACCGAATTGGGCACTTTCTTACACCTTCAGGCCCAATGTCCCTCTCCCACTGTACTAAAACACTAAAGATGCCGGCCACGGAACATTTCCGCTTCCTGCAGATTTCTCATTTTTTAAATTCCATGTGGATGAACAAACGTGAACCCCCCTTCGTAACCCAATACGAACAGTGGTGCTCCGAGGTCTCGGAGATGAGAGGAGGCATTTCGATCATATACTCTGCGCTTATGTCCTCGCCAGAGAAACCTGAATACGCCCGGAAATGGGAACAAGACCTACAACTAGATTACTCCCCTGCGGCTTGGCATCGGATTTTTCGTAGATCTTTTAAAGGCATAATTAACATCACCCTCATTGAAACTAATGTCAAGATACTTACACGTTGGTATTTGGTCCCGACCCGCCTGGCGAGTATGTTCCCTAACTCCTCTCCCCTGTGTTTTCGGGGGTGCGCTCTCCAGGGCTCCTTCTTACACACATGGTGGCATTGCCCCAAAATCATATCATTTTGGAAAAAATTCTTCCACTTGCTACGGCGGGTCACGGGTCTCCAGATTCCCCAATCACCGCAGGCGGCATTCCTCCACGAATTTGGCCAGATGTACCCTAAAAACCTGTCTACCCTAACGCTCTTTATGTTACTAGGAGCGAAGCTAACTCTGGCCAAAGCCTGGAAAAGGCCATCGATTTCGATAAATGCGGCTAAAAGGAAAATATCTTGGATTATGGCCCAAGAAAAGATGGTGGCCATATTCCAGGATCGGGTTTCAAAGTTTGAGAGCATTTGGGAACCCTGGGCTCAATATACCCATGTTGTGTTATGACCCCCACCTCCCTTTTTTGTATCAGATGGATCCCCCAGTGACCTTCCTTTCCCGCCCTCCCCTCCTCCTTTTTTTTTTTCTCTCTATTTCTCCTTCTATTTTCCCCCTTGCTGCCTCTTCCTTTCCCTTTCCTGCTGGTCTCTACCATCTTTCCCCCGTTCCCCTTACCATTCCTTATGGTCCTTCACCGCTAGCTTTGGTCTTCCCTGCTTCTCCTCCCAGGGCCTCTGAAACTTCTCCATATTCAACACGCTGGACAGCGCCCCTTTGCATTGTGGGGCGTGGCCGATCACCGGTGTTCCCCCCGATCCCCAAATGTGTCGCAACCCTATGGGTGCTTGGGGTCGGGTTCCTACCCACCGGTGCAGATTGCTGAATTTTTCCTGTATTCCTATTTCTTTGGCTTTAAGACTCGAGGCTCCTGGGAGGTGGTAGGGATATTCCGAGTTATGTTCAGGATATATTTTACTCAGCTGAAACATGAGCCACCTTCTTGATTGTTGCTAGCATTCAATTTAGTTTTGTCATGCTTTCGGCCTGCTCCTCAGGCCCTTAAACCATTTCTTGCTTCCTCTCAAGGTTGGTCTTTGTTCTGTTACACCAATTGTTTATGCCATGATCTCGTATTGTTATTATCTTGTCATTTCTTTTGATGCCTACTTGAGCTGTTTGTAATTTTTGTTCCTTGATGCTCTTCAATAAAAATGATTGAAAATTAAAAATATCCTCCAACAAAGAGGGATACAGGAACAAAACTACAATAACTTCATCTTGGATATTTTGAAGTTTATTCTTGAACACAATGTGTTCTCTTTTCAAGGCTCCCACTACCTCCAGGTGCAGGGAGTAGCGATGGGGACCTGCTGTGCCCCATCCTACGCGAACCTGTACCTGGGGGAGTGGGAGCATAAAATTATTACCAGTGAAGACTCATCGATGTACTCCTGACACTTTTTAATGTGGCAGAGGTACATCGACGACATCTTCCTGGTATGGGACGGCCCGGTGGAACTACTAGAAGAATGCCTTACAAGACTTAATGAGAACAATATGAATCTGTTTTTCACCATGAAATATGACTTGAATTCTGTGGATTTTCTGGATATCACCATCATTAAAAATAATGATGGCCAGTTATCGACGACTCTATTCAGAAAAACCACAGCAGGGAATACACTACTTCATGCAGAAAGTTTCCATCCCGAACCTCTTAAGAGGTCCATTCCGTATTCCCAATACTTAAGGATCAAGAGAAACTGTTCTTCAGAGAAAGATTTCAAAGTAAAGGCGAATGAACTAACGGAGAGACTTTTAGAAAGAGGATATTCTAAAACCTGCCTTAGAAAAAACTATAATAGAGTACAAATCCTGAAGAGACAGGATTTGCTCTTTAAAACCCAGAAACAGGCGGAACTACCATTAAAAAATCCACCTAGAGTGATTCTAAATTACTCTATGGAACATGAAAATATCTATGGAATCCGAAAAAAACATTGGGCAATACTCAGGGAGGATCCTATTCTCCAACATATAGTGACACCCTCTCCAGCTATCACCTATAGAAGAGCAACCTCCATGAAGGACAATCTAGTACAGAGTGAGTATAAAGGCTCCAATAGAGAGGATCCATGCCATGAAAAAGGCACATTTCCTTGCGGTAAATGTGATCAGTGCAAGGTGATAGATGCAAAACAACTATACTCCCTAATGGTGAAACTTTTCACCCTAGACATTTTGTGAATTGCAAAACCAAGGGGGTCGTGTATTTGATGCGATGCGAATGTAAGGCTTTCTACATCGGGAAAACTAAACAAGAACTAGGCAAGTGCATCAATAAGCATATGCAGAGTCTAAACATTGGAGATCTGTATCTGCCACTTGGCCGGCATATGGCTCTTACCCATAAATACAGGACCCCCAAGGTGACCTTTTATGCCCTGGAGAGGGTGCACATTCCGGCCAGGGGGGGGGGGGTGATTGGAACAAGCAGCTACTCCAGCGTGAAATGCGCTGGATTGCTAGACTTGGGGCGACCACCCCCCCTGGCCTGAACGAAACGGAGAGCTATAGACCATTCTTAGAGGGATTCTCCTCGGGTAAGACAGATTGAGAGATCCTCTTTCCTCTCCCTATCACAGGTGGAACGTTTGCCCCATGCGGGATTCTAGGCAACCACTATCTGTGTCCTCTCCTTTCTCTCATATGTTCTTGATACCTTCCCTAAATTCATCTAGGGCTCGGTAAACATTATACATCCTCCCTCTTTTTTCCCCTTTCCCCTCCCTTCCTTTTCTCTGAAGGAATATGGTAGCATATACTATATTAAAATTTATGAGATATTCTATCTCTAGTGGGTCAAATATTAATGTCTGTAGCACATTTTGAAGTGATTACTTATGTTTGTATAAGTTTGTTGAAATAATTTGTGATTGCACCATGTTCTGCTTCGTGTTATTGAACTGTTGTATAACACTAGTCAGACAGCTTAACAATAATTCAGAAGTCAAGAAACGTGAGACATCAAATCTGTATGTATTCTTTTTTCTGAATAACGTTGTAAAACTACAACATAAGCATAAACAAAACATATGTGTCAGTACATTAAACATTATACAGCAGCCTCACTCCATCATTGGACGTACTTACAGACAATTCCCTCATTAGTTCTGGAATAGATAGGAGCTCTTCTGAATGCTGTCTGCTGTATCAGGAGGTCAGTTGTGAAATGGAGGAAATACAGTTCCAGGTTAAAGGTTACTGCCCTTCCCTCTGAGGGGAATACCTTTTCCTGTCAAGCTCTAGCAAATACACTTCCAGGTTAAAGGTTACAAGCTCTTCCTCTGTTCTGGCAAATTAATAACTATAATAACAAACTCTGACCACTAGATGGCAGCAACATCAACAACATTGCAGTATAATCTGTAACAGCACTTTACTATGACCAATATGGGCAGAACACTTCCTGTCTGGCATAATTTATTATGTCACTACCCAAACAATTACTGCTATGCAGAAAAAACATATAAACAGGAAAATGTAATCCTAGTTAGTCTGAGATCAAAACTATAATGTCAGTTATAGGTCTGAGATAAATTCTGGCAGTCTCATTTTTTACAATCTTGTCCTCTACCTTTCTAACCTTGCCATCCCTTCTTGGTAGAACATTGACAATAAGTCCTACGGGCCACTCGTTTCTGCTCTCTTGGCTGTCCTTCAACAGAACATCACCCACTTTCTAGATTTGGGCGATCCTTAGTCCATTTCCTACGGCGTTGCAGGTTTGACAGATACTCTCTCTTCCATCTTTTCCAAAAGGTGTCTGCCAAGCATTGTACTTGCTTCCATTGTTTCGCATGGACTTGGGTTGTACTTATGGTTCCAGATGGAGCAGACAAAGAGTTCACCTTTTGAGTCCAGAACATTGCTGGGGTAAGGACCATAGGTGTATCTGGGTCCGAGGACACAGGAACTATAGGCCTGGCATTCATAATAGCTGTCACTTCTGCCATAAAGGTGCTTAAAGTCTCATGGGTCAAGTTAGCAGGTTTGGTTTGTAGCAACATAGCGTCCAAGATTCGCCTGGTTCTATTCACTCTGTTGGAGATGTACAGATAGAACCTCCTACTGGTGTTGCAAATGTACCCTAGGACAGTCTTGCTATCGGTGAAGAATTTCACAGCATCGAAGTCAGTGTCTAGTTCATCTGTGATTAGCTCAGACATTTCGACTGCAAGTACAGCAGCACACAACTCTAAACGTGCTGGTTTAGGACTTAATTTGGACTTTCCCATGACAAATCCAACATGACACACATTTTCTGCATTGATTACCTTCAAGTAAGCTACTGCACCTATAGCTGTGGTGGATGCGTCTGAAAAGATACACAGTTCCTTCCTGCAAGCTGATGATAGAGATACAGGCACATAGCATCTGTCTATCTTTAGGTGCTCTAACGTTTGCAAGGATTCGGTCCATTGAACCCACTCACTTAGTCTCTCCTGTGGAAGCAATGCATCCCATTCACTTTTCTTAGATGACAGCTCCCGAACTAGGACCTTACCTCTTATTGTCACAGGCGATACAAACCCTAGGGGATCATAGAGGCTATTTACAGTAGATAGAATGCCTCTACGTGTAAAAGGCTTTTCCTCTGAGGAAACTCTGAAAACAAAACTATCTGATTCTAGATCCCAACTTAGGCCTAGGCTTTTCTGCAGGGGAAGAGTGTCTGTACCCAGGCAAAGATCTTTAAGGTCCTTAGCTCTGTCTGCTACAGGGAAGGCTTCCATTACTTTTTGGCTGTTGGAAGCAATTTTATGAAGACACAGGTTGGATTCTGCCAGCATTTGCTTTGCTTTACTGAGGATGGAAATTGCATCTTCAGGTGTGCTAGCAGAAGCGAGTCCATCATCTACATAGAAATGTCTCAATACAAAGTGTTTGGCTTCTTGTCCATAGCACTCTGCATCTTTCTGGGCAGCTTTTTGCATGCAGTATATAGCGACAGAAGGAGATGTGCTATTGCCAAATACATGCACTTTCATTCTGTACTCGACAATTTCTTTGTCTATATCATTGTCTTTGTACCAGAGAAGACGTAGAAAGTCTCTGTGGTCTTCTCTGACAAGAAAACAATAAAACATTTGTCGCACATCTGCTGTGAAAGCAACAGGCTCTTTTCTGAAGCGCATGAGGACACCTAGCAAAGTATTGTTTAGGTCAGGGCCACTCAAAAGTACGTCATTTAAAGAGACTCCTTTATACTCTGCACTGGAATCAAAAACTATTCTGATTTGGTTAGGTTTGTGTGGATGGTAGACACCAAACATTGGTAGATACCAGTGTTCTCTGTCTGTCTCAAGTGGTTCTGCAACTTCAGCGTGATCGTTGTCTAGCATCCCTTTAATGAATTCAATGAAATCTCTTTTCACCTCTGGCTTTCTCTGCAGTGTTTTGCTGAGTGAATGCAAACGCTTCATGGCTTGTTGCCTGTTACTAGGCAAAACACGTCTGGGTGTGCGAAAGGGGGGAGGGGCCACCCAACTGTGATTGTCATCTTGGTAAGCCTCTCTATCCATAATCTGCAGGTCTGATCCTCTATAGAGAGGGTCTGTTTGTCATAATCTTTAGTTTTCTGGAACACTGTAATCCCTAGCTTGTCTGTTTCAATGTTGGAATTGACTTCTTCTTTACCATATAGTGTAAAAGAGCCACAGTGTTGTGTTGACCTGCCAAAGCTTTCCTTGACAACGAAGCTGTTGTGACAGGGACTGAGAAGGGATGTGCATCCATTTGTTAACACAGACGTCTTCAGAGTGCTAATGTTGTCAGGCTGGTGCACTGTCCCCAGGCAAACTTCTCCTACAATGACCCACCCCAGGTCCAGTCTCTGTGCATAGGGTGCATTATAAGGTCCATTTATTTGCTGGCGCACCTTGTGTACCTGAAGGATGTCTCTCCCAAGAAGTAGAAGGATAGAAACATCTGGCTCAACAGCTGGGATAAGGTGAGCAATTGAGCGGAGGTGAGGGTGGTGATGGGCTACTTCTGGAGAGGGAATCTCAGTTTTGTCGTCAGGTATCATGCCACACTCTATTAGGGTAGGAAGTGGGAACTGCACTTTCTTATTGAAGGATTCAATGGTAAAGTCAGTAGCTCTTCTCCCTGTGGTTTCAATTGTCCCCGCACATGTCCTTAGAGTGTATGGAACTGCACTTGCCTTAAGGTTAAAGATATCAAAGAAATCTGACTTTGCAAGGGATCTGTTCCTCTGTGCATCTAGCACTGCATACATTTTCACTGCCCTTTCTCTCTTGCCAGTGGGATACACGGTCACTAAACAGATTTTTGAGCATGATCGTGCACTCTTGCCTTGTCCACATACTTCAGTGCAATTAGACATTACTGAGGAGAGTGGGGTCTCTTGTTGCTCCCTGCCCTGATCTTTCCTGGGTTCTACAGTCTCTAGTGGGGCAGGAGCAGGGCCAGGGTGTAAAGCTGCAATATGTCTCTCACTGCCACATTCTGTACATTCTACTGGTATTTTGCAGTCTTTGGCAATGTGATAAGTAGATCCGCAGCACTTGAAACAGATGCCGTTTTGTTTAAGGAAGGACATCCGCTCTGCAATGGGTTTGCTTCTAAAGCCTTTGCATTTCTTTAGTGGATGTGTTTTTTTGTGTATTGGGCAATGTCTATCAGGGTTTTCTATGGTGTGTACCTTGTGGGTGCTTTGGTAGTCTGTGACTTCTGAAGGTACAGCTGTTTTGTGTGTGGATACAGAGGTCCTACCGTGAGGTCTGTGAGGTCTGTGAGGTCTCTCAGGTCTGTGCGATTGATTGCTGCTGGTGGTGAAGGCGAAACTAGGATCACTTCGGATTTTTGCTTGCTGTCGGACAAACCTAGAAAACACAGAGAAAGGGGGAAAGGCGACTCCATAATCTTCTTTGAATTTACCTCCCACAGACATCCACTTGTCTTGCAGATTAGAGGGTAGTTTCTCTACTATGGGATTAGTGCCTCTAGCTGTATCTAGATATGAAAGTCCTGGCAAGTAGCCATCCTCTTTGGCATATTCTATCTCTAGCAGAAGATCACTTAGTTCTTGTAGCCGCACGTTGTCTCTGTAGCCCACCTTGGGAAAGACTTCAAGTTTTCTCAACAGTGCTCCTTCTATTACCTCTGGGGATCCATACGTTTCTTCTAGTCTTTTCCAGGTCATGTTGAGTCCTGCTTCAGGATTGAATAGATTTGCTCTTCTCATCCTCTTCGCATGCTCTACTGACTCGGTACCAAGCCATTTTATCATTAAATTAAGCATTTCTGCTGATGATAAGTTCAGGCCTTCAGTGGCATTCAGAAAGGAAGATTTCCATGCCCAATAGTTTTCAGGATAGTCATCGAATTGGAGAAAGCCTGAGCTAACCATTTCTTTGCGGATGAGATATTTGGTGACGTCCACTGCACATTGTTGTTCGCGCATGTAATCTATAGGTTGAGGCGATGGGAACACTTGTTTTTTGTTCTTAGGGGTTTCTGGTGCTTCATTCTTGATTTGCTGGCAGCTGCTGACCTCATGTGGTTGATTGGGCCTGCTCAGGGGGTCTGTTGATCTCGGCCTGACTTCCTTTGCTTCAGGTTTAAGAGACTGTTCCTTTGTATGCGCATCAGTAAGGTTCTGGATGTACTCACTTGTACGATCTGCAGAGAATAGAGGTTTTTCTGGAACCTCTGCACCTTTATATGATTTTTCACTTCCTGATCGACTTGTTCCCATGTAGGCATCGGCCTCTGCTTGAGCAACTGCAACTGCAGCTTGTCACTGCAGGATAAGCAATTTTGATTCTAATTCTGCATCTTCTTGTGCCATGACAGCTTTCTTTGCTGCTAACTCCTGCATCATCTTGGCTTCTTCTTGTGCTGTGACAGCTTTCTTTGCTGCTAACTCCTGCATCATCTTTGCTTCTTTTTCTGAGTACTGTAGCTGGACACGGGCAGCTTCTGCCTTGGCACGAGCTCTAGCCGCTGAGGAACTTGCTGAGGACATCTTGCTAGCCCGTGAAGATCTGGATGCATGCGATTGTGCATTGTCTTGCTGGGCGCCGGGAACGTTCTCCCTGCCTTGCTGTGTCGGCGGTAGGGTGACATCAGCGTGGTACTTTGTTCCTGATCTTAGACTCATGCTGCAGTAATGGCGTCTCAGTTTATTCCAGACCGGACGTGGTTGTCTTTTTACTGTTCTGCTCCGTGTTATTGAACTGTTGTATAACACTAGTCAGACAGCTTAATAATAATTCAGAAGTCAAGAAACGTGAGACATCAAATCTATATGTATTCTTTTTTCTGAATAACTTTGTAAAACTACAACATAAGCATAAACAAAACATATGTGTCAGTACATTAAACATTATACAGCAGCCTCACTCCATCAGTGGATGTACTTACAGACAATTCCCTCATTAGTTCTGGAATAGATAGGAGCTCTTCTGAATGCTGTCTGCTGTATCAGGAGGTCAGTTGTGAAATGGAGGAAATACAGTTCCAGGTTAAAGGTTACTGCCCTTCCCTCTGAGGGGAATACCTTTTCCTGTCAAGCTCTAGCAAATACACTTCCAGGTTAAAGGTTTCAAGCTCTTCCTCTGTGTTCTGGCAAATTAATAACTATAATAACAAACTCTGACCACTAGATGGCAGCAACATCAACAACATTGCAGTATAATCTGTAACAGCACTTTACTATGACCAATATGGGCAGAACACACCATGTGACTAACACCCTCCATCCATACCGGGAAATTGTGGATGGGTTTTTCACTCTCCAGGCCCCTTCTCATGTTTCCTCCTTTAGGGGGGGCTCTGTTGCTCTTGCCCATTCCTACTGTTCCCCAGTGGTTCCCCTCCACCCTCTAGGGTACTCCTCCTCCAACTACTCCTCTTTCTCTCCCTTTTTTCTTTCTTTTTCTTCCCTTTTCCCTATGGTCTCCACTTTCTCTCTGCTCTCGTTTTCTTCCCCTTTCCATTGTGCAGGCCCACCAGCCTAATATCACCCCTAGCCATGCAACTAGTTATGCATGGTTACTTCCCTTCGGGGGGCTCCCTGTCAGCCGAGAGCCCGGCACGGGTAAGACATCTCCAATGGGGACCATTTTGTATTTTTGGCCCCCGAACATCTGGAGAAACAAGCGTCTTCAGAATGGTAACACCTGGTTGCAACATGCTCCCAGGGATTCCATTTCTGAACCCCTAGCCCTATCTTTAGGGGTACACGCACTACCCGTGCCTGGGGCGTTATCTGATATAGATTTCCCCGCATCTGAGCATTTGGCCAACTGGGAGTCTCCATACAGCCCATAGAGGGTTAATATCAGAACATTCATGGGCCTTAACAAATTGCCTATTCAGTGCACCGAATTGATATAACTTAGGCCAAGCCCTGTTCTGAAAAAAGTTTCGTCTCCCCTTCTTTTTTGTGATTTTAAGTCTGTATATCTATATTCCTTCTCAGTCCCGCTGTATTGATGCACCGCTGTACTTTGGGCGGACATGCAGCTATGTCCGTCTGAAGTAAGGGCGGATGTGCTGTCACCGCCAGCCTTGCGGAATTCCCCGCAGGAGATATAGGCGGAGATGACGTGCAGCCGCGTCTGAAGCAAGGGCGGATGTGATGTCACCGCCAACCCCGCGGGATTTCCCGCGGGAACGATAGGCGGAAATGACGTCACCGCAAGCGGAAACAACACAATCAAACATGGATCTCGCGGGAGTTACCGCGAGATTCCCGGCCATCCATCAGTACATACGGGGACACCGAGAGTCAGCACGGAGAGCTATCTCTCCGAGCTACTACAGGACCGCCGTCCTTCTAGAATCTTGACCTGTACTAATAGTAAGTACCCCCCAGGGGACCTGGACCTTTGAACTCTCGCTACACTTAAGGGGTTTTTCCTTTCTGCCATTAGGATCCACAGGGTGAGCGCCACTGAGGCAAATACCACACATCTTTAGGGATGATACGCCGTTGGTCCCAGTGGACACTGACGCCAGGGATGTTTTTGTTCCCAAATTGAATGGTACCTGTCTATTTACTTTGAAATAACCACTCACATTAGATATATGTTTATATATACAACAATGCATATATATATTTTTTCTCTATATATTATTTTAGGCAAGAATTGGTACTAGCACCCTAAACCCTGGATATACTACCAAAGTCTTCTGGGCACTATATCTATGGAGGTCGATAGGACACTCTAGACCTTCCAATAGAGCAGCGAGGTAAGACGCACCAAATATGATAAACCTAGAACTGTTCATTTATCACCTCCACTCATAAGGGTTCATGATGTACCCTCATGGCTCCCCTCCTCTCCCTCAACAGAACAACAATACAGTAAGCCCGGGAGATACACACATCGGAGGATAACCTCTTGGAATTTCTTTTTAAAAAAAAACTTTTTCTATTTTATACGGAAAATCATCACAACAGGTGAATTTATCTGAACACCTATCTCTATTGTATTAATAATTACTTATACATCATTCCAGGTTCCTTGATAATCACCAAACATACTCACTATTTTCAGGTGAAGAACATTTTGTAATAAAACACACCTGACTCTAGCTCTCGACTTGTGGGAGAATCATTGTATCCCCTGAAGGGTAATCCTATGGGGTTCTATTTTTCGCAGGTATGTGACCTTAACACAATTGGCATTTCATCTGGAAGTTCTTTGTCGACTATTTTCCTTTCTTTTTGTGTTGTTCCTTCTAACTCTGTTTTCTAATTGTTGGGGGGTCTTCTTTCCCCACGGGGTGGTACCTCACAGGAGGGGGGTTGGTGGTGTTGCCATATGGAGTTTAGGCGTAATCTACCTTACCGTGTTGTGAGGATGAGGGGTTTATGTATAAAACTCCATCAGTAATTGTAAATATATATTAATGAAAGTAAATGTACCCATTTTTGATTGCAAACTCATACTTGGGAATTTATTGTAGATAGATTTGCGTGAGCCAGATGGACTTGTTTTAGTAATCAATGAATCCAGGGTAACACGTTCCTTTGAAAGGCCAGCTGGCTATTTACGTGTAAACACATAAAGTGAATACCTTGTTATCTAGTCTGTTTGAATTTGATTTTTCGTATAGCCGGGAGGGAGCCAGTTGATGTGCCTCATGGTGTCACCCTGCAATTACATCTCTGGGTGTTAGACATTCTGGTGCCAATAGACTAGGATGAATAGACTGACATCCCCGCCCTGAGTGGTATCCCTCCATATCAAAAGACTCTCATTAAGATATGCAATGAGGATAAGCCATCTGGGGAGGGGTGGACCACGTCTCTAGGATAAATATTGCATATCTTAAGTAGCAATTTCAGAGCTACTCCGCAGTTATGAATAATTGCCCCCACCAACAGAGAGGAGTGGTCAGGAAGAGGCTTAATTATGGGAGTAGGAAATGGTCCAATCTGGGAGGAGATACGCCCACAGGAAGTGACAGAGCAAGGTAGCTGAACCAATGAGTATTGCCCTATACAAGGCTATGGGAGATGGGTCTATATGAGGAAAGATGAGATAGAGTGACTTCCTGTTTGGCATGTGAGAGCGAGAGCCATCACTAGAGGTAATTATGGATTAAGGATTAAGGGTTTACATTGCATATTTTATAATTGTGTCGGTCATAGTGTGGGTGGATATGAGTCTATACTCTATGCATTGTATTTGTTCAATTAAACTAGGAAAATTTTACATTTTGTAGTATGTACAATAGTTGGATTGATGTAAATTAAGTAGGCTTTGCAAACCTTATACATATAAATAATTGTTGTGTTGAAGTTCTCATTCAGTCATAGAACTCTCATTATTAACCCAAATATTGTCTGAGATAAATTAACTCTCATATATTTTTGGTAACAGTGGCATCCCTGGCAAACCAGGAGAGATTTCCATGTTATATTTGGGTCAGGATGTGTCGCAGCTGCATAGTTACCTGTTTCAATCTAAACCATTATTGTAAAATGTATATTTGTTTGTCCTTTTCTGGGACTTATAACTTACATTCAATTATGCTTTTCAGGAATATATGCAGATTCCCTGAGGAAGATTTTTGTATTAGACGTTTTGAAACGCGTTGGATTCTGCTCTTTACCTGTGATTGTATTGTATCATTTATGATAGTCCCAAGTCTATGATTATATGTTACTGTGGAAATGATGATCTTGCCAGCACTTATTTTTCCCTAAATAAATTTCACGTTTTACTAAAATTCAACCTTTTCTCTTGAGAGATTTCTACTGTTACCTCTAAAGTCCCACCAAACAAAGGAGGTTTTCTCTTTCAAGAAATGTGCCATGTAGTCCAGAGTGCAGCATGGTGGAGTCAACTGTTGAACAAATAAGCTTACCACCACAGCAACTTCAAGGTTGATAGCCAAATAATGCTAATAAATGGGAGCCAGAAACAGATGTGAGTTTGGGATGATTATTTAACCTTCTATTGTTGTTTTTCAGAGAAAATGGACATTCAAGATGTCCCCGAAGTTCACACACTGGAACCATGGGATCTGTCACCTGCAGCCGCCTCAGATCTAGAATTCTTTGCACAAAGATCCCCTGACATGACTCTGAGTGAGGGCCAAAAAGATAGTCAAACAGAAGCAAGTTTTGGGGAGACTCTGACCTGATCCAGCCAGACGAAGGGGAAAGGAATCACCTTCTGTTTGTTTTTGCCAGATTGGATTGGAGGCTTGATTGGTGCCTACAATATACAGCTGCACAGTAGAAAACCTGCATTGTGGCATGAGATTTGCCCATTAAGAATTACACCAGCCATCCATCCATCCGAGAGGATCGTCCAGTGGAGCTGGGTTTGGAGCACAAAGCCTGGATTTTGGATTACACACAGGCGTTTCATTTGTGTGTGTGAGGTAAGCGGCCACTACACACTATACAATATTGGGATTGGATTGATTATTTACACATCACCAATTATCGATTGTTTGAAGATTGATTCACGCATATGGGACTTTTGTTTTTCAGCACGGCTATTCTTTTACCCTACATTTGCATATTCTATGGATTGTTTTTTTATCTTTTTCAGCAACATTGTTTCACGTTTGATTTAGACATTGAGCATATTTTAGTTATTTATTGGTGTATTTTAATTCATCCACTGCACGAGTGTTTTGACGCATAATCACCTTATTATGTTGCAGTTATTACACTGATTCATTTTTATTCACATTTATTTTGAATTAGCGCCGATCTTGTTCACCATACACATTGCAATTCACGGTGGGGACACCGATTAAGATTGGCAGCTTTTTCGTTTTTTTTTTCTTTTTTTCATTTTTTTTCCATTTTTTGTTTGTTTCTTTCACCTTGGAATTTGTTTGTGCTTCAATCAAACTCCTCAGGTAGCGCATTGGTCCTCATATTTATTAAGTCTTGGGGAGCCTGTTTCGTGCACAAGTATTCCTTTAATCTTGGTTATTGTGTATTGCTATTTTTGTTGGTTTGATTTAAAGCTTAAAAGGAACTACCTGTTTGCTACATTAGCAAGGTGGGAAACCATACAGTGCTGATGTACATAGTATAAAGTGCATTACCATGGGGAAAGAAGAGGTGTAAGGAGCTGTTTGTGTCAACAGGTCAAATTGTTTATGAGCCACAGACACCAGTGCAAAGAGAACAGAGTGTTTGCACTGTGTACTTTCATAGTAGTATAGGTGTCATAAGGGCAAGCAGGTTCCACACAACAATGCACAGGGTAGGTACTAAGTATTAATTTGTTTCTGATGAACTTACCAAAAAAAAAGATATTTCTGACCTCAGCCACTTTGCCTTTATTATTTTTTGTCTTATTAACAGGTCATGTTATTCACAATTGTACAGCAACCAAGGGGGTAAAGGAGGTGGTGAGGAGGCGTTTATCACCTCATCACTACCTGATTTAACCTCTTTGACCCCACATGAGCATGCATTGCACACAGTTGCAGGCGGCTTGAAGAGTGGCCCCATTCACTTGAATAGGTCACACTTGGCAGGCGCTACACCTGTGTGACAGTGTGGATAATTCCTGCAGTGCAGCTGCAACATGTGTACACTCCTGGGCACTGCAGTTAAAGAGGGTGCGGGTGGGGGGGATAGAGATGGGGGGGATAGTGATCAAATATGGCGTTTTAAATGCCCACATAGTGCAAATTTTGGATACACCTGTGGCCAGTGGGCACATTTGGGGGAATGGTAGTGGGCAGGCCCAGAGGGCCCAGGCCTAAAGCTGTGTAAGGGACCTCAAAATTTATGATGGCTGCCCTGTTCACATAGTTTAATGTAATTACAGCAGTTTAGTTTGTGTGTATAATTACCAGCCTGGCTGAATGAGTGTTCCTTCTTGCCCAGTGCCCATCTAACAAGTGCTATTCACTAGTACACTGAGTGCACAATGATATATGTAGACTTAGTGGCACTCGGGTCTACACATATCAATGTTATATATAAGGAATAGCACTCATTTGAGTACAGATGTCAGTGTTCTAGGTACTAGCACTCAGTGTACAGATATCAGTGTTATATATAGTGAATCGCAGCTTTGTTTGTTCAATTACCTTAATATTACCTATATATATAACCCTTATAATCTCTACACTGAGCACTTTTCACATAATACTGACATCTCCTTACACTGGTGGTCAGTGAGAAGGATGTCATAAATGAACACAACATAACAGGTGGAACTAAGTTTTTATTAGCTGAATGGTTTATTAAAAAAAAGACCACCAATGTATGGGGGCATTCTTCCAACTGACCACCAATGTAAGGAGACATTGGGTGGACCTTGGGTGGGACCTACTTTACAATGTGAGAGGGGTTATCAAATTTACCTTGGGGGCTGAAGCCCCTGGTCTTTTGCCCACCTAGCAACGCCCCTGAGCTTGGCTATTTCATAATATTTAGCATATTAAATTTAAGGATAAAAATATGAACCAGGATAGTTGACATATGTAACCAAATGCACGCGTATCCTATAAAATTTAGATTATCTTTACTGAAATATGTGGTGTGTAAAAGTCAAGAATATATAGTGACCTCATGGATCAATGACTGTCTAATTTCACTATTGGAGCAAGTGGGAACCAAACACACATGTTGAAAAATATAATTTTAACAGCAGGGGAGAGACAACAGTAGATAAACACACTGATCAATTTATTAACCCTCAAAAAGTGAAACATATATAACACATGCTGAGCAAAAAACATGTTGCATTTTGGATTTACCAAAAATAAAAATAAACACCCTCCAGAAGAAATTATAAATTTATTAATTTCACAACACAGCAAAACAATATAAAAATTAAACAGAATCGGGCAGGAATTGCTGCCAAGAAATGGCCCCTCTCCCCACAAAATAGTCCATATATTTTTGACGCAAATCACGTGCACTTCGGGAGGCCAAGCCAGAACGGGCAACTTCAATGGGCATCATAGGATCAACAGCCCCACGTCCTTCAGCCTCTACACTAGGCCCTGGCATGGCAGGGTCACTGTCAATTGGCAGTGAGCTCACATATCTTTCTGCATGCCTGCGTAAAAAATTATGGCAGCAGCAGCAGCAGAGGACAATGTTATTAATCTTATATAAAGCAAGATTAATGGAGGTCAGAAAGTCTAAAACGATTGGACATAATTCCAAAAGCATTTTCAACCACTCTTCTGGCACGGGAGAGACGATAATTAAAGATCCTTTGCTCAGGGGTGAGGTTGCACAGAGGAAAACTGAATTTTTGTAAAATCTTACCATAAAATTCCTTTCTCTGAGTCCTCTGACAGTCGCCGCCCCTCATATAGTCTTCACCAATGGGTATTGACCTCTTATCCACAGGAGTAAGCTAGGCAGAAGATTTTGTTAAAAACACAAAAAAACTTTGCATAGAGACACCTACAGGGGGCTGTCCCTCTGGTCCAATACCCCCGGCTAGCCTCATTCCCAATTCAGTTTGGTAGCAAGCAGTAGATAGTCCATGAACCCCAAAAGAGGGGTGGGGACGGCGACTGTCAGAGGACTAAGAGAAAGGAATTTTACGGTAAGATTTTACAAAAATTCAGTTTTCTCTTACGTTCTCTGACAGTCGCCGCCCCTCATATAGTCTTCATCAATGGGATGTCCCAAAGCAGTGTAGACATGAGGGGTGGGAAACGCAACCGTCTCAAGGTAACGAAACACCCAAGGTCAGATAAAGGAACTTTATCTGAACCAAAAAGGTAATCCACTGGGTAACAGGAAATCTCAACAGGAGCGAACACCCGAGGAAGGTAAAATAACCAAGGGGGAAAAAACCCCCACAGGAGGGGACAGGCTAAAAACGCCATGTCTCTCCCAAGGTACTGCCGAAACATCAAGTTTGTAAACTTTGTAAAGGTGTGCAGGGACGACCATGTCGCCGCTTTGCATATCCGGGACACCGACGCCTGATGGTGAAAGGCCCAAAACACACCCTCCGCTCAGAAGAGTGCGCCGTGATAGGGAAGGGCGGAACCCGATCCCCAGGCGAATAAGCCTGTACAATCGTCCATCGGAACCAGACAGGAATGGTTGCCGCAGATGCAGCCATACCCTTCCGAGGCCCTCAGGAAGGACAAAAAAGAGAATCCGACTTTCTGAAGGATTCCGTAGACGACAGGTAACCCTGATCGCCCTGACAACATCCAAGGAATGCAAGGCAAAACTCCGTAGGATGCGTAGGATTCGCACAGCGCGAAAGCAAAACAATGTCCTCATGGCGATGGACACCAGACACCACCTTCGGAGAGAAGGATTGATGAGGTCGCAAGACCACCTTATCCCTATGAACCACCAGGTAGGGGAAGCGGCAAGATAGGACCGCCAACTCCGACACACTGCAAGCAGATGTTTTTGTCACCAGAAAAGCAACTTTCCATGATAGTGCAAGCAGAGGAATCTCCCGGATGTTCTCAAAGGTAGGACGTTGCAAAATGGACAGAACAAAATTCAAGTCCCAAGGGATTAAGGGCGCCCACCGAGGGGGGGCCAAATGACGCACCCCTTGATAAAGGTGCGAATCAAGGAACTTGATGCCAAAGGGCGCTGGAAAGAATGACCAGCGCACAAAACTGACCCTCAACAGTGGACAGTGCAAGACTTAGGTCCACACTGGATTTCGGGAAGGCTAACACTCTTGCCACCGAAAAGTAGCGAGGATGGAAACCCTGTGATTTGCACCAGGCGAAGCAAGCCTTCCAAGTATGATAAGAAATCTTACCGGACGAGGCCTTCCTAGCTCTAGACAAGGTAGGAGTGATCTCCGATGAGAGACCCCGATCTCTCAAGATCTGGCTTTTAACAGCCATGCAGACAAGGCCAGTGATTGTAAAGGAAGATGGAAGAACAGCCCCTGAGACAACAGGTCGCCTCGTAAGGGGAGCCGCCAGGGAGGCATGACGTCCGCGAATCAAGACCGGCGCGGCCAGTCAGGGCCCCCAGGACCACCAACCTCGGTTCCTAGACCAAGCTGCGAAGGAACCGTGACAACAACTGGATCAGGGGGAAGGCATAAATCAGGCGAAACTGATTCCAAGGAACCACCAGCGCGTCCGAGGCAGCTGCCAGAGGATGCCCGCGCATGCCACGAGCCTTCCCACCTGGTTGTTTAGAGGAGGCGCGCCATCGCGCACACAGCATCTGAAACACCTCTGAGTGCAAGGCCATTCCCCCTGGTCCGGGGTCTGGTGACTCCGATAGTCGGCCTGCCAGTGTTCCATACCCGGAAAGTGAACTGCCGAAAGCGCCGAAACCCGCGTCTCGGCCCAAGGCAAAATCTCGGCCACTTCTGGTGCCCCTTTGGTGAGTGATGTACGCCACCGCAGTGGTGTTGTTGGCCTGCACCAGCACAGGGTGGCCCTGAAGACGATCCCACCAACGGAGCAAACAGTGTCTGATCGTGCTCAGTTCCAAGGCACGTATCGGTAGGGAGAATTCCTCCTCCAACCAAGTGCCCTGGGCAAACAATTTGCCCAGAAAGCCTCCGCAGCCCGACAGGCTGGCGTCCGTGGTGAGCACCTACCATAACAACGGCCGGAAAGACTTCCCTTCCGTCAGAGCCGGAGACTGGAGCCACCACAAAAGGTCCGCTCTGATCTGGTGACTGTGGAATCGTGCAAACGGCATCGACTCGAAGGCTGACACCATCAAACCTGGGGACCGCATGCAGGTCCTGAGTGATGAGGATTCGTTGTCCCAGAGGGACCTGACCTCATTCAGCAGAGTCCGGAGTATGTCCTCCGGCAGGAAAAAAACTCTCGCAAGGGCGGAGTCCAGGACCATTCCCAGATAAGGGAGACGAACAGAAGGGAACAATGTCGACTACTGAAAGTTGATGGCCCACCCGAACTCCTGGAGCGTCTGAACCGTGGTTGACAGATCACGCAACAGAGTTGAACTGGAACTCGACCTTAACAGGAGATCGTCCAGATATCCAAGGATTGCGATCCCCTGCGCCCACAACAGGGCCAGAACAGGAGCCAAAGCTTTGGTAAACACCCTAGGAGCCGAAGCGAGACCTAAATGTAACGCCACAAACTGATATCACTCCTCTGCGATTGCGAATCGGAGGCACCTCAGATGACCCTCGAATAGAAGAATGTGTAGAAACGCATTCTTGAGGTCGATTAAAAGCCAGGAATCTCCCGGGCTCAGAGAGGCCACCACCGATCAGAGGGATTCCATACGGAATTCTTGAACCCGCACAAGCGGTCTAGAAACTTTAGGTACAGATCAGACGCACCTTGCCCTCCTTTCAGGGCACCGCAAACAGATTTGAGTAAAAACCCCCGAAAACCTGTCTTGATGTGACTCTGGGACGATCACCCCCTGGGAGAGGAGATCCTGAACCGCCCATTGAAGATCATGAAAATGATCTGGGGTCAATGAAGATTTGAGGGAAAGAATCTGTCTGCTGGGCACGAGCGAAATTTGATCTTGCATCCCGACCGAATGAGTTCCTAAACCCATCTGTCATGAATAGCGGACGGGGCCGCCGTGCCAGAGTGGGCGGCTATAGACTTGCCCGCCCAAGGCTTCCTCTGGCCACCAGAGGCCTGGAAGGATTCGCCCTTGTCATGTGCCTTAATGGCACAAAAGGACCCCTGGTTAGGATTAAAGGAAGGGCCCCGCTTACCGCGGAAAAAACTTACCCTTGGACACATGGGGCAGCAGAGTGCTTGTACCCCCAGTGACCCCCTTCACCAACTGGTCCAGAGAGTCCCCAAAAAGGCGATTCCCTGCATAAGGGATGTCAGACACCGTTTTCCAGTCTGGTCGCCGACCAGCTCTACAGCCACACAAGGCGACGGATAATCACTGCGACAGCAGAGAAGCGTAAGGCTAAAGGGGCCTCATCAAAGGCCGCATCACACCGGCATAAAACCGCCTTTACAATTTGGTCCACCATCTCCAAAGTAGCAGGAGGGGCGGAATCAGCCACAAGGGTGCGTCTGAGCACCTCAGTCCACTCCACCACAGCCTGAGAGACCATTACTGAGGCGAACACGGGCTTCAGCAAGGAACCTGCCACCACATAGGAGTGGCGGGCAAGAGATTCCACCCGCCTATCCGCCAGGTCTCTAAGCACGGGATAAGCCTCCGTGGGCATCAGAGTGGCCTTGTGTAAACCGAATACCGTGTGGTCCACCTTAGGGGCCACAGTCCAGTGCGAATCCGGAGACGCAAAGGGACCACGGTACTGAAACCGCGTAGGTACAACAAAATTTGCGCATTAAATTGCGCCATTGTACATTCACCATTACGTGAAACTCAGTGGGACAGGGAATACCTGAGCCGCTTTCTGGGTTCTGCGGGACCCAAAAGGAGAACCGCTTACCCGGGGGGTGGGGCTCATCGCTTAAATGCAGTGTATCCACAACAAAACTATAAGAGCAGCCATTGTTGCGCGTTCTATGGCCGACCCAGAGGGGGAGTCGACCCCCTCCACCTCCCCACCGACCGAGAGGACTGAGACCCTTCAGGGGGTACACAGTCCACGGCAACCATATTTAGCTCAGGATAAAAAGACTGAGACAGTTTGGGTCTTTTCTAAAAGCCCGCTCAGCCATCAACAGAGCCACTTAAGACGCTAAAGTCGCAAGTGCAGAAGCAAGGGAGCTTAGCGCAGAAGATTCAGGCATACCTGAACCCTCCACCAGCGCTGGGGGAAACTTGCTGCCCTGGGACTCCAAAAAAAAACGACTTAATTTTTCTGGCGCTGGCCCTTTAAATCAGCATCAGCGGCGGACCCCGCCGCAAAGCGCTGCAAAGAGGACCAGCATGTGCCGCTAAGGTAACATTGCTGCCAGTAAGGCATGACCCAGAAAAAACAGCATAGAAAAGCCCCCCAGAAGTGTAGCTGTACTATACCAGCTCGATCCGACTGAAGAAAGGAAGTGATGTCACACCGCTAGAGGCACAAACAGGAACTGACCAAGGAAAAATAGTTGCCCATGTAACTATGGGGAGGCTCCGGGAAAATGGCCGCCGTACCATACACTGCCCACATTAAATATGGAGCCCGAAAGGGCGCGCATACACTAGGGAAAATGGCTGCTGAATGCCCACACATGAAGCCAGAACAGCATGCCCACACCCAAAATGGCGGCCCCCGCGTGTTTTACACCGCAGCGGCCCCCACCACCATGTCTGTACCCCTAAAGTGACACAAAACACTCCCGAGGGACTCAGGGACCCCCGCAAACCCCCCACAGCGCGGCATGAGCGCAAACAGTGCCCCAGCAGGGACCATGAGGGAGACACAGGGACCGCACAGACAGACATGAGGGGATCACACAGACTTCAACAGACTGCCATCCCCATGAGAGAAGGCCCCACACACACACACCCGGGCGTACAATGTATAGACAGAGGGGGTAGCATGTTACTCACCGATCCATGCGAATTTGCGGGTGCCACTCTGTGACAGGAAGCCTCCCACCCCGGGTGGTGGGGGTGCCGTCAGCCAAACAGGATTCTAGCAACACGCGGCGTACCACAGTTGAGAAATCCTAGCGAAGTGGCCACTTTGCGGGCTTTGTCTCGGAGGACAGGGACAGGTCGTTTGCAAGTCCAGGGCATACACATAGCCTGCTAAACGCTCGCTGGGATTCCGTAAGGCTCTAGTACAACCAGTCAGATTCCCAGCTCCGCAAGCGCTGTAGTCTTCCGAAGTCTGACTAACTAAGCGCAGGAACAAATAAAAAGCTATTAGTGCAAAGAAAAACACACTTAGCTTTTTCTTCTGTTTTATTACATTTTATTTTATGCTGAGACTGTAGCCCCAGAACAAGGAAGCCTGCCTACTCCTATCTAGGCAAAAGACAAACTGAATTGGGAATGAGGCTAGCCGGGGGTATTGGACCAGAGGGACAGCCCCCTGTAGGTGTGTCTATGCAAAGTTTTGTGTTTTTAACAAAATCTTCTGCCTAACTTACTCCCGTAGATAAGAGGTCAATACCCATTGATGAAGACTATATGAGGGGCGGCGACTGTCAGAGGACGTAAGAGAAATGGCTTTAGCAGATGTTCCCCAAGAGCAAATGCCTCATCTGCCACGAAAACAAAATTAAGACCCTCAATATTTTAATCACAGGAAGGCAAGTTTAGGGTGCCATTTTGAAGACGCCGAGCAAACTCTGTTTGATCAATGACTCCTCCATCTGAGTTTCGCCCATTCTTGCCAATGTCAAGAAAAATAAATTCATAGTTTGCATTAACAATGGCAAGCATTACAATGCTGAAAAACCCTTATAATTGAAATAATAAGAGCCGGAGTTAGGTGGTGGGACAATGCGGACGTGTTTCCCATCAAAAGCACCCCCACAGTTGGGAAAATCCCATAGCTCCTGAAACTGTGCAGCAACTTCCTGCCACTGCTCTGCATTGGTCAGAAACTGTAGGAAAAAAAAAACATAACATTACACACATATTTGGCACACAAATGCTTATGCAACATAAAGATAAGAACAAAATGAAGGGAATTTGTAGCATTTTTTGGTAGAACATCTACATACATTTAATACTCGCCTCCTAATGTCATAATATTCAAAGTCACCAGCTACAGTATTTGTATATGCTGACTTTTATATTTAGCATGGGTGGGTAGAACTATGCTAAATATAACACATTTTTACACATTATTAAGGCCTTGTGCACACTGGATGTTTTTACAGCAGAAAACTGCAAAAAAAAAAAAATACTGTAGTTTAATGGATTTCTGGTAAAGACAGAAAATTACACATATAAAAAATACTGTTTACAGGCTATGCATTGATGGACACATAGGAGAGGATGTTGGGGTGGTTAGTGGCCAATTGTAAAAATGCTTAGAGCAAAAAAGAACACATTAGAACAATGTGCATAAAACCAGAGGGCAATGACCAAATAATGAAATATGTAATTTGATGTAAATACAAAATAATCAAAAATACGTTGACATGACAAACACATACAATGTAATTTAAAAACAATAAACCTACCTTGATATAGTTCTTCTGCAGCAATTTAATTATAGCAGAGCACGTCTCATGAATGATGACTCCCAGAGCTTGGAGGGAGATACCTGTTGTAAACTTCAGATCGTGCAGGCTTCTCCCTGTTGCAAGATACCTCAATGTTGCAATTAGCCTTTGCTCAGGAGTAATTGCAACTCACATACATGTATCCTGCTTACGGATATAGGGGGACACCAAGGCTAGAAGATGGTTAAAACAGGGATCCGTCATCCTCAGATAATTCCTGAAGTCATCAGGGTTGTTTTCTTGAAGCTCCTGCAGCAAGGACATGTGGGAAAATTGCTCACGGTTGAGAAACCACTTTTTGGACCAGGAGTTCCTCTTTTGTTTTTTCTTGCAAAGAACTCGGCTTAGAGCTATTACTCCCAGCCCAACAACAGCAAGAGTAGCATCATCGGTCATCATATTTGGTCCTCTAACGATGTCTCGGATTATAGCGAAATGTCGTTGCCCAAAATAATGCTACAGAAATTAGCGGAAGATGCCCAGAGGGGTCACGCCCACAAACTCACTTCCTCTTTTGTAGCGTAGTACATAGCTACGCAATCTTTTGTCAGACGACAAAACTCTGCCAGTCTAGAACACATTCCAATATCATGGACACGCACTCTCGACAAAAGACGGACCATCAGTTGTCCGAAATACATAGAGTGTGTACAGGGGCTTAAGACTGAGATGCCATTAAAGTTCATGTGCGTGTAAAGGCAGGCGCCCCAAAACTTTTGGTAATATTGTGTGTATATATATATATATATATCTATATTTAAATATATAGATATCTACAGTATATAATAGAAAAATATTAAACTAAGGAAATAAATCACAACATAAAAAAGGCTACTACAAAGGGGTGGTTCAGTTGGCTAGCAAGAAAACACAGTTGCCACTTATATGGGGAAAGAAAAGTACATGGGGTATACACTAAAGGAATTTTGCCCATCACATTGCAATCTTCTGTATAGCATATTATCTCTCCCCAAATTGTCAGATTTTCCTGATGAAATGTATACCCTTTAAAGTGTGAAGGGTGGATTGGTAATTCAGATTTTTTGTCTCCCAGGGATCCATCTGACCAGGAACAAAGGTTATGCAGTGCATTATAGGTTTAAGTGTGAATTATTGGCCATAAAACCAGAGTTTAAATGCATGGTGGCTCTGAACCTAAGTTCATCCCTAACCTTAAAGCCCTGTTCACACCTGAGCATTTTTCAGCTTGTAAACGCTCAGCTCTGAAGCTCCAAAACACCCAACAAGCAAAATCCCATTCATTTCAATGACCCCTGTTCACATCGAACGTCTTTCGCCTGAAGCAAAACGCCTGAAGCTCAAAGTACATGAGGTTCTTTTTGGCAGATTACAGGTGTTTTTGGCCTCAGACTTTAATAGACTGACTTGAGCAGAAAAATTGTTGTAAAACGCTCAAAAAAGCAGCTCTCCACCCCTAGTGCTTTCTATTGGCATAACAAAAATTCCTGAAGCTGTAAAACGCTTGTAATACATTTCTAAAACGCTTTAAAAAAGCTTGTAGAAAGCTGCAAAGAAAGCTTACAAAAACATCCGAAAAACGTCAGTAAATTGATACACTCAGGTGTGAATGGAGCCTTAAGAAAACGAACCTTATCATAAAAATTACAATACACCATTAGACATGTTTACTAATTACAGTTTTACTAATTACAGTCAACAAACAGATACTTATAAATAATTGCAAGATTTTTATTCTTTGCATACTGTGATGTTTGGGGTAGTTTGCATCTCCAGCCAGCCGAGTTGGTAAAAGCAAAGTAGCCTTTTTTTTTTTTTTCAAAAAGGTAGGTGAATAAAACAGTTAGACCCCGTTCACATTAGGTCGCTCCGACTTAGGGGGCAACCTGTGAAGTCGCGTGCAGCGCGACTTTGGCGCGACTTGCACGCACTTCAGATAATCAAAGTCTATGCAAGTCGCCTCCAGGTCGCCCCGAAGTAGTACAGGACCCTTTTTCTAAGTCGGAGCGACTTGTGTCGCTCCTATTAGAACCGGTCCTGTTCTACTCAATGGACCCGACGGTGCACGACTTGCCAGGCTGACCAAGTCGCCTGGCAAGTCGCAATAGTGTGAACCGGCTCTTAGACTTCAGTGTAAAGAAAAGAGTCCACACTCTTGGTACACAAAATAAAGATTCAGCTCAGTGTATGCATGTCCAACAACAGGGTTTTTGAGGTTCCTGCCTGCCTCAGGGGTGCAGAGAGTTGCATAAGCACAACAACGTCTTGGTAACAAAGACCACACAGCTCTTTCTCACAAGTGTCCTACTTCACAAAACACCTCACGGACACATGCTGACTGCTTCCTGACCTTTTTAGCCCTCTCTTGCAGGCAGGTTAACCCTTTCAGGTCCAAAGTACCCATAGTCAGAATTGGAGATTATTTTCCATCCAAGATCTCAAAGCTTTTAAATTATGGGTCCAATATCAAGCCTAACCAATGCCGTGAAAGCTGCCGGTTTTCCCTAATTGTGATAGATCAACCAGGACCCCCATGGGTGAGAATCTCTGAGCACTCCAGCTATATCTAATCTTTCCCCTTAAAAGGTACTACTACCCAGAGGTGGTATAAACCTGCCTTCCAAGGCCCATACCTGGTATCCTGCGAAAGGAACTTCCCAGAATGCATTTGTGAGTCCAGGGTTACATCACCTTTGCCTTACTCAACCGGGAATTGGAAAGACTAATTGTATGAGTCTTCTCCAAGATCCAGCCCGGTTACCTATTGAGCTCCTGATCGTCACTTCCAGTGACGTCACTCACGCGCCACTTCCGGTCACTACGGAGGACCTGGCCACAGAGGACGTATCAGCTCTGGGTCTGTGTAGCGGCCGCACACAGGACCTAGTCAGCCTTCTATCACCGCGGTGTTGATTTGTGCTATTCGGGATTACCTTTCTTTATCTGGCAATACCTGATGCAATTGGATTCCCATATTCTACCATCAGGGATCCTCACAGCACCCCAAGGAGATCCAGAGGCTCCAGGACTGGTTTGGAAGAGTGTTTATTTTAATTTATGTCCATCTCCTCATTAAACGTTCATGGTTCATCCTGAGACAATTTTTTGTCCATTTCCTATACAGTGATTCTCTTTATGTGCACAATAGAGCGCCATCCTTCTTTTTTGTTATTGTCAGACAAATGTACCTCAAACATGAGAAATCTGTTTCATTACTGAACACCAGATGTAGTTTACGCAGTATGCCTTTCATGTAGCCAAATGATAAATGCCAATACATCAGCAAAGCAGTATGCTTAAGAGAAATTGATTTTATTGGGGGTAACTTCAATAGATTTTAAATGTATTTTTACAGCTTGCAAAAACAGATATTATCTCTGCATCATTAGGCTGATTAAGGAAAGCAGGGCAAATTCTCTTATCACAACTGGTACTAATCATATCATACACTATTCAGACCATGCGGTTCTAAATTATGAGAAGAGCTCTAAATTGCATCTATAAATTTAACTGTGTAGGAAACAATACAAATGAAAGACATAAAGAGGGCTAAAAACAAATCTCAAAACAATATTTTGTTTAACTACTTTTTTTTTTTTTTAACAATAGTGGTGCTTTATTGAGGAAACGGAAAACAATCCAAATTATACATTACATCGCAGTGTCTTGCCGTACATAAATTTCATACATAGAATGAACATCGTAAACACAAAACTTAAAAACAACTTGCAATCTGGAGCCACTCCCATCAGATAGGAGTGTTAGCCAAGAGTCCAAGGGGACCACACCTTTTCAAACTTCTACAGGTATGTATGTAATTTTATACAGGGGGAGGGCCGCATTAACCATGGCCTCCCAGGCTGCACTGTCAGGCTGAACAGGCGAGGTCCATTTCATCAGAATCCCCTTCTTAGCATAGTAAAGACAATATGAAATGAGAAGCTTAGCATGATAGGGACACTGTTCATCGTCATGGATACCCAATAGGGCCAAGGCAGGAGATGGCACCAGTGATGACTGTAACCTAAGATTTATTTAATCGAAGACAGATTTCCAGAAGATCTGAATAGGAGGACACTCCGAAAACATGTGAAGGTACAAACCCTCCTTGGATTTACATCGTGGGCAGAGAGGGTCCCGTTGAGGAAAGATCCTATGAAGCCTGTCGGGGGTATAATAGACCCAGTGAAGGAATTTAACCTAAATAAGTTTATCCCTGGACGATATCACTAACCCAGGGCCCTGAGCAATACAATCCTCCCAAGTCTCTTTATCCAGTAAGGGAATGTCTCCCTTCCAGTACTCCCAAAGTCGCTCTTAGATGATTCAACGCCCAGGAGGGCACTGTAAAGGGATAACAATGGCTTTTGTTAACTCCCCAGATGCTACGAACTCCTCTATGGCATCCTTTTTAATAGTAGGGGGCCGCGGGAACTGAGCCCAAACTGCATAACGAAGCCGGAGGTACCTAAAGAACATCCACCCCGGTTGATCGAATCTCTGGGACACCAATGGAATACGACAATAGAACAACAGCTGGCATAATGTCCCCCAACGTCTTAATTCCAAACCTCGCCCATAGCTGGGGTCCAGGACAGTACGAAGATGGGGGAGACTGGGGTTTCCCTAGAGGGGTTGAGCAGGCGACAATTGGCCGGGACCCACAAATCTTTTTGTGGCAGTCCTCCAGACCCTCCAAGTGGTACATGTGGGTCCAGGAGTAACAGGATATGCACGGGGGCCTCGGTAGATCAAATTGCAAAGATCCATCAGGGAGCCTAGAAAGGCCACTTCCAGACATACCGCCGCATTCGCCTTACTACTCTGCATCCACCAATAAATCGTCACCAGCTCTGCAGCCCAGAAGTACGTTTGAAAATTTGGCAAACCCAATTCCACC
This sequence comes from Pelophylax lessonae, assembly GCF_965119305.1. NCBI lineage: Eukaryota > Metazoa > Chordata > Amphibia > Anura > Ranidae > Pelophylax > Pelophylax lessonae. Next base: position 134,480,719 of record NC_138773.1, read on the forward strand.
CAGTCCCGCCGGAAGGGAAACGCGGGGAGGACACACCCCAAACAAAATTAGCCTATACAGCTGTCCAATTCCTTAAAAAAAAAAAAAAAGAACCTGAAATCCAAACCAGGCAGTTTCTAAAAACATAGGTGAAGCGAGCAAGGATCATCATTTTGATCAAATTAATCCTGCCTAGCAAATGCAGAGGGAGAGTGGACCACGACGAGCATTTAGCCTTGAGCGAGACAACCAGGGGCCGAAGGTTATGATTAAAAAAGTCTGTTATATCTCTTGTGATTAGGATCCCCAGATATCTAAACTCCATCACCCACCACAACTGAAATGAGACACCCAAGGAAATTGCCCTATCATCAATGGGGAACAAGACTGACTTGCACCAATTGATCCTGATACCCCAAAAGAAGCCAAACCTGTCGAACAGCCAAACAGCCGCCACAAGCGAAAGACTCACGTCATTGAGATACAAGAAAGCATTGTCCATGTACTGAGACAATTTCTCCTCCAGTTGCCCCACCCACAGGCCCTCCATCTCCAGCGACCCCCAGACAAGAATGGCCAGAGGCTCCAAGGCCAGGGCAAAAAGGAACAGGAGACAGGGAACAGCCTTGCCTTGTACCTCTATGAAGAGGGAAGGCCTGGGACAGCACATCGTTGGTACAAACCCTGGCCCTGGAAGCCCTATAAAACAGCTGGAGCAAATGTAGATGATATCTAGGGCCACAACCATAGTGCCCCAAAACCTCCCACAAATACGGCCACTCCACCGAGTCAAAGGCTTTCTCCGCCTCGAGAGAGGCCACGACTCTTGTACCCAGAATATGTGCCGGGGCGATATCTGACAAGATTTTTCCCCCTAGTATCTACAGGCATTAGTAATTCCCTTTATAATAGGGTATTGGCACATTTATATATATATATATATTTTTTTGATTTTCCTACAAACGGTCATTATTATTCATTACTCCTTGAATTTTCAGCCCTTTCTACATATACGTTTTTGGAATTGATTTTTTGTGCTAAATATGCCCTATAGTCCCACTGCTCCATGTTTTCCCTTTATATAACTCCCCGGACCATTGGAATTAAGGGCGGATATTCTAATCATGCCCTTCGGTGAGTCTGGGCGGAAGTCCACCACCGTAGCTAATGCTCCGTGGAACGCTGTAAGATTCATTGAAACCGGATGTGATGTCACCGTCAACACTCGCGGCATTTTCCGTGATACTCAGACGGACATTACGACATCACTCAAGGTCGACCTTTCACCCCTACGTAATCACGCGATACTCAATGGGAAATCACGGACCTGGTGTTTGATACTTAAGGGAACGCCGAGAGCCAGTACGGTGAGTGATCTCTCCGTGATAGGATGGAATTGATGTTCCTCTAAGCCTCTTCCCTAACCAGTAAGTACCTGTGGGGGACCTTTGGTTGCTAGAACGCCTTCTGCACACTGACTGAGGAGAATCTTTTCCTTACACATATATTCTTTTGGGCCAGTAGGTGAATCCCATTAGCTGTGTCGTCAGTCTTGGGATCCTGGGCTGTCCTCATTGGCGGATTAATCCATTGTGTGTTTGCTGCTCTCTTCCTCAGACGGTATCTATACATACAATTCGTTTTATTGTGGACATCATTGACTGATATGGCATTTTGGATAGGCAACCAGAAATATATATTATAATTCTTCATATCTTAGGCACAGCAATACATTGATATTGAATTGATTCGGAACAGTAGTGCGTTCCTTGGTGGATATTGCATCTTCGGGATTTGTCCGGATATGGTAGTTAATTTATACCAACACGGAGGTAAGGCAATTCCTTACTCCATTTACATACATCTATAAGCTTTCATATCTTTATATAATTGTGCATATGTATTCCAGGCAAATGATATTTATCTGAAGCTTTGGATTACATCATAGCCATATTTTCTACTCACATCCTGGTGGACTTTTTATCCATCCAAGCCACTTGAGTCACTTTGGATGTCCCTCCCCAACACGGAGGTAAGATACTCCAAACAACAAAAGGTTTCCTATCATACATTTTTATTATACATTTTTGAGGACAATTCACTTTTTGAGTCCTTTCTTTCTTTTCCCCTTCAGGGGTCACTATTATTTAAAGTTCCAAGAGGTACACCCTCCTGAGGACGATTATTGTCAAGTGATTGAAACCCTTTCCACCCTTTGAGGATCCCTCTCCTCTCAGTCCCCATACATCACTTATCCCCCTCTGGATCATTACAGCAGGTGAAGTGACCTGAAATTACAGATATATAGGGAATTTTGCTCATTAAGTGAATTTCCCTAACATTGAACTGTTATTTGTAGGTAAAGAGGACACAAATTTAATATCAACACCTGACTCTAGCTCCTAATCTGCGGGTTTTAAACATATCTCCCCCTCTGAACAATACGAGTGGCTACGAGCATCTGCCGGTATGTAAACACCTACCGTGTGGTATCTTCTGTACTTTCTCTTCTCTTTTTTTCCCCTCCCTCTTTCCCCACCCCTCCTTCCACGTTCCCCCCTTTTTTCCCCTCCCCTCCCCCTCTTTTTTTTTTTTTTTTTGGGAATGCATGTTCTTTTTGGTATATTTACAACAAACCAATAAGTGATATTACCTTACAAAATGAAATAATATGTTGTCGCAACTGCAAAAAACTCTGATATGGATGATGTGATATACAAAGTGCATGCTATTATATTTTGTTCTGTTTTCTTGGATTTATTTGTGGCATATGATTATGCTTTCCAGGAAGACATGCAGATTCCCTGAGGAAGACTCTGGTATTACACAATTTCGAAACGCGTTGGATTCTGCCATGCATCTGCAATTATACTGTATCGTATTTTGAATGTATCATTACCTATCTGATTGATCCTTTACAATCACAATTGTTCCAATAAATTGTTTATTTTATTTCAACTTATCTTTTTCCAAGAGATCCTTACTAGTTACCTTTAAAGTCCCACCCTTCTTAGGGGGTCTTTTCTTTCTTCTTCTGACAGGGAACAGCCTTGCCTTGTACCTCTATGAAGAGGGAAGGCCTGGGACAGCACATCATTGGTACAAACCCTGGCCCTGGGAGCCCTATAAAACAGCTGGAGCAAATGTAGATGATATCTAGGGCCACAACCATAGTGCCCCAAAACCTCCCACAAATACGGCCGAGTCAAAGGCTTTCTCCGCCTCGAGAGAGGCCACGACTCTTGTACCCGGAATATGTGGTATTGACAGGTTCAGAAAGAGGCACCTTAAATTTATGTCCGTTCCCTTACCCGGCATTAACCCAGTCTGGTCAACATGTATCAAGTCCGTAATATCGGAGGAGAGACTATTAGCCAGGACCTTTGCTAGGATTTTGGCATCCACATTCAGAAGTGAAATATATACAGTCTTGGGGATCCTTGCCGGGCTTGGGGATCAGAACAATAACTGCCTCCTCAAAGGACTCAGGGAGTGCCGCAAGAGAAGAGGGATCAGAGAACAAAGCTGTGAGTTTAGAAGCCACTATGTCCACAAATGTAGAATAGAACTCAACAGGGAGACTGTCAGCCCCCGACGTCTTTCCCACCTGCATGCCCCGATTTGGATCTCCTCCAAAGAAATGTCAGCTTCCAGCTGTTCCCTATCCACCACCGTCAGGGTCGGGACATCAACCAAATCCAGGTAATCAGCCAGCTCCCTAGGGTTACATACTGACTTGTAGTAGAAGTCCTCAAAGAACTGCATAAACTGACGATTAATGTAATCCAGATCCCAGAGCAACTGGCCATCCATGCCACGGACACCTGCAACATTTTTTTGCTTTTTGCCAGCCACGCCAGCCGGCCATTTTTGTCACCATACTCAAACACCCTCTGTTGGGAGTATAAAAGAGCTTTTTTAGTATTCCCCACTCTATGGAGGGAAAGCTGTCTCAGAGTGCTTTGCCAGAGCTGGTATCGATCCAGGGTTTGGGACACGTCAGTCTGCCTCCAATCTGGCCACCTCCGACTCCAAGAATGTCTCCACCCGGGATGCTTCCCTCCTGATTACCGAGATCCGGGAGATAAACTCCCCCCTGACCCAAGCCTTGAATAAGTCCCACAACAGCCCTGGGGAGTCAGCATCACCATTTATAATCCAGTAATTACAAAGTGATTCAGTAAGTGGTTCCCGCAACCTCTCATCCGTTACCCAGATGCCAAAGTTTAGCATTGGAGGATTGACGAATAGAAATAGATATGCTAAGTGGAGCATGATCCGATATACCCCGTTGGAGTATACGTACATCTGTGACCCAGCGGAAAACAGCAGGGGACACCAAAGCCAGGTAAATTCTAGACAAAGTCTTAAGGGTGGAAGGGTGGCAAGTATATTCTCTGACACCTGGATGCATGTGTCTCCAAACGTCCACCAGGGTGAAGGTGTCGGCCCACTGCGCAAGTCTGGATGCGCCACCACACGTCCCCCTCAATCTATCCATGTCTGGGCAAAGGACCAGGTTAAAGTCATCCAACAAAAATACTGCTGACGTGTCATACCTCAACACTTTTTGCATAACATCGTTCAATAAAGAAATTGAAGCAGGGGGAGGCAAATATATACCAGCAATGACCATGGGCCTGTCATAAATAGATGCATGCAATATGACATACCTGCTGCCTGGATCCATACACAACTCCAATAGTTGGAATGGCAAGGACCTTTGCATCAGAACACTGACACCCCGGGCATAGCGGGAATAGGTTTTATGATAGTGTTCCCCCACCCATGGCCATTTAAGACCCTTAATCCTGGAGCCTTGTAGAGGAGACTCCTGCAAAATGCATACGTGTGGGCTATGTTTTTGAAGAAATTTAAACACCAGGGAACGTTTTACTGCCGAGTTGAGGCCCTGAACGTTCCATAAAATTATATTAATCTGGGACATGAAGGGTCAGCCGGACAGTGAAAACAGGGGAAAACAGGCCTGGTGGCCAGACCCAGATGGCAGGCATGGTAGACACAGACACATGAGCGAAGACCTCAAACATTACCGTTAAATAGAGCACGAAGGACATGCACGTAAATAAAGCACCACATTAAGAACATAAAGGTAAGAACGTAAAAATAACACATAATCCAAACTATTCCACCACTTGAGGCAGAAAAGAACCCTCCCCCACCCCGCAATCCCATCCCAATCATGGAGTGCATATTTCCAAACTGGCAGACAAGTCTGAAAAGAAAAAAGGTTGGGGACGTGAGCTGATGGAAAAAAGCCTCACCCACAAAGAGAAAAAGGACACCTCAACATCCATGGAGATGCTGGCATGGTGACACTCATTGTTACAGTGCTAAACAAGGATAACAATGTCTTTTGGGCAAATGTCCTAAAGGACCCAAGTATATAATGGGCTGTATGCAGTAAGCCTTGCAGCCATCAGGAATAGGGAACAATGCTGCAGTAAAGGCAGAACCATAGGCAATCATAGACACCTGCCACAGCAGGGGCACAAGCTTAAGGTGAAGTTGCAGTCAGCCGAACAACTGGCACAACTGTTCAAAAAGGCATGAAAAGTAGACCTCCACATGAAAGTAAAAGTATCTAGACTTTATCCTGAATGTAGTTGGCGCCCTCCCTGATCAGCGATGTGGCAGGAGGGTATCCAGCCAAGATGAGGCCTCGTCGGGGGGGGGGGGGGGGGGCGGGGGTAAAAAAGCAGACCGTCTCCCCATCTTGTACCCGCAGTCTTGCTGGAAACAGGACACTGTAGTAAAAAGTGAGAGCAACTTTAACTTGGTCAAAGGACTTCCTGAGCTTTTGAGTTTCAGGGAGTAGTCAGGGAAGATAAGCAACTTACTGTGCTGGTAACACACTTTTCCCTGGACTCTGGCAGCACGCAAGACCTCATCACGGTCCGGACAGTTAAGCAGCCTCAATAAGAAAGTGCGAGGGGATGACCCCTGGGGGTTAGGCCTTGGGGGGACACGATGCGCCCTTTCAACAGTGTAGATTGGAGAGAATTGAGCAGCAGGCAACAACTTACGCAGGAGATCCTCAGTGAATGTAGTAGGACTGTTACCCTCCACTCACTCTGCCAGCCCCACAATCCGTAAATTATTCCACCTTTTTCGGTTCTCCGCATCATCTGTAGATGGGTATGGAATGCTCTGCAATGGTGTCCTCAGCTAGGCCCACCCGTTGCTCCATCTCAGACACCCGGGACCTGAGCTTATCTATGTCCTGTCTGAGGAGACCCACATCTAGCTGTACCACTTCAATCTTAGCAGTGAGTGTGGCCTGACAATTGGCAATCGCTGCCAAGTCTGCAAAGCCCGGCTGAGGGGAGGAATCAGGGTCCAGTGGGTGAGTCTGGGACGCCATGTGAGACCGTCACGTGGCGCTGTGGCTTGTACCTGCAGGAGAGGACGGATTCGGCACTTCAGCAAGCGAAGGAAAACAAAGCTTATTTCCACGTCCGGGGGCCGCTCCAGATGAACAGCGTCTCATCAGGTCAGGTAACCGGCAGAAATATACACACAAAAGGTCAGGAAACCGGCAGAAATAGGATAAGTATATGCCCAGAAGCAGGATTTGTCCAGCAGAGCTCCAGAAAGTGTGTCCGCTCAGGTGGCCATCTTGGACACGCCCTGCTTAACTACTTTAAAACTTTTACCCGCCTTTCTCCCCATGACACAAATTTTGTTTTTTTTCTTCATTTTGGAGTCAGTTTCACATGTAAAAAAAGACAAACAAAACAAACTGGTGAAGGTACCTAACAGCTTACCCACAGTTATAAAGCGCATCAAATATGTAAAACGGACGGTGCTGCGCTCTTTGTATTGTGCAAAAAAAAATTGCTGCCATTAAATTGTTTAAATATGTCCAAAATCTGAAACTTTCCTCCTTAGGGCCGGTTCACACTAATGCAATCATAGACATCGCATATGATTCGGAGCGCACTGCTCCTAAAATCATATGCGATGTCTGCGCGGTGCGAGTTCAGCCATACAGTTTGTATTGCTGAATTCGCACCGCAATGGCAGTGAACATGCACAGGACCCTTTTTTTGGTCCGCAGCAGAATCGGATTGCATGGTGGTTCACACCAGTGCAATCCGATTCCTGTGCGAACTGTCAGATCGCTCTGCGATATGCGATCTGATCTGGGGGTATCGTTAACTGTGAATTGACACCCCCAGCGTATCGCATATGGGGCAGTGTGAACTGGAACTGCCTGTGCTGCGGATGCGATGTGGGAACACAAAGTATATTCGCAGTGTTCCCGCATCGCAATAGTGTGAACCAGCACATAGTGTCCTTTATAAATAGTATTGGTAAATTACACACATATCATCCATTCAAACCCTGGTTCTCAGGTATGCTCTAAAACAGTGCAAATACAGCTGCAAGAAAAAGTATGTTAACCCTTTGGAATGATATGGATTTCTGCACAAATTGGTAATAAAATGTGATCTGATCATCATCCAAGTCACAACAATAGACAATCACAGTCTGATTAAACGAATAACATGCAAAGAATGAAATGTTGCCATGTTTTTATTGAACACACCATGTAAACATTCACAGTGCAGGTGGAAAAAGTATGTGAACCCCTAGACTAATGCCATCTCCAAGAGCTAATTGGAGTGCGATGTCAGCCAACTGGAGTCCAATCAATGAGATAAGATTGGAGGTGTTGGTTACAACTTTAAAAAACACAACAGTTCTGGGTTTGCTTTTCACAAGAAGCATTGCCTGATGTGAATGATGCCTCGCACAAAAGAGCTCTCAGAAGACCTACGATTAAGAATTGTTGACTTGCATAAAGCTGGAAAGGGTTACAAAAGTATCTCCAAAAGCCTTGCTGTTCATCAGTCCATGGTAAGACAAATTGTCTATAAATGGAGAAAGTTCAGCACTGCTGCTACTCTCCCTAGGAGTGGCCGTCCTGTAAAGATGACTGCAAGAGCACAACGCAGACTGCTCAATGAGGTGAAGAAGAATCCTAGAGTGTCAGCTAAAGACTTACAAAAGTCACTGGCAAATGCTAACATCCCTGTTAGCGAATCTACAATACGTAAAACACTAAACAAGAATGGATTTCATGGGAGGATACCACAGAGGAAGCCACTGCTGTCCAAACAAAACATTGCTGCCCGTTTACAGTTTGCACAAGAGCACCTGGATGTTCCACAGCAGTACTGGCAAAATATTCTGTGGACAGATGAAACCAAAGTTGAGTTGTTTGGAAGAAACACACAACACTTTGTGTGGCGAAAAAGAGGCACAGCACACCAACATCAAAACCTCATCCCAACTGTGAAGTATGATGGTGGGGGCATCATGGTTTGGGGATGCTTTGCTGCATCAGGGCCTGGACGGATTGCTATCAAAGGAAAAATGAATTCCTAAGTTTATGAAGACATTTTGCAGGAGAACTTAAGGCCATCTGTCTACCAGCTGAAGCTCAACAGAAGATGGGTGTTGCAACAGGACAATGACCCAAAGCATAGAAGTAAATCAACAACAGAATGGCTTAAACAGAAGAAAATACACCTTCTGAAGTGGCCCAGTCAGAGTCCTGACCCCAACCCGATTGAGATGCTGTGGCATTACCTCAAGAAAGTGATTCACACCAGACATCCCAAGAATATTGCTTAACTGAAACAGTTCTGTAAAGAGGAATGGTCAAGAATTACTCCTGACCGTTGTGAAAGTCACTACAGGAAAAGTTTGGTTGAAGTTATTGCTGCCAAAGGAGGTTCAACCAGTTATTAAATCCAAGGGTTCACATACTTTTTCCACCTGCACTGTGAATGTTTACATGGTGTGTTCAATAAAAACATGGCAACATTTCATTCTTTGTGTGTTATTAGTTTAAGCAGACTTTGATTGTCTATTGTTGTGACTTAGCTGATGATCAGATCACATTTTATGACCAATTTGTGCAGAAATCCATATTCTAAAGGATTCACATACTTTTTATTGCAGCTTTAAATGTGAAACACAATGTGAATCAAACAACAACGAGACCCAGACTAGGCTGGACTGCCACAGGGTGATAGTGGCCTCACCCCTGCAAAAAAGGAGATGGGGTGTGGGGTTCCCAATGTGTAGTTACCTGTAACAAAGGGTTATAGCAAGAGAGCTAGAAAAAGATTGGGAAGGAAACTCAAGCGGTATAGGCTAAAAAAATCTATACTTTATTGAAAATATAAAAAAAGGAAACATCTATCAGCAATAAGTCACTACAAGGACATGCATACATTTACTGAAATAACCCAGGTGGTATTGCAGGTTAATTGAAAAAAAGCAAACTGGGCAATAAACATTACATGGATCTAATAATTCCACACTGCACTTATTTGGTTGGATGTGATATAGAAGCAACGATAAACTAAATTGCTTTACTGGCCACTAGGTGGCATATACGTCTGTGAAGGCACACACAGCTGAATTCACAGAACGAACAACAGACCCCATCAGCAATTGACAAGTGTATGGATCCTTTCAGACACCAATTGGATATGTTGAGCACAGTCAAGGTATTACACTGCTAATAAAAGTATCTAATATGGAGAATCATAATAGCTGGCTAGTTGGTAGCAATATGCATATCATGGATCAGGTAATACCACACTGTGCTGATTTGGTTGGATGTAATAAGGGAACAGCGGTGAATTAAATTGCTTTACTGGCCACTAGGTGGCATCATGTATATCTGTAAAGGCACTCACAGCTGAATTCACAGAGCTAACATCCGACCCGATCAAGAAACCAATTGGATATGTTGAGTACAATCAAGGTACTACGCTGCTAATGAAAGTCTCTAATAGGAAGAATCATAGTAGCTGGCCAGTTAGTAAATAAGGAAATTAAAGATCCATATATAACATCCAGGCCAATGATCGATCCAGTGCTGACACAGGTGCTGTTAGAATAGATACTGATGAGTGCAGTCTGCTATGTCACATAAGTAGAACCTATAATGTGTATTGCGAAAAAAAATGCAAAATCACAATATCGTAGTGTAAACACATATACTGAAAAAGATGAAGTGACGTAACTGTGATGACACGCGTAGGGTGAGTCAGGTGACACTGCTGCACACAGGAAGTGATGTGAGCACCTTTGTATCCTGATGTCCATTACAGGAGCGGTTTGTTTGAAACTTAAATGTAAGTTACTACTTTTAATTAAATACCTACTTTGAAATTACTACACCACGAGGACCTCTTTTTTTGCATTGCAATGAGAAGAAATGGTCTCAACATTGTCAATCTGCAAACACCTCCATCCCAAATTTTGACAAAAAGCGGTGAGGTGGGGGCGGGGCCACCTGTATATCGGCGCCATGTTTCCTGCCCACCACGTGAGACGCCGGCTTCCGGTATCTGCACGCCTCGGCAGTGATTCTACGATCTGTGGCTACGGTTACCAGTCATGCTGGTTACCCTTTCTGGACAGACAGGTGCTGTATCGCTTGCCTGTCCTACATACCACATACATGATGCTCTGGGACTGGATTCACTTGCTCACCATGGAGGCTACCAGGTTTGAATCACATTCGTTTGTCTATTTTCATTCATGCACATTTACTTTGATATAGATGCACCTTCTCCCCTTTTTTCACTTCCTGCTATCTATCTATTTTGTCACTACTCTTTCATATTTTTCATTTTATTTTCTCCCATTGGTAAGTAGTTTCTCTTTCACCCCTTCCAGCATGTTCCTTGGCTTGTGGGGGTTTTTTCTTGACCTCCACTATCACATTTCTCCATATATATGTTTCTTCCTCTTGGGCTTCACACTGTTGTAGCTGGTACATCCCAGTTACATACACTTTTCATATATATGTATTCTCTCATATATATATATATATATATATACTGTATCATTTGGTTGCTGCCACCTTGGCGATACAGCATACACTTCTTCTATTCACTGGCACAGGCTACAACAGTGCCCTTCCCAATTCATTTCTACCTCACTTCCTTATCCTGTTTTCAATTCACTTTCTTTTTCATTTTTGTTTTGGTCTGCACACCTCAGCACCCTGTGGTGGGTTCACAGTCTGCGTCCTCCTGCCTTCATCTTTTGCCTATTTGGCATAGATCTGCCTACACCATTACTCTATATAGATTGTCATATATTGTTCTTGATATCACTATGCAATATCTTAATATACATACCAATATATATACAGTGGGTACGGAAAGTATTCAGACCCCCTTAAATTTTTCACTCTTTGTTATATTGCAGCCATTTGCTAAAATCATTTCTTCCTCATGAATGTACACATAGCACCCCATACTGACAGAAAAACACAGAATTGTTGACATTGTTGCAGATTTATTAAAAAAGAAAAACTGAAATATCACATGGTCCTAAGTATTCAGACCCTTTGCTTTGACACTCATATATTTAACTCAGGTGCTTTCCATTTCTTCTGATCATCCTTGAGATGGTTCTACACCTTCATTTGAGTCCAGCTGTGTTTGATTATACTGATTGGACTTGATTAGGAAAGCTACACACCTGTCTATATAAGACCTTCCAGATCACAATGCATGTCAGAGCAAATGAGAATCATGAGGTCAAAAGGAACTGCCTGAAGAGCTCAGAGACAGAATTGTGGCAAGGCACAGATCTGGCCAAGGTTACAAAAAGATTTCTGCTGCACTTAAGGTTCCTAAGAGCACAGTGGCCTCCATAATCCTCAAATGGAAGACGTTTGGGATGACCAAAACCCTTCCTAGAGCTGGCCTTCCGGCCAAACTGAGCTATCGGGGGAGAAGAGCCCTGGTGAGAGAGGTAAAGAAGAACCCAAAGATCACTGTGGCTGAGCTCCAGAGATGCAGTTAGGAGATGGGAGAAAGTTGTAGAAAGTCAACCATCACTGCAGCCCTCCACCAGTCGGGGCTTTATGGCAGAGTGGCCAGACGGAAGCCTCTCCTCAGTGTAAGACACATGAAAGCCCGCATGGAGTTTGCTAAAAAAACACCTGAAGGACTCCAAGATGGTGAGAAATAAGAAAAATAGAACTTTTTGGCCTTAATTCTAAGCGGTATGTGTGGAGAAAACCAGGCACTGCTCATCACCTGTCCAATACAGTCCCAACAGTGAAGCATGGTGGTGGCAGCATCATGCTGTTGGGGTGTTTTTCAGCTGCAGGGACAGGACGACTGGTTGCAATCGAGAGAAAAGATGAATGCGGCCAAGTACAGGGATATCCTGGACAAAAACCTTCTCCAGAGTGCTCTGGACCTCAGACTGGGCCGAAGGTTTATCTTCCAACAAGACAATGACCCTAAGCACACAGCTAAAATAACGAAGGAGTGGCTTCACAACAACTCCGTGACTGTTCTTGAATGGCCCAGCCAGAGCCCTGACTTAAACCAAATTGAGCATCTCTGGAGAGACCTAAAAATGGCTGTCCACCAACGTTTACCATCCAACCTGACAGAACTGGAGAGGATCTGCAAGGAGGAATGGCAGAGGATCCCCAAATCCAGGTGTGAAAGACTTGTTGCATCTTTCCCAAAAAGACTCCTGGCTGTATTAGATCAAAAGGGGGCTTCTACTAAATACTGAGCAAAGGGTCTGAATACTTAGGACCATGTGATATTTCAGTTTTTCTTTTTTAATAAATCTGCAACGTCAACAATTCTGTGTTTTTCTGTCAGTATGGGGTGCTATGTGTACATTCATGAGGAAGAAGAATGAACCAAAATGATTTTAGCAAATGGCTGCAATATAACAAAGAGTGAAAAATTTAAGGGGGTCTGAATACTTTCCGTACCCACTGTATATATATATTTTTTCAGCCAGCGTCATACCATCAAGCAGGATGTGATACCCATCACTTACGTCTTTCTCACCTGGTCCTCCATTCAGTTTGCCGTGCATCCATGTCCCGTCAGCTCCCGGATCAGACTTGATTCACCATCCTGGGACAGCGCTCATCCATTATTTTTTAGCCTCATGTGAGTGCGATTCCCCCACTGGGGGTATACATATTTATGTTGAAGTCCCACACCTGCTGGCTATTTCATGCATACCAACACCAGACTTATTTTGTTCTTTAATTTATTTTTGTACAGGCATACTCTTTTATACTCCTGATGAGTGGGCATTAGGACCCACGAAACGCGTCGAGTCTACACCAGTTTTGAGTCCATGCATGTCCTTTATTATTTTTATATCGATGCTACTATGCTAATGCGGAGTTCATACTCCAGTTATAAGCTATGTATGCCATCTAGTATGTTTTTATTGATATTACTATGTCATTACTACTATGTAAGATCTCATGCATTGATGTCTGCTGTTTATATGCATGTTTTATATGTAATATATGTTTTGTATCTAATCAATTTGCTATTGCATACTCATGCTTAATTTATATATAATTGTTTGCATCCACCTCACTTAAAGTCCCACGGGGCGCTTTCCTTTCCTTTTTATGCATTAAACTTTGTATGGAGGAAGAAACGCGGTTCTAAAGGGCCACACAGTCCACTAAAGAAAAGGTAATTGGATATACAGTGGAACAAACAAGGAGGAGGATGGCGCAAGAGGAGCCCAACGTGTATACCCCCAGCATATAGGGGAAGGAGAGATTGGACCTCGTAATTTTTTCTGATTCCGGAATATTATGAATTGTATATACTGTACATGTTGCACTTTAACCACTTAAGCCCCGGAGGATTTGGCTGCTAAAAGACCAGGGGGTTTTTTGCGATTTTTTACTGCGTGACTTTGACGGACAATTGCGCGGTCGTGCGACGCTGTACCTAAACGAATTTCACGTCCTTTTTTTCCCACAAACAGAGCTTTCTTTTGGTGGTATTTGATCACCTGTGCGATTTTTTGATCATGCGCTATAAACAAAAAAAGAGCGTAATTTTTGCAAAAATAACAATATTTTTCACTTTTTTTTTTATATGAAATTCCCCCCCAAAAAAATGTAAAAATCAAAATTTTTTAACATTTTCGGCCAAATTGTTTTACGCTACATATGTTTGGTAAAAAAAAATAGCAAAAAGCGTATTTTGATTGGTTTGCGCAAAAGTTATCGCGTTTACTAACAAAGGGAAAGATTTTTGTCATTTTTGGTGTTTTTTTTTTTTAACGAGTAATGGCGGCGATCTGCGATTTTTTTGCGGTACTGCGACATTGCGGCGGACAGATCGGACCCTTGACTGACATTTTTGACACTTTTGGGGGTACCAGTGACATTACTACAGTAATCAGTGCTATATATATGCACTGTTACTGCAAAAATGACACTGGCAGGGAAGGGGTTAACTTTATTGGACAGGGAGGGGTTAAGTGTGTCCTAGGGGCGTGTTTCTAACTGTGCAGGGACATGGCTATTGGTGTAAAAGCAAAGATCAACGGTTCTACATAGTAGAACTGTCAGATCTTCATTTTTACACCAGGGAGAATGACGGGCGGCTTGTTTACATAAGCCGCTCCGCCTTTCTCCCTTCACAGGAGCGATCGTAGTGTGACCGGCGGACATCGAGTCCGCCGGACACACGCACTGACTTGTCTGTGAACGAGCCGCGGTGGGCGCGCACCCGCCCGCAATAGGCTCGCAAGTCAGTGACAGGCGAGTGACGTATCGATACGTCACTCTGCCTGGCCGGGGCTGACCGCCGCAGTATATAGTCGTGCGGCGGTCGGCAACCGGTTAAGGACTTTTTCAGTTTATGCGATTACACTGCAGTTCTGTGATTTTGCATTTTTTCTCATTACACAGTTATTTGCACGGTTTTAGAGCATACCTAGCAATCAAGTATGTATGATATCGATTTATATTTGTGTATTCACCAATATTATTTATAAAGGACACTAAGGAGGAAAGTTTCAGACTTCGGTTGCACTTGTTTCTGGTAATAATATGGATTCACTTGAAAATTACAAATACATGTTGCATTTTTAAGGACTTTTTTTTTGTTTGCTTATGCGATATTGTGATTTTGCAATTACGCCACTCAGTTGCGATTTTTTTTTTTTTTTTTTTTACAGTACATATTTGTGTTTTAAATTTATAATCACTGTATTAGAGTTTACCTAGGAACCAGTGTTTGATTTTATATCATTGTTTATATATGACCCACTTACTATTTACCAAGAAAACTAAGGAGGAAGATTTTAGACTTTGTTTGCACCTTACAACACAATTCTTTTACTGACACTACTAAGGGCATTAGGTGCAACAACACACACACTCTCATTATAATATTCAAACATGCAAATCAAATCATACAAGTGCTGTATAGTAATAACAAGATAGATGGGATTAAACAAACATATAAAGTATGTCTCTCCAATGCTACAATATAGCTAGTCCATTATACAGTCTTCTATATCTTTGAAACCGTCTCTTTTAATGTACACTGCTCAAAAAATTTAAAGGAACACTTTTTAATGAGTATAGCATCAAATCAGTTAAACTCCTGGGATATTGATCTGGTCAGTTAAGTAGCAGAGGGGGTTGCTAATCAGTTTCAGCTGCTTTGGTGTTATTTTAATTAACAGGGGTACTAGATGGGCAACAATGAGGCAACCTCCAAAACAGGAATGGATTTAAAGGAGGAGGCCAATGACATATTTTTCCCTACTCATCTTTTCTGTCTGTTTTTCACTAGTTTTGTATTTAGCTAGGGTCAGTGTCACTACTGGGAGCATGAGGCGATACCTGCACCCTATAGAGCAGTGGTCCTCAACCCTGGTCCTCAGGGCCCACTAACAGGCCAGGTTTGCAAGATAACTGAAATACATCCCAGGTGATATAATTTGCTGCTTAGTGATTGCAGTACTCTAGTCTGCATCTCCCCAAGGTAATGCTTAAAATCTGGCCTGTTAGTGGACCCTGAGGATCGGAGTTGAGGACCACTGCTATAGAGGTTGCACAGGCAGTCCAACTCCTCTAGGAGGTTTGATGTGTCTCCCAGCACAGTTTCAAGGGAATGGAAGAGATTCCAGAAGACAGGCAGTTGCTCTAGGAGAGCTGGACAGGGCCGTAGAAGATCCTTAACCCATCAGCAAGACCGGTGTCTGCTCCTTTGTGAAAGGAGGAACAGGATCATCACTGCCAGAGCCCTACAAAATGACCATCAGCAGGCCACTGGTGTGAATGTCTCTGTCAAACCAATCAAAAGCAGACTTCACGAGGGTGGCCTAAGGGCTCAACATCCTCTAGTCGGCCCTGTGCTCACTGCCCAGCACCATGGAGCTTGATTGGCATTTGCCATTAAACACCAGAATCGGCAGGTCCGCTACTGGCACCCTGTGCTTTCCACAGATGAGGGCAGGTTTACTCCAAGCACATGTGACAGACGTGAAAGGGTCTGGAGAAGCCGTGGAGAATGTTATGCTGCCTGTAACATTGTTCAGCATGACCGGTTTGGTGGTGGATCAGTGATGGTCTTGGGAGCTATATCCATAGAGGGACACACAGACCTCCACAGGTTAGACAATGGCACCCTGACTGACATTGGGTATTGCGATGAAATCCTTGGACCCATTGTCAGATCCTAAGCTGGTGCATTGGATCCTGAGTTCCTCCTGGTGCATGACAATGCCCAGCCTCGTGTGGCGAGAGTATAAAGCCAGTTTCTGGAGGATGAAGGAATTGATACCATTGAATGGCCCCCTGCTCGCCTGACCTAATTCCAAAAGAATACCCATGGGACATTATGTTTAGTACATCCAACGCCACCACGTTGTCAGGCATGCATACAAGCACGTGGGGCCATACAAACTACTGGATTACCATTTTAAATCGCTGCAATGAAATTTCAGAAAAAGGGACTAGCCCGCTGCAACTTTTTTTTTAATTTTGATTTTCGGGGTATCTTTGAATTCAGTCTTCTGTAGGTTGATAATTTTAATTTCCATCAAACGATGTGGCCTCCTTACCTTCCTAACATATTACCCAGTCAATATCAATATATCCAGCATGATATTTTTCCTCGTTGAGATCTAATGTGTTTTCAAAGCCTTCCTTTAATTTTTGTTGAGCAGTGTATTTATCCCATCACCTTGGTGTGATACAAACTTCTGTCTCTTCTCTATAAAGGCACTTTTCCACTGCAAGTACCGGCTCTGCTCTACTCGGCCCTGCTTGGCCCGGTTTGGTTTTCCACTGCATGGTACCGCATGGTTCGGTGTTGGAATGGTTCGGTACGGTTTGGTATGGTTTGGTTTTCCACTAAAGTAGTACTAAAGTTAAGTGGGTGGGATAACAACGATTCTCTGACCAATCAGTGGCTAGTAGTGACTGCATGCAAAGGATTGTGGGATATGGTACCGGTATGGTACCTCTTGGAACCACAATCGTGGTGGTACTGTTTTAGAGAGCCGTACCGTTTGGTTCCATGCAGTGGAAAAGCGCCACCGTACCATACCGAACCGTTCCTACACCATACCATGCGGTACCAGCAGTGGAAAAGCACAAAAGCGAGCCGAACCGTTCGGTTCCATGCAGTGGAAAAGCGCCATAATATTACTGTGACGCCGTTGTGCTCTCTGGGCTCTTACATGCAGTGGGGAAAATAATTATTTGATCCCCTGCAGATTTTGTAAGTTTGCCCACTTACAAAGAAATTAAGGGTCTATAATTTTTATCATAATTGTAATTGAAATGCTAGAGAATAAGAATATCAACCAAAAATCCAGAAAAAAAAAATCACATAAAACAAATGCTATAAATTAAGTTGGAGTTCAGTGCATAAAATAAGTATTTTATCCCCAAGCAAAACATTACTCAGTACTTGGTGGAGAAACCCTTGTTGGCAAGCACAGAGGTAAGACATTTCTTTTTAGTTTGCAACCGGGTTTGCACACATCTCAGGAGGGATTTTACTCCACTCTTTACAGATCTTCTGAAACTAAAAAAAAGGAAGTTTGAGCTCCCTCCATAAATATTCTATAGGATTAAGGTCTGGAGGCTGACTAGGCCATTCCATGACTTTAAAGTGTGTTTTCTTGAGCCACTCCTTTGTTGCCTAGGCAGTATGTTTTGGGTCATTGTTACATAGCTAGTGAGGTTGAAAAAAGACACCAGTCCATCTAGTTCAACCTATGATAAGTGTGTATATGTATTTGTTGTCAATAGTACATCGTATACCCCTGTATGTTGTGGTTGCTAAGGTGCCCATCTAATAGTTTTTTGAAACCATCGATGCTCCCTGCTGATACCACAGCTTGTGGAAGAGAATTCCACAACCTTACAGCGTTGACAGTAAAGAACCCTTTACGCAGTACAAGGTTAAACTGCTTCTCTTCCAATTTCAGTGAATGGCCACATGTCCTTTTATATTCCCTTTCGCTGAAAAGTTTGTTCTCTATGCTAGGGTCGCCAGTATATTATTTGTACTTTGATATCATATCCCTTCTCAAGTGTCCAGAGAGAATATGTTCAATGCTTGTAGTCTTTCCTCATAGCTGAAATCCTCCATTTCCTTTATTAGCTTTGGTGCCCTTCTCTGGACTCTCGCCAGGTCCTGAGGACTGGTACCCAGAAGTGGACGGCATACTTAAGATGTGGCCGGACCAGAGTGTTGTAGAGTTGGAGAACTGTTTTATCTCTGGAGTGAACCCCTTTTTTATACATGCCAGTATTTCGTTGGCTTTGTTTACAGCAGCTTGGCCTTGCATGCCATTGATGAGCTTGTAGTCTACTAGGACCCTCAGGTCCTTTTCCATCTTACAGTCCCCCAAAGGCTCTCCCCCTAGTGAGTAATTGCGTTCGTATTTCTGGCACCTAAATGCATTACCTTATATTCTCCAACATTAAACCTCATTAGCCATATAGATGCCCACCCTATTATTTTGTTCAAGTCTTCTTTCAAGGTTTCCACACCTTGTGTAGAAGTTATTGCCCTGCTTAACCACTTTACAACCGGAGGATTTTGCTGTCTTCCGTCCAGGCCACTTTTTGCGATTCGGCGCTGTGCGACTTCAACTGACAATTGCGCGGTCGTGCGACGCCGTACCCAAACGAAATTTACGTCCTTTTTTTCCCACAAACAGAGCTTTCTTTTGGTGGTATTTGATCACCTGTGCGATTTTTACTTTTTGCGCTATAAACAAAAAAAGAGCGTTTATTTTGAAAAAATAACAATATTTTTCACATTTTTTTATATGAAATTCCCCCCAAAAAAGATGTAAAAACCAATTTTTTTAAAAGTTTTTGGCCAATTTGTTTTATGCTACATATGTTTGGTAAAAAAAATCGCAATAAGCGTATTTTGATTGGTTTGCGCAAAAGTTATTGCGTTTACTAACAAAGGGAAAGATTTCTGTCATTTTTGGTGTTTTTTTTTTTAACGCGTAATGGCGGCGATCTGCGATTTTTTTTGCGGGACTGCGACATTGCGGCGGACAGACCGGACCCCTGACTGACATTTTTGACACTTTTGGGGGTACCAGTGACATTACTGCAGTAATCAGTGCTATATATATGCACTGTTACTGTAAAAATGACACTGGCAGGGAAGGGGTTAATTTTATTGGAGAGGGAGGGGTTAATGTATGCCTGGTGCTTACTGACGTGTAGGGGGGGAGGTGACTATGTGATTCATGGACAGATCGGATGTCCAGCTATGCTGAACAGTCCGATCTGTCACTCCCTGTCACTATGGAGATCCGCCCGCTGTGTTTACACACAGCGGGCGGATCTCCAGACTCGATCCCCGACGATCGGGTAAGAGCAGCGGCGATCGCCGCTGCTCCTCCCCTGGCCCGACTCCCGCTGTGAATGAAAACAGCGGGAGCGAGCCTCCGGCGGCGCGCAAGCGCCGCCCAGAAGGGAAGGTCACGTTAATACTACGTGACTGGACGGGAACGAGCCACTCTGCCGCAGTACTATTACCGTGAGCGGTAGTAGAGTGGTTAATTTAGTATTGTCCGCAAATACGGAGATTGAGTTGTTTATCGCATCCTCCAGATCATTAATGAATAAATTAAACAGGATTGGTCCCAGGACAGAACCTTTTGGGACCCCACTTTCCACACCAGACCATTAAGAGTACTACTCATATATCACCACCATTTGGATTCGCCTCTGAAGCCAGTTTTCAATCCAGGAACTCACCCTATGGTCCATACCTATATACCTTAGTTTGTACAGTAAACGTTTGTCGGGAACTGTATGAAATGCCTTTGCAAAATCCAGATACACCACATCTACAGGCCTTCCTTTATTTAGATGGCAGCTCACTTCTTGATAGGTGGTTAATAGATTGGTCTGGCAGGAGCGATATTTCATGAATCGATGCTGATTACTACTAATGATAGAGTTTTCATTACTTAAGTATTGTATATCATCCCCTCCAATAGCTTGCAGACTATTGATGTTAGGCTAACCGGCCTGCAGTTTCCAGGGATATATCTTGGCCCTTTTTTAAATATTGGTACCACGTTGGCTTTTCTCCAATCAGCTGATACCATTCCCATCAATAGACTATCCAGACCATTGTTCCTAATTTTTATGGCTATCACCTGGCTGAGTTCCTTAAGGACCCTTGGGTGAACGCCATCTGGTCCCGGTGCCTTATTTATTTTAAGTTTTTCAAGTCTAGTTCTGAGTCTGTCTTCCATTAATCATAAGGGTGCTTCCTGTGACGTTTTATTAACATTACTGTACAGTCTAGGTCACTGAATCCCCCCCGTTTCTTTTGTGAAGACTAAGGAGAAGAATCTATTTAGAACCTTTATCTTCTCTCTGTCCATTATAGTCAGATTCCATTCATCGTCCTTTATGGGGCCAATATGTTCTGGCCTCATTTTCTTACTATTTATATACTTAAAGAGGAAGTAAACTCTTCCTTTTTTTCCCCCTGCAAAGTAAATGCATAATGTGCTAGTATACATTGCATACTAGCAAATTATGTGACACTTACCTGCAACGAAGCTCGAGTTGTCCCTGCTGCCGGCCACATCCATCTTCACCTGTCTTCCTTCCGGGTCTGCAGACTCCGGCTGTGTTACTGGCCAGAGCCACATGACATCACTCCTGCCACCAGCCACGGAACAGGGCTCTGAAGAGACGTCACGGGCGGCCGTTTCTTCAGAGCGCATGCGCCAATGACGTCATCGGCTGCATGCAATGTAAATATCTCCTAAACAGTGCAAGTTTAGGAGATATTTAAAGCACCTATAGGTAAGCCTTATTATAGGCTTACTTATAGGTAACAGTCATCAAAGTGGGTTTACAACTACTTTAAATAATTTTTTAGGGTTTTTTTTTATGCTCTTCCGCTATGTGCCTTTTCGTGTTCTATCTCAGCCGCCTCGATTGAGCGCTTACATTTCGTATTGCATTCTTTGTAATGTTGGAATGCTGCCAATGACCCCTCAGCCTTGTGTTTTTCGAAGGCCTTTTCTTTAGTTTTTATATGCATTTTTACGCTGGAGTTTAGCCACCCAGGGTTTATTTTAGCACGTATTCCCTGTTGGAATGCACTGGCCAATACCTTTATGTAGTATGTTCTTAAAGCACTCCTATTTTTCCTCCCCCTTTTTAATCTTCCCTATTTCTGCGATAAAGGGAAAACCCCTGAATGGTTACCAGTCAATCATGAGAGCTGTCAAACCAAGTCTCCGAAATACCCACAAAATTTAAACCCTCCTCATACATTAACAGCTCCAGTTCTCCCATCTTGTTGGCCAGATTTCTAGAATTGGCATACAAACCTGGCAATTTTGTCTGGTTGCATACTATATCCTCGTTAGATGTTATGAGGCTGCACTTTTGATTTGTCAACTTCCCTTCCTTGGGTTTTGGATCTCTGGTCACCCTACCACTGATGCCCCTAATAAGTCTTGCTTTACCTTGCTCCCTGCCGGCTAGCTCTACATCTGGAACCTCCCACCATCACCTAGTTTAAAAGCCCCTCTAACTTTTCGGCCATCTTCTCTGTCTATCCTTACCCTTTGCCCCGCTCCCGCCCTCACTGGAGGAGTTCCTTCCCTGGCAGCTAGGGATGTCACTCTGCTCCAGCAATGCTGGTCCCTGACTAGTTTCTCCAACATCACGTGACAGGGCGTATTTATTGAGATGTTCCAGCCCAGGACTGGCCTCCTTGACTTTTTCCCCTCTACCCTTCCTAACTATCACCCAACTACTCTCCTCTGGTGCCTGCACCCTTGCATCTCCACCCGCCTCTGTGCTGGCCCCTTCTGGGTACGTTCCCAGCTCTCCTTTAGTATGGAGATTCTTCTCAGTGTTGCCAGTTGCTTCCTTAGATTCAGGACCTGGGCTTCCAGGGAAGCAACGTTCCCTACATATACAGGTACTCCGTTACTTAACGCTACTCAACAGTACACAGGTATGCAGAAAATACTCAGATATGCACAATACTCAGCAGTACTCAACAATACACAGATACTCAACGAAACTTTAATTTTTAGGGACTCGTTAAAGACTAGAATAGTACCACGGGATTAGCGTAGGGCCAATATTTCAAAAGGGTTTAAAGTCTTTGCCACGTAACTATAGACCTGTTAATTTAACTTCTATAGTCGGGAAGATACTGGATAGTTTAATTAAAGACCACATAGATAAGTTCTTGCTGGAAACAATATTTTAAGCAATAGACAGCATGGATTCATGAAAGATCAAAGTTGTGACACAAACCTGATTTCTTTTTATGAGGAGGTAAAACCTTGGACAAAGGGGAGGCTGTAGATGTTGTATACTTGGATTTTGCAAAAGAGTTAGACACAGTTCCCTCTCCCGGCTAATGTGTATGGTAAAGTCTACAGGCTTGGAAAGATCAGTTTGTAAATGGACATAAAAGTGGCTAAAAGAAAGAGTTCAGAGAGTAGTGGTTAATAATTCTTACTCTGAATGGTCTAAGGTTATTAGTGGTGTACCCCAAGGTTCAGTGTTGGGACACTTACTTTTTAATATCATTATAAATGATATAGGGTCTGGGATTAAAAGTACCATTTCCGTCTTTGCAGATGACACCAAGCTTTGCAGTAGAAAAACTTCCTTACAGGATGTCTCCAACTTTCAAGCCGACCTCAATGCACTGTTTCATTGGGCAACTATGTGACAAATGAGGTTTAATGTTGAAAATGTTATGCACTTGGGGGCTAAGAATATGCATGCATCATACATACTAGGGGGAGAAGAACTGGGGAAATTAAATTAGTTGAGTTATTCACTTTAAGGTCAACACAGAGGTCTTTAAGGTCTTTACGTCTAGAGGTAATTAGGTTTCATCTCCAAATATTGAAAGGTTGCTTCACCGTAAGAGCTGTGAAAATGTGGAATAGAGGTGGTTCTGGCTAGCTCACTAGATTGCTTTAAAAAAGACCTGGATTCTTTCCTAGGTGTACATAATCTAAATGGGTACTAATATTTATAGGTAAAGTTGATCCAGGGAATATCTGATTGCTTCTCGGGGGATCAGGGAGGAATATTTTTCCCCAGCTGTAGCAGATTGGATCATGCTTTGCCGGGGTTTTTTTGCCTTCCTCTGGATCAACTGTAGGTAAAGGATTGTATATATGGGATTGTATGGTTGGGTTTTCTTTACTGTTTTTTGTTTTTTATTGGTTGAGCCAGATGGACTTGTGTCTTTTTTCAACCTGATTAACTATGTAATCCTCAGATAGTCAACAATACTCACACTACTCAACAATACTCAGTTACTTACACTACCCCCTCCTCAGCCAGCGTCCCCACTACATCAGTCTTTGCTCTTAGTTTGTGTCTCTCTGCTCCTGCTCAGCCACCCCTGTAAACTGACGCTTGCAGGGCTTGTCAGCAGCTCCTCTTTCTCCCTCGGTCAGCCTGCTTCTCAGTGCTCACTCCCGGTCCCGCTGTCACTTCTGCCGCACTTGATCCCCGGATCACTTGCTGCCATACCTGGTCCCCTTGTCACCCCGTCTCTTACTATTCGGTCTTGGCCCCCCCCCCCGGGACATCAGCCACCTCCGCCCAGTCTCGGTGGGGGGTCCGGTCAGCAGCTCCCAACTCCACACACCACGCTGTCTCATTGACAGCACTTCCGCTCCTTCCTCTCAGAAAGTTAACAGCACCACCTGCTGCTCTTGTGACCTACAGGAGAAGTACTGGCATTGTCATGCTGGAAAACCCATCCACGACACATCTTCCGTGTTCTGACTGAGGGAAGAAGGTTCTCATACAAGATTTTAGAATACATGGCCCTGTCCATTGCAAGTGGGAAAACTTACAAAATCTGCAGGGGATTAAATAATTATTTTTCCCACTGTACCTTCTACTTTTAGGCATATAGGTATAATCTTCCAATGAGATGGTCCGCCTATCTCCTGTTTCCACTAGGGGCTCTCAAATTGGTGACATCATCAGTGTAGTTTGTGTTGTGTCACTGGGTTTGGCAGGGTGGATGGTCTCCTCTCACTGGCACTTGCAGGTTCCAGGAATCAGCTCCTCTCCCTCCTCCTCAGCCTTCTCTCTGAACAGGGTGGCGGGTGCGGGAAGACTGACTCACACGGGTAGAGCAGCCTCTGGGCTGTCAGCGACAACCACAGTCCCCTCTCAAATAATCAAGCTGATAAAGTGCCACTTCTAATCCCCCTAGATTGTGAGATGTATAGGTTAATAAAAAGGTATTAATTTCTCAAAGTGAACGCTTGAATGCTGCATAATGTTTGCTCTCAAGCCAGTGGTTCCTTGAGATTCTGCAACAAATTCTGGAGAGGAAATTAAGTTGTAAAGTTTGATGCCTTCCCCATGCCCTAGGTTGATGAACTTCTAGGCCACGCAAGTTTTGAGACCACCCTTGATCTGACTTTGTGATATAGTCATGATCCTTTGACAAAGGAAGTTTAAGAAAAAAAACTTAATTTTTGTAAAATCTTACCGTAAAATTCCTCTCTCTGAGTCCTCCGACAGTCGCCGCCCCTCATATAGTCTTCACCAATGGGTATTGGATTCCACTCCGCAGGAGTAGCTAGGCATAAGACTTGTTAAAAACAAAAGCATTTAACAGACACACCCATGGGGGCTGTCCAACTGGTCAATACCCCCCTGCAGTAAGCCATCCCAACTCAGTTTGGTAGCATAGCAGTAAGTGTACAAGAACCCCAAAAGAGGGGCGGGGGCGGCGACTGTCGGAGGACTCAGAGAAAGGAATTTTACGCTAAGATTTTACAAAAATTCCGTTTTCTCTTACGTCCTCCGACAGTCGCCGCCCCTCATATAGTCTTCACCAATGGGATGTCCCAAAGCAGTGTAGACATGAGGGGTGGGAGACGCAACCGTACAAAAGGCAATGCAGTCAGAGAAAGGAACCTTACACGCACAGTAAGAGAACCGTCTGGGCAATAGAAAAGGCTCAACAGGAGCAACAACCCAGGAAAGCAAATAACCCAGGGGAAAAACAACCCCAACAGCCAGGGACCCACAAAAAAACATGGGTCCCCTATGGCACTGCCGCACAGAGAACTTTGCGGCCAAAGGAGGCATCAGCCGATGCCAGAACATCGATCTTATAGAATTTTGAAAAGGTGTGCACCGACGACCAAGTCGCAGCCTTGCACACCTGGGCCACCAAAGCCTGATGCCGGTAGGCCCAGGACGTACTCATAGATCTGGTAGAGTGCGCCTTAACAGGGAAGGGTGGAACCCGTTCCTTCAAAGCATAGGCCTGTACAATTGTCTGTCTGATCCATTTGGCAATGGTCGCCGCAGACGCAGCCATGCCCTTCCGAGGTTCCTCAGGAAGGACAAAGAGGGAATCCGATTTCCGAAAGGATTCAGTGGACGACAGGTAAACCTTGATCGCCCGGACAACATCCAAGGAATGCAAGGCAACCTCCTTAGGATGCTTAGGATTCGCACAGAGTGAAGGCAAAACAATGTCCTCATTAAAGTGAAAGTCAGACACCACCTTAGGTGGAAATGACGAGTTAGGTCGCAAGACCACCTTATCTTTATGAACCACCAGGTAAGGAGAGTGGCAAGACAACGCCGCAAACTCCGACACCCTGCGAGCCGAAGTGATCGCCACTAAAAAGGCAACCTTCTTAGACAGCAGAGGCAATGATATCTCCCAGATATTTTCAAAGGGAGAATGCTGTAACACGGACAGAACCAAGTTCAAGTCCCATGGAGGTAAAGGCTCCCTCCGGGGAGGGGCCAAATGTCGCACACCTTGAATGAAGGTGCGCTGAAAAACAACAGCCAGTGCCCTTTATCGTGGCCAGCGCCAGGCGCTGGTCCACACCAGACTGGAGGAAAGCCAACACTCTCGTCACCGAGTATGAGGGAGGAGAAAACCCCCTTGCCTCACACCAGGCAAAATAAGCTTTCCAGGTGCGGTAATAAATTTTACCAGACGAGGCTTTTCTAGCCTTAAGGTCAGAATGACCTCTGGGGACAGACCCCTGTCTCTCAGGACCTGGCTTTCAACAGCCAGGCCGTTAAAGCCAGCGACTGTAAAGCAGGATGGAAGATCGGTCCCTGAGACAGCAGATCTTCTCGCAATGGCAGCCGCCAAGGAGGCGCGACTGCTAGGTGAACGATGTCCGCGTACCAGGACCGCCAAGGCCAGTCCGGTGCCACCAGAATCACCAAGTTCGGTTCCGAGGCCAACCTGCGAAGGAACCTGGATAACAACTGAATCAGAGGAAAGGCATACATCAGACGATACTGATGCCAAGGGGCCACCAACGCATCCGAGGCGTCCGCCAGAGAATCGCGCATTCTTGCCACGAACCTTTCCATCTTGTGGTTTAGCCGGAATGCGAACAGATCCACGTCCGGGGATCCCCACTTCGCACACAGCATTTGGAAGACCTCCGGGTGTAGAGACCACTCCCCCTGATCCAGGGTCTGGCGGCTCAGATAATCTGCCTGCCAATTCTCCACACCCGGAATGTGAACTGCTGAAATCGCCGGGACATGAGCCAAGTCTGTCCCACCTGGCCAGGATCTCCGCCTGGAGAGACCGTGTGTGAAACTGAGCAAACGGTATCGCCTCGAAGGCTGACACCATCAACCCCAGGCACCGCATGCAGGTCCTGAGCGACTAAGTTCCTTTGTCCCCGAGGGACCTGATCTCGTTCTGAAGGGTCCGGAGCTTGTCCTCCGGCAGGAATACCTTTGCTTGAGCAGAATCCAAAACCATTCCCAAATAGGGAAGACGAACCGAAGGAGACAGTCGACTTCTGAACGTTGATGGTCCAACCAAACTCCTGGAGCGTCTGTACCGTAGTCGACAGATCGCACAACAGGCTCCGACTGACACTCGATCTTAATAGGAGATCGTCCACATATCCCAAGACCGCTATGCCCTCAACAGGCCCAGAACAGGCGCCAGCACTTTGGTAAAGACCCTTGGAGCTGAAGCGAGACCGAAAGGTAATGCTACGAACTGATAGTGGTCCTCCGCTATGGCAAACCGGAGGTACCTCTGATGACCCTCGAAAAATGGGGATGTGCAGGTACGCATCCTTTAGGTCGATAGAGGCCAGGAATTCCCCTGGACTCAGGGAGGCCACCACCGAGCGCAGGGATTCCATTCTGAACTTTCGAACGCGCACGAAGCGGTTCAGAGCTTTCAAGTCCAGGATCGGACGCACCTTGCCCTCCTTTCTGGGCACAGTGAACAGATTCGAGTAAAAACCACAAAACCTGTCCCAATGAGGCACCACGACGATCACCCCCTAGGCAAGAAGGTCCTGCACCGCTTGATGCAAATGAAGATTTGAGGGAAAGAATTTGTCCGCCGGCCGTGAAAGGAATTCGATCTTGTATCCTGATCGAATGATTTCCTGAACCCACCTGTCCGGAATTCGGAGCAGCCAAGGTTGGAGGAAACCGCACAAACGTCCCCCCCCCACCCCTGAAACGAGTGAGGGCGTTCCTTCAGGCAGAGGCGGATTGAGCCGCCGCACCGGCATGGCCAGACTTTGGCTTGCCCGCCCAGGGCTTTTTCTGGCCACCTTGGCCCTTGAAGGGTTTGCCCTTGTTTTGTGTCTTGAAGGCATGAAAGGACCCCTGATTGGCTCTAAAGGCAGGACCCCGCTTACCGCGAAAAGACTTGTTCTTCGGATTCTGGGGCAGCAGTGTGCTTTTGCCCCCAGTGACTCCTTTCACCAAGGTATCTAAAGCCTCGCCAAAAAGGCGAGACCCTGCATAGGGAAAATCAGCCACCGTTTTCCGTGACGTCTGGTCAGCTGACCAGCTCTTCAGCCAGATCAGTCGACGGTTAAGCACCGCAACACTAGACAGGCGTGCAGCCAAAAGGAGCCTCATTTAAGGCCGCATCGCACAAATATATGACCCCTTGATGAATTTGGTCCACCATGTCCAGCGTAGTAGGCGGGGCAGAATCGAACACGAGAGTGCGTCTAAGCACCTTAGTCCAATCTGCCACCACCTAAGCCATCATGACAGAAGCGAAAATAGGTTTGAGCATGGAACCTGCCACCATATAGGCATGGCGGGCAAGAGACTCCAACCTCCTGTCCGTAGGATCCCGGGAAAACCGGGGTATCCTCAGTGGGAACCAAAGTAGCCTTGTTCAACACGGCCACCGTGTGATCCACCAGGGGGGCCACACACCAGCACAAATCCGTAGAAGGCGCAAAGGGGTAGAGCAGTTGAAATCTTTTAGGCACCATGAAAGGGCGTTTCAAACTGCACCATTGTTCATTCACTGTGTGATGAAACTCAGCGGGGCAGGGAAAAACCTGCGCCGACTTGCGGGTCCTATGTGTACCAAAGGAGGACACAATGCCTGGAGGATTCACTAAAGTCGCCACCACAGTGGCCAAATTAGGTATAACGGGGGGTTCAGCAGAACTAGGGTCCCCCACCAAGGCTGGGGGGAATTTGCTGTCCTGAGAATCCATTGCAGAAAACACCATGAAAAAAAGTACTGGCCCTTTAAGAGCGCTGCGGACTGCGCAGCCCACCGCTATATACACTGTGTACACAGATCCCCCAAAAGGGACAAAACTGAGCCAGAAGGGATACAACAGAGAAATATGGAAGAGACAGTCTGCAGAGCCCCACAGAGTGTTACCACACCGATCGCTGCTCCAGAGGAAAAGGAAGTGAGGTCACCAGAGGCTGAACTATATGCTGCAAGACTAAGGGTAAATGGCTGCCCATAGGAAACAATGGGAGGCTTCGGCAAAATGGCCGCCGACATGTGCTTGGAACGATCGTTCTGCCACACACAAGATGGCGCCAAAACCAGCACACAGCAAGCTGCTTACAAGCCCATAGTGAAGCAAGACATGCTTGCCCACACCTAAAATGGCGAACCGCACGGTTTTTACCCGCTGCGGCCGCCGCACACATGGTCTGCACCTCCAAAAACACCGAAGTGACACAGGAGGGGCCCCCAAACCCACACAGCTCCAGCAATGTAATAAAAGAGACCCCCGCAGGGATCGCATCAGGGAGCCCCACAAACGCACAGACATGGGGGAACACATAGCAACAGAGGACTGCCACCCCAGACAGAGGCCCCACACAGAAAGTACTCACCTGTACCGGATGGCGTGGGGTGCCTCTATGAAACGGAAAGCCGCTGTCCTCAGATGACAGGGAATGCCGTCAGCCAAATGCAGGACACTGCAGCACTGAACCGCAGATGTGTCCAGTGAGGTAGCCACCTCACAGGCTGCATCCCTGCTGCGAACAGGGCTAGGTCGTTCTTAGTGCCAGGGCGAACACATAGCTGAACGCTCGATGGCGGGCTGGGGATCTATCTGACCCTCTGCCCTGGAGAGCCAGGGCGGCCAGTCCGATTCCCAGCTCCGCAAAATCCATCTTCGTCCGAAGATCCGACTAAACTAAAGCTGACAAAATAAACAGCTAGTAAAACAAAGAAAAACTGACATTCTTGCAAATAAAAATCATAAGAAAAAGATTAGAAGGCTGAGACTGTAGCCCCAGCACAGGGAAGCCTATCTACTCCTAACGCTAGGCAGAAGACAAACTGAGTTGGGATGGCTTACTGCAGGTAGGTATTGACCAGTGGGACAGCCCCCATGGGTGTGTCTATGTTAAATGCTTTTGTTTTTAACAAGTCTTATGCCTAGCTACTCCTGCGGAGAGGAAGTCAATACCCATTGGTGAATACTATATGAGGGGCAGCGACTGTCGGAGGACGTAAGAGAAATAGTATTTTCTATTCCAGGAAGTTTGTTTCAGTATGTCTGAATGCCCTTTGAGTTACAAGCTCCTTCTGGGTCCTAACAAATGATGGATGCTAGACTACACATTTTTCATCTTTTAGCTTTAACTTTTCAAATAATGATGTCGTTTTCATGCATTAATCAAGCAAAATAAAAGGTTAAAACAATAGTAAGTGTCTCTATGTGCCATTTTCAATATGTACATATTTAGTCTGGTTGAAAAAAAAGTCCATCTATTTCAACCAATAAAAGGAATAAAAAATAATTATACAACCCTATCTACACAATCCAATAACCACAGCGGATCCAGAGAAAGCCGAAAAACCTCAGCAAAGCATGATCCAATTTGCTCCAACAGGGGAAAAAATTCCTTCCTGATCCCCCAAGAGGCAATTGGATTTTCCATGGATAAACTTTACCTATAAATGTTAGAATCCAGTTATATTCTTCTGTACATTTAGGAAAGAATCCAGGCCTTTTATAAGCAATCTACTGAGATGGACATAACCAGCTCTTGAGGGAGTCTATTCGACATTTTCACAGTTCTTACTTTGAAGAAACCTTTCTGTATTTCGAGATTAAATCTCTTTTCCTCCAGGCCTAAAGAGTCCCCCCCTTGTCCTCTGTGAAGACCTTAAAGTGAATAACTCGACACCAAGTTCACTATATGGAACACTTTGTATTTATACATGTTGATCATATCCCTTAATCTCCTCTTCTCAAAAGAGAATAAATTCAGTTCCTCTAGTCTTTCCTCATAACGGAGCTCCTCCATGCCTCTTATGAGTTTGGACGCACTTCTCCGCACTTTCTCCAGTTCCCCAATATCCTTTTTGTGAACTGGAGCCCAAAACTGAACTGCATACTCCAGGAGAGGTCTTACAAATGATTTGTACAGGGGTAAAATATCTCTCTCTTTCTGGAGTCTATACTTCTCTTAATGCAAGAAAGGATTTTGCTCAGTTTGGAAACTTCAGCTTGGCATTGCATGCCATTATTAAGCTTATGATCTACCAGAACACCCACATCCTTCTCCACATTGATTCTCTCAGTTGTACTCCCCATATTATGTATGATTCATGCATATCCTTAGCCCTCAAGTGCATAACTTTACGCTTATCAACATTAACCACTTGACCTCTGGAAGGTTTTACACCCTGACCAGGGCATTTTTTGCTATTGAGCACTGCGCTACTGTATAACTGGTAATTGCATGGTCGTGCAACGTTGTACCCAAACAAAATTTATGTCCATTTTTTAAAACTGCAGGTTAAAACTGTTCAAGCAAAACAAGTTTCTCTGTGATCAAGGGAGGATCAGATTAAAAACTGGATTTTTAAATTACCATAAAATCCTTTTTTCTGAAGTTCATTGACAGATATAGCTCCATATTATTCTTAACCATTGGGTTATGCTACCCCTACAGGAGTAGGACACTAGGCAGGAAAAGTCTTTACCACCCCTATGGGGCAGTCCCTGGGGGTATACACCCACTCACTCTGCTATAAGCATTCCGTTTATTGCAAGTAGTGTCAGAGGAAAAAAACACAAACCAACTCATATATAAAGAGAGCCGGGTGCTGCATCTGTCAATGAACTTCAGAGAAAAGGATTTTACGGTAAGTCGAAAACCCAGTTTTCTCCATCATTCATTGACAGGCACAGCTCCATATTCTTCTTAACCATTGGGACGTCCCAAAGCAGTATTAAAATGAGGGATGGGAAAACAATGCGGAAAGGAATGCAATTCCCAAAGGCTAAACTTAGCCAACCAGGCAACATGTAGCTCACCTAGAAATAACATACACCCTCAAAGACTAAATTCTCTCTTAACCACTTATGGACCGGAAAATTTTCCCCCTTAATGACCAGGTCATATTTTGTGATTTGGCACTGCGTTACTTTAACGGACAATTGCACGGTCATGCGACACTGTACCTAAATAAAATTTATTTCCTTTTTTCCCACAAATAGAGTTTTCTTTTAGTGGTATTTGAGCACCTGTGTGATTTTTATTTTTTGTGCTATAAAAACAAAAAAAAGAGCGACAATTCTGAAAAAAAAATATTTCTAACACATAGCATGTACATAGCAAAAATTGCACCCCAAAATACATTCTGCTATTCCTCCTGAGTATGGCGATACCACATGTGTAACACTTTTTCACAGCCTGGCCACATACATAGGCCTAACATCCAAGTAGCGCTTTACACAAAGTTGTCCATTTATCCACTTTAAGACTGGGCCTATTTTTGACACTTGGTGTTTACAAGCTAAAATCATTTTTTTTGCTAGAAAACTACTTGGAACCCCCAAACATTATATATTTTTTTTAGCAGAGACCCTAGAGAATAAAATGGAGATCATTGCAATATTTTTTATCACACCATATTTGCGCAGCAGTCTTCCAAATGCGATTTTTTTGAAAAAAATTCACTTTCTTGAACTAAAAAATAAGAAAACAGTAACTTTAGCCCAATTTTTTTCCATAATGTGAAAGATAATGTTACGCCGAGTAATTAGATACCCAACATGTCATGCTTCAAAATTGCGCATGCTCACAGAATGGCGCCAAACATTGGTACTTAAAAATCCCCATAGGCAACATTTTAAAAATTTCTGCAGGTTACTAGCTTAGTTACAGAGGAGGTCTAGGGCTCAAATTATTGCTCTCGCTCTAACGATCGCGGCGATACCTCACATGTATGGTTTGAACACCATTTACATATGTGGGCGGGACTTGCGTATGCGTTTGCTTCTGCGCGCGAGCTAACGGGGACAGGGCGCTTTAATTTTTTTTTTTTTCCTATTTATTTTATTTATTATTTTTTTATTTTTACACAGTTTAAAAAAAAAAATGTTTTGATCATTTTTATTCCTATTACAAGGAATGTAAACATCCCTTGTAATAGAAATAGGCATGACAGGTCCTCTTTATTGTGAGATCTGGGGTCAAAAAGACCTCACACCTCACAACTACACTAAAAAAGAAAAAAAAAAAAAGAAATTGTTGAAAGAGGAAAAAAAAAAAGAAAAAAAAAAAAAGCGGCCCTTTAAACCGGTTGCTAGGCAACATCTTTTGACGTAGCTCCGGTCCTCCAAGACCATAGAGTCGAGTGAGGGCCATCTTGCCCTCACTCGACTTCCTGTCTCTGAGGTTTCGGGACCGGATAGTTTTCCCCGCTGCCGGCGGGTCCGGTAAGCTGCGAAAACGTCTGGGACGCGGCAGGAGGGGGGGGCACCTCTTCCCCTGCACCGTAAGGGTAATTCCGCGGCGAATCCGCCACTGGGACCACCCTTATCTGAAAGCCGACCACCGTTTCAAAAAATACCGGGGTTATGGGGGCTATCTGCTGCCATAACCCCAGTATTTAGCTTTTAATGGCCGACGCATATAGTCGTTAGGCGGTCAGTAAGTGATTGCATGTAAGGCAAACAGGTGACGATGACTGACGGGGTGACAGGTGACGATGACTGATGGGGTGACAGGTGACGATGACTGATGGGGTGACAGGTGACGATGACTGATGGGGTGACAGGTGACGATGACTGATGGGGTGACAGTTGACGATGACTGATGAGGTGACAGGTGACGATGATTGATGAGGTGACAGGTGACGATGATTGATGAGGTGACAAGTGACGATGATTGATGGGGTGACAGATTACAATCACTGACGGGGTGACGTGACGATGATTGATGGGGTGACAAGTGACGGTGATTGATGGGGTGACAGGTGACGGGCGATGGTCACCGATGGGTGACAGGTGACGGGCGATGGTCACCGATGGGTGACAGGCGATGGTGCACGGCGGTACTGATGGCAGTCTCTGGTGACCGGTGAACTTTAGGCTATGTTCACATGTGAGCGTAGCGATCATGGGCAGAATCACTGCGATTCTGCCCGCGATCCAGAAATCATTGCAAATTGCGGGGCGCCTGTGCGTTGCCCGTGATTTGCAATAGCACCCCAAATGCTGTGCGATGTTGCTGCGATTTCCGCCTGCCGAATCGCGGCAACATCGCGCAAACAACGCATGACGCCCCAAAGAAGCTCTTGTACCTTTTTTGGGTGTCATGCGTTGTTTGTGCGATGTTACCGCGATTCGGCAGGCGGAAATGGCGGCAACATCGCACAGCGTTTGGGGTGCTATTGCAAATCATGGGCAACGCACAGGCGTCCCGCGATTTGCAATGATTCCCGGATCGCGGGCAGAATCGCGGTGATTCTGCCTGTGATCGCTGCGCTCACATGTGAACGTTATGGGTGTCAATTTCTGGGCACTGATGAGGTGACTGTTGGGTGACAGGTGACATTGGGGGGGGCTGAGGACTGTGTGGGGACGTTTATTTGTGTGCTTTTACTTTGTGACAGGCACACAGAGCAGTAACTCACTGTTTCTAGCTCTGCTCCCCTCATACTGGAAGCTGTATGAGGGGAGAAGAGCTAGTAACAGTCAGTTACTGCTCTGTGTTTACATTTTGTGATCGGCTGTGAATGGATTCACAGCCGATCACATAGTAAACAGTCACTGTCAGTGACTGTTTACTACCGCCGGTGACAGCTGTGTTCCTACGGAACACAGTGCCACAGACATGACCGCGCTGCGCGCTCCCGATCGCGCGGTCGTCTTGTGGGCGCCTTCATTGTGATCGGCTGTGTCATTGGAACACAGCCGATCACGTGGGAAACAGCCACGCCCATTGACTGTTTCCCCCCTGCCGGTGACGGGGGGTGTCCCGGGGACACCCCGACACCGGCAGTGCAGGGCGGTGTGCACGCGATCGCGCGCCTGCCCTGCTTAAAGTGCCGCCGTCATATGACGGCGGCCCAGGATAATGGTCGCTCCGCTCCGCCGTCATACGGCGGGCGGGCGGCAAGCGGTTAAGGTTAAAAAAAAAAAAAAAAACGCAAAAAGTATATTTTGATTGGTTTGCGCAAAAGTGTTTGTGTCTACTAACTACGGGAAAGATTTATATCATTTTTATTGTTTTTTATTTTTTACAAGTAATAGCGGCGATCTGCGATTTTTTGCGGGACTGCGACATTGTGGCGGACAGATCGGACCCCTGACTGACATTTGACACTTTTGGGGGGACCAGTGACATTACAGTGACATTACTACAGTAATCAGTGCTAAAAATATGCACTGTTACTGTAATAATGACACTGGCAGGGAACACAACAGTGTGGGTGATCAAGGGGTTAAATGTGTACCTAGGGGCGTGTTTCTAACTGTGGTGGGGCGTGGCTTGTGGTATGACCATAGAGACCTGTGATCCTATATGATCATTCCAGGGAGAACAACGGTCAGCTGTGCTTACAACAGCTGACCGCTCTTCTCTCTCAGCGTGGAACGATCGCGGGTGTCAGGC
Source organism: Pelophylax lessonae (assembly GCF_965119305.1). Taxonomy (NCBI): domain Eukaryota; kingdom Metazoa; phylum Chordata; class Amphibia; order Anura; family Ranidae; genus Pelophylax; species Pelophylax lessonae. Next base: position 134,516,246 of record NC_138773.1, read on the forward strand.
GGCAATCAGAGCCGGCTGCCCGCTGCATCGGCTTCCCCGCTGATGAGCGGGGGCGGGAGCTCGCCCCCTAGCTGCCTCCAAGCGACCAACGTAGCCCTGCGTCGGTTTGCCTGGGAGAGCCATACCACCACAGTAAATATGCAGTAAGCGGTCGGCAACCGATTAAACAGCAGCCTGCAAAACCTTGCAGCCAAAGGAAGCATCCGAGGATGCCAACACATCTACTTTGTAGAATTTTGTGAACGTGTGCACAGACGACCAAGTTGCCACCTTGCAAACTTGTATTGCTGACGCCTGATTGCGACAAGAACCTGACCCTTAAGTGAATAAGCCTGTACCATCGTCTGCCTAATCCATATGGATATGGTCGCAGCAGACGCAGCCAATCCCTTCCGAGTTCCTTCCGTAAGGACAAAGAGTCTGATTTCCTGAAAGACTCAGTAGCGGCCAGGTAAACCCTATTTACCCGAACCACATGCAAAGAATGCAAAGCAATTTCTTTAGGATGCTTGGGCTTAGGACAAAGTGAAGGCAGCAAAATGTCTTCATTCAAATGGAAATCAGAGACCACCTTAAGAAGAAAAGACCGATTTGTTTGAAGTACCACTTTATCTTTGTAGACCACCAGATAGGATTACGGCAGGACATCACCGCCAATTTTCAGACACTCGGCACGCAGAGGTAATAGCCACCAAAAAGGCTACCTTCTGTGACCGTGTAAGCAGAGAAATCTCCCTAATGTTTTCAAAGGGAGGTTTCTGAAAGACTGACAGTACCAAGTTAGGATCCCACGGAGGTAATGGGGACCGTATTGGAAGAGCCATATGGTGAACTCCTTGGATAAAGGTGCGAATCAAAGAATGCGTAGTTAAAGGATGTTGAAAAAACACTGCCAAGGCCGACACCTGGCCCTTAATGGTACCCAAGGCCAACCGCTGGTAGACCCCCCTCTGGAGGAAGGCCAATATCCTAGCCACTGAAAATGAGCATGGATGCACCTTAATCGATTCACTCCATGCGATATACATTTTTCATGTACGATGATAAATCTTCCTAGAGGTAGATTTCCTAGCCTTCAACAGTGTAGGAATCACTGAGTCAGAAAGACGCCTATCCTTCAATACCTGGCTTTCAACAGCCACGCCATTAAAGCCAGGGACTGCAGAGCAGGATGGAAGATCGGCCCTTGAAACAGCAGATCTTCTCTGAGAGGAAGTCTCCAAGGAACATCGGCGATCAACCTTACCAGATCGGCGTACCAAGACCAGCAAGGCCAGTCTGGAGCCACCTTCCACCTCTACTATGTGCAGAAGCCTTGGAGGAAGTTTTATCAAAAGAAATGCATAGATCAGCCGATGCTGACCCCAAGGAGCCACCAGTGCGTCCACCAGAGGATCCCGAGACCTGGCAACAAACCTCTGCACCTTCTTTTTGAGCCGAGAGGCTAACAGGTCCACATCAGGTGTCCCCCACCGGACACACGGCAGGTGAAAAACCTCCAGGTGAAGGGACCATTCCCCACTGATGAAACACCTGACTCCTCAAGTAATCTGCCTGCCAATTTTCCACTCCGGGGATATGCACGGCAGAGAGGGCTGGAACAAAGTTTTCTGTCCATTTTAGGATCTCGACCACTTTTCGGGGCAACAGGACACTCTTGGTGTCCCCTGGATGATTGATGTAAGCCACTGCAGTCTAAGTATTGAGCCCGCTATCACATGTGAGTGGCAGGACAGTCTCAATCCTTCTATCAACACGGTCTTTAAGGACCGTAGACTCCTCTACCGGGACCACAGTAGATCTGTTCTGTCTAGAGACCGAATGGTCCACCTTTGATGGAACGGTCCATTTATTGACTACAGCGTCCGCAAAGGGGAAGTGCCTCTTAAAGCGCTTTGGCACCACTAACATCTGTTTAAGGTGCCCCCACTGTTCAGTGACAATTTTGTCAAAAAGTTCCAGACATGGGAAAACCTTGCCCGACTTCTGGGATTTGCATGTGTCAAAGGACACCTGCGTCCCTGACGCTGTACAACCATCCTCCATTTTTAGAGTTTCCCGCACTGACACTATAAGTGCCTAAACCAGCGCGTTTTCCTACGCAGGTGCAGATGAGGATAGTTCATCCTCGCCATCAGAGTGCTATGATGCAGATCCCTCAGGGTGACTCGCGTCCGTGGCAGCCTTATCAACCTCAGAATCTGAGGATACAGATGAGGCAGGAGAGGGCAGTGGGCACTTTTTGCTAGTCCTCTTTTTGTAGGACCAAATCAAAGTTTGACACCAGGGTTTCCAAAAGTGCCGTTAAGGCAGACAAGGGTTGCACCCCGGAGGTCCCCGCAACACTAAGGAGGGGATCAGTAGGTGAGACTTTCTCCTGGGACTGCATGTTATCCCAGGGACAGCGTAGTGTTACTTTAAAGGAAGAGGAAGTACCTGGGTCAACACTAGAGTTAAAGCCTTGCACTGCTGTACATCGTTCTCGGACTAGAAGAAAATGGCCGCCCAATGCATTTTAATGGGAAACTACAGAGATGGCTGCCGAGCCTAATACTGCTAATCTACTGAAAAATGGAGGTGTCCACGGCACGCCATGCGGTCTACAGGATCCCCTGAGGGATCCAGCAATCATTAGACATAGGGGGGCCATGGCAGGGACCCCCACCAGGATTAACCCCCCCCCAGTGGATCGCGCGATCAGCAGCATCAGCACTCGCACACCCCCCCCCCCTCGGGCCCCCCCCCCCTGCACCATACCGCACTAAGGTAGGGACCCCTTATGAAATAGTTGGGAGGATGGCCTGAGAGGGGAGCCTGGTCGATGGGGGAAGTTCCCTAGGGACCCCACATACAAGGGGGGACATGGGGGATAACCTGAGGGTTCGACCATCCCAGGAAGGGCCAACATCACCCCGAGAACGCAAGAGATATGGGGGGACACTACTCACCATTCCATCAATATTTAGGTGGGCACCACTCTGGACAGACCACCTCTCCACCTGGGTTGGAGGTGCTGACGGCCAAGGGGTATGCTGCGACTCAAGACAAACCAGGTCGTGTGCATCCCGGCGAGGTGTTTCACTCGCGGGCCAGCCCCCGTCCAGCGAGGCTATGTCGTGGCGAGGCCTAGCGCGGAGCTGCGACCTGCATAAACTCGCTAGCCAGACTGGGAGGTCATAAGGACTGGGAGGTCATATCCAGTCTGATGCCCAGTCCGGCTGTTGATTGTAGTTCTCTCAGGAACATAACTAGCTAAAAAATTAAAATTTAGACACAAGGTTCCCTTTTTACAAAAAAAACATGCTAGGACCGAAATCCCAGCAGGAAACTAGGTCCTACTCCTGAACTAGGTAGAAAAAACCGAATGCCTATAGCAGAGTGAGTGGGTGTATACACCCAGGGACTGCCCTATAGGCGTGGTAATGACTTTTTGTGCCTAGTGTCCTACTCCTGTATGGGGAAAGCATAACCCAATGGTTAAGAAGAATATGGAGCTGTGTCTGTCAATGAACGATAAAGTAATGTTTTTTTAAAATCTTATACAAATGATTATCAGGATGTCAAAGTGTAATTTTTTTACTGTGCAACAAAGAACATTTAATTATCATTTAACAATATTAAAGCACAGTACCTGCTTTATGAAACTTCTCTAAAAGCTCTTGTCGAAGTGATCTTTCCAGGTTGAAATACGTATTGTCTTCATCTGGATTCTGAATGAACAGAGGAATATGCTGAAATACGATAACTCGGTTACAATGCCGCTGTTGAGCAAGAGCCAGCTGATCAGCCAACCACCGTTCTTGGTTTTCTTTCAGTTCTGAACATTTAGAAGCATCAAACATTAACTGTGAATTAAGTACAAGGAAAAAAACTCCACCAACCCAGAAGGAGAAATAGTCATCACCCCAGTTGTTGGAGAAGTCTTGAATTGTCTCTGATGTTGGTGTATTGCCTATATCATGATTTCCACTGACAAATACTAGAGGAATGTCATGGTTGGTTTTTAGGAGGGCAGCCTTCAGGTCATGTTCTTGAGCAGGTTTCCACTCTATTGCTGAAATTAGAAACACATTTAAGGTACACAGTAAGTATGGTATGTATGTATGTATGTACAGGTGAGAAATTATTTAAAATATAGCTAAAAAGTTTTTCGTACAATTTCCCCCAAACAAACCTTTAGGGAAAAGAAAACAGGAGACACAGTAAGTTATGAAACATTATTGTACCCAAAACCTTTTTTAATTTAGAGTGGAAAATTGTTAAAACCCCTTATTAACCCCTTATATTACTGCTGTATGCATCTCCACTGGGAATATTCACAATTTGTCCCAGTGACCATTATCATTAGGACTGAAAGTAAAGAAAAATCCAAATATTCAAGCTGTCACCAGAAGAAAACCACTAAGTGGAACTCCAGGTCAGAACCTCTGCCATAAGTTGGTAAAGGCAAAGAAATTAGAATTATTGAATAAGATATATTTATTTGAAAAAAGGCAGTTAGGTGGCATTAGACGCCCCCCCCCAAGCATATATTCCCTATTCCTTTTGGTGCGACAATTCTGGAAAAAAAAAAACATTTGTCACATCCTGCTATAAAACAAAAGATGTAAAAATCAAAATGTTTCATCCTTTTAGGCCAATTTGTATTCTGCTACATATTTTTATAAAAAAAAAAAAAAAAAAGTTATCGCGTCTACAAACTAGGGGAAAGATTTGTCATTTTTATTTATTTTTTACTAGTAATGGCGGCGATCTGCGATTTTTAGCAGGACTGCACATTGCTAGGGACAGATCAGACCCCTAACTGACTTTTTTGACACTTTTGGGAGGGACCAGTGACATTTCTACAGTAATTAGTGCAAAAAATATGCACTGTTACTTTGTCCATCTTGGTTTGGCTGATGTGTAAGTATGGTTTATCCCCACCATGGTTTTTTTATGAGTCTCCATAATTCACTAATTGCTACCTTGTATGCTTATATGTAGTGCAAAACGTCTGTTTAGTATATGCATATGCAATTTTATATGACTTTTTACATTTTCAATAAATTTGTTTACTATATCTACTTTACTACTAATGGCCAATTGTGTTCAACCCATTCAAAGTCAAAGGGCAATATTCTTCTTCTTTGGTTTCTGTAAATTTAGGGATGGAGGTGTGTCACTGGCAGGACCGGACATGTTTTAATTTGTTACTGTAATAATGACATTGTCAGGGAAGGAGTTAACCTAGTGATTGATCAAAGGGTTAAATTTGACCCTAGGGGAGTGTTTACTAACTGTGGGGGGAGTGGCTTGTGAAATTACCATAGAGACCTGTGATCCTATATAGAAGGATCACAGGCGCTCTGTGATCATTTCACAGAGAACGATCGGCTGTGTTTAAACAGCTGATCGTTCCTCTCTATCAGCGGGGAGCGATCGAGGGAGGCCGGCAGCAATCGCGGCCGCCGGCCCTGTGCATTGGCATCCCCGTTTCCTAGGTCTGCTCCCACGAGCCGACGTACCCCTACGTCTGTTCGTGCAGCCGAGCCAGCCTGCCGCAGTAAAACTTGAAGTGGTTTTATAGTTACAAGGTTTTTTTTAACCTTAATGAATTACCTGCATTAGGGTAAAAATCATTTTACCGTTTTCTTCCTCCCATTCCTAAATACTTACCGGAGTTCTGTATCTATCCAGTACTGTGCCCATCTGCAGGCAGCGCTGCTTTTTCTGTCAGTCACCAAGGAGCCTCTTGCTGTCATTGCACCATTATCAGAGAATATTGACCATTGGGTTTCCCTCACCTATAAGCCTGTGTTCAAGTGCTCTCTTGTATGGTTTTTGGCTATTGACTCTCCTTCCTATGGAGGTTCTCTTGAGCAGCTGAGACTATCCAGGCAGTCCAACTTCACGCTGCTTTTTCTCCCTCATTTCACAGGGCAGACCGATAGCAGTGGGACTCATTGGCTCCTGCTGCTGTCAATCAAATCTAGTTAAAAGGGAAAGGGGGGGGGGGGGATCCGAGCCATGTTGTATGTGTATGGATGAACGCGGCCAGGCTTGGGAATGAGCCCGCTCATCTGCCACCACAGCAAGAGGCTTGCTATGGGGTAGACACAGAAGAGGAGGAGCTGAGAGCCTCAGGGAAGGGGACTCCAGATAAGGAAGTAAGATCCCGCTCTGTGCAATATCAGTGCACAGAGCAGGTAAGTATAAACCTTTATACTTTTTTTTTACATTGCAGGTAAAAACAGAGCCTTTAGAATCAATTTAAGGTTGTGCTAATATAATTCTTGAGGAAGGGTTGCCGTTTTCTTCATCTTCTTCCTAACCCCAATCTCTATTCTATTTTTCAAAAACCTAACAGTACAGTTATCTTCTACCTGTTGGTATGCTTTTAAATAAATCAGAGAGGATAGGTGGCTGACCCCTTCAATACACAGTTGCATATTGTATAAGGTGTACATTATCCACTGCCCCCATTTCAGATTATCCTCATAGACACCAAATATATCTTGCAAACAAGAAAAGGCCACACAATAAGCAAAAAAGGGCAAATATAAGACTGTAACAAAAGGAAAAGCATAATCTCTATTTCCATACAAAAAAAAAACAACAGACAACTATAGAGGCTAACACAACATGTAAGAAAGAAATTACACTTTAACCAAGAAAACTGTTTGAAAATCGCAAATCGTATTATACTCACTGCTGAGCTGTGTCTTAAGATTAAATGTTCTTACTTTTTCAGCTTTTTTTAAGCAGTTTTTTAATACACTAGCGCCTATTTAGCTCCTTGTATGTGCACATTATTACTTCACCTTGAGCTGTGAAAATAGCTTCCATTTTAAAAGACATTTACCACAAGTTACACACACGCTTTTCAAAAAAGTATTGCTTCATTTATCACTCCCATTATCATTTAGCATTTTTATATTACTAGCGATGATATGAAAAAAAGTACAAAAAGTTATGAAAACTTTGAAGAAGAAAAAATATATATTTTTTCATAATAAGAAGCTCTGACAAACACCACTACAATTTTGTGTTTAGCTAAATTACATTTCTTGACTGGTATTTTCTTACGGTGAGTTTTGCCCATTCCTTTACCAATATGCAGTTTATAAAGTCCCTCTCTCAGTAAAGCTTACACAAAAAAAACATAAAAAAAAAAAAAATATGATTTTTGTAAGATCTTATCGTAAAATCTTTTTGTCTCTTCATGAGCTGAGTGGGTTATACTGCCACTGCAGGAGTAGTCTAGGCAGTACGTTAGTACAAAGCATTTAACATATACACACCCACGGGGCTGTCCTTCCAGGCATAACCCCCACTGCCACAGCCCAGCACATAAGTTTAGTTGCAAGCAGTGAAGACAAAAGAACCATCCCCAATCAGAGGGGCAGGTGCTGCGTCTGTCGATGGACATCAGAGAAAAAGATTTTACGGTAAGATCTTACAAAAATCGTATTTTCTCTATCGTCCATCGACAGACGCACCCTTATCTTCATGAGCTGAGTGGGACGTCCCAAAGCAGTATAGGCATGAGGGGTGGGAAAAACACAGCCAGACAGTAATGTCAACTCCAAGAGGCTAAACATAGCCAACCGGGCAACATGGTGCTCAACCAAACAACAGGAGCTCATCCAGGCAAAAGACCCTTAAGAGAATAATAAAAAAACATTCTCTTACGAAACAGCATCCTGCAAAACCTTGCGGCCAAAAGAGGCTTCAAAAGAGGCCAACAAATCCACCTTGTAAAATTTGGTAAAGGTGTGCACAGACGACCAAGTCGCTGCTTTACAAACTTGTATAACAGAGGCCTGGTGGCGAAAAGCCCAAGAGGCACTCAGCGCTCTAGTAGAATGCGCCTTCACAGGGAAAGGAGGAACCTGACCCTTGAGTAAATAAGCCTGAACAACTGTCTGCCTGATCTATCTCGAAATGGTAGCAGCGGACGAAGCCAAACCTTTGCATGCACCGTCCGGAAGGACAAAGAGAGAGTCTGACTTCCCGAAGGACTCAGTAAACATCAGATAAACCCTTATCGCCCAAACCACATCCAGAGAGCGCAAGGCAACTTCTTTGGGATGTTTAGGCTAAGGACAATAGGAAGACAACACAATGTCTTCATTCAAGTGAATATCCGACACCACCTTAGGAAGAAAAGACGGATTAGTCCGGAGGACCACTTTATCCCTGTGGACCACCAAATAAGGCAACTCAGAGACACTGCAAGCAGAAGTGATAGCCACTAGGAAGGCAACCTTCTGTGACAAAGAAATCAGAGAAATCTCCCTAAGGAGGCTTTTAAAGAACAGACAAAACCAAATTAAGATCTCACGGCGGTAACGGAATCTCCACGGAGGAGCCAGATGACGCACGCCCTGAATGAAAGCGCGAATCAAACTATTAGTAGGCAAAGGACATTGAAAGTAAATAGCCAAGGCTGACACCTGGCCCCTGATAGTGCCCAACGCCAAGCGCTGCTCAACCCCTTTCTGTAAAAAAGGCCAAAACCCTAGCTATAGAGAACACGCGAGGGTGCAACTGCTGCGATTCGCACCATGAAATGTATGATTTCCACGTATGATGATAGATCTTCCTAGATGTCAACTTCCTGGCCCTCAAAAGGGTAGAAATCACCGAATCAGAGAGACATCTATCTCTCAACACCTTGCTTTCAACAACCAAGCCATTAAGGCCAGCGACCGTAAAGCAGGATGGAAGCTCAGTCCTTGAGATAGGTCTTCCCGCAGAGGACGACGCCATGGAGGATCCACGACCATTTTTACCAGTTCTGCGTACCAAGACCGTTGAGGCCAGTCTGGTGCCACCAGAACGACCGGAATGCCTTCCATCGCCACCCTGAAAAGAAACAATCGGCAGGAGATTGAGCGGAGGGAAGGCATATATCAGGCGATAAAAAAGAAAAGTAGGCGCTGGTACTACTGTTATAATGACCAAACAATAAATAATAAACAAAGCAAAGTGCTCAAAAAGTGCAGAAATCAATAAACAAGTGAGGTGCACAAATATACAAGTAGTATTGCATACGGTTCACCACCATATATATGGTGCTTTTAGTGTAAATCAGAAGCAAAAACATGTGGCTAATGTCCGTGAATAAGTAATAAAAAATGCAATGATAAAGTGAAATTTAGGTGTTTCCAAACTATATTGCCCAACTAAGATGTGCCAGTTGAAAGTAATCCACCTTGTGAGCTGTGATAAATATATATGCTCCCCAGAAATAAGCAGGTCACACAGACCTGTAGCAGAATTTCCAGCATTGGTGCTCGGGATGTGTCTGCCAGGGTTACCGCTTAACACCAACAGCACATTTAAGCTTGTTGCCCAAGTGTGAGAACTGAGACAATAAACAGTCCGGCATCTTTGGTTCTTTTGTTTATTTGATATGGGGATTGGAGAAGGGACTGAGTGGGATACTCCTCTGGCTCAACCAGTTACAAAAAATGGGACACTTGAGGAAAAAATGCCTTCTAGCGCTAAATTGGCGCCAGCAAAATGCCGACCAACGCTTACTAGCGCTTGTGAACACTGACTTGTTGTCACTGAACTGAAACTGACATCTGACACTTCTGTTCGCTCAAAAGCCCTTTGCACTGCTTCCTTCAGTCCTTCCTGACTGAGGTAGCCACTTATACTTACTGCGGCAACTCTCAACACTTTAACACTTCAGGGCCCAACCGCTGGCGCCCCCTTTACTCTTCAGGGCCTACACTGGCACCCCTTTTGCTACACTTCCACACTGGCTAGCTAGCTCATGGATCCCTCTCTGACCTTCTCCGGAGTGATCCCCTCTCCTAGGTAGATTGCAGTACTCACCCCTCAGAATGCTTTCCTGAAACTCTTCCCCAACAGCTCCGCTGGTCCTCTGCACCCTGGATCCTTCTCTGCTGCTCAGCTCAGCCCGGGAATCCCTTCAGGCAAGCCGCCTGGGACACCAGTTTCTTCTGACAGGAGGAGAGACAGCCGTCACCTCCCTTCCGATACTCTGCTTCCCGCCAAAGACCATCTGACATGTACGCCCCACAGACTTATACCCCTTCCCAGAATGCTGTGTGGCAGAATCTGCCCTTCCAGGATGGATACAAGCCCTGGTGTGCTATTGGCCACGTTTCCTCCACTGCCCAATGAGAGCCCTCATTGGGATACAGTGGGGAGACTCCCCAACACAACAGAAACACCTGGGAGCACATGTCAGCCTAGCTGAATCATATAGCCCTGCGGATGAGCAGGCAAGGCCTCACTATAACTTTACCTAGCACCTACCTTGGAGGGAGCTACAGACCTAAAGCGCTTAATCCGCAAACCAGATCACTAGAAATGGACACTTTCCTTCTCCTCTCTCCTCCTCAAAGGGTCCCCTGGATCATTCATTCAGTGGGTGTAAATGGGAAACAAGAAGCCACAAATAGTGAAATCCTGCCTTTATTATAAAATCATGAAGCAAAAAAAAGTATATTGGGTGCTTACATATAAAGTGTCCCCCTGGCACAGGAAGAATCGCCAAATTTTGCTCAATATTTGTGCCAGCCATGTAGAGTCTATCTCTGATAGTCTGGTAGCGTGGCAGCGGTTGGCATGCGTTCCACCGCTAGAAGAGTGCCAGCTGTACAGGGTCTGTATCTCCCTGATAGCCTACTTTTTTGCTTCATGATTTTATAATAAAGGCAGGATTACACTATTTGCAGCTTCCCATTTACACCCACTAAATGAGTGATCCAGGGGACCCTTTCAGGAGGAGAGAGGAGAAGGGAAGTGTCCCATTTCCAGTGATCTGGTTTGCTGATTAAGTGCTTTAGGTCTGTGTGACCTGCTTATTTCCAGTGAGCATATATATGCATCACAGCTCACGAGGTGGATTACTTTCAACTGGCACATCTTAGTTGGGCAATATTGCACAGACTTTCTTAATTTGGAAACACCTAAATTGCACTTTATCATTGCAGTTTATATTACTTATTCACGGACGTTAATCACGTTTTTGCTTCTGATTTACACTAAAAATATGTGTTTAACCACTTTAGCCCCGGAAGATTTTGCTGCTCAATGACCAGGCCACTGTTTTCAACTTGGCACTGCATGATTTTAACTGATAATTGCGCAGTCATGCAATGCTGTACCCAAACAACATGTACGTCCTTTTTTTCCCCACAAAACAGAGCTTTCTTTTGGTATTATTTGATCACTTCTGCGCTTTTTATTTTTTACGATATTAATAAAAAAAGAGCGAAAATTTTGCAAAAAATTTACATTTTCTACTTTGACTATTAAAAAATATCCAATATATTCAATTTTTGTCATATTTAGGCCAAAATGTATTTAGCTACATGTCTGACAAAACAAAATTCTCAATGAGGGTATTTTTATCCACTTTAAGATCGGAAGATTTTACCCTCAATTGTGCAGTCGTCCGACCCTGTACATGCTTTATTTACACAAGCAGGCGGATCTTCTCACACTTTCCCCGACGATAGGCGGATCGCCGCCTCTCCTCCTCCGGGCCTACTCCCGCTGTCAATTGATCCCGATATGAACTCTGCTTTGTGATGGCACTTTTTTGATGGACTGTTTCCTCCAAAACAATCTCCTGTGTGCACTTTATTATGGGCCATTCCATATAGATGGTTATGAGATTTGTTTATACAGTATGACTATAATGTGATTGCGCTGCTGATGCCAGTTTCTCCATTAAGATTAGTTGGTGTTGCAATATCATTTGTTTCTCTTTAAGTAGCAGCAATCCGCCTTTAATCAGGAATTCAATTGTGGATATCCCAGATAGGTGGTCCGCTTTCTCTTTTGAGCCGCAGGGGACCATTCCAATTTGGTATTTGCTTGGTATTTTTATATTGGCTCAAAACAATGTTCACGGCCGAAACCCTGGCCACCAGGGGAGCCGCATCCATAGACGCATCACACCGGAACCCAGAGCCTGGATCACCTGGTCCAACAGTTCCAGCTGTTCCAGAAGAACAGTCTTGGGGTCCAAGGACTCCCGCAAACCCCTAATCCATTCCATCACCGTCTGTGAGACTAACACAGACACAAAAACTGGTTTAAAAATGGAACCCGCTAGCACTTGAAGATGGCGGGAAAGGAATTCCACCCGCCTGTCCACTGGATCTGTAAAAACTGGGGAATCCTACACAGGCCCAAGGGTAGGTTTGTTCAATCTGGAAACAGAGTGGCACTGTCCAACGCTTGGAAACCTTTTCAGCAAAAGGGTACCGGCGTTTAAATAGGCACCACTAACATGTGCTTAACATGCCGCCATTGGTCATTTACAATATCGTGAAAGGTGTCGCGACAAGGGGAAACCCTGTCAGCTTTTGGAGAATTCTCAGAGCCAAAAGTCACTGGCGTGGGCTCATCAGCCAATTTTAAAGTATCCCGCACTGAAATAAAGTATCCTGCTTCCACTAGTAGATTTAAAGTATCCCGCTTCCCGCCTCTGTAACAGAGGACACCTCCATAGAGGGAGAAGGCAGAGGTCGTTTTTAGCCATCAACCTTTTTCATGACTAAATCAGCTTTAGTCCCCAGGCTTTCCAGGGCTGCTGAAATCGCGGCCAGTGACTGCAATCCGGACTGTCCAGGAGTCGCACAGAGTGAGTCTGAGGGTGATTTCACAGTTTGGGACTCCATAATGCAATTTTCAAAAAACGTAGTACTGTCGCTTTAAGAGCGCCGATTGCAGTATGCACCACCGATCGCCGTGGCCTGCAGGGAACCCCTGTAAACCAAACTGACAGCAGAAAGTGCAAGGATATGCCCACAGGGACCCCAAGTACTGTACCACCTCGGACAAATCGGCCGCCTGGATCTTCCACAGCATGGACAGAAAGGCAGGAAGTGACCTCGGCTCAGCAGCAGGAAATGACTGCACGGGAAGAGATGTCGCCAGAATAAGGTTATACTGCTGAGCAAAGCACCAGGGCTACACAAAGATGGATGCCCATACAAAACAATAGGAAGCTACAGGGAAAATGGCTGCCCCATACAGGTCTATGGGGAATAAAAACATCACATTGTCCACACTTAAGATGGCGGTGCCCACGGCGAACCATGCGGCTAGGGACCGACACATGAAGGCCTCAGGAACCACAACAGGGAACAGCAAGCCCAAGGTGCCATGTTACACCCCCCCCCCCCAGAGCACACCAGACAGACACACAGTCACCGCAGGGACAGGAAAGGGGGGAGGGAAGGACACACAGACCGGGCAGGCCAGTGGGATCTTTGGGAGGCACAAATCCCATTATCCCCAGGAGAGGGCCCACATCCCCCCCCCCCCCCCCCCAAGGCAAGCAGGGGCAAAGGGGGTACATTTACTCACCATACCATGGACCGGTGGGCTCTCCTTGGGACAGACTGCCTCCCACCCGAATTGGGGGTGCTGCCAGCTGAGGGATACGCTGCGACTCAGGGTGTTCCAGGTCGTCCCGTCCCGGCGAGGCATCCGCTCGTAGGCTTGTCCCCCTCCAGAAAAGGGGGACCGTCGTGGCTTGGCCCAGGTTGGAACTATAACCTGTTCACACTCGTAGGCCAGACTGGAGGGACCATAAGGATCTATATTATCCAGTGCGAAGCCCCAGCCGGCATCGTTGCTTGCAGATCACCAGGAAAATACTTCCCTGAACACTAGCTAGCAAGTGAGTAAAGAGAAATAAAAGGAAAATATTCTCAAAAGAAAAAAAAAAACAGACTAGAGTCCCAGCAGGGAACCTAGGTCCTACTCCTTCTCTAGGCAGAAACAAACTGATGTGCTGGGCTGTGGCAGTGGGGGTTACACCTGGAGGGACAGCCCTGTGGGTGTGTATAAAAGCTTTGTACTAACGTACTGCCTAGACTACTCCTGCAGGTGGCAGCATAACCCACTCAGCTCATGAAGATGAGGCTGCGATTGTCGATGACCGATGGAGAAAAACTTTTTAGGCAAGTAAAGTGAAAAATAGATTGTGCCCGAGATGAGTTCCCATCAATATTATACAATGCATGTAAAAGTCCTTGAGAAACGTACTTTATGCAACAAGAAAAACACAAACGCAGTGATGTAGTGCAATTTCAGCCGATTTGCCAGGGCGATTTCATTCGTAGTTGCACTGTGAATTTATATGGTTCAGAAGCGAGCAAGTTTTTGCTCTTGCGACTATCAGCAGCAGAAATGAGTCATCAGTTGTTAAAGAGCTGGCACAAGACGACTTCCTAATGTTGTGGACATTTTATTAGGATTAGTGTGGACATTTTTCAGGATGTGTTTTATTTAAATTGCCATTATGTCTTCCAGTGTCAGTTTAATGGTAATCGCTATGTACAGCGAATATGGCTTTAACCGGCATTGAGGAAAGACCGTTAGTTGTGGAAACTTTCCATTAAATGGAGACTGCATACCACTCGCCTGATCATCCTGGCCGGCGGACACTCTGTGCGGCTACCGTTGGATCTATGGAAGTGCAATGCGAGGTCCGCAGCGGAAATGTATATCAGTCAGCCGGGGCCCCCACATCTCAGCGGAGATATGTTTGTGATATGGAATTATTATTGTTTTGATAAGCATCTACCCTTTAGCTGGAATAATGGTAAGTACTGTAGCTTTCTGTTATGCTCGATCTGCATGATTGAAATACTGCTGCTATTTCCTTTGCACATATAGTCTCATTTACTGGAACAGTAGCACAATCACTATCAAATATTGTTTTTGACATGTCTTAGCCAGGATTCAATCTGGTGTCCTGTTGTGTTCTGGGTCGTCTCCCTGCTGCCTGGGCCACAGGATGATTCCTATTCCGAACAAGCGTCTCTTATCCTTTGGAGCAAGAGTCAAATACCTTTTGGTATTTGACTCTTGCTCCACCCAGTGGCCAGCTGTTAGTTACCCAATCCTACTACCCATAAATACTCTCTTTCACTTCCTACTGGTGCCTTAATATAGGTTTTGTTTCCTGTTGTCTGCTGTTACCTTAGTACCTTAGTGTGACCTGAGGAGCGGAGATGAGAAACACTGATCTAGTGGACTGGAAGGGCTACACTATTGCTGAAAGGACTTGGGCCCCCGCTCACAATGTTCATGCGTCACTACTTGACGTCTTTTCACGAAAAACATCCTTCCAAGCCCAAGCAAGCCCTGAGGGCTTCTTTGTGTGGGGGGTACTGTCACGCCTTGGCCGAGATTCGATCTGGTGTCCTGTGGTGTTCTGGGTTGTCTCCCTGCTGCCTGGGCCACGGGATGATTCCTATTCTGAGCAAGCTTCTCTTATCAGCTACCTTTTGGTATTTGCTCTACCCAGAGGCCAGCTGTTGTCAGTTACCTAATCCTACTACCCATAAATACTCTCTTCCACTTCCTACTGGTGCCTAAAGCCCCGTACACACGATCAGATTATCGAACGATCTTCGTCCGTTTTTTGTGGCTTGCTAGTCTGATGTGGAAAGTGAAGAGGCTATTTTCATACGAATTTTCCCGTACAACAGAATTCTACTTCAGAAGTGATGTCATGTGTCATGAAATCGGACGTTGTGTTGACGGATGATAAAAATTTTATAGCCTGCACATCAGGATTTTTTCGGACGAAAACTAGTCTGAGTCGGCTGTCGAAAGCACCATACTAAATAAAATAAGTATATAAAACCCGCGCCCTTATAGCAGCGAACTCATACAGCTGGATGTATAAAAGAAAATGATGAAAAAGGAGTCGCGCTCAGTAAAACAGTCAATATATCCCATGGAAGATGAGCAGCAATAACTGAAAATCACATCACAGCCACATTCAGCCTTGATGAGTATACAGTTCATGAGAATGCAAGGTAAATCTCCACCCTGGTGTAAAATGCAGACAGACGCTTGTGAAGCCCTTCACCACATATAGCCTCTTACCAGAGAGAGACGGGACATACACGGTAAGTAGTTAGAGGACTACTTCGCCTGTATCCAGCAAGTCAGCTCCGGTACGAATCCAATCATACGGTGTTCACCAATGTTAAAGATATGCTGACGCTTTAGGGACCCACTCTCAGTGTAATGAGGAAAAAGACAAAAACGGCCCATAGCGTAATGTCTTGATAATTTATTAGGTAGGAAATAATATTGCACTCACCCAAATACAATAACATCAAGCCTCTAGCCACATCATGGGCAGTGGAACAGTACAGGGTACTTCCGGGTTTCGGGTATGACGGAGTGACGCTCGTTCCGCTCCTCCCCGAAGCTTTTCGTCGGATGGACGTTCTCAAGGGGGCGTGAGCGAGCGTCGGCGTCATACTACATATAAGGACACCTAATGAGGCCAATAGCATACAGCTGTCAAACCGGGCGAGACAGGAAGCACCGGAAATGACCTCAGCGCTTCAAACAAGGAGCGCAAACAACTAAATATACCCGGAAGTAGTAAGTGCAGGGGCGCAAATGAACACACCGGCTGCAAAGTATAGAGTTCATACGGCTGCAAACGTAGCCGGGGGAACCAAATTGAATGAAATCACCCCTTTAACCCAAACACCGGAAAGACCCCCTCGATCCAAGCAGCACAATGGGCTAAGGCATAAAAGTTAAAAGAGAATTAAAATTGATGAAAGGTTAAAATTATAACCACATATCTTTAAACAAACATTATACATATAATAGAATGGAATTAAAATCATCAAAACACTTGAAAATGGGAGATAAATATACTCAAATAAATAAAATATAATAAAACAATGCAGCCATGAAACACACCCTTAGGAGAAAGGGTAATGGATGTAAACAAAATTGAATGCTCAAAAGGACACTAACTATTAAAAAAGGACACTATTATTCAAAAACGCATTGACGTCCCATTCAATATTTAGGCCAAAAGGCCTGTATACCTTGAGAAGATATATCCATTTTGTTTCGAGTCGAGACACCTCTCTCCTGATATGACACCCTCTCCAATGGGGCTGTAATACGTCAATGATCATGAAGGAGGTGCCTCCGGGATCCTTAGCATGTTTTAGAGCAAAATGTTTTGAAAGGGTTTGTTTAGGGAATCCCTTTCTAATATTGGCCACGTGCTCATTCATCCGCACCTGAAAAGGTCGAATGGTGCGGCCAACATAGTGGAGTCCACATGAGCACGTAATTAGATACACCACATTTTTGGTGGTACAAGTGGCGAAATGCTCGATCTGGTAGGTGTTACCAGTGACATTAGATGAAAAGTTGGTATATTTCCTAGATTTCAAAACATTTATTTTACAGGTGGAACAACGCCTGCAAGGGTAAAAATCCTTCATCTGAAAGAAAGGGACTGGTCTTTTAGGAGGATCCACAATGTTGGGAGCAATAGATAGTCGCAACGGGGGTAAACCTCTATATGTAATAGCTGGAACCTCAGGTAATAACGGCCCCAGGACTCTATCACTCCTCAGAACACTCCAGTGTTTCCTTAGGAGTTTCTTTACCAGATAATGCTGGTACGAATAGCTTGTAAAGAAAGTGAATTTAGGGGGGGCCCTAAAAGGTACAGAGGAATCCACCGGAACCAATGGTCTGGATGTCGGATCCAGAATGTGCTCACGTTCCATGGACCCAATTTCCCTAGCGATGGAATCAAGTTCATCAGGGTTATACCCCTTAGAGACAAAACGTTCCTTCAAGACACCGACCTCATCCCAATAGTCACAAAGCCTGGAACAGTTCCGCCTGATGCGTCGAAATTGACTTTTCGGCACCCCTTTAAGCCATGGGCGGTGATGGCAGCTGTCCAAGCTAATGTAGCCATTGCGGTCGGTGTCCTTGAAGTGAGTCGAGGTAATCAAATGACCCCCTTCTACTCTGATACGAAGATCCAAAAAATTGATCTCACACTCGCTGGCCTCGTATTTGAGCTCTATGCCCCTGGTATTGGCATTCAGAATACACATGAACCGATCCAAAGAGGGGTGATCCCCCCTCCAAAGGAGGATGATGTCGTCTATATAGCGCCTCCATAAGAGGAGCTCCGGGAACACACCCGAATAGACGACATCATCCTCCCACTTGGCCATAAATAAGTTAGCCATAGAAGGAGCGAATTTGGCTCCCATGGCAACTCCTCTTTGTTGGAGGTAGTAATGTCCCCCGTACCAAAAATAATTGTGCTTCATAGCAAAATTAAGTAAACAAAGGATAAAATCCTGCTGTCTTTTAGGTAATAGTGAATCCCTAGACAAGAAATAATCAACCGCTTCCATACCATCTGAGTGGGAGATGATTGTGTAAAGGGAGGTGATGTCTGCTGTCACCAGCAGACATCCCTCCTCCCATACAATTTCCTTCAAGGTATTAATCACCTGTGTCGTATCCTTCAAATATGAAGGCATGCAAGACACAAGTGGCTGAAGAAAATGGTCCACATACCCCCCCACTCTAGAGGTCACGGAGTCCAGGCCACTGATGATAGGCCTACCCGGAGGCCGGACTGGATCCTTGTGGATCTTCGGTAAGATGTACATAATTGGAACCCTGGGAGCCACAGGGACCAAAAAGGCTTTTTCTTTTTTGTTGAGAATCTCACTAGAAAAACCTTCCTCCACTATTTTCAAAAGAGAGGATTTGTATTTACGAGTGGGATTAACCTGTAAGGGGGCGTAGGTGGTATCATCCGAGAGGATACTCAGCATTTCCAAATGGTAGGCATCCCTTCCTAGAACCACCAAACCACCCCCCTTGTCGGCAGGGCGCACAACAATATCGTGTCTACTTTTCAAAGAGTCTAAACCAGTCTTAAACCTCAAATCAAAAGAGGATCTGGGGATGTGCATCCGATCTAGATCCGCACCCACTACTTCCCTGAAAACATTCAAGGAGGGAACCAAAGATCCAGGTGGGTTGAAAAGTGAGGCATTTCGTAAAGAGGTATTCTGAAAGCCATTGTCATTGGAAGATGTATTGGTAATGGGGTTAACTATAAGATGTCGTTGAATATTGAGCTTCCGTACAAATTTTTGCACGTCAATAAATACCTCAAATTTATTGAGGGAACGTGGTGGAACATATTTCAATCCCTTGCTCAATACCAACTTTTCCTCTTTAGATAGAAGAGAGAATAAATTCAGTTCCTCTAATCTTTTCTCATAGCTGAGATCCTCCATGCCTCTTATTAGTTTGGTTGCCTTTCTCCGCACTTTCTTCAGTTCACCGATATCCTTTTTAAGAACTGGTGCCCAAAACTGAACTTCATATTCCAGATGAGGTCTTACTAATGATTTGTACAAGGACAAAATGATATCACCCTCTCTAGAGTCCATGCCAATATTAATACAAGAAAGGACTTTGCTTGCTTTGGAAACCGCAGCTTGGCATTGCATGCTATTATTATGCTTAGGATCTACCAGAACACTGTAACGCTCCTGCGTTTTTGTTATAGGCTGGATTTGCAGCTGCAAAATCTCCACTCAGCAGTCATGTATAGATGTGTTGAATACCAGATCCAACTCTCCAGGACTCATCACCGTGGGCCTGTCAGCTTCAACATACAGATATATACACACTCAATGAGATGTTCCTGGAGTGATAGGATGTATATGATAGTATGAAGGTGATGTGCTGAAGGGACAGGTGTGAACAGTGACAAGGATGGTAAGCACTTGATAGGTTTGTACAGGAGAGTTCAAGATGGTATTTAGGAATGCAGATAGGTTAGTATCGAGTATGCTAACAGGTGGTGAGGACAGCAGATGACAAATACAGGATAGACTAACCCAGTGCAAGGATAGATAGTAGTAGACAGGAGAGCTAGCAATCTATGCAGCAGTGCAGATGATAGATGGTAGTAGTCTCAAGAGCTAGCAATCTATGTAACAGTGCAGATGATAGGATAGTATGGATAGGTAGTAACAGTCCTTAATGCAATAGTAGTAGTGTAAGTTATGGAGGTTTCCCCTGCGGGGTACTTATCACTATAGTATAGTAGTAGAAGGGTCCGGTGATGAGGAAGTGATCCAGTAGCGAGATACAGGGATCAGTAGCGAGGTTCGGGTCTGAGGAAGTGATCCTGGTAGCGAGATACAGGGATCTGTAGCGAGGTTCCACAGCGAGACACGCTTGTAAGCATAGATGCAAGGCAGGTTGAACGAACATGTGAGTGAGAACGCCGGCGGTTGAAATAGCCGCTCTGCGACGCTCAGTGATGACAGCATCGGTCTTAAAAGTGTATGCGCACCTAACAGAAGAGAATGGTGGGACGCATACACGGAATGGAAAGTGGAATAAGGGTACCAGAGGTACCAGAACATTACAGTACCCCCCCTTAAGGCCGGCTCCGGAAGGCCTCTAGAACTGTTTTTTCCGGGTATTTCGAGTGAAAATTGCGAATCAGTCTAGGGGCATGTATATCAGAGGTATCCAGCCAGGTGTCGTCTTGGGGCCCATAGTTCTTCCATCGTACTAGATATTGGAGTCTTCTTCTGTGGATACAAGAATCCAGAATCTCCTTTATCTCATATTCTTCTCCGCCTTCAACTTGTACAGGAGGTGGAGGTGGGATGGTAGGCCTTATTCCTTGGTTAGGAACATGTGGCTTCAATAGCGACACATGGAAGATGGGATGGATCTTGAGATCTGCCGGTAAGGTGAGCTGTACTGCAGCTTTTCCAATTAGTTTCCTGATTGGGAAGGGTCCCAAGAATAAAGGCCCAAGCTTTTTGCTAGGGATCTTTAATCTTAGATTTTTTGTTGATAGCCAAACGAGGTCCCCAATAACATACTGAGGAGAAGGTCTTCTACAAAGGTCGTAGTACCTTTTTTGTTGACTATGAGCGTGTGATATGGTAGTATTGAGTAAACCCAAAGAGTCTTATTTGGGTAAGGTAATCCGAGGTTACTGGGTTACTCGATGGCAGGATGCGTGGTGGAAGAAGAGTGGGATGAAACCCATAGTTCAAGTAGAACGGACTTTGCTTCGTAGTACTGTGGGTTGCGTTGTTGTAAGCAAATTCCGCTAGAGGAAGGAGATCCACCCAATCATCCTGCAGGTATGATGTGTAGCAGCGTAGATATTGCTCAATGCACTGGTTGACTCTTTCAGTCTGTCCGTTGGTCTGAGGATGGTAGGGAGAAGTGAGCTTTCGCTCAATGCGTAAAATTAGACAAAGTGCTTGCCAAAATTTAGAGATAAATTGTGAACCACGGTCGGACAAAAGAGTCTTTGGAATTCCATGCAACTTGAACACATATTTCATCAGTAGTTCAGCTGTTTGTTTGGATGAAGGTAGTCAACGGATAGCGATGAAATGTGCCATCTTTGTCAAGTGGTCCACTGACACTAGGATGGTATTAAATCCTTTGGAAGGTGGTAGTTCTACTATGAAATCTAAGGACACAACTTCCCATGGAACCTGGGGTATTGGTAGACTACAAAGTAGTCCAGATGGTTTTGTAGTGTCAATTTTGGACCTTGCACAGATGTCACATGAAGAAACAAATTTTTGTACAGACGTCTTCATATCAGGCAACCAAAACTGCCTGGTGAGCAAATTAAAGGTTTTCGTCATACCCATATGTCCTGCCATGGGTACATCATGCGATAACTCCAAGATCTTGGTGCGCATAGTAGGGGGTATGTAAAGTTTGTCATTGTAATAGAGGAAGCCTTCTGCATCAGTACTTAGTTGTGGTGGAGGTGAATCCATTCCTATACTGTGCAAAATCTCTTCCTTCAAGGATCGGACAACACCAATAATGCGTTCATAGGGTATTATGGGAATGGAAGGGATTTCGGCGCAGTTATCTTTGGTTAGTCGTGATAGCGCATCCACTTTTTTATTTTTGTCTGCAGGCGTATAGGTCACTAAGAAATTAAATCTTAAAAAGAATAATGACCATCGTACCTGCCGGTGGGAAAGAGTCTTGTTAGTCTGGAGGTATTGAAGGTTTTTATGATCTGTATATATGAGTATTGGTAACTGGGTACCTTCGAGCAGATGTCGCCAATTCTCCAGTGCCAATTTTATGGCAAGAAACTCCTTTTCACCCACTGGGTAATTCACCTCTGGGCTGCTTAGTGATTTGAAAAGAAAGCAACTGGGTGGAGTGATGAAGTGTTTGTTGGTCGTTGGGAGAGAACTGCTCCTACTGCCATATTTGACGCATCTACCTCTAGAATATATTGGAGGGATGGGTCTAGATGGCGTAGTATGGGAGCAGAAGTGAAGCTTGATTTTAACAAGCAGAAAGCTTGATTTGCTTCTTCTGACCATTTGAATGGTTTTTTTATACTTGTCAGTTGTGTGAGAGGTCTCACAATGGCGGAAAAGTTCTTGATGAACTTCCTATAGAAGTTCGAGAATCCTAGGAATCGCTGTAGGGCCTTACAAGTTGTTGGTATAGGCCAGTCTAGAATACAGGATATCTTACTCATATCCATCTTAATTCCAGTTTTGGATATGAAGTATCCTAGAAATAATATTTCTTCTTTATGAAATAGGCATTTTTTTAATTTCGTATAGACTGTGTGAGAGCAGTCTGGACAACACAAGTCTTACATGTTTTATGTGTTCAGGCATAGATCGAGAATAGATAAGTATATTGTCTAGGTATAATACAACACAGACATCAAGTAAGTCTCTAAAGATGTCGTTTATGAACCTTTGGAAAGCTGCGGGAGCATTACATAGCCCGAATGGCATCACAAGGTATTCGAATAGTCCGTATCTGGTTCTGAATGCTTTTTTCCACTCATCCCCGTCACGGATTCGGATTAGGTTGTATGCCCCTTTCAGGTCTAATTTGGTGAAATAAGTAGCCCCACGCACTTGTTCAATAAGTTCAGGGATAAGCGGCAAAGGATAGCGATCCTTTATCGTAATCATGTTTAATTGCCTATAATCGATAATAGGCCTGAGACTGGAATCCTTATTGCGGACAAAGAAAAGTTCTGCAGCAGTGGAAGAAGTAGAGGGTCTAATGAACCCTTTTGTCAAATTCTCATCCAAGTATTCCTTGATATGAGAAAGTTCATCCTGTGAAAGGGGATAAACATGACCGAAAGGCAATTTGCTGTTAGGGAGTAGATCGATAGTGCAATCGTAATCCCTATGGGGAGGTAACACTTGAGCATTTTTCTCAAGGAACACTTCGGACAGATCCTGATAGCATAGTGGTGCAATTTCATCTGACACCAAAGACAGAATCTTTCCATAAGATGGGAGGTTACACGTATTCTCACAGTAGTGAGAAGGGAAAACCAAAGTCCGTTTTTTCCAATCTATGATTGGTTGGTGTGTGTGTAACCAGGGAAGTCCCAAAATAATAGGAAAATGGGGTGAGGATAGTATATCAAAAGTGATGGTCTCCACATGTGACTCGTTGGTAGTGGCAAGGAGTGCCTGTGTCTGGTTGGTGATTGGACCAGAAGACAGTGGAATACCATTAATGAAACTAACAGAAACAGGCTTAGATTTTGAAATAATAGGTATTTTATTTAAGGTAACAAAGCGTGTATCAATATAGTTTCCACAAGATCCAGTGTCGACCATAGCCTTGGTGGTGATCCTAGTTTGGTCCCACTGTAATATTAAATGAACAAAAAGATAGGGGTTAGAAAAGGAAGTTGTTAATCCTCCCAGCAAGACATGTGAACACTCACCCTCTTTTTTGCGAACAAGGGGACAGGTGCTTATCAAATGATCCGGGGATGCGCAATACATGCAGAGATTTCTGGATGTTCTTCTAGCTCGTTCAGTAGTCGTTAAAGGTGGGCGTATGGTTCCTACATCCATGGGAGTAGGGTCAACGGCCGAAATCCGAGAAGGACTAGACAATGGCATTCCCATCTTTTCAGCCCTTCTTTCTCGCAGTCGTCTGTCGATGTTTATACTAAGTTGTATCAAGGCCTCCAAGGTGCCAGGTAAATCCGCTCGGGCGAGCTCGTCTTTAACAGCTTCCGATAACCCGAGTCTGAATTGAGTTCGCAAAGATGTGTCATTCCACCCTGAATCAAGGGTCCATCTTTTGAACTCAGATACAAAGTCTTCTACAGGTCTCCTTCCTTGTTTCAAGGCCCTCAACTGCATATCAGCAGTACTCTGCCTATTGGGGTCATCGTATAAGCTGGTGAGTTCCGCTAGGAATAAAGAATAGGTGTTGAGAATCTGATCATTATTCTCAAAGAGAGAGTCTGCCCAGGCCCGTGGATCACCCGTCAAGTATGAAATAACGGTACAGACTTTTATTTGATCAGTGGGGTATGTACGAGGCTTTAACAAAAAAAGCAATTGACATGCGTTTTTGAATTCCCGAAATTTTTTCCGGTCGCCTGTAAACACCAGAGGGGGGTTTATTTTAGGTTCAGGAGGCTGAACAGCAGTAAGCCGTGAGAGCTGGGTTACCTGCTGTGTTAGAGTCTGATTCTTTTTTTGTACGTCAGTCAGAGCAAGTATTAACGCTTTTACTTGTGTTAATTGTGTCACTTGAGTGGGTAATAGAGGAAGCCTTCTGCATCAGTACTTAGTTGTGGTGGAGGTGAATCCATTCCTATACTGTGCAAAATCTCTTCCTTCAAGGATCGGACAACACCAATAATGCGTTCATAGGGTATTATGGGAATGGAAGGGATTTCGGCGCAGTTATCTTCGGTTAGTCGTGATAGCGCATCCACTTTTTTATTTTTGTCTGCAGGCGTATAGGTCACTAAGGAATTAAATCTTAAAAAGAATAATGACCATCGTACCTGCCGGTGGGAAAGAGTCTTGTTAGTCTGGAGGTATTGAAGGTTTTTATGATCTGTATATATGAGTATTGGTAACTGGGTACCTTCGAGCAGATGTCGCCAATTCTCCAGTGCCAATTTTATGGCAAGAAACTCCTTTTCATCCACTGGGTAATTCACCTCTGGGCTGCTTAGTGATTTGAAAAGAAAGCAACTGGGTGGAGTGATGAAGTGTTTGTTGGTCGTTGGGAGAGAACTGCTCCTACTGCCATATTTGACGCATCTACCTCTAGAATATATTGGAGGGATGGGTCTAGATGGCGTAGTATGGGAGCAGAAGTGAAGCTTGATTTTAACAAGCAGAAAGATTGATTTGCTTCTTCTGACCATTTGAATGTTTTTTTTATACTTGTCAGTTGTGTGAGAGGTCTCACAATGGCGGAAAAGTTCTTGATGAACTTCCTATAGAAGTTCGAGAATCCTAGGAATCGCTGTAGGGCCTTACGAGTTGTTGGTATAGGCCAGTCTAGAATACAGGATATCTTACTCATATCCATCTTAATTCCAGTTTTGGATATGAAGTATCCTAGAAATAATATTTCTTCTTTATGAAATAGGCATTTTTTTAATTTCGTATAGACTGTGTGAGAGCAGTCTGGACAACACAAGTCTTACATGTTTTATGTGTTCAGGCATAGATCGAGAATAGATAAGTATATTGTCTAGGTATAATACAACACAGACATCAAGTAAGTCTCTAAAGATGTCGTTTATGAACCTTTGGAAAGCTGCGGGAGCATTACATAGCCCGAATGGCATCACAAGGTATTCGAATAGTCCGTATCTGGTTCTGAATGCTTTTTTCCACTCATCCCCGTCACGGATTCGGATTAGGTTGTATGCCCCTTTCAGGTCTAATTTGGTGAAATAAGTAGCCCCACGCACTTGTTCAATAAGTTCAGGGATAAGCGGCAAAGGATAGTGATCCTTTATCGTAATCGTGTTTAATTGCCTATAATCGATAATAGGCCTGAGACTGGAATCCTTATTGCGGACAAAGAAAAGTTCTGCAGCAGTGGAAGAAGTAGAGGGTCTAATGAACCCTTTTGTCAAATTCTCATCCAAGTATTCCTTGATATGAGAAAGTTCATCCTGTGAAAGGGGATAAACATGACCGAAAGGCAATTTGCTGTTAGGGAGTAGATCGATAGTGCAATCGTAATCCCTATGGGGAGGTAACACTTGAGCATTTTTCTCAAGGAACACTTCGGACAGATCCTGATAGCATAGTGGTGCAATTTCATCTGACACCACAGACAGAATCTTCCCATAAGATGGGAGGTTACACGTATTCTCACAGTAGTGAGAAGGGAAAACCAAAGTCCGTTTTTTCCAATCTATGATTGGTTGGTGTGTGTGTAACCAGGGAAGTCCCAAAATAATAGGAAAATGGGGTGAGGATAGTATATCAAAAGTGATGGTCTCCACATGTGACTCGTTGGTAGTGGCAAGGAGTGCCTGTGCCTGGTTGGTGATTGGACCAGAAGACAGTGGAATACCATTAATGAAACTAACAGAAACAGGCTTAGATTTTGAAATAATAGGTATTTTATTTAAGGTAACAAAGCGTGTATCAATATAGTTTCCACAAGATCCAGTGTCGACCATAGCCTTGGTGGTGATCCTAGTTTGGTCCCACTGTAATATTAAATGAACAAAAAGATAGGGGTTAGAAAAGGAAGTCGTTAATCCTCCCAGCAAGACATGTGAACACTCACCCTCTTTTTTGCGAACAAGGGGACAGGTGCTTATCAAATGATCCGGGGATGCGCAATACATGCAGAGATTTCTGGATGTTCTTCTAGCTCGTTCAGTAGTCGTTAAAGGTGGGCGTATGGTTCCTACATCCATGGGAGTAGGGTCAACGGCCGAAATCCGAGAAGGACTAGACAATGGCATTCCCATCTTTTCAGCCCTTCTTTCTCGCAGTCGTCTGTCGATGTTGATACTAAGTTGTATCAAGGCCTCCAAGGTGCCAGGTAAATCCGCTCGGGCGAGCTCGTCTTTAACAGCTTCCGATAACCCGAGTCTGAATTGAGTTCGCAAAGATGTGTCATTCCACCCTGAATCAAGGGTCCATCTTTTGAACTCAGATACAAAGTCTTCTACAGGTCTCCTTCCTTGTTTCAAGGCCCTCAACTGCATATCAGCAGTACTCTGCCTATTGGGGTCATCGTATAAGCTGGTGAGTTCCGCTAGGAATAAAGAATAGGTGTTGAGAATCTGATCATTATTCTCAAAGAGAGAGTCTGCCCAGGCCCGTGGATCACCCGTCAAGTATGAAATAACGGTACAGACTTTTATTTGATCAGTGGGGTATGTACGAGGCTTTAACAAAAAAAGCAATTGACATGCGTTTTTGAATTCCCGAAATTTTTTCCGGTCGCCTGTAAACACCAGAGGGGGGTTTATTTTAGGTTCAGGAGGCTGAACAGCAGTAAGCCGTGAGAGCTGGGTTACCTGCTGTGTTAGAGTGATTCTTTTTTTGTACGTCAGTCAGAGCAAGTATTAACGCTTTTACTTGTTGTGTTAATTGTGTCACTTGAGTGGGTAATTCTGCTGAATCCATTTTTAAGGTTCGTTCAACCTGTAACGCTCCTGCGTTTTTGTTATAGGCTGGATTTGCAGCTGCAAAATCTCCACTCAGCAGTCATGTAGAGATGTGTTGAATACCAGATCCAACTCTCCAGGACTCATCACCGTGGGCCTGTCAGCTTCAACATACAGATATATACACACTCAATGAGATGTTCCTGGAGTGATAGGATGTATATGATAGTATGAAGGTGATGTGCTGAAGGGACAGGTGTGAACAGTGACAAGGATGGTAAGCACTTGATAGGTTTGTACAGTAGAGTTCAAGATGGTATTTAGGAATGCAGATAGGTTAGTATCGAGTATGCTAACAGGTGGTGAGGACAGCAGATGACAAATACAGGATAGACTAACCCAG
The DNA here is from genome assembly GCF_965119305.1 of Pelophylax lessonae. NCBI lineage: Eukaryota > Metazoa > Chordata > Amphibia > Anura > Ranidae > Pelophylax > Pelophylax lessonae. The sequence continues at coordinate 134,543,917 of NC_138773.1, forward strand.
TGCAAGGATAGATAGTAGTAGACAGGAGAGCTAGCAATCTATGCAGCAGTGCAGATGATAGATGGTAGTAGTCTCAAGAGCTAGCAATCTATGTAACAGTGCAGATGATAGGATAGCATGGATAGGTAGTAACAGTCCTTAATGCAATAGTAGTAGTGTAAGTTATGGAGGTTTCCCCTGCGGGGTACTTATCACTATAGTATAGTAGTAGAAGGGTCCGGTGATGAGGAAGTGATCCAGTAGCGAGATACAGGGATCAGTAGCGAGGTTCGGGTCTGAGGAAGTGATCCTGGTAGCGAGATACAGGGATCTGTAGCGAGGTTCCACAGCGAGACACGCTTGTAAGCATAGATGCAAGGCAGGTTGAACGAACATGTGAGTGAGAACGCCGGCGGTTGAAATAGCCGCTCTGCGGTGCTCAGTGACGACAGCATCGGTCTTAAAGGTGTATGCGCACCTACCAGAAGAGAATGGTGGGACGCATACACGGAATGGAAAGTGGAATAAGGGTACCAGAGGTACCAGAACATTACAAACACCCAGATCCTTCTCCGCTATGGATTCCCCTAGTTCTACTCCCCCCCTAGTATGTATGATGCATGCATATTCTTAGCCTTCAAGTGCATAACTTTACAATTATTAACATTAAACCTCATTTGCCACATGGTTGACCAATGAAACCGTGCATTAAGGTGCATTAAGGTCAGTTGACCAATGAAACAGTGCATTAAGGTCAGCTTGTAAATTGGAGACATCCTATAAGAAAGTTATTCCACTGCAAAGCTTGGTGTCATCTGCAAAGACTGAAATGGTACTTTTAATCCAAGACCCTATATAATTTATAAAGATATTAAAAAGTAAGGGTCCCTATGCAAGATGTAGGTTTTTTTCTTTGTGAATCTAAATAAAAGGTTATTAAAAAAAATAAAATAAAAAGTAAGGGTCCCAACACTGAACCTTGGGGTACACCACTGATAACCTTAGACCATTCAGAGTAAGAATCATTAACCACTACTCTCTGAATTCTATCTTTTAGCCAATTTTCTATCGATTTACAAACTGATCTTTCCAAGCCTGTAGACTTTACGTTACACATTAGCCATGTGTGGGGAACTGTGTCAAATGCTTTTGCAAAATCCAAGTATACTACATCCACAGCCGACCCCTCTTTCCAAGGTTTTACTTACCTCCTTCTAAGAAGAAATCAGGTTTGTTTGACAACTTCTGTCCTTCATGAATCCATGTTGTCTGTTGCGTAAAATATTTTTTTCAGCAAGAACCCATCTATGTGGTCTTTTATTAAACTCTCCAGTATCTTCCCGACTATAGAGGTTAAACTAACAGGTCTATAGTTACTTAACAAAGACTGTGATCCCTTTTTAAATATAGGCACCACATTGGCCCTACGCCAATACAGTCGTACTATTCCAGTCCTTAACGAGTCCCTAAAAATTAGAAAAGGCTTTGGAATTACAGCGCTCACTGTGTGCTGCACTGTGTATACTGACATGTAGGGAGGGTGTACTGAGCTATGTGTGCTGTACTGTGTATACTGACATGTATGGAGGGTAGGATTGGTCTTGGCCATGTTTAGGATCCCGCAGACACAGACAGGCAGTGAGACAGATCCCGATCCGCAGCTCCACAGATCAGAAAATGTCTCACTGCCTGTGATTAGCTTTGTGCAGTGTCGGCTTCCTGGCGGGTTTGTGCAGGTGGGATCCTGAACACGCCCAAATCCACCTCTAATGGAGGGTGTACTGAGCTGTATGTGTGCTCCACTATGTATACTGCCATGTACGGACGGCGTACTGAGCTGTAGATGTGCTGCACTTTGTATACTGACATGTATGGAGGTTGTACTGAGCTGTATATGTGTGGTGCACTGTATTTCCTGATATGTAAATAAATAATGCATTCTGTATACAAGCCAACTAATCAGCTAACCAACTAATCGATTATGAAAATAGTTGACAACTATTTCACAATCCATTAGTTGTTTCTGCCCTGATTGGATGCAGATCTGGATGTTGGCCCTGACACCCCAGTTGAGGGTGGGAGACTCAGGGCCATCCATCTTATGCTAAGAGCCAAGTTTTTAGAGGGGATCTACATGAAAATTAGAAACTGGCTATTAGCTAGACCCGAATTTACTGAGATGTACATGCCTGCTATTCTGTCTACTCTCACTGCCATTGAAAGGGAGATGGATCGGAAGAAGCAGGATAAGACATCCAAGGTTTTTGTCTCCCAGGCCCCCTGCCCAGAGCGAACGGTAGAGCGTATTTCAGGATGCTCTTCTGAGCAGATACCCTGAGGGTCCAGAGATAATACCCAATGCAGGAAGGAACAGGTTTGCTATGGATGTAAAAAACAAAGAAAAAGACCTCTGCCCCCACCTATAACTGGCCTTCATAGCAAAGAACACATGGAAGGGCAACGCACATGTGACAAATACAGATAAAAATTTCCCAGTTTAATTTGCTAACCAGTTTGCTTACCAACCAAATTAACCTGTCTAACAGTTTGCGTCAAAACAGGGGTTTAGTTAGCACACATTTGCAAATGCATGTGTAAGCTGCAGGGCCACTCCACGTCACCCTGTATTACCTGCAGTCCTAACTCTTGTAAATTTATGAGAGTCTTCACAGTGGAAGCACATGCAAGCTAATAGATAGATAGGGAGCAGGTGAGCCTGGGAGGTGGCCCAACCCTCCTAAAGGTACTTGGGGGCACAATAGACGCCCAGCCAATAGCACAACAGCATGTGCTTCCACTGTGGAGACTCTCAAATTTACAAGAGTTAGGACTGCAGGTAATACAGGGTGGAAAATTAACCGCGCTAGGCTCTATATCTACGAGCAGCAGCTTAAGTGTGACAAACACCCAAACAGAAAAATATTAAAAATAAGCCGTGCTAAATAGTGAATATGTGCTATGATGCACAAATAAATAATGTGATACAAAGTCCCAAATATCCTTGAGTCTTTTGTAAATTTTCAACATAAACGTGAAATCTGCCACTGATTGAAGATGAAATCCACTAGTTGTGCAACCTGCTTACCAAATTGCTTCAGATAATACGCCAAATCGGATGATAACATCAAAGGAATTCGGAGGGATATCCTATACTTAAATTCCACTGTGTATTGAGTCTCGTGGCACAAGATGACTCAGCAAACGTTAGGCCATGCACATGTAAAATAAATGAAATTGGTTCCCATAGCGTAAAACTGATATATTAAGGTAAATTATACACTGTGATAGTGAAAACCACACCTAGAGGCAAAACCACCAACTATAGTGCAATCTGCGTACCAGATAAAAGTAAATTATTGCCAAATTAAGTGTATCAGAACACCGGATAACTTGAAAATATAGCCTCCACCTATACCACTATCTGCTTACCAGAGATAGATAAATTGTAGTGACAGATAAAACGTGTAAGAGAGGGTCAACTCCACACACAGGGAAACCGTCACCCCAATCCACTAAGCTGCTTACCAGATGGATGTTGGATAATGGTCAATATGGTCTGGTAAGCGGATTGCACAACAGGTGGTGGTCCTTTCACTTGGTGTTGCTTTAACATTTAGGAGAATATCTTTTTACATTGTTGAGTTAAGCAAAACAGTGTCACACTATGGGAGCCTTATCATTTGTCTTTCATGTGGATATTCTAATGTCTGCTGAGTCATCTTGAGCCACGGGATCCATCACACAGAGAAGTGCTCAATTGATAATATTGACCATTATCCAACATCCATCTGGTAAGCAGCTTGGTGGATTGGGGTGACGGTTTCCCTATGTGTGGAGTTGACTATGGGAGCCTATTTAATTTATTTTACATGTGCATGGTCTAACGTTTGCTGAGTCATCTTGTGCCACGAGACTCAATACACAGTGGAATTTAAGTATAAGATATCCCTCCGAATTCCTTTGAGGTTATCATCCGATTGGACGTATTATCTGAAGCAATTTGGTAAGCAGGTTGCACAACTAGTGGATTTCATCTTCAATCAGTGGCAGATTTCACGTTTATGTTGAAAATTTACAAAAGACTCAAGGATATTTGGGACTTTGTATCACATTATTTATTTGTGCATCATAGCACATATTCACTATTTAGCGCGGCTTATTTTTAATATTTTTATAGGTAATACAGGGTGCCGTGGAGTGGCCCTGCAGCTTATACATGAGTTTGCAAATGTGTGCTAACTAAACCCCTATTTTGACGCAAACTGTTAGACAGGTTAAGTTGGTTGGAAGAGAACTGGTTAGCAAATTGAACTGGGAAATTTTTATCTATTTGTCTCAACTGCTATGGATGTGGAAAGTCAGGGCACAGGCGTAATTTTCCGACCAACCCGGTTGGTTTGCGGGTTAAATGGCAAGTCATTTCGGAAGATAGGGAAACTCCAATGGTAGGTATGGTCAGCAATGACTATGACTCATCATAGGGCGTTGGGAAACCGGTGTCAGCTCAGATCAATCTATTCGTCTTCCCTTTCCTCATTGACACCGGTGCAGCCAAAACTATTCTAAGATCTCAAGACCTTAGAGGCAAGGTTTTCCTTTCAGGGGAGATATCCCCAACCGTAGGGTCTCACGGGCCAGACCGTGTCTTTGCAAATGACTGAACTTCTCCATTGCAGGCTAGGACAGCACACAGAAGCCATTAGGTCTGTACTGGTATCCAATGGATTTCCCAATTAATCTGTGAGGAGCTGATATTTTATCAGAAATACAGGCAATCATCAAGTACACTCCAACAGGTATTGTGGTAAGAAGCGCACTGTTGGACGAACACTTATGTGTGATGGTAGCACTGCCATATCTAATGGAACCAGGCTGTTTCATTGAGTTGGATGTGTTAGCTGAGGTGGACCCGAAGCTCTGGACGGTTGAGAAGTATGATGTGGGGATTCGGCCAGTTCTGCCAACTACAATCAACATCAAATCAGGGCGCATCTTGCTAAGACTACCACAGTACCCTTTGAGTGTGGCTCAGATGGATAGTCTTAAAATCCAGATAGACCGATACCTACAGGTCCTCGCACCCATCAAATCGCCCTGTAATACTCCTTTATTTCCAGTGGCCAAAAAGTCAGCCAAAGGCCAGGAAACAACATACCGATTGGTACATGATTTGAGGGCTTTGAATAAGATCATTGCTAGTGATGCTCCTTTGGTGCCCTAACCACATACCTTGTTAACCTCAATACCACCAACTGCAAAGTTTTTCACTGTCATTTATCTAACCCAGGAATCCTCAAACTACAATCCTCCAGCTGTTGCGGAACTACACATGCCACGAGGCATTGTAAAACTGACATTCACAGGCATGATGGGAATTGTAGTTCCTGAACAACTGGAGGGCCATAGTTTGAAGACCTGTGATATAACCACTGCATTTTTCTCAGTACCACTGGATCCCTGGTGTCAGTACCTTTTTACTTTTACATTTCAGGGTCAACAACTAACTTGGACACCTCTCCCACAGGGGTCAGTGACCAGTCCCTCAGAATATAGTTGCAAACGTAAGCGTGTGTTGGATCAATGGACCCCAATGGATTCAGAGGTTATATTGCTGCAGTGTGTGCATAATCTGTTGCTCTGTGGTCCCACACGGGAAGCCTGATCTGTATCATTGCTTAACCATCTAGCATCCACGGGCAATAAGGCTATTAAGGAGAAATTCCAGTTCTGCAAAAAAATGGATTTTTGTAAAATCTTACCGTAAAATCCTTTTCTCTTAAGCTCATTGACAGACGTAGTCCTCGTTGATTAATAACAACTCGGGTTATGCTGCCCTCTACAGGAGTAGGACTAGACAGGAAAGAAAACGTTCTGGCCACACCCTAGGGGCAGTCCCAGAGGGTATATCCTCTCACTTCCTGCTACAGCAAATCAGTTATGTCACAAAGCAGTGTTTAGAGAATTTAACCCAACCCAACTCAAAACAGAGGGGCGGGTACTACATCTGTCAATGAGCTTAAGAGAAAAGGATTTTAAGGTAAGATTTTACAAAAATCCATTTTTCTCTGTCGCTCATTGACAGACGTAGTCCTCGTTGATTAACAACAACTCGGGACGTCCCAAAGCAGTACCACAAATGAGGGGTGGGATGACAGAAATCAAAATCCAGAAGGCCCAACCGGAGCCAACCAGAATTATCAAGGACTCATCGAGCAAAAAGATGAGACCTAAGTGAAACACCCAACAAACCCTTGAGGTAGACCAACAGTCTCCTCAGATTGCGGCCTGCAGAACCTTGTGGCCAAAAGAGGCATCTGACGATGCCATCACATCAACTTTATAAAATGTTGTAAAGGTATGAACCGACGATCAAGTCATCGCCTCGAAAACCTGGATCGCTGACGCCTGATGGCGGAAGACCCAGGAGACACTAGGCGCCCGAGTAGAGTGCGCCTTAACAGGGAACGGAGGATTCCGACTCTTAATAGAATAAGCCTGTACCACCGTCTGACTGATCCATCTAGATATGGTCGCGGCAGACACAGGCAACCCCCTTCAAGGGCTATCCGTGATCACAAAAAGTCAGTCCGTCTTACGAAAACAAGTTCGTAGTAGTCAAGTGTATCCTTCTGAACCCCATCCAAGGAGTGTAATGCAAACTCCCAAGGATGGCTAGTCTTAGGACACGGGGAAGGTAACACAATATTTTTATTCAGATGAAAACTCTGAAAACCACTTTAGGAAGGAAGGATGGATTCGGAAGAACCACCAGAAATGGGGAACGACAAGATAATGCGGCCAGTTCTGACACCCTGCGTGCAGAAGTAATGGCCACCAAGAAGGCCACCTTCTGGGATAATGTAAGTAAGGGAATCTCCCTAATATCTTCAAAGAGAAGTTTCTGAAGAACTGACAACACTAAATTAAGATCCCAGGCGGTAAGGGTGCACGCACTGGCGGAGCCAGATGTCGCACCCCTTGGATGAAATTCCGCACCAAGGAATGATTAGCCAAAGGTTTCTGAAAGAAGATTGCTAACGCTGAAACCTGACCCTTGATAGTGCTCAAGGACAATTTCTGCTCAACCCCTTGTTGCAGAAAGACCAAGATTCGGATCACCGAATAGGTATGTAGGGGAAATCCAAGAGATTCACACCACGCAAATATAAGACTTCCATGTGCTGGAAGTCGCTTTCCTTGCTTTAACTAGAGGTAGGAATAACTGAAGCTGACACTCCCTTGTCCTTCAGTACCTGGGTCTCAATGGCCAGGCCATTAAGCCAGCGATTGTAAAGCAAGATGGAAGATCGGTCCCTGAGACCGCAAATCCTCCCTGAGAGGAAGTCTCCAAGGAGCGTCCGCGACTAGCCTCACCAAGTCGGCGTACCAGGCTCGACGAGGTCACTCCGGAATTTCCAGAATAACTGGAATTCCCTCCACCTCTATCCTGCGAATTAGTTCCCGCAGTAACTTGAGAGGATGGAAGGCATGCCATAGCTGAAACTGCCCCCATGGGGCGATCAGCGTTTCTGCTGCGTCCGCTAGAAGATCGCGGGTGCGAGCTACAAACCTCCGCACCTTCCTGTTGAGCCAAGGTGCCAACAGATCCACATCCGGGGTGCCCCAATGAAGGGAAAGCTAGTGAGATATCTCTGGATGAAGAGGCCGTACCCCTTGATCCAGAATCTGACGGCTGAAATAATCTGCCTGCCGATTTCCCACCCCCGGAGTGAACAATGCGGGGAGATCCGGAACAAACCGTTCCGTCCAACGAAAGATGCTAGTCGTTTCGATGGCCACCAGGACATTCTAAGTGCCCCTTTCTTGACATAAGTCACGACCGTGGCATAGTGCGATTGGATCCGAATCGGGCTGCTCTAGAGCTGCTCGGTCCAGTAAATCAGACAAAATCTGATCGCTCTCAGTTCCGATACCCTATTGGTAACCTGGATACTATCGGAAGGAATGACTTCCCCTGGTTGAGCATCGGAGGCTCCCTGGTCCGCTCGCCCAACCGGATCCGATTGTCCAGGAAATCGGAATTCTGATTCCATAAGAAAATAATCTCTTTCAGGAGAATTCGGGTATGAGACTGGGTATACGGTACTGCCTCTAAGAAGGCCACCATCCGTCCCAGCCAATTGACGGACAGCAACATCCGAATCGTTGACTGAACCTTCTGGAGTTTCTCCGCAAGAAGAAAACCTCTTGCCCAGGATGTATCCAACATTAGGCCCAGATAGTTCAGTCTCCTGGTGGGAACCAGGGATGTGGGAAAGCGAAGAAAAACGCTGATGTCCTGCGATGATGGGGATATAAAGATAGGCATCCTAAATGTCTATGGACGCCAGGAATCCCCCTGATGCAGGGAGGCCACCACTGTTCGGATGGACTTTATTTTTCCCCCAAGTCCAGAAATTGGACGCACCTTGCCCTCTTTCCTGGGCATTGTGAACAGGTTTGAATAGAACCCCTGAAACCGTTAAATGTTAGCAGGGAAGAATCGCACCGGTGGAAGTGATCGAAACTCGATCCTGTATCCTGACCGTATGACCTCGCGAACCCCTTAGTCTGGGGTTCCGGCAAGCCATGGATCCGGAAACCGGTGAAGACGTCCCCCCACTCCAGAGATGGGTAGGGGCGCATCAGGCTGTATTTTTCAGGCTTGGCTGAGCCGGACTTTTTGTTTAGCCGACCAGCGCCCTTTGAAACCCCTCTAAAGGGGCTTTGGAGGGTTTCGCCTTATCGCCCGCCCTCACGGAACGAACAACTCCTTATGAGCAGACGAGGCTGCGAGGTCCTCTTTAACCTAACAGTCTATGGCAAGACAGCAGGTGGTACCGTCTATCCTTTAAAGAGGGATTCCTCAAACGGATAGCGCCTAGCCATGCGTTAGGAAATAACAGGGGTTCGTTTCAAAACGACCCCATTTGGGTAAAGGAAAATCCTTCGCCCTTTTGGTAGGCTAACAAGTACCAAAAGGAATTTCAGTCTCAGCTACCTCTGCCGGTATAACCTCAAGACCGATAATGCATTAAAAACAAGTGGGGTACTGGAGGGTCCTGCGGCCACCTTGAGGGGATCAGGTGGGGATACCTATGCGGCAGGGTCAATGATTATACAAGACACTTGCCAGCGACAAAAAATGACAAAGTAAAAAACTTTTTTTTTTTTTTTTTTTTGTGTCCCCCAGTCGCAACAGCGCCCCTCGGTGTTACCTGCCTTTTTGGACCCCACAGAGAGAGAGAGAGACCCCAAGGCTCATCCCTGATGCACAGAAGTTTTCATCAGCTTGCTCAGTGCTGTCCTGTTACAGATAGGAAGTCTTTGGCCCTATTTCCTGGGTAAAGGAGGCGGCTCCGCCCCTTAACACGCCTACCGGCGCCTCCCCCTGGCTCCATGAGGTGTTTGGTCACCTCAAACATGGCCGGCCCCATGTTGGAGACACGAGGCTACGCCAATATGGCGGCCTCGTGTGCTCTGCAAGAAAATGGCGGCGGCCTGTTAGGATAGCGGCGGCTTAGCAGCGGCCTGCGGGATGCTGTATACGGCCTAGCGGCCTGTGGGAGTGCATCGCCCCCCAAACTTCACCCTGGATGGTGATCAGCCTGGCCGGCGGTACCGGACTCTGGTGGGCCGCATGCGGTCCGTGCCTGCCCTTGCTGGAGGAATGCGATCTGGACTGCAGTTATACATGCATAGACATCGACCTGTGAACACCTCTGACAGGTAGGATACCTTATGCTACCACAGTACTGCCACTGACTTCAGTCATCTTTACAGTTTTGAAATGACATTAGATTGTCAGCTCCCAAACCAAGCCTCCTGGTTAATTGTTCACAAAAATCACACTCAAATAGGGGGATCTGTGACATGTTATAGGATAGAGGGGAGACCCATCCTTACCATTTCAGAGAGGGGCCCGCGTTCACCACAAAACCCAGGGGGAAAAGGGGGAACATACTACTCACCATACCGGAACCAGGCGGGCGCCAACTCCTGACAGTACCCCTCTCCACCGGGGTGGGAGGGCTGTCGACCAATACGGACGCCGTGACTCATGGTCATTGGCGTTTCAGCGAGACGTTTAACTCGCAGGGTCAGTCCCCGTCCAGTGGGACTATGTCGCGGCCGACCCAGCGCGGAGCTATAGGCTGAACTGGGGTGACCACTGGATCTCAACATCCAGCCCGTCGCCCAGTTCCAGCTTTCTTGCTTGAAGATCTCACAGGAACACTGGAGAAAATAAGCTGTCTAAAAATCTTCTAAGAAAAAAATCCTGCCAGGACCGAAGATCCCAGCAAGGTATCTAGGTCCTTACTCCTAACTAGACAGAAAAAAACTGATTTACTGTAGCAGGAAGTGAGAGGATATACCCTCTGGGACTGCCCCTAGGGTGTGGCCAGAACGTTTTCTTTCCTGTCTAGTCCTACTCCTGTAGAAGGCAGCATAACCCGAGTTGTTATTAATCAACGAGGACTACGTCTGTCAATGAGCGACAGAGAAAGAACATTTTTTTTAGGTCATTGCATTTCTCAGGGTACCAGACATCTAACCACTCAGAGAATACAGACATTGAAGGACCTCCAGAGACCTCGTAACACCCGACAACTGAAAGCCAATCTCAGACATGTCAATTACTGCAGAGATTGGATCCCCAACATCTCATCTCACATCTCATCCAAACTGGGGCCTCTTTATGAGTTAACCTCACAAACACTGTTCCAAATGGCTGATGATGACTGGGCAACCCTACAGGATCTGGCCAAGGAACTCCCCAAAGCACCTGCTTTAGGTCTGCCCAACTATGACCTCCCCTTTTACCTTTTCTGTCCTGAAAGCAAAGGCCATGCAACCGGAGTATTGACCCAACTACACAGTCCCCAGGTACCGACCGAATCATGTACCAATCAACTGCTTTAGACCCAAGTCATCAAAGGCTCACCGGGATGTGTAGGATCCATGGCCGCCTGCGCTGTATTGTTACAGAAGGTAGGTGACATAGTTTTGGACTCCCCGTTGACACTCTACACTCCCCATTCGGTGCTGGAAATTTTAAATCCGGTCCAAACAAGACACCTCTCTGCTGTTAGATTGACTAGGTACGAAGTGAAACTCCTAACGCCTACTAACCTCACTCTTAAAGGATGCACTATTTTAAACCCTGCGTCTCTTCTTCCTGTTAAGGAGGAAGAGAAGGGAAGAGAAAGTGGCACGGAAAATGAAAATTTTCAAAATTTTACTAACCATACTAATCTCTCTGTCTCTGATCAATTTCCAAATTTAGTAGGACACGAACATGATTGCCTTTCTTTGATGTAGTGGTAATCAACAGCTGTCAGTCCGGTGAAGGGGAACCCCATTCCAGACACTAAGAACCTTTTTGTCAATGGTTCCAGGTACCACACCCCAGATGGTAAGCCACACCCGGGTTATACGATGACTACAACCAGTGAAATTGTGGAGAAGGGTTCCTTAGGTTCCCATATGTCCACACAGGAAGCGGAGTTGTGGGCACTAGCAAGATCCTGTGAGATCCATAAAGATCCAAGGATCAATATCTATACAGATTTGAGATACGCTTTTGGGGAAGCACATGGTTTTGATCCTATCTGGAAGGCAAGAGTGTTCCTGACTAGTTCAGGGAAGCCGGTGAAACATGCGGAGTTAGACAGACTGTTCATTGCCTTCTGTTTGCCACACAAGATAGCCATTCTGAAGGTAAATGCTCATACTACTGAGACAACTAGGGAAGCCAATAGAAATGCCTTGGCAGAAAGAGATGCTAAGAAAGGTGTTCTGAGCCCTATGGCAGAGACCTTGATCATAGCGATCCCCTCTGACGTGTCACTAGAGGAATTTAAGAAACTGCAGTCCCAAGCGGAAATGCAGCAAAAGAGGAGATGGATGGCTTTGGGGGCTACACAGGGTCCAGATCACATCTGGGGTCTTGAGGGTAAATGTTTACCCGGATCACCTTTTCCAATGATGGCCCACTCGGCTCATTACCCATGGTACCAGTTGAAGATGGTTATGTGTGCACAGGTGGAGGAGCATTGGATTCCCCCTGGCTTCACTACCGCAGCTGCTAACTCTGCCAACTCTGCTAACATGGCAACAAGGACCTGGATACAAACAACCAGGACAGAATCAATGGAATGGATGGAACCACCGAGGTTTCGACCGGGGAACAGAAGGGAGAGGACCGGCAGGATATGGACAGAACCAGAGAGGCACTCACCGGGAAGAAGAATGGAGGGGACCCCAATGGAGATCATTCGAAGGTCAAGAAAGAAGAAGGCAAGGGGAACAAGAGGAAGAAAGAAAAGAAACAAAAAGAAGGGAGTACTAGGAGGAGGGATATTCAACCTTAGTGACCAGGTATTCAATGAAGAGGAAATTAAAATACTGGACATGGGTTTAAAATATGCCCCAGAAAAAAACATCAATCTTTTTGACATCTATATAGACCTACATAAATTCACCAGAAAATTAAACATCAAAAAGTTTTTCTCCATGAAAAATAGTGAGAATAACATACAAGAAAACACACAGTATCAACACACGCACTTAAAAAACAAATCAACTTTTAATCTTAAATGTGGAGGAGGAGACAGTATTGAAGTTTTTAAAAGGATGGTGGAGGATGACATTAAACAGATGGAAATCAGACCTAAACCTCAATCAAAAGTGTGGAAACCTATAAGAGAATTGAAAAAAAAAAAAAAGAAGTGGTAATCAAACTGGCAGACAAAGGAGGGGGTTTAGTGATCATCAATAAGAAGAATTATGAAAAGGAAATGGAAAATATATTAAAAAGAGAAGATACCTATAGAAAACTGAAATATTCTGAAAAAAACTGAAAAAAATTATTTTATATATAGAATAATTTTAATATATATTCAATTCATAATAATTTACTTATACTAATTAAAAACACATTTTTCAATTCCCTCCACTGACCTTCCGGAAATATCCCACATTTACTCCCAGTTCATAATTTACCACACCTTCAATCATGTATTTTAAACATATACATAGTTTTTTCCACATGAATATTGTTTTTTATATTTTTATCATGAATATTTATATGTGTTTTAGAAGACCAATATTTGTTAAATAAAGATGTAATTGTTTAGAATATTATATCCACACCACGGACTTATAGCAGCCTTTAACATTTATTTCTAATTTTTAAAATTGGGATCATTTAAATTTCCTGCCGACTTAACAATATATTAGCATGATACAGCTTGAATATACTTCCGGGATATACTTCCGCAGTTGTCACAAGCAGTAAAAATTTCCAATATGGCGCTGACCACGCCAATCGGTTGCCTAGTAACGTGGAGTGTATGAGCGGAGGAGGTGAGGCAACATAGCGCTGCCCATGATGACGTCACATTTGACGAAACGTGCGTAGAAAATATTGAGACACTATACGTACTTTGCAGTTTTTGGATAACATTTTTTTTTATGTTGGACTTTTCAATATTTCTGTTAATATCACATTCGTTACAATTTGCACTTTTTGCACATTGGCATTGCACTTTAATAACATCATTAGTATATTTATTTATCTACTACATTCAGCACAGCTATTCTTTCTAAGCTGCACACACTCCCTCTAGTGGCAGCAGGGAAACAATGGATAACCAGTGTATATTGGAATTTATTCCTTAATATTTTATTTCATTTTATAAATATGCAAGACACTGTATGACAATAGTTTGTATTTATGAATTTATAGTTTTATGCCATTTCATCACCCAAGATTACACATGATTTATTTATATATTGGTATCACATAGCACAGAGGTGCATATTTATACAACTGAAGGATTTACATATTGGAGAGGAGCGCCTACCTCACACTCTCTCTTTTTCGCTAACTTTACCTAACTTTAGCTGCTAACCTGCTTAGTTTGCACACGGTACAATGTAGGTAAAACGGTAACGGTTCAGAGAAGGCACTCGCCCCAACTGAAACATCCCTTTAAGCGCATTCAGATAGACTATATCACTTTGCCAAAGAGCAGAACGTACAAGCATTTCTTGGTCCGTGTGGATATGTTTTTTGGGTGGCCAGAGGCGTAGCCTGTTCACAGTGCCAATGCCACTACCACCGCAAAAAATATCCTGTCTGACATAATTTGTCGCTGGGGGCTGCCTGAAACGATTGAGTCAGATCCCGGATCACACTTCACTGGTCAGATCTTTGCAAAGGTATGTAAAGCGCTTCACATCAACCAGGGAAAAATCCTTTTTTCTGATGTTCACATTGTAAAGCGCTGCGCAAACTGTTGGCGCTATATAAATCCTGTATAATAATAATAATGTATAATGTTCATTGACGGACACAGCTTCATATCTTCATTGATCGTTGGGTTATGCTGCTCTTTTCCTAGGAGTAGGACACTAGGAGGAAAAAGGGTTACCAAAAGTTAACAAGGCTTTGACTATGCCCATGGGCAGTCCCAGGGGGTATACTCCCACTTCCTGCTCTAGGACCTCAGTTTTGTAACAAGCAGTGTCAGAAGAATACATAACCCAACTCCACAGAGAGGTGGGTGCTGTGTCCGTCAATGAACATCAGAGAAAAGGATTTTACGGTAAGAGAAAAATCCAGTTTCTCTTTCGTTCATTGACAGACACAGCTTCATATCTTCATTGACTGTTGGGATGTCCCAAAGTAGTATCATCACGAGGGGTGGGCACAAAGCAAAATTTAACAAAAAAAAAATGGCAAAAAAAAAGCCAACCAGGTTTTAAGGATAAGTGAAAAAAAGCTGCGCTAAGTGAAAAGAACCATAAATGATATAAAGTCCATAAAGTTCCAAAAAGTTGAATATAAAAGTTGAGTATAAAATGAAGTCCAGATAAGATCTCCACAGGTGCAAATAATATGTGTATATACTGCTTACCAGGTGCAGCAGTGGAATTAGCCTTGAACACAGATTGACCAAGCCAGATGGAACCTTTGGGGGTGATCTCTAACCACGATATCCGACCCAAGAACACGGATTGATGGATGTTCAGGTAAAAAATAAATTGAAAAACATAGCGTGATACTGTATACAAATGGATTCAACAAAAGTGCTCCAGTGTGTATCAGAAAAGAGGAAAAGTGCTGATATACACCACCACCCTCACAAGCTGCTTACCAGAAATAAAGATAAATGAAACAGACAGATCAATCACCATCCAATTCTGTTCATGCAACAGCAGCAGTAATGCAAGTGTCCCTGCTTACCAGAAACAAGTGGATTGTAAACATATATAAATTAGAATGTTCTCCCGGGTTGGTGGAATTCTCTATGGATCCCCAAGTGAATGGAATGTTCAAGGGTGAATAGAACCACCACCGCAATCACAATCTATTTACCAGATTCATGCAAGTAAGATCAGGTGTAAAGCAACCATTATATCCAACCATATAACACCGCTTGGACCGTCACCATATATCACTGCTTACCAGAAGCAAATGGATGTATCGCAGATCAACATAGTACAGGGCAGGTATTCCTATCAGAAATGCTCTTATCCCTCTCTAATGGGCAGTCCGGTCTCTTATCCAGTAGGAATCAACCGCATACAGGACTAAGGTGGTTACATGAAAATAATGGAGAGCCCCATAGTGTAAAAACATTTATTACAAGCAATATTAAAAATAAATATTAAAAAGAATTGCACTTACAGATACGTATGAACAAAACAGCGCTGAATCGAAGCCGTTGTTCACTGTTCATACGTATCTAAGTGCAATTCTTTTTAATATTTATTTTTAATATTTCTTTTAATAAATGGTTTTACACTATGGGGCTCTCCATTATTTTCATGTAACCACCTGAGTCCTGTATGCGGTTGATTCCTACTGGATAAGAGACCGGACTGCCCATAAGAGAGGGATAAGAGCATTTCTAATAGGAATACCTGCCCTGTACTATGTTGATCTGCGATACATCCATTTGCTTCTGGTAAGCAGTGATATACAGTGGGTACGGAAAGTATTCAGACCCCCTTAAATTTTTCACTCTTTGTTATATTGCAGCCATTTGCTAAAATCATTTAGGTTCATTCTTCTTCCTCATGAATGTACACATAGCACCCCATACTGACAGAAAAACACAAAATTGTTGACATTGTTGCAGATTTATTAAAAAAGAAAATCTGAAATATCACATGGTCCTAAATATTCAGACCCTTTGCTCAGTATTTAGTAGAAGCCCCCTTTTGATCTAATACAGCCAGGAGTCTTTTTGGGAAAGATGCAACAAGTCTTTCACACCTGGATTTGGGGATCCTCTGCCATTCCTCCTTGCAGATCCTCTCCAGTTCTGTCAGGTTGGATGGTAAACGTTGGTGGACAGCCATTTTTAGGTCTCTCCAGAGATGCTCAATTGGGTTTAAGTCAGGGCTCTGGCTGGGCCATTCAAGAACAGTCACGGAGTTGTTGTGAAGCCACTCCTTCGTTATTTTAGCTGTGTGCTTAGGGTCATTGTCTTGTTGGAAGGTAAACCTTCGGCCCAGTCTGAGGTCCAGAGCACTCTGGAGAAGGTTTTTGTCCAGGATATCCCTGTACTTGGCCGCATTCATCTTTCCCTCGATTGCAACCAGTCGTCCTGTCCCTGCAGCATAAAAACACCCCCACAGCATGATGCTGCCACCACCATGCTTCACTGTTGGGACTGTATTGGACAGGTGATGAGCAGTGCCTGGTTTTCTCCACACATACCGCTTAGAATTAAGGCCAAAAAGTTCTATTTTGGTCTCATCAGACCAGAGAATCTTATTTCTCACCATCTTGGAGTCCTTCAGGTGTTTTTTTAGCAAACTCCATGCGGGCTTTCATGTGTCTTACACTGAGGAGAGGCTTCCATCGGGCCACTCTGCCATAAAGCCCCGACTGGTGGAGGGCTGCAGTGATGGTTGAATTTCTACAACTTTCTCCCATCTCCTGACTGCATCTCTGGAGCTCAGCCACAGTGATCTTTGGGTTCTTCTTTACCTCTCTCACCAAGGCTCTTCTCCCCCGATAGCTCAGTTTGGCCGGACGGCCAGCTCTAGGAAGGGTTCTGGTCGTCCCAAACGTCTTCCATTTGAGGATTATGGAGGCCACTGTGCTCTTAGGAACCTTAAGTGCAGCAGAAATCTTTTTGTAACCTTGGCCAGATCTGTGCCTTGAAGCAAAAAAAGAGATGACTGCACTCCGATATAAATCAAAAATTGGAGTAAAATTTATTCCACATCAAACAAATAGGCAAAATGGAACAACACACTGTGGATGCAGGACACAAAGGCAGATGCGTTTCACGACTTAGGGATGTCGCTTACTCATTGCCAGCTCCATTCTGTGTGTGCAGCTACCACAGATAAACCCGTACAAGCAGCTGAAAACATTCAGGTTCATTAACTGATTGATTATCTGAATAGGTGTCGGCTACAGGTCTGTGGATTTAAAGTGCACAAACAGGATGGCCCCAAACGAAAACAAATACAAATTCAAATACACAATAATAGTGATATATGTACAAAAATACATCCATTTCAAAATATTCATTTAAGACAAAAAATGTGCATTTGTGTTGCAACACAAATGTGTTGCAAAACTCAGTATTAAAATACATGAATATAGTCGTGCTAAGTAAACCTGTATACAATGTATATGTATACTTATGTGAACTGTGAAGTATTCAGTGTATAAAAGAATTTAAATGGTGTGAGTATGTATCAACAGATCGATACTCGATCAGAAAGGTTTTCTAACCGATGTAAATAAATAAATCCCCAATATAGTGATATAAGAAAACGAAGTACGTGTACCCTGTTGAAACATGTGAAAAACATGTGAAAAATATATGGTACTAGATAGACTTCGTACATGAAAACAGTTTAAAGTGAAAAATTGTTGAAAAAGTATATTATATATATATATATTCAAAAGAGGAAAGATTATATATATTGAAAAATATATGTTAAAAAATATATATATTTCTATACATGTGATATTACATAATTAAATTTAAAAATAAATAAAAATAAAAATTGATATATGTGAAAAATATATGGAAATTTCATGAAATGTGTATAAGAAATAATTAAATAAATAAATAAATGTGTATATATAATGATTTAAAAATATCATGTTTTAAACTGATTAGATGTAAAATATGCACACACATATATATCATGTTCCAGTATTTCACAATTATGAAGACCACATAGAATATCTTGCGTGTTAACACAAGATATACTCTTTCAATTCTTACCACAAACAGTGTTTAAAACCATAATAAAGGAAAGAAAGAACTCACAGTATTACAATTGTTATTGGAGCTAATTAGCAACCCAGACATATATGGTTCTGTGAGAGGGGGAAGGGGATAGAGACAGGGGAAGGTTAGCCCATTAGATTAGATAGCTAGCTGCTATCCAATCCACTTAACCCATAATTGGATGGCCAAGAACCCCAGATATTTGAAATCGGTTTGTGTATGGGAAATAGTATGGAAAAACATCCAATTTAATCCAATTCTGGCAAAAACATAGATTCTAAATAGAACCACAAAATATATCGGTATATAGAAAATTTCTAAATATAACTAGTCAGATTATAGATTATGGATGAAAAAAGTCATAGTGTTTCTATATGCTCAATTGCTGAAAAATATATATTGAAAAAGCTACTATTTCCCATTCCACAAGGGGAAAAAAGGAAAAGATTATAAAATAATCTTCTTGGACGAACCTATATTGAAGTAGAAAACGGACTAGTTGGCTAATTTCACAGAAATTTCTACTGTTTTACAAGATTTTGTGGTGGAAGTTCTTGAGTATTTACTCACACATAATTATTTTTCCTTTGATGATGTCTTTTACCTCCAAAGAAGCGGGGCTGCGACGGGAGCCAAGTTCTCACCCTCCCTAGCCAATCTTTATATGGGTTGGTGGGAGAAGTCCCGCATCTTTGGAGGTAATAACCCATATAGGGAACTAACATTTTTATACTTTCGCTATATTGACGATCTACTGTTCATATGCCATAGATCCATTGACCTTGACACATTTGTGTGCTTTTTGAACAATAATAATTTAAATCTTACTTTTACTGATTTTTCCAACCCAGATAAAATAGAGTTTCTTGATGTGACCTTACAACATGAAGGTAATAAAGTCACTTCCACTTTATACAGAAAACCCCAGGCGGGTAACAGTTTACTGCATGCCAAGTCAGGACATCCTCTCCACACAATTAAAGGTATACCGGTAGGACAGTTCCTTAGACTTAGAAGAATTTGTAGTGACATCGATACCTTTAAGGAAGAATCGGTCCATCTGTATCAACGGTTTCTCCAGAGGGGATATCCCAGATGGATGCTGGACAGAGCATACCATCTGGCCCTCCAGAAGAACCGTACTGATTTATTATTTTCATTAGCAACTAATCAAATAGCGATAGATTATCAGTCTAATTCTAATAGCTCAAGGGTGCCAAAAGAAAACAAAAAATCATATAAAAAGAAAAATATCAAAAATAAAGACAAAAATATATTTTCTGTTACTTTAGCGCTTCCTTATAGCTTTGAATTTAATGAGATAAAACATATTATTAACCACTTGCCGACTGCGCACAGTATATTTACTGCGGCAGTCGGCCCCGGCCAGGCAGAGTAACATAGGTCTACGTCGCTCGCCTGTCACTCCTTCTAGAGCCAATAGCGGGCGTTCACGGAGGAGTGCGGGAGTGTGACTGGCGGACCCGATGTCCGCCGGTCACACTACGATCGCCGGTACAGCAAGAGAAAGACAGAGCGGCTTATGTAAAACAAGCCGCCTGTCAGTTCTCCCTGTGTAAAAATGAAGATCAGACGGTTCTACTATGTAGAACCGTTGATCTTTTTTTTTACACCAATAGGAATGTCCCACTACAGTTAGAAGCACGCCCCTAGGACACACTTAACCCCTCCCTGTCCAATAAAGTTAACCCCTTCCCTGCCAGTGTCATTTTTGCAGTAACAGTGCATATATATAGCACTGATTACTGCAGTAATGTCACTGGTACCCCCAAAAGTGTCAAAAATGTCAGTCAAGGGTCCGATCTGTCCGCCGCAATGTCGCAGTAACGCAAAAAAAAATCGCAGATCGCCGCCATTACTCGTTAACCACTTTACGACCAGTGCACGACGATCTACGTCGGCACTCAGCCCCGGCCAGGCAAACTGACGTAGGCCTACGTCAGCACTATTTGCCGGCCCTGTGCGCGCTCCCGCGCGTCCCCGCCGCCGCCGATGACTCGATTGGGTTCAGAACCGATCAGTCATCAGGTCCAGGCCAATCATTTTTGGTCTGGACCTGTTGATCGGTCCTGCCCAATCAGATCATCCTCTAAGCCTGTGAAATGTAAACACAGGCTTAGAGGAGATGTGCCCTCCCCCCACAACGGTCTTTTTGGATCCAGCGTGAGAGGAGAGCACATCTTACTGTGAGTATTGCACCAAGCACACCCACACACAGGTAGATAGGCACATTTCACCCCCGATCGCCCCCCCAATTAACCCCTACAGCACCTGACACAACACAAACTATATACAGCATATAGCAGTTACCTATATACCTGTATAAGTGTGATTTGTGAACAGGTGTAGCACTTGCGACCCCCCACCCCCCCTAATAAAGATTTAACCCACTGATCTCCCCTGACCCCCCCCTGATCACCGCCGTTAACCCCTACACCCTCTGTCACATCAGCACTAATACAAACGCAATATACGGTGTTATTGTATTTTTGTATTAGTGTCATTGTGATCAGAATTAGCGCAGACGACTAAGTTTGTGTCCCAAGAAGGTTTAGGGTCCCCGCCACCCGCCCAATAAAGATTTAAGCCCCTGACCCCCCCCCTGATCACCCCTACACCCCCTGCCATAACACACACCGTATACAGTATATAGCATTTTGCTATATACCCGTATAAGTGTGATTTGTGGTCAGGTCTAGCGCTTGCGACCCCCCTTTTTCCACTTGAATTACCCGCCACCCCCCCTAATAAAGATTTAAGCCCCTGATCCCCCTGATGCCCTCCTGATCACCGCTAGTTAACCCCTACACCCTCTGTCACATCAGCACTAATACAAACGTAATATACTGTGTTTTTGTATATTTGTATTAGTGTCATTGTGATCAGAATTAGCGCCGGCGACTAAGTTTGTGTCCCAAGGAGGTTTAGGGTCCCCGCCACCCGCCCAATAAAGATTTAATCCCCTGATCCCCTGCTGATCACCCCTACACCCCCTGCCACAACGCACACTGTATACAGTATATAGCATTTTCTATATACCCGTATAAGTGTGACTTGTGACCAGGTTTAGCGCTTGCCACCGTTCCTTTTATCCTTAGGATACCCGCCAGTCCCTTCCAATAAAGATTTAAACCCCTGATCCCCCCCTGATCACATCCCGTTAACCCCTACACCCTCTGTCACATTAGCACTAATACACACATAATATACTGTTTTTACTGTATTTTGTATTGGTGTCATTGTGACTTGAGGTTGCGCTAGCTAGCTAGTTTCTTTCCCAAAGGAGGTTTAGGGTCCCCGCCACCCCCCCCAGATCCCCGGCGCATAGTTTAGAAGTAACCCCTTGATTGCCACACACGCACGCACGCACCTACACTTCCATTTCTAGTATAGTGTTTGAACAGATCAATATCTGATCTGATCAGAACTATACTAGCGCCCCCATAGTTTAGGGTTCCCAAAACGCGGTGTTTGCACGATCAGTACTGATTCCGGCCAGCACCTGCGTTTAACCCTTTCACCCAGGCAAGTGTAGTAATCAATAGATTACTGTCACTTGCAAAAAAACACAAGACACAAAACCGCTGTGTTAGCAGAGTCAGGCCTGATCCCTGCTAGCATTAGCAGTTTTTTTTTGTAGCGCTTGAAATAATCTTCGACAACCAGGTGCTTTTATTACCTGTGAGTCGCATCACTGTACGGGTAAATTTAGTTACCAAAATGACCAAACGTTCGTACAGGGATGAAGAGCTTATCAGTTATATGCTGAGCGAGTCATCTGATAGCGAAGGGGAAGCTACAATGACCGAATTAGTGTCAGTATATGAACCTGATGACGGCAGCGGCTCCCTGACAGATAGCTCCGACGACAGATGGGTCCCTGTTAGACCCAGGCGTACCCGACCCCATTGTGAAGTTGTTGAGATGCAGGAATCGCAGGGTGCTCGTATGGAGCAGAGTGTGGGCACTAGTGCCGCTCATCCTTCTGGCGACCTGGCAAGCGCCAGCGGCCTAGTACAACCTGGACCTAGTACAACCAGCACTGCAGTAAGACCTGGTGACGTGGCGAGTCCCCTAAGTGCAGTTGAAGCTGGTGCGGTGGCTAGCACAAGTAGTGGCCCGCAGCCACCGCGTATTCGAAGACAGGCCCGTAGAGCCCATAGTGCCCTCCCTGATGCGCTGGCATTTCCTAATTGGCAACCCACTGATACTACAGCGCCAGTACTTCCCCCATTCACCGCCCAACCTGGAATCCACGTGGAGACAGCTGGTTTTACGCCCCTGAACTTTTTTGAGCTGTTCTTCACGGAAGATCTTTACAGATCTATTGTGGATCAATCAAATTTATATGCACAACAGTTCATCGCCGCCAACCCAAATTCACACCTTGCCAGACAATTCGGCTGGAAACCTATAACGGTTTCCGAATTTAAGATCTTTCTGGGCCTTTCCCTCCACATGGGCATAACTAAACAGAGTGAATTGCGGCTATATTGGTCCACTAGCCCAGTTCACCATATGCGCATGTACTCTGCCTCTATGTCCAGGACGAGATACGAGCAAATTCTGCGATTTATGCATTTCAGCGACAATGAAATCTGTCATCCTCGGGGAGACCCTGCATACGATCGGCTCCACAAAATTCGGCCCCTCATAGAACACTTCAATCAGCGGTTTGCAGCCTTGTTTACCCCCGAACAAGTTGTCTGCGTTGACGAGTCCCTGATTAAATTTACTGGCCGCCTTGCTATGAAACAGTACCTCCCCAGCAAGCGTGCCAAGTACGGGGTCAAACTGTATAAATTGTGTGACAGGGCCACAGGCTATACAGTTAGTTTCCGGGTCTATGAGGGAAAAGATAGCTGTGTGGAGCCCCCCAACTGCCCAGACTACATAGGGAGCAGCGGCAAGATAGTTTGGGACTTGGTGTCACCCTTATCCGGAAAGGGGTACCATTTGTACGTGGACAACTTTTACACAAGCGTGCCACTATTTAGTCACCTTCTCGATTTACAAATTGGCGCATGTGGCACCGTGCGACCTAATCGCCGGGGCTTCCCCCAACGGCTTGTAGATTCCCGTCTTAGTTGGGGGGCGAGAGCCTGCTTGAAAACGGACAAATTGCTTGCGGTGAAGTGGAAGGATACACGGGATGTTTATGTTCTGTCCTCCCTTCACCCAGACACGACGATCCAAATTCCTACGGCAACTGGCGTTATGGAGAAACCCCTCTGTGTCCACGAATATAACCTTAATATGGGAGGGGTGGACCTTAACGACTAGCTTTTGGCGCCGTATTTAGTTGCCCGTAAAGCCAGACGCTGGTACAAAAAAGTGTCTGTTTACCTATACCAATTGGCTATGCTGAACGCCTTTGTCCTATATAGGGCGTCAGGACGAACTGGATCTTTCCGGGAATTCCAGGAAGAGATCATCCTTGCCTACCTGTACCCAGGAGGCATGCCTGCCCAACTTCCCCTTCCAGATGCAGTGAGCCGGCTGCATGAGAGGCATTTTTCACATGTCCTCCCGAGTACCCCTACCCAAAGATGGCCCCAAAGAAGATGTCGTGTCTGTAGCAAGCGCGGATTTAGGCGTGACACCCGTTATTATTGTCCCAAATGTCCTGACCAACCTGGTCTCTGCATCGGGGAATGTTTCGAGCGCTACCATACACTAGTGGATTATTAGCGTAGGGTACAGCACGACACAGTGTAGGGCACATAAACACAGGGTCTCGAAGGATGTTGGATGTCCATCGACATTTTGAGAGACCCAAGCTGGAAGAGAAGTTCGCAGAAGATCGCAGTCCCTCCCAAATCAAGAAATAAAGGAACAGTTAGAAAGAAAAATAAAAGGATCCAAAAACTGTTGTGGTGTCAGTAATTTTATATGTCCTTCTACTCCTTCCTACTATACTTTTTTCAATGTCCTTTGTTTGTTTTTTCATTCTTTTGTGACCTGTTTCTCTTGTAGGTACTCGTCAGCTACCACGCATTGATTTTATATATTCTGACACAAACAGCGTTTGCGCTCAGCATATATGGATACCTTTGCTGATAGCAGCTGTGGTGATTTTCTGATTTCAGCACTGCAGTTAAAATCCTATTTTGGTATACGTGGATAGCGCCGTGTATACCCATCATTAAATTCAGTGGGTGGTTGTTTGGGCGGTTAATGATGAGTAATACTACGCATTATTCCTGTGCTGATTTCTGATAGGTTCTCTTTTTTTCCGTTCAGCCCACAGGCTGCATGAAAAAAAAAAAACCTATATGCCAAACAAGGACCAGCAATGTACTGGTACGTTGCTGGACTTTGAGTGGTTATACCAGGATGATGCCTGCAGATTTAGGCATCATCTTGGTATCGTTTTTTACAGCCAGCGGTCGGCTTACATGTAAAAGCAATTCTAGCAGGTAATTGGCCGCTAGACTGCTTTTACATGCAGTGGGAGGGGCCTCCCCCCCCACCGCCGCCTTCCGCAGCCTTCCATGGTTTTTCTCTGGCTCTCCTGTCCCACCGGTTAACCCGAGAGTGCAGCCGGTGGTTCAATTATCTAACCATAGAGCTAATTGGAGATGAGAATGGCTCCAATCATCTCTATGGCCTAAGATGCCGGAGGCTACGAGCATTTTATGACTTCTGTTTCGCCAGAAATAAACAGGGCCATTGGAAAATTGGGAAAGTATTTTATCACACCAATTTTGGTGTGGTCAGATGCGTTAAGGTCAGAGGAGAGATCTAGAGTCTAAAAGACCCCAATTTTTTAAAAAAAGAGTACCTGTCACCACAGATTGCTATCATAGGGGATATTTAAATTCACTACTATCTTGCGGCATGTATGCGTTCCTTGATGAACCATTCGAGGGCGAATACTGCTGTGCAAGATGTGAGCAACTTGTTGCTCTGGTAGACCAGATCCTGGACCTACAGAACACAGTGGCAACACTGCGTGGCATCAACAACCTGGAAAGGAGCTTGGACATTACCTATCAGGCGCTGGTAGGGGCCAGCATAGAGGAGGGAGGAACAGAGGAGACGCAAGAAGCAGAGGTACGCAGCTGGGTGACTGTTAGGAAGGGTAGAGGGAGGAGAGCCAGGGAGGCCAATCCTGAGTTGGTACACCCTAACAAATCTGTCGAGTTGCAGGTTGAGGGGGATATCAGCTCAGGGGTGGCAGAGCTGGAGCATGCACCCTCCCCCAGCTGCCAGGGGAGGGACGGCTCCAGGAAGAGGGGGGGCCGTAACTCAGGAAAGGTTAGAAAGGTTGTGGTAGTTGGGGACTCAATTATCAAGAGGACAGAGAGGGAAATCTGTAAAAAAGATCTCGTGAACCGAACAGTTTGCTGTTTACCGGGCGCCCGAGTTCGGCACATCGCAGATCTGGCAGACAGATTGTTGTGCGGGGCTGGGGATGACCCAGCGGTCATGGTGCATGTGGGCACTAATGACAAAGTTAAAGGTAGGTGGAGGATCCTTAAGAACGATTTCAGGGACTTAGGTAATAGATTGAGGAAAAGGACCTCCAAGGTGGTTTTCTCTGAAATACTGCCTGTACCTCGAGCCACACAGGAGAGGCAGAAGGAGATTAGGGAACTTAACAAGTGGCTGAGGAATTGGTGTAGGAAGGAGGGGTTTGGGTTCCTGGAGAACTGGGCTGACTTCTCAGTCGGCTACCGGCTCTTTAGTAAGGATGGGCTGCACCTTAATGGGGACGGTACAGCTCTTTTGGGGAGAAAGATGGCCACCAAGTTGGAGGGGCTTTTAAACTAGGAGACGGGGGGGAGGGCTCAGAAGTAGAGTCAGTCAGGAGGAAGCAGAGGACTGAAGGCAGCTGTAGTGTCAGCAGCGACAGTAGGTCCACAAGGTCAATTGGCGGGTCTGTGCGGGAGAACCTCAGACCAAACAGGAATAAACATAACCGCCAATTGCGCTTAACTTCCTTAAAACTAAGAGGGGTATATGCTAATGCCAGGAGCCTAGCTAATAAAATGGATGAGTTGGAAATGTTAGTACATGAGGAGGACATAGACCTTGTGGGAATAACAGAGACTTGGTTCGACCCCTCACATGACTGGCTGGCCAATATCCAAGGGTATTCGGTGTACCGGAAGGACAGGGTAGGAAAAAGAGGGGGAGGGGTATGTCTCTATGTCAAGAACAATATAAAGGTGACAGAAAGGAGTGACATTACGGATGGGATGAGCATGGATTTAGAATCTGTGTGGGTTGAACTCCATAGGGAAGGAGAAAAGGGGAAAGTAATTGTGGGGGTTTGCTATAGGCCACCTAACCAAGGGGAGGAGGTAGAGCTGGAATTTTTAGCACTAATGGGTAAAGTGGCAAAATTGGGATCAGTCATCGTATTGGGGGACTTCAATTACCCCGACATTGACTGGGAAGAGGGGACTGCACACTCACAGAAGGCCCGCCTATTCACGGAAACCTTACTGGATAATTACATGTCACAGTTGGTGGATTCCCCCACCAGAGAAAACGCAGTCCTGGATCTATTGCTCACTAATGACCCAGACATAATCTCGGAGGTAGGAGTCCAGGACAACCTGGGCTCTAGCGATCACAGGATGATCACATTTAGTGTAAATAACAACATAACAAGACAAGTGGGGAACATAAGAACCCTAAACTTCAGAAGGGCAAACTTTCCAAAATTGTACTCAATGATGGAAAAGGTAAACTGGGACCAAACCCTGGGATCCCTGACCACAGAGGAAAAATGGGAATGCTTTAGGAACATATTAGGCAAAGGCATCTTGCAGTGCATTCCTATGGGAAATAAATTTAGAAGAGACAAAGCCAAACCTGGCTGGCTAAACTGTAGCGTCATAAAACTTATTAGGGGGAAAAAATTGGCCTTCAAGAAGTATAAATCAGAGGGCACAGTATCGGCTTTCGAGCAATACAAGGAGGCAAATAAGAAAAGTAAACAAGAAATCAAGATGGCTAAAATCAACTTTGAGAGACAAATAGCGGAGGATAGTAAAAAAAACCCAAAGAAATTCTTTAAATATATCAACAGCAAAAAAACTAAGGCAGAGCATATTGCACACATAATTAACAATGATGGGAGGATGGTTACAGAGGACACTGAAAAAGCAACCGTGCTAAATGCTTTTTTCTCGTCAGTCTTTACACAGGAAAAGGAGGGGTACACTGACCATGACTGTATGGTTAGTAGTAATAAACAGGACTTGCCACCATGGCTAACAGAGGGGGAAATCAGGGAAAGGCTGGATAAACTTAACACAAACAAATCGCCAGGACCGGATGGCATACATCCGAGAGTACTCAAGGAACTCAGTAAAGTTATATCGAGACCACTGTTCCTGATCTTTGCTGACAGTATTAGGACAGGAGATGTACCAGGGGATTGGAAGAAAGCTAACGTGATTCCAATATTCAAAAAGGGCCAGAGGCATATCCCGGGAAATTATAGGCCTGTCAGTTTGACATCAGTAGTATGTAAACTTCTGGAGGGGATGATAAGGGACTATATTGTAGAGTTTGCTAAGGACAACAACATCATCAGCAGTAATCAGCACGGGTTTACAAATGGGCGTTCTTGTCAAACCAATCTCCTTACATTCTACGAGGAGGTGAGCTGTGAGCTAGATAGGGGGAGACCAGTGGATGTGGTGTACTTGGATTTCGCTAAGGCGTTTGATACAGTTCCCCACAAGCGCTTAATTTATAAAATAAGGTCTGCAGGTATCGATAGCAGGGTTTGCTCTTGGATACAGAACTGGCTAAAAAGGCGGGTCCAAAGGGTAGTAATAAACAGCGCATACTCAGACTGGTCTGAGGTGGTAAGCGGGGTCCCCCAAGGCTCAGTCCTGGGACCAACCTTGTTCAATTTATTCATAAACAACATTGAGGTCGGGATCAGTAGTTCGATATCAGTTTTTGCAGATGACACAAAATTGGGCAGGGCAATAACTTCACAACATGAAGCAGATATCCTGCAGAATGACCTGGACAAAATAACAGAGTGGGCAACGACATGGCAAATGAGGTTTAACGTGGAGAAGTGTAAGGTTTTGCACTTGGGGACTAAAAACATAAAATCACAATACACGTTAGGAGGGGAGCCCTTGGGGGAATCAAAAATGGAGAAGGATCTGGGAGTATTGGTTGATGATAGATTAGGAAACAGCATGCAATGTCAAGCGGCAGCTTCCAAAGCCAACAGAATATTAGCATGCATAAAGAAAGGGATGCATTCCAGAGATAAGACTATAATCCTTCCACTTTATAAAACTCTGGTCCGACCGCATCTGGAGTATTCCGTCCAGTTCTGGTCGCCAGTCCTCAGGAGGGATGTGTTGGAGCTGGAGAGAGTCCAGAGAAGGGCAACTAAACTAATTAGGGGATTGGAGGACCTTGACTATGAAGAGCGTCTACAATCGCTCGATTTATTCTCCCTGGAGAAGAGACGTCTGAGGGGGGACATGATAGCAATTTATAAATATCTTAATGGGGATCCCAGCTTAGAAAAAAAGCTGTTCATTCGAAGGGATTGCATGAGGACTCGAGGGCATACAATGCGATTAGAGGAGAAGCGTTTTAACCTCAGGCAACGCGGGGGGTTCTTTACTGTTAGGGCAACAAGATTGTGGAATTCTCTACCACTAGAGGTGGTTTCTGCGGGTAGTATGGTGGCTTTCAAAAGACTCTTAGACTTACATCTCAAGGATCAGAACATTCAGGGGTATGGGAGATGATTACAGCCACACATGCCTACACAGGTTGAACTGGATGGACTATTGTCTTTATTCAACCTCACCTACTATGTAACTATGTAACTATGATAACAATAAAAATGATTTAAAAAAAAAAATAAATAAAGGAAAGGTGTCAAAATAACATAAAAAAGCAAAAGAAAAAAAAAAAAAAATTGAGCCCCCCCCCCCCCTTACCCCCGGTGCTTGCGCGCAATGGCGCACGCAAGCGGTGGTCTAGTGTCATATGTATACCACAATTGCAGCATGCATGTGAGGTATCGCCACGATCGCCAGATCGAGTGCAGTAATTCTTGCAGTAGACCTCCTCTGTAAGTCTAAAGTGGTAACCTGTAGAGACTTTTAAAGGTTTTTAAAAATGTACATACGTTTTTGTCGCTGCGCAGGCATGCGCAATTTTTAAAGCATGTCATGTTAGGTGTCTATGAACTCGGCATAAGATCATCTTTTAAATTTTACCAAAAAAATTGGAATTATATAGTGTATTTGTGCAATAAATTAAAAAAAATGTATTTTTTTCGCAAAAATTGCGTTTGGAAAATCTGTGCGCAAATACCGTGTGACAAAAAAATTTGCAACATCCACCATTTTATTCTATAGGGCCTCTGCTTTAAAAAAATATATAATGTTTGGGGGTTCAAAGTAATTTTCTAGTAAAAAAAAAATATTTTTTCATGTAAACAAAAAGGCACAGAAAAGGCTTGGTTTTCAAGTGGTTAGAAGAGTGGGTGATGTGTGGATAAGATTGAGCATAAAATGCCGGGACTGTTCAAACACCCCCCTAATGACCCCTTTTTGAAAAGTAGACACCCAAAGCTTTTTTCTGAGAGGCATGGTGAGTCCATGGAGTATTTTATATTTTGCCACAAGTTTCGGGAAAATTTTTTTTTTTTTTTTTTGTTGTTTTTTTACAGAAAGTTGTCACTAAATGATATATTGCTCATGCATGCCATGGGAATATGTGAAATGACACCCCAAAATACATTCTTTTGCTTCTCCTGAGTACAGGGATACCACATGTGTGAGACTTTTTGGGAGCCTAGCTGTGTACGCGCCCCCGAAAACCAATCCACATCTTCAGGTTTTCTAATGGCGTAAATTGCTGATTTTACCCCTGACTACCTGTCACAGTTTCAGAGGCCCTGAAATTTCAAGATGGCACAAAACCCCCCAATTGACCCCATTTTGCAAAGTAGACACTCCAAACTACTGGCTGAGAAGTATGGTGAGTCCATGGAATAGTTTATATTTTGCCACAAGTTTCGGGGAAAAAAACTTTTTTTTGTTTTTTTTTATTTTTTTACACAAAGTTGTCAGTAAATGATATATTGCTCACACAGGCCATGGGTATATGTGAAATGACACCCCAAAATACATTCTGCTGCTTCTCCTGAGTACAATGATACCCCATGTGTGAGACTTTTTGCCAGTCTAGCCGCGTACAGGACCCGGAAAACCAATGCGCACCTTTAGGCTTTCTAAGGGCGTAAATTGTTGATCTCACTCCTTACTACCTATCACACTTTTGAAGTCCATAAAAAGCCAAGATTGCACAAACCCCCCCCCAAATGACCCCATTTTGCAAAGTAGACACTCCAATCTATTTGCTGAGAGGCATGGTGAGTATTTTGCAGCTCTATTTTTTTTTTGGAAAATGAAGAAAAAACAGGAAAATGCATTTTTTTTCCTCTTTTTTCAATTTCCAAAACTTTGTGACAAAAAGTGAGATCTGCAAAACACTCAACATGCCTCTCTGCAAATAGCTCAGGGTGTCTACTTTTCGAAAAGGGGTCATTTGGGGGGGGGGGGGGTTGTGCTGTCTTGGCATTTCATGGCCTCCAAAACTGTGATAGGTAGTCAGGAGTGAAATCAACAATTTACGCCCTTGGAAAGCCTGAAGGCGATGATTGGTTTTCGGGGTCCTGTACTCGGCTAGACTGCAAAAAAGTCTCACACATGGGGTATCCCTATACTCAGGAGAAGCAGCAGAATGTATTTTGGGGTGTCAGTTCACATATACCCATGGCATGTGTGAGCAATATATCATTTACTGACAACTTTGTGTAAAAAAAAAAAAAATATATATATATATATATATATATATATATATATATATATATATATATATATATATATATATATATATATATATATATTTCCCGGAACTTGTGGCAAAATATAAAATATTCCATGGACTCACCATGCCTCTCAGCAAATAGCTTGGGGTGTCTACTTTCCAAAATGGGGTCATTTGGGGGGGTTTTGTGCTATCTTGGAATTTTAGGGCCTCCGAAACTGTGATAGGTAGTCAGGAGTGAAATCAACAATTTACGCCCTTGGAAAGCCTGAAAGCGGGGACTGGTTTTCGGGGACCTGTACTCGGCTAGACTGCAAAAAAGTCTCACTTCACATATTTCATTTACTGACAACTTTGTGGAAAAAAAAAAAAAAAAAAAAAAATTATATATATATATATATATATATATATATATATATATATATATATATATATATATATATATATATATATATATATATATATATATATATGTATTTCCCGGAACTTGTGGCAGAATATAAAATATTCCATGGACTCACCATGCCTCTCAGCAAATAGCTTGGGGTGTCTACTTTCCAAAATGGGGTCATTTGGGGGGGTTTGTGCTATCTTGGAATTTTAGGGCCTCCGAAACTGACAGGTAGTGCAGAGGTGACATGCACAATTTACGCCATTAGAAAACCTGGGAGTGTTGATTGGTTTTCGCGGTCCTGTACACAGCTAGGCTCCCAAAAAGTCTCACACATGGGGCATCCCCATACTCAGGAGAAGTGGCAGAATGTATTTTGGGGTGTAATTCCACATATACCCATGTCATGTGTGAGAATTTTATCTTTTAGTGACAACGTTGTGTAAAAAAAAAAAAATAAAAGAAAAAAATAGTAATATTCCCAAAACTTGTGGTAAAATATAAAATATTCCATGGACTGACCATGCCTCTCAGCAAACAGCTTGGGGTGTCTACTTTCCAAAATGGGGTCATTTGGGGGGGTTTTGTGGTATCTTGACATTTCAGGGCCTCCTAAACCGTTAGAGGTAGTGAGAAAATGCAATGAAAAATGTACGCCCTTTGAAATTCTGATGGTGGGGATTTGTTTTTGTGGTCCCGTACACAGCTAGGCTCCCAAAAAGTCCCACATATGTGGTATCCCTGTACTCAGGAGAAGCAGCAGAATATATTTTGGGGTGTAATTACACATATACCCATGGCATGTGTGAGCAATATATCATTTCAATGACAACTTTGTGTAAAAAAAAAAAAAAAAAAAAAAATTTTTAGTCATTTTTCAAACACCTGTGACAAAAAAATGAAATATTCAATGAGCTCAACATGCCTCTCAGAACATTCCTTAGGATGTCTACTTTCCAAAAAGTGGTAGTTTGGGGGGGTTTTGTACTGCCCTGCCATTTTAGCACTTCATGAAATGAGATAGGCAGTCAAAAATTAAAGCTGCGTAAATTTCTGTATTTACACCATAGTTTGTAGACGCTATAACTTTTGCGCAAACCAAAAAAAATACTCTCATTGAATTTTTTTTTGTCAAAGACATGTAGCTAAACATATTTTGGCCAAAAAAAAAATACATAAATTGAGTATATTGGATATTTTTTAAAAGACAAAGTTGAAAATGTCATTTTTTTTGCAAAATTTTCGCTCTTTTTTTATTAATATCGCAAAAAATAAAAAGCGCAGAGGTGATCAAATACCACCAAAAGAAAGCTCTGTTTGTGGGAAAAAAAGGACGTAAATTTCGTTTGGGTACCACATTGCATGACCGCACAATTGTCAGTTAAAGTCACGCAGTGCCGAGTCGTAAAATACCCCCTGGTCGGAATGGGGGTAAAATCTTCCGGGGCTTAAGTGGTTAAAAAAAAAAACACCAAAAATGACAAAAATCTCTCCCTTTGTTAGTAAACGCGATAACTTTTGCGCAAACCAATCAAAATACGCTTTTTGCGATTTTTTTTACCAAACATAGGTAGCGTAAAACAAATTGGCCGAAAATGTTAAAAAATTTTGATTTTCACATTTTTTGGGGGGGAATTTCATATAAAAAAAAGTGAAAAATATTGTTATTTTTGCAAAAATTACGCTCTTTGTTTATAGCGCATGATCAAAAAATCGCACAGGTGATCAAATACCACCAAAAGAAAGCTCTGTTTGTGGGAAAAAAAGGACGTGAAATTCGTTTAGGTACAGCGTCGCACGACCGCGCAATTGTCCGTTAAAGTCATGCAGTAAAAAAATCGCAAAAAACCCCCTGGTCTTTTAGCAGGAAAATCCTCCGGTGGTAAAGTGGTTAAGAAACATCTGCCAATTTTACATGTAGATCACATATGCGATAACATCTTAAACAAGGGTGTGAACATTGTAGCAAAGAGAGCGGTTACACTGGGAAATACATTGTCTCCCAGCCTCTTTTCTACAAAAACCACCTCTTCATCATCGACATGGTTACATTGTAAGGGCAATTTCAAATGTGGAATGCAGGACTGTGTCACCTGTCCCCACATTTTGAAAAGCCCGAATTTTCAGTCTTCAAGTAGTGGGAGGAATTTTAAACTGAATAAATTCTTTAATTGTAACACAGAATATGTTATATATTTGATCACCTGCAAAGGCTGTTTGAAACAGTACGTAGGTAGAACTACTAGGAAACAAAGACAGGTTCAGGGAGCATTTAAGCGATATTCGATGTGTAAAATCAACAAATGTGGCCTGTCACTTTAATGACTTTCATGGAGGTGACACTTCACTAGTAATGATTCAAATCATAGAAAAAGTTTTAAAACCCAAGAGAGGAGGAGATTTATTCCAGATCCTCTGTAAAAGGGAGGTTTTCTGGATATTTATGCTCCGTACACGAATACCCGAAGGCTTGAACTTCGAGTGGGACGTGACACATTTTTACACATAGCATTAAAAGATATATACGTTCCATCTATATATATGTTAAAACAAGCATCCATATTACACTGATATGACTGATAGGTGACATTTAAAGCCAATATTTACTGAAGAAATCTCAAAAATGTGGTTATGTTTAGACATGTGGTATATATATATATATCTATATGTGTATGCATACAAATTAAGTGGCCATATCCCATGTCCTTTATATTCTTTGTATCCATTTTTAAAGCATATAGCTTCAATGAGCCATCCATACAAGGAAAGTTGCTGTGCAAATATACATGATAGGCTTATATCGTATAGACATGTTCTTCATTGAAATAAATTTAATGCATAATTGAATATATATATTTTCAATACAATTAGCCAACTAGTCTGTTTTCTACTTCAATATAGGTTCGTCCAAGAAGATTATTTTATAATCTTTTCCTTTTTTCCCCTTGTGGAATGGGAAATAGTAGCTTTTTCAATATATATTTTTCAGCAATTGAGCATATAGAAACACTGACTTTTTTCATCCATAATCTATAATCTGACTAGTTATATTTAGAAATTTTCTATATACCGATATATTTTGTGGTTCTATTTAGAATCTATGTTTTTGCCAGAATTGGATTAAATTGGATGTTTTTCCATACTATTTCCCATACACAAACCGATTTCAAATATCTGGGGTTCTTGGCCATCCAATTATGGGTTAAGTGGATTGGATAGCAGCTAGCCATCTAATCTAATGGGCTAACCTTCCCCTGTCTCTATCCCCTTCCCCCTCTCACAGAACCATATATGTCTGGGTTGCTAATTAGCTCCAATAACAATTGTAATACTGTGAGTTCTTTCTTTCCTTTATTATGGTTTTAAACACTGTTTGTGGTAAGAATTGAAAGAGTATATCTTGTGTTAACACGCAAGATATTCTATGTGGTCTTCATAATTGTGAAATACTGGAACATGATATATATGTGTATGCATATTTTACATCTAATCAGTTTAAAACATGATATTTTGAAATCATTATTATATACACATTTATTTATTTAATTATTTCTTATACACATTTCATGAAATTTCCATATATTTTTCACATATATCAATTTTTATTTTTATTTATTTTTAAATTTAAATTTAATTATGTAATATCACATGTATAGAAATATATATATTTTTTAACATATATTTTTCAATATATATAATCTTTCCTCTTTTGAATATATATATATATACTTTTTCAACAATTTTTCACTTTAAACAGTGTTTTCATGTACGAAGTCTATCTAGTACCATATATTTTTCACATGTTTTTCACATGTTGTTTCAACAGGGTACACGTACTTCGTTTTCTTATATCACTATATTGGGGATTTATTTATTTACATCGGTTAGAAAACTTTTCTGATCGAGTATCGATCTGTTGATACATACTCACACCATTTAAATTCTTTTATACACTGAATACTTCACAGTTCACATAAGTATATATATATATATATTGTATACAGGTTAACTTAGCACGACTATATTCATGTATTTTAATACTGAGTTTTGTTCAACACAAATGCACATTTTTTGTCTTAAATGAATATTTTGAAATGGATGTATTTTTGTACATATATCACTATTATTGTGTATTTGAATTTGTATTTGTTTTCGTTTGGGGCCATCCTGTTTGTGCACTTTAAATCCACAGACCTGTAGCCGACACCTATTCAGATAATCAATCAGTTAATGAACCTGAATGTTTTCAGCTGCTTGTACGGGTTTATCTGTGGTAGCTGCACACACAGAATGGAGCTGGCAATGAGTAAGCGACATCCCTAAGTCGTGAAACGCGTCTGCCTTTGTGTCCTGCATCCACAGTGTGTTGTTCCAGTTTGCCTATTTGTTTGATGTGGAATAAATTTTACTCCAATTTTTGATTTATATCGGAGTGCGGTCATCTCTTTTTTGCTTCATGTGATTCCGGATTGACGGATCCGACCAGCACCTGACATCTAGCCCACCTGGAGCGGTCTTTTCCCAATTTGATTTCAGCAGATCTGTGCCTTGCCACAATTCTGTCTCTGAGCTCTTCAGGCAGTTCCTTTGACCTCATGATTCTCATTTGCTCTGACATGCATTGTGATCTGGAAGGTCTTCTATAGACAGGTGTGTGGCTTTCCTAATCAAGTCCAATCAGTATAATCAAACACAGCTGGACTCAAATGAAGGTGTAGAACCATCTCAAGGATGATCAGAAGAAATGGAAAGCACCTGAGTTAAATATATGAGTGTCACAGCAAAGGGTCTGAATACTTAGGACCATGTGATATTTCAGTTTTTCTTTTTTAATAAATCTGCAACAATGTCAACAATTCTGTGTTTTTCTGTCAGTATGGGGTGCTATGTGTACATTCATGAGGAAGAAGAATGAACCTAAATGATTTTAGCAAATGGCTGCAATATAACAAAGAGTGAAAAATTTAAGGGGGTCTGAATACTTTCCGTACCCACTGTATGGTGACGGTCCAAGCGGTGTTATATGGTTGGATATAATGGTTGCTTTACACCTGATCTTACTTGCATGAATCTGGTAAATAGATTGTGATTGCGGTGGTGGTTCTATTCACGCTTGAACATTCCATTCACTTGGGGATCCATAGAGAATTCCACCAACCCGGGAGAACATTCTAATTTATATATGTTTACAATCCACTTGCTATGTTTTAATTTATTTTTTACCTGAACATCCATCAATCCGTGTTCTTGGGTCGGATATCGTGGTGAGAGATCACCCCCAAAAGGTTCCATCTGGCTTGGTCAATCTGTGTTCAAGGCTAATTACACTGCTGCATCTGGTAAGCAGTATATACACATATTATTTGCACCTGTGGAGATCTTATCTGGACTTCATTTTATACTCAACTTTTATATTCAACTTTTTGGGACTTTATGGACTTTATATCATTTATGGTTCTTTTCACTTAGCGCAGCTTTTTTCACTTATATTTACCTGGGATGCTTGTGACATTTAAGTTGCTGCTACTTTTTTCTTGATATCTAGCGCAGTTTTTTTCTTTCTACTTCCACAGGTTTTAAGGAGCCCAACCAGGAACAACAACTGGGGCTCACCAACCGGAAAAAAAAAAAAAAAACACACCCTCAAGAGGCAGCAGCCTCCACAACAGCGGCCTGCAAAACTGCGGCCAAAAGCAGAATCTGCAGATGCCAGGATGGTCAACTTGTAAAAATTGGTGAACCTATGCACAGACGACAAGGTAGCCACCTTACACACCAGGACCACTGATGCCGGTTGAAGGAAGGCCCAGGAGGCACTAAGCGACCTTGTATAATGTGCCTTGACAGGGAAAGGAGGGACCTGACCCTTAATGGAATAGGCCTGCACCACCGTCTGACTGATCCATCTGGAAATAGTCACAGCAGACGCAGCCTGCCCCTTACGGGGTCCATCCTTAAGTAAAAATAAGGAATCTGACTTATAAATCATTTCGGTGGCAACCAGGTACACCCTGATGGCACAAACCACATCCAAGGAATGTAGGGCAATCTCTTTTGGACGCCTTGGCTTAGGACAGAGCAAACGCAACACAATGTCCTCATTCAAATGGAAGCCCAAGATGACCTTATGAAGGAATGACTGACAGGGATGGAGAACCGCAAAAGAAGTAGTGGAACCGCATTCAGGTGAATGAAAGCAATGAAGTTTCTTTATTCTTCAAAATCATAGGCAGACAGACAGTGTGGGGAACAGGTAATCCAAGGTTGACGCGTTTCACGGCACACACGGCCGCTTACTCATAACCATAGTGATGGATAACGGAGATCGGTTGGTATTAATAGACAAACAAACCATAGTTAATTGATGCGATTGCTCGCAGGTTTGTGTCATTAGCTTCATTTTCCTCAATGAGGAGCCGATTAATCCGTGATCTAACACCTGGGACCTTTGGAAGTACATATGAAGTTGCTTCGTAAAGAAGCACAACACAAAACACAACAATGTGAAACTTGAATAACAACACACTGATAAAAAATACAAAATACAAAGTAGAAATAAATGTTATGATAAAATCATGTTGGCGCAAGAAGTATCCAAATCTGCAAAATGCAAAAGAAGACAATATACAAAATTTGGACAATATGTGTATATATGTGTATCAATCCTTTGTATTCTTTTGCACATATATTGAGCTTCAAAATATATTGCATATAGAATAAAAAGACCTTCATCATTCCCCAAATAGAAAACCATGAAGAAAAAAATATATATAAAGAAAAAAAAAAAAAAAAAATATATATATATATATATATATATATATATATATAACATCTATTTCTACTTTGTATTTTTTATCAGTGTGTTGTTATTCAAGTTTCACATTGTTGTGTTTTGTGTTGTGCTTCTTTACAAAGCAACTTCATATGTACTTTCAAAGGTCCCAGGTGTTAGATCACGGATTAATCGGCTCCTTATTGAGGAAAATGAAGCTAATGACACAAACCTGCGAGCAATCGCATCAATTAACTATGGTTTGTTTGTCTATTAATACCAACCGATCTCCGTTATCCATCACTATGGTTATGAGTAAGCGGCCGTGTGTGCCGTGAAACGCGTCAACCTTGGATTACCTGTTCCCCACACTGTCTGTCTGCCTATGATTTTGAAGAATAAAGAAACTTCATTGCTTTCATTCACCTGAGTGCGGCTCCACTACTTCTTTTGCATCAATCCGGATGACGGGTTTTACCAGCACCAGGTTGGACTGACACACCTGAGCGGCTTTCCTTTCCCAAATTATCAGGGATGGAGAACCACCTTGTCCCTGTGAACCACCATATAAGGTGACCGACAGAACGCAGCCAATTCAGAAACCCTGCGTGCCAAAGTAATGGTCACCAAGAAGGCCACCTTCTGTGGGAGCCAGTAAGGGAATCTAGCGAATATGCTCAAAAGGTGATTTTTGAAGAACAGAAATGCCAAATTCTGGGGGTTGGTTGATCCTTATCTACCTATTGGATAGTGTGACTTATACCCTTGAAAAAGGCTCCAGGATCGAGCCGAAACGCGTTGGGACGCAAAAAGAGGAAAACTCTCTAAACACAATAGAGAAGCTTCCTATTTTATCAAGTCACAATCTTCACACTCTGTCACCATTTCATTATCTTTATCACCCTCTTCACTTAGGGGTCTACAACCCCTCACCTTACCACTGTGTACTGTATATATAATGTTTTTCATACAGTAAACAATCTTATTTTTATTATTATTACTACTTTGTATTATTCATTACTCTTTGCACCTTGCCCATAAAGTCCCCCCAACCCTTAGGCCTGAGGTACCTAACCCCATAACAGAAATGCCAAATTAAGATCCCATGGAGGCACTAGGGACCTTACAGGAGGGGCAACATGGGGAACTCCTTCCACAAAAGTGTGAACCATGGTATGCGAGGCTAACAGGTTTTGGAAAAAAATTGCCAAAGCTGAAATCTGGCCCTTGATAATGCTTATCTGCACCCCCTTGTAGAAATTCCAGCAGATGTGATACCTAGAAGGCACGGGGGGGGGGGGAGAGACCCCGAGCCTCACACCAAGTAATATAGGCCTTCCAAACCCAATAAATCTTCCGGGAAGCACATCTTCTTGCTCTAACAGAGTAGGAATCACTGACTCCGACGATCCTCTATCCTTCAGTACCTTGCTTTCAGTAGCCAGGCTGTTAAAGCCAGGGACTATAAAGCAGATCGGGCTTTGACAACAACAGATATTCTCTGAGAGGAGAACCGCCAAGGAGCATCGGCGATTAGTCTCACTAATTCTGCGTACCAAGATCAACGGGAGCCACTAGGATCACTGGGATTCCTCCCACCTCGATCCTGCGCAGGAGTCTTGGCAGGAGCTGTAAGGGGGAGGCATAAATTAGACGATACTGATTTCAGGGGGCCAACAGAGCGTCTGTGGCGTCTGCCAAGGGGTCTCTAATTCTCGCAACGAACCTCTAAAACCTTTCTGTTGAGGCGAGAAGCCAGTAGGTCCACATCGGGGATCCCCGACCAGAGGCACAACTGTTGCAACACCTCCGGATGTAGGGACCATTCGCCCGGACTCAGAGCCTGCTGGATGAAGTAGTCCGCCTGCCAATTTTCCACCCCTGTAATGTGCACAGCACAGAGGGCTGGAACATGTCCTTCTGCCTATCTCAGGATGCCAGCCACTTCTTTGGCCGCAAGGTCACTCTTTGTGCCCCCTTATGACTGACACGTGCCACGGCCGAGGCGTTGTCCATTTGAGTCCTTACTGGACACCCCTGTAGACGATACGTCTACTGGGACAGAGAGACTGATCGCCTGGATTTCCAGGATGATGATTGGCAGAATGGACTCCTCCCGTGTCCAAAGCCCCTGGGCCGAGTGCATGCCCAAGGTACTCCCCACCCGGATAAACTGGCGTCCATGGATATCACCGTCCAGTATAAGGGAAGGAAGGATTTTCTCTGACAAAGCACCCGGGGAGCAGAGCCACCACAGCAAGGCGCCCCTCGTACCCTGGGTCAATCTGATCAGATTGTCCAGGGATCCATTATTTTTGTCCCAATTTGCCAGGATCTCCTTCTGCATAAGTCTGCTATGAAACTGAGCAAACGGAACTAGCTCAAATGTCAAAACCATCAACCACAGCACTTGCATGCAAGTCCTGAGAGAGAACCAATGGTTGGACAATAGAAGCTGAATCGCATGCTGCAACTTTTGCAGCTTCTCCTCCGAGATTGAATGCAGAGCAAAGATTGAATGCAGAGTCCGCCCCAGATAATCCAACCTGTTGGACGGAGTCAGAGCTAACTTATGAAAATTCAGCGTCCAGCCGAACTCTTGTAAAGTTCGCACAGTGATGTCCAGATCGTTCTGTAAAAACGGGATGCGAACCCGCTTGCAGAAGAAGGTCGTCCAGGTACCCCAGTACCACAATTCTGCTCCGAGTAAGGCGAGCACCGGGGCAGCACCTTTGTGAACACCCGAGGAGCTGATGCGAGACTAAAGGGTAACGCCAAGAATTGATAATGTTCTTCTCCCACAGCAAAGTGATGAAAATGTTGATACCCGCCATATATTGGGATATGACAATAGGCGTCCTTGATGTCGATGAAGGCCAAAAAATCACCTTGATGAAGGGAAGCCACTACTGTGCAAATGGACTCCATCTTGCATTTTTGAACCCTTGAACAAAGCGGTCCAAGGCTATGTGGTCAAAATTTTGACTAACCTTGCCCCTCCTTCCTGGGGACAGTGAAAAGGTTTGAAAAAAACCCCCGAAAATGTTCCAACTCTGGGACTGGTACAATGACCCCCTGCGATAGAAAATCTTGCACCGCCCCCATGAGGCCCTGTAACCGATCCGGGGACAGGTGCAGGTTGGAAGGGAAGAACCATGCCGGAGGTAACGGACCGCAACTCGATCTTGTAACTGAATCTGACCAATTTGTGAACCCATTTGTCTTGAATGAAGGAGGTCCAAGGATCCAGAAAGAAGGGAAGACGTCACCCCACTCATTGATTGGGCGAGGGCGTCCCTTCAGGCAGAAGAGCACTTTTCTGCGGGGCCAAAGGGACCTGCTTTTGACTTACCAACCTAGGGTCTCTGGGAACACCCCCCGAGAACAT
Source organism: Pelophylax lessonae (assembly GCF_965119305.1). NCBI lineage: Eukaryota > Metazoa > Chordata > Amphibia > Anura > Ranidae > Pelophylax > Pelophylax lessonae. Next base: position 134,585,583 of record NC_138773.1, read on the forward strand.
TCTTGTGGGCTGAGAACACTGGACCATGTTTGCGCAGAGGCTCTCTGCCCTTTGTGCTCTGTGGAAGCAGTGTGCTTTTACTACCAGTGAGACCTTTAATGATCTCTTCCATTGAAGCTCCGAACAGATGATCCATCACAAAAGGAAGATCAGTCAGCCCCTTTTTGGGAGCTTGGTCGGCAGACCAAACATTTAGCAAAATTAAGCAGCGGAGGGTCACCGCAGTCACAGACGCCCTGCAGACCAACGGAGCTGCATCCAGGGAGGCATCACCGATATACTGCAACCCCTGTATCAACTGGTCCATCAATTCTGCCAGCTCAGGGGGAGGTTGACCCCCTTCCAAATCCTGGCCCAAGATTCTAGCTCATTCCATTAAAGTCTGAGAGACCAAGGTAACAGCGAACACCGGCTTCAAAATTGAACCTGTCACAGTGAAAAGATGGCAGACCAAGGCCTCAGCCTTCCTGTCCGCAGGGTCTATAAAAGGACAGAGCATCCTCCACCGGTAACAAGATGACCTTATTCAGCCTGGAAACCTGTGAATCTACCACCAGTGGAACCGTCAGTTTCTTTAAGAGGGACTCCTCAAAGGCATACCTCTGAGCAAAACGCCTAGGTATCCCAAGCATGTGTTTCGGGGAACTGCACTGAATAGTGACAATCTCGTCAAAATCGGCACGAAACGGAAACACTTTAATCGCCTCGGACGTTCCAAACGTACCAAACTGCACCAGCGAAGCCGATGCAGCGCCAGTAGTGTCTTCCATCTTTAAAGTGTCCCACACCGATACCATCAGTGCCTCCAGAAGCACCCTTTCTTGCGCGGAAGACGTGGAAGAGAACTCATCTTTACTATCAGAGCCCTACAATTGCAGGGACGCAGACCCCGTGGGGTTGCTGGCATCCACGGCGGCCATGTCAGCCTCAGAATCTAAGGGCACAGAATGGGTAGGTGAGGGCAGAGGGTGCTTCTTTCCCTGTCTTTTCTGCAGGGCCAAATCCAGTTTTGATTACAATGACTGCAGGACCGCGGTCATGGCCGCCAGGGCTGACGTCGATTCGGAGGTTCCCGCAGCCTCTGAGAGTAGGTCCGGTGGTGACACTCACTTAACGTTCCAGTGAGCAACCTGGGACCATAAGATTTGCCAAACATTTTTGCACAAAAACGGCTGTATTTTGACCTACTACTTTAATCATGGCACTACAGGTCCTAGTTATTGCTACAGCAGGAAGGAGGACTGCATACACCCCCGGAGACTCACCACACCGCACAGAGTGAGAACCAGTAGCATCAGTCAGCCTACTCAATACTGTTCTGAAAATAAGTAAAATGGCCCTGTCACCACTAGAGGCCCCCGCTGCACAGAAAATGGCCGCCCATAGGACTTCTATGGGAGCCTTCACAAACATGGCTGCTGAGCACAATGTATGAGCTACAATAAAAATGGTGGTGTCACGCGGCGGGAGCGTGGCACACTAGACCCCAGGGCTAATTGCATGTATGTAATTGCAGGTATGCCCGCTTCCACCCAAAGTTTCCCAGAGGAGAAAACAAAAAAAAAAAAAAGGGGAACAAACTACTCACCACACCTTTGGAGACCACGCGGGCACTACTCCAGGCAGAACACCTTCCCATATTGGAATGGGGGGAGCTGCGGGCCAGGGACCTGGCCGTGTGCATCCTTGCGTGGTGTTCCACTCGCCGCCCAACCCTAGTCCAGTGGGGCTAGGTCTACCATGTCATGCTATAGTCTGCATGCCAGACTGGGGGGACCGTAAGGATCTAGAATATCCAGTACGTCACCCAGTCCGGTAGTGGATTGTAGTTCTCACAAGAACAACTTGATTGTAGAAGAAAAAAAAAAAACAGAAAAAAAAAGTGGCATTTAAATTTAGAAAAAAAAAAAAACTAGGACCAAAGATCCCAGCAAGGAGCTAGGTCCTTACTCCTGACTAGGCAGAAAAAAAACTGAGGTCCTAGAGCAGGAAGTGGGAGTATACCCCCTGGGACTGCCAGGGGCATAGTCAAAGCCTTGTTAACTTTTGTTAACCGTTATTCCGCCTAGTGTCCTACTCCTAGGAAGAGCGGCATACGGTCAATGAAGATATGAAACTGTGTCCGTCAATGAATGAAAGAGAAAAAAATATTGTTCTGGCATCCGCATCGCTGGATCCTGGGAAAGCTGATGATTTTTAATAAACACAAAAATGACTGGAAAGTTGCTGTAAATTGGTAACGCTAACTTGCAGAGATGTTGTAAGATTTCAAAATGTTATGCAATTAGCAAGTGTTTTCTCATACAAAGCTCTGGAATTCACAGGTGATATTTCTCTACTGACAGCCCATGCAGGGTAACAGGGAAATTCTGGTGGTTACAGTTTTCAGGATTCCCTATGAGAATAGTTTAACCTCTATGGACCGCCCACTGCAGTTTTACATCGGTACTTTGATAGCAGATAGCTGCCATAACCCCGGAATTTTTTTAAACAGCGGGTGGTCCTCTTTCACAAAAAGGTGGTCCCAGCAGCGGATTCGCTGCAGGAATTCCCTTTATGGGAGGCGGCAGGAGAGGTGTCACCCCACCCCGCTTCCTGGTCATTTTCCCCACATGCCGGAGCCGTCGGTAGCGGGGAAAACAATTCGGTCTGCTGTCTTCTTAGGCAGGAAATCGAGTGAGCACAAAATGGCCCCCACTCCACTCTATGGCCTTGGAGGAACAAAGCGACATCATACGTCGCTTCTTAGCAACGGCCTTAACCTCCTAGGCGGTAATCCCGAGCGTGACTCGGGGTTGAATTTTCATATCAAGAGCGGTAACCCGAGTCACGCTCGGGGTAGAGTTGCAGAGTGCCAGCGGAGCCTCCCTTGGCTCCCAGAAGCATTCCACTTACCTTGTCCCGGCGATCCAGCGATGTCCTTCGCTCCGATCGCCGGGTGACCTGCATCTGACTTCCTGGTTCCGTTCCCTGCGAGCAGAGGCGGCGCACGGGAGCGGAACTGGGCGGGAATTTTGAAAAGTGAAACTAAATAAAAGAGGTGATACAATGTAATCTGATAGGATTACACTGTATCACCACAGATCACCTCAGATCTGATATTACAGTGCCCCTCTCTTCAGTAAACGTGATTTGTGCCCAAAAAAAAAAATATATTATGGCATCAAAAAAGCGCCAATCTAAACCGCTTTTGGACCAGCTGAGTGACAGCAGCAGCGACAGCGACCCAGAGGTGCTTGCGGAAGTGAGCGATAGCGAGTCATGCGGTGATTTGTCGTCCGACACTGACACTGACACGGATCTGGCAAGTGAGAACGGCGATGACCCTGACCTCAGCGATGTGCGCACTTGGTGCGCTATTGATTGCGATGCGGACCAGGTAGCGCCCCCAAGATTCCCCTTCACCGGATCACCTGGGATGAAGGTAGATGTCGAGCGTGACAATCCTCTGGCCTACCTTCAATTATTTCTCACTGAGGAGGTAATTGAATTAATTGTCGCCGAGACGAATCGCTACCAACAGCAGCAATCCGCAACGCTGCATGCCAGGCTTTCCCGAAGCAGAAGGTGGGAACCGGTAACGAAAGAGGACATGTGGCTGTTTATGGGACTCCTCTTTCTTCAGGGGATGGTGGGGAAACCGTTCCAAAAATGGTACTGGACCACCAACAGGTTACTGGCCACACCGTTCTTTGGGACCGTGATGTCTGAGTATCGCTTCTCCCTGATTATGAAGTATTTGCACTTCACAAACAATGAGGAATTTGATGAGGCCACGCATCCTGCGCCCAAACTGAAAAAGATCTGGGAGGTATGGCAACTTATTGTGGGAAATTTCCAGCGGACCTACGTGCCAGAAAGGGACATCAGCGTGGATGAGAGTTTGATGGCCTACAAAGGTCGCCTAAGTTGGATTCAGTACATCGCATCAAAAAGAGCACGGTTTGGCATCAAATCATATATGCTCTGCGAGTCATCCACGGGGTACATATGGAATTCCGTAATTTACACCGGCAAAGGCACTAAATTCAACCCGAGGTACAGCGACTATGGGATTGCCACATCATCCGTCCTGACACTTCTTGACCCCTTGCTGAACCAGGGATATTGTTTGACGACGGACAACTTCTATACCTCCCCGGAACTATATGATGTTTTGCTACAAAATAGAACCGACGCATATGGTACCGTTCGGCCTAACCGTCGAGACATGCCATCTTTTTTTGCCAAAAAAAAACTAAAAACCGGAGAAATGGTTGCCTGGCAGAAGGGAAAGGTGATGGCAATGAGATGGAGAGACAAGAAGGATGTGTGTCTTATGAGCACTGTTCACACTACCTCCACTGCCACGGTCCATACAAAACGTGGGACTGATGTGCTGAAACCACAGGTCGTAATTGACTATAACAAAACAATGGGAGGTGTGGACAGAGCCGATCAGGCCATGACCTTCTATCCCGCTGTACGAAAACAGCAAAAAAAATATTATAAAAAAATATTTAGACATCTTCTGGAACAATGGTATATGGTCTATGGAACGCTTACATCCTGCACAAAGCCAACAGTGAAAACCCTCTTGCTCATTCCGAGTTTGTCTGGAAGGTGGCTGAGCAGATTTTTGCAAAGTACCAGACACCATCAGGAGTTGAAAATAGACCTGGACGTCGCGCTGTTGACGTGGTCAACCCAGAGCGTCTGACCCGCCGTCACTTGCAGACTATATTCCGCCAACTGCAAAAAAGGCAGCACCAACCAGGATGTGTGTTGTCTGCTGCTCGAAACGCGATAGGAATGGAAAGAAAGTCCGAAAGGAAACTAGGTTCCTATGTCCTGACTGTGACGTTGGACTTTGTGTAGTTCCTTGTTTCAAGATTTATCACACGCAGCATTTGTATTGAATTTTCTTTCTTTGACAAATTTCCTTATTTACTGCATTATTGAATAAAATTACATTATTTATGAGATTATAATTCATGCGTTTGTGTTTCAAAATTTATCACATCTGGGATGTCTACTAGAGTCTTGTTTTGCTCAGGTTTAAGTCAGTAATTACTAAGAATTGTAGGCCTATAATACATAACACCAAATTTCCATGAAAATAATTGTACCGCTTTTGGTATGAACTTCCAGACATAATCATACCGCCAGGGAGGTTAAAGGTCCCATTATTTTCCATCATGAAAATTTTTTTTTCCCTGCTTTTTAGAGTAGATGTGTGATCTTTTTGACCCCATATCTCACATGAAAGAGGTCCTGTCCTGCTTATTTCTATTACAATGGATGTTTACATTCCTTTTAGTAGGAATAAAAGTAATCAAAAAAATTTTTTTTTTAAAGGAGAGAGTAAAAATAAAAAATAAAAGATAAAATAAATAGGAAAAAAATTAATCGGGAGAAGAAAAAACTGGATTTTTGACTTACCGTAAAATCCTTTTCTCTTAAGCTCATTGACAGACGCAGGACTGATATCTTGATATCCATAGGGTTATACTGCCCCTTACAGGAGTAGGACACTAGGCAGGAAAAAAGTTCTGGCCACACCTATGGGCAGTCCCAGGGGGTATATCCTCTATCTCCCTGCTATAGGATGTCAGTTATGTAACAAAGCAGTGTCAGAGACTCATACCAACCCAACTCAAAATAGAGAGGCGGGTACTGCGTCTGTCAATGAGCTTAAGAGAAAAGGATTTTACAGTAAGTCGCTTATTGACAGACGCAGGACTGATATCTTGATATCCGTAGGGATGTCCCAAAGCAGTGGCATAAATGAGGGGTGGGATAACAGAAATAAAATCCAATCCAGAAGGCCAACACAGAGCCAACCAGAAGAACAGAGGACTCATCAAAACAAGAAGATGAGACCCACCTGAAAAAACAAAACCCCAGAGGTAGACCAAAAGTCCCCTCAAACAGCAGCCTGCAAAACCTTGCGGCCAAAAGAGGCATCCGCCGATGCCAGCACATCAACCTTATAAAATTTAGAAAAGGTATGCACCGACGACCAGGTCCTGCAAACCTGAAGCACCGACGCCTGATGGCGGAAGGCCCAGGAAGCACTAAGAGCCCGAGTAGAGTGCGCCTTAACAGGAAATGGAGGAACCCGACCCTTAATAGAATAAGCCTGCACCACCGTCTGTCTGATCCATCTGGAGATAGTCGCGGCAGACGCAGGCAACCCCTTTCTAGGGCCATCCGTGATCACAAAAAGTGAATCAGCCTTACGAAAAGAGTCAGTAGTAGCCAAATACACCCTGATCGACCAAACCACATCCAAGGAGTGTAACGCAAACTCCCGAGGATGACTGGGCTTAGGACACAGGGAAGGTAACACAATATCCTCATTCAAGTGAAAGTCGGAAACCACCTTAGGAAGGAAGGATGGATTCGGATGAAGAACCACCTTATCCCTATGAACAACCAGATAGGGGGAACGACAGGACAACGCAGCCAGTTCCGACACCCTGCGTGCAGAAGTGATAGCCACCAAAAAGGCCACCTTCTGCCTTATACCTTCTACCAACACTAAATTAAGATCCCAGGGCGGCAAGGGCGCATGCACCAGAGGAGCCAGGTGCCGCACCCCCTGGATGAAATTCCGCACCAAAGAATGAGTAGCCAGCGGCCTCCGGAAGAAGATCGCCAATGCTGAAACCTGGCCCTTGATAGTGCTCAAGGCCAGCTTCCGCTCAACCCCCCGTTGCAGGAAGGCCAATATCCGAGCCACCGAGTAAGAATGTGGAGGAACCCCGAGGGACTCACACCACGCGATATAAGACTTCCATGTGCGATGATAGATCTTTCTGGAAGTCGCTTTCCTCGCTTTAATCAGAGTAGGAATAACTGAAACAGACAAACCCCTGTCCTTCAGCACCTGGCTCTCAACAGCCAAGCCGTCAAAGCCAGCGATCGTAAAGCAGGATGGAAGATCGGTCCCTGAGACAGCAGATCCTCCCTGAGAGAAAGTAGCCAAGGAGCGTCTGCGACCAGCCTGACCAAGTCGGCGTACCAGGCCCGACGAGCCCAGTCCAGAGCTACAAGGATGACTGGAATTCCCTCCGCCTCTATCCTGCGAAGAAGTTTCGGCAGCAACTTGAGAGGAGGAAAGGCATACAGCAGCCGATACTGCCCCCACGGAGCAACCAGCGCCACGCCCGGAATGTAAACTGCGGAAAGCACCGGAATGAACCGTTCCGCCCAACGAAGAATGCCGGCCGCTTCCACGGCCGCCAGAACACTCTTGGTGCCCCCTTGGTGATTGACATAAGCCACGGTCGTGGCATTGTCCAACTGAATCCGAACCGGGCAGCCCCGAAGATGCTCGGTCCAGTGAACCAGGCAAAACCTGATCGCTCTCAGTTCCAACACATTTATCGACAACCTGGATTCTTCCAGGGACCAGAGCCCCTGAGCAGATAGCCTGCCGAGAATCCATCCCCACCCAGATAGACTGGCATCCGTGGTGACAATCGTACAATAGATCGGAAGAGAGGACTTCCCCTGACTGATCATCGGCGACCGAAGTCACCAAACCAGAGATTCCCTGGTCCGCTCGCTCAGCAGGATCCGATTGTTCAAGGAATTGGGATTCCGGTTCCATTTGAGAAGAATCTCCTTTTGGAGGGTCCGCGTATGAAACTGAGCCTGCGGCCACTCAGAAAAGAGGAGGAGGTCGCCCAGGTAGCCCAGAACCAATATGCCCCGCTGCCGCAACAGCGCCAGACCTGGGGCCAAAACCTTTGGGAAAACCTTTGTGAAAACCCGGGGAGCAGAGGCGAGACCAAAGGGTAACGCCCCAAATTGATAGTGGTCCTCTCCCACAGCAAAGTGCAGAAACCGCTGGTGTCCTGCGTAAATGGGAACGTGAAGATAGGCATCCTTGATGTCTATGGACGCCAGAAAATCCCCCTGATGCATGGAGGCCACCACTGTGCGAATGGACTCCACTCCTTGTTGCATCAAGTCCTGCACTGCCCCCAACAGAGCCGTTAGGCGATCCGGGGACAGTCACATATTGGAAGGGAAGAACCGCGCCGGTGGAAGCGATCGAAACTTGATCTTGTATCCCGACCGTATGACCTCGTGAACCCATTTGTCTTGAATCCTGGAGCCACGGGTCCGGAAACCGGCGAAGACGCCCCCCCCCCACCCATATATTCAGGCTGAAGCGGTCTTATCCTCAGGTCTGGAAGGACCGTATTTTTGCTTACCAGACCAGGGTCTCTTGAAACCCCCCGGGGGGTTTTGGAGGGCTTCGCCTTGTCGCCCCCGACCCGGAGGAGCGAAAAAACTTCTTGTGAGCTGAAAAGGAAGGTCCCTGTCTGCGGCGAGGTTCCTTACCCTTATTAGCCTGTGGTAGAAAGGTGCTCTTGCCCCCAGTGAGATCCTTGATAATCTCATCCAAGGTAGCACCAAACAGGCGATCCCCCTGAAAAAGGAGATCAGTCAAGCCTTTTTTGGAAGCCTGATCCGCCGACCAGCACTTCAACCATAGCATGCGCCGGAGGACCACCGCCGAGATCGACACACGCCCCAGCAATGGAGCAGCGTCCAGTGTGGCATCACAAACAAACTGTAGCCCCTGCACCATTTGCTCCAGCAACTCCGCCACGGCAGGGGGGAGACTTCTCCCCTCCAGGTCATGGCGTAACAGCTTGGCCCATTCCGTCAACGTCTGTGAAATCAGAGCAATGGTAAACACTGGCCTCAAGGCCGACCCTGCCAGGGAAAATATGGAACGGGACACAGATTCCACCCTACGATCAACTGGATCCCGAAAGGACGGGGAATCCTCCAACGGGATAACAGTAGCCTTATTTAGTCTGGAAACTGGTGGATCCACCGGAGATGGCACCGTCCATTTTTTAAGGAGGGACTCTTCAAATGGGTAGCGCCTAGCAATCCGTTTGGGCATCCCAGGGGGTAGTTTTGGACGGACCCACTCCTTCTTAATGAGATCGTCAAAGCATTTGGGAAAGGGAAACACCTTAGCCACCCTGGAGGGCTTGCGAATGAGCTGCATCCGCAGGTGCAACCTCCAGTTTTAGGGTCTCCCGGACAGACACAATCAGTGCGTCCACCAGTGCCTTGTCTTGCGCTATGGCGGAGGCAGAAAGGTCATCCTCACTATCAGAGGAGATGGGGCGCGAGAGAGCAGCCCCAGAGGAGGAACCCGCAGCAGCGACTGGCTCAGGATCAGAATCTGAGGAATCAGACGAGACAGGGGTAGGCGGGGGTCGCTTTTTAGCCCCCCGTCCCTGACAGGCCAGCTCCACCCAGGACACAAATGACTCCAGAAAGAAAAGAAAAAGAGAGAGAGCGCTCTAAGTGCAGACAGTCTTTATTAATAACAAGGCATAGGTGATATAAACTCACTAGAAACCAAAGTCATCGAGCTGTGTCAAGTCATGGACATCAGGAATTCCTCTGGGAGGTGCCATCCACTCGTGTGCAGCAATTCAGAAGCTTGATCGCTGATCAGAGGAGAAAAGGAAGCCGGCTACCTCCTCCAGCAGTCGGCGGTCAGCGTCTAAGGCAGCGGCTGCGATGTGCGGTGGAAGCTGGAACGCGGCCTCGTCACCAGGGAATGTATGGTGTGTGGAATATGCACGGTATGCACGACGCGTTTCTGAGCTTGCGCTGGGTCACGTACGGCCCTGTGCGCTCTTTCTTCAGGTGCTGTGAAGCCGTGTTTATTCCAGGGAATATATATGGTGCACAATAAAGGATAATTGGACACAGCCCAGGAGAAAGGGAACCTGCTAGTGATTTAAAACGACATATAGACAGGCAATACTATATAAAACTGCAATTAATCACTACATTAATATAAAACATTAGCGGCACATATGTGGAGTCTGTTCAATCGATGAAATATGTGAAAAATAAAAAGACAATTGATCATCAATCTCATGCTTAGTAAAGAAAATAATTGAATAATAAAAATAGGATAAGATAAAACTAGGAGAACCCAGGCTAACCTAGGCTCACTGAGGACCCCTAGAGTTATATGGAAACAACAATACGTGAAATAAAATACATGAAAAAAAAAAAAAAAAAATTAATTATATGAATGATCGTGAAACCGCCATTAACAAGGATTTGATTGGGCATTAAAACCATTAAATAGAATAAAAATCACATAATAAAAAGACAGAAATCAGTATATTGCAAGTATACTTGTGGTCCCTATAATTTACTTATACATGGACCTAAGAGAAAAAAAACAACAAGATATTTTAATATATCTATAAAAGCATCAGAATGTAAAAATATAAATATATAAAAAATTATAAAATATTAGGAAAATATTATAAAAAATATTATAAAAAACTCAGGCTTAGGGCGCAACATTATAAGATGGTATGTACATCAAGCTCTTCATTTAACCCTCGAGGCGCGAGAGCATCCAATGTGTAAATCCAAAAGGTTTCTCGCATACACAATTTAGAAAAACGTTCACCTTCTGGTAATTCTTTGGGGATAGCTTCAATGACCCAGATTTTTAGACCCTCAGTAGATTTACCGTGGATTTCTAGAAAGTGTCGCGGGACGCTATGGAGATCACATCCCCCCTCAATGAGGCGGCGATGTTTCCCAAAGCGTTGTCTGACTGGTCTAATCGTGCGACCTACATAGAGCAGTTGGCACGGGCATATCAGACAGTACACCACGTATTCAGTTGAACAATTATAAAAATTTTTTCCAAGACATACGTTTTGTCGTTATGTGTAAAGTCTTTTTGGCCGTGTCGCACAAAATTGCACATTTTGCACAGCTTTTTTCGGCACGCATACATGCCTTTTAAAGGAATCATCCATGGCAAGCGGTTGGTAGTCTTAGTTCTCTTTAATTTGCTTGGCGCTATCTTATTTTTCAAAGTTGTAGCTCTCCTATATGTCACTTTAGGTTTGTCCAAAACTACGGAGTTCAGATAGGGATCTTGTTTTAGAATGTCCCAATGCTTCGCCAGAATTTTTTCCATTTTTCTATATTGGCAATGAAACCTGGTGACAAATATCTTCATTTTAACAGTTGCCATCATCCCCAATGGACAAAGAATATACCCAAGGGCCAATTTTGTCGACTTAGACAGAATTGCACTAGAGATTCGGACTATTTAGCTCAAAGTGAACATCTGAAGCAAAAATTCTCAGAAAAAGGGTACCCAGAAGATATAGTCAGTCAAGCCTTTGAGACTTATCTTCCAGGTAAACCCCCCAGTTCTAGGGTTACTACTGACCATCACCCGGTCCGATTTGTCACCAGGTTTCATTGCCAATATAGAAAAATGGAAAAAATTCTGGCGAAGCATTGGGACATTCTAAAACAAGATCCCTATCTGAACTCCGTAGTTTTGGACAAACCTAAAGTGACATATAGGAGAGCTACAACTTTGAAAAATAAGATAGCGCCAAGCAAATTAAAGAGAACTAAGACTACCAACCGCTTGCCATGGATGATTCCTTTAAAAGGCATGTATGCGTGCCGAAAAAAGCTGTGCAAAATGTGCAATTTTGTGCGACACGGCCAAAAAGACTTTACACATAACGACAAAACGTATGTCTTGGAAAATTTTTATAATTGTTCAACTGAATACGTGGTGTACTGTCTGATATGCCCGTGCCAACTGCTCTATGTAGGTCGCACGATTAGACCAGACAGACAACGCTTTGGGAAACATCGCCGCCTCATTGAGGGGGGATGTGATCTCCATAGCGTCCCGCGACACTTTCTAGAAATCCACGGTAAATCTACTGAGGGTCTAAAAATCTGGGTCATTGAAGCTATCCCCAAAGAATTACCAGAAGGTGAACGTTTTTCTAAATTGTGTATGCGAGAAACCTTTTGGATTTACACATTGGATGCTCTCGCGCCTCGAGGGTTAAATGAAGAGCTTGATGTACATACCATCTTATAATGTTGCGCCCTAAGCCTGAGTTTTTTATAATATTTTTTTATAATATTTTCCTAATATTTTATAATTTTTTATATATTTATATTTTTACATTCTGATGCTTTTATAGATATATTAAAATATCTTGTTGTTTTTTTTCTCTTAGGTCCATGTATAAGTAAATTATAGGGACCACAAGTATACTTGCAATATACTGATTTCTGTCTTTTTATTATGTGATTTTTATTCTATTTAATGGTTTTAATGCCCAATCAAATCCTTGTTAATGGCGGTTTCACGATCATTCATATATTTTTTTTTTTTTTTTTTTCATGTATTTTATTTCACGTATTGTTGTTTCCATATAACTCTAGGGGTCCTCAGTGAGCCTAGGTTAGCCTGGGTTCTCCTAGTTTTATCTTATCCTATTTTTATTATTCAATTATTTTCTTTACTAAGCATGAGATTGATGATCAATTGTCTTTTTATTTTTATTTTTCACATATTTCATCGATTGAACAGACTCCACATATGTGCCGCTAATGTTTTATATTAATGTAGTGATTAATTGCAGTTTTATATAGTATTGCCTGTCTATATGTCGTCTTAAATCACTAGCAGGTTCCCTTTCTCCTGGGCTGTGTCCAATTATCCTTTATTGTGCACCATATATATTCCCTGGAATAAACACGGCTTCACAGCACCTGAAGAAAGAGCGCGCAGGGCCGTACGTGACCCAGCGCAAGCTCAGAAACGCGTCGTGCATACCGTGCATATTCCACACACCATACATTCCCTGGTGACGAGGCCGCGTTCCAGCTTCCACCGCACATCGCAGCCGCTGCCTTAGACGCTGACCGCCGACTGCTGGAGGAGGTAGCCGGCTTCCTTTTCTCCTCTGATCAGCGATCAAGCTTCTGAATTGCTGCACACGAGTGGATGGCACCTCCCAGAGGAATTCCTGATGTCCATGACTTGACACAGCTCGATGACTTTGGTTTCTAGTGAGTTTATATCACCTATGCCTTGTTATTAATAAAGACTGTCTGCACTTAGAGCGCTCTCTCTCTTTTTCTTTTGTTTAGTTCAGAACTCCTCTTGTCTGTGGAGAGCAGCTCGGTGCCTTGGACATTTTTCATCAGGACTCTGTCATTCATCAATTTATGGTATTTTTTTCATCTCCGTTTTTTCATCTGCGTTTTTTCATCTGCGTTTTTTTTTTTTTTTGCAGTTTCTATTCCTCATGTTCTCTTCGCTTCCCCTCCCCCACCCGTTCTAACCCATTTACTCTTCATGTGCTGGAGGTTTTGTTAGCGCTCCTACATTGTTGTTGTTTTTTACAAATGACTCCAGGACCGCCGAAAGCGCATCAATGGTGAGTGGAGAATCGGAGGGCCCTGCGGCCACCTCGAGGGGATCAGGTGGGGACACATGTGCAGCAGGGTCCATGGCAACACCAGGGGAACCCGTCAGCAAAGTATGACAAAATTGAAAAAAAAAAAAAAACGTTTTTTTTTTGCAAAATGTCACCCAGCGCTACAGCGCCCCTCAATGAGACAGTGTGCCTTGAGAGCCCCGCAGAGAGAGAGACCCCCAAAAGGCTCACCACACGATGCACCAGAGTTCAAAAGGACTGCTCTCAGCATTGTCTACATGACTAGGAAGTCCTGTGGAGCGATCTTCCTGGGTCTAGGGAGGGGCTCCGCCCCCTCACACGCCCTCAGTAACTCCCACAGCTGCCCAGCTCTGCAAATAAAACGAGCTGGGTATACCAAGATGGCCGCCCCCATGAGCCACACGAGGGACTCCAAAAAAAAATGGCAGCCCCGCGCGCTGCGGTGGAAAAGGGGTCCCCACATCACTAACAGGCGTTCGATCGGCAGGTAGGCCCTGGGAAGCCAGGGAGGAAGCCCCCCGCACAACAGCCACCCGCACTGTCAGGACCCCCCCACCCCCCGCCCCCTTAGCGGCTTGCATGAACAGCTAGCCACCCCACACACACAAACACCCCCCCCCCCGTAGGGGGGAGGGAGGGAGGGGGGAGAGGGACACCACAGGAGGGGTGCACAGGGGAACAGGGGGGAACCCAGATTAGTGTGGGTCCGACCGTCCCAGGGAGGGGCCCGGGTCCCCCCCAGAGTCAGCCATGAGGAGAAGGGGGGAAGCATTTACTCACCATACCGGAACAGAGCGGGCACCACTCCAGACAAAACCCCTTGCCGCCCAGTAGGGGGGTGTAGGCCAAAGGAGACGGTGCGACTCAGCCGTTGACCGGTCGTATGCGACTTGGCGGGACATTTAACCCGCGGGCCAGTCCCCGTCCAGCGGGACTATGTCGCGGCCGACCCAGCGTGGAGCTGGATCTGCACGCGCTCGTAGGCTGGCTAGGGTGACTACTGGATCTCAGCATCCAGCCCGTCGCCCAGATCCGGCATAATTGCTTGAAGATCTCACAGAACAACTGGAGAAAAAAGCTAACTAAAAAAAGATCTAAAAAAAAACTTGCTAGGACCAGAGATCCCAGCAAGGAACTTAGGTCCTTACTCCTGACTAGGCAGAAAAAAACTTGACATCCTATAGCAGGGAGAGAGAGGATATACCCCCTGGGACTGCCCATAGGTGTGGCAAGAACCTTTTTCCTGCCTAGTGTCCTACTCCTGTAGGGGGCAGTATAACCATACGGATATCAAGATATCAGTCCTGCGTCTGTCAATGAGCGACAGAGAAATAAATAAAAAAATGTAAGCACCCTTTCCCTGTTAGCTCGTGTGCAGAAGCGAACGCATACACAAGTTGCGCCCACATATGTAAACCATGTTCAAACCACACGTGAGGTATCGCCACGATCGTTAGAGCAGGAGCAATAATTTGAACCCTAGACCTCCTCTAACTAAACTGGTAACTTGTAGAATGGGGATTTTTAAGTACCAATGTTTGTGGCCATTCCACGAGCGCCCGCAATTTTGTCATGACATGTTGGGTATCTATGTACTCGGCGTAACATTATCCTTCACATTATAGAAAAATGTTGGACTAACTTTACTGTTTTCTTATTTAATTCAGAAAAGTGTATTTTTTTCCAAAAAATTGCATTCGTAAGACCGCTGCGCAAATACGGTGTAATAAAAAATATTGCAACAATCTCCACTTTATTCTATAGGGTCTCTGCTAAAAAAAAAAAAAAAAATAATGATTATATATATATATATATATATATATATATATATATATATATATATATATACATATATACATATATATATATACATATATATATACATATATATATATATATATATATATATGAATCAAAAATAATCAGCGCAAGCCCACATTAAACAGAAAACATAAGAATCACTCAAAATTCTTGTGCACAAGGCTGCAAACAATCAGTGCCAAACACAAAAACACCTAACTTAAAAAAAAACTTAAAGAAAATAATATTGCTGCGCCAAGTCTTTCATTGGAGATAAATAAATATGTTTTGTGTCCAAAATATTATCACAATACCTCAGGCTCGGTTCACATATATGCGATGCGGGAAGGCTGCGAATTTGCAGCCTTTTCCCGCATCGCACACGCACCCCCGGCAGTTCACACTGTCATATGCGATACGCTGGGGGTGTCAATGTAATCTTAACGACACCCCCAGTTTGATCGCATATCGCAGTGCGATCGTGCAGTTCGCACAGGATCGGATCGCACAAGTGTGAACCGCTGTGCGATCCGATCCTGATGCGGCAGCAAAAATGCCTCCTGTGCGTGTTTGCTGCGGGTGCGATGCAAATTTAGCCATACAAACTGTATGGCTAAACTCGCACCGCACAGCTGATCGCATGTAATGTCGGAGCAGTGCGCTCCGACATTACATGCGAACCCCGCACACGCAGAAGTGGCTCAAAATCAGTCCATCAACTGTGATACTAAAGTGATAAATAAATATCTGAGCCGTGATTATAAAATCAATTATAATAATAATAGTCCCAATCCTCAGTGAAAATAGTGACTGAAAAAAAATCTTCATCCACAAACGTGATCAAAAGTGCTGCATGCTTCACTCCAGGTGCTCCTAGTGACAGATTAGCAGCTCACCTTAGGAACAGACTCCTGAGAGTCAATACACACTCTGGGATAATCACTGCAATCTGGATTGCCTTCCCATCACCGCCTCCTGATACTCCATCCAGGTTTAAATGGCATCGGTATGGAAAAATAAAAGCAAGATCTAGTGCTCTCTGATTTTAAGGCTATTTATTAATCATACATGATGAAATCGCACTTACATTTCAAAGCACTTCAGCAGTGCGGACTTATCATAGCATCAAACGCTGCCTGTGATCTCTGGGAATCGACGTGATGACGTGCAGGCTCCTCCCCCGTACGTGTTGCGTCATAGACTTCGTCAGCGGGGTGGGATATATATATATATATATATATATATATATATATATATATATATATATAGAATATATAAATGTTTGGGGGTTCTAAGTAATTTTCTAGCAAAAAAAAAACAACAACTGATTTCAACTTATAAACAAATGTCAGAAAAAGCCTGGTCTGGTTAACCACCAGCACACCCTCTCTCTGTTTCATAGAAATATAGAAAACCACCAGCACACCCTCTCTCGGTTTCATAGAAATATAAAAAAATGTATAGGATTACAGTATATAGTGAATGTAAAAGGATTGGGAAGGGCATTGTCAGTTTTTTTTTTTACAAATCCAAAAAAAACACAACCACTTAGTACAGCTACATTACATTTTATAATCTAGAAGTTTTTTTTCCTCCTTTCTGCTACTGTCTACTGCAAACACTCTGTTCCATCCAGTGCTGCTGGCCCTCTTCTGGTTTGAGCGACGCCCAACCTTATTCAACCCCACTTCTAGGAGCTCAGAAGAAAATGCTGGACAACATGAGTGTAATTTTCTGCAGCATTCAGAACTGTCAGCTGGCAGAGGAGAAAAAAAATATAGTACTATGAGGCTGGGCTTTGAGGAAACCTACTAGAAAAATCCTTCTGTATTTAAGTCTATTAAGAAATGCTGAAAATGGCTTTAAAATACGTAATTAGCTCAACCTTTGTTTATTTTATTGGCTAGAAAAATTCAAGCATGCATAATCCTCTAGCAGATGGTGAATCTGGATACATGCCACACTAAAAAAAAAGAAATCTGATGTAAACATGGTTGTAGATCACTGAACAAAACAGCTTGTCTTGTAGTGGCTGCAATTCATGCTTACATATTAGTCGTGGTAATAATCACCATACATTTATATAAATAATGCTTACACAAACGCGACACCCAAGCAAGCAACCCCAAGCGCTAAATGAGGATGGTAATACAAAATGTAGAGTACTTAAATAAATAACATCTAAAAGCGGAATAAAAATGTGAACAGCATAAATTGCATAATAATCCAGTAGCGCAAGGATGGTGGTAACCTCTCACCATCAATAAAATGTATATAAATGTATAGAAAAAAAAAACACTCATACAACAGACATAAATAGTCACTCAATAAAATCTGAATCCGAGTCCATAAAATTCCACCAAGACAGCAGAAGTTGTCACAAAAAGTCCACAGTTGCTACACACTCCTGGGATGATAGCAACATGTGCGGATGGAGTATTGGATCACCATAAATGCCACCACCGTGCTCAGAGGGGGAGAAGAAATGCAAACTCACCAACTCGACTGGCCTGTCTTGGTGGAATTTTATGGATTCGGATTCAGATTTTATTGAGTGACTATTTATGCCCGTTTTTTTTTTATATACATTTATATACATTTTATTGATGGTGAGAGGTTACCACCATCCTTGCGCTACTGGATTATTATGCAACTTATGCGGTTGACATTTGTATTCCGCTTTTACAATCACCATACATTGTCTCTGACTATAACTATATATAGCAATAATGACAATGTTGAAAATAGACCAAAGTCCATCCAGTTCAACCAATAGAAAAAAAAAATAATATAAATAGAATATAAATCCTCCATATAGAGCACCCTATACTCACAGTTGATTCAGAGGAAGGCAAAAAAGGAAGGCAAACAAGCCCTATAAATCATAACCCGATTTACTCAAGCAGGAGAACAAAAATTCATCTCACATTCCCCAAAGCAATAGTATATTCCGTGAATCAATTTCTGGTCTGTGCACTGCACAAATTAACAAAAAACAATTGGCAATGGAAATGTGGGGGACACATCTCAGCTGCATACATGTATCATGGTCATTTAAAGCTGAACTCTTGGACCTGTAAAAGGCCTCATGCAAATGGATGCATTGAGACATAAAATATAGTCCAGCATCAAGTCCCATAGGTTTTAAGCACCCATGGAGTTGCAGGTGACCTGTTAATCTGACCATAGAAGAGACTGCCTGTACACAGCAGTACTGGTGTATACAAACATTTTTTTTTTTTTTTTTTGCATCGTCGTAAACATGTGCATGCCTTGGTTATAAATACTTTAGTTAATCAATTGTATTCATAGTTAATCAATTGTATGCATAGATGAAAGTTAAGAATTTTTAACTTTTGTAGGTTTGGGTTGACATGGGGTCTTGGAGATAGGTAAGGGTTTTTTTTTTTGTTATGTTTTTCTACCCCTTCCATTATCACATGTAGTTAAATAAAAAAAAAAAAAAAACTACCCTGGTTGTACATCAAGGCCCTCATGCAAGAATGATTCTTAATACTGGTATAGTGAATGAGTTAGATATTCTTTGAAAATGGTCTTTAAAATCCGTACAAGAATGCTAAGAATTTGAGGATTTGAGGTTTACACAGTATCCTTGAGATTATGGAGAGTTTTTTTTCCCTGCTCCAGATTAATGCCCTCATGCAGGAATGATGCTTTAGACCAGGGGTATTGAATTAACATTCATGGAGGTCCGAATTGTAAAAAGAAAAAATTCCAGCAGAGGTCCAAATCGCATTTTTGTGCTATGACTCAGATTTTTTTTTTTTTTTTTTTATCCAAAATATTTTATTGAAAGAAATCAAAGTAAACTTACAGTACATCAGGCGATACAAAAACCTTTAAACATGAACAAGAGGAACAAGGGACGAGGTGAAATGAACAGACCAAGGCGTATCCGTACAGAGGAACATGTGAACATACATGATCGTTGTGGACCGTCTAGCGTAATCCACTTGAAACGGCGTCAGTACCTGTACGAAGGTGCAGGGCTGGAGGGAAATCCATGTAGTCAATAACTGTGATGGCCTCCATTGGATTAAGGGAAGCCGTGGGGAAAGTGTGAACAGAAGCGGCGGTGGTGCCCTCCGTGGCCCGACACCCCCAATGGGGAACTCCCTGCGTCCGGACACAGAGGGCAAACACCAATTAGGTGCGTAATCCACGCTGGGGTAGGTATTTCCAGGGATACCCACATGAAGAGTCAATGGAGGGGGGTGCGTTAGCCCTTGGGCTGATGTCGGTCTGATGGTGGGGAATGGGGGGGGGGGGGGGGGGGTTGGGTAATGAGGGGAAGAAGGGGACAGGGGAAGGGGGGTAGGGAGGAGGGGAGAGGGAAGAGCAAGAGGAGGGGAACGAGAGGTGGAGGCATGTCGAAGCTAAAGGGGGTAAAGGGGTCAGTTATGGAGATGCAAGCAGGTCTATGAGCAGCCCTGAAAACAGTTGCAAGGAGGGAGAAGGCCGAAGCACATAGCGTGTGGGATGCTACAGCGAGCATCTATTCAAGTAGTCTGAAAGTCAGGCAGGGTTGTGAAGTTTATCCAAGGAGCCCAGGTCGTGTAATATTTGCTATTGGCGTCCTTGGGCTGAGCGACAATATCCTCCAACTCCGCCACTCTCTTTACCATCCGCAGCCATTCCGCGGCTGTGGGGGGGGGGGGGGTAGATAGCCAGTGGCACGGCACACACATCCTGGAAGCATTGATAAGGTGTAAGGTGAGGTATTGCGCCGGGTAAAGTCGGGTGTGTAGGTGGTGATACAGGGGATGAGGGAGTGCACCTCCCTCCAGAATGGCTGGATGAGAGGGCATTCCCACCAAATATGCAGAAGAGATCCCCGATGTTGGCCACATCTCCAACAGGTAGGGGAGTTGGTCGCGGAAAATCTATGTAATAGTTCAGGGGTTCTATACCACTTAGCATAGAGTTTAAACCCAGTTTCTTGAGCAGGCACATTGAGGGATCCCTTATGCATATGGTAATAAATTTTAGTCCAGTCATCATCGGAGAGGCTCGCGCCAAGTTCGCCCTCCCAACGTGACCGGAGCGCTGCAGTGTGTGCGTGGGCAGTTGGGAAAAGCATGGTGTACAGGATTGAAACTAAGTGTTGATGCGGCCCTGGCGCATCGCATAGTCTTTCAAAGGCGGTAAGGGACCGGGTCCAGTCCACCGTCGACTGCATGCTGTTTAGGAAATGTCTGATTTGCAGGAAGCTATAAAATGTTCGGGTCTGTAAGAAAAAGGAGGCCCTTCAGGGATATACCCTTGATGTTCGGGTCGTTTTGAAGTTGGCGTAGCAGGGGTTCCAGGGTAAGGATGTAATGACTCAGATTCTTTACATCACTGCCCAGGTGTGCAGGCACAACAGCCCATTCATCTGAATTGACTGTTGTGCCCATGTTTTCTGCTGGGAAAAAGCCCTGGCACCTTTTTAAAAATGCAGCTGCATAGAAACTGCATGGTGCATTTGTACTACGCAAAGCAACTTGTATTTCAGTGCGTTTAACAGCCAGTGGTACCCCTGCACATTTTCTGTGCAGCACCTCATTTTGTGTGCAACTGCTTGTCCCCCTTCACATCTTCCTCACCACAGCACTGCCCCCTTCACATATCCTCACCACAGCACTGCCCCTCTCCATCCCCTGCACAGCACTGTCCCCCTTTACATCACCACCCCCCACACACAGCACTTGACATATCATCCCCGCAGCACTGCCCCTTCACGTCCCCCCCCCCCACAGCACTGTCCCCTCCACATCCCACCCACAGCACTTCCCCCTTCACAGCCCCCCCACAGCGCTGCCCCCTTAACATCCCCCCCCACACTCATCAGCTAAATGGCACAGTTGCGGTGGTCCAGATAGAGCAGTAGCTCGGGCTGGATGCAGGCCGCCGTTTAGTGATGCCCGCTTTAGACTAATAACATTTCCTTCATTAAGGTTGAATGAAAATGAGGGGCTTTTCCGGACATCACTGCCCCCTTTACATCCCTCCCACAGCAGTGCCCCCTTCACATCCACCCCCCACAGCACTGCATCCTTCACATCCACCCCCAAAGCACTGAATTCTTCACACCCCCCCACAGCACTGCCTCCTTTACATCCCCCCCACAGCACTGCCTCCATCACCCCCCCCCCCCCACAGCACTGCCTGCTTCACATCCACCCCCCCCCACAGCACTGCCTGCTTCACATCCACCCCCCCCCACAGCACTGCCTCCTTCACATCCCCCCCACAGAACTCCCCTCTTCACATCCCCCCACAGCACTGCCCCCTTCACATTCCCCCCCACAGCACTGCCCCCTTCACATCCCCCCCACAGCACGGCCCCCTTCACATTCCCCCCAATCATCAGCTAAATGGTGCAGTTGCGGTGGTCCAGATAGAGCAGTAGCTCGGTCTGGATGCGGGCCGCCATTTAGTGATGTCTGCTTTAAACTAATAGTGTTTCCTCCATTAAGGTTGAATAAAAATGAAGAGCTTTTCTGGACATATTGGACATCCCCCCCCACAGCACTGCCCCTTCACATCCTCCCACCCACAGCACTGCCTCCTTCACACACCCCCAACAGCACTGCCTCCTTCACATCCCCCCCCCACAGCACTGCCTCCTTCACATCCCCCCACAGCAATGCCCCCTTCACATCCCCCCCACAGCACTGCCCCCTTCACATCCCCCCCCCCACAGCACTGCCCCTTCACATACCCCCCCACAGCACTGCCCCTTCACATCCCCCCCACAGCACTGCCCCTTCACATACCCCCCCACAGCACTGCCCCCTTCACATCCCCCCCCACAGCACTGCCCCCTTCACATCCCCCCCACAGCACTGCCCCCTTCACATCCCCCCCACAGCACTGCCCCCTTCACATCCCCCCCACAGCACTGCCCCCTTCACATCCCCCCCACAGCACTGCCCCCTTCACACCCCCCCACAGCACTGCCCCCTTCACATCCCCCCCCACAGCACTGCCCCCTTCACATCCTCCCACCCACAGCACTGCCTCCTTCACACACCCCCAACAGCACTGCCTCCTTCACATCCCCCCCACAGCACTGCCTCCTTCACATCCCCCCCACAGCACTGCCTCCTTCACATCCCCCCAATGCACTGCCCCTTTCACATCCCCCCACAGCACTGCCCCCTTCACATCCCCCCCACAGCACTGCCCCCTACACATCCCCCCCCACAGAACTGCCCCCTTCACATCCCCCCCAGCACTGCCCCCTCCACATCCCCCCCCACAGCACTGCCCCCTTTACATCCCCCCCCCCACAGCACTGCCCCCTTTACATCCCCCCCAGCACTGCCCCTTCACATCCCCCCCCACAGCACTGCCCCCTTTACATCCCCCCCCCACAGCACTGCCCCCTTTACATCCCCCCCACAGCACTGCCCCCTTCACATCCCCCCCCACAGCACTGCCCCCTTCACATCCCCCCCCACAGCACTGCCCCCTTCACATCCCCCCCCACATCACTGCCCCCTTCACATCCCCCCCCACATCACTGCCCCTTCACACATCCCCCCCCACAGCACTGCCCCTTCACATCCCCCCACAGCACTGCCCCCTACACATCCCCCCCACAGCACTGCCCCCTTCACATCCCCCAACAGCACATCCCCCCACAGCACTGCCCCCTTCACATCCCCCCCACAGCACATCCCTCCCACAGCACTGCCCCCTTCACATCCCCCCCACAGCACTGCCCCCTTCACATCCCCCCCCACAGCACTGCCCCCTTCACATCCCCCCCACAGCACTGCCCCCTTCACACCCCCCCCCACAGCACTGCCCCCTTCACATCCCCCCCACAGCACTGCCCCCTTCACATCCCCCCCACAGCACTGCCCCCTTCACATCCCCCCCACAGCACTGCCCCCTTCACATCCCCCCCACAGCACTGCCCCCTACACATCCCCCCACAGCACTGCCCCCTACACATCCCCCCACAGCACTGCCCCCTTCACATCCCCCAACAGCACATGCCTCCCACAGCACTGCCCCCTTCACATCCCCCCCACAGCACATCCCTCCCACAGCACTGCCCCCTTCACATCCCCCCCACAGCACATCCCCCCACAGCACTGCCCCCTTCACATCCCCCCCACAGCACATCCCCCCCACAGCACTGCCCCCTTCACATCCCCCCTCAGCACTGCCCCCTTCACATCCCCCACACAGCACTGCCCCCTTCACATCCCCCCCACATCCCCCACACAGCACTGCCCCCTTCACATCCCCCCCACAGCACTGCCCCTTCACATCCCCCCACAGCACTGCCCCCTACACATCCCCCCCACAGCACTGCCCCCTTCACATCCCCCAACAGCACATCCCTCCCACAGCACTGCCCCCTTCACATCCCCCCTACAGCACATCCCCTCCACAGCACTGCCCCCTTCACATCCCCCCCACAGCACTGCCCCCTTCACATCCCCCCCACAGCACTGCCCCCCTTCACATCCCCCCCACAGCACTGCCCCCCTTCACATCCCCCAACAGCACATCCCTCCCACAGCACTGCCCCCTTCACATCCCCCCACAGCACATCCTTAATTTTATTATACCAAGTATGGGGTTAATTATCAAAAGAGGTATGTCTCTGACCTCACCAGTTTAGGTATAGAATATCCCATCCAATAGGGATAATGTTTCATCCCTCTGGGTTTAACTTCTGGTAATTTTTATAGCTCTTTGTTCTTACCATATAAAAGACCAACCCAGATGAGAGGGAGACACACATTACACTGCCCATCAGACAATATACTTACATCACACACACTATTACATTACTCAATAGACTCATCCAGACATACTCCATTTTGTCCATCATTCATCTGAAACTTTGAGGGACGCCAAAGGAAACTCCTCCCTCATTGGCATCCATCTTAGGACTCTGGTAACGATTTGAAGCTAGCGGCCATCTTAAGTGTGGTAATTATGCCTTGCTATGTTATTTGATTTTATTCAACAATTGTTTATTCCTTCCTTATATGTTTTATATTGCATATTTAAGGGTAATGAGATTACAATCCCAGCCGTATAAGCCATGGTAGATTTTACTCTAAAAAGCTGATTTTTGTTTTTATACATTTTTATTAATATCAGATTAAGTGCATTATTTGCAGTTTTAAGTCTTCCGTTTTGCATGGCTTATTCTCACTCATCTGCAGTGAAGTGACTCTTGGGCTACGCATTACGCAGACCATTGTAGTCTGTTTATATAGAACATTAATATATGGCTTATACTATACCTGGGAAGAAATGGTAATCTTGCTTTCATTTTGCTTTCACTTTGTTTTACTTTCACTTTCATTATTGAGCTAAACATCACATTGCATTGATTGTTTGAAGTTAGTATTTTTTTGTAGAGTTATCTTTTTGTGTCACTTCCTGTTTGATCATATATTGTGTTTGCATGTCTTGAGAATAAATATTTTTATATATATTCCACACTGTAGACTGTACTCACTAAGATTGGTATATGCTTTTAAAAGAAATTAATCAATTAAAAAGAATTCTCGACATTGATTTATGGCAATAGGTGAAGACTCTCCTTTTTCACAGATCTTTGCTTATTAACCATAGACACTGCTATATTCAGAGCAGTATAAATATTCTGACATAAATACGAGCGCAATATTTATTATTAAATATTCTTACAGCCCCCTTCACATCCCCCCCTACAGCACTGCCCCCTTCACATCCCCCCCTACAGCACTGCCCCCTTCACCCCCCCCCCACAGCACTGCCCCCTTCACATCCCCCCCCCCACAGCACTGCCCCCTTCACATCCCCCCTACAGCACTGCCCCCTTCACACCCCCCCCCACAGCACTGCCCCCTTCACACCCCCCTCCCACAGCACTGCCCCCTTCACACCCCCCCCACAGCACTGCCCCCTTCACATCCCCCCACAGCACTGCCCCCTTCACATCCCCCCCACAGCACTGCCCCCTTCACATCCCCCCCCACAGCACTGCCCCCTTCACACCCCCCCCACAGCAATGCCCCCTTCACATCCCCCCCCTTCACATCCCCCCACAAAAAAACAAAAAGGAGAAGCGCTCTAAGTGTAGACAGTTTAATAATACATAAGAAGCAATGTGTGTAGTAACTCACAAGACATAAGTGAAAGTCAGGCTGTGTAACATCATCAGATCTTTAAAGCATCCTCTGGGGGGAGGGAGGTGGTGATGTCCAATCCAAAGCGCCGTCCGTGGCTGAGTAGATGTTTAATGGGAGGAAAAAAAGCCGGCAGCCTCCCGCCTCAGTGTACGATGAGCGGTCAAATGGAAGTGACCGACGGCTGAAAGGTTCCGTGGATGGATGGACGCTCTCCCGTCACCAGGGGTGGGGAGTTCAAACAGCAAAGGAACGGCAGGCACGATGCGTTTCTGAGCATGCGCGGGGTCGATGTACCCGGTGCGCTCTTTCCTCAGGTGCTGGAGAGCCGTGGACTCTACAAGGTTTATATCTAGCTCAGTTAATTAGTGATTCACCGCAGCTGGAACAAAAGGGGAATGCCTCAGGATAAAAAGGATTTGGAACCAGAGCTGAAAGCAACCAGTTCATGGAAGGACAACAACTTTAAAATCAATTATACTTGAATGTACAGCATTAAAAACATAAACAATTAAAAGCATATGTTAAAGGTGGATTGTACTCGATTGGCTGGCCACAAATTCACATGTATGGGGCTGAAACAATAATTTCTCATAAGAATCAGATATATACCAAAAATGGATGTTAGGAGATAATCAGTGATAATATTCAAAGTTAGACAAATGAGCATGAACTGATCATGACTCCTAAACATGATAATAAAGATAAAATTACAAATATATATGTACATGAAAAATCATGACTTTAATGAAATTATGAATGTTTTAGAGGTGAAATACACTCTAAACCTATGGACACTAGGTATGTGGAAGGGGAAAAGGGGGACAAAAAAATTGTGATATTAATGTATTTATGACTAATAGTCCAAGAAGACATCATGTAACATAATAAATTATTATGACATGATGGAACATGCATCAAGCAGCACAATACACAAAAAGTATCGTAAAGGATCTATATAAATCTATAACAACCTATAAATGTAAGGTATGTAAAAAAAATATAAATATATAAAAATATAAAAATATATAAAAATATATATATATAAAAATGTGAATACATACATCTATGAGAAAACTATCTGGTTGAAAGGGTATAAACGGCTCAAATTAAAAGATCCATGTGTGTAGATGAATAAAGGGAAAAAGAAAACTAATAAAGGCGACATATCATACAAGGGACCCAAGTCTGTATGTGATTGTTGACAAATAGATATGTCAAAATGGAAGATGTATATATATATATAAGGTTATCAAAGCCAGGTATAACTATTTTCCCATCTATACGGAATGATTTGTTCTAATAAGTGACCTGAATCACGTATTTGAGGACACTTTTTATTTACAGATAAACGGGACAGCTATGGGAGCCAATTTTGCTCCGTCTTATGCAAATCTGACCATGGGTCTCTGGGAGTTAAGATACATCTGGCGGAATAACCCTTTTGCCCAGCACATTGTTTTCTTTGGGCGGTACATAGACGATATTATCGTCATTTGGGATGGCTCCGCCTCCCAAATTGACGATTTTGTCTCCCACTGCAACAATAACACCCTAGGCCTTTCCTTCACCTCCGTTTCGCATCCAGACTCCATGCCGTTTCTAGATTTGGAACTTGGACATGAGTCACATCATATATATGCCAAAAACTACAATAAACCCACCAGCGGAAACTCCTATCTTCATTACAATAGTTGCCATCACCCTCAATGGACAAATAATATACTCAAAGGTCAGTTCTGTCGATTGAGACAGAACTGCACTAGGGACCTGGATTATGTAGCCCAAAGCGAACATCTAAAGAAAAAATTTTCTGAAAAAGGCTACCCCGACGACTTGGTTAATTCAGCTTATGAAGCATATTTTCCAGGGAAACCCCCCAGCTTCAAAGCCAGAGATGAGCAACATCCGGTTCGTTTTATCACTAGGTTCCATTGCCATTACAAAAAAATGGAAAAAATTCTATCTAAACATTGGGGCATTTTAAAACAGGACCCTCATCTCAATTCTGTCATCTTAGAGAAACCAAAAGTGACATACAGGAGGGCCACTACTCTAAAAAACAAGATTGCGCCAAGCAAATTGAAAAACATCAAGGCTACCAATCACCTGCCCTGGATGATCCCTCTGAAAGGCATGTACGCATGCAAGAAAAAACTATGCAAAATGTGCACCTTTGTGAGACATGGCCAAAAAGACTTCACACATAATGGAAAAACCTATGTCTTGGATAACTTCTACAACTGCTCTACTGAGTATGTTGTCTATTGTTTAATATGCCCGTGTCAGTTTCTTTATGTGGGTCGCACCATCAGACCGGTAAGACAGCGGTTTGTAAAACACCACCGTCTCATTGAAGGTGGGAGTGACCTTCATAGTGTCCCGCAACACTTCTCAGAAGTCCATGGAAAATCGACTGAGGGACTTGAAATTTGGGTCATTGAATCCATTTCGAAAGATTTGCCAGAAGGAGAACGTTTTTCCAAATTATGTATGCGCGAAACCTTTTGGATATACACGCTAGACGTTCTCGCCCCTCGAGGATTGAACGAGGAACTAGATGTACACACTATTCTATAATTGAGGTTCCTTTCTTCCTCCTCTTCCTCTTTTGTCCCAAATAGCACAATAAGTTATTCTCTTCCCCCCCCCCCTTTTTTTGATAACCTTATATATATATATATATATATATATATATATATATATATATATATATATATATATATATATATATATATATATATATACACACACACACACATCTTCCATTTTGACATATCTATTTGTCAACAATCACATACAGACTTGGGTCCCTTGTATGATATGTCGCCTTTATTAGTTTTCTTTTTCCCTTTATCCATCTACACACATGGATCTTTTAATTTGAGCCGTTTATACCCTTTCAACCAGATAGTTTTCTCATAGATGTATGTATTCACATTTATATATATATATATATTTTTATATATTTTTATATATTTATATTTTTTTACATACCTTATATTTATAGGTTGTTATAGATTTATATAGATCCTTTACAATACTTTTTGTGTATTGTGCTGCTTGATGCATGTTCCATCATGTCATAATAATTTATTATGTTACATGATGTCTTCTTGGACTATTAGTCATAAATACATTAATATCACAATTTTTTTGTCCCCCTTTTCCACTTCCACATACCTAGTGTCCATAGGTTTAGAGTGTATTTCACCTTTAAAACATTCATAATTTCATTAAAGTCATGATTTTTCATGTACATATATATTTGTAATTTTATCTTTATTATCATGTTTAGGAGTCATGATCAGTTCATGCTCATTTGTCTAACTTTGAATATTATCACTGATTATCTCCTATCATCCATTTTTAGTATATATCTGATTCTTATGAGAAATTATTGTTTCAGCCCCATACATGTGAATTTGTGGCCAGCCAATCGAGTACAATCCACCTTTAACATATGCTTTTAATTGTTTATGTTTTTAATGCTGTACATTCAAGTATAATTGATTTTAAAGTTGTTGTCCTTCCATGAACTGGTTGCTTTCAGCTCTGGTTCCAAATCCTTTTTATCCCGAGGCATTCCCCTTTTGTTCCAGCTGCGGTGAATCACTAATTAACTGAGCTAGATATAAACCTTGTAGAGTCCACGGCTCTCCAGCACCTGAGGAAAGAGCGCGCAGGGTACATCGACCCCGCGCATGCTCAGAAACGCGTCGTGCCTGCCGTTCCTTTGCTGTTTGAACTCACCACCCCTGGTGACAGGAGAGCGTCCATCCATCCACGGAACCTTGCAGCCGTCGGTCACTTCCATCTGACCGCTCATCGTACACTGAGGCGGGAGGCTGCCGGCTTTTTTTCCCTCCCATTAAACATTCACATCCCCCACAGCACTGCCCCCTTCACATCCCCCCCACAGCACTGCCCCCTTCACATCCCCCCCCACAGCACTGCCCCCTTCACATCCCCCCCCACAGCACTGCCCCCTTCACATCCCCCCCACAGCACTGCCCCCTTCACATCACCCCCCCACAGCACTGCCCCCTTCACATCCCCCCCCACATCCCCCCCCACAGCACTGCCCCCTTCACATCCCCCCCACAGCACTGCCCCCTTCACATCCCCCCCCACAGCACTGCCCCCTTCACATCCCCCCCCACAGCACTGCCCCCTTCACATCCCCCACAGCACTGCCCCTTCACACCCCCCCACAGCACTGCCCCTTCACATCCCCCCCCACAGCACTGCCCCCTTCACATCCCCCCCACAGCACTGCCCCCTTCACATCCCCCCCCCACAGCACTGCCCCCTTCACATCCCCCCCCCCACAGCACTGCCCCCTTCACATCCCCCCCCACAGCACTGCCCCCTTCACATCCCCCACAGCACTGCCCCTTCACACCCCCCCACAGCACTGCCCCTTCACACACCCCCCCACAGCACTGCCCCTTCACATCCCCCACAGCACTGCCCCCTTCACATCCCCCACAGCACTGCCCCTTCACATCCCCCACAGCACTGCCCCTTCACCCCCCCCCACAGCACTGCCCCTTCACACCCCCCCCACAGCACTGCCCCCTTCACATCCCCCCCCACAGCACTGCCCCCTTCACACCCCCCCCCCACAGCACTGCCCCCTTCACACCCCCCCCCCACAGCACTGCCCCCTTCACACCCCCCCCACAGCACTGCCCCCTTCACATCCCCCCCCACAGCACTGCCCCTTCACACCCCCCCCACAGCACTGCCCCCTTCACACCCCCCCCACAGCACTGCCCCTTCACATCCCCCCCACAGCACTGCCCCTTCACATCCCCCCCACAGCACTGCCCCTTCACATCCCCCACAGCACTGCCCCTTCACATCCCCCACAGCACTGCCCCTTCACACCCCCCCCCACAGCACTGCCCCTTCACACCCCCCCCACAGCACTGCCCCTTCACACCCCCCCCCACAGCACTGCCCCTTCACATCCCCCCCACATCCCCCCCACAGCACTGCCCCCTTCACATCCCCCCCCACAGCACTGCCCCCTTCACATCCCCCCCACAGCACTGCCCCCTTCACATCCCCCCCAC
This sequence comes from Pelophylax lessonae, assembly GCF_965119305.1. NCBI lineage: Eukaryota > Metazoa > Chordata > Amphibia > Anura > Ranidae > Pelophylax > Pelophylax lessonae. The sequence continues at coordinate 134,615,901 of NC_138773.1, forward strand.
AGCACTGCCCCCTTCACACCCCCCCACAGCACTGCCCCCTTCACACCCCCCCACAGCACTGCCCCCTTCACATCCCCCCCACAGCACTGCCCCCTTCACACCCCCCCCCCACAGCACTGGCCCCTTCACATCCCCCCCCACAGCACTGCCCCCTTCACACCCCCCCACAGCACTGCCCCCTTCACACCCCCCCACAGCACTGCCCCCTTCACATCCCCCCCACAGCACTGCCCCCTTCACACCCCCCCCCCCACAGCACTGGCCCCTTCACATCCCCCCCACAGCACTGCCCCTTCACACCCCCCCCACAGCACTGCCCCCTTCACATCCCCCCCACAGCACTGCCCCTTCACACCCCCCCACAGCACTGCCCCTTCACATCCCCCCACAGCACTGCCCCTTCACACCCCCCCCCCACAGCACTGCCCCCTTCACATCCCCCAACAGCACATCCCTCCCACAGCACTGCCCCTTCACATCCCCCCACAGCACTGCCCCCTTCACATCCCCCCCTACAGCACTGCCCCCTTCACATCCCCCCCTACAGCACTGGCCCCTTCACATCCCCCCCTACAGCACTGCCCCCTTCACATCCCCCCCACAGCACTGCCCCCTTCACATCCCCCCACAGCACTGCCCCTTCACATCCCCCCCACAGCACTGCCCCTTCACATCCCCCCCACAGCACTGCCCCTTCACATCCCCCCACAGCACTGCCCCTTCACACCCCCCCCCACAGCACTGCCCCCTTCACATCCCCCAACAGCACATCCCTCCCACAGCACTGCCCCCTTCACATCCCCCCACAGCACTGCCCCTTCACATCCCCCCCACAGCACTGCCCCTTCACATCCCCCCACAGCACTGCCCCTTCACACCCCCCCCCACAGCACTGCCCCCTTCACATCCCCCAACAGCACATCCCTCCCACAGCACTGCCCCTTCACATCCCCCCACAGCACTGCCCCTTCACATCCCCCCACAGCACTGCCCCCTTCACATCCCCCCACAGCACTGCCCCTTCACATCCCCCCCACAGCACTGCCCCTTCACACCCCCCCCCCACAGCACTGCCCCCTTCACATCCCCCAACAGCACATCCCTCCCACAGCACTGCCCCTTCACATCCCCCCACAGCACTGCCCCTTCACATCCCCCCACAGCACTGCCCCCTTCACATCCCCCCCTACAGCACTGCCCCCTTCACATCCCCCCCTACAGCACTGCCCCCTTCACATCCCCCCCTACAGCACTGCCCCCTTCACATCCCCCCCACAGCACTGCCCCCTTCACATCCCCCCCTACAGCACTGCCCCCTTCACATCCCCCCCACAGCACTGCCCCCTTCACATCCCCCCCACAGCACTGCCCCCTTCACATACCCCCCCCCACAGCACTGCCCCCTTCACATCCCCCCCACAGCACTGCCCCCTTCACATCCCCCCCTACAGCACTGCCCCCTTCACATCCCCCCCTACAGCACTGCCCCCTTCACATCCCCCCCTACAGCACTGCCCCCTTCACATCCCCTCCACAGCACTGCCCCCTTCACATACCCCCCCACAGCACTGCCCCCTTCACATCCCCCCCACAGCACTGCCCCCTTCACATCTCCCCAAAGCACTGCCCCCTAAACATCCCCCCCACAGCACTGCCCCCTTCACATTCTCCCCCCCCCCACTCTGCGGTGGTCCAGATAGAGCAGTAGCTCGGGCTGGATGCAGGCCGCCATTTAGTGATGCCCGCTTTAGACTAATAACGTTTCCTCCATTAAGGTTGAATAAAAATGAAGAGCTCTTCTGGACATATTGGACATCCCCCCACTGCACTGCTCCTTCACATACCTCCCTACAACATTGTCCCCTTCACATCAACCCCCCCCCCCCACAGCAGTGCCCCTTCAAATCCCCCCACAGCACTGCCCCCTTCACATCCCCCCCACAGCACTGCCCCCTTCACACCCCCCCCCCCACTCATCAGCTAAATGGCGTGATTGCGGTGGTCCAGATAGAGCAGTAGCTCGGGCTGGATGCAGGCCGCCATTTAGTGATGCTCGCTTTAGACTAATAAGGTTTCCTCCATAAGTGCCGATTCACATTTGTGCGGCTTGCGAGATCGCATGTAATTCGGAGCGCACTGCTTCTTCATTACATGCGATCTCATGTGCGGATGCGAATTCAGCCATACACTTTGTATGGCTGGATTTGCACTGTATCCGCACCAAACACGCACATGAGGCATTTTTTTAGCCGCATCAGAACTGGATCGCACAGTGGTTCACACTTGTGTGATCCGATTCTGTGCGAACTGTCAGATCGCACTGCGATATGCAATCAAACTGGGGGTGTCAACATTTAATTGACTCCCCCTGCGTATCCCATATGGCAGTGTGAACTGCCAGATGTGCGGATGCGATGTGGGATCACGCTGCATATTTGCAGCGTTCCCGCATCGCACAAGTGTGAACCGGCACTTAAGGTTGAATGAAAATGAAGGGCTTTTCTGGACATATTGGACACACCATGTACTGTACGGGGTGGTGGGCTGGGGCACTCCACCCTGCCTAAAGGGTAGGGAGGATTATTTGTGGGATTCTCACTCTTATCTGTGCCTCCCTTTGAAAAATGGAATAAAACCTTCCATTCCCAGAGAGCCCTATATAAATGTGTGGGGCCTCTTAATTTATGAAAAGGGACCTATGGTACAGATGTCACCAGGAATCAAAGAATTAGATATATACCGTAGGCCTTTGAGGCTTATATGATCGCTCTACCTGGAGATAATCTGGACCGGATGAACTGTACATGTTAATATTTGGTGCCCTATTTGGGGGTTGATGGGCCCTTTCTTTTTCTCTCAATATATCCTAATCGTATTTTTGCCCTAGGATGAGGAACAAATGGCCACTGGCTTTGCAGTCTTCCTCCTTTGCTATATACAGTCCATTTAGTGGCCGACTCTGATCCCCCCCGAATAGGCGCATCCCCCACCTGACAGGTGGGATTTTGTGGCACGTCTCTTCTATCGAGTCATATTGAGAAGGTCAGTGTATTTCTAACCCCTCTCAACTATTTTTCTTTTATCTTTTGTAATCCCCTACTGGTTCAACACAGGGTTTATTTTTAGATAACCGAATACTGCCTCGATTAGTATAGGAGATAACTTTCCCCCACCTTGCTTTCATCTTCCTTCTCACTCTCTGTCCTTTTCCCCCACCTTGCTTTTGTCTTTCTTCTCTCCCTCTCTCCTTACCCAACGTATCCCTTAGGTTTCCCCAAAGGCCCAACCTTTCCTTCATCATCCCACCGGGGGAGCCTTAAGAAAACTGGGCTCGTCGATAATTGCTTGATCTGGTAAATACACTTGCTACCTTAATCATGCCAGCTATTCAATTTATCTCATATGTGTGCAATATGAATGTTCCAGAAAAACATGCCAAATTGAAGTCAGAAATTAAACATATCAGGTCCCTAATAATCAAACATAAATAAACCTGGTGGAAAACCAATCCTACGTATTCAGTGTGTCCAATGTGTCCAGAAAAGCCATTCATTTTAATTCAACTTTATTGGAGTAAAGGTTATATTAGTCTAAAGCATCATTCCTGCATGAGGGCATTGATCTGGGGCAGTGATAAAATCTATCTTCAAAGAATATGTAACAACTGCTGTTTCAGTAAGAAGAATCATTCTTGCATGAGGGCCTTGATCTGCAACCAGGGTAAAGTTTGGAATCTAACATATGATAATGAAAAGGGGTAAAAAAAAAAAAAAAAAAAAAAAACCCTCACCTATCTCCAAAACCCTGTGTCAACCCAAACCTACAAAAAGTGAAAAATCCTCAAATTCTTAACATTCATCTATGAACTTTATAGACTAACTTCAAAGAATATCTAACCAATCTGGCACCTCTATTGGGAATACACCCAAAAAAGTCAAAAGATCCTGTAACTGACTATGGAAAAAAAAAAAAATAAGGACTGGGCATTCTTCTTGATCAGCAAATGGAATGGATGTTTCCATCTGTAAGATGCCCCTGATGTTTTAATGTGTTGGAGTAGGGGGCGCATAAGGCCTCTCATCCGCAGTGTTTACATTTTGATAGGTCTGGTAAGGCTCACATCTGAGCCTTACTAGACCAAATTCTATTCTTACCATCTGCCATGCTTTATGGATTTACTCTGCTTTAATATTAAAGTGAATTCGACAAAGGACATCCAGAAAGGAGTCCTGTCGAATTCTGGCATAAGACCCTCGGTGGTTTGCCCAAAATGGTGTTACAGATGGCTTGTACGGTTTGTCTGAGATCCGGAACTGAAATGGATTCAGGTATACCCTTAAAATGAATATTGTTCCTTCTACTTTGATTCTCAGCATCTTCCATACAGAGAGAGCGCAGTAAATCTTTACTTAGCCGTTAGTTGAAAAGACTAAGATAGATAATAGAGAGTTCACCTCGTCACCTGCTGCTTCCAGCATAGAAACCCTTGTTTCCACTAGCTCTACGTGTTCCTGTACCTCGGTTATCTCTTTACAGAGTACCCCTATAAACGTTGTGCCAATTTTTCCAAATCTCTCCTAGTTGGAATTGCCTCCAGATCCTGTTTTGTAGGGAGCGAACGTAACATACACGAGGTCTGGAAACAATGTCCATAATTGAGGGGGTAGTGGTAGCTCCGTGCCTGAACTGTGTGACGATAACTCCCTTGAGGCTGGAGATCCCTGGGGTAATTGGAGTGTAGAGACTGTAATAGGAGTAGTTGTGGCTTTTGTCATTGATGAATTGTAAGGGAAATGTGCATCTTGGAATGCCATTTTGTAGTGTTTAGCTTAGCATAAGTCATCTCAATGTATATTAGAAGGTTAGAGTATCCCTTTATATCTCTTGAATGTATCTTTGCTTAGTGTTTCAGATTATAAATTTTGCTATCATTTCACACCTGCACTTGTTAGGCCGGACATTATTTTGCGGTTAGAGCATCAAAGACAGGATGTTCTGCAAGTCTGGTCACAAGTTAACGACATGAAGACATGCAAAGCTATAAGCAATGTCTTATATATATATATTGATAGAATACCGCCAATACATTCCATATATATTTTATAATATAATGCATAACATATTTACATTGATATAGCTTGAATAAGTTTTTTAGCAATAATTGATAATATACTGTATTTGATATAATTGATATAATAGTATATAATCTCTTTCAGTAATGAGAGATGATTTTGCAGACGCTATGTGACCACAAGTGTATATCTAGTATATTTTGTGAACAATGTACAGACACTGTGGTGAATGTGTTATGTCTCATCTGCCATTTGTGTCACAAATATGACATGCTTTCATATGAACTTTTGGTACTTTATTTGAACCTTTTTTTTTCCATGTAACTGGGATTAAGTAAACACGTTGATTGGATAATAGGGATAATAGGGTAAGGGGGAGGATATTAAATGAATGGGAGGTATAGGGAAATATTGTGGTTTGAAGCTATATATTTTCAACGATGTATAGAAATAAATGCAGTCATTAGAACCTATCTATTGTGTATGGCTTTTATTGATTGTCTGGCTAGCTGAAGATTCATCCACAGAGCAAACCAAGGGTATACCCGAACAGGTGGTCCTTACAAGTGGTGCCGAAAGCCCCGGGAGCTGTCTATCCAGGTGAGTGATATTTTTCCCATTTTTTTATGCTGGTTGAGATGTTGCTCTCCTGGATGCAGTGAGCCCGGTACTAGAGTACTATTAGTTGTTGGCAGGTTAATTGTTGGCAGGGAATAGTTTAGTTTTTGCAAGGCTGTGACAGACACGGGGTAGTGATCTGTGTTCTGTAAGTTTCCAGGATGGGCGTACTCCCGGAGAACACGCAGCGTGGCTGGCAGGGGACAGTGTCTATAGCAACACGCGTCAGTCTTGTTTGAGCGTTGGCAGGAATTTTCAAACAGAGAATTAGTCTTGTTTGAGCGTTGGCAGGGCTTATTGAGTTAAAGGATCACTCAAGGAATTTATGTGAAGTACAAGTAAAAAGTTAAAATAAGGTATAAGACATATAAAGGGAAAAGGAATATACGCACAGTAAGTGAAACTAATATATCGAAAAGTATATATTTGTTATCAACTTACTTGGATTGTCTGTGGATTGAATCAATTGTGAAGCATAACTGTATTGGTTAAATGGTGCAAGTAGTGGTATTTGTGAATACTTCTTATCAAACCCAGAGATTGTGGTGTCCACATTGTCAAAGGAATTCTACACGCATTGTAAGAGTATTGCAAAGAATTTATATTAATCGTGCCCGCTCAAGCTTATACTTAATATAACACTAATTATACAACTGCTGCTATTCTTTATCCGCATTGTGCTATTGTTTGAAAGAATATATAGAGCTTATTTTAGATTTCATTGAAAAGTCATGGGTAACGATTTGGGAAAGGATCCGGATGGTGAGCCGGAGACCAGACCCACAACGTTACACTTTATATCAGGCACCTGTGGGATAACAGTCACTGATCCATTTTGGGCGAACATATATGAGTGCGGTCCGCAATTGTGAATTACGTGGGTCAGTGCTATAGGTTCTTGTAATGAAGGGGACTAAAAAAAGGTTAAAAAAAATGGCGGGGCTGCACCCAAAATGTAATTATCCCCCCCGGTGACTGGGATGAAAAGTATATGAAAAATAGTTTTAAGAAGTGGGAAAAGGAATATAGGAAAAAATTTCATCCAACTCATCACATATACTTAAAACAAAACAGAGACAGTGAGTAAAATGAGAGAAGTTGTAGAGATAGAACCACTGCCAGACAAACCACCGGCATACGACACTACTGTGTTGATGCCGCAAATGGCGACATTCCCAACTGCCCCTATAGAAGAGATAAAATACAGTCAGGTCCATAAATATTGGGACATCGACACAATTGTAATCTTTTTGGCTCTATACACCACCACAATGGGTTTGAAATGAAACAAACAAGATGTGTTTTAACTGCAGACTTTCAGCTTTAATTTGAGGGTATATACATCTAAATTAGGTGAACGGTGAAGGAATTACAACAGTTTGTATATGTGCCTCCCACTTTTTAAGGGACCAAAAGTAATGGGACAGATTAACATTCATAAATCAAACTCTCACTTTTTAATACTTGGTTGCAAATCCTTTGCAGTCAATTACAGCCTGAAGTCTGGAATGCATAGACATCACCAGATGCTGTGTTTCATCCCTGGTGATGCTCGGCCAGGCCTTTACTGCAACTGTCTTCAGTTCCTGTTTGTTCTTGGGGCATTTTCCCTTCAGTTTTGTCTTCAGCAAGTGAAATGCATGCTCAATCGGATTCAGGTCAGGTGATTGACTTGGCCATTGCATAACATTCCACTTCTTTCCCTTAAAAAACTCTTTGGTTGCGTTCGCAGCATGCTTCGGGTCATTGTCCATCTGCACTGTGAAGCACCGTCCAATGAGTTCTGAAGCATTTGGCTGAATATGAGCAGATAATATTGCCCGAAACACTTCAGAATCCATCCTGCTGCTGTCAGCAGTCACATCATCAATAAATGCAAGAGAACCAGTTCCATTGGCAGCCATACATGCCCATGCCATGACACTACCACCACCATGCTTCACTGATGAGGTGGTATGCTTTGGATCATGGGCAGTTTCTTTCCTTCTCCATACTCTTCTCTTCCCATCACTCTGGTACAAGTTGATCTTGGTCTCATCTGTCCATAGGATGTTGTTCCAGAACTGTGAAGGCTTTTTTAGATGTTTGGCAAACTCTAATCTGGCCTTCCTGTTTTTGAGGCTCACCAATGGTTTATATCCTGTGGTGAACCCTCTGTATTCACTCTGGTGAAGTCTTCTCTTGATTGTGGACTTTGACACACATACACCTACCTCTTGGAGAGTGTTCTTGATCTGGCCAACTGTTGTGAAGGGTGTTTTCTTCACTAGGGAAATAATTATTTGGTCATCCACCACAGTTGTTTTCTGTGGTCTTCCGGGTCTTTTGGTGTTGCTGAGCTCACCGGTACATTCTTTCTTTTTTAAGGATTTTCCAAACAGTTGATTTGGCCACACCTAATGTTTTTGCTATCTCTCTGATGGGTTTGTCTTGTTTTTTCAGCCTAATGATGGCTTGCTTCACTGATAGTGACAGCTCTTTCGATCTCATATTGAGAGTTGACAGCAACAGATTCCAAATGCAAATAGCACACTTGAAATTATCTCTGGACCTTTTATCTGCTCCTTGTAAATGGGATAATGAGGGGATAACACACACCTGGCCATGGAACAGCTGAGCAGCCAATTGTCCCATTACTTTTGGTTAAAATGTGGGAGGCACATCTACAAACTGTTATAATTCCTACACCTTTCACCTGATTTGGATGTAAATACTCTCAAATTAAAGCTGAAAGTCTGCAGTTAAAGCACATCTTGTTTTATTTGAAATCCATTGTGGTGGTGTATAGAGCCAAAAAGATTAGAATTGTGTCGATGTCCCAATATTTATGGAACTGACTGTATGAGAATGTCAGGGCTCACTCACATACCAAGAACATTGGACAGTGGAGGAAAATTCAAGGTAAATATGTAATCAGGTAATGGATAGACAGCAACTGCCTATATCTATGTCTAGGGCCTGTATTATACTTTTTTTTTTTAATAAGCCTGCTACTGAACCAACTTCTAACAGACCAATATTACTTCTCCATTCTGATATTAAAATACTGGCAAATATGTTAGCGCGCAAATTAAATAAGGTCATTTCCAATATAGTCCGTACAGATCAAGCGGGATTTATGCCCAATAAATCTACAACCGTGAATCTCAGATGCTTATTTATCAATATGCAGACTCCTTCTCAGAACGAGGTTGTTAACCACTTGCCGACCGCCGCACGACTATCTACGGCGGCGGTCAGCCCCTCACAGGCAAAGTGACGTAGGTCTACGTCGCTCGCCTGTGAGGGTTTAGGGAGCGAGCGCGCGCCGCCGGAGGCGCGCTCCCGCTCCCGCGTGGTCACGGACCCCCCCCCGCGCGTGTGACCGGCGGACCCGATCGTCGCCGGCCACTCTGCGATCGGCGGGGGAGAGGAGCTGCCTGTCATTCTCCTCTCTGTATGAGAGATGATCACATGGATCTACTATGTAGATCCATTGATCACTCTGCATACAGTTGAAGCCACAGCCAATCACAGTTAGAATCACGCCCCTAGGGACACACACAGCCCCTCCCTCTCAAATAAAGTTAACCCCTTCACTACTAGTGTATTTTTACAGTAACAGTGCATATATATAGCACTGATTACTGTAGAAATGTCACTGGTAACCCCAAAAGTGTCACAAATGTCAGTCAAGGGTCCGATCTGTCCGCCGCAATGTCGCAGTACCGCAAAAAAAATCGCAGATCGCCGCCATTACGCGTTAAAAAAAAACCAACAAAAATGACAAAAATCTTTCCCTTTGTTAGTAAACGCAATAACTTTTGCGCAAACCAATCAAAATACGCTTTTTGCGATTTTTTTTACCAAACATAGGTAGCATAAAACAAATTGGCCGAAAATATTAAAAAAATTTGATTTTTACATTTTTTTGGGGGGAATTTCATATAAAAAAAAGGGAAAAATATTGCTATTTTTGCAAAATTTACGCTCTTTTTTTGTTTATAGCGCGTGATCAAAAAATCGCACAGGTGATCAAATACCGCCAAAAGAAAGCTGTTTGTGGGAAAAAAAGGACGCCAAATTCGTTTAGGTACAGCGTCGCATGACCGCGCAATTGTCCGTTAAAGTCACGCAGTGCCGAATCTCAAAATACCCTCTGGTCGTTTAGCAGCCAAATCCTCCGGGGCTTAAGTGGTTAAAGTGTTGCTGTCCTTGGATGCCAATAAAGCCTTTGACAGTGTGGAATGGCAGCTCCTGTGGCTAGTACTGGCCAAGTTTAATTTTGGGCAGAACTTCATTTCGTGGTACACCTCCTTTACGATCATCCACAAGCAACAATTAGGGTGGCAGACCCTCACCATCTTTTAATTTAGGTAGGGGAACTAGACAGAGGTGTCCCCTATCCCCCCCCCCCCTGTTTTTTGCCCTGGCCATTGAGCCCCTGGTGGCACTTGTATGGGCTGATGATGCCATTGTGGGGTCTAGATATGGTGATCAGCAGGAGAAAATATTATATGCAGCAGGGGCGTAACTACAGGGGTTGCAGGGGTTGCAATCGCTACCGGGCCCCATGCTCTAGGGGGCCCGGTAGCAAACCAGTGGGTGAACTTCCAGGATCGCAAAGGTCACACTTGCGACCGGACCCTGGCATTGCACCACTGTGGGGAGGCCCCAAGATTGCAGGAAGGGGGCCCACAAGATTGCAGGAAGGGGGCCCACTGCAGAACTTGTGAAAGAATCCTGCTGTGGGACCGTAATAAAAGGCCATGCAACGAGTGTAAAGAGCCCCAGGATTAGTGGGAAGAGCCCTGGGCTTGAAGGTAAGGGCCCCGGCCAGGGGTCTGGGGGGCCCTTCATGGTTTTTTGCATCAGGGCCCTGAAGGTTCTAGTTACGCCTCTGATATGCAGATAAAAGTATAGGGTGATAAATGCGCTATCACGTGTGTATCCGAGTGGGAGGATTCCTCTAGTGTGTTGCAGCTGGTGACAAATATATGACTCTGAGATTCGGATTCAATCCGATTCTACATGCAGCCAACTCTAGTATTTCTCACTAAAATACCAATAACAATCTAAAAAACACAGTGAGTCTTATATCTGCATATGAGTCGGCGCACAATAGAAGAGATCTCAGAAGAAACTCAGACCGAGTCAACCAATGTCAGAATCGCAGCGAGACCTCTCAAAATATGATAAGAAAGGGGTCTCACCATAAATATGTACCAATGTTAAGAAAGACCAAATAAATACTCTATAAGCAGATAAAAGGTCAGCAGGTTAAAACAAAAAACATAAAATCAGACTCTTGTAGGCTGATCCGATTCCTTAAAAAAATATTTATATATATCCATCTAGGATATATGAAGATAGGAAAATATATCCGACTTGTAGACAACTCCCAATCTATAATCAAAGGAGATATTAAAAGACGTATATGATGCAAATCCTAAAATTGATCCAATTCCTTAACACTAATAAAATTGTAATCTAAAATATCTGTTCCCAGTGGAATTATGGCTTCTTTTCCTAAAACAACACAATATGAGATGAAACAAGCTGAATAGTCGCAACAGCCGACTGGATCGCAATACTGGTTCGTTAATTCACGTATATAGCCAATATTCTCACAAATGAATCAGTAATGATGCATGTGTAACCAAAGATTGTAAATTAACTAATAAATAAATAGTGTTGTGATATATCAATGCATAATTATCAAAAAATCATCAAATGTTCATAAATAAAATAACCAAAGATGAAAAAGGATGTGTAAAATTAAATAAATACGTATACAATCTTGATTAATAATTCCAAGTGCCTAAATAAATCTGGTGCAATGATCAAATAAATATAAATCAATATTTCTATGTGCAGTCAACAATCCATGTGCATATAAAATGAAGTCTTGTGCAATCAATAATCCTTGTGCAGTGAATACGATGGGTGCAGTGATAAGATAAAGTTCATCCGTGCACAAATAATAAGGTGACAGTTAGTGATTCTCTTAGGGCAATATTGTGAATATCCCGTGCTGTGATCCGGAGTGAGCCGTGATAATATAGGCGCAGTGGACGCTCACCTCACTGCACCTTTTTAGGCGCTTTTAGGCTGGTCTCTCCCCCTAGGGGTGGAATACTGGGTTACTCTGGTAGCGAGAGATACTCCGACCTCCACTCTATACTCCACAGCTATCGATCCCAGATTGGCTCCAAACGGTACCAGTGTTTCCCAAAAAAAGAGGATAATACCCAATCGTGAAGCAAGTAAACACTATCTTTATTTGTTAAAAGCAGGGGAATACACTCACATTTTAGAAGTAAATAACAGGCAGAGACGATACAGTGTTGCCGCACTCTTGCGGTGTTGATTCCTGGGCACTTCCGGCTACGGCCGTCCAACCGGAAGTCGACGTCACCCAAAGCCTCCCAACCGGTTGCGTCACAGATCACGTGACTTTCTCACGTGACTGTCCCTTGAGAAAGTCACGTGATCTGTGACGCAACCGGTCGGGAGGCTTTGGGTGACGTTGACTTCCGGTTGGACGGCCGTAGCCGGAAGTGCACAGGAATCAACACCGCAAGAGTGCGGCAACACTGTATCGTGTCTGCCTGTTATTTACTTCTAAAATGTTAGTGTATTCCCCTGCTTTTAACAAATAAAGATAGTGTTTACTTGCTTCACGATTGGGTATTATCCTCTTTTTTTGGGAAACACTGGTACCGTTTGGAGCCAATCTGGGATCGATAGCTGTGGAGTATAGAGTGGAGGTCGGAGTATCTCTCGCTACCAGAGTAACCCAGCATTCCACCCCTAGGGGGAGAGACCAGCCTAATGGCACTTTTCCACTGCAAGTACCGGCTAGTACCGGCTCGGCTCTACTCGGCCCTGCTTGGCCCGGTTTGCTTTTCCACTGCGGTACCGCATGGTATAGTGTCGGAACGGTTCGGTACGGTACGTTATAGGTTTGCTTTTCCACTAAAGTAGTACTAAAGTTAAGTGGGTGGGATAGCAATGGGGTGGGTGTGATTCTCTGACCAATCAGTGGCTAGTAGTGACTGCATGCAAAGGATTGTGGGATATGGTACCAGTTTGGTACCTGTTGGAACCACAATCGAGTAGGTACTGTTTTTTCAGAGCCGTACCGTTCGGTTCCATGCAGTGGAAAAGCAAACCTATACCGTACCGTACCGAACCGTTCCGACCCTATACCATGCGGTACCGCAGTGGAAAAGCACAAAAGCGTGCCGAGCCGGTACGGTTCTATGCAGTGGAAAAGCGCCATAAGGGTCCTTTCACACGGCCGCTCCGTGTGTCCGCAAATCATCCTATTTTTTTGCGGATGATTTGCAGACATCAATGTAAGTGAATGGCACTGCGGATGTCAGCGGAATACCATCCGCTGACATCCGATTTTCCTCCTTTCAGTTCTGTTCCGTTTTTACGAATGGAACAGAACCCCATTTTTCCATCCGTGTAAAAAACGGAAAGGAAGGAAAATCGGATGTCAGCGGTGTCATCCGCTGACATCTGCAATGCCATATACTTACATTATGTCCGCATATCATCCGCAAACGGATGGGATGATATGCGGGCACACGGAGCGGATGACAGAAATGTCATCCGCTCCGTGAAAAAAAAAAAAGTCCCACAGCAGACTTAAGAAGCGGAGCGGCCATCTGAAAGGAGCCTTAAAGCGCCTAAAAAGGTGCAGTGAGGTGAGCGGCCACTGCGCCTATATTATCACGGCTCACTCCGGATCACAGCACGGGATATTCACAATATTGCCCTAAGAGAATCACTAACTGTCACCTTATTATTTGTGCACGGATGAACTTTATCTCATCACTGCACCCATCGTATTCACTGCACAAGACTTCATTTTATATGCACATGGATTGTTGACTGCACATAGAAATATTGATTTATATTGATTTATATTTATTTGATCATTGCACCAGATTTATTTAGGCACTTGGAATTATTAATCAAGATTGTATACGTATTTAATTAATTTTACACATCCTTTTTCATCTTTGGTTATTTATGAACATTTGATGATTTTTTTGATAATTATGCATTGATATATCACAACACTATTTATTTATTTATTTATTAGTTCATTTACGATCTGAAAACTGAGTGCCTATAGCTGAGAGTGGGTGTATACTAGCCCCCCCCCGGAACTGCCCATAGGCGTAGTTGTTAAGCTTTTTCCTGCCTAGTGTCCTACTCCTGCAGCGGGCAGTATAACCCAATGGTTAAGAAGAATCAGGAGCTGTGTCCGTCTGGTACAAGTTGATGTTGGTCTCATCTGTCCGTAGGATGTTGTTCCAGAACTGTGAAGGCTTTTTTAGATGTTGTTTGGCAAACTCTAATCTGGCCTTCCTGTTTTTTGAGGCTCACCAATGGTTTACATCTTGATTATTGACTTTGACACACATACACCTACCTCCTGGAGAGTGTTCTTGATCTGGCCAACTGTTGTGAAGGGTGTTTTCTTCACCAGGGAAAGAATTCTTCGGTCATCTACCACTGTTGTTTTCCATGGTCTTCCGGGTCTTTTGGTGTTGCTGAGCTCACCGATGCGTTCTTTCATTTTAAGGATGTTCCAAACAGTTGATTTGGCCACACCTAATGTTTTTGCTATCTCTCTGATGGGTTTGTTTTATTTTTTCAGCCTAATGATGGCTTGCTTCACTGATAGTGACAGCTCTTTGGATCTCATATTGAGAGTTGACAGCAACAGATTCCAAACGCAAACCGCACACTTGAAATGAACTCTGGACCTTTTATCTGCTCCTTGTAAATGGGATAGTGAGGGAATAACACACACCTGACCATGGTCAGCTGAGCAGCCAATTGTCCCATTACTTTTGGTCCCTTAAAAAGTGGGAGGCACACATACAAACTGTTGTAATTCCTACACCTTTCACATGATTTGGATGTAAAAACCTTCAAATTTAAAGCTGAAAGTCTGCAGTTAAAGCACATCTTGTTTCGTTTCAAATCCATTGTGGTGGTGTATAGAGCCAAAAAGATTAGAATTGTGTCAATGTCCCAATATTTATGGACCTGACTGTATGTTGCTCATGAAAAGATTCCCTGTCCAAAGCAAACAGTAGAATCAGAATTGTTACTATTTTCTGAGGAGAGTAAAAAGAAAGCTAGACTGTATCCAGATTTGGGGGATAGAGACACGCTTGTAAGTACAGCTATTATAGTGGCAGCCGCGTTGAGGGAACAAACTGAAGAGACTCTACAGATCCGGGATGCAAGAGTAAGGAGAGGAGTATAGGGAGAATTTTGCAGCATATATAAAAGATCTAATCGCGTTTAAGGATAAATTGAAAGCCGACATATCCCGTGTTAAGAACCTTCCTCTAGAGGATGTTTCCCTTTTTGAGGATGATTATGAAAACCCAGATGATAGTAGTGTTCCTATAGAGGACCAAATGGAGGAGGTGAGAGACATCCTGGGAGAAGAGTGTGGTAGGACTAGGTCAATGACTATGCAAAAAAATGTATTGTTGGCCGAGATAGAGAAGCTAAAAAGGGAATATCGGGAGACAAGGAAGAACTGGGAGGCAAGGGTTCGGGAAAAGAGAGAAATTATGGAAAGACACTTCTGCTGCGCTACCAAAGGCAACCTCCAGCCCTAAACCCGACATAACAAAATGGAATTTTTGTAAAATCTTACCGTAAAATTCCTTTCTCTGAGTCCACCGACAGTCGCCGCCACTTCATAATCTTCACTAATGGTATTGACCTTTGCTCCGTAGGAGTAGCTAGGCAACAAGATTTGTTAATATAAAAGCTTTTAGCATATCACACCCCTAGGGGGCGGTGCCCTCAGTCAATACCTCCCTGCTTCCTGCATTCTCAACTCAGTTTCAGTAGCATAGCAGTAGAGTACATGAACAAACCCCAAAAGAGGGGCGGGGGCGGCGACTGTCGGAGGACTCAGAGAAAGGAATTTTACGGTAAGATTTTACAAAAATTCCGTTTTCTCTTACGTCCTCCGACAGTCGCCGCCACTTCATAATCTTCACTAATGGGGACGTCCCAGAGCAGTGTAGACATGAGGGGTGGGAAAAAACGCAGCCGCGCCTAAAGCAACGCAGTACTTACATCAGAGAAAGGAACCTTACCAAAGTAAGAGAACCAACTGGGCAACAGGAAAAAACGTGCTCAACAGGAGCAACAACCCACGAAAGAACAAGTAACCAAGGGGTAAAAACACCCCAACAGCCAAGGACCCAAACAAGGGACCCTAAGGCACTGCCGCACTAAGAACTTTACGGCCAAAGGAAGCATCTGCCGATGCCTGAACATCCACTTTGTAAAATTTGGAGAAGGTGTGAACGGACGACCAAGTCGCCGCCTTACACACCTGGGCCACAGAAGCCTGATGACGATAGGCCCAAGACGTACTCCGAGACCTGGTAGAGTGCGCCTTCACAGGGAAAGGAGGAACCTTCCCCTTCAAAGCATAGGCTTGCACAATGGTCTGGCTGATCCATTTGGCGATGGTCGCAGCCGACGCTGCCATGCCCTTCCGAGGACCCTCTGGAAGGACAAATAGAGAATCCGACTTGCGAAAGGATTTCGTCGATGACAGGTAAACCCTGATCGCCCGAACAACATCCAAGGAATGCAAAGCCGCCTCCTTTGGATGCTTAGGCTTCGCCCAAAGCGAAGGCAAGACAATATCCTCATTGAGGTGAAATTCCGAGATCCTCTTCGGAAGAAAAGAAGGGTTAGGTCGTAAGACCACCTTATCCAAGTGAATCGCCAAGTAGGGAGAGCTGCAGGACAAGGCCGCCAGCTCCGACACCCTGCGAGCCGAAGTGATCGCTACCAAAAAAGGCAACCTTCTTGGACAACAGAGACAACGAGATCTCCCTGATCTTCTCAAAGGGAGCATGCTGTAACACGGACAGAACAAGGTTCAAGTCCCATGGAGGTAAAGGGTCCCTCCGAGGAGGGGCCAAGTGTCGCACCCCTTGAACAAAGGTGCTAACCAAAGAATTAGACGCCACAGGGCGTTGAAAGAGAACGGCCAGCGCAGAAATCTGACCCTTAATCGTGGCCAACGCCAAACGCTGGTCCACGCCCGTTTGAAGGAAGGCCAACACTCTCGATACCGAGTATGAGCGAGGGGAGTACCCCCTGGACTCACCAGGCAAAATACGCCTTCCAAGTACGGTAGTAAATCTTCCCCGAAGAGGCCTTCCTAGCCTTGATCAAAGTGGGAATGACCTCAGGGGAGAGACCCCTATCCTTCAGGACCTGGCTTTCAACAGCCAGGCCGTTAAAGCCAGCGACTGTAAAGCAGGATGGAATATCGGTCCTTGAGACAGGAGATCCTCTCGAAGAGGTAGACGCCACGGAGCGTCGACCGCCAGATTCACGAGGTCTGCGTACCAAGACCGGCGAGGCCAGTCTGGCGCCACCAGAATCACTGTGTGCGGTTCCGAGGCCAACCTGCGAAGGAGCCTGGACAGCAGCTGAATCGGTGGAAAGGCATACATCAGACGATACTGATGCCAGGGCGCCACTAACGCGTCCGAGGCGTCTGCCCGAGGATCACGCGTCCTTGCTACGAACCTTTCCACCTTGTTGTTTAGACGAGACGCGAACAGGTCCACATCTGGGGAACCCCACTTCGCGCACAACATCTGAAAGACATCCGGGTGAAGGGACCATTCTCCCTGGTCCAGGGTCTGGCGACTCAGATAATCCACCTGCCAGTTCTCCACTCCCGGAATGTGAACTGCCGTTATCGCCGGGACGTGCGTCTCGGCCCAAGACGAAGAATGTCGGCTACTTCCCGAGCCGCTCGGGCACTCCTGGTGCCCCCTTGGTGGTTGATGTAGGCCACCGCTGTGGCATTGTCCGTCTGCACACGAACCGGACAGTCCTGAAGCCTGTCCGTCCAACGCAGAAGGCAGAGATGGATTGCTCGCAATTCCAGAATGTTGATCGGAAGGGAGGATTCCTCCCCCGACCAAGTTCCCTGGGCAGACAGAACGCCCAGAACACCACCCCAGCCCGACAGGCTGGCATCCGTGGTGATCACCGTCCATGATAAAGGACGAAAGGACTTGCCCCCCCGACACCGCCAGGGACTGGAGCCACCACAAAAGACCCCTTCGGGTGAGGCGGCTCAACGAAATCCGCAGATCCAGAGATTGCGGACGCCCGTCCCACTTGGCCAGGATCTCCGCCTGAAGATCCCGTGTGTGAAACTGGGCGAAGGGAATCGCCTCGAAAGCCGAGACCATCAATCCCAGACACCTCATACACGTCCGGATGGACGAGCACTGAGTGTCCCTGAGGGACCTGACTTCGTCCTGAAGTGTCCGGAGTGGAAGACCTTCGCTTGAACAGAGTCCAGGATCATCTCCAGGTAGGGAAGACGAACCGACGGGCACAGCGTCGACTTTGGAAAATTTATCGTCCAACCGAACTCCTGCAGAGTGTGCATCGTGATGGACAGGTCGTTCACCAGGCCCTGACTGGTCGCAGACCGAATCAAGATATCGTCTAGATACCCCAAGACAGAGATGCCCTGGGCTCTCAATAAAGCCAGGACCGGCGCAAGCACCTTGGTGAAAACCCGCGGAGCCGAAGCGAGACCGAAGGGTAACGCCACGAATTGGTAATGATCCTCCGCAATGGCGAATCGAAGGTACCTCTGGTGACCCTCGAAAATGGGCATGTGAAGGTACGCATCCTTCAGATCGATGGAGGCCATGAATTCCCCCGGAACCAGGGCAGCCACCACTGAGCGCAGGGATTCCATGCGGAACTTGCGAACCCGCACAAAGCGGTTCAGAGCTTTCAAGTCCAGAATCGGACGCACTTTGCCCTCCTTTCTGGGCACTGTGAACAGGTGCAGATCCTGCAAACGCTCCAGAGACAGCTGAAGATTTGAGGGAAAAAATCTGCTCGCCGGCCGAGAGAGAAACTCGATCTTGTATCCAGATCGAACGATTTCCTGAACCCACCTGTCCCGAATGCGGGCCAGCCAGGGTTGAAGAAAACCGAGCAAACGTCCCCCCACCCCAGAACCGGGTGAGGGCGCCCCTTCAGGCCGAATTGGCATGGGCAGCGGACCCGGACTGGCCGAACTTCTGCTTACCTGCCCACGGCTTCTTCTGGGAGCCTTGGCCGTTGAAGGGCTTGCCCTTGTATTGCGACCGAAAGGCACGAAAGGACCCCTGAGAGGGCCTAAACGAGGTATTCTTCTTACCGCGAACAAACTTATTCTTGTGAGATTGGGGTAAGAGAAAACTCTTACCCCCGGAGATCCCCTTTATCAGCGTATCCAAAGACTCACCAAAAAGGCGAGATCCCGCATAGGGCAAATTAGCTAAAGTCTTGCGAGATGATTGGTCAACCGACCAGCATTTCAGCCAGATCAGGCGACGGTGCAAAACCGCCACACTAGAGAGGCGTGCAGCCAAAGGGACTAAATCCAAGTCCGCATCACACAAATACATGACACCCTGATGAATTTGATCCACCATAGCCAATGTTGTCGGCGGAGCAGAGTCAGCCACCAGGGTGCGCCTGAGCACCTGCGTCCAATCCGCAATAGCCTGGGCTGCCAAAATGGAAGCAAAAATAGGCTTCAGCATAGAACAGGCAACCGTATAAGCATGACGGGCAAGAGACTCCAATCTCCTGTCCGTAGGGTCCCGGAACACCGGGGTATCCTCAGCAGGAATCGCAGTAGATTTATTCAAAATCGCCACCGCATGATCCACCTGAGGCGGCACACACCAACGCTCATCAGTGGTGGGCGTAAATGGATAACGCAGCTTGAACTTACTTGGCACAGTAAATGGCTTTTTTAAATTGCGCCATTGCTCATCAACAGCGCGCTGAAATTCCGCAGGGCAGGGAAAAACCTGCGCTGTTTTGCGCTTCCTTTGTGTCCCATAAGAGGACAGCAAAGCAGGAGGACATGGTTCATCCTGCAAATGCAGTGTTTCCTTGATAGAAGCAACCAACTCATCCATGAGTGCAAGCTCTTCAGGCGAGCCAGGGGGAGAATTATCAACCCCTTCTACCTCAGCCTCCCCCTCAGACCCCCCAAGGTCCGGAGATGAACGAGACCCTGAGAAGGGCACTCCAGCCATAGCAGCCCCATCGCCCTCTGAATCAGAGGAAATAGACAATCTGGGCCGTTTTGCGGATCGATCAGCCATTAGCATTTGCACCTGAGAAACCAAGTTCGCCACAATAGCAGCCAGATCAGCCCCCTCGGGGGATGCAGCAGCCCCTTGGCCCCCCCCTCCAAGGTGGGAGGAAACTTGCAATCCTGTGAATCCATGCCCCAGCAATAATTGGAAAAAAGGAGTACTGTCCCCTTAAGACCACGGCGAGCGTAGCCCACCGCACACTACTGCATAGATCGACCCCCACAGGGATAAGAACACTGAGCAGGGAAATACAGGATAAGGAGAAGTAAAAACCTGCAGAGGCCACACAGGCTGCTGCCACCGATCGCTGTCCCAGAGCAAAAGGAAGTGATGTAATGACTGACCGCCCTATAAAGCCTATGTAGGCTACCCGCTCGGCTGAGGCATTCTTTGGGCAATTACAAAATGGCGCCGACATGTGGTTGTACATCGATCGCCATCAAAAATGGCGGCGTTTGGCGCCAAAACACCGCGCCCTACTCACTTAGGGCCGGACACCACAAGTTTGCCTCAAGAAAATGGCGGATCGCAATAGCGGTCGCCGCACAGCATGTCTAACCCCAGTCTGCCCACACAGAAAGAGAGCCCCCCCCCCCCGCAGCCCACAGAAAAGGCAGCTATTCCACACAGGAATCTGACAGGGAGCTCAGCACATATACAGACATGCAGGGTCACACAGTCACAGACTGACACCCAAAACAGACAGGTCCCCACATAGAAATGTACTTACCAGTCCGGATGGCGTGGGGAGCCTTCTCTAGCGACCAAACCGCTGTACTGAGGACAGGGAGTGTCGCAGCCAGGACGCAGTGGAACTGCGGTGCGAAACCGCAAATGGCGTCCAGTGAGGTAGCCACCTCACAGGCAGCATCCCTGCAGCGAACAGGGATGGGTCGTTCAATATGCCAGGGAAACCTGACTGAACGCTCGATGGCAGGCTGGGGAACCCCTGGCCCTGAGCCCTGGGAACCAGGGTGGCCAGTCCGAGACCCAGCTCCGCATGAACATCTTCATCCGAAGAAACTAAACTAAATGCTGAGAAAAATAACAGCTAGTAAAGAAAGAGAAAAATACTCAAGTAAAATCAAAAAAGAGAATAGAAAGCTGAGACTGAGAGCCCCAGCACAGTATCACCCAAGCTACTCCTAAGCTAGGCATTAGAAACTGAGTTGAGAATGCAGGAAGCAGGGAGGTATTGACTGAGGGGACCGCCCCCTAGGGGTGTGATATGCTAAAAGCTTTTATATTAACAAATCTTGTTGCCTAGCTACTCCTACGGAGCAAAGGTCAATACCATTAGTGAAGATTATGAAGTGGCGGCGACTGTCGGAGGACGTAAGAGAAAACAGTTTTCTAAACTTTCATTAGTACCCCCAAAAGAAGAGAGTGAGACTTTGAGTGGAAGTGAGTTGACAGATTCAGAAGAGATACCAGAACACATATCTAAATTACATAAGAAGAAGAAGAAAACCACACACCAGTCTTATCCCATGATTACTGTAGGAAACACTGAGGTCCATATTCCCCTTCCTTTAGGATTAATGAGGGAATTGAAGAATATGTGTCCCAATCCAAAGAAAGATCCCAGAGCAGCGGCAGTGTTTTTGCAAAAGTATACTGCAGGTACTGCACTAACTATGGATGATATTCACATAATAATAATAATAATATCAGCCATAGACCCAGACATAGGCTCACAACTAGATTTAACAAAAATGAAGGATGAAGCAGCATTGAAAGAGGGGGGAGAAGTAGAAAAGGAAGCCCATAAGGCATGGAAAAAGTTTTGGGATAAGATAGGAGTGGAATGGATGAAAAAGTACAAAGGGGACTCAGGTTTACACACAATGTGAAATACAAAGCAAGAGCCAAAGGAGGATTTCCATAGTTTTTGTAAGAGACTGTTGGATCTTTATAATAGTACGGGGATGAATTCACCCGAACTTTTCAAAACTACGTGCATGGCTAACGGGGATCCTAAAACAACACAGCTAATAAAACTGGTGAATAATGACTGGCTTATTCAGTCAGTGACAGAATTCATGGATGATATAGCAAAACGTTCAGCCTCTGGCATTTTCAATCAGAGGGGGGGGGGGGGGGGGGTATTTGCAATGTTAGTGCAGCAAGACATACAACAGGATCCTATATCGTCTAGTGGGGAAAATAATTACATGATGGCAGATTTCTCTAGAAGCAGAAATTATGGAGAAGAACCGAGGAATAGGATGCAAACAGACTACCAGGGAAGAGTAAGAGCAACAGGGAGTGAATGGAAGGAACAGGAATGGGGCGGTGATGGCTGTTTTATTTGTGGGAGTTTAGATCATTGGAAACAGGAATGCCCAAGGGGAAGAAACACATACAGGAGAGATTATAGAGGGAGGGGTGCCCCTGCTTTCAGGGGAAGGTCCCTAAATAGCAATCCTGGCAATCCCAGGCAGCAAAGAGGACAGCAGGAGATGTCAAGGGGGCCACCACATGGGGACCTTATCAACATACACTGGCCAGCACAGAATGGGAGAAACGGACAGCAGCCCAATCTGCCGTCAGACTTAGAGAGGTGGTCTGAGCGTACCCAGTACCCGTTCTCACGGGGAAATAGTTCCTACTAGGGGTGCCCGGAACAAATCCCGTCCATCATGCATTTTGTCCCCATTGATTGGCAAGTCTTACCACAAGTGAAATTACAAACTGACGGTTTTAAAACTGATCTGTTACTCGACAGTGGAGCCACGACTTCTTGCCTAAATAAAACAGACTTCATAAATGACAGATGCACCGAAGGAAGTTCTATGGGTATAAATGGGACGACAGTGGTACATAAAGTGACAGCACCGCTCCCAGTATGCACTCTCACGGGAGAATTAATGTCTTTTGCAGTCTTGTTAGAGTGTCCAGTTTGTTTACTAGGAAGGGACTTAATGGCAGCATTGCAGATAAACTTTGGCTTTTGACAAAAGGGGGAGACTGACCGCAACCTCAATGAAATGTGACTTGACAAACCCTAAAAGACGTGATATAGATGGGTTCTTTTTGAACCTGCCAATATCTTTAGAGAATCATCCTATATGGGCAAAGGACAAAGACTCAGTAGGACTAATTAACTGAGCCTTACCGCCCCTGCTTGAAGGAGGGAATCATGACGGTTTTCCAAAAACAATACCCTTTGAGTGAGGAGAAGTTGGCAGGTATAAGACCCCCAAATTGAGAAATACATGGAAATGGAGATTCTAAGGGAGATTGTCAGTCCCTGGAATACCCCGATAAATCCTGTAAAGAAAGCCAATGGCACATGGAGGTTAGTACAGGACCTGAGAAAGGTAAACAAGGCAATTATACCACCTCTGATGATGTCACTACTTTGACGACATGCGTCAGACGACCTGAAAACGAGCAGCACGCCACCTTATACCGCGGTTTTTATCCTATTATGATGCTTTTATGTATCCACCAATGTGTGAGTATGTTTCTGCATATGAAATAAATGAGTGTTCGTACAGTCTGCACTATTGTCCTGCCTTTTATATTGAGGTGAATTGGAGTTGATGAAACCATACGTTTTGAATCATCCCTTGCCTGGTGGTATTATCTGAGCCTATTTCACCGCCCTGTACCCATGATCATTTGGTATATTGGAGTTGATGAGACTACATGGTTTGAACTATCCTTTGTTTGATGGCCTAATCTGAGTCTGTTTCACCGCCTTATATCCATTAACATCTGGTAAGCAGTTGGTATTACTCCACATTTGGGTTTTGGCTCTCTTTCATCTACACAGTCGGAAGTTGGGAATTGGTCTCCACTATCCCTCCATCTCTTGGACTATTGGGACTTTCTGTGGACACTCCACATTGATAACATATTGATTTTTATTGGTATTTTATCATTTAGTGTTTGGCGCTACTACATCCTTTTAATATAATTATACCACTTCCCCCCTTGGTGGCAGATATTACAGCTGTATTTGGAGATATTCCAGCAGGATCCAAATACTACACGGTAGTTGATTTAAGCAATGCTTTCTTTTCGATTCCCGTGGCTTGGGAATCACAGAGTTTGTTCGCTTTTCAGTGGGCTGGTGGTCGGTCCGGTGGTCAGTCTAGTGGTCACTATGGTCAGTTGACCTAGACCCGTCTCACGCAAGGGTTTGGGGATAGTCCAGCAGCCTTTTCGATTGTGTTAAAAGGCAACATTGGAAGATTGGGAACCAAAGAGGGGATCCACCTTAATTCAGTACACTGATGACCTTTTGCTCTCCAATTCTGAATTGGAAGCCTGTGAGGTAGACTTGCGGAGTTTGTTAGACCACCTGGCAAGCAAAGGACACCTGGCCTCGAAGAAAAAAATCCAGTATGCAAGTACCCAGGTAGAGTATCTGGGGTGCATCATAGAGGCAGGAGAGAGGAAGGTCTTACCCGCTAGAGTCAAAGCAGTGACCTCCTTGAGCAGGCCGGTGGACAAAGCAACAATGCTGTCATTTTTAGGGTCTATTGTGTATTGTAGGGGCTGGATACCTAATTGCTCCCATTGGGATTCAATCCTAAGAAAAACTACACTCGCAGAAGAACCAAAGATAGTGGAATGGACAGAGGCTAGAGTAGAAGCCTTTGAGAGACTGATCAAGTCTCTGACCCAGGCCCCGGCCTTAGCCCTGGCAGATTATGAGAAGCCGTTTCAATTGTACTGTGTGGTATCCGGAGGGACCTATGCAGCAGTACTGACACAAAGACATGGGGGAAGAAATAGGCCAGTTTAATAAATTGCCCCCCCATGGTCCTTGGAATGCCCCATTGCCTCCAAGCACTAGCAGCCACGGCCATGTCAGTAAAAGACGCTACCAAAATAGTTCATGGTAATGTAATGGAACTTTTCACCACCCATACGGTATTGTCCCTCCTTCAAAACATGAGTACACAACATATGACAGCACAGAGACTGTCAGGGTATGAGACTATATTGCTCAGCACGGCAAACTTATTGATAAAGACATGCTCAGCTACTTCTCCAGTAATAAGGTTTTTGCACACCCTTATGAGACTTAAATGTGAAGGTTCTGATGAACAAGTAGACCCAACCCCCGAACACAAATGTGATGAGATGATTTTATCTTGTACAGCGCCTAGGAAAGACTTAAAAGACATCCCACAGACTGGTAGCATAAATGTATTTGTGGACAGTTCATGCACAAGACCAGACGATAAGACATACCAAATAGGGTACGCAGTGGTCATGCTCCCAGATCAAGTGATAGAAGCCGAACCAATTGTTGCAACTTCGCCACAACAAGCTGAGCTAGTAGCGCTCACAAGAGCCTGTGAAATATTTGCAGGACACAAAGTAAAAACATTTACACTGACAGCCGATACGCACGTGGAATTTTAAAGGATTATGGGATGATTTGGAAAAATAGGGGATATATTTCAGCAGATGGGAAGAAGGTGGCGAATCAAAAATACATAGATCATTTGCTATATGCCATTCAGTTGCCAGAATCTGTAAGTGTAATAAAGGTGGAGGGACACTCTGCAAGAGGGGACTATCAAGCTATGGGAAATAATCTAGCAGACAGAGCAGCTAAAGAAGCAGCCCGTGGAGACATTAAAAAAAGAAAGTAGATTATTATTCATGACAGATTTTGAGAGTAAAGACTGGGTTTCAGTAGTACATCAGCTTCAAAAACAGTCAACCAGTGAGGACATTAAGTACTGGGAGTCCCAAGGACTGCAGGCGACAGGTACAGGAATATGGACAAAAGATCAAATACTAGGGGTTCCAACTGCATCAGCACCACTCCTAATATCTTACTTGCATGGTCCCGGACATTTCGGCAAACGGTACATACTGGAACATTACAAGTCACTGTTCTGTACACAACAATTGCAGAAGTTGATAGACGATTTGGTCGACTCATGTATGACTTGTGCCCAGAACAATGTTCAAGGGAAGCCACACGGGAGACATGGGAACCTACCACCCCCTACTGGCCCCCTGCAGGATTTACAAATAGACTACACACACATGCCAAAACAGCCTGGGAACATAAAATATCTTTTTGTGATAGTGTGTAGATTCTCCGGGTGGTGTTCGGCCATACCTACTTCGGGGGAGACAGCTGGGGTGACCGCAAGAGCATTAGTCAATGATTGGATTTCACTGTACGGGCTTCCTCGGGTAATTCATTCAGATCAGGGACCTGCTTTCCAGTCAAAATTAATTCAGGAGCTGACAAAAATGTTGGGTTTCCAATGGAAACTCAATATAGCCTACCACCCCCAAAGTGCAGGAGTAGTGGAGAGAATGAATAGAATCATCAAAGGCAAGTTAAAAAAGGCTACTTCAGGAACATTGAGAAATTGGTTGAAATTTCTCCCCGCCATTCTCAACCAGATAAGGACAACACCAAATAAAAGGACAGGGTTGTCACCCTATGAAATACTGTTTGGTCGCACCCCAATGCCAATGAGGGAGCAGATACTGAAAGTAACATTTTTGCTTTACAGGAACAGTGTGTGAAACATCTGGTAGGTATACTCTAAGAAAACCATGAAAAGGTTGCTGTCACTTTTTCTCCTCTTTCCACAGAGCCAACTCATCCGTTCCTACCAGGAGACAGAGTGCTGATAAAACAGTTGGCGGTCAGGAGGAAGACTGGTCCGTTATACCAAGGTCCATTTGAAGTTTCCCGCACTGCTGTCCTGACCGATCAGAGTCCACAATGGATACACGCGTCCAGGCTGAAGAAGTCCCCACTGCAACCAATCCCAGGAAGCTTCCTGAACTTGGGAGAAGCAAGTGTTCAGAGTCCATAATGGATCCACATCCCCCAGTTGAAGAAAGCTCCACGGCCTTTACCGATGGAAGAAACCGAATCCCAACCACAAGTTTACGAGAACTAGTACCCAAAGACCTGATGGACCAATGCATCAGATGGTTAAATGGGTATCCACCACCCCGTCATTGTGGTGACCCTGTAGATGACTTTGAAAGAGATCTGGCCCATGAGTTCTTTACTGGTATACTGGAACAATTGCCCAGGAAAGAACAAAGACAGAACTTCCCTAACCCCATCTATGAGACACTTAAGCCACCCTTCCACTTCCCCATTCCTATACCCCCTTTGCCCCACCGTGGTCCCCAACTGCCCCCACACCCTAACCCTATGGACTGACTATCCCAGGCCCCCGCCCCAGTCGATCCTAGGACCAGAACAAATAAGTGGTACCGGAAGTACCCAACCGAAGAAATGTTCACCATAGTACCAGAGACTTTGCATACATCCTATCTGAGATGGCTAAATGGTAATCCACTTCCTTTTCCCCCCACTGACCCAAAGACAATGCAAGAACTGTATGAAGTTGAAACTAAACTTAAAGAGTACACTAGCCAAGTAGATACAGAGTACTTGAGAGGACTGAATATACCTGCACCAGTGTCTGAGGCTATGATAAATAGGTTAACTTTATTGCGAGAAGGGGGGGTGTGGAGAAATCCTTCACATTATAGGAAAATAATGACATGGAATGAGGAAAGGAAGAAACTAGTTGAGGAGTTTGGAAGACCCCATGACCCCATCCCATCCTCAGGAAGAGGTGGGGATCTACTTGAAAGGGGAAATTCATCACCAGTGGTGTCAGCCTGGCCAAGACACCTTAAAATAGCAATAGGAATAGTAATATTTATGTTCCTGCTTAGTTATAGCCTGGCCCGTGTGAAGTTATTCTATGAGCCAAAACAAATACCTGAAAGCATACTGACTAATGCAACACGCTACCGCACTACCACGCACTAGTAGACATAAAAGATCCACTTCTATTTTTGAAAGACCCAATTTTGGAAATGCAAAGGTTGCTTGCTGTACAAGAGCTGGAAACAGATTGGGGAAGACAATGTTGGATAAGGTCATAGGATGGCATGAGCAGAAACTAGGAGGGCCATTTAAAATAGCAGCCATATCATTGATCATTAGGGCCTCGCCCCAGAATATCTCTTGTGTCTGACAACCAACCTAACTGATATAGCCACCAGAAGGAAGGTACAGGAGCTTAAGCGATTAATTCCTCAGTCTGATAAGAAAGATATTCTCCCCAAACCAAACTTTAGAGAGACAGAACAAATAGCAAAACATTTGAACTTAGCAATACAGGAGTTCATAGATCCCTTACCATCGATTCTAGGGAATATACATCCTCAAGGTTTCCAAGATATGAATAGAATTCCCCATCATTTTCTGTTGATGCATGAATATGGTATACAACAATCACAGGGAAAGGGAGATTGCTGGGTTTGTTCTCATATGCAGTCAGGATAAAATATATTCCCAATGATAGCAAAACCATTATCATTATCTCAGCTGAAGAATGAGACATATGTGTTCACTGGGCAGGCAAAACCAGACAATAGGCCATTTCTGATTCAAGGATACACACAACCACCAGAATTTTGTTTTCTGAATGGATATCCACTAAATACTGAAACAAATACTTATGCTAATAGTGAGTTTTGTTACAACACAGATGTTAATTTTACATTACTAAATATGGAAAAATATAAAGTACTAAACTTAGTAGACATCACAGGCCTTAACTCTGATACCACTGCTGACATAAATGAAAGGACGAGAAACTTGTCAATGTAGAATATTTCTTCATGCCCAGCAGCTAGACCAACCTATAACAAGTCAGATATATATATATAAATGGTTAAATTTGGTTAATGAGACATTGATACTTGATAATAAGGTCAAATTACTACACATAGCTGAGTGGATGTGTTTAATAGGGATGCGAACAGGCCTGTCCACTCAGGAGATCATATCTGCCCCAAAGTTACCCCAAGGGAGAAGAATCAGCTGGGTGGTGCACCATAGTTTGATTGTTCCCCTACATGAGTACTGAATCAGGAGGGCACGTGAGCATGGGGCCAGCCTCCGGGGGACTCACATTTCACGATCAGGGAAGATATAGAAGGGCACTGACTAGTTCATGGGAAAAATTCTATATGAGCATCCTACCAGGTGGTACAGCCATGGCTCTTATTAGGCTTGATACATTTGCCGACATCATGGAAAAATGGATCAACACAACAACAAAGGAATTTAGGCATGTGACGATATCAGATTTCCATGCTGCGATTAATTGATTAGGGTTTTGTCACGGTATACGGTATTATCATGGTATTCAATTATTAAACTTAAATTATTAAATTTCTACCTCACTTGAATTTCATTGCTGAATTTAGGGACTTTGGTTCACTTTTGCACATAATTATGTAGTCAGTCAGTACAGACTCTGTGAACCAGGCCTAAAATAAGCCATCAAGCAGTGTCTGGCCTGCCTGGTGATGACTGGTCCTGGCGCTCTGATCCGATGGCCTGGTCATTAGGGGCTAAATCCTTGCGGCCCAGAAGTGGTTAAACCTGCAGGAGGACCGGTGTTTTTTTTTGTAAAAATTGATTTTTGTAAGATCTTACCGTAAAATCCTTTTCTCTTAAGCTCATTGACAGACGTAGTCTTCTTGATTCTCAAGAGCTGGGTTATGTTGTCTCCGCAGGCGTAGGACTAGGCAGAAAGACAAAAACGTTCTGGCTCCACCTTAGGGGCAGTCCCTGAGGGTATATCCTCCCTCTCTCTGCTACAGGGAATCAGTTCTGTTCTAAAGCAGTAACAGAGAATTTAACCCAACCCAACTCAATGATAGAGGGGCGGGTACTGTCAATGAGCTTAAGAGAAAAGGATTTTACGGCAAGATCTTACAAAAATCCATTTTTCTCTATCGCTCATTGACAGACGTAGTCTTCTTGATTCTCAAGAGCTGGGACATCCAGAAGCAGTGCCACAAATGAGGGGTGGGATTGACAAAATCAAATCCAATCTAGAAGGCCCAACCGGTGCCAAACTAGAAGTTTTAAAGGCTCATTATAAACAAAGAATGAGACTAAAAGAAAAATTTCCAACGGAAAAAACCCTCGAGGTAGACCACTGGTCTCCTCAAATTGCGGCCTGCAAAACCTTGCGGCCAAACGAGGCATCAGACGATGCCATTACATCAACTTTATAATGTTTTGTAAAGGTATGCACCGACGACCAGGTAGCCGCCTTGCACACCTGGACCACTGACGCCTGATGGCGAAAGGCCCATGACGCACTAAGCGCCCGAGTGGAGT
The DNA here is from genome assembly GCF_965119305.1 of Pelophylax lessonae. Lineage (NCBI taxonomy): Eukaryota > Metazoa > Chordata > Amphibia > Anura > Ranidae > Pelophylax > Pelophylax lessonae. The sequence continues at coordinate 134,645,948 of NC_138773.1, forward strand.
GCGCCTTAACAGGGAACGGGGGCTCCCGACCCTTAATAGAATAAGCCTGTACTACCGTCTGTCTGATCCATCTGGAAATGGTCGCGGCAGATGCAGGCAACCCCTTTTTGGGTCCATCCGGGATCACAAAAAGTGAATCCGTCTTGCGAAACGAGTCTGTCGTTTTCAAGTATACCCTGATCGCCCGGACCACATCCAAGGAGTGTAAAGCAAACTCCCGAGGATGACTGGGCTTAGGACACAGGGAAGGTAACACAATTTCTTCATTCAGATGAAATTCTGAAACCACTTTTGGTAGGAAGGATGGATTCGGACGAAGAACCACCTTATCTCTATGAACCACCAGATATGGTGAACGACAAGATAATGCGGCCAGTTCTGACACCCTGCGTGCAGAAGTAATAGCCACCAAGAAGGCCACCTTCTGGGACAACGTAGGTAGAGGAATCTCCCTAATGTCTTCAAAGGGAGGTTTCTGAAGAACCGACAACACTAAATTAAGATCCCAGGGGGGTAACGGCGCGTGCACTGGCGGAGCCAGATGTCCCACCCCCTGGATGAAATTCCGCACCAAGGAATGAGTAGCCAAAGGCTTCTGAAAGAAGATAGCTAATGCTGAGACCTGACCCTTGATAGTACTCAAGGCCAGTTTCTGCTCAACCCCTTGTTGCAGAAAAGCTAATATTCGACTAATCGAATAAGACCGAGGACGGAACCCCAAAGGTTCACACCATGCAATGTAGGACTTCCATGTGCGATGATAAATCTTTCTGGAAGTCGCTTTCCTTGCTTCAACTAGAGTCGGAATAACTGAAGCTGACAAACCTTTGTCCTTCAGCACCTGGGTCTCAATAGCCAGGCCGTTAAAGCCAGCGATCGTAAAGCAGGATGGAAGATCGGTCCCTGAGACAGTAGGTCCTCCCTGAGAGGAAGTCTCCACGGGACGTCCGCCACCAGTCTGACCACGTCGGCGTACCAAGCTCGACGAGGCCAGTCCGGAGCTACCAGAATTACTGGAATTCCTTCCTCCTCTATCCTGCGAAGAAGTCTTGGCAGTAACGCGAGAGGAGGGAAGGCATACATTAGCTGGTATTGCCCCCACGGGGCGATCAGTGCGTCTGCGGTTTCTGCTAGAGGATCGCGGGAGCGAGCCACGAATCTCTGAACTTTCCTGTTGAATCGTGATGCCAACAGATCCACATCCGGGGTGCCCCACAGTAGGCACAACTGGTGGAAAACGTCTGGATGGAGGGACCATTCCCCCTGATCCAGAGTCTGACGGCTGAGATAATCTGCCTGCCAATTCTCCACCCCCGGAATGAACACCGCAGAGATTGCTGGAACAAATCGTTCCGCCCAGCGAAGAATGCAAGCCACTTCTTTGGCCGCTTGGACACTCTTGGTGCCCCCCTGGTGATTGACATAAGCCACGGCCGTGGCATTGTCCGACTGGATCCGAACCAGGCTGCCCTGGAGCTGCTCGGTCCAGAGAACCAGACAAAGTCTGATCGCTCTCAGTTCCAATACACCCACAGAGAGAGAGAGGGACCCCCAAGGCTCACCAACCGATGCAGTGAAGTTTCCAACCAACTGCAGTCAGCGTCTGTCTTTTACAGACTGGAAGGAGCTGTTGCTTTTTCCCGGGTAGGAGGACGTGGCTCCGCCCCCTGTGTACGCCTTCCGGCGTTCCCAGCTCTCCACGAGGTAGCTGGGCTCACGAAACATGGCCGCCCCCATAGAAGAGACATAAGACTCCAAAAACATGGCAGCCGGCGTGACCTGAAGACATACATGCACTTGGTCTACGGCAAAATGGCGGCGGACCGCCGAAATAGTTTTCCCAGCACATCCACCTGCATCTCTGCTAAGAGGCGATATATGGATCTACAGGAGATACACTACAAATAAGGTATGTCTGCTGTAATGTTACAGTCTGCTAGGTAGAGTGTTAGCTCTCAAACCAAGTCCACTTCCCACAAACACATGCTGTATTACAAGGGGGACTTATTAGTATCAGATATATACTGACCATATATGGAGGGGCCCATAATTCATACTGCCTCATAACGAGGAAAGAAAAAAAGGGAACGTTTACTCACCATACCGAACCGACAGGCACCCTCTCTTCACAATACCCTCTCCACCGGGGTGGGGGGTTGTGGACCACTCCGGACGCCTCGACTCTCTGGTTCCTGGCGTCCAAGCGAGACTTTTAACTCGCAAGGTCAGTCCCTCCACTGGGACTCCGTCGAGGCCGACCCAGCGCGGAGCTCTGGTCTGCACGCGCTCGTAGGCAGAAACCGGGGTGACCACTGGATCTCAACATCCAGCCCGTCGCCCGGCCCCGCATACTTACTTGAATGTGTCGCGGCCGACCAAGCGCAATGCCATGGTCTGCGCGCGCTCGTAGGCCGGCTGGGGTGACCACAAGTGTCGCCCAGTCCGACATTTTTGCTTGAAGATCTCACAGGAAAAAACACTGGAGAAAAACTACCTAAAAAATGTCTTTTTCTTAAAGAAAAATATCTTGCCAGGACCAAAAGATCCCAGCAAGGAACTTAGGTCCTTACTCCTGACTAGACAGAAAAAAACTGATTCCCTGTAGCAGAGAGAGGGAGGATATACCCTCAGGGACTGCCCCTAAGGTGGAGCCAGAACGTTTTGTCTTTCTGCCTGCGGAGGCAACATAACCTAGCTCTTGAGAATCAAGAAGACTACGTCTGTCAATGAGCGATAGAGAAATTACTTTTCACATGCTTTAGGCCTAGTTCACATGTATGCGGGTTGGCGGTTCACATGTATGCGGGTTGGCGGCCCACATTTGCACAGGCATAGCAGCCCATTGATTTGAATGGGCTGCTATGCCCTCATTTTACGCAGAAAAAAGGTGCATGCAGCATTTTAAAAAAATGCAGTGGCCTTTAAATCCATCCTACTTCTGCACCATGCGACTTACCTGCAGTTCCTGCTCTGGCAAGCTTTCTGCGTTTTTAAATATATGGGCCCAGCATTTAAAAACAGTTTGCGTGTGCAGGAACTGCAAGTAAGTCGCATGGTGCAAAAGCAGGATGGGGTTCACGGCCACTGCATTTTTTAAAATTCTGTATGCGGCTTTTTTCAGCTGAAAACGCAGGCATAGCAGCCCAACCCCATTCAAATCAATGGGCTGCTATCCCTATCCCTGTGCAAATATGGGCCGCCAACCCACATACATGTGAACCGCTAACCCGCATACATGTGAACCAGGCCTAAAGCAATAGTAAAGTAATTTACAAATAAAAACACCGCTCCTCCTGCAGGTTTAACCACTTCTGGGATGCAAGGATTTGCCCCCTTAATGACCAGGCCATTGGATCGGAGCGCCAGGACCAGTCATTAACAGGTAGGCCAGACACTGCTTGATGGCTATATACTAATGTAATGTGGGCTGCTATGCCTGTGCATCTATATATATATATATATATATATATATATATATATATATATATATATATATATATATATATATATATATATATATATATATATGCTGCTATGCCCATGTATGTATTTCTATCTATCTATCTCTCCATCTATCTCTCCATCTATCTCTCCATCTATCTATCTCTCCATCTATCTGTATATCTATCTGTATATCTATCTGTATATCTATCTGTATATCTATCTGTATATCTATCTGTATATCTATCTGTATATCTATCTCTCCATCTATCTGTATATCTATCTGTATATCTATCTCTCCATCTCTCTGTATATCTATCTGTATATCTATCTCTCCATCTGTCTGTATATTCATCTCTCCATCTATCTGTATATCTATCTGTATATCTATCTCTCCATCTATCTGTATATCTATCTGTCCATCTATCTGTATATCTATCTGTATATCTATCTGTCCATCTATCTGTCCATCTATCTGTATATCTATCTGTATATCTATCTCTCCATCTATCTGTATATCTATCTGTATATCTATCTCTCCATCTATCTATATATATATCTCTCCATCTATCTGTATATCTATCTATCTGTATATCTATCTGTATATCTATCTATCTGTATATCTATCTATCTGTATATCTATCTATCTGTATATCTATCTGTATATCTATCTGTATATCTATCTGTATATCTATCTGTATATCTATCTGTATATCTATCTGTATATCTATCTCTCCATCTATCTGTATATCTATCTGTATATCTATCTGTATATCTATCTGTATATCTATCTGTATATCTATCTGTATATCTATCTGTATATCTATCTCTCCATCTATCTGTATATCTATCTGTATATCTATCTGTATATCTATCTGTATATCTATCTGTATATCTATCTGTATATCTATCTGTATATCTATCTGTATATCTATCTGTATATCTATCTCTCCATCTATCTGTATATCTATCTGTATATCTATCTGTCCATCTATCTGTATATCTATCTGTATATCTATCTGTCCATCTATCTGTCCATCTATCTGTATATCTATCTGTATATCTATCTCTCCATCTATCTGTATATCTATCCCTCCATCTATCTGTATATCTATCTGTATATCTATCTGTATATCTATCTGTCCATCTATCTGTATATCTATCTGTATATCTATCTGTATATCTATCTGTCCATCTATCTGTCCATCTATCTGTATATCTATCTGTATATCTATCTCTCCATCTATCTGTATATCTATCTCTCCATCTATTTGTATATCTATTTGTATATCTATCTGTATATCTATCTGTATATCTATCTGTATATCTATCTGTATATCTATCTGTATATCTATCTGTATATCTATCTGTATATCTATCTCTCCATCTATCTGTATATCTATCTGTATATCTATCTGTATATCTATCTCTCCATCTATCTGTATATCTATCTCTCCATCTATCTGTATATCTATCTCTCCATCTATCTGTATATCTATCTGTATATCTATCTCTCCATCTATCTGTATATCTATCTGTATATCTATCTGTATATCTATCTGTATATCTATCTGTATATCTATCTGTATATCTATCTCTCCATCTATCTGTATATCTATCTCTCCATCTATTTGTATATCTATCTGTATATCTATCTGTATATCTATCTGTATATCTATCTGTATATCTATCTGTATATCTATCTGTATATCTATCTGTATATCTATCTGTATATCTATCTCTATCTGTATATCTATCTGTATATCTATCTGTATATCTATCTGTATATCTATCTCTCCATCTATCTGTATATCTATCTGTATATCTATCTGTATATCTATCTGTATATCTATCTCTCCATCTATCTGTATATCTATCTGTATATCTATCTGTATATCTATCTGTATATCTATCTGTATATCTATCTCTCCATCTATCTGTATATCTATCTGTATATCTATCTGTATATCTATCTGTATATCTATCTGTATATCTATCTCTCCATCTATCTGTATATCTATCTCTCCATCTATTTGTATATCTATCTCTCCATCTATTTGTATATCTATCTGTATATCTATCTGTATATCTATCTCTCCATCTATCTGTATATCTATCTGTATATCTATCTGTATATCTATCTGTATATCTATCTGTATATCTATCTGTATATCTATCTCTCCATCTATCTGTATATCTATCTCTCCATCTATTTGTATATCTATCTGTATATCTATCTGTATATCTATATGTATATCTATCTCTCCATCTATCTGTATATCTATCTGTATATCTATCTCTCCATCTATCTGTATATCTATCTGTATATCTATCTCTCCATCTATCTGTATATCTATCTCTCCATCTATCTGTATATCTATCTGTATATCTATCTCTCCATCTATCTGTATATCTATCTGTATATCTATCTGTATATCTATCTGTATATCTATCTGTATATCTATCTGTATATCTATCTCTCCATCTATCTGTATATCTATCTCTCCATCTATTTGTATATCTATCTCTCCATCTATTTGTATATCTATCTGTATATCTATCTGTATATCTATCTCTCCATCTATCTGTATATCTATCTGTATATCTATCTGTATATCTATCTCTCCATCTATCTGTATATCTATCTGTATATCTATCTGTATATCTATCTGTATATCTATCTCTCCATCTATCTGTATATCTATCTGTATATCTATCTCTCCATCTATCTGTATATCTATCTGTATATCTATCTCTCCATCTATCTGTATATCTATCTGTATATCTATCTCTCCATCTATCTGTATATCTATCTGTATATCTATCTCTCCATCTATCTGTATATCTATCTCTCCATCTATCTGTATATCTATCTCTCCATCTATCTGTATATCTATCTCTCCATCTATCTGTATATCTATCTCTCCATCTATCTGTATATCTATCTGTATATCTATCTCTCCATCTATCTGTATATCTATCTGTATATCTATCTCTCCATCTATCTGTATATCTATCTGTATATCCATCTGTATATCTATCTGTATATCTATCTGTATATCTATCTGTATATCTATCTGTACATCTATCTGTACATCTATCTGTACATCTATCTGTACATCTATCTGTATATCTATCTCTCCATCTATCTGTATATCTATCTCTCCATCTATCTGTATATCTATCTCTCCATCTATCTGTATATCTATCTCTCCATCTATCTGTATATCTATCTCTCCATCTATCTGTATATCTATCTGTATATCTATCTCTCCATCTATCTGTATATCTATCTCTCCATCTATTTGTATATCTATCTGTATATCTATCTCTCCATCTATCTGTATATCTATCTCTCCATCTATCTCTCCATCTATCTCTCCATCTATCTCTCCATCTATCTCTCCATCTATCTCTCCATCTATCTCTCCATCTATCTGTATATCTATCTCTCCATCTATCTGTATATCTATCTGTATATCTATCTGTATATCTATCTGTATATCTATCTGTATATCTATCTGTATATCTATCTGTATATCTATCTGTATATCTATCTCTCCATCTATCTGTATATCTATCTGTATATCTATCTGTATATCTATCTCTCCATCTATCTGTATATCTATCTCTCCATCTATCTGTATATCTATCTCTCCATCTATCTGTATATCTATCTCTCCATCTATCTGTATATCTATCTCTCCATCTATCTGTATATCTATCTGTATATATATATCTCTCCATCTATCTGTATATCTATCAGTATATATATCTCTCCATCTATCTATATATATATATATATATCTCTCCATCTATCTGTATATCTATCTCTCCATCTATCTGTATATCTATCTGTATATCTATCTGTATATCTATATCTCCATCTATCTGTATATCTATCTCTCCATCTATCTGTATATCTATCTCTCCATCTATCTGTATATCTATCTCTCCATCTATCTCTCCATCTATCTCTCCATCTATCTCTCCATCTATCTCTCCATCTATCTCTCCATCTATCTCTCCATCTATCTCTCCATCTATCTGTATATCTATCTCTCCATCTATCTGTATATCTATCTGTATATCTATCTGTATATCTATCTCTCCATCTATCTCTCCATCTATCTCTCCATCTATCTGTATATCTATCTGTATATCTATCTCTCCATCTATCTGTATATCTATCTATCCATCTATCTGTATATCTATCTCTCCATCTATCTGTATATCTATCTGTATATCTATCTGTATATCTATCTGTATATCTATCTCTCCATCTATCTGTATATCTATCTCTCCATCTATCTGTATATCTATCTCTCCATCTATCTGTATATCTATCTCTCCATCTATCTGTATATCTATCTCTCCATCTATCTGTATATCTATCTCTCCATCTATCTGTATATCTATCTGTATATCTATCTCTCCATCTATCTGTATATCTATCTCTCCATCTATCTGTATATCTATCTCTCCATCTATCTGTATATCTATCTCTCCATCTATCTGTATATCTATCTCTCCATCTATCTGTATATCTATCTCTCCATCTATCTGTATATCTATCTCTCCATCTATCTGTATATCTATCTCTCCATCTATCTGTATATCTATCTGTATATCTATCTGTATATCTATCTGTATATCTATCTGTATATCTATCTGTATATCTATCTGTATATCTATCTGTATATCTATCTGTATATCTATCTGTATATCTATCTCTCCATCTATCTGTATATCTATCTCTCCATCTATCTGTATATCTATCTGTATATCTATCTGTATATCTATCTGTATATCTATCTGTATATCTATCTGTATATCTATCTGTATATCTATCTGTATATCTCTCTGTATATCTCTCTGTATATCTCTCTGTATATCTCTCTGTATATCTCTCTGTATATCTCTCTGTATATCTCTCTGTATATCTCTCTGTATATCTATCTGTATATCTCTCCATCTATCTGTATATCTATCTCTCCATCTATCTGTATATCTATCTCTCCATCTATCTGTATATCTATCTCTCCATCTATCTGTATATCTATCTGTATATCTATCTCTCCATCTATCTGTATATCTATCTGTATATCTATCTCTCCATCTATCTGTATATCTATCTGTATATCTATCTCTCCATCTATCTGTATATCTATCTGTATATCTATCTCTCCATCTATCTGTATATCTATCTCTCCATCTATCTGTATATCTATCTCTCCATCTATCTGTATATCTATCTGTATATCTATCTCTCCATCTATCTGTATATCTATCTCTCCATCTATCTGTATATCTATCTCTCCATCTATCTGTATATCTATCTCTCCATCTATCTGTATATCTATCTCTCCATCTATCTGTATATCTATCTCTCCATCTATCTGTATATCTATCTCTCCATCTATCTGTATATCTATCTCTCCATCTATCTGTATATCTATCAGTATATCTATCTCTCCATCTATCTGTATATCTATCTCTCCATCTATCTGTATATCTATCTGTATATCTATCTCTCCATCTATCTGTATATCTATCTCTCCATCTATCTGTATATCTATCTGTATATCTATCTCTCCATCTATCTGTATATCTATCTCTCCATCTATCTGTATATCTATCTCTCCATCTATCTGTATATCTATCTCTCCATCTATCTGTATATCTATCTCTCCATCTATCTGTATATCTATCTCTCCATCTATCTGTATATCTATCTGTATATCTATCTGTATATCTATCTGTATATCTATCTGTATATCTATCTGTATATCTCTCTCTCCATCTATCTGTATATCTATCTGTATATCTATCTGTATATACATCTCTCCATCTATCTGTATATCTATCTGTATATCTATCTCTCCATCTATCTGTATATCTATCTGTATATATATCTCTCCATCTATCTGTATATCTATCTCTCCATCTATCTGTATATCTATCTGTATATCTATCTCTCCATCTATCTGTTTATCTATCTCTCCATCTATCTGTATATCTATCTCTCCATCTATCTGTATATCTATCTCTCCATCTATCTGTATATCTATCTCTCCATCTATCTGTATATCTATCTCTCCATCTATCTGTATATCTATCTCTCCATCTATCTGTATATCTATCTCTCCATCTATCTGTATATCTATCTCTCCATCTATCTGTATATCTATCTCTCCATCTATCTGTATATCTATCTCTCCATCTATCTGTATATCTGTATATCTCTCTCTCCATCTATCTGTATATCTATCTGTATATCTATCTGTATATCTATCTGTATATCTATCTGTATATCTATCTGTATATCTATCTGTATATCTATCTGTATATCTATCTGTATATACATCTCTCCATCTATCTGTATATCTATCTGTATATCTATCTCTCCATCTATCTGTATATCTATCTCTCCATCTATCTGTATATCTATCTGTATATCTATCTCTCCATCTATCTGTATATCTATCTGTATATATATCTCTCCATCTATCTGTATATCTATCTCTCCATCTATCTGTATATCTATCTGTATATCTATCTCTCCATCTATCTGTATATCTATCTCTCCATCTATCTGTATATCTATCTCTCCATCTATCTGTATATCTATCTCTCCATCTATCTGTATATCTATCTCTCCATCTATCTGTATATCTATCTCTCCATCTATCTGTATATCTATCTCTCCATCTATCTGTATATCTATCTCTCCATCTATCTGTATATCTATCTGTATATCTATCTCTCCATCTATCTGTATATCTATCTGTATATCTATCTCTCCATCTATCTGTATATCTATCTCTCCATCTATCTGTATATCTATCTCTCCATCTATCTGTATATCTATCTGTATATCTATCTCTCCATCTATCTGTATATCTATCTCTCCATCTATCTGTATATCTATCTCTCCATCTATCTGTATATCTATCTCTCCATCTATCTGTATATCTATCTGTATATCGATCTCTCCATCTATCTGTATATCTATCTGTATATCTATCTCTCCATCTATCTGTATATCTATCTCTCCATCTATCTGTATATCTATCTGTATATCTATCTCTCCATCTATCTGTATATCTATCTGTATATATATATCTGTATATATATATATCTCTCCATCTATCTGTATATCTATCTCTCCATCTATCTCTCCATCTATCTGTATATCTATCTCTCCATCTATCTGTATATCTATCTCTCCATCTATCTGTATATCTATCTCTCCATCTATCTGTATATCTATCTCTCCATCTATCTGTATATCTATCTGTATATATATATCTCTCCATCTATCTGTATATCTATCTCTCCATCTATCTGTAGATCTATCTGTATATCTATCTCTCCATCTATCTGTATATCTATCTCTCCATCTATCTGTATATCTATCTGTATATCTATCTCTCCATCTATCTGTATATCTATCTGTATATATATATCTCTCCATCTATCTATATATATATCTCTCCATCAATCTGTATATCTATCTCTCCATCTATCTGTATATCTATCTGTATATCTATCTGTATATCTATCTCTCCATCTATCTGTATATCTATCTCTCCATCTATCTGTATATCTATCTCTCCATCTATCTCTCCATCTATCTGTATATCTATCTCTCCATCTATCTGTATATCTATCTGTATATCTATCTCTCCATCTATCTGTATATCTATCTGTATATCTATCTCTCCATCTATCTGTATATCTATCTGTGTATCTATCTCTCCATCTATCTGTATATCTATCTGTATATCTATCTGTATATCCATCTCTCCATCTATCTGTATATCTATCTGTATATCTATCTCTCCATCTATCTGTATATCTATCTCTCCATCTATCTGTATATCTATCTCTCCATCTATCTGTATATCTATCTCTCCATCTATCTGTATATCTATCTCTCCATCTATCTGTATATCTATCTGTATATCTATCTCTCCATCTATCTGTATATCTATCTCTCCATCTATCTGTATATCTATCTCTCCATCTATCTGTATATCTATCTCTCCATCTATCTGTATATCTATCTCTCCATCTATCTGTATATCTATCTCTCCATCTATCTGTATATCTATCTGTATATCTATCTCTCCATCTATCTGTATATCTATCTGTATATCTATCTCTCCATCTATCTGTATATCTATCTCTCCATCTATCTGTATATCTATCTGTATATCTATCTCTCCATCTATCTGTATATCTATCTCTCCATCTATCTGTATATCTATCTCTCCATCTATCTGTATATCTATCTCTCCATCTATCTGTATATCTATCTCTCCATCTATCTGTATATCTATCTGTATATCGATCTCTCCATCTATCTGTATATCTATCTGTATATCTATCTCTCCATCTATCTGTATATCTATCTCTCCATCTATCTGTATATCTATCTGTATATCTATCTCTCCATCTATCTGTATATCTATCTGTATATCTATCTCTCCATCTATCTGTATATCTATCTGTATATCTATCTGTATATCTATCTGTATATCTATCTGTATATCTATCTCTCCATCTATATGTATATCTATCTGTATATCTATCTCTCCATCTATCTGTATATCTATCTGTATATCTATCTCTCCATCTATCTGTATATCTATCTCTCCATCTATCTGTATATCTATCTCTCCATCTATCTGTATATCTATCTCTCCATCTATCTGTATATCTATCTCTCCATCTATCTGTATATCTATCTCTCCATCTATCTGTATATCTATCTCTCCATCTATCTGTATATCTATCTCTCCATCTATCTGTATATCTATCTCTCCATCTATCTGTATATCTATCTCTCCATCTATCTGTATATCTATCTCTCCATCTATCTGTATATCTATCAGATAGATATACAGATAGATGGAGAGATAGATATACAGATAGATATACAGATAGATATACATATAGATGGAGAGATAGATATACAGATAGATATACAGATAGATATACAAATAGATGGAGAGATAGATATACAGATAGATATACAGATAGATATACAGATAGATATACAGATAGATGGAGAGATAGATATACAGATAGATATACAGATAGATATACAGATAGATGGAGAGATGGATATACAGATAGATATACAGATAGATATACAGATAGATGGAGAGATAGATATACAGATAGATATACAGATAGATGGAGAGATAGATATACAGATAGATATACAGATAGATGGAGAGATAGATATACAGATAGATATACAGATAGATGGAGAGATAGATATACAGATAGATATACAGATAGATGGAGAGATAGATATACAGATAGATATACAGATAGATGGAGAGATAGATATACAGATAGATATAGATATACAGATAGATATACAGATAGATATACAGATAGATGGAGAGATAGATATACAGATAGATGGAGAGATAGATATACAGATAGATATACAGATAGATATACAGATAGATATACAGATAGATATACAGATAGATATACAGATAGATGGAGAGATAGATATACAGATAGATATACAGATAGATATACAGATAGATGGAGAGATAGATATACAGATAGATATACAGATAGATGGAGAGATAGATATACAGATAGATATACAGATAGATGGAGAGATGGATATACAGATAGATATACAGATAGATATACAGATAGATGGAGAGATAGATATACAGATAGATATACAGATAGATGAAGAGATAGATATACAGATAGATATACAGATAGATATACAGATAGATATACAGATAGATATACAGATAGATATACAGATAGATGGAGAGATAGATATACAGATAGAGAGATAGATATACAGATAGATGGAGAGATAGATGGAGAGATATATATACAGATAGATATACAGATAGATGGAGAGATAGATATACAGATAGATATACAGATAGATATACAGATGGAGAGATAGATATACAGATAGATGGAGAGATAGATATACAGATAGAGAGATAGATATACAGATAGATATACAGATGGAGAGATAGATATACAGATAGATGGAGAGATAGATATACAGATAGAGAGATAGATATACAGATAGATGGAGAGATAGATATACAGATAGATATACAGATAGATATACAGATGGAGAGATAGATATACAGATAGATGGAGAGATAGATATACAGATAGAGAGATAGATATACAGATAGATGGAGAGATAGATATACAGATAGATATACAGATAGATGGAGAGATAGATGGAGAGATAGATGGAGAGATAGATATACAGATAGATATACAGCTAGATGGAGAGATAGATATACAGATATACAGATATACAGATAGATGGAGAGATAGATATACAGATAGATATACAGATAGATGGAGAGATAGATATACAGATAGATATACAGATAGATGGAGAGATAGATATACAGATAGATGGAGAGATATATATATATATATAGATAGATGGAGAGATATATATACAGATATATATACAGATAGATGGAGAGATAGATATACAGATAGATGGAGAGATAGATATACAGATAGATGGAGAGATAGATATACAGATAGATGGAGAGATAGATATACAGATAGATGGAGAGATAGATGGAGAGATAGATATACAGATAGAGAGATAGATATACAGATAGATGGAGAGATAGATATACAGATAGATATACAGATAGATGGAGAGATAGATATACAGATAGATATACAGATAGATATACAGATAGATGGAGAGATAGATATACAGATAGATATACAGATAGATATACAGATAGATATACAGATAGATATACAGATAGATATACAGATAGATATACAGATAGATATACAGATAGATATACAGATAGATGGAGAGATAGATATACAGATAGATATACAGATAGATATACAGATAGATATACAGATAGATATACAGATAGATATACAGATAGATATACAGATAGATATACAGATAGATGGAGAGATATATGGAGAGATAGATATACAGATAGATATACAGATAGATGGAGAGATAGATATACAGATAGATGGAGAGATAGATATACAGATAGATATACAGATAGATGGAGAGATAGATATACAGATAGATATACAGATAGATGGAGAGATAGATGGAGAGATAGATGGAGAGATAGATGGAGAGATAGATGGAGAGATAGATGGAGAGATAGATATACAGATAGATATACAGATAGATGTACAGATAGATATACAGATAGATGTACAGATAGATGGAGAGATAGATATACAGATAGATATACAGATAGATATACAGATAGATATACAGATAGATATACAGATAGATGGAGAGATAGATATACAGATAGATATACAGATAGATGGAGAGATATATGGAGAGATAGATATACAGATAGATATACAGATAGATGGAGAGATAGATATACAGATAGATGGAGAGATAGATGGAGAGATAGATATACAGATAGATGGAGAGATAGATGGAGAGATAGATGGAGAGATAGATGGAGAGATAGATGGAGAGATAGATATACAGATAGATATACAGATAGATGTACAGATAGATGGAGAGATAGATATACAGATAGATATACAGATAGATATACAGATAGATATACAGATAGATATACAGATAGATGGAGAGATAGATATACAGATAGATATACAGATAGATGGAGAGATAGATATACAGATAGATATACAGATGGAGAGATAGATGGAGAGATAGATATACAGATAGAGAGATAGATATACAGATAGATGGAGAGATAGATGGAGAGATATATATACAGATAGATATACAGATAGATGGAGAGATAGATATACAGATAGATATACAGATAGATATACAGATAGATGGAGAGATAGATATACAGACAGATGGAGAGATAGATATACCGATAGATGGAGAGATAGATATACAGATAGATATACAGATAGATGGAGAGATAGATATACAGACAGATGGAGAGATAGATATACCGATAGATGGAGAGATAGATATACAGATAGATATACCGATAGATGGAGAGATAGATATACAGATAGATATACAGATAGATGGAGAGATAGATATACAGATAGATATACAGATAGATATACAGATAGATATACAGATGGAGAGATAGATATACAGATAGAGAGATAGATATACAGATAGATGGAGAGATAGATATACAGATAGATATACAGATGGAGAGATAGATATACAGATAGATGGAGAGATAGATATACAGATAGAGAGATAGATATACAGATAGATGGAGAGATAGATATACAGATAGATATACAGATAGATGGAGAGATAGATGGAGAGATAGATGGAGAGATAGATATACAGATAGATATACAGCTAGATGGAGAGATAGATATACAGATATACAGATATACAGATAGATGGAGAGATAGATATACAGATAGATATACAGATAGATGGAGAGATAGATATACAGATAGATATACAGATAGAGGGAGAGATAGATATTGTAACGCTCCTGCGTTTCTTATATGGTGTGGATTTTCAGCAGCAGAAATAGCTCCACGTCAGTAGTCATGTAAGAGATATGCTGAGATACTATTCCCAACCTCAATGACTCATCATGTGTGGAAGGTCTTATTTCAGCCAGTAAATACACACAATTAGCAAGCTGGTTCCTAGAGTGACTTTATATATGTGATAACACAATGATGAAGGTTGATGGATAGGTTGAGTGGAGGTGATAGGTGATAGACACTTGAAGGTGAGACAGTAGCAGATGGATGCAGGAAGGTTTAGCAATGTTGTATGATAGCAGATGATAGAATAGCAGGTGGACATACAAAAGAGATCAACCCAGTGCAGAAAAGTAGCAGTAGTCTCAAGAGCTAGCAATCTAGTTTATGCAGATGTAATAAACAGTCTTTACTATGCAGAGCTAGATAGTGTAAGCTTAGTATAAGTTTATAGAGAATTCCCCTGCGGGGTACTTAGCACTATTAGCGATACAGCCGAAGGGTGGTTCAGGAGAGGCGGATGATCCAGTAGCGGGATAAAGGGATCAGCGCAGCGAGGTTCCGTCAGCGAAGTAAGCTTGCAAGCATGGAAGCTTCAAGCAAGGTTAGCATCCAAGTAAGGGTGTTTGAACGAACACATGTGAGTGAGAACCGACGCCCTAAATAGCCATCTAGTCCGGCGCTGGGTGATGACAGCTCCAGTCTTAAAGGTGTATGCGCACCTTTCCAAAAGTAAATGGTGGGGCGCATACACTTGTGGAAAGTGTAATTTAGGGTACCAAAGGTACCGGAACATTACAGATATACAGATAGATGGAGAGATAGATATACAGATAGATATACAGATAGACATACAGATAGATATACAGATAGATGGAGAGATAGATATACAGATAGATATACAGATAGATGGAGAGATAGATATACAGATAGATATACAGATAGATGGAGAGATGGATATACAGATAGATATACAGATAGATATACAGATAGATGGAGGGATAGATATACAGATAGATATACAGATAGATGGAGAGATAGATATACAGATAGATATACAGATAGATGGAGAGATAGATATACAGATAGATATACAGATAGATATACAGATAGATATACAGATATACAGATAGATGGAGAGATATATGGAGAGATAGATATACAGATAGATATACAGATAGATGGAGAGATAGATATACAGATAGATGGAGAGATAGATATACAGATAGATATACAGATAGATGGAGAGATAGATATACAGATAGATATACAGATAGATGGAGAGATAGATGGAGAGATAGATGGAGAGATAGATGGAGAGATAGATGGAGAGATAGATGGAGAGATAGATATACAGATAGATATACAGATAGATATACAGATAGATGGAGAGATAGATATACAGATAGATATACAGATAGATGGAGAGATAGATATACAGATAGATGGAGAGATAGATATACAGATAGATATACAGATAGATGGAGAGATAGATATACAGATAGATGGAGAGATAGATATACAGATAGATGGAGAGATAGATATACAGATAGATATACAGATAGATATACAGATAGAGGGAGAGATAGATATACAGATAGATGGAGAGATAGATATACAGATAGATATACAGATAGATGGAGAGATAGATATACAGATAGATGGAGAGATAGATATACAGATAGATATACAGATAGATGGAGAGATGGATATACAGATAGATATACAGATAGATGGAGAGATAGATATACAGATAGATATACAGATAGATATACAGATAGATGGAGAGATAGATATACAGATAGAGGGAGAGATAGATATACAGATAGAGGGAGAGATAGATATACAGATAGATATACAGATAGATGGAGAGATAGATATACAGATAGATGGAGAGATAGATATACAGATAGATATACAGATAGATATACAGATAGATGGAGAGATAGATATACAGATAGATATACAGATAGATATACAGATAGATGGAGAGATAGATGGAGAGATAGATATACAGATAGATATACAGATAGATATACAGATAGATATACAGATAGATGGAGAGATAGATATACAGATAGATATACAGATAGATGGAGAGATAGATATACAGATAGATATACAGATAGATGGAGAGATAGATATACAGATAGAAGGAGAGATAGATATACAGATAGATATACAGATAGATATACAGATAGATATACAGATAGATGGAGAGATAGATATACAGATAGATGGAGAGATAGATATACAGATAGATGGAGAGATAGATATACAGATAGATGGAGAGATAGATATACAGATAGATATACAGATAGATATACAGATAGATGGAGAGATAGATATACAGATAGATATACAGATAGATGGAGAGATAGATATACAGATAGATATACAGATAGATGGAGAGATAGATATACAGATAGATGGAGAGATAGATGGAGAGATAGATATACAGATAGATATACAGATAGATGGAGAGATAGATATACAGATAGATATACAGATAGATATACAGATAGATATACAGATGGAGAGATAGATATACAGATAGAGAGATAGATATACAGATAGATATACAGATGGAGAGATAGATATACAGATAGATGGAGAGATAGATATACAGATAGAGAGATAGATATACAGATAGATGGAGAGATAGATATACAGATAGATATACAGATAGATATACAGATAGATGGAGAGATAGATATACAGATAGATGGAGATATATATATATATATATATATATATAGATAGATGGAGAGATATATATACAGATATATATATACAGATAGATGGAGAGATAGATATACAGATAGATGGAGAGATAGATATACAGATAGATATACAGATGGAGAGATAGATATACAGATAGATGGAGAGATAGATATACAGATAGAGAGATAGATATACAGATAGATGGAGAGATAGATATACAGATAGATATACAGATAGATATACAGATAGATGGAGAGATAGATATACAGATAGATGGAGAGATATATATATATAGATAGATGGAGAGATATATATACAGATATATATACAGATAGATGGAGAGATAGATATACAGATAGATGGAGAGATAGATATACAGATAGATATACAGATAGATGGAGAGATAGATATATAGATAGATGGAGAGATATATATACAGATAGATATACAGATAGATGGAGAGATAGATATACAGATAGATATACAGATAGATATACAGATAGATATACAGATAGATGGAGAGATATATGGAGAGATAGATATACAGATAGATGGAGAGATAGATATACAGATAGATGGAGAGATAGATATACAGATAGATATACAGATAGATGGAGAGATAGATATACAGATAGATATACAGATGGAGAGATAGATGGAGAGATAGATATACAGATAGAGAGATAGATATACAGATAGATGGAGAGATAGATGGAGAGATATATATACAGATAGATATACAGATAGATGGAGAGATAGATATACAGATAGATATACAGATAGAAATACAGATAGATATACAGATAGATGGAGAGATAGATATACAGACAGATGGAGAGATAGATATACCGATAGATGGAGAGATACATATACAGATAGATATACAGATAGATATACAGATAGATGGAGAGATAGATATACAGATAGATGGAGAGATAGATGGAGAGATAGATATACAGATAGATGGAGAGATAGATATAGAGATAGATGGAGAGATAGATATACAGATAGATGGAGAGATAGATATACAGATAGATGGAGAGATAGATATACAGACAGATGGAGAGATAGATACCCGATAGATGGAGAGATAGATATACAGATAGATATACAGATAGATGGAGAGATAGATATACAGATAGATATACAGATAGATATACAGATGGAGAGATAGATATACAGATAGAGAGATAGATATACAGATAGATGGAGAGATAGATATACAGATAGATATACAGATGGAGAGATAGATATACAGATAGATGGAGAGATAGATATAGAGATAGATGGAGAGATAGATGGAGAGATAGATGGAGAGATAGATATACAGATAGATGGAGAGATAGATATACAGATAGATATACAGATGGAGAGATAGATGGAGAGATAGATATACAGATAGAGAGATAGATATACAGATAGATGGAGAGATAGATGGAGAGATATATATACAGATAGATATACAGATAGAAATACAGATAGATATACAGATAGATGGAGAGATAGATATACAGACAGATGGAGAGATAGATATACCGATAGATGGAGAGATAGATATACAGATAGATATACAGATAGATGGAGAGATAGATATACAGACAGATGGAGAGATAGATATACCGATAGATGGAGAGATAGATATACAGATAGATATACAGATAGATGGAGAGATAGATATACAGATAGATATACAGATAGATATACAGATAGATGGAGAGATATATGGAGAGATAGATATACAGATAGATGGAGAGATAGATATACAGATAGATATACAGATAGATATACAGATAGATGGAGAGATAGATATACAGATAGATGGAGATAGATATACAGATAGATATACAGATATATATATATACAGATAGATGGAGAGATAGATATACAGATAGATGGAGAGATAGATATACAGATAGATATACAGATAGATATACAGATAGATATACAGATAGATATACAGATAGATGGAGAGATAGATATACAGATAGATGGAGATAGATATACAGATAGATGGAGATAGATATATATATATATATATATATATATATATATATATATATAGATGGAGAGATATATATACAGATAGATATACAGATAGATGGAGAGATAGATATACAGATAGAAATACAGATAGATATACAGATAGATATACAGATAGATGGAGAGATATATGGAGAGATAGATATACAGATAGATGGAGAGATAGATATACAGATAGATGGAGAGATAGATATACAGATAGATATACAGATAGATGGAGAGATAGATATACAGATAGATATACAGATAGATGGAGAGATAGATATACAGATAGATATACAGATATATATACAGATAGATGGAGAGATAGATATACAGATAGATATACAGATAGATAGATAGATATACAGATAGATGGAGAGATAGATATACAGATAGATGGAGAGATAGATATACAGATAGATATACAGATAGATGGAGAGATAGATATACAGATAGATGGAGAGATAGATATACAGATAGATGGAGAGATAGATATACAGATAGATATACAGACAGATGAAGAGATAGATATACAGATAGATGGAGAGATAGATATACAGATAGATGGAGAGATAGATATACAGATAGATGGAGAGATAGATATACAGATAGATATACAGATAGATGGAGAGATAGATATACAGATAGATATACAGATAGATGGAGAGATAGATATACAGATAGATATACAGATATACAGATAGATATAGAGATAGATATACAGATAGATATACAGATAGATATACAGATAGATGGAGAGATAGATATACAGATAGATATACAGATAGATATACAGATGGAGAGATAGATATACAGATAGAGAGATAGATATACAGATAGATGGAGAGATAGATATACAGATAGATATACAGATGGAGAGATAGATATACAGATAGATGGAGAGATAGATATACAGATAGATGGAGAGATATATATATAGATAGATGGAGAGATAGATATAGAGATAGATATACAGATAGATATACAGATAGATGGAGAGATAGATATACAGATAGATATACAGATAGATATACAGATATATATACAGATAGATATACAGATAGATGGAGAGATAGATATACAGATAGATATACAGATAGATATACAGATAGATGGAGAGATAGATATACAGATAGATATACAGATAGATATACAGATAGATAGATAGATAGATGGAGAGATAGATATACAGATAGATATACAGATAGATGGAGAGATAGATATACAGATAGATGGAGAGATAGATATACAGATAGATGGAGAGATAGATATACAGATAGATGGAGAGATAGATGGAGAGATATATATACAGATAGATATACAGATAGATGGAGAGATAGATATACAGATAGATATACAGATAGAAATACAGATAGATATACAGATAGATGGAGAGATAGATATACAGACAGATGGAGAGATAGATATACCGATAGATGGAGAGATACATATACAGATAGATATACAGATAGATATACAGATAGATGGAGATATAGATATACAGATAGATGGAGAGATAGATGGAGAGATAGATATACAGATAGATGGAGAGATAGATATAGAGATAGATGGAGAGATAGATATAGAGATAGATGGAGAGATAGATATACAGATAGATGGAGAGATAGATATACAGACAGATGGAGAGATAGATACCCGATAGATGGAGAGATAGATATACAGATAGATATACAGATAGATGGAGAGATAGATATACAGATAGATATACAGATAGATATACAGATGGAGAGATAGATATACAGATAGAGAGATAGATATACAGATAGATGGAGAGATAGATATACAGATAGATATACAGATGGAGAGATAGATATACAGATAGATGGAGAGATAGATATAGAGATAGATGGAGAGATAGATGGAGAGATAGATGGAGAGATAGATATACAGATAGATGGAGAGATAGATATACAGATAGATATACAGATGGAGAGATAGATGGAGAGATAGATATACAGATAGAGAGATAGATATACAGATAGATGGAGAGATAGATATACAGATAGATGGAGAGATAGATATACAGATAGATATACAGATGGAGAGATAGATGGAGAGATAGATATACAGATAGAGAGATAGATATACAGATAGATGGAGAGATAGATGGAGAGATATATATACAGATAGATATACAGATAGATGGAGAGATAGATATACAGATAGATATACAGATAGAAATACAGATAGATATACAGATAGATGGAGAGATAGATATACAGACAGATGGAGAGATAGATATACCGATAGATGGAGAGATAGATATACAGATAGATATACAGATAGATGGAGAGATAGATATACAGACAGATGGAGAGATAGATATACCGATAGATGGAGAGATAGATATACAGATAGATATACAGATAGATGGAGAGATAGATATACAGATAGATATACAGATAGATATACAGATAGATATACAGATAGATGGAGAGATATATGGAGAGATAGATATACAGATAGATGGAGAGATAGATATACAGATAGATATACAGATAGATATACAGATAGATGGAGAGATAGATATACAGATAGATGGAGATAGATATACAGATAGATATACAGATATATATATATATACAGATAGATGGAGAGATAGATATACAGATAGATGGAGAGATAGATATACAGATAGATGGAGAGATAGATATACAGATAGATATACAGATAGATATACAGATAGATGGAGAGATAGATATACAGATAGATGGAGATAGATATACAGATAGATGGAGATATATATATATATATATATATATATATATATATATATATATATATATATATATATATATATATATATATATATATAGATGGAGAGATATATATACAGATAGATATACAGATAGATGGAGAGATAGATATACAGATAGAAATACAGATAGATATACAGATAGATATACAGATATATGGAGAGATAGATATACAGATAGATGGAGAGATAGATATACAGATAGATGGAGAGATAGATATACAGATAGATATACAGATAGATGGAGAGATAGATATACAGATAGATGGAGAGATAGATATACAGATAGATGGAGAGATAGATATACAGATAGATGGAGAGATAGATATACAGATAGATATACAGACAGATGAAGAGATAGATATACAGATAGATGGAGAGATAGATATACAGATAGATGGAGAGATAGATATACAGATAGATGGAGAGATAGATATACAGATAGATGTAGAGATAGATATACAGATAGATATACAGATAGATGGAGAGATCGATATACAGATAGATATACAGATAGATGGAGAGATAGATATACAGATAGATATACAGATATACAGATAGATATAGAGATAGATATACAGATAGATATACAGATAGATATACAGATAGATGGAGAGATAGATATACAGATAGATATACAGATAGATATACAGATGGAGAGATAGATATACAGATAGATAGATAGATATACAGATAGATGGAGAGATAGATATACAGATAGATATACAGATAGATATACAGATGGAGAGAAAGATATACAGATAGAGAGAAAGATATACAGATAGAGAGATAGATATACAGATAGAGAGATAGATATACAGATAGATGGAAAGATAGATATACAGATGGAGAGATAGATATACAGATAGATGGAGAGATAGATATACAGATAGATATACAGATGGAGAGATAGATATACAGATAGATGGAGAGATAGATATACAGATAGATGGAGAGATATATATATAGATAGATGGAGAGATAGATATACAGATAGATATACAGATAGATATACAGATAGATATACAGATAGATGGAGAGATAGATATACAGATAGATATACAGATAGATATACAGATATATATACAGATAGATGGAGAGATAGATATACAGATAGATATACAGATAGATGGAGAGATAGATATACAGATAGATATACAGATAGATATACAGATAGATGGAGAGATAGATATACAGATAGATATACAGATAGATATACAGATAGATATACAGATAGATGGAGAGATAGATATACAGATAGATATACAGATGGAGAGATAGATATACAGATAGATGGAGAGATAGATATACAGATAGAGAGATAGATATACAGATAGATATACAGATAGATATACAGATAGATGGAGAGATAGATATACAGATAGATGGAGAGATATATATATAGATAGATGGAGAGATATATATACAGATAGATATACAGATAGATGGAGAGATAGATATACAGATAGATATACAGATAGATATACAGATAGATGGAGAGATATATGGAGAGATAGATATACAGATAGATGGAGAGATAGATATACAGATAGATGGAGAGATAGATATACAGATAGATATACAGATAGATGGAGAGATAGATATACAGATAGATGGAGATATATATATATATATATATATATATATAGATAGATAGATGGAGAGATATATATACAGATAGATATACAGATAGATGGAGAGATAGATATACAGATAGATATACAGATAGATATACAGATAGATGGAGAGATATATGGAGAGATAGATATACAGATAGATGGAGAGATAGATATACAGATAGATGGAGAGATAGATATACAGATAGATGGAGAGATAGATATACAGATAGATATACAGATAGATGGAGAGATAGATATACAGATAGATATACAGATAGATGGAGAGATAGATATACAGATAGATATACAGATATATATACAGATAGATGGAGAGATAGATATACAGATAGATATACAGATAGATAGATATACAGATAGATGGAGAGATAGATATACAGATAGATATACAGATAGATGGAGAGATAGATATACAGATAGAGAGATAGATATACAGATAGATGGAGAGATAGATATACAGATAGATATACAGATAGATATACAGATAGATGGAGAGATAGATATACAGATAGATGGAGAGATATATATATATAGATAGATGGAGAGATATATATACAGATATATATACAGATAGATGGAGAGATAGATATACAGATAGATGGAGAGATAGATATACAGATAGATATACAGATAGATGGAGAGATAGATATATAGATAGATGGAGAGATATATATACAGATAGATATACAGATAGATGGAGAGATAGATATACAGATAGATATACAGATAGATATACAGATAGATATACAGATAGATATACAGATAGATGGAGAGATATATGGAGAGATAGATATACAGATAGATGGAGAGATAGATATACAGATAGATGGAGAGATAGATATACAGATAGATATACAGATAGATGGAGAGATAGATATACAGATAGATATACAGATGGAGAGATAGATGGAGAGATAGATATACAGATAGAGAGATAGATATACAGATAGATGGAGAGATATATATACAGATAGATATACAGATAGATGGAGAGATAGATATACAGATAGATATACAGATAGAAATACAGATAGATATACAGATAGATGGAGAGATAGATATACAGACAGATGGAGAGATAGATATACCGATAGATGGAGAGATACATATACAGATAGATATACAGATAGATATACAGATAGATGGAGAGATAGATATACAGATAGATGGAGAGATAGATGGAGAGATAGATATACAGATAGATGGAGAGATAGATATAGAGATAGATGGAGAGATAGATATACAGATAGATGGAGAGATAGATATACAGATAGATGGAGAGATAGATATACAGACAGATGGAGAGATAGATACCCGATAGATGGAGAGATAGATATACAGATAGATATACAGATAGATGGAGAGATAGATATACAGATAGATATACAGATAGATATACAGATGGAGAGATAGATATACAGATAGAGAGATAGATATACAGATAGATGGAGAGATAGATATACAGATAGATATACAGATGGAGAGATAGATATACAGATAGATGGAGAGATAGATATAGAGATAGATGGAGAGATAGATGGAGAGATAGATGGAGAGATAGATATACAGATAGATGGAGAGATAGATATACAGATAGATATACAGATGGAGAGATAGATGGAGAGATAGATATACAGATAGAGAGATAGATATACAGATAGATGGAGAGATAGATGGAGAGATATATATACAGATAGATATACAGATAGAAATACAGATAGATATACAGATAGATGGAGAGATAGATATACAGACAGATGGAGAGATAGATATACCGATAGATGGAGAGATAGATATACAGATAGATATACAGATAGATGGAGAGATAGATATACAGACAGATGGAGAGATAGATATACCGATAGATGGAGAGATAGATATACAGATAGATATACAGATAGATGGAGAGATAGATATACAGATAGATATACAGATAGATATACAGATAGATGGAGAGATATATGGAGAGATAGATATACAGATAGATGGAGAGATAGATATACAGATAGATATACAGATAGATATACAGATAGATGGAGAGATAGATATACAGATAGATGGAGATAGATATACAGATAGATATACAGATATATATATATACAGATAGATGGAGAGATAGATATACAGATAGATGGAGAGATAGATATACAGATAGATATACAGATAGATATACAGATAGATATACAGATAGATATACAGATAGATGGAGAGATAGATATACAGATAGATGGAGATAGATATACAGATAGATGGAGATAGATATATATATATATATATATATATATATATATATATATATATATATATATATAGATGGAGAGATATATATACAGATAGATATACAGATAGATGGAGAGATAGATATACAGATAGAAATACAGATAGATATACAGATAGATATACAGATAGATGGAGAGATATATGGAGAGATAGATATACAGATAGATGGAGAGATAGATATACAGATAGATGGAGAGATAGATATACAGATAGATATACAGATAGATGGAGAGATAGATATACAGATAGATATACAGATAGATGGAGAGATAGATATACAGATAGATATACAGATATATATACAGATAGATGGAGAGATAGATATACAGATAGATATACAGATAGATAGATAGATATACAGATAGATGGAGAGATAGATATACAGATAGATGGAGAGATAGATATACAGATAGATATACAGATAGATGGAGAGATAGATATACAGATAGATGGAGAGATAGATATACAGATAGATGGAGAGATAGATATACAGATAGATATACAGACAGATGAAGAGATAGATATACAGATAGATGGAGAGATAGATATACAGATAGATGGAGAGATAGATATACAGATAGATGGAGAGATAGATATACAGATAGATATACAGATAGATGGAGAGATAGATATACAGATAGATATACAGATAGATGGAGAGATAGATATACAGATAGATATACAGATATACAGATAGATATAGAGATAGATATACAGATAGATATACAGATAGATATACAGATAGATGGAGAGATAGATATACAGATAGATATACAGATAGATATACAGATGGAGAGATAGATATACAGATAGAGAGATAGATATACAGATAGATGGAGAGATAGATATACAGATAGATATACAGATGGAGAGATAGATATACAGATAGATGGAGAGATAGATATACAGATAGATGGAGAGATATATATATAGATAGATGGAGAGATAGATATAGAGATAGATATACAGATAGATATACAGATAGATGGAGAGATAGATATACAGATAGATATACAGATAGATATACAGATATATATACAGATAGATATACAGATAGATGGAGAGATAGATATACAGATAGATATACAGATAGATATACAGATAGATGGAGAGATAGATATACAGATAGATATACAGATAGATATACAGATAGATAGATAGATAGATGGAGAGATAGATATACAGATAGATATACAGATAGATGGAGAGATAGATATACAGATAGATGGAGAGATAGATATACAGATAGATGGAGAGATAGATATACAGATAGATGGAGAGATAGATGGAGAGATATATATACAGATAGATATACAGATAGATGGAGAGATAGATATACAGATAGATATACAGATAGAAATACAGATAGATATACAGATAGATGGAGAGATAGATATACAGACAGATGGAGAGATAGATATACCGATAGATGGAGAGATACATATACAGATAGATATACAGATAGATATACAGATAGATGGAGATATAGATATACAGATAGATGGAGAGATAGATGGAGAGATAGATATACAGATAGATGGAGAGATAGATATAGAGATAGATGGAGAGATAGATATAGAGATAGATGGAGAGATAGATATACAGATAGATGGAGAGATAGATATACAGACAGATGGAGAGATAGATACCCGATAGATGGAGAGATAGATATACAGATAGATATACAGATAGATGGAGAGATAGATATACAGATAGATATACAGATAGATATACAGATGGAGAGATAGATATACAGATAGAGAGATAGATATACAGATAGATGGAGAGATAGATATACAGATAGATATACAGATGGAGAGATAGATATACAGATAGATGGAGAGATAGATATAGAGATAGATGGAGAGATAGATGGAGAGATAGATGGAGAGATAGATATACAGATAGATGGAGAGATAGATATACAGATAGATATACAGATGGAGAGATAGATGGAGAGATAGATATACAGATAGAGAGATAGATATACAGATAGATGGAGAGATAGATATACAGATAGATGGAGAGATAGATATACAGATAGATATACAGATGGAGAGATAGATGGAGAGATAGATATACAGATAGAGAGATAGATATACAGATAGATGGAGAGATAGATGGAGAGATATATATACAGATAGATATACAGATAGATGGAGAGATAGATATACAGATAGATATACAGATAGAAATACAGATAGATATACAGATAGATGGAGAGATAGATATACAGACAGATGGAGAGATAGATATACCGATAGATGGAGAGATAGATATACAGATAGATATACAGATAGATGGAGAGATAGATATACAGACAGATGGAGAGATAGATATACCGATAGATGGAGAGATAGATATACAGATAGATATACAGATAGATGGAGAGATAGATATACAGATAGATATACAGATAGATATACAGATAGATATACAGATAGATGGAGAGATATATGGAGAGATAGATATACAGATAGATGGAGAGATAGATATACAGATAGATATACAGATAGATATACAGATAGATGGAGAGATAGATATACAGATAGATGGAGATAGATATACAGATAGATATACAGATATATATATATATACAGATAGATGGAGAGATAGATATACAGATAGATGGAGAGATAGATATACAGATAGATGGAGAGATAGATATACAGATAGATATACAGATAGATATACAGATAGATGGAGAGATAGATATACAGATAGATGGAGATAGATATACAGATAGATGGAGATATATATATATATATATATATATATATATATATATATATATATATATATATATATATATATATATATATAGATGGAGAGATATATATACAGATAGATATACAGATAGATGGAGAGATAGATATACAGATAGAAATACAGATAGATATACAGATAGATATACAGATATATGGAGAGATAGATATACAGATAGATGGAGAGATAGATATACAGATAGATGGAGAGATAGATATACAGATAGATATACAGATAGATGGAGAGATAGATATACAGATAGATGGAGAGATAGATATACAGATAGATGGAGAGATAGATATACAGATAGATGGAGAGATAGATATACAGATAGATATACAGACAGATGAAGAGATAGATATACAGATAGATGGAGAGATAGATATACAGATAGATGGAGAGATAGATATACAGATAGATGGAGAGATAGATATACAGATAGATGTAGAGATAGATATACAGATAGATATACAGATAGATGGAGAGATCGATATACAGATAGATATACAGATAGATGGAGAGATAGATATACAGATAGATATACAGATATACAGATAGATATAGAGATAGATATACAGATAGATATACAGATAGATATACAGATAGATGGAGAGATAGATATACAGATAGATATACAGATAGATATACAGATGGAGAGATAGATATACAGATAGATAGATAGATATACAGATAGATGGAGAGATAGATATACAGATAGATATACAGATAGATATACAGATGGAGAGAAAGATATACAGATAGAGAGAAAGATATACAGATAGAGAGATAGATATACAGATAGAGAGATAGATATACAGATAGATGGAAAGATAGATATACAGATGGAGAGATAGATATACAGATAGATGGAGAGATAGATATACAGATAGATATACAGATGGAGAGATAGATATACAGATAGATGGAGAGATAGATATACAGATAGATGGAGAGATATATATATAGATAGATGGAGAGATAGATATACAGATAGATATACAGATAGATATACAGATAGATATACAGATAGATGGAGAGATAGATATACAGATAGATATACAGATAGATATACAGATATATATACAGATAGATGGAGAGATAGATATACAGATAGATATACAGATAGATGGAGAGATAGATATACAGATAGATATACAGATAGATATACAGATAGATGGAGAGATAGATATACAGATAGATATACAGATAGATATACAGATAGATATACAGATAGATGGAGAGATAGATATACAGATAGATATACAGATGGAGAGATAGATATACAGATAGATGGAGAGATAGATATACAGATAGAGAGATAGATATACAGATAGATATACAGATAGATATACAGATAGATGGAGAGATAGATATACAGATAGATGGAGAGATATATATATAGATAGATGGAGAGATATATATACAGATAGATATACAGATAGATGGAGAGATAGATATACAGATAGATATACAGATAGATATACAGATAGATGGAGAGATATATGGAGAGATAGATATACAGATAGATGGAGAGATAGATATACAGATAGATGGAGAGATAGATATACAGATAGATATACAGATAGATGGAGAGATAGATATACAGATAGATGGAGATATATATATATATATATATATATATATATAGATAGATAGATGGAGAGATATATATACAGATAGATATACAGATAGATGGAGAGATAGATATACAGATAGATATACAGATAGATATACAGATAGATGGAGAGATATATGGAGAGATAGATATACAGATAGATGGAGAGATAGATATACAGATAGATGGAGAGATAGATATACAGATAGATATACAGATAGATGGAGAGATAGATATACAGATAGATATACAGATAGATGGAGAGATAGATATACAGATAGATATACAGATAGATGGAGAGATAGATATACAGATAGATATACAGATATATATACAGATAGATGGAGAGATAGATATACAGATAGATATACAGATAGATAGATATACAGATAGATGGAGAGATAGATATACAGATAGATATACAGATAGATGGAGAGATAGATATACAGATAGATGGAGAGATAGATATACAGATAGATATACAGATAGATGGAGAGATAGATATACAGATAGATGGAGAGATAGATATACAGATAGATGGAGAGATAGATATACAGATAGATATACAGATAGATGGAGAGATAGATATACAGATAGATATACAGATAGATGGAGAGATAGATATACAGATAGATGGAGAGATAGATATACAGATAGATATACAGATAGATATACAGATAGATATACAGATAGATGGAGAGATAGATATACAGATAGATATACAGATAGATGGAGAGATAGATATACAGATAGATATACAGATAGATATACAGATGGAGAGATAGATATACAGATAGATGGAGAGATATATATATAGATAGATGGAGAGATATATATACAGATAGATATACAGATAGATGGAGAGATAGATATACAGATAGATATACAGATGGAGAGATAGATATACAGATAGATGGAGAGATAGATATACAGATAGATGGAGATATATATATATAGATAGATGGAGAGATAGATATACAGATAGATATACAGATAGATATACAGATAGATATACAGATAGATGGAGAGATAGATATACAGATAGATATACAGATAGATATACAGATAGATATACAGATAGATATACAGATATATATACAGATAGATGGAGAGATAGATATACAGATAGATATACAGATAGATGGAGAGATAGATATACAGATAGATATACAGATAGATGGAGAGATAGATATACAGATAGATATACAGATAGATGGAGAGATAGATATACAGATAGATATACAGATAGATATACAGATAGATATACAGATAGATATACAGATAGATGGAGAGATAGATATACAGATAGATATACAGATAGATATACAGATAGATGGAGAGATAGATATACAGATAGATGGAGAGATAGATATACAGATAGATGGAGAGATAGATATACAGATAGATGGAGAGATAGATATACAGATAGATATACAGATATATATACAGATAGATGGAGAGATAGATATACAGATAGATATACAGATAGATGGAGAGATAGATATACAGATAGATATACAGATAGATGGAGAGATAGATATAAAGATAGATGGAGAGATAGATATACAGATAGATATACAGATAGATGAAGAGATAGATATACAGATAGATGGAGAGATAGATATACAGATAGATGGAGAGATAGATATACAGATAGATGGAGAGATAGATATACAGATAGATATACAGATAGATATACAGATAGATATAAAGATAGATATACAGATAGATGGAGAGATAGATATACAGATAGATATACAGATAGATGGAGAGATAGATATACAGATAGATATACAGATAGATATACAGATAGATATACAGATAGATGGAGAGATAGATATACAGATAGATATACAGATAGATGGAGAGATAGATATACAGATAGAGAGATAGATATACAGATAGATGGAGAGATAGATATACAGATAGATATACAGATAGATATACAGATGGAGAGATAGATATACAGATAGATGGAGAGATAGATATACAGATAGAGAGATAGATATACAGATAGATATACAGATAGATATACAGATAGATGGAGAGATAGATATACAGATAGATGGAGAGATATATATATAGATAGATGGAGAGATATATATACAGATAGATATACAGATAGATGGAGAGATAGATATACAGATAGATATACAGATAGATATACAGATAGATATACAGATAGATGGAGAGATATATGGAGAGATAGATATACAGATAGATGGAGAGATAGATATACAGATAGATATACAGATAGATGGAGAGATAGATATACAGATAGATATACAGATAGATGGAGAGATAGATATACAGATAGATATACAGATAGATGGAGAGATAGATATACAGATAGATATACAGATATATATACAGATAGATGGAGAGATAGATATACAGATAGATATACAGATAGATGGAGAGATAGATATACAGATAGATATACAGATAGATGGAGAGATAGATATACAGATAGATATACAGATAGATATACAGATAGATGGAGAGATATATGGAGAGATAGATATACAGATAGATGGAGAGATAGATATACAGATAGATATACAGATAGATGGAGAGATAGATATACAGATAGATATACAGATAGATGGAGAGATAGATATACAGATAGATGGAGAGATAGATATACAGATAGATGGAGAGATAGATATACAGATAGATATACAGATAGATATACAGATAGATATACAGATAGATATACAGATAGATATACAGATAGATGGAGAGATAGATATACAGATAGATGGAGAGATATATATACAGATAGATGGAGAGATAGATATACAGATAGATATACAGATAGATATACAGATAGATGGAGAGATAGATATACAGATAGATGGAGAGATAGATGGAGAGATAGATATACAGATATATATACAGATAGATGGAGAGATAGATATACAGATAGATGGAGAGATAGATATACAGATAGATGGAGAGATAGATATACAGATAGATATACAGATATACAGATAGATATACAGATAGATATACAGATAGATATACAGATGGAGAGATAGATATACAGATAGAGAGATAGATATACAGATAGATGGAGAGATAGATATACAGATAGATATACAGATGGAGAGATAGATATACAGATAGAGAGATAGATATACAGATAGATGGAGAGATAGATATACAGATACAGATCTATCTCTCCATCTATCTGTATATCTATCTCTCCATCTATCTGTCCATCTATCTGTCCATCTATCTGTATATCTATCTCTCCATCTATCTGTATATCTAACTGTATATCTATCTCTCCATCTATCTGTATATCTATCTGTATATCTATCTCTCCATCTATCTGTATATCTATCTCTCCATCTATCTGTATATCTATCTCTCCATCTATCTGTCCATCTATCTGTCCATCTATCTGTCCATCTATCTGTCCATCTATCTGTCCATCTATCTGTCCATCTATCTGTCCATCTATCTCTCCATCTATCTCTCCATCTATCTGTCCATCTATCTCTCCATCTATCTGTCCATCTATCTGTCCATCTATCTGTCCATCTATCTCTCCATCTATCTCTCCATCTATCTGTATATCTATCTCTCCATCTATCTGTATATCCATCTCTCCATCTATCTGTATATCTATCTCTCCATCTATCTCTCCATCTATCTGTATATCTATCTGTATATCTATCTCTCCATCTATCTGTATATCTATCTGTATATCTATCTCTCCATCTATCTGTATATCTATCTGTATATCTATCTCTCCATCTATCTCTCAATCTATCTCTCCATCTATCTCTCCATCTATCTGTATATCTATCTGTATATCTATCTCTCCATCTATCTCTCCATCTATCTCTCCATCTATCTCTCCATCTATCTGTATATCTATCTCTCCATCTATCTGTATATCTATCTGTATATCTATCTCTCCATCTATCTGTATATCTATCTCTCCATCTATCTGTATATCTATCTCTCCATCTATCTGTATATCTATCTGTCCATCTATCTGTCCATCTATCTGTCCATCTATCTGTCCATCTATCTGTCCATCTATCTGTCCATCTATCTGTCCATCTATCTGTCCATCCATCTGTCCATCCATCTGTCCATCCATCTGTCCATCCATCTGTCCATCCATCTGTCCGTCCATCTGTCCGTCCATCTATCTGTCCATCTATCTGTCCATCTATCTGTCCATCTATCTGTTTATCTATCTCTCCATCTATCTCTCCATCTATCTGTATATCTATCTCTCCATCTATCTGTATATCTATCTCTCCATCTATCTGTATATCTATCTCTCCATCTATCTGTATATCTATCTCTCCATCTATCTGTATATCTATCTCTCCATCTATCTGTATATCTATCTGTCCATCTATCTGTCCATCTATCTGTCCATCTATCTGTCCATCTATCTGTCCATCTATCTCTCCATCTATCTGTATATCTATCTCTCCATCTATCTGTATATCTATCTCTCCATCTATCTGTATATCTATCTGTATATCTATCTGTATATCTATCTCTCCATCTATCTGTATATCTATCTGTATATCTATCTCTCCATCTATCTGTATATCTATCTGTCCATCTATCTGTATATCTATCTGTATATCTATCTCTCCATCTATCTGTATATCTATCTGTATATCTATCTGTATATCTATCTGTATATCTATCTCTCCATCTATCTCTCCATCTATCTCTCCATCTATCTCTCCATCTATCTGTATATCTATCTCTCCATCTATCTGTATATCTATCTGTATATCTATCTCTCCATCTATCTGTATATCTATCTCTCCATCTATCTGTATATCTATCTCTCCATCTATCTGTATATCTATCTGTCCATCTATCTGTCCATCTATCTGTCCATCTATCTGTCCATCTATCTGTCCATCTATCTGTCCATCCATCTGTCCATCCATCTGTCCATCCATCTGTCCATCCATCTGTCCATCCATCTGTCCATCCATCTGTCTGTCCATCTATCTGTCCATCTATCTGTTTATCTATCTCTCCATCTATCTCTCCATCTATCTGTATATCTATCTCTCCATCTATCTGTATATCTATCTCTCCATCTATCTGTATATCTATCTCTCCATCTATCTGTATATCTATCTCTCCATCTATCTGTATATCTATCTCTCCATCTATCTGTATATCTATCTCTCCATCTATCTGTATATCTATCTGTCCATCTATCTGTCCATCTATCTGTCCATCTATCTCTCCATCTATCTGTATATCTATCTGTATATCTATCTCTCCATCTATCTGTATATCTATCTCTCCATCTATCTGTATATCTATCTCTCCATCTATCTGTATATCTATCTGTATATCTATCTGTATATCTATCTCTCCATCTATCTGTATATCTATCTGTATATCTATCTCTCCATCTATCTGTATATCTATCTCTCCATCTATCTGTATATCTATCTGTATATCTATCTCTCCATCTATCTGTATATCTATCTGTATATCTATCTGTATATCTATCTCTCCATCTATCTGTATATCTATCTGTATATCTATCTCTCCATCTATCTGTATATCTATCTCTCCATCTATCTGTATATCTATCTGTATATCTATCTCTCCATCTATCTGTATATCTATCTGTATATCTATCTCTCCATCTATCTCTCAATCTATCTCTCCATCTATCTCTCCATCTATCTCTCCATCTATCTCTCCATCTATCTCTCCATCTATCTCTCCATCTATCTGTATATCTATCTGTATATCTATCTGTATATCTATCTGTATATCTATCTGTATATCTATCTGTATATCTATCTCTCCATCTATCTCTCCATCTATCTCTCCATCTATCTGTATATCTATCTCTCCATCTATCTGTATATCTATCTGTATATCTATCTCTCCATCTATCTGTATATCTATCTCTCCATCTATCTGTATATCTATCTGTCCATCTATCTGTATATCTATCTGTCCATCTATCTGTCCATCTATCTGTCCATCTATCTGTCCATCTATCTGTCCATCTATCTGTCCATCTATCTGTCCATCTATCTGTCCATCTATCTGTCCATCTATCTGTATATCTATCTGTCCATCTATCTGTATATCTATCTGTATATCTATCTCTCCATCTATCTGTATATCTATCTGTATATCTATCTGTATATCTATCTGTATATCTATCTCTCCATCTATCTCTCCATCTATCTCTCCATCTATCTCTCCATCTATCTGTATATCTATCTCTCCATCTATCTGTATATCTATCTGTATATCTATCTCTCCATCTATCTGTATATCTATCTCTCCATCTATCTGTATATCTATCTCTCCATCTATCTGTATATCTATCTGTCCATCTATCTGTCCATCTATCTGTCCATCTATCTGTCCATCTATCTGTCCATCTATCTGTCCATCCATCTGTCCATCCATCTGTCCATCCATCTGTCCATCCATCTGTCCATCCATCTGTCCATCCATCTGTCTGTCCATCTATCTGTCCATCTATCTGTTTATCTATCTCTCCATCTATCTCTCCATCTATCTGTATATCTATCTCTCCATCTATCTGTATATCTATCTCTCCATCTATCTGTATATCTATCTCTCCATCTATCTGTATATCTATCTCTCCATCTATCTGTATATCTATCTCTCCATCTATCTGTATATCTATCTCTCCATCTATCTGTATATCTATCTGTCCATCTATCTGTCCATCTATCTGTCCATCTATCTCTCCATCTATCTGTATATCTATCTGTATATCTATCTCTCCATCTATCTGTATATCTATCTCTCCATCTATCTGTATATCTATCTCTCCATCTATCTGTATATCTATCTGTATATCTATCTGTATATCTATCTCTCCATCTATCTGTATATCTATCTGTATATCTATCTCTCCATCTATCTGTATATCTATCTCTCCATCTATCTGTATATCTATCTGTATATCTATCTCTCCATCTATCTGTATATCTATCTGTA
Source organism: Pelophylax lessonae (assembly GCF_965119305.1). Lineage (NCBI taxonomy): Eukaryota > Metazoa > Chordata > Amphibia > Anura > Ranidae > Pelophylax > Pelophylax lessonae. Next base: position 134,684,691 of record NC_138773.1, read on the forward strand.
TATCTATCTGTATATCTATCTCTCCATCTATCTGTATATCTATCTGTATATCTATCTCTCCATCTATCTGTATATCTATCTCTCCATCTATCTGTATATCTATCTGTATATCTATCTCTCCATCTATCTGTATATCTATCTGTATATCTATCTCTCCATCTATCTCTCAATCTATCTCTCCATCTATCTCTCCATCTATCTCTCCATCTATCTCTCCATCTATCTCTCCATCTATCTCTCCATCTATCTCTCCATCTATCTGTATATCTATCTGTATATCTATCTGTATATCTATCTGTATATCTATCTGTATATCTATCTGTATATCTATCTCTCCATCTATCTCTCCATCTATCTCTCCATCTATCTGTATATCTATCTCTCCATCTATCTGTATATCTATCTGTATATCTATCTCTCCATCTATCTGTATATCTATCTCTCCATCTATCTGTATATCTATCTGTCCATCTATCTGTATATCTATCTGTCCATCTATCTGTCCATCTATCTGTCCATCTATCTGTCCATCTATCTGTCCATCTATCTGTCCATCTATCTGTCCATCTATCTGTCCATCTATCTGTCCATCTATCTGTATATCTATCTGTATATCTATCTGTATATCTATCTCTCCATCTATCTGTATATCTATCTCTCCATCTATCTGTATATCTATCTCTCCATCTATCTGTATATCTATCTGTATATCTATCTGTATATCTATCTCTCCATCTATCTGTATATCTATCTGTATATCTATCTCTCCATCTATCTGTATATCTATCTCTCCATCTATCTGTATATCTATCTGTATATCTATCTCTCCATCTATCTGTATATCTATCTGTATATCTATCTGTATATCTATCTCTCCATCTATCTCTCAATCTATCTCTCCATCTATCTGTATATCTATCTGTATATCTATCTGTATATCTATCTGTATATCTATCTCTCCATCTATCTCTCCATCTATCTCTCCATCTATCTCTCCATCTATCTCTCCATCTATCTCTCCATCTATCTCTCCATCTATCTCTCCATCTATCCCTCCATCTATCCCTCCATCTATCTCTCCATCTATCTCTCCATCTATCTCTCCATCTATCTCTCCATCTATCTGTATATCTATCTCTCCATCTATCTGTATATCTATCTGTATATCTATCTCTCCATCTATCTGTATATCTATCTCTCCATCTATCTGTATATCTATCTCTCCATCTATCTGTATATCTATCTGTCCATCTATCTGTCCATCTATCTGTCCATCTATCTGTCCATCTATCTGTCCATCTATCTGTCCATCTATCTGTCCATCTATCTGTCCATCTATCTGTCCATCTATCTGTCCATCCATCTGTCCATCCATCCATCCATCTGTCTGTCCATCCATCTGTCTGTCCATCTATCTGTCCATCTATCTGTTTATCTATCTCTCCATCTATCTCTCCATCTATCTGTATATCTATCTCTCCATCTATCTGTATATCTATCTCTCCATCTATCTGTATATCTATCTCTCCATCTATCTGTATATCTATCTCTCCATCTATCTGTATATCTATCTCTCCATCTATCTGTATATCTATCTGTCCATCTATCTGTCCATCTATCTGTCCATCTATCTGTCCATCTATCTGTCCATCTATCTGTCCATCTATCTGTCCATCTATCTCTCCATCTATCTGTATATCTATCTGTATATCTATCTCTCCATCTATCTGTATATCTATCTCTCCATCTATCTGTATATCTATCTCTCCATCTATCTGTATATCTATCTCTCCATCTATCTGTATATCTATCTGTATATCTATCTGTATATCTATCTCTCCATCTATCTGTATATCTATCTGTATATCTATCTCTCCATCTATCTGTATATCTATCTCTCCATCTATCTGTATATCTATCTGTATATCTATCTCTCCATCTATCTGTATATCTATCTGTATATCTATCTCTCCATCTAACTGTATATCTATCTCTCCATCTATCTGTATATCTATCTCTCCATCTATCTGTATATCTATCTCTCCATCTATCTGTATATCTATCTCTCCATCTATCTGTATATCTATCTGTATATCTATCTCTCCATCTATCTGTATATCTATCTCTCCATCTATCTGTATATCTATCTGTATATCTATCTCTCCATCTATCTGTATATCTATCTCTCCATCTATCTGTATATCTATCTCTCCATCTATCTGTATATCTATCTCTCCATCTATCTGTATATCTATCTATATATCTATCTGTCCATCTATCTGTCCATCTATCTGTCCATCTATCTGTCCATCTATCTGTCCATCTATCTGTCCATCTATCTGTCCATCTATCTGTCCATCTATCTGTCCATCTATCTGTCCATCTATCTGTCCATCTATCTGTCCATCTATCTGTCCATCTATCTGTCCATCTATCTCTCCATCTATCTCTCCATCTATCTCTCCATCTATCTGTATATCTATCTGTATATCTATCTCTCCATCTATCTGTATATCTATCTCTCCATCTATCTGTATATCTATCTCTCCATCTATCTGTATATCTATCTCTCCATCTATCTGTATATCTATCTCTCCATCTATCTGTCCATCTATCTGTCCATCTATCTGTCCATCTATCTGTCCATCTATCTGTCCATCTATCTGTCCATCTATCTGTCCATCTATCTGTCCATCTATCTGTCCATCTATCTGTCCATCTATCTGTCCATCTATCTCTCCATCTATCTCTCCATCTATCTCTCCATCTATCTGTATATCTATCTGTATATCTATCTCTCCATCTATCTGTATATCTATCTCTCCATCTATCTGTATATCTATCTGTATATCTATCTCTCCATCTATCTGTATATCTATCTCTCCATCTATCTGTATATCTATCTCTCCATCTATCTGTATATCTATCTGTATATCTATCTCTCCATCTATCTGTATATCTATCTCTCCATCTATCTGTATATCTATCTGTATATCTATCTGTATATCAATCTGTATATCTATCTGTATATCTATCTGTATATCTATCTGTATATCTATCTGTATATCTATCTGTATATCTATCTGTATATCCATCTCTCCATCTATCTGTATATCTATCTCTCCATCTATCTGTATATCTATCTCTCCATCTATCTGTATATCTATCTGTATATCTATCTGTATATCTATCTGTATATCTATCTGTATATCTATCTGTATATCTATCTGTATATCTATCTGTATATCTATCTGTATATCTATCTGTATATCTATCTGTATATCTATCTCTCCATCTATCTGTATATCTATCTCTCCATCTATCTGTATATCTATCTCTCCATCTATCTGTATATCTATCTGTATATCTATCTCTCCATCTATCTGTATATCTATCTCTCCATCTATCTGTATATCTATCTCTCCATCTATCTGTATATCTATCTCTCCATCTATCTGTATATCTATCTGTATATCTATCTCTCCATCTATCTGTATATCTATCTCTCCATCTATCTGTATATCTATCTGTATATCTATCTGTATATCTATCTCTCCATCTATCTGTATATCTATCTCTCCATCTATCTGTATATCTATCTCTCCATCTATCTGTATATCTATCTGTATATCTATCTCTCCATCTATCTGTATATCTATCTCTCCATCTATCTGTATATCTATCTGTATATCTATCTGTATATCTATCTGTATATCTATCTCTCCATCTATCTGTATATCTATCTCTCCATCTATCTGTATATCTATCTCTCCATCTATCTGTATATCTATCTCTCCATCTATCTGTATATCTATCTGTATATCTATCTCTCCATCTATCTGTATATCTATCTCTCCATCTATCTGTATATCTATCTCTCCATCTATCTGTATATCTATCTCTCCATCTATCTGTATATCTATCTGTATATCTATCTCTCCATCTATCTGTATATCTATCTCTCCATCTATCTGTATATCTATCTGTATATCTATCTGTATATCTATCTCTCCATCTATCTGTATATCTATCTCTCCATCTATCTGTATATCTATCTCTCCATCTATCTGTATATCTATCTGTATATCTATCTCTCCATCTATCTGTATATCTATCTGTATATCTATCTCTCCATCTATCTGTATATCTATCTCTCCATCTATCTGTATATCTATCTGTCCATCTATCTGTCCATCTATCTGTCCATCTATCTGTCCATCTATCTGTCCATCTATCTGTCCATCTATCTGTCCATCTATCTGTCCATCTATCTGTCCATCTATCTGTCCATCTATCTGTCCATCTATCTGTCCATCTATCTGTCCATCTATCTGTCCATCTATCTGTCCATCTATCTGTCCATCTATCTGTCCATCTATCTGTATATCTATCTCTCCATCTATCTGTATATCTATCTGTATATCTATCTCTCCATCTATCTGTATATCTATCTCTCCATCTATCTGTATATCTATCTCTCCATCTATCTGTATATCTATCTCTCCATCTATCTGTATATCTATCTGTATATCTATCTGTATATCTATCTCTCCATCTATCTGTATATCTATCTCTCCATCTATCTGTATATCTATCTGTATATCTATCTCTCCATCTATCTGTATATCTATCTGTATATCTATCTCTCCATCTATCTGTATATCTATCTCTCCATCTATCTGTATATCTATCTCTCCATCTATCTGTATATCTATCTCTCCATCTATCTGTATATCTATCTGTATATCTATCTCTCCATCTATCTGTATATCTATCTGTATATCTATCTCTCCATCTATCTGTATATCTATCTCTCCATCTATCTGTATATCTATCTCTCCATCTATCTGTATATCTATCTCTCCATCTATCTGTATATCTATCTGTATATCTATCTCTCCATCTATCTGTATATCTATCTGTATATCTATCTCTCCATCTATCTGTATATCTATCTCTCCATCTATCTGTATATCTATCTCTCCATCTATCTGTATATCTATCTCTCCATCTATCTGTATATCTATCTCTCCATCTATCTGTATATCTATCTGTATATCTATCTCTCCATCTATCTGTATATCTATCTCTCCATCTATCTGTATATCTATCTGTATATCTATCTCTCCATCTATCTGTATATCTATCTGTATATCTATCTCTCCATCTATCTGTATATCTATCTCTCCATCTATCTGTATATCTATCTGTATATCTATCTCTCCATCTATCTGTATATCTATCTGTATATCTATCTCTCCATCTATCTGTATATCTATCTCTCCATCTATCTGTATATCTATCTGTCCATCTATCTGTCCATCTATCTGTCCATCTATCTGTCCATCTATCTGTCCATCTATCTGTCCATCTATCTGTCCATCTATCTGTCCATCTATCTGTCCATCTATCTGTCCATCTATCTGTCCATCTATCTGTCCATCTATCTGTCCATCTATCTGTCCATCTATCTGTCCATCTATCTGTCCATCTATCTGTCCATCTATCTGTCCATCTATCTGTCCATCTATCTGTCCATCTATCTGTCCATCTATCTGTCCATCTATCTGTCCATCTATCTGTCCATCTATCTGTCCATCTATCTGTCCATCTATCTGTCCATCTATCTGTCCATCTATCTGTCCATCTATCTGTCCATCTATCGGTCCATCTATCGGTCCATCTATCGGTCCATCTATCTGTCCATCTATCGGTCCATCTATCTGTCCATCTATCGGTCCATCTATCGGTCCATCTATCGGTCCATCTATCGGTCCATCTATCGGTCCATCTATCGGTCCATCTATCGGTCCATCTATCGGTCCATCTATCGGTCCATCTATCTGTATATCTATCTCTCCATCTATCTGTATATCTATCTCTCCATCTATCTATCTAGTGACAGTGTATGGTAAAAATACTTGCAGACGCTTGTAGAAGGCACTGTGTCTCTCACTGTGTCTCTCTGAGCCCGGGAAGGAAGTGGGTGTGCGCTGAGTGGGAGCTGTCTGATTGGTTACAGGGAGGAGCTAAGTCTCTCACTCTAAGATCATATTACCAGAGCTGTTTTCTATTGAGTGAGTGAACTGCTGAGTGAGGAATGAGTCATCCAAATGTATCAATTCACAAGTCAGACCCAGGAGCAGATAAACTCGGTATTTTAAAAATGCCACAATAACAATACCGTGGGTATGCAATACCGCGATATATCGAATTACCGAAAACCGGTGTTCCGTGAGAATTACCTACCCGTGAGAAAAACCTACCCCTCGCCACTTCCGGTGCTCGGCACTATATGCAACGCAGCGGTTACATTAAAACAGCTGTGCTGAAATACGAGTCATCTCCGCTCCTGTGCCTGCCACTTCCCTGATCACGGATAGTAAATATAAAAGCGGTGGCGGGTGTATGAAAACATAAATCACGGAGCCGAGAGCCGCTTTTATATTTACTTGCCGAGAGCAGGGAAGTGACAGGGACAGGAGCGGAGATGACTCGTATTTCGGCCCAGCGGTTTTATGTAACCGCCGTGTCGGTAGGTTTTTTTCAAGGTACACCGTGATCGTTTCATACTAGTGCGCATGCGCACTAGTAAGCTCCTCAGTTCTTCCATTAGGTATCCGCAGCTCTGAGCATGCGCTGCTCACCTGTTTCTGCCCGAAAGTGACAAGGGTAGGTTTTTCTCACGGAGTAGGTAATGCTCACGTTACACCGGCATATGTCTACAAAGGATATAGGATTAATTAATGAAGAAATGAGGAAAATCAGGATGAAACAGGAAGTGATTAGGCAGCGACAGGAAAGACTTATGATGGCGGTAACAGGTCTGTGCGATCAAACACAAAACAAACATATGTTGTATATACTTCCACAACTTCACCAAAGAAACTAAAGATGTTCAAGTACCAGACTATTATGACATTATTAATGGCCACCAACTAGAGAGAGAGAGAGAGAGACTTCAGGGAGAACTGCATAATCTTCCCAATGCCTGGAATCCATTTGATTCCACAGAAGGGTGGTTTGGGGGATTATTTTCGGGTATATTGGATTTCTTCAAAAGTGCAGGAACAGTAATCTTGATGACTATAGTATTTCTGATGATGATATACTGTGTCATTAAGTTCACTATTTGGGAAGTGCAAAAAACCATGGGAAGGATGTCACCAAACACAGTGTCTAAGCCGGGTAAGAAGAAAGATGAGGAGGCCTACAAAATAGTCATGTGGAAACAAGACAACTGGTATCAGGAATGATCTCATGAAATTTACAATTTCATATGATCAAAGAGGGGATTGTAAGGGAAATGGAATAATCTTGGAATGCCATTTTGTAGTGTTCAGCTTAGCATAAGTCATCTCAATGTATATTAGAAGGTTAAAGTATCCCTTTATATCTCTCCAATGTATCTTTGCTTAGTGTTTCAGATTATAAATTTTGCCATCATTTCACACCTGCACTTGTTAGGTCGGACATTAGTTTGCGGTTAGTGCATCAAAGACAGGATGTTCTGCAAGTCTGGTACAAGTTAACGACATGAAGACATGCAAAGCTATAAGCAATGTCTTATACATAGATTGATAGAATACTGCCAATACATTCCATATATCTTTTATAATATAATGCATAACATATATTTACATTGATATAGCTTGAATACGTTTTTTAGCAATAATTGATAATATAATGCATTTGATATAATTGATATAATAGTATATAATCTCTTTCAGTAATGAGAGATGATTTTGCAGACGCTATGTGACCACAATTGTATATCTAGTATATTTTGTGAACAATGTACAGACACTGTGGTGAATGTGTTATGTCTCATCTGCTATTTGTGTCACAAATATGACATGCTTTCATATGAACTTTTGGTACTTTATTTGAACCTTTTTTTTTTTTCATGTAACTGGGTAGATTAAGTAAACATGTTAATTGATTGGATAATAGGGATAATAGGGTGGGGGGAGGATATTAAATTAATGAGAGGTATAGGGAAATATTGTGGTTTGAAGCTATACATTTTCAACGATGTATAGAAATAAACACAGTCATTAGAACCTATCTATTGTGTATGGCTTTTATGGATTGTCCGACTAGCTGAAGATTCATCCACAGAGCAAACCAAGGGTATACTCGAACAGGTGGTCCTTACATGAAGCTGGTTTAGGAGCGGATATAATGGATGTGGAATCTGTAGCGGTTGTACAGGGAGTGCAGAATTATTAGGCAAATTAGTATTTTGACCATATCATCCTCTTTATGCATGTTGTCTTACTCTAAGCTGTATAGGCTCGAAAGCCTACTACCAATTAAGCATATTAGGTGATGTGCATCTCTGTAATGAGAAGGGGTGTGGTCTAATGACATCAACACCCTATATCAGGTGTGCATAATTATTAGGCAACTTCCTTTCCTTGGGCAAAATGGGTCAAAAGACAGGCTCAGAAAAGTCAAAAATAGTGAGATATCTTGCAGAGGGATGCAGCACTCCAAAAATTGCAAAGCTTCTGAAGCGTGATCATCGAACAATCAAGCATTTAATTCAAAATAGTCAACAGGGTCGCAGGAAGCGTGTGGAAAAACCAAGGCGCAAAATAACAGCCCATGAACTGAGAAAAGTCAAGCGTGCAGCTGCCAAGATGCCACTTGCCACCAGTTTGGCCATATTTCAGAGCTGCAACATCACTGAAGTGGCCAAAAGCACAAGGTGTGCAATACTCAGAGACATGGCCAAGGTAAGAAAGGCTGAAAGACGACTACCACTGAACAAGACACACAAGCTGAAACGTCAAGACTGGGCCAAGAAATATCTCAAGACTGATTTTTCAAAGGTTTTATGGACTGATGAAATGAGAGTGAGTCTTGATGGGCCAGAGGGATGGGCCCGGGGCTGGATTGGTAAAGGGCAGAGAGCTCCAGTCCGACTCAGACGCCAGCAAGGTGGAGTACTGGTTTGGGCTGGTATCATCAAAGATGAGCTTGTGGGGCCTTTTTGGGTTGAGGATGGAGTCAAGCTCAACTCCCAGTCCTACTGCCAGTTGCCTTCTTCAAGCAGTGGTACAGGAAGAAGTCTGCATCCTTCAAGAAAAACATGATTTTTATGCAGGACAATGCTCCATCACACGCGTCCAAGTACTCCACAGCGTGGCTGGCAAGAAAGGGTATAAAAGAAGAAAAGCTAATGACATGGCCTCCTTGTTCACCTGATTTGAACCCCATTGAGAACCTGTGGTCCATCATCAAATGTGAGATTTACAAGGAGGGAAAACAGTACACCTCTCTGAACAGTGTCTGGGAGGCTGTGGTTGCTGCTGCACGCAATGTTGATGGTAAACAGATCAAAACACTGACAGAATCCATGGATGGCAGGCTTTTGAGTGTCCTTGCAAAGAAAGGTGGCTATATTGGTCACTGATTTGTTTTTGAATGTCAGAAATGTATATTTGTGAATGTTGAGATGTTATATTGGTTTCACTGGTAAAAATAAATAATTGAAATGGGTATACTGTATATTTGATTTTTGTTAAGTTGCCTAATTACCCTACCGGTTGGTGGAATAAAACACAGGAGCCCTGGATAAGGAGCTCCGTTACAACCTGTGTGTTAGCCTCAACCAATTGGCCCTGATATGCTGGCTTTTCAGCAATGACACGTCCCGGCGGGGTATTTTTCGGATCAGTCCATATCTATGAGTAACTATCTATATCCCCTCGGTAAGGTCCATATCTTGTTCCAATTCTCACAACTACCCTATATGGACTATGGTTTTCACACACCCCGGGTTATGTTTGACACATTGGATTTCACTCCATGCACCCTGCCTTTTTCTACCTATGCTAGGTGGTGGTCTTCCTTCCTTTATCTATCTTCTCACTTCCTCTGAATCTCTGGCTCTGGGGTGACATGTGTGTCCACACGCTCGGAAATACTATCCTCTTTGGCCTTGCACCATTGCTTTCCCCCACACACCTTTATTATTTTCTTCTTTTAAAATTTTAAAAACCATAATATGAACCAATTCTAACTCTCAAATTCAGTGTCACCCATGTTCGCCGGCGAGAGGGTTTGATGGTTGCACGCCTTGACTGGTGACCCTTTTGAGCCTAGCCGATAAGGTAAAAGCAATCCTCCCATATTGATATGAATAGTCTTGCTTATTTTTCAATATATTGAGATAGAATCACTGACCAGATGTTTTTGTCATCATCAGAATGAGCATTTTCTATACACAGTAAATCCTCCTGACGAAGTGGTTCGCCACGAAACATGTTGAGGTTGAGGTAGATATACCTCCAGCTTATTTGGAAATCCCTCTGCTTGGATCGCCATTAGCTATATGCTCACCTACTGTATACTGGCTCTTATTTAGCCCGTTGTAATACACAATATTTTGTATCTTTTGTATTTTTTGTTCTCTTGTTTTTTGGATCAATTTTAACCGTGATATGTAATAAAGATATTTTACATTTTAATAATATTTCTGACTATTTTGACTGTATACCGTACCAGTAAAGTCCCACCTACCTATTCCTTCTCCCCTTTCCCCCTCCCCTTTCTCTTAATACCTACTGGGGGGTTGGTTTTCAGGTCAATTCCCAATAGATATACCAAATTAGGGATGTAGGTACACCGTTATCTCGGCACTAACCTAATCCAGGCATCCATCTATATTAAAAAATTATAAATATACTGTAGTAATAGTAAATATACGCTTCAATGCTACAGTGCTAAATAGACCCGCAGCAGCTTCACACCGGGATAGCCTGCTGAAGTGCTCCCTTGGCACTGCTCCATGTGACCCCACCAACGCTTCTGCCTGCAACACAGCCAACACATACACAGATCCATTCTGGATGGGGGTGTATAGCAAGAAGAGCGATAAAGCAAGCAGTGAAAGAGACAGAACCCCTGCTCCAGTAGACCACTCAAGGCATCCAAGCATCCACAGATCAGCATCCAACCATCCACAGATCAGCAGGACTGAGAACGGAGATGCGAGGACCAGCAAGCGGCCAGCCACCCACAGCCGACTGGCACAAGGCTTTTAGACTTCTGCCAGCTAGCATACTCTCCATAGGATCCCTCGGAGGAAAGAAGGAACTCGGGGAGTTAGCAAACATCCCGCATCATTGCTAAGCCACTCCCGGAAGCAGCAAGCATTTGATGTATTTCCCAAACGCACAATTTCTGCACTAGGAAACTCTTGTAGTGGGTCCCCTCCGCACTTCAAGGGTTAAATGCTCATTTTGTGAGGGGGATGATGAAGAAGGTGAAATACTTACCTTATTCCACTTTTTTTTTTTTTTTTTTTTTTTTAATTCCGGTAGAAGTTTATTGAAAACCAACAAACCATACAACGAAAAAGAAAACTTTCCAGAAAGTCCATATATTATAACATGTACCATCCAAAAAGACTACAAAACAATGTTGTAATATATACCAATACATAGCGTAATAAGCATTTTTTTCCCTGAGCACATTATTACAAGAGTTATCATCACATGCAGAGAGCAGGCTACTCCTGTACATTCCCTTCGTCCCGCTAATATCAGGCAAGCATGTAACAAAAAGCTTTATATTAGCAAACTGTCCAATATCAGGTCAACAGGGGCCAATTCTGGTACTGCCAACCAACTCTACCATACCTTTTAAATTTTTTACAGGTTATCTCTTTGTTTATACATTAGCTCTTCGTATCTAAGGGTAGTGGCCAGCTGATCAATCCACATCTGCATTGAGGGTATAGTCTGCGCAATTCAAATTCAGAGCAACACCACCAATTTGCGGGCCTGAAATAGCTCTACCATCAGCATCTCGAACATATGCATCCTGTATCACTTCCTCCAGCACACCTAGAAGACAGGGCTTGGGATCCAGGGGCAAATTTACATTAAACATGTTATTAATAATCCTTACTATAGAGTCCCAAAATCTGTGAAGTTTTGGGCAATGCCACAATAAATGTATATGTTCTACTATTTCTAAACATTTTGAGCAGGTAGAATCTGGGCATAAGCCCATAATATGCATTCTATAGGGAGTGCTCTTAATAGTATGTATAGTTGTGATAATCTGTGCGACAAGCTGAGAGAACAGACACGAACCGCCTCCAAGGCCTCTTTCCATTAGTCCCCCAAAATGTTTCCCACGTGTTTTTCCATCCCGCCATAGCAGTATTAGGAAACTCTCCCAAGTAATCGTCAAAAAGCATGACACGAGGGGGAGTGGTTTGCACGCACACAGTATGGCAACCTGAGCTGAGAGCTCTCAGTACCCGGCCGGACAATCCACCAGCATCAGGGAAGCAGGCTCACATCTTTCACCACCATCCGCCTCTATCTACTTCCCCCAACACCCAGGCATGTCCTCACGCAAGAGGAAGGAGGATCGCTGCCCAAAAAAGCTAACTTTCTTTTTCAACAGGCTGGTCTCACAGCCCAGGGCAACCCACGATGGCGCCGCTGAGTAGCAGCGACACATTGGCCTTTACAGACCTCCAAGACGCAGATCCAAGAAAAAGGGGGGATGGATTGCCTTCACTTTCCCCCTCCACATCTGCTCCTTCATCCCCAGTGTCCAGGAGCCCCGCAAAAGCCAGGATGCGGATGGATTCCTCAGACCAGGCCGCGGATGCAGTGAGTACAGACATGTACAACATGAACTCTATCTCCTCTCTACAATCTTCTATATCAGCATTCCCCACTACAGGACAACCAGTCCTAGATAAAACTATGAAATACATGTTGATTTCTCTGCAATCTTCCCTCATGGCCAACTTTACTTCTATCATACATAAATTTTCCTATGATGTGAAACAATTGGGGTCCAGAATCTCATATGTAGTACACAGAATGGAGGAATGCACTGACACTATCAATGATTTGATTGATGGGTATAATGATCAGCAAGTGGATAATAAGTGGATCAAAAATAAACTAGCAGACTTAGAGGATCGCTCACGCTGCAATAACATTAAAATCAGAGGTATCCCTGAGCCTGTACAACCCTCAGACTAAGGCCCCTTTCACACAGGCGGACCGTTCAGATTCGCCTGTCAGTTTTTTTGGCGAATCTGAACGGATGCCCCATGCATCTCTATGAGGCATCGGATGTCAGCGGAGACATGTCCACTGACATCCGATCCGTCAAATCTAGACGGATGGAAACCCTATTTTCCATCCGTCCAGCAGATGGGATGAGAACGGACAGACGGTCCGTAACCATCCGATTCCCCCATGATTTATGGTCATTAAATGCTCCATAGACAATGCCAAATATCCGTAATATCAAACACCAGTAATCTATATGCACCTAACCAACCCCAGATGGCGTTCATCAGGAAAGTGGTCCAAAAAGCGAAGCAACAGCAATTTAGTCACCTGATAATATGGGGAGACTTTAACCTAACACCGGACACTGACCTTGATTCAACGGCTACTACTAAACGCTATGCTTCCCCACTGTCTAAGTTCATATTGACAAATTGTATGACGTGTGGAGGTGCTGTCATGCGTCCGAGAGGGATTACACATACCTCTCCCCACGTCATGGCACCTACTCACGTGTTGATCTATGCCTGACCATCAAAGCAACATTGGAACGTGTTGAGAGTTCAGAAATCCACACGGCCACATGGTCAGACCACTCCCCCATTAGTGTCACCATTGCCACTAACCCCCAATATCATTCTCCATATATCTGGAGGCTGCATAATCACCTTCTTAATAACCCACAATACGTGGCAGAAATTCAGAAAAAAATGAGTTCTCCATTAAGGTTACACCAGATTCTGACCTGGTGGTCATGTGGAACGCTCATAAAACGGTTCTAAGGGGAGCTTTTATGCAACTGGGTTCTAGGGGATAGAAAGAGGACGCAGCAGCAAATAGATGTCCTCACCAGATCCCTTTCTTCCGTAGAAGCCCAAAGTAAACAAGACCCTTCCCCTCACCTCAAATCTAAAAATGTTTCTATACGTCAGGTACTCAGAACCAACCATACTACTAGAAACAAAAGCTGACAGCTACAAAAAGTGAAAAGCAACTTTATATTCAACAAGTAATATGGCTAGTAAAGCAAAGGCCCTGTGCATTAAAGGCCAACGCATTAAAGCCAGAATCCCCCTTATCTACCACCCACGGACAAAGGAGAAACTCCTTAAACCCAGTAGTATAGCGGATGCATTTAGTTCCTACTATGACTTCTTATACAACATTAAACAGGATCCCACGACCCACCAACCTTCTTCCTCTGAAATACAAATATTTTTGGACCAAATTAAACTCCATGTTTCACACCAACAATTGGAGGAATCCTTCACACCCCAAGAAATTGACCGTACTAATAATAGTCTTCTGAACCTGAAGTCAACGGGCCCAAACTGCTTTACGGGTGAATACTACAAAAAAATTCTGTTCAACCCTATTACCTACACTATGCCAAGTCTTCAATTCTGCTGCCTCCTCCTCATCTGAAATGTTGAGTGCTATGATAGTAACTTTACCAAAACCAGGGAAAGAGCCCACCCTCGGAATTTCAGGCCCATATCTCTCTTGAATTTAGACGTCAAAATATTTGCTAAACTCACAGCTAACAGACTGGTAGATATTCTTCCATCACTCATTCACAAAGACCAAGCACTTTTCACAAAAGGCCAACAAGCGTTGGATGCTACCAGACATGTCATAGATGCAATCCACTTTGTAAACTCCACTGGAACGCCTTCTCTGCTCCTGTCCTTGGATGCAGAGAAAGCGTTCGACAGAGTAAACTGGGGGTTTCTCTCATCTGTACTCCAAAAATTTGGCCTACATGGGTCGATATATAACGCTCTGTACTCGGCCCCTTCAGCGAGAGTCCACACAACAGAGGCAATTTCTTCCCAGTCCACGATATCTAACGGGACAAGGCAAGGTTGCCCCCCGTCACAAATTATCTTCAATATGGTCAAAAAACCTCTAGCGGAACATATCAGAATATAAACCTATCGGGTATCAACATAGCAGCCCACAATCACAAGATTAGTCTATTTGCGGACGACGTCATCCTTATGATTACATACCCCTTAAAATCTCTCCCGGGAATTCAGAAGACGCTAAAATGGTTTGGGGAAGTATCATTCTACAAGGTAAACTAAACTAAGTCACATATCCTGAACATTGGGGTAGAAGCCACGACCAGTAACTTACTTCAACAACTACCCTACAAATGGGCAGATCACGGTTTGCCTTTTCTTGGTATTCAACTGACTGCATCCCCAAAAACGCTTTTCCAACATAATTATGCCCCGATGCGTGAACAAATGCAAAGAAAACTTAAAAAATTTACGTCCCTCAAGTTTTCATGGCTGGGGAGATTGGCAGCGTTCAAAATGATGTACCTTTCGAGACTGCTATACCTGTTTAGAATGCTCCCAATCCCTGTCCCAATATTTTTTTTTTAAATCCTTGCAATCCAGCCTATCCAAATATATTTGGCAAGGCAATAAATGCCAGGTGCGCACATATCAAGTTAATTAAACATAAAAAAAGGTAGGGGGACCCGGGTATGTAGACATATTTGATTACTGTATTGCCTCAATACTTGCCCAACTAAGGGACTGGTTCAGAACCAGTTATTCTACGCTATGGAGCCAAATAGAATGGATTTACTGCAATAGAAATAGCTTATCTACTTGGCTATTAGCTACATGTCTGGGAGCAAAACTACCAAGATATATTCCCCCAACAATGCATGCCACAGTCAAGGCCTAGCTCATCTTGAAAGAGCAAAGTTCCTGCTACCCTGATAAGATGACTTTAAAAATACCCATCACGGCACTCCAAACCCTAATGGATCATGCATCCTTAGTTGAATGGCAATCACTAGGCATAGAGTCAATAAATGATTTCTTGCAAGACTCATCAGTGCTACTTTTCCACACCTTACAAACTACATTTAAAATACCCAATAGTACCTACTTGACTTACTTGAGAGTCACCTTTGTCTCATCACTAGATAAACGGCCCGTCACAATACAGACCTCAGGTTGGTCATACTTCCATTTACCAAATCCTCCCCAAAAAGGAATAACCCTTTTTTACAATCTCTGCCAACAAAAACGCACCGTCTCCAAATCTTCATCTCTCTTAACGTGGGAAAGAGACCCTGGAACTTCCTTTTCAGACAAGCATTGGATACAGGCATATCAGTCCATATTTTCATCAACTAGCTGCTCCAGCCTCTGGGAGCTAGCACTAAAAATCTCCCTGCCTTGGTACCTGACACCTGATTGAATACATAAATTCCATGAAGCCACTGATAAATGCTGGCGAGAGTGCGGGAACAAAGGGGACCTAATACACATACTATGGCACTGCCCCAAGCTACAACCTTTTTGGCGCGCAATCTTCCAACTCCTTTCAGAAGCACTCAACACACGTATTGAACCCACACCAGGCCTAGCATTGCTTTCCCTAGGTATAGGGGACCACCCTAAGACTATGACATGTCTTTCTAGCAGCCAGACTTACCATAACTAGACACTGGAAACAATTATCAGCCCCATTGATACGGGAGGTAATAGACTTAACCAACACACACGCTTCATACGAACGTACACTAGCTCTTAAGAACGATACAGTGCAAATGAATGCACTATAGCAACCTTGGACTGAATGGATAGCAACCCATCCCGGTTAATTCACTGAATGAATGAATAACTTGTATTCTTGATTGACCTGTACTTTTGAATAAATTTCCTTGAATTATAACTGGACTACTTTTCAACTGTTGAAATCTCTATAGAGCATATGCGTTCTTTGACTTCGTCTGCGACGGATACTTTCTGTTTATTGGATTGTACGGTTTTACAAAACCCAAAAAAAAGTTATATATAAAAAAGCATGACGCAACACCTGGATATAAAACTTTTTGTTGAAGGGGAGCTTGGCATCATACTAAAGATTTGGGCTGGAGACATAACCGCATTCGCTAATGATTGTTGCGCTTAAATTGCGTGTTGTAATTGAAGGTAATAAAAATGCATAGTATGGGGGACAGTTTAGAGTACCTGGTTTGCAATTGAGCAAAGGACAGAAGCTTGCCATTTTCAAATATATGCCCATGATGGGTCACATCTAATTCCCTCCAGTTGGCGGCATGTTGCAATTCATTTCATTCCTGGTATAATCAATTACATAGTTAGTCAGGTTGAAAAAGACAAGTCCCTCTGGCTCAACCAATAAAAAAAAAAACAGTAAAGAAAACCCAACCATACAATCCCATATCTGCAGTTGATCCAGAGGAAGGTGAAAAAACACCAGCAAAGCATGGTCCAATTTGCTACAGCAGGGGAAAAACATTCCTTACTGATCTCCCAAGAGGCAATCTAATATTCCCTGGATCAACTTTACCTATAAATATTAGTACCCATTTATATTATCTACACCCAGGAAAGAATCCAGGTCTTTTTTTAAAGCAATCTAGTGAGCTAGCCAGAACCACCTTTGGAGGGAGTCTATTCCACATTTTCACAACTTACGGTGAAACCTTTCCGTATTTAGAGACTATATCTATTTTCCTCTAGACGTAAAAAATGTCCCCTTGTCCTCTGTGTCGACTTTATTAAAGTGAACAACTCAACACCAAGTTCACTATATGGACGTCTTATGTATTTATACATGTAGATCATATTTCCCCTTAATCTCCTCTTCTCAAGAGAATACATTCAGTTCCTCTGATCTTTTCTCATAGCTGAGATACTCCATGCCTCTTATTAGTTTAGTTGCCCTTCTCTGCACGATATCCAAGAACTGGTGCCCAAAACTGAAAGGCATAATCCAGATGAGGTCTTACTAATGAATTGTACAGGGGCAAAATTATATCTCTCTCTCTGGAGTCAATGCCCCTGTTAATACAAGAAAACTGAAAATTGAATACTCACCTTTACGTAATTTTCCTTTCCTGGCGCATCTTCATGGCAGCACACACTGGGTTGTGACTCCGCCCCCTCACAACTGATAGGACTGGATATCTTTAAAATGTAAAGAGGGACACCTTCCAGCCTTCTCCGTAACTATCCTCTACAAAGAAGAAATGCCCTTCCGGTATTGGCAGGTGTTTGGTTAGGTACACTTTCTTGATAGCCTTAATTATCCATGATGCCATCATGCCTGACAATCCCGACTGGCCTTTCTTAATGCCATGAGGGATAATAAATAGGCTTTCCGTCTTTAGGAATGGATCAGTAGCCGCTACGTATGAAGTGATGGTTGTTTTAATGTCCAGAGGGTGTGGTTCCCCTTGGCTAGTAAGGAGCTCAGGTAGACTTATTTCTGGGTTGAAGTGGAATGTAGATGCTACTTTGGGAATACGTTTTTCCGAAGGTCTTAGTACCACTCTGTCTGGATAAATGATCAGATGTGGTTCTTTCGCCATAAGCGCTTGTAATTCGCACACTCTCTTTGCCGAAGTTATGGCAACTAGGAATGTTACTTTTAGTGTTAAGTCCCACAAGGAAATTTACTCTGTAGGGAAAAAAGGAGATTTTGACAGAGACTCTAGAACTATTGAGAGGTCCCATGTAGGAAAAGTTGGCTTCCTTGGTGGTTTAATTTTTAGGCCTGCTTTTACAAACTGGATGACTAAAGGGACCAAGGCCCACTTGGTTCCCGTCACAGCGGATAACGCTGAAACTTGGACCTTGATAGTGCTAGATGCAAGGCCTTTGTCTAGGCCTGTCTGAAGAAACTCCAGGATTTGTGACACTGTAGGTGTCGCCGCATCTCATGACTGCTGCTGTGTGAATCTGATAAATTTGTCCCAAACTCTATTGTAGGTGTTATTAGTCAATCTCTTCCTTGATTGCTGCAATGTTGTTACTACCTTAAAAGGAACAACCTTGGTTTAGGAACCTTTCCCTTTCAACTTTCAAGCCATCAGGTGTAGCCTTTCCGGTGCTGGGTGTAGAAATTGTCCTTGCGAGAGCAGATCCGGCGTTGTTGGGAGAGGCAATGGTTCTTCTATACTCAGCTGAAGGATGGTTGTGAACCATGGTCTTTGAGGCCAATAAGGTATTACCGCAATTACCGTTGATCTCTTGAATCTGGCTACTAGTGGGATTGGTGGGAAAATATACCCTAGACGGAAGCTCCAGTGTGCGTACAGACAGTCTATCCCTGCTGCTGTTGGGTATGCAGCCCTCGAGAGGAAGTTTGTGCATTTGGTATTCATTGGGGTCGCTGCTAGGTCGAGATCGGACGTACCCCACTTCTGTGTCAGATGAGTAAAGCCTTGACTGCTCAATGACCATTCGTTGTTCGAGAGAAATTTCCGGCTGAGATTGTCGGCTAGCAGGTTCTGAGCCGCTGGAATATATACTGCCCTCAGATCTGCTAGATATACCTGTGCCCAATCCAGGATGGGACGTACTTCCTCCATCAGTGTGCGACTCTTGGTGCCACCCTGCCTTTGTACATAGGTTACCGCCACTTGGTTGTCCAAGCACAACAGAACATTCTTCCCACGTAGTGCTGGGCTGAATGCTAAAAGGGCTTGAAAGGCCGCCCTGAGCTCCAACACATTGGAGACTATACCCTTCGGGCAGAAATGCCATCGGCCCTGGACAGCCTGGTCTTGGTAATGCTCAACTGACATCTGACGTAACTATTTCTGGAGGGAGAGGAACTATGTGCCGATGATGTTTGAGGTTGAAAATCCGGGTACACCACCAAATTGATCGTTTTGCCGCCTTGTTGATAGTAATCAGTTGTATAATTTCTGTGCCATTCCATTGTGCCAAAAAAGAGTTTTGAAATGTCTGTGTGCCATTTAGCCCATTGGACCATGGGGAAGGTGGCTGACAAGGAACCCAACAGGCTGAGAAACGCCCTCACTGGTAGATAAGTGGTCGCTAACAACTTTTTCTTCTTGCGTGTTAGGAGAGCTATTTTTTCTCAAGGGAGTTCCACACTGTTGGAGACAGTATCCAACTCCGCTCCTAGGAAAACCATTTTCGGAGTTGGTTCGAGGTTGCTCTTTCCCCAATTTATTAACCAACCGAATTGTAGGAGTGTGTGAATTAGAATCTCTCGATGTAAGAGGAGTGTCTGGTGGTTGTGGGCGAAGAGCAGAATGTCGTCCAGATAATGATGTATACTCATGCCCTTTTCCCTTAGATGGGCTACCAATGACAACAGGATTTTTGAAAAGATTCTGGGTGCAGTCGATATTCCGAACGGTAAGCTTCGGAATTGAAAATGAGGTTTATTTAATCGCAAAGCGAAGATATCTTTGAAATGCAGGGTGGATGGGGATGTGCAAATAGGCGTCGAGTAAATCAACTGACAGCATCCAATCTCCAACGCTTATAGTTAGCAAGATCGACTGCAGACTTTCCATCTTGAAGGATTCCACAATTATCTTGTTGTTGAGCTTTTTTTAGGTCTAGAACAGGTCGTAAATCTCCCGTCTTCTTTTATACTAAAAAGAGCGGAGAATAAAACCCTTTCCCTCTTTGATCGTGAGGGACTTCTACCATCGCTTGTTTGTTTAGTATTTCCTGGACGTACTTGGTTATTGAGTGTCTTTTTGACAGAGAGGTCGGGAGTCTGGTTGTTTGGAAGTGATCTCTGGGTGTCTGATATTTGAACGTCCATCTGTGACCCATCTGGATCGTGGATAACGTCCACCGGTCTTTTATGTGATCCACCCAAATCTGCGTGAATAACCTCAGTCTGGCACCAACTATCACAGGCTGGGCGGGCGCACCTTCAAAAGGACTTCTGTTGAGCCCCTGTAATGGAAGGTCTTAGCTTTTGTAACTTAAAAAGGAAGTTTGAGAGTTTCTCCAGTTACACTTGAACTCTATCCCGGTCTGTACGATCTCGCCTCCCTATATTTTTCTGGGAGATTACGTCAAAAGGGTTGTGACCTTTGTTGCTTTGGTCTTCTGTCGGAGGGAAGGAGGCCCGACTTGCCCCCTGTAACCTTTGAGATGGCTAAATCGAGTTTTGTTCCAAATAGATTTGTGCCATCATAAGGTATTTTGCACCAATTTGTTTTCGAGGCAGCATCTGCAACCCACGGTTTCAGTCCTAAGGCTCTTCTTGCTATGACCGAGGCTAGCATGGTTCTTGATGAAGATCTTATGTCCACCGATGCTTCCGCTATGAAATCTCCCGCAAGGGTGAGTTCCTGAAGAGCGCTAACAATTTTTCCTTGCTCTGTCTCTGCTGAAAGTAGTTTCTCAACCTTGGCTGTCCAAACGGGTATTGCTTTCCCTACTGCAGCCAGAGCAATCGCTGGTCTGCAGGAGCCACCCACCGAGGAGTAGGCTTTTTTGAGTTCAAGGTCGATTTTACGATCGAGCATATCTCTGAAGGTTACTGCGTCCTCACGTGCCTAGCTAGACGCATTAAGGATGTGTCTACTATGGGTGCCGAGATCAGAGGATTCACATTGGGCTCTCTTAGTGGACATAGTTTTGCTAGTCTATTGTTAAGGCTAGATTTTTTCTGCCACTCGTCTTTTAATAAATCCTCGAGTTCATCGATGAATGGAAAGGTCTCTGGCTCTTTCCTCAAATGCGGGAAGTACTTTTGTGGGGGGGGGGGGGGGTCTCCTTTGACTCTTCCCAACCGATCGTCTCCTTTACTGATTTAGCAAATGGATCTACCAAGGCAAAATGGAACCCGGAAGGTGTCTGAAATTCTCCCTCGAAGATGAGCGTTCCCTCCTTCTGGAGTTAGACGATCTAACAGATCTGACGGGGCTGCATAGAATGATATGGTATCTTAGTTGCAGAGCTCTCTTTTTATATTCTTCACTACTTACCCAACATAGCGCCCCTTACCTTTCAGGCTGAGGATGGTCTGCTAGGGCAGCGGCCTCCATGAGGAAGATAAAGTAATACCTGGGAAGGTTGAAACAATAGTAGCCCCTATAGCATGTAATAGAAGAGCATAATAGAAATACAGCAGAGTACACCAAGGAAAGGAAAGTATAAGGATAAGCGGTTCCTACCAGTGGGATGGTGTGGTTGAAGGAGATAGGGGCAGGCTTGCAGGGTGCAGAGTAGTTGTAATGCTGGTCAGGGGAGTCCTGTCATTTTTTGCAGGTTGTTTCCTGGTTTAAATAAAGCGCCGCCCACGGAGGAAGTGACATCACTTCTACACATGCCTAGAAGCGAGATGCAGCAGCCGGCGCCATCTTGGATACTGGCAAAACAAGGATGTTCACTTCCGGTTGCACATGCTCAGTACAGAAGCAGTGGCCATCTTGGATACCCGGGGCCATGGAACTACTAAGCCCAGCCAGACTGCTGGGGAAAAAAGGAAGGTAAAGGAGACCAAGAGAATAAATACATAGGAAGAAAATAAGAGTGAGTGAGGAAATAAGAGAATGAATGGAGGTCGCTGCACTATCTCTAAGTCTATTTAAGGCTTGAATGGCACCAAGCATCAAAGGCCCCTGAGATCATCAGAGTGGGGATCCCTCCATGAAGCTCTTGTTAGAGACTGTACAGGCAGGGACTTCCACCCAGGAGAGGCCAACTTGGCTGGGGTGAAGGCGGTAAGTCCAGTCCTTCGTTTACGAGGAAAAAAAGGAGAATGCTGGAAGGTGTCCCTCTTTAGATTTTATAGCTATCCATTCCTATCAGTTGTGAGGGGCGGAGTCACAACCCAGTGCTGCCATGATGCGACAGGAAAGGACTTTGCTTGCTTTGGAAACCGCAGCTTGGCATTGCATGCTATTATTAAGCTTAGAATATATCAGAACACCCAGATCCTTCTCCGTTATGGATTCCCACAGTTTTACTCCCCCTAGTATGTATGATGCATGCATATTCTTAGCCCCCAAGTGCATAACTTTACATTTATCAACATTAAACCTCATTTTCCACATAGTTGACCACTGAAACAGTGCATTGAGGTCAGCTTGTAAGTTGGAGACATCCTGTAAGGAAGTTATTCCACTGCAAAGCTTGGTGTCATCTGCAAAGACTGAAATGGTACTTTTAATCCCAGACCCTATATCATTTATAGATATTAAAAAGTAAGGGTCCCAACACTGAACCTTGGGGTACACCACTGATAACCTTAGACCATTCAGAGTAAGAATCATTAATCACTACTCTCTGAAGTCTATCTTTTAGACAATTTTCTTTCCATTTGTAAACGGATCTTTCCAAGCCTGTAGACTTTACCTTACAGATTAGCCATGTGTGGGGAACTGTGTCAAACACTTTTGCAAAATCCAAGTATAGTACATCCACAGCCACCCCTCTGTCCAAGGTTTTACTTACCTCCTCATAAAAAGAAATCAGGTTTGTTTGACAAATTCTGTCTTTCATTAGTCCATGCTGTCTTTTGCTTTAAATATTTTTTCCCAGCAAGAACTACGTGGTCTTTTTTAAACTCTCCAGTATATTCCTGACTATAGAAGTTAAACTAACAGGTCTATAGTTACTTGGCAAAGACTTTGATCCCTTTTTAAATATAGGGCATCACATTGGCCCTACGCCAATCCAGTAGTACTATTCCAGTCCTTAACGAGTCCCTAAAAAGTAGAAACAAAGGCTTTTCAAATTATAGCGCTCAATTATTTTAGGATGCGTGGGTGGATGCCATCTAGTCCAGGCACTTTATCCACCTTTATTCTGTCTAAATATTTCTGGACCATATCACTTTTGAGCCATTGTGGATCATTTGGGGCTGTGTCAATACCATACTCATTATGGTCATGAGCTCCCCCATGCTGCTTTGTATACACAGAACTGAAGAAAGTATTTAATACATTTGTCCCCAGTCCCCCACAGATATCCTACAGAATGACTTGGACAAAATAACAGAGCGGGCAATGACATGGAAAATAAGGTTAATGTGGAGAAGTGTAAGGTTTTGCACTTGGGGACTAAAAACATAAAAGCACAATACACTTTAGGGGGGGGGGGAAACTTTGGGGGAATCAAAAATGGAGAAAGATCTGGGATTCTTGGTAGAGGATAGACTAAGCAATAGCATGCAATGTCAAGCGGCAGCTGCCAAAGCCGGCAGAATATTAGCATGCATAAAGAAAGGGATGTATTCCAGAGATAAAACTATAATCCTATGGGTCTCTGTCGCACGCCTTCTCCGTGTCGAATGGCACAAGACAGGGTTGCCCCCTATCAACACTAATTTATATCCTCACAATGGAACCATTGTTGCGTCAAATTCAGGACAATCCGGACATCAAGGGGGTCTCCATAGCAGGCAAGACTTATAAACTGGCAGCATATGCTGATGATATTCTCCTTTTCCTCACCGACCCAGTACTCACTATCCCAAACCTCCTTTCAGTTCTCAAAACGTTCCAGGAGCTCTCCAACCTGAAAATCAATTACACCAAGTCACAAGCCCTTAACGTCTCCCTCTCCTCTTTGCTTTTGCAACTTTGTCTCTCCAATTTCCCCTTTCAATGGGAGTCTCAAGCTATCACATATTTGGGTGTGCAATTGCCTAGAAAGCTTTCTGACCTGTACTCGAAAAACCATCTAGTGATCTTACACACGGTTAAATCAGATTTGCAGCCATGGTCACAGGGTCCTTTTTCCTGGTTTGGCAGGATTTCCATTATCAAGATGAACATCCTTCCTAGACTGCTGTATATTTTACATGCCCTCCCTATCCAAGTACCACCCACCTTCTTCAAATCTTACCAGTGTATATGTTCCGAATTCATATGGCACTCCAAGAAACCCAGACTTAGTTGGGACACGCTCACTCGCCTTAAATCGGAGGGTGGTCTGGGCCTGTCACATCTACTGAAATATCATTGGGCGTGTCACCTGTCCAGAATAGTGGACTGGCACGCCCATGCGGAATCCAAGGATTGGGTGAATCTTGAGAGTGCCAACTCCCTGTTCCCCACATCACCTACCCTGGCCGGCACCATCTACAAATCCAAAGCACTCCCTCTCACACCCTTTAATGAGGGCCACGCTGTGCATATTCTGTACGTTTGTAGGAAGTTGGACCTCTCCCCGAAACGTAGCCCACTCTCACCCTTATACTCCACCCCTGACTTCCTTCCGGGTCTTCCGTACTTGACCTTCAGGCCCACTCAATTTTTTGCCGGACCCCGCCTGCTATCTTATCGGGACCTTCTTCTCAAATACCCGACTGCTAAAATACCCTTCTATATTTTCCTACTTATCTGACACTTTCTGACCCACACACAGGCCTTGGCAGACTGGTCAAGGACCCTTACCCCTTTTGAAAGGATCTGTGCTGCCCCAGGCCCACACCGCCACCCGATATTAATTCTATACTCTACGCTCTTCCTGACGGCTCATACACCGACCGACGCACTCAGGTGAAGATGGGAGGGGGAGCTGGGATTGCACCTCTTGGAGGATGATTGGTCCAACATTTACCACCATTTCCATAAGGGATCCTTGAATGTGCTTGCTCAAGAAACAGGCTTCAAATTGTGCTCCAAATGGTACAGAACCCCCGAACTATTGCATGAATTGCCGACTAACTCTCCCAACTGCTGGAGATGTTCTCAGCACAGGGGGGTCTTTGCTACATATCTGGTGGGAATGCCACATCATCCAGCCATTCTGGCGAGAGGTTCATTCCCTAATTTCCCGTATCACCACCTTCACACCAGACTTTACTCCAGCACAATATCTCCTGCACCATACATCACTGTCCTTTGCCAACTACAAAAACCCTGCACCTCATCAACGCGGCTAAAATGTGCATTCCTTGCCACAGTTGTCTACCTCCCCCCCTACTATTGCGGAATGGTTCCGGAGGGTACAACGGGTTGCTGAGATGGAGGACCTTATTGCCCAGGCCAAGGACTCCAACCACAAACAATACATGACTTGGGCACCTTGGATACACTTCAGGTCCCTGCCCGACTTTCAGACACTGAGCACTTAATCATCGGATTTCCCCACCCAAATGTACTTCACCTCAGATGGGTATACTCCACCTTTCAAACACTCATGGGACCGCTCTTTATTCCCCAGCTCCTCCCTCACCTCCTTCTGTCCCCCCTTTCCTCCCCTCCCCCCCCTTTATCCCCCACCCCCCTCCTGGCTCCCCAGCTGTCATCCGAAGGTCACTACCTTCCTCTGTCCGCCTCTCCACGTATGCCTATTTCAAATTACTCATAACTAGGACTCGCTTGTGTATGGTGTGTGCCCTCTGTCCCCCGACACAGCAAGTTCCCCACCAGGGGTGTCAGAGTTCAGGAGCCCTCGCCGCAACACATCTTCTGCTCCCGTACCCCAGTTCTCTATGGCTTCACGGATACTTTCAATTATATTACCCTACGATGACGATAAACCTCAGTCTCCATGGTGCCTTACCTTTCCCTAACGTTTACAGTTACATTGTCTCATACCGTTCTGTTTACTGCATAAGTTTGATATGTTTGTTATAACACACGTTTGTACACATTACGGTCTTTACACCGGTTTTGATTACTATGTACTTTGCTTAATTTCAATAAAATGTTTTGAAAAAAAAAAAAAAACTATAATCCTACCACTTTATAAAACTTTGGTCCGACCGAATCTGGAATATTCTGTCCAGTTCTGGTCGCCAGTCCTCAGGAGGGATGAGTTGGAGCTGGAGAGAGTTCAGAGAAGGGCAACTAAACAAATTAGGGGATTGGAGGACCTTAATTATGAAGAGCGGCTGCGATCGCTTGATTTATTCTCTCTGGAGAAGAGACGCCTGAGAGGGGACATGATGGCAATTTATAAATACCTCAATGGTGATCTCCGCATAGAAAAAAAGCTATTTAGGACACGCCAGGGCTGTCCGCTGTCACCACTATTGTATGCCCTGGTCGCCTAACCTTTGGCTATTGCTATTAGGGATCACCCGGGTATCAGAGGTCTCCGCGTTGGGCCCCTGGAGGAGAAAATCAGTATGTACGCTGACGATACGTTGCTGTTTCTCGCTGACATGGGGCCCTCGTTGAATACTGCACTCTCCCTGATTGGTCGATATGGCCAGTTTTCTGGTCTGAAGATCAACTGGGACAAGTCCCAGATTTTACCTATTGATGATATTTCGTCATTCCCTTCTAATCCCGAGTTCCCCTTGTGCAGAGTAGATGGCATTAAATACCTGGGGGTTCAGGTCACGGTGATGCCGACAGACTATGTGTCGGACAACTTGCTACCCCTCTTTACTATGATTAAAGCGAGGACTCAGACGTGGACTAGACTACCGCTGGGGGTAATGGGTCGAGTTAACCTGATAAAAATGGTGTTGCTTCCTAAATTGCTTTATGTGCTGTGGCATTCCCCAATTTATCTTCCGCTCCGTTATTTTCTCCAGCTGGAGTCTCTCCTCAAACCGTTTGTCTGGGGAACCTCCAGGCACAAATTGTCCTGGCGGAAGCTGAAGAACGCTACCAGTCTGGGTGGTTTGGCTCTCCCTGATTTTAACTTATATTATATTGCGGCGCAGCTGTCTCATTTTTTCCATTATAATTCCTCTGACAGGGATAGATTTCTGGCACTTCTGGCACCGACTCGGACCCATGCACTCACAGACCCCCTTTCTCTTATTGTATCGGGGATTCGGGGGGCGGATCACAGGGATGGTCGGGCATCAATGCTATACCAATACAGGAGGTTGTGGGACGTTGTCTCGAGCAGACTGGCTCTCCCTGGGCTCCATGACTATACCTCCCTGAATTCCGAACTATCCCTGATGTGCATGTGTGGGTTCGACACGGTATTATCTTTCTGACTCATATCGTTGCGAATGGGGCGCTTAGGAGCTTTGAGTCCCTGGCCGCTCAATTTCACCTCCCGCGTACTATGCTCTTCCGGTACTTTCAGCTGCGGCATGCGTTCCACACGCAATTCCCTCAACCGATGCCGGTTCTGCCCCCTGTCCCAGTACTTGAAGTGGTCAGTTGCTCGAACCCTAGTCACCTTATTTCGATATTGTACACTATGCTACACGAACCGGCCTCCACGGTCCTTGCGTATGCACCTAAGACTAAGTGGGAGGAGGATGTGGGTCCCCTGGAGGATGACGAGTGGAGTGACGCTCTGGATGCCTGTAAATTAGTCTCCCCTAAACTATCCGACCGACTCACCCAGACTTACATCTTACATAGGGCATACCTTACCCCCCTGCTGACTGCCAAATACCGACGAGACGCCACGGACGCCTGCCCTATGTGTAGCCGAGAGCGGGGTACTTTTTATTATTTGATATGGAGCTGCCCGAAATCCAGGGTTACTGGACTCAGGTAGTTAAATTCCTTCATGACACTATGGGCTCCCCCCTCTCCCTGCTCCCCAAACCGTGCTTGTTGGGAATTTTTCCTGATACCAGTATGAATAAATTTACTACTATATTCTTGCACGAAACTTTATTCTCCACCCGGAAATTGATAGCACGCCGATGGATGCGTGATAGACCCCCCACGTTTCATTACTGGCTTAAGGAAGTTAATACTACTGTGCCCTACAAGAAGCTGTTGTACACGCATCGGGGTTGCCCCACAAAATTCAATAAGATATGGGACAGATGGACGCAGGCCCCGGAAACGTGTGTTTAATCTGGGTTCCCCTCTTATGTTGTGCTGTGCAGATGGTCTGTCAGCCGGCTGTTGTATGCCTCGGTCTTCGTATTTTATATACGGACTTTGTCTCACACAGGAGACGCCTCCTTGACACACTTTTCGCACTGTACATGTTTGTGCTTTGTTTTTTTATTTTATTACGCCCTGTTTGATACTTATGTTCAGATGTACCTTGAGTTGCTCACTTCATTGACTGTGATTCACTGCATTCCTCTGTTACTGTTGTTTACGGATATTTGTACAATAAAGACTCGTTTGATTTAAAAAAAAAAAAAAAAAGCTATTTAGTCAAAAGGATTGCATGAGGACTCGAGGGCATACAATGCGATAAGAGGAGAAGCGTTTTAACCTCAGGCAACGCAGGGGGTTCTTTACTGTTAGGGCTACAGGATTATGAAATTATCTACCACAAGAGGTGGTTTCTGCCGGAAGTATGGTTGCTTTCAAAATACTCTTGGACATGCATCTCAATGATCAGAACATTCTGGGGTATGAGAGATGATTACGGCCACACACCTACACAGGTTGAACTGGATGGACTATTGTCTTTATTCAACCTCAACTACTATGCAACTATGATTATTTTGCAAAGGGCCTACATGCACAGACCTAACCTTTTTACTATGAATATATTTGAAGAATCTTTTTAGGTTTGATCTATCCTTTGCATACGGCCGTTCATTTTGAATTTTTGCCCCCTTGATTTTCTTTTTACATATTCTGTTATATTCTTTGTAACAATTAAACAATGATAGCGTTCCTTCATTTTTATATGTTTTTAAAAGCGCTTTTCTTATTAATTTATAGTTTTTTTTAACTTTGGCTGTGAGCCACATAGGTTTTATTTTTAGCCTTTTAAACTTATTGCCCATGGGAATATACTTTACAGTGAGTTTGCATAGTCTTTTTTGAAGAATTCCCATTTCTGTTCTGTGCTCATCAATGCCAATATTCCCTCCCAGTCTAAATCCTGGAGAGCAGCCCTTATCCTTGGAAAATGTGCCCTCTTAAAGTTAAGTGTTTTTTTTATTTCCTGTATGCGTTTTTTGCTTACAGCTAACATTAAAAGAAATATTATGGTCACTGCTACCCAGATGTTCTTTTATATGAACATTATTAATAAGCTCTGCATGGTTTGAAATTACCAGGTCCAACAGAGCATCATTTCTAGTGGGGGCCTCAAACTGTACCATAAAATGGTCTTGTAATAGGTTTACATTTTTTCCCTTTAACTGTTCCAGCAGTGCCATTACTCCAGTCAATGTCTGGGCAGTTAAAATCCCCCATTATTATCACTGTCCCAGCCCTTGCAGCCCTGTGCCATACAGGGCTGTACACTGTGTACCATAAAAAAAACTGAAGTGGTTTCACCTTCACCCAAATGTTATCTGTATGTTGGATACAGTCTGTTGGGCTTAGAAAAAAGATGGGTTTCCAGTCTTCCATGCTGTAGTTGAGAGGTTAAATAGTACAGCCAAGGGTTTGGAAAGGCTAATCCACCCCTGTCTTTCATCCTCTGTAATTGTTCCAGTTTATCCTAGCAGGAACCTCTTTAACACAGCAAGGAGCAAAATACAGAGTTCACCATCCCAAAAATTATTTCAGAGGGACCACCATGGGTGTATTGTGGAGAAAATACAGCATTTGGGGCATCATGATTATCTTGACTAAATTTGCTCTGCCCGCCATTGACAGCCATAATTTGGCCCATATGTTCGCTCTGTCCCTGAATTTTGTAAGGGCAGAATGTTAAGCTATTAAGTCAGAGGAAACAACAATCCCTAAATATTTGAAGGAAGTGACAACAGGTACTAGGCAGAATAATGCTAGCTTAGGGCAGAGCACTGAGTCTAGCTGTAATAATGCGGACTTCGTCCAGTTAATTGTAAGCCCAGAGAAGTTGCCAAATAGTTGCATCTTGGTCATAACCACTCGCAGGGATTGATCAGAGTCACCCAATAATAGGAGCATATTATCTGCATATAATGAGTCGGCGCACAATAGAAGAGATCTCAGAAGAAACTCAGACCGAGTCAACCAATGTCAGAATCGCAGCGAGACCTCTCAAAATATGATAAGAAAGGGGTCTCACCATAAATATGTACCAATGTTAAGAAAGACCAAATAAATACTCTATAAGCAGATAAAAGGTCAGCAGGTTAAAACAAAAAACATATAAAATCAGACTCTTGTAGGCTGATCCGATTCCTTAAAAAAAAAATCCCTATATCCGTCTAGGATATATGAAGATAGGAAAATATATCCGACTTGTAGACAACTCCCAATCTATAATCAAAGGAGATATTAAAAGACGTATATGATGCAAATCCTAAAATTGATCCAATTCCTTAACACTAATCATAAAATTGTAATCTAAAATATCTGTTGCCAGTGGAATTATGGCTTCTTTTCCTAAAACAACACAATATGAGATGAAACAAGCTGAATAGTCGCAACAGCCGACTGGATCGCAATACTGGTTCATTAATTGCGCGGTTGTGCGACGCTGTACCTAAACGAATTTGACGTCCTTTTTTTCCCACAAACAGAGCTTTCTTTTGGTGGTATTTGATCACTTGTGCGATTTTTTGATCATGCGCTATAAACAAAAAAAAGAGCGTCAATTTTGCAAAAATAACAATATTTTTCACATTTTTTTATATGAATTTCCCCAAAAAAATTTAAAAATCTAAATTTTTTAACATTTTCGGCCAATTTGTTTTATGCTACATAGGTTTGATATAAAAAAAAAAAAAAAAAAAAATCGCAAAAAACGTATTTTGATTGGTTTGCGCAAAAGTTATCGCGTTTACTAACAAAGGGAAAGATTTTTGTCATTTTTGGTGGTTATTTTTTTTCGGTACTGCGACATTGCGGCGGACAGATCAGACCCTTGACTGACATTTTTGACACTTTTGGGGTTACCAGTGACATTACTGCAGTAATCAGTGCTATACATATGCACTGTTACTGCAAAAATGACACTGGGAGGGAAGGGGTTAACTTTATTGGACAGGGAGGGGTTAAGTGTGTCCTAGGGGCGTGCTTCTAACTGTATAGGGACATTGCTATTGGTGTAAAAACAAAGATCAACTACCTACATAGTAGAACCGTCTGATCTTCATTTTTACACCAGGGAGAATGACGGGCGGCTTGTTTACATAAGCCGCTCCGTCTTTCTCCCTTCACCGGAGCGATCGTAGTTTGACCGGTGGACATCGGGTCCGCCGGTCACACGCACTGACTTGTCAATGAACGAGCCGCGGCGGGCGCGCGCCCGCCCGCAATTGGCTCTCAAGTCAGTGACAGGCGAGTGACGTATCCATACGTCACTCTGCCTGGCCGGGGCTGACTGCCGCAGTATATAGTTGTGCGGCGGTCGGCAACCGGTTAATTCACTAATATAGCCAATATTCTCACAAATGAATCAGTAATGATGCATGTGTAACCAAAGATCGTAAATGAACTAATAAATAAATAAATAGTGTTGTGATATATCAATGCATAATTATCAAAAAAATCATCAAATGTTCATAAATAACCAAAGATGAAAAAGGATGTGTAAAATTAATTAAATACGTATACAATCTTGATTAATAATTCCAAGTGCCTAAATAAATCTGGTGCAATGATCAAATAAATATAAATCAATATAAATCAATATTTCTATGTGCAGTCAACAATCCATGTGCATATAAAATGAAGTCTTGTGCAGTGAATACGATGGGTGCAGTGATGAGATAAAGTTCATCCGTGCACAAATAATAAGGTGACAGTTAGTGATTCTCTTAGGGCAATATTGTGAATATCCCGTGCTGTGATCCGGAGTGAGCCGTGATAATATAGGCGCAGTGGCCGCTCACCTCACTGCACCTTTTTAGGCGCTTTAAGGCTCCTTTCAGATGGCCGCTCCGCTTCTTAAGTCTGCTGTGGGACTTTTTTTTTTTTTCACGGAGCGGATGACATTTCTGTCATCCGCTCCGTGTGCCCGCATATCATCCCATCCGTTTGCGGATGATATGCGGACATAATGCAAGTATATGGCATTGCAGAAGTCAGCGGATGACAACGCTGACATCCGATTTTCCTTCCTTTCCGTTTTTTACACGGATGGAAAAATGGGGTTCTGTTCCATTCGTAAAAACGGAACAGAACTGAAAGGAGGAAAATCGGATGTCAGCGGATGGTATTCCGCTGACATCCGCAGTGCCATTCACTTACATTGATGTCTGCAAATCATCCGCAAAAAAATAGGATGATTTGCGGACACACGGAGCGGCCGTGTGAAAGGACCCTTAGGCTGGTCTCTCCCCCTAGGGGTGGAATGCTGGGTTACTCTGGTAGCGAGAGATACTCCGACCTCCACTCTATACTCCACAGCTATCGATCCCAGATTGGCTCCAAACGGTACCAGTGTTTCCCAAAAAAAGAGAATACCACCCAATCGTGAAGCAAGTAAACACTATCTTTATTTGTTAAAAGCAGGGGAATACACTAACATTTTAGAAGTAAATAACAGGCAGACACGATACAGTGTTGCCGCACTCTTGCGGTGTTGATTCCTGTGCACTTCCGGCTACGGCCATCCAACCGGAAGTCAACGTCACCCAAAGCCTCCCGACCGGTTGCGTCACAGATCACGTGACTTTCTCAAGGGACAGTCACGTGAGAAAGTCACGTGATCTGTGACGCAACCGGTTGGGAGGCTTTGGGTGACGTCGACTTCCGGTTGGACGGCCGTAGCCGGAAGTGCCCAGGAATCAACACCGCAAGAGTGCGGCAACACTGTATCGTCTCTGCCTGTTATTTACTTCTAAAATGTGAGTGTATTCCCCTGCTTTTAACAAATAAAGATAGTGTTTACTTGCTTCACGATTGGGTATTATCCTCTTTTTTTGGGAAACACTGGTACCGTTTGGAGCCAATCTGGGATCGATAGCTGTGGAGTATAGAGTGGAGGTCGGAGTATCTCTCGCTACCAGAGTAACCCAGTATTCCACCCCTAGGGGGAGAGACCAGCCTAAAAGCGCCTAAAAAGGTGCAGTGAGGTGAGCGTCCACTGCGCCTATATTATCACGGCTCACTCCGGATCACAGCACGGGATATTCACAATATTGCCCTAAGAGAATCACTAACTGTCACCTTATTATTTGTGCACGGATGAACTTTATCTTATCACTGCACCCATCGTATTCACTGCACAAGGATTATTGATTGCACAAGACTTCATTTTATATGCACATGGATTGTTGACTGCACATAGAAATATTGATTTATATTTATTTGATCATTGCACCAGATTTATTTAGGCACTTGGAATTATTAATCAAGATTGTATACGTATTTATTTAATTTTACACATCCTTTTTCATCTTTGGTTATTTTATTTATGAACATTTGATGATTTTTTGATAATTATGCATTGATATATCACAACACTATTTATTTATTAGTTAATTTACAATCTTTGGTTACACATGCATCATTACTGATTCATTTGTGAGAATATTGGCTATATACGTGAATTAACGAACCAGTATTGCGATCCAGTCGGCTGTTGCGACTATTCAGCTTGTTTCATCTCATATTGTGTTGTTTTAGGAAAAGAAGCCATAATTCCACTGGCAACAGATATTTTAGATTACAATTTTATGATTAGTGTTAAGGAATTGGATCAATTTTAGGATTTGCATCATATACGTCTTTTAATATCTCCTTTGATTATAGATTGGGAGTTGTCTACAAGTCGGATATATTTTCCTATCTTCATATATCCTAGACGGATATAGGGATTTTTTTTAAGGAATCGGATCAGCCTACAAGAGTCTGATTTTATGTTTTTTGTTTTAACCTGCTGACCTTTTATCTGCTTATAGAGTATTTATTTGGTCTTTCTTAACATTGGTACATATTTATGGTGAGACCCCTTTCTTATCATATTTTGAGAGGTCTCGCTGCGATTCTGACATTGGTTGACTCGGTCTGAGTTTCTTCTGAGATCTCTTCTATTGTGCGCCGACTCATATGCAGATATAAGACTCACTGTGTTTTTTAGATTGTTATTGGTATTTTAGTGAGAAATACTAGAGTTGGCTGCATGTAGAATCGGATTGAATCCGAATCTCAGAGTCATATATTCGTCACCAGCTGCAACACACTAGAGGAATCCTCCCACTCGGATACACACGTGATAGCGCATTTATCACCCTATACTTTTATCTGCATATCAGAGGCGTAACTAGAACCTTCAGGGCCCTGATGCAAAAAACCATGAAGGGCCCCCCAGACCCCTGGCCGGGGCCCTTACCTTCAAGCCCAGGGCTCTTCCCACTAATCCTGGGGCTCTTTACACTCGTTGCATGGCCTTTTATTACGGTCCCACAGCAGGATTCTTTCACAAGTTCTGCAGTGGGCCCCCTTCCTGCAATCTTGTGGGCCCCCTTCCTGCAATCTTGGGGCCTCCCCACAGTGGTGCAATGCCAGGGTCCGGTCGCAAGTGTGACCTTTGCGATCCTGGAAGTTCACCCACTGGTTTGCTACCGGGCCCCCTGGAGCATGGGGCCCGGTAGCGATTGCAACCCCTGCAACCCCTGTAGTTACGCCCCTGCTGCATATAATATTTTCTCCTGCTGATCACCATATCTAGATCCCACAATGGCATCATCAGCCCATACAAGTGCCACCAGGGGCTCAATGGCCAGGGCAAAAAACAGGGGGGGGATAGGGGACACCTCTGTCTAGTTCCCCTACCTAAATTAAAAGATGGTGAGGGTCTGCCACCCTAATTGTTGCTTGTGGATGATCGTAAAGGAGGTGTACCACGAAATGAAGTTCTGCCCAAAATTAAACTTGGCCAGTACTAGCCACAGGAGCTGCCATTCCACACTGTCAAAGGCTTTATTGGCATCCAAGGACAGCAACACTTTAACAACCTCGTTCTGAGAAGGAGTCTGCATATTGATAAATAAGCATCTGAGATTCACGGTTGTAGATTTATTGGGCATAAATCCCGCTTGATCTGTACGGACTATATTGGAAATGACCTTATTTAATTTGCGCGCTAACATATTTGCCAGTATTTTAATATCAG
The DNA here is from genome assembly GCF_965119305.1 of Pelophylax lessonae. Taxonomy (NCBI): domain Eukaryota; kingdom Metazoa; phylum Chordata; class Amphibia; order Anura; family Ranidae; genus Pelophylax; species Pelophylax lessonae. The sequence continues at coordinate 134,720,377 of NC_138773.1, forward strand.
AATGGAGAAGTAATATTGGTCTGTTAGAAGTTGGTTCAGTAGCAGGCTTATTAAAAAAAAAAAAGTATAATACAGGCCCTAGACATAGATATAGGCAGTTGCTGTCTATCCATTACCTGATTACATATTTACCTTGAATTTTCCTCCACTGTCCAATGTTCTTGGTATGTGAGTGAGCCCTGACATTCTCATACAGTCAGTTCCATAAATATTGGGACATCGACACAATTCTAATCTTTTTGGCTCTATACACCACCACAATGGATTTCAAATAAAACAAGATGTGCTTTAACTGCAGACTTTCAGCTTTAATTTGAGAGTATTTACATCCAAATCAGGTGAAAGGTGTAGGAATTATAACAGTTTGTAGATGTGCCTCCCACATTTTAACCAAAAGTAATGGGACAATTGGCTGCTCAGCTGTTCCATGGCCAGGTGTGTGTTATCCCCTCATTATCCCATTTACAAGGAGCAGATAAAAGGTCCAGAGTTCATTTCAAGTGTGCGGTTTGCGTTTGGAATCTGTTGCTGTCAACTCTCAATATGAGATCCAAAGAGCTGTCACTATCAGTGAAGCAAGCCATCATTAGGCTGAAAAAATAAAACAAACCCATCAGAGAGATAGCAAAAACATTAGATGTGGCCAAATCAACTGTTTGGAACATCCTTAAAATGAAAGAACGCATCGGTGAGCTCAGCAACACCAAAAGACCCGGAAGACCATGGAAAACAACAGTGGTAGATGACCGAAGAATTCTTTCCCTGGTGAAGAAAACACCCTTCACAACAGTTGGCCAGATCAAGAACACTCTCCAGGAGGTAGGTGTATGTGTGTCAAAGTCAATAATCAAGATGTAAACCATTGGTGAGCCTCAAAAAACAGGAAGGCCAGATTAGAGTTAGCCAAACAACATCTAAAAAAGCCTTCACAGTTCTGGAACAACATCCTACGGACAGATGAGACCAACATCAACTTGTACCAGACGGACACAGCTCCTGATTCTTCTTAACCATTGGGTTATACTGCCCGCTGCAGGAGTAGGACACTAGGCAGGAAAAAGCTTAACAACTACGCCTATGGGCAGTTCCGGGGGGGGGCTAGTATACACCCACTCTCAGCTATAGGCACTCAGTTTTTTTACAAGCAGTGTCAGTAGAAAGCCAACTCCAAAGAGGGGTGGGTGCTGTGTCCGTCAATTAACATCAGAAAAATGGATTTTAGAGTAAGTCAAAAATCCCACTTTCTCTTACATTCATTGACAGACACAGCTCCTGATTCTTCTTAACCATTGAGATTTCCCAAAGCAGTGTTAAACATGAGAGTGGGAAAACAGCAGAAAAAAACTATTCCCAAGGCTAACCATAGCCAACCAGGTAACAGTAGAGTGCGCCTTGACAGGGAAAGGAGGAACCTGACCCCTGATGCAATAGGCCTGAACCGCCGTCTGATTCATCTGTAAATGGTCGCAGAAGAAGTGGACAACCCTTGTGAGGTCCGTCTGTGAGCAGAAATAGAGTCTGACTTCCTGAAAGACTCCGTAGCTGCCAGGTACACCGTAATTGCCCAGACACCATCCAAGACATGCAAGGCAATTTCCTTCAGATGTTTAGGCCTGGGACACAGGGAAGGCAACACAATGACTTCATTCAAATGACAGAGACCATAAGGTGAAAGACAGGATAACGCCGTCAGTCCTGACACCCTGCATGCAGGTGATAGCCACCAAAGAAGGCCACCTTCTGAGGCAGCGTAAGCAGGGAAACCTCCCAAATATTTTCAAAGAGAAGCTTCAGTAGAGCTGAAAGCATCACATTAAGATTCCAGGGCAGCAACGGAGCCCGCACTGAAGGAAGTAACGATCGGTTACCCTGAAGAAAAAAAAAGGTATGCACCAGGGAGTGTGTGGCCAAAGGTCATTGGAAAAAGACCGCCAAAACTAGATGCCTAGCCCTTGATGGTACTCTGTTCAACCCCCCCCCCCCCCCCCCCCGTTGAAGGAAGTTTAAGATCCGATCCCCCGAGAAGGAGCGAGAATGAACCCCAAGAGAATCGCACTACGCAATGTACGTCTTCCACGTACGATGGTAGGTCTTCCTAGAGGCAGATTTCCTAGCTTTTAACAGCATAGGAATCACTGATCTAAACAAACCTCTATCTTTCAGCACCTGGTGTTCAACAGTCAAAGCCGTTAAAGCCAATGACTGAAAAGCAGGATGGAAGATTGGTCCTTGGGACAGCAGATCTTTCCTAAGAGGAAGTCCCCAAGGAGACCAGCCATACCAGATCGACATAACAAAACTGGCGAGGCCAGTCTGGACCCACTAGAATGACCGGACTCCTGCACAGGAGTCATGGCAGAAGTTTGAGAGAGGGCTGGAAGGAATCAGTCAGCCGACCTTAGAATGCAGGCTACTTACCAAGCCGCTAAGGACACTTCTTGTGCCCCCTTGGTGATTGACAGACCACGGCCGTGGCATTGTCCGAATGATTTCATACCAGACACACCTGAGGAGGACTGTCCAACGAGCCAGATAAAGTCTGATCGCTCAGAGTTCCAGTACACTAATCAGTAGTCTGGGCTCTGCAGGCCCCCTGAGCATGTCTGTGCCAAGAACATCTCCCCACCCGGACAGGCAGGGACCTGTGGAGACAACCGTCCAGTACAGGGGGGAGAAGGATTTTTCCTGTCAAAGTGCCGAAGAGCAAAGCCACCTCTAGAGACAGTGGATCCTTGACACATTTCACCGATCATTTCAGAGATCTTGTGTGGAACTGTGCAAACAGGGCGCCTCGAGTGTGGACACCATCAGGCCCAGCATGCGCATGCAAGCCCGGAGGGATGACCGTCTGCTGAACAACAGAAGCTGAATTGCCTCATGCAATGTCTGTAGTTTTTCCCAAGGAAGAAACACTCTGGCTGAGGCTAAATCCAGAGTCAGACCCAGATAGCCCAGTTTTTGTGGCCGGAACCAAAGCAGAATCCTGAATGTTCAGGATTCAACCAAACTCCTTCAGAGTTCGCAAAGCAATCTCCAGTAGTCCATCAAAGCAGTCGGAGACTCTGCTCGCAGAAGATGATTGTCCAGGTACCCCAGTACCGCGATCCCCCGTTGACTCAAACAATACCAGCACCGGGGCCAACATTCCTGTGAAGACCCGAGGTGCGAAGGTGAGACCAAAAGGTCAGTGCCACAAACTGATAATGCACCTCGTCAAGCGCTGGCGACCAGCACAAAAGAATGTGAGGGTAGGCGTCTTTGATGTCGATAGAAGAGAGAAGAAATTCCCCTGATGTAGGGATGCCACTACAATGTGAATGGACTCCATGCGGAACTTCTGTACTCACACAAAGCAGTTTAGCGCCTTTAGGTCCATAATTTGATGTACCTTGCCTTCCTTCCTAGGGACTGTAAGGAGGTTTAAGTAAAAACCCCTGAAAATGTTCCAAAGTCGAAACCGGAACAATCATACCTTGAAGTAACAAGTCTTGCACTACCCCAAAGAGACCCCGAAAGTGATCTGGGGACAAGTGCAGGTTGGAAGGGGGAAAAAAAAAAAAAAAAAAAACAACTAGACTTACCGTAAAATACTTTTCTCTTAAGTTCTCACTGATTCATCTCAGTAGGGTAATACTGCCCCCTACAGGAGTAGGGCCCTAGGCAGAAAAAAGTTCTGGCTATGCCTATGAGCAGTCCCGGAGTGTACACCCTCTTTCTTCCTGCATAGGATGTCAGTTTTGTATCAAAGCAGTGTCAGAAAAGTAACACCAACCCAATCCAAAATAGAGGGGCGGGTACTGCGTCCGTCAATGAATTTAAGAGAAAAAGATTTTACGGCAAGTCAAAAATCCAGTTTTCTCCATCGTTCATTGACGGACACAGTTCTCACTGATTCATATCAGTAGGGACGTCTCAAAGCAATGCTATAAAATGAGGGGGTGGGAACAGCAGAAAAGAACAAGTCTCCAAGGCCAAACATTCGCAACCAGGCAACATAGGACTCATCAGAACAAAAGATGAAGCCCACCTGAAACAAACAGTAAACACCCTCAAGGAAGGCCAAAAGCCCTCCAAACAGCAGCCAGCAAAAAACCTTGCGGTTGAAAAGAGGCATCTACAGATGCCAGCACATCCACCTTATAAAACGTGGTAAAGGTGTGAACAAATGACTAGGTATGGCAAAAAGCCTAGGAAGCACTAGGCGCCCGAGTAGAAAGTACCAAAACAGGGAAAGGTAGGACTTGACCCATAATTGCAGAAGCCTGCACCACCGACTGTCCGATCCACCGAGAAATAGTCGCAACAGACGCAGGCAGCCCTGTTCTTGGGCCATCCGTGAGTACAGAGAGCGAACCTGACTACGGGAAGACTAAGTAGTCGGCAAGTACCCCGAGTGCCCGAACTCCATCCAGAGTATGCAGCGCACATTCCGTAGGATGAGGGGGCTTAGGACACAAAATGGCAACACAATGGCCCCGTGCAAGTGAACACTAGAACCCACCTTCGGAGGGAAGGACGGATCCGGACGAAGTACCACCTGGCCCCATGAACCAACATATAGGGAGAACGACAGGACAATGTCGCCAGTGCCGACACACTGTGTGCAGAGTGACAACAACCAAGAAGGCCACCTTCTGAAATAAGGTAGGCAGGGGATACCCTCAATACTTGCAAAAGGAGGGTCCTGAAGGACCGACTGCACCAAACCAAGGTCCCCAGTTGGTGACAGAGGTCGCACCGGAAGAACCAAGCGTCAAACCCCCTGGAAGAATTTACGCACCAGGGAACGCACGGCCAACGGCCTGTGGAAGAAAAATTACCAAAGCCAAAACCTGACCCATGACAGTACTCAAGGCCAACTTATGATCAACCCCCCGTTGAAGGAAGCCAAGATCCGGCCACTGAGTAAGAGAGAGGGGGAGCCCATGGAGACTCACACCACGCAATACGCAACTATCTCATATGATAAAAAAATCATCCTAGAAGACACTTTCCATGCTTTACGCAGGGTGGGAATCACTGAAGCAAACAATCCTCTGTCCTTCAACACCTGGCTTTCAACAGCTAAACCGGCAAGCAAGAGACCATAAAGTTGGACGGGAGATTGGCCCCGAAGATAAGAAAACCTCCCTGAGAGGAAGCCCCCAAGGAGCGTCAGCGGCAAAACTGACCAGGTAAGTGTACCAAGCTCGGCAAGGCCAGCCCGGAGCCATGGGAATGACTGAAATCCCTTCCACCTCGATCCTGCGAAGGATTTTGGGTAACAACTGGAGAGGAGAAAAGGCAGACAGCCGCCGATACTGACCTTGGCCCATCCTTGAGCACTCTCGCACGACCATGCCAGCGACAGCCTTGCGAAGGTGACCACGCCAAACTTCTCAGCATCGTTCATGCAGAACCTAGCGAATTTCCTTGCCTATGACAAAACCCATGGTGCCACCATTGCACTCGCCAGAGGGTCCCGGGAGTGGGCAACGACCTCTGCTATATCCTGTAGATGCGATGCCAACAGGACCACGTCCGGAGTGCCCCCAACTAAGGCACAACTGCTGCAAACGTCTCCGGGTCTGTCGACTAAGGCATTCCGCCTGCCAATTTTTTTTTCCCGCACCTGGAAAGGGAACAGCAGATAGGGCTGGAACAAGGCGCTCTGCCCAACGAAGAATCATCACTTTCAAGGCCGCAAGGACACTCTTGGTGCCCCCTTGGTGAATGACAAGCCACGGTCGCGGCATAGTCGATTGAATGTGCACCAGACAGCTGCAGGTGCCCGATCCAGTGAACTAGGCAAAGCGGGATCGCTCTCAGCTCCAGGACAATTGTCCAATAGAAGGGGAGAAAGGATTCCAGAGCAAGACTCCCATGGGCACCCGGGCTCAGCAAAATCTGCAAGTCCAGGGAGTTTGGATTCCAGTCGCCTTCGAGAAGGACTGCCTCCTGGGGGATCCCCAAGAGGGATCGAGCAAAAGGGACCATCTTGAAAAATGACATCATCAATCCAAGAACACGTATGCAGGTCTGAAGGGATAACCATGTGCGGGACAGCAACAGTCGACCGCAGGTTCCAAGAGGTTTTTTTCCCAGGTCCAAAGTCAGGCTCAGAAAGTACAGTCTCATGGAACGGACCAGGGATGATTTTTGAAGGTTCAGAACCCACCTGAACTCCTCCAGAGTTCTCACTGTGACAACCAACTTCGTTGTCAGCACCGTAGGGGACTCCAAACGGAGAAGCAGAGTGGCCAGCACCAGGACCGGAGCCAACACCTTTGTGAAGACCCTAGTAGCATAAGCGAGACCAAAGGGTAACGCCACAAACCGATAGAGATCCTTCCCCACAGCAACCCCACAGCAAAAAACAGAGAACCCGTAGGTGTCCCAAACATAACGGAATGTGAAGGTAGGCAGCTTGATGTCTACGGAGGCCAGGGATCCCCTGATGTAGGGAAGCCACCACCGTGAGAACCGACACCAACTTGAATTTTTGATCTGCACGGAACCATCAAAGGACCAGTTGGTCCAGCATGTTGGAACCAGAGCCTGAACGGCCCCATAGAGCGCCTGTAAGCGATCCAGGAACAGCCATACATTGGAAGGGAAGAACCTTACCGGAAATAAACAGATCGAAACTTGATTTTGCAACTGGACCGCAGCCTGGGATCCGGGCCAGTCGCAGGTCCTCGACCGGCAAGGACCTACCCCCACCCCCTAGATGGGTGAGGAAGCACCTTCAGGCCGAGTAGGCCTTGTCCGCAAGTCTGGAGAAAAAACAAGCTCATGTTCGCCAGACCAGGGTCGTTTGGATCCACACGCGGAAGTCTGGAAGGACTTTGCCCGCTCGACTGTCCCCGAGGGACGAAGAAACTGTTTGCGAGCCAAAAGGGAAGAACCCAGACTGCGACGAAGGTCCTTACCCTTGTTAGCCTGTGGAAGAAAACACTCTTCCCCCGTGAGACCCTTATATAATATCATCCAGGGCAGCGCCAAACAGGTGACCCCCCCCCCCCCTGAAAAGGGAGATCCATTAAGACCTTCTTAGAAGTTTGATCTGCAGACCAACACTTCAGTCAAGTAGACGCCGGACAACCACCGCGAAAACGACAAGGTGACCCATACAAGGGAGCCTCGACCAGCGCGGCATCACAAATTGCAGCCCCTGCGCCAGCTGGTCCAACAGCTCCCCCAAGGCAAGAGAGACACACCAAGTCATGGCGGTGGAACTTAGCCCATCAGGCAGAGTCTGCGTGGCAAGGGCAAACAAACACTTTTCCCAGTGCACACTACGGCAGAGAGTCCAGATCGCAGACCACAGCCCATGCCATCCTATCCCCCAAGTCCTTAAAGGAGAGGGATTCCTCCACCGGAAACAACGGTAGTCCCATTCAGCTAGAGACCAAAGGTGGAACAGTCCTCTGTATCAGAGACTCCCCAAAAAGGCAACATCTAAGGGCCGGGTAGACACCCCAGGGGAACGTCTCAAGACGGTCCCCTCCTACATGAGCAGCCAGCAAAAAGAGCAGCTCCAGGTGGCATGGGAGTGCCAGATGCCACCTGTGCCCTAGGCGCAGACTCCGCTGCGACCCTCCAAATTGCAGGGTGTCACGCACCGAAAACAGCCAGTGTATCCACCAGCGCCTGTTGTGGCAGGGGAGGTAGAAAGGTCATCCTCATCCTCGGAGGAGACAGGGCGCGAGGTAACAGACCCGGCAGGGATGCCACACGTCTCTGGCAGCTGAGCCAGACTCAGACTCCAAGACATCAGATGAGGTAGGGGTAGGCGGAGTACCGTTTCAGCGCACCTACCACCTCCACCCGGGCCCAAATGCTTCCCGAAATGCTGAAAAAAGGCATCAACGGACAGTGGAGATCTGGAAGGCCCTGTGGCCTTTGTGAGGAGGTCAGGTGGGAACAAATGGCCTGCAGGATCCATACTGAACCTGAGGAACCTGCCAGCAAATTTTCAAAAAATAACGGAATTTTTGTAAAATCTTACCTGTAAAATTCCTTTCTCTGAGTCCTCCGACAGTCGCCGCCTCTTCATATTCGTCACATATGGGGTATTAGACTTTGCTCCGAAGGAGTAGCTAGGCAACAGAATATGTTAACATTAAAGCTTTTAACATATCCCACCCTCAAGGGGTGGTCCCCTCAGTCAATACCCTCCTACTTCCTGCAACCATATCTCAGTTTTAGTGGAATAGCAGTAGAGTATACAACCAAACCCCAAAAGAGGGGCGGGGGCGGCGACTGTCGGAGGACTCAGAGAAAGGAATTTTACAGGTAAGATTTTACAAAAATTCCGTTTTCTCTTACGTCCTCCGACAGTCGCCGCCTCTTCATATTCGTCACATATGGGGACGTCCCAAAGCAGTGCAAACATGAGGGGTGGGAAACGCATCCGCGCCGAAAAGGCAACGCAGTCTCCGCATCAAAGAAAGGAACCTTACCAAAGGAAGGAAACCAGCTGGGCAACAGGAAAAAACAATTGCTCAACAGGAGCAACAACCCAGGAAAAGACAAAATAACCATGGGATAAAAAACTTATCCCAACAGCCAGAGGTCCCCAACAAGGGACCCTAGGGAATTGCCGCACTAAGAACCTTGTGGCCAAAGGAAGCATCCGCCGATGCCTGAACATCTACTTTGTAGAATTTTGTGAAAGTGTGTACGGTCGACCAAGTCGCCGCCTTACACACCTGGGCTACAGAAGCCCCATGACGACAGGCCCAAGACGTACTCAGAGATCTAGTAGAGTGCGCCTTCACAGGCACAGGGGGAACCTTCCCCTGCAAGGCATAGGCCTGTTCAATGGTCTGCCTGATCCATTTGGCGATGGTAGAGGCCGACGCCGCCATGCCCTTCCGAGGACCCTCTGGAAGAACAAACAAGGAATCCGTCTTTCGAAAAGACTCAGTCGATTTAAGGTAAACCCTTATCGCCCGAACAACATCCAGAGAGTGTAATCTCACCTCCTTTGGATGTTTAGGCTTCGCGCACAGCGAAGGCAAGACAATATCCTCATTAAGATGGAATTCCGAAACTCTTTTCGGAAGAAAAGAAGGATTAGGTCGCAAGACCACCTTATCCAAATGAACAACCAGATACGGAGACTTGCAGGACAAAGCTGCCAGCTCCGACACTCTGCGAGCCGAAGTGATCGCCACCAAAAAGGCGACCTTTTTGGACAACATAGACAACGAGATCTCCCTGATCTGTCCAAAAGGAGCACGTTGCAACACAGACAGAACGAGATTCAAGTCCCAAGGGGGCAAAGGATCCCTCCTAGGAGGAACCAGATGCCGCACACCCTGAACAAAAGTGCCAACCAAGGAGTTGGAAGCCACGGGACGTTGAAACAGAACGGCCAGCGCAGACACCTGACCCTTAAATCGTAGCCAGCGCCAAACGCTGATCGACACCCGTTTGAAGGAAGGACAGCACTCGGGAAACCGAGTACGTGCGGGGTGAAAACCCCCTGGACTCACACCAGGCAAAATAGGCCTTCCAAGTACGGTAATAAACCTTCCCCGAGGAAGACTTCCTCGCGTTGATCAAAGTATGAACGACCTCTGCTGAGAGACCCTTCTCCTTCAGGACCTCGGTCTCAACAGCCAGGCCGTCAAAACCAGAGACTGTAAAGCAGGATGGTATATCGGTCCTTGAGACAGGAGATCGTCTCGAAGAGGCAGACGCCACGGGGCGTCGACCGCCAGATTCACGAGGTCTGCGTACCAGGACCGGCGAGGCCAGTCCGGTGCCACAAGAATCACCGTGCTGCGTTCCGAGTGTAACCTGCGAAGGAACCTGGACAGCAACTGAATCGGTGGAAACGCGTACATCAGCCTGTACTGATGCCACGGGGCCACCAACGCGTCCGACGCGTCTGCCCGAGGGTCGCGCGTCCTTGCCACGAACCTTGTAGTTGAGACGCGAACAGGTCCACATCTGGAAGACCCCACTTCGCGCACAACATCTGGAAGACAGTCGGGTGGAGAGACCATTCCCCCTGATCCAGGGTCTGGCGACTCAGATAATCCGCCTGCCAGTTCTCCACCCCCGGAATGTGAACCGCCGTTATCGCCGGGACATGAGTCTCGGCCCAAGACAGAATGTCGGCCACTTCTCGAGCCGCTCGGGCACTCCTGGGGCCCCCTTGGTGGTTGATGTAGGCCACCGCCGTGGCATTGTCCGTCTGCACCCGAACCGGGCAGCCCTGCAGCCGGTCCGTCCAGCGATGAAGACAGAGATTTATCGCACGTAATTCCAGAATGTTGATCAGAAGGGAAGACTCCCTCTCCGACCAAGTTCCCTGGGCGGACAGAACGCCCAGAACACCACCCCAGCCCGACAGGCTGGCATCCGTGGTGATCACCGTCCACGAGATAGGACGAAACGACTTGCCCCCGGACACCATCGGGGACTGGAGCCACCACAGAAGGTCTCTTCTGGTGCGATGACTCAACGAGATTTGAAGATTCAGAGATTGAGGTCGCCCGTCCCACATGGACAGGATCTCCGCTTGGAGACCCCGCGTGTGAAACTGGGCGAAGGGAATCGCCTCGAAGGCCGAGACCATCAATCCCAGACATCTCATGCACGTCCGCAGAGACGAGTGCGGAACGTCCCTGAGGGACCTGACATCCTCCTGAAGAGTCCTGAGTTTGTCTTCCGGCAGGAAGACCTTCGCCTGCACCGAGTCCAGAATCATTCCCAGGTAGGGAAGACGAACCGACGGACTCAGTGTCGACTTTGGAAAATTTATCGTCCAACCAAACTCCTGCAGAGTTTGCATCGTGACAGACAGGTCCTTCTCCAGACCCTGGCTGGTCGCAGACCGAACCAGAATGTCGTCCAGATACCCCAGGACAGAAATGCCCTGGGCCCTCAATAATGCCAGAACCGGTGCAAGCACCTTGGTGAAGACCCGCGGAGCCGAGGCGAGACCAAAAGGCAACGCCACGAACTGGTAGTGATCCTCCGCAATGGCAAATCGAAGGTACCTCTGGTGACCCTCGAAAATGGGGATGTGAAGATACGCATCCTTCAAATCGATGGAGGCCATGAATTCCCCCGGAACCAGGGCAGCCACCACCGACCGCAGGGATTCCATGCGGAACTTGCGAACCCGCACAGAGCGGTTCAGAGCCTTCAAGTCCAGAATTGGACGAACCTTGCCCTCCTTTCTGGGCACGGTGAAAAGATTGGAATAAAACCCCCGAAATCTGTCCCGATGAGGCACCGGAACTACCACTCCCTGAGCCCTCAGGTCCCGCACCGCCAGGTGCAGGTCCCGTAAACGCTCTGGAGACAGTTGAAGATTTGAGGGAAAAAATCTGCTCTCCGGCCGAGAGAGAAACTCGATCTTGTAACCAGATCGAACGATCTCCTGAACCCATCTGTCCCGCACGCGGGCCAACCAGGGCTTGAAGAAAACCGAGCAAGCGTCCCCCCACCCCAAAACTGGGTGAGGGCGCCCCTTCAGGCCGCACTGTTATGGGCTGCGGATCCGGATAGCCCGGACTTCTGTTTTCCAGACCAGGGCTTCTTCTGAGAGCCTTGACCTTTGAACGGTTTGCCCTTGTAGTGCGACCGAAAGGCACGAAAGGCACGAAAGGACCCCTGAGGGGGCCGAAAATTAGCATGCTTCTTCCCAGAAGCCCCCTTAGCCCTGGGGAAATGGGGCAAGAGAGTGCTCTTACCTCCGGTGATCCCCTTAATCAACACATCCAAGGACTCCCCAAAAAGGCGAGACCCCTCATAAGGCAGATTGGCTAAGGTCTTACGTGAAGACTGGTCCACCGACCAACATTTCAACCAAACCAGGCGGCGAGACAACACCGCCACGCTGTGTATACGTGCAGCCAACGGGACTAAGTCCAAGTCCGCATCACACAGATACATGACACCCTGGTGGATTTGATCCACCATATCCAGTGTCGCCGGCGAGGCCGAATCGGCCACTAGGACGCGCCGAAGCATCTGCGTCCAACTTGCGACCGCCTGGGCCGCCATGAGAGAGGCAAACAGAGCCTTAAGCATAGAACCCGTAACAGAATAAGTATGACGGGCAAGAGACTCCAATCTCCTATCCGTGGCATCACGGAACACCGGGGAATCCTCTGCAGGAATCGCAGTGGATTTGTTTAAAACCGCAATTGCGTGATCCACTGGGGGTGGCACACACCACCTTTCATCAGTGGAAGGCGAGAAAGGATAACGCAGCTTGAACCTACTTGGTACAGCAAAAGGTTTGCGCAGATTGCGCCATTGTTCCTTAACAGCGCGCTGAAAATCATCATTGCAGGGAAAAACCTGCGGCGTCCTGCGTTTTCTCTGCGTCCCATAAGCCGCCAAGGCAGCGGGGGGACACACTTCATCCTGCAAACGCAGCGTTTGTTTTATGGAAGCAATCAATTCATCCATGATTGCAAGCTCTTCAGGCGAGCCAGGGGGAGAATTATCAACCCCTTCAACTTCAGCCTCCACCTCGGACCCCACTAGATCCAGGGAGGAGCGGGACCCCGATAAGGAGGCCCCCGCCATAACAACCCCATCACCTTCACCCTCAGAAGCAGAGGAAAGAGCAACTCTGGGTCTTTTAGTAGATTGAGCAGCCACCAGCATCTGCACCTGAGCAGCAAGGCCAGCCACAATAGTGGCTAAATCCCCCCCTGGGGGGGAAACAGCGGTCCCCTGGCTTTCCACCAAGGCGGTAGGAAATTTGCCCTCCTGAGAATCCATTGCCCCTACAACAAATGCCGGATAATAAAGGGTTAACTGCCCCTTTAACACGCGCGGCACAACACAAGCACAATGAGACCCCCACAGGGACAATAAAACTGACACAGGCAATGGATAGGAAGGATAAAACCTGAGGAGACCCTCGCCGCTGCTGCTGCCTCGATCGGTGTTCCTGGAGAAGAGGAAGTGATGCTGCCAGGGCGCTCTATGAAAGCCTATGGGAGGCTACAAGAAAATGGCCGCCATGCATGTAGAACATGCGGCCGGAGCGAGTGCAGGCAAAATGGCGCCGTTTGGCGCCGAAACCGCCGCTCCACAGTACAGTAATGCACACATGTCTCCATATAAAAAAACATGTCAGATCGCCGCAGCGATCGCTGTATAATGCCCAAACATGCCACAAAACATGCCCCACAGCACACAGCTTCTCACACTGACAAGGTTGACACACACAGTGTCACACAGCTCCCCCCCCCCTTGCAGCCCACAGCATGCAGCCGAGAGATAGGGAGACAAACAGTGTGAATAGAGGCAGGTTACACAGTCCCAGACTGACACCCCCCCCCCAGACAGACAGGTCCCCACATAAATACACTTACCTCACAGTGGCGTGGGGGACCCGCACAGGCGAACAAGCCGCTGCACATGAGGCAGGGAGAGTCGCATACAAGACGCACAGAATGGGGGTTAAGAAACCGCACAGCGTCCAGTGAGGTAGCCACCTCACCAATCATCCCTGCACCGAACAGGGATGGGTCGTTCACTGTGTCAGGAGCGTTACCTGGCTGAACGCTCGATGGCAGGCTGGGAAGCCACTGACCCACGACCTGCGACCAGGGGGATCAGCCCGAGACCCAGCCCGCATGATCCTCTTCATCCGAAGAACTAACTAATGCTGACAAAAAGAACAGCTAAGTAAAGGTAGAGAGAAAACTCAAACAAAAAATCAAAAAAGAAGAAAGAGTCTGGGGCACAAAGCCCCAGCACAGAGAGAGCCAGCCACTCCTGACAAGCTAGACATTAAAACTGAGATATGGTTGCAGGAAGTAGGAGGGTATTGACTGAGGGGACCACCCCTTGAGGGTGGGATATGTTAAAAGCTTTAATGTTAACATATTCTGTTGCCTAGCTACTCCTTCGGAGCAAAGTCTAATACCCCATATGTGACGAATATGAAGAGGCGGCGACTGTCGGAGGACGTAAGAGAAATTACTTTTTTTAAAGCGGCCCCACAGCACTACAGCGCCCCCCCGGAGGTTAAGCGCACACTAACAGACCCCCACAGAGAGGGAGAGACCACCATCATGACTCACTGTCCTCCAGGCACTCCCACCGGCCTCCACAGCAAAAAATCTACTGCAAAACGTCCGAAAATGGGTGTACCAAGATGGCCACCGTCATAGAAGCAGACAGAGGCTACAACAAAATGGCAGCCCCGAGCGGTAATCGGGACCCACAGGGGGACCTATTCAAAGCAGAAAACCCCACCAAGGTCTCCCCCCTGCACACGATCGGATGAGCACAGCGAACGTTGCACTCCCCCGGCCCCCCCTGCGGCCTGCACACCAGGCCACAGCCTCAAGTAGGCCCAAAAAGTCCCCCACATGGTGGTGGAGAGGAGGGTGGGTCACAACAGGACAGAGGGAAACCCAGGAGTAGGAGGGTCCGACCATCCCAGGGAGATGGCCCGCGTCCACCCCAAAATCCACCAGGGAAGGGGTGGGAACGTTTACTCACCATACCGGGAACCAGTGGGACTGTCGCGACCGACCCAGCGCCAGCTACGGTCTGCACGTGCTCGCTAGCCAGATGGGGTGACCACTGGATATGGGAGTCCAGTCTGTCGCCCAGTCTGGCATAATTGCTTGAAGATCTCACAGGTAAAAAAGTTCCGGAGAAAAAAAAGGCTAGCTAAAAAAAAAAAAAAAAACACAATCTACATAAAAAAATACTTTATATGCCAGGACCAGAAATCCCAGCAAGGAACTAGGTCCTTACTCCTGACTAGGCAGATTAAAAACGGACATCCTATGGAAGAAAGAGGGTGTACATTCCGGGACTGCCAATAGGCGTAGCCAGGACATTTTTCCTGCCTAGTGTCCTACTCCTGTAGTAGGCAGTATTACCCTACTGATATGAATCAGTGAGAACAGCGTCCGTCAATGAACGATAGAGAAAAAAAAAAAAAAAAAAAACTTTCCATGGGACAAGACCAAAGTCAAAGTCAATCTCGTAGCCTGACTGAATAACTTTGTGGACCCACTTGTCCTGTACCAGAGAGGTCCAGATACAGGTGAGGGCGCCACTTCATACAGAGGTAGCCTTGTCCGCAGGTCTGGAAGAGCCCGCTCGTGGCTTCCCAGACCAGGTCCTCTTGGAACCTCTGGTGGAGGCCCTGACTTTTGATCCCTTACCTTGAGACCCCTGAGAGATGAAGAGGCCGCTTAGGAGCCGAGGAGAATGGCCCACGTTTACGATGGGGCTCCTTGCCCTTGGTAGCATACAGAAGAAGAGTAGTCTTCCCCCCTTCTGAGACCCTTAATGTTCTCCAAGGAAGCTCCAAACAGGCGATCCCCTACAGGAGGGGAATCAGATAAGGCTTTCTTAGAAGTCTAGTCTGCAGACAAGCATTTCAGCCAGACAATACCCAGAAGGACCAATGCTGATACAGATAGCCGAGAAATCAAAAAAGCATCCAAAGAGACAGACAAACTGTAGCCCCTGGACCAACCGGTCCGCCAGCTCTACAAAGAGGGGGAAGCTGTTCTCCCTGCAGGTCCCGGCGTAAAAGCTTAGCCCACTCGGTCAGAGTTTGGGACACCAGGGCAATAGTAATTACCGGCCTAAATGCTGAACCAGCCACAGCACACATATGGCAGGACAGAGCATCCACCCTCTTATTAGAGGGACCTGTAAAGATTGGGGACTCCTCAACCGGGAAGACGGTAACTTAATTTGACCTGGAAACCGGCAAGTTCACTACAGGTGGGAGCGTCCACCTTTAACACAGTAAATGCTCTTGAGGATACGGCAAGTAAAAAACGCCTAGCAACCACTGCGTTTTGGACAACCCTACTGTTTTGTGACAAGTTGTCAAGGTAAGCAGAAAGGGGAACACCCTTGCCACTTTGGAGGGCCTGTGGGTGCCAAAAGGAACCGGTGCCTTGGGACGCGGCATCAGCTGCAACCTCCATTTCTAGTTTCACGCCCTGACACAAAATATGCATCCACCAGTGCCTATTTAAGCATGGCTAGAGGAGCAGAGGAATCCTCCTCATTATCCGAGCACTCAGGGTGCATGAACGCAGACCCAGTAGGGTCGCTATATACTGAGCTCACCCCGAATACATATCAGGGAAAGCCGCCCACTGCTACCCGCAAGGGGACGCCGACCAAGGGTCTAAAAATGGACCACCTAATGGAACCCACAAAAAACAAGCCCTCCATAGAAGACATAATAGGAAGGACATATACAAATAAAGTGCAGCGCTAAAAAATATTGATAAACATGGTTATAAAGCGCAAAGTGCATGTGAAAGATGAAGTGTCAATAAGTTAATAAAAATCAAAAACTGCATGATTAATATATAAACATGCGAATTAAATCCATTGAATATAGCTTGAAACAAAATCAAGATTGGTAAAAAAAAGTTCATAAAGAGTCCGTGAAAAAATCCAAATAAATGGCATATAGTGTCCAAAAAAATTAATGTGCAAAATAAAGTACTTATACAAAATCCATGATCAAAAATCACCATAGATTACAATGTGCATGAAGAAATAATGTTCACCGATCCATCCACCTAGATAAGTGCAACCACCAACATTCAATAGGAGAATGGCCACTTACCAGAAAACAGGGGGCCTCCAAATTAATGGAAAGGCCCACAATGCTTGATAAGGTAAGTGTCCACGATATGGGGAGCATCAGCAATATAAATTCAGACGAATGTCCAAGTTTCGTGATTCCCCAAAAATGTAAAAGCACAGAAGGAACATAACAAAACCCAGTAAAGCATTAAAGTGTTTATTATTAAAATAATGCACTTACAAGCGTAATATTCATGATGGCATATAGATCTTTCCAAACAAAATGATCGAGCTGCAGCGTTCCGAATGTGTACAGTGGGGATCGAAAGTTTGGGCACCCCAGGTGAAAAATTGTATTAATGTGCATAAAGAAGCCAAGGAAATATGGAAAAATCTCCAAAAAGGCATCAAATTACAGATTAGACATTCTTATATTATGTCAACAAAAGTTAGATTTTTTTTTTCCATCATTGACACTTTCAAAATTACAGAAAACAAAAAAAAAAAAACGGCAACTGCAAAAGTTTGGGCACCCTGCAGAATTTATAGCATGCTTTGCCCCCTTTGCAAAGCTGAGACCTGCCAGTGTCATGGATTGTTCTCAATCATCGTCTGGGAAGACCAGGTGATGTCAATCTCAAAGGTTTTAAATGCCCAGACTCATCTGACCTTGCCCCAACAATCAGCACCATGGGATCTTCTAAGCAGTTGTCTAGAAAACAGAAACTGAAAATAGTTGACTATCACAAAGCTGGAGAAGGCTATAAGAAGATAGCAAAGCGTTTTCAGATGTCAATATCTTCTGTTCGGAATGTAATTAAGAAATGGCAGTCATCAGGAACAGTGGAAGTTAAAGCAAGATCTGGAAGACCAAGAAAAATATCAGACAGAACATCTTGCAGGATTGTGAGAAAAAAAAATCAAAACCCATGTTTGACTGCACGATCCCTCCAGAAAGATCTGGCAGACACTGGAGTTGTGGTACACTATTCCACTATAAAGAGATACTTGTACAAATATGGTCTTCATGGAAGAGTCATCAGAAGAAAACCTCTTCTACGTCCTCACCACAAAAATCAGCGTTTGAACTTTGCAAATGAACATATAGACAAGCCTGATGCATTTTGGAAACAAGTTCTGTGGACTGATGAGGTTAAAATTGAACTTTCTGGCTGGAATGAGCAAAGGTACGTTTGGAAAGAAGGGGCACAGAATTTAATGAAAAGAACCTCTGTCCATCTGTTAAGCATGGGGGTGGATTAATCATGCTTTGGGGTTGTATTGCAGCCAGTGGCACAGGGAACATCTCATGAGTAGAAGGAAAATGGATTCAATAAAATTTCAGCAAATTTTAGATGGTAACTTGATGCCATCTGTGAAAAAGCTGAAGTTAAAGAGAGGATGGCTGCTACAAACGGATAATGATCCTAAACACAACTCAAAATCCATGGGGGATTACATCAATAGGCGTGAACTGAAGGTTTTGCCATGGCCTTCACAATCTTCTGACCTCAACATAATTGAAAATCTATGGATAGACCTTAAAAGTGCAGTGCGTGACAGGCAGCCCAGAAATCTCAAAGAACTGGAAGACTTTTGTAAGGAAGAATGGGCAAAGATACCTCAAACAAGAATTGAAAGACTCTTGGCTGTCTACAAAAAGCGTTTACAAGCTGTGATACTTGCCAAAGGGGGAACTACAAGAGATTAACTCTGCAGGGTGCCCAAACTTTTGCAGGTGCCTTTTTTTTGTTTTCTGCTATTTTGAAAGTGTAAATGATGGAAATAAAATCTAACTTTTGTTGACATATTATAAGAATGTCTAATCTGTAATTTGATGCCTTTTGGAGATTTTTCCATCTTTCCTTGGCTTCTTTATGCACATTAATACCATTTGTTTACCTGGGGTGCCCAAACTTTCGATCCCCACTGTACAAGCCGGCTGGAGAGTGCAGTGACGTCACGTCTGTTCCCACCAATGCGTTTTGCCATACGTTTGATGTCGTCAGGGGCATGGCTACCTGACGTGCACTACGCTCTTTATATACATAGAAGTAGGGCAGAAGTGAGCATATCAACTCCCAGGACCTTGCGAACAGAAGTGCTCCATCTTGCATATGCATAATTCTCCATAGCAGGAGAAAAGAAAAATTTATAATTTATTTAGTAAAACGAAGTTTCAAGTATACATATCAAAAACAATATTTCTTGATGTCCAAAAAATAATTATATTAAAAACGCCCTTCTATGGGTAATATCAATCCTAAATAAAATGGGGAAAAGCGGACTGGAATGCATAAGAGCACCATCTAGCATCAAGTAAAAAGATATGACCCATATTGGTAAAACGAAGAAGTATATAAGCACATACAAAATGCAGCACTTCCCTCATTGCAGTAAATACATTTGCCCATAGGTTTTAAAAAACATGAACATAATGAATAGCATGTTGACAAAAAAAAATGATATTAAAATACTAATAATAAACAATTATAAATAATATTAGTGAAAATAAAAAAAATCAATAAACAAAAAAAAAAAAAAGGGAGGAAAAATTAATCAAGCAACAAGCGATTATAAATTGCAATATTAACCATTGTTGATAAAACAATTTACATCCCACTACACGTTTAATCTGTATGGGACATAGGATTTCAAACAATGAATCCATCTCGCCTCCATACGCAAAATTTCTTTCTTGATCTTAGATCCTCTCCAGTGTGGAATTTTATCTATAGCCACAAAAAAGGTATCCTTAGGAGGATTTCTCTGGTGACATTGGTCATAGTGTTTAGACAAAATTTCTATCATGACTCATTTATAAAAAAAAAAAAAAATGGTCGCCCTGAACCATAAAATCCAAATCAAAAAAATCCCTTCTGCCTCGATCTTGCGAAGAAGTTTTGCAGCAACTTGAGAGAAGGAAAGGCATACATCAGCTGATACTGACCCCACGGTGCCACCAGCGCATCTGTGGCGTCTGCCAGAAAGTCCCGAGAGTGGGCCACAAACCTCTGCACTCTCTGGTTGATCCGAGACACCAACAGATCTACGAAGGCACAACTGCTGGAACACCTTCGGATGGAGAGACCATTCCCCTTGATCCAAAGTCTGTCTGTCGACTGAAGTAATCCGCCTGCCAATTTTCCACTCTCGGAATGTGAACAGCGGAAAAAGCTGGGATAAACAGTTCTGCCCAATCGAAGGATGCCTGCCCCCTCCAAGGCCGCAAGGACACTTCTGGTGCCCCCTTGGTGATTGACATAAGCCACGGTCGTGGCATTGTCCGATTGAATACGCACTGGACAGCCTTGAAGGTACTTTGTCCAGTGGACTAGGCAAAGTCTGATCGCTCTCAGCTCCAGAACATTGATCGGTAACTTGGGAGTCTTCCAGGAACCAGACCCCTTGATCAGAAAGCTTGCTGAGACCACCACCACCACCCACCCAGACAGACTGGCATCCATGGTGATCACTGTCCAATATAGGGGAGGAAGAATTTTCCTAGTTTTGAACGTCGGGGACTGAAGCCACCATATCAGGGACCCCCTGGTCACCTGACTCAGCTGGATCTGGATGTCCAGAGAATTTGGATCTTTGTTCCATTTGAGAAGAATTTCCTTCTGGAGGATTCTCGTGTGGAATTGAACGAAATTGAAGCACTCCTAATGATCCTAAAGCGAATGTTGCCCCTACAGTTGCAGAGGTTATATCTCAGGTTCATGTGCAATGCTTGTATGAACAAATCATATGCATTTATACACAATAGGAAACACATACATATATAGTTACATATAGTCAGGTTGACACAAGTCCATCTGGTTCAACCAAAAAAAAAAAACATACAACCATACAATCCCATATACACAATCCTATACCCACAGTTGATCCAGAGGAAGGAAAAAAAAAAATCCCAGCAAAGCATGATCCAATTTGCTACAGCAGGGGGGAAAAAAATTCCTTCCTGATCCCCCGAGAGGCAATCGGATATTACCTGGATCAACTTTACCTAACAAAATTTTAGTACCCACTTATATTAAGTACACCCAGGAAAGAACCCAGGCCTTTTTTAAAGTGGTTGCAAACTCCCAGCTTCAACTTTAGCTCATTCTAATCTGCCTAACCAAAGCTATAGATCGGTGCCTGTAAAAAACATTACTTGTATAATATTCCTGCAATTCCTCCAGAAAAAACGTTTATGACGTCATCGGCGCATGCTCCGTTTGTTTTTCAATTCACGGCACAATATGTGTGCCGTTTCCGTAACAGCATGACTGGTCTCACAGTTCGTCCAAAAACGGCATAGCTAGGAAGGCTTGCGATACTATGCCTGCCTTTCTCCTCAGCTTCCTGGTTCTCCCCTTGTGACTGAGACGTCACACAGTGGAAGTGAACCAGGGCAGCATCAGCTTTAGCAATACAGTGCCATACTGCGGGACTCGATTGCCGTAGTTACAGGGGTCAAGAAAGAGGCTTGGAAAGCACCAGATCGTAGAAACGTCCGCATGGGGAGCCAACAGCAGTAGCTAAGATGGCGCAACCGAGTCCAGGAAGAAGCTAAAAAGTAAACTTCAACAAAAAGGTATTTTCTAAACTTTTTAATAGAACTATTTAATGTGCAATTCATTAACATTGTTTGTTCTATACATACATTAGAAAAAATTGAATGATTGAATAAAAAAAAAAAAAGATTGATTAATAAAGCGGAGTTTACTTCCTCTTTAAAGCAATCTAGTGAGCTAGCCAGAACCACCTCTGGAGGGAGTTTATTCCATGTTTTCACAGCTCTTACGGTGAAGAAGCCTTTCCGTATTTGGAGATGAAATCCAGCAAGAACTCATCTATGTGGTCTTTTATTAAACGCTCCAGTATCTTCCCGACTATAGAAGTTAAACGAACAGGTCTATAGTTACTTGGCAAAGACTTTGACCCCTTTTTAAATATAGGCACCACATTGGCCCTACGCCAATCCAGTGGTACTATTCCAGTCCTTAACGAGTCCCTAAAAATTACAAACAAAGACTTTGAAATTACAGAGCTCAATTATTTTAGGATGCGTGGGTGGATGCCATCTGGTGCAGGCACTTTATCCACCCTTATTCTGTCTAAATATTTCTGGACCATATCACTTTTGAGCCATTGTGGATCATTTGGGGCTGTGTCAATACCATCCTCATTATGGTCATGAGATCCCCCATGCTCCTTTGTATATATAGAGCTGAAGTATTTAATAAATTTGCCTTCTTGTCCCCAGTCACCCCCTTCTGATTATTTTGTAAAGGGCCTACATGCTCAGACCTAACCTTTTTACTGTTAATATAATTTAAATAATTTTTGGGGGTTTGTCCCACTATCTTTTGCAATCTGTTGTTCATTTTGAATTTTTGCATCCTTGATTTCTTTTACATATTCTGTTATATTCTTTGTAACAATTAAACAATGATAGTGTTCCTTCATTTTTATATTTTTTTATTTACAGCTTTTTTAACTTTTTTTTGAATCAAGAAAGAAGTTTATTGAGAAGACACACAAAAAAAAAAAAAAACAATTCTTGTACACAGTCAACAAGTTGTAGAAACAGTGTCTAAGAATGATAAGGCGGGCCTGAAACAAGGCCCTTGCTGCAGCCTCTCGCAAATATTTATCATTAACTATGTGGTCAAGGATTCCTAGTAGACACTGCCTGGGATCCTGTGGGATCTCCAGTCCCAAGACCCGATTGATCGTGGAGATCACTACTGTCCAATACCTGTGTAACTTCAGGCATCTCCATATTAAGTGCATAGCTTCTTTAACTTTGGCTGGAGCCACATTGGTTTTATTTTTAACCTTTTAAACGTATTATCCATGGGAATATACTTTGCAATGAGTTTGCATAAAGTCTTTTTGAAAATTTCCCATTTCTGTGCTAATCGATGCCAATATTCTCTCCCAGTCTAAATCCTGGAGAGCAGCCCTCATCCTTGGAAAATTTGCTCTCTTAAAAGTTAAGTGTTTTTGTATTTCCTGTATGCGTTTTTTGCTAACAGCTAACATTAAATGAAATCATGTTATGGTCACTGCTACCCAGATGTTCTTTTATATGAACATTATTATTAGGCTCTGCATGGTTTGAGATTACCAGGTCCAACAGAGTATCATTTCTAGTGGAGGCCTCAAACTGCACCATAAAATTGTTTTGTAATAGGTTTATACATTTTGCCCTTTTACTGTTCCAGCAGTGCCATTACTCCAGTCAATGTCTGAGTAGTTAAAACCCCCATTAACACTGTCCCAGGCCTTGCAGCCCTTTCCATCTGTGCCAGGAGCTGAGTCTCCACCTCCTTATTAATACTGGGAGGTCTATAACAAACGCCAATGATAATCTTTGTATTACGCACACCCATGTACATTTCAACGCATACTGCTTCACACTAAGGTGTCCTTTTATGAACGGGTGAATTTTTTTCTCCATTGGCTTCTCTACAGTTCTCCGGGGAAAATGATCACATCTGGCACCCCTTTTATGAATGGGAGAACTTCAGTTCGCCCAGGGTGATCAGAGGAGAACGGTTTTCTCGGAGATCTGTGTAGAAGTCAATGGAGCGTCTGTAATCTCGTGAGACAAAGCGAGATTACAGTAGTATGAAAATCCCTCGCGCGCTTTAACAAGCAGAGATAAATTATCACTGCTGAGTACACGAGGTTATAAATAATAGTCCCCTTACATAAATATGTATATATATACACTGAATACACACACACATACATTGTATATATATATACACATTAAATATATATCTACATGTATGTGTGTATATATATACACATGTATATATATACATAAATATGGCAGGGGGACATGATTACTGTGTTGGGGGGTCTGAACGAGGAAGAAGGAAGTCCATAATCTTCCTTTTTCCCCCTCAGTTCTCCCCCGATTCGGTCTTCACTCCCCGCTTCACAAGCTCCAGGCTGGTGAACCCAGGAGTGTGAATTCTGGCACAGATCGCCAGTGAAGTGCGGAGATCGCAGCTTCATAGCCTGGCCATTTCTGTGTCTGTCAATGACAGATTCCCGTGTGAAGAGATGATCAGCGGAGAACATGTTCTCCCCCGATCATTTCTGTTTCATAAACTGAGAATGATCGGAAATGAGCTGTGATCAGCAGGATCACTGCTCATCTCCATTTCATAAAAGGACACCTTAGCACACTCTCCATCCACTAGGTCCTGTTTCACACTTTGAGATCACTTCTCACAGAGACAAACACCACCAACCCTCAGTTTTACCCAGTCTTTCTTAAAGAGAGCATAGCCTAGAATATTAATAGCCCAGTCTTGTGAAGAATTAAGCCAAGATTCAGCAATACCAATTAAGTCATAGTTCTCCTCGTGCACCAGAGCTTCCAACTTGCCTATTTTGCTTGGCAGACTTCTGGCATTGGTGAACAAACACTTTAAATCATTGTCACGTTTTGCAAACTTATTTTAAATATTTTTAATTTTGGTACAAATAGTACCATTTCCAATGGTTGTTTGTAACATGGGAACCTTCTTATCCTCTGCCATAACTCTCGTCCCCCGCCCTCCCCCCCTATCTTTCCCCTTCCCACCCAATAGAGGCTGACCCCTGTCTGACCTGTCTGCCCCATTATAATCTAATTCACCCTACCCCCTCAATCCTAGTTTAAAAACTCCTCCAGCCTTCCCATAAACTTCTCCCCTAGCACAAAAGACCCCCTTCCGTTTTCGTGCAAACCATCTTTAGCATAGAGGTTGCACATGGTTCCTGCATAATTGGGATACATGGATAACAAAATACCAGTTACCCAATATAAAAAATAGTTATATTTATGATAGAAAATTTGTGATCTCCATAAGACAAGTGAGGATGGATTGTTATTTATGGTTTATTTACATGTGTAGATGTAGGAAGGTATG
This sequence comes from Pelophylax lessonae, assembly GCF_965119305.1. Lineage (NCBI taxonomy): Eukaryota > Metazoa > Chordata > Amphibia > Anura > Ranidae > Pelophylax > Pelophylax lessonae. The sequence goes on from NC_138773.1 coordinate 134,744,847, forward strand.
TTTGGACCTTCATTGTTTATATACTAAGATATACTTCTATATGCGAAGTTGACACTATATTCTAGTACATGCTGAATACTATGGATTTAACCTGCCTTATGTGGAATTTTATACAATGTATTTTTTTTTTATTGCTCTGTATGTGTTCAATTTCAATAAAAAAAATTAAGACAAACTACTATAAAACTATTGAGTGCACATGTACACATAAGAAAAAAAGATTTCAGGGGCTGCTGAAAAAAATGCCAAACTGCTCCTAAACTTTAGTTTAGCAGCTATAGTGTAAATGAGGCCTAAAGCAGAAGTCCTGGATGTTTAACTCCTTTGTGAGAAGCACATTGAGACGTTGCTCTTAAATGAGAGGTCATGGCCATCTGGTGAGTTCTCCAGAGTGGTGGTGTTTCACGGCGGTGGATTTGAAGCACTGAAGGACCTTTATGCACATCTTGAGCACTGAGCACTTTATACAGTGGAATTTTTTTTTTGAACGGATACTTTCAATAATTTTTACGTGGACTCATTTGGACATTTTGATATTTTTTATAAGATTTGATCATTTATGGATGCACCTGGTTAATTGGGAATGCACATATATGCACTGTAGCACTTAATATGTAAAAAGAGAGTGACTGGTTTTGATAGATATGTATATACAGTGCCTTGCGAAAGTATTCGGCCCCCTTGAACTTTGCGACCTTTTGCCACATTTCAGGCTTCAAACAAAGATTTAAAACTGTAATTTTTTGTGAAGAATCAACAACAAGTGGGACACAATCATTAAGTGGAACGAAATTTATTGGACACTTCAAAGTTTGTTAAATAAAAAACTGAAAAATTGGGCGTGCAAAATTATTCAGCCCCTTTACTTTCAGTGCAGCAAACTCTCTCCAGAAGTTCAGTGAGGATCTCTGAATGATCCAATGCTGACCTAAATGACTAATGATGATAAATAGAATCCACCTGTGTGTAATCAAGTCTCCGTATAAATGCACCTGCACTGTGATAGTCTCAGAGGTCCGTTTAAAGTGCAGAGAGCATCATGAAGAACAAGGAACACACCAGGCAGGTCCGAGATACTGTTGTGGAGAAGTTTAAAGCCGGATTTGGATACAAAAAGATTTCCCAAGCTTTAAACATCCCAAGGAGCACTGTGCAAGCGATAATATTGAAATGGAAGGAGTATCAGACCACTGCAAATCTACGAAGACCTGGCCGGCTCTCTAAACTTTCAGTTTATACAAGGAGAAGACTGATCAGAGATGCAGCCAAGAGGCCCATGATCACTCTGGATGAACTGCAGAGATCTACAGCTGAAGTGGGAGACTCTGTCCATAGGACAACAATCAGTCGTATACTGCACAAATCTGGCCTTTATGGAAGAGCGGCAAGAAGAAAGCCATTTCTTAAAGATGTCCATAAAAAGTGTCGTTTAAAGTTTGCCACAAGCCACCTGGGAGACACACCAAACACATGGAAGAAGGTGCTCTGGTCAGATGAAACCAAAATCAAACTTTTTGGCAACACGTTATGTTTGGCGTAAAAGCAACACAGCTCCTCACCCTGAACACACCATCCCCACTGTCAAACATGGTGGTGGCAGCATCATGGTTTGGGCCTGCTTTTCTTCAGCAGGGACAGGGAAGATGGTTAAAATTAATGGGGAATAGCAGACCACTTACCAATGCTAGACCCCAAGGGGCCATCTGGTAAGTGAGTTATTCATCCGGTGGTGGATTTCCCTTCCTTCTCCTGTTTCATCACGATCTAAGGAAGCACTCCTGATAGGACTTTTTGAGCACCTTTAGGCACTTTAATTTGCACTTGCTCTTTTGCACATAAAGATTATATTTTTGTATATACATTTTATTTCAGGATTTATGCAATGTCACTTTGTTCATATGGTATTTAGCACGATGCACGGTCACATTATTGGAATGTGATATATATAGCATTGATGTGTTGAATTCATCTTGCTTTTGCACAGTACTTTTGAGGTATTTATTTATATACCTCAAGAGTTTTGGATTATCCATGTGATATTTAGCACAATGCACGGTCACTTTATTGGAATGTGATATATAGCATTGATGTAATGAATTCATCTCACATACCTTTGCACAGTGCATTTTTTGAAAATATTTATTTGCATATTTTATGAAATTTGGATTATTTAATTAATTTGGGAGCGCTGTCCCCCTTTTTTCCTTTGTTACTAACTTAAGGGGGCTGAATAATTTTGCACGCCCAATTTTTCAGTTTTTTATTTGTTAAAAAAGTTTGAAATATCCAATAAATTTCGTTCCACTTCGTGATTGTGTCCCACTTGTTGTTGATTCTTCACAAAAAATTACAGTTTTATATCTTTATGTTTGAAGCCTAAAATGTGGCAAAAGGTCGCAAAGTTCAAGGGGGCCGAATACTTTCACAAGGCACTGTATGTATACATTGTAGCATATATACAGTACAGGCGGTCCCCAGGTTATGAACAAGATAGGGACTGTAGCTTTCTTAAGTGGAATTTGTTTGCAAGTCAGAACAGGTAAATTTTATAAGTGTAGCTCCAGCCAAAATAATAATTTTTAAGTTTTTTGGATAGCATAGGGAAGGGTCAACACTAGTGACCGACCGTTTATCGGCAAAGCCGATATATCGAGGGCCGATATGAATTTTCCCCGATCTATCGGAATCGGTCACCAAGGTCACCGATATTTTGGGAAAGTATTTGTATCGGAGTGATGCCTGCAGCTTTCGGCTCTGATCGGGTCTCCATGTAAAAACCCAGACATAATGTCATGACATCACTTCCGGGTACTCGGCGCCAGATTAAAAAAATTAAACAGCCAAACTTGGCGTTTTGAATGCTTTTAAGTGCAAAGGAGGGGTTTGGGGTGTTTTAGACCCCCAGATCCCTCCACAAGAGTACCTGTCAAAGTGATAAAAATAAAAAAATAAAAACGGAATTTTTGTAAAATCTTACCTGTAAAATTCCTTTCTCCGAGTCCCCCGACAGTCGCCGCCACTTCATATTCATCACTAATGGGGTTATTGACCTTTGCTCCGCAGGAGTAGCTAGGCAACAAAATTTATTAATATCAAAGCTTTTAGCATATCCCACCCCTAGGGGGTGGTCCCCTCAGTCAATACCTCCCTGCTTCCTGCATTCCCAACTCAGTTTCAGTAGCATAGCAGTAGAGTACATAAACAAACCCCAAAAGAGGGGCGGGGGCGGCGACTGTCGGAGGACTCCGAGAAAGGAATTTTACAGGTAAGATTTTACAAAAATTCAGTTTTCTCTTATGTCCTCCGACAGTCGCCGCCACTTCATATTCATCACTAATGGGGACGTCCCAAAGCAGTGTAGACATGAGGGGTGGGGAAAAACGCAGCCGCGCCTAAAGCAACGCAGTACCCACATCAGAGAAAAAAGAACCTTACCAAAGTAAGAGAACCAACTGGGCAACATGAAAACGTGCTCAACAGGAGAAACAACCCAGGAAAACAAGTAATACAGGGATAAAATCCCAACAGCCAAGGACCCAAAACAAGGGACCCTAAGGCACTGCCGCACTAAGAACTTTGCGGCCAAAGGAAGCATCCGCTGATGCCTGAACATCCACCTTGTAGAACTTGGAGAAGGTGTGAACTGACGACCAAGTCGCCGCCTTACACACCTGGGCCACAGAAGCCCGATGATGACAGGCCCAAGACGTACTCAGAGATCTGGTAGAGTGCGCCTTCACAGGCACGGGAGGAACCTTCCCCCTCAAAGCATAGGCCTGCTCAATGGTCTGCCTGATCCATTTGGCGATGGTAGAAGCCGACGCCGCCATGCCCTTCCGAGGTCCCTCTGGAAGGACGAATAGGGAATCCGACCTGCTGTAAGATTCTGGTACCTTCGGTACCCTTATAGGTCATTTCCTTCTTCATATTGCGTCCCACCTTTTCAGCTAGGTGGAACGCATATACCTTTAAGCCGCATGACGTCATCACTAAGCGCCGCTCTGAGCGGCTATTTCAATCGCCGGCTTCTCTCTCACAAATTGTTCGTTCAAACCGCATGGTATACAGCCTTGTCTTACGCTGCCGGAGCCTCCAGCTATTGCCATACCTGGATAGACCGGAACCTCGCTATTGATCCCGTATCTCGCTACCCGATCATTCACTCATTACCGGACCCTTCAGCTTACTAATCTAACTAGTGATAAGTACCCCACAGGGGATTCCTTCCTATCAAACTTACACTATCTACTTCTGCATACTAAGGACTGTTACTATCTATGCATTACTATTTCTATCATCTGCACTGTTACATAGATTGCTAGCTCTTGAGTCTACTACCATCTATATCCTTGCACTAAGTTAGCCTCTCTTGTACACTCCATCTGCTGTCCCCTACCACCTGTTATTGCACATGATTGCTAACCTATCTACCATCATCTACTACTCTCCTGAACATTACTATTGAGTACTCATCATTGATATCACAACTCACGCCTGTCCTTTCAGCACATCACCTCTATACTATCATATACAACCTATCACTCCAGGAACATCTTATTGAGTGTTTGTATATTGTATGCTGAAGCAGGCTGGCCACAATGATGAGTCTGGAGAGTTGGACATGGTGATTCAACACATCTCTACATGACTACTGAGTGGAGATTCTGCAGCTGCAAATCCAACTCTCTAAACAAAACGCTAGAGCGTTACACCTGCGAAAGGATTTAGTCGACGACAGGTAAACCCTGATCACCCGAACAACATCCAAGGAATGTAAAGCCACCTCCTTCGGATGTTTAGGTCTCGCGCAAAGCGAAGGCAAGACAATGTCCTCATTGAGGTGAAATTCCGAAATCCTCTTCGGAAGAAAAGACGGGTTAGGTCGCAAGACCACCTTATCCAAGTGAATCACCAAATACGGAGAGTTGCAGGACAAGGCCGCCAGCTCCGACACTCTGCGAGCCAAAGTGATCGCCACCAAAAAAGCAACCTTCTTGGACAACAGAGGTAACGAGATCTCCCTGATCTTTTCAAAAGGAGCATGTTGCAACACTGACAGAACAAGGTTCAAGTCCCATGGAGGCAAAGGCTCCCTCCTAGGAGCGACCAGGTGTCGCACCCCTTGAACAAAGGTGCTAACCAAAGAATTAGACGCCACAGGGCGTTGAAAGAACGGCCAGCGCAGAAATCTGACCCTTAATCGTGGCCAACGCCAAACGCTGGTCCACGCCCGTTTGAAGGAAAGCCAACACTCGACACCGAGTATGAGCGAGGGGAATACCCCCTGGACTCACACCAGGCAAAATACGCCTTCCAAGTACGGTAGTAAATCTTCCCCGAAGAGGCCTTCCTAGCCTTGATCAAAGTGGGAATGACCTCAGGGGAAAGACCCCTATCCTTCAGGACCTGGCTTTCAACAGCCAGGCCGTTAAAGCCAGCGACTGTAAAGCAGGATGGAATATCGGCCCTTGAGACAGGAGATCTTCTCGAAGAGGCAGACGCCACGGAGCGTCGACCACCAGATTCACGAGGTCTGAGTACCAAGACCGGTGAGGCCAGTCAGGCGCCACCAGAATCACCATGTGTGGTTCCGAGGCCAACCTGCGAAGGAGCCTGGACAGCAGCTGAATCGGTGGAAAGGCATACATCAGACGATACTGATGCCAGGGCGCCACTAACGCGTCTGAGGCGTCTGCTCGAGGATCGCGCGTCCTTGCCACGAACCTTTCCACCTTGTTGTTTAGACGAGACGCGAACAGGTCCACATCTGGGGAACCCCACTTTGCGCACAGCATCTGAAAGACATCCAGGTGAAGGGACCATTCTCCCTGGTCCAGGGTCTGGCGACTCAGATAGTCCGCCTGCCAGTTCTCCACCCCTAGAATGTGAACTGCCGTTATCGCCGGGACGTGTGCCCCGGCCCAAGACAGAATGTCGGCCACTTCCCGAGCCGCGCGGGCACTCCTGGTGCCCCCTTGGTGGTTGATGTAGGCCACCGCTGTGGCATTGTCCGTCTGCACCCGAACCGGACGGCCCTGTAGCCTGTCCGTCCACCGCAGAAGGCAGAGAGATATCGCTCGCAATTCCAGAATGTTGATCGGAAGGGAGGATTCCTCCTCCGACCAAGTTCCCTGGGCGGACAGAACGCCCAGAACACCACCCCAGCCCGACAGGCTGGCATCCGTGGTGATCACCGTCCACGAGAAAGGGCGAAAAGATTTGCCCCCCCGACACCGCCGGGGACCGGAGCCACCACAGAAGATCCCTTCTGGTATGATGACTCGACGAGATCCGTAGATCCAGAGATTGCGGTCGCCCGTCCCACTCGGCCAGAATCTCCGCCTGGAGACCCCGCGTGTGAAACTGGGCAAAAGGGATCGCCTCGAAGGCCGAGACCATCAATCCCAGACACCTCATACACGTTCGGAGGGGCGAGTACTGATTGTCCCTGAGGGACTTGACCGCGTCCTGAAGCATCCGGAGCTTGTCTTCCGGCAGGAAGACCTTCGCTTGAACAGAGTCCAGGATCATTCCCAGGTAGGGAAGACGAACCGACGGACACAGAGTTGACTTTGGAAAATTTACCATCCACCCGAACTCCTGCAGAGTCTGCATCGTGATGGACAGATCGTTCACCAGGCCCTGACTGGTCGCAGACCGAATCAGGATATCGTCCAGATACCCCAGGACAGAAATGCCGTGGGCTCTCAATAAGGCCAGAACCGGCGCAAGCACCTTGGTGAAAACCCGCGGAGCCGAAGCGAGACCAAAAGGCAACGCCACGAATTGGTAATGATCCTCCGCAATGGCGAATCGAAGGTACCTCTGGTGACCCTCGAAAATGGGAATGTGAAGATACGCATCCTTCAGATCGATGGAGGCCATGAATTCCCCCGGAACCAGGGCAGCCACCACCGAGCGCAGGGATTCCATGCGGAACTTACGAACCCGCACAAAGCGGTTCAGAGCTTTCAAGTCCAGAATCGGACGTACCTTGCCCTCCTTTCTGGGCACAGGGAACAGATTGGAATAGAACCCCAGAAATCTGTCCCGATGAGGCACCGGAACCACCACTCCCTGGGCCCGCAGGTCCCGCACCACCAGGTGCAGATCCTGCAAGCGCTCCGGAGTCAGTTGAAGGTTTGAGGGGAAAAATCTGCCCGCCGGCCGAGAGAGAAACTCGATCTTGTATCCAGATCGAACGATTTCCTGAACCAACCTGTCCCGAATGCGGTCCAGCCAGGGTTGAAGAAAACCGAGCAAACGTCCCCCCACCCCAGAACCGGGTGAGGGCGTCCCTTCAGGCCGTATTGTTATGGGCAGCGGACCCGGATTGGCCGGACTTCTGCTTACCTGTCCACGGCTTCTTCTGGGAGCCTTGGCCCTTGAAGGGCTTGCCCTTATAGTGCGACCGAAAGGCACGAAAGGACCCCTGAGAGGGCCTAAACGAGGTATTCTTCTTACCACGAACAAACTTATTCTTGTGAGTTTGGGGCAAAAGAGTGCTCTTACCCCCAGAAATTCCCTTTTTCATAGTATCCAAAGATTCGCCAAAAAGACGGGATCCCGCGTAGGGCAAATTAGCTAAAGTCTTGCGAGAGGATTGGTCAACAGACCAACATTTCAGCCATATCAGGCGACGGTTTAATACCGCCACACTTGAAAGACGCGCAGCCAAAAGGGACTAAATCCAAGTCCGCATCACATAAATACATGACACCCTGATGAATTTGATCCACCATAGCCAAGGTTGTCGGTGGGGCAGAGTCAGCCACCAGGGTGCGCCTGAGCACCTGCGTCCAATCCGCAATAGCCTGGGCTGCCATAATGGAAGCAAAAATAGGCTTAAACATAGAACCAGCAACCGTATAAGCATGACGGGCCAGAGACTCCAATCTCCTGTCCGTAGGGTCCCGGAACACCGGGGTATCCTCAGCAGGAATCGCAGTAGATTTATTTAAAATCGCCACTGCATGATCCACCTGAGGCGGCACACACCAACGCTCATCAGTGGCGGGTGTAAATGGATAACGCAGCTTGAACCTACTCGGCACAGCAAAAGGCTTCTTTAAATTGCGCCATTGCTCATCAACAGTGCGCTGAAATTCCGTAGAGCAAGGAAAAACCTACGATGTTTTGCGTTTCCTTTGCGTCCCATGAGAGGACATCAAAGCAGGAGGACATGGTTCATCCTGCAAATGCAGCGTTTGCTTGATAGAAGCAACTAACTCATCCATGAGTGCAAGCTCTTCAGACGAGCCAGGGGGAGAATTATCAACCCCTTCTACCTCAGCCTCCCCTTCAGACCCCACAAGGTCTAGAGATGAGTGAGACCCCGAGAAAGGCACTCCAGCCATAGCAGCCCCATCGCCCTCTGAATCAGAGGAAATAGACACTCTGGGCCGTTTTGTGGATCGATCAGCCACCAGCATCTGCACCTGAGCAGCCAAGTTTGTCACAATAGTAGCCAGGTCAGCCCCCTCAGGGGAAGCAGCAGCCCCTTGGCCCCCCACCAAGGTGGGAGGAAACTTGCAATCCTGAGAATCCATGCCCCAGCAATATTAGGAAAAAAGGAGTACTGTCCCTTTAAGATGGCAGCGAGCGCAGCCCACCGCACCCATTGAATACACCGACCCCCACAGGGATAAGAACACTGGGCAAGGAATACAGGAAAATGGAAAGGTAAAAAATCTGGAGAGATCACACAGGCTGCTGCCACCGATCGCTGTCCCAGAGCAAAAAGGAAGTGATGCAATGACTGACCGCCCCTATAAAGCCTATGTAAGGCTACACAAACATGGCCGCTCGGCTGAGGATTCCTGAGGCACATAGAAAATGGCGCCGACATGTGGCCTGATCGATCGCTGCCAAAATGGCGGCGTTTGGCGCCAAAACGCAGCGCCTTACCACACAGGACCGGACCCATAATTCTGCCGCAAACAAATGGCGGGTCGCCGCAGCGGTCGCCGCACAGCATGCCTAAACCCAGACTGCTTCATGCATTCACCCAGCAGAGCAGGAGAGCCCCCCCTCGCAGCCCACACACAGGCAGCAATTCCACACAGGAATCTTACAGGGAGCTCAGCAGCCACACAGACATGCAGGGTCACACAGTCCCAGGCTGACACCCAAATAGACAGGTCCCCACATAGAGTTACACTTACCAGTCTGGATGGCGTGGGGAGCCTGCTCCAGCGACCAAACCGCTGCACTGATGACAGGGAGTGTCGCAGCCATGACGCAGTGAAACTGCGGTGCGAAACCGCAATGGCGTCCAGTGAGGTAGCCACCTCACAGATAGCATCCCTGCAGCGAACAGGGATGGGTCGTTCAATATGCCAGGGTAAAACCTAAGCTGAACGCTCGATGGCAGGCTGGGAAGCCCCTGGCCCTGAGCCCTGGGAACCAGGGTGGCCAGTCCGAGACCCAGCTCCGCACGATCATCTTCATCAGAAGAATCTAACTAATGCTGAAAACAAACAGCTAAGTAAAAGAAAGAGAAAAAGACTCAAATAAAATCAAAAAGAGAATAAAGGCTGAGACTGAGAGCCCCAGCACAGGAACAGCCAGCCTACTCCTAAGCTAGGCATTAGAAACTGAGTTGGAAATGCAGGAAGCAGGGAGGTATTGACTGAGGGGGACCACCCCCTAGGGGTGGGATATGCTAAAAGCTTTGATATTAATAAATTTTGTTGCCTAGCTACTCCTGCGGAGCAAAGGTCAATAACCCCATTAGTGATGAATATGAAGTGGCGGCGACTGTCGGAGGACGTAAGAGAAACATGTTTTTAAATGTATGAAAATAATCGGCCAATATCGATATGCAATGGCCAAAATATTGGTTGATCACTAGTTAACACCCCTGTACCATTTCTTTTGCTGTCTTTACCCTTGTTCAGAAGATTTCACCCCACTTTCTGTCCCTATGGCAAATTAATTTTGAAAATTTTGGGTTGTTGTGGAAACAAGGATTGGTGATAATGCGTCAGAGGAGACACCTTTTTCCCATGAGAACTCTTACAGGAGTAGATTTCCCTTCCTAGGGCCAAATTTCTCCTCACTTCCTGTTGTCTCTCCGTTTGTAAGTTGGAGCTGTTTCTAAGTCAGATGTTTGTAACCCGGGGACCGCCTGTATATGCAAAGGGGAGTGATTTATACAGCCTGTGAGCAACACAGACCCATGGCATAGGTATTTGTAGTTGAGCATAGCGGCACCACTTCACTATTCAAAGGGGAATGAGATATTTAGCGCTGTACACTAAGGTTTAATAATATTATTAATATTGTGTGTTTTTGTACAGCAGCTGTATTTAGAGTACCGGTATTGTTGGTTAAGTTTTGTACAATTAGAATTCTTGTCTTATCTTATTCAATTCACTCTGCAGGTTCCGGAAGGGAACCAAAAACTTCATCCGTCACAGTGGACCTCTGAAGGTCTCTTCAGAGTCTGGGTGCCATAGGAATGGACAAAGGCCCTGGACCTGCATAGCACACTGCAGCTAACTACACTTCTTGCATCACGTGCCAAGAAGAGCCCCGAATGCAGAATCCAGTGCCCCAAGCTCACATTGCAGGCTGACCCCACTGATGCAGGATCCAGGAAAGATTCCTAAGATATATAGTTGGGGAACTAATCCAGAAATTGCTAATAAACCCTGAACAATATTGGATATTGACAGAAGGGTCAGTAAAATCAGTGAAAAATAAAACTGGCATAGAAACTTCTCCATAGGAGAAGATATTCACCACAAGGACACTAGCAAAAAACTAGTTTCCCACAGAGTGGGTAGGATAGGTTATATAAGGATGCACTGGGGGGTGGTCATTCCAAGCAAAGCTTTTGCCAATGTCCAATCACCTGAAGGTAGCCGCATATGATCTAGGAGTACAGATCTTGTACTGCAAGATTAAAACGAATAGTCTTAAACCCTATTATGACTGCTTAACGTGTGGCAGCAAAATGGTGGGCTTTACCATCCACGTGCCGCACACATTCATCGCTGGGCGACCAATGTTTATGTGCTAGAGTGTGCTCTCAGCACAAAGATCTGTATCATAAGCAGTGTCAGAGAAATAATACCAACCCAACTCAAAATAGAGGGACGGATACTGCGTCCGTCAATGAACTTGAGAAAATAATTTTACGGTAATTCAAAAATCCAGTTTTCCCTATCGTTCATTGACGGACGCAGTCTCTAATGCATATCTGTTGGGACATCCCAAAGCAGTGCCATAAAATGAGGGGTGGAACAGCAGAGAAAACAAATCCCCAAAGCTAAAAATATAGTCAACCAGGCAACACAGGACTCATCAGAACAACAAGATGAGGCCCACCTGAAACAGTAAACACCCTCAAGGAAGGCCAAAAATGCCCCTAAAAAGCAGCCTGCAAAACTTTGCGGCCAAAAGAGGCATCTGCAGATGCCAGCACATCCACCCTATAAAATTTGGTAAAGGTGTGAACAGACGCACAAAGCCCAGGAAGCACCAAGCGCCCGAGTAGAATGCGCCTTAACAGGGAAAGGTGGAACCTGACCCTTAATTGAATAAGCTTACGCAACTGTATGTCTGATCCATCTGGAAATAGCCGCAGCAGACGCAGGCAGCCCTTTCTTTGGACCATCTGTGAGTACAAAGAGCAAATCGGACTTTCAAAAAGACTAAGTAATCGCCAAGTACACTCTGATTGCCCAGACCACATCCAGAGTATGCAACGCGAATACCTTAGGATGTTTTGGCTTAGGACACAAAGAAGGTAACACAATGTCCTCATTTAAGTGGAAACTGGAAACCACCTTCAGAAGGAAGGATGGATGCGGACCAAGTACCACTTTATCCCTGTGAACCACCAGGTAGGGAGAATGACAGGACAACACCGCCAGTTCTGGCACCTTGAGCGCAGAAGTGAGAGCCACCAAGAAGGCCACCTTCTGGGATAAGGTAAGCAGGGGAATCTCCCGAATAATTTCAAAAGGATGTCTCTGAAGAACCGACAGCACCAAATTAAGGTCCCAAGGTGGCAACGGAGGACGCACCGGAGGTACCAAGTGTCGCACCCCCTGGGTGAAGTTATGCACCAGGGAATGGGTGGCCAAAGGCCTTTGGAAGAAAACTGCCAAGGCCGAAACCTGACCCTTGATAGTACTCCAGGCTAATTTTTGATCAACTCCCCGTTGAAGGAGAGCCAAGATCGGAGCCACCGAGTAAGAGCGAGGGGGAGCCCCAAGAGACTCAGCACGCAATATACGACTTCCACGTACGATAAATTTTCCTAGAAGTCCCTTTCCTCACTTTAAGCAGAGTGGGAATCACTAAAGCAGACAATTCTCTGTCCTTCAGCACCTGGCTTTCAACAGCCAAGCCGTTAAAGCCAGCGCCCATAAAGCAGGATGGAAGATTGGCCCTTGAGACAGTAAATCCTCCCTGAGAGGGAGTCTCCAAAGAGCGTCTGCGACTAGCCTGACCAGGTCGGCGTACCAAACTCGGCGAGGCCAGTCCGGAGCCACAAGAATGACCGGAATCCCTTCCTCCTCGATCCTGCAAAGAAGTCTTGGCAGTAACTTGAGAGGAGGAAAGACATACATCAGATGATGAAACAACTATGTGCCTGCGCTGCTTGTGCCTGAACACCTAATAAATATGTGTCAATGATAAAGTGTTAGTGCAAAGCTGTGCTGAGTGCAACCATGAATCCTGTGCATACAGATCAAGTAAATATCAAACATGAATATCAATTATAAATAATATATAAATAAAACATTCCATGTGTAAAAGAAAAAAATGTGAAAATTATCATATGCGTCAAAAAATATATATATAAAAAAAATATATATATAAAAATATAAAAAATTCATAAATTTCTATAATCTTCATCCAATATTCTTAAAGTGAAAAGTCTCTGTGCTCATTCAAGTGCTCTGTGCTTCATAAATAAATGAATAATAAAGTGCCAGTGCTCAGTCCAGGTGAGGTAGTGCTCCCATCAGAGCTTTTTGATAACGCTCTGATTGGCGGAGTGAAACGCGTCAAGCCGTCCGAATACGTAATACGTCACTTCCGGCTGCAACCACTTCCGGCTTCCGGTTACGTGGGTGGAACGCACGGCCATTTGCTTGGCGTCCCGCGGGTTTGCACAAGGCTGTTTGTTTCCCTGCACAGTGTAAGTGTAATTTTATTTTGCGTGCTAATAAACTGTTAAACATATTGCACGATGATGGCCCTTTTCTTTTCATGAACTGGGAGAGTATTGCCTGGATATAGAGTGAGAAGCATTGGTTCGGCACCCTGCTCCTGCTGACGATCTATTGAGGGGTCTACTTCATAAGACCATTGTTAAGGCGTTTTTATATCCAGCTTCTGGTGAGTGGGGAACCGAGAGGGGAGCACTACCTCACCTGGACTGAGCACTGGCACTTTATTATTCATTTATTTATGAAGCACAGAGCACTTGAATGAGCACAGAGACTTTTCACTTTAAGAATATTGGATGAAGATTATAGAAATTTATGAATTTTTTATATTTTCTTATATATATATATATATATATATATATATATATATATATATATATATTTTTTGACGCATATGATAATTTTCACATTTTTTTCTTTTACACATGGAATGTTTTATTTATATATTATTTATAATTGATATTCATGTTTGATATTTACTTGATCTGTATGCACAGGATTCATGGTTGCACTCAGCACAGCTTTGCACTAACACTTTATCATTGACACATATTTATTAGGTGTTCAGGCACAAGCAGCGCAGGTACATAGTTGTTTCATTGTTTGAAAGGTATTACCTTTTATACCTGCAGCAGCTTCTTATTATTATTTTGTTTATATCACATATATTGACACCTAGTGATCCTAAGCGCAAACCCCTCACATTTGAAATACATCAGCTGATACTGACCCCATGGGGCCACCAGCGCTTTTGCATCTGCCAGAGGGTCTGGGGAGCGGGCCACAAATCTCTGTACTTTTAGGCTGAACCGAGATGCCATTAGATCTACATCTGGAGTGCCTCAATGAAGGCACAACTGCTGGAAAACGTCTGGATGGAGGGACCATTCCCCTGCAATCAAGGCCTGTCGACTGAGGTAATCCGCCTGACAATTTTCCACTCCTGGAATGTGAACAGCGGAAAGAGCTGGAACAAAGCGTTCTGCCCAAAGAAGCATGCCTGCAACTTCCAAGGCCGGAAGGACACTTTTGGTGCCCCCTTCTTGGTGATTGACGTAAGCCCCGGCGTGGCATTGTCCGATTGAATGCGCACTGGACAACCCTGCAAAGCCGAATCGCGCTCTCAGCTCCAGAACATTGATCGGTAACCTGGATTCCTCCAGGGACAAGACTCCTTGAGAAGATAACCTGCCGAGAACTACCCCCCACACCCAGACAGACTTGCATCTGTCCAATATATAGGGAAGAAGGATTTTCCTTGCTTGAGCATCGGGGACCGAAGCCACCAGATCAGGGACTCCTTGGTCACCTGGCTCAGCTGGATCTGAATGTCCAGGGAATTTTGATTCTTGTTCCATTTGGGAAGGATTTCCTTCTGGAGGATCCTCGTGTGGAATTGAGCAAAGGGGACCACCTCGAAGGATGACACCATCAGTCCCAGAACTCTCATACAGGTCCGAAGTGACGACCATTTGCTGGACAGCAACAGCTGAAATGCAGTCTGGAGTTTTTGTAGTTTTTCCGGAGGAAGAAACACCCTGGCTGAGGACGAGTCCAAAGTCAGGCCCAGATAGTCCAGTCTCATGGAAGGGACCAAGGACGACTTCTGAAGGTTCAGAATCCATCCAAACGCCTCCAGAGTCCTCATGGTGATTTCCTAACTTGTTTCCAGCATTGTAGAAGACTCCGCATGGAGAAGCAGATCGTCCAGGTAACCCAGGACCGATATCCTCCGCTGCCGCAACAGCGCCAGGATCGGAACCAGCCCCTTTGTGAATACCCGGGGAACAGAGGCCAGACCAAAGGGCAACGCCACAAACTGAAAGTGATCCTCTCCCACGGCAAAACAGGGAAACCGTTGGTGTCCTGCACAGATTGGGATTTGAAGGTAGGCATCTTTGATACCTATGGAGGCCAGGAAATCCCCCTGATGTAGGGAGGCCACCAACGTGCAAACCGATTCCCATTTTGAATTTTTGAACTTGCACGAAGCAATTTAGTGCTTACAGGTCCAGGATTGGATGCACCTTGCCTTCCTTCCTGGGAACCGTGAACAGGTTTGAATAAAAGCCCTGAAAACTATTACTCCCTGTTGTACCAGGTCCTGAACTGCCCCAGAGAGCGCCAGCAAGTGATCCGGGGACAGGCGCACATTGGAAGGGAAAAAAAAAAAACTTACCAGAGGGACGGATCGAAATTCGATCTTGTAACCGGACCGTATGACCTCCTGAACCAATTTGTCTGGATAGCCACAGGTCCAGAAACCAGCAAAGATGTCCCCCCACCCCAGATACGAGTGAGGCGCACCTTCAGCCCGAGGTGGTCTTGTCCGCAGGTCTGGAGAAACCAAACTTTTGTTTGCCAGACCAGGAACGATTGGAACCGCCCGAGAGAGCCTTGAAGGGCTTTGCCTTATCGACTGACCCTGAGGGACGAAAAAAACTTCTTGTGTGCTGAACAGGAGGGACCCAGGCTGCGACGAGGGTCCTTACCCTTGTTAGCCTGTGGAAGAAAAAGGTACTCTTCCCCCTCTGGGAGACCCTTAATGATGTCATCCAGGGTAGCTCCAAACAGGCGATCTCCTTGAAAAGGCAGATCAGTCAAGGCCTTCTTTGAAATCTGACCTGCAGACCATCACTTTAGCCAATGTATACGCTGGAGGACCACTTCCGAAACCGACAGTCGGCCCAATATGGGAGCAGTGTCCAGCGCAGCATCACAAACAAATTGCAGCCAGCGACTCCAACAGCTCCTCAAAAGGCAGGAGGGACTTGTCTCCCCTCCAGATCACGGCGTAGTAACTTAGCCTATTCAGCGTGACAAGGGCAACCGTAAACACCGGTCTCACTGCAGACCCCGTCAGGGAGTATCTATTGTGGGCCACAGACTCCGCCTTCTTATCCTCCAGATCCTTAAAAGACGGGGAATCCTCCACTGGAGTCACGGTAGCTTTATTCGGCCTGGAGACCGGAGAGTCCACCGTAGGTGGCACAATTCACTTCTTTATCAGGGACTCCTCAAAAGGGTAGCATCTAGCAATCCGCTTAGGCACCCCAGAGGAACGTTTTCTGCGGTCCCATTCTTTTTTAGAGCATGGCGTCGAAATACGCGGGAAAGTGAAAAAAATTTGCAGCTCTTGATGGCTTGTGAGTGCCAAACGCAACCTGCACCTCAGTGGCAGTCGCAGCTGCGTCCTCCTTTTATTAAGGTCTCACGTTCAGAATCAACCAGTGCGTCCACCAGCGTCTTATCTTGCGTGGCAGTGGAGGTAGAAGTGTCATCCTCACTATCAGAGGAGAAAGGGCGCGAGGTAGTTAACCCGACAGGAAGACCCGTGTCTGCGGTGGTTGAATCAGACTCAGAACCTGAGACATCAGATGAGGCAGGGGTAGGCAGAGGGCGTTTCTTAGCACCTCGCCCATTAAAGGCCACCTCCACCCAGGACACAAACACTTCCAGGACTGCTGAAATTGCATCTGTAGATAGCTGGGGTCTGGAGGGCCCTTCAGCCTCCCCCAAGGGGTTCAGGTGGGGGCACAAGATCTGTAGGGTCCATATTTTTTTTTCAAAAAGTCCCACCACGCTAAAGCACCCCCCTCAGGATAGGCAAGCACACGGGAGACCCCCAGCAGAAAGAGAGACCCCCAGACTCGCTGTACCCAGATGCAACAGGAGGCCCAGAATGTCTGCACAGCACGTGTCAGCAGCAGCTCGATCCAAAGAAGGAAGGATCTGAGAAAGCGCTCAGGGTATAGGGAGGGGCTCCACCCACAAAACAACACTTCCAGGAACTCGCATTCTCATTCCTATAGAGAGAACCACCACAAAATGGCCGTGCCTGGTGTACCAAGATGGCCACCGATCTCCTCAGCCCATAAGGCTAAAGAAAATGGCGGACTGGAGAGCAGCTGAGGACCCTCGTGGGGACCCCCCAGACTCCAAAACGGGATGGATCGGCAGATGGGCCCTGGAGTAAAAGGTAGAGACCCCCCTGTGCATGATAGTTAGTCTGTCGCCGGCGGCGCAACCCCAGCCCCCACATCCGGCCCTGAGCGTGGTCCCAGTCCCCAGGAGTAAGCCCAATAGCCCTCAGTGTGAGAAGGGGGTGCAGGTAGAAGAGGGGGGTGCATGACAGGACAGAGGGGAACCCAGGAATATAAGGGTCCGACCATCTCAGGGAGGGGCCCAGGTCCACACCAAAATCCACCAGGGGAAGAGGGGGGAACATTTTACTCACCATACTGGAACAGGCGGGTGCCCTCTCCTGACAGAACCTCTCTCTGCTGAAGTGGGGGGGGGCTGTTGGCCAAAGAGGAACGCTGCGACTCGGGCCTAGACCCAGCGAGATGTTTAACTCGTGGGGCCAGTCCCCATCCAGTGGGACTATGTCACGGCCGACCCAGCTAGGGTCTGCGCACGCTCGCTGGCCGGGTGGGGTGACCACTGGATATATACATCCAGCCCATCGCCCAGATCCGGCATAGTTGCTTGTAGATCTAACAGGAAAAAAATCCAGAGAAAAAGCTAACTAAAAAAAGTTATCTAGAAAAAAAAAAAAAAAAAAACTTTGCCAGGACCAGAGATCCCAGCAAGGAAATAGGTCCTTACTCCTAACTAGGCAGATTAAAACTGACATTCTATGCAGGAAGAGCGAGGGTATACCCCCTGGGACTGCCCATAGGCGTAGCCAGAACTTTATTTCTGCCTAGTGTCCTACTCCTGTAGGGAGCAGTATAACCCAACTGATATGCATCAGAGACTGCGTCTGTCAATGAACGATAGAAAAAGAATAGCAACGTCAATAATAATGTTATTTAGATCCATAGTTAGTTTAATGGTTTCAAAGTTCAAAAGTTAAATGGCCACTGTGGCTGCTTGACACCTACCTGGCATAGAGTGAACAAGATCTCCACACAACACAAAAAATTTTGGCTTTGGCTCCAATTTATTTATAGCTTCCACTGCCTCTTCTGTTAACTTGATCTCATCATCCCATTCACCACCAAAGTCAGAATCGCCTATTGCCCAGGATTTCATTAGGCCCAACTGAGGGTCTGCTCCTTGTATAAAGTAGAATGGACCTTTCCATTCTGATTCCTCATCTAAAAAGAAAACAAAATGTTCATCAGTATAGAGTTGTACACAAAAAACCTGTTCCAGACACAAATAACATACAGTATATGCCAAGAAAAATGCAGGGTTCCAATATTTCACAAATCTGATGTGAAGTAAATGTGCAGTGAACACTCGCACACTCGAATCTACATACACTTTAAGTGACATCAATGTATAGTAAGTTTACCTTTACAGAAAATAAGTAAAAGGTGACCTTACATTGGACCCCATCCCCCCCAGTTCCACTGTACCAGTGTCCCGCGATCCCCTGCTGTCAGGCACAAGGATGCCACTTTACTGGTGGTGGGGTTTTGAAATTCTCCTGGCCTCGCAGCTGTGACAGGATGAGCTAGACAGATTCTGACTAGTCAGCGTCAATGTGACAGCGCTGACCAAATTAGAATGCCTCTTGTCCATACACGCCGAGAGGTACAGATAGACAAGACGCAGGGATTTCAAATCCCCAGACCAGTAAGGTAGTGTCCCGATGCCTGACTGCAAAGGATCGCGGGACACTGGTACAGCAGGACCAGGGGTAATGGGGAGGGAGTCCAGTATAATACCACCTTACAGATTTTCTGTAAATATGAACTGACACTTTAAAGTTCAACTAAAGATTCTTGAATGACAGTCTAAACCAGTTCCAAATCCAGTTTACATGTGATGCACAAGCCTAAAAATAACCAAACTAAAAAAATAAAATAGGGTTTTTGCCTTACCTGTAAAATCAATTTCTTGTAGTACACCACAGAACAGGCTGGCGATTCTGACTGCAGTGGGTTATGCAACTGCCTTTAGGTGATTGGATACTGAAAAAAAACTAAGCTGTTAGGACAGCCCAGTAAAATGCCTCTCACTCCAAACATGCCTGTATGTCTTTAGTTTTGTAGCAAGCAGTAACAAGGTGGCTCATAAATACAAACGGGCAGGACTTGTATCTTGTGATGTACTCCCATAAAAAAGGATTTTACAGGGAAGCCAAATATTTTCTTAATCACAGACATAGGTGGGTAATTCTGGAACCAATATTGCATCCAAAAGCAGTCAAAGTGAGACAACACAGCCTTTGAAAATGCCCAATAGGCGGGCGAAACGCGTTGACGCACTTCCGGTACGGCTCTGACGCATCATCACTTCCGGCTACACTTCCTGGATCGGCAGTGGAACGCACGCTACCAGCGGCGTCCACCACCATATGTCACTCTTACATTGCGAATCCTTTACTTATGTTTGAGACTCGGACCAGTTCTATCTAAGGATATACTAGTTACCTTGTGGCATTCCATAGAAGAAGGCTTGGTGCAATATTTCAATTGAATTTTCAAGCTATATCTTTCTGCTGTTGCGGTGAGTGGGGAACCGAGAGGGGTCACCTGTCACCTGGAGCACCTTATATAGTTTTTATCTGCACTGGAGCACTTTTTGGAATTTGATCACTTTTATAATAAAAGGACTTGATTTTTATGTATTTATATGCTATTTATGAAATTTTTTCACAATATTTTATTTCACTTTATGAATGTCTTTTATGCTAGCACGGTTTTAAATTTGATCGCAGGCTTGTCTATATGTTCATTTGCAAATTTCAAACGCTGATTTTTGTGGTGAGGACGTAGAAGAGGTTTTCTTCTGAAGACTCTTCCATGAAGACCATATTGGTCTTTATAGTGGAATAGTGTACCACAACTCCAGTGCCTGCCAGATCTTTCTGGAGGGATTGTGCAGTCAAACATGGGTTAAGAATTGTTTTTCTCACAATCCTGCAAGCTGTTCTGTCTGATATTTGTCTTGGTCTTCCAGATTTTGCTTTAACTTCCACTGTTCCTGATGACTGCCATTTCTCAATTACATTCCAAACAGAGGATATTGACATCTGAAAACGCTTTGCTATCTTCTTATAGCCTTCTCCAGCTTTGTGAGCGTCAACTATTTTCAGTTTCAGTTTTCTAGACAACTGCTTAGAAGATCCCATGGTTCTGATTGTTGGGGCAAGGTCAGATGAGTCTGGGCATTTAAAACCTTTGAGATTGACATCACCTGGTCTTCCCAGACGATGATTGAGAACAATCCATGACACTGGCAGGTCTCAGCCTTGCAAAGGGGGCAGTGCATGCTATTAATTCTGTGGGATGCCCAAACTTTTGCAGATGCCATTTTTTTGTTTTCTGCAATTTTGAAAGTGTCAGTGATGGAAATAAAATCTAACTTTTGTTGACATATTATAAGAATGTCTAATCTGTAATTTGATGCCTTTTGGAAATTTTTCCATCTTTCCTTGGCTTCTTTATGCACATTAATACAAATTTTTACCTGAGGTGCCCAAACTTTCGATCCCCACTGTATGTGCCAGAAAGAGACATCTGCATAGATTAAAGTCTAATGGCCTACAAGGGAAGGCTCAGCTAGGTGCAATACATTGCATCAAAGAGGGCACGATTTGGGGTAAAATCCTACATGCTGTGCAAATCATCAACTGGCTACATTTGAAATTTAGTGATATACACTGGAAAAGGAACAAAATTTGATGAAAAATGCAGCAATTATGGAATGGCAACATCTTCTGTTCTTTAACTAATTGAGCCATTGGTAAATCAGGGCTATTGTGTAACAACAGACAACTTTTATACATCTCTGAAACTTTGAGGTTCTACTGCACAACAAAACTGATGCCTATGGAACTGTAAGGGCTAAACGGTGCAACATACCGCCAATGTTTGGCAAAAAGAAGCTGAAGACCAGACAAATGGTTGCCTGGCATAAAGGCAAAATGATGGCACTGCGATGGAAGGACAAGAAACGTGTGCCTAATGAGTACAGTGCATAACACTGTTATGGTACGCACAACAGGAAAGAAAAGTCATGAAGCCAAAAGTAGGGATAGACTACAACAACACCATGGGAGGTGTCGACAGCCGAACAAGCAATGACATTCTACCCAGCTATGAGGAAGCAGCAAGAAAAATACTATAAAAAGATCTTCAAACATCTCCTTAAACAATGCATGCATTCTGCTCAAAAAAAAATGACAAGCCTTTGATTCATGCGGACTTTATTTGGAAAGTTGCTGAACAAATCTTTCTGAGTCACCAAACACCATCAATGGCTGTGAAAGATCTGGATGTGGTGCTGTCGGCGTTGTCAACCCAGAACGCCTGACTGGTCATCACTTTATGGACTACATCCCCACCAACTGAGAAAAATTCAGCACCTACAAGGATGTGCGTGGTCTGTTGCTCGAAGAGAGACGACAGTGGAAGGAAAATAAACCAGATTATATTGTCCCAAATGTGACGTCGGACTTTGTGCAGTCCCAGGTTTCAAAATATTTCATACCCGAGATGTTTACTAAACCTTTACAACAGTGACTAGTAATAGCGCACCCCTTGTTTGTAGATATTTCAGTTTTTTGTTTGATTATATTATTGAATACAATTATTATGATTTCATGTTTCAAACTTTATCATACCCAGGATGTCTACTAGACTCTTGTTTGGACAGATTTAAGTGGGTTATTCCTAAGAATTACAGGCCTAAAATATAAAACATATTTCCATGCAAAACAATGTACTGCTTTTAGCACAAAAAATCTGAAATAATCAGACCACCAGCAAGGTTAAACAGTCAAATCTCCTTACCAAGAGGGCACCCAGGACGCCCCAGCCCCAACAAGTTGGTATCCATCATAATCAATTTGCAGGCAACAGAAGAATGGATTTCCCCAAAGGCAGCACCAGACTATAGATCCGCCATATAACTGAACCGCGACCCACACTGTGTTTGTGTGCTTTTGTCAGTATACCGCATCTTGAACATACAGTGCCTTGCGAAAGTATTCGCCCCCTTGAACTTTGCGACCTTTTGCCACATTTCAGGCTTCAAACATAAAGATATAAAACTGTACTTTTTGTGAAGAATCAACAAGTGGGACACAATCATGAAGTGGAATGAAATTTATTGGACATTTCAAACTTTGTTAAACAAATAAACTGAAAAATTTGGCGTGCAAAATTATTCAGCCCCTTTACTTTCAGTGCAGCAAACTCTCTCCAGAAGTTCAGTGAGGATCTCTGAATAATCCAATGTTGACCGAAATGACTAATGATGATAAATAGAATCCACCTGTGTGTAATCAAGTCTCCGTATAAATGCACCTGCACTGTGATAGTCTCAGAGGACCGTTTAAAGCGCAGAGAGCATCATGAAGAACAAGGAACACACCAGGCAGGTCCGAGATACTGTTGTGGAGAAGTTTAAAGCTGGATTTGGATACAAAAAGATTTCCCAAGCTTTAAACATCCCAAGGAGCACTGTGCAAGCGATAATATTGAAATGGAAGGAGTATCAGACCAGTGCAAATCTATGAAGACCTGGCCGTCCCTCTAAACTTTCAGCTCATACAAGGAGAAGACTGATCAGAGATGCAGCCAAGAGGCCTATGGTCACTCTGGATGAACTACAGAGATCTACAGCTGAGGTGGGAGACTCTGTGCATAGGACAACAATCAGTCATATACTGCACAAATCTGGCCTTTATGGAAGAGTGGCAAGAAGAAAGCCATTTCTTAAAGATGTCCATAAAAAGTGTTGTTTAAGTTTGCCACAATCCACCTGGGAGACACACCAAACATGTGGAAGAAGGTGCTCTGGTCCGATGAAACCAAAATCGAACTTTTTGGCAACAATGCAAAACGTTATGTTTGGCGTAAAAGCAACACAGCTTATCACCCTGAACACACCATCCCCACTGTCAAACATGGTGGTGGTAGCATCATGGTTTGGGCCTGCTTTTCTTCAGCAGGGACAGGGAAGATGGTTAAAATTGATGGGAAGATGGATGGAGCCAAATACAGGACCATTCTGGAAGAAAACCTGATGGAGTCTGCAAAAGACCTGAGACTGGGATGGAGATTTTGTCTTCCAACAAGACAATGATCCAAAACATAAAGCAAAATCTACAATGGAATGGTTCACAAATAAACATATCCAGGTGTTAGAATGGCCAAGTCAAAGTCCAGACCTGAATCCAATCGAGAATCTGTGGAAAGAACTGAAAACTTCTGTTCACAAACACTCTCCATCCAACCTCACTGAGCTCGAGCTGTTTTGCAAGGAGGGATGGGCAAAAATTTCAGTCTCTCGATGTGCAAAACTGATAGAGACATACCCCAAGCGACTTACAGCTGTAATCGCAGCAAAAGGTGGCGCTACAAAGTATTAACTTAAGGGGGCTGAATAATTTTGCACGCCCAATTTTTCAGTTTTTTATTTGTTAAAAAAGTTTGAAATATCCAATAAATTTCGTTCCACTTCATGAATGTGTCCCACTTGTTGTTGATTCTTCAAAAAAAATTACAGTTTTATATCTATGTTTGAAGCCTGAAATGTGGCAAAAGGTCGAAAAGGTCAAGGGGGCCGAATACTTTCGCAATGCACTGTACATATCAGATTTTACAGCCACCCCCATACAAAGCTAACCAACAACTTTGCTTGTAAGATCTGGAACCTTTATTGAACAAACTCACACTGAATATATACCTCGCAGTAGGACATCCCCCTCCTGATCAGATTACCCCATCAGCTCAGGTGCCTGATTACATTATCATATGCATATTAATTTGTGTACAGAATTATAATTAACCTGAATTACCTAGCCATCTGGACAGAAACAATAGGTGAATGGAAATGCAGACTCAGACAATGTTATCATTAACATGTTAACTCAGCACTGCAACAAGGCTAAAAAAAAATAAAACAAAATACATTACCCTAAGTATAAACACAGAACCCACAGTAGACAATAGGTGAGTAAATTATCAAAATTAACCACTTAAGCCCTGGAAGATTTTACCCCCTTCCTGACCAGGGGTTTTTTTGCGATTTTTTACTGCGTGACTTTAAACGGACAATTGCGCGGTCGTGCGACGCTGTACCTAAACGAATTTCACATCCTTTTTTTCCCACAAAAAGAGCTTTCTTTTGGTGGTATTTGATCACCTGTGCGATTTTTTGATCATGCGCTATAAACAAAAAAAAAAAAGAGCGTAAATTTTGCAAAAATAACAATATTTTTCACTTTTTTTTTTTATATGAAATTCCCCCCCAAAAAAATGTAAAAATCAAAATTTTTTAACATTTTTGACCAATTTGTTTTATGCTACATATGTTTGGTTAAAAAAAAAAAAAACGCAAAAAGCGTATTTTGATTGGTTTGCGCAAAAGTTATCGCGTTTACTAACAAAGGGAAAGATTTTTGTCATTTTTGGTGCTTTTTTTTTTTTAACGAGTAATGGCGGCGATCTGCGGTTTTTTTTGCGGCACTGTGACATTGCGGCGGACAGATCGGACCCTTGACTGACATTTTTGACACTTTTGGTGGTACCAGTGACATTACTGCAGTAATCAGTGCTATACATATGCACTGTTACTGTAAAAATGACACTGGCAGGGAAGGGGTTAACTGTATTGGACAGGGGGGGGTTAAGTGTGTCCTAGGGGCGTGCTTCTAACTGTAGTGGGACAGGTCTCCTATTGTAAAAACAGAGATCAACGGTTCTGCATAATAGAACCGTCTGATCTCCATTTTTACACAGGGGAGAATGACAGGTGGCTTGTTTACATAAGCCACCCGCCTTTCTCCCGCTCTACCGATGATCATAGTGTGACCGGCGGACATCGGGTCCGCCGGTCACACGTCGGGACTCCTCTGTGAACGAGCCGAGGCGGGCGCGCGCCTCAGCAGGCGCGCGCTCGCCCGCTATTGGCTCAAAACCCGGTGACAGGCTAGTGACGTAGATCTAGGTCACTCTGCCTGGCCGGGGCTGACTGCCGCAGTAAATATACTGTGCGCAGTCGGCAACCGGTTAACAATGTGTGGAAGACAGGTGGTTGAGCTGATATTAGCATCTGCTATGAGTCCCATTGTCTTGGGGAGACATATCTCCCCCCCCCCCCCCCAAAAGGTAGACTAACCAGGTACCAGACCTCCAGACCACTGGTCTGTGCCTGAGTTAGTCATGTAACAAGTCCCCAAAGTCAATCCATTCTTGCAGCCTCCTCAACAAAGTTCCATATAGTTTGTCCCGATAGGGCGCATGGAGCTCTCGCAGCCGATCAGTCTGTGGAAGTCTGATTTGGGCAGGCAAGACTGGGCTTCTTGGTCACCCTGTGCCCCAAATAAGCACAGGGTGACTTGGACATAAGAGGGGCCTAGGGAGCAGAGAAAGGGATTTCCCAACCTCTCTAAGATAAGCTGTGTTCCACGGGCCACCCAACCAAAGTGACTCCCGTCACACACCACTCCAGGAGAAGCCTAGTCTTACTGGACAGGTGTATGGAACATAATAAACAGGCAAAAAATTTGGGGGAGCATACCCATGTATTTCTAAAGCTGCTGCAGCTATGAACCAAAAGACATGTATATTAAAAAAGAATAGTGCGCAAATGCAAAAGAAATAACTACCAAATCTGAAGACAATCCATAAATAAAAATGGGGGTTTGGTCCCACCATATGGCCATATCGTGCTCAAGCCCACTACTGCGTCAAAGTACCCCATTATCAGTGGGTCCTACACTATCCATGAAAAAGAGATGAATCCAGCCATTCTAACCCTTGGAGATAATACTCCTTGCTGGGAAGGATGTGCAAATGCACTACAGGGGACTCCTCCTATATCCAATTGATGGTGGACACTGATTGAGTACAGGTGTGTGTGGGGGGGTGGGGATGGGTGTACTCAATCAGTGTCCACCATCAATTGGATATAGGAGGAGTCCCCTGTAGTGCATTTGCACATCCTTCCCAGCAAGGAGTATTATCTCCAAGGGTTAGAATGGCTGGATTCATCTCTTTTTCATGGATAGTGTAGGACCCACTGATAATGGGGTACTTTGACGCAGTAGTGGGCTTGAGCACGATATGGCCATATGGTGGGACCAAACCCCCATTTTTATTTATGGATTGTCTTCAGATTTGGTAGTTATTTCTTTTGCATTTGCGCACTATTCTTTTTTAATATACAGGTGTATGGAACAATCTAGAGCCGGAGTCATTTTGTTCCATGCTGCCAGAATGTTGAGCTGCAGTGGTCTGAAGTGAAACTGAGAATCTGGGATTGCCTCAAAAGGAGATCACCATCAGGCCTAGGACATACTAAATAGTCGGGCTGCTCTAGGACCGTTGGGTCCAAATTTGGGAGTGGAGAGACTGAGGGAAGGAAGACTCTAGACAGGGTTATATCATATTACTCCAAGAAATGAATTAAACCCAATGTTGACTTCTGGAATTTAGGGATCAATTTGAGGTTCTACATATTCTGCACTAACTGTGCAGGAGTTGGTCCAGATGTGCCAAGATGTGGATACTTCGAGGGAAAAGCAAGTCTAGAATGAGGTCAGACTCTTTGGTGAAAACCCCTGGCACACGACAGGCCAGCCCACTACACAGGTATCATGCATGTAAGCATCCTTATGTCTCTGAAGGCCAGAATCTCCT
Source organism: Pelophylax lessonae (assembly GCF_965119305.1). NCBI lineage: Eukaryota > Metazoa > Chordata > Amphibia > Anura > Ranidae > Pelophylax > Pelophylax lessonae. Next base: position 134,771,644 of record NC_138773.1, read on the forward strand.
GGGTGAAGAGAGTCAACAAACCCTGGAACAGGGATGATAACTCCTTGAAAGGGGAGTTGCTTCAGAGCAGAAAGATGGTCCATCCACCTTAGAGAAGAGGTTGGCAAATTTGATAGCATGAAGCAAGGGGGAGGCAGGGAGTGAGTTGTAACCCCTGGATACAACATTCTGGCCCCAAGCATCTAAAATATCCTGGGACCAGAAGGACATGAAAGCTGACAGATGTCCCTCCCACTTTGATAAGTAGGGATTCTTCTTTACAGAGAAGAAGGCTTGATCCTAGACTTGGTGGGTTTTGGGAGTCAGGGCTTACAACATAAGTGAATTCTTGGCTTTAACTTGGCTCCAGAGGTGTGGGAGGAACAAAATAAACCCTTGGATTTTTCATTCCAGGAGTAGAGAGAGTTCACCCACTGGAGGTTTTGTCTTTTTTTGTGGCAAAAAGGTAGTCTTGCCCCACCCTCCACCCCCTCCTCCCCCCCCCCTTCCATATTTTCCTTGATAGAGGAATCTAAGTTTTTGCCAAACAGGCATTCCCACACAGCCCACAGCCAAGATGACCACAGCACAGAGAGAGAGAAGAAGAGGAAGAATGTGAGGAGTCCACTCCTGCCTCAGAAGAAGAGACTTCTCCCACCTTTATCAACCTCTGCCTCAGAAGAAGAGACTTCTCCCACCTTTATCAACCTCTAACATATGCAGACATGACTGAGATTGCTGTAGATAAGCAATTCCTTTTCAAACAACAATAACAGACTTGAAAGCTGACATTCTTGTACTCACTGAGCAGATGGCTGCAGGAGGGAGAGTGGGAAAGCACAGAGATAAAGCCATTAAGAGACTGGAACATCTCAACCTTTCACTTACAACACCAAACTGCAATGAATAGACAACTTGAGGAGAAACATCAGAGTCCGAGGCATCCCTGAAACAACCCTGAATAAATCAGGCCTGTATTGTGCCCTTATCTTCATTAGCCTCCTGGAGAAACCCTCAGAATCTCCAATGGAATTTGATAGGGCACACAGTGCCTTAAGACCTAAAGTACCTGACACAACTACCCTCTCCGGATATTATATGTGGTCTATCGAATTTCAGCCTTAAAGAAGAAAGGCCAGGCAAAATGAGCAAGTCCCCTTTAATGGAGGAATCATACAATTGTTCCAGGATCTATCTCCCATCACACTGAAAAATAGGAGAGCTGATAAACCTATCCTGGATGCGTTGAGAGAGAAGGGAATGAACTATCGCTGGAAATTCCCATTTGCAGTACAAGCCACCTTTAATGGCAAACAATTTCTACTACGCACACCAGAGGATCTTCCCTCTTTTTGTGAAAATCTGAATGTATGAGGAATTCAGACTTCCCCCACCAATTTCCATCATGCCTACAACTCCAGGCCTTTTGTCTGCAAAATCACCATACAGGAAGGGAAAATCTCACAAACAGCAGGACACTCAACACCTGAATACCCCAAAGAGTAATACTATGTTAATTTCTCTAAAAGTTGTTGTTTGCACTGAAACTCATATTAAAAGGTTTTTTTGGAACCCAAAAGCATATTTAACCTTAAAGAGGAACTGCAGTCTGCTCACATCATTTGAAATCAAAACATCTTTGCCATTCTGAAGCTTTCCTCCAACCACTTTTCATATCATTTTATATGTACTGTGATTCTGTACTTGCCAAATATGCTTCAGAAATCTCCCTCCAACAAGTCTGGCTACAGACATTTTAACTGTGGGCAGCTGAAGCTGCTGCCTGTTCACTTCCTGGATTTACACAGACACACACATACAGTATCTCACAAAAGTGAGTACACCCCTCACATTTTTTTAAAATATTTTATTATACCTTATGTGACACCACTGAAAAAATAAGACTTTGCTACAATGTAAAGTAGTGAGTGTACAGCTTGTATAACAGTGTAAATTTGCTGTCCCCCTCAAATTAACTCAACACACATTCATCAATTGAAACAAATGACTGGCACAAAATTATATATAAAATCACAAAATTATCTCAATCACCCTGCGCTTTAGAGAAATGTGCAAAATGCAACCATAAATATAACATGTCATATTAAAAAGCTGCTGCCTCATGAATATAAAAACAACATAAAAAAATATGTGTCAATCTCCTCATAAGTCCATCAGGATGAAAAGTCTAACACATAAGCAGCGCTATGAATGATGTGACCCCTCAAGGAATCCACAGAACAATCCACACAGGAGGAAAATCCAAATCCACAAAGTGAAGGTAAGCACAGACCACTTCCACCACACCACGTGATCCATTAGGTATTGCTCACTCACCGGACAAATGATATAAAAGAGCCTCTAGATCAATATCCTCACTCGGTTTGGATGTTGTGTAGCCTGTATAATGGCACCGCCTCAGGAACCGATATCTCCCAAATCCGGATCTTTGGGCATAAAGCATTATGCAGTGTCAGCATACATGATCCTCCAGAGTGTAAATGTAAGTGTATAGGAGAGAAAAAGGCTCATAGGGTAGTAGTCCAAACATTTATTAAAAAATAAGAACCCCCAATCCCTCATACAATGCACTCACAGAGATATTAAATGTAAAGGCACTCAAATAAAAAACAAATGTCTACTGCAGATAAGCAGCCAAGGCTCTCACCGTCCCTTCTCCTGCTCGTCAGCTTCCGGAAAGAATGCGGGTTCGTGGCCCCCGCTCTGTGTAGCATTGCCGGGGTGACCGCGTGCTCACGTCTGACGCGTTTCGTCACCAAACTGACTTCTACGGAGGGCGTGAGCATACAGCACTACCTCCTCCTTTTATCTCACGCCTCTCCAACCGCTTAACCCCCCTTCCGCCGGCTAGCCGCAACTAAATGTGAGCCAGCGCTGGGACAACGATCAGGGTCACAGGAGATCACGGAAAGGATACATCATTCTCAAAATATGTTCCTATTTGGAATACATTAAGACAGGCCTCGACAAAACCCGGGCGCCAGGTCGCATTTGCGACTAGAATTAGCGACCTGGCGCCTGGGGTGCCCTGCAGAAGGTGTCCTGTCATTTTTGCACAGACTTCCGCACACGGAGTGCACGGACTTCCGGCCCGTCCGAAAATTGAGGCCCCGGCTTTTCGGCCTACTTGAGATGAGAGGCTTCCAATGGGGAACTGACACCCTCTTGTGGTGGCCGGGAGTAATGACTGTTGTAATTACTGTTTCCACTGCCTGTTTGTTCACAATGCCATCTCCCTGTCCAGTTAGTTACCTTTGACAGGGAGTGTGGTTATTTATTATTAATTTAAATGTAAAAACTAAATAATATTTTTCTTTTTTTTTTTTAATAATTATTAAAAAAAAAAATAATAATATTATATATATTTTTTTTTTCCCTCATCGCCATGCCACAGCCGAAGGCCCCTTTCACACGGGCTGTCTGATCAGGTCCGCCTGTCAGTTTTTCAGGCAGACCCGATCGGACCCTTCATTCTCCTCTATGGAGCAGTAATCTGACGCCATCTGATCCTGTACGCCAAAAGCAGACGGATGGTGGTTCTATTTTCTATCCATCCCGTGGATCGGATCAGATGGCATCGGATGGAAAGAGACAGACAGTCTGTTTTCATCCAATTGCGCTAGAGGAGAGTGGGGTTCTAGTCGTATTTATGTGTAAATTTAGTATCCGTTTTATTAAATAAAGCTTGGTTGTTAGTTTAAAAAAAAAAAAAAAAAAACTGGCTCCTAACTTTTTTAGCTGGCTCCTAGATTTCAGGAAAATTTGTCAAGCCCTGCATTAAGACATATTACAGAGCTATCATATACAGTGTCTGCCTTATCATAAAAAGGTACCCAAATTATACCAAAGGGAGATTCAACAATACACAAAAGAGAAACACTGCTCTGCAATAATGGCATAGAGGATATAGGTGCTATCAATACCTTAAAACCTAATTGTATCCATACATTTATGTAATAAATGGCATTTGCCCCGAGCCTAGCAAACTTCTTTATGAATGAATGGGAGGATAGATATATTTACTCTATCCAAAGAAAAGAGCTTATTCTATACAGGCGTTATATTGATGATCTGTTTTTTATTTGGATGGGGTATGAAACATCTCTAAAAAAAAACATTCATGGATCATTTAAATAGAAACACCAACAACATCAAGCTAGAGTATAGTTGGAGTAAGGAAAGTGTGCACTATCTTGATGTTGAGGTATTGAATCATCATGGTCAAGTGAATACTAAAGCCCCGTACACACGAACCGATTGTCGGCCGAACGATCGGCCGTCTTTTGTCCGATGTCTATGCCATTATTGCAGAGCAGTGTTTCTCTTTTGTGTATTTTTGAATCTCCCTTTGGTATAATTTGGTTACCTTTTATAAAAAAGCAGACACTGTATATGATAGCTCTGTAATATGTCTTAATGTATTCCAAATAGGAACATATTTTGAGAACGATGTATCCTTTCCGTGATCTCCTGTGACCCTGATCATGGTCTCAGCGCTGGTGCACATTTAGTTGCGGCTAGCCAGCGGAAGGGGTTAAGCGGTCGGAGAGGAGTGAGATAAAAGGAGGAGGTAGTGCTACGTGCTCACGCCCTCCGTAAAAGTCAGTTTGATGACGAAACGCATCAGGGCATGAGCACACGGTCACCCCGGCAATGCTATGCAGAGCGGCGGCCACAAACCCACTTCCGCATTCCTTCCAGACGCTGACGAGCAGGAGAAGGGACGGTGAGAGCCTTGGCTGCCTATCTGCAGTAGACATTCGTTTTATTTGAGTGCCTTTACATTTAGTATCTCTGTGAGTGCATTGTATGAGGGATTGGGGGGTGGGGTTCTTATTTTTTAATAAATATATGTTTGGACTACTACCCTATGAGCCCTTTTCTCTCCTATGCGCTTACATTTACACTCTGGAGGATCATGTATGCTGACACTGCATAAGGCTTTATGCCTAAAGATCCGGATTTGGGAGATATCGGTTCCTGAGGCGGTGCCATTATACAGGCTACACGACATCCAAACCGAGTGAGGATATTGATCTAGAGGCTCTTTTATATCATTTGTCCGGTGAGTGAGCAATACCTAAGCGGTCACGTGGTTTGGTGGAAGTTGTCCGTGCTTACCTTCACTTCGTGGATTTGGATTTTCCTCTTTGTGTGGATTGTTCTGTGGACTCACTGGTGTGGATTCCTTGAGGGGTCACATTATTCATAGCGCTGCTTGTGTGTTAGACTTTTCATCCTGATGGACTTATGAGGAGATTGACACATTTTTTTTACACAGCCATTAATGTCTAAGCCGCTGGCAACAAAACCCCTACACCCCTAAGTGAAAATAATACTGAGATAAACAGCAAGCAATCTATGGTGGGATTGACTTGTATTGCTGCTAGCACTATGCACTCCTACTGTGAGTGAGAGAAAAATAAACTAATTATATGTGCGTTGCGCAAAACTATATATCACTGAAGTGCTGAAAACAATCTTACCTGTGCATTAATTGAAATTAATAAATAAAATATTGTTAAATAAATACAATGCATTATGTGTTGCAGTTAATTTGTGACTGGTGTGCTGAGCACCTGCTTGACGTGCTTGTCGGTTTTATCTCCCTACGAGGAGATCAAAACTTAACAATGAAACTATTCAATACTAAAGTACAGTGCCTTGCGAAAGTATTCGGCCCCCTTGAACTTTGCAACCTTTTGCCACATTTCAGGCTTCAAACATAAAGATATAAAACTCTAATTTTTTGTGAAGAACCAACAACAAGTGGGACACAAAGTGGAACAAAATTTATTGGATATTTCAAACTTTAACAAACTGAAAAATTGGGCGTGCAAATTATTCAGCCCCTTTACTTTCAGTGCAGCAAACTCTCTCCAGAAGTTCAGTGAGGATCTCTGGATGATCCAATGTTGACCTAAATGACTAATGATGATAAATAGAATCCACCTGTGTGTAATCAAATCTCCGTATAAATGCGCCTGCACTGTGATAGTCTCAGAGGTCTGTTTAAAGCGCAGAGAGCATCATGAAGAACAAGGAACACACCAGGCAGGTCCGAGATACTGTTGTGGAGAAGTTTAAAGCCGGATTTGGATACAAAAAGATTTCCCAAGCTTTAAACATCCCAAGGAGCACTGTGCAAGCGATAATATTGAAATGGGAGTATCAGACCACTGCAAATCTATGAAGACCTGGCCGTCCCTCTAAACTTTCAGCTCATACAAGGAGAAAACTGATCAGAGATGCAGCCAAGAGGCCCATGATCACTCTGGATGAACTGCAGAGATCTACAGCTGAGGTGGGAGACTGTCCATAGGACAATAATCAGTCGTATACTGCACAAATCTGGCCTTTATGGAAGAGTGGCAAGCCATTTCTTAAAGATATCCATAAAAAGTGTAGTTTAAAGTTTGCCACAAGCCACCTGGGATACACACCAAACATGTGGAAAAAGGTGCTCTGGTACAATGAAACCAAAATCAAACTTTTTGGCAACAATGCAAAACGTTATGTTTGGCGTAAAAGCAACACAGCTCATCACCCTGAACACACCATCCCCACTGTTAAACATGGTGGTGGCAGCATCATGGTTTGGTCCTGCTTTTCTTCAGCAGGGACAGGGAAGATGTTTAAAATTGATGGGAAGATGGATGGAGCCAAATACAGGACCATTCTGGAAGAAAACCTGATGGAGTCTGCAAAAGACCTGAGAATGGGACGGAGATTTGTCTTCCAACAAGACAATGATCCAAAACATAAAGCAAAATCTACAATGGAATGGTTCACAAATAAACATATCCTGGTGTTAGAATGGCCAAGTCAAAGTCCAGACCTGAATCCAATAGAGAATCTGTGGAATGAACTGAAAACTGCGCTCCATCCAACCTCACTGAGCTCGAGCTGTTTTGCAAGAAGGAATGAAGAAAAAAGTTCAGTCTCTCGATGTGCAAAACTGATAGAGACATACCCCAAGCGACTTACAGCTGTAATCGCAGCAAAAGGTGGCGCTACAAAGTATTAACTTAAGCGGGCTGAATAATTTTGCACGCCCAATTTTTCAGTTTTTTTTTTGTTAAAAAAGTTTGAAATATCCAATAAATTTTGTTCCACTTCATGATGGTGTCCCACTTGTTGTTGATTCTTCACAAAAAATTACAGTTTTATATCTTTATGTTTGAAGCCTGAAATGTGGCAAAAGGTCGCAAAGTTCAAGGGGGCCGAATACTTTTCGCAGGGCACTGTATATACCCAGAAGCTGGCTCTAGAGAATGGCCAGATTATATATATATATATATATATATATATATATATATATATATATGTAACAAAGTGCATACAATTTAACATAATGTGAACACAATTATTTAATGTCCAAATCCACATGCAGCATCAGGGGATGAGGACACGTAGAGCCCTGTGTCGATACGCGTAGGGGAGCGGCCATATGTTGGAGGTTGTGTGCGGCTGTGTGAAACAAAGCATCTTCACGAGCAGATAACGGGATACAGTTGGAGATGCTCGCCTGCACACCCGGGCTTATACACTGCAGTTTAGTGTGGTGCGCTGGAACCTCATTGCAAAGAACCGAGGATCTGATAAAAAAAAAAAAGTGTTGCTCTACATAAAGATGGCCTAGGCTATAAGAAGATTGCCAAAACCCTGAAACGGAGCTGCAGCACGGTGGCCAAGACCATACAGCGGTTTAACTCCGAACAGGCCTCGCCATGGTCGACCAAAGAAATATACAGTGCACGTGCTCAGCATCATATCCAGTGGTTGTCTTTGGGAAATCGACATACGAGTGCTGCCAGCATTGCTGCAGAGTTTGAAGGGGTGGGGGGGGGGATTCAGCCTGTCAGTGCTCAGACCATACGCCACACACTGCGTCAAATTGGCCTGCATGGCTGTCATCCCAGAAGGAAGCCTTTTCAAAAGATGATGCACAAGAAAGCCTGCAAACAGGTTGATGAAGACAAGCAGACTAAGGACATGGATTACTGGAACCGTGTCCTATGGTCTGATAGTTACATAGTTAGGTTAAAAAAAGTCCATCTGGCTAAACCAATAAAAAAAATAAATAAATAAATAAATAAAACACACAGTAAAGAAAACCCAATCATACATTCCCATAAATACAATCCTATATCCATATATCCAGAGGAAGGCGAAAAAACCCCAGCAAAGCATGATCCAGTTTCCTACAGCAGGGGAAAATAAATTCTTTCCCGATTCCCCAAGTGGCAAATCGGATATTCCCTGGATCAACTTTTCCTATAAATATTAGTACCCATTTAATTTTATGTACACCCAGGAAAGAATCCAGGCCTTTTTTTAAAGAGGTTGTAAACTCGTTTGAGTTTTTTTTTTTTTTTTTTACACCCTGCAAAAGAAAGACATAATGAGCTAGTATGCATCGCATATTAGCTCATTATGCAATACTTACCTCAGAACGAGCCCCCGCCGTGCCGCTCACTCACCTCTATGACATGTCTAGTCGCCCGTCTTCCGGGATCGCGGCATCCGGCCATCTGATTGGCCGGAGCCGCGGTGACGTCACTCCCGCGCACGCGCGCTAGAGCCGACAGTCACGGCACGGGGCTCTGAAGGAACGGCACGATCGGCCGTTCCTTCAGAGCGCATGCGCCAGTGACGTCACTGGCGACATGTAAGGTAAATATCTCCTAAACGGTACATGTTTAGGAGATATTTACAGTACCTATAGGTAAGCCTTATCATAGGCTTACCTATAGGTACAAGTTGTAGAGGAGGGTTTACTTCCTCTTTAAAGCAATCTAGTGAGCTAGCCAGAAACATCTCTGGAGGGAGTCTATTCCACATTTTCACAGCTCTTACGGGGAAGAAACCTTTCCATATTTGGAGACTAAATCTGTTTTCCTCTAGATGTAAAGAGTGCCCCTTGTCCACTGTGTTGACCTTAAAGTCAACAACTCATCAAGTTCACTATATGGACCCCTTATGTATTTATACATGTTGATCATATCCCCCCTTAATCTCCTCTTCTCAAGAGGGAAGAAATTCAGTTCCTCTAATTTTTCCTCATAGCAGAGCTCCTCCATGCCTCTTATCAGTTTGGTTGCCCTTCTCTGCACTGTCTCCAGTTCCCTGATATCCTTTTTAAGAACTGGTGCCCAATAGAGACCAAGAGAAACGTATTTGGGTCAGATGGTGTAAAGCGTGTGTGGCAGCAATCAAGTGAGGAGTACAAAGACAAGTGTGTCATGCCTACAGTTAAGCATGGTGGTGGAAGTGTCATGGTCTGGGGCTGCATTAGTGCTGCCGGCACTGGGGAGCTATAGTTCAATGTGGGAACCATGAATGCCAACATGTACTGTGACATACTAAAGCAGAGCATAATCCCCTCCCTTCGGAGACTGGGCCGCAATGCAGTTTTCCAACATGATAATGACCCCAAACACACTTCCAAGAGGACCACTGCCTTGCTAAAGAAGCTAAGGGTAAAAGGTGATGCACTGGCCAAGCATGTCTCCAGACCTAAACCCTTTTGAGCATCTGTGGGGCACCCTAAAAAAGGAAGTTGGAGGAACGCAAAGTCTCTAACATTCACAAGCTTCGTAATGTCATCATGGAGGAGTGGAAGAGGACTCCAGTGGCAACCTGTGAAGCTCTGGTGAACTCCATGCCCAAGAGGGTTAAGGCAGTGCTGGAAAATAAATGATGGCCACACAAAATATTGACACATTGGGGCCAATTTGAACATTTTCACTTCGAGGTGTACTCACTTTTGTTGCCAGTGGTTTAGACATTAATGGCTGTGAGTTATTTTTAGGGGACAACACATTTACACTGTTATACAAGCTGTGCACTCACTACTTTACATTGTAGCAAAGTGTCATTTCTTCATTGTTGTCACGTGAAAAGATATAATAAACAATTTAGAAAAATTAGAGGGGTGTACTCACTTTTGTAAGATACTAGAATACACACACACACACACACACACGTGTGATCCTGCGCAGCGTGGCCCCTTGTAGCAGTAAATGTGCTATAGGGCGGTCGGCAACTGGTTAACCAAATTTCTTTTTGGAAATCGGCGTTAAATTTCACTTGCCACACCCAGACCTAATTACTTCCAGACCTGTTGAATCAAACTCTTCAAGGAGCTCATAAAAGAACCCAGAACAACATATAAAGAATTCAGAGCTCACTTGACTAAGTTAGGGTCAGTGTTCATGATTCAACAATAAGGAGACTGGGCAAAAATGGTTCTAAGGCAAAAGCCACTGCTGAGAAAAAAGTAGGGATGCACCGAATGTTCGGCGGCCGAACATTATTCGGCCGAAAATAGAAAAAATAGCACTTTCGGTGTTCGGCCGAATAAGTCAAAAGGCCGAATAATTTTGTGCCGAACAATAGGGCTGAACGATAGTCGATATGATATCGACTATCGTTCTGTGGCCGTAGGCGATATTCATATCGCCGAGGTCACGATATTTACATAGGCAGGGGGAAGGGACTCGGAGGAGGACAGGAGGACTCACAGACTTCCGTGAAGCCGGGACACTTCAGCGGTGAGCATACATACATTACTCACTCGTGCACTGCAGCCCGCCCCACACATGCAGTGAGTCTTACTCTCCTCCCTATTTTTTTCAATGGCACATTCAGGGAGCCAATCACGCCGTGATTAGCTGCACAGCGAACCAATCACGCTTGCCTGCACACCTGATTGGTTCCGCTGTGCCGCTACTCACGGCGTGATTGGCTTCCTGAATGTGCCATTGAAAAAACTAGGGAGGAGAGTAAGACTCACTGAATGTGTGGGGCGGGCTGCAGTGCACGAGTGAGTAATGTATGTATGCGGCTGTGCTCCTTTCCAGGCTCCTACTAGTCCACCTCCAGCCTCCTACTACCACCACTATGAGAGACTGTCTGTCACTGTATAATCTGATCGAGTCCACACTGACACTGACTGACTGTCACTGAGTAATTGATGTTACCATATTAACCCTGACCTGCCCAGTGCCCTGTATCTGCAATTAAAATTTACAAGGCTGCCTGCATGCTTCCTGATTTCCATTCCCAGCATCCTTCCCAATCCCTACAGTGTCACTAACATTAACCCTATGGTACAAGGCTGCAGTGTGCACTGAATCCCATTCCCTACAGTAACATTTAGGGAGAAAGAGAGACATGAGAGGACAAGAGAGAGAGAGAGAGAGACACACACGAGAGGACAAGAGAGAGGACAAAAAATTGGCAAAATAAAAGGAAAAAATGCGAAACACCGCGTTCGGTATTCGGCCTTCGGCCAAGCATTTCACTATTATTCGGCTTCGGCCAAGAATTTCATTTCGGTGCATCCCTAGAAAAAAGAACACAAAGGCTTGTCTCACAGACTTTTGGGCAAATATTCTGTGGACTGAGGAGACCAAAGTTAACTTTTTGGAAGGTGTGCATCATGTTATATTTGCATTTCATAAAAAGATCATACCAACAGTCAAACATGGTGGTGGTAGTGTGATGGTCTGGGGCTGGACAATTTGCCATAATTCATGGATACATGAATTCTGTGCTCTACCAGAAAATCCTGAAGTAAATTGTCCGGCAATCAGTTTGCGGACTTAAGCTCAAGCACACTTGGGTTATGCAGCAGGACAATGATCCAAAACACACCCAAGTCACCTCTGAATGGCTCAAAAAAAAAAAAAAATTAAGATTTTGGAGTAGCCTAGTCAAAGTCTGGACTTAAATCTGATTAAGGTCATATCAGAGCATTTCAAACAGGCCCTTAACCACTTAAGCCCCGGAAGATTTTACCCCCTTCCTGACCAGGGGGTATTTTGCGATTCGGCACTGCGTGACTTTAGTGGACAATTGCGCGGTCGTGTGACGCTGTACCTAAACGAATTTGACGTCCTTTTTTTCCCCACCTGTGCGATTTTTTGATCATGCGCTATAAACAAAAAAAGAGCGTCAATTTTGCAAAAATAATATTTTTCACATTTTTTTTATATGAAATTCCCCCAAAAAAAAAAAAATGTAAAAAATCTAATTTTTTTAACATTTTCGGCCAATTTGTTTTATGCTACATATGTTTGGTAAAAAAAAAAAATATATATATCCAAAAAGCGTATTTTGATTGGTTTGCACAAAAGTTATCGCGTTTACTAACAAAGGGTAAGATTGTAATTTTTGTTGGTTTTTTTTTTTAACGCGTAATGGCGGTGATCTGCGATTTTTTTTGCGGTACTGCGACATTGCGGCGGACAGATCGGACCCTTGACTGACATTTTTGACACTTTTGGGGTTACCAGTGACATTACTGCAGTAATCAGTGCTATACATATACAAATTACACTGGTAGTGAAGGGGTTAACTTTATTTGAGAGGGAGGGGCTGTGCGTGTCCCTAGGGGCGTGATTCTAACTGTGATTGGCTGTCTGTTGAGCTGTAGAAACAGTGATCAACGGTTCTACATAGTAGAACCGTGTGATCACAGTTTCTACACAGGGGAGAATGACAGGCGGCTTGTTTACACAAGCCGCCTGACTTTCTCCCTCTGCAGCGGCGATCGCACACGCGCGGGGGGGGTCCGTGACCACGCGGGAGCTCGCTCCCTAGACCCTCACAGGCTAGCGACGTAGACCTACGTCACTTTGCCTGTGAGGGGCTGACTGACGTAGATAGTCGTGCGGCAGTCGGCAAGTGGTTAATGCTCGAAAACCCTCTAATGTTGCAGAATTCTAACAATTTCGCAAAGAGTGGGCCAAAATTCTTCCACAGCGACGTTAAAGTTTTTTGCTAGTTTTCGCCGCCAGGGGTGGCACAACCAGTTATTAGGTTTTCTTTTTCACATAGGGCCAGGCAGGTTTGGACAACTTTTTTCCTTATTAAGTAAAATCATCATTTAAAAACTATTTCTCTTTATGTCCTCTGACAGACGCAGCTCTCCATAGTTTCTTCACCAATGGGCTGTCCCTCATGACATTACCCCAGACACAGCGTGCTCACTAATCAGTTTCTTGCTGCCTAGTTTAGGAGTAGGACCTAGGTTCCCTGGTAGGACTCCTGTCTCAGTTTTTATTTTCTTTTGAAAATGTTTATTTCTCTTTACTCACTATCGCTAGCTAGTGTCAGGGGGATCCTCCTTGTGAACTACACACGACAGCCGGGCTGGGGTTTCGCACTGGATAATCTTGATCCTAATGGTCTCCCAGCCTGGCCAACGAGCATGAGCAGGTTTTATATCCGCCAAGGCCTTGCCACAACAGAGCCCCAATGGATGGGGACGAGCCTGCGAGCAGACGCTTCGCCCGGACGCATCAACCTGGAACGCCCTGAGTTGCAGCGTACCCTTTTCTGGCTGGCAGCACCCCCACTCAGGGTGGGAGGCAAGCTTTTTCGGAGCGGAGCCCCTAGGTCCATGGTATGGTGAGTGATGCTACACCCCCCTTGTCTCTGGTACAGATTTCCATGGGGGTGATGTGGGCCCACTCCTGGGGATAGCAGAGCTGTGTCCCTCTGAAAGATCCCCCAGGCCTGTCAGGACAGGTCCTGCCCTCCCTGCTCCCGCTGGGGGCGCTATAGCGGCGTCTAACGCCTGGGGGGGGTGTAAAGATGTTACCTTGTCCTGGGGGGGTTCCCTGTAGTGGATACCCGTGGTGGCCTCATTCCCTGGGCTCCTAAACGCTTGGCGCAGTTTTCAGCCACCATTTTGGGTGTGGGCATCAGTTTAAAGGGCAGCTGCCATTTTCCTTGCCTTGCTGTTTGGCGCCGTTTTCGGGGCGCCATCTTTAGTGTGGGCAGGCTGTGCTGTGTGGGCGGCGGCCATTTTCCCTGTGCTTTTCTATGGCACCATGCTATTGTAGTTAAGGGGGTTCGGCCTCTAGTGACATTTGGTCACTTCCTCCCAGAAGTTTCACTTGCAGAGCGGTGGCTGCTTCAGGTTCTGGCACAGTAAGGGTGTTTTTGGTCCTTGGGCATTACTCAGACACAGTTGGCTCTTATCAGGATACCTGTCAGCTTTAAGGGGGACTCCGGCGGTAGCGCGGTGCGGACCGCAATCACAATTTAAAAAGGGCCAGTGTATTTTTTTTTTTCCCTTTTTCTGCCTTGCCTTGAGTCCCAAGGTGAAAATGTCCCCTCTGATCTTATTTGTGCATGTGGACCATCCAGATCGCCTTCTTCAGTGTCTGTCTGCAGCCATAAAAAACTCTGGCGTCCAAAGTTGATCTTGTGATGAAACAAGTTGTTATCCAAAAATGGCCGATGCCCTCTCAGTCCTCGGATTCAGAGCCTTATGTGGTTGCCACAGACAATGCCCTCCCTGAAGAATCCCTCCCCTCACAGTCAAGACGGCGAGGAGGAGTCCTCCTCAGCTTCAGCGCGGGAACGCGCTTTGGTGGAAGCACTGTGTCGCTCAGTCAGGGAGACTTTGCATATACAGGGAGTGCAGAATTATTAGGCAAATTAGTATTTTTGAGGATTACATTTTATTATTGAACAACAACCATGTTCTCAATGAACCCAAAAAACTCATTAATATCAAAGCTGACTATTTTTGGAAGTAGTTTTTAGTTTGTTTTTAGTTTTAGCTATTTTAGGGGGATATCGGTGTGTGCAGGTGACTATTACTGTGCATAATTATTAGGCAACTTAACAAAAATCAAATATACAGTATACCCATTTCAATTATTTATTTTTACCAGTGAAACCAATATAACATCTCAACATTCACAAATATACATTTCTGACATTCAAAAACAAAACAAAAACAAAACAAATCAGTGACCAATATAGCCACCTTTCTTTGCAAGGACACTCAAAAGCCTGCCATCCATGGATTCTGTCAGCGGATTGATCTGTTCACCATCAACATTGCGTGCAGCAGCAACCACAGCCTCCCAGACACTGTTCAGAGAGGTGTACTGTTTTCCCTCCTTGTAAATCTCACATTTGATGATGGACCACAGGTTCTCAATGGGGTTCAGATCAGGTGAACAAGGAGGCCATGTCATTAGCTTTTCTTCTTTTATACCCTTTCTTGCCAGCCACGCTGTGGAGTACTTGGACGCGTGTGATGGAGCATTGTCCTGCATGAAAATCATGTTTTTCTTGAAGGATGCAGACTTCTTCCTGTACCACTGCTTGAAGAAGGTGTCTTCCAGAAACTGGCAGTAGGACTGGGAGTTGAGCTTGACTCCATCCTCAACCCGAAAAGGCCCCACAAGCTCATCTTTGATGATAGCAGCCCAAACCAGTACTCCACCTCCACCTTGCTGGCGTCTGAGTCGGACTGGAGCTCTCTGCCCTTTACCAATCCAGCCACGGGCCCATCCATCTGGCCCATCAAGACTCACTCATTTCATCAGTCCATAAAACCTTTGAAAAATCAGTCTTGAGATATTTCTTGGCCCCGTCTTGACGTTTCAGCTTGTGTGTCTTGTTCAGTGGTGGTCGTCTTTCAGCCTCTCTTACCTTGGCCATGTGTCTGAGTATTGCACACCTTGTGCTTTTGGGCACTCCAGTGATGTTGCAGCTCTGAAATATGGCCAAACTGGTGGCAAGTGGCATCTTGGCAGCTGCACGCTTGACTTTTCTCAGTTCATGGGCTGTTATTTTGCGCCTTGATTTTTCCACACGCTTCTTGCGACGCTGTTGACTATTTTGAATGAAATGCTTGATTGTTCGATGATCACGCTTCAGAAGCTTTGCAATTTTAAGAGTGCTGCATCCCTCTGCAAGATATCTCACTATTTTTGACTTTTCTGAGCCTGTCAAGTCCTTCTTTTGACCCATTTTGCCCAAGGAAAGGAAGTTGCCTAATAATTATGCACACCTGATAGGGTGTTGATGTCATTAGACCACACCCCTTCTCATTACAGAGATGTACATCACCTAATATGCTTAATTGGTAGTAGGCTTTCGAGCCTATACAGCTTGGAGTAAGACAACATGCATAAAGAGGATGATGTGGTCAAAATACTCATTTGCCTAATAATTCTGCACTCCCTGTAGATGATGAGCCCACACAGTCAGGAAAGCAGGTTGTTTTCAGCTCCCGCAAAGCCCAGAAGTCGGGTCAGGTTTTCCCTTGCCTCGAGGAATTTTACGATACTGTGAATGAGCAATGGCAGCGCATTAAGCACATGCTGGTGGTGCCCAAGCCTTTTCAACGCTGTTCCCTTTTTGCAGACTCAGGTTTCCAATCACTGGATAGTGTCACGTAAGGTGGACCGCACTGTGTCACGGTTGACTAAAGCCCCGTACACACGTACCGATTGTCGGCATACAAACGTTCGTCTTTTCTCCCCGGGATGTCGGTGTCTGTTGAAAAGTGCAAAGACTGCCCAAGAATTTTGTCCGCCGACTACAGCCGACTGCAGAAGTGATGTCATGTAATGGTTAACTTTCCCTGTGTTTTTTCTTTTCTGAGCATGCCCAGTCTTGCAAATCTGCGGTCTGTCGGCAGAATTCTGTACTGACTGGCGAACAATCGTCCGTTCTGGTGTCGGCATACAAAAATTTTCATGTTTGCAAGAAAGACTCTTGTCCGCAGAATGTGCGCAGACAGCTGTCGGAGGCACCATACTAACAAGCGTACAATCGGCAGATCTTTCATCCGCCGTTTGTATGACGACGATCGGTACGTGTGTACAGGGCTTAAGTCGACGGTGGTACCCGTGGATGACTCCCCGGTGTTTAAGGACCGGGGCATGGAAGAGCTTTCCCGCCACCTGCACTTGGTGGCGGGCTCGCTCCTCAAACCCGTGTTCGCCTCTGTCCTGGTTTCTCAGACGGTTACGGAATGGATCAAGGTGCTTAAGAGCAACCTTCGGGGTGAGTCGTTTTCTCCAACTCTCATTGAGCTAACGGACCAGATGGCCCAGGCATAGATCTGTGCGATGCGGCCCTGGACAAGGCTCCTCTGGTCGCTAGATTACCGGCGGTGGGGAATCGATTTTCGCTGCATGGTGTGGCTGAAGAGCTGGTCGGCAGACCAGGCTTCTAAGAAGGCCGTGGCTGACCTTCCCTTTTTGGATGATCGCCTTTTTGGTGACTCCTTGGATGAGCTAATCCAAGGGTCTCACTTGGGGTAAGAGTACTCTTCTCCCCCAACCTGCTAAAGGTAAGGCACCTTGCAGTAAGCGGGGACCTTCCTTCAAGGCTCACCAGGGGCTTTTTCGTGCCTCAGAGGCGCAGGAAAAAGGAAAACCGTTCAGAGCCTTCCGATGGACACAAGAAGGCCTGGTCGGATAAGCCCAAGGCCGGGCAGTCCGGTGCAACGGACAAGTCCTCTTCTGCATGAAGTGACGCCCTCATCTGGTTCAGGGGTAGGGGGGCGTCTGCGTTACTTTCGGAAACCCTAGACGTCTCCGATTCAAGACACGTGGGTTCACGAATTGATTCGTACAGGGTACAAGATCGAATTTCTGTCTTGCCCAGCAGACAGGTTCTTTCCATCAAATCTCCCGTTTGTCTCCGGATCATTTAACGGATCTCAAGGAGACAGTGCAAGATCTTCTTGCACAGGGAGTTATTCCTGAGCGGAACAGGTTTCGAGGTTTTTACTCAAACCTTTTCACGGTGCCCAGGAAGGAGGGCAGGGTGCATCCAATTCTGGACCTCAAATCACTGAACCGCTTTGTGCGGGTGCAGAAGTTCCGGATGGAATCTGTCCGGTCGGTGGTGGCATCTTTCAAGCAAGGAGATTTTCTGGCCTCCATCGATTTGAAGGATCCATATCTGAACATCCCTATTTATGAAGGCCATCAGCGGTATCTCCGTTTCACTGTGGCGGAGGAGCATTTTCAATTTGTGGCATTACCCTTTGGTCTAGCTTCTGCTCTCAGGGTCTTCACCAAGGTTTTGGCCCCGGTGCTGGCTCTGCTGCAAAAGAGGGGGATTGCAGTCCTTGGTAGCTCGTGTACCATTCTGTCGGGCGATCTGACCAGGAGTTCGGGTGGACCATCAACTTCCAGAAGTCTGCACTGACCCCCATCAGTACTTCTCAATTATCTCAGGCGAAGGTTTTGCTTCCAGAGAAAAAAAAAACGTCAGACTTTGCAGGGAGAGGTCAGGGTTCTTATGGACAACGATCTCTCCTCCCTGCGGACCTGCATGAGGTCCCTGGGGCTGATGGTGGCGGTCTCGTTTGCCCAGTTTCACACAAGGCCTCTACAAAATGGAGATCCTTGCCAAATGGAACAAGGATCCGCAGTCTTTGAACAGGATGATATGTCTAAGCCGTCTAACGAGGGCAGAGCTGTCGTGGTGGCTTTGGTCGCCTGCTATGTGCCAAGGCAAGTCGTTCCTGCCACTGTTGTGGACGGTGGTCACCACGGATGCCAGCCTGATGGGCTGGGGTGTTGGACCCACTTTGTGCCCAAGGTCTGTGATCGGCGGAGGAAACATCCCTTTCGATCAATGTTCTCGAACTCAGGGCGATCAAGCTCTGCCTGCTCCATTGGACGTCTTGGCTCCATGGTCTCCCGGTTCGGGTGTAGTCAGACAAAGCCACGGCTGTGACTTACATCAATCACCAAGGGGGCACCAGGAGTGCCCGGGCGGCCACGGAGGTTGCCGGAATTCTGACCTGGGCCGAGGCACACGTTCCAGCTCCCTCCGCTGTTCACATTCCAGGCGTGGAGAACTGGCAGGCGGACTACCTGAGTCAGTCACTGGATCAGGGGGAATGGATCCTGCATCCAGAGGGGTTCGGCCTCCTGTGTTCCCGGTGGGGAACTCTGGAGGTGGATCTATTCGCATCTCGCCTAAACAAAAAGGTGGAGAGGTTTGTGGCCAGGGCTCCGGATCCTCTGGCAGACGCCACAGACGCGCTGGTGGCGCCTTGGAGCAGATACCGACTGATTTATGCCTTTGCTCCGATTCAACTGTTGTCCAGGTTCCTCCGCAGGTTGGCGGCGGAGCAGGTAAAGGTGGTTCTGGTGGCCCCAGACTGGCCTCACCGGTCTTGGTACTCAGACCTCGTAAAAATGCTCGTCGAACCTCCCTGGCGGGTGCCTCTGGGAGAAGATCTGCTGTCTCAAGGGCCGATCTTCTATCCTGATTTACAGTTGCTGGCTTTAAACGGAGTGACTGTTGAAGGCCAGGTATTAAGGGACAGAGGTCTCTCCGATTCAGTGATTCCTACTTTGCTGAAAGCTAGGAAAATGACTTCCAGGAAGATTTATCATCGTACTTGGAAGATGTATATTGCCTGGTGGGAGTCGCAAGGGTTGCACCCTCGCTCTTTTTCAGTGGCGAGGGTCTTAGCCTTCTTGCAGAAAGGAGTGGAGCAACATTTGGTCTTGGGCACGATTAAAGGTCAGGTGTCAGCCTTAGCCATTTACTTTCAACATCTCTTGGCGACTAACTCTTTGATTCGCACCTTTATTTACGGGGTGCGTCATCTGGCTCCTCCGAGGTCTTCTTTGCCTCCGTGGGATCTGAATTTGGTTTTGTCCGTTCTGCAACAGCCTCTCTTTGAAAACATCAGAGAAATCTCTCTGCCTTTGTTTTCTCAGAAAGTTGCCTTTCTAGTGGCTATCACCTCTGCTTCCAGGTTGTCTGAGTTGGCAGCTCTGTCTTGCCGTTCGCCTTATCTGGTCGTTCATAGGGATAAGGTTGTTCTGCGACCTAACCAATCTTTTCTCCCTAAGTTGGTGTCAGCTTTCCACCTCAATGAAGACATTGTTTTGCCTTCGCTCTGTGCAAACCCCAAGCATCCTACGGAATTTGCCTTGCATTTGCTGGATGTGTTTCAGGCGATCAGGGTTTACCTGTCGGCCACGGAATCCTTTCGGACGTCTGATTCCCTGTTTGTTCTTCCTGAGGGATCTCGGAGGGGTTTGGCTGCATCTGCTGAAACCATATCAAAGTGGATCAGACAGACTAATGTTCAGGCCTATTCATTGAAGGGTCAGGTTCCTCCTTTCCCTGTGAGGGCGCATTCTACTAGAGCGCTCAGTGCCTCTTGGGCTTTTCGTCATCAGGCTTCGGTGGCTCAGGTGTGTAAGGCGGCAACCTGGTCGTCCGCGCACCCTTTTACAAAATTCTACAAGATTGATTTGATGGCATCCTCGTATGCTTCCTTTGGCCGAAAGGTTTTGCAGGCTGCTGTTTGTTGAAGAGATTTACGGTTCTCTTTCAGGAGTGAATATTTGTTTTGGGGTAAGCTCCTGTTGGGGTTGAGCTTCTGTTGCCCTATTTGCTATGTTTTCTCTAGCCTGGCTGAAATGTTAACAGTTGTTGGTTGCGTTCTTCCCACTCCTCATGCCTACACTGCTATGGGACGTCCCATTGGTGAAGAAACTATAGAGAGCTGCGTCTGTCAGAAGACGTACGAGAAAATAGAATTTTTTGTAAGAACTTACCGTAAAATTCTTTTCTCCGAGTCCTCTGACAGACCGCAGCTCCAGACCCTCTATTTTGGGGTTGGTTGTTTTTTCCTTCACTGCTTTCAACGAAACTGATTAGTGAGCATGGTATGTCTGGGGTAATGTCATGAGGGACAGCCCATTGGTGAAGAAACTATGGAGAGCTGCGTCTGTCATAGGACTAGTTTTTACGGTAAGTTATTACAAAAATTCTATTTTTGGACTTACTCTGTTTATCTTTGTGTAATATTAACTACCTCCCGTCCACCATATAGTAAAATGATAAGGTGGCTTTTTTGTTCTGGGGCAACATCATATGGCATTGTCCCACTCTCACGACACATCCCCAATCTCTGTAAATAGCCGATCATGCGGCTCTTTGGACACAGCTGATCCCATGTAAACAAGAAAATTCTGGTTAACAGCTTTTCTCTTCTCGCACTGACAGCGTGTAAGGAAAGGAAAGTTATTTATCTGCATTTCTTCAAAGGGAAGACCTGCACAGATAATCAGGGCACTGGTTATCAGTGCCTTGATTATGAGTGGAGCCCCAACAGTGCCTAGCAGTGATACCAGTCAATGCCCATCAGTGCTGCCTATTAGAAGCACATCAGTGAAGGAGAAAAAATTAAAAAAAAAAAATAAAAAAAAAAGATTTGTTTTCCTCCTTTAGGCTCCGTTCACATGTAGGCGTTTTGGGGCATTTTTGGGGAGTTTTTCTGCTCTAGGATCAGCTCTCAAAACGCCCAACAAGACAAATCCTATTCATTTCAATGGCCCTGTTCACATCTGAGCGTTTTGACGCTGTAAGCAAAACGCCCAACGATCAAAAAAGTACATGAGCTTCTTTTTGGGCAGATTACAGGCGTTTTCCATTGGTATCTATTCAATCAAAAAACGCCTGCACAAAAAAACGCCTGTAAATCGCGGTAAAAAAAAAAAAAATCGCTGTAAAATCACGGTAAAACAACGCGCAAAAACGCTACGCTCAGGTGTGAATGTAGCCTTAACTTTTTCAGTTTTTTTTTTTTTGTTTGTTTTTTAGCAAAATACCACCAAAAAAAGCTCTGTCTCACAAAATGATAAAAAATGCATTTAGGTACAGCATTTCATGACTGCGCAATGGTTAAAGTGTGGCAGCGCTGAAATCTGAAAGTTGGCCTGGGCAGGACAGGGGTGAAAGTGGCAGGTAATTAAGTTGCTAAAAATTTGTTTGATGATCTGAATAATTTAAGTGCGACAAATATGCAAAGAATTAAAAAAAAAAAAAATCCAGGAAGAGGGCACTCATATCACTGCATCCAACAATATTATCAGAAATTAAATCAGATGTGTGTGAACAAAAAAAAAAAAAAAAAAAACTACTATATTCTAACAACAGAATGCCATATATCCCGAAGTACTATGCCCCAAGCAAAAATTACACAAGGAGTATAGAGTTACATAACCAGCACACATCATATGGTTAAAGCCCCAAATCAAAATAGTCACAAAAAATGCAATGTAGGCATAATAACTAGTGCAGAGGGAAAACATAACAAAAAAGCCAAGTAATGATTGTGGAACATAGCATCATTAAGTACTTTCCTAGATTTATTTTCCACACTTCCTTAAGTGGCGGTTCACATTTCAGCGATGCGGGAACGCTGCGAATATACATCGCATCGCATCCGCACCCCTGGCAGTTCACACTGTCATATGCGATACGCTGGGGGTGTCAATTAAAGGTTAACGACACCCCCAGATCAGATCGCATATCACAGTGCGATCTGAAAGTTCGCACAGAATCGGATCGCACTAGTGTGAACCACTGTGCGATCCGATTCTGCTGCGGACCAAAAAAAAAGGTCCTGTACGAGTTGGGTGCAATTGCGGTGCGAATTCAGCCATACAAACTGTATGGCTGAATTTGCACCGCACAAAGATCGCATGTAATTTTAGGAGCAGTGCGCTCCGAATTACATGCGATCTCTTTGATCGCAGAAATGTGAACCGGCACTTAAAACAGTTGAGACAGTGGAGATTAGACAGTAGAAAAGTGCCTCCTACTCATTACATTGGTGGGCAAGAGAAAAATGCCCCACAACACTGGTGGGCAGTGGAAAAGTGCCCTCTTCCCATTACTCTTGTAAAGATTAAATGCCCACTGCATTAGTGGCCCGTGGCAAAAAAGCTTTGGTGTTGAAAAGTGTTATTAAACCAAAATGATTCTGGAGTCGCTGCATTAGTTTTCATTTTTAGGCTTTTCCCCCTCTGTTTTCACCTGTTGATCTGGCCAGTAACACACCTTCTGTTTTATAGTGTTCCCACACTGGATGAAGGAGCACAGGGACACCTCTGGACAGCAGCATTGTCAGTCTTGGGGGGAGGGGAGTGCTAGATGCACTAGTATATTTAGATACATTAACAAAATTGAAGTTAAAGTATTTGTTACCCCAACACTTTATATTCATGATATGTGCCTGCTGTATCATGTACTTGTATGAGAAAATATCCTGTTCTCTTTGTATGGTTTCCTTTATCTGAAATCCTTGGGTGTTCTCGCCAGTCCCTCTGCTTTTCTATTAAAAACTGACCACACTAAGCAGGAGAGCATACCGTGGTTGGTTCTCTAGCTATGCTGGGAACTCAGCCTTCTTTCCGATGATCCGACTTGCACTGACACGCTCCCTCTGAACAGCCATTCACTGGTAAGCTTGGTGTGTGGCTGCTTCTCCTTCAAAGAACAGAAATGTAAACGTAAAACCATTTTTTTACCTGCTTATTTGTATTCCTGATGAAATGCACTTAATGGTAAGCTCTGTGTGCTGCGGCTTCTCCTTCCCTAGCTCTTATGCTTAAAGAGGTTGTAAACCCATTAAAATTTTTATTTTTTTTCCAACCTGAAAGAGAAACACATAATGAGCTAGTATGCATCGCATACTAGCTCATTATGAAATACTTACCTTAGAACGAGCCCCCGCCGTGCCGCCCGCTTACCTGTATGACGGGCGACATGTCCAGTCGCCCGTCTTCCGGGATCACGGCATCCAGCCATCTGATTGGCCGGAGCCGCGGTGACGTCACTCCCGCGGGGGAACCGATGGTCACGACACGGGGCTCTGAAGGAACGGCACCAGCGGCCATTCCTTCAGAGCGCATGCGCCAGTGATGTCACTGGCTGCATGTAAGGTAAATATCTCCTAAACAGTTCATGTTTAGGAGATATTTACATTACCTATAGGTAAGCCTTATCATAGGCTTACCTATAGGTAAAAGTTGCAGAGGAGGGTTTACTTCCTCTTTAACAGAGGTAATGTGATTTAAAAAAAAAAAAAAAAAAAAAACGATCGTTTACAAATCACTTTAAACACTACTGGACCAGAAGGTTTTCCCCCTTAATGACCAGGCCATTTTTTGCGATACTTTAACTGCAATTGCATGGTCATGCGACGCTGTATCCTAAGGAAAAAAAAAAAATTGCTGTCCCTTCCCCCCCCACACAAATAGAGATTTCTTTTGGTGGCATTTGATCACCTGTTCAATTTTTATTTTTTGCGCTATAAACAAAAAAAAAAAAAAAGTGAAAATTCTGAAAAATATAAAAATAAAACGGAATTTTTGTAAAATCTTACCTGTAAAATTCCTTTCTCTGAGTCCTCCGACAGTCGCCGCCTCTTCATATTCGTCACATATGGGTTATTAGACTTTGCTCCGAAGGAGTAGCTAGGCAACAGAATATGTTAACATTAAAGCTTTTAACATATCCCACCCTCAAGGGGTGGTCCCCTCAGTCAATACCCTCCTACTTCCTGCAACCATATCTCAGTTTTAGTGGAATAGCAGTAGAGTATACAACCAAACCCCAAAAGAGGGGCGGGGGCGGCGACTGTCGGAGGACTCAGAGAAAGGAATTTTACAGGTAAGATTTTACAAAAATTCAGTTTTCTCTTACGTCCTCCGACAGTCGCCGCCTCTTCATATTCGTCACATATGGGGACGTCCCAAAGCAGTGCAAACATGAGGGGTGGGAAACGCATCCGCGCCGAAAAGGCAACGCAGTCTCCGCATCAAAGAAAGGAACCTTACCCAAGGAAGGAAACCAGCTGGGCAACAGAAAAAAACAAGTGCTCAACAGGAGCAACAACCCAGGAAAAGACAAAATAACCATGGGATATAAAACTTATCCCAACAGCCAGAGATCCCCAACAAGGGACCCTAGGGAATTGCCGTACTAAGAACCTTGCGGCCAAAGGAAGCATCCGCCGATGCCTGAACATCTACTTTGTAGAATCTTGTGAACGTGTGTACGGTCGACCAGGTCGCCGCCTTACACACCTGGGCTACAGAAGCCCCATGACGACAGGCCCAAGACGTACTCAAAGATCTAGTAGAGTGCGCCTTCACAGGCACAGGGGGAACCTTCCCCTGCAAAGCATAGGCCTGTTCAATGGTCTGCCTGATCCATTTTGCGATGGTAGAGGCCGAAGCCGCCATGCCCTTCCGAGGACCCTCTGGAAGAACAAACAAGGAGTCCGTCTTTCGAAAAGACTCAGTCGATTTAAGGTAAACCCTTATCGCCCGAACAACATCCAGAGAATGCAATCTCACCTCCTTTGGATGTTTAGGCTTCGCGCACAGCGAAGGTAAGACAATATCCTCATTAAGATGGAATTCCGAAACTCGTTTCGGAAGAAAAGAAGGATTAGGTCGCAAGACCACCTTATCCAAATGAACAACCAGGTACGGAGACTTGCAGGACAAAGCTGCCATCTCCGACACTCTGCGAGCCGAAGCGATCGCCACCAAAAAGGCGACCTTTTTGGACAACATAGACAACGAGATCTCCCTGATCTGTTCAAAAGGAGCACGTTGCAACACAGACAGAACGAGATTCAAGTCCCAAGGGGGCAGAGGATCCCTCCTAGGAGGAACCAGATGCCGCACACCCTGAACAAAAGTGCCAACCAAGGAGTTGGAAGCCACGGGACGTTGAAACAGAACGGCCAGTGCAGACACCTGACCCTTTATCGTAGCCAGCGCCAAACGCTGATCAACACCCGTTTGAAGAAAAGACAGCACACGGGAAACCGAGTACGTGCGGGGTGAAAACCCCCTGGACTCACACCAGGCAAAATAGGCCTTCCAAGTACGGTAATAAACCTTCCCCGAGGAAGACTTCCTCGCGTTGATCAAAGTATGAACGACCTCTGGAGAGAGACCCCTCTCCTTCAGGACCTCGGTCTCAACAGCCAGGCCGTCAAAGCCAGCGACTGTAAAGCAGGATGGTATATCGGTCCTTGAGACAGTAGATCGTCTCGAAGAGGCAGACGCCACGGAGCGTCGACCGCCAGATTCACGAGGTCTGCGTACCAGGACCGGCGAGGCCAGTCCGGTGCCACAAGAATCACCGTGCTGTGTTCCGAGTGTAACCTGCGAAGGAACCTGGACAGCAACTGAATCGGTGGAAACGCGTACATCAGCCTGTACTGATGCCACGGGGCCACTAACGCGTCCGACGCGTCTGCCCGAGGGTCGCGCGTCCTTGCCACGAACCTTTTCACCTTGTTGTTGAGACGAGACGCGAACAGGTCCACATCTGGAAGACCCCACTTCGCGCACAACATCTGGAAGACAGCCGGGTGGAGAGACCATTCCCCCTGATCCAGGGTCTGGCGACTCAGATAGTCCGCCTGCCAATTCTCCACTCCCGGAATGTGAACCGCCGTTATCGCCGGGACATGAGTCTCGGCCCAAGACAGAATGTCGGCCACTTCTCGAGCCGCTCGGGCACTCCTGGTGCCCCCTTGGTGGTTGATGTAGTCCACCGCCGTGGCATTGTCCGTCTGCACCCGAACCGGGCAGCCCTGCAGCCGGTCCGTCCAGCGATGAAGACAGAGATTTATCGCACGCAATTCCAGAATGCTGATCGGAAGGGAAGACTCCCCCTCCGACCAAGTTCCCTGGGCGGATAGAACGCCCAGAACACCACCCCAGCCCGACAGGCTGGCATCCGTGGTGATCACCGTCCACGAGACAGGACGAAACGACTTGCCCCCGGACACCATCGGGGACTGGAGCCACCACAGAAGGTTTCTTTTGGTGCGATGACTCAACGAGATTTGAAGATCCAGAGATTGAGGTCGCCCGTCCCACCTGGACAGGATCTCCGCTTGGAGACCCCGCGTGTGAAACTGGGCGAAGGGAATCGCCTCGAAGGCCGAGACCATCAATCCCAGACATCTCATGCACGTCCGCAGAGACGAGTGCGGAACGTCCCTGAGGGACCTGACTTCCTCCTGAAGAGTTCTGAGTTTGTCTTCCGGCAGGAAGACCTTCGCCTGCACCGAGTCCAGAATCATTCCCAGGTAGGGAAGACGAACCGACGGACTCAGTGTCGACTTTGGAAAATTTATCGTCCAACCAAACTCCTGCAGAGTTTGCATCGTGACAGACAGGTCCTTCTCCAGACCCTGGCTGGTCGCAGACCGAACCAGAATGTCGTCCAGATACCCCAGGACAGAAATGCCCTGGGCCCTCAATAATGCCAGAACCGGTGCAAGCACCTTGGTGAAGACCCGCGGAGCCGAGGCGAGACCAAAAGGCAACGCCACGAACTGGTAGTGATCCTCCGCAATGGCAAATCGAAGGAACCTCTGGTGACCCTCGAAAATGGGGATGTGAAGATACGCATCCTTCAAATCGATGGAGGCCATGAATTCCCCCGGAACCAGGGCAGCCACCACCGACCGCAGGGATTCCGTGCGGAACTTGCGAACCCGCACAGAGCGGTTCAGAGCCTTCAAGTCCAGAATTGGACGAACCTTGCCCTCCTTTCTGGGCACGGTGAACAGATTGAAACATCGAAATATGACAAACACTGTGTATAATGAACTATGTGACATATTGTTTCTAACACTGTTTAAATACATGTTAAATCTAATTCTATATTTACCATCTGTATCATACTCATTGTTACCTTTTATGTTCCTAGTCTGAGTTCTGGTGTTCTCTGGACTATCGAGAAAGGCAATTGGTCCGAAACGCGTCTAGTCCGATCCAGACACCTCAGACCCTCTTGGTTCCAAGACGTATCTATGACCTTGTTTTTATCTTATACTTTATGTTTGACTATGTATGTTCCATTTCTGTAATATGTGTAATAAAATTTATATATTTTCATACTCAAGTCCTGGTTCTTGCCGTTAAAAGTCCCAATCCTCAGGGGTTATTCTTTGTTCCAACAGATTGGAATAAAACCCCCGAAATCTGTCCCGATGAGGCACCGGAACCACCACTCCCTGAGCCCTCAGGTCCCGCACCGCCAGGTGCAGGTCCCGCAAACGCTCTGGAGACAGTTGAAGATTTGAGGGAAAAAATCTGCTCTCCGGCCGAGAGAGAAACTCGATCTTGTAACCAGATCGAACGATCTCCTGAAAACATCTGTCCCGCACACGGGCCAACCAGGGTTGAAGAAAACCGAGCAAGCGTCCCCCCACCCCAAAACTGGGTGAGGGCGCCCCTTCAGGCCGAACTGTTATGGGCTGCAGATCCGGATTGGCCGGACTTCTGTTTCCCAGACCAGGGCTTCTTCTGAGAGCCTTGACCTTTGAACGGCTTGCCCTTGTAGTGCGGCCGAAAGGCACGAAAGGACCCCTAAGGGGGCCGAAAATTAGCATGCTTCTTCCCAGAAGCCCCCTTAGCCTTGGGGAAATGGGGCAAGAGAGTGCTCTTACCCCCGGTGATCCCCTTAATCAACACATCCAAGGACTCCCCAAAAAGGCGAGACCCATCATAAGGTAGATTGGCTAAGGTCTTACGCGAAGATTGGTCCACCGACCAACATTTTAACCAAACCAGGCGGCGAGACAACACCGCCACGCTGTGCACACGTGCAGCCAATGGAACCAGGTCCAGGTCCGCATCACACAGATACATGACACCCTGGTGGATTTGATCCACCATGTCCAGGGTCGCCGGCGAGGCCGAGTCGGCCACTAGGACGCGCCTAAGCATCTGCGTCCAACTTGCGATCGCCTGGGCCGCCATGAGAGAAGCAAACAGAGCTTTAAGCATAGAACCCGTAACAGAATAAGTATGACGGGCAAGAGACTCCAATCTCCTATCCGTGGCATCACGGAACACAGGGGAATCCTCTGCAGGAATCGCAGTGGCCTTGTTTAAAACCGCAATTGCGTGATCCACTGGGGGAGGCACACACCACCTTTCATCAGTGGAAGGCGAGAAAGGATAACGCAGCTTGAACCTACTAGGTACAGCAAAAGGTTTGCGCAGATTGCGCCATTGTTCCTTAACAGCGCGCTGAAAATCATCATTGCAGGGAAAAACCTGCGGTGTCCTGCGTTTTCTCTGCGTCCCATAGGCCGCCAAGGCAGCGGGGGGACACACTTCATCCTGCAAACGCAATGTTTGCTTTATGGAAGCAATCAATTCATCCATGATTGCAAGCTCTTCAGGCGAGCCAGGGGGAGAATTATCAACCCCCTCAACTTCAGCCTCCACTTCGGACCCCACTAGATCTAGGGAGGAGCGGGACCCCGATAAGGAGGCCCCCGCCATAACAACCCCATCACCTTCACCCTCAGAATCAGAGGAAAGAGCAATTCTGGGTCTTTTAGTAGATTGAGCAGCCACCAGCATCTGCACCTGAGCGGCAAGGCCAGCCACAATAGTGGCTAAATCCCCCCCTGGGGGGGAAACAGCGGTCCCCTGGCTTTCCACCAAGGCGGTAGGAAATTTGCCCTCCTGAGAATCCATTGCCCCTGTAATACCAGACAATAAAGGGTTAACTGCCCCTTTAAGCAAGCGCGGCAAGCGCAGCCCACCGCACCACACTCAAGCACAATGAGACCCCCACAGGGAATATGCAAACTGAACACAGGCAATGGATAGCAAGAACAGAAGGATAAAACCTGAGGAGACCCTCGCCGCTGCTGCTGCCTCGATCGGTGTTCCTGGAAAGAGGAAGTGATGCTGCCAGGGCGCTCTATGAAAGCCTATGGAGGCTACAAGAAAATGGCCGCCATGCATGTAAAACATGCAGCCGGAGCGAGTGTAGGCAAAATGGCGCCGTTTGGCGCCGAAACCGCCGCTCCACAGTGCAGTAATGCACACATGTCATCCATGTATAAGAACACATGTCAGATCGCCGCAGCGATCGCTGTATATGCCCAAACATGCCAAAAAAAACATGCCCCACAGCACACAGCTTTTCACACTGACCAGGCTGACACACACAGTGTCACACAGCTCCCCCCCCCCCTTGCAGCCCACAGCATGCAGCCGAGAGATAGGGAGACAAGCAGTGTGAATAGAGGCAGGTTACACAGTCCCAGACTGACACCCCCCCAGACAGACAGGTCCCCACATAGATACACTTACCTCTCAATGGCATGGGGGACCCGCACAGGCGAACAACCGCTGCACATGAGGCAGGGAGAGTCGCAATTCAAGACGCACAAAATGGGGGTTAAGAAACCGCACGGCGTCCAGTGAGGTAGCCACCTCACCAATCATCCCTGCACCGAACAGGGATGGGTCGTTCACTGTGCCAGGAGCGTTACCTGGCTGAACGCTCGATGGCAGGCTGGGAAGCCACTGACCCACGACCTGTGACCAGGGGGGATCAGCCCGAGACCCAGCCCGCATGATCCTCTTCATCAGAAGAACTAACTAACGCTGACAAAAACAACAGCTGAGTAAAGGTAGAGAGAAAACTCAAACAAAATTTCAAAAAAGAAGAAAGAGTCTGGGGCAGAAAGCCCCAGCACAGGAAAAGCCAGCCACTCCTGACAAGCTAGACATTAAAACTGAGATATGGTTGCAGGAAGTAGGAGGGTATTGACTGAGGGGACCACCCCTTGAGGGTGGGATATGTTAAAAGCTTTAATGTTAACATATTCTGTTGCCTAGCTACTCCTTCGGAGCAAAGTCTAATACCCCATATGTGACGAATATGAAGAGGCGGCGACTGTCGGAGGACGTAAGAGAAATAATATTTTTTACTTTCTGCTATAGAACATTCCCAATTAAAAAAACAAAACAAAACACCATTCTGTCTCCACTGGGAGCGATCGCAGATGCCCGGTGGCAATCGTGGCCACTGGACCAGCTGATTGGCTCCCCGTAGCAAATGTGCGCGTGCCCCCACTGCCGGTTCTGCAAAGTGGCGTGCAGTAACATTGTTTCGCGGGACAGAGCCTACCTGCTGCAGTATACGTACTGCTGGCAGTCTGCAGGCGGTTAATTAAAATCAAACTCCAGTTTATATTTTTTTAAGCAGATACAGCAACAGTTTTGTTCCTTTTGGGATACAGGTTTTACAGAAATAAAAAAAAAAAAAAAGATACCGTAATTATTGTAAGTAATACTGTTAAATAATTTGTCTTCCCCGATTGTCGGGGATCTAGTGTGGAAATCCGCCCGCTTGTGTAAACAAAGCAGGCGGATCTCCTAAGTGACAGGCAGGGTTCAGCATAGCTAAACCTGCGATCTGTCCCTGTGTCACACAGTCACCTCCCCCCACACACGTCAGTAAGCACCAGGCATATATTAACACCTCCCTCTCCAATAAAAATTATATAGCACTGATTACTGTAGTAATGTCACTGGTACCCCCAAAAGTGTGAAAAATGTCAGTCAAGGGTCCGATCTGTCCACCGCAATGTCGCAGTCCCGCAAAAAAAAAAAAAAAAAACACCGAAAATGACAGAAATCTTTCCCTTAGTTAGTAAACGCAATATCTTTTGCGCAAATCAATCAAAATACGCTTATTGTGATTTTTTTTACCAAAAATATGTAGCAGAAAAAAATTGGCCTAAAATGATAAAAAATTTAGATTTTTACATTTTTTGGGGGGGGGGGAATTTCATATAAAAAAAATTTGAAAAATATTGTTATTTTTTCAAAATTGTCGCTCTTTTTTTTTTTTTATAGCACAAAAAAAAAAAAAAAAAAAAAAAAGGACAAATTTAATTTGGGTACAGCGTTGCACGACCGCGCAATTGTCCGTTAAAGTAACGCAGTGCCGAATCGCAAAATATGGCCTGGTCAGGAATGGGGTAAAACCTTCCGGTCATAAAGCGGTTAAAAATACGCTCATTGAGAATTTTTTTGTCAAAGACATGTAGCTAAATACATTTTGGCCTAAATATATGACAAAAATTTAATATATTGGATATTTTTTAACTGTCAAAGTAGAAAAATATTGTTATTTTTTCAAAATTGTCGAATTTTTTAATTAATATCGCAAAAAATGAAAATCGCACAGGTGATCAAATACCACTAAAAGAAAGCTCTGTTTGTGGGGAAAAAAAGGACATAAATTTCATTTGGGTACGGCGGTGCATGACTGCGCAATTGTCAGTTAAATTCGCACAGGGCCGAATCGCAAAAAGTGGCTTGGACATAAGACAGCAAAATCCTCCGGTGGTAAAGTGGTTAAAACGTCCGTTAGGTCGCGTTTGCACCGGGCGTTTGCGTTTAGAACTGTTCCTAGAGGTCAAAAAAATCATTGAATTAATTTAATCAATTAAAATGGAAAAACGCGAGCGCTAAACGCGGGTCATCGCGTTTGGACGCGTTTTTGCGTTTGAAACGCCGGGATATACACGTTCGAACACAAATAATTGCTTTCCAAAAAACATCCCTGAACTCAACTGCCTGCAAATGACTGTAAACGACCCTGTGTACATGGACAGATAAGAAAACATGTAGATGGGTTCAGGGTAGGGCTGCAAGATATTGGGGAAAAAAGAACATTGCGATATTTTGATTTCAACTATATATCGCAATATTTCTCTAGGTGGAAAGCAGAAGACGGATTAGGCAGAGTCGGGACTCACAGTTGTGGTAGGAGGTAAAAAAACACAGCCCGACATGACATCTGTCCCACACGTTCCCTCTGCCGCCCTGGAGCCGACATGACATCTGTCCCACACGTTCCCTCTGCCGCCCTGGAGCCGACATGACATCTGTCCCACACATTCCCTCTGCCGCCCTGGAGCCGACATGACATCTGTCCCACACGTTCCCTCTGCCGCCCTGGAGCCGACATGACATCTGTCCCACACGTTCCCTCTGCCGCCCTGGAGCCGACATGACATCTGTCCCACACGTTCCCTCTGCCGCCCTGGAGCCGACATGACATCTGTCCCACACGTTCCCTCTGCCGCCCTGGAGCTAGTCCTCTTGACGGAGCGGTGAGCGCGGCACAGCGAACCAATCACGCGAGTAGCGGCACAGGGAACAAATCAGATGTGCAGGCACGCGTGATTGGTTAGCTGTGCAGCTGCTCACGGTGCGCTGCTCACGGCTGAACGTGTGGGACAGCTGCCAGCACTGAGTCCTCCTCCTCCTCCCCCGAGTCCCGACTTCTCCCTGCCTAAAGGTAAATATCGCGTCTTCGGCGATACGAATATCGCCCACGCCCGCAGAACGATAGTCGATATCATATCGACTATCGTTCAGCCTTAGTTCAGGGGCTTCTGAAAAAAATGCCCAACTGCTCCTAAAACGGCCATTTACAACGTCCCGTGTACATGGAGCCTTACTGCTACAGAAGGAGAGCAGCCTTGATGGCCAGATCACCAGGGGAAAATAGGAAAAGAAAGCCAAAAAAAAGAAAAACAAAATCAGCAATCACATCTAAGAAGTGGTAATATGCAATACAATTAAATGTTTGATTTTAAGATACATAAAATAGAGCTGACGCACCTGGGTAATAGTGAACAGAAACAGGCGATAAGGCGATAAGGAGCTCTGCGTACCACCACCCATAGACATGAATGGGTGAAGGTGGCTGTTTGTAGCTATGTGCCACTACATATGTAAAGTCGTGCAAGAGCATAGAAGTAAGATTGTGAACATACACACTACCCACATTCAGGGCATTACATCTATACGAATGCAGCACTTTACACAAATAGCAGCCACCTTCACCCAATCATCTCTATGGACAGCTGTACGCTGCACACCAGTGTGAAGTGAAAAGTGCCCATTGGCACGAGGCCATATAAGAAGAGGGATCCTCTCCACACTAATTAATCCTCAGTTACTAAAGCAACAACATTTGTAACTGCTGGAAAGCCAGGCTGCAGTGTTTCAGTAAAAAGACGTTACACCTAGTTTTTTTTTTTATTATTAACTACCGAAATCACGTCAGTGTCACTACCTGCATTGAAAAAAGTGAAAGTTCTGCCCCGGGCTCTGAGGAACACTTCCCGTTCTTCGGACATCGCCTTAGAAGAACACAGGAGATCACACACACAGCAAACCAAAACACAGTCTATCCAGACGATGCAAATTCCGTACTTCCTGCTTTATTCGGCGATCTACTTCTACTGCCTGGATAACATGGCGCTTCCTAGGATTGACCTTATACCATCCTCACTATCGGCGTATTGATTGGTTGTCCCGTCAATTACTACTGCGGCTGTGAAGTTTACTGAGCGCTGTGCCATATGTTGGATCCTATTAGACCATAGGATTATCCAACATTGAGCAGAAATGTAAATGTAAAACCATTTTTTTTACCTGCTTGTATGTCTTACTAAAAAAGGAAATTAAAAATGTAGTTCAGGAGTAAAGGACCACTGTTCATGTTTTTCCTAATAAAAAGATCATACACCATTTATCCATAACATTATGACCACTTGCAGGTAAAGTGAGTAACATTGGTTATCTCGTGACAATGGCATCTGAAAGTAGGTGGGTATATTAGGCAGCAGGTAAACATGTTTTCCCTGAAGCTGATGTGTTGAAAGGATAAAAAAAAAATGGGCAAGTGTAAGGATTTGAGCCACAGATGTTTAAATGCAACTCCAAAACTGCAGCACATGTGGAATCAGGAGGGAACAGCCCATACACATGTAGGGGGCCTGGGCATCCCGAGGGGCTCGGCTGCCCGGGCTCCAACCAATGAGATTGAGTTGTTCAAGCTGTAGATACTAGCAATTGCTAAAGCAGGGCAGCCATGGAGTGAGTCGCTGCCTCTGCAGATGTCTTAGGCCGGCTCTTTTCTGGATTGGGCTGTCTCTTTGATGAATATATGGGAATGTCTCTTTGATGAATATATGGGAATGTCTCTTTGCTGAATGTATGGGAATCTTGCTTTGCTGAATATATGGGGATGCCACTTTGCTGAATATATGGAGATGTCACTTTGCTGGATTGGGATGTCTCTTTGCTGAATATTTGGGGAATATATGGGGAGTTGTAATAAAGTAAGTTGTAATAGTGTTAAAATTGGGTGCATTGACAGACTCAGCGGGATGACCAGTGGATGGAGTCTGTATGACAGCCAGTGAATGGGCCCTGGGGAATGTTGTTGGTCAGAACCCGGGGGGCCCAGGCCTAAAGCTTCCCAAAATTTGTGATGATGGCCCTGTGTGGGATGTTCCCAATTTGCAGTGGTCAGGACCTAAGTAAAGCTATCAATGAAGGAAAACTGGTGAACCAAGTGACAGGGTCATGGGCTGCCAAGGTCATGCATGTGGGGATTGAAGACTGTAGCTTTACTGCAGACTGCTGAAAATGTTAATGCTCCATGGCTGCACACTAAGAGACTAAAAAAAGACAGAAAAACGCACATTGAGCATTTTTGTGCTGGCATTTAGTAGTGAATAGCAGGTTGTTAACTTGTTCAAGACCGCCCCTTGTACATTTAATACAGCAGGGCGGCCCAGCTGTGCGAAACATGTCCATACTTGCCAACTGTCCCGTTTTTGGCGGGACAATCCCGGCAAGTAGGACTCTGTCCCGTGTAATTTAGTCTGCCGGCAAATCAGTGTTGCCTCGGGCTGCCCGTAATATATGCTAAACCACATTGGACACAGAAAATGCCCATCATAAGGCGGGACTAATCAAAACCAATTATAGCTCTCTGTAAGCATGTGGGGGCGGTGCTGCGGTGTAGTATCGTGAGATTCAGGCTACAGTCTTGAATGAAAGTTTGTGAGCCGAGAATGCACCTTGTCTTTCCGCCCGAAGTCTGCTATTGTCCCCCTGGGTAAGGAGCTGTGTGAGGGGTTCTCTCTCCTGTGTGTCTCTATCTGTCCCTCTCCATAGTAAGGGCCAATGGCGTGCCAGCGGGGGGAGCGCTGTCAGATCCCGGCATCTCTCAGTGTGAAGGCAGCTCGGCTGCAGTACCAGCTCCTTCAGTCCACACTACTAGGGGGGGGGGGGCGGAGCCGCAGCGAGAAGAAGGTGAGGGCCCGAGTCAGTGTGTGTGCTGCTGTATAGGAGGGGGATGGGGCCGCTGCATATGGAGGAATTGATCTTTCCCTATTCCTATATGCAGCTGCCCCATCCCCCTCCTATACAACTTCTTTTGCCGGCCCCCCAGTGCTCTCCAGCCCCCCCCTCAATGCTCGTAACCCCCCACTCCAGTGCTCTTAACCTTCCCTCAGTGCCCTTAGCCCCCCCAGTGCCCCATAGCCCCCCCGCCAGTGCTCTTTAGTCCCCCCAGTGCTTTTCATCCCCCCCCCCATGGTCTCTGGTTCCCCCTGTGCTCCCTGGCTCCACCCTCTGTGATTTCTAGTTTCCCCCGTGCTCTTCATCCCCCTGGTTTTCACTGCCTGCCCCCCCCCAGTGCTACCTGTTCCCCCCTCCCCCCAGTGCTCTCCATCCCCTGCGCTCTCCAACCCCCCTTCAATGCTTTCCAACCCCCCCCCCTTAATTCTCTTCAGTCCCCCCCGTGCCCTTCAGCTCCTCCAGTGCTCTCTGCTTGCCCTGTGCTTTCCGGCCCCCCTAGTGCTCTTCCGCAGTCTCTGACCATCTCCTGTATCATGTCTTCAGTCTCTGACCATCTCTTGTATCGTGTCCTCAGTCTCTGACCATCTACTGTATCGTGTCCGCAGTCTCGCATCATCTCTTGTATCATGTCTGCAGTCTCTGACCATTTCCTGTATCATGTCTGCAGTCTCTGACCATTTCTTGTATCATGTCTGCAGTCTCTGATCATCTCTTGTATCATGTCCGCAGTCTCTGATCATCTCTTGTATCATGTCTGCAGTCTCTGACCATCTACTGTATCATGTCCTCAGTCTCTGACCATCTCTTGAATTATGTCCTCAGTCTCTGACCATCTACTGTATCATGTCCTCAGTCTCTGACCATCTACTGTATCGTGTCCTCAGTCTCTGACCATCTACTGTATTGTGTCCTCAGTCTCTGACCATCTACTGTATCGTGTCTGCAGTCTCGCATCATCTCTTGTATCATGTCCGCAGTCTCTGACCATCTCCTGTATCACGTCTGCAGTCTCTGACCATCTCCTCTATCACTTCTGCAGTCTCTGACCATCTCCTGTATCACGTCTGCAGTGTCTGACCATCTCCTGTATCACGTCTGCAGTGTCTGACCATCTCCTGCATCATGTCCGCAGCCTCTGATCATCTCTTGTATCATGTCCGCAGTCTCTGGTCATCTCTTGTATCATGTCCTCAGTCTTGCATCATCTCTTGTATCATGTCTGCAGTCTCTGACCATCTCCTGTATCATGTCTGCAGTCTCTGATCATCTCTTGTATCATGTCCGCAGTCTCGCATCATCTCTTGTATCATGTCCGCAGTCTCGCATCATCTCTTGTATCAGGTCCGCAGTCTCTGACCATCTCCTGTATCACGTCTGCAGTCTCTGACCATCTCCTGTATCAAGTCTGCAGTCTCTGTCCTTCTCTTGTATCATGTCCGCAGTCTCTGATCATCTCTTGTATCATGTCCTTTTAGGGTTGGGGTGACTGGAGGGGTCACAGGTCAGGGTTGGGGTTGGGGTGATGGGTAAGTAGTTCAGGTAAGTCATCTCTCTCATCACTGATTTTACAATGCAGAGGCCTCATGTTTTGTTTAGGATGCTGAAGTTGGCTCCTTATTCGGCCAGCTTCTTATTTGACTGCTGAAATTAGCGGCTTTCTCAAACAGCTTCTTATTCGGGTCAGATATTTATTTACTAAGCAATCATCTGCAAAGTTTGTAATTAAGTTGTGAAGTTTGGCAACAATTCTATCCCCCCTATCTGCCATGTATTTAATGGGGTAATTCTGAATAAATACCTTTTTCTCTATAAAAACCATCTTGGCTCACCCAGATGTGACTTCTTTTCATATAGTTGAGCACCCCTCTATTAGCCCACGTTCACATTGGTCTGATTTGACATGCAATGCAATGGCACCGTCTGCATCTGTGCAACGTCGCACCGATTCCCAACAGTAGTTTCTGTACTTCTTTCATTATTGAGTAGACCCTATAATCTGATGATAAATAGGCGGGGATTAATTATGCGGAGTGGGCGGAGCTTTAGGGAAGTTGGTGTTGTGGGTAATTGACAGCTGTGCTGCAAAGTGTCCCTGGAAATATTTTTTAAATGTTGGCAACTATGCATGTCCCTTCAGGGACTTCTGGATTTAAGTTTTCCTTACTACGATATTGCCGGTACACAATTGCTTCTTACAATTAGCAACACTCCCAATCATGCTACCCATAAACCCCTCCCTCCCCCCCCCCCCTTTTCTTTTTTTTGTCCCAACTGCCCTTCTTCTCCCCCTCCCTCACCTCTACCTCTTCTCTTGACCTGATCTATTATATATCCTCACCTCTTTAACAACATTCCTGCGGCTGCACTACTAAACAGAGTAAAATATTGCTAACGTTATCTCCGGTCACAGAGTTACATAGCCTTAACCAACATCTAGATAGCACTATTCCCAGTATTATGTGTAACCCTCTTTTTAACATAGTTATATAATTACATAGTTAGTGAGGTTGAAAAAAGACACCAGTCCATCCAGTTCAACCTATGATGTGTGTATGTGTTTGCTGTTAACCGTACATTGTATACCCCTGTACGTTGTGGTCTTTAAGGTGCCCATCTAATAGTTTTTTGAAACTATCAATGCTCCCTGCTGATACGACTGTTTGCGGAAGAGAATTCCACATCCTTACTGCTCTGACAGTGAAGAACCCCCTGCGTATTTTAAGGTTAAACCGCCTTTCCTCTAGTTTTAGTGAGTGGCCACGTGTCTTATTGTATTTCCTTTCTCTGAATAGGTTTTTCCATGCTAGGGTTGCCAGTACAATATTTGTACATTGATAT
The DNA here is from genome assembly GCF_965119305.1 of Pelophylax lessonae. Lineage (NCBI taxonomy): Eukaryota > Metazoa > Chordata > Amphibia > Anura > Ranidae > Pelophylax > Pelophylax lessonae. Next base: position 134,810,100 of record NC_138773.1, read on the forward strand.
CATATCCCCCCTCAATCGTCTCTTCTCCAGAGAGAATACGTTCAGTGCTTGTAGTATTTCCTCATAGCTGATGTCCTCCATTCCCCTAATTATTTTTGTTGCCCTTCTCTGGACTTTCTCCAGTTCCAGCACATCCTTCCTGAGGACCGGTGCCCATAACTGGACAGCATACTCCAGATGTGGTCGGACCAGAGTCTTGTAGAGTGGGAGTATAATCTCTTTATTTATGGAGTGAATCCCCTTTTTTATACATCCCAGTATTCTGTTGGCTTTGCTTGCAGCGGCTTGGCATTGCATGCCACTGCCAAGCCTGTTGTCTACCAGCACCCCCAGGTTCTTTTCCACTCACCCAGAGGTTCCCCCCCCTAGTGAGTAGCTTGCTTTCTGGTTTCTGGCACCCAGGTGCATTACTTTCCATTTTTCAACATTAAACCTCATCTGCCATGTAGTTGCCCACCCCATTATTTTGTTCAGGTCCGTTTGTAAGGTTTCCACATTCTGCCCAGAAGATATTGGCCTGCTTAGTTTAGTATCATCCGCAAATACTGAGATTTTACTCGATATCCCCTCCTCTAGATCATTTATGAATAAATTAAATAGGATTTGCCCCGGGACAGAACCCTGGGGGACCCCGCTTTCCACACCCGCCCAATCTGAGTACTCCCCATTAATCACCACCCTTTGCAACCTCCCCTGGAGCCAGTTCTCTATCCAGGTACTCACCTTATGGTCCATACCTACCTTCCTTAGTTTGAACAGTAAGCATTTGTGGGGAACGGTACTCCAGGTACACCACATCCACAGGCTTACCTTTATCTAGGTGGCAGCTCACTTCATCATAGAAGGTTAATAGATTGGCTTGGCAAGAACTATTTTTCATGAATCCATGCTGATTACTACTAATAATACCGTTTTCATTACTAAAGTCTTGTATGTGGTCCCTTAACATCCCCTCCAAAATCTTGCAGACTACTGATGTTAGGCTGACCGGCCTATAGTTACCCGGGATATATCTCGGCCCCTTTTTAAATATTGGTAACACGTTGGCTTTTTTCCAATCAGCTGGCACCATACCCGTCTGTAAACTATCCTTAAAGATCAAGAATAATGGTCTGGCAATCACCTGGCTGAGCTCTTTAAGAATCCTCGGGTGCAAGCCATCCGGTCCCAGTGATTTATTTATGTTAAGTTTCTCTAGTTTAGTTCTAAGTCTATCTTCTGTTAGCCATGGCGGTATTTCCTTAGGTGTGTTGTTTAGTTTGGCCTTACAAGCTGGGTTAGTGTAGCCCCACAATTCTTTTGTGAAGACTGAAGGGAAGAAATGATTTAACACTACCGCCTTTCCCCTGTCCTCTGTGGCCAAAACTCCCTTATCATCTTTTATGGGGCCAATGTGTTCTGGCCTCGCTTTCTTACTGTTTATATACTTAAAGAATTTCTTGGGGTTCTTTTTACTCTCTTCCGCTATATGTCTCTCGTGTTCTATTTTAGCCGCCCTGATTTCGTCTTTACATTTCTTATTACACTCTTTGTAATGCTTGAATGCTGCCAATGACCCCTCAGTCTTGTATTTTTTGAAGGCCTTTCCTTTAGCATTAATATGCATTTTTATGTTGGAGTTTAGCCACCCCAGTTTTGCTCTTTTAAATCTATTTCCCTTTGGAATGCACTGGTCAATCCCTTTGTTACGTTACATCAGCAGCTCAAGCTCTCCCATCTTGTTAGCCAGGCTTCTGGCATTGGTATACAAGCCTCGTAATTTTGACCGGTTACATATATCCTCATTTGATGTTTTTAGGCTGCTTTCTTGATTTTTCCCCATACCCCCCCTGGGTTTAGGAGCTCCGAACACTCTACCGCTAATGTCCCCATTTCTGCCCTCTGAATCTTGCTTTCCACTGGCTAATTCTACATTTGTACCCTCCCCCCCATCACCTAGTTTAAAAGCCCCTCTAACTTTTCGGCAAGCTTCTCACCCAGTACGGTTGCACCCTCCCCATTTAGGTGCAATCCGTCCCTACCAAAGAGCTGGTGGCCGACTGTGGCCCAGTTCTCCAGGAACCCGAAACCCTCCTTACTACACCAGCTCCTCAGCCACTATTAACTTCCCTAATCTCCCGCTGGCTCTCTGGTGTGGCTCGAGGTACAGGTAGTATTTCTGAAAATACTACCTTGGAGGTCCTAGTCCTCAACTTAGCTCCTAAGTCCCTGAAATCGTTTAGGACTCTCCATCTTCCTCTGCCTATGTCATTGGTACCCACGTGTACCATGACAGCTGGGTCTTCCCCAGCCCCACCCAGTAATCTGTCCACCCGGTCCGCGATGTGCCGAACCCAAGCGCCCGGTAAACAACAGACTGTTCGGCGCACATGGTCTTTGTGACAGATTGCACTATCTGTCCTTCTAATAATTGAGTCCCCTACCACCAGCACCTGTCTTTCCTTTCCCTTTCTCCCAGCCTCACTGGAGGAGTTCTTCCCCTGGCAGCTAGGGGCATCGCTCTGCTCCAGCAATGCTGGTCCCTGACTGGTTTCCCCAACATCACACAACAGGGCGTATCTATTGGGGTGCTCCAGCCCAGGATCAGCCTCCTTGCCTTGTCCCCTTCTACCCCTCCTAACTGTCACCCCTCTACTCTGCTCTGATGCCTGCACCTCCATTACTCCGCCCAGCTCTGAGCAGGCCCCTGCCTGCGCCTGACTGGTACGATCCCAGCTCTCCTTCGGTATGGACATTCGGCTCAGTGTTGCCAGCTGCCTCCCTAGATTCAGGACCTGAGCTTCCAGGGAAGCAACGTGCTTACATTTTGCACATTTGTATTCGCCCTTGATCGCATGATCGAGGAACGCATACATATCCCAAGATGTACACCGAGTCACATCTCCACACCCGCCGGGGCATTGTACCCACTAATCTAATCTAATGGGGATTTAGTAATTAAAGTCTGTCCTGTGTGGCTGTTTCCTAGCTTCCTAACTCTACCTTCTCACCCTCTGGTACTCGGCTACACTCACTTGACACTTAGTCACACTACATTCACAATTGCACAGCCTGGTCAGTCGCACAACACTCACAGTCGCACAACACTCACAGTCGCACAACGCCCACAGTCGCACAACGCCCACAGTCGCACAACACTCTCAGACGCACAACACTCTCAGACGCACAACACTCTCAGACGCACAGCCCGGTCAGACGCACAACACTTTCAGTCACACAACACTCTCAGACGCACAACACTCTCAGACGCACAACCCGGTCAGTCGCACAACCCGGTCAGTCGCACAACACTCACAGTCGCACAACACCCACAGTCGCACAACACTCTCAGACGCACAACACTCTCAGACGCACAACCCGGTCAGACACACAGCCCGGTCAGACGCACAACACTTTCAGTCGCACAACACTCAGTCACACAGCCCGGTCAGACGCACAACACTCTTAGTCGCACAACTCTCTCAGTTGCACAACACTCTCAGTCGCACAACACTCTCAGTCGCACAGCCCTGTCAGTCGCACAACACTCACACTCAGGCACTTGCAGTTATTCCCAGACACTCACAGGTACTCCCAGACACTCACAGGTACTTCCAGACACTCACAGCTACTCTCCCAGACGCTCAGGTACCGCTAGGCACTCCCAGATGCTCTGGTACCGCTAGGTACTCCCAGATGCTCAGGTACCGCTAGGTACTCACAGATACTCAGATACTACTCTACACCCACAGTTATAGTCAGTCAGTTACAGTCACAGTCCCAGTACAGTTACAGTACAGCAGCAGTCACAGCACAGTCACAGTACAGCTACAGTCACAGTATAGTCGCAGTTCAGTCGCAGCACAGCTACAGTCACAGTACAGTCACAGCACAGCTATAGTCACAGTCCAGTCACAGCACCGTAACAGTCAGTGACAGTTCCTTCTGACTTCCCCCCAGCGGCCAAACAGCTGATCGGTCACCTACTCACGTCCTGTTCCTCCTTCAGTCCCTTCAGTCCCTCCGGGTCCTCTGCCGCTGCCGCCGTTCAGATGGTACACCCCTACAGTCTTCGGTCACCTCGGCTCCCCCCGAGATCTCCCGCACCTGCACCGGCTCCCCCCGCAGCTCCTTCTCCTCCTCACTCTCACAGCACTCGCTGCACGCCCGCACACACACACGTTCCGGCTTCCGGCTTCTCGCAGCGCCTCCTCCTCCTTCAGTCACAGCGCCCCTCCTCCTGCCGCTCACTTCCAACGTCCACGAGACGGTAAAGGACATCCCTAGCAGACATTGTTACCTTGAGTGCTTATAGCAGGAAATTTTTTCAGAAGCTTCAAAATGCCTTAAACTACCAACCTCTATATATTGAATGTGAAGCCATACTCTCTTTGCAAAAAATCCCAATACTACCTATGCAAAATCGCCCATTCTGGTGGTAATGATTCATATCCTTTTCTCTTTTTTTTGTCAGCTATTGGATAAGAGTCTCTAAATCAAGTTCTGATGGATTGCTTAGCTATATTTATATGCTGACTCCTTCTTGTTTCCTTTGAACGGGTTGTATCCCATCCCACCACACAGGTTGATCCCATTTGGGGTGTCTGACGGATGGGATGCTGCCCATGTTATACATACTTTGATAGGTTGCTTTGTCTATGGTTCTATTATTACTATGATCCTATTACTATTTTTATGGTTTATTAATGTTGACCTCCATCGAACACTTGATTGTACATCAGGAATTGTTGTTATAATGTTTTCATAGGTCATATACTACTGTATTGGCTTTTTCTCACTGTATTGACTCCTTTTGAAAAATTCAATAAACTTTATTGAAAAAAAAAAAAAAAAAGATTGAGGGAAAAAAAATTGGCCTATTTTAAAACAAGATAAGGTTTTAGGTCCAGTGCTCCCTCCTAGACCTTGGTTTGTATATAAAAAGGCCCCAACACTAAGGGACCGACTGGCACCAGATGTGATTGACCCTCCTGTTCAATAGGAGAGTAGATTATTTTAATTACTTTCCAGTTTCTATGCCTGTGGATGTTGTGTCGCCTGCAGACATTCAAAAACTGATACAAAGACTAATTGTAAGAAACGGAAGGAATTTACAGCCTCAGCTACCAACCAAACATATAGTATCAAAGATCTGATTACAAGTTCCACCGTTGGGGTGGTCTATATGTTGGAGTGTAACTGTGGTCTGCAATATATTGGTAGAACTTCTAGGCCCTTACAAATCCGGTTGAGAGAACATGTAAATAACATCAAAAAGGGTTTAAAAACACACAACGTATCACTCCATTTTAGGATTTGCCATAATAGAGACTCCTGTGGGCTTACATTTTGGGGCATAGAGAGTGTTAAGCAGCACTGAAGAGGTGGGAACTTTGTCAGGCAGCTGAGTCGCCGTGAATCCTATTGGATTACGGGACAAAAGTTTATATCCCTAGAGGACTGAACGTGGAGTTTGACCATAATTGTTTTATTTCTGATCGTTAATATTTGGTGTAATTTATTGATTTTTTATTGATTTGTTATGATTATTTTATGTTAATGGATGGCTGTGGTGTTGTCACGATCCCTCCTTCCCATAATTTTGCCCCTCTTTTTCCCCTCCCCCCCCCCCTTTCCTTTCCTTCCAGTCCGTCCCTTCTTCCTATCTTTTTCTGTGAACAGTTTTTGCCCTAATATGGTGATTGATTTTTTTTTTTTATTGTTAATTACTATTTGTATTTTTTCCTATATTTATTTCATGTCTTTGAATCTCCTCCCGTATGTATATTTTATTATATACTTTTTCATATATTTTTATTTTTGCGGGAGGTTAAAATATGTCTAAGGTCCTTGTATTAGACTATGGAATCAGTTATATTTGATTTTTAGAGATGAGGTTGGGGTTATTACGAGATCAAACAGTATTGAATGAGCGGCTGGTCCGCCGATTACCGATTTCTTCCGTCTTAGTTGATTGAGTGCGGAGTGTCTGGTGTTGCCGTGATGATATTGCATCATTGGTGGGCGGTCCCATTCATAATCTGCAAGTTTCTAACCTCTTATATTGGGTAACGTCTCTCTCCTTCACATCCGCTGATGAAGTCCCGCCTTGGGGACATAACGCGTACGGAGGTTAGGAGGAGCTTGTGACGTCACCCGCAGCCATCCAGCACGGCAGGATTTCCTGTATCATGTTGTATATCTTGCACTGGACATAGTGCCAGCTATAGTAAGCCTCTTTTATTCTATTCACAATAAAAGCTTGTTGTTATGGTACACACTATGTGCTACTTTTTTATTCTTATATACATCTTATGCTGGTATTCCCGGTGGAACCATTGAGAAGTTAAGTTACCGTGTTTAGGAGCGTCCTTGTCAGAAGCACATCTTTATCCTCCTTCAGGAAATGCTTGACTTGCGCCGACTACTAACCCAGGGGTCTTAACTGGAGGTGAGGAGTTAGTGTGGCTGGTGGAGGATTTGCACACTTGAGCACACCTTGAATGGTTTTATGATGTCTGCATGAGCACCTCTCACCACTTTACCTGATTACTTATATATTCAAGAAATTGACTGTCTTTTAGGGAATGTCACTTTATTTAGCGCTGCACTGTTTTTATATGTAATTAAAGCAACCCTGTCCCCCTGTGCTTGCACGCAAAGGCAAGCGTAAGCATCGGTCTTGTGTGGTATGTAAACAGCAATTGCACCATGCATGTGAGCTATCACAGCAAACATCAGATCAGGGACAGTAATTCTAGCAGTAGACCTCCTCTGTTAATCTAAACTGGTAACCCGTAGAAGAGTTGCCACTTAAATGCATTCTGCTGCTTCTTTTGTTGCCACAATTTTTTGGAAAACGAAGAAAGAAAAGGAACATTTATTTTTTCTTTACGTTTTTCAATTTTTTTCACTTTGTGACGAAAAGCGAGATCTGCAAAATACTCAACATGCCTCTCAGCAAATAGCTTATGGTGTCTACTTTCCGAAAAGGGGTAATTAGGGGGGGGTTTGTGCTATCTTGGCATTTTCCCCAAACTTGTAGAAAAACATAAAGTGTTCCAAAGACTCAAAATGCCTCTCAACAAGTAGCTTGGGGTGTCTACTTTCCGAAAAGGGGTCATCGGGGGGGTTGTGCTATCTTTGCATTTAACCACTTGCCAACCGCCTGTCGCACATTTACTGCGGCAGGGCGGCTCAGCTGTGCTCAGTCACGTAGTACTACGTGACTTTGTGCACGTGGTTTCGGCGGCGCTCGTCTAAACACAGTGGGAGGCGGGCTGCGGGAGGAGCGGCGGCGATTGCCGCTGTCCTCCCATAATCGTCGTAGAAACCGAGAGAAGACCCGCCTGCTTATGTAAACAAAGCAGGCGAATCTTCTGTCAGACAGGCAGGGAGAGATCAGCAGTTTCAGCTAAGCTGAAACTGCGATCTCTCTGTGCCTGTCACAGAACCACCCCCCCACACCGTAAGCAAGCACTTTAGGCATACATTTAACCCCTTTGATCACCCCCAGTATTTGTGCTATCTTGACATTTCAAAGCTGCGTAAATTCCAGTTAATATACCAGCTTTTGCGCAAACCATAAATATACGCGTATTGGGGGGTTTTTATACCAAAAACATGTAGCTGAATATATTTTGGCCTAAATGTATGACAAAAATTTAGTTTATTGGACATTTTTTTATAACATAAAGTAGAAAATATATTTTTTTTCAAAACTTTCAGTCTTTTTTTGTTTAAATCACAAAAAAGTGATTAAATACCACCAAAAAAACGAATAGATTGGTTTGGGGCAGTCCGGGTCAGACCAAAGTCTGAGAGGACATCGGACTTCAACCTCACCCAAAAGAAATGGGATTTTCTAGGGCTGTAATATGCTCTGTAGAATTACAAATGCATGGAAGACTCCATATATAAAAAGTATAACAATTTTATTGAAGTACAAAAAACATACAAGTTAAAAATAGTGGCAAAAATTACAGATCAAACATTGGCAAAAAGAGAGCAGTAGTATAGATCACAGGTCCTACATGTTTCGCCACGGTATGACTCCTCATATAGCGGCTTCTTCAGGGACCAATTGCATGTAATCCATCACTGATTCCAAATGAGAATACAAGATACAAAGACACATATAGGGAAAATAGGGAGTTATATGCACATAAATACAAAACTGTTGGGCACAGCACATACAGTCTCCCCTGTGTATACTCATATTTGTACTCATAAACAAAGCTTACCATTCTGTCAAAAATTTGAAACATCAGCTGAAAGAGAAGAAAATGGCGTCCCAGGGCGAAGAGACACGGCCTGAATGCTAACCCGGTAGGACCAGATGGTGAAATCCAGCGTGCCCGAGGTACCCAATGGAATTGGTGGACACTGGACCGGGCCACGATCCGCAGCTAGAGTGCTTAAGACCAAGGGATAAATTGCGAAAAGAGAATTCCCCTTGTTGTGGGACTTTTAAGGCACTAATAAAAATTGTAAACAACACAGAATTTATGAAAATACCATTTATTGAAAAAAATATACATAAAGTTAAAATAAGGCAAGCTGTATACAATACATCAAATCAGCAGGCAGATATTGATATACTCCTTCTTCAGGGGTGACCTTGGGTAGTGGTCTGTGAATAGTTAATTGTACAGATAAGTCATTTTGTAATGTTACAGACATCATATCGTCTTGTCAAAAAGTTTACAAAAGAGCAAAATCATCAAACAAAATTTAAAGACAAAAAAACACACTTACATATTCTGCTGTGTTGATTAGAAATTGTGAGCCTGCCAGCATGGTGTTAAAAACAGGTAATCAGAGTGCTCAAATTATTAACCAAGAAATGCCGTTCAGAAGTTTCAAGAAGACTTCTTTTGTTGTTGATGGTCCGCAAACCAGAATCTTAGTAGTGTGTGCTTTCCAGCCGAAGGCTGGTTGGGAACAGCTGAAACCCAAAATTTGGCAATCCTTCTGAGTGAAGATTAAGATGGGGATCAGAGACTCCATATCAATAGAAGATCAACTTGCTCAAATAAATGTGTACTCCTGCAGTTGTCTCTTAAGCCCCGTACACACGTACCGATCGTCGGCCGAAAAGCTTCCGCCTGACGACCGATCTGCCGATTGTAGGCTTGTTAGTATGATGCCTCCGACAGCCGACAGCGCACATTCGGCCGAAAAGAATCTGTCATGCAAGCATTAACATTTTTGTATGCCGACACCAGAGCGGCCGATTGTTCGCCAGTCAGTACAGATTTCGGCCGACAGACCGCAGATTTTCAAGACTGGGCATGCTCAGAAAAGGAAAAACACAGGGAAAGTTAACCATTACATGACATCACTTCTGCAGTCGGCTGTAGTCGGCGGGCAAAATTCTTGTGCAGTCTTTTGCACTTTTCAACAGACACCGACAGCCCTGGACAAAAGACGGCCGATCGTTCGCCGACGATCGGTACGTGTGTACGGGGCTTTATAATAAATAAGAAGAAAATCTTTTCAAAAAAGTTTTTCAAAAAAAGGGGGGATTAAAGGACATTGGGGCAGATAAATATCTGTAATGAGGTTGTAGCAACAGAATTTAATACTGTGCTCACAAGAAAATATTGATGTGTAAGGGCATTAATTGCATAACATTAATTGTGCGACTGAGAGTGTTGTGCGTCTGACCAGGCTGTGCGACTGAGAGTGTTGTGCGACTGAGAGTGTTGTGCATCTGACCAGGCTGTGCGACTGAGAGTGTTGTACGACTGAGAGTGTTGTGCGACTGAGAGTGTTGTGTGTCTGACCGGGCTGTGCGACTGAGAGTGTTGTGCGACTGAGAGTGTTGTGCGACTGACCAGGCTGTGCGATTGTGAGTGTTGTGAACTGAGTGTCAAGTGAGTGTAGCGGAGTACCAGAGGGTGAGAAGGTAGAGTTAGGAAGCCAGGAAACAGCCACACAGGACAGACTTTAATTACTAAATCCCCATTAGATTAGATTAGTAGGTACAATGCCCGGCGGTTGTGGAGAGGCAAGCTGTATACAATACATCAAATCAGCAGGCAGATATTGATATACTCCTTCTTCAGGGGTGACCTTGGGTAGTGGTCTGTGAATAGTTAATTGTACAGATAAGTAATTTTGTAATGTTACAGACATCATATCGTCTTGTCAAAAAGTTTACAAAAGAGCAATATCATCAAACAAAATTTAAAGACAAAAAACACACTTACATATTCTGCTGTGTTGATTAGAAATTGTGAGCCTGCCAGCATGGTGTTAAAAACAGGTAATCAGAGTGCTCAAACTATTAACCAAGAAATGCCGTTCAGAAGTTTCAAGAAGACTTCTTTTGTTGTTGATGGTCCGCAAACCAGAATCTTAAGCCTCGTACACACGCACCGATTGTTGGCCGTAAATTTTCGGCCAACGTCCGATCGGCCGATTGTCGGCTTGTTAGTATGATGCTTCCGACAACTGACTGCGACTTTTCGGCCGAACAAAATCTGGTGTGCATGCTATAAAATTTTTGTTGGCCATCAACAGAACGGCCGATTGTTTGTCAGTCAGTACAGATTTCGGCAGACAAAAATCAGATGAGCAAGACTGGGCATGCTCAGAGAAGAAAAAACACACGGAAAGTAAACCATCACATGACATCACTTCTGAAGTTGGTTGTTGTTGGCCGAAAAAATTTGTGTGCAGTCTAGAGCACATTTCAACCAACACAACAACACTGGACAAAAGTCGGCCGATCGGTCGGCCAACAATCGGTGCGTGTGTACGAGGCTTTAGTAGTGTGTGCTTTCCAGCCGAAGGCTGGTTGGGAACAGCTGAAACCCAAAATTTGGCAATCCTGCTGAGTGAAGATTAAGAAGGGGATCAGAGACTCCTATCAATAGAAGATCAACTTGCTCAAATAAATGTGTACTGCTGCAGTTGTCTCTTATAATAAATAAGAAGAAAATCTTTTCAAAAAGGTTTTTAAAAAAAAGGGGGGATTAAAGGACATTGGGGCAGATAAATATCTGTATTGAGGTTGTAGCAACAGAATTTAATACTGTGCTCACAAGAAAATATTGATGTGTAAGGGCATTAATTGCATAACATTAATTGTGCAACTGAGAGTGTTGTGCGTCTGACCGGGCTGTGGGACTGAGAGTGTTGTGCGACAGAGTGTCGTGCGTCTTACCGGGCTGTGCGACTGAGAGTGTTGTGCAACTGAGAGTGTTGTGCGTCTGACCAGGCTGTGCGTCTGACCAGGCTGTGCGACTGAGAGTGTTGTGCGACTGAGAGTGTTGTGCAACTGAGAGTGTCGTGCGTCTGACCAGGCTGTGCGACTGAGAGTGTTTTGCGACTGAGAGTGTTGTGCGACTGAGAGTGTTGTGCGTCTGACCGGGCTGTGCGACGGAGGGTGTTGTGCGTCTGAGAGTGTTGTGCAACTGAGAGTGTTGTGCGACTGAGAGTGTTGTGCGACTGAGTGTAGCGGAGTACCAGAGGGTGAGAAGGTAGAGTTAGGAAGCCAGGAAACAGCCACACAGGACAGACTTTAATTACCAAATCCCCATTAGATTACATTAGTAGGTACAATGCCCGGCGGGTGTGGAGATGCGACTCGGTGTACATCTTGTTATATGAATGCGTTCTTCGATCATGCGATCGAGGGCGAATACAAATGCGCAAAATGTAAGCACATTGCTTCCCTGGAAGCTCAGGTCCTGAATCTAGGGAGGCAGCTGGCAACACTGAGCCAAATGCCCATACCGAATGAGAGCCAGGATCGTACCAGTCAGGCGCAGGCAGGAGCCTGCACAGAGGTGGGCAGAGTATTGGAGGTGCAGGCATCAGAGCAGAGTAGAGGGGTGACAGGAGGGGTAGAAGGGGACAAGGCAAGGAGGCTGGTCCCGGGCTGGAGCACCCCAATAGATACGCCCCGTTGCGTGATGTTGGGGAAACCAGTCAGGGACCAGCATTGCTGGAGCAGAGCGACACCCCTAGCTGCCAGGGGAAGAACTCCTCCAGTGAGGCCGGGAGAAAGGGAAAGGAAAGACAGGTGCTGGTGGTAGGGGACTCAATTATTAGAAGGACAGACAGTGCAATCTGCCACAAATCTTCCGGGGCTTAAGTGGTTAACAAGTGGCTGAGGAGCTGGTGTAGTAAGGAGGGTTTCGGATTCCTGGAGAACTGGGCCGACTTCTCAGTCGGCCACCGGCTCTTTGGTAGGGACGGATTGCACCTAAATGGGGAGGGTGCAACCGTACTGGGTGAGAAGATGGCCAAAAAGTTAGAGGGGCTTTTAAACTAGGTGATGGGGGGGAGGGTACAGATGTAGAATTAGCCAGTGGAAAGCAAGATTCAGAGGGCAAAAATTAGGACATTAGCGGTAGGGTGTTCGGAGCTCCTAAACCCAGGGGGGGTATGGGGAAAAATCAAGAAAGCAGCCTAAAAACATCAAATGAGGATATATGTAACCGGTCAAAATTACGAGGCTTGTATACCAATGCCAGAAGCCTGGCTAACAAGATGGGAGAGCTTGAGCTGCTGAAGTTTGAGGAGGACTTAGATTTTGTGGGGATAACTGAGACTTGGTTTGACAGCTCTCATGACTGGATGGCGACCATTCAGGGGTATTCCCTTTATCGCAGAGATAGAGAAGGTAAAAGAAGGGGAAGGGGTATGTCTGTATATTAAGAACAGTATACAGGTAAATATGAGGGATGATATTAATAATGGAGCTATGGACGAGGCAGAATCCCTATGGGTGATTCAAAGGGAAGGCACTGTGGGGAAGGTAATATTGGGCGTATGCTATAGGCCCCCCAACCAGAGGGAGGAGGGGGAGGCGGAACTCCTTTTACAGATAGGATTGGCAGCAAGGATGGGAAATCTCATTATAATGGGGAACTTTAATTATCCAAATATAGACTGGGCAGAAGGAACCGCGCATTCAGCCAAGACTCGGCAGTTCCTAAATGTTTTGCAGGAAAATTTCATGGGTCAGATGGTGAATGCACCGACAAGAAACAATGCAGTACTTGACCTACTCATTACCAACAATACAGACCTGCTCACGGATATAGAAATACGGGACAACTTAGGAAACAGTGACCATAGGTCAATTAGTTTCAGTATTAATTATAGTAATAGTAAACACAAGGGCAATATAAGGACACTGAATTTCAAAAGAGCCAATTTCCCAAAATTGTGCTCTCTGCTAGAAAATATCAAATGGAATAGAACCCTGGGAACAAAGAACACGGAGGAAAAATGGGAGTGCTTCAAAAGCATACTTAACAAAGGGATTGACCAGTGCATTCCAAAGGGAAATAAATTTAAAAGAGCAAGACTAAACCCTGTGTGGCTAAACTCCAACATAAAAATGCATAGTAATGCTAAAGGAAAGGCCTTAAAAAAATACAAGACTGAGGGGTCATTGGCAGCATTCAAGCATTACAAAGAGTGTAATAAGAAATCAGGGCAGCTAAAATAGAACACGAGAGACATATAGCGGAAGAGAGTAATAAGAACCCCAAGAAATTCTTAGGGTATATAAACAGTAAGAAAGCGAGGCCAGAACACATTGGCCCCATAAAAGACGATAAGGGAGTTTTGGCCACAGAGGACAGGGAAAAGGCGGTAGTGTTAAATAATTTCTTCTCTTTAGTCTTCACAAAAGAATTGGGGGGCTACACTAACCCAGTTTGTAAGGCCAAACTAAACAACACACCTCAGGAAATACCACCGTGGCTAACAGAAGATAGACTTAGAACTAAACTTGAGAAACTTAACATAAATAAATCACCGGGACCGGATGGCTTGCACCCAAGGGTTCTTAAAGAGCTCAGCCAGGTGATTGCCAGACCAATATTCTTGATCTTAAAGGATAGTTTACAGACGGGTATGGTGCCAGCTGATTGGAAAAAACCAACGTGGTACCAATATTTAAAAAGGGGCCGCAATATATCCCGGGTAACTATAGGCCGTTCAGCCTAACATCAGTAGTCTGCAAGATTTTGGAGGGGATGTTAAGGGACCACATACAAGACTTTAGTAATGAAAACGGTATTATTAGTAGTAATCAGCATGGATTCATGAAAAATCTTTCTTGCCAAACCAATCTATTGACCTTCAATGATGAAGTGAGCTGCCACCTAGATAAAGGTAAGCGTGGTGTACCTGGACTTCGCAAAGGCCTTTGACACTGTTCCCCACAACTGTTCAAACTAAGGAAGGTAGGTATGGACCATAAGGTGAGTACCTGGATAGAGAACTGGCTCCAGGGGAGGTTGCAAAGGGTGGTGATTAATCGGGAGTACTCAGATTGGGCGGGTGTGGCAAGCGGGGTCCCCCAGGGTTCTGTCCTGGGGTCAATCCTGTTTAATTTATTCATAAATGTTCTAGAGGAGGGGATATCGAGTAAAATCTCAGTATTTGCGGATGATACTAAACTAAGCAGGCCAATATCTTCTGGGCAGGATGTGGAAACCTTACAAGCGGACCTGAACAAAATTATGGGGTGGGCAACTACATGGCAGATGAGGTTTAATGTTGAAAAATGTAAAGTAATGCACCTGGGTGCCAGAAACCAGAAAGCAAGCTACTCACTAGGGGGGGAACCTCTGGGTGAGTCTAGGATGGAAAAGGACCTGGGGGTACTGGTAGACAACAGGCTTGGCAGTGGCATGCAATGCCAAGCCGCTGCAAGCAAAGCCAACAGAATACTGGGATGTATAAAAAAGGGGATTCACTCCAGAAATAAAGAGATTATTCTCCCACTCTACAAGACTCTGGTCCGGCCACATCTGGAGTATGCTGTTCAGTTCTGGGCACCGGTCCTCAGGAAGGATGTGCTGAAACTGGAGAAAGTCCAGAGAAGGGCAACAAAAATAATTAGGGGAATGGAGGACATCAGCTATGAGGAAATACTACAAGCACTGAACGTATTCTCTCTGGAGAAGAGACGATTGAGGGGGGATATGATATCAATGTACAAATATTGTACTGGCAACCCTAGCATATGGAAAAACCTATTCAGAGAAAGGAAATGCAATAAGACACGTGGCCACTCACTAAAACTAGAGGAAAGGCGGTTTAACCTTAAAATACGCAGGGGGTTCTTCACTCTGTGAGAGCAGTAAGGATGTGGAATTCTCTTCCACAAACAGTCGTATCAGCAGGGAGCATTGATAGTTTCAAAAAACTATTAGATGGGCACCTTAAAGACCACAACATACAGGGGTATACAATGTATGGTTAACAGCAAACACACACACACATCATAGGTTGAACTGGATGGACTGATGTCTTTTTTCAACCTCACTAACTATGTAACACGCCAGAGTTGGTATTTCCCAATAATATTATGGGATAGACAACTCTCTAAGGCTAAGATGCGTAGAGTTAATCAATATATCTATATGTTTTTATGTTGCTGTTGACCCATTAAATAAAAACGGGCATTGTTTGAATTGCTGATCCCATTGTGTGTATAGTGCAGTAGATATAGTTTAGAAAGTAATTACCTTGTAGATGTTTAATGACGCCAAAATCATAGGATAGGAGAAGCGCCATATTCCTGGCAGATGAGCAGTATAGATCATGGCCAGTAAGTTGGTGTTTATATTACCTGGGTAATTCGTTTTGCATAGTTGTCAAATGGTTGATCCTCATCAGCTGGTCGCCATTAGTGTTTCCTGGTGTGAAGGGGCCGGTCGCGGCCCCTACCGCGCATGCGCATGGGCATGACGCGGCGGAGATGCGACCGGCTCCTGCGCTCCACCGACACAGAATGATTCCGTCAGCGTGGAACGCAGGCGGAAGTGAGAGCGAGTGTGCGCATTAGATCTATGGAGATCTAGATAGTTAGGCAGCTTCTCGATCAGCGGATCCCCACTAGATGGTGTCCGCTTACCGTGCCGGGCATGTCCCCAAGCATCACTTTCATAAGAAAAGGAAGCATTTCTGTATAAAGATGACCTGCTTGATGTACCTAAATTGGTAAAGATTTTATTTGATGACAGAGCCAACGCAAGTACAAAGCATAGCGTTGATATCCTGAGATCGGAAAGGCATGATCTCTCATGAGTTAACCAAACTCAGTTTGTGATTGATGTAACATAAAATACTTTTTTCAGCGTTTTATCTTGGTAAACAGATAAGAGCAGACTAAAAACTTGTGTTAAGACAGTGCAAGAATAAGAGAAAAAGAAAGTCAATGGATAATATACTGTACATATACATTCCATTGGCAACCATCGATATATATATAACAATATGCAAATATATTACAATAACATGCAAAGAGGTTTTACATTGTATATATAACAAGAAAATTATTTTAAACATTCTTCATAATGAATAAAAATAATAAAAGGAAAAATTGGAAGAAAGAAATTGTTTAGATTTGTTTTTATTTTTCCATGCCTCCTGATGTAAATCCCTCCAGGAAGGGCTTGAATGATATAATTTCATTTAACCCTGGGGGCTCAGTGGCCCTTAAGGAATAAATCCAACGTAGTTCCATTTGTAAAAGGACTTTATTCCAGTCCCCACCTGTGGGACTGGGATGGAATCTATCCAGGATGAGGAATTAGATTTTTGGGAATCTCCCGGCACGAACCAGGCTAGTATGGCGACCCAGGGGTAAATCAGGGTGGCATGATTTCATACTTTTAATATGACTGTACGCACGTTTTGAAAATTCCAGTTTAGTCTTACCGACGTAGAAACTGCCGCACTCACAGAGGAATAAATAGATCACTCCGTGAGTGCGGCAGTTGGCGAAATTTTTTGGTGTAAAAGCGTGTCCATTAGGTAGTGTGGGATTTTTTGTGGTGAGCATAAAACCGCAGTAGTTGCAGCTCCCACACATATAAGTCACTTAGTATTTGCATGGATCTTTGTTTTTCTGTATTTTAAATTCACTTTGTACCAATTTGTCTTTTAATGCTGGTACTTTTTTGTAAGTGAAGTGGGGACGTTCGGGGACATATTTTCCCAGAGTGGGATCCAAGGTTAGCATGTGCCAGTACTTGGAAACAATTTTTCTGATATCTGGATGTTGTTCAGAATATCTAGTGATTATTTTGATCACCTTGCTTGGGAGCTTGAGAGGATAATAATTTCACTCTATCGCTCATGATAGCTCTGTCCCTTAGGTCATTTGCAGCCCTTTGAAAACTCTCCATGTCGGTGCAATTGCGTCTGACTCGCAGGTATTGGCCAAAAAGACAAATTGGTACAAAGTGAATTTAAAATACAGAAAAACAAAGATCCATGCAAATACAAAGGGACTTATATGTGTGGGAGCTGCAACTACTGCGGTTTTATGCTCACCACAAAAAATCCCACACTACCTAATGGACACATTTTTACACCAAAACATTTCGCCAAATGCCACACTCACGGAGTGATCTATTTACTCCTCTGTGAGTGCGGCTGTTTCTACGTTGGTAAGACTAAACTGGAATTTTCAAAATGTGCGTAAAGACATATTAAAAGTATGAAATCATGCGACCCTGTTTTACCCCTGGGTCGCCATACTAGCCTGGTTCATGCCGGGAAATTCCCAAAAATCAAATTCCTCATCCTGGATAGATTCCATCCCAGTCCCAGAGGTGGGGACTGGAATAAAGTCCTTTTACAAATGGAACTACGTTGGATTAATCCCTTAAGGGCCACTGAGCCCCCAGGGTTAAATGAAATTATATCATTCAAGCCCTTCCTGGAGGGATTCACATCAGGAGGCATGGAAAAATAAAAACAAATCTAAACAATTTCTTTCTTCCAATTTTTCCTTTTTTCCTTTTATTATTTTTATTCATTATGAAGAATCTTTAAAATAATTTTCTTGTTATATATACAATTGTGACAGGAAGTCAGGAAAATCTATGGGTGTTGTCACTGACGGGAGATATATTTCTGCTTGGTTTAGACAATTCACTAATTGCTATCAGGTGTCGGCTGCAGAGGTAGGCAGGAAGGTGTACGGAAGTTGAGAACACTTTCAGCTGTTCAGAATGAGGCAATTAAGATCTCTATAACTTGTCCAAAGGGAGTCTATTGATTGCTGTCTCCTGAGGCTGTGTAAGCTGGGGAGAGCAGTCAGATGAGAGACTTCTAAAGGTGAGGTGTTGAATTTTTTTCTGTGTAAAGAAAACACAAATGGACATTTGAGTGTCTGCTGTAGAACCAGCAGGGTCTGCCCAAAGAGTAGGTTGGGAAGACTCCTTAGATAGGTTCCGGTGTGTGAGAAGGTAGACGCCCACAGTGGCCAGGATTTATTTTGTGTTTTGTTTTATTTTGATGTTTTTGCTGCATGCACTGTTTTGAAGAAATTGGACGAATAAACCATAAACTGTTGTTTTCAACCACTCCTCGGCTATCTCCCTGTCTGACGAACCCCCCCAAAAGGGGTTATCCACACCCGCTACCGAGCTAATCCCTCACATATGGTGGAGGATGCGGGCAGTTAAAGTAAACCCAAAAAAAAATGGAGGAAATACTGAAACAACTGATTATATCGAATGCAGCCCAACAGCAGGCAAATGCAGCTCAACAGCAGGCAAATGCGGATTTTCAGCGGAGCTTTGCAGCTCAACAACAAGCTCACCGAGAGGCCATTGAAGGCGTGGAACAGAGACACCAGCAGCAAATGGAGGCCATTGTGAAACAGCTTCAGAGACAGCAGACCGAGGTTGGGAGTCAGGCCAGTAACATACCGACTTTTCGGGTAAACCACTTATTGCCAAAGATGACTACAGATGAGGACCCTGAGATGTTTCTGACCACGTTTGAAAGAACAGCGGAGAAAGAGAGTTGGCCTAAAGAACAGTGGGCTGGACTAGTGGCCCCCCTATTAGCTGGAGAAGCCCAAAAGGCATATTTTGACTTGGAACTTGCAGATGCAAAAAACTATGATCGATTAAAAGTGGAAATATTGGCACGTTTTGGGGTAACCTTGGATGTCCGTGCTCAGCGGGTCCACAATTGGAGTTATCAGCTGAAGAAACCACCCCGGTCGCAGATGTATGACCTCATCCATTTGGCTAAGAAATGGCTGCAGCCAGAAATTCTGTCCGGACCAGAAATTTTGGAGCGAGTAGTCATGGACAAATTTCTTAGGTCTCTTCCTAACACCCTGCAGAAATGGGTAAGCCATGGTGGTCCGGAAACCGCAGACAAATTAGTAGACCTGGTCGAAAGGTACCTAACAACTGAGAATTTGACCTCTTTTTCCAGAGATGCACAGACTTTTCACCCCAAGACCAGACCCTCCCCACCTATAAGTAAGACTGCGTCAGGGGATGGGGGTGGAGAGAGGATCCAAAGAGCAACTCGAGGTGTTAGTAGGACTACTACTAATGTTTGGCGAGAGCGACCTGGAAGACCCATCCCACAGGAGAGGACTGGAAGGTTGATTTGTTACCGTTGCCGGGAAGAGGGACATGTAGCAGCAGTTTGCCCAGCGGTTTGCCCAGTGGATGATGAACCCATGCATTGTGACTTTCTGACAGAGAGACGACAGTCCTTTTTTGCAACCACATACACTGCAGTAAAGGGGAATGAGAAACCTTTATATAGAATGTGTTTAGATGGTAAAGATGTTGTGGTATTGTTGGATTCAGGTAGCCTGGTTACCTTAGTGAGAAGTGATCTAGTGGTGAAAAAAAACGTACATCCTAGGAAAATGGCGGTAGTTTGTGTACATGGGGACACTCGAGAATATCCGGTGACTACAGTTTCCTTTGAAACCTCCCTCGGTAACTTGTGTCACCAAGTGGGTTTAGTTCCCAAACTGCCACATGACGCCATTGTGGGAAGGGATTTCCCAAAATTCTGGGAACTCTGGGATTGCCCAGATTCCCCAGTAGGTGGTTCTTCTGAGCCTGAACCATCTACTCCAGAATCCTCTAACTGTGAGGATTATCCTGAGTTTCCGTGCTCAGTCTTAGCCGGGGAAACACCAGTCCCTAGGGAGGAGCCTGCTACCTCAGAAGAGGAACAGCGGCCGTTAGGGTTGGATGACCTTAAAGTGCACCGAGAAAATTTTATCACTGAGCAATTGAGGGACCCCACATTGCTAAGAGCCCGGGAGAATGTAGTGAAGATAGATGGGGAGCTAGTTAACCCTGACGAGAGGATTGCCCTCCCTTACTTCATTATTGAGAGGGACCTCTTATATCGAGTGTCACAGAGGATAGAGGACACTGTTGAGCAACTGGTAGTGCCTAAACCGTACCGCAAGATGGTTTTGGAACTGGCCCATGGGCACATTCTTGGGGGACATTTGGGAGCAGAAAAAACCCGGGAGAGAATCACCCAGAGGTTTTATTGGCCTGGGATCACTAAGGAAGTGGAATTGTACTGCTCTTCCTGTCCAGTGTGTCAGATTAATGCACCCATGCCCCATTTCCGTAGTCCTTTGGTACCCCTGCCCATTATCGAGGTTCCTTTTGAGAGGATCGCCATGGATTTGGTTGGGCCCTTACTGAAGTCCACAAGAGGGCACCAGCACATCTTGGTGATAATGGATTATGCCACCCGTTACCCAGAAGCGATTCCTCTCCGAAATACCTCTGCTAAAACCATAGCCAAGGAGTTATTTCAAGTTGTCACCCGGGTGGGTCTACCTAAGGAAATCCTAACTGACCAGGGCACCCCGTTTATGTCCAGGGTGACAAGAGAACTTTGTAAACTCCTGAAAGTGACCCAGTTACGTACCTCAGTATATCACCCTCAAACAGATGGGTTAGTGGAGAGGTTTAATAAAACGTTAAAACAAATGTTGAGGAAGGTGGTGGATAAAGACGGAAAGAATTGGGATTATCTGCTCCCTTATCTGATGTTTGCCATAAGAGAGGTTCCCCAATCATCCACAGGGTTCTCTCCGTTTGAGTTGCTGTATGGGAGGCACCCCCGGGGCCTACTTGACATTGCCAGGGAAACATGGGAGAGTGAGAGTTCCCCTCATCGAAGTGTGATTGAGCATGTTGCCCAAATGCAAGATAGAATTGCCCAAGTGATGCCGATTGTGAAGGCACATTTAGCCCAAGCCCAGTTGGCTCAACAAAGGATTTACAATCGTGGGGCCCAGGTCCGTTCTTTTGCACCTGGTGATAGGGTGTTGGTGTTGGTCCCCACGGTCGAAAGTAAATTCCTAGCCAAATGGCAGGGGCCCTATGAAGTATTGGAGAAAATAGGGATGGTGAATTATAAAATTAGCCAACCAGGAAGACGAAAACCTGAGCAGCTCTATCACGTGAACTTGTTAAAACCATGGAAGGATAGAGAGTCCTTGGTCGCTGAGACTACCCGAGTTTCTGCTCCAGTTCACCTGGCTGTCCCTGAAGTTGGGATAGCAGAGACTCTGTCCAAACTTCAGAAACAGGAGGTTAAAGAATTTGTGCTCCGTAATAGGGAGAAGTTTTCAGACCTGCCAGGTTGGGTCTCGGGAGTTAAACATGACATTATCACCACCCCAGGGGATAAGGTCAAGTTAAAGCCTTATAGAATTCCAGAAGCCCGGCGAGATGCCATTCGCCAGGAAGTAAAAAAAATGCTTGAGTTGGGGGTGATAGAAGAGTCAAATAGTGATTGGTCCAGTCCCATTGTCTTAGTGCCCAAACCAGATGGAAGTTGGCGGTTTTGTAATGATTTTCGCCGCCTGAATAAAATCACTAAGTTTGACACCTATCCTATGCCCCGCATAGATGAACTAATTGATCGCCTAGGCACTGCCCGGTACATGACCACGTTAGACCTTACCAAGGGTTATTGGCAAATTCCTCTCTCGGGGTCGGCCAGGGAAAAAACAGCATTTGTAACTCCAGACGGATCTTTCCAATATCGGAGGATGCCTTTTGGGTTACAGAATGCTCCTGCCACATTCCAACGCACCATGGATAAGACCCTTCGGCCTCATCTAGCCTATGCTGCTGCATACCTCGATGACGTGGTCATTCACAGTGAGGATTGGGACTCACACTTACCAAAAGTTCAGGCTGTGTTGGATTCCATCTGGAAAGCTGGGTTTACAGCCAATCCAAAAAAATGTACCATTGGGCTAGAAGAGGCGAAGTATCTGGGGTATACCATTGGTAGAGGTCTAATCAAGCCCCAAATAAACAAAGTTGAAGCTATTAAGGATTGGCCACGTCCCACCAGCAAGAAACAGGTTCGTGCATTTTTGGGGATTGCAGGTTATTATCGCCGTTTTATTCCCCATTTTGCCTCACAGGCTGCTTCCCTGACCAATCTGACCAAAGGGAAGGAGTCTGTCATGATCAAATGGACTCCCGAGGCAGAAACAGCTTTTCAGGCTTTAAAACAGGCCTTATGTAGCCAGCCAGTTTTAAAGTCGCCTGATTTTTCACGAGACTTTGTGGTCCAGACAGATGCATCAAATGTGGGTTTAGGAGCTGTACTGTCCCAGATTATCAATGGGGAAGAACACCCTGTTATGTACCTCAGCCGAAAGTTGAAGGCCCATGAAGAGAATTATGCCACCATTGAGAAAGAGTGTTTGGCGGTGAAATGGGCCTTGGATTCTCTCCGATACTACCTCCTGGGTAGACAGTTTGAACTGGTGACGGATCACGCCCCATTGAAGTGGATGGCACAGAACAAGGAGACCAATAGGAGAATAAATAGGTGGTTTCTGGCCCTTCAGGAATTTAGTTTTGTGGTAACGCATCGCCCCGGTGTTCAAATGGGGAATGCAGATGGTTTGTCCCGTGCACATGCGTGCCTGTCAACCTGTGTCCCAACCCTAGGGTTGAAACAAGAGGGGGGGGTATGTGACAGGAAGTCAGGAAAATCTATGGGTGTTGTCACTGACGGGAGATATATTTCTGCTTGGTTTAGACAATTCACTAATTGCTATCAGGTGTCGGCTGCAGAGGTAGGCAGGAAGGTGTACGGAAGTTGAGAACACTTTCAGCTGTTCAGAATGAGGCAATTAAGATCTCTATAACTTGTCCAAAGGGAGTCTATTGATTGCTGTCTCCTGAGGCTGTGTAAGCTGGGGAGAGCAGTCAGATGAGAGACTTCTAAAGGTGAGGTGTTGAATTTTTTTCTGTGTAAAGAAAACACAAATGGACATTTGAGTGTCTGCTGTAGAACCAGCAGGGTCTGCCCAAAGAGTAGGTTGGGAAGACTCCTTAGATAGGTTCCGGTGTGTGAGAAGGTAGACGCCCACAGTGGCCAGGATTTATTTTGTGTTTTGTTTTATTTTGATGTTTTTGCTGCATGCACTGTTTTGAAGAAATTGGACGAATAAACCATAAACTGTTGTTTTCAACCACTCCTCGGCTATCTCCCTGTCTGACGAACCCCCCCAAAAGGGGTTATCCACACCCGCTACCGAGCTAATCCCTCACAACAATGTATACCTCTTTGCATGTTATTGTAATATATTTGCATATTGTTATATATATCGATGGTTGCCAATGGAATGTATATGTACAGTACATTATCCATTGACTTTCTTTTTCTCTTATTCTTGCACTGTCTTAACACAGGTTTTTAGTCTGCTCTTATCTGTTTACCAAGATAAAACGCTGAAAAAAGTCTTTTTATGTTACATCAATCACAAATTGAGTTTGGTTAACTCATGAGAGATCATGCCTTACCGATCTCAGGATATCAACGCTATGCTTTGTACTTGCGTTGGCTCTGTCATCAAATAAAATCTTTACCAATTTAGGTACATCAAGCAGGTCATCTTTATACAAAAATGCTTCCTTTTCTTATGAAAGTGATGCTTGGGGACATGCCCGGCATGGTAAGCGGACGCCATCTAGTGGTAATCCGCTGATCGAGAAGCTGCCTAACTATCTAGATCTCCACAGATCTAATGCGCACACTCGTTCTCACTTCTGCCTGCGTTCCACGCAGATGGAATCATTCCGCGTGGGTGGAGCGCATGAGCCGGTCGCATCTCCGCCGCGTCATGCCCATGCGCATGCGCGGCAGGGGCTGCTACCGGCCCCTTCACACCAGGAAACCCTTATGGCGACCAGCTGATGAGGATCAACCATTTGACAACTATGCACAACTACTTACCCAGGTAATATAAACTCCAACTTCCTGGCCATGAGCTGCACTGCTCATCTGCCAGGAATACGGCGCTTCTCCTATCCTATGATTTTGGCGTCATTAAATATCTACAAGGTAATTACTTTCTGAACTATATCTACTGCACTATAGAACACAATGGGATCAGCAATTCAAACAATGCCATTTTTATTTAATGGGTCAACAGCAACATACAAACATGTAGATATATTGATTAACTCTACGCATCTTAGCCTTAGAGAGTTGTCTATCCCATAATATTATTGGGAAATACCAACCCTGGCGTGTTATGCAATTAATGCCCTTACACATCAATATTTTCTTGTGAGCACAGTATTAAATTCTGTTGCTACAACCTCAATACAGATATTTATCTACCCCAATGTCCTTTAATCCCCCCCCCCCTTTTTTTTAAACTTTTTTGAAAGGATTTTCTTCTTATTTATTATAAGAGACAACTGCAGGAGTACACATTTATTTGAGCAAGTTGATCTTCTATTGATATTGAGTCTCTGATCCCCTTCTTAATCTTCACTCAGCAGGATTGCCAAATTTTGGGTTTCAGCTGTTCCCAACCAGCCTTCGGCTGGAAAGCACACACTACTAAGATTCTGGTTTGCGGACCATCAACAACAAAAGAAGTATTCTTGAAACTTCTGAATGGCATTTCTTGGTTAATAGTTTGAGCACTCTGATTACCTGTTTTTAACACTATGCTGGCAGGCTCACAATTTCTAATCAACACAGCAGAATATGTAAGTGTGTTTTTTTGTCTTTAAATTTTATTTGATGATATTGCTCTTTTGTAAACTTTTTGACAAGACGATATGATTACAAAATGACTTATCTGTACAATTAACTATTCACAGACCACTACCCAAGGTCACCCCTGAAGAAGGAGTAATATTTGTCCCTCCGAAATGCGTTGGGTTCACACCCTGGGGTCCTGTGGTCAATATCTGCCTGCTGATTTGATGTATTGTATACACATACAGCTTGCCTTATTTTAACTTTATGTATATTTTTTTCAATAAATGGTATTTTCATAAATTCTGTGTTGTTTACACTAAGTACAATTTTAATTAGTGCCTTAAAAGTCCCACAACAAGGGGAATTCTCTTTTCGCAATTTATACTCGGGATGTGGCACCTTTAGGAGCTGTCCAACAGGAGCACATTTTGTGCATCTATATATATAGGTAGTAAATACCATTCCCCGTTATAGCTCATGTTGGACTCTCCTATTTAGTTTAATGAATTTTTGTCATGTTGATGACAACTTATTTTGTCTTTCTTTGACATAACTTTGTGTATATGTGATTTTACAAGACTAATGTTACTACAGTGTTAAGTGAGAGATTTGCCATCTTCAATCCTATACCCTTCCCCCTATCCCCCTTGCTTTCTTTTCTCTTTTTTTTTTTTTGTTTAAAACAATTCAATTCCAATTATGGCTAATTATTCAGGTGACGATTGGGAGTCATTAATGTCTAAATATCTCAAGGACTTTGGGCAAAAGGAATATACGGATGCAGACTTGTCTGCACTGTTCTTCCAATTGTCCAGGGTTCTTGAGAAAAAATCTGCACATTTCTGGCATGTAAAATAATTTCAAGATTATCTGAAAAACAAGATCAACCACTTTGGCCTCAGAATTCAGGTCTTTCCTCTATTGGAGGACCTGAGCCCTGAGTTTAAAACCAACTGGGAAAAAGCTCTCAATGACTGTTCAGCTACTCTAATCACACTCCTCATTGGTGAATATACCATTCGGACATCTAAATTGGACATTGAAATTGGTACAATATGTGATAAAATTCAAAAATATAAAACACACACAGACTCTTTCAAGAGAAAGAAAGGAAATTGAAAGAACACCTTGAAATTTACAACCGAAACATTTTGATCAAAAAACAAAAAAAGTTGAATGCCTTCCAACAAGGTAAGGCATATAAGTGGAACACAAATAAACCAATTAACAACCCTCTACCCAATAGGGAGTACCACACAAATACATCTCACCCCCCCTCCAAGAACATATCCAATTTTTCACAAAACCCCAATAAATTTAAAACAACGGAAAGAACTAAATGTACCTATCAAGGCGACCCAATATCTGGGCAATCAATAAAAAAATCAAATATCCAGCAAGATTCTGGAACAAATCTCTCTCTATTCAAACCACTCACTCCTCATATAGAACACACCAATGGCTCTTTTCCTACGGCCACAAATTCCCCCACTAATGCACTTACATCCAAACCCAGTCATTTGCCACCGTCCCTACTATCCACTATTAATTTACAAGACTCTACTTTTTTAGAACTAATTCACCAGAGAGCCCCAAACTTCACTCCGACCACTTAACTATGATTTCTAATTTCACATATTCGGATTTGTCACCCACCTCCCTCACCACTAATACATCAGAATCAGACTTATCAATCATTAACCTTTCAGATTACAAATTATCTATGGACGACGTTGAAGTTCTTGCTAAAGGTCTCAGCTTTTGTCCAAGCACTAAATTGCATAAATTTGATTTTATTAAAGATTTGCACTTGTTCGCCCAAAAATTAAATTTTAAAGCTATTTTTGACAAAGAGAGTCTCACGGATACATCTAAGATCAAAAAGATCCTATCCTTGACACTCTCATATCGTTACTTGAAGAAAATGACGACCTAATCGATCGTATAGATTTACCATCACTATTAGCAGGGATCGATACAAATCAATCAACCCTCACAGTTCAGACATCAACATTAAAGAAAAAATCTGACAAATACCCAAAAACCCTAAACGCCAACATTGCCGCCTTTGTAAAATTGGTTTCCAAGGAGGTTGAGAAAATCAATACTCGACCATTTTCAAAACCAAATATTACATTCAACCAAAGACAAGCCATCAACAAATTATCAGAAAACCAATCTATCACAATCAAACAAGCAGACAAAGGCGGCAATGCTGTCATTATGAACAACACTCAATATGTAGCAATGTGCCATAAAATTCTCAAAAACCATAACTGGTACAGGAAAATCACAGCTGATATTGTTGTAAAGTACTAACAAGAATTTTACCAATTAATAGACACAGCATATCTCAATGGTACCATTCCCAAGCACACCTGGGAGTTTATTCGTATAACCTTTCCAGTCACCCCAACATTCTATGCGCTCCCAAAAATCCACAAAGATGCCACAAATCCACCAGGACGGCCCATTATTTCAGGCCGAGGCTCAATCTTGGATAATGCCAGCAAGCTAGTCGACCCATATTTGAAACCCTTTGTCACCTCCTTACCTTCACATGTACGCGATACTATACATTTCTTACAAAAAATTCAAAATGTATCCATCTCTGAAGACTGTCTATTAGTCACAATAGACGTTGAAGCTCTTTACAACTCGATCCCGCATGATCGGGGAGTATCAG
Organism: Pelophylax lessonae; assembly: GCF_965119305.1. NCBI lineage: Eukaryota > Metazoa > Chordata > Amphibia > Anura > Ranidae > Pelophylax > Pelophylax lessonae. Next base: position 134,837,572 of record NC_138773.1, read on the forward strand.
CTTTAAGACATACATTAGTACAGGGCGAAAGTTTTGACGCCTATGGGGAATTTATCTTGTCCATTCTACAATACATACTGTCCCATAATGTATTTACCTTCAATGGCTCCCACTACCTCCAGGTGCAAGGCGTAGCGATGGGCACATGTTGTGCCCCATCCTACGCCAATTTGTACCTGGGGGAGTGGGAGAAGGCCTTTTTGACAGATGAGGCAGCCTCTATATACAGTCAGGCCCATAAATATTGGGACATCGACACAATTCTAGTCTTTTTGGCTCTATACACCACCACAATGGATTTGAAATGAAACAAACAAGATGTGCTTTAACTGCAGACTTTCAGCTTTAATTTGAGGGTATTTACATCCAAATCAGGTGAACGGTGTAGGAATTACAAGAGTTTGTATATGTGCCTCCCACTTTTTAAGGGACCAAAAGTAATGGGACAGATTACCAATCATAAATCAAACTTTCACTTTTTAATACTTGGTTGCAAATCCTTTGCAGTCATTTACAGCCTGAAGTCTGGAACGCAAAGACACCCCCAGACGCTGGGTTTCATCCCTGGTGATGCTCTGCCAGGCCTCTACTGCAACTGTCTTCAGTGCCTGCTTGTTCTTGGGACATTTTCCCTTCAGTTTTGTCTTCAGCAAGTGAAATGCATGCTCAATCGGATTCAGGTCAGGTGATTGACTTGGCCATTGCATAACATTCCACTTCTTTCCCTTAAAAAACTCTTTGGTTGCTTTCGCAGTATGCTTCGGGTCATTGTCCATCTGCACTGTGAAGCGCCGTCCAATGACTTCTGAAGCATTTGGCTGAATATGAGAAGATAATATTCCCTGAAACATTTCAGAATTCATCCTGCTGCTTTTGTCAGCAGTCACATCTTAAAAAAATACAAGAGAACCAGTTTCATTGGCAGCCATACATGCCCACGCCATGACACTACCACCACCATGCTTCACTGATGAGGTGGTTTGCTTTGGATCATGAGCAGTTCCTTTCCTTCTCCATACTCTTTTCTTCCCATCACTCTGGTACAAGTTGATCTTGGTCTCATCTGTCCATAGGATGTTGTTCCAGAACTGTGAAGGCTTTTTTAGATGTTGTTTGGCAAACTCTAATCTGGCCTTCCTGTTTTTGAGGCTCACCAATGGTTTACATCTTGTGGTGAACCCTCTGTATTCACTCTGGTGAAGTCTTCTCTTGATTGTTGACTTTGACACACATACACCTACCTCCTGGAGAGTGTTCTTGATCTGGCCAACTGTTGTGAAGCGTGTTTTCTTCACCAGGGAAAGAACTCTTCGGTCATCCACCAAAGTTGTTTTCAATGGTCTTCTGGGTCTTTTGCTGTTGCTGAGCTCACCGGTGCGTTCTTTCTTTTTAAGGATGTTCCAAACAGTTGATTTGGCCACACCTAATATTTTTGCTATTTCTCTGATGGGTTTGTTTTGTTTTTTCAGCCTAATGATGGCTTGCTTCACTGATAGTGACAGCTCTTTGGATCTCATATTGAGAGTTGACAGCAACAGATTCCAAATGCAAATAACACACTTGAAATGAACTCTGGACCTTTTATCTGCTCCTTGTAAATGGGATAATGAGGGAATAACACACAACTGGCCATGGAACAGCTGAGCAGCCAATTGTCCCATTACTTTTGGTCCCTTAAAAAGTTGGAGGCACATATACAAACTCTTGTAATTCCTACACCTTTCACCTGATTTGGATATAAATAACCTCAAATTAAAGCTGAAAGTCTGCAGTTAAAGCACATCTTGTTTGTTTCATTTCAAATCCATTGTGGTGGTGTATAGAGCCAAAAGGATTAGAATTGTGTCAATGTCCCAATATTTATGGACCTGACTGTATATACGGACCACATTGTTATGTGGGTCCGATATATAGATGACATATTTATGCTCTGGCAAGGCTCATCCAAACTCTTGAAAAATTGTTTGGATAGAATGAACAAAAACAAATTCAATCTAACTTTCACAATGAATTTTGATCAGAACTATATCACGTTTCTGGATGTTGAGGTCTACAGGGGCGTTGATGGTGCTCTCTGCAGTGGCCTTTTTCGGAAGCCCACTGCGGGGAACACCATCCTTCACGCCTCGAGTTTCCACCCACAGACCCTCATCCGTTCAATTCCGTTTGGCCAATACCTGCGAGCCAGACGCAATTGCACCGACATGGAGAATTTTCAAAGGGCTGCAAATGACCTAAGAGACAGACTCCTTGCAAGAGGATACACTAAAACCACCCTGAAAAAAGCTTACAAAAAAGCTATCATGAGCGATAGAGGGAAATTATTATCCTCCCAAGCTCCCAAGCAAGGTGATCAAATTCTCAGAATAATCACTAGATATTCTGAACAACATCCAGATATCAGAAAAATTATTTCCAAATACTGGCACATGCTAACCTTGGATCCCACTCTGGGAAAATATGTCCCCGAACGTCCCCACTTCACTTACAAAAAAGTACCAGCATTAAAAGACAAATTGGTACAAAGTGAATTTAAAATACAGAAAAACAAAGATCCATGCAAATACAAAGTGACTTATATGTGTGGGAGCTGCAACTACTCCGGTTTTATGCTCACCACAAAAAATCCCACACTACCTAATGGACACGTTTTTACACCAAAAACATTTCGCCAACTGCCGCACTCACGGAGTGATCAATTTACTCCTCTGTGAGTGCATCTGTTTCTATGTCGGTAAGACTAAACTGGAATTTTCAAAAGGTGCGTACAGACATATTAAAAGTATGACATCATGCGACCCTGATTTACCCCTGGGTCGCCATACTAGCCTGGTTCATGCCGGGAGATTCCCAAAAATCAAATTCCTCATCCTGGATAGATTCCATCCCAGTCCCAGAGGTGGGGACTGGAATAAAGTCCTTTTACAAATGGAACTACGTTGGATTTATTCCTTAAGGGCCACTGAGCCCCCAGGGTTAAATTAAATTATATCATTCAAGCCCTTCTTGGAGGGATTCACATCAGGAGGCATGGAAAAATAAAAACAAATCTAAACAATTTCTTCCAATTTTTCCTTTTATTATTTTTATTCATTATGAAGAATCTTTAAAATAATTTTCTTGTTATATATACAATGTATACCTCTTTGCATGTTATTGTAATATATTTGCATATTGTTATATATATATCTATGGTTGCCAATGGAATGCATATGTATATTATCCATTGACTTTCTTTTTCTCTTATTCTTGCACTGTCTTAACACAGGTTTTTAGTCTGCTCTTATCTGTTTACCAAGATAAAACGCTGAAAAAAGTATTTTATGTTACATCAATCACAAACTGAGTTTGGTTAACTCATGAGAGATCATGCCTTTCCGATCTCAGGATATCAACGCTATGCTTTGTACTTGCGTTGGCTCTGTCATCAAATAAAATCTTTACCAATTCAGGTACATCAAGTAGGTCATCTTTATACAGAAATGCTTCCTTTTCTTATGAAAGTGATGCTTGGGGACATGCCAGGCACGGTAAGCGGACGCCATCTAGTGGTAATCCGCTGATCGAGAAGCTGCCTAACTATCCAGATCTCCACAGATCTAATGCGCACACTAGCTCTCACTTCCGCCTGCGTTCCACGCCAACGGAATCATTCCGTGTCGGTGGAGCGCAGGAGCCGGTCGCATCTCCGCTGTGTCATGCCCATGCGCGGTAGGGGCCGCGACCGGCCCCTTCACACCAGGAAACCCTTATGGCGACTAGCTGATGAGGATCAACCATTTGACAACTATGCACAACTAATTACCTAGGTAATATAAATTCCAACTTCCTGACAATGAGCTGCACTGCTCATCTGCCAGGTATACGGAGCTTCTCCTATCCTATGATTTTGGCGTCATTAAACATCTACAAGGTAATTACTTTCTGAACTATATCTACTGCACTATAGAACACAATGGGATCAGCAATTCAAACAATGAATAATGTTTTTATTTAATGGGTCAACAGCAACATACAAACATATAGATATTTAGATTAACTCTACGCATCTTAGCCTTAGAGAGTTGTCTATCCCATAATATTATTGGGAAATACCAACTCTGGCGTGTTATGCAATTAATGCCCTTACACATCAATATTTTCTTGTGGTTTCAGCTGTTCCCAACCAGCCTTCGGCTGGAAAGCACACACTACTAAGATTCTGGTTTGCAGATCATCAACAACAAAAGAAGTCTTCTTGAAACTTCTGAACGGCATTTCTTGGTTAATAGTTTGAGCACTCTGATTACCTGTTTTTAACACCATGCTGGCAGGCTCACAATTTCTAATCAACACAGCAGAATATGTAAGTGTGTTTTTTTGTCTTTAAATTTTGTTTGATGATATTGCTCTTTTGCAAACTTTTTGACAAGACAATATGATGTCTATAACATTACAAAATGACTTATCTGTACAATTAACTATTCACAGACTGCTACCCAAGGTCACCCCTGAAGAAGGAGTAATATATGTCACTCCGAAACGCGTTGGGTTCACACCCTGGGGTCCTGTGGTCAATATCTGCCTGCTGATTTGATGTATTGTATACAGCTTGCCTTATTTTAACTTTATGTATATTTTTTTCAATAAATGGTATTTTCATAAATTCTGTATTGTTTAAACTAAGTACAATTTTAATTAGTGCCTTAAAAGTCCCACAACAAGGGAAATTCTCTTTTCGCAATTTATACCCAGGATGTGGCACCTTTAGGAGCTGTCCAACACGAGCACATTTTGTGCAAGACCAAGGGATAAAGGAGTACCTGGAGTGTATGGGCACAAAACAATGCAAATCACCTAAAATAGTGTATCGAAGAGCTACATCACTTAGAGATAAACTGGTTCACAGTCACTATCAGGGACATGAAGAGATCTTGGAAGGAGCAACTGGTGGGTTTGGCACCTATCGGTGCGGGAACTGTGCACAATGTCCTTGGGTAAGGGAGGGACATTCACTTCCCCTCCCACGTGGAGGCATCCTCAAACCCCGTTTCCATGCCACTTGTACGGAGGGGGTTGTATACCTGGCTAGTTGCGTCTGTGGTTCTTTTGATGTCGGTAAGACTAAGAGGCCCTTCTCTCGCCGCATACAGGACCACCTTTATTACATCAACGCCGGCCTGTTATACACCCCCATCTGTAAACATGTTGGCCCTAATCACAGTTTTGACCACTATACTATTCAATTTTCAGTATTGGAAGCAATCAAGCCCAACCCTAGAGGGGGTAACTTTGATAATTCTATTTTAAAGTGTGAATCCAAGTGGATCTATCGGTTGCAAGTCACACAACCCCCTGGCTTGAATACAGCTTTATCTTTTAAGCTATTTCTGGAATAGATTAGTCATTCTGGGGTTTGTTTGTTTCTTTGTTTTTTTTTATCCCAGGTACCATTTACATACAATTTATTGTATGTATGTTTTAGATATATTTGATTATTAAATATTGTGCGTTGAGATAGCATATTATATGTGCATTGATTTTTCTTGTAATTTGTTATATTGATATGTCTAGGAATTTTTCATAATATGTAAAACATCGTGCTGATTGAGGTTTTTTGTCCCATGGCGGCACTATGACAAGGTCCCCCTGCTTTGCCCTTTCTTGGTGGGCATTCGGGCGCCAAGCTGCCCTCCCCCAGCTATTCCATCTTTTTTTTCCCCTCTTATTTTCCCCATGTCCGTCGTGTGCGGACTTTCAGGTGGTCATCCTTCCAGCATATGTCAGCTCTGTTTGCGGTCCAAGCTGGTTGTTGACCGCAAGATGGCGCCCACACAGGAAGTGACATTCAGAGGCCGGCTTTTGGCCGTGTCACTTCCGGTAGGACCGGCCTCCATAAAGGTCCGCGGTGGAGCAGGAAGACGTACATGGCTCCCTCTGCACGCCGGACCTTGGGACGTTAAACATAATTTATCCTGTGTAAAGTTGGTCACATCAAAAGGTGAGACTGCCGCTTGCGCTGCACTGGGCATCCTAATGTGCATGCATTTTTATCTATTTATTTTTGACAACCTGGGTTCTTTTGTGCTGGATTACTGTTTGGCTGTGATTAATCCTTATGTATGGTCACTTCCTATTTCTCTGGTGGTGCCCTTCACGGCTTATCCATGTTACACCTGGGGACTTTCCTTCCCCCTTCCGCTCTCAGTCTGAGGTTAGGTTGGGGTATGATGTGGCCGCTGGTGGTGGTTTGCACCCTTTCTTTTTCTCCCTCCCAGATTGTTTAATATGTGCATAATAACCCCCTGACTAAGGCATATTTTTGTGCCCTTTTTTGCCTTGTTTTGTGCCCATAAACTCCAGGTACCCGTTTATCCCTTGGTCTTAAGCACTCGTAGTGATGGACAAACATCGGCCGGGGCGGTTCGCGAATGTCAGCTGCAAATTTTCTCAAAAGTCCGTGAACCGCAAATTGGCCGCGGGCCCCATTGACTTTAATGGGAGGCGAACTTTAAAAACCTTTAGGTCATATTTGCAGCCACAAAAGACGTACTAGCTGTGCACAAATAGTCCCAGCACATGGACAATGTCATAACAGAAGTATTGCAATTGGAAAAGTTGCCCTAAATTTTTTTTTTTTTACAGCAAAAATTTTTTTTTTTTTTTCATAAATCAGCCAGAACTGACAGCAGCCAGTAAATACATGTCAAATACATATAGGGTCCATTCACACATCTGTAAAATGGGTCCGCATCCATTCCACAATTTGGCGGAATCTTTACAGACCCATTGATTTTCAATTCCAGTCTGAAAAATTAGGCATTCACTGGATAAAGAAGAAAGTGTCGGCTATTCCAGGCCCCAAAAATTAGCCCACATGCGTTTACCTGACAGCTAAAAACATTGTATTCTGTGGCTGAAGGTACATTAGGCATTCACAGGATAAAGAAGTAAGTATCGGCCATGAAAGGCCCCAAAAATTAGCCCACATGCATTTACCTGACAGCAAAGAAAGTAGTATTCTGTGGATGAAGGTACATTAGGCATTCACATGATAAATAAGTAAGTGTCGGCCAGTATTGGCCCCAAAAATTAGCCCACATGGGTTTACCTGACAGCTAAGAACATTGTATTCTGTGGCTGAAGGTACATTAGGCATTCACAGGATACAGAAGTAAGTGTTGACCAGTATTGGCCCCAAAAATTAGCCCACATGGGTTTACTTGACAGCTAAGAACGTAGTATTTGGTGGCTGGAGGTACATTAGGCATTCACAGGATACAGAAGTAAGTGTCGGCCTGTATAGGCCCCAAAAAATAAGCCCACATGGGTTTACCTGACAGCTAAGAACTGTAAGATTCTGGTACCTTTGGTACCCTTATTTACCATTTTCCTTTCAAAACATTGCGTCCCACCTTTCTAGTTAGGTGGAACGCATACACCTTTAAGACGGATGACGCCATCGCTGAGCGCCGCTGAGCGGCTATTTCAATCGCCAGCGTTCTCTCTCACGTTGTTAGTTCAATGTGTGTCTACATGCTCACAAGCCTTGTCTTGCTGTCGGAACCTCCAGCTATTTGCCTTTACCTGGAACAGACCGGAACCTTGCAACTGATCCCGTATCTCGCTACCGGATCACTCCCTCACTACTGGACCCCTCTACTTACTAAACCTTACTAGTGATAAGTACCCCACAGGGGAATCCTCCATAACTAACTTACACTATCATCTTCTGCACATTAAGGACTGTTACTATCTATGCATACTAATTCTACCATCTGCACTGTTACATAGATTGCTAGCTCTTGAGTCTACTATCATCTATCCTTGCACTGGGTTAGTCTATCCTGTCTATGTCATCTGCTGTCCTTACCACCTGTTACCATACATGATTACTAACCTATCTGCATTCTACCTATTACCATCTACTACTCTCCTGAACATTACTATCAAGTGCTTACCATTACTGTCACTGCTCACACCTGTCCCTTCAGCACATCACTTCCATACTATCATATACATCCTATCACACCAGGAACATCTTATTGAGTGTGTGTATATCTATATGCTGAAGCAGACAGGCCCACAGTGATGAGTCTGGAGAGTTGGATCTGGTATTCCAACACATCTCTACATGACTACTGAGTGGAGATTCTGCAGCTGCAAATCCAGCTTACAATAAAAACGCAGGAGCGTTACAGATTGAACGAACCATAAAAAAATGGATTCAGCAGAATTACCCACTCAAGTGACACAATTAACACAACAAGTAAATGCATTAATACTTGCTCTTACTGAAGTAAAAGAAGACAATCAGACTCTGAGACAGCAGGTAACCCGTCTTTCCCAGCTTACTGCTGCTCAGCCCCCTGAACCCAAAATAAACCCTCCTCTAGTGTTTACAGGTGATCGGAAAAAATTTTGTGAATTCAAAAACGCATGTCAATTGTTTTTTTTGCTAAAACCTCGTACTTACCCTACTGATCAAATTAAAGTCTGTACCGTCATTTCATACTTAACGGGTGATCCACGGGCCTGGGCAGACTCTCTCTTTGAGAAAAATGATCAGCTTCTCAACTCCTATCCTTTATTCCTAGCGGAACTCGCTAGTTTATATGATGACCCCAATAGGCAGAGTACTGCTGATATCCAATTGAGGGCTTTAAAACAAGGAAGGAGACCTGTAGAAGACTTTGTAGCAGAGTTCAAAAGATGGACCCTTGATTCAGGGTGGAATGATACATCTCTGCGAACTCAGTTCAGACTCGGGTTGTCAGAAGCCGTTAAAGACGAGCTTGCCCGAGCGGATCTACCTGGCACTTTGGATGCCTTAATACAACTCAGTATCAACATTGACAGGCGACTGCGAGAAAGAAAGGCTGAGAAAATGGGAATGCCATTGTCTAGTCCTTCTCGGATTTCGGCCGTTGACCCTACTCCTATGGAGGTAGGAACCATACGCCCACCTTTATCAACTACTGAACGAGTCAGGAGAAGATCCAGTAATCTCTGCATGTACTGCGCATCCCCGGATCATTCGATAAGCGTCTGTCCCCTTGTCCGCAAAAAAGAGGGTGAGTGTTCACATGTCTTGCTAGGGGAATTAACGACTTCCTTTTCTAAACCTTATCTCTTTGTTCATTTAACATTACAGTGGGACCAGACTAGGATTACTACCAAGGCTATGATCGACACAGGATCTCGTGGGAACTATATCGATACACGTTTTGTTAGCTTAAATAAAATACCTATTATTTCAAAACCTAAACCTGTTTCTGTTAGTTTCATTAATGGTATCCCGCTATCTTCTGGTCCAATCACCAATCAGACACAAGCACTCCTTGTCACTGCTAACGAGTCTCATATGGAGACCACCTCCTTTGATATACTATCTTCACCCCATTTTCCCATTATTTTGGGACTCCCCTGGTTACACACACATCAACCAATCATAGATTGGAAAAGACGGACTTTAACTTTCCCTTCTCACTATTGTGAGATTACGTGTAACCTCCCATCTTATGGAAAGATCCTGTCTGTGGTGTCAGACGAGATTGCACCACTATGCTATCAGGATCTGTCCGAAGTATTCCTTGAGAAAAATGCTCAAGTGTTGCCTCCCCATAGGGATTATGATTGCACTATCGATCTACTCCCTAACAGCAAATTGCCTTTCGGTCATGTTTATCCTCTTTCACAGGATGAACTCTCTCATCTCAAGGAATACTTGGATGAGAATTTGACAAAAGGGTTCATCAGACCCTCTACTTCATCCACAGCTGCAGGACTTTTCTTTGTCCACAATAAGGATTTAAGTCTTAGGCCTATTATCGATTATAGGCAATTAAATACCATTACAATAAAGGATCGCTATCCTTTACCGCTCATCCCTGAACTCATTGAACAAGTGCGTGGGGCTACTTACTTCTCTAAATTGGACCTAAAAGGGGCATACAACCTAATCCGAATCCGTGACGGAGATGAGTGGAAAACAGCATTCAGAACCAGATACAGATTATTCGAATATCTTGTGATGCTATTCGGGTTGTGTAATGCTCCCGCAGCTTTTCAAAGGTTCATAAACGACATCTTTAGAGACTTACTTGATGTCTGTGTTGTGGTATATCTGGACGATATACTTATCTATTCTCGATCTCTGTCTGAACATATAAAACATGTAAGACTTGTGTTATCCAGATTACTCGCACACAATCTATACGTGAAATTAAAAAAATGCCTATTCCATAAAGAAGAAATATTATTCTTAGGATACATCATATCCAAAACCGGAATCAAGATGGATATGAGCAAGATATCCTGTATTCTGGATTGGCCTATACCAACAACTCGTAAGGCATTACAGCGATTCCTTGGATTTTCAAACTTCTATAGGAAGTTCATCAAGAACTTCTCTGCTATTGTGAGACCTCTCACACAACTTACAAGTATAAAGAAACCATTCAAATGGTCAGAAGAAGCAAATGGAGCTTTCCGCTTGTTAAAATCAAGCTTTACTTCTGCTCCCATACTACGCCATCCAGACCCATCCCTCCAATATATTCTGGAGGTAGATGCGTCAAATATGGCAGTAGGAGCAGTTCTCTCCCAACGACCAACAAATACTTCACCACTCCACCCAGTTGCTTTCTTCTCAAAATCACTAAGCAGCCCAGAGGTGAATTACCCAGTGGGTGAAAAGGAGTTGCTTGCCATAAAACTGGCACTGGAGAATTGGCGACATCTACTTGAAGGTACCCAATTACCAATACTCATATATACAGATCATAAAAACCTTCAATACCTCCAGACTAACAAAACTCTTTCCCATTGGCAGGTACGATGGTCATTATTCTTCCTAAGATTCAACTTCCTTGTGACCTACACGCCTGCAGACAAAAATAAAAAGGTGGATGCGCTGTCACGATTAACCGAAGATAACTGCGCCGAAATCCCTTCTGTTCCTATAATACCCTATGAACGTATTATTGGAGTTGTTCGTTCCCCGAAGGAAGAGATTTTTCACAGTATAAGATTGGATTCACCTCCACCACAACTAAGTTCTGATGCAGAAGGCTTCCTCTATTACCACGACAAACTCTACATACCCCCTACTATGCGCACCAAGATCTTGGAATTATCACATGATGTGCCCATGGCAGGACATATGGGTATGACGAAAACCCTTAATTTGCTTACCAGGCAGTTTTGGTGGCCTGATATGAAGACGTCTGTACAAAAATTTGTTTCTTCATGTGACATCTGTGCAAGGTCCAAAATTGACACTACAAAACCATCTGGTCTACTCTGCAGTCTACCAATACCCCAGGTCCCATGGGAAGTTGTGTCCTTAGACTTTATAGTAGAACTACCACCTTCCAAAGGATTTAATACCATTCTAGTGTCAGTGGACCATCTGACAAAGATGGCACATTTCATTGCTATTCGCAGACTACCTTCATTTAAACAAACAGCGGAACTACTAATGAAACATGTGTTCAAGTTACATGGAATTCCAAAGACTCTTTTATCCGACCGTGGTTCACAGTTCATCTCCAAATTTTGGCAAGCTCTATGTCAAATACTACGGATTGAGCGAAAGCTCACTTCTCCCTACCACCCTCAGACCAACGGACAGACTGAAAGAGTCAACCAGTGTATAGAACAATATCTGCGTTGCTACACATCATACCTACAGGATGATTGGGTGGACCTCCTCCCTCTGGCGGAATTTGCTTATAACAACGCAACCCACAGTACTACTAAGCAAAGTCCGTTCTACTTGAACTATGGGTTTCATCCCACACTTCTTCCACCACGCATTCTACCATCAAGTAACCCAGTAGCCTCGGATTATCTTACCCAAATAAAAGACTCTCTGGGTTTACTTAATACCACCATCACACACGCTCATAGTCAACAAAACAGGTACTACGACCTTCGTAGAAGACCTTCTCCGCAATATGCTATTGGGGACCTCGTTTGGCTATCGACAAAAAATTTAGGATTAAAGATCCCTAGCAAAAAGCTTGGACCTTTATTTCTGGGATCCTTCCCAATTAAGAAACTCATTGGAAAAGCTGCAGTGCAACTCACCTTACCGGCAGATCTCAAAATACATCCCATTTTTCATGTGTCGCTACTGAAGCCACATGTTCCTAACCAAGGAATAAGGCCTACCATCTTGCCTCCACCTCCAGTACAAGTTGAAGGCGGAGAAGAATATGAGATTAAGGAGATTTTGGATTCTCGTATCCACAGAGGAAGACTCCAATATCTCATAAGATGGAAGAACTATGGACCCCAAGACGACACCTGGTTGGATACCTCTGATGTTCACGCACCTAGTCTTATACGAAGGTTTCACTCGAAATACCCAGAGAAACCAGTACTATAGGCCTTCTGGAGCCGGCCTTAAGGGGGGGGGGGTACTGTAAGATTCTGGTACCTTTGGTACCCTTATTTACCATTTTCCTTTCAAAACATTGCGTCCCACCTTTCTAGTTAGGTGGAACGCATACACCTTTAAGACGGATGACGTCATCGCTGAGCGCCGCTGAGCGGCTATTTCAATCGCTAGCGTACTCTCTCACGTTGTTCGTTCAATGTGTGTCTACATGCTCACAAGCCTTGTCTTGCTGTCGGAACCTCCAGCTATTTGCCTTTACCTGGAACAGACCGGAACCTCGCAACTGATCCCGTATCTCGCTACCGGATCACTCCCTCACTATTGGACCCCTCTACTTACTAAACCTTACTAGTGATAAGTACCCCACAGGGGAATCCTCCATAACTAACTTACACTATCATCTTCTGCACATTAAGGACTGTTACTATCTATGCATACTAATTCTACCATTTGCACTGTTACATAGATTGCTAGCTCTTGAGTCTACTATCATCTATCCTTGCACTGGGTTAGTCTATCCTGTCTATGTCATCTGCTGTCCTTACCACCTGTTACCATACATGATTACTAACCTATCTGCATTCTACCTATTACCATCTACTACTCTCCTGAACATTACTATCAAGTGCTTACCATTACTGTCACTGCTCACACCTGTCCCTTCAGCACATCACTTCCATACTATCATATACATCCTATCACTCCAGGAACATCTTATTGAGTGTGTGTATATCTGTATGCTGAAGCAGACAGGCCCACGGTGATGAGTCTGGAGAGTTGGATCTGGTATTCCAACACATCTCTACATGACTACTGAGTGGAGATTCTGCAGCTGCAAATCCAGCTTACAATAAAAACGCAGGAGCGTTACAAGAACATAGTATTCTGTGGCTGAAGGTACATTAGGCATTCACAGGATACAGAAGTAAGTGTCGGCCAGTATAGGCCCCAAAAATTAGCCCACATGGGTTTACCTGACAGCTTAAAATGTAGTATTTGATGGCTGGAGGTACATTAGGCATTCACCGGTAACATAAGTAAGTGTCGGCCAGTATAGGCCCCATAAATTAGCCCACATGGGTTTACCTGACAGCTAAGAATGTAGTATTTGGTGGCTGGAGGTACATTAGGCATTCACAGGATACAGAAGTAAGTGTCGGCCTGTATAGGCCCCAAAAAAAATAAGCCCACATGGGTTTACCTGACAGCTAGGAACGTAGTATTTGGTGGCTGGAGGTACATTAGGCATTCACAGGATACTTAAGTAAGTGTCGGCCTGTATAGGCCCCAAAAAATAAGCCCACATGGGTTTACCTGACAGCTAAGAACGTAGTATTTGGTGGCTGGAGGGACATTAGGCATTCACATGATACAGAAGTAAGTGTTGGCCAGTATAGGCCCCAAAAATTAGCCCACATGGGTTTACCTGACAGCTAAGAATGTAGTATTTGGTGGCTGGAGGTACATTAGACATTCACAGGATACAGAAGTAAGTGTCGGCCTGTATAGGCCCAAAAAATAAGCCCACATATGGGTTTACTTGACAGCTAAGAACGTAGTATTTGGTGGCTGGAGGTACATTAAGCATTCACAGGATACAGAAGTAAATGTCGGCCAGTATAGGCCCCAAAAATTAGCCCACATGGGTTTACCTGACAGCTAAGAACGTAGTATTTGGTGGCTGGAGGTACATTAGGCATTCACAGGATACAGAAGTAAGTGTCAGCTAGTATAGGCCCCAAAAATTAGCCCACATGGGTTTACCTGACAGCTAAGAACGTAGTATTCTGTGGCTGAAGGTACATTAGGCATTCACAGGATACAGAAGTAAGTGTCGGCCAGTATAGGCCCCAAAAATTAGCCCACATGGGTTTACCTGACAGCTAAGAACGTAGTATTTGATGGCTGGAGGTAAATTAGGCATTCACAGGTAACAGAAGTAAGTGTCGGCCAGTATAGGCCCCAAAAATTAGCCCACATGGGTTTACCTGACAGCAAAGAAGGTAGTATTTGATGGCTGGAGGTACATTAGGCATTCACAGGATACAGAAGTAAGTGTTGGCTAGTATAGGCCCCAAAAATTAGCCCACATGGGTTTACCTGACAGCAAAGAACGTAGTATTTGGTGGCTGGAGGTACATTAGGCATTCACAGGATACAGAAGTAAGCGTCGGCCAGTATAGGCCCCAAAAATTAGCCCATATGGGTTTACCTGACAGCAAAGAAAGTTCTATTCTGTGGCTGGAGGTACATTAGGCATTCACAGAAAAAATTATTGTCGGCCCTGAAAGGCCCCAAAAATTTGCCATTCAATGGACATGAAATGCCTTTTATGCCGTTGTATGTAGCAAAGCCAAGGACCAGGAATTTTTGTGGGTGGAGGAATTTCGATGAAACCTGGTCTACTGGTCACATGTGTTGAATTCCTCAGAGATCCATGCCTCATTCATTTTTATAAATGTGAGGTAGTCTACACTGTCATGAGCTAGGCGAGTGCGCTTATCGGTCACAATCCCCCCTGCTGCGCTGAACGTCTTTTCGGACAGGACACTGGATGGGGGGCAAGCCAACATTTCCATTGCAAATTGTGCAAGCTCTGGCCAGAGGTCAAGCCTGCCCACCCAGTAGTCCAGGGGTTCATCACTCCTCAGAGCGTCCACATCGGCCGTTAACCCGATGTAGTCGGACACCTGTCGGTCTAGGCGTTCCCTGATGCTGGATCCGGAGTACAGCTGTCGATGGTTCGGCTGAAAGAAGGATCTCATATCTGAAGTGACCAAGACATCTTCAACCGCCCTCTTCTTGCAGGCACTGTTGGATTGCTACCCGCAACTGTCTCTCTGTTACTGGAAATTCCTCTGCCAGCGTACGCAAAAGCAGAATGCAGCATTTCCCGCAGCAAGGCCTGAAAGTGCTGCATTCTGACCGCCCTCTGTGATTGTGGTAGCATTTCCGCCATTTTTGTTTGTACCGGGGGTCTAAGTACGTTGCCACCCAGTACTGGTCCTTGGCCTTTATCCTTTTTTACCGGGGTCCCCCTTAAAACACTGGAGGATGAAGGCGGTGTAGTGGCCTGCTTCCAGCTCATCATCCAGGATAATGTCATCCTCGTTCTCCTCCCCTCATCCACGGATAACACCAGGGATCCCAGAAAGGTTTAAAGCATGCTCTTCTTGCTCCTCCTCATCCCCCCCAGCACCATCCTCCTCTGACTCCTCTTCAGACTCCTGCTGTTGACTTGTCTCAGATGGAGTAGCACCCACTGGGAATTCATCCAACATTGCGACTTCCTCAGCTTCCTGCTCCTGCTCCTCGACGGCTTGATCAATGACATGACGCAATGCACGCTCCAGAAAGAAGCTTAAGGTACGATGTCACTGATGGCACCCTGGCCGTGACTGACCAGTTTGGTGATCTCATCGAATGGCCGCAGAAGTCTGCATGCGTCCCGCATGAGCAGCCACTGGCAAGGTGAAAAAAACCCAAGCTCCCCAGAACCTGTCCTGCCTCAGAGTTCGTACAGGTAGTCGTTAACTGCACGTTTCTGCTGGAGCAGCCTATCAAGCATATGCAACGTTGAGTTCCATCGCGTCGGGCAGTCACAAATAAGACGCCTGACGGGCAGGTTGTGTCGTCGCTGAATGTCAGCAAGGTGAGCCATGGCTGTGTAAGATCTTCTGAAATGGCCCGAGATTTTTCTGGCCTGCTGAAAGACGTCCTGGACCCCAGGGTAATTGGCAACGAATTGCTGCACCACCAAGTTCAGGACGTGTGCCATGCATGGCACGTTTGTTTCAGCATGCACAGCAGATTTGCACCATTGTCGCACACCACATTACCAACTGTCAAATTCAGCGGTGTCAGCCACTGATCTGCCTGTGAACGCAAAGCTGAAAGGAGTGCAGGACCAGTGTGGCTTTTGGCTTCCAGGCACAACAGAAGCAGCACAGCATGGCAACGTCTCACCTGGCATGTGCAATAGGTTCTGGGGATCTTGGGCGGCGCAGCGGAAGAGACGGTAGCAGCGGAAAAGGGGGAGTCACCTGAGGAGGAGATGGAGGAGGAGGAGGAGAAAAAGAGGCAGGCCTGCATGCAATCCGTGGTGGTACAACCAAATCTACATGGGTGCAACGGGTTACATGCTTGACGGCCATCAGAAGGTTCACCCAGTGGGCAGTAAAAGTGATATACCTTCCCTGCCCGTGTTTGCTAGACCATGTGTCTGGGGTCAGATGTATCTTGGTGCCAACACTGTGTGCCAGAGATATATTCACAGAGGCTGGATGGTGAGAGCCTGGAGTGTGGCTTTGTGGGTTCTGATGGTGTTGCTCCCACTGGGCTCGGTGATGGGAGTTCAGGTGCCTTCTTAAGGCAGTTGTCCCTAGGTGACTGTTGGGCTTACCGCGACTTATGGGTTGACTGCAAAGGCTGCAGATGGCAACACTGTTGTCAGCAACGGACACATTAAAAAAAGCCCTCACTGCGGAGCCATGTGCGTCCTGGAAGCACCAGATGTGACTGTACATGGTTGCTGGCTCGCTCCTGATACATTTGCAGTCTGCTTTGTACCTCTTGTGCAATGCAAGTTCTGCCTGCCTCTCCTCCCTATCTGCCAGTCCGTCTCTCCCTCTGAACTCCCCTCCTCTTCCTCTCTTGTGGGCACCCACGTGACATCCATAGACACGTCATCATCCACGTCACCTTCCCCACCACTAACAATCGAGATCTTGGAGTAGGCAGCAACAGTGGGGACCAACCTTCTTGGGCTGATCTGGGTACCATCGTCAGACTGCTGAGTGGCGGCTGTTGCTACCTCCTCTTCCTGATCCGATGCCAACAATGGCTGCGCATCGCAAATGTCTTGTGAATGATTGGAAAATAATTCTAGTGACTCAAGCGGAGGGTATGTGGTGGTGGTGTTTGTGGTGGTGTCTTTGGGGGTGCACACAGCAGAGAGTGAAGAGGGTGCAGATAGAGAGGATGAGGAGGGTGCAGAAGAGGAAGGCTGAGTGAGCCACTCAACCAAGTCTGGTGCGTCCTTTGACGTAATCGAACGCGCCTTCTGAAACTTCACACTTTGGCTCCAGCCTACTGCTCCTGCCCTACCCCTACCACCCCTGCGTAAGTGTCTGCCTCTTCCTCTGCCTGTCATGTTTTTAAATTACCCTGTGACAAAAGTCTCTAGATAATCGCAGTATATCTGGAAAAAGGTATTTAACACCCCGCTTCAATCTGTGGAATTGGGGGGCCACAGGTTTATCACACCAGTTCTACAAATATTTGGCCAGTAACTGTTGTCACTGTGTGTAGCACAGTTAACACAGCAAAAGAGGCCAAATTTTTGCAGGACTAAAATACACTCTTAGAAAAGTATAATGTTAAATAACACCCCACTTCAATATGTGGTATTGGGGGGCCACTGGTTTGTCACACCAGTTGTTCAAAAAATGGCCAGGGAGTTTGCACTGTGTGTATCAGAGTTAACACAGCAGAAGAGGCAATATTGTTGCCGGACACAAATACACTTATGAAAGTATACTCAGATAACACCCCACTTCAATATGTGGTATTGGGGGGCCACTCGATTATCACACCAGTTGTTCAAAAAATTGGCCAGGGAGTTTGGCACTGTGTGTATCAGACTTAACGCAGCAAAAGAGGCAATATTGTTGCAGGACACAAATACACTTGTAAAAGTATACTAAGCTAACAACCCACTTCAATATGTGGTATTGGGGGGGGGGGGGGCACTGGTTATCACACCAGTTGTTCAAAAATTTGGCCAGAGAGTTTGGCACTGTGTATATCAGAGTTAACACAGCAAAGGAGGCAATATTGTTGCAGGACACAAATACACTTGTAAAAGTATGCTCAGATAACACCCCACTTCAATATGTGGTATTGGGGGGCCACTGGATTATCACACCAGTTGTTCAAAAAATTGGCCAGGGAGTTTGGCACTGTGTGTATCAGACTTAACGCAGCAAAAGAGGCAATGTTGTTGCAAGACACAAATACACTTATGAAAGTATACTCAGATGACACCCCACTTCAATATGTGGTATTGGGGGGCCACTGGTTTATCACACAAGTTGATCAAAAATTGGCCAGGGAGTTTGGCACTGTGTGTATCAGACTTAACGCAGCAAAAGAGGCAATATTGTTGCAGGACACAAATACACTTGTAAAAGTATACTCAGATAACACCCTACTTCACTATGTGGTATTGGGGGCCACTGGTCTATCCCACTAGTTGTTCAAAAAATTGGCCAGTGAGTTTGGCACTGTGTGTATAAGACTTAACGCAGCAAAAGAGGCAATGTTGTTGCAAGACACAAATTCACTTATGAAAGTATACTCAGATGACACCCCGCTTCAATATGTGGTATTGGGGGGCCACTGGTTTATCACACCAGTTGATCAAAAATTGGCCAGGGAGTTTGGCACTGTGTGTATCAGACTTAACGCAGCAAAAGAGGCAATATTGTTGCAGGACACAAATACACTTGTAAAAGTATACTCAGATAACACCCTACTTCAATATGTGGTATTGGGGGGCCACTGGTCTATCCCACTAGTTGTTCAAAAAATTGGCCAGTGAGTTTGGCACTGTGTGTATCAGACTTAACGCAGCAAAAGAGGCAATGTTGTTGCAAGACACGAATACACTTATGAAAGTATACTCAGATGACACCCCACTTCAATATGTGGTATTGGGGGGCCACTGGTTTATCACACCATTTGATCAAAAATTGGCCAGGGAGTTTGGCACTGTGTGTATCAGACTTAACGCAGCAAAAGAGGCAATATTGTTGCAGGACACAAATACACTTGTAAAAGTATACTCAGATAACACCCTACTTCAATATGTGGTATTGGGGGGCCACTGGTCTATCCCACTAGTTGTTCAAAAAATTGGCCAGTGAGTTTGGCACTGTGTGTATCAGACTTAACACAGCAAAAGAGGCAATATTGTTGCAGGACACAAATACACTTGTAAAAGAATACTCAGATAACACCCCACTTCAATATGTGGTATTGGGGGGCCACTGGTTTATCACACCAGTTGTTCAAAAAATTGCCCAGGGAGTTTGGCACTGTGTATATCAGACTTAACGCAGCAAAATAGGCAATATTGTTGCAGGACACAAATACACTTGTAAAAGTATAGTCAGATAACATCCCGCTTCAATCTGTGGTATTGGGGGGCCACAGGTTTATTACACCAGTTCTACAAATAATTGGCCAGTAACTGTTGTCACTGTGTGTAGCAGAGTTAACACAACAAAAGAGGCCACATTTTTGCAGGACTAAAATACACTTTTAGAAAAGTATACTGTTAAATAACACCCCACTTCAATATGTGGTATTGGGGGGCCACTGGTCTATCACACCAGTTGTTCAAAAATTTGGCCAGTGAGTTTGGCACTGTGTTTAGCAGAGTTAACACAGCAAAATAGACAATATTGTTGCAGGACACAAATACACTTGTAAAAGTATACTCAGATAACTACCCACTTCAATATGTGGTATTGGGGGGGCACTGGTCTATCACACTAGTTATAATACATTAAAAGTGCTTTTGTCAGTGCACAATACAAATCCACTATAATATGCTTTCTATATTACAAAGCATATTATACCGTGGATTACACCCCTATATAGTGCACTGCACACCAATACCAAAAAAATTGCAGCCCTTTAAATGACTTTTGTGGACATTAACAGAGCGATTTGTGTCACTGCAGATCTGTCCCTAGAGCACACTGAAAACCTGTCCCTAAACTGAACAGAAACTGTTCACCTATACCAAAAAAATTGCAGCCGTTTAAAGGACTTTTGTGGACATTAACAGAGCGATTTGTGTCACTGCCGATCTCTAACTGTCCCTAAAGCGCAGACTGGATACCTGTCCCTAAACTCAAAAGAGACTTTAGTAGACCTATACCGGAATACCAGCCCTGAAAAGGACTTTTGTGGATCTTAACAGAGCTATTTGTGTCTGGCAATCTCTCCTTCATGAACACAGCAGACCTTTCCCTACGCTGACAAAAAGCAGAATGTGAAATGGCCGCCTGCTCTGGTCTATTTATAAGGTAGGGGGCATGTCCATGTGCTGAAATGTTTCAATTGGCTGTCCTGTTCCACCTGACGGCTGTGTCATGGGTCAAAGTTCTCCCCAATACAACGCCATGTGTTCGCAAAATTGGCGGGTAGCGAACAAGCAAAATTCGCCGCGAACCGACCGCCGGGCAAACCGCAAGGCCAGCTCTAGTTCCTTTGTTTCAATGCCTCCAAAACTGACAAAATCCTCTTCCTCCTCCCTCTCATCTTGTGTGTTCTGTGGCTTATGGTGTCTGCATAAAGCAGGCCTTGAGAGAAAAAGATAGTCCTTCTCTTCCTTCCACTGCTCTGCCTCGAGTGGCCTGTCCATAATGCCACGCAGAGTCTGCTCCAGCAGGAACACAACAGGTATTGTCACGGCTCACCATCCTTGTGGCCTCCTCAAATGGTGACAGTACAGTGCATGCATCCTTTATTAGCAGCCATTGGCGTGGGGAAAAAAATCTGAGCCAGCCTAAGCCTGTGTTTGTGCCATACTCACATAGGTACTCGTTGACGGCCCTCTGCTCCATGTGCAGTGGCTGCAGCATTGCCAAAGTGGAATTCCACCTGGTGGGCATATCATGAATCAGGCGGTTTACGGCTGGTGGAATTCCTGCTGAATTTCAGCCAACCTAGCACTGGCCTTAAATGGCTACAGACTCTTCTGGCCTGCTTTAGCAGATCTTCAAACCCTGGGTACCTATTTAAGAAACGATGCACCATCCAATTGAGGAAATGTGCCATGCATGGCACATGTGTCAACTTTTCCTGTCTAAGGGCAGCTAGGAGATTTGTGCCATTATTGTACACCACCATTCCTGGCTCCTGCTGGCATGGCATGAACCACCTCTGGGCCTGCCCATGCAGAGCTGCAAGAATCTCTGCTCCGGTGTGGTTCCTGTCCCCTAGACACACCAACTGAAGCACTCCATGGCAGCTCGGCAATACACTGTGGCTGGGGGGAAAATGACTGCCAATTTGTGTACCAGTGTTCCCCCCTCTCTGTAAGCTCATGTTCCTACCTTCTTCAACCTCAGAACCAACACCTGAATCAAGTAACTGCTGTGCATCGTCAAGGAGCAAGTGACTGATGCTGTGTTCAAATAACTCAGCTGACTCCTCCATGCCTGATGCTTAGGCTATGGCAGGAATAGCTGTGGACAAGGAAGCAGATTTAGCCACTCTGGCAGCTGCAGTGGACTACACACTAGTCTCTGCTTGGGTGGCTGAGGATGAGGATGTTTAGTAAGCCAGTCTACCATCTCCTCTGCATGCTGTGGCTGGATAGCATGGGCAACATCACTAAACAGAGGAAATGATGCCATGCTTCAGGACTGACCACATCCACCTTTGCCTGTGGACACATACGCTGCTGACCCCCTCACAATGCCATGGGAACATCTGCCTCTCCTTGTTGGCCTCCCAGACATAATGGGGGGGGGGTGCTTATTAAAAAAATGTAGAAATGTGTACATGGATGCACTTTAATCAATGGAAAGTGGTGTTGGAGCACTTTACCGTAAGTACTCACTACACAGACACACTCCACTGACACACTAAAATATACTGCAGTAAAACTGCACTGACTCACTGCAATATACTGCATTAAACATGCAGTAACGTACAGAAATATCCTGCGTTAAACTTGGATTAACACACAATAATGTACTGCGTTAAACGTGCAGTAATGAGGATCTACAACAACTTTTAGAAGGAAATAAAGTAAAAAAAGATATCCTTCACATAAGGGAAGATTGGAATGCTAAAATAGGAAGTCAAAGCAATTCCAGAAATACAGGTAAATATGGCCTACAAAATGAAGCAGGAAAAGCGAATAGAGTTTTGTCAAGAAAACACACTGGTAATACCAAACACTCTTTTCCAACAACCAAAGAGGCGACATGGACATCACCAGATAGTCAATACAGGGAATGCATCTTTGGGCCATTTCATCTTGAGCCGCACCAAGTTTTTTTCTGGATGCTGTGGGTGGATGTGATCTGGAGGATCCTCAAGGAGAGTGCTCCACCTCTTCAGTCCTGCTAACACGGGATCATCTACCTACTTTGCTTGAAGTTTTTACCTCCATCATCTCTGGTAAGAGTCCAACTTTATCACTGGGCGTTATTTCATTATCACATTGTCAAGTTTATTTGGAGGCTCTGTTTTGTCTAAGACATGGTAAGAGGCCATTCACTACGTTGGAATTGGAACACAGTCACCATCTAAATGTGGACTCGCCACTGAACATATTATTTGCACATGTTTGATTATGGACTTTAATTGATAAACTGTATTTTGTTTACACATGATTCTGAAGTCCTCCAATTTTGTGCACTATTTTTGCACCTACAAGATTTGATTGTTTTACACATTAATAGAGTGCCTGAGGACCTATGGAAGGAATTGTGTAAAATCCTACAAGACACAGCAATGAAAACCATCCCAAAGAAGAAGAAATGCAAGAAAGCAAAGTGACTATCTGATGAGGCCATACAAATAGCTGAACAAAGAAGGAAGGCAGAAGGCAATGGGGAAAGGGGAAAATATACCCAACTGAATGCAGACTTCCAATGGATAGCACAAAGAGACAAAAATACCTTCTTAAACAATCAATGCAAAGAATTAGAGGAAAATAACAGAAGACTAGAGAGCTTTTCAAGAAAATATGAGATAACAAGGGAAAGTTATGTGCAAAGATGGGTTCGATAATAGACAAAAATGGCAAGAATCTGACAGAAGTAGAAGAGATAAAGAAGAGATGGCAAGAATACACAGAAGTATAACTATACAAGAAAAATCTGAATGTCCCATATAACCACGATAATGCAGTCACTGACCTTGAACCGGATATCATGGAGAGTAAAGTCAAGTGGGCTTTAGAAAGAATTGCTAATAACAAAGCTAGTGGAAGTGATGGTATCCCAGCTAAGTTATTTAAAATCCTAAAAGACGATGCTGTTGAAGTGCTGCACTCAATATGCCAACAAATTTGGAAAACTCAACAAAGGCAACAGGACTTGAAGAGGTCCGTTTACATTCTGATACCAGAGAAGGGCAGCGCCAAAGAATGTTCAAACTACCCTACGATCGCACTTATTTCACAAGCTAGCATGGTTATGCTGAAAATTCTACAAACTAGGCTTCTGCAGCAGGTGAACCAAGAGCTACCACAAGTACAAGCTGGGTTTCAAAGAGGCAGAGGAACTAGAGATCAAATTGCCGACATTCGCTGGATCATGGCGAAAGCAGGGGAGCTCCGGAAGAATGTCTACTTCTGCTTTATTGCCTACAGCATAGCTTTTTGGTTGTGTGAATCACAACAAGATGTGGCAAATACTGAAAGAAATAGGAATACCAGACCACTTCACCAGTCTTCTGAAAAACCTGTATGCTAATTTTCTTGATGCAACAGTTAGAACAGGACTTGGATCAACTGACTGATTTAAAATTGAGAAAGGAGTGCACCATGGATGTATATTGTCACCCTACTTATTGAACCTAAGTTAAATGAGTACATTTTGCGAAATGCCAGGATCGACTATACACAAGCTGGAATTAAGATCGCAGGGAGAAATATCAACAAACTGAGAATTGCAGACAATACCACACTAATGGCAGAAAGTGAAGAAGAACTAAAGAGTCTCTTAATGAAGTTGAAAGAGGAGAGCGCAAAAGCTGGCATGAAATGGAATATTAAGAAAACTAAGATCATGGGAACCGGTCCCATCACTCCTTGGCAAATTGAAGGAGAAGAAATGGAAACAGTGACAGATTTTATCTTCCTTGGCTCCAAGATCAATGGCAGACAGTGTCTGTAGCCATGACATTAAGAGAAGCTTGCTTCTTGGGAGGAAAGCAATGGCAAACCTAGACAACATTATAAAAAGCAGAGACATTACCCTATCGACAAAGTGCCGAATAGTCAAAGCTATGGTATTCCCAGTAGTAAACTATGGACAATAAGGAAGGCTGAATGTCGAAGAGTTGATGCTTTAGAACTATGGTGTTGGAGAAGACTCTTAAAAGTTCCTTGGACAGCAAGAAGATCAAACCAGTCACTCCTGAAGGAAATCAACCCTAAATATTCACTGGAAGGACAGATCCTGAAGCTGAAACTCAAATACTTTGGCCACCTAATGCAAAGAGAGGACTCACTGGAAAAGACCCTGATGCTGGGAAACATGGAAGGAAAAAGGAGAAGAGGACAACAGAAAACAAGATGAAGAGCCTGGGATCGTACAGTACCATTATAACCTGTACGTTACCTGTGGATCTCCTCTATAGGATACTAAATACCCAAGGCAATCCAGACAGTCTTCTGTGCTGTGCATTCTCAGGAAGTATATGTTCCCCTAAGACATAGTATTCACTACTTGTTGGACTATGACTCGGCTTACTTAGGCGCTTATCATATCGCATTCTCTGCACACGGCTATATCTTGCCACACATCTTGAGGTGAAGTCATTGAATGTAAGCATCTTCTTCAGTAATACCCCTGAGGAAAGGTTATATACCTGAAACGTGTTAGGTTGAATGGAGAAGGCATTCCTTTGATGTTTTCACTATACCTAGATGTTCACTGTATGTAAACAAGCCGTTTTTTGTTTTTATTTATTCATGTTTGTTTATATCATGTCTTTTTTTACATGACTTTTATATATGTTTCTAATAAACTGATATTTTTTAAAATGTTGGTGTACTACTTGCCATTAAAGTCCCAGCTCCATAGGGGGGACCCAATTTCTTTCTGAACATTTTGGGATGTTACCAGACAGACACTGGACTTCATGACAGTGGAAATTGTCTTTTGTTACAAGATGGATAGATAGCATCATTGAAAAAATGAACATGAAGTTAAGCAAGCTTCGAGAGGCAGTGGAGGACAGAAAAGCCATGGTCCATGAGGTCACGAAAAATCAGACACGACTATGACTAAACAACCACAACAATAATGCACTGAAATAAACTGTGTTAAACGTGCACTAACACATAGAAATATACTGCGTTAAACGTGCACTAAAATGTGCTGCATTAAACAGCACGTAACGCATTGAAATATACTGCGTTAATCGTGTAGTAATGCACTGTAATATACTGCGTTAAACGTGCACAAACGCACTGTAATATACTGCGTTGAGTGCACACTAACAAACAGAATATATTCTTCGTTAAATGTGCACTAACGCACTGAACTATATTGCTTTAAACTGCACTAACACACTGAAATATACTGCGTTAAATGGCACGTAACACATTGAAATATACTGCATTAAACGTGCACTAACGCATAGAAATGTACTGTATTAAACGCGCACACTAACGCACTGAAATATGCTGCGTTAAACGGCATGTAATGCACTGAAATATACTGCATTAAACGTGCACTAATGCACAGAAATGTACTGCATTAAACCTGCACTAACGCACTGAAATATGCTGCTTTAAACGGCAGGTAATGCACTGAAATATACTGCATTAAACGTGCACTAATGCACAGAAATGTACTGCTTTAAACCAGCACTAAGGCACAGGAATATACTGTGTTAAATGTGCAGTGACGCATTGAAATATACTGCGTTAAACGTGCAGTAACGCACAGATACAGTATAAAGTATATACTGTGTTAAACATGCAGTAATGCACAGAATTATACTGTGTTAAATGTGCAGTAACACACTTAATTATACGGCATTAAATAGCATGTAACGCACTGAAATATACTGCGTTAAACATGCAGTAACACACAGAAATATACTGCAGTAAACCTGCCCTGAAAAAATAAACTGACACTAATGTAAAAATAAATGGTCACTACACTCACATTGACTGAACTATCACTAGATTCACACTAAGGTGACATTAAAGTAAAAATGTATGTTTACTACACTCATACTGACTGAACTATCAATAGATTCACACTAAAGTAAAAATGAATGGTCACTACACTCACATTGACTTAACTATCACTAGATTACTAGATTTACAATAAAGTGACACTAAAGTAAAAATGAATGGTCACTACACTCACACTGACTGAACTATCACTAGATTCACACTAAACTAATATTCTACATTGACAATAAAATCAGAATAGCACACTATAGCACACTAACTCTCTAGTAGCACTGAAGAGAGCCTGTTCTATCTCTCTCCATGCTAATTTCACACTACAAATGGCCGCTATTGAAAGAATACTTTTATAGCGTGGGGCAGGACTAAGAACAATGAGCCATGAGTCATCATTACTTTCTCCAATCATGGCTCTGACAGTGCTCTATGCCCTGATTGGGCAAAGCTTTCAGTGCTTTAGCCAGTCAGGGCTTCCAATACACTGTGCAGAGGCGCAGTGCATTATGGTTGTAATCGATCCCCAATACTTGGACAAAGTATTTCTGTCTTAGGTCTCCAGAACCTCACGTGATGCAGTAACCTAGCCCCTCAATTCCCCCCAAACATCAGCCTAAGCTCAATGAAGGTTAAACCCAAAGACACTTTATTCAACAACTCATTTCCAATATATACAGTCTCATGTGTTTGATTTCATTATCATATGCAA
Source organism: Pelophylax lessonae (assembly GCF_965119305.1). Taxonomy (NCBI): domain Eukaryota; kingdom Metazoa; phylum Chordata; class Amphibia; order Anura; family Ranidae; genus Pelophylax; species Pelophylax lessonae. Next base: position 134,864,623 of record NC_138773.1, read on the forward strand.
ATGCAATTGCATACAAAACATAGTCAACATACCTTGGTTATCTGGAAAGAGACAATAGGTGAATGAGACTGCAACATTATCATAATTAACTCAACAAACAACAAGCCCAAAACATAGCCAAATACGCATTCCTAGAAGTGTGAACACACCCCACCTCTAAACAAATGAAAGCAGAAGACATAGGCTCTCAGACTGCCCGTCTCCATTTTCAACACACCTTATTATAACTTAAGTGTCAATTCACATCCCCCCAGTATACTATAGCTGAGTCTTATGCCATTAGCATCTGTTTAGTCTCTCATTGTGTGAAGTCCTTTGTTGTAATATGCAGCTTAGGCCCAAAGTCTGTGTCGCTTGGGGTGGCAGGGACTTGAATTCAAAGTAACAGGACTCCAAGGGTCCCCCAGCATACATCCCCCAACCAGAGCCGCGCTCCCCTACAAACCAGGGCCGTAGTCCGTGGGCAGGAGGCTGGCCTCCACACTCCTCCAGTACCCCGTGACGAACGTCCCAGCAAATGGGCGTTCGTCACACATCTCCCTTCTCCTGGGGAGACTAACCAGACAGAGATGTATAGTAACTAAGTAGAACTACTTCACTACTGTACTTAAGTACCAAAAGGCGGTATCTGTACTTTCCTGGAGTAGAATTTTTTTCTCCTACTTCCACTTTTACTTCACTACATTTTTTCAATGATTTCAATACTTTTACTCCAATATTTTTTTTTTGTGCTGCATAGTTACTAGTTACAATTATAAAAATTACCACTGCCAGAACAGTAGATGGCAGGTTTCATGAAGCTCAAAACATGTGTATTATCAGCGCATACGAAAATAAATGCAACTGTATGTATAAATAAAAGCTGCATTTGAAATAATAAAAAACAATATGATGTTCAAACTTTTGACTTCTTTCTTTAATAACTACATAACACAGTACTTGTACTTTTACTTTCAGTACTTGAGTAGCAATTTTTTTTCAAAACTACTGGTACTTTTACTTTCAGTACTTGAGTAGCAAAATTTTTAAAAAAACTACTTGCAATACTTAAGTACAAAAAATGTTGAATACTTTAGTACTTCTACTCAAGTCACTTTTTGATCGAGCACTTCCACTTCTACTCAAGTCACTTTTTGATCGAGCACTTGTACTTTTACTCAAGTATGGGTTTTGAGTACTTTATACAACTCTGTAACCAGACCCCAGACCTCTAACTGGTTTGGGTCTGTGTTAGTATAGGTGTCTTTTGCTAGGCTGTGCCATGCTCCAGAGGGCCTCCTGCCCTACGTCCCAATTAAAATATCCGGGGCAGGGCACCAGCTATAATCCACTCCAGAGGCATTCCATGGTTGCTGGACGGGCAAAATCAGGGTGGCGTGGGCCCCCATACTAGGGGGTTGGGGATCTGGGCCAATCGCCCAGCATCTCTGTAATCCAGGGGTTGAGGCCATGGCCCCATCCACCCCTTCCATGCCAAAATCTGCATGGACTGGTGGGCAGATACCAGTTGGGTTCTGCCCAGCTGCCAGCTCTTCCGCTGGGTAGGCACTCAGCTGCTGGGACAAGGGTCCTACAATCGCCTCTCCCGCTAATGCTGGCTGGTACTGGGTAGTGGGCACGACCATCTCCACCCCCAGTGCTGTTGGCTGCTGCTGGGACGAGAGACCTACAATCGCCTCTCCCGGTACCGCTGGCTGGTCCTGGGTAGTGGGCACAACCATCTCCACCCCCAGTGCTGTTGGCTGCTAGTGGGATGATGGACCTACAATCGCCACTCCAGCTAATGCTGGCTGGTCCTGGGTAGTGGGAACGACCACCTCCACCCCCAGTGCTGTTGTCTGCTGCTGGGACGAGGGACCTACAATTGCCTCTCCCGGTACCGCTGGCTGGTCCTGGGTAGTGGGCACGACCAACTCCACCCCCAGTGCTGTTGGCTGCTGGTGGGACGAGGGACCTACAATCGCCTCTCCCGCTGATGCTGGCTGGTCCTGGGTAGTGGGCACGACCATCTCCACCCCCAGTGCTGTTGGCTGCTGCTGGACCAAGTCTAGGAGGTGTTGGTAGTCCTGTTCCAACCCCCACTCGATGATAACCAGGTAGATGAGGTCTAGTCTCAGCTCCAACAACGACTGGACTGGTAGCATCCTTCTCCGGTAATAATAAATAGCCCAGAACCGTGACATCGCAGGACTGCCAAAATCATCATCCTCCTCTTTGGCCTTCCACAACAGGCCTGGGCCATCATAGCCCACCCCCCCTCTGGTTGAATGCCTTCTGCCAACCAAGGGTCTCGTTGGACTGCGTACCACCATAGTGCCCGGTACGAGTCGTCCAGCATAATTTCTCTCTGGACCAGGCACTCAAGTGCGTCAAGGGTTGTTCTCCCAGGATAAACATCCGTTGGCTCACTTGTTCCTGCCAGCGTTGCACTGTACTTGGAATCTTCTCTTTCCGCCGAAGCTGTGCTACCTCGATGGACTCCTGCCAGAGTTCTTGCATTACATATTTTCTCCAGTTCCCCTTGTCCTTGGCTGACATATGGCCCTGTTCCTTTGCCAGTATGTCTTGTAGTCTCCGCTGGAACTCCACCTCATATGGAGACACTGCCCGGGGGCTAGCTTGCTCCATCTCTTGAGTTTCTCCTTAGACCGAGATGCTCCTGGGCTCCTCACTGCATTCCTGGTTTGGGATCTATTCAGAGAAGAATCCCACCACTTGCCACCAGTGTAACAGATCCCCAATACTTGGACCAAGTATTTCTGTCTTAGGTCTCCAGAACCTCACGTGATGCAGTGACCTGGCCCCTCAATTCCCCCCAAACATCAGCCTAAGCTCAATGAAGGTTAAAACCAAAGACACTTTATTCAATAACTCACTTCCAATATATACAGTCTCATGTGTTTGATTTCATTATCATATGCAAATGCAATTGCGTACAGAACATAGTCAACATACCTTAAAGCGGAGTTCCACCCTGGATTTTTTGTTTTTTTTTTTAATACCCCCGGGACAGTCAGGGCTAGTACATTCCACAATGGCTAGCCTCTGATCTGTCCCGGGTTGCACTTACCTGTTAGGACAAATACTTACCTTGCAAACGTCTTGTCCAGCGCTGCCATCTCAGATGTGGGCAGCTTGAAGCCAGCGAGATCCCCTTCGGCGTCTTCTTCCGCCTTCTTTGGTCCCACGATGCTCTGCGCCGGCCCCGACGTCACTTCCGGGTCGCGCGCTTCATCCCTCTACAGCTTCTGGGCATGCCCAGAAGCTGTTTAGAAGGGGATGACGCGCGCGACCCGGAACTGACGTCGGGGCCGGTGCAGGCGCAATGATTCCTGGGAGCTATGACGTTCAGCTCCCAGGAATCATTGCAGAGCCAGGAAGTGACAACGGGCCGCGGCCGAGGAAGGAGGAAGAAGGAAGTAAGGTAAGTATTTTTTCTTCGCTTCGAGGTAAGTAAAAAAAAAAAAAAAATATGCGATTATCCATTTCTTTTTCACGTGACCCGGAGCGAGAAGATGGAGGTAAGTATAAAAATAGGGTGGAACTCCACTTAAAAAAAAAAAAAAAAAAAAAACATACCTTGGTCATCTGGAAAGAGACAATAGTTGAATGAGACTGCAACATTATCATAATTAACTCAACAAACAACAAGCCCAAAACATAGCCGAATACGCATTCCAAGAAGTGTGAACACACTCCACCTCTAAACAGATGAAAGCAGAAGACATAGGCTTTCAGACTGCCCGTCTCCATTTTCAACACACCTTATTATAACTTAAGTGTCAATTCACATCCCCCCAGTATACCATAGCTGAGTCTTATGTCATTAGCAGAGGCGTAACTAGAACCTTCAGGGCCCCGATGCAAGAAACCATGAAGGGCCCCCCAGTCCCCTGGCCGGGGCCCTTCCCTTCAAGCCCGGGGCTCTTCCCACTAATCCTGGGGCTCTTTACTCTCATTGCATGGCCTTTTATTATGGTCCCGCATCAGGATCCTTTTACAAGTTCTGCAGTGGGCCCCCTTCCTGCAATCTTGGGGCCTCCCCACAGTGGTGAAATGCCAGGGCCCGGTCGCAAGTGTGACCTTTGAGATCCTAGAGGTTCACCCACTGTTTTGCTACCGGGCCCCCTGGAGCATGGGGCCCGGTAGCGATTGCAACCCCTGCAACCCCTGTAGTTACGCCCCTGGTCATTAGCATCTGTTTAGTCTCTAATTGTGTGAATTCCTTTGTTGTAATATGCAGCTTAGGCCCAAAGTCTGTGTCGCTTGGGGTGACAGGGACTTAAATTCAAAGTAACAGTACTCCAAGGGTCCCCCAGCATACACCCCCCTACAAGCCAGGGCCGTAGTCCGTGGGCAGGAGGCTGGCCTCCACACTCCTCCAGTAACCCGTGACGAACGCCCATTTGCTGGGACGTTGCAAATGGGCGTTCGTCACAATGGTCATTCGGCAGGCTGAACAAACTGTTGAATGCCCCGTTAATTCGGGTGCTCATCGAACGGGCAAACAGCCAATGTTCGGCCAAAACGCCCAAACGCATGCTTGGACTGAACTGTTCACCCATCCCTAGTGTAGACCTTTAATTGCATTCTGAAAGGAAGTTCACAAAGTGCAATAATTCTGTGGGTGATTGCTGAGTGAGCAGCTCACACCTTGCAAGGAACTTGACAAAGTCTACTGTGGCTTGGTTAGTATTAGGGTAAGTCCCAACTCCCCTTTTTTCTTGGTCGTCTGACTTTCAGGGATGGAGATATTGTATGGCTTAGACCAGGTATCTCATTAAAAGTCCACAATGTCCCCCTTTTTGCATTATATGTACAGGGATGGGGGCGTGTGACTGCAGCTGATGCATCAATTTATATCAATGGACAGACCCAGTCTCACTGATGTCCTTGATGTGGCAGACCACTCTACATTTGTTCTGCAAACATATATATTTTTACCTATTTGTTTTGATAAACGATATGTTCATTTTACTATTGCTTTACATATTTTTCATTTTATTGGGTTATTTCCATGGGGCTGACTATCGTATCCTACACCTAGGAGTTGCGATGCACTCCGGGGGGCCTCCCCTTCCTCTCGCACTGTCGGGGGGTGGGGCAGGCCTTCCATTGCGCATCAGCGCCACGCCTCGTGCCATTTGCCTGACGTCATCACTGCTGTCTCAGCGCCGGTGTTCCGTGAGAATTACCTACCCGTGAGAAAAACCTACCCTCGTCACTTCCGGTGTACGAAAGTGTCTGTAACGCCGCGGAATTACATTAAAACAGCTCGCCAGAAATATCATGTGATCTCCACTGCTATCCCTGACACTTCCCTGGTCTTGTCTACTAAATATAAAACCGGCGGCGGCTGTATGGCAACATAAATCACGGAGCCGCCAGCCGCTTTTATATGTAGTAGACAAGATCAGGGAAGTGAGAGGGCAAGGAGCGGAGCTTACTCATATTGCAGTACAGCTGTTTTAATGTACCCGCGGCGATGGTAGGTTTTTTCCACGGAACAGTCATCATTTCAGACTAGTGCGCATGCGCACTAGGGGCTGTGAGCATGCGCACTGCCAGGGTAGGTTTTTCTCACGGGGTAGGTAATTCTCACGGAACACCGGTCCCGGTCCATTCAACAGCAGCGGCTTTCAGGTGCTGAGTCCGGCGTAGGATGTTGGTGAGCATGTATGCTCTCCACGCGGACGCCTGTCTCACAACCCCCCATGCCAGCGTGCCGCTGGGAGCATGTCCGGCACACACACGGCACTCTGGGGGAGCATTCAACCTCCAACACCTTCGCTTTATAGGATTACTTTCAATGTAGCTCTAATATTCTCTTGGGACTCACTAGGTAACTATTTTTGTGCTTGCCTTTGCACTCACACTTTCTCCCCATTTCTATTTTCTTCCATTTTTTCAAGTCCATATTTCTTTATGGACTTGACTCTTTTTTACTCTCTACATTTATTTTACACTTTGGAATCCCCTGCTCCCTGCTTTTCTCAGTAATTTCTACTATACTTTGCACATATTTCTATACGAACATTAATTTCTGACCCACTTGCCAAGCCACTGCTTGTATTATTTATCCATGGCCTGCACATTGGTCCTACTAATTATATGGACTCTTTCTTTGGCTATGCTTTGTGTCAACACGGGTTGGATCTCTATTGTTTTTACTTTTTCCCTCTCTCTCTATTCCTTAGCACCACTCTTTTTAGACATATTGCTTAATTATGCATTTACGAGCGTATAGCTCGCGAAACGCGTCAGTCAAGATGCAGAATACTCATTATTATGATACTATGTTTTTATGGCTATGTTTGAGACTGAGATGTACTGTATTACTATGATGTATACATTGTGTGATTTAATACCATATAGGTTATGAACGTTCCAAGCAATTACCAGTTTGACATTTCATGTGTTTCAGCGCATGAGGTCTATTCATTGCAATAACAGTTATTTTTTTTTTTAATTCTATTTTGTTTTTTTATTGCCAGCCATATGAACTCACCTCAAGTAAAGTCCCCTGGGCCATTCCCTTGTTTCAATGTATGTATTGGGATGGAGGTGTTTTATATGATAGCAGACCATAACCCCATTTTTTCTATTGAATTCGGGTGGAAGACACCCACTTGTGCCCACTATGGTCTGTTCTCATCTCGGCTGTTACCTTACTGCATATGATTTCATTTTATTTTATTTTATACTTGGCTTTCGTTCTTCTTAATTTTTCCCTTTTTCTTAATTTTCCAATATTGTACTATATTACTTGCCCAATGTGACTACTTCCCACTGGATACTCCAATTTTCCCTGGTTTCCGTGATGGGCTAGTTTGGGTTTGGTGGTGGCCGGTTTCTGTCCCGGGAGCTGCGATGTATGAAGAGGGAGGTTCCTCCTCCCTTGCTGTCCCCGCCCTTCTTGCCGGACGGGCGAGTCCACCTATACATCGGCACCATGCTGAAGCTTCAGCATGATACATCGGTTCTTCCCCTGGCATCGTCACGCTGTTGCGTGCCTATACATCTACGGATGGCTGGGGATAGGTCGCGGTCCGCGTCCTCCTCCCCCATGTGGCCACGGTTACCTACGGTCTCCGTTTGACCTGATTTACCGCCCGCAGCATGACGCTAGGGTCCTATGGACACTGCTTACCTGGGATACCCATGGTCAGATTTCAATTGGGGACACTCCTTTCCTTTTTTCCTATATGGGTATATTCATCCCTGTCACCACTTCTCTACAACAGGGTAAGCACCCCTCCAACCTTTTGCTCCTTTCTTCATCCTACAGAGTTGTTTTGCAATCCTTTCACTTCACTTCCACTTTCACATGTCCGGTGACAGCTTTTACTCACCTTTCATATCCACTTGTTCTTTTCACCACCATTTCTCCCATTTCCACCCTTGTTGTCATTTTCCACATGACCATTTCACTTGCCCTTCCTATATCTTTTTTTTTATGACAGATTTGGAAGGCTCACTCTCACTGCACACACCCATCATCTATCCACCATGGGCCCCAGTGTCGGCTTGGTCCACTTGGACCCTTCAGCTCCCGGGTCAGCCATCCCCCACTGCCGCCTCATAAGGCCCATTCTGACTCCAGCCATACTGGCCTGTGAGTATTTGGCAATCCACCGGTGTCCCCCATATTTACAGACTATTTTTATTTCATTTTTCTTTATTCAATTATTTTTGTTGTTACTCCAATATGTGTGCTTCTCTCTTTTTAGACATATTGCTTAATTATGCATTTACTCTGAAGAAGCGAGCGTATAGCTCGCGAAACGCGTCAGTTCAAGATGCAGGATACTCATTATTATGATACTATGTATTTATGGCTATGTTTGTACTGTATTACTATGATGTATACATTGTGTGATTTAATACCATTTATGTTGTGAACTGTCCAAGCAATTACCAGTTCGACATTTCATGTGTTTCAGTGCATGAGGTCTATTTATTGCAATAAAAGTTATTTTTTTTTTTATTCTATTTTATTTTTTATTCCCAGCCATATGTTCTCACCTCATGTAAAGTCCCCTGCCCATTTCCCTTGTTTCTATATAACGCACTGAAATATATTGAGTTAAACATGCACTAACGCATAGAAATATACTGCATTAAATGTGCAGTAGCGCATAGAGATATACTGCATTAAATGCCACGTAATGCACTAAAATATACTGCATTAAACGTGCACTAACGCACAGAAATGTACTGCATTAAACATGCACTAATGCACAGAAATGTACTGCTTTAAACCTGCACTAAGGCACAGAAATATACTGTGTTAAATGTGCAGTAACGCATTGAAATATACTGTGTTAAACGCGCAGTAATGCACAGATACAGTATACAGTATATACTGTGTTAAACGTGCAGTAATGCACAGAATTATACTGTGTTAAATGTGCAGTAACGCACTTAAATATACTGCATTAAATAGCATGTAACGCACTGAAATATATTGCGTTAAACATACAGTAACACACAGAAATATACTGCAGTAAACCTGACAAATAAACTGACACTAATGTAAAAATAAATGGTCTCTACACTCACATTGACTGAACTATCACTAGATTCACACTAAGGTGACATTAAAGTAAAAATGTATGTTTACTACACTCATACTGACTGAACTATCACTAGATTCACACTAAAGTAAAAATGAATGGTCACTACACTCACATTGACTTAACTATCACTAGATTACTAGATTTACACTAAAGTGACACTAAAGTAAAAATTAATGGTCACTACACTCACACTGACTGAACCAGTGGCGGCCAGTGCGTTGCGTCCCCTATCTATGCGGCTGGCCCCCTAATCTACATGTGGGGCACCGGACGCATGGAGTTCAATGGGGCTTTTTTTTTTACATCACCTGATTAGAGTCAGAGGCTCTAATAGGCTTCAGCAAAGGGTGGACCCGGGGGGGCTTGGCACACTGGTCACTCTGCATTGAAGGGGGCCCGCTGATCTCTGCATTGAAGGGGGCACGCTGATCTCTGCATTGAAGGGGGCACGCTGGTCACTGCATTGAAGGGGGCAAACTGATCTCTGCATTGAAGGGAGCACGCTGATCTCTGCATTAAAGGGAGCACGTTGATCTCTGCATTGAAGGGTGCACGCTGGTCTCTGCATTGAAGGGGCACGCTGGTCTCTGCATTGAAGGGGGCACGCTGATCTCTGATTGAAGGGGGGCACACTGGTCTCTGCATTGAAAGGGGGCATGCTGGTCTCTGCATTGAAGGGGGCACGATGATCTCTGCATTGAAGGGGGCACGATGATCTCTGCATTGAAAGGGGGCACACTGATCTCTGCATTGAAGGGGGCATGCTGGTCTCTGCATTGAAGGGGGTACGCTGGTCTCTGCATTTAAAGGGGGCACGCTGATCTCTGCATTGAAAGGGGGCATGCTGATCTCTGCATTGAAAGGGGGCATGCTGGTCACTGTGCATTGAAAGGGGGCACACTGGTCTCTGCATTGAAGGGGGCACGCTGATCTCTGCATTGAAGGGGGCACGGTGGTCTCTGCATTGAAGGGGGTACACTGGTCTCTGCTTAGAAAGGGGGCACGCTGATCTCTGCATTGAAAGGGGGCACGCTGATCTCTGCATTGAAAAGGGGCATGCCGGTCACTGTGCATTGAAAGGGGGCACACTGGTCTCTGCATTGAAGGGGGCACGCTGATCTCTGCATTGAAGGGGGCACGGTGGTCTCTGCATTGAAGGGGGCACGCTGGTCTCTGCATTGAAGGGGGCACGCTGGTCTCTGCATTTAAGGGGGCACGCTGGCCTCTGCATTGAAAGGGGGCATGCTGGTCACTGTGCATTGAAAGGGGGCACGCTGGTCACTGTGCATTGAAAGGGGGCACGCTGGTCACTGTGCATTGAAAGGGGGCACGCTGGTCTCTGCATTGAAAGGGGGCATGCTGGTCACTGTGCATTGAAAGGGGCACGCTGGTCACTGTGCATTGAAAGGGGGCACGCTGGTCACTGTGCATTGAAAGGGGGCACGCTGGTCACTGTGCATTGAAAGGGGTACGCTGGTCACTGTGCATTGAAAGGGCATGCTGGTCACTTTGCATTGAAAGGGGCACGCTGGTCACTGTGCATTGAAGGGGGCACGCTGGTCACTGTGCATTGAAAGGGGGCACGCTGGTCACTGTGCATTGAAAGGGGGCACACTGGTCCCTGTACATTGAAAGGGGCACGCTGGTCACTGTGCATTGAAGGGGGCACGCTGGTAACTGTGCATTGAAAGGGGGCACGCTGGCCACTGTGCATTGAAAGGGAGCACACTGTGGTCACTCTGCATTGAAGGGGACACACTATACCTTAATTACTGAAGGCCCCTTTCAGACTTTTGTGACCTCAAAGTCACGCAATTTTTTACAGCATTGTTTGCTGCAAAGCAATGCCTATTACACCAGCCGCCACTGGACTGAACTATCACTAGATTCACACTAAACTGATATTCTACATTGACAATAAAATCAGAATAGCACACTATAGCACACTATAGCACACTAACTCTCTAGTAGCACTGAAGAGAGCCTGTTCTATCTCTCTCCACGCTGATTTCACACTACAAATGGCTGCTATGGAAAGAATACTTTTATAGCGTGGGGCAGGACTAAGAACAATGAGCCATGAGTCATCTTTACTTTCTCCAATCATGGCTCTGACAGTGCTCTATGCCCTGATTGGGCAAAGCTTTCAGTGCTTTAGCCAATCAGGGCTTCCAATGCACTGTGCAGCGGCGCAGTGCATTATGGTCATTCGGCAGGCTGAACAAACTGTCGAACGCCCCAATGCTCATCGAACGGGCGAACAGCCAATGTTCGGCCAACACGCCCGAATGCATGCTTGGACTGAACTGTTCACCCATCCCTAGTGTAGAACTTTAATTGCATTCTGAAAGGAAGTTCACCAAGTGCAATAATTCTGTGGGTGTGTAACGTTCATGCGTTTTTGTTAGTGGATGGATTTACAGCTGCAGAATTATTACACTCAGTAGCCTTGTAGAGATTCTGTTGAACAACATATCCAACTCTCAGGACTTCATCACCGTGCACAGCCTGTTATGCAATATACATATACTCAATCAGATGTTTAATGGAGGGATAGAATATATGAGATTGTATAGATGAGAGACAGGCAATTGTATGGTGAACACTAAGAGTAGTATTAGGAGAGTTGCAGGATGGTAAGCAGATAGGTTCTGATGTCAAGTATAGTGCAGATGGTGAGAGGACACAGATGGAGTATACTTAGACAGAGTAACCTAGTGCAAAGATAGTTGAAGGTAGTCCAAAGAGCTAACTGTCTATGCAGATGATAGTAGATAGATAGATACAGATAGTCCTGGTAATTGCAGTAGATGACAGTAAATAGATAGATACAGATAGTCCTGGTAATTGCAGTAGATGACAGTAGGAGATTGGTTAGTAAGAATCCCCTGTGGGGTACTTATCACTTAGATAGGTTAGTAGTAACAGTGTCCATAGAGAGAGGTGATCCCGTAGCGAGATACGGATCAGCAGCGAGGTTCCGGCTTCAGTTCAGCAAAGGGAAATGTCAGCAGCTCCGACTTCACAGGAGAAGGTGCGGTGAACATGTGGTTTGAACGAGCAATGAGTGAGAGAAAGCCGGCGATTGAAATAGCCGCTCATAGCGGCGCTCGGCAATGATGTCATCCGGTCTTAAAGGTGTATGCGTCTCTTGGATAACAAGATGGGACGCAATTTAGTAAGAGAGAAATAGGTAACAAGGGTACCAGAGGTACCAGAACAAATTCAAGTCCCCCCCCCCCTTAAGGCCGGCTCCGGAAGGCCTCTAGAACTGTTTTTTCTGGATATTTCGAGTGGAAATTGCGAATTAGTCTAGGGGCATGTATATCGGAGGTATCCAGCCAGGTGTCATCTTGGGGCCCATAGTTTTTCCATCGTACAAGATACTGGAGTCTTCTTCTATGGAAACGGGAATCCAAAATTTCTTTTATCTCAAATTCTTCTCCACCTTCCACTTGTACAGGAGGTGGAGGTGAGATAGTAGGCCTTATTCCTTGGTTAGGAACATGGGGCTTCAGTAGCGACACATGGAAGATGGGATGTATCTTGAGGTCCGTTGGTAATGTGAATTGTACTGCAGCTTTTCCAATAAGCTTCTCTATTGGGAAAGGTCCCAGAAATAGAGGTCCAAGTTTTTTACTAGGGATTTTCAATCTCAGATTTTTTGTAGAAAGCCAAACAAGATCCCCAATGGCATATTGGGGAGAGGGTTTCCTACAGAGGTCGTAGTACTTCTTTTGTTGGCTATGAGCATGGGATATGGTATTGTTGAGTAATCCCAGAGAATCCTTTATCTGGGTAAGATAATCAGATGCCACTGGATTACTTGATGGCAAGATACGTGGAGGAAGGAGTGTGGGATGAAACCCATAATTTAGGTAAAATGGACTTTGTTTAGTAGTGCTATGAGTCGCGTTGTTATAGGCGAATTCCACTAGCGGGAGGAGATCTGCCCAATCGTCCTGTAGATACGAACTGTAGCAACGCAGATACTGTTCAATGCACTGGTTAACTCTCTCTGTCTGTCCGTCTGAGGGTGGTAGGGAGAGGTAAGTTTACGCTCTATTCGTAGTATCTGACATAGAGCTAGCCAAAACTTTGAGATGAATTGTGAACCACGGTCAGACAGCAGTGTTTTTGGAATACCATGTAACTTAAAGACATGTTTCACAAGCAATTCTGCTGTTTGTTTGGATGAAGGTAGTTTTCGGATAGGAGTGAAATGTGCCATCTTGGTCAGATGGTCCACTGACACCAAGATGGTGTTGAATCCTTTGGAAGGTGGTAGTTCCACTATGAAGTCTAAGGATACCACTTCCCACGGAACCTGGGGTATCGGTAAACTACAAAGTAACCCCGATGGTTTCGTGTTGTCAATTTTAGACCTTGCACAGATATCACAAGATGAAACGAACTTTTTTACAGTTGTCTTCATGTCTGGCCACCAAAACTGCCTAGTAAGTAGATTGAAAGTTTTAGTCATACCCATATGTCCTGCCATAGGTACATCATGCGACAATTCCAAGAACTTGGTTCGCATAGTAGGGGGTATGTATAATTTATCGTTGTAGTAGAGGAAGCCTTCTGCGTCAGTAGTTAGTTGTGGTGGAGGTGAGTCCAGTCCTATGCTGTGCAAAATCTCTTCCTTCAGGGAGCGAATGACACCGATAATACGTTCAAGTGGTATTATAGGAACTGAGGGAACCTCGGTACAATCCTTCTCGTTAGTCGTGAAAGTGCATCCGCTTTTTTATTTTTGTCTGCGGGCGTGTAAGTCACTAAAAAATTAAATCTCAGAAAGAATAACGACCACCGTACCTGTCGGTGGGAAAGAGTTCTATTAGTCTGAAGGTATTGAAGGTTTTTGTGATCAGTATATATCAGGATTGGCAATTGAGTGCCCTCGAGTAGATGTCGCCAATTCTCTAACGCCAGTTTTATGGCTAGTAGCTCCTTCTCACCTACTGGGTAGTTCACCTCGGGGCTGCTTAATGATTTTGAGAAGAAAGCAACTGGGTGAAGAGGTGAGGTGTTTGTTGGTCGTTGTGAGAGAACTGCTCCTACTGCCATATTTGACGCATCTACCTCCAAGATGTATTGAAGGGATGGGTCTGGATGGCATAGTATGGGGGCAGTAGTAAAGCTTGATTTCAGCAGACAGAATGCTCCATTTGCTTCTGTTGACCAATTAAAAGGTTTCTTCGTGCTTGTGAGTTGTGTGAGAGGTTTCACAATCGCAGAGAAGTTCTTAATTAATTTCCTATAGTAGTTAGAGAATCCTAGGAACCTTTGTAATGCTTTGCGAGTGGTTGGCACAGGCCAATCCAGAATGCAGGATATTTTGCTCATGTCCATTTTGATTCCATTTTTAGATATAATATATCCTAGGAATAGTACTTCCTCTTTATGAAACAAACATTTTTTTGATTTAACGTATAAGTTATGTGCAAGTAGCCTTGACAACACAAGTCTCACATGTTTTATGTGCTCAGGTAAGGAATGAGAATAGATAAGTATATCGTCCAAATATACTACGACACAAACATCAAGCAAGTCTCTGAATATCTCATTTATAAATCGTTGGAAGGCTGCGGGAGCATTACATAGCCCAAATGGCATTACAAGGTACTCAAACAGTCCGTATCTGGTTCTGAATGCCGTCTTCCATTCATCCCCTTTACGGATTCGAATTAAATTGTATGCCCCTTTTAGGTCCAATTTTGAAAAGAAAGAAGCTCCACGCACCTGTTCGATAAGTTCCGGAATAAGAGGTAAAGGATAGCGATCCTTTATTGTAATGGCATTTAATTGTCTGAAATCAATGATAGGCCTAAGGCTAGAATCCTTATTACGGACAAAGAAGAGTCCAGCAGCAGTGGAGGAAGTAGAAGGTCGGATGAATCCTTTTGTCAAGTTCTCATCCAGATACTCCTTAAGATGAGAGAGTTCATCCTGCGAGAGAGGATAAACATGTCCGAAAGGCAACTTGCTATTAGGGAGTAGATCGATACAACAATCATAGTCCCTATGGGGAGGTAGCATTTGAGCGTTTTTCTCAAGGAAAACCTCCGATAAATCCTGATAACACTTGGGTATAATGTCATCCGGCACTACAGACAGTATCCTATCATATGTGGGGAGATTACACGTCGTTTCACAATAGTGAGAAGAGAAGGTTAGCGTTCTTGTTTTCCAATCGATGATTGGTTGATGTATGTGTAACCAGGGAAGTCCCAAAATGATTGGAAAATGTGGTGAAGTTAATACATCAAAGGTGGTGGTCTCCACATGAGAGTCGTGAGCAGTTACAAGGAGTGCCTGAGTCTGACTGGTGATAGGACCAGAGGATAAAGGGGTACCGTTAATAAAACTAACGGAGACAGGTTTGGGTTTTGAAACAATAGGTATTTTATTAAGGGAGACAAAACAAATGTCAATGTAGTTTCCACAAGATCCTGTGTCTATCATAGCCTTGGTGGTGATCCTAGTTTGGTCCCACTGCAATGTTAAATGAACAAAAAGATAAGGATTAGAAAAGGAAGTTGTGAGTCCCCCTAGCAAGACATTTGAACACTCACCCTCTTTCCTGCGGACAAGGGGACAGCCGCTTATCAAATGATTCGGGGATGCGCAGTACATGCAAAGATGTTCGGTTTTCCTCCTGGCACGTTCAGAAAGGGTTAGAGGTGGGCGTATCATTCCTACTTCCATAGGAGTAGGGTCAGCAGGCAACATCCGAGAAGGACTGGAAAATGGTGAGCCCATCTTCTCAGCCTTTCTTTCTCGTAGTCGTCTGTCAATATTGATACTGGTCTGTATCAGTCCCTCTAGAGTGCCAGGTAAATCCGCTCGGGCGAGCTCGTCTTTAACGGCCTCAGATAGGCCGAGTCTAAACTGCGTTCTCAAAGATGTGTCGTTCCACCCTGAATCAGGGGACCATCTTTTAAAATTTGCCACGAAATCTTCAACAGGTCTCCTTCCTTGTTTTAAGGCCCGTAATTGGGTATCAGCGGTACTCTGCTTATTGGGGTCTTCATATAAACTAGCGAGTTGTGCTAGAAATAAAGGGTAAGAATTAAGGAGTGGATCATCCTTTTCAAAGAGAACGTCTGCCCAGGCCCGGGGTTCACCCGTTAAATAGGAGATGACGGTACCAACCTTAATTTGGTCAGTGGTGTAGGTTAGAGGTTTTAACAAAAAAAGCAAACGACATGCGTTTTTAAATTCACGAAATTTGCTCCGATCACCAGAAAACACTAGAGGAGGGTTTATCTTAGGCTCACGGGGCTGAGCAGCAGAAAGCTGTGTGAGACGGCCAACCTGCTGTCTCAAGGTCTGATTTTCGTTTTGTACCTCTGGGAGCTCAAGGATCAATGCATCTACTTGCTGTTTTAATTGTAGTACATGAGTGGGTAATTCTGCTGAATCCATATTTTTTTTTTTAAAGGCTCGTTCAATCTGTAACGTTCATGCGTTTTTGTTAGTGGATGGATTCACAGCTGCAGAATTATTACACTCAGTAGCCTTGTAGAGATTCTGTTGAACAACATATCCAACTCTCAGGACTTCATCACCGTGCACTGCCTGTTATGCAATATACATATACTCAATCAGATGTTTAATAGAGGGATAGAATATATGAGATTGTATAGATGAGAGACAGGCAATTGTATGGTGAACACTAAGAGTAGTATTAGGAGAGTTGCAGGATGGTAAGCAGATAGGTTCTGATGTCAAGTATAGTGCAGATGGTGAGAGGACACAGATGGAGTATACTTAGACAGAGTAACCTAGTGCAAAGATAGTTGAAGGTAGTCCAAAGAGCTAACTGTCTATGCAGATGATAGTAGATAGATAGATACAGATAGTCCTGGTAATTGCAGTAGATGACAGTAAATAGATAGATACAGATAGTCCTGGTAATTGCAGTAGATGACAGTAGGAGATTGGTTAGTAAGAATCCCCTGTGGGGTACTTATCACTTAGATAGGTTAGTAGTAACAGTGTCCATAGAGAGAGGTGATCCCGTAGCGAGATACGGATCAGCAGCGAGGTTCCGGCTTCAGTTAAGCAAAAGGAAATGTCAGCAGCTCCGACTTCACAGGAGAAGGTGCGGTGAACATGTGGTTTGAACGAGCAATGAGTGAGAGAAAGCCGGCGATTGAAATAGCCGCTCATAGCGGCGCTCGGCAATGATGTCATCCGGTCTTAAAGGTGTATGCGTCTCTTGGATAACAAGATGGGACACAATTTAGTAAGAGAGAAATAGGTAACAAGGGTACCAGAGGTACCAGAACATTACAGGGTGATTGCTGAGTGAGCAGCTCACACCTTGCAAGGAACTTGACAAAGTCTACTGTGGCTTTGTTAGTATTAGGGTAAGTCCCAACTCCCCTTTTTTCTTGGTCGTCTGACTTTCAGGGATGGAGATATTGTATGGCTTAGGCCAGGTATCTCATTTAGAGTCCAAAATGTCCCCCTTTTTGCATTACATGTACAGGGATGGGGGCGTGTGACGGCAGCTGATGCATCAATTGATATCAATGGACAGACCCAGTCTCACTGATGTCCTTGATGAGGCAGACCACTCTACATTGGTCTGCAAACATATATATTTTTACCTATATGTTTTGATAAATTATATGTTCATTTCACCATTGCTTTACATATTTTTCATTTTATTGGGTTATTTCCATGGGGCTGACTATCGTGTCCTACACCCAGGAGTTGCGATGCGCTCCGGGGGGCCTCCCCTTCCTCTCGCACTGTCGGGGGGTGGGGCAGGCAATCCATTGCGCATCAGCGCCACGCCTCGTGCCGTGTGCCTGACGTCATCACTGCTGTCTCAGCTCTACATTTATTTTACACTTTGGAATCCCCTGCTCCCTGCTATTCTCACTAATTTCTATTTTACTTTGCACATATTTCTATACGATCATTCATTTCTGACTCACTTGCCAAGCCACTACTTTTATTATTTATCCATGGCCTGCATATTGGTCCTACTAATTATATGGACTCTTTCTTTGGCTATGCTTTGTGTCGACATGGGTTGGATCTCTATTGTTTTTACTTTTTTCCCTCTCTCTCTATTCCTTAGCACCACTTTTTCCTCCTTTCTTTTGGGTTGCTCACTTTCTGCCCTTTTTACTTCACCACTCTCATCATGGTTGGATCAGGTTTCCCAGCTGTGTTACATAGTTACATAGTAGGTGAGGTTGAATAAAGACAACAGTCTATCCAGTTCAACCTGTGTAGGTGTGTGTGGCTGCAATCATCTCACATAGCCCAGATATGTTCAGATATTTATATCAACATCCATGCAGCATTACCATCATACTCGTTATACATTACATATTTTTTGTTATTATTTCTACATACATACTCCTTCGCTGCTGTGTGTATATTATTTTACCCCCTTTTTCTGATGGGGACCTTCCATCCCCTGAGTGACTTTGGTTGTGCTTTGGACTGTCGCTGGCTATGCTCCCTCAGCTCCTGGGATGGACATTATACTTCTCAGCCACCTGCCCCCCTCATTACGATTCCAACTCTGAGCTCATTTGTAAGTCATCATATATTTTCATGTTTTTTCTGAGTTTTTGGATTAAGTTCTATAGATACTCATGTATACAATTTTCTTGTAGACCCCTGTTCTGCATCTACTCCTGAGGAAATGCGTTTAATGCATGAAACGTGTCGAGTGTCTATTGATGCAGCTCTACCAATACTACATGATGTACTTTGTTTTTATGTATGATATGATGTCATTTTTAGAATGATGTATTTATTTATCTGTTGTTTGTGTATTTTATATACACTGGCTCATATTTCTTCTACATGTATGTTTCTGGTGTCAAATGCCATGGTTTTCTTGCCCTTATCAGATCATCAAATAAACATTACTCTTATACATTTTATCAGCTGCTTTCCACTGCCTCATTTAAAGTCCCAACTCCCCTTTTTTCTTGGTCCTCTGACTTTCAGGGATGGAGATATTGTATGGCTCAGACCAGGTATCTCATTTAAAGTCCCAAATTTCCCCCTTTTTGCAGTATTAGGGTGAGTTAGGGGTGTAGTGTATAATCATAACTGGTAGTGCCTACTTTAGGTCAACTTGTGTCATATCTGTGCAGAACTGGTGGCTTAAACCAGCCTAAAGAAGAACTCCAGATTTTTCTCCCCAAAACAGATGAATTGTGCATGTAAATGAATCCCAACCCCACTGTCAGTTTATCTGTATCTTACTTCCACTAGCTGTATACAGCAGGTTTCTGTGTCTGTGATGTCAATCCTCCTCCTGGATGAACTTCAAAGTTCTCCAGCTTCCTGTTTCCTTGCTTCGCCAGTCATGATATTACATGTCCCATGATCCTTTGGGTCTCTGTAGTGTCAGGATGGGCTATGGGAGTCACTTGTAGCAGCTGTGGGAGTTGATGTGGCGGGTCTAAAGCCTCGTACACACGCAACGAATGTCCGCCGACCAGTCGTCCGTCTTTTGTCCAGAGTGCGTGTCTGTTGAGCCTCGTACACACGCAACGAATTTCCGCCGACCGGTCGTCCGTCTTTTGTCCAGAGTGCATGTCTGTTGTTTGGAATGTGCTCTAGACTGCACACAAATTTTCCCGTACGACAGAATTCTACTTCAGAAGTGATGTCATGTGTTGGATTGCTTTCTATGTGTTCTTTCATCTCTGAGCATGCCTAGCCTTGCTCATAAGATTTTTCCCCATCGAAATCTGTACTAATGAGACGAAAATCGGACGTGTTTTGACGGAGGACAAAAATTTTAATGCCTGCACATCAGGATTTTGTCAGCCGAAAAGTCAAAGTCGGCTGTCGAAAGCACCATACTAACAAGCCGAAAATCGGCAGATCGGTCGTCGGACGAAATTTCCCGGCCGAATTTCTTATCGTGTGTACGGGGCTTTGGTTGGAATGTGCTCTAGACTGCACACAAATTTTCCCGTAGGCAGTGTTGGGGTAGTTACTCAAAAAATGTAAGTAGTTACTAGTTACTTCTGTAAATTGTAATGAGATTACTTTACTAGTTACTGCATTTGAAAAGTAACTTCACTACTTATTACTTTACTTTCCTCTTTCTTAATTGACCGTGTAGAAGAAGATACATGACACTCTTTCTGCATAGAGTTTATTGTATAAACACAGGCTTTGGGAAACATGAGAACAAAACCTGAAAAAAACAGAATAAAACATAAAGTGCAAAAAAAGTCATAAACTTCATCCCTCTCTATTCTTCGAAATAACGATTGTATCGCACGGCTTGGGTAACGCAGGAAAGCGCGTTCCTATAGTCTAGTAAAGTAGTGTAGTTACCTCCTATAGCCTAGTAAAGTAGTGTAGTTACCAATATTAGTATTGTAACTAGTTACTTTACTTAGTTACCAAAAAAGTAATGTAGTTACTGTAATTAGTTACTTTGTAACTAGTTACCCCCAACACTGCCCGTAGGACAGAATTCTACTTCAGAAGTGATGTCATGTGTTGGATTGCTTTCTATGCATTCTTTCATCTCTTAGCATGCCTAGTCTTGCTCATAAGATTTTTCCCCATCGAAATCTGTACTAATGAGATGAAAATCGGACGTGTTTTGACGGAGGACAAAAATTTTAATGCCTGCACATCAGGATTTTGTCAGCCGAAAAGTCAGAGTCGGCTGTCGAAAGCACCATACTAGCAAGCCGAAAATCGGCAGATCGGTCGTCGGACGAAATTTCCTGGCCAAATTTCTTATCGTGTGTACGGGGCTTTAGGGTTACTGTGGGTGTTCTGGGCCTTCATGTGGGTGGTGATTGGGGGAGGAATGGAATTGTGTTGTCCCCACCTACACTCCATTCCTCTCTGCAGGGAACAAGCAGCAAGTGTAAGTTTAGTCGGAAAATGAAAGCGATTCCAAAGGCAATTTTTTTATTTTAAAAAAATTATAAACATGTCATACTTCCCTGCTCCGTATTATGGATTTGCAGAGAGCAGCCCTGATATTCCTCTTCCCCCACTGCCACGTGCTAGGAGGGCACTCATGCATGCTTGCATCATGCAACCCACCCAGAAAATGCATTGCTACTTCCACCAAACACGCTTTGCTCTCATGGTGTCATTTAGGCTAGGTTTGCATCTCCGTGTTTCTGAATGAATGACAATCTGCAGAGAAAACACATGCTGTGCAATGCTAAAATGCGTGGCAATGCACGTCACACTTTCATTACCATTTAGCCTGCATTCTAATCTGCACATTTCCAAATACATGACAACCTGCAAGAAAACGCACAGTTTGCCATGTGTTTCCAAAACAAAATCACGTTTGCATTACCATTCGTTCACATTTGCCTGTTTCCAAAAGCACGGCAACCCAAAATAAAATCTTTGCTGTGTGTTTTGAAACTGCGCAGCAATGTATGTCATGTTTTTGAATGCAACCAGCACAGAAAACACGCATTTTGTTGTGCGTTTCAAAAACACATAGCACTGTATGTGTGGCCACCTGCACAAAAACATTTTGAAAATGCACGGCAACACGCATCACGCTTGTTTTACCATTTGTTCACATCTGCGCGTTTCAAAATGCAAAGCAACTCACAAGATAATGCATTCTTTGATGAGTCTTTTAAATACATGTTCAAATTCCTCCTGTATTGAATTGTATTGTAACTGTATAGTCTTCCCTCACATTGTAAAGCGCTGTGCAAACTGTTTGCGCTATATAAATCCTGTACAATAATAATAATAATAATACACCTAGAAACGTGCTGCTTACTTGCATTACCATTTGTTTGCATCTGTGTGTTTCTGAGCGCATGGAAACCTGCAATAAAAAAAAAAATGCACACTGTGCAATGCATTTCAAAAATGTGCAGCAATGTCTGTCACGTCAGTGTTTCCATTTAGGCTCTGTTCTCGTTTACACATTTCCAAATGCGCAGCAACCAGCAAAGAAAAACATGTGCTTTGTTATGTGTTCAGAAAACAAACGGCAATGCACGTCTCGTTTGTGTAACCATTGGTTCACATCTGCGCATTTTCAAATGCACGACAATCCACAAGAAAACGCACGGCGCTCTTGCGTTACCATTCATTTGCATCTGTGCATTGTGGAATGTACATCAACCCACAAGAAAATGTACACCATGCCATGCTTTTCAAAAATACGCGACAAAGCACGTTGTACTTGTGTTACCATTCATTCACATCAGTGCATTTCTGAATACACAGAATCCCGCAAGAAAATCAATGCTTTTCCATGCACTTTGAAAACACGTGGCAATGCACTGCAGTGTGCTTGCATTACCATTTGTTTGCATCTGTGCGTTTCTAAATGCATAGCAAGCCGCAAGAAACCACATGCTTTGGCATGTGTTTGAAAATGTGTAGCAATGTGTTACCATTTAGGCTGCATTCACATCTGCGCATTTAAAAAAGAGTGGCGACCTGCACTGAAAATGTGTGCTTTGGTGTGCGTAGTGAAAACCTGTGAAAACGCATGTCATGCTTGGATTACAGTTCGTTCACACCTGAGCATTTCCGAACGCAGGGCAATCTGCAATAAAAGCATTTGCTGTGTGATAGTGGAACTCATGTGACATTCATGTGGTGCTGTGTGTACCAGGGTTGTATATTCATCCCTCCCAGCAACAGCAAAGCTAGCTTTCCCAGTCAGTGTATGTGTATGAAGGTGTTTTGTTTTTGAATGATACTGTGAGGTGGGATTTGGGAGGTTTGGACTCTTCCTGTAAGTGAGATTGGGCGGGATTGAATGCTAATTAGGATGTATTCCATCCCACCCACCATCAGGGCTGTGAAGGAAGTTACATCATTTGCAGCCTGAAAGACTACAGAGGGGTGTGTTCTAGGCTAGAGATGCAGCAGGAAGTGGCTATGGAAGGCTTTCTGTCTACATCAGACTACATGCAGACTGTCACATGGTACAAAGCCACAACTAAACGCAGAATATCATAGGCTCTGTAGACAACAGTAGTGATGGGAAGTTCGGTTCTTTTAAATGAATCGGTTCATTTCGAGTTACTCACTGAAATGAACCGATTCATGAATCGATTCTTCGGTTCACTTGCTGAGTCTGCTGACAAGCAAGTGAACTGAAGCTCGACGCAACTCAACTCAACACAATTCAAATGAGCTGAATCAGAAGAGTGACTCATACGTTTGGCAGCTCTCTGGGGATGTTTTCTTTGATTTAACTCCTCCTTGGCTCCTCAGAGCTGTCTCAAGCCTATGTGTCAGACACAATTCACTTTGTCAGATTAGCCAGCATTATCACATTCAGAACTTCAGGTGACTCAGCTGTATACATTTAAAGCAGGTTTCTGTGCATGTGAACTGCATTCTGATGGGCCAACTTCACAGTTAACATTGCCAGCTATCAGATTTGTCCAGTTTTTACAACGCATGCACAGGAATAACGATCAGATTTTAATACTGTGTGGGTACTTTGGCCACAGTAATAAAATTAGATTGTTATTCCTGTGCATGCGCTGTAAAAACTGGACAAATCTGATAGCTGGCAATGTTAACTGTGAAGTTGGCCCATCAGAATGCAGTTCACATGCACAGAAACCTGCTTTCCATTTATACAGCTGTATGTGCTGGTGATGAATGGTTCTTAGTGTACTGTGCTCTAACAGAGACCGACTCATATGTTTCGATTCTTTTGACTCAGTAACTCGTGTACTGAACTACTCTGAACTGTTACAATACAAGCTTGTTTCTGGCCAGTTCTTCAGTGTCAGTGTGCTGATTGGTTACAGGGAGGAGCTGAGCTCCTCACTCTAGGATCATATTACCATCAGCCCAGACCAGCTCTCCTTCTGAATACTGAACTGTTTCATACTGAGTCGTTCAGAAAGAAGAACCGAGTCATCCAGTTCACTGAAAAGAATCGATTCAAAAGAACGATTCGTTCATGAACTGGACATCATTAGACAACAGAGCAACAGAGGTATTCAGTTGTAGTGAAAAGAAAGTTGGAGTTTAGCTCAGTGGTGGCTGGTGCATAGGTGGCGCCAGGGCGCCCCCCCCCCCCCTAAAAAAAAGGAAAAAAAGAATTACAAAAATAACAAATAAAGTTTAAAGAATAAATTGCGTTCGCCGGCCTGTGGTGGCTATGGAGGGGGGGGGGGGGGGGGTTTACGACCCAGAAGAGGCGCCGATTGGCTGCCTTCTGGGGGCGTACCCTGGGCGTAGGTCATTGCGCTAGGACACCCCCACTTTCGTAATATCCTGCCTGTGATTGCTCCAGTCTCCAGCCTGGACCAATCATCATCCAGGACATCCGATTGTGATGCCGCTGACATCGCAATGGGGGCGGTGCCGGTGCGTGCATCAGTCACTCACCGTCACCGCCCGGTCAGCTTCCCGCCGCCGAAGAGGAGTCCAGTCCAGAGAGGAAGCCGGCGCCGGTCACCTTCCCACCGCCCGTCACCCGCCGCAGAAGAGGCCGAGAGGGAGAAGCGCCGCTCACCTTCCCGCCGCCGAACGAAGAAGAGGAGAGGGAGAAGCCGCCGTAACTCACAGGTAAGTGCACTGCTCTCAGTCGGGCACGCACGCATAGCTCTGCATCGGGGGACATGTATACTGGCTGCACTGGAGGCACGCACACATAGCTCTGCATTGGGGGACATGTATACTGGTGGTCACTGGCTGCACTGGAGGCACGCACACATAGCTCTGCATTGGGGGACATGTATACTGGTGGTCACTGGCTGCACTGGAGGCACACACGCATTGCTCTGCATTGAAGGACATGTATACTGGTGGTCACTGGCTGCACTGGAGGCACGCACGCATAGCTCTGCATTGGGGGACATGTATACTGGTGGTCACTGGAGGCACGCACGCATAGCTCTGCATTGGGGGACATGTATACTGGTGGTCACTGGCTGCACTGGAGGCACGCACGCATAGCTCTGCATTGGGGGACATGTATACTGGTGGTCACTGGCTGCACTGGAGGCACGCACGCATAGCTCTGCATTGGGGGACATATATACTGGTGGTCACTGGCTGCACTGGAGGCACGCACGCATAGCTCTGCATTGGGGGACATGTATACTGGTGGTCACTGGAGGCACGCACGCATAGCTCTGCATTGGGGGACATGTATGTTACGAACCTCAGCATAAAAAGGAATGAAACCGCCGTTTAGTGGATGTACCACCTTTGCAGCATGTACGAATTACCCCTGTAGCACACCAGCATACGAATAATCATCCAAAGAGAGCCCCAAACAATCGAACGGCTTTCTGTATAATAAATCCCCCTCCAAAAACGAGACAAAGCTCAGAGTTGAGGGTAAAAACAGGAACTGTTTATTACATTCCAAGACATACAGTTACACACAGCTAAGGGGCACTCCCCTTAGCCTTGCAGGGGGGGATGAGACAAGGACCAACCAACAACCAATGAGAACTGAACATTTGTACATTTGAAACTGCAAGTCTTAACACACACCCCCTGCGGAGAGATGTCTCCAGCCCAGCTCAGGCTATTATCTGTATCATGAATCCACACACTTAGACACAGGAACAGGAGGAGGGGGGGGGGGGGATGGGCTGTAACATTACATTACATTAACTCAATGGCATGAGTCCTGCCATCTTCCTTTGTTCAGAGGATGAATAAAGAGGAAATAAAATGCAATAAAAGTGCAATGTCCCAAACTCATAGGAAAATGACACAAAGGGGTTTACAATCCAGGGACAGGGTGATCCGTCACACATAGTGACGGTTAGCACCGTCACATCTCTTCCCCCCAAAGGTAGACTAATTCCAGGTACCAGACCTCCAACTGGTCTGTGCCTGAATTAGTCGGGTAACAAGTCCCAAAGAGTCAATCCAGGGAGTTCCAAGTAAATCTGCCATGGCCCTCCCCTCCCAAACCAAAACCTATCCCATATGACTGCACTCCATCCAAACATTCAAGCATCTGGACCTCAGAATGTAAGTAGGTCTCCGTGATGTGGGCCCAGGATCTGGACCGGCAGGAACGCTGAGGTCAAGTGGCCTAGGTCGTTCCCCAGTAAGACATCGGTGGGGAGCTCCTGTATCAACCCCACATCAATCATACCTGACCCAGCACCCCAATTCAAGTGGACCCTCGCAGTGGGTATCTGGTGCACACCTCCCCCTGCTACCCGTACCACTACTGAACCTCCAGTTCGGGCGGCATCTGGGACCAAATGTCGCTTGACCAAAGTGAGAGTGGCTCCCGTATCTCGGAGACCTCGCACAGGCTTTCCGTTTAACTGGACAGATTGGCAATGGTGCTGGCGGTTCTCTGTAGCTGCTTTCACTGGGTCAGCTTCGTGAAGGGTACCCAATTGCATCTCGGTGGGTTTGAATATTGGTATGGGGGAGCCTCTGCGTGATAGTAGGGGACCGTTGTCTTTACTGGAGGGGGTGACCCTGGTCGGATCCATGCAGCTTGGTCCCTGCTCTGGGTACAGTCTCGTTTGTAGTGCCCAACCTGCTTGCACCTGTAGCACTGTACTCCACTGCGAGATTGGTATCTGCGTGCCTGCGAGTTGGAGGAGTCCCCCTCTCTGTGGTAGGGGTGGTCCAAGATTGGTAATCCGGGGCTTGAGCATTGGTCTGAGGCTAGGTTGTTGCTGCCTGTGGCCATGGCAATAGTGGACGGCTTGGACCGGGTCTGCTTCATGGAGGACGCCCCGACATTCCTCCTGCTCAATGCAGTGAGCAGCAGGCTGGTAGTTGCGTAGATTTCCGCCGGCTGGCCGTCTCCATGACTGCGCCTGGTTGGCTGTGTTCAACGGGCACTCCGGCCTTTTGTGCCCAAGCTGTTTGCATCCAAAGCACCGGATGGGTTGCGAATAATCGCTGGAGTTAAAACGGGGTGGCTGGGCATAGCTGTCGGTTTCAGGCAAAGCCGGGGTGCGGTGTGCTGGAGCCTGGTAAATAGTAGTATTGGTGGGTGCTGCTTGTCGGTATTCCACCCTGGCAGGAGCTTTGGGCACATTATCATACAGCTTACGAGCGTCTGTATATTCATCTGCCAATCGAGCGGCTTCCGGGAAAGTGGAGGGTTTCCGGTCCCGGACCCATTCTCTGACCCCGGCAGGTAACTTGTTGAAGCAATGTTCCAACATAAACACTTGTAAGATCTCCTCCCCAGATACAGCTTGGCATCCTGCCATCCAGTGGGTTGCTGCACGGTGTACTCTGCATGCCCACTCCATATAGGAGTCACTGGCTTGCTTGGGGGTCTCTCTGAACCTCCGCCGGTATACTTCTGGCGTTACTGCATACCTGGCCAACAGGGCATCTTTAACGGCCTGGTAATCTATAATGTCTTCCTCTGGGATGGCCCGAAAAGCATCGCTGGCCCGGCCGGACAATTTCCCAGAGAGGATGGTGACCCATTCGTCCGTAGGCACCCTGTGTAAGGTACACTGCCTTTCAAAGTCTGCCAAAAATCCATCAATCTCCCCCTCAGATTCCACAAAAGTTTTAAATGCAGCAAAAGGTACCTTCTTTCTTCCCACATTATTATGGGGTGCCTCCGCTGCTGCAGCTCCTCTTCCTTGCAGTTGGGCTGTTACCGCTGCTTGCACTCGTTCCACAATATCAGCTGTAGGGTTGGGGCCAAAATGTGCCAGCCTTATTTGCACTGCTCGGTTAAATTGTATTTCCTCGCCTTCCTTGCCACCAATTGTTACGAACCTCAGCATAAAAAGGAATGAAACCGCCGTTTAGTGGATGTACCACCTTTGCAGCATGTACGAATTACCCCTGTAGCACACCAGCATACAAATAATCATCCAAAGAGAGCCCCAAACAATCGAACGGCTTTCTGTATAATAAATCCCCCTCCAAAAATGAGACAAAGCTCCGAGTTGAGGGTAAAAACAGGAACTGTTTATTACATTCCAAGACATACAGTTACACACA
This sequence comes from Pelophylax lessonae, assembly GCF_965119305.1. Classification (NCBI taxonomy): domain Eukaryota; kingdom Metazoa; phylum Chordata; class Amphibia; order Anura; family Ranidae; genus Pelophylax; species Pelophylax lessonae. The sequence continues at coordinate 134,892,141 of NC_138773.1, forward strand.
GCTAAGGGGCACTCCTCTTAGCCTTGCAGGGGGGGATGAGACAAGGACCAACCAACAACCAATGAGAACTGAACATTTGTACATTTGAAACTGCAAGTCTTAATACACACCCCCTGCGGAGAGATGTCTCCAGCCCAGCTCAGGCTATTGTCTGTATCATGAATCCACACACTTAGACACAGGAACAGGAGGAGGGGGGATGGGCTGTAACATTACATTACATTAACTCAATGGCATGAGTCCTGCCATCTTCCTTTGTTCAGAGGATGAATAAAGAGGAAATAAAATGCAATAAAAGTGCAATGTCCCAAACTCATAGGAAAATGACACAAAGGGGTTTACAATCCAGGGACAGGGTGATCCGTCACACATAGTGACGGTTAGCACCGTCACAATGTATACTGGTGATCACTGGCTGCACTGGAGGCACGCACGCATAGCTCTGCATTGGAGGACATGTATACTGGTGGTCACTGGCTGCACTGGAGGCACGCACGCATAGCTCTGCATTGGGGGACATGTATACTGGTGGTCACTGGCTGCACTGGAGGCACGCACCCATAGCTCTGCATTGGGGGACATGTATACTGGTGGTCACTGGAGGCACGCACGCATAGCTCTGCATTGGGGACATGTATACTGGTGGTCACTGGCTGCACTGGAGGCACGCACGCATAGCTCTGCATTGAGGGACATGTATACTGGTGGTCACTGGAGGCACGCACGCATAGCTCTGCATTGGGGACATGTATACTGGTGGTCACTGGCTGCACTGGAGGCACGCACGCATAGCTCTACATTGGGGGACATGCATACTGGTGGTCACTGGAGGCACGCACGCATAGCTCTGCATTGGGGACATGTATACTGGTGGTCACTGGCTGCACTGGAGGCACGCACGCATAGCTCTGCATTGGTGACATGTATACTGGTGGTCACTGGCTGCACTGGAGGCACGCATGCATAGCTCTGCATTGGGGACATGTACGCTGGTGGTCACTGCATTGGAGGCACGCACGCATATCTCTGCATTGGGGACATGTACACTGGTGGACACTGCATTGGAGGCACGCACGCATAGCTCTGCATTGGGGACATGTATACTGGTCACTGCATTGGGGACATGTATGCTGGTCACTACATTGAAAGGGGGCATTTATACTGGTCACTATATTGAAGGGGGCATGTACTGTGGGGTTTGTGCTAGGGGCCTGTACTGTGGGGTTTATGCTAGAGGGCTTGTACTGCGGGGTTTGTGCTTGAGTTGTTTGTGCTTGAGGGGTTTGTGCTGGGGGGTCTGTACTGTGGGGTTTGTGCCACTCTCAGTCCATGTATCCCATAATAGGATGTCTCTCACAGTATATCCCATAATAGGGCCCCTGTTCCCTATTATGGGATATACTAGTACTGATGGACCCCTTAATATGTGATATATTGGGAGAATTGGTTCACGCAAGCAAAATACAGGGGACAAAATGGGTGGAGTCTATAAGGGGGTGTGGCTTCTGAGAAATGGGAGGGGTCAAGGTGGAAGGGCGGGGTCTTGCGCCCCCCCATCTTAAAACTTCACTAGCCGCCACTGGTTTAGCTTTAACTTTGAAGGGTGCAAAATGGAAGTAGTAATAGGCTAAAATCTTGACATGACCTGAATGCTCTACCCCCCCCCCATGTCATAAACGTCTTGTAGTGTCTGTATTAATATTATCTAATCACTTCAATACAGGGCACTTTCACCCCCCCCTCTATATTCGGGCTGGGCAGCAGCCCAGCGTTGTAGTTTTTTGTAGCAGGTATGCGACAGTCAATAAGGCCTACAGGATATCAGGTTAGGCATTTCCTAATGGCTCAGTCCCTAGGAGCAGTAACGGATAATGGCGGACAGGCCATCCTGCCAGACCCAGCAAAAATGCAGCAGTGATCCCTCCGGTTATACGTTCACTCCCTCTGGGTTAACCAGGCTGACTTTGGTCAGTAGTGTAGCCCGTCTGTACCCTGGCAGTGACACAGTCTTTCTCTCTCTGGTGGTGCTGGGCAGCAGCATGGCCCTCTCTCTGGTGGTGCTGGGCAGTGTGGCCCTCTCTCTGGTGGTGCTGGGCAGTGTGGCTCTCTCTCACTTCCCCCAGCACACTCCTCTCTTTATGGTGTAGCACTCACTCCCTAAGCTTTTTCCCAGGTTCCCAGTCCTCAATCTCTCCCCCCAGCAGAGTGCATACTGGGGGCTGTGGTTTGCTCCCTGTGGACAACAAATGGGGCCGCCAATGTTCCGAGACTACATGTCCCATGATGCCCCCCTAGTCTCTTCTGATTGGCCCTCCGCGGTGGCCAATGGGAAGGGAAACAGACCAGGCAGTAAGCTGGGCGGCAATCAGATAAGAGCCGCTCTCTCTTCTCCTGCACTGCTGACAGGAGAAAGGAGGGGGAGGGGGGTGGTGGGGAAGATAAACTGACAGCCCGCAGCTCGCTACCTGTTCTCTGGTGGACTGAACGAGGAAAAGAACCTGCTGTCACTGCTTAATCATACCTGGAATAGGTTTGTAAGTATTAATTACTCACGTGATCGCGCCTAGGTATTATTAGGTGTGAATTACTTTTATATATATAAAGAAAAGAAATAGACTTGAGCAGCTAGTCTAAACAACAGTGGGTTGTGCAAATTGTGGTAAATGTGGGACAGCGCTCAATAATGTGAGTCAAATTTAAATATTTAAATAAATTAATTAATTAAAGAAATAAATATATAGATGCATACATCACAAATCACAATGGATAAAAATAAAAAGGAAGGGGGTTTTTTAACCCCTAAAGTGGCCAAAAATTTAAAGAGATTGTGCATATATTGCTGTATAAATGACAGTCTTTATAGTTCAAAAGTGCAGGTGCAAAAACGTGCAGCAAAAACAATTATGTGCTTGTTCTTACAGTGCTTCATGTGCAGCAAAATTGTATTTCTTCATGCAGATAGGGAATCCATCACCTGGTGCTCAGCCCACTTACCAGACGACCCCTTGGGGTCTAGCGTAGGTAAATGGTATCTTTAGTCCCAGTATTTCCTATCTCCCCGCTGGAAATGTATCCAGGATCTCCTACGGCTGGTTAAAAGGGCTGGCTTTGGATCCCAATATCCGTCCTAATCCATCACTAATTATTTTGAAGTGATCTTTATTGGTCAATAACGTGACCTAGAGGATCTCCTTTTTTGTCCAAGGGACAAAGCTGCCTCAGGAACCCCTGTCAATCTCTACATTTGTCAGAGGGGACAGAAGCTGGTCTGTTGTGTTTCGGTCATCATGGGCTGTGCATGAATGTCGGCACTGGCTGCTTCAGTACATTGTCCTATAGTTCGATCACGGAAGTGTGCAGGAAAGAGCTGGACTTCATGGGCCACCCCAAAACCAGATATCAGGACCAGCCAAATCGCTACTTCCAACTTCCCGGCTGCTCAGTGCTCCAGGAGTACAAAACAAAAAGAGTGCAGGAGACAGGGGTGTGTAACTCACAGTGTAGGGGTAAGGAAAGGGCAAAATTCCTCCCACATACAAGAGATGGTCAGAGACTAGAGTTGTCCGTGTTCGGGGGGTTCGGCCGAACTTGAAAAAAAAGTCCGGGTCCGTGTCCCGGACATTTTCCGAACTTTACCCGGACACCGAACCCCATTGAAGTCAATGGGGACCCGAACTTTCAGGCACTAAAATGGCTCTAAAAAAACAATGGAAAGGGCTAGAGTGCTGCAAATGGCAGCAAAATGTGGTTAAGAGCATGGCAAGTGCTCTGCAAACAAATGTGGATAGGGATATAACTTAAAACAACAAAAAAAAACAGATAAATAAAACAATTTTCTTCATCTGTGAAGGACGAGGCCCGTATGGAGTAGGAGGGAGGTTGAGGTGGCGGTGGATGTGGCGGTGTAGGTGGAAGCGGCGGTGGAGGGGGACGAGGTAGCCAACACTGCTTTTTTTTTAGTCATTTTAAATTAGGGTACCCCACAAAAGAGTGAGAAAGATAAAAAATATAACAATGGCTGGGTAAGGTCGGTATCCATCTCTATTCTGCACAAGGTACGGAAAAGTCCTGTGGGATCCATGCCTGGTTCATTTTAATGAATGTGAGCTTGTCCACATTGTCTCTGGACAGGCGGCTGCGCTTGTCTGTGATAACACCCCCAGCCGTGCTAAATACACGTTCAGATAATACACTGGCTGCAGGGCACGCCAGCACCTCCAAGGCGTAAAGGGCAAGCTCAGGCCATGAACCCAATTTGGAGACCCAGAAGTTGAAGGGGGCAGACCCGTCATTCACTACATGTAGGAGTGTGCACACATACTGCTCCACCATGTTGGTGAAATGCTGCCTCCTGCTAAGACGTTCCATATGAGCTGCTGGTGCTGCTGTTTGTTGTGGCATGCTGACAAAGCTTTTCCACATTTCGGCCATGCTAACCCTGCCTTCTGAGGTGCTGGCTGTGCCCTGGTTGCGTTGGCGACCTCTTCCTCCTCCTCCTCTGCCTTGGCCTTGTGCTTCCAATGTGGCCCCGCTGTCAGGTGGGAATGCCAGCAGCATCGCGTCTACCAGCGTGCGCTTGTACTCCCGCATCTTGCGATCACGCTCCAGTGAGTGAATTAAGGACGGTACATTGTCCTTGTAACGGGGATCCAGCAGCGTGGCCACCCAGTAATCAGAACAAGTTAGAATGTGGGCAACTCGGCGGTCATTGTGGAGACACTGCAGCATGTAATCGCTCATGTGTGCCAGGCTGCCCAGAGGCAACGAAAGGCTGTCCTCTGTGGGAGGTGAATCGTCTGTGTCCTCTGTATCCCCCCAGCCAAGCACCAGTGATGGCCATGAGCTGGCCTGGGTGCCACCCTGCTGTGAACATGGTTCCATCTCCTCCTCCATCTCCTCCTCCTTATCCTCCTCATCCTCCAGAACTGTGCCCCTGCTGGACAATTGTGTACCTGGTGTTTGTGGGTGCAGGAACCCACCCTCGGAGCCACTTGTGAATGACTGCCCTGAAAGACTTGGAAACGATCCCTCTTCCTCCTCCTCCTCCTGTGCCACATCCTCTTCCATCATCGCCCGAATCGTTTTTTGAAGGAGGCATAGAAGTGGGATAGTTAAGCTGACAACGGCGTCATCGGCACTGGCCATGTTGGTGGAGTACTCAAAACAGCGCAACAAGGCACACAGGTCTCGCATGGAGGCCCAGTTATTGATAGTGAAGTGGTGCTGTTCCGCAGAGCGACTCACGCGTGCGTGCTGCAGCTGAAACTCCACTATGGCCTGCTGCTGCTCGCACAGTCTTTCCAGCATGTGCAAGGTGGAGTTCCACCTTGTGGGCATGTCACATATGAGGCGGTGAGCGGGAAGGCCGAAGTTACGCTGCAGCGCTGACAGGCGAGCAGCAGCAGGGTGAGAACGCCGAAAATGTGCACAGATGGCCCGCACTTTCTGCAGCAGCTCTGACATATCGGGGTAATTTTTAAGGAACCTCTGCACCACCAAATTCAGCACTTGCGCCAGGCAAGGGATGTGCGTCAAACCGGCTAGGCCAAGAGCTTCTATGAGATTTCGCCCATTATCGCACACCACCAGGCCGGGCTTGAGGCTCGCTGGCAGCAACCACTCATCGGTCTGCTGTTCCATGCTCCTCCACAACTCCTGCACGGTGTGTGGTTTTTCCCCCAAACAGGCACGTTTTAAAACTGCCTGCTGTCGTTTACCCCTGGCTGTGCTGAAGTTGGTGGTGAAGGTGTTACGCTGACCGGATGAGGAGGCGGTAGAGGATGAGGAAGCGGAGTAGGAGGAGTTAGGAACAGGAGGCAAACTGAAGCGCCCAGCAATCCTCGGTGGTGGAAGGACATGCGCCAAATTGCTATTCGCCTCAGGCCCATCCGCCACTGCATTTACCCAGTGTGCCGCTAGGGAGATATAACGCCCCTGACCGTGCTTACTGGTCCACGTATCGGTAGTTAGGTGGACCTTGCCACAGATGGCGTTGCGCAGTGCACACCTGATTTTTTTCCCCCCACTTGGTTGTGCAGGGAAGGGATGGCTTGCCTGGAATAGTAGTGGCGGCTGGGCACGACGTACTGTGGGACAGCCACCAACATAAGGCTTTTAAAACTGTGCGTCTCCACCAGACGGAATGAAAGTGTTTGGGAGATGGAAAGCTGAACGCTTCCACGGGACATTGTGGAGATGGTTGGTGACCCAGGTGGTGGTGTTGCTGAAAGATCATCTGTTTGCGGGGTGGCAGGTGCCGGTATCACTACAGAGGTGGATGAAGAGGCTGAGACTGCAGCAGAAGAGGAAGCAGGAGGAGCCAGAGACCTTTCTTGGTTTTGAAGGTGTCTACTCCACTGCAGCTCGTGCTTTGCACTTAGATGCCTGATCATGCAGGTTGTGCTCAGGTTGAGAAGGTTTATGCCTCGCTTCAGGCTCTTATTGCACAGGGTGCAAACCACTCGTGTCCTGTCATCAGCACATTGTCTGAAGAACTTCCACGCTAGAGAACTCCTTTGAGCTGGCTTTGGTGCGCTCGGTCCCTTGCTGCGTTGGGCAGTAGCAGGCGTAGTGTCTAGGGCACGGCCGCTCCGCTTCTGCACCCTGCTCCCTCTTCTGCTGTGCTGGTGGCTCTGTGCGACCACCGCCTCTTCCTCCAAACTACTCAGGTCACCTGCATGACCTTCATTCCATGTGGGGTCGAGGACCTCATCATCCTCCACATCATCTTCCACCCAGTCTTCACCCCTGCTCTCCTTGTCGGTCTCCACAATTCTGAGTGCCGCAGCAGTTGGCACCTGCGTTTCGTCATCATCGGAGACGTGTTCGGAACGTGTTCGGAGTTCGGAACAGGAGGTAAACTGAAGCGCCCTGCAATCCTCGGCGGTGGAAGATGCGCCCAAAAAATTTGAAAGGTGTATCTCACACGTGCCGATACTGACTACACCGCAATTTTATTTTTTTTACCCCAAAAGGGTGTAGATTGAATAGCGGAATAGAAAATAGTATATAAAAAGGTGTATCTCACACGTACAAACCCAGACTAGGCCCCGATTACAATTTTTTGTACCCTAAAGGCAGGATGAGGAGTAGGAGGAGTTCGGAACAGGAGGCAAACTGAAGCACCCTGCAATCCTCGGCGGTGGAAGATGCGCCCAAAAAATTTGAAAGGTGTATCTCACAAGTACCGATACAGACTATGCCGCAATTTAATTTTTTTTACCCCAAAAGGGTGTATATTGAACAGCGGAATAGAAAAAAGTCTATAAAAAGGTGTATCTCACACGTACAAACACAGACTAGGCCCCGATTACAATTTTTTGTACCCTAAAGGCAGGATGAGGAAGAGGAGTAGGAGGAGTTCGGAACAGGAGGCAAACTGAAGCGCCCTGCAATCCTCGGCGGTGGAAGATGCGCCCAAAATATTTGAAAGGTGTATCTCACACGTACCGATACAGACTATGCCGCAATCTAATTTTTTTCACCCCAAAAGGGTGTATATTGAATAGCGGAATAGAAAATAGTATATAGAATTGGTGATTTTTTAATAGCACATGTGAATACAGCAGTGTCTTATGTTTTATGTCACGGTCAGCAGCAGGCTATGAAGGGAAAAAAAAAAAATTTGTAATTTTTAAATAGCAGATTACTACAGACTATGCCGCAATTTAATTTTTTTTACCCCAAAAGGGTGTAGATTGAATAGTGGAAGAGAAAATAGTATATAAAAAGGTGTATCTCACACGTACAAACCCAGACTAGGCCCCGATTACAATTTGTTGTACCCTAAAGGCGGGATGAGGATGAGGAGTAGGAGGAGTTCGGAACAGGAGGCCAACTGAAGTACCCTGCAATCCTCGGCGGTGGAAGATGCGCCCAAAAAATTTGAAAGGTTTATCTCACAGGTACCGATACAGACTATGCCGCAATTTTATTTTTTTTACCCCAAAAGGGTGTAGATTGAATAGCGGAATAGAAAATAGTATATAAAAAGGTGTATCTCACACGTACAAACCCAGACTAGGCCCTGATTACAATTTTTTGTACCCTAAAGGCAGGATGAGGATGAGGAGTAGGAGGAGTTCGGAACAGGAGGCAAACTGAAGCACCCTGCAATCCTAGGCGGTGGAAGATGCGCCCAAAAAATTTGAAAGGTGTATCTTCTCACATGTACCGATACAGACTATGCCGCAATTTAATTTTTTTTACCCCAAAAGGGTGTAGATTGAATAGCGGAATAGAAAATATGATATAAAAAGGTGTATCTCACAAGTACAAACACAGACTAGGCCCCGATTAAAATTTTTTGTACCCTAAAGGCAGGATGAGGAAGAGGAGTAGGAGGAGTTCGGAACAGGAGGCAAACTGAAGCGCCCTGCAATCCTTGGCGGTGGAAGATGCGCCCAAAAAATTTGAAAGGTGTATCTCACACGTATCGATACAGACTATGCCGCAATTTATTTTTTTTCACCCCAAAAGGGTGTATATTGAATAGCGGAATATAAAAAAGTATATAAAATTGGTGATTTTTTAATAGCACATGTGAACACAGCGGTGTCTTATGTTTTATGTCACGGTCAGCAGCAGGCTATGAAGGGAAAAAAAAAATTCCCCTTTAAATTTGTAATTTTTAAATAGCAGATTAGTACAGACTATGCCGCAATTTAATTTTTTTTACCCCAAAAGGGTGTATATTGAATAGGGGAATAGAAAAAAGTATATAAAATTGGTGATTTTTCAATAGCACATGTGAACTATGTTTTAAGCAGCAGGCTATGAAGGAAAAAAAAAATTCCCCTTTAACTTTGTAATTTTTAAATAGCAGATTAGAACATCAATCTGTAGTAAAATATAGCTGAACGCTGCACACAACAGACTGATAAAAATATATTTTTTTCTCCCTCCTCCTCCTCCTCAGTGGGCTCAAGTGAGGGCAAAAAGATCGTTCACTGCACCAACCCCCACACAGCAAAATCAATGTAGATTGCTAACGGACGATTGTTCTGTGTCTCCTATCTGTCCCTGCCTACTCTCTCCAGCCTGTCCCTAAAATGCTCAAATATCTTTCCCTGCCTACACTCCGACCTGTCCCTGCATTATTTTCGGGCACAATGTTGTTTTTCCCTGTCTGTCCCTAATCAGCAGCAGCCAGCACCGTTCTGTGTGCTCTCTCCCTACACTACAGCAGACTGACGCACCGCGCTGTGTCTCTCGAGCTTATAAAGACCTGGGTCACATGCTTCAGCTGGCCAATCACAGCTACTAATACATTAGTAGGCATGGCTGGGATGGCTTCTAAGGCACACCAGTTAAACGCTTGTTGATTGGCTGTTGAAAGCCCACCATTAAAAGCACGCCATTACATACAAAACAGGAAATAAAATTACCGAACACGGATTTTAAACCCGAACATACAGTAAAGTTTTCGGGTCCGTGTCCAGGTAGCAAAAATCCAATTATCCGGTACGGACCCGAATAATACAGTCCGTGTTCGCTCAACACTATCAGAGACTACAGACATGATACAGGAGATGGTCAGAGACTACAGACATGATACAGGAGATGGTCACAGACTGCAGACATGATACAGGAGATGATCAGAGACTGTGGAAATAATTCAAGAGATGGTCAGAGACTACAGACATGATACAGGAGATTGTCAGAGACTGCAGACATGATATAAGAGACTGTCATAGACTGCGGACATCATACATGAGACTGTCAGAGACTGCGGACATTATACAGGAGATGGTCAGAGACTGCGGACATGATACAAGAGACTGCGGACATGATACAGGAGACTGTCAGAGACTGCGGGCATTATACAGGAGATGGTCAGAGACTGTGGACATAGTACAGGAGATGATAGAAAAAAGTGCAGCGCTAAAATGGTTGATAAAAAATAAAAAGTAATCGATGAATATGAAATGTCCTTAAAAAGGCACAATCAATAAATAAAGAACACGTGGGAAAAGTCCAAGATAAGAATCCAAGTGAAAGTGCTCAGTGCTCCATATGTTAAGGTGCTCACAATCGGTGCAATCCTTCACCAGTAGTACTAGCCTCTCACCTGAAGGCTGTGAAAAAACAGCCTCATTTAGCTCTCAGCACAGCAATAGCTCCCGACCGGGTCATCAACCATAAAGGATATCCCCTTGTCTCAGGTGCAAATGACAGTGTTCCCCCTTAAAGAATAAAGGGCAGATCATAGTGTATTACGTTTATAACACAGGTTTATTGTAATAATAGACAGCCTCTTACTTGGTCAGTAGTATTCAGTTTGTGTAAAAATAAACAGTTCGTGTACAGCTGAAAGCAGAGCCACGCTCTGCCGACAGGGACTGCGGGTGACGTCACAATCTCCTCCCCCTTCCGCACGCGTTACGTCCGTGGGCGGGACTTCTTCAGCGTATGGGCGGAGGGACGGACGTCACCTTTTTATCTGCGATCCCGCTTGCTTCAATGGGCATCGTTGCTACTATGGCAACACAGGACGCCGGACCGGAAGTGCGGGAGATGGTCAGAGACTGCGGATATGATACAAGAGACTGCGGAAATAATACAAGAGACTGTCAGAGACTGCAGACATGATACAAGAGACTGCGGACATGATACATGAGACTGTCAGAGACTACGGACATTATACAGGAGATGGTCAGAGACTGTGGACATACTACAGGAGATGGTCAGAGACTGCGGACATGATATATGAGACTGCGGACATGATACATGAGACTGTCAGAAACTGCGGACATTATACAGGAGATGGTCAGAGACTGCGGACATGATACAAGAGACTGCGGACATGATACAGGAGACTGTCAGAGACTGCGGACATTATACAGGAGATGGTCAGAGACTGCGGACATAGTACAGGAGATGGTCAGAGACTGTGGACATGATACATGAGACTGTCAGAGACTGCGGACATTATACAGGAGATGGTCAGAGACTGCGGACATACTACAGGAGATGGTCAGAGACTGCGGACATGATACAAGAGACTGTGGACATGATACATGAGACTGTCAGAGACTGCGGACATGATACAAGAGACTGCGGACATGATACATGAGACTGTCAGAGACTACGGACATTATACAGGAGATGGTCAGAGACTGTGGACATACTACAGGAGATGGTCAGAGACTGCGGACATGATACAAGAGACTGCGGATATGATACATGAGACTATCAGAGACTGTGGACATTATACAGGAGATGGTCAGAGACTGCGGACATACTACAGGAGATGGTCAGAGACTGCGGACATGATACATGAGACTGCGGACATGATACATGAGACTGTCAGAGACTGCGGTCATTATACAGGAGATGGTCAGAGACTGCGGACATACTACAGGAGATGGTCAGAGACTGCGGACATGATACAAGAGACTGCGGACATGATACATGAGACTGTCAGAGACTGCAGACATTATACAGGAGATGGTCAGAGACTGCGGACATACTACAGGGGTTATTGGAGACTGTGGACATGCTTCTGTAGTGTACGAGAGACTGGAGACATAGTACATGGCATATTACTGCAGCACTCTTCTAAAATGTAAAATACCGTTGAAGTTGAATTTTCTTGAAGTTAAAAAGAACATGAACGACCCCTTCCAGTGATAGTGTGCCAGCAGTGCAAGAGTTACCTGCAATTTACCTTGTCCTAGCTTCTCCTATGCTGACAAAGAATGCCATTCAGGCAGCGTGGTGCCTTCTCTCCCTCCCCCTTGGTGTACAATAGGTAAACATCACAGCAAGAGTCCGTACACACAGTGACAAGTGAAGAATGCAGGCAGCTGGGGAGACATCCCGGCTACCATACAAAGTGTTGCCCGCGGCATTTCAGGAAGGTTGGGAGGTTTGGCTTGAGTGGTGTCACCCCTCTGGCGGGTGTCACCCGGTGCGGACTGCACCCCCATAGTGACGCCACTGTATTTAGTCTGTGTGAAAGTTATAGAGTCTACAAGCTATGGTACTAATCACTGAAAGTTGATCACACCTGATGTACTGACTGCCTGTCTCCTTTCTTGAGGCACTGAAATGTCAGGACAGTACAAATACCCCCCAAATTACCCTTTTTTGGAAAGTAGACAGCCAAGATATTGAGCATACCTCCCAACATTTGAACTTCAGAATGAGGGACACTGAAAGAGGGAAAAAATCAGTGGTGTGCGTAGCATGCTGCGGTAAAATATGGGCATGACCAATCGCTTAGCAGTGGAAGGAACAAAACCCAGGCTTCCTTGTACCCATAAAATATGCTTTGATTGCTTTGTCTGAGCCTATCTTAAAGAACTTCATTAAAATAGTCAGGGACTGCATAGCAACCAGAAACTGCTGAGACAATGAATACTTTCGTGAGAATTATATAATGTACAGTATTATGTATATAGTGCAGGAGTATGTAATGTACAGAATGCAGGGGACAGGAGTATTTATTGTACAGAATGCAGAGGACTGGAGTATGTAATGTATAGGATGCAGGGAACAGGAGTGTGTAATGTACAGAATGCAGAAGACAGGAGCGTGTAGTGTACAGAATGCGAGAGACAGCAGTGTATAGTGTATAGAATGCAGGGGATGGCTCCATCCATTCCCCCCAATTTCATCCTGGCTCCATCCACCACCCCGATCCCATTCAGGCCCCATCCATCCCCTGATCCCATTCCAACTCTGTTTGTTCCCCCGATCTCATCCCGGCTCCATCCGTCCCCGATCCCATCCCTTCTCCATCCATCCCCCAATCCCATTCAGGCTCCATTCATCCCCCAATCCCATCCTGGCTCCATCTTTCCCCCTGATCCCATCCTGGCTCCATCCTTCCCCCAATCCCATCATGACTCCCTCCACCCCCCCAATCCTATCCCCGCTCTGTCCATCCTCCCGATCCCATCCCTGCTCTCTCCATCCCCCCAATTTCCATCCCATCCCGGCTCCATCCATCCCCCTATCCCATCCCGGCTCCATCCATCGCCCTGATCTCATCCTGGCTCCATCCTTCCCCCTGATCCCATCCCAGCTCCATCCATCCCAAGCTCCCATCTCAAACACCCCTCCCAGCTCTATCCACCCCCCACACCCACCCCAGCTCCATCCACCCCCCAGCTCCATCCACCCCCCACCCCAGCTCCATCTATCCCAAACACCTATCCCAGCTCCTTCCACCCCAAATACCCACCCCAGCTCCATCCACTCCCAAATCCAGCTCCATCCACCCCCTCAGCTCCATCCACCCCAAATGCCCACCCCAGGTACATCAACCCCAAATGCCCACCCCAGCTCCATCCACCCCAAATGCCCCCCCAGCTCCATCCATCCCCCCAGCTCCATCCACCCTAAATGCCCCCCAGCTCCATCCACCCCAAATGTCCACCACAGCTCCATCCACCCCAAATGCCCACCCAAGCTCCATCCACCCCTCATCCAACCCAAATTTCCCCGCAGCTCTATTCTCCCCAAATGCCCACCCCAGCTCCATGCACCCCAAATGCCCACCCTAGCTCCATCCATCCCAAATGCCCACCTGAGCTCCATCCATCCCAAATACCCACTCCAGCTCCATCCCCCCCAGCTCCATCCACCTTAAATCCCCCCAGCTCCATCCACCCCAAATGCCCACCCCAGCTCCATCCATCCCAAAAATGTATCCCAGCTCCATCCACCCCAAATGCCCACCCCAGCTCCATCCATCCCAAATCCCCACCCCAGCTCCATCCACCCCAAATGCCCACCCCAGCTCCATCCACCCCCCAGCTCCACCCACCCCAAATCCCCCCCCCAGCTCCATCCACCCCAAATGCCCCCCCCAGCTCCATCCACCCCAGCTCCATCCACCCCCCAAGCTCCATCCGCCCATATGCCCCCCAGCTCCATCCACCCCAAATGCCCACCCCAGCTCCATCCACCCCCCTAGCTCCATCCACCCCAAATGCCCACCCCAGCTCCATCCATTCCATATGCCCACCCTAGCTCTATCTACCCCTAATGCCCACCTCAGCTCCATCCATCCCAAATGCTCATCCAGGCACCATCCACCCCAAATGCCCTCCCAGCTCCATCCACCCCAAATGCCCCCCCAGTTCCATCCACCCTAAATGCCCCCCCAGCTCCATCCACCCCCAATGCCCCCCCCAGCTCCATCCACCCCTAATGCCCCATCTACCTACAGTCCCCCCAGCTCCATTCACTCCAAATGCCCCCAGCTCCATCCACCCCAAATGCTCCTCCATAGCTCCATCTATTCCCCATGCCCCCCAGCTCCATCCACCCCAAATGCCCGCTCAGCTCCATCCACCCCCAATGCCCCCCCCAGCTTCATCCACCCCTAATGCCCCATCCACCTACAATACCCCCCAGCTCCATCCACCCCAAATGCCCCCCCCAGCTCCATCCACCCCAAATGCTCCTCCCCAGTTCCATCCACCCCAAGCTCCCCAGCTCCATTCACCCCCCAATGCCCCATCCACTCCCAATGCCCTCCAGCTCCATCCACCTCCCATGCTCCCAACCCAAATCCATCCACCCCCATGCTCCCAACCCAACTCCATCCACCCCCCATGCTCCCAACCCAACTCCATCCACCCCCATGCTCCCCCAGTTTCATCCACCCCCATGCCCCCCCCAGCTCCATCCAGCCACCATGCCCCTCCAGCTCCATCCACCCCCATGCCCCCCAGCTCAGTCCACCCCCATGCCAATCCAGCTCCATCCACCCCCAATGCCCGCCAGCTCTATCCACCCCCAATGCATCATCTACCCCCAATGCTCCCCCAGCTCCATCCACCCCAAATGCCCTCCCAGCTCCATCCACCCCCTAATGCCCCCCCAGCTCCATTCACTCCCCAATGCCCCCCCAGCTTCATCCACCCCCCCAATGCCCCATCCACCCCAAATGCCCCCCTCCCCAGCTCCATCCACCCCCTCACTCTTCCCAATTCTGCAAGGTAGTATAGTAGTTAAAATCAGACCTCAGATCATGCGCGTCTTGCAGAGTGGTGTGCTGCTCCCCGCCTCCTCCTCTGTGTACATGAAAACACAGGAAGGAGGAGGGACAGGTTCAGTGCACTCCACTCTGCACTGTGTCAGAGGCAATCGGGGACTGAGACCGGCTGCCATGTGTTGGTCTGCTCATGGCGTGCGGGAACCAAGCCGCCCACGTCGCTGTGAGCATTCAGGGACTCAGCCCTGCATCACCAGGATCGTGGGACACATACCCATACCATTTTACAGGATGATCCCAGTGAATCAGGATGGTTGAGAGGTATGATTTAGTAAGAGGCATGGTGAGTTTTTGGAAGTTAGATTTTTTCCCACAATGTACACAAATTTGTCATGTTATAAGATATTTCTAACACGCAGCATATACATAGCAAAAATGACACCCAAAATACAGTCTACTACATTCTGCAACACCTCCTGAGTATGGCAATACTGCATGTGTGACTTTTACACAGCCTGACCACATAAAGAGACTCAACATCCAAGTAGCACCTTCAGTGGTTCTAGGAGCAGAAAATTACACATATAACTTTCTGACTACCTATCACATTTTTGAACCAGGACAATGAAAATGCCCACAAAATGACCCCATTTTGCAAAGCAAACACCCCAACGTATATTCTATCAGGCATTATGAGTCCTTGAACATGTCATTTTTTCCATACATTTTTGGAAAATATGGGAACAAAATGAAAACTTTACCCAAGATCTTATACCTGTTTCGAGTTCTCCAGATACAGGTACCAGCTTATTTTTTACAGAAGCAGGCTCTGGAATATATTTGGGGCAATGTCAAACCTCGCTTGCCCAGACCGACATTGTACTGACCACGTATCCGCAGCGGGCTTGGAGTGCCACAGTTCGCCAAATACTATTATGCAGCACAGTTGGCTCAGCTCCCTAAGTATCACGCAATGAAGGAAATACCGTTGTGGGTTTCCCTGGAAGCAGTAGACTGCAATCCATTATCAGTAGCTAACCTCCTCTGGCTACCACCCTCGCAACGGAGATGTATCACTAACCCTGTAACTAAACATAGCCTAATCATTTGGGATAAACTTAAATGACGCTTTAACCTTCAGTCCCCCCATAATCCCCTGCTTTCTTTCCTCCACAACCCCTCGATCTACCCGGCCTGGTCTTCTCGGACCTCTTTCTCCGAGTGGACTAGGCTTCGCTTTATACGTGCCTACCATTTCTTCACCTTTAAATCATTACCGGCTTTACGTGAAGCCCACGACCTCCCTCCTGGCGAATTGTTTCGATACTTACAACGGAAACACTTCTTTGACCAAAACGCACCAGTGCGAGATGGCTCCCCTGTGTTCTTAACCTTTGAACATGCCTGCAAAATGGACCCGCAGAGGCGGGGGCTTATTTCTGATCTCTATGCTCAACTCTTGTCAGTTCAGGAGACCACCCCCCTAAATGGGAAAGGGACCTAAACCTCTCACTAGATGACTCAGACTGGGTTCAAATCTGGCAAGCCACGAAATCTGCATCCCCAAATATTGTAGCCCTGGAGACAAATTATAAAGTCCTTACCAGATGGTACTTGGTCCCAGCCAGAATCTCCAAATATGTGCCTCAGTGTTCACCTCGTTGCTTTCATGGTTGCGAGTCTCCAGGCACCCATGCACACATATGGTGGTAATGCCCCACGGTTCGTGCCTTTTAGTCTGAAATATATCAAGTCCTGTCTACTATTTTTCACATTCCCCTGATCTGGCATCTGCGCTCCTGAACCACAAGCCACCTGATCTCACACATCGCCAATTTAAGCTTTTTCTCTATATCACCACAGCAGCCAAACTGACTATAGCAAAGGCTTGGAAAACTACCACGCTTTGTTTCCTGACTATGAAAAGTAGAGTCACTCAAGCTATGATACATGCTAAAACTGAAGCAATCTTGCTGGATAAACTTACCCCTTACGAAAAGCTCTGGAAACCCTGGATTGACAATTGCCTACTGTCAGGCTTTGACGAATCCCTTGTACTAGTTTGAACTCTGGTCCTCGATACCCTACCGGTTATGCCACTTTGAGCCTCCAATAGTGTCTTGGGACTCTCTCCGGGCACCTGTTATCCCCCCTATTCCCCCCCTCTTCTGTTTTGTCCTTCTATTCCCCCTACTTTCCTTCTTGCCCCCCTTATTATTTTATTTCCCCCCCACATTGCCTCAGGTATAGTTACATAGTTTGTGAGGTTGAAAAAAGACATCAGTCCATCCAGTTCAACCTATGATGTGTGTCTGTTTGCTGTTAACCGTTGTGACAGGAAGTCAGGTAAATCTGTGAGTGTTGTCACAGATGGGAGATACACTTCTGCTTGGTTTAGACAATTCACCAATTACTATAGGGTGTCGGCTGCAGAGGTAGCCAGCAGAAATGTCTAAAGACGTTGAACAGACTTCAGCTGTTCAGAATGAGGAAGTTAAGGCCTCTATAATTTGTCCAGAGGAAGTCTATTGATGGCTGCCTCCTGAAGCTGTGTGAGCTTGGGATAGGAGAGCAGTCAGATGAATGCATCCTGAAGCGATGTGCCCTGAGGAGGATAAAAAGACTGAAGACTTCTCAAGGTGAGGTCTTGGAACATTTTCTATGTGAAGAGAAAAAACCAATGGATGTTTTCTATGTGAAGAAACAATTAACTATTTCTATGTGAAGAGAACAATAAATGGACTATGTCGCTGGACACCTCCCCTTCTGTATTCAGACACAGCGGGAGTCGGGCCAGGGGAGGAGAGGCCGTTTTTTTTAAAAATTCTTTTTTTTGATTTTGTAACAAGAAAAATACAAACAATGACAGACACCAGTCCCTAACACGGCGGGACGGTACAACAACCCCCCCCCCCCGACCCACCCCTCCCTCCCTCCCAACCTTGGCAGCTTATCCAACAGAACAGAGTAGTGGGGGCCGGAACATAAAATCAGAAGGTAAAAATAAAAGACATTCCTTGACTGAAAAATAAGGACTAGTGAGAGAGCGGGTCCAAAGAGACAATCACGGTGAAGTCGTTATCTAAACAGCATTATCCCGCCGTCTCAGTAGATTCCACCCAAGCCTTCCATACCTTTTCAAATTTCCAGAGACAACCTCGGGACACATATGTGGCCTTGTACAATGGTAAAACAGCGTTCAACAGCCCCTTCCAGAATTCCAACGAAGGGGGGGACACCTTTTTCCAATGTAATAGGATAGCCTTTTTGGCATAGAATAACAGGATTATCAACAGCGTCCTATGGGCCACCGAGGGGACCACCTCCTCCACCAGGCCCAGGAGACATACGCTCTGGGTCAGCGGAACCGGGGTCATAAGCACCCTCCCAAGGCAAGAGACAACCTCTGACCAGTAGCGCTGAACCAGGGCACAGTCCCAAAATATATGATGGGCATCCGCCGGGGTAGCCGAGCAAAGCCAGCACTCAGCGGATGCCGTTGGGAAGATCCTAGCCAACCGGGCAGGCGTGTAATACACTCTGTGGAGAAATTTAAATTGGATGAACTTATCCCTAGCCACCACCAGGTGTTTAAAAGGATCAGTCCACAGGTCATCCCAGTCGTCCCCTTGCAGGTCAGGAATATCCTCCGTCCATCGCTGTCTACAGCGCACGATCCCCGGGGGGGTCAGTCGAAACAGTTCTTTGTAAATAGTGGACAGTGTTTTACTAAGGTCAGGGTTAGTTAGCATTAACTCTAAATCCGACAGTACCGACTCGATCCGAAGATCCGTAAACTGACTCTGGAACACGTGCTCAGTTGCAAAAAACTAAAAAAATATGTCGTGGGCAGGTCGTGTCGAGAACGCAAGGTGTCAAAAGTAACCAAAGCACCCTCGGTGGTGATGTCCCCCAACGTCTTTATACCAACAGCAGCCCATACCCCAGGGTCCGGAAAGTGGTAAAAATGGGGAAGTCTGGGATTCATCCATAGGGGGGCGGAAGGTGAAAACCCAAGGTAGCTAGGGCACGCCAGCCTCACCGTCTGACCCCACGCCTTAATTGTAGCCTTCATAGAGTCCGTCAATGGCAAGTCAGAACCTACCCCTCGAAATAGTGCTAGGCGCAAGCTCTCATAGGACCCCAAGTGGGCAGCCTCCAGAACCGTAGCCGAGTCCTCCGCATCCGCCCGTAACCAACGCCTCGCAAATACCATCTGCCCTGCCAGGTAGTATTTATGCCAGTCAGGGAGAGCGAGCCCACCACTAGCCTTGGGCTCCTGGAGGGCCCTCAGGCCTATCCTAGGGGCCCCTGGCGACCACAAAAAAGAGCCAATGATGCCATCCAACTTACAGAAAAAAGCTCTAGGAGCCCAGGTAGGACAGTGCCGCAAAAAAATACAGTACCACGGGTAGAAATTTCATCTTCAATAGGGCAATACGGCCAAGCAATGAGAGCGGGAGCCTCTTCCACACCTGCACCAGTTGCTGCAACCTAGGCACCAGTGGAAGGAGGTTCAGGGCGTAGTAGTCTCCCGGACACTGCGTAACTTTCACCCCCAGGTAGGTGAAAGAGTCCGCCCAACACAGAGGAGGATCGGTAGCGGAGACCGTCATAGGGGGCCCCCGTGAGAGAGAGGATGGAAGATTTCCCCCAGTTCACCCGGAGCCCCGAGAAGGCACCAAACGTGTCCAAAATGCGCAAAACCGCCCGCAGGGAGGGGCCAGAGTCTCTAAGGAAAAGCAGCATATCGTCAGCATAAAGTGCTACGCACTCCCTAATGGATCCCATGCGAATGACATTAAAGGCCTCAGAGGTTCTGAGGGTAGTGGAAACCAGTTCGATTGTGAGGGCAAGCAAAAAGGGAGAGAGGGGGCAACCCTGTCGGGTACCCCTCCCCACCCCAAAGTACTCCGATTTGGCCAGACCCAGCCGAATGGCCGTACGAGGAGAAGAATACAATAGTTTAACCCACAGCCGGAACGTAGGGCCGAAACCCATCAGCTCCAGCACCTTATGCATGTACGACCAGTCGACTGAGTCAAAAGCCTTCTCAATATCAATAGAGACCACAATTCTCTGCGGATAGTCAGAATTTGGCAACTGAAGATGGGTAAAGAGGCGCCTAATATTGGTGTCCACCGATTTACCCGGCATAAAACCCGTCTGGTCCGGGTCAACCAAGGTATGGATGACCCCCGCCAGTCGGGACGCCAAAACCTTAGAAAGGACCTTCAGATCGGCATTTAAAAGGGCTATGGGTCTGTAGGAGGAGCAGTCCAAGGGGTCCTTACCTGGCTTCGGCAACAACACCATGGTGGCGTCAAGCATGGAAGGGGGAAGAGCCTCCCCCTCGAGACAACACCGGAACAGGCTACTAAGGCGCAGGGCCAGCTGCTCAGCAAACGATTTGTAAAAATCAGCGGGGAACCCATCAGGACCCGGGGCCTTGTGCGGAGGCAATGAGGCTATAGCCTTTTCCACCTCCAAAGGGGTAATGGGTGCGTCAAGGAGGGCTCTGTCGTCAGCAGTCAAAGTGGGGAGGTCAAGACCCTGAAGGAGCAGTTCCATGGCAGTACAGTCGTAGTCAGGGGTAGGAGCGTATAAGGCCTCAAAGTATCGTCTGAACTCAGCCAGTATATCCGCGGGATCCGTTAAAAGGTCACCCCCCCGAACTCCTGAGAAGCGGGACATTAATCAGGGCCTTTTGATCAGCTACTAGCCTCACCAAAAGCTTGCCATTTTTATCTCCCTGTGCAAACACCGAAGCCCGCACATGGGAGGCCTCAGTGTGGGCAAGGTCAGAGAAGTGGAGTGAAAGAGTGCGCCGCGCCTCCATTAAGGAAGCATAACTGGAATCAGAAGGCGACTCCGCGTGCGCCCTCGCCCTCTCCCTCTCCTCCTCCTGCAAGGACACGACTGTGCTGTTGTGATCCTTCCTAGCAGACTTAATTTCCGACTATACACTCTCCTCTGGCCACCGCTTTAAATGCCTCCCACACCACTCCCGGCTCAGCAGAGTCCTCGTTGCTCTCCCAATACGTCTGGATGACCTTTTCCAGCTGGGAGGTAATCTGCTCATGTTGGAGCCATCCAGAGGACAGCCGCCAGCCCCGCTCTCTAGCCTCCACACGGAGGTGCACTGTCAAGAGAAGTGGGTTATGGTCAGACACCCCCCCAGCCAGATAGTCAGCAGTTGAAAGAAGGGATTGTAGACGAGCATTTCCAAAGGCCAGGTCAATGCGAGCCGCAGAGCGGTGCGTGGCTGAAAGGTGGGAATAACACCGATCATCAGGATGCTTCCAACGCCATAGTTCCACCAGGCCCATGGCAGACGCCCAAGCCATAAGGTCAAGCGAGGCCGGCCGACCGGAGTTGGAAGTATCTAGCCCACTGTCCAGAATGGCATTAAAGTCCCCCATCATAAGCACCGGTAATGAGACATGATCAGAAAGCTTGTCCATAAGGTCATACAGTAATTGCACCTTAAAGGGCGGAGGAACATAAACATTAATCAAGAGCATTTTGAGAGAATACAGAGTAACGACTAAAGCCACAAAGCGCCCCTCCGGGTCAGAGACCACCTGGTGGATGGTGCAGGGAATGGCCTTGCTAACCAAAACCGCAACACCTCGGGCATACGTGGAATAAGTGGCATGAAACTCCTTTTGTATCCACGGTTTTCTAAGGGCCTGGACAGCATTGCCATCCAGGTGGGTCTCCTGAAGGAGGAACACATGTGGCTTGTATTGCTTAAGATATTGAAATACCGCAGTCCGCTTATATTTGCTATTAAGCCCCCTCACATTCCATGAGAGGAATCGATAAACATCAGCCATGGGGGGCATGTAAAAAGGGAAAAACAAAAATAAAAGGAGGATGGAAAAAACAGTCAGACAGGGCCAGGAAGTCCACAATCCAATCGTCTGAGACACATTTAGTGCACCACTGGGACCAGGAGGCCCCGAGGATCCACACAGTCAGAAGAAGGTATAGCTGCCCAAAAAACTGCCCAAATGCCCTTGTACAAGCAACATCAAACAGGCCAGGAAAACCTGGCAAAACCCAGCTGGTACGGGCCTGAAACCCCAAACTTCCCAACATTAGAGTCAGTGAACGCTGTGCAGTGCAAACAAAGTTCGACAGGTACCTAGTTGGCGCTATAGAGACTCCAGCGGAGCCCCTGGGGAAACCAGGATCATATGAAACCAAGAAAACAAAATGGGGGGAAAAAAAACATGCGCACAAAATAGTCACCAAGAAGTAGGGGATAGATCCGTAGAGAAGAGCAGCCCGCACCAGGCTATCCACGAAGACTGTCCAGCCACTCCGAGACCTCCTGAGGGGATTCATAGAATTAAATTGAACCTAAATTCATAGAGCCATTAAATTGAACCTGGAGTCTGCTGGTGTAAAGCATGCTATACTTGATTTCCTTATCCCGGCGTTTCCTCTGGGTTTCAGCCGAAAAATCCGGGAAGAGCATGATCCGTGCATTTTCAAATTGCAATTCCTGATGCTTGCGAGCCTCAGCCAGGAGCATGTCACGGTCCTGATAGTTCAGGAATTTGACCAGGAAGGGTCGTGGCGGGGGCCCCTGGTGGCCTAGCCCCCATGGGAACGCGATGGGCTCGCTCCACAACAAAGGTGGGGGGCAGGTCAGTGAGGGCAAGCAACTGTTTAAAGAATTGTTCTGCAAATATGGCCGATTTAGACCGCTCCACCCCTTCAGGGAGCCCCACCACCCTTACATTGTTCCGTCGCTGGCGGTCTTCCGCATCATCCGCAAGGTGCTGCAGGGACTTGACTAGGCCCTGGAGTTCCGCCAGTGGAGCGGCATGTGCTGTCGTGCTGTCCTCCACATCCGAGATGCGACCCTCTGCAGTGGTAATGCGGCCCCTCATCTTATCCAGGTCATGGCAGATCAGGGTGCACTCAGAGGCCAGGTGGTCGATCCGCACCATGAGGGCGGCCTTGCAGCCGTCAATGGCCGCCAGGATCGGAGCTGTGATGGCCCGCTGATCGGCCTCATGTTGCGAGGCGGAGGGCTGGGATGAGGCAGGCGGCTGTACCAGGGAGGAACCGTCTCCACTCTGCTCCTGCTCCATGGCCGTACTCCCTCGCGAGGCGCGCTGCGGCGTTGAAGATGGCACCAAGATGGCGGAGGCGGAGCCCTGTGCCTGGCCGCAAGCGGAGCGGGTCTGGCGATGATCCGTCCTGCCTTTGCCGGGAGTGTTGGAGGCAGCTGTAGGCATCCCCAGAACGGGAAGGAGTTCCCCCACCGGTCAGGAGTGGGTACAAGTCCGGAAAAACGGTTGGTAAGGATAAAAGTACCGGATGATCCAGGAGCTCCGCCGAGACACGTCCTGTCTTGTTCACATCCGGACACGCCCCCTCCCTCAGCCACTTGTTAACTTCCCTAATCTCCCACTATCCCACTACCACTATCCAACACATTTACCTGCTGTGGCTAAATAACCAACTTTCACTGTGCAAATCTTTGCCATGCTTCCGGCCATCCCTGCCCCTTGTGACCACCCTTCGTATTTATATACTGGGGCACCCAGCTTGCCCCCTTTTTCTTACTTGAATCTGTATGTTATGCGATTGCTTGCTGTTACTTATGTCCTTTTGACATGTACACTTTGAAAAGAAAAAATGAAAACGTATTTTTTTTTTTTTTTACACAAAGTTGTCAATTTATAAGATATTTATAACACATAGCATGTACATAGCAAAAATGACACCCCAAAATACATTCTGCTACTCCTCCTGAGTATGGCGATACCACACGTGTGAGACTTTTACATAGCCTGGCCACATAAAGAGACTCAACATCCAAATAGCACCTTTAAGCGTTCTAGGAACATAGGTCACACACAAAATGGTCTGACTATCACACTTTTGAAGGCTTTAGAGCACCAAGACAATGGAAACGCCAATAAAATGACCCAATTTTGGAAAGCAAACACCCCAATGTATAATCTTTGAGGCATTATGAGTCTTTTGAACATGTCAAGTTTTTGGAAAATGTGGAAAGAAAATGAAAATGCATTTTTTTTTTTACACAAAGTTGTCCATTTATACAATATTTCTAACACATAGCGTAAAAATAGCAAACATTGCACCCCAAAATACATTTTGCTACTCCTCCTGAGTATGGCAATACTGCATGTGTGAGACTTTTATACAGCCTAGCCACACAGAGAGGCTCAACATCCAAGTAGCACCTTCAGGTATTTTAGGAGCATAAATTACACATATTATTTCCTGAATACCTATCACAATTTTGAAGGCCCTAGAGCACCAGGAAAATGGAAATGCCCACAAAATGACCTCATTTTGGAAATCAAACACCCCAACGTATATTCTATGAGGCATTATAAATCTTAAGAACATGTCTTTTTTTCCCCCTAGTTTTTGGAAAGTGGGGAAAGAAAATAAAAAAGGTATTTTTATTATACAAAGTTGTCAAATCATAAGATATTTCTAACACATACCATGTACATAGCAAAAATGACACACCAAAATACATTCTGCTACTCCTCCTGAGTATGGGAATACCCCATGTGTAAGACTTTTTTTACAGCCTAGCCACATAGAGGGGCCCAGCATCCAAGGAGCACCATCAGGCATTTTAGGGACATAAATTACACACATAAATTCCTGACAACCTATCACATTGTTGAAGGCCCTTCATATTTCTAACACATAGCATAATACACACCAAAATACATTCTGCTGAGCAAAGGGTAAACAAAATATTACCTGTGATTTTAGCAGTGCAATTGTCCACAGAGGAGAGCATTGGTCCAGGCAGCAGGCAGGAACGTGGACAGCGACAGCGAAAGGATCATCCAGGCAGCAGACAGGAATACTGTCCATAGTCTGTACAGGCACAGATAATGTCAGCACAGCCAAATAATTGGTCCAGGTAGCGCAGGCAGGAATGTGGTCAGCAGCAGCAAAAGGAGTGTCCATGCAGCAGGCAGGAATACTGTCCACAGTTAGTACAGGCAGCAGGCAGAGAGATGGTCAGTACAGCCCAAGTATTGGCCCAGGCAACAGGCACATGTTCCATAAAAAGTCCTGGGTCAGTGAAGGCAAAGATATTGCCAGCACAGCCAAAGCATTGGTCCAAGCAGCAGGCAGGACCATCAAGCTTAGGGCCTTTTTAGGAAAGAATGGGGACGGGGTAAAGGCTTCTCTCACCCAAATCACATTGAAGCCCATGGACTCCAGACCCTGTTCTGAGAATTGAAAAACCCAAAAACAGTTTTTCTCTACTCAGAACACTATTCTGAAGCCCCTCACATATGCGAGATCCTTGTGTTATTTTGAATCCCACTACTACAGTAGCAGGGCGAAAGATCAGTCCAAGTGGCAGGCAAAAACATGGTTGTAACAGGTCGAGGTCAGTGCAGGTAAAAGGCAGAAATAGACGGTAGGCAAAGGCATATTCGATAAACAGTCTAGCGTCAGTTCACGTGAAAGGCAGAATTGTGGCGGATAAACAATGCAGATGGCAGGCAGAGGCATAGTCGATAAACAGGCCAGGGTCAGTTCATATGTAAAGCAGTGATATGGCTGTTTGAGGCAGCAGCGAAATATTCAGTACAGAAATTGAAAACGGTGACATGGCAGTCTGTTAGAAAACAGAGTTAGGTACTTGGTAACTCTCTTTCTAAGAAGTCTTCCAGGGCAGCATCTGAGAGATGGGCTCCTCCCACCTAAAACAGGAAACACAATAGTCCCCCATTAAAAAAAGGCCATACCTGCGTCCCTCAGTATTAGTAAAGCACCAAAGGAAACCTCAGTAAGCTTATGAATCCGCAAAAATCCTTTGTACTGTTTAGGGCGGGAACAAGTGCTGCCCTGGAAGACTTCTTAGAAAGAGAGTTACCAGGTACCTAACTCTTTTCTCTAATCGTCTTCCAGGGCAGCATCTGAGAGGATGTATCAAGCAATACTTACTAGGGGGGGGGGGGATAAGGTCTGGAGCACCTTGTGACCAAATGTCTGGTCCTGACTGGACAGCTGGTTGATGCAGCTTCGACTCGGCTCAGTGGGGCAAGGTTTTGTGTTTAGTAGGCTGCCTGTATATCTTATCCATCTGGCTATCGTACTTTTTCAAGGTCTGTTTTCCCTTATTGACTCCTGCATAGGGAATGAATAATGTTGTTTTGCACCAGTCCTTAGTTCTCTCAAGGTAAGCTATAGGAATTTTTCTTACATTTAGCTTGTTGTACGTGTCTCTTTTATTGCTATCCATTGAACTTGGAAGGGAGGGGATAACCACATTTTGTGTTCTGTGGAAAGCTGAAGAGACTTTTAATTAGAAACCCAAGTTTGGGGTTAGGATTATCTTATCCATTTGAATCAGACAGTAGGGTTCTATCATAGATAGAGCCTGTATTTCACTTACCCTCCTGGTCGACACAAGGGCCACTAGGAATACTGTTTTTAGTGCAAGGTATTTATCTGAGCATTCCTCTAGTGATTCAAAGGGTAGAGAGAGGAATCCTTTAAGCACTGTGGAGGGGTCCCATGTCTGAACTCTGTCTGGCGCTTTTTAACGAGAGAAGGAATCTTCTTTTGAGTGGATTTTCTTAGGCAGGATAATGGAGTTGCCACTTGAACCTTCAAAGTGTTATAGGAGATATTTATGTCTGCTCCTTCCTGTAAGAAATCTAAAATTGCTGGAATAGTCCCCTTTTTGGAGTCCCCTTTTCTCTCGAACCAGAAAAATTGATTTTTGTCTTACCGTAAGATCCTTTTCTCTGATGTTTATTGACGGACAAAGCTCCATTTCTTCTTTGACCCTTGGGTTATGCTGCTCTCCATAGGAGTAGGACTAGG
The DNA here is from genome assembly GCF_965119305.1 of Pelophylax lessonae. Taxonomy (NCBI): domain Eukaryota; kingdom Metazoa; phylum Chordata; class Amphibia; order Anura; family Ranidae; genus Pelophylax; species Pelophylax lessonae. The sequence goes on from NC_138773.1 coordinate 134,918,950, forward strand.
TGGAAACAAAACTTGACTAGACCCCTAGGGCAGTCCTAGGGAGTATACTTCCCACTTAATGCTTCAGTTTGTAACAAGCAGTGTAAGAAGAATCTAACTCAACAGAGGGACCCTTGGGACGTCCCAAAGCAGTGTCAATAATGAGGGGTAGGAAAAAAAAAAAAAGCAATGCACAAAGTTCCCAAAAAGGGCTATACATAGCCAGCCAGGTAAACCAGGAGCTCAACCAGGAGCCTCTGCAACAGCAGCCTGCAAAACTTTGTGGCTGAACGCAGCATCTGCAGATGCGAGTACATCCACCGTGTAAAACTTGGTGAATGTATGCACAGACGACCGTGTGACCGCCTTGCGTACCTGAGCCACTGGCGCCTGACGACGGAAGGCCCAGGAGGCACTAAGCACCCTTGTAAAATGTGCCTTAACAGGGAAAGGAGGAGCCTGACCCTTAATGAAATAGGCCTGCTCCACCGTCTGCCTGATCCATCTGAAAATGGTTTGCAGCAGGCGCGGCCTGCCCCTTACAAGATCCATCTGTAAGGACAAACAAAGAATCCGATTTTCGAATCAGGTACACCCTGATTGCCCGAACCACATCCAGGGTATGCAAAACAATTTCTTTAGGATGTGTCAGCTTAGGGCACAAGGAAGGCAACACAATGTCTTCTATCAAGTGAAAACCAGAGACGACCTTAGGAAGGAATGACTGACAGGGACCACTTTGTCCCTGTGAACCACCAGGTAAGGTGACCGACAGGACAACATAGCCAGTTCCGACACCCTGCTTGCAGAAGTAATAGCCACCAAAAAGGCTACATTCTGTGACAGAGTAAGCAGAGGTAGTTCAGGAATATTTTCAAAAGGCGGTTTTTGAAGAACCAACAGTACCAAATTGAGGTCCCACGGAGGTACCAGAGACCTTACCGGAGGAGCCAAGTGGCAAATACCCTGGACGAAAGTGTGAACCAAAGAATTTGTAGCCAACAGCCCTTGGAAAAAAATGTACGCCCTCCAAACTCAATGGTAAATCTTTCTAGAAGTAGATTTTCTAGCTTTTAACAGTGTAGGAATTACCGAATCCGACAACCCTCTAACCTCTAGTACCTGACTTTCAATAGCCAGGCTGTTGAAGCTAGCGACCATAAAGCAGGATGGAAGATCTTCTCTGAGAGGGAGTCTCCAAGGAACATCGGCCACCAGCCTCACAAGGCCTGCGTACCAAGACAAGCAAGGCCAGTCTGGAGCCACCAGAATGACTGGAATCCCTTCTGCCTCAATTCTGCAGGGAAGCCTCGGCAGAAGCTGTAGTAGAGCAAAAGTGTAAATCAGACAATACTGGCCCCAAGGGGCCACCAGAGTGTCGGTGGCGTCGGCCAAAGGATCCATAGATCTTGCCACAATCCTCTGAACCTTCCGGTTGAGAAGAGAGGCTAATAGGTCCACATCCGGAGCCCCCGACCGGAGACACATTTGTTGAAACACTTCCGGGTGAAGAGACCATTCGTCCGGATTCAGGGCCTGCCGACTGAGGTAGTCCGCTTGCCAATTTTCCACCCCTGGAATGTGCACAGCAGAGAGGGCTAGAACATATCGTTCTGTCCACCTTAGAATGCCAGCTACTTCTCTGGCCACTATGGCACTTTTGGTGTCCCCCGTTGATGATTGATATATATCACAGCCGTGGCACTGTCTGACTGAATTTCCATTTGTAGAGGCATGGTATGGAACTACGCAAATGGAAACGCCTTGAAGGTGGAGACCATCAAACCCAGCACTTGCATGCAAGTCCTGAGAGACGACAGATGATTGAACAACAGGAGCCAAATCGCATGCTACAACTTCAGCAGTTTCGGAAGAAACGCCCCGGCTGAGGCTGAATGCAATGTCAAGCCCTGGTAGTCCAAATTGGTGGGTGGAATCAGAGCTGATTTCTGAAAATTCAGTGTCCAGCCAAACTCTTGCAGGTGTCTCACTGTGATGTCCAGATCGTCTTTTAAGACAGATGGAGACTCTGCTTGCAGAAGGAGATCATCCAGGTACCCCAGTACCATGATCCCCCCTTTGCCTGAGCAAGGCTAACACTGGGGCCAACACTTTTGTGAACACCTGAGGAGCTGAGGCGAGACCAAAGAGTAATGCCATGAGTTGATAATGTTTCTCTCCCGTGGCAAAACGAAGAAAACTCTTATGTCCTACATACATTGGGATATGAAGGTAAGCGTCCTTGGCCAGAAAATCCCCTTGATGAAATGAAATGAAATGCGAATGGACTCCATCCAAAATTTCTGAACCCGCACAAAGCGATTCAGGGCCTTGAGATCCAAGATCGGATGGACCTTGGCTTCCTTCCTGAGGAACAGTAAATAGATTTGAATAAAATCCCTGAAAAAGTTCCAATTCTGGAACCGGGACAATTACTCCCTGTGCTACCAGATCCTACACCGCCCCATAAAGGCCCTGTAGCCGACCTGGGGGACAGGCGCAAGTTGGAAGAAAGGAAACTTGCCTTGACATCCCCCACCTCAGATACGGATGAGGGCGCCCCTTCAGGCAGAGGAGGGCTTGTCTGCGGAACTAGTGGAACCCGCTTTTGACTTACCAGCCCAGGGCCTCTTGGAACCCCCTGCGAAGTGATGGGTCAACTTTTGTCCCTTGTCCTGCGATCCCACAGAATGAAAGGGCCCCTTGCAAGCCGAGAAGAAAGAACCACGTTTAGGATGAGGCTCTTTGCTCTTGGCATCCTGTGAAAGCAGAGAACTCTTACCTCCCCTAAGACCTTTAATGATCTCTTCCATAGAAGCACCGAATAAACAGTCTTCTACAAATGGCAGATCAGTCAGCACCTTTTTGGAAGCCTGGTCAGCCGACCAGTACTTTAACCAGATCATGCGGCGGAGGGTCACCACAGTCACAGACACTCTGCCAGCCAAAGGGGCCACATCCAAGTATGCATCACAGATATACTGTAGCCCCTGTATCAACTGATCCGCCAGCTCAGGAGGGTGCTGATCCCCTTCCAGATTCTGGCGTAAGAATTTTGCCCATTGCATTAAGGTCTGGGAGACCAAGGTAATAGCAAGCACGGGCCTCAAAATTGAACCCGCCATATGGAAAATATATTGGATTAGAGCCTCAGCTCTCTTGTCCACAGGGTGTTTAAAGACAGGGAATCCTCCACTGGAAGAAGCGTGGCCTTATTTAATCCACCACCGGTGGGACCTTCGGCTTCTTCAAAGGAGACTCCTCAAAGGGATATCTCCTAGCGAAACGCTTAGGTGTTCCAACCATGCGTTTCAGGGACCCCCACTGACTAGCCACAATCTCATCGAAATAGGCAGAACTTAGTCAGCTTGGATGGTCTACGGGTGCCAAATTGCATCAGCGCAACCGACACAGCATAAGCTGTGTCCTCCAATTTTAAAGCTTCCCGCACTGATAAAATCAGAGCCTCCACAAGCGCCTTTTCATGCGCGGCCGTAGTGGAAGAGGAATCATCCTCACTGTCAGAGCACTCAGGGTGCGTGGACGCAGACCTAGTGGGCTGACTCACATCCACGGTAGCCAAATCCACCTCAGACTCTGAGGAGGCAGAGGATACAGGTGAATGCGGGGGGGGGGGGCGCTTCTTGCTAGGCCGCTTTTGAAAGGCCATCTAAACTTTTGACACAAGTGACTGTAGGACCGCCGTCATGGCCACCAGACTGAGAAACAGAGGGTCCCGCAGCTTCTGAGAGTGGGACAGCTAGTGATATCTGCTCCAGGGACTCCATGGTAATTCAGAGGCCGCCCTTAATATGCAAGGAAAACCCCCCCCCTCACACCGCTGCCGCTGTGGGACCCAGCACACCAGCAGCGCTGCTATAGAGGAAGAAGGAGCTGTATACCTGCAAGGACTCACCACCACCTATTTAGAGCTAGATGCAGAGAGCCAAGCTGCTTGCCAAGCTGCGATCAGAAAAGAAGAGAAGGTTCAGTCACTGCCACTGGAGGACCACCGCTGCATCACCACTCCACAGGCTACAAGAAAATGGCCGCCACATTGACTTGAATGGGAAACTCAAAAAACATGAACGCCGGACTACACAAACATGGCCGCCAAGGCTGTATACAGCCATACACAACAAAATGGCGGCACCACACAACGCAGCGTGGCACTCAGGACCCAGACTTGTCCTACAGGAACTTGTAGTCCCCCCGCGCAGCCATTCGCCGCAGGAACATCAGAAAATATGTCGCCGGTGACACGCTCCCACCTCCCTACAGCCCATCACCAATGACACCCCATACACCACAACAGCCCGTGCACCCCGAGGGGGGACTAAGGGGGGAGGTAGGTGAAGATGACCAGTACAGGAAAACCCCGCTAGTGAGGGCGGGGGAACCATGAAGGAAATAAGGGCACAGAAGGGGTCTACCAACCCGAGGAAGGGCCCGCGACCACCCCAGTATTTCCCCAGAGGAAAAGGGGGACACTACTCACCACACCTGGGAACCAAGCGGGCATCACTACCGACAGTCCACCACGCCATCTTGGAATGGGAGTGCTGCAGGCCAGAGGTACGCTGCAACTCTGGCTGTGACCATTATCGTGACCAGGGCTATGCATACTCGTGAGGTCGGTCTGTGTCCATCTGCGTTTCTCGAGGTAAAGAAGAGGGCTGAGCCACCACTGAAGTGTTCTGTTGACCGAACAAGGGACCAGGATAGTCGTCCCTAGGGATGATGGGTTGCCATCTCACCGGGCCAGAATGTAATGTAAGAATATTTAATAATAAATATCTCGCGCTCGTACTTATGTCAGAATATTTATACTGCTCTGAATATAGCAGTGTATTTATTTATGGTTAATAAGCAAAGATCTGTGAAAAAGGAGAGTCTTCACCTATTGCCATAAATCAATGTCGTGAATTCTTTTTAATTGATTAATTTCTTTTTAAAAGCATATACCAATCTTAGTGAGTACAGTCTACAGCGTGGAATATATATAAAAATATTTATTCTCAAGACATGCAAACACGATATATGATCAAACAAGAAGTGACACAAAAAGATAACTCTACAAAAAAAATACTAACTTCAAATAATCAATGCAATGTGATGTTTAGCTCAATAATGAAAGTGAAAGTAAAACAAAGTGAAAGTAAAACGAAAGTAAAACGAAAACAAGATTACCATTTCTTCCCAGGTATAGTATAAGCCATAAATTAATGTTCTATATAAACAGACTACAATGGTCTGCGTAATCACATAGCCCAAAGTCATTCCACTGCAGATGAAATGAGAATAAGCCATGCAAAACGGAAGACTTAGAATTGCAAATAATGCACTAAATCTGATATTAATAAAAATGTATAAAAACAAAAATCAGCTTTTTAGAGAAAAATCTACTATGGCTTATACGGCTGGGATTGTAATCTCATTACCCTTAAATATGCAATATAAAACATATAAGGAAGGAATAAACAATTGTTGAATAAAATCAAATAATACAGCAAGGCAGAATTACCACACTTAAGATGGCCGCTGGCTTCAATTGGGCGTTGCCAAAGTCCTAAGATGGACGCCTTTCTTAAGATGGTGGATTCCCTTCAAGTTTCAGATGAATGATGGACAAATATGGAGTATGTCTGGATGAGTCTATTGAGGAATGTAATAGCGTGTGTGGTGTAAGTGTGAGGTGTGTTGTCAGTAGTGTAAAGTAATGTGTCCTCTCATCTGGGTTGGTCTTTTATATGGTAAGAACAAAGAGCTATAAAAATTACCATAAGTAAAACCCAGAGGGATGAAACATTATCCCTATTGGTCGGGATATTCTATACCTAAACTGGTGATATCATAGACACACCTCTTTTGATAATTAACCCCATACTTGGATAATAAAATTAAATGATGATTTCTCTATATGTGAGATTAATCATATAACACAACATAAAACTTTGTCCAGACTTCCAGTACATACATAAATGTCCACCTGTATCTCCATCATTCACCTTGGCAAAGAATGCCATTTCAATAATTATATTATTTAATACAATATAATATTTTTATATTGGAATATCTAAAATTATCTCAAGACTGCACCTGGTATTTCGCCTCCAGAGGGCAGTATCGTACCGTTCATTAGATTTTGTATTTAACATACTTATAAGAACAATTACCCATCCTTCTTATCTCATGACCTCTTGACCTCTGGCTAGTGAATAGCCATTACTTATTTGGATTGTGCCATAGGGCTGTCAGACATAGTCTAGTTTTGGGAATATTTACGACACCTTGAGCACTAAACCAGTCCAAAGCAATTCTTATATAAACACTCCTACCACATGCCTTAACATGAAGTAATTTGTTTTTAAGACGCACAAGTCCTTACACATCATAGAAAAGTATACTTATGTATATATATATTATATATCTAATATTATATAAGTATCAAGTTCACACTTCTATATTAATAAGAATACAATGTATTATCGTTAATATACATCTTACATATGATGATGTTTTCTATAAAAACTTATATGGTTCATCTTTAAATGTCTGCTAGAATATACTGGGGTATTGTCCATTGTTATATACTTAGAGACAGACTGAGATATCCCCCCTTAACGTAGCGTCAGACTGACTAAGTTTTATCTGATCGAGATGTCAAAAGAAATCTTATTTACGATTACATAGAAATACAAAGATCTCTGTTGAAAACATAGACCCTTTGTAAGCCTGTGAGAGACATTTTGTTAGAATACATATATGAACTCTATTTCACCTTAAAAACAAGATGGACGCCATGCAGCACCATTCTGAATCTCTTATGCATAATACGAAATATACATGGCTTTTTAAATCATTTTTCTTTTTACCTATTATTATTTTAATCAACCCCCAATAACCCCGACAGTAATTTTGTAGATACCTCATATGGAGCTGTGCCCAGGTGACAGCCGGAATTGAGGAGGTCATTAGTCCCAATACCGACATCATGCCTCATCTGATGGTCTTGAAGTCAGCCCCTATTAGAGATACTATTGCCTCTGTGTTTTTTCCGACCTTTTCTTCTGTTAGAAAAATCTTGGTTATTTTGGCATCTAGTATGTAGCCCAAGTATGTAATCCCCTAGCTTGGGGTTAGTTGTGATTTTTCTGCGCTCACTATCCATCCTAAGCTTTGCAAGTAAGAGATGCTCATGCTCAGATTGGTTTTCAGGCTTTTTGCTGATTCGGTAAAGAACAGCAGGTCGTCTAGGTATGGAACCACACCTATGCCCTGCTGTCCCAGGTTTTTTAGGGCTTCTGTCTTTATTTTTGAGAATTTCCTGGGTGCTGAGGAGATGCCGAAAGGCAGCTCTGTGTACTGCAGGTGTAGAGTGGTTGCCGGGCCTTGGACCACAAATCCTAAGTATCTTGGCTGATTTTTCTTTATCGGTATGTGTATATATGCATCTTGCAGATCTACTGTAGCCATGAATACTTCCCCTGGAAGGATATTCCTGACCGAGTAGATGGACTCCATCCTGAATCTCTTGTACCTTATCCGTTTGTTGAGTGGTTTGAGGTTCAGTATGATCCTTAGCTTGCCTGATGGCTTCTTCCTCGCAAATAAGTTTGAGTAAACTCCTGTGTTTTCCTCTTCCGGCGGGACGTGACAAAACCCTTTTTGTTTCAGTAAAATTTCTAGTGCGGATAGAAAGAACTTCATGTGGTCTTTGTCCTATGGGAGTGTCGTCACCAGGTACTTGGTTGGGGGACGAGATAAAAACTCTATCGAGTAGCCTTCCGCTATCGTGCAAAGTACAAATATGTTTTTCGTGATCTTCCTCCACTGATGAGCAAAGGCGCCAATCTGCCCCCCCCCCCCCAGCTGAAGACCCCCATTGCTTTTCTTTTCTTGAGATAGAAGGCTTGAGGATAAAATCTTCCTTGCCTTTTTTGTTTTGTTGCATCCTGCGCTTCTTTGGTCCCGTTTTATTAAATCCCCTGGATTCACAAAAGGGCACTTTACCCTGCTTCTTTTCGGTTTGGGGAAACCCTTTGTTTTTGGCTGCGGTTCTGTCCAAAACCATTTCCAAGTCTGGCCCGGACAGTAATTCGCCTATGAAGAGGATTCTGCATAATCTGTTTTTGTAAGCGATGTCCCCTCCCCGTGACTTTAGCCCCAGTGCCCTCCTGGCTGAATTTATTAGGGCAGTGGTCCTCGCTGATACCCTCACTGCTTCAGCCGAAGCATGTACGAGGAAGGCTGCCGCTCTGGTTAGCGTGGGAATGGTCCTTACTAATTCTTCTCTTGGGGGTGTCTCCTTCTAGCAGCTCTTGTAGCTGAATCAGCCAGACTACTAAGGCACTAGCCATGCAGGTGGAAGCTATGGCCAGATTCAGATTTGCTGCCCCTGCTTCCCAAGCTCTCTTTAGCAGCACCTCTATCTTCTTATCCATGGGATCACTAAGGGTCCCAGGTCAAAGGCTAAGTGAGACTCGTTTGCAACTCTGGCGAGGGAGTCATCAACTTTGGGGTACTTTGCCCAATCTAAGCTCCTTCACTGTTAGGCGTCTTCATTCGAAAAGACAGGCATAGCATGAGTTTGGGTTGTTCTAAATGTACTGCCAGGCAAAAAAGATTTGTTTGATCAACGGTGCTTTGAAGTAACTCATCAGGGAAAAATAAATGTAAAAAATCAATCACAGAAAATGTTGTCTGTGCTGTGAAAGGGAGGATTGTAGCTGACTCTGAGCTAGAAGGCAGCCACAATGGATTTGCTAAGATGAGTTTGGGCCCTAATTCTTTGGGTCTGGTTTGAAATTCCAGTGCTTGTACTGGGCCTTTTCTCCTGGGCTCTAGCGTCGTTGGCGTTTGCCGATTGGCCATTGGAGTGTATGGGGCTGCTGGTGGCTGTTTGGTTTTCAAAGCGGATTGAATTGAACAGAGGGCTCGAATTCTGAACCGTATTTGGGAAACTGGAATTGGACAGTGAAAGCTCCCCGCTGCTCTCTAATCTGTCAGGCTTAGAAATTGATATGCCTCTTCGGTAGTAAAAACTTTTTTGGACATGGTGACTGTATGATGGGTGACACTGATGGGCTGCACGACAGGTAGTGATGGGCTGCACTACAGGTAGTGATGGGCTGCACACCAGGCACTAATGAGCTGCAAGTCATTTACTAATGGGATGCACGTCAAGTACTGCTGGGCTGCTAGATAGATACTCTGATGGGCTGGTGACAGGTACTTAGGTGCTCTGATGAGCTGGAGACAGGTACTCTGATGGGCTGGTGGCAGGTACTCTAATGGGCTGGTGACCGGTACTCGGGGGCTCTGATGAGCTGGAGACAGGTACTTTGATGAGCAGGTGACAGGAACTCGGGTACTCTGATGAGCTAGTGACAGGTACTCTGATAAGCAGGAAACAGGTACTCGGGTACTCTAATGAGCAGGTGACAGGTACTCGGGTACTCTGATAAGCAGGTGACGGGTACTCAGATACTCTGATGAGAAGGTGACAGGTACCCGGGTACTCTGATGAGCAGGTGACATATTACTATGCGCTGGTAGGGAATTGGTTAAAGGACTACAGTGTTGAAATCTAAAGAAATGTTGTGGAGAATCAGGATGGAGCACTCACTTTTTTCTCTTGTATCATTTATAACATAAACAAGTTTCATGTCTGTGTGTCTTTTCCTGAATTCTGGCTGAAAAGTATCATATGTTCAATTTTCTAAAAGCATAAATTGCAGTTTGCAGCTAAATTTAAGCTCCTTTTTTAAGTACTTGTAATAAGAATTGTAGGATAACAACAGGTTTGCATGTATCTACTAATTTAAGGTCCAATTAAGGTTTTGTAAAAGAGATTTGATAGTCATCTCTCTCAATGGCTCTTGGAGTAACCCTGACAACAATGAGCTTGATTTTATTTTGTGCAGAACAAAAGAGGTTGATTATGTCAGTGCACTAAATAAATGCGTATTGGACCAAGATCTAGATCACATTAAGAGGGTTTTGCATCATCTTCCTCCTCACTCACATTGTTAAAGCTTTCCCATGGGCAAAAAAAATGTATTAGGTCCCTTTCACACGGAGCGGACCGTATTGCGATCCACTCCGGCACTTTTTTTTTTCACAGACACGGATGACATTTGTGTCATCCGGTCCGTATGTCCGCATATCATCCCATCCGTTTGCGGATGATATATGGACATAATGCATGTCTATGGGATTGCGGATGTCAGCGGATGACACCGCTGACATCCGATTTTGTGTCCTTTCCGTTTTTTAAACGGAAGAAAAAATAGGGTTCTGTTCCGTTCCAAAATATGGAACAGAACTGAAAGGACGCAAATCGGATGTCAGCGGATGGTCATCCGCTGACATCTGAAATCCCATGGACATGCATTATGTCTGTATATCACCCGCAAACAGATGGGGTGATATACGGACATAAGTAACGCCCGTGTGAAAGGGGCCTTACTTTTATGGGTTCTTGATCTGTTGATGTAGTTGCTAAAATAACAACACCTTTGTCAGCAAATAAAGGAGAGAATTATTTGTCTCTTTCCATGGAAGTAGTTATTATTGTTTTTTTGGTTGGCTGGCTGGATTTCAGAACATTTAAGCTGACTTGTTTTTAGCAGATGACATTTTTTTTAGCTATACGCTTGTTTTGTCATTGACTCTGACTTTAAAACGTTTGTTACCCTAAATAAAAAAACATGGATCCTGCTCCTTTATAGCATGTTATACAGCACAGTTCATGTGCTGTGTAATTTGGCCCCCTGTATCACCTGAAATACCTGGCTGATCCTGCCTGGTTCTGCCCTCCCCCTGTAAACTGACCATGGTTTATCATGGCGGCTGAGCCCTAAAATTGTGGTCAGTTTACGTGCCTCTGTCATCCACAGCTCTCCTCTCTGCTCTCCCCTGTCCTCTCCCCCCTCCCCTCCCTGCCTGCCAGCTAGTGACAGTGTCCACCCTCCACTCCTGCAGCTAAAATAACGTTTCCATACAATCCTCTGTGTTTCCAAATGCTGTGTGCCCCTGTGTATATGCTTTGTTTAAAAAGTGCTGTCTATACCTTATTCCAGAGTTAAACTCGGCGCTCGCGTGACTGGCCGCCTCTCCCCTCTCTCCTACTCTCCTGTATCACCTGAAATACCTGGCTGATCCAGCCTGGTTCTGCCCTCCCCTGTAAACTGACCATGGTTTATCATGGCGGCTGAGCCCTAAAATTGTGGTCAGTTTACGTGCCTCTGTCATCCGCAGCTCTCCTCTCTGCTCTCCCCTGTCCTCTTCCCCCCTCCCCTCCCTGTCTGCCAGCTAGTGACAGTGTCCACCCTCCACACCTGCAGCTAAAATAACGTTTCCATACAATCCTCTGTGTTTCCTAATGTTGTGTGCCCCTGTGTATATGCTTTGTTTAAAAAATGCTGTCTAGATCTTATTTCAGAGTGCCGCTCGGCGCTCGCGTGACTGGCCGCTTCTCCCCTTTCTCCTCCTCTCCTCACGACTGATGTAAGCGTGGTATTCTTGGCCCTTCCTGCTGCAGCTGTCAGATTGAGAGAGGGGAGAGGCGGCCAGTCAGTCGAGTTATGAGAGGCGCTCTGAAATAAGATTTGTAGCACCAGGGGAGGACTGGGAAGGGGGGCAGGGTGGCAATTGCCCCCGGGCCGCTCTGATTCTGGGTAAAAAGGCCGCACTAAGGACTGGATTAATGTAGGGGCCAGACACTGAGTATTAAATAGCAAAAAAGGGGGATATTTGGTGCAAGCAGAATGCCAGTGATCCTAGGGCAGTCTATGCTGGGCAGGGAGGAGGAGGGGAAGGGGGGTTTTTATAATTCCAGTGAGAGTCCAAAAGGTTCTGGTCCACTTGGATGGCTGCTGGCGGTTAAAGAGAGAAGCAACTCTGTAGCAGTTTAAAACCTTTAATGTAGGATAAAAGCAATATAACTCACAAGAGTGAAGGGGTAACAGGCATCAAGTTATATGTGGAGGTCCTGGGCATTTCACATCCAGGAGGTCCCTTGGAGTCCTTAGCGGAGCCAGTCCTGGTGCAGGGGAGCGGCTGTCTCCTGTGGGGGACAGAAGACAGTCCTGGTCCGTAGCTGAAGTGGGTTGCTGTTCCACGTGTGGAGGGCCCATCCACACGCGGAACAGCAACCCACTGCAGCTACAGTCCAGGACTGTCTCCTGTCCCCCACAGGAGACCGCCGCTCCCCTGCACCAGGACCGGCTCCGCTAAGGACTCCAAGGGACCCCCTGGATGTGAAATGCCCAGGACCTCAACATCAAACTTGACGCTTGTTACCACTTCACTCTAGTGAGTTATATTGCTTTTATCCTACATTAAAGGTTTTAAACTGCTACACTTAGATCGGCGCTTTGGGTCTCTCTCTCCCCTTGCCAGACACAGAGTACAGTTGCTGGTCGCCGCTACACAGTGTTATATTTGCAGAGCTGCAGCGGAGCGGTATGAGTGTGCAGAGTACGCTACTGCACCCAGTCGGCACAATACTAACACAGTCACTTCCCTGTCAGGCATAGTGATCTCTGCCTGACAGGAGCTTCCTAGGCCCTGGCGTAATGTCATATATTTTTTTGGTAAACCTCCTTTGTTGCTATCAACATCTAATTATGTTACCACATTGCATCATGTTTGTCTTGCTTCATAACATCAATATCCATTATAAAACCAGGTGGGCATGAATGGTGAGCTGATTCGATGGTTCAATGGGCCACTTGACTGGACTTGCCCCCTAGGCCTAAGGCTGCCAGCCCTCCCCTGTGTAGCACCCTCCTAGGTAAGTGCTAGTGAGTGAGTATAGTTTTTGTCTCTGTCTGCCTATCAGAGGAGCAGCAGGCAAATCTATATTGCTTTCTGCCTACCAGAGAGCAGGATCTGTGAGTTAGGTCTGCTCAGCATGCTCAGTGTGTGATTCATTGGGTCTAGATAGTGTTTCACACTGGTCCAATAGGGAGGCATGTCTGACAGTGGGAGGAAACCTGACCAATGGGTGCACAGGCTGTGATACAGTCTGGGTGATTGGTAGAGACCAGCTATCTTGGTGCATTATGGGATACTGTATAAAAGCCAGGAGCTCATGTCCTGCAGGGTCTTTGGCTGTAGAGCAGAGTTCCATGGGGAGGGTGGCTGCTGCCTCCTCCTCTGTAGCAGTGGCACTTGGCATCAGGAGGTCGTCCTGAGGGCCAGAGGAACGGAGCTGAACCCAGAGGTCCAGGAGCTGACTGAGTGGGGAGACACTGGAGACAGTATCGTGAGTACAGGAGATCGTGTCAAGGGGCCTAACCTGAGGGGGGCCACCCCAAAAGTAGGATAGTCAGTGGACGGGTGTCAGAAGTCCAGAAAAGGGATACTAAGGAGAGTGTCCCGAAGGGAAATGTAGTTTACGAAGTCTTCTGGCAAGAGACTTAAACCCAAATCAATATAAGTGGCAAGGTGGATCAGCAGCCTGGTTGCATTATCAGATAGGAGTCCTCCCAACTTGTGAATAGTTAATTTGGAGTATCCCACTATTCCCTTCTACCACCCCTATTTAAAATAAAACACCAAAAACAACTACTTACCCCTGGATTCATCATTGACTGAGCCAAGTATTAAAGTGTTCAATTGTGAATGACAGTGTTACTTACGGTAACCCAGGGGGACTCGAAAGTGTGTTATCCAGCAGTCCTCAATGGGGCAGTGCTACAGGTATAGACGGCATTTTTTTAAAAAAACACGCACACAGGGGCAAATAGCATTAGGAAACACAGATGACTGTATGAAAAGAATATTGTGGCTTAGCAACCACTTTAATATTCATTTAAGTGAATCTCTTGTAGGACAAGGGCCATTTAAGCAGTTCCATATTCTAAAGAAGCAGAAAATTAGCTTTTAGAACCCCTTCACACTAGCTGTACACTATTTTTTTTTTTTTTTCATTTTAGCATGCAGGTTAATTTCTATTTTGAAGGACAGTGAGGGGGTAATGCAATGCTCAGTTTCAGCACAAATCAAGTTTTACAATTTTTTACTTTTTTCTTTTTTTTTACTCTATTGAGAATATACAGAGTTACACTTCATTCACACTGCAGTGAGCTGTATTGCAATGCAGTGACTTGCCATCCGATGGTCTGTGGAAAAGTACATGTCTCAAGGTACTTTTTTTGCATTAAGAATAAATAGATTTCTCTTTTGTTCATTGACGGACACAGCTCTTCAGTATTCAGAACCATAGGGTTATATTGCCCTCTGCAGCAGGAGTAGGACACTAGGCAGAAAAAAGACTTGGCTACGCCTATGGGCAATCCTAGGTGGTATACTCCCCCTCTCCCTCTCTGTTATAGGCCTTCAGTTTTTTTTCTGCTGGGAGGTCAGGAGTAAGGAGAAAACAGTCCAATAAGAAATCCCAATGAAAGTGCTCAGTGCTGATCAGTAAACAGGACACAAGTGCTTGTTCAGTGCAATCCTTCACTAGAGGTGCTAGCCTCTCACCTGTAGGCTGTGAAAAGACAGCCTTAAAAGTACACTCCCAGCAATGTGAAAATCCTGACCAAGACAGCAATCACAGAGGGCATCTCTCCTTTTTGTTAAGGTGTTCACAACGATCCCCATGTAATAGAAAGGGGGCAGACCATAGTGCAATATGTTTCAAACACCACAATTTATTGATAAAACAAATGGACAGCCTGTTACTTCAAGGTAATGCAAAAACGAGCAGTATAGCAATCCAGCTATACTTTTTTACAAGACTACTGTGTGCCATTCATAGACTCTTCATTTATCCATTGATGTTTTTATTGTCTTATTGTTTTAGCGCTGCACTTTTCATTATCAGTTTTACATTGGGTTTTACATATTTTTTACCTTGGTGTCAGCTGCTTTTATCTATTTCCATCCATTTATTTATTCATGCTTGCGCTGATATTCTTGTTTTTTCATTGACTTGAGGTCAGGAGTAAGGACCTAGTTCCCTGCCGGGATCTCTGGTCCTGGCAATTTTTTTCTCTCAAAGGGCTTTTTTTCCTGTTTTTATCCCTGCAATGTCTACAATCAACTGCCGGACTGGGCGATAGGCTGGATAATCTAGATCCAGTGGTCACCCCAATCTGACCAGCGAGCACACGCAGACCACAGCTCCGCGCTAAGTCAGCCACGACATAGCCCCACCGGACAGGGGCTGGCATACGACCGAGTCACAGGTTAAGTTGCAGCGTTCCTCCTGGCTGACAGCCCCCCCGAAGGAGGTTCTGTCTGGAGCAGTGCCTGCCTGATTCTTGCTACAGTGAGTAGCTGTCTCCCACCCCCTCTCCTCCTTGAGGGTTTTGGGGTGGGAGCGAGCCCCTCCCTGGAACGGTTGGACTTGTGGATTCCACTCCTTCCCCTCAGATCCCCCTGAATATTGGTGGTCCCTGAGGGTCATCTGGGCCCCCCCCCCCATCTGGGGTAGCTTGGTGGCTTGGGATAGTGACTGGGGCTAGGACTGGCAGA
The DNA here is from genome assembly GCF_965119305.1 of Pelophylax lessonae. Classification (NCBI taxonomy): domain Eukaryota; kingdom Metazoa; phylum Chordata; class Amphibia; order Anura; family Ranidae; genus Pelophylax; species Pelophylax lessonae. The sequence goes on from NC_138773.1 coordinate 134,934,418, forward strand.
TGTGCTTCTCGGCTGGGGGGAAACTGGCTGCTATGGGGGCCCTGTGCCCAGTCCCCCCTTTACTTGTTGGTACAGTCAGGGATCCCTCCTGGGTCCGTGGGAGTCTTGTGGAGCCACATGCAGCAGCCATTTTGCCATGGCCTATGTGTTTCAATGGCTAGCAGCCATGTTTGTGTAACCTGGTGGCAATTTTTCCTTGGTCCAGAGTGCTAATAGAGCGGCAGCAATGGCAAAGGAGCCACTGGGCAGTGATTTTGGCAATGGGAGCTCCTCCTTTTCCCCTAGTGCTGACACCTGGGTTTTCTCTTTTCCTTTGGACGCTGCACGTGGAGCAGTGCATCCTTGAGCAGATGGTGCTACACTGGTGGGGGTGGTGAGTCTGTTGGGGTCCCTCCTTCTCTCTGTTGCAGGTTGTGGGTACTCTGCTTGCTGGTGACCAGGTGGTGCTACCAACACGATGGGCGGTGACACTTTTTGTGGGGGTCCCCCTCTTTACTTATGGAGTCTCTGGAGCATATTTCCCCACCTGACCCCCTCTCAGAAGCTGCAGGTCCCTCAGGGTCCCAGCCATCCATTGATGCACTGACGGCAGTCCTGGAGTCATTTGTTTTCCCGGGTGGAGGTGGCTTTTGGGTGGCAGACTAGTGAAAAGCATCCTTCGCCTTCCCCTGCCTTATCTGTCCCATCAGATCCTGAATCTGACTTGGCTGCCGCAGACATGGCTAATTCTGCGGGGTTTGTAGCCATGCTCCCTGAATTATAGGATAGCAAGGATGATTCCTCCAGGCCTGTAGCTGCGCACAAGAAGGCGCTAGTTGACACACTGATTGCATCTGTGTGGGAAACTTGAAAAATGGAGGGTGAAGCTGCGGCGGAGGTGCTGGTGCCCTCTGGTACTCACTCTCACGTGGCAAAAGTGTTTTCTTATCCCTCCTATTTTGACAGATTTGTCACAATAGAGTGGGAGCATCCTAAAAATCCCCCCCCCCCGGTTTCCAAGTTGAACAAGGCAACCATGATTCCGGTAGATGAATCTCCAGCTGTTAAAGATCCGGCTGACAGGAAGGCGGAGTCTGTGGCCCGCAATATGTTCACTGTTGTTGTTTCGGCACTTAAGCCAGTCCTAACAATTGCCCTGTGTCACAAACTCTCACTGAGTGGGCTAAACTTTTGCGCTGTGACCTAGAGGGCGAGCAGCTTCCTCCTGCCTTTGCTGAATTGGAGGAACAGTTGGTCTAGGGTCTGCAGTTTGTTTCCTTTTTGGACGTGGCTCCCCTGATTTCTGGGCTGTCTGTTTCAGCAGTGGTCTTTAGGCGTGTATTGTGGCTTAAGTGTTGGTCTGTGGACCAGACTCCTAAAAAAAGCCCTCACTGATTTACCTTTTCAGGGCAATCGCCTGTTTGGGGCTACCCTGGATGACATCATTAAGAGTCTCACAGGGGGGAAGAGTACCTTTCTTCCACAGTCTGGGAAGGATAAAGAACCTTGTCGCAGACATTGCCCATCTTTCTCAGCTCACAAGACGTTTTTTCATCCATCAGGGTCCACTGACAAGGGCTCGAAACCTATCAGGTCCTTCGCTGGAGGTTCGGAGCATGTCAAGGTCTTACCTTGCCTTCCTGTTGGCAGCCATCTTGGACATGTGCACACTGCTGTCTCTTATAAACTCTGTTTGCATCATCATTTGTCTGCTGCCTGGGCATCGCTCAGTGATGATGTTGCACACCTGACTTTATAAATCACCTGATGGCTTTCAGACCTTGCCCTTGCGTTTGTGCTCCAAGGTGCATCACTGCTAGCAGTCCTCTGGTCCTTGTGGTTTCTCCATGCACGATTTGGCTTGGCTGATGACCTTCCTGGCTCTGGATTCCACATTGGCAGACAACCCTGCATCAGGCGATGACCCGGCTTCGGCAGACTACTTGCTTCTGGACTATATCTCGGCTTGAATGACTACCTGTTCCTGGACTCGATCCCGGCTTGGATGACTACCCGCTTCTGAACTTGACTCGGCTGTTCTTGATTTTGCTCCTCTCTCTCTGCTGTGCAATTATTATTGTTGCATACAGTAAATAAATCAATCACTTTATTTTACTTGCATCTTTGTATGGTCTGGTTTCCTGGCACCCTGACAATGCAGCCCTGGTCTGGCAAGCCAAAAGTGGGATTCTCTAGACCCGCAGACAAGGCTCCTGCAGCATGAAGGTGCACCCTCACCCTAGCCTGGGGTGGGGGGAACGTCTTTGCTGGTTTCTGTACCCGTGGACCTCCTTGGTAAATGACAAGTGGGTCCATGAAGTGATACTGTCCGGTTACAAGATAGGGTTTCATTATTGCCCTCCAGAAAGGTTCTTGCCTTCCAATGTGCTTCTGTCCCCGGACTGATTGCAAGCTCTCTTTGGGGCAGTGCAAGACCTGGTGCTTCAGGGTGGGATTGCCCCGGTTCCGGTATCTGGTTTCTAGGTTTTTATTCAAACCTGTTCACGGTCCCAAAAAAGGAGGGCAAAGTACATCTGATTCTGGACCTCAAGGCCCTGAACTGCTTTGTGTGGGTACAGAAGTTTAGAATAGAATCCATTTACACGGTGGTGGCATCCCTATATCAGAGGGATTTTCTTGCCTCTATTGACATCAAGGATGCTTACATGTACATTCCAGTATGTGCCCGACACCGGCACTTCCTCCATTTTGCTGTAGGAGGAGAGCATTATCAGTTTGTGGCGTTACCCTTTGGTCTTGCCTCCACTCCCGGTTCTGGCATTGCTACGTCAGAGGGGGATTGTGGTACTGGGCTATCTGGACGACCTCCTCTTGCAAGCAAAGTCCTCTGCTGCCTTGATGGATAATGCTTTTAATTTACCAGATGTCTGCTCTGATTCCGTCCAGAAAATTTGATTATCTGGATTTGACTCTGGACTCTAGACAGAGTGTTCCTTCCTCTGGACAAACTCCAGAAGTTGCGTGTTGTGATTAATTCCCTGCTATCCAGCAGATGGTCCTCCCTCCAGACTTGCATGTGGGTGCTGGGCCTGATGGTATCTACCTTTGAGGTGGTTCTGTATGCTGAGTTCTATACGAGGTCCCTTCAAAGGGAGATCCTGGTAAAATGGGATAAGTATCGGAAGTCTCTGGACAATCAGATCTTGCTGAGCCAGGAATCAGGGGGTCTCTAATCTGGTGGCTTTGCTCTCCAGCTCTTCAGCAAGTCAAATCCTTTCTTCTCTTGTATTGGACAGTGGTTACCATGGATACCAGTCTGTCCAGGTGGAGAGGTGTCCTGGGACTGAGCTCTGCTCAGCGTTGTTGGACGCTGGAAGAGTCCAGCACACTACAGATCAATTTCTTGGAACTTTGGGCAATCAGGCTGTGCCTGGATCACTTTACAGGTGGACTCTGGGGGCTTCCAGTGCAGATTCAGTCAGACAATGCCATGGTGGTGGCTTATGTCAATCACCAGGGCGGAACAGAGAGTGTGTTGGCAGCCCTGGAGGTAGCCGGCATTCTCTGGTAGGCAGACCGCTTTGTTCTGGCCCTCTCTGCTGTACACATCCTAGGAGTTGAAAACTGGCAGGTGGTCTATCTCAATCGGCAGGTGTTAGACTAAGGGGAGTGGTCCCTTCATCCGGACGTGTTTTATCAGATATATCTCCGGTGGGGCACCCATAAGGTGGATCTGTTGGCATCCTGGCTCCACAGAAAGGTACCGAGGTTTGTGACAAGGTCACTGGACCCTCTGGCGGATGCCACAGATGCTCTAGTGGCCCCGTGGGGCCAGTATCATCTGATTTACACTTTTCCTCCTCTCAAGCTGCTGCTGCGGCTTTTGTGCAGAATCAAGGCCGAGGGGATTCTGGTCATTCTGGTGGCCCCAGACTGGCCTTGTCAGTCTTGGTACAACGACTTGTTGCTGATGGTTGCTGACGTCCCTTGGAGGCTGTCTCTCAGGGAGGATCCACCGTCCCAAGGACTGATCTTCCATCCTGCCTTACAGTCGCTGACTTTGACAGCCTGGCTGTTAAAAAGACAGGTGCTGAAGGATAGAGGTTTGCCTGGGTCGGTGATTCTGATACTGCCGAAGGCTAAGAAGTCTACCTTTAGGAAGATATACCATCGTACGTGGAAAGCATACATTTCTTGGTGTGAGTCGATTGGAGTTCTACCTCATTCTTTTTTGGTGGCTCGGATTCTGACCTTTGTTCAATGAGGTTTTGAGCAGAAATTGGCTTTGAGTACTATCAAGGGCCATGTGACGGATCACCCTGTCCCTGGATTGTAGACCCCTTTGTGTCATTTTCCTATGAGTTTGGGACATTGCCTTTTATTTCATTTAATGTTCACTTTATTCATCTTCTGAACAACTGAACAGTCAGACTCATGGCAGACTGCTAATGTCATCGGCTCAGCCACTTGTCATCCACACATTGTTAAATATGCTAATACTGTCTGTGTTTTAAGATGGAATATGTATTGTGCTAAGTATTCCTGTTCCATTGTTAGATGTTAATGACCCCACATTGTTCTGGCCAGGTGGCTAGATAATTAGTGTATGGCTATTCTGTTCCTGTATACAAATCTATCTGCATATGCTAATGTAATCAGACTCATCTGACCTGATAGTGTATATAATGTATGTGTGTGGGTTCAATAAACAGTTCTTCTTGCTTACCCTCAACATAGAGTCTCATCTCATGTTTGTGGGAGAAGGCTATACCAGCTCTATCTCTCTTCTGCTTGGATTGCTATATCACTAGCTCTGGTAATAGCGGTTCCTGCTCTACTCTACAGCATCCCTCCCACTAGGGGGAAGAGAACATCTCTGGTGGCGAAACCCCTCTTTCCATCGGGGCGGCCGCTACAACTGGTGGCAAGCAGTGGGATGGTTCTTTTCCCCTAGAGGAGATGCTACAACTGGTTCCGAGAATGGAATGAGCAGATGGAGAATCGCTACGGAAGCTTGAAGCGGTCAACCTTGAAAGATTTGTTGGAGAACCGTGGCTGACCAGCAAATAACCGTACCAAAAAGTAACTACTGGCCGAGCTGATGGAAATGGACCGAAACGACGGTGTGACTGAAGCAGTAGCCCCAAACCTGGAGGATGAGTTGATGCAGACTGTGCGTATGCAGTTGGCGTTGTATGGATCCAATCCTCCTGCAGACATCATTTCCCAGGTGATGAAAGCCGCTATCGCTGAGAACCGGGAGAAACGACAATACCAGTTGCGCATGGCGGAGATATAGAGACCGGTGAGAACACCCCAGCCACAACAGAGCGGAAAAAGGTACCCTTTGCAGCCTTTAAGAGTTTCCAGGAATCGGAGGGGGAAATAGATGGCTACTTAGCCGACTTTGAGAGCCAATGTGCTGGGTAGAGGAGATTCACCTCTACCCAGCAGTCAAGGAGGCTTTGCTTGCCTGGTACTCAGTCACCCCCGAGGCGTATAGGAGACGGTTCCGGGAGTCCAAAAAGTACAGCGGGGATTCTTACACCGAGAGGGCCTGCCGTCTTTACAGAACAGCCTCCCTCTGGATTACTGGTTGTTAAGCCATATCAGGGGAGGATGTGTTACAGCTGTTTCTATTGGAACATTTTTTCAATACCCTGCAGCCGGAGATACAGGTATGGATTCGGGATCGGCGACTTCTCGCCTTACCCGAAGCAGCTCGTCTGGCCGATGAATATACTGACTCAAGGAAAGCAGAGCATGCCTCAGTAAGGCCTTCTCCCCCTCGCCCTGAATCCTGGGCTCCTGTGCCCCCAGGTCCTACACCTTACCAGGGACCCCCTAGGCAACAACCCATCCCACCCAGTAATGGGGTGCAATGTTTCCGTTGTAGGCAAGTGGGACATGTTAAGAGTGATTGTCCCCTGGAGCCCTCCAGACCTACCTGGGGCCGCCCCAACATTGCAACCGCCAGAGCTCCGGCCCCAGCTGCCCACTGCCTGGAAACAGAGAATAACACTGAGGAATATTGGGGAGTACTGCATGAGGCTGATCCAATACAAGCAGCCACCCGGGATAACCGGCAACATCATCGGCAAATTATGCTGGTGGACGGGCAATTGGCCGGTGGATTAAGAAACACTGGAGCTACCCTGACTTTAGTCCAGCCCCATCTAGTACGAGACAAAGGACACACTGGACAACCTGTGGCTGTCCAGGTAGCAGGGGGGCTGTATATCGCCTACCCACTGCCCGTGTTCATCTAGATTGGGGAGCAGGATCTGGCACCATAAACGTGGGGGTTATGACAGACTTACCCGCTGAAGTTTTATTGGGGAATGATTTAGGTCCCCTAACCTCTACCTACATCCCCAAGGAACCTGCTGAAGCGCATCCTGTCACCACTCGCATGCAAGCAAGGACTGCAGAAGCCGACTCACATTCCAGAGAGACTCAGGTAAGAGACAAAACCCTGACTGCAACCCCAGACCCAGCCCTGTTACCCTGGGATACCCCAGAGGAGTTTGGGAGGGAAACCCGGGAAGACCCCACCTTATCTAAATACAGAGCAAAGGCAGATACTGAGCAAGGGGAAGAAAGGTGCGAGAGGTTTATCTGGGAGCAAGATAGACTATACAGACTAACGGAGGTTTATGGTGAAGGGGTAGCCCCATCCCAGAAGCACCAACTGATAATTCCCAAGAAGTACTGGTGGGAGCTTCTCAGGATTGGGCATGACATACCCCTACCCGGACATTTGGGAGTACGCCGTACATCCCATAGGGTGACCCAGAACTTCTTTTGGCTAGGGGTCTCTAGGGATGTGCGACAGTATTGAAAAACCTGTGACACTTGTCAGCGGGTGGGGAAAGGTAATGATCACCCCAAAGCTTGTTTAGTGTCTATGCCCATTATTGAGGAGTCGTTTAGTAGAATAGCCGTTGACCTAGTGGGTCCCCTAGCTAGGCCCAGTCTATCCGGTAAGAGGTATATCCTTACCGTGGTGGACTACGCTACCCGCTACCCGGAGGCGATGGCTCTATCGAATGTCCATGCAGAGACTGTGGCCGAAGCTCTGGTTTGGATATTCACTAGAGTGGGGTTCCCCAAGGAAATAATTTCTGATCAAGGAACACAATTCACCGCAGAACTAACCCAACAACTTTGGAAAGTCTGTGGTATTAAGCCGATACATAGTTCACCTTACCACCCCCAGACTAACGGTTTCTGTGAGCGGTTTAACGGTACCCTTAAGCAGATGTTGAGGACCTTTACTGATGCCTGCAGAGACTGGGAGAAGTTCCTGCCTCACCTCTTGTTTGCTTACAGAGAGGTGCCACAGGAATCTACTGGGTTTTCCCCTTTTGAGTTGCTTTATGGGAGAAGGGTGCAAGACCCCCTGAATCTCATTAGGGAAGACTGGGAAGGGGAAACGGAACACGAAGGGACCCCCATCATGCCATATGTCCTGGAACTCAGGGACCGACTGGAGCAGTTGACTAGGTTGGTAAAAGACAATCTCTAGGCAGCCCAGGGGCCACAGAAGGTCTGGTATGATCAGGGTGCACGCCAGCATGCGTTCCGGGTGGGGCAAAAGGTTCTCGTCTTAAAGCCTACCAGACAGGACAAACTTCAGGCAGCATGGCAGGGTCCTTACCAGGTGGTGGAACAACTCTGTGACACCACTTATGTAGTTGCCAGCTGTGCCAATAAGAGGATACGACGTTCCTTTCATATTAATATGCTCAAGGAGTATCAAGAGAGGCAGGAGGACATAGCCGCTATATGCGCCCCAGTTACGGATGACCCAGACAGCCTCCCCGACCTACTAGAAAGAGATGCGCAGACCGACCTTATCAGTAAGGTGAAGCTAGGAGCTAGGCTAACAGAGAAAGAGAAGGAGCAGGCTCATCAGTTATTAGAAAAGAAACAACAGACCTTCTCCCAATAGCCAGGGTACACCACGTTAGCTACCCACAAAGTAGAAACCCCCGGGCAAGCTCCCCATAGACAACCTCCCTACCGTGTCCCTGAAGCAGCCCGAGAGGGAATGCGGAAGGAGATACAAGAAATGTTACAGCTAGATGTCATCGAACCCTCGGACAGTCCGTGGGCCTCCCCGGTAGTCCTCGTCCCTAAGAAAGATGGAACCACCCGGTTCTGTGTGGACTACCGGCGTTTAAATGAACGGACTGTTACAGATGCGTACCCAATGCCCAGAATAGATGAGCTGCTAGATCGCCTAGCCCGGGGGGGGGCTATCTGACTCCCATAGACCTGTGCAAAGGCTATTGGCAGATACACCTGGCCTAAGGAAGCTATCCCCAAGTCGGCCTTCATCACCCCGTTTGGCTTGTACCAGTTTCGAGTCATGATATTCGGGATGAAGAATGCCCCGGCAACCTTCCAGCGCATGGTGGATGAACTCCTCGATGGCTTCCAGGACTTCGCCTGTGTGTATCTGGATGACACTGCGATCTAGAGCGAGTTATGGGAAAAATATTTGGAACACATAGGGGCGGTACTGGATCGGATCCGGACTGCTGGCCGGACTCTGAAACCAGACAAGTGCCATGTTGGCATGGCCGAAGTCCAGTATTTGGGCCACCGGGTGGGATGTGGAAAGCAGCGACCAGAACCCGCTAAAATTGAAGCCATCACAAACTGGCCAACACCCCGTACTAAAACTCAAGTATTGGCTTTTCTGGGAACTGCTGGGTATTACAGACATTTCGTACCTGATTACAGTGCCACTGCCAAACCCTTGACCGACCTAACAAAGAAAAACTTACCTAGGCAGGTCCTGTGGTCTCCAGCTAAAACAAGCCCTAAGTAATGTTCCTGTCTTGGCTGCCCCAGTTCTTAACCAGCGGTTTATTGTACACACAGATGCTTCCATGTTTGGACTGGGGGCAGTCTTAAGTCAAGTTGGAGAAGATGGAGGAGAGCACCCTGTCGCGTACCTCAGTAGAAAGCTGTTACCCCGCAAGGTGAGCTATGCGGCAGTGGAAAAAGAATGTTTAGCCTTGGTGTGGGCACTGAAAAAACAAACCTCCTTCTTGTACGGATGGGAATTTACCTTCATAACAGACCACAACCCGTTGGTGTGGCTTAACCGGGTGGCAGGAGACAATGGTCGCTTACTGCGGTGGAGCTTGGCACTACAGCCCTACAATTTTACCATCCACTATCGGCCTGGTAAGCAGAACAGCAACGCCGATAGGTTGTCCCGGCAAATGGAACTCAGCACCTAACCTAAATCCGGACATCCCCAAGTTGACCTGAAGAGGGTCAAGCCGGGTCTGGAGCGTTCCACAAAGGGGGAGCACTGTGACGGATCACCCTGTCCCTGGATTGTAAACCCCTTCGTGTCATTTTCCTATGAGTTTGGGACATTGCCTTTTATTTCATTTTATGTTCACTTTATTCATCTTCTGAACAACTGAACAGTCAGACTCATGGCAGACTGCTAATGTCATTGGCTCAGCCACTTGTCGTCTACACATTGTTAAATATGCTAATACTGTCTGTGTTTTGAGATGGAATGTGTATTGTGCTAAGTATTCCTGTTCCATTGTTAGATGTTAATGACCCCACATTGTTCTGGCCAGGTGGCTAGATAATTAGTTTAGGGTTAGGCCCCTTTCACACATGCTGTCCGTTTGTCCGTTTTTCATCCATCCGTTGACGGATGAAAAACGGACATCAATGTATCTCTATGTAAAAATGGATGACAACGGATGATCATCAGTTAACATCCGTTTTCATCCCCTTCCGTCAATGTCCGTTTTTTTGAACGGATGAATGCCCTATTTTTCATCCGTCAAAAAAACAGATCGGACGAAAAACGGATGACAACGGATGAAAAACGGACGACAACGGATGCAAAACAGATAACTGACGAAAAACGGATGAAAAACGGATAACAACTGATGAAAAACGGATGACAACTGACGAAAAATGGATGACAACTGACGAAAAACGGATGAAAAACTGATGAAAAACGTATAACAACTGACGAAAAATGGATGACAACTGACGAAAAACTGATGAAAAACAGATGGAAAACTGATACATTTTGACGTGACTGAACTGATGAACTGAACGGACCGTATGTGTGAAAGGGGCCTTATTCTGTTCCTGTATACAAATCTATCTGCATATGCTAATGTAATCAGACTCATCTGACCTGATAGTGTATATAATGTGTGTGTTCAATAAACAGTTCTTCTTGCTTACCCTCAACATAGAGTCTCATCTCATGTTTGTGGGAGAAGGCTATACCAGCTCTATCTCACTTCTGCTTGGATCGCTAAATCACTAGCTTTGGTAAGAGCGGTTCCTGCTCTACTCTACAGCATCCCTCCCACTATGGGAAAGAGAACATCTCTGGTGGCGAAACCCCTCTTTCCATCGGGGCAGCCGCTACATGCCAGATGTTGGCCTTGGTGGTCTTCTTTCAGCAACCCCTGGCCACACACTCCCTGGTGCGTACTTTTATTCAATAGGTTCGACATCTAACTCTACCAGTGCAGTCTCCTCTGCAGCCTTGGGATCTGAATTTTGGTGCTTTTAGTTTTCCAGAAGCCTAACTTTGGAAATATTCAGGAGATTCCCCTGCTTACACTGTCCCAGAAGGTGACCTTTTTGGTGGCTATCACTTCTGCTCATAGGATGTCAGGGCTGGCAACGTTATTGTGTCCTACATAGTTACATAGTTAGTGAGGTTGAAAAAAGACATCAGTCCATCCAGTTCAACCTATGATGTGTGTGTGTGTGTTTGCTGTTAACCGTACATTGTATACCCCTCTATGTTGTGGTCTTTAAGGTGCCCATCTAATAGTTTTTTGAAACTATCAATGCTCCCTGCTGATACGACTGCTTGCGGAAGAGAATTCCACAACCTTACTGCTCTTACAGTGAAGAACCCACTGCATATTTTAAGGTTAAACCGCCTTTCCTCTAGTTTTAGTGAGTGGCCACGTGTCTTATTGTATTCCCTTTCTCTGAATAGGTTTTTCCATATGCTAGGGTTGCCAGTACAGTATTTGTACATTGATATCATATCCCCCCTCAATCGTTTCTTCTCCAGAGAGAATAGATTCAGTGCTTGTAGTCTTTCCTCATAGCTGATGTCCTCCATTCCCCTAATTATTTTTGTTGCCCTTCTCTGGATTTTCTCCAGTTCCAGCACATCCTTCCTGAGGACCGGTGCCCAGAACTGGACAGCATACTCCAGATGTGGCCGGAGCAGAGTCTTGTAGAGTGGGAGAATAATCTCTTATTTCTGGAGTGAATCCCCTTTTTTATACATCCCAGTATTCTGTTGGCTTTGCTTGCCACTGCCAAGCCTGTTGTCTACCAGTACCCCCAGGTCCTTTTCCATCCTAGACTCACCCAGAGGTTCCCCCCCTAATGAGTAACTTGCTTTCTGGTTTCTGGCACCCAAGTGCATTACTTTACATTTTTCAACATTAAACCTCATCTGCCATGTAGTTGCCCACCACATTATTTTGTTCAGGTCCGCTTGTAAGGTTTCCACATCCTGCCCAGAAGATATTGGCATGCTTAGTTTAGTATCATCCGCAAATACTTAGATTTTACTCAATATCCCCTCCTCTAGATCATTTATGAATAAATTAAACAGGATTGGCCCCAGGACAGAACCCTGGGGGACCCCGCTTTCCACACCCATTAATCACCAACCTTTGCAACCTCCCCTGGAGACAGTTCTATATCCAGGTACTCACCTTATGGTCCATACCTACCTTCCTTAGTTTGAACAGTAATTGTTTGTGGGGAACGGTGTCAAAGGCCTTTGCAAAGTCCAGATACACCACATCCACAGGCTTACCTTTGTCTAGGTGGCAGCTCACTTTATCATAGAAGGTTAATAGATTGGTTTGGCAAGAACGATTTTTCATGAATCCATGCTGATTACTACTAATAATACAGTTTTCATTACTAAAGTCTTGTATGTGGTCCCTTAACATCCCCTCGAAAATCTTGCAGACTACTGATGTTAGGCTGACCGGCCTATAGTTACCCGGGATATATCTTGGCCCCTTTTTAAATATTGGTACCATGTTGGCTTTTTTCCAATCAGCTGGCACCATACCCGTCTGTAAACTATCCTTAAAGATCAAGAATAATGGTCTGGCAATCACCTGGCTGAGCTCCTTAAGAACCCTCGGGTGCAAGCCATCCGGTCCTGGTGATTTATTTATGTTAAGTTTCTTTAATTTAGTTCTAAGTCTATCTTCTGTTAGCCATGGCGGTATTTCCTGAGGTGTGTTGTTTAGTTTGGCCTTACAAGCTGGGTTAGTGTAGCCCCCCAATTCTTTTGTGAAGACTGAAGAGAAGAAATTATTTAACACTACCGCCTTTTCCCTGTCCTCTGTGGCTAAAACTCCCTTATCGTCTTTTATGGGGCCAATGTGTTCTGGCCTCGCTTTCTTACTGTTTATATACTTAAAGAATTTTTTGGGGTTCTTTTTACTCTCTTCCGCTATATGTCTCTCGTGTTCTATTTTAGCCACCCTGATTTCGTCTTTACATTTCTTATTACACTCTTTGTAATGCTTGAATACTGCCAATGACTCCTCAGTCTTGTATTTTTTGAAGGCCTTTCCTTTAGCATTAATATGCATTTTTTTTTTTAATCTTTTTATTGAGTTATAAACAAGAGAAAACAAATACAACCAACAACGGCGCAAAGGTTCAGACCAGAAACTAGCTACTCAACTGTACAGGCATTTAAGGCACAGCACCCGCGCAGGTGTCCAAGAGAGTAAACGGCAGTAACATAGTCCATATGGAATTCATATGCATTAGCCCCGTAAAAAAACACAGCAGACATCATGTAAGACAAGTGTAGATTCCCCACGAGACCCTTCACCGGGGACCTGTAGCGGATGCAGAGCACCCCGTAGCACCATGGAACCCCACTTCACTCAGAGGCGAGGGTCGCCAGACCCCCTAGGGTGAGAGGCAAAACCCTCCTCACCCACTCGTGGCCGTGGAGGGATCAGAAAGCCATCTGGCCCACACTTTGTCAAACTTTTTCGGGCAACCCCTGTGTGCATACGTGTCTTTATAAAGAGGGAGGACCGAATTCACCAAGATCTTCCATTGCTGTACCGTGGGTGGGGAACGCCGTCGCCAGTGGAGTACAATGGATTTCCTGGCGTAAAAAAGCAAAAGACCTAGCAACGTCCGATCTGCCACCCGGGACACCAGGTCATCCAGCAAACCTAGTATACAACATCCAGCAAACCTAGTATACGAATCCTCAGAGAGGAATCCAGCGAGATGGAGGAGACCTTGTCAATCATATGGAGCACCCCGGACCAGAAGGCAGTCAGGTGGGGGCAGGTCCAGAAAATGTGGAGAAAGTCACCCGGGACCTGGCCAGCACTCCGGCGAATGGGAGACATGCATTTTGTGCAACCGGTGCGGGGTGAGGTAGGCTCTATGGGCTATTTTAAATTGAATGAGTCTATCTCTGAGAGAAACTAGCATTTTAAATGTAAGCTCCCACATATTAATCCAGTCCTCCTGGTCCAAGTCCGGAACGTCCCTGGTCCAACGAGCAAGAAGGGCAGAGAGCTCCGGAGAGTGGACCCGAAGGAGGTGTGCGTAGAGAGTCGACACTGCCCGCTCCGAGCAGTCTTGTCTCAAAACCCGCTCCAGATCCGGCTGCACCACCTGGGACCCACCTGGCGGGAACTGGGACCTGAAGGCATGGGAGAATTGTAGGTATCGGAAAACCAAAGACGACGGGACCTGGAAGGCGTCAGTGAATAAATTAAGGGGGGGAAAAGAAAGATCAGAGGAGACATCCGAGATTTTCTTGACGTTGTGTTTTGTCCACACCACTGGATCTGGGAGGGAGTAGAGATGCTGTAGGGTGGGATTATGCCACAACTGCGCATTGGGGGAGACCGCAGTGTCCGGGTAGCCCTCGAGCTGCAAACCAATCTTCCAAGCCCGTAGGACCGTGACCATGGAGGTCGTGGCCCATGCGGGGCCTTAGGTCCCCTAAATAGCAAATGGGTGAGAGCCTCCACGGACCCGAGCACCGCTGCCTCCACCGCTACCGCCGAATTATACAGATCCGGGTTTAACCACCAAACAGCAGACACCAATTGGGACGCCAGGAAGTATTTGTGCCAGTCTGGAAAGGCCAGCCCCCCTGGGAGAGGGGGCGCATTAGGGTGGAAAATTTATATCTAGGGGGGCTGGGCCCCCACAAGAAGGAGGAAAATAATTTATTCAGGGAATTAAAGAATTACTTTGGTATCCATTGCGGGGAGTGGCAGAAGAGATACGTAAATTTAGGTGATACTTTTATCTTAACAAAGTTAACACGGCCCAATAGGGAAAGGGGCAGGTTCTCCCATGCCTTCAGTCTGGCCCTAACCGCCACCACCACTGGGTCCAAGTTGAGAGTGATAAAGTCCTCAGTGTCCCTAGAGATGCGCACTCCCAGGTAGACCATGTCATTTACCCATTTTAGCAGGATATCAGGCGGCGCCGAGTGTCGGGCCCCCTGGTCAATCGCCAACAGCTGCGACTTGGACCAGTTGACCTTCAAATCGGTCACCCGGGAGAAAGTCTCCAATACATGTAAGGCACCCCTGAGCGAGGAGTCAGTGTCGTTCAGGAACAACAGGAGATCGTCGGCGTACAGGGCTACCCTCTCCTCCAGCCCTGCGATCCGCAGACCCCGAACCAGCGGTGAAACGCGAAGGGCCTCCGCCACCTGCTCCATGGCAATGGCAAACAAGGCCAGGGAGAGAGGGCAGCCCTACCTCGTGCCCCTGGACAGGGCAAACCAAGACGACAGTTGTCCACCCAAACTCAATGAAAAGCAGGGGGAACCCCATCCTTCTGAGAGTCTCCCACAGGAAGGGCCATTTGACCGAGTCGAAAGCCTTTTCGATGTCGAGCGAGGCGACCACTCTGGTGCCCACATTTAGATGGTGCGCCTGAAGATTAGTGTACAGTCTGTGGAGATTAACGTCAGTGGACCTATGGGGCATAAAGCCGGTCTGGTCCTGGTCCACAACCAAGGGGAGCAAGGGCTGGAGTCGGGTAGCTAGTAGCTTAGTCAGGATTTTAAGGTCGGTATTGAGTAAAGCAATAGGCCGGTAGGAGGCGCACAGCTTGGGGTCTTTTGAGGGTTTATATTTAAGGATGACATGTGCTTCAGCCATTGAGGGAGAAAGAGACCCCTCCTCGAGACACCTGGTAAACGTTGAGGCCAGCAGTGAGGCCAAAAGTCCGGAATGAGTCTTATAGTAGTCTACGGGGAGACCGTCTGGACCTGGGGCCTTGCCCCCCGGTATGGTCGAGAGAATAGCCAAAATCTCCTCAGATGTGATAGGTCTCACCAGCCATTCTCTCTCCCAGTCAGAGAGCCAGCCCAGGGCCATTGGGTCCTGTAGGGAGTGCAAGTCAGTCGGTCGGAAGTCCGGGGGGAGAGTAGTAGTGTAAAGGGAACTGTAGTAGGACCGAAAGGCTTCCAAGATATGGTGAGGGCCCCCCTGTGGGAGAAGTGAGAAGTGAGCTCCGGGACGACCGTCAGGGGTGTATCATGTTGAGATATCAGCGCTAAAAAACCTACCATTTCTGTCTCCCTGTTCAAAAACGGATTGCCGGGCACTGTACAATGACATCCTCGTGACCTCGGACATGTGTAGATGCAAGTCCCGTTTCACTGCCTGCAACCCCTCAAAGTTGGAAACAGAGGGGTCCAGGCCGTACGCGGCAGTGGCCCCCTCCACCTCCCCTCCAGGCGGGTCAGCTCTGCGGCCTGTTGTAACCTAACCGCCTTGATGGTGGGCATATATTGACCCCTAGTGTGAGCCTTAAAGGCGTCCCATACCAACCCAGACGAGGACGTTTCAGCATTATTCTTCCAATATTCCTCCAGAGCTGGCGGAATCTGAGAGGCGACATCCGGGTGTTCCTACCATTGAGAGCCCAAGCGCCACAAGGAGCCCGAACGAGCCATGTTAGAGCGCAAGGTAAGCTCCAAGGGGCAGTGATCAGACAGATCCGCCGGTAAGTACCGCGCTGTCGCCGTATCAGACAGCGCCAATGAGTTGGCAAATGCCAGGTCAATTCTGGAGGAGGTTTTGCAAGAAGTGGAGAAACAGGAATAACCTCTCTGATCGAGGTGTTTCCAGCGCCAAACCTCCTGCACCCCGGCAGCCTCTGACCAGTGCAACAAGTCCTCTGAAAAGGATTTAGGGGGTGACGGTCTATCCATAGCTAGGGAGAGGATGGCGTTAAAATCCCCCATAAGCAGCAGTTTCGCAGGGCAGTAAGGGGTTATCTTGTCCAACACGGAGTAGAGAATGTCAGACTTAAACGGAGGGGGAATGTACAGGCCCGCCAACACATATCTACGTTGCCACAGGGTGAGGACTAAAATAACATACCGGCCCATGGGATCCGTATGGACCGCTTCCACCTCACATGGCAGGGATTTGCGGATCAATACCAAGACCCCCCTGGCGTAGCTAGAGTAAGAAGCATGGAATGATTTATGAACCCACGGCTTTTTGAGGGACTGCAGCTTGCTCCCCACCAGATGCGTTTCCTGTAGGATCACAATAGAACGTTTATGGGTGGACAGGTACTGAAACATAAGTGCTCTTTTAAATTTTGAATTAAGGCCCCCGAACAATCCAAGATATGACGGAGAAGGACTGCGGATCACGTGAGGCCATAACAACTACTGAAAATGAAGATGGGGAGGGACCCCGCGGGAATCAGCCATAGCATCTGGGGAGCAGCAAGACCAATCGAACCCAAGCACCGCACACACAGCCTTGAAACAGCAAACACAAAGATACAAAAAACTACAACAAATATGCCCAGGCACGTAGTGCCTATCCTGCCAGGCCCCAGCATCCCCCGCAAAAAGGAAAAAAGAACCGGGGGGGGGGACCAATACCCCCGGGGGGAGCTGGGGGCGGCCTGTACCCCACAAAACAACAACACTGGAACTAGTGCACCCGCTAGATCTAAATCATAGACCACGGGAGTGAGGAGCCGACTTCGACCCTTCTAGAGCTGCCGGTGCAGATGGGGGGGGGGAACAAAAGATAAAAAATTGAAACAGAGTGGAGGGCCGGGGTAGGCAGCACAATGGTATGGATCGAGAAAGAAGGGGGACCAGCAAAAAAAACCCCAAGTATCCCAAGTTCAACCCGGTGTTCAAAACCAGCTCCATAACAGTGAGCTACCAGGAAACAGTCAGAGAGGAGTAGTGGCATCCATCAAGGCACAAACAGGGAGGGGGGGGGGGTCAGAAGTGAGACAGGGGCAGAAGGATGGGGCAGAAGGATGGGGCAGGGAGTCAGAGGAGGGAATCCAGGCCCAGAGGGGACAGCAAGGGGATGGTGAATACTTGCGTTGCCAGGCCCCAGGAGACAGTCCGGATCTGCGAACGTCCAGCCAGGAGGCCGCCAGGTCCGGGGTATCAAAAAATCTGGTGCGGTCTCCGTCGATCACCCGGAGTCTTCTTGGGTAGGGGAGGCTGTACTTGATGCCCAGCTCGCGGAGACGCTTGCGAATGTCGGTGAACTGGCGGCGCTTCTGCTGCACCTCCTGCGAGTAATCCGGGAACAGCATAATCCAGGCGTCCTCATAACGGAGTTCTTTCTTGGAACGGGCCTCCGCCAGAAGCCGGTCCCGGTCCCGATAGTTAAGCAGCCACAGCAGGAACGGCCTGGGGGGCGCCCCCGGAACTGGGGGGGCCGGGGGAACCCTTTGGGCCCTCTCCACCACAAAGGTAGGTGGCATATCGGGGAGATCCAGCAACTTTAGTAGGAAGGCTTCCGCAAATTCAGCAGGCCTGGGACCCTCAGCCCGCTCCGGCAGCCGCAGGATGCGGATGTTATTTTGCCGCAGGCGGTTTTCTGTGTCCATCGCTCTGTCCTGGAGTGCTTTAACTTGCAACTGTAAAGCATGAATATCCCTGGAGTCATCCCTGGTAGTGTCTTCTAAGCGGGAGATGCGGTCCTCCGCCTCAGACACCCGCGAGCGGAATTTGTCTAGGTCATGTCTAATAAGGCTGATATCCGTAGCCAGATAATCAATCTTAACAGTCAGGGTGTCTTTACATAATTTGATTGCCTCCAGGATTTCCGATGGAGAGGGATCCTGCTGCCGGCTGGAGCCTGCCTCCGTCTGGGTACTGACAGACATGCTGAAGAGAGAAGGCCTCGTGTCCAAGATGGCCGCCGGTCGTCTCTGGGGACAGGGAGAAGAAGCGGGTACAGCTGAGGATCGGAGCCTCCCAGGAGACAGCGGAGGGGCCCGCAGCTTACCGCTCGACTTCTTAGGGGGACCCAGGGTGAAGAAAGAGGGTGCCGAGGATGATCGGGTAGCTCAGAGAGAGAAAAGGATGAGATCAGGAACAGAGCTCCGGCGCCGCACGTCCGCTCAGCTTCACATCCCGGCCACCATTAATATGCATTTTTATGTTGGAGTTTAGCCACCCAGGCTTTAGTTTTGCTCTTTTCAATTTATTTCCCTTTGGAATGCACTGGTCAATCCCTTTGTTAAGTATGCTCTTGAAACACTCCCATTTTTCCTCCATGTTCTTTGTTCCCAGGGTTCTATCCCATTTGATATTTTCTAGCAGAGAGCGCAGTTTTGGGAAATTGGCTCTTTTGAAATTCAGTGTTCTTATATTGCCCTTGTGTTTCCTATTACTATAATTAATACTGAAACTAATTGACCTATGGTCACTGTTTCCTAAGTTGCCCCGTATTTCTATATCCGTGAGCAGGTCTGTATTGTTGGTAATCAGTAGGTCAAGTACCGCATTCATTCTTGTTGGTGCATTCACCATCTGACCCATGAAATAGTCCTGCAAAACATTTAGGAACTGCCGAGCCTTGGCTGAATGCGCGGTTCCTTCTGCCCAGCCTGGATAATTAAAGTCCCCCATTATAATGACATTTTTCATCCTTGCTGCCAATCCTATCTGTAAAAGGAGGTCCGCCTCCCCCTCCTCCCTCTGGTTGGGGGGCCTATAGCATACGCCCAATATTACCTTCCCCACAGTGCCTTCCCTTTGAAGTTCTACCCATAGGGATTCTGCCTCGTCCATAGCTCTATTATAAATATCATCCCTCATATTTACCTGTATACTGTTCTTAATATACAGACATACCCCTCCCCCTTTTTTACCTTCTCTATCTCTGCGATAAAGGGAATACCCCTGAATGGTCGCCACCCAGTCATGAGAGCTGTCAAACCAAGTCTCCCCACAAAATCTAAGTCCTCCTCAAACATCAGTAGCTAAAGCTCTCCCATCTTGTTAGCCAGGCTTCTGGCATTGGTATACAAACCTCGTAATTTTGACCGGTTACATATATCCTCATTTGATGTTTTTAGGCTGCTCTCTTGATTTTTTCCCATACCCACCCTGGGTTTAGGAGCTCCGAACACCCTACCGCTAATGCCCCCATTTCTGCCCTCTGAATATTGCTTTCCACTGGCTAATTCTACATTCTGTTCCCTCCCCCCCATCACCTAGTTTAAAAGCCCCTCTAACTTTGTGGCCATCCTGTTACCCAGTACGGCTGCACCCTCCCCATTTAGTTTGATCTTTGTTTATTGAAAAAGAAAGAGGACAAAACGTTTTGATTGACAGAGCAGAGAACAAGAATATAAGGAACAAACAGATAAGTAAATCACAGTATACATCAGTAATCAGGAACAGAAGCATGTCGCACAGTGAAACCTCCAGGCCTGCAGAGACCCAAGTGGAGAGGAGTGGTATAAGAGAACGTATCCTATCTATGGAGGGTGCATGCCATCTGTGACAGAGAAACAAGTAACAACAGCGATAGAAAACTCATTACAGCGGGTATCAAAAAAAGCAGGTAGTCAAGGATTGAGGCCAGAAGTCTATAACAAGGCACTATGCCGGGTAATGTTGAGGAGCAATGTGTGGAAACATAGAAAAGGCAACAGTCATAGTTAATGACATATCTGCAGGGACAGAGAAAAAAGCAAGGGACTGTAGAGGCAGAAAGAGAGGCGTAAATATAAGCAGGGGAGAGAGATCAGAAGGGGCTGCGTACATCCCACTATGTTCCACCGGCACCAGGCAACACTGGAGCATCGATACAGGACTTGAAGGCATCCAATCATCTGAACATGTCCCAGGACATCCACGTGGCGGAGAACCGTTCCTCCTTGCCCCCCTCCCGTGCCAACACATTCTCCATGTCTCTAATTGCATCCAACTCCAGGGTCCACTCCAGCCTAGAAGGTATATGGGTGGTTTTCCAATGTCTGGGGATCACAGCCCTGACAGCTGCCAAAAAAAACCTGAGAACATCCCTCTTAATTGAGCGGAAAGAACCAGGCACCAGAGACAATAAGGCGAGTTCCGGTGTGGCTGAGATCGTGGTCGCCCGCAGCCGGCAGTACAGAGCAATGACAACGGTCCATAATCAGTGGATCTGTGGACAGTCCCACCAAATATTCAGAAGTGTGCCCCTAGACGACAAGCACCTCCAACAAATATCGGATTGGAGAGGGTCAACGTGTTTAGTAAAAGAAGGGCATCGGTACCATCGGGTCAGAAGCTTGTAACCCTTCTGCTGAACTCATGTATCGGGGGACAGCGAGTGGGTCATAGCGAAGCACTTACGCCAGTCAGCATCCGAAAGGACTCGATCTAGGTCTTTGTCCCAAGCAGCAGTGTAGGTTGGACAATCAGGACGGAGAGTATTTAGAAACAGAGAGTACAGTAGGGACACTGTGTGCGTGGGGGGATCGTCTTGAAGCAGGAGGGCGTCAAATGCTGATGGATCCCCTCGAACATCAGCCAGTGAGGGCAAGGTACGCACATAAGAGAGGGCCTGGCGCCAATGCAGCCAGCCAGCAGAGTTGCCAGCCTGTGCAATGGGGTTGTGGGGGAGCAACAAGGAGGGGTCCGCTCGCAAGAGTTGGGACACACGGCGATGGTCTGTCACATTCCAGGGCCCAAACTTCGAACAGGAGACTGCCGGGGGGAACGCCGGAGTACCAAAGAAGGGCGTCATGGGACCCCGGGGATTGGAGAGTCGGCCAGTCCCGTTGAGATGATCCCAAGTCCGCAGGGTTTGAGAGGTCAGGCTGCCTGGGGTGGGTACCGACCCACGAAGGTGTAAGGGGGTCCACGGAAGAGCCCTGAGATCCAAGGGGGTGAGAACTTGCTCAATTTGCACCCACAATTTTTTGGGGCCATTGTGGAACTAATCCACTAGGTGCGTCAGGGTCGCCGCATGATGGTAGAGGGCGATGTCCGGAATACCGGTACCACCTCTGGACTTCGGGAGAAAGAGCGTCGCGTACCTCAGACGAGGTCGATTATGGAGCCATACGAAATGGGAAAGGGCCTTGCGTAGTCTATCAAAGAAAGGGGTCGGTATAGAAACAGGTAGTGCTTGGAACAAGTATAGGAAGCGAGGGAGAATGTCCATCTTCAGCACATTAATCCGTCCAAACCAATTCAACCGTTTCGAAGAGTAGGTAGAGAGATCAGAGAGGGTTTTAGTTAGAAGGGGGATAACATTTTCAGTGAAAAGGTGGGTTGGATCCGAAGGGAAAGTGACACCCAGGTAGCGGATGGAAGACGATCCAGTCTTGAAGGGGTACGTGCTCGAAATGCGGCCAAGGGTCGACTTGGACAGGGAGATATTCAGAATTTCTGATTTGGAATGGTTCAATTTGAAGTTGCTCATTAGGCTAAAGTCAGAGAATTCGGCTAGGATCGCAGGGAAGGATCGGTGGGGTGAGGTGACATAAAGCAGCAAATCAGAGAACAGCGCAAGTTTGGAGTGTATGGGGCCGGTAGAAATCCTGCAAACGTCAGAATTGGTCCGGAGAGCGATGGCTAAGTGTTCCATCACAAGTAGATAGGGGGCACCCCTGACGCGTGCCGTTGTGGATGCCGAAGGCAGGAAACAGGGACCCGTTGATCCGAATTCTGGCGGAAGGGGAGTCATACAGGGCCATGATCCTAGTCAGCATCAATGGGCCAAGACCGATTTGCTCCAAGGTTAGGCGTAAGAAGTCCCAGTCCACACGGTTGAAGGCCTTTTCGGCATCCACCGTCAGTAAACATAAGGGGATGTCATGTGTGCGAGCATAGTCAGTGAGAAGAAGGGTCTTCAGGGTGTTGTCCCTAGCCTCCCTTCCCTGGACAAAACCCACCTGATCCTTATAGATGAGCCCTGGCAGGAGCGGCTTCAGACGGGTCGCCAGGATCTTTGCATAAAGTTTGAGGTCCACTCCAATCAGGGATATGGGCCTGTAGTTGGAGCACAGCGAGAGGTCCTTCCCTGGTTTCGGAATGAGAGATATGTGCGCTTCCAAAGTCTGAGGTGGGAAGGCATATCCATCAGAGATGGAGTTGAAGACCCGAGCTAGGAATGGGGCCAGGAGAGGGCTAAAGATCTTGACGAATTTGGCTGTAAAGCCATCGGGGCCAGGACTCTTGCCAGAGGGGGTTGATGCTATAGCCGCAATTACCTCGTCCTCCGAAATTGGCGTTTCCAGGTCTGCCACAGATTCAGGATCCAGGCACGGCAGAGCCATCTTAGCAATATATGCAGCCTTAGCAGTGTTAGGGGCAGCGTGGGAGTCGTGGGGTAGAGACGCAGAGATGTGGTACAGTGTTTGGTAAAAGTCGGTAAAAGACTGACCAATCTGGGCCGGGGTCATTACAAGGGACCCAGAGGGGTCATGAATCTGGGTGATAAAAGTGGAAGGGGTCCACGGGTGGAGAGCGGTAGCAAGTGGGCTGCCGCATTTATCCTGAAACTTGTACCTGTGAAGAGCCAGTTTCTGGTCATATGTGCGGGCGGAGGCTACATAGAGGTCTCTAAGTTGGGACCTGGCTGTAAATAAGTCGGCAAGGGCAGCATCAGAAGGATTCTGTCTATGGGCCGTCTCAAGCATGCGAAGCCGAAGGGTCGCATCTGCTATAGAGGCCGACCGTGCCTTCTTGAGGCGTGTACCAAGTTGGATAAAGGTTCCTCTAAGTACGGCCTTGAGTGCCTCCCATTGTAGCGGGGGGGACGTAGGGTCGTCAGCGTGGTCCGAAAGTTTTTTTTTTATGGCAGCGGAGATCGTGTCACAGTCTGGCGTTGCCAACAGGGAGTCGTTAAGTCTCCAGGTCCACTCCCGAAGCGGTGCGGCCGGGGGGGAGAGCGTTAGTAAAATCGGAGAGTGATCAGACCAAACCAACGTCCCCACGTCAGTATCTGGGGACCAGTCTAAGCAGCCATGATCCACGAAAAAATAGTCGATTCTACTGTATGTCCGATGCGCAGAGGAGAAATGGGTGTATTCCCGGGAAGTCGGGTGTAGAACCCTCCAAATGTCAACTAGGTGCATGTCATGCAGGGCACGCCTCAGGGCCTTCAGCTTCGCATACGAGAGAGACAATCGGGAGGAAGAGGTATCTAAACCAGGGTCCAGAGGGAGATTAAAGTCTCCACCCAGGATAACCCTTACCTCCGCGAACCCGACAAGAAGCTCCAGGTACTGCAGAGCCAGGGCGACCTGATCAGTATTGGGTAGGTAGAAATTGGCAACTGTATACTTCAAACCCCAGAGAGAAAACTTAACCAGTACATACCTGCCATGCGGGTCCACAACATGATCGAACATGATCGATCAGGATGACGGGTAGAGACTTATGGAATGCAACGGACACCCCTTTGGACTTCTGGACTGGATTAGAGCTATGGAACCATCTATTAAAATACCTGTTGGAACAAGAGGGGACAGAAGAGGAGCAAAAATGCATCTCCTGTAAAAGCAGCACATTAATGCAGCGTTTGTGCATGTGGTAGAGAACCTAAGCCCATTTGGAAGCATTGTTGAGGCCCTGAACATTATAGGAGTACTTACCGTGGGGGCCATAGTGGGACGCACGCAGAGAAATGGGGAGCGGACAGAGAAAAAGGAGGGAGAACTCCGTCAGAAGGAAAGGGTCAGAGCCCAGTACTAGAGGAAAGAAGCAGATGGACAGAAGGAGTAGAGAGAAATAAGGAGCACCAAAGGAGGAGGAACAAGGGTGGAAGTTAGTGGTAGACAGGGGAGGCTCCGAGGGGAGGAGCCAGGAAAGCTAAAGTGCCCAAAGCAGGGCACCGTGTGAGTTACTCTTGACAAGCACGGATTGTGCTCAACCATCTATGGGGGGTATAGTTACGAAGAAGGAGTCAGAAACTCATAGGTAGGTCCGGCTACTCAGCAGACCTGAGAAGAAACAATTGTATACACCTGAGTAAGGCGATTAAAAAAGATTAAAGCTCAACATACATATACCAGAAACAGTGGAAAAGTGCAACTGCTAACAGAGGAAAGCATCAAGAACACAAACATTAAATGCAAAAGGCCGATGCGCCAGGAGCAAGCGGTGACGATGGGAGATAAATGGTCTCCCCGAACCCCAGCTGAGCAGAACTACAGCGAAGGGCAGGGGCAAGTCTGGTGAAATATAGAGATGCCGGGAGCTGTGGAGAAAAACATAGTAAGTCATATAGGGTCAAGAGGAGGTCCTTAAGCAGGACCCAGGCACATCAGGACAGATAGCCAGGGAGGTAGAGTGCATGTTCTTCAGGCTTCCGGAGACTGGGGTCTACGAGGTCCACGGCTATGGGAAACAGATCTGGAACGGGGGCGACGGCTCCACTGAGGAAGAGGGCCCGGGAGCTGGGGCCTCAGTCGGTCGTCAGGGGGATCCAGCCAGTTTGGGATATCCACCGGAGCATGACCCAGGAAGGAAAAGAAGTCAGGCAACTGGTCAGGATCAGCCAGTACAAATTTGCGTGAGTTAAAAGTCACCTTGATGCTGAAGGCATGCCCCCATGTGTAGGTAGCTCCAATTTGGCGCAGCAGGTCTAGTATGGGTCGGACCACCTGCCGCATGTACAGGGTATTGCGGGAAAGGTCAGGGTAGAGGCGTATGGAGGAGCCATCAAAGTCCACGGGTCCCAATTGCCAGGCCTTTCGCATGATTTCTTCTTTCAAAGTATAATAATGAACCCTGCACAACACGTGATGGTGGCGACCATCGCCTCCCCCACTTGGGCCTCCCACCCTGTGTACTCTGTCCAGGTCAATGGGGGTGATCGGCACTCGTTCCAGGACTTGGTTGAGGATGGCAAGCACCGTGGGTTTGAGGTCTGCATTAGAGGTGGCTTCGGGGAGCCCCTGGATCCTGATGTTATTTCTACAGCACCTGTTTTCCCCATCATCATTGCGGAGTTGCTGTTGGCGCAAGCGTCGGAGATGGTCCCGGGAGGCAGCTTCCAGTGCAGTCAGGCGGGTTTCATGGACCTCCTGGGTAGCGGTCACGAATGCCACTGCGGAGTCAGTGAGGAAGATTTGCTGGCGAACTGCGTTCAGTTCAGCATGCAGTGAGAGTTCCATATTGGAGGCCCAGGAGTCAAAATCCGAGCGAAAAGTGGGAGGCTGTCTCTGACCTGAGGGGACCCCCATCGGCATGTTGTTCCAATTCTCCACGGGAGGTAGAGGGGCAAGATGGGATGGGAGTTGAAGGCGTAGTGTCCGGGAGATAAGCATGCCCGTTGCGGCTTGAGTCCCCATCTAGGGAGGAGGGCAAGGAAACCGAAGGGGGAGGCTTAGTTTTGCCCCCTGTGCGGCCATGAGCCATCTTATCTGGCCTGGGAGATTGGGGTCCTGTAGGCGCAGTGCGAAGGAAATAGCGTTGTATGGAGCTTTGTTGGAGTTCTGGAGAGTCAGCAGGGTGGGAATTGCCTGTTGACATGCGGAATGCAGGTGTAGCTAGACAGAGGTCAGCTGCCGGAGCCAGACGGTCCCTCGGCTCAGCACTGCATGGTTGCTGTCTTCAAATCAGGGGTACATAGATCCACAGACGTAGTTAGGGAGTAGCGTGAATAGCAACAGCCGTCAATGCATGCATCCACACGTATAGCCACTCAAATGATCAAAAAAACTGCAGGGAGAGAGATAACTGTATAGTGAAGTTAAGGAATTTTCACAGATGGCTGGAAGCAATATTCTGCAGAGCAGTGCAGAGCATCACTAACAGTCTAGCTGCAGTTAGCTGTCCTGAGTTGCTCGAGTGCCAGCCCACAAGGCATGCCGGTGGAGGTGGTGGCAGCTGTCAGAGGAGACCAAAAAATTTAAAGAGAAAGATGGGGCTTTGCAGGCCAGTGGGAGTAGAAGGATCAGACCAAAAACCAGTTTATAAAACCAAATAACATTTTATTTATACATACACTAAAACGCATGGACCGCCATGCATCATAAATTTAGTTTAACATACACATGAATAAAATCAAGCAAAATGGGTCATTAGCAACATAGAAATACATCCCGTAAGGGAAACAAGATCACAGCCTGTGTAGGATGGAGAGTGGGTCTCACGGTGGAATCAGTCAATGTAGGTCCCCAGCAAGTGGAGGTGCAGTAGACATTGCATATCTAGATTTTAGTAAGGCTTTTGACACTGTCCCACATAGAAGACTTATCAATAAACTGCAGTCATTGAGCACGGACTCCCATATTGTTGAGTGGATTAGGCAGTGGCTGAGTGACAGACAATAAAAGGGTTGTAGTCAATGGAGAACATTCAGAACAAGGTCATGTTACCAGTGGGGTACCTCAGGGATCTGTACTGGGACCAATTTTGTTTAATATCTTCATAAGTGATATTGCAAAAGGCCTCGATGGTAAGGTTTGTCTTTTTGCTGATGACACAAAGATATGTAACAGGGTTGATGTTCATGGAGGGAAACGCCAAATGGAAAAGGAGTTAGGAAAACTAGAAGAATGGTCAGAACTCTGGCAACTGAAATTTAATGTGGATAAGTGCAAGATAATGCACCTGGGGCGTAAAAACCCAAGGGCAGAATATAGAATATTTGACACAGTCCTGACCTCAGTATCTGAGGAAAGGGATTTAGGAGTAATTATTTCAGAAGACTTAAAGGTGGGAAGACAATGTAATAGAGCAGCACGAAATGCCAGCAGAATGCTTGGATGTATAGGGAGAGGTATAAGCAGTAGAAAGAGAGAAGTGCTTATGCCGCTGTACAGAACACTGGTGAGACCTCACTTGGAGTATTGTGCGCAGTACTGGAGGCCATATCTCCAGAAGGATATAGATACTCTAGAGAGAGTTCAGAGAAGAGCTACTAAACTAGTACATGGATTGCAGGAAAAAACTTACCAGGAAAGGTTAAAGGACCTTAACATGTATAGCTTGGAAGAAAGAAGAGACAGAGGGGATATGATAGAAACTTTTAAATACATAAAGGGAATCAACTCGGTAAAGGAGGAAAGCATATTTAAAAGAAGAAAAACTACCACAAGAGGACACAGTTTTAAATTAGAGGGGCAAAGGTTTAAAAGTAATATGAGGAAGTATTACTTTACTGAGAGAGTAGTGGATGCATGGAATAACCTTCCTGCAGAAGTGGTAGCTGCAAATACAGTGAAGGAGTTTAAGCATGCATGGGATAGGCATAAGGCTATCCTTCATATAAGATAGGGCCAGGGACTATTCATAGGATTCAGATATATTGGGCAGACTAGATGGGCCAAATGGTTCTTATCTGCCGACACATTCTATGTTTCTATGTTTCTATGTTTCCGGTCAGACGCACAGTCCGGTCAGACGCACAGTCCGGTCAGACGCACAACACTCTCAGTCGCACAACACTCTGTCACATAGCCCGGTCAGACGCACAACACTCTCGGTGGCACAACACTCTCGGTCACACAACACTCTCAGTCGCACAGCCCGGTCAGACGCACAGCCTGGTCACACACACAACACTCTCAGTCGCACAACACTCTCAGTCGCACAGCCCGGTCAGTCGCACAACACTCACAGTCGCACAGCCCGGTCAGTCGCACAACACTCACAGTCGCACAGCCCGGTCAGTCGCACCACCCGGTCAGTCGCAGTCGTAGAGCACAGTCGCACAACACTCACAGTCACACAGCCCGGTCAGTCACCCAGCCCGGTCAGTCGCAGAGCCCGGTCAGTCACAGAGCAGTCAGTCGCAGAGTAGTCAGTCGCAGAGTAGTCAGTCACAGAGCAGTCAGTCACAGAGCACAGACAGTTGCCTACAGTCCCTAGCTATTCCCCTGTGGTTCACCCCCACCAGCTGCCAAACAGCTGATCGGTCACCTACTCACGTGCTGCTGTTCCATTTCACCAGCTCACTCCCAGTCCTTCAGCCCCTCTGGCCGTCCTCCGCCGCTGCCACCGCCGTTCGGTGGTCACAGGTGGTCCCCCGCAGCTCCTAATCACTCACACACACTCACAGAGCTGCACACGCTGCCACACACCCACAGCTTCCGGCTTCTGGTCCTTCTCTCAGTGCCTCCCCCCGCATGTCCGGCTCACAGGAATGTCCCGTTGTGCCGGCAGTCCCCCTTCAGTCACTGGCTTTTGTCCGAATCTACCTCAGCTGTTCCTCCTCTCCTCGTGGTGCTCTCTTCTGCCTCTAGTGGCCACAGGAAGCAAAAAATCGCCACAGGAAGATTTTGTTGGTCCACAAAGATAAGATGGTTCTTCACCCATGTCCATCGTTCCTTTCTAAGGTAGTTTCTGATTTCCATTTCAATGAAAACATTGTGTTGCCTTCCCTGTATCCCAGGCCAAAGCATCCTAAGGAATTTGCTTTGCATCCCTTTGATGTTGTTCGGGCAATTTGGGTGTTTTTTGAGTCTTTTCGGTGGTCAGACTCACTGTTTGTGATCACAGATGAGCCACGAAAAGGGCTGTCTGCTTCTTCTGAGACCATTTCCAAATGGATCAGACAGACGGTGACTCAGGCCTATTCTTTCAGGGTTCAGGTTCCTCCTTTCCCTGTAACTCAGGCACTTAGTGCTTCTTGGGCCTTCCGTCATCAGGCATCAGTGGGGCAGGTTTGCAAGGTAGCCACTTGGTCATCGGTGCACACTTTCACTAAATTGGATGTGTTGGCATCTGCGGATGCTTCCTTTGGCCGCTGTTTAGAGGGTCTGTTATCTCTTTATTGTTCAGGTTGGGCTCCAGTAGTTTTTGTTGAGCTCCTGTTTGCCTGGTTTGCTATTGTGTTTAGCCTTGGGATTTTTTGTTGTCGTCCCACCCCTCATATTTGGCACTGCTTGGGGACATCCCTATGGTTCTGAATATTAGAGTGCTGTGTCCGTCAATGAATGAAGGAGAAACTTCATTGAACTGGGAATTTTATCTTTGTTTGTTTCATCCTTCCCTTGGTCCCTAGGTCTGGGTGTATCTCCTCTGGTGCTAAGGTTTGTCTCGCAGTAACCCAAAAGCAGAGAAAAAAGCGTACAATAGTGCAGTACCTTCTATACAGTTTATTGGCACAATAAAAGATACACTTACATTTACCGGCTTGTTCTCGGGCACAGCAATAATACAAACAGCACTACAATGGAGAATTGGGGCCACGGCCGCCTGCAGCGCGGTCCGCGGTGAAGAATGATGACGTTGCGGAGCTCCTTCCTGACGCGTTTCCTCCAAAAACGGATGTCAACGGAGATAGGAGATTCCTCCGCTGACGTCCGCTTTTGGAGGAAACGCGTCAGAAAGGAGCGCCGCAACGTCATCATTCTTCACCGCGGACCGCGCTGCAGGCGGCCGCGGCCCCAATTCTCCATTGTCGTGCTGTTTGTATTATTGCTGTGCCCGAGAACAAGCCGGTAAATGTAAGTGTATCTTTTATTGTGCCAATAAACTGTATAGAAGGTACTGCACTATTGTACGCTTTTTTCTCTGCTTTTGGGTTACTGCGAGACAAACCTTAGCACCAGAGGAGATACACCCAGACCTAGGGACCAAGAGAAGGATGAAACAAACAAAGATAAAATTCCCAGTTCAATTTGCCAACCAGTCTGCTTACCAACCAAATTGGCCTGTCTAACAGTTTGCGTCAATACAGGGGTTTAGTTAGCACACATTTGCAAACGCATGTGAAAGCTGCAGGGCGACGTCAAGGCTCCCTGTTACCTGCAGTCCTAACTCTAATGAATTTTAAAGAGTCTCCACAGTGGGAGCACATGCAAGCTAATGGATAGATAGGGGGCAGGTGAGCCTGGAGGTGGCCCATCCCTCCTGAAAGGTAATTGGGGGCATAATGGAAGCCCAGCTGATAGTATTACAGCAAAGGCACCCAGTATGTCCACTCACCAGTACACATATAAAACAAAGAAAATGGCCTCTGCCCCCACCTATAACTGGCCTTCATAGCAAAGAACACATGGAAGGGCAACGCACATGAAACAAAGATAAAATTCCCAGTTCAATTTGCCAACCAGTCTGCTTACCAACCAAATTGGCCTGTCTAACAGTTTGCGTCAATACAGGGGTTTAGTTAGCACACATTTGCAAACGCATGTGAAAGCTGCAGGGCCACGTCAAGGCTCCCTGTTACCTGCAGTCCTAACTCTAATGAATTTTAAAGAGTCTCCACAGTGGGAGCACATGCAAGCTAATGGATAGATAGGGGGCAGGTGAGCCTGGAGGTGGCCCATCCCTCCTGAAAGGTAATTGGGTGCATAATGGAAGCCCAGCTGATAGTATTACAGCAAAGGCACCCAGTATGTCCACTCACCAGTACACATATAAAACAAAGAAAATGGCCTCTGCCCCCACCTATAACTGGCCTTCATAGCAAAGAACACATGGAAGGGCAACGCACATGAAACAAAGATAAAATTCCCAGTTCAATTTGCCAACCAGTCTGCTTACCAACCAAATTGGCCTGTCTAACAGTTTGCGTCAATACAGGGGTTTAGTTAGCACACATTTGCAAACGCATGTGAAAGCTGCAGGGCCACGTCAAGGCTCCCTGTTACCTGCAGTCCTAACTCTAATGAATTTTAAAGAGTCTCCACAGTGGGAGCACATGCAAGCTAATGGATAGATAGGGGGCAGGTGAGCCTGGAGGTGGCCCATCCCTCCTGAAAGGTAATTGGGGGCATAATGGAAGCCCAGCTGATAGTATTACAGCAAAGGCACCCAGTATGTCCACTCACCAGTACACATATACAACAAAGAAAATGGCCTCTGCCCCCACCTATAACTGGCCTTCATAGCAAAGAACACATGGAAGGGCAACGCACATGAAACAAACAAAGATAAAATTCCCAGTTCAATTTGCCAACCAGTCTGCTTACCAACCAAATTGGCCTGTCTAACAGTTTGCGTCAATACAGGGGTTTAGTTAGCACACATTTGCAAACGCATGTGAAAGCTGCAGGGCCACGTCAAGGCTCCCTGTTACCTGCAGGAACAAAGAAAATGGCCTCTGCCCCCACCTATAACTGGCCTTCATAGCAAAGAACACATGGAAGGGCAACGCACATGAAACAAACAAAGATAAAATTCCCAGTTCAATTTTCCAACCAGTCTGCTTACCAAACAAATTGGCCTGTCTAACAGTTTGCGTCAATACAGGGGTTTAGTTAGCACCCATTTGCAAACGCATGTGAAAGCTGCAGGGCCACGTCAAGGCTCACCTGCCCCCTATCTACCCATTAGCTTGCATGTGCTCCCACTGTGGAGACTCTTTAAAATTCATTAGAGTTAGGACTGCAGGTAACAGGGAGCCTTGACATGGCCCTGCAGCTTTCACATGCGTTTGCAAATGTGTGCTAACTAAACCCCTGTATTGACGCAAACTGTTAGACAGGCCAATTTGGTTGGTAAGCAGACTGGCTGGCAAATTGAACTGGGAATTTTATCTTTGTTTGTTTCATGTGCGTTGCCCTTCCATGTGTTCTTTGCTATGAAGGCCAGTTATAGGTAGGGGCAGAGGCCATTTTCTTTGTTGTATATGTGTACTGGTGAGTGGACATGCTGGGTGCCTTTGCTGTAATACTATCAGCTGGGCTTCCATTATGCCCCCAATTACCTTTCAGGAGGGATGGGCCACCTCCAGGCTCACCTGCCCCCTATCTATCCATTAGCTTGCATGTGCTCCCACTGTGGAGACTCTTTAAAATTCATTAGAGTTAGGACTGCAGGTAACAGGGAGCATTGACGTGGCCCTGCAGCTTTCACATGCGTTTGCAAATGTGTGCTAACTAAACCCCTGTATTGACGCAAACTGTTAGACAGGCCAATTTGGTTGGTAAGCAGACTGGTTGGCAAATTGAACTGGGAATTTTATCTTTGTTTGTTTCATGTGCGTTGCCCTTCCATGTGTTCTTTGCTATGAAGGCAAGTTATAGGTGGGGCCGTGACCAAGGGAAGGATACCAACCTAGTTCCGGGAGAGTGTGTGATTGGCCCCAATACAGGAGTTTTCTGGTAAGAGGCACATCCTCTCCTTGAGTGTGGTTATTACTGGGATCCATCGTGGTTATCTCTTATCTGGATCTGGGTTACTTTTACGCCCTTACACCTTATTGCTTTTGGTAAGGAGCCAATCCGGATACGGTGGTGGGATCACTTGCACTCCAATTGCTGTGGATTTGTCACCTAAGAAGTTCCTTTTACTCACTACACACAAGGACTTTTTGTTTGGATTAGACTTTATTTACTTCACTTTACACTTATCTTCAGAATTGCACTTTGTTGCACCATTTGTTTATTTAAGTTCCTTACTGTGACACGTTATGTTTGGTTGTATTTAACTATCCAATATACATTATCACTTGTATGATTTATATCACATTTTGGTTTATCCCTTTAGGGAATACCCCCATAAGAGTTTAGCGCACCTCTTTCCCCCCATTGTCACTATCTATTTTTCAGGTTGCAGCTTTACCACATTGTATCCAGCGCACTTTTCACACAACACTATGTGTACTGAGGGAGACCAGATATAGTGAATGCAGGGCCGTGGGTTTAGCAACAATTTAAGTGCCCACTTCAACTAAAACAGGACTAAAAGAATGTGGGACACATTTATCTTACACGCTGCAGTTTTACATATGCTCAGCACATAAATTGGAAAAGAATAGTCTCATAAACTGCTTGGCACACTTCATACACTCTCACAGATTAAAGTCCTCTATTGGTACATTGGTTTTAAGGATGGGGGGTCAATCTGGCAACAAAATGAAGATAAGCTAACCACTTGGATCTGCTTAAACTAATTGGAAAACGTAATCTTGGCAATTCAAATACTTCTCCAACCTCTTAGCTGTGATATTTTGGGGTTTCAGCTCGCAAGCCAGCTGACGTTGTAAAGAAAATAGTATATTTTATTTTTTAAAAGGGCAAATAAAAGCAGTTACTTTTCAGTATAAAACAAATTAAACAGCCCACCACTCTAGTGTACACAAAAAAAACTCTGATTCACAACCACTAAAAACTTGATGAACAACAGGGTTTAGAGTCTCTGCCTACTCCAGGGATCCAAAGCCTCTGAACATGTTGCTGTTACATGATGAAACGCGTTGGGAGACTGTTCTCTTGCATGACTTCCTGCCTCACGAATAGGATGCACACCAAGTTACAGGCAGTGTCCATTTTGTTGGATTGTTACTACGGGTCTTTTTTTGTATTATATACAGTGGCGCTTTTAATTGCATTAATAAATACTATTTTAAAACTGTACACACTATGAGAGGCTTCTTCTCCATTTCTTATGATTTCCCATCCATCACGCTGCCTGCTTTTTGAATCCACTGGTGTGATATCGGGAGTAAGGATTGACAACCAGAGATCACCAGGACCATCGGGATAGGTCTCCCTAAAGTCCTACATGCCTTCTAGACTTCCTTTGCTGTACAGCAAGAGAGTCATCGCCATCTGGTGAGCGCGTAGTGATACCAGTGTGTGCACGAGGTGGAATAGTCACTTGGGAAACAAGCACTCCAAAAATCTTAGGACTTCACTACTTATATGGACTGTGTTTCTGCACAATTTTATTCATTTTCATCTAATTTTGTATGCAAGCATTTTATTTTCATTTTTTAACCATTTTTAGCACTATAAGTGTATGTAAGTTGACACAGTCTTATAATATTGTGATCTTATATAGCATGGAGTAAATTATAATATAATGTAATATTATATACAGTATGTATATATATATATATATATACAAACCCGATTCCCAAAAAATTGGGACACTGTACAAATTGTGAATAAAAACAGAAGGCAATGATGTGGAAGTTTCAAATTTCAATATTTTATTCAGAATACAACATATTAAATGTTTAAACTGAGAAAATGTATCATTTTAAGGGAAAAATAAATTGATTTTATGGCATCAACACATCTCAAAAAAGTTGGGTCAAGGCCATGTTTACCATTGTGTGGCATCCCCTCTTCATTTTATAACAGTCTGCAAACGTCTGGGAACTGAGGAGACAAGTTGCCTAAGTTTAGGAATAGGAATGTTGTCCCATTCTTGTCTAATACAGGTTTTTAGTTGCTCAACTGTCTTAGGTTGCATCTTCCTCTTTATGATGCACCAAATTTTTCTATGGGTGAAAGATCTGGACTGCAGACTGGCCATTTCAGTACCTGGATCGTTCTTCTACACAGCCATGATGTTGTAATTGATGCAGTATGTGGTCTGGCATTGTCATGTTGGAAAATGCAAGGTCTTCCCTGTAAGAGACAACATCTGGATGGGAGCATATGTTGTTCTAGAACTTGGATATACCTTTCAGCATTGATGGTGCCTTTCCAGATGTGTAAGCTGCCCATGCCACACGCACTCATGCAACCCCATACCATCAGAGATGCAGGCTTCTGAACTGAGCGCTGAGAACAACTTGGGTTATCCTTGTCCTCTTTAGTCCGGATGACATGGCGTACCAGTTTTCCAAAAAGAACTTCATATTTAGCTTCGTCTGACCACAGAACAGTTTTCCACTTTGCCACATTCCATTTTAAATGAGCCTTGGCCCAGAGAAAATGCCTGTGCTTCTGGATCATGTTTAGATTTGGCTTCTTTTTTGGCCTATAGAGTTTTAGCTGGCAACGGCGAATGGCACGGTGGATTGTGTTCACTGACAATGTTTTCTAGAAGTATTCCTGAGCCCATGTTGTGATGTCCATTACAGTAGCATTCCTGTATGTGATGCAGTGCCGGATAAGGGTCCGAAGATCACGGGCATCCAATATGGTTTTTCGGCCTTGACCCTTACGCACAGAGATTGTTCCAGATTCTCCGAATGTTTGGATATTATGCCCTGTAGATGATGATAACTTCAACTCTTTGCAATTTTTCTCTGAGAAACCCTTTTCTGATATTGCTCCACTATTTTTCGCCGCAGCATTTGGGGAATTGGTGATCCTCTGCCCATCTTGACTTCTGAGGGACACTGCCACTCGGAGAGGCTCTTTTTATACCCAATCGTGTTGCCAATTGACCTAATAAGTTGCAAATTGGTCCTCTGGCTGTTGCTTATATGTACATTTAACTTTTCCCTCCTCTTATTGCTACCTGTCCCAACTTTTTTGGAATGTGTAGCTCTCATGAAATCCAAAATGAGCCAATATTTGGCATGACATTTCAAAATGTCTCACTTTCAACATTTGATATGTTATCTATATTATATTGTGAATAAAATATAAGTTTATGAGATTTGTAAATTAGTCCATACCTTTTTTACTAACAATTTGCAGTGTCCCAACTTTTTTGGAATCGGGTTTGTATATATATATATATATATATATATATATATATATATATATATATATATATATATAAAAGTATCTCACAAAAATTGAGTACACCCCTCACATTTTTGTAAATATTTTTTTGTTTGAGTGTACAGCTTGTATAACAGTATAAATTTGCTGTTCCCACAAAATAACGCAACACACAGCCATTAATGTGTAAACCATGTCCAAGTTAAAATGTCCAAACTGGGCCCAACTAGCCATTTTCCCTCCCCGGTGTCATGTGACTCGTTAGTGTTATAAGGTCTCAGGTGTGAATGGGGAACAGGTGTGTTAAATTTGGTGTTATCGCTCTCACTCTCTCATACTGGTCACTGGAAGTTCAACATGGCACCTCATGGCAAAGAACTCTCTGAGGATCTAAAAAAAAGAATTGTTGCTCTACATAAGGATAGCCTAGGCTATAAGAAGATTGTCAAGACCCTGAAACTGAGCTGCAGCATGGTGGCCACGACCATACAGCGGTTTAACAGGACAGGTTCCACTCAGAACAGGCCTCGCCATGGTCGACCAAAGAAGTTGGGTGCACATGCTCAGTGTCATATCCAGATGTTGTCTTTGGGAAATAGACATATGAGTGCTGCTAGCATTTCTGCAGAGGTTGAAGGGGTAAAGGGTCAGCCTATCAGTGCTCAGACCATATGCCACACACGGCATCAAATTGGTCTGAATGGCTGTCGTCCCAGAAGGATGCCTAAGATGACACACAAGAAAGCATGCAAAAAGTTTGCTGAAGACAAGCAGACTAAGGACATGAATTACTGGAACCATGGCCTGTGGTCTGATGAGACCAAGATAAACTTATTTGGTTCAGATGGTGTCAAGCGTGTGTGGTGGCAACCAGGTGAGGAGTACAAAGACAAGTGTGTCTTGCCTACAGTCAAGCATAGTGGTGGGAGTGTCATGGTCTGGGGCTGCATGCGTGCTGCCGGCAGTGGGGAGCTGCAGTTCATTGAGGGAACCATGAATGCCAACATGCACTGTGCCATACTGAAGCAGAGCATGATCCCCTCCCTTTGGAGACTGGGCCACAGGGCAGTATTCCAATATGATAACAACCCCAAACACACCTCCAAGATGACCACTGCCTTGCTAAAGAAGCTGAGGATAAAGGTGATTGACTGGCCAAGTATGTATCCAGACCTAAACCCTATTGAGCATCTATGTGTAATGTTCTGGTACCTCTGGTACCCTTGTTACCTATTTCTCTCTTACTAAATTGCGTCCCATCTTGTTATCCAAGAGACGCATACACCTTTAAGACCGGATGACATCATTGCCGAGCGCCGCTATGAGCGGCTATTTCAATCGCCGGCTTTCTCTCACTCATTGCTTGTTCAAACCACATGTTCACCGCACCTTCTCCTGTGAAGTCGGAGCTGCTGACATTTCCCTTTGCTGAACTGAAGCCGGAACCTCGCTGCTGATCCGTATCTCGCTACGGGATCACCTCTCTCTATGGACACTGTTACTACTAACCTATCTAAGTGATAAGTACCCCACAGGGGATTCTTACTAACCAATCTCCTACTGTCATCTACTGCAATTACCAGGACTATCTGTATCTATCTATTTACTGTCATCTACTGCAATTACCAGGACTATCTGTATCTATCTATCTACTATCATCTGCATAGACAGTTAGCTCTTTGGACTACCTTCAACTATCTTTGCACTAGGTTACTCTGTCTAAGTCTACTCCATCTGTGTCCTCTCACCATCTGCACTATACTTGACATCAGAACCTATCTGCTTACCATCCTGCAACTCTCCTAATACTACTCTTAGTGTTCACCATACAATTGCCTGTCTCTCATCTATACAATCTCATATATTCTATCCCTCCATTAAACATCTGATTGAGTATATGTATATTGCATAACAGGCTGTGCACGGTGATGAAGTCCTGAGAGTTGGATATGTTGTTCAACAGAATCTCTACAAGGCTACTGAGTGTAATAATTCTGCAGCTGTAAATCCATCCACTAACAAAAACGCATGAACGTTACAGATTGAACGAGCCTTTAAAAAAAAATATGGATTCAGCAGAATTACCCACTCATGTACTACAATTAAAACAGCAAGTAGATGCATTGATCCTTGCGCTCACAGAGGTACAAAACGAAAATCAGACCTTGAGACAGCAGGTTGGCCGTCTCACAAAGCTTTCTGCTGCTCAGCCCCGTGAGCCTAAGATAAACCCTCCTCTAGTGTTTTCTGGTGATCGGAGCAAATTTCGTGAATTTAAAAACGCATGTCGTTTGCTTTTTTTGTTAAAACCTCTAACCTACACCACTGACCAAATTAAGGTTGGTACTGTCATCTCCTATTTAACGGGTGAACCCCGGGCCTGGGCAGACGCTCTCTTTGAAAAGGATGATCCACTCCTTAATTCTTACCCTTTATTTCTAGCACAACTCGCTCGTTTATATGAAGACCCCAATAAGCAGAGTACCGCTGATACCCAATTACGGGCCTTAAAACAAGGAAGGAGACCTGTTGAAGATTTCGTGGCAAATTTTAAAAGATGGTCCCCTGATTCAGGGTGGAAGGACACATCTTTGAGAATGCAGTTTAGACTCGGCCTATCTGAGGCCGTTAAAGACGAGCTCGTCCGAGCGGATTTACCTGGCACCCTAGAGGGACTGATACAGACCAGTATCAATATTGACAGACGACTACGAGAAAGAAAGGCTGAGAAGATGGGCTCACCATTTTCCAGTCCTTCTCGGATGTTGCCTGCTGACCCTACTCCTATGGAAGTAGGAATGATACGCCCACCTCTAACCCTTTCTGAACGTGCCAGGAGGAAAACCGAACATCTTTGCATGTACTGCGCATCCCCAAATCATTTGATAAGCGGCTGTCCCCTTGTCCGCAGGAAAGAGGGTGAGTGTTCAAATGTCTTGCTAGGGGGACTCACAACTTCCTTTTCTAATCCTTATCTTTTTGTTCATTTAACATTGCAGTGGGACCAAACTAGGATCACCACCAAGGCTATGATCGACACAGGATCTTGTGGAAACTACATTGACATTTGTTTTGTCTCCCTTAATAAAATACCTATTGTTTCAAAACCCAAACCTGTCTCCGTTAGTTTTATTAACGGTACCCCTTTATCCTCTGGTCCTATCACCAGTCAGACTCAGGCACTCCTTGTAACTGCTGACGACTCTCATGTGGAGACCACCACCTTTGATGTATTAACTTCACCACATTTTCCAATCATTTTGGGACTTCCCTGGTTACACATACATCAACCAATCATTGATTGGAAAACAAGAACGCTAACCTTCTCTTCTCACTATTGTGAAACGACGTGTAATCTCCCCACATATGATAGGATACTGTCTGTAGTGCCCGATGACATTATACCCAAGTGTTATCAGGATTTATCGGAGGTTTTCCTTGAGAAAAACGCTCAAATGCTACCTCCCCATAGGGACTATGATTGTTGTATCGATCTACTCCCTAATAGCAAGTTGCATTTCGGACATGTTTATCCTCTCTCGCAGGATGAACTCTCTCATCTTAAGGAGTATCTGGATGAGAACTTGACAAAAGGATTCATCCGACCTTCTACTTCCTCCACTGCTGCTGGACTCTTCTTTGTCCGTAATAAGGATTCTAGCCTTAGGCCTATCATTGATTTCAGACAATTAAATGCCATTACAATAAAGGATCGTTATCCTTTACCTCTTATTCCTGAACTTATCGAACAGGTGCGTGGAGCTTCTTTCTTTTCAAAATTGGACCTAAAAGGGGCATACAATTTAATTCGAATCTGTAAAGGGGATGAATGGAAGACGGCATTCAGAACCAGATACGGACTGTTTGAGTACCTTGTAATGCCATTTGGGCTATGTAATGCTCCCGCAGCCTTCCAACGATTTATAAATGAGATATTCAGAGACTTGCTTGATGTTTGTGTCGTAGTATATTTGGACGATATACTTATCTATTCTCATTCCTTACCTGAGCACATAAAACATGTGAGACTTGTGTTGTCAAGGCTACTTGCACATAACTTATACGTTAAATCAAAAAAATGTTTGTTTCATAAAGAGGAAGTACTATTCCTAGGATATATTATATCTAAAAATGGAATCAAAATGGACATGAGCAAAATATCCTGCATTCTGGATTGGCC
The DNA here is from genome assembly GCF_965119305.1 of Pelophylax lessonae. Taxonomy (NCBI): domain Eukaryota; kingdom Metazoa; phylum Chordata; class Amphibia; order Anura; family Ranidae; genus Pelophylax; species Pelophylax lessonae. Next base: position 134,974,193 of record NC_138773.1, read on the forward strand.
TGTGCCAACCACTCGCAAAGCATTACAAAGGTTCCTAGGATTCTGTAACTACTATAGGAAATTCATTAAGAACTTCTCTGCGATCAGAGATGTATAGTAACGAAGTAGAACTACTTAAGTACTGTACTTAAGTACCGAAATGCGTTATCTGTACTTTCCTAGAGTAGAATTTTTTTCTCCTACTTCTACTTTTACTTCACTACATTTTTTCGATGATTTCGATACTTCTACTCAAGTATTTTTTTTTTGTGCTGCATAGTTACTCGTTACTTTTAAAAAAATTACCACTGCCAGAACAGTAGATGGCAGGTTGCATAAAGCTCAAAAAAATGTGTATAATGTCATTTGTAAATCAGCGCATACGAAAATAAAGGCTGTGTATAATAAAAGCTGCTATACCAAATCTTTCCAATAAAAAGAAAATATGAAACAAACAAATAAATGGTGCTACAGCGCTTAAAGTGCATCAAGAAACTACTAACAAACACAGGTTAATCATTTGAATAAATCATTTGAAATAATAAAAAACAATATGATGTTCAAACTTTTGACTTCTTTCTTTAATAACTACATAACACAGTACTTGTACTTCTACTTTCAGTACTTGAGTAGAATTTTTTTTTCAAAACTACTGGTACTTTTTACTTTTAGTACTTAAGTAGCAAATTTTTTGAAAAAACTACTTGCAATACTTAAGTAAAAAAAATGTTGAATACTTTAGTACTTCTACTTAAGTAACTTTTTCTGCGAGCACTTCCACTTCTACTCAAGTCACTTTTTGATCGAGCACTTGTACTTTTACTCAAGTAGAAATTTCGAGTACTTTATACAAGTCTGTCTGCGATTGTGAAACCTCTCACACAACTCACAAGCACGAAGAAACCTTTTAATTGGTCAACAGAAGCAAATGGAGCATTCTGTCTGCTGAAATCAAGCTTTACTACTGCCCCCATACTATGCCATCCAGACCCATCCCTTCAATACATCTTGGAGGTAGATGCGTCAAATATGGCAGTAGGAGCAGTTCTCTCACAACGACCAACAAACACCTCACCTCTTCACCCAGTTGCTTTCTTCTCAAAATCATTAAGCAGCCCCGAGGTGAACTACCCAGTAGGTGAGAAGGAGCTACTAGCCATAAAACTGGCGTTAGAGAATTGGCGACATCTACTCGAGGGCACTCAATTGCCAATCCTGATATATACTGATCACAAAAACCTTCAATACCTTCAGACTAATAGAACTCTTTCCCACCGACAGGTACGGTGGTCGTTATTCTTTCTGAGATTTAATTTTTTAGTGACTTACACGCCCGCAGACAAAAATAAAAAAGCGGATGCACTTTCACGACTAACCGAGAAGGATTGTACCAAGGTTCCCTCAGTTCCTATAATACCACTTGAACGTATTATCGGTGTCATTCGCTCCCTGAAGGAAGAGATTTTGCACAGCATAGGACTGGACTCACCTCCACCACAACTAACTACTGACGCAGAAGGCTTCCTCTACTACAACGATAAATTATACATACCCCCTACTATGCGAACCAAGATCTTGGAATTGTCGCATGATGTACCTATGGCAGGACATATGGGTATGACTAAAACTTTCAATCTACTTACTAGGCAGTTTTGGTGGCCAGACATGAAGACAACTGTAAAAAAGTTCGTTTCATCTTGTGATATCTGTGCAAGGTCTAAAATTGACAACACGAAACCATCGGGGTTACTTTGTAGTTTACCGATACCCCAGGTTCCGTGGGAAGTGGTATCCTTAGACTTCATAGTGGAACTACCACCTTCCAAAGGATTCAACACCATCTTGGTGTCAGTGGACCATCTGACCAAGATGGCACATTTCACTCCTATCCGAAAACTACCTTCATCCAAACAAACAGCAGAATTGCTTGTGAAACATGTCTTTAAGTTACATGGTATTCCAAAAACACTGCTGTCTGACCGTGGTTCACAATTCATCTCAAAGTTTTGGCTAGCTCTATGTCAGATACTACGAATAGAGCGTAAACTTACCTCTCCCTACCACCCTCAGACCAACGGACAGACAGAGAGAGTTAACCAGTGCATTGAACAGTATCTGCGTTGCTACACTTCGTATCTACAGGACGATTGGGCAGATCTCCTCCCGCTAGCGGAATTCTCCTATAACAACGCGACTCATAGCACTACTAAACAAAGTCCATTTTACCTAAATTATGGGTTTCATCCCACACTCCTTCCTCCACGTATCTTGCCATCAAGTAATCCAGTGGCATCTGATTATCTTACCCAGATAAAGGATTCTCTGGGATTACTCAACAATACCATATCCCATGCTCATAGCCAACAAAAGAAGTACTACGACCTCCGTAGGAAACCCTCTCCCCAATATGCCATTGGGGATCTTGTTTGGCTTTCTACAAAAAATCTGAGATTGAAAATCCCTAGTAAAAAACTTGGACCTCTATTTCTGGGACCTTTCCCAATAGAGAAGCTTATTGGAAAAGCTGCAGTACAACTCACATTACCAACGGACCTCAAGATACATCCCATCTTCCATGTGTCGCTACTGAAGCCCCATGTTCCTAACCAAGGAATAAGGCCTACTATCTCACCTCCACCTCCTGTACAAGTGGAAGGTGGAGAAGAATTTGAGATAAAAGAAATTTTGGATTCCCGTTTCCATAGAAGAAGACTCCAGTATCTTGTACGATGGAAAAACTATGGGCCCCAAGATGACACCTGGCTGGATACCTCCGATATACATGCCCCTAGACTGATTCGCAATTTCCACTCGAAATATCCAGAAAAAACAGTTCTAGAGGCCTTCCGGAGCCGGCCTTAAGGGGGGGTACTGTAATGTTCTGGTACCTCTGGTACCCTTGTTACCTATTTCTCTCTTACTAAATTGCGTCCCATCTTGTTATCCAAGAGACGCATACACCTTTAAGACCGGATGACATCATTGCCGAGCGCCGCTATGAGCGGCTATTTCAATCGCCGGCTTTCTCTCACTCATTGCTTGTTCAAACCACATGTTCACCGCACCTTCTCCTGTGAAGTCGGAGCTGCTGACATTTCCCTTTGCTGAACTGAAGCCGGAACCTCGCTGCTGATCCGTATCTCGCTACGGGATCACCTCTCTCTATGGACACTGTTACTACTAACCTATCTAAGTGATAAGTACCCCACAGGGGATTCTTACTAACCAATCTCCTACTGTCATCTACTGCAATTACCAGGACTATCTGTATCTATCTATTTACTGTCATCTACTGCAATTACCAGGACTATCTGTATCTATCTATCTACTATCATCTGCATAGACAGTTAGCTCTTTGGACTACCTTCAACTATCTTTGCACTAGGTTACTCTGTCTAAGTATACTCCATCTGTGTCCTCTCACCATCTGCACTATACTTGACATCAGAACCTATCTGCTTACCATCCTGCAACTCTCCTAATACTACTCTTAGTGTTCACCATACAATTGCCTGTCTCTCATCTATACAATCTCATATATTCTATCCCTCCATTAAACATCTGATTGAGTATATGTATATTGCATAACAGGCTGTGCACGGTGATGAAGTCCTGAGAGTTGGATATGTTGTTCAACAGAATCTCTACAAGGCTACTGAGTGTAATAATTCTGCAGCTGTAAATCCATCCACTAACAAAAACGCATGAACGTTACACTATGGGGCATCCTCAAATGGAAAGTGGAAGAGCGTAAGGTCTCTAACATCCACCAGCTCCGTGATGCCGTCTTGAGTTGGGGAAGAGGACTCCAGTGGCAACCTGTGAAGCTCTGTTGAACTCCATGCCCACGATGGTTAAGGCAGTGCTGGAAAATAATGGTGGCCACACAAAATATTGACACTTTTGGCCCAATTTGTACTCATTTTTGTTGCCATGGGTTTAGATATTAATGGCTGTGTGTTGAGTTATTTTGAGGGGACAGCAAATGTACACTGTTATACAAGCTGTACACTCATTGTAGCAAAATGTCATTTCTTCAGTATTGTCACATGAAAAGATATAATAAAATATTTACAAAATGTGAGGGGTGCACTCACTTTTGTGAGATAAAGAAAAGATTACCACAGCTTAGCAGTGTCTCAGTAACCAAGCAGCTCACAGTCCTCTCAAAACTGTGTCCTGTTCCACTCACCACTTACTGACACCTGCGGGCCACTTCCTGCCTTTTTCAGCCCTCTCAGGGCCAAAGTATCCATAGTCAGAGTTGAAGGCTCTTTCCCACCCAAGTTCTATCTCAGTCTCTTGATTTCAGGTCCCATATCAGGACTTCAATTGGGAAAACTGTAAATCAGTTTTTCCTCTCGATTGAATAATCCTGGAACTCCACACCCTGCGCATGTGAGAATCCCTGAGTACTTCAACTGCTTCTTGTTGTTACCACATACTAAACAATTGGGACACATACAGTACGTCCCATATCAGGAGTCCTGTTCTCATTCTACAACTTACACAAGTGCACCATTATCCAATCAGTACATGTGAAAATAAGTAAAAGGTGTACCAAATAGCCTCTAATAAAGCATGGGGAGCCACCGCAGCCAAATAGCAGGAACAAAGTCAGAAGGAATGGGGGCTAAAGAGCAACCCCCTAGAACGGCTGCATAAAGGGATGCTCACACCAACTGTGTAAATTTTGAAAAATCTTTATTGAAGAGCAAAAAGACACATTGTCTAAAATTACCCCTTGTGGGGGAAACAATGTACAGTACATAAAAAGGTTCAATGGTGAAGATAAACAACAAACAAGACAATCAACATGAAACAATGACTCACACACACGAGGCCGGCCACACATTCACACTAGAAGATCTGACCAAAAGAGTTGCATACAGGCTGCATACGTTCCTTTTCGGTATCAATGGATGCTGCTCTGTTATGGGTCTGTTGGTCGGCATGCCACAATTGCAAAAATTGCACCACAAAGATATGACTAGGTCACTTCAACTACAGGTATCATCACAGTGCAGTTCGAAAATTTCATATGATATAAGCCTGATAAGTCAGCAGGCTGCTTCTGAACCAGATCACTTGATATAATTGGAGTTCTGGAAATCGAATTTCAAAAAAATGGATAAACCAGTGGAATATATAAATCAAAGACAATGCATGTCATTCCTGAACTCATGTGGATAGTGATTATTGGGACTCTACAGCTTCAATTAAAGTCCTCTGGGATGCAGTTGGAGGAATGTCTGTATGTCACTGCTGTCGGGCTGAATGCGATGTCAGTTCATTTGGCTGGACAGTGATGAATAACCTAAGGTAAGCGAAGTACAGAGTCCACTTTGAATTTAGGGGTAACGGTGTCAGGCCGACATGATCACCCTGCCACGATGGAGTCTCTCCTTGTGTAGAAACAGGTGCGGGAGCTGGGGAGAGACGCAGTATTACTTGGTAGCTGCGCAGGCTCACACCACAAGAGGGCTATGTCTGGCATGGGAGCATTGCTATTGGCACACAGAGGGCCTTTGATGTATAGATATCAGCTCGATATTCAGCCCAGACCTCCCGGTGTTCACTGCCTTTTCTCTATCCCCTATTTCCAAATAAACTTTTTAGCTCACCGTTAATTCTCCAAGCTGGAAAGCTGCTTTGTAACGGAAGACTGCTGCGGCCCATCAGTGGATAAGGTGAGCATGGAAGCCCAGTGTTCGCGTTCCGCTGCGGCGTGCCACGAGGAGGCAGCATGTACCATGCATCGCGGACTTGTTACGCCATAGACAGGAGCTGGAACGCTACGGTGGCTCTTCCGGGTGGTGTGCGGCCGGCGTGTGACGTCAACGCGTTTCGCGTGCGTGACGCACGCTTCTTCAGGACGTCATTGGTTAGTACGGAGGATCAATATAAAGGGGTAGCCTGATTGGTAAGTGCAGACAGGTGACAGCACAACAGACATTCCTCTAATACTACTTCCTATGTGATTAAAAAACCGGATGGTGTAGCACCATCTTGTAGTTAAAAACCGGTAATGCTAATTATTTCATATTTACTGGCTGGTTTTGGCGTGGCTCAGAGGCTTGATGCAACATATCAATTTAAGCAAAATCAACAAACATCTAGCGGTATGGTGGAATCACTTTAAGCCGATTTCATCATTTAATGCAGATATTGCTGCAATAGTTTGACTTCATTTACCGGGCATCATAACAATTACTCCCAAAGTTAAATCGGATAGACATAACACAGAGTATTAGAAGTTAAATAGACTTCATAGGGGAGTCATGGATCAAAATGGAATTCGGGTTAAACCAAGGACAGACATTTTTTGCATATAGGGGAAGGAGATTCAACCGTATCATTTAGAATAATTCATAAGAAAGAACTGTATAGGTAGAGTTCACAATCCAAGAAAGTGGGAAGGGCCCACACAAAGTGAAGGACATACTGTATAGTCCAACTTGGTTAACGTGCAGCTAGAATGATGTCACATGCAGAAACCAGTTACATAGTAAAGTGGTCATATTCCCTATTTTATTTACACTATATTAGAACTCTATTCTCCTATAATTGGATTTACCCATACACCTCTTTCCTATCATAAAATACCAATTTCTCTAACCGAGCCAAGTCCACCTAACCTTCAGCAGTCTCTTGATTTATGGTTCCAAAAAGACACGGAGGCTCATCTCAGTATTCAGGTCTAGAGGAACTAAAGTCTGGAGTCTAAATATCCAGGCTTTCTCCTCTTTTAACAGGACTTTATCAAAGTCTCCTCTCCTGGAGGATATCTTAAGGGCCCAAAAGCCTATTACCTTCAGGCCTGAAGGATCACTATTATGCTTCTCGGCAAAGTGTGTGCCGATGGGGGTATCTTCTTTGAGACGCATACTTTTGAGGTGTTCTCCTATTCTAATGCGTAGTTGCCTTTTGGTCTTTCCTACATACATTTTGTGGCATGGGCACTTGATGATATACAATACCCGGGAGGTGGAACAGTTTATGAAGGACTCAATGCTATAGATGGCCTTAGCTGTAGAATCAGTATAGACTTGTGTTTTAATTACATGGCCACAGATCTGACAGTGACCACATGGGTGCATCCCCTTTAGGGGTTGCAATTCAGTAAGCCAATTGGTTTTAGGGGTACGTATAAACTCGGAGCGCACCAGGTGGTCATTGAGGTTTGTGGCCCTCTTGGCCGTCAGAAGTGGTCGTGGACCCACTATGTTTTTCAGTTGTTCATTTTTCTGCAGTATATGCCAATGAGATTGAAGTATATGTCTCACTTTGTCCCAATGGCAACCGTATTTGGTGATCAAACGCGGTAGATTGGGATTTTCCAACTTTGGTTTTTTTTGGGTCAGTAAACTATCTCTATCCCTGACCGCTGCTTTTTTCCTGGCCCTCCTGATCACTCGGTGTGAATATCCTCGCTCACAGAACCTCGCATATAACTCCCGGATATAATCCTCACCGAATGAGCAGTTACGTTTAATACGAGTAAATTGTCCCACTGGGATCCCCATTTTTAGGCTGATTGGATGGTAACTGTCAGCCCTAAGAAGGGTGTTGGCAGCCGTTGGTTTTCGAAATGTAGTGGTAACTAGTTTACCTTCCCTAAATTCAACCTTTAAATGCAGGAAGGAAATTGTTTTCCTATCCGCAATATGGGTCAATCGAATGTTACGTGAGTTAGCATTGAGTTCTGACATAAACTGCTCCAGCTCGAGTGGTGTACCGTCCCAAATCATGAGCACGTCGTCTATGTACCTCAGCCAGGTGAGGGCATGGCTGAGGTACATAGACGAGGTGTACACCACTTCCTCTTCCCACATGCCCAAATGTAGGCAGGCATAGGAAGGAGCCCATGGGGCTCCCATGGCCGTTCCTCTAATTTGTTGATAGAAGTGGTTAGAGAACTGGAAGACATTATTCAGTAAAGAAAATTCGAGTAATTCCAGAAGGAATTCGTTCTGTGGACCCTTTAGGGGAAATTGTTGTTCCAAAAAGTGATATACTGAAAGTAGTCCCCAAGGGTGGGGGATAGAGGTGTAGAGGGACTCCACATCTATACCTACAAGTAGGATATCAGTGGTGAACTCAAGATCTTTGATCTTGTTCAGGACATCCCCCGTATCTCTCACATACGAGGGAAGGTCCAGAACAAGATCCTTGATCAATGAGTCAAGGTATTTACCAATCCTATCCAGTGGACCCCCACAGGCAGACACAATGGGTCTGCCCGGGGGGTCCACTGGATTTTTGTGTATTTTAGGTATGATATAGAATGTGGGTATGTTATACTCCGCCACTTGCAAGTATTTTTTCTCCCTGGTGCTAATCAATTCAGCTTCATGGGCAAACCCCAGTTTTTCATTGATATTGAGGACTAATTCTGGTAGTGGATTGGAAAGGAGTTTTTTGTAGGTTGCTTTATCTGACAGAAGACGTAGCGCTTCTTTTTCATAGATATCGACTGTAAGCAACACCACATTTCCCCCTTTGTCACTTTTTTTAATAATTCGGAGGAAAGTGAGTCCCAATCAACCAATTTTAGGTCTTCTTCCACAAGCATTAAGAAAGAGTTTAGCCATTTGTTGGTACAAAATTTGGGCATCGTGGTAGAACGTATGCTAATATTGCTCTTTCTCAATTTGTCAATGTCTTGAGGGACCTCATCTTCCTCCGAGAACTCACCGGCTTCGTCTAGTAGTGACTCTAAAGCTGACAGGGCTTCTTCTTCTTTTGTATTTAGTTGTGATTCATGTGAGGTCGCAGTACTTCCATCATGCACTAATCTGTAATAGACCTTCCTGAGGTAAAGACACAAGTCTTTATAAACCTCAAAGTGATCCATGCATGAGGTTGGTGAGAAGGAGAGACCCTTAGTGAGGACGGAGATATGGAATTCATTTAGAACAAAGTTGGACAGGTTAATAATTTTTGAGTCATGGAAACTCTCAGTTGTTAAGGGAAGGGAGATCTCTTCATGATTTATGGACTGAGTGGGACTGCTCATTATCGACGGTTCCGGGGTCTGGTTCGTTGTTCCCAGACATTCCCTTGATCTCCTAGTTTTTCTCTTTCTTTTTCTTTGCCTCCTTTGCTCTTTTTGGGTCCCTTTTTTAAGATTCCCTTTGGGGTATTGGGCGGAGAGACATCCTCCGCCATACCTTCCCTTAAAAAAGTGACCGAGCGATCATCGTCATCACTTCCTGAGGGCATAGATTCATAGCTGGAATAATTCCTATAACTCCCTCCTCTTCTTCTCGACCTGTTCCGTCTATTTTTAGAAGCTAGGTCAAAGATTTCCCCCCGGGCCCAATCGTCTAGATCTCTTTGGAATTTTGACTGCTTAACACTTTTTAGATTTTTTTGAGTTCTCTCTATTTCCTTTTTAAGGAAATCATTCAACTTCTGGAATTCTTCCAGTTCTTTGTGTGGTTCTAGTTTTTCTAACATGATTTTAGTTTCTTCCTGAATCTCTTCCAGATGTATTTTTTCTTCTTCCACTATTAACGCCATGACCCTAATACCATGGGCTATGCACTCTGTTTTCCACTTTTCTAAAAAGCGTTCTGTATGTAAGTGCATGGCTGGTATGACTCTCTCACGTAAACCTCTTGGTATAATACCCTGTGTTATGTACGATTCCAATGACAATACATCCCATTTTCTGTTAAGGGACCTCACAAGTAGCTTCTTGTGGTCCCTAAATAGATTTTTCAGGTCCCCATGGGGTTCCGTATCTTTAGTATTGTCAAAAGTTGCCCTGATTTCTGCATCTAGGGAGTCTCCTAGCATAAATGCCATACTTATAGCTTTTCAAAGACTGGAACTGAACTATAATACTGTTCAACGATTGATGATTAAGAAGTCACTACTATTGCCTGCCCTAGAGCCACGCCAAAAAACCAACATATAGTCAATGGTACTCTATTTGTATAAAGAAGCATTTACCAAGAAAGCCTTGTATAGTTAATTATCAAAAAAATGAACCAATATTCATTAATCTACATTTCATAAAAATATATTGACAATGTGTCTAATTTGCTCTTCCAATCTAGACGGTATCTCTAAAGGGCAGGTGTACAAAGAAGATCCTTAATGGATGAAAATGCAATAGAAAATAAGTAAAAGGTGTACACCAGGCCTTGAGACTGTGGTGTCTGTGTTTACTAGACACACTCCGTCTGGAGACTAGTCAATGTACCAAATAGCCTCTAATAAAGCATGGGGAGCCACCGCAGCCAAATAGCAGGAACAAAGTCAGAAGGAATGGGGGCTAAAGAGCAACCCCCTAGAACGGCTGCATAAAGGGATGCTCACACCATCAAGTGATCTGGTTCAGAAGCAGCCTGCTGACTTATCAGGCTTATATCATATGAAATTTTTGAACTGCACTGTGATGATACCTGTAGTTGAAGTGACCTAGTCATATCTTTGTGGTGCAATTTTTGCAATTGTGGCATGCTGACCAACAGACCCATAACAGAGCAGCATCCATAGATTCCGAAAAGGAACGTATGCAGCCTGTATGCAACTCTGTTGGTCAGATCTTCTGGTGTGAATGTGTGGCCGGCCTCGTGTGTGTGAGTCATTGTTTCATGTTGATTGTCTTGTTTGTTGTTTATCTTCACCATTGAACCTTTTTATGTACTGTACATTGTTTCCCCCACAAGGGGTAATTTTAGACAATGTGTCTTTTTGCTCTTCAATAAAGATTTTTCAAAATTTACACAGTTGGTGTGAGCATCCCTTTATGCAGCCGTTCTAGGGGGTTGCTCTTTAGCCCCCATTCCTTCTGACTTTGTTCCAATCAGTACATGTGACCTGACATGACATGTATGATACTCACACAGTACTTGCATTCTTTTCTCTGGCTACCACTAACCTTAATAGGACACATGCCATATCTAATGCATACGACAATCCACCCAGAGGACATAACCTTTTCCATGGAAAAGGAGAACTACAACTTAACCCTTAGCAGAGATTTGGGTTCTCTTTTTTTTTTTAATGCCTCGAGTCTGTAAACAACCACAGCCCCTCTGATTTAAATTCCCCCCCCCCCCCCTTAAATTAAAGCTGAAAGTCTGCAGTTAAAGCACGTCTTGTTTGTTTCATTTCAAATCTATTGTGGTCTGTTTAGAGCCAAAAAGATTAGAATTGTGTCAATGTCCCAATATTTATGGACCTGACTGTATATAAACAGTAAGAAAGTGAGGCCAGAACACATTGGCCCCATAAAAGATGACGAAGGGAAGCTGGCCATAGAGGACAGAGAGAAGGTGAAAGTGTTAAATCATTTCTTCTCTTCAGTCTTCACAAACGAATCGGGGGGCTACACTAACCCAGCTTATAATGATAAATTAAATAACAAACTCAGTAAGTACCCCCATGGCTAACAGAAGGTAGATTTAGAACTAAACTAGAGAAACTTAACATAAATAAATCACCGGGACCGGATGGCTTGCACCCAAGGGTACTTAAGGAACTCAGCCAGGTGATAGCCAGACCATTATGCTTGATCTTTAAGGATAGTCTACAGGCGGGTATGGTGCCAGCTGATTGGAAAAAAGCCAACCTGGTACCAATTGTAACGCGTTCGTTCCAGATCCACTCACCTGTGCCCGCTCCGGCTCCCTCCCCCGCTCCCCGCTCATATGGTTCCCGGCGCGTGCGCCCCTGCACCATAGGGCGCGCGCGCGCCGGTTGTTTGAAATTTAAGGGGCCTGTGCACCAGTAATTGGTGCCTGGTCCAAACCTCCCTTCCTGTTTCCTGTTTCTTCTGACCTGTTTCCTGTGACCTGTTTCCTGTGACCTGTTTCCTGTTCTTATATAAACCCACTCCCCCTTCCTGTCCTTGCCGGATCTTGTTGCCTTGGTGCCTTGAGAAAGCGATTTGTGTTTGCCTTGCCTGTGTATCTGACCTTCTGCCGTTGACCTCTGACTTCGAACCTTTGCCACCTGCCCTGACCTTCTGCTACGTCTGACCTTGCCTTTGCCTTGTCCTATTGTACCACGCCTGTATCAGCTGCCAGTGAGGTTGAGCAGTTACCGGGGGACACGACCTGGTTGCTACCGCCGCAGCAAGTCCATCCCGTCTTGCGGCGGGCTCTGGTGAAAACCGGTAGTAACTTAGAACCGGTCTTCTAGTACGGTCCACGCCAATCCCTCACTGACACAGAGGATCCACCTCTAGTGCAGTCATCTGCCGCCAGCCCGGACCCTGACACCAATATTTAAAAAAGGGCCGAGATATAGCCCGGGTAACTATAGGCCGGTCAGCCTAACATCAGTAGTCTGCAAGATTTTGGGAATGTTAAGGGACTATATACAAGACTTTAGTGATAAAAACTGTATTATTAGTAGTAATCAGCATGGATTCATAAAAAAATCGTTTTTGCCAGACCAATCTATTAACCTTCTACGATAAAGTGAGTTGCCATCTAGACAAAGGAAGGCTTGTGGATGTGGTGTATCTGGACTTTGCAAAGGCATTTGACACAGTCCCCCACAAACGCTTACTGTACAAACTAAGGTACGTAGGTATGGACCATAGGGTGAGTACCTGGATAGAGAACTGGCTCCAGGGCAGAGTCCAGAGGGTGGTGATAAATGGGGAGTACTCGGATTGGATGGGTGTGGAAAGTGGGGTCCCCCAAGGTTCTGTCCTGGGGCCAATCCTGTTTAATTTATTCATAAACGATCTAGAGGAGGGGATATCCAGCACAATCTCGGTATTTGCAGATGACACTAAATTAAGCATGCCAATATCTTCTATGCAGGATGTGGAAACCTTACAAGCAGACCTGAACAAAATAATGGTGTGGGCAACTACATGGCAGATGAGGTTTAATGTTGAAAAATGTAAAGTAATGCACTTGGGTGTCAGAAACACAAAAGCAAGCTACTCACTAGGTGGGGATCCTTTGGGTGAATCTAAGATGGAAAAGGACCTGGGGGTACTAGTGGACAACAGGCTTGGCAGTGGCATGCAACGCCAAGCCTCTGCAAGCAAAGCCAACAAAATACTGGCATGTATAAAAAAGGGGATTCACTCCAGAAATAAAGAGATTATTCTCCCACTCTACAAGACTCTGGTCCGGCCACATCTGGAGTATTCCGTCCAGTTCTGGGCACCGGTCCTCAGAAAGGATGTGCTGGAACTGGAGAGAGTCCAGAGAAGGGCAAAAAAAATAATTAGGGGAATGAAGAAGAGACGCTTGAGACGGGATATTATATCAATGTACAAATACTGTACTGGTGATGACCTTAGCATAAGGAACAAACTTTTCAGAGAAAGGGAATACAATAGGATGCGTGGCCACTCACTAAAACTAGAGGAAAAAATGGTTTAACTTTAAAATACGTAAGGGGTTCTTTACTGTCATAGCAGTAAGGATGTGGAATTCTCTTCCACAAGCAGTGGTATCAGCAGGGAGCATCGATAGTTTCAAAAAACTATTAGATTGGCACCTTAAAGACCACAACATAAAGGGGTATACAATGTATGGTTAACGCAAACACACACACACACATCATAGGTTGAACTGGATGGACTGATGTATTTTTTCAACCTCACAAACTATGTAACTATGTATGTAACAAAGTTGTTTTTTTTTTTTTTTTCCTCCAAAGTATGTACACAGCTAATATACATCCTAACTACAGATCCCTGTAGCTAGCAAACTCAACATATTTACATGTCTTCTTTAAGGGCCCAAGGTTGCCGGAGCACCTCCCCCTAAAGGAAAGCCCTCCCAGCAATTTAGAGTAGACAGAAATGTCAATGAAGTCCATTCACTTGAGCAGGAGGACAGCCTTGAAGATACCTGCAACATAGAAAACAGAGGAAAAGATACAATCCTCACACTAACAACCTATTTAACTTTACATTTTGTCAGCAGGGGGGGTTATGAGCTTGTTTACAGAAACAAAAAATCCAGCTTTCAGAACAACTACTTGGTCTCTGTAGATAGCTCGCCCCAGGCTCCACTCCTTCCGGATATCCTGGAATCTGTCCCAGGCAACTTTATTGTGAGGTCCTCTCTGGGGTTTGGGAATGTGCAAGTAGTCCAAGATGAGTTCCTCTTCCCAACTGGTAGACAGCAATAATATCAATGACATGTTACGGAACATACAGGAAGTCCAACAGGAAGTCCAACTCCCCCTACAGAGCAGTCCTTCTCTGCACCTCCCTCTGATGCTGTGACAACCTGGGGAGGTCCCTGGGCTTTCCATGTCTGGGCAAGACACAGGCCTGCAAAGATCAGCAATCCACGGGTTGTAGGCCATGTCTCGTGCCTGTAACCTGCCTCTGGTGACAGCTGCTCTGTCTGGACTGGTGTAAGATCCTGGTACCTGCGGTACCCTTCCAGCCTATTATTTGTACATTACGTTCCACCATATAGATAGGTGGAACGCATCTAGTACCTGTCCCTTTAAATTCCATGACCTCATCAGTGAGTGCCGCTCTGAGCGGCTATTTCAACCGCCGGCATTCACTCACATGTGTTCGTGCAAACCGCTTGCTACAGCATTACCTAACGCTGCCGAATCCTCCAGCTATTCCCTAATACCTGGATTGACCGAAGACTTGCTACAACATCTTGTATCTCGCTACAAGATCATTACCTCACCGCCGGAACCCTCTCCTTACAAACCTACCAGTGATAAGTACCCCACAGGGGAATACCTTCCTAATCTACTTTCACTACTACTCTGCTTACTAAAGACTATTGCTACTCTAAGAACTATACTGTTACATCTAACATCTGCACCGCTACTTAGATTGCAAGCTCTTGAGCCTATTACCATCTTGTCACTGCACTAGCCTAGCATCTCCTGTACACTTCATCTGCTCTTCACTACCACCTGTTACCTGTACATGATTGCTATCCTAAGTGCTTACTATCACCATCTGTTACCTCTTACCATTGCTATCACTATCCACGCCTGTCCCCTCAGTATCACCTCTATACTTTCACATATAAACATATCACTCCAGGAACATCTTTAATGAGTGTCTGTGTTTGTGTATGTGCTTGCTGAGACAGGCTGATGCACAATGATGAGTCTTGAGAGTTGGATATGGTAGTTCAACACATCTCTACATGACTACTGAGTGTAACTTCCGCAGCTGCAAATCCACACCACACAAATAAACGCCGGAGCGTTACAGATTGCACGAACCAAAAAATGGATTCAGCGGAAATAGCTACACATGTGATACAACTATCACAAAAGGTAGATTCATTAATTCTTTCACTTACTGAAGTGAAAAATGAAAACCAGACCTTGAGACATCAGATAGCCCGTGTTTCACGGCTCACTGCTGCCCAACCCCGTGAGCCCAAAATAAACCCTCCACAAGTGTTTACGGGTGATCGGAAAAAATTCAGTGAATTTAAAAACGCATGTCAATTGCTTTTTAATCTAAAACCTCGTACTTACACT
Source organism: Pelophylax lessonae (assembly GCF_965119305.1). Lineage (NCBI taxonomy): Eukaryota > Metazoa > Chordata > Amphibia > Anura > Ranidae > Pelophylax > Pelophylax lessonae. The sequence goes on from NC_138773.1 coordinate 134,989,634, forward strand.
ACAGACCAATTAAAAGTCTGCACCACTATATCATATATGTCAGGTGATCCACGGGCTTGGGCAGACTCTCTTATTGAGAAAAATGACCCTCTTTTCAACTCCTATCCTACGTTTTTAGCAGAGCTCTCTAGCCTATATGAAGACTCTAATAGGCAGAGTACTGCTGACAGCCAATTGAGGGCTTTAAAACAAGGAAGGAGACCTGTTGAAGATTTCGTAGCAGAGTTCAAGAGATGGACCCTTGATTCAGGGTGGAATGATGCATCTCTGCGAACCCAGTTCAGGCTTGGGTTATCTGAAGCCATAAAAGACGAGCTCGCTCGAGCGGATTTACCTGGCACCTTGGATGCCTTGATACAACTTAGTATCAAAATAGACAGACGATTGCGAGAGAGGAAGGCTAAGAAAATGGGAATCCCATTACCCAACCCTTCTCGGGAGTCGTCCTTCGATCCTACTCCTATGGAGGTAGGAACCATCCGCCCACCAATATCGTCTACTGAAAAGGCCAGGAGAAGAACAGAAAATCTCTGTATGTACTGCACCTCCACCGAACATTTGATAAGCGTTTGTCCCCTTGTCCACAAGAAAAAGGGTGAGTTTTCACAGGTCTTGCTGGGGGGATTAACGACTTCTTTTACTAATCCCTATCTCTTTATTCGTTTGATCCTACAGTGGGACCAAATTAGGATCACCACCAAGGCCATGATTGACACAGGATCTTGTGGGAACTACATTGACACTAGTTTTGTTGCTTTAAATAAAATACCTATTATTTCAAAACCCAAACCTGTCTCTGTTAGTTTGATTAACGGTATTCCGTTATCTTCTGGTCCAATTACCACTCAGACACAAGCACTCCTTGCTACTGCTAACGAGTCTCATGTTGAGACCACCACGTTTGATGTGTTACCCTCACCACATTTTCCCATTATTTTGGGACTTCCCTGGTTACATATACATCAACCAACTATTGATTGGAAGACCTAACCTTCCCTTCTCACTATTGCGAGACCACGTGTAACCTCCAATCTCAAAAGAAAATCCTGTCCATGGTGTCAGAGGAAATTACACCACCACCATGCTATCAGGATTTATCAGAAGTCTTCCTTGAGAAAAATGCTCAAGTGTTGCCTCCCCATAGGGACTACGATTGTTCTATTGACCTACTCCCTAATAGTAAGCTACCTTTCGGTCATGTTTATCCTCTTTCTCAGGATGAACTTTCTCATCTCAAGGAATACTTGGATGAGAACTTAGCGAAAGGGTTCATTAGACCCTCTACTTCCTCTACAGCTGCAGGACTTTTCTTTGTCCGCAATAAGGATTTAAGCCTTCGGCCTATTATTGACTATAGGCAATTAAATATTATTGCGATAAAGGATCGCTATCCCTTACCTCTCATCCCGGAACTGATTGAACAAGTGCGTGGAGCCACTTACTTCTCAAAGTTAGACCTTAAAAGGGCTTACAATCTCATCCGCATCCGTAGTGGGGATGAGTGGAAGACGGCATTCAGAACTAGATACGGACTATTCGAATATCTAGTGATGCCATTTGGGTTGTGTAATGCTCCTGCAGCATTTCAGCGGTTCATAAACGACATCTTCCGAGATCTACTCGATGTCTGTGTCGTAGTATATCTGGACGATATACTCATTTACTCTCAATCCTTGTCTGAACATAAAAGACATGTAAGACTTGTGTTGTCCAGATTGCTCGCACACAACTTGTACGTAAAACTGAAGAAATGCCTATTCCATAAGGAAGAGGTGTTATTCTTAGGATACATCATATCCAAGAACAGCATCAAGATGGATATGAGCAAGATATCCTGTATTCTGGATTGGCCTGTACCAACAACTCGTAAGGCCTTACAACGATTTCTTGGATTCTCAAACTTCTATAGGAAGTTCATCAAGAACTTCTCGTCTATTGTGAGACCACTCACACAACTTACAAGTGTTAAGCAAACATTTAAATGGTCTGAAGAAGCAAATAAAGCGTTCAGCTTGTTGAAATCAAGCTTCATTACCGCTCCCATACTACGCCATCCAGACCCATCCCTCCAATACATCCTGGAGGTAGATGCGTGAAATATGGCTGTAGGAGCAGTTCTTTCCCAACGACCTACGAATACTTCACCACTTCATCCAGTTGCCTTCTTCTCTAAATCACTAAGTAACCCAGAGGTGAACTACCCAGTGGGTGAAAAAGAGTTACTTGCCATGAAGTTGGCACTGGAGAATTGGCGACATCTACTTGAGGGCACCCGGTTGCCAATACTCATATATACAGACCATAAAAACCTCCAATATCTCCAGACCAACAAGACCCTTTCCCACCGACAGGTACGTTGGTCGCTATTCTTCCTAAGATTCAATTTCTTAGTGACCTATACACCTGCAGACAAAAACAAGAAGGCAGATGCGTTATCACGGTTAACCGAAGATAACTGTGCCAAAATTCCTTCATTACCTATAATACCCCATGACCGTATTATTGGTGTTGTTCGTCCCTTAAAGGAAGAGATTCTGCACAGTCTAAGACTGGATTCACCACCACCTCAACTAAGTACTGATGCAGAAGGCTTCCGCTACTTTAACGACAAACTCTACATACCTCCCGGTATGCGTACCAAAATCTTGGAGTTATCCCATGACGTACCTATGGCAGGACATATGGGTATGACTAAGACATTTAATTTGCTCACTAGGCAATTTTGGTGGCCTGGGATGAAGACGTCTGTACAAAAATTCATTTCTTCATGTGACATCTGTGCAAGGTCCAAAATTGACACTACAAAACCTTCTGGTTTACTTTGCAGTCTACCAATACCCAAAGTTCCATGGGAAGTTGTTTCTTTAGACTACATAGTGGAATTACCACCGTCCAAGGGATTCACTACCATCCTAGTGTCAGTGGACCATCTGACAAAAATGGCACATTTCATTCCCATTCGCAGACTACCTTCATCTAAGGAAACAGTGGAATTGCTAGTAAAATATGTGTTCAAACTACATGGAATTCCAAAGACTCTTTTATCTGACAGGGGCTCGCAGTTCATCTCTAAGTTTTGGCAAGCTCTATGTCACATACTGCGCATTGAGCGAAAACCTACTTCCCCCTATCACCCGCAGACCAACGGACAAACTGAAAGAGTCAACCAGTGTATTGAACAATATTTGCGTTGCTACACCTCATACCTACAGGATGATTGGGTGGACCTCCTCCCTCTGGCAGAATTTGCTTATAACAATGCAACCCACAGTACTACTAAGCAAAGTCCGTTCTACCTGAACTATGGGTTCCATCCCACAATTCTTCCACCACGCATCCTACCATCAAGTAACCCAGTAGCTTCTGACTATCTCACCCAAATAAAAGACTCTTTGGGCTTACTTAACACCACCATCTCACATGCTCATAGCCAACAAAAGAGGTACTATGACCTCCGCAGAAGACGTTCACCTCAATATGCTATTGGGGATCTTGTTTGGCTATCTACGAGGAACTTGAGGTTGAAAATTCCTAGTAAAAAGCTTGGACCTCTATTCCTGGGAACTTTCCTGATTGAGAAGCTCATTGGGGAATCTGCAGTTCGACTCACTTTGCCGGCAGATCTTAAAATACACCCCACGTTCCATTTATCTCTATTGAAGCCACATACACCCAACCAAGGGATTAGACCTACCATCGCGCCTCCACCTCCAATACAAGTTGAAGGTGGAGAAGAATTTGAGATTAAAGAAATTTTGGATTCTCGTATCCACAGAGGAAAGCTCCAATATTTCATAAGATGGAAAAATTATGGTCCCCCAAGATGGCACCTGGTTGGATGCTTCTGACGTCCACGCACCCAGGCTTATACGAAGGTTCCACTCCAAATACCCGGAGAGACCAGTGTTATAGGCCTTCCGGAGCCGGCCTTAGGGGGGGGGGGTACTGTAAGATCCTGGTACCTGCGGTACCCTTCCAGCCTATTATTTGTACATTACGTTCCACCATATAGATAGGTGGAACGCATCTAGTACCTGTCCCTTTAAATTCCATGACCTCATCAGTGAGTGCCGCTCTGAGCGGCTATTTCAACCGCCGGCATTCACTCACATGTGTTCGTGCAAACCGCTTGCTACAGCATTACCTAACGCTGCCGAATCCTCCAGCTATTCCCTAATACCTGGATTGACCGAAGACTTGCTACAACATCTTGTATCTCGCTACAAGATCATTACCTCACCGCCGGAACCCTCTCCTTACAGACCTATCAGTGATAAGTACCCCACAGAGGAATACCTTCCTAATCTACTTTCACTACTACTCTGCTTACTAAAGACTATTGCTACTCTAAGAACTATACTGTTACATCTAACATCTGCACCGCTACTTAGATTGCAAGCTCTTGAGCCTATTACCATCTTGTCACTGCACTAGCCTAGCATCTCCTGTACACTTCATCTGCTCTTCACTACCACCTGTTACCTGTACATGATTGCTATCCTAAGTGCTTACTATCACCATCTGTTACCTCTTACCATTGCTATCACTATCCACGCCTGTCCCCTCAGTATCACCTCTATACTTTCACATATAAACATATCACTCCAGGAACATCTTTAATGAGTGTCTGTGTTTGTGTATGTGCTTGCTGAGACAGGCTGATGCACAATGATGAGTCTTGAGAGTTGGATATGGTAGTTCAACACATCTCTACATGACTACTGAGTGTAACTTCCGCAGCTGCAAATCCACACCACACAAATAAACGCCGGAGCGTTACAACTGGGGATGGGCAGGGGCACAACAGGGTTGTTAGCGGTCTGCCTGTGAAGGTGGATGTGGGCTGCTGCTGCTCCTCCGCCACCCACTCTGTATCCTCAGAGGTGACAGACCTTTCACCCCACTCTCCCCTGGGTATTCCTGCTGGCAGACTTTCAATTTCCTGAGCATCCCCCCCCCCAAGTCCACTTTTCCTCTGACTCACTCTCCAGGGACAACTAAGCCTCCACTTCTAGGGGCCAAAACTCAGCCTCCAGTCTGGGAGACCCCAAACTATTTCACCACCACTGCCACTCCTCTCTGGTTTACTCGAAGACTCGTGGCCCTTAACAGCTGGCTCCTTCCAGGTAGGGCTGACAGGGTGGACTTCAGCAGCTGGCTTCTCCACTGGGACATCCTGAGCTGGGCTTTCATCTCTCACCTCCAGCTGTAGCTCTTTCTCCCTTGCACTCCAAACTGCTCTAATTTTTTGGCCTCTCCTACAGGAGTAGTGGCGGATGCCCAACAGACTCCGGGCCTGCATGCCACTCACCCCTGGATTCCCTCTAGCTGACAGGGATTCCTCTCACCACTTCATGCAGAGTTCTGATGACCGGTTCACAGCATAGGTCACTGGTGGCAGGTCACTGGGCATCAGTATAGTTCAATATTAAACTAAAAGGAGGCGCTGGCTTAAGGAATAAGATTGCAGCACTTAGGACTCCCTGGACACTGGGAGTAAGATATATTGAATGAGAAAGGAACAAGTGCGCTATTTAAAACTCAATAAGTGTGACATGTGTGAAACGTGACACACCCAGTGATAATCAATTAACTGTGGCAAGGTATAAAAAAAAAACCCTTATTACTTCCTAAAATATTTATGTAAAAACAAATAAAATTGTGACACATACAAGAATAATGTGGTGAAGAAGCCCCTCGGGCGGCTGATGCACGTGAGCATGGGATTGACTGTTGCTGTGCCCCAGTGCTCCTTTATCTAGAGTGTGGGCACTCTAATACAGGAGGTGTGTTGCCAGCCTGTTAACCAGTTGAAAACAGGGAAGGAGCCTAGAACAGGAGGGCAGATGCAGCCACCGCATTTAGGGATTGCTGGGATCTCCTTAAAGTTTGAGCAAGGAGACTTCCACCTAGCCCTCTCTGTGGAGCATTTCTAAAGGTTGGTCGATTGCTGGAGCACAGCGGGACCCCTAGTTTGTCTGATCTGGTGATCCCTACCAAGTCCTCTCTGTGGAGCTCTCTAAAGGTTGTGTGTTTGCCTGTTTTTGGTAAGCGGCCACCCTTTTCCTTTTTTGAGCACCTTGGGATACATGCAGCACTCGGAGGAGATCATTATTGACATCTTGCACAGTTGACTTTTATGCAGAGAATGTTTTACTTGCCATTTTTTCAATGGGACTTTTTATAAGCCACCTAATTGCTGTGGCTCTTTATCACAGTGATTTATAATAGTATAATGTATGCATATGTCAACTTCTTCACCATATTAGTCCTCCAATCCCAGTTGACGCCTTCTGAGGGGAAACGTGTCGGGTGGAGCAACCGCATCGTCACCGCACATGGTCCGTACTGCAGGCAGCCATGCATACTTGTCTATGTTGTTTGTAAATGCCGGATTGCATCTATCACCATGTAATTGCAACCTTTTAATTTGATTAAAGTGAGTTTAAAGATAATGCATTTGCATGAAAATCCTGGAAAGTTTTGTTTTATACGTGGGATGTCTAGATGCATGGATCGCTGTTGTTGAAGGTGATTTCATTATCTGCCATGGCTCAGTCAATATAGTATAGGATATACACAAGCACTGTGATTACTTGTTTCTGGTAAGCAGCCACCCATTTGTTTGATCACCGTGGGGTTGCATGCAGCACTTGATATTGCAAGTTGTGTTTGTTCACTCTTCACTCAAGAAACTCCAGCCGGACTACACTTTGATTATAATTTTTGAACTTTATTTTGCTTATTTATGAGCTTTTGTGTAATATGTGCACAATTTCCGTTTATGGCACTAATGCTGGCGGTTTATGCACTTATGTAGCATCTGTTTTATTTTGTGCTATGGACATTTTTTTCAAATTATTTCTTCATTATTTTAAATGATAGTCATTGTCACAATTTATTATGTTTTTTTGATTTATCATTCATTTGAGCGCACTAGTTTATTTTCATCATATTATTCTTGCATGTGTCACAATTTTATTTGATTTTAAACAAATATTTTAAGAAATTATAAGGTTTTTTTTTTTTTTATACCTTGCCACAGTTATTTCATTATCACTGGGTGTGTCACATTTAACACATGTCACACTTTTTGAGTTTCAGATAGCGCACTTGTTACTTTCTCCATGAGCATAGTTAAAGGTTCTGCACAGTACCCACACTTCAGCGAGGCTCTGACTGCTGCTGTAGGTTTCCTGCACCCAGGGCACAACAGAGAGATAAAGAATATGTAGTGGTGTATAAGTGGAGATAATATAAGGGGATAAAAATATGTGATAGTGTATTATTGTGTAGCATAATAGAGGAAGGAATAGAGGTGTTACCAAGGCCAAGAAATGGGTGAACAACCACGTGAAACAAAAATAAATAAAGACCCAGCCAAAGAAAAACAGAAGATTAAAGGACAGTGTTGCTGACCAGAGGATCTGAAACCGAAAAGGATAAATGAGGAAGAGGTGAAAGGAGGTACTACCAGCAAGTGGAGCCCAGACTCCATTACATGGTGCTCCGCATCCGCCAAGAAGCCACCAGACAGGTGAACCCAGCGTCACGCTGAGTGCAAGGGAGAGACAACCAGGGACGGAACACGCCATCAGGCATGGCCGTCTCGTGTGCTGTCTCATATGCATGTATTCACCGTCACTGGAGGTGAGGAGCAGATAATTAATGGTTTGAATTGCTTCAGATGGGACAGTAATATTTGTCATCAATATCTTCATATAGAAATTTTAAGATTTAATACCACCTTACACAGTGTATTCCATATGCTAGTCTGTGAGAGAGACACACAGACTGTCATTGACAGGCTTCCCTATTGTTTTTGTATAGAAATGGAATGTGGATTGTGTCTGTTCCATTGTTAAATGTTAATGACTTCACATTGTTCTGTCTGCCTTAAGATAAGCTTATTATGGGATGTATATGTGTATGTGGATTGGCTGCTAAGGGGGGGGGGGGGGTGGTTGTCCCACAGTGTATATCTTTGTGTTGTAAGATTCTGGTACCTCTGGTACCCTTAATTTCCATTTCCTTTCAATATGCGTCCCACCTTTCTAATTAGGTGGTACGCATACACCTTTAAGACGCATGACGTCATCGCCGAGCGCCGCTCTGAGCGGCTATTTCAACCGCCGGCGTTCTCTCTCACGTTGTTCGTTCAATGTACCTGTGCCTGTGCTTATGTGCCTGTGTGTCTACATGCTTACAAGCTTGTCTCGCTGCCTGAACCTCCAGCTATTTGCTTTTACCTGGAACAGACCGGAACCTCGCTACTGATCCCTGTATCTCGCTACCGGATCACTCCCTCACTACTGGACCCCTCTACTACTAACCTTACTAGTGATAAGTACCCCACAGGGGAATCCTCCATAACCTAACTTACACTACCTACCTCTGCACATTAAGGACTGTTACTATCTATGCATACTAATTCTATCATCTGCACTGTTACATAGATTGCTAGCTCTTGAGTCTACTACCATCTATCCTTGCACTGGGTTAGCCTATCCTGTATTTGTCATCTGCTGTCCTTACCACCTGTTACCATACTCGATTACTAACCTATCTGCATTCTACCTAAATACCATCTAATACTCTCCTGAACATTTCTATCAAGTGCTTACCATCTCTGTCACTGTTCACACCTGTCCCTTCAGCACATCACCTTCATACTATCATATACATCCTATCACTCCAGGAACATCTTATTGAGTGTGTGTATATCTGTATGCTGAAGCTGACGGGCCCACAGTGATGAGTCTGGAGAGTTGGATCTGGTTATTCAACACATCTCTACATGACTACTGAGTGGAGATTCTGCAGCTGCAAATCCAGCCTACTACAAAAACGCAGGAGCGTTACAGATTGAACGAACCTAAAAAAATGGATTCAGCAGAATTACCCACTCAAGTGACACAATTAACACAACAAGTAAATGCATTAATACTTGCTCTTACTGAAGTAAAAGAAGAAAATCAAACTCTGACACAGCAGGTAACCCGTCTTTCACGGCTTACTGCTGCTCAGCCCCCTGAACCTAAAATAAACCCTCCTCCAGTGTTTACAGGTGATCGGAAAAAATTTTGTGAATTCAAAAACGCATGCCAATTGCTTTTTTTGTTAAAACCTCGTACATACCCTACTGATCAAATTAAAGTCTGTACCGTTATTTCATACTTAACGGGTGATCCACGGGCCTGGGCAGACTCTCTCTTTGAGAAAAATGATCAGCTTCTCAACTCCTATTCTTTATTCCTAGCGGAACTCGCTAGTTTATATGAAGACCCCAATAGGCAGAGTACTGCTGATATTCAATTGAGGGCTTTAAAACAAGGTAGGAGACCTGTAGAAGACTTTGTAGCAGAGTTCAAAAGATGGACCCTTGATTCAGGGTGGAATGATACATCTCTGCAAACTCAATTCAGACTCGGGTTGTCAGAAGCTGTTAAAGACGAGCTCGCCCGAGCGGATTTACCTGGCACCTTGGATGCCTTAATACAACTCAGTATCAACATCGACAGGCGACTGCGAGAAAGAAAGGCTGAGAAAATGGGAATGCCATTGTCTAGTCCTTCTCGGATTTCGGCCGTTGACCCTACTCCCATGGAGGTAGGAACCATTCGCCCACCTTTATCAACTACTGAACGAGCCAGAAGAAGATCCAGCAACCTCTGCATGTGCTGCGCATCCCCGGATCATTTGATAAGCGTCTGTCCCCTTGTCCGCAAAAAAGAGGGTGAGTGTTCACAGGTCTTGCTAGGAGGATTAACGACTTCCTTTTCTAACCCCTATCTCTTTGTTCATCTAACATTACAGTGGGACCAGACTAGGATTACCACCAAGGCTATGATCGACACAGGATCTTGTGGGAACTATATTGATACATGTTTTGTTACCTTAAATAAAATACCTATTATTTCAAAACCTAAACCTGTTTCTGTTAGTTTCATTAACGGTATTCCGCTATCTTCTGGTCCAATCACCAACCAGACACAAGCACTCCTTGTCACTGCTAACGAGTCTCATATGGAGACCACCACTTTTGATATACTACCTTCACCCCATTATCCCATTATTTTGGGACTTCCTTGGTTACACACACATCAACCAATCATAGATTCTATTGCGAGATTACGTGTAACCTCCCATCTTTTGGAAAGATCCTGTCTGTGGTGTCAGATGAGATTGCACCATTATGCTATCAGGATCTGTCCGAAGTATTCCTTGAGAAAAATGCTCAAGTGTTGCCTCCCCATAGGGATTATGATTGCACTATCGATCTACTCCCTAACAGCAAATTGCCTTTCGGTCATGGTTATCCTCTTTCACAGGATGAACTTTCTCATCTCAAGGAATACTTAGATGAAAATTTGAAAAAAGGGTTCATTAGACCCTCTACTTCTTCCACAGCTGCAGGACTTTTCTTTGTCCGCAATAAGGATTCAAGTCTTAGGCCTATTATCGATTATAGGCAATTAAATACGATTACGATAAAGGATCGCTATCCTTTACCGCTCATCCCTGAACTCATCGAACAAGTGCGTGGGGCTACTTACTTCTCTAAATTGGACCTAAAAGGGGCATACAACCTAATCCGAATCCGTGACGGAGATGAGTGGAAAACAGCATTCAGAACCAGATACGGATTATTCGAATATCTTGTGATGCCATTCGGGTTGTGTAATGCTCCTGCAGCTTTCCAGAGGTTCATAAACGACATCTTTAGAGACTTACTTGATGTCTGTGTTGTAGTATATCTGGACGATATACTTATCTATTCTCGATCTCTGTCTGAACATATAAAACATGTAAGACTTGTGTTATCCAGATTACTCGCACACAATCTATACGTGAAATTAAAAAAATGCCTATTTCATAAAGAAGAAATATTATTCCTAGGATACATCATATCCAAAACCGGAATTAAGATGGATATGAGCAAGATATGCTGTATTCTGGACTGGCCTATACCAACAACTCGTAAGGCATTACAGCGATTCCTTGGATTTTCAAACTTCTATAGGAAGTTCATCAAGAACTTTTCTGCTATTGTGAGACCTCTCACACAACTGACAAGTATAAAGAAACCATTCAAATGGTCAGAAGAAGCAAATCAAGCTTTCTGCTTGTTAAAATCAAGCTTTACTTCTGCTCCCATACTACGCCATCCAGACCCATCCCTCCAATATATTCTGGAGGTAGATGCGTCAAATATGGCAGTAGGAGCAGTTCTCTCCCAACGACCAACAAATACTTCACCACTCCACCCAGTTGCTTTCTTCTCAAAATCACTAAGCAGCCCAGAGGTGAATTACCCAGTGGGTGAAAAGGAGTTGCTTGCCATAAAACTGGCACTGGAGAATTGGCGACATATACTTGAAGGTACCCGGTTACCAATACTCATATATACAGATCACAAAAACCTTCAATACCTCCAGACTAACAAAACTCTCTCCCACCGGCAGGTACGATGGTCATTATTCTTCCTAAGATTCAACTTCCTAGTGACCTACACGCCTGCAGACAAAAATAAAAAAGCGGATGCGCTATCACGATTAACCGAAGATAACTGCGCCGAAATCCCTTCTATTCCTATAATACACTATGAACGTATTATTGGTGTTGTTCGTTCCTTGAAGGAAGAGATTTTGCACAGTATAGGATTGGATTCACCTCCACCACAACTAAGTACTGATGCAGAAGGCTTCCTCTATTACAACGACAAACTCTGCATACCCCCTACTATGCGCACCAAGATCTTGGAGTTATCAAATGATGTGCCCATGGCAGGACATATGGGTATGACGAAAACCCTTAATTTGCTTACCAGGCAGTTTTGGTGGCCTGATATGAAGACGTCTGTACAAAAATTTGTTTCTTCATGTGACATCTGTGCAAGGTCCAAAATTGACACTACAAAACCATCTGGTCTACTCTGCAGTCTACCAATACCCCAGGTTCCATGGGAAGTTGTGTCCTTAGACTTTATAGTAGAACTACCACCATCTAAAGGATTTAATACCATTCTAGTGTCAGTGGACCACCTGACAAAGATGGCACATTTCATCGCTATCCGTAGACTACCTTCATCTAAACAAACAGCGGAACTACTGATGAAACATGTGTTCAAGTTACATGGAATTCCAAAGACTCTTTTATCCGACCGTGGTTCACAGTTCATCTCCAAATTTTGGCAAGCTCTTTGTCAAATATTACGGATTGAGCGAAAGCTCACTTCACCCTACCACCCTCAGACCAACGGACAGACTGAAAGAGTCAACCAGTGTATAGAACAATATCTGCGTTGCTACACATCATACCTACAGGATGATTGGGTGGACCTTCTCCCTCTGGCGGAATTTGCTTATAACAACGCAACCCACAGTACTACTAAGCAAAGTCCGTTCTACTTGAACTATGGGTTTCATCCCACACTTCTTCCACCACGCATCCTACCATCAAGTAACCCAGTAGCCTCGGATTATCTTACCCAAATAAAAGACTCTCTGGGTTTACTTAATATCACTATCTCACACGCTCATAGTCAACAAAAAAGGTACTACGACCTTCGTAGAAGACCTTCTCCTCAGTATGCTATTGGGGACCTCGTTTGGCTATCGACAAAAAATTTAAGGTTAAAGATCCCTAGCAAAAAGCTTGGACCTTTATTTCTGGGACCCTTCCCAATTAAGAAACTTATTGGAAAAGCTGCAGTACAGCTCACCTTACCGGCAGATCTCAAGATCCATCCCATCTTCCATGTGTCGCTACTGAAACCCCATGTTCCTAACCAAGGAATAAGGCCTACCATCTTGCCTCCACCTCCAATACAAGTTGAAGGCGGAGAAGAATATGAGATTAAGGAGATTTTGGATTCTCGTATCCACAGAGGAAGACTCCAGTATCTCATAAGATGGAAGAACTATGGACCCCAAGACGACACCTGGTTGGATACCTCTGATCTTCACGCACCTAGGCTTATACAAAGGTTTCACTCGAAATACCCGGAGAAACCAGTGCTATAGGCCTTCCGGAGCCGGCCTTAAGGGGGGGGGGGGTACTGTAAGATTCTGGTACCTCTGGTACCCTTAATTTCCATTTCCTTTCAATATGCGTCCCACCTTTCTAATTAGGTGGTACGCATACACCTTTAAGACGCATGACGTCATCGCCGAGCGCCGCTCTGAGCGGCTATTTCAACCGCCGGCGTTCTCTCTCACGTTGTTCGTTCAATGTACCTGTGCCTGTGCTTATGTGCCTGTGTGTCTACATGCTTACAAGCTTGTCTCGCTGCCTGAACCTCCAGCTATTTGCTTTTACCTGGAACAGACCGGAACCTCGCTACTGATCCCTGTATCTCGCTACCGGATCACTCCCTCACTACTGGACCCCTCTACTACTAACCTTACTAGTGATAAGTACCCCACAGGGGAATCCTCCATAACCTAACTTACACTACCTACCTCTGCACATTAAGGACTGTTACTATCTATGCATACTAATTCTATCATCTGCACTGTTACATAGATTGCTAGCTCTTGAGTCTACTACCATCTATCCTTGCACTGGGTTAGCCTATCCTGTATTTGTCATCTGCTGTCCTTACCACCTGTTACCATACTCGATTACTAACCTATCTGCATTCTACCTAAATACCATCTAATACTCTCCTGAACATTTCTATCAAGTGCTTACCATCTCTGTCACTGTTCACACCTGTCCCTTCAGCACATCACCTTCATACTATCATATACATCCTATCACTCCAGGAACATCTTATTGAGTGTGTGTATATCTGTATGCTGAAGCTGACGGGCCCACAGTGATGAGTCTGGAGAGTTGGATCTGGTTATTCAACACATCTCTACATGACTACTGAGTGGAGATTCTGCAGCTGCAAATCCAGCCTACTACAAAAACGCAGGAGCGTTACATGTGTACACTGTATGGGAGTGTAAAACTCTGTTTTCATTGGATTTTGAATGTCAGGGCCTGTTTTCAACAAGGTCCACCTGGGCGGTAACCTTGTGGGGGAAAACTGTATAAAAGTCTGTTTCTTGTTCCATAAAGTTACATAGTTGATCAGGTTGAAAAAAGACCATCCGATTCAACCAAAAAAAATCCCAACCATACAATCCCATATACACAATCCTATACCCGCTGTTGATCCAGAGGAAGGCAAAAATAAACCCCAGCAAAGCATGATCCAATTTGCTACAGCAGGGGAAAAAAATTCCTTCCTGATCCCCCAAGAGGCAATCGGATATTCCCTGGATCAACTTTACCTAAAAAAAATCTTAGTACCCATTTATATTATGAACACCTAGGAAAGAATCCAGGCCTTTTTTAAAGAAATTTAGTGAGCAAGCCAGAACCACCTCTGGAGGGAGTCTATTCCACATTTTCACAGCTCTTACGGTGAAGAAACCTTTCCGTATTTGGAAACAAAATCTGTTTTCCTCTAGACGTAAAGAGCGCCCCCTTGTCCTCTGTGTTGACCTTAAAGTGAACAACTCAACACCAAGTTCACTATATGGATCCCTTATGTATTTATACATGTTGGTCATATCCCCCCTTAATCTCCTCTTCTCAAGAGAGAATAAATTCAGTTCCTCTAATCTTTTCTCATAGCTGAGGTCCTCCATGCCTCTTATCAGTTTGGTTGCCCTTCTCTGCACTTTCTCCAGTTCCCCGATATCCTCTTTAAGAACTGGTGCCCAAAACTGAACTGCATATTCCAGATGAGGTCTGGAAGTTGACTTATACTTCACCCTCAATCTAGAGTCCTGTCTCTCATTTGGGGAATATGCTACAAGGGATTGCTATGTCCTTCATACTCCCTTGCATAATCACTAAGCTCTTGTAAGAGCTTGTGTAAGAGCTTGTTCCTGCTGCACTTCCTCTAGGATGTAACTCCGCCCCCAAGCTTCCAGACGAGTTGGCGTCTGATAAGCAGACTTGTTCCTGCGTGTTCTGTAACTCCTTTGTGACCAAACTGAACTTTGCAGGCACAGACACTGTCCTTTTAGTCACTTCACATGCACTTGTATGCACAGGACTTGTTGCAACATGCCCCTCAACCTCAGCCAGGACAGGATAGCTGAGCCCAGGAGGCAATGACAGTCTGTAGGGGTTGCTAAGGGCAACAGTGCATACCATACTTATTTTAGCAGGATATTGACAGTCTCTTGTTTTTGCTGTAGTTGTACAGCTGATAGAGACCATCCCGCCAGTTCACACGGACAACAGCACACAATACAGTCCTCACTGATCAAAGCAGGCCTTGGTGCATCACAAGTAGCCACCCCAGCCATGGTTAAGGCTGGGGTGGCTACCCAATGTCCCAGATACAAGGGGAAGCACCAGATAGCTGCCAGGATGAGTCATCCAGTCCTGGCCTCTAGCAACTCTGACCCAAAGTTAATGACTCAGGTCTAACCCAGAGCCAGCTATGTTTTTCCTACTCTCACTAGAGGGTGCTACATTTATAATACACAAACATATAGTGTTTTATCTTCTCTGATCATTGATCTGATTTCACAGATTTGACCTCTGACCTTCACAAGAACCCAACAAAACCGACAAATCATATTAGCAACTTAGCAATTCCACTTGGTAGTACTAGGGTCATTCGTTCACAGAACAACCTGCCTGGAGTTTGCATGTTCTCACCGTCTGTGCTTGGGATTTCCCCCCACACTCCAAAGACTTGCTGGTAGGTTAATTGTATCCTGTCTAAATTGGCCCTAGTGTGTGTATCTGCATGTAAGTTAGGGACCATGCACTTTAGCTGGTTGGCAGCAACCTGCCCGTGGTTTCCATGGACAATGGCACTTGAACACCCTCTTGACATTTACAGTTCAGCAATGCATAATCCCGGCTTCCTGTCATCATTCCCCTTAAGGACTTGAACAGCAAAGCACTGTCTCTGGCTCAAAGATTCCTGGTTGCAAGGGGCAATGGCCCTGGTGGTTACCATGGGCAAATCCCAGACGAGCCCCAAAATGTAACACTGCTCCTGCAGGTGTTGCTGAACATAGGGTTCCCCGCTGCTGCACAGCAAGTCACATAGAATTTCCTTCATTCACTCCAACACAGAAAACAGTCCTTGGCTTGTTTTTGTTGTTTTATTAGGGGATGACAGCTTGGATGGGGTAGGGAATTTTGGTATGCCCAACTTGACAATATCTAGAACACAGAACAATGGACAACTTCCTCCCTATTTACAGTATCCTCTTCTTCCTTACACTTGCACACACTTGGTTCCTCTATGTACAGCTCCTGCTGATTCACTCTTGAGGAGACAACAGATTATTGCTAGTTCAGCAAAGGCCCATTACAGGCAGGATCTGATGCAGAATGCTAGCTCACCTGGCTTTCACCAGCTGCACCTGGCTGCTTTCCTTCTCAGTCCTCTTGACTGAATCTCTGCCCCTGACTGGCACACACACATGGAGACTCCCCAAGGGCAAGGTTGGAGGAAGACTTGGCACACTGCACTGCTGTCTTCAAGAGAAACCTAATACAGAATGCAGTCTCTCCCCTTGTCTGTCTCAGCACCGTGCTAATCTACTCGCTGTCTCTCCTTGCTCTCTCTCTCTGCGTCCTTTCCGGCTTGAATCCCTCCAACTGCCTCCTGTGGTGAGATCCTTCCAGGCCAGCCTCCTGAGTCCCCCCGGTAAAGGTCCCTCAAGGATCACCAACAGCCTCCCTCAGCACTACTTCTCCATCTTCCACCTGACTCTCCTGCTGGCATGGCCTATTCATGTCTATTTATAGGTTTCCCAGTCCCCTGCTAGGTCCAATCCTGGGGATTGGCTGAGGGCCTATAAATATTCATTACAGCCCCTGTGATGTGAGTCGCTTTGACTGGGGGGCTTGTGGAACCCAGATTGCTTCTGGGAGGTTGGGTGACTACTTGTCCAGCTTCCCCACCCCCTCTTATGTGTAAGTCACCCTGTGTCTATTAGGGGCACAGGGAGACAGAGAACCCCAGTTGGGTCTGCACTAATCAGACTTGCTGTACAACCACACTGGACTGAGCCTTTCATGTTACTTTGGTTAACCTGGGTTCTAAATGTGTGGTTTGTGTTGGGGGAGTGAGCATTTCTTTCACTTGGGACTAATATTTCTGAACAGTGTCCCTCAGGAAATATATAAAGATATATTGCAGATTGTTAGGATATTGCATAAAGTGTTGTCATAGACCCTTGCTAGTGGGGTGGGGGTTTGTTATTGTTGAATACCTGCATTCCATTGTTCTATTGTTCATGTCTGCCTTGAGTAAGCTTATTATGGGATGTGTATGTTTGTGTGTATTGGCTAAGGGGGAGGGGTTGTCAGAGTGTATATCTCCTTCTGCTTTGTGTTTCAATAAACAGTTTGATTCCGGTTTGACTCCAAAACTTGTACTGTCGAGTTCTTGGGGTAACTATAGCCAGATTCACGGATCTTGGGTTCCAGAGCTTAGGAAGCAGGTTCTTTGTAGAGATACTCGGTCAGGGTGTCCGGATTCCGTCACAGCCCCTCCTAGCCTCCTGACCCCCACCCAATAGCCCAATGTCCCAGATACAAGGGGAAGCACCAGATAGCTGCCAGGATGAGTCATCCAGTCCTGGCCTCTAGCAACTCTGACCCAAAGTTAATGACTCAGGTCTAACCCAGAGCCAGCTATGTTTTTCCTACTCTCACTAGAGGGTGCTACATTTATAATACACAAACATATAGTGTTTTATCTTCTCTGATCATTGATCTGATTTCACAGATTTGACCTCTGACCTTCACAAGAACCCAACAAAACCGACAAATCATATTAGCAACTTAGCAATTCCACTTGGTAGTACTAGGGTCATTCGTTCACAGAACAACCTGCCTGGAGTTTGCATGTTCTCACCGTCTGTGCTTGGGATTTCCCCCCACACTCCAAAGACTTGCTGGTAGGTTAATTGTATCCTGTCTAAATTGGCCCTAGTGTGTGTATCTGCATGTAAGTTAGGGACCTTAGATTGTAGGCTCCTTTGAGGGCAGTACTGATGTGAATGTACAATACATAGCACCAAAAATGTATGCAGGGCTTTACGTATATAAGTGCCTGTAATTAATAAATATAATCAGGGCTGGTGCTAGACTATTTTGTGCCCTAGGCAAGACCAGCTACTTGTGCCCCCCCCCCCCCCAAAAAAAATGATTTCAATAATTCTAGCACCAGAACTCCTGTAATACACTAAACTGATGACCTATAGGGGCTTTGTGTGTGTGCACCCATGAAACGGTGCAAGACTTCAAGTTCCTATATTTTTTTATAAACAACGTTTCAGAAAATTAGTGTTATGCAGTAGTTCTGATGCTAGAATTATTGTTCTCACTCCGGTATGCGCGGTGATACATAACATGTGTAGGGCAATCACATTGTTTTGTTTTTTATCTGTCTCTTTAAATGTTTAAAACTTTTTTAAATTTGATATTTATTTTTTACACAACTTTTATTGCCATTACAAAGGGGAACAATAGCCCCCTATGTGATAGCATATAGGTGACAGGTACTCTTTATTAGACATTTGGGGTGTATTAGACTCTGGATGTCTCCTCTCTCCTCGGCTACAGCTGATGGAACACAGATGGTGTTTCATCAGCTGCCTCCCTGAGCACAGCTCCTGTAGAATGGCAGTGCCGGTCCAGTAAGTGACATCATACACATCACTTCCTGGTCTTTGCTGAGGAGGGAGGCTCAGGGGATGGATGTTCCTGAAGCTTCCGCCATCCTTCCCAGGGCCCCCCCCCCCCCATGACCGCACCAGGCTCACAGGTGGGATAGCGGAGCCTGGTAAACATAGAGACAAAGCCAGGTGAACAAAAGGGGGGGGGAGGGGTGCAGCCAGGTGGACAGGAGAGGGGGGGGTGCAGCCATGTTTGAACAGGAGGGTGCCAGGTGGACAGGATAGGGGGATACAGCCAGGTGGGGGAGGACAGAAACAGGTGGACAGGAGAGAAAAGGGTGCAGCCAGGTGGGGGGGATGGAAATAGGTGGACAGAAGAGGGGCGGTGCAGCCAGGTGGGGTGGGGAAGAGGGAGAACAGAGCCAGGTGAACAGGAGAGGGGCGGTGCAGCCAGGTGGGGTGGGGTGGGGAGGAGGGAGAACAGAGCCAGATGAACAGGAGAGGGGAGGGTGCAGCCAGGTGGGAGGGGACCGATGGACAGAAGAGGGGGGATGCAGCCAAGTGGGGAAAGGACAGAGCCGGGTGGACAGGAGAGGGGGGTGCAGCCATGTGGGAGGAAACAGGTGGACAGGAGAGGGGGTGTAGGAAGGTGGCAGGAAACCAGTGGACAGGAGAAGGGGGTGCAGCCAGGTAGAGGGAGAGCAAAGCCAGGTGGACCGGAGGGGGGGCAACCAGGTGGACAGGAGGGGAGGGATTCAGCCAGTTGGACAGGAGAGGAGGGGGGTACAGCCAGGTGGAAGGAGACCGGTGGACAGGAGAGGGGGGTGCAGCCAAGTGAAGGAAGGACAGAGCAAGGTTGACAGGATAGGGGGGGTGCAGCCAGGTGGGAGGAGACCGGTGGATAGGAGAGGGGTGTGCAGCCAGGTGGACAGGAAAGGGGGGTGCAACCAGGTGGTGGGAGGACAGAGCTAGGTTGACAGAAAAGGGGGGTGCAACCAGGTGGTTGGAGGACAGAGCCAGGTGGACAGGAGAGGGGGGCGCAGCCAAGTGGAGATGTGGACAGGAGAGGGAGGATGCAGCCAGGTAGAGGGGGGAGGATGCAGCCAGATGGAAAAGAGAGGGGGGTGCAAAGCCAGGTACAGGGGGTTGCAGCCAGGTGGACAGGAGAGGGGGGAGGTGCAGCAAGATGGAAGAGGACAGGACAGGGTGGGTGAGCCAGGAGAGGGGGAAGTGCAGCCAGGTGAAGGGAGGGATGCATCCAGATGGACAGGAGGGGGGTGCGCAGCCAGGTGGACAGGAGAGGAGGGGTGCAGCCAAGAAAGGGGGGAGTGCCACCAGGTGGAGGGAGGGAGGCAGCCAGATGGACAGAAGGGGGGTGTGCAGCCAGGTGGACAGGAGAGGAGGGGTGCAGCCAAGAAAGTGGGGAGTTCCACCAGGTGGAGGGAGGAATGCAGCCAGGTGGACAGGAGAGGGGGGTTTAGCCAGGTGGACAGGAGAGGGGTGTGCAGCCAGGTGGACAGGAGAGGGAGATGCAGCCTGATGGACAGGAGGGGGGTGTAGCCAGGGGGACAGGAGGGGGGGTGCAGCCAGGTGGACAGGAGAGGGGGAGATGCAGCCAGGTGGACAGGAGAGGGGGTTCAGTCAGGTGGACAGGAGGGGGGGTGCAGCCAGGTGGACAGGAGGGGGGGTGCAGCCAGGTGGACAGGAGAGGGAGGGTCTTACGTTGGGGATAACATTACTGGCACTTTTTTTTTCTGGCTCCTTCCACGTGTCAGGCAGCAGCAGCCTGTGTCACCTGTCCCGAGATGGGGTCTCCTACTGGCTGTGAGTTACAGCTCACGCAGGGGAGACCTCCCTCCCCATAACAGGTCAGCTGATGTCTGGGTTCTGCCTACACTACTACTACTACACACTACTCGGTGTGTGATCACAGATGAAGAGTAGAGTTGAGCAAACCCGAACTGTATAGTTTGGGTCCGTACCGAATTTTGGGGTGTTCAGGACACAGACCCGAACATTTTCAAAAACGTTTGGGTCCGGTATTCGGCTATTTCTTCCTGCTTTCTGAAGGGCTGCACAGCAGTCAATCAGCAAGCATTTTGCTTTTTGCCCTAAGAAGCCATCACAGTCATGCCTACTAATGGCATGGCTGTGATTGGCTGAGTGCAGCATGTGACCCAGCCTCTTTATAAGCTAGAGTCATGTACTGCCGCACGTCACTCTGCTGGTGTGAGCTTAGGGAAATGGTGCTGCTGCCGTGATCAGGGACAGAATAGGGCACATATCAGAACAACCTGTGCTACTTTAATCCACAAGAGACAGCAAATAGAGAGGGAGGGAATGAGCTTCAGCAATCCAACATTTCTGTACCCAGGCACTGCAAGGGAAATCTTTTTTTGTAATCCATCTGTCACTGAGGTGGTGCTCGGCAGCCATATTAGCCACTGCAGTGTACTGCATGTGTGCCAGCCAGCCAGGGACATCAGCCTAATCCTATTTTGTAGCTCATTGAAGGAAAATAAACTTTTTTTTTCTGGCTGCTCAAGTCCCCTATATTGCCTTTTGTATGTTTAAGGGGTGATATAGTCCATTTGTCTATCCTGGGATCTGTGGTGCCACAGAGCACTTGTGTATACAATGCACTTAACCGTATATTCCATTTCAGCTATCAAATAGTACATATAGTTATGCTATGTATAGTACTATAGTTAATGTACAGCAGTTAAAAGCTGCATTTTGGGGTGTTATTGAAAAAAGCTGCGTTTTAGGGAGAAAAAACAGTTGTGCATCTGGCGTTTCAATAATTATTTCCAATATATAGCAGTTTACTACTGCATTTGTGAATTTTGGTGACCAAATCTGTGCTCTGGGTCCCCAAATCTGGTGTCCATACATAGTATAAATATATACTGTTAATGTATAGCAGTTAAAAGCTGCATTTTGGGGTGTTATTTAAAAAAGCTGCGTTTTAGGCCGAAAAAACAGTTGTGCATCCGGCGTTTCAATAATTATTTCCAATATATAGCAGTTCACTACTGCATTTGTGAATTTTGGCAACCAAATCTGTGCTCTGGGTCCCCAAATCTGGTGTCCATACATAGTATAAATACATACTGTTAATGTACAGCAGTTAAAAGCTGCATTATGGGGTGTTATTGAGAAAAGACGCGTTTTAGGCAGAAAAAAACAAACAGTTGTGCAACCGGCGTATAAATAAGTAATTTCAATTTATAGCATTTCACTACTGCATTTGTGAATTTTGGCGACCAAATCTGTGCTCTGGGTCCCCAAATCTGGTGTCCATACATAGTATAAATATATACTGTTCATGTACAGCAGTTATAAGCTGCATTTTGGGGTGTTATTGAAAAAAGATACGTTTTAGGGAGAAAAAACAGTTGTGCATTAGGCGTTTCAATAATTATTTCCAATATATAGAAGTTCACTACTGCATTTGTGAATTTTGGCGACCAAATCTGTGCTCTGGGTCCCCAAATCTGGTGTCCATACATAGTATAAATATATACTGTTAATTTACAGCAGTTAAAAGCTGCATTTTGGGGTGTTATTTAAAAAAGCTGCGTTTTAGGCTGAAAAAACAGTTGTGCATCCAGCGTTTCAATAATTATTTCCAATATATAGCAGTTCACTACTGCATTTGTCAATTTTGGCGACCAAATCTGTGCTCTGGGTCCCCAAATCTGGTGTCCATACATGGTATAATATATACTGTTAATGTACAACAGTTAAAAGCTGCATTTTGGGGTGTTATTTAAAAAAGCTGCGTTTTAGGCCGAAAAAACAGTTGTGCATCCGGCTTTTCAATAATTATTTCCAATATATAGCAGTTCACTACTGCATTTGTGAATTTTGGTGACAAAATCTGTTCTCTGGGTCCCCAAATCTGGTGTCCATACATAGTATAAATATATACTGTTAATGTACAGCAGTTAAAAGCTGCATTTTGGGGTGTTATTGAAAACAGACGCGTTTTAGGCAGAGAAAACAGTTGTGCATCCGGCGTTTCAATAATTATTTCCAATATATAGCAGTTCACTACTAGGGATGATCGAACGGTTCGGGTCGACCATCGGTTCGGCCCGAACATTGGGTGTTCGAGGTTCGGCCGAATTTAGAACTTTTTGCCCAAAAAGTTCGGAATTCGGCAACCAGAACCGACCAAAATGCAATGGTTCAGGAAATGGGCTTTAAAAGCCTGTGATTGGACCAGAACCATTAGCAAAAGCCAATTGAGGGGGCAGAAGAATGCTAGGAATGTGATTGGAGTGACTAGGGGGTCCATAGTCCAATCATTAGTGAATACGCCCCCCAGTATATAAGATAGCCCCCGCCAAATTCCTAGCATTGTTATACTGGACATGGAAGAGAGTGGAAGCAGTTCTGTTAATTTTACTTTAAAAGTGTCATTTAGCATTTATTAGTGTGAGGAAAGGGATATCTAGTGTAGTTAGAGTGCTCCTTTACACTTTAGTTAGCTTCAAAAAGTTAGTTTCTGTAGGGAAAGTATGAAGTGTCAGGGTGACCGTAATGTAGTGTAGGGTTAACTGACTGCTATGGCAGGGTGACCGAACCCTTCCATATCAGCGTGACCGTAATGTAGTGTAGGGTGAACTGACAGTGACTGCTATGGCAGGGTGACCAAACCCTTCCATAGCAGGGTGACCGCAATAGAGAAAAGCTATTTTCTCTTAGGTGACTTTCACTGCAGGGATATGGCTTCGCCGCCGCCAGCATTTTTGGCTGCAGGCGTTGCTAGTGCTTTTTTGAGCACATGTTTGGAGTCAGACATGACATCTGAACATGTGTATAGGGTGTATATATACACACCCATGTCTGTATATATACACCTGCACATATATAGGTGTGAAAGGAGCAGAAAAAACTACTTGCGCTAATGAAATAATTAACACCAATATATTTCTGCTCCTATCACACCTATATATGTCTATAAGTATGTGTGTATATACACCACTATACACAAGTTCAGATGTTTTGCCTGCCTCCAAAGAACCCCAAAAATGCCCAAAAACCGCTAGCGTCAAAAAAAAAAAAAAAAACGCACAGGTGTGTTGTTTTGGGGGTTTTTGGAGGCAGGCAAAACATCTGAACTTGTGTATAGTGTACCTGTGAAGTTTCAGCTCTGTAGCATGTACAGAACCAGAAAAAAAGATAATTTTTCATTAGAGCAGGGATGGTGGGACCCTACTTTTACACCTATATGATCTTTTTTTTATGGTTCTGGACATGCTACAGAGCTGAAACTTCACAGGTACACCTTTTAGACCCCCCAGATACTAAATCCAAAGAATTATTTTTTTTTTTATTTTTTCAATAATTGGCTCTCTATCAAAAATGACAATTTCTAAGAACTTTTTTTGTGTGATTTTGTGTCTGGGGGGTCTAAAATGTGTACCTGTGAAGTTTCAGCTCTGTAGCATGTCCAGAACCCCCCAAAAAAGATCATATAGGTGTAAAAGTGGGGTCCCACCATCCCTGCTCTAATGAAAAATTATCTTTTTTTCTGGTTCTGGACATGCTACAGAGCTGAAACTTCACAGGTACACTTTTTAGACCCCCCAGATACTAAATTCTAAGTCAAAATAAAAAAAATATCTTTTTTTTTTAAATGTTTTCAATAATTGGCTTTTTTTATCAAAAATGACAATTTTTATGAGGACTGTTCAGGCCATTGACATTGAACGAAAGTACTTGAAATGACATGGTGAGGGATGGGGTGAAGCAGAATCTACACAAATAACTGAGAGGCACTTACTGGTATCGCGTAGATGTGAAAGTCCTGATTCCGAACACACTGGATGAGCTGGTTGGTGAGGAGTAGCCAATGATGGCAACCACCCGTGAAGTCTAGTCAAAGTGGCATATCCGAATCACAGAGAAAAAAAAGAGCAGGGTTAAGTACAGAGTCTAACAAGAAAGTAACAAAATGGAGTCAGGGAAAGCGTGCCCTCGGCAGGTGGCACGTAAAGGGTAAAAACAGGCGACTCCGCAGGGGGGTCTGTACGGTAAGGAACCGTTTGGGGAGGGGGGGTATAGAGAAACAATCGTTAGCCGAGCATGTCTTCTGGAGCATGGTCGCTGGGAAGTGAGAATGGAAAGGGTCACCACAATTAGTAAGAGGAATGATATGTAGCCCGATTTCATTCCACCTGGGAGGGGTTTGACTCTCCGTCTGGATCCAGTATGCCCCATTTTTTCAGCAAAGCTAGGCCATCTTCCAGCGAGGAAATCCTGTAATCCCTGTCACCTCTGGTTACCACCAAAGTTGCTGGGTAATTCCATCGGTACGGAATATGGTGGTACCTGAGGGGTTTGGTAACCGTAAAAAGATTACGTCTTCTGTTCATTGTATGCGCAGATAAATCGGCATAGAAGGAAAGGTTGTTTAGAGCAGGGGGAAGATCAGTGCCTTTCCTCACCAGGGACATGAATTTCTCCTTTACCATGTAGAAGTGAACACGAGCTATAGTGTCTCTGGGCAGGGAGGCAGCAATATGTTTCGGTTTAGGCAGCCTGTGAATGCGATCAATTGCCATGTCGCACAGGGGAACATCTGGAAGCGCCTCCTGCATGATGTTGGTGAGAAATTCAGCCAGCTCATGAGGTTTCACTGTTTCAGGAATCCCTCTAATTTTGATATTGTTGCGTCTAGACCTATACTCAAGGTCCGCAACTTTCGCTTTAAGCCAGGTGATGTCGTCCTCATGTTCATTATGGACATCCACCATGTTATTAAAGGTGTCAGCAAACTCCCCCATTTTGGTCTCCACATGATCTACCCTGTCACTGACTGCTGCGACCACTGTATTGCAGCGGGACATAAGTTGAAGCATGTCAGCATGAATTGAACTCCTTAAAGACATCATCATTTCTTTTAGTAAAGAGTCCATGACAGGTTTGCCTGTTGTGGGGAACGAGGATATGGTGTCATGAAACACCAGAGTGTCATCTATGCTTTCTCCCTGAGCTCCTTTATTTTCTGGAAGTTGCAGTCTGATTTTTGATTTGGCCGGGCTGGCACATGCAGATCTAGGGGTAGATACTGCCTGCATCCCCTCACAAGTGGCCGAGGACTCCGTAGGCGACAGCGGTGGTCCCTTAGGCTGTGCTGTTGTAGGGGATGTGTGAGGAGGAGGCCGCGAGGCGCCGCTAGAAGAAGCGCCAGCGCCATCTTGGCCTTGCATCCCGCCTGCCGGGTGAAAGAAGTTGAGGAGCTTACCAGGCTTGGTTTTCCCCTTATGCTTCCCCGGGACCTGCGGGCGACTTCCAGGCATCCTGAGGTGTAGTTTGTGCCGAGCTGCGGTGACCCTCCGCGGTTATAATGGACTGCTTGGCGAGGAGCTGTGCTGTTAAGCGTCCATCTCTCTCGCCAGCCGGCTCCGCCCCTCCCCAAAATGACAATTTTTAAGAACTTTTTTTGTGTGATTAATAGTCCCTGGGGCATGACCCAGAACCCTAGGCACTTTTTAGGGGCATTTATTGGGTTTTAGGGCTTTAAAATGGTGTTTTTTTGATTACCGAAGTTCGGGTCCATTGATTTCAATGGGGTTCTGAAATCCGGGCCGAACTTTTGGGTAGTTCGGATGTTCTGGCCGAACCGAACTTTTCAAAAGTTCGATCATCCCTATTCACTACTGCATTTGTGAATTTTGGTGAGCAAATCTGTGCTCTGGTTTCCCAGATCTGGTGTCCATACATAGTATAAATATATACTGTTAATGTACAGCAGTTAAAAGCTGCATTATGGGGTGTTATTGAGAAAAGACGCGTTTTAGGCAGAAAAAACAGTTGTGCAACCGGCGTATAAATAAGTAATTTCAATTTATAGCATTTCACTAATGCATTTGTGAATTTTGGCGACCAAATCTGTGCTCTGGGTCCCCAAATCTGGTGTCCATACATAGTATAAATATATACTGTTAATGTACAGCAGTTAAAAGCTGCATTTTGGGGTGTTATTTAAAAAAGCTGCGTTTTAGGCCGAAAAAACAGTTGTGCATCCGGCGTTTCAATAATTATTTCCAATAATTATTTCCAATATATAGCATATATTTCCAATATATATATATAGTGTCCACACATGGTATAATATATACTGTTAATGTACAACAGTTAAAAGCTGCATTTTGGGGTGTTATTGAAAAAAGATACGTTTTAGGCAGAAAAAACAGTTGTGCATCCGGCGCTTCAATAAGTAATTTCAATTTATAGCAGTTCACTACTGCATTTGTGAATTTTGGTGACCAAATCTGTGCTCTGGGTCCCCAAATCTGGTGTCCATACATAGTATAAATACATACTGTTAATGTACAGCAGTTAAAAGCTGCATTTTGGGGTGTTATTGAAAAAAGACACGTTTTAGGCAGAAAAAACAGTTGTGCAACCGGCGTATAAATAAGTAATTTCAATTTATAGCATTTCACTAATGCATTTGTGAATTTTGGCGACCAAATCTGTGCTCTGGGTCCCCAAATCTGGTGTCCATACATAGTATAAATATATACTGTTAATGTACAGCAGTTAAAAGCTGCATTTTGGGGTGTTATTTAAAAAAGCTGCGTTTTAGGCCGAAAAAACAGTTGTGCATCCGGCGTTTCAATAATTATTTCCAATAATTATTTCCAATATATAGCATATATTTCCAATATATATATATAGTGTCCACACATGGTATAATATATACTGTTAATGTACAACAGTTAAAAGCTGCATTTTGGGGTGTTATTGAAAAAAGATACGTTTTAGGCAGAAAAAACAGTTGTGCATCCGGCGCTTCAATAAGTAATTTCAATTTATAGCAGTTCACTACTGCATTTGTGAATTTTGGTGACCAAATCTGTGCTCTGGGTCCCCAAATCTGGTGTCCATACATAGTATAAATACATACTGTTAATGTACAGCAGTTAAAAGCTGCATTTTGGGGTGTTATTGAAAAAAGACACGTTTTAGGCAGAAAAAACAGTTGTGCAACCGGCGTATAAATAAGTAATTTCAATTTATAGCATTTCACTAATGCATTTGTGAATTTTGGCGACCAAATCTGTGCTCTGGTTTCCCAAATCTGGTGTCCATACATAGTATATATATATATATATATATATATATATATACTGTTAATGTACAGCAGTTAAAAGCTGCATTATGGGGTGTTATTGAAAAAGACGCATTTTAGGCAGAAAAAAAAGTTTTGCATGCGGCGTTTCAATAATAATTTCCAATATATAGCAGTTCACTACTGCATTTGTGAATTTTGGCGACCAAATCTGTGCTCTGGGTCCCCGAATCTGGTGTCCATACATAGTATAAATATATACTGTTAATGTACAGCAGTTAAAAGCTGCATTATGGGGTGTTATTGAAAAAAGACGCGTTTTAGGCAGAGAACCAGTTGTGAATCCGGCGTATAAATAAGTTATTTCAATTTATAGCAGTTCACTACTGCATTTGTGAATTTTGGTGACCAAATCTGTGCTCTGGGTCCCCAAATCTGGTGTCCATACATAGTATAAATATATATTGTTAATGTACAGCAGTTAAAAGCTGCATTTTGGGGTGTTATTGAAAAAAGCTGCGTTTTAGGCCGAAAAAACAGTTGTGCATCCGGCGTTTCAATAATTATTTCCAATAATTATTTCCAATAATTATTTCCAATATATAGCATATATTTCCAATTTATATATAGTGTCCACACATGGTATAATATATACTGTTAATGTACAGCAGTTAAAAGCTGCATTATGGGGTGTTATTGAAAAAGACGCATTTTAGGCAGAAAAAAAAGTTTTGCATGCAGTGTTTCAATAATAATTTCCAATATATAGCAGTTCACTACTGCATTTGTGAATTTTGGCGACCAAATCTGTGCTCTGGGTCCCCGAATCTGGTGTCCATACATAGTATAAATATATACTGTTAATGTACAGCAGTTAAAAGCTGCATTATGGGGTGTTATTGAGAAAAGACGCGTTTTAGGCAGAAAAAACAGTTGTGCAACCGGCGTATAAAAAAGTAATTTCAATTAATAGCAGTTCACTACTGCATTTGTCAATTTTGGCAACCAAATCTGTGCTCTGGTTTCCCAAATCTGGTGTCCATACATAGTATATATATATATATATATATATATATATACTGTTAATGTATATATACTGTTAATGTAAAGCAGTTAAAAGCTGCATTATGGGGTGTTATTGAAAAAGACGCATTTTAGGCAGAAAAAAAAGTTTTGCATGCAGCGTTTCAATAATAATTTCCAATATATAGCAGTTCACTACTGCATTTGTGAATTTTGGCGACCAAATCTGTGCTCTGGGTCCCCGAATCTGGTGTCCATACATAGTATAAATATATACTGTTAATGTACAGCAGTTAAAAGCTGCATTATGGGGTGTTATTGAAAAAAGACGCGTTTTAGGCAGAGAACCAGTTGTGAATCCGGCGTATAAATAAGTTATTTCAATTTATAGCAGTTCACTACTGCATTTGTGAATTTTGGTGACCAAATCTGTGCCCTGGGTCCCCAAATCTGGTGTCCATACATAGTATAAATATATATTGTTAATGTACAGCAGTTAAAAGCTGCATTTTGGGGTGTTATTGAAAAAAGCTGCGTTTTAGGCCGAAAAAACAGTTGTGCATCCGGCGTTTCAATAATTATTTCCAATAATTATTTCCAATAATTATTTCCAATATATAGCATATATTTCCAATATATATATATAGTGTCCACACATGGTATAATATATACTGTTAATGTACAACAGTTAAAAGCTGCATTTTGGGGTGTTATTGAAAAAAGATACGTTTTAGGCAGAAAAAACAGTTGTGCATCCGGCGCTTCAATAAGTAATTTCAATTTATAGCAGTTCACTACTGCATTTGTGAATTTTGGTGACCAAATCTGTGCTCTGGGTCCCCAAATCTGGTGTCCATACATAGTATAAATACATACTGTTAATGTACAGCAGTTAAAAGCTGCATTTTGGGGTGTTATTGAAAAAAGACACGTTTTAGGCAGAAAAAACAGTTGTGCATACAGCGTTTCAATAAGTAATTTCAATTTATAGCAGTTCACTTCTGCATTTGTCAATTTTGGCAACCAAATCTGTGCTCTGGTTTCCCAAATCTGGTGTCCATACATAGTATATATATATATCTATACTGTTAATGTACAGCAGTTAAAAGCTGCATTATGGGGTGTTATTGAAAAAGACGCATTTTAGGCAGAAAAAAAAGTTTTGCATGCAGCGTTTCAATAATAATTTCCAATATATAGCAGTTCACTACTGCATTTGTGAATTTTGGCGACCAAATCTGTGCTCTGGGTCCCCGAATCTGGTGTCCATACATAGTATAAATATATACTGTTAATGTACAGCAGTTAAAAGCTGCATTATGGGGTGTTATTGAGAAAAGACGCGTTTTAGGCAGAAAAAACAGTTGTGCAACCTGCGTATAAATAAGTAATTTCAATTTATAGCATTTCAATACTGCATTTGGGAATTTTGGCGACCAAATCTGTGCTCTGGGTCCCCAAATCTGGTGTCCATGCATAGTATAAATATATACTGTTAATGTACAGCAGTTAAAAGCTGCATTTTGGGGTGTTATTGAAAAAAGACGCGTTTTAGGCAGAAAAAACAGTTGTGCATCCGGCGTTTCAATAATTATTTCCAATATATAGCAGTTCACTACTGCATTTGTGTATTTTAGTGACCAAATCTGTGCTCTGGGTCCCCAAATCTGGTGTCCATACATAGTATAAATACATACTGTTAATGTACAGCAGTTAAAAGCTGCATTTTGGGGTGTTATTGAAAAAAGACACGTTTTAGGCAGAAAAAACAGTTGTGCATACAGCGTTTCAATAAGTAATTTCAATTTATAGCAGTTCACTACTGCATTTGTGAATTTTGGTGACCAAATCTGTGCTCTGGGTCCCCAAATCTGGTGTCCATACATAGTATAAATATATATTGTTAATGTACAGCAGTTAAAAGCTGAATTTTGGGGTGTTATTGAAAAAAGAAGCGTTTTAGGCCGATACAACAGTTGTGCCACTGGCGTATAAATAATGAATTTCAATTTACAGCAGTGAAATACAAATTTTCTGTATTTTATTACAAAAATACTTGTTCTTGTTCCACAAACCACTTGTGCATACAGCGTACCAAAAAAATGTTTACATTTTCACATAGAAATTGAGAATCATTGTATTTTGGGCACTAAAAACATTATTCTGGGTCCACAGAGCATTTTTATGACACGGGCACTGCCTTAGCGAACGTAATTGTCGACTACTGCCAGGTAAATTGACACCGGAGAGAGACCAATCTTTCAGCTTGGTGGGTTAATGCAAATAATGAGGAGAACATCAAATAAGTGACGTGGGCATGTTTGTGGTGGTGTTGGTGGAGCACCTGTTGCTGGTAGAGGACGTGGCCCTTCAGCGACAACTACCGCTCCAAGTCAAACACCTTCCTCTGGTGCGAGTAGGCGACAGAATCTGTAGCGTTATTTGATAGGCCCAAATGCCGCACTACGGATGGTGAAGCCAGTACATGTACACGCGATAGTAGATTGGGTGGCTGGCTGTGCCTCCAATTCCTTCACAGTATCTAACACCCAGTCCTCTGCAGAAAGCTCAGAGTTGGCACCTGCAGCCCATGCCCATCAGTCTTCCACCTCACCCCCTTGCAAATCAGCCAAGCAGTCAGAGCCCCAAATCATGCAGGACAGCCTTATGCTTTTTGATTACTCTGTTGCCATGGTTTCCCCGGTCCATCCACCTAGCCCTGCCCCAGAAGAAGAAGACCTTGAATGCACTGATGCTCAACCACTTTTGTTGCAGGATGACGACATGGGATTTTCGCCACAAAACGTCTCTGATGATGACGAAACACAGGTGCCAAATGCTGTGGCTTTTTGCAATGTGCAGACCGATGAGGAGGGGAGGGGTCATGAATGGGTGGAAGATGATGTGGAGGATGATGAAGTCCTAGACCCAGACTGGACTGTAGGTTGTGCTAGTGAGGCGTGCAGTTATGAGGAAGAGGGGGTGGTCTCACATAGGCAACAGCACAGCAAAAGAGGGAGCAGGGTTCAAAAGCGCAGCGGCCATTCCAGAGACAGTACGCTTGCTCCTGTCCACCGCACCCAGGCACCGAGCACACCAAGGCCTGCTCCAAGGAGTTCATTGGTGTGGCAGTTATTCACACAATGTCCTGATGACAAGAGACGAGTGGTTTGCATGTTGTGCCATCAGAGCCTGAAGCGAGGCATAAACGTTCTTAACCTGAGCACAACCTGCATGACCAGGCATCTACATGCAAAGCATGAACTGCATTGGAGTAAATACCTTAAAAACAAGGAACTCTCTCATGCTCCTCCTGCTCCCTCTTCTGCTGCTGCCCCGGCCTCTCCCTCCACTGCTGGCGTCACCGTGGCACCTGGCCACCAGCAAACAGAGGATGTTCAACCAACACCACCACATACGACAGCATCACCAAGCATCTCCAACATGTCACACGGCAGCATTCGGCTGTCAATCTCCCAAACATTGGAGAGAAGGAGGAAATACCCACCTACCCACCCTCGAGCCCTGGCCCTGAATGCCAGAATTTCAAAATTACTGGCCTTTGAAATGCTGTCATTCCGTCTGGTGAAGACGGACTGTTTCAAACAGCTGATGGCAGTGGCTGTCCCCCGGTACTTGTTCCCAGCCGCTACTACTTTTCCAGGCAAGCCGTCCCTTCCCTGCACAACCAAGTGGAGGATAAAATCAAGTGTGCGCTGCGCAACACCATCTGTGGCAAGGTCCACATAAACAACAGATACATGGACCAGTAAGCACGGCCAGGGTCGCTATATCTCCCTAACTGTGAAGAGAAGACAGGCGCCACTCTAAGTGCAGTAAGATATGTTTAATGGGTAAAACAATGCACACCAACATACTCACATGAGCAGGTGAGAAAAGGCAATATGTGACATGTAAACTGGTCCGTCCATGAGGAGGGTTCGTCCAGGTTTCTCAAGCAAGTCTGTAGTGCTCCGTTCCAGCCAATGGATGTCGGAACTTCTTGGTGACTACGGATGCAGAGATGGACATCTGGCAGCACTCCCCCAATCGTGACGAAGAGACGTGATGACATAATCAGGCGACGCGTTATCGGAGCATGCGCTCCTTCCTCAGGCCCATATGGCGCCATCTTTGTAGAGGGAATTATATAGAGGGGATGCCAATAGGCATCCGCTGGGTCCTAGGGACGGATGATCGCAGCGCAAAGGTGCAAATGGGGCAGCCTCCACACTATGCATAAATGGAGACATATTATGGGCAAAGTACATGATGAACATCATATTAACAGACAATATAAAAGAGATTATGAACACATTAAAATACATTAAAAAATATGCTACATACCGGTCATCCCCACAAAGAGAATTTATACACACTATATAACTCAGGATGTATTTCCATAGTGATACAACTGGGGTAACAAGATAGTGTCTGATAAGAAAAACAGGAAGAAAAAATTAAAATAATAAAAGAAATGAAGGGAGAAAAAAAAAAAAAATATATATATATATATATATATATATATATAGGAAAAATATATATAATAATATATAGAAAAGATATAATTAGAGAATGAAAAATAAAAATAAATATAAAAATAAAAATAAATATAAAAAAAATAAAAATACAAAAGATAAAAATAAAAATAAAAGAAAAAATAGAAATAAAAATGAATAATAAATGATAAAAAAGATGAAATATAAAATTAAAAAATAAATAATAATAATGAATAATGAAGGATAAAGAGAAAAATATATATTATTATAATAAATAATAATGTGTACACTAGTCATAAGGATGTTATAAGCAAAATATTAAAAACAGGATATTAAAAGCAACAGGCCAAAAAGGCCCAAGGAGAACTCTCTAAAAGATGTGAGGATGAATATAGAAAAATTCAGATTAAAGAGTTGGTTTCTACCTCTTCATTGAGCCCCCCTGGCACCAGAGTATCTAGAGTGTAAATCCAGAAAGCCTCTCTCTGGCATAGATGTTTAGAACTTTGGGCTATTGACGGGGTAGCTGGTATAGACTCCAGAATCCAAACCCTGACCCCAAGGAAGGATCGACCATGATGTGTCAGAAAATGGCGGGGGACACTATGTTTGTCGTCCCCTGCTTCCACAAAACGGTGATGCTCTCCAAACCTTTTTCTCAGGGTACGGATGGTCCTCCCAACATAAAAAAAGGCCGCATGGGCATGTCAAACAATATACAAACAGTATGTAACTTTTGGCTTAGGGGGTAAACTGTCCCTAAGGTGCGGGTCCTCCAAAAGGATAGACCAATGTTTGGTTAGTACTCGTTCCATTTTCCTAAATTTATTGTGAAACTGTGTGACAGATCTGGGTGTATTGGACTCTATATCAGATTTGGTGGTATTTTTTCTTTTAAAACCTGTCGAGTACATACTATGTGCTGTGTCCACCAGGGATTCAGGGAAGGATTTCTCAACAAATTTTTTCTTAAGTAGCACACTCTGCTCCACATAATCCTCATCGTTCGTGCAGTTTCCCCGCAGCCTATAATACTGGCCTTTAGGGATATTTTGAATCCACCTTGGGTGATGACAACTTTGGAAATGGAAAAAGGAATTACCAGCCGTAGGCTTGGTATAGTTTTTAGCCTCAATTTTTCCTTCTTTATGGTATAACAACAGATCCAGGAATGCTAATTCCACTGTACTGGATACTGAAGTAAACGACAGGTTATAAGGGTTGGTGTTACAGTGGTTAACAAATTCCAAAAATGTGAATGTGGGGCCATCCCAGATGACCACAATATCATCAATATATCTCCCATAGAAAATGAGATGGGAGATATAGGGGTTATTCTTCCAAATATGGTTGGACTCCCACATACCCATAGTCAAATTAGCATTGCTGGGGGCAAAATTCGCCATTCAACATAAGCCCTAGGTGGAATATTGAACCCTGCATTCCAAACACGCCAGATGTGGGTGATGAGTCGAGCCTGAGGTCTCATTATTGCTGTGCTTGCATTTTTCTTGCCAAAGCCTGAAGATATTTGTGCTGTCTCCCCCAAGTTTCTCCCACATTATCTGATGCCGTTTGATGTTTTCAACATAATGCTCTACCCCAAGTGTTGAGTGACCTTATAGATGAATTGTGGAATGTAGGTGTCTCCAAAACCCTGGATCTCAAGAATTTTGGATGGCTTCAGCCTTATTTCAGCTTCTTGAATTGCCCCATCCTGCAATCCTTGTTATTTTGAATCCATCTCTCCTCCTGAGGCATTACACTTCCACCCCTTCCCTTTTGATCTCTCCATTGCGAGCCCATTGAGAGCTAGTGGGTCATATCCCTGTCTGGGGGGGTGTGTGGGATGTCCGGCTGGGGGTTGGGGGGCGCAGCCAGTGAGGTGCACCCCTGTGTTTTAAAGAGTTAGGACACTTTCAAATTATTTGTTTTACAGCTCTTGTGTCCATGAACATGTCTTTTTAGAAACATAGAAACATAGAAACATAGAATGTGTCGGCAGATAAGAACCATTTGGCCCATCTAGTCTGCCCAGTATATCTGAATCCTATGAATAGTCCCTGGCCCTATCTTATATGAAGGATAGCCTTATGCCTATCCCATGCATGCTTGAACTCCTTCACTGTATTTGCAGCTACCACTTCTGCAGGAAGGTTATTCCATGCATCCACTACTCTCTCAGTAAAGTAATACTTCCTCATATTACTTTTAAACCTTTGCCCCTCTAATTTAAAACTGTGTCCTCTTGTGGTAGTTTTTCTTCTTTTAAATATGCTCTCCTCCTTTACCGAGTTGATTCCCTTTATGTATTTAAAAGTTTCTATCATATCCCCTCTGTCTCTTCTTTCTTCCAAGCTATACATGTTAAGGTCCTTTAACCTTTCCTGGTAAGTTTTTTCCTGCAATCCATGTACTAGTTTAGTAGCTCTTCTCTGAACTCTCTCTAGAGTATCTATATCCTTCTGGAGATATGGCCTCCAGTACTGCGCACAATACTCCAAGTGAGGTCTCACCAGTGTTCTGTACAGCGGCATAAGCACTTCTCTCTTTCTACTGCTTATACCTCTCCCTATACATCCAAGCATTCTACTCGCATTTCGTGCTGCTCTATTACATTGTCTTCCCACCTTTTAGTCTTCTGAAATAATTACTCCTAAATCCCTTTCCTCAGATACTGAGGTCAGGACTGTGTCAAATATTCTATATTCTGCCCTTGGGTTTTTACGTCTTAGGTGCATTATCTTGCACTTATCCACATTAAATTTCAGTTGCCAGAGTTCTGACCATTCTTCTAGTTTTCCTAAATCCTTTTCCATTTGGCGTTTCCCTCCAGGAACATCAACCCTGTTACATATCTTTGTGTCATCAGCAAAAAGACAAACCTTACCATCGAGGCCTTTTGCAATATCACTTATGAAGATATTAAACAAAATTGGTCCCAGTACAGATCCCTGAGGTACCCCACTGGTAACATGACCTTGTTCTGAATGTTCTCCATTGACTACAACCCTCTGTTGTCTGTCACTCAGCCACTGCCTAATCCACTCAACAATATGGGAGTCCATGCTCAATGACTGCAGTTTATTGATAAGTCTTCTATGTGGGACAGTGTCAAAAGCCTTACTAAAATCTAGATATGCAATGTCTACTGCGCCTCCACCGTGTATTATTTTAGTCACCCAGTCAAAAAAATCTATAAGATTTGTTTGACATGATCTCCCTGAAGTAAACCCATGTTGTTTTTCATCTTGGAATCCATGGGATTTAAGATGTTCCGCAATCCTATCCTTTAATAGGGTTTCCATTAATTTGCCTACTATTGATGTCAGACTCACTGGTCTATAGTTGCTCGATTCCTCCCTACTACCTTTCTTGTGAATGGGCACGACATTTGGCAATTTCCAATCTTCCGGGACGACTCCTGTTACTAATGATTGGTTAAATAAATCTGTTAATGGTTTTGCCAGCTCACCACTAAGCTCTTTTAATAATTTTGGGTGTATCTCATCAGGACCCTGTGACTTATTTGTCTTCACTTTAGACAGCAATCTTAGAACATCTTCCTCTGTAAAGACACATGCATCAAACGATTCATTAGTCATCCTTTCAAGTGGAGGTCCTTCTCCTTCTTTTTCTACTGTAAAAACTGAACAGAAGTATTCATTAAGGCAGTCGGCTAGCCCTTTATTCTCTTCTACATACCTTCCGTCCTTTGTTTTTAATTTAGTTATTCCTTGTTTTAATTTCCTTTTTTCATTTATATATCTGAAGAATGTCTTGTCCCCCTTTTTCATAGACTGAGCTAGTTTTTCTTCTGCCTGCGCTTTAGAAGTTCTTATAACTTGCTTGGCCTCTTTCTGCCTAATCTTGTAGATTTCCTTATCTTCATTGCTCTGGGATTTTTTATAATTACAAAATGCTAGCTTTTTATTTTTAATGATTTGTGCCACTTCTGCTGAGTACCACAGTGGTCTCTTCCTTTTTTTGCTTTTACTGACAAGTCTAATGCAATTTTCTGTTGCCTTCAATAATGCACCTTTTAAGTAGTCCCATTTCTCCTGGACTCCATGTAATCCGTACCAGTCTGATAAGGACTCATTTATGACTAATTTCATTTTTGAAAAGTCTGTTTTTCTAAAATCTAAAACTTTTGTTTTTGTGTGGTGTGACTCTTTCACAGTTCTTATATTAAACCACACTGACTGGTGATCACTGGATCCCAAGGTTTCGCCTACAGTGACATCATATACCGAATCCCCATTTGTGAATACCAGATCCAAAATGGCCTCCCTCCGGGTTGGCTCCTCAACCACTTGTTGCAGAGACAACCCCAGTAGGGAATTTAGAATATCTGTACTCCTGGTAGAACTTGCTATTTTGGTTTTCCAGTTTATATCTGGAAGATTGAAATCTCCCATAATGATAACTTCTCCTTTCATTGTCATTTTAGCTATTTCTTCAACTAGTAGATCATCTAGTTCTTTGACTTGACCAGGTGGTCTATATATCACACCTACACGAGTTACTGCATGATTAGCAAACTGCAACGTAACCCAAACTGACTCTATGTTGGCTTCACCAACTTGTATTAGGTTAGATTTAATGCTATCTTTCATCTTTCGCTATCTTTTTCAGATTGGTTTGTTTTTATATTTCTTTACACTGCAATGTTTGCATGATTTTTATGTCCTCCAATAAAGTACTATTTTTCAAATTTTCAATACCTGTGTTTGAGCCAATCTTTTGCAACTATTTCTGTTTTTGTTTTTTCTATGTATGCTTCAGTTGCTTGGCTCACCGGTTATACACTGTAAAGGTATTTTTAGGGTGTCTTTTCCCTGCCCACTCTTGGACTGTGCGGGCGGTGGAAAGTTATTCCTTGGGTTCATACTCCCCTTCCCCCTTTTCTCCCCCCTTTTTTTCATATTGATTATATTTCTGATTCCCTTTTGAATCAGTTCCCTTGAACCCTGTGGGGACACCGAGTACTTTTTTGCAATTTATATCTCTTTCGAGGTTGGGGACATGTTTGTTCATGGGCACATGAGTCTGTAAACTATTGAGGCGAACAGAGACGCTACTGGTTTTATAGGAATTCAACATATAGTGATATTGATGAATAATTTAATATTGCTTTTGTACTTGGTAACTCTCTTGATGATGAAATCAGAGCAGCTTTTAATAAAGAATTAAACACAGAGGATAGTTCTCCCTGGAGTCTTATATTAGTCAGGAGATTATCCCTAGGGGGCTCAGAGAGAGAGTAGTCCCTGCTGCTCATCTACATACTGAAAGATTCTTAGAGAAATGGAAAGCCCAATGTATAGCACATGATATAGAAATCATGAAGTTAATTGTTGAGGAAGAAAGGCTACAGCTGGAAGCTTTAGATTAGGATATTAAGAACAATAAGGAAAAATTGGAACCATTCAAAGATCTCGAGGAGTTAGATAAATTTAATGAGCAACTGAGGAAAGAGATTGAAAGATCACAAAAAAATCTCAGGAACACTAAACAATCAAAATTCCAAAGAGATCTGAATGATTCGTCCAAGGGGGAGATTTTTGATCTTAGTCCTAGGAATAAGAGAAGCAGATCTAGCCACAGAAATAATGCAACCAGAAATAGATCCAATACACGGTCTGGGCAGTCGGGCAGTGACGAGGAAGATGATAGATCAGTCTATTTTTTAGGGAAGGAGTCTGTGGAGGAGGAGGAACCGCCTCCTCCGGTCAGGGGAATCCTAAAAACCAACGTTACAAAAGGAAAAAGAGGCGGAAGAGAAGGAGGAGGAGAAATAAGTCCACAAAAGGAAACAAGAACTGAAGTAGTTAGTTTAGTCTCGACAGAGCGGAGCCTAAAAATGATTGTAAAGTGGTCAATCTGTCTGACTTTCCTTTAAAGGAGTCACATATTGAGTTACTGCAAAGAGGTCTGTCTTTCTCCCCTACCTCCAAGATGGACCATTTTGAGGTCTATAAAGACATCTGTCTTTTCCCCAGAAAGGTCTACCTTTCTTCCCTGTATTTCCCAACCCAAGATCAGGAAATCCATAATTCACAGCCACTTGATCCTTGTGATCAAGAAGCCCTTGAGATTCTTGAAACCCTCTTTGAAGAGGGTGCGATTGAACTGTCGGATGAGGAGACTCCACCGAACCAGTACTGTAGGAAATGCAATTTTTTTTTTAACAGAAACGTTTTATTGATATGAATCAAACAAAAAAAATAAACAGTGCCAACAAGGTATATATACAGAAGGTGTAAAAGCAAGGAATTTAACAGTCAAAAAGAATATGTGCATATCTGTTACAGGTAGCGCAATGAAACTACAAAGATACAATCCATCATCAAGGAATACATTAATAGCAAGCAGGGCCGCAACTAGCCACAGACCCCCGAGACCCCAGGTCCCCATGGGGGGGGGAGCGGCAGGGGGAGTCCCAGAAGGCCGAGTCAGGGGGGGCCAAGAGACAATAGGGCCCCCAGCACCCCACGACCAGCAGCCACACAGTAGTAATCCCACCACCAGGGCCCCCGGAAACTGCAACCAACAAATATTGATTAAATCTGCAGGGGTCTAGCGGCAATCCAACCATCCCATATTTTCCCAAATTCTTGAGGGCATTGACGCCCCATATAGGTCAACTTGTAAAGGGGCAAAGTCGTGTCCACCAACGCTTTCCATTGAGCAAAGAAAAAACAGTAGAAGCTTAGAATATTTTGCGTCACTAGTTCTCCCATACCCAAAAGGAGTATCCTAGGATCCAAGGGCACTGGCAATTGCAGTACCGCACTTAGCTCCCGGACGACACCCTTCCAATAATCCTGAAGGAACTGGCAATCCCATGTGACATGGAAAAAGGTGCCCACCGCCTGCTTACACTTAGTGCACAAGTCAGAGTGGGTGCTGTATATCCGAGCCAAACGTTGTGGGGTGTAGTATGCCCTGTGCAAAAACTTCAATTGAATGAACCTATCTCTAGCCAAGATTACCGTGGGTATATAATGGGGCATACACTGATCCCAGTCATCCTCCGACAGCTCAGGAATGTCCTGCCGCCACTGTCGGAGCAGGAGGGGGTCCTGTTCCAGCCGACCACACGTAAGACGGAGATAAATAGAGGACAGTAGTTTATTAGCATTACGCGTGGTCAAGAACCTCTCTACCGTATGGGGAGTAAGTGTAGGAGACGCTGGAAACTGTGCCTGTGCAGCGTACCTAAGCTGTAGGAACCTAAATAGCATGCGTGACGGGAGATTACATTTATCACGTAAGGCCTGGAAGGTTAGAAGAGAACCCGAGGGCATTATGTGTTGTAGCATAGTCACCCATATTGCACCCGAAGAGCCAGGTCGGGAATGGAGCGAAAGTGAGGCAACCTGGGATTACCCCACAGGGGTGTATAGGGCGATATCGTTCTGGCCTCGCCCGTGGCTTCCACCATTTGCTCCCACACCCGCCCCACCGTCCGCATAGGAAGCGTCACCTGAGGGGTGGCACCCACCTGTCACGTACCTGGTAGAAGAGCCTGATACGGTGAGGAAAGCCTCTCTTACACCTCTGACTCGGGGCCCCTGATAGAGCAGACAGGTAGCACAGGAGTGCAGAGGGGCACGAGTGCCTATTGGTCTTGATAGTAGCTTAGCCGGACGAACTGTCAGGATCAAGCAGGGGAAGACTGTCGGTGGACCGCAGCGGAGCAGGAGTGCCGTATGGACACCACTGAACAGGAGACAGGAGCAGGCTGGGTCTGTCAGTAGGTTGCAGCAGAGCAGGAATGCCGGATGGACACCACCGAGCAGGAGACAGGAGAAGGCCAAGTTCGTCAGCGGGTTGCAGCGGAGCAGGAATGCCGGATGGACACCAGTGAAAAGTAGGCAGAGACTAGCAGCAGGCAGTCCAGCAGGATAGTAGGCAGAAACAGGATCAGGCAAACCGGGTCATACACTGGCAGACGGATCAGGTGCAGATGTACAGGCAGAAGCGTGGTCAAAGACAAGCTGGGGTCAATGCAGGCAGAGTTCAGGAGAAGTCAAGGCAAGTCGGGTCGATAACAGTAATCAGATGCAGGTTTACAGGTAGCAGGTTTACACAGAAACGCTGTAGACAAGACAGCACTGAAGCACAGCACAGGCTCAGTTTAAATAGCCCCCTTGATGACCATACAAGCAGCAGGTGCACGCACTTGTGCAATGGGTGTAGCCTATGCACAGCAAGCTGTCTAGAAGAGCCATTCTGTCTATGGGAATGCCCTTCCTGACATTGCCCCCACACAATGGGCAGCCTCCGGATGCCCAACTAGAATATCTTTTCTGGGTGGGCACGATGAAATGCTTGGATAAGTCTCTTGGCATGGATATTATTTTCAGGCTCCCATGAGTTATCTTCAGGGCCATACCCCTTCCATTTAATCAGGTACTGAATTTGATTCTTTCTTTTCCTACAGTCCAGAATTGATTCAACTTCATATTCCACTTCCCCATCAACTACTACTGGCTTAGGTGGACCCGTATTTCGGTTAGGAAAAGGATCTGAAATAGCGGGCTTTAATAATGTTACATGAAAAACGGGGTGAACCTTGAAGGAATCTGGCAAAGTTAGCTCATAAGTAACATCATTGATTCTCCTTTTCACAGGAAATGGCCCCACATATTTTGGTCCAAGTTTCCTTGAAGGGCAGGCCAACTTTAAGTTTGTAGTAGATAGCCATACCTCATCACCAGGTTCCAAGATTAACTCTCCCCGTCTCTTTTTATCAAAGTTTCTTTTATTATCTTCCTGTGCTTTGGCCATTGCTTCCTGCAACAACTTATTATTAGAACTGAAGAAAGCCACTGTATCTTGAACAGCAGGAACTGGGCACTCAGGGATTGCGTTAAGCACAAAGGACGGATGAAATCCAAAGTTGGCAAAAAATGGAGATTGCTTAGTAGCAGAATGATTTGAGTTGTTATAAGCAAATTCAGCTAATGGCAATAATGACACCCAGTCATCTTGAGAGAAGGAAGAAAAACAACGTAAATACTGCTCCAAGGTCTGATTGGTTCTTTCAGTCTGACCATTAGTTTGTGGGTGATAAGCCGAGGAAAAAGACAACTCAATCTTTAAGGATGAACACAGTGCCCTCCAAAATCTGGAGGTGAATTGGACCCCGCGATCGGACACAATATTACCAGGAATCCCATGGAGTCTTACTATTTCTTTAATAAATATTTGTGCTGTCTCCGGGGCTGACGGTGTACCTTTCATGGGTACAAAGTGGGCCATTTTTGTCAACCGATCTACAACCACAAAGATGGCAGTATAACCCTCTGATGGAGGGAGCTCCACAATGAAGTCCATTGATATCTTCTCCCAGGGTCTGTCAGGAACCGGCAGTGGTTTAAGCAGACCCCATGCTTTGGTCTTGTTGCTTTTATTCCGAATACAGGTGGAGCAGGCCTCAACATACCTCCTACAGTCCTTTTCCAGAGTAGGCCACCAGAAGGTACGTTGTGTCAGCTCAGTCGTTTTGCAGATACCAAAATGTCCCGCTAGCGCATGGTCATGACACAGACCCAGGACAGCAACACGCACATTCTCTGGTACAAAGATTTTGTTTTTGAACCATAACAGTCCATCTTTCACTTGTAAAGTTATTCCAGGAGGTGATAAAACTCCAGTAGAAGCCTGCTTGATTTGAGACAGCAGATCCCCCTGTAGGAGCAGAAAGTTTCCAGAAGACAGAATAGTGTCAGGAGACGAAGGTTCTACAGAATCGCCAAACATGCGGGAAAGCGCATCTGGTTTGATATTTTTTGACCCAGGCCTGTAAGTAATGTGAAAGGCGAACCTCGAAAAGAACAGTGCCCATCTGGCCTGGCGTGGTTTCAAGCGTTTTGCAGTTTTCAGATATTCCAGGTTCTTGTGGTCAGTGAAAATTAATATTGGGTGGGCTGCCCCTTCCAGGAGATACCTCCATTCCTCAAGTGCAGCTTTAATCGCTAAAAGTTCACGGTCTGCCACATCATAATTCTTTTCTGCCGACGAAAGTTTACGGGAAAAGAAGGCAACCGGATGCAATAAAGCTTTGGCTCCTTGCCTTTGTGACAATACTGCTCCTACTGCTGTTTCTGAGGCATCTACTTCCAGGACATATGGCAGGGCTGGGTCAGGGGGTCTTAATATAGGTGCAGAAGTAAATAGTCTTTTCAGGCTTTGGAAGGCAGACTGTGCCTCAGGTGTCCAGCAGAACCGGTTGTTGTGCCTGGTCAGTTGTGTGATGGGGGAGATGATGGCTGAAAATCCTTTGATAAATTTCCGATAAAAATTTGCGAACCCTACAAAGCGCTGGATCCCTTTCTTGTCTGTAGGAGCTGGCCAATCTAAGATGGCGGAGACCTTCTGGGGATCCATCCTTATACCCTCCGTGGAGATTATTAAGCCCAGGAATTGGATACTTTGACGTTCAAACTCGCATTTCTCAGGTTTGGCATACAGACCATGCTGTCTGAGTCGGGAAAGTACACTCCTGACGTGACCCCGATGAATCTCTAGAGAGGCAGAAAAGATCAGAATGTCATCTAAGTATACAATGACAAAAAGATCCAAATAGTCCCGAAAAATGTCATTGATAAAGTGTTGGAATGTAGCGGGAGCGTTGCACAGACCGAAGGGCATAACCAGGTATTCAAAATGCCCAAATCGGGTGCGGAAAGCAGTCTTCCACTCGTCACCTTCCCGTATGCGGACTAAGTTGTATGCCCCACGCAGATCCAATTTTGTAAAATGGTTGCTGCTCTAAGTCTTTGAAAAAGTTCAGGAACCAATGGTAAAGGATAACGGTTCTTGACCGTGATCTTATTAAGTTCACGGTAGTCAACACAGGGCCGAAGGGAATGATCCTTCTTCTCAACAAAAAAGATGCCAGCCCCAGCAGGAGATGTAGAGGGGCGGATGAAACCCTTCCTCAGACTGTCATCAATGTAGTCCTTTAGAGCCACAAGCTCGAGTTCAGTTAGGGGGAAAATACGCCCAAAGGGCACTTCAGCTCCAGGAAGTAGCTCAATCGGACAGTCATAAGGTCTATGGGAAGGAAGAGTCTCTGCTCCCTTTTTGCTGAAAACATCCAGGAAGTCTCGGTATGCTGCAGGTACAGATGAACATATGTCAGAATCGGAGTCCATACATAACAAAGACAGAGGGGGAGGTTCCTGCAGACAGTGCTGTTGACAGTAGGCTGATTCAAACTTGATTTCTCCCGTGGCCCAGTTAATGCAAGGATTGTGTGCCTGTAGCCATGGCATACCCAGTATGATGGGAAACAAGGGCGAAGCAATAGCGTCCAAGCGCAACAGTTCCTTGTGGTTAGTGGTTGTA
Organism: Pelophylax lessonae; assembly: GCF_965119305.1. Lineage (NCBI taxonomy): Eukaryota > Metazoa > Chordata > Amphibia > Anura > Ranidae > Pelophylax > Pelophylax lessonae. Next base: position 135,034,267 of record NC_138773.1, read on the forward strand.
GTCGTGGGTAAGGGAACAGTCTCTTGGGTGACAAGCCCAGATTTGATGAAAGTTCCATCAGCCAGGTGGACTGAAAGTCTCTGAGTCTTGGGCAGCAATGGTATCTGATGCTGAGCTGCAAATGACAGATCAATAAAGCAACTGCAGGCCCCCGAATCAATTATGGCTGATACCTGGATAGCTCTTCCTGAAAGCTGTAATGAAATGGGAAGAGCTAGGTGAGTAAAGTCTCTTGACAGGAGTGGCTGGTTAATAGAAGAAATGGACAGACATTTACGGAGCTTGGCAGGACAGGACCTCACATAATGACCGGGTCTCCCACAGTAGAGGCATAAATTATTCTGGCGACGACGCTGACGTTCTTCAGGTGAAAGTGAGGGTCGAAGCAGACCAAATTGCATGGGTTCAGTAGCATCAGAGGTGGGTGCCATTGGGACTGGAGGAGCTGGGTCCGGTGTGCTGACTATTCGTGGTAACATCCATACAGGGCGAGACAGGATGGTAGATTTCTCAGACCTGCGCTCCCTCAGCCGGCGATCGATTTGGATGGCTAAGTTCATTAGAGCCTCCAGAGAGTTTGGAACTCCAACACGGGCCAACTCGTCTTTCAAGGGTTCTGAGAGCCCTAAACGGAACTGATAAAGGAGGGCAGCATCGTTCCAGTTGGTATCAGCACTCCAGCGCCTAAAGTCCGTTACATAGTCCTCAGCCGCTCTGCGGCCTTGTTGGAGCGCATGGAGGGCTGCCTCTGCAGTAGTGGTTCGCTGTGGATCCTCATAGAGCTGTGCCATAGCATCCAGGAATGTAGATAGGGTCGACAGCACAGAGTTATTTTGTTCCAGTAAGCGATGGGCCCATGACTGGGGTTCACCTAGCAGCAAGGAGATGACAAATCCCACCTTAGTGGATTCAAGTGAAAAGGTGCAAGGTTGTAGTGTGAAATAAAGTTCACAGGCATTACGGAAGGACCTGAATTTGCTGCGGTCTCCTGCAAATCTTTCAGGGGTAGGAACTCTTGGTTCAGATGGTAGCATCACAACAGCGGATGCTGCGGGTACCTCAGCGTGAGTGGTTGATGAAGAAGCAGTACCAGGAGAAGCAGACGGTGATGACAAAATCTGGACACGTTCCTCAAGTCGTGTGTAACCCTCCTGCAGGCTTTTGACGGCTTGTGTGAGATCTGCCAGATGTTGGCACAGTTCATCCATGGGAGAGGTTCCTCGTTCAGGCTCAGACATGGCTGTCTTGTACTGTCACGTACCTGGTAGAAGAGCCTGATCCGGTGAGGAAAGCCTCTCTTACACCTCTGACTCGGGGCCCCTGATAGAGCAGACAGGTAGCACAGGAGTGCAGAGGGGCACGAGTGCCTATTGGTCTTGATAGTAGCTTAGCCGGACGAACTGTCAGGATCAAGCAGGGGAAGACTGTCGGTGGACCGCAGCGGAGCAGGAGTGCCGTATGGACACCACTGAACAGGAGACAGGAGCAGGCTGGGTCTGTCAGTAGGTTGCAGCAGAGCAGGAATGCCGGATGGACACCACCGAGCAGGAGACAGGAGAAGGCCAAGTTCGTCAGCGGGTTGCAGCGGAGCAGGAATGCCGGATGGACACCAGTGAAAAGTAGGCAGAGACTAGCAGCAGGCAGTCCAGCAGGATAGTAGGCAGAAACAGGATCAGGCAAACCGGGTCATACACTGGCAGACGGATCAGGTGCAGATGTACAGGCAGAAGCGTGGTCAAAGACAAGCTGGGGTCAATGCAGGCAGAGTTCAGGAGAAGTCAAGGCAAGCCGGGTCGATAACAGTAATCAGATGCAGGTTTACAGGTAGCAGGTTTACACAGAAACGCTGTAGACAAGACAGCACTGAAGCACAGCACAGGCTCAGTTTAAATAGCCCCCTTGATGACCATACAAGCAACAGGTGCACGCACTTGTGCAATGGGCGTAGCCTTTGCACAGCAAGCTGTCTAGAAAAGCCATTCTGTCTATGGGAATGCCCTTCCTGACACCACCCCCCTATACACCAGGTTAGTCAGCGCCGCATAAGAGCCCAAGATCACCGCCTCAAGGTTGACCGCCGCTTGAGCAAACCACCAGCGAACAGAGACCAGCACCGCAGCCCAGTAGTACTTCTTAAAGCACGGTAGGGCCAGGCCCCCTGAAGATAAAGGCGACTGTAATTTCCATTGAGATATACGCGGAACCGCCCCTGCCCACACGAAGGAAGAAATAACACTGTCCAGACGGTGAAAAAAAGACGCTGATATGGACACAGGGGTATTTCTAAAGACTTAGAGAAACTTGGGAAGAAAGATCATTTTTAACAAATTGATACGTCCCACAGGCGTCAGGGGGAGCGTCCTCCACACCTGACACTTTGCGGTCAACTGCCGAAATACCGGCTCCAAATTATCTGCCAGGTAACAGGAGAGGTCCAATCTTACGATGATCCCCAAGTATCGAAAATGAGAAACCCACTCTAGTGGGGCCACAGGAGGAGAGGGAGGGGGCGTTGCAGCGTCAATAGGAGGCAAGCTAGATTTGGACCAGTTAATACGCCCCCCCCCCGAGTACCCGCCGTGGATATCTATTATGTGCAAAGCCGCCAACAGGGAGTCAGAGGTGTCATTCAAATACAATAGAGTGTCGTCCGCGTAGAGGGAGATCCGCTCACCGCATCCGACGCCCGCAGCAAAATGGCGAGAGGTTCAATAGCCAAGGCAAAAAGGCCCGGAGAAAGCGGGCATCCCTGCTTAGTACCTCTGTATAGCCGGAAGGACGGGGACAGAAGGCCATTAGTGTGGACCCGGGCAACAGGGGCCTCATACAAAAGTCGAACCCAGGCAATAAAGCGTGGTCCAATGCCAAATCGGGAAAGCACCTGCCACAGGTACTCCCATTCCACGGAATCAAAAGCCTTCTCGCCATCAAGAGAGGCCACTGCCCCCCGGGAACTGCTAACCACCCCGTGGGCCAGGTTAGTATGTAGACAGCGAATGTTTATGTCCGTGCCCTTACCCGGCATAAAGCCCGTTTGGTCGCCATGCACCAAAGACAGAATTACTGAATTCAGTCGGTTGGCCAATATTTTAGTAAGGATCTTTGCATCCACATTCAAAAGAGAAATAGGCCAGTAGGAGGCGCATAATTCGGGATCCTTCCCGGGCTTGGGCAGGACAACCACAACAGCCTCCGACCTAGAGAGCGGCAGGGCACCCGCCTCCAAGGCATTACTAAGCGTTTTGTGAAGGTGGGAGTCAACAACATCCAAATTAGTTTTATAAAATTCTGTAGGGAGCCCATCAGGCCCAGGGGTCTTTCCAATCTGTAAAGACTTGATAGCCTTTCGAACCTCCCTCAAAGAGATGTGGGCTTCAAGAAGCTGAACCTTGGCGGGGGGGAGTGAGGGGAATTCTATGCCATCTAAATATGCCAACAATTCAGGGGGGGGAGTAAGTGACCCTAGATTCATACAGCTGAGAATAATACTCCGCAAACCTAGCATTAATCAGATGCGGATCAGATAGGAGAGACCCATCCCCAGCCCTGATATTAGCAATGCCCACAGTCCCAGAGCGCTCCGTCGCCAGCCACGCCAACAGCCTGCCGGACCTCTCCCCCTGTTCAAACACACATTGGGACTGGGAGAGGAGGAACCGACGACAGGACTCCCTGTAGGCCGACTGCATGTCAGCATAGGTACTCCTATCCTGCGAGGCCAAGTAACTCGTTTCAAGGGATGCTGCTCTAGACTCCGCCAGAGATAGACAAACCCACGATTCCCCCCGTACCTTAGCAATTGTGTATTGATAACGACCCCTGGCATAAGCCTTAAATGCGTCCCATACCATGGCTGGCGCAGCAGTGCCATCATTGTGACTCCAGTAGTCCACCAAATCAGAGGACACCGGCGGCACAACCCGCTCATCAGTAACCCAAAATCTAGACAATTTTCACAGGCCCTGGCCCGCGGCCATATCGGTCGTTAAACTTACTAATACAGGGGCATGATCAGATATTCCCCGGGCAGGATGGTAGCCTCCTCCACCCTCGACGATAAGGACGAACCAATGTACACCACATCTATGCGCGAAAAGGAGGCATGCATGGCGGAATGGCAAGTGTATTGCCGCAGGGTGGGATGCTTCCACCGCCACGCATCTCCCACTCCCAATGCCTCTGCCCATCGGGCCAGAGCCGAGTCCGCCGCTGGGTCCCCTCTCAGCCTGTCCAGAGCAGGATCCGGAGCCTTATTGAAATCACCCGCAAAAATCACATTAGGGGTAGGATAACCAGCAACCAAACTCTGAAGCTTATGCAGAACAGTCATAGCAGCAGGCGGCGGCACATATAAACCAGCAATAACCAATTCAAGTCGGTCACATAGAGCATGCAATACCACATATCGGCCCTCAGGATCAAGATGGAGATACAGCAGCGTAAATGGCAGGGAGCGATGTACCAGGATACTGACACCCCGAGAGTAGGAAGAGAAGGTGGAATGGTAGTAAGACCCAACCCAGGACCTTTTCAAAGACAAAACCCTCGCCCCCGTGGGTTGAAGGATGCAAACGTGCGGGTGATGCTTCTGCAAAAAGGAAAATACAAGGGATCTTTTAAATTTAGAATTCAAGCCCCGCACGTTCCAAGTCAATACTCTTAAAGGGGCCATAAACAGACAGAAAAAATAAAAACCGAGGGACAGCTTCTGGATCACCACTCGGGCCCGAGGACTCAGACATCCCCCACCCCACAGCACCCCCAAATGATGGAGACATCGCAGCCTCAAAGAAAACAGTGCACATAATAAGAACATGATACCCTGGTGGCAGACCTAGAAAAAAAAGGAGTAGGTTAGACATACAACCAAAACAATCCCAAAGGAACTCCCCCCCACCCTGAAACACCCCAAAAATTCGGGTGAGCCTGAGACCGCAAAATGAACATAACCAATGGTCAATGGGGGACCATATACCAGGAAAGCGTCAACAGTAACAAGTCTAGTGTCTATGAGCCTCCGCAACATCACCCGCAAAAATAAAGGCAGGAGAAATGAAAAAACAAGGTCCAGAAAAATGAAAAAGGATGACATGTCCCAAAAAAATTAGTAATAGATTAGTGGGAGAACCCTCCAGGATTCAGATGCAGGCCACCACCCCCCATCAGGGCCCCCCCCCCCTCTTCATTCGTTCCCCCAGGAGATCTAGAAAAAGGAGGATATCAAACTAGCAGCGTAGGGAAGGGGCACAACAGTCATCCCACCAGTCCGGGTCCCAGTCCATCCAGGGGACCCCCAAAGAGACCGGGCACAAAGGTAAAGAAGTAGGCATTAGGGGAGGCAGATAGGGCCACAATATCCAGAGGGAAGTGACCGCAAAGCGGCGGATAAAAAACAGCAGGGGATCAGCAAACCAAAAACGTCACAGCAGCAGGGCACAACAGGGCAATGGCATTAGTGTCTGGGCAGTGATTCCAACCAGGAAGAGGCCTCCTCGGGCGAGGTAAAAAACTTGAGGGACTCACCATCCTGAACCCGTAGGCGAGCTGGGAATAACATGCTGTATTTCAGACCTCTCTGATGGAGAGCCGCTTTAACTTGGTCAAAGGTTTTGCGCAGCTTCTGAGTCTCCACTGAGAAATCCGGCAAGATCATGAGCCTGGCCCCTTCAAATCGCAGAGATTCAGACCGCCGACTCTCCCGGAGCACCAGGTCCCGGTCCCTGAAGTTGAGCAAGGTACATGGGGGGGAACCAGGGGGTCCCCGGTGCGCCGGCATCTGATGAGCTCGCTCCAACGCGAAGAAGGGGGAGAAGGCTGCCTGAGGGAGCAATGTGCGGAGAAGCTTCTCAGTAAAGTCAGCAGGGTCGGGATCCTCGGCTCCTTCCGGGAGACCCAGGATCCGCAGGTTGTTACGCCTATTCCGGTTCTCAGAGTCTTCAGCACGGTATTCCAGGGCTTTAACCTTGACACGCAGAGTGTGTAGCGAAGCAGAATGGTCCTGCAGCACGTTCTCGGTATCGCTGACCCGACGTTCCACCTCGGTCATCCTGGTACAGAATTTGTCCATGTCACGCCGAATCAGTCCTATGTCCATCTAGACAGAGCCTATTTTACCCGTCAGTGCCGTTTGACAGAAGGTAATGGCCTGCATGAGGGCATTAAAGTTGCTAGTCTCCCTGAGCGCCTGCTCATCCCCCTCAGTCTGAGTCGCCATGTTTGACGGAGCATGAGGCCCGGCTTTTGCGCCGGCCGGAGTAGCAGGTTCAGTAGGCGGCTTACGAGACACCGAGGACTGCCGGCCCCTGGTCATAGCAGGCTGGAGCAACCCACCGGCGAACACAGGGCAGGCCAGGAGCAACAGGGCAGCAGGAAAACAGGATTAAAGCCGGGTTAGGCAGCGGAGCTCTTCTTTGTGCATCCAATCAATTCGCCATCTTGGACACGCCCCAGGAAATGCAATTTAACGATAAGATCCACAACTATGCCCAAATTTAGTAGTAATAAATGGCTAAGTACTTTCCTTATGCTTGTTGAGGAGGACCTTAATAAAATTGATTGGTGTCCTCCACTTCCCGACAATCTTTCCCCCGTTGAGAGAATAGCACAGGAGGAATTAAAGGCAGCTGAGGGAATTGTCATTAAGAAGAGTGGCTACGAAAGGGAGATTTTTCGGCTACTCTCAGACAGTAGCACCTACCAGAAACTTGAGTCAAATCCGTTTTCATCACTTGTTTCCAGGGTCAATGAAAAACTTTCCCTGGCATATGAGGTCAATTTAATCACCAAACGTGAGAAAAACTACCTTGAGATCCATGAATTTAAATTACCCACGTTTTATATACTACCTAAGTTACATAAAGACTTCTACAATCCCCCAGGTAGACTGATTTTTTCGGCAATCGGTGGCCCATTGGAGAAACTGGGTAAATATTTGGACTCTTTCATTAAGGAGTTGGTGATCGACTTGCCCTCATATGTCAGGGACACTGGTGATGTCCTCCACAAAATTAAGGACTTGAAGGTCCCCATGGGATCCATTCTCGTGGGGATTGATGTCGAATCTCTTTATACTTCAATTCCTAATGATTGGGGTATAATGGCAGTTTATCATTTTCTTGAAAAAAGTATCCTCAATTTGGGGCTCAAAATTAATTTCTTATCGAGATCCTTGAGTTGGTCCTAACCAACAATTATTTTCAGTTCCTTGGAAACAATTTTCAATAAATACGTGGCACAGCGATGGGCGCCCCCTGGGTTCCCTCGTATGCTTGTCTCCATCTGGGCCTATGGAAGGAAGAAACTGTATATGCATCCTTGATGTACCTCAGCCATGCTATGACATGGCTGAGGTACATTGACGACATATTCGTTGTGTAGACGGGTACGATGGAAGGATTGGAGTTCATTGCTGAGCTCAATTCCAATAGTAGAAATATTAAACTAACCTATACCGCTGCCAGATACCATTTTTTGATCTAAAAATCTAATTGCATAATGGAAGTATTTCTATGGCCACCTACAGAAAAGAGACAGCAGCCAACACTTTGCTATGGGCGGATAGCCATCACCCCAAATCACTTAAGAGAGGGATACCAGTAGGTCAATTTATCTGAATAAAAAGGAACTGCACTGACTATAACAAATATCTACAGGAGACAGACAAGTTATATGCACGATTTAGGGAGAGAGGATATTTTCACAGAGTTCTTAGAAGAGCTAAAAGACTGGCTGGTAAGCATACACGTCAAGAACTACTTAGCCCTATTTATAACTCTAAATCGACTTCTGATATGCACCCTAGACGGATTACCAAATTTGATGGTCAGTGGCAAGATGTAAAGAAAATCTTGAAACACCACTGGCATATCTTGCGTCGGTCGGAGAAAATTGGTAAAATAGTTGGGCCAAGACCCTTGATGGTTGCCAAACGGGCGAGTAATCTTGGTGACGTTTTGGTTCACTCAGAGTTTAAAAGGAGAGTAAACCGTAATTGGCTTATGGATCTTCCCCCCTTAGAAGGGATGTTTCCATGTGGCCATTGTGGTATTTGTAAATTAGTAGATAAAACTGACTGCTTCACCGATTCTAGTGGGTCCAGGACTTTCCTCATCTGACAGTTCATCAACTGTGGCACCCCACGGGTGTTATACATGATAGAGTGCCCATGTAAAAAGTTGTATATAGGGAAAACCAAGAGACAACTCAGAATTAGAATTAATGAATATCTGAAAAGTATACGCTTGAAGGAGGAAACTCCCCTGGCGCTTCACTTTTTAGAAAAACATAACAATAACCCAAAGGGTTTGAAAGTCAAGTGTTTTTTTGCCTTGAACCTTCCCTCTAGACGTGGTGACTTTGATAAGGTTCTGTTACAAAGAGAAAAAGCCTGGATTTTGGATACCTTGGTCCCCAATGGCCTAAATACAGAACTGAGCCTAAAAGGTCTTTCTGGAGCCCTAGCCACCTTTGGGCCTTGGCTTGGACACCTTCATCTTCCCCTCCCCTTTGACTTTTCATCTCTGTTTAGTTTTTACATTAAATCACCTATTTGTAATATTCATCTTTTTTTAACTTGGTATAGTTTAAAACTGCTGTTTTCCTAGATATACATCCACTTGCTCGGCATCTGGAGATCACTCTATGAGGGGCTTGATCTATTCTAACCGAAATCAGACAGTGGTTAAGGATATGGTTAAAAGTGTATAAGTGATCACATAATCTTTATAGTTCTTTTACACAGTCTGGATATCTATCTTGTTTCTTTTTGCCCCTCTGTTCTGATCTCCAGATCTTGAGTCAAGATAAGGGTCTTTATATACAGTTAAGATTAGAGTATATGTTGGTATATATGAAATATGATAGGCATGATAAATTAAATACTTGTGAATTGGTCAATGCTTTGGGTGTTAAGGGCAGAGTTGTATAAAGTACTCGAAACCCATACTTGAGTAAAAGTACAAGTGCTCGATCTAAAAGTGACTTGAGTAGAAGTGGAAGTGCTCAATCAAAAAGTAGTGATATAAGGGTGCGCTGATAACTTAAAGCTGCTACCTGAACTGTGTATAGTGATAGAAAATGATAAAAATGAAGGTGCGCTAAATATAAATCAACAATTCACAAAGTATACATGACAAAAACATGTACAATAATAATTGTACAAAATAATGATGGAATCACAATTTCATGAACAAAAACAGTGAATGTGGTACAAAATAAGGGACCAATGTCCAATTGTGATATCATCCACAATAAACAATTTCACCACATGTGTTATTATGTGCAGTTGGGAAAAAGAATTCCAAAATAAATCCAACAATCAAGTCCAATAATGTTCTCCACCAAGTGCTAGAAACCAAAATGAACTAGAGGTGCTGTATCCAGTGCTCCGTGATTAAAGATCCCGCCACCAAATAGCTTCCCTCCTTACCAAAGGTATTAGGATTGAAGGCAGAAAGTAATCTGACAGCTAGATGATAGGTAGGAGATATCTTTGAATTAATCACCCCGAGGTAGGCTATAGATGGCCTCTTACCGAATGCTGGGATAAACAGGCACAGACTGAATCCAGTAATGGTCGAATGCCAGATAGTGAATCCCGCTCCTAATAACGGTTCCTGTTCTCTTTATCTCTCACAAATAATATGTGTGGGGCAGAGAAAAAAAAAGACCATAGCGTAATATCCCCGAGATGTGTTTATTTGAATCAAGTATTGCACTTACATTAAAACAGGGGGGTTCGAGCGTAGATTGCAAACAGGTACACAGATCCCGGCTGCAGACCGGGCTTGTGTGTGACGTCCGTGGTGGTGCGACTCGCCTCCTCACTTACGACGTTTCCTCTCAACAGGCTTCTACTGAGACAGGAGGGCGTCCCCTCCTGTCTCAGTAGAAGCCTGTTGAGAGGAAACGTCATAAGAGAGGAGGCGAGTCGCGCCGCCACGGACGTCACACACAAGCCCGGTCTGCAGCCGGGATCTGTGTACCTGTTTGCAATCTACGCTCGAACCCCCCTGTTTTAATGTAAGTGCAATACTTGATTCAAATAAACACATCTCGGGGATATTACGCTATGGTCTTTTTTTTCTCTGCCCCACACATATTATTTGTGAGAGATAAAGAGAACAGGAACCGTTATTAGGAGCGGGATTCACTATCTGGCATTCGACCATTACTGGATTCAGTCTGTGCCTGTTTATCCCAGCATTCGGTAAGAGGCCATCTATAGCCTACCTCGGGGTGATTAATTCAAAGATATCTCCTACCTATCATCTAGCTGTCAGATTACTTTCTGCCTTCAATCCTAATACCTTTGGTAAGGAGGGAAGCTATTTGGTGGCGGGATCTTTAATCACGGAGCACTGGATACAGCACCTCTAGTTCATTTTGGTTTCTAGCACTTGGTGGAGAACATTATTGGACTTGATTGTTGGATTTATTTTGGAATTCTTTTTCCCAACTGCACATAATAACACATGTGGTGAAATTGTTTATTGTGGATGATATCACAATTGGACATTGGTCCCTTATTTTGTACCACATTCACTGTTTTTTGTTCATGAAATTGTGATTCCATCATTATTTTGCACAATTATTATTGTACATGTTTTTGTCATGTATACTTTGTGAATTGTTGATTTATGTTTAGCGCACCTTCATTTTTATCATTTTCAATCAAAAAGTGACTTGAGTAGAAGTACTAAAGTATTCAACATTTTTTGTACTTAAGTATTGCAAGTAGTTTTTTTAAAAATTTTGCTACTCAAGTACTGAAAGTAAAAGTACCAGTAGTTTTGAAAAAAAATTGCTACTCAAGTACTGAAAGTAAAAGTACAAGTACTGTGTTATGTAGTTATTAAAGAAAGAAGTCAAAAGTTTGAACATCATATTGTTTTTTATTATTTCAAATGCAGCTTTTATTTATACATACAGTAGCATTTATTTTCGTATGCACTGATAATACACATGTTTTGAGCTTCATGAAACGTGCCATCTGCTGTTCTGGCAGTGGTAATTTTTTATAATAGTAACGAGTAACTATGCAACACAAAAAAAAAAATATCAGAGTAGAAGTATTGAAATCATCGAAAAAATGTAGTGAAGTAAAAGTGGAAGTAGGAGAAAAAAATTCTACTCCAGGAAAGTACAGATACCGCCTTTCGGTACTTAAGTACAGTAGTGAAGTAGTTCTACTTAGTTACTATACATCTCTGGTTAAGGGTTTCTTTTTCCCCTGTTTCTGGCTTCTATACGATTTAGTGACAGCCTGATTCTGAATAAAATAGAACCTCTCTTTTTGGAAATTTAATCAAAAAATTCCTTGGGGAGAGAGCAGCCTGTGGACTCTACATCTTCATTCGATAGATTGTTTTCACTTTTTCTTTGATGACTAGTTCTTACTTATCTGTCGATGAGGTGATGGAATGTGTAGTATGTGGGTGTCCATATTTTGCTTAGGTCTTATGTGAGTGGTCTGTGTGTTATTTCCTTATCACCAAATACCGTTACCATTTGAATTACTTTTGTTCTGTTTGTATGTAGCTGTAGCGTCTCTGTTTGTCCTCAAGATGTCCTTCTACTCGCTATTGCTTGCCGTCTGGGATCCGCGGCTTTATTGGCCAATCATGGCCTGGGCCTCGAGTATTTAACAGGATGGCACGCATGACGCAGTTACGTCCTGATGAAGCATGCTGGGTCACGTGAAACGCGTCGACGTCACACGCAGCAGCACCTCGGCTCCGCCTCCCGTCCGGATCATCACGCCACAGCCTCTGATGCTTAGTTTGCTGCTATAGCTGCAATTAATGACCGGGCACCTATCCACTTCCTTCCTACATCTTGGGGTATCAACTTCGTCTCAGAATCTTCACATTGTTGGCGATACTTGGACTCAGTATTTGTGAGTTTTGTTTGGGACACCCCGTTATGGCTATCAATCATGGCAAAGAATGTGCTTAATGCTGCATCTTTCTCTACGCTATACATGCTCTACTGTATATGCAACTGCTTCTTGACCTCCTCCCTACCTCCCATATATCTGGCAAATGACTCTAATTTTCCACTTCAACATAAGCCCTTAAGGAAGACAGTCTCCCAAGTGAGCTGTCCATCTGGACTTTGCGGTACCCTTCCTCCACGTTTAAGTGGAACATTGAACCCTGAACATGCAAGATTTGTGGGATGAGTTGAGTTTGAGGTCATACTCTTGCTGTGCTTGTATGTTTCCTGCATCAGCTTGAAGATCTAGGTGCTGTGTTGCTTCACTCTGCTTTATGCCATATCTATTATTTATGCAACTGCTGTTTGACCCCCTCCTCACCACCTCCATACCTGGCAAAGGATGTGAAGTTTCCACCTTAATATGAGCCTATGAGGAAGACAGTCTCCAAAGTTAGCTATTTATCTGGACTCTGTGTACCCTCCTGCCTAGGTGGAATATTGAACCCTGCATTCCAAACACGCCAGATGTGGGTGATGAGTAGAGCCTGAGGTCTCATTATTGCTATGCTTGCATCTTTCTTGCCAAAGCCTGAAGATATTTGTGCTGTCTCCCCTAAGTTTCTCCCACATTATCTGATGCCGTTTGATGTTTTCAACATAATGCTCTACCCCAGGTGTTGAGTGATCTTATAGATGAATTGTGGAACTTAGGTGTCTCCAAAATCCTGGATCTCAAGAATTTTGGACGGCTTCAGCCTTATTTCAGCTACTTGAATTGCCCCATCCTGCAATCCTTGTTATTTTGAATTCATCTCTCCTCCTGAGGCATTACACTTCCACCCCCCTTCCCTTTTGATCTCTCCATTGAGAGCCCTGGTTTTTTGCTAGTGGGTCATATCCCTGTCTGGGGTGTGTGTGGGGTGTCCGGCTGGGGGTTGGGGGTGGGGGGCGGAGCCAGTGAGGTGCACCCCTGTGTTTTAAAGAGTTAGGACACTTTCAAATTGTTTGTTTTTCAGCTCTTTTGCCCATGAACATGTCTTTTTCAAATTGGTTTGTTATTACATTTCTTTACACTGCAATGTTTGCATGATTTTTATGTCCTCCAATAAAGTACTATTTTTCAAATGTTCAATACCTGTGTTTGAGCAAATCTTTTGCAACTATATTTCTGTTTTTGTTTTTTCTGTGTATGCTTCAGTTGCTTGGCTCACCGGTTATACACTGTAAGGTATTTTTAGGGTGTCTTTTCCCTGCCCACTCTTGGACTGTGCGGGCGGTTGAAAGTTATTCCTTGGGTTCATACTCCCCTTCCCCCTTTTCTCCCCCCCTTTTTTTCATATTTTGAATTCACCTTGGGTGATGACAACTTTGGAAATGGAGAAAGGAATTACCAGCCGTAGGCTTGGTATAGTTTTTGGCCTCAATTTTTCCTTCTTTATGGTATAACAACAGATCCAGGAATGCTAATTCCACTGTACTGGATACTGAAGTAAACGACAGGTTATAAGGGTTGGTGTTACAGTGGTTAACAAATTCCAAAAATGTGAATGTGGGGCCATCCCAGATGACCACAATATCATCAATATATCTCCCATAGAAAATGAGATGGGAGATATAGGGGTTATTCTTCCAAATATGGTTGGACTCCCACATACCCATAGTCAAATAAGCATTGCTGGGGGCAAAATTCGCCCCCATCGCTGTGCCATTTGTTTGCAAATAGAAGGACCCCTCAAATTAAAAATAATTGTGAGTAAGGCAAAAACAAGTTGCATCCACAATAAACTGTGTTTGTGCTGGATTCATGGCACAGGAGTTCATTAAAAATGAACTGCTTGGAGGCCAACGGAATGGGGGATACTGGTGTATAGAGAGTTCACGTCTAGCGATGCCCACAAATAGGTGGGTTCCCAATGGTAAGGTGTCAAGAGTTCTAGCAGGTGGACTCCATCCCGAATGTAAGAGGGCAGGTCCTGGGCCAAGGGCTGTAGGAACTGATCTACATACTGGAAGAAAGAGTTGGTGATACTTTCCATGGCCGCTACTATGGGTCTACCGGGCGGATTTACTTGGTCCTTGTGCACCTAAGGGATGTGAAAGAAATAGGGCATTGAGTAGAACTCTTTGTGAAAAAATGCATGTTCAAATTTGCTTATGATACCATCTTCCTTAGCCTTATCTGTGAGTGCTTTGGCTTCGAGTATGTAGCCTGGTAATGGATCATTTTGGAGTTTTTTGTATTTAGTGTGGTCTTGGAGTAATCGCTGAGCCTCTCTAAGGTAATCCTCTCTATTTTGAATAACAATGCCTCCTCCCTTATCCGCTGTCCTCACAATCAAGTTGTGGTTGCTGGTTAAGTCGGTGAGGGCTTTCCTTTCTTTTGAAGTCAGATTACAGTTTTTATAAAAGGATGATTGTTGGTTGGTTTTGTTAGGATTAATGTGACACATATTTTTGATATCAGTAAAAACAACTTGATAGAATGTCTGTACATAAGGGCCTTTGCACAGGGTAAAACTTCGAATTTTGTCGAAAACTTGTATGCTGCACAGGTGGAGATGTGGATGGGTGTTGTGTAAAGAGAGCCAAATCCTCGTCATCGTCACTGATATAGAGTTCCTCCAATAGTTGTTGTCCAATAGTGTCCACTAGGGCTGCAACTAACGATTAATTTGTCTGTCGACTAATCTATCGATTATGTTTACGATTAGTCGACTAATCTAACGATTATTTAAATTTTTTGTTTTTTTGCTTAATTTAGTGTTTTTTTGATTAGCTAATTAATCCTGTAATTAATACAGACCCCTCAGTAAGCCCCCCTCCCACTACAGATCCCTCAGTAAGCCCCCTCCCAGTACAGACCCCCACAGTAAGCCCTCCCACCCAGTACAGACCACTTAGTAAGCCCCCCTCCCAGTACAGACCCCTCAGTAAGCCCTCCCATCTAGTACAGACCACTTACTAAGCCCCCCCTCCCAGTACAGACCCCTCAGTAAGCCCTCCCACCTAGTACACACAACTTACTAAGCCCCCCCAGTACAGACCCCTCAGTAAGCCCTCCCACCTAGTACAGACCACTTACTAAACCCCCCTCTTAGTACAGACCCCTCAGTAAGCCCTCCCACCCAGTACAGACCACTTAGTAAGCCCCCCTCCCAGTGCAGACCCCTCAGTAAGCCCTCCCACCTAGTACAGTATGTACTGGGTGGGAGGGCTTACTGAGGGGTCTGCACTGGGAGGGGGGGCTTACTAAGGGGTCTGTACTAGGTGGGAGGGCTTACTGAGGGGTCTGTACTGGAAGGGGGGCTTACTAAGTGGTCTGTACTGTACAGACCACTTAGTAAGCCCCCCTCCCAGTACACTAGTACAGACCCCTCAGTAAGCCCTCCCACCTAGTACAGACCCCTTAGTAAGCCCCCCCTCCCAGTACAGACCCCTTAGTAACCCCCCTCCCAGTACAGACACCCCAGTAAGCCCTCCCACCTAGTACAGACCCCTTAGTAAGCCCCCCTCCCAGTGCAGACCCCTCAGTAAGCCCTCCCACCTAGTACAGGGCTTACTGAGGGGTCTGCACTGGGAGGGGGGCTTACTAAGGGGTCTGTACTGGGTGGAAGGGCTTACTGAGGGGTCTGCACTGGGAGGGGGGGGGGCTTACTAAGTGGTCTGTACTGGGAGGGGGGGCTTACTAAGTGGTCTGTACTGGGTGGGAGGGCTTACTGAGGGGTCTGCACTGGAAGGGGGGCTTACTAAGTGGTCTGTACTGTACAGACTGTACTAGGTGGGAGGGCTTACTGAGGGGTCTGCACTGGGAGGGGGGCTTACTAAGGGGTCTGTACTGGGTGGGAGGGCTTACTGGGGGGTCTGTACTGGGGGGAGGGGGGCTTACTAAGTGGTCTGTACTGTACAGACCATTTAGTAAGCCCCCCTTCCAGTGCAGACCCCCCAGTAAGCCCTCCCACCTAGTACAGACCATTACAAGCCGGTGTAGCGCCGCAAATGTGACATGTCTAAGTAGCTGGGTGATCGGGGGAGGATGGCGAATGTGTGTTGCGGCAGAAGCTGTGGCAGTACAGGGAGTACAGGGGTGCTGGAGACGGTCAGCGCTCACCTCTCGTCTCCGACGGAGCCCGGCGGGGGAATTTCACCCGGCCGGCAATGCTTCAAGCGGCGCGGCGGCCGGCCGGGGGCGTGTGACGTCACGCGTTGATGCATCTACGCATTTTCCGCACGTCAACGATTTTTTGTAGTTGACGTGTCGTGGCAGCCCTAGTGTCCACCTCTGGACACAATTGTGTCTCCTCAGTCTGAGAGACCAACTGTATGGGCCCCTGTTGGCTTTTGGAGGTCTGTATACTAAAGTGGTCGTCTGATTACGTCATCACGTCTCTTCGTCACGATTGGGGGAGTGCCGCCGGATGTCCATCTCTGCATCCGTAGTCACCAGGAAGTGCCGACATCCATCGGCTGGAACAGAGCACTACAGACTTGCTTGAGAAACCCGGACGAACCCTCCTCATGGACGGACCAGTTTACATGTCACATATTGCCTTTTCTCACCTGCTCTTGTGAGTATGTTGGTGTGCATTGTTTTACCCATTAAACCTACCTTACTGCACTTAGAGTGGCGCCTGTCTTCTCTTCACAGTATCCCTCAAGTTTTTTCTTCTTACTTGCGGCAGAGCAGTCTTCAGTGCCTAAGGACCTTTTACACATATGGACTCCTATATGGACTTTCTTTGTGTATATTTGCACTAGATATTGTTATTGGGTAAGGTAGTAACCATTGGTTTTTCTCTCCTTTTCTTGCGCCAGTACACTACACTGTCTGTATATTTCTGCCAAAGAAACCTACTGTGCTGCAGAAATCAGAGTTGACCGTGAGTACTACCATTTGCTTTTATAGTTGTTTTTTTAAAAAAAAACATTACTATTTTATTTAAATTTTATTGTTAATGTTAACAGCCTTCATTGTATTAATAATTTCTTTGTAGGTTCATCCAATATCATTATTGGTATTAATTTCTGCTATCATACCATTCTGGTCATTCACCACAAGTTGTTGTGTTTTCTCCTTTTTTTTTTTTTTGTGTCATGGAGCTATTGATGTCAGTTGAGTCAGCCAAATATGAGAATTTGGATGTTTTATATGGCCTTTTTCCTTCAGATTTGTTTGTCCCCAATTTTAGGATTCCATCCTCTATATCTAAAGATTGTAGCCATTTGTTCAGGAAAATTGAACAACTTATCACATCGGCCAATCATCAGTGGTGGGACAAGTTTTTTCTCACTCAATATACCTTAAATATGATTTCTCCTAGAGGACTTAGGGTCCTTAAGACATGTCCCTTTCTTTCCGCAGCCTTGGGTAAGGAGTGGTGTCAGGTCTCAGAGTTCTGCACTCGTAAGTGGATGCAGATAATAGTCCAACAGAGAGATTTTAAATAAGCAGAGGATATTGTCCAATTGAAAGACACCATATCATCATTAGTTACATTGACATCACATTTACCTATCTCATGGCTACGTACACTTACATTAAATACAAATAAAAAAAAAGAAGATGAGGCCCTACAGACCAAACTTGGTAAAATACGTCGGGATTTAGATGATTACAACCTAGACCGCGTATTTAATTGGAAGAAAAAAAGATTAGGTATTCCCCCATGCTCAAATACCCAGAAAGTAGTACAACCTGAGAGTTTGAGTAATTATCCACCCCCACTCATGGAGTGTAATACACAGACAGGTAAATCCAGATCCCATCATCCACCAATTATTTCTAAATCCGGAAGCCATCTCCCTTTTCACCAGAGGGACCACCATAATCTTCCCAATATACCTTTGAGTAAAAATAAGTCTAGTAACATCAGAAAAAATCTAGATAACAACACACCTGCTGCACTACCAGGGGATGTTTCACCTGAGGGGACTCTTCTGTCTCACATTTCTATCAGACCGAAAACCTCAGCGTAAACGTAGGCGTAGACGTCCATCTACGTCTTCGACCACTAGTCTTCCCCGGACACACACTAGGATAGTTGAGACTGCTCTTACAGTGGATTCAGCTATCTCACATCCCTCAGCAGGATGAGAGGTTGAGTACAATTATTGTCCATCTACTCCTCCCCCTGCCTCCATTCCTGACGCCCTCACTCAGAGGGACAGCACCAGTCGGTCTCTGATTTTAGTGCAGGAAGGAGAGGGAGTGAGGTCTCCCTCTGCCTCCATCCATCCGTCATGTTCTGGCATATCTATCTGTTCAGATAATGCCAGTCCCCATGTAGTAGAACTCGGTAGAGACCATGTCACCCACCCTTTGATCAGTTGTCCTGACGTCACCTCTGAAGATCAGGATTTTTTAGGTCTTACCCCTCTGCTCACCCACGTCAAGAGAAAACTAGACGTAGAGGTAGGCGGGGGGGGGGGGGGGAGGACGTTCTAAACAGGAAAAGAGTAAGACTTGTGATACGATAAGAATAGTCAATCTTTCTTCACATGTCTTGTCTGAGGCAGAAGTCTCTCTGCTCCGCAAAGGGCTAAATTTTGCCTCCACCTCATCACCGAATCCATTCACATTATTTAAAGATTTAAATAGTTTTATACGCCTACTTACTTTAAAAAGCCACTTTAGTATACAGACCTCCAAAAACCAACAGGGGCCCATACAGTTGGTTTCTCAGACTGAGGAGACACAATTGTGTCCAGAGATGGACACTATTGGACAAAAACTATTGGAGGAACTCTATATCAGTGACCACGACGAGGATTTGGCTCTCTTTACACAACACCCATCCACATCTCCACCTGTGCAGCATACAAGTTTTCGACCAAAATCTAAGTTTAACCCTGTGCAGTCTAAGGGCCCTTATGTACAGACATTCTATCAAGTTGTTTTTACTGATATCAAAAATATTTGTCAAATTAATCCTAACAAAACCAACCAACAATCATCCTTTTATAAAAACTGTAATCTGACTTCAAATGAAAGGAAAGCCATCACCGACTTATCCAGCAACCACAACTGGATTGTGAGGATAGCGGATAAGAGAGGAGGCATTGTTATTCAAAATAGAGAGGATTACCTTAGAGAGGCTCAGTGATTTCTCCAAGACCACACTAAATACAAAAAACTCCAAAATGATCCATTACCAGGCTACATACTCAAAGCCAAAGTACTCACAGATAAGGCTAAGGAAGATGGTATCATAAACAAATTTGAACATGCATTTTTTAACAGAGAGTTCTACTCAATGCCCTATTTCTATCACATCCCTTAGGTCCACAAGGACCAAGTAAATCCGCCCGGTAGACCCATAGTAGCAGCCATGGAAAGTATCACCAACTCTTTCTTCCAGTATGTAGATCAGTTCCTACAGCCCTTGGCAGAGGACCTGCCCTCTTACATTCGGGATGGAGTCCACCTGCTAGAACTCTTGGTGCCTTACCATTGGGAACCCACCTATTTGTGGGCATCGCTAAACGTGAACTCTCTATATACCAGTATCCCCCATTCCATTGGCCTCCAAGCAGTTACTTCATTTTTAATGAACTCCTGTACTATGAATCCAGCACAAGCACAGTTTATTGTGGATGCAACTTGTTTTTGCCTTACTCACAATTATTTTTAATTTGAGGGGTCCTTCTATTTGCAAACAAATGGCACAGCGATGGGGGCTAATTTTGCCCCCAGCTATGTTAATTTGACTATGGGTATGTGGGAGTCCAACCATATTTGGAAGAATAACCCCTATATCTCCCATCTCATTTTCTATGGGAGATATAATGATGATATTGTGGTCATCTGGGATGGCCCCACATTCACATTTTTGGAATTTGTTAACCACTGTAACACCAACCCTTATAACCTGTCGTTTACTTCAGTATCCAGTACAGTGGAATTAGCATTCCTGGATCTGTTGTTATACCATAAAGAAGGAAAAATTGAGGCCAAAAACTATACCAAGCCTACAGCTGGTAATTCCTTTCTCCATTTCCAAAGTTGTCATCACCCAAGGTGGGTTGAAAATATCCCTAAAAGCCAGTATTGTAGGCTGCGGAGAAACTGCACAAACAATGAGGATTATGTGGAGCAGAGTGTGCTACTAAAGAAAAAATTTGTTGAGAAATCCTTCACTGAATCCCTTGTGGACACAGCACATAGTATGTATTCGAAAGATTTTAAAAGAAAAATACCACCAAATCTGATATAGAGTCCAATACACCCAGATTTGTCACACAGTTTCACAATAAATTTAGGAAAATGGAACGAGTACTAACCAAACATTGGTCTATCCTTTTGGAGGACCCACACCTTAGGGACAGTTTAGCCCTAAGCCAAAAGTTACATATAGGAGAGCTAGGAACATAACAAATATGGTGGCCCCTAGCAAACTAAAAAGTACAACCTTATCTCTTACACCACAGCTCAGTCTCATTCCCCTAGTCGGCATGTATCAATGCCAAAAAAAACTGTGTCTTACCTGTAAGCATGTGACTCATGGCCAAAAAGACTATACCGTTAAAGGTAAAACTTATTCCATCAAAAAAATTCTTCAATTGTTCTACTGAATTTGTTGTATACTGTTTGACATGCCCATGCGGCCTTTTTTTTTTTATGTTGGGAGGCCCATCCGTACCCTGAGAAAAAGGTTTGGAGTGCATCGCCATTTTTTGGAAACAGGGGACGACAAACATAGTGTCCCCCGCCATTTTCTGACACATCATCATGGTCGATCCTCCCTTTGGGCTCAGGGTTTGGATTCTGGAGTCTATACCAGCCACCCCTTTAATAGCCCAACGTTTTAAACATCTATGCCAGAGAGAGACTTTCTGGATTTACACTCTAGATACTCTGGTGCCAGGGGGGCTCAATGAAGAGGTAGAAACCAACTCTTTAATCTGAATTTTTCTATATTCATCCTGACATCTTTTAGAGAGTTCTCCTTGGGCCTTTTTGGCCTGTTGCTTTTAATATCCTGTTTTTAATATTTTGCTTATAACATCCTTATGACTAGTGTACACATTATTATTTATTATAATATATATTTTTCTCTTTATTTTTCTCTTTATCCTTCATTATTCATTATTATTATTTATTTTTTAATTTTATACTTCACCTTTTTTATCATTTATTATTCATTTTTATTTCTATGTTTTCTTTACTAATTTTTTTATTTTTATTTTTATCTTTTGTATTTTTATTTTTTATATTTATTTTAATTTTTATATTTATTTTTATTCTTCATTCTCTAATTATATCTTTTCTATATATTATTATATATATTTTTCCCCATATACATATATATATATATATATATATATATATATATATATATATATATATATATATATATATATATATATATATATATATATATATATTTTTTTTTTTTTCTCCCTTCATTTCTTTTATTATTTTCATTTTTTCTTCCTGTTTTTCTTATCAGACACTATGGTGTTACCCCAGTTGTATCACTACGGGAATACATCCTGAGTTATACATTGTGTATAAATTCTTTTTGTGGGGATGACCGATATGTAGCATATTTTTTAATGTATTTTAATGTGTTCATAATCTATTTTATATTGTCTGTTAAAATTATGTTCATCATGTACTTTGCCCAAATTATGTCTCCATTTATGCATAGTGTGGAGGCTGCCCCATTTGCACCTTAGCGGTGCGATCATCCGTCCCTAGGACCCAGCGGATGCCTATTGGCATCCCCTCTATATAATTCCCTCTACAAAGATGGCTCCATATGGGCCTGAGGAAGGAGCGCATGCTCCGATAACGCGTCGCCTGATTACATCATCACGTCTCTTCGTCATGATTGGGGGAGTGCCACCAGATGTCCATCTCTGCATCCGTAGTCACCAGGAAGTGCCGACATCCATCGGCTGGAAAGGAGCACTACAGACTTGCTTGAGAAACCTGGACGAACCCTCTTCATGGATGAACCAGTTTACATGCCACATATAGCCTTTTCTCACCTGCTCTTGTGAGTATGTTGGTGTGCATTGTTTTACCCATTAAACCTACCTTACTGCACTTAGAGTGGCGCCTGTCTTCTCTTCACAGTATCCCTCAATTTTTTTCTTCTTACTTGCGACAGAGCATCCTTCAGTGCCTAAGGACCTTTTACACATATGGACTCCTATATAGACTTTCTTTGTGTATATTTGCACTAGATATTGTTATTGGGTAAGGTAGTAACCATTGGTTTTTCTCTCCTTTTCTTGCGCCAGTACACTACACTGTCTGTATATCTCCCTAACTGCACACTGGGTAAACGTAGTGGCGGCTGGGCCCGGGGCAGGTTAGCGGTTTGGCGCATGTCCTTCCACCACCGAGGATCGCAAGGCATAATTCTTTGCCTCCTGTTTCTTCCTCCTCCTACTCCGCATCATCCTCCTCCTACTCCTCTTCTACCACCCCCACATCCGGTCATCGAAAGAACCTCACCCCCAACTTCAGCACAGCCCAGGGTAAACGTCAGCAGGCGATTTTAAAACTCATGTGTTGTGACAAACCCCACACCGCACAGGAGCTTTGGAGGGGCATAGGACAGCAGACTGATGAGTGGTTGCTGCCGGTGAGCCTCAAGCCCGGCCTGGCGGTGTGCAATAATGGGCGAAATCTCGTTGCAGCTCTGGGACTAGCCAGTTTGATGCACATCCCTTGCCTGGCGCATGTGCTGAATCTGGTGGTGCAGAAGTTTCTTAAAAACTACCCAGACATGTCAGAGCTGCTGCGGAAAGTGCGGTCCGTATGTGCGCGCTTTCGTCGTTCTCACCCTGCTGCTGCTCGCCTGTCTGCGCTGCAGCGTAACTTCGGCCTTCCTGCTTACCGCCTCATATGCGACATGCCCACCAGGTGGAACTCCACCTTACATATGCTGGAGAGACTGTGCGAGCAGCAGCGGGCGATAGTGGTGTTCCAGATGCAGTATGCACTGCTCAGTCGCTCTGCGAATCAGCACCACTTCACCACCAGTGACTGGGCCTGCATGCAACACCTGTGTACCTTGTTGCGTTCTTTGGAATACTCAACCAACATGGCCAGTGCTGATGATGCCGTTGTTAGCATGACAATACCCCTTCTATGTCTCCTTGAAAAAATATTACGGCGATGATGGAAGATGATGCGGCACAGGAGGAGGAGGAAGAGGGGCCATTTCACAGGGTTTCAGGCAGGTCATACAGAAGTGGCTCAGAGGGTGGGTAACGGCAGCAGCAGAGGCCAGGTACACATGTGGACAGCCAGGGCACAGTTGGAGGAGGAGGAGGAACCGGTGGCACCCTATGCAGCTTAGGGCCATCACTGGAGCGTGACTGGGGGGATATACGAAGGACACAGATGATACACCACCTACAGAGGACAGCTTATCGTTACCTCTGGGCAGCCTGGCACATGAGCGACTACATGCTGCAGTGCCTGCACAACGACAGCAGAGTTGCCCACATTTTAACTAGTGCTGACTACTGGGTTGCCACCCTGCTGGATCCCCGGTACAAGGACAATGTGCGCACCTTAATTGCCGCACTGGAGCGTGATAGGAAGATGCGCGACTACAAGCGCAAGCTGGTAGACACGCTCCTGAGGGTATTCCCAACTGACACGGGGGGACAAGTGCAAGCACAAGGCGAAGGCAGAGGCGGAGGAGGAGGAAGAGGTCGCCAACGCAGCTGTGTCACGGCCAGCTCCTCAGACTGCAGGGTTAGCATGGCGGAGATGTGGAAACGTTTTTTCAGAGCGCCACAGCAAACTGCACCACCAGCTGATAGGGAACGTGTTAGCAGGAGGCAGCATTTCAACAACATGGTGGAACAGTACGTGTGCACACGCCTCCACGTACTGACTGATGGTTCTTCCCCATTCAACTTCTGGGTCTCCAAATTGTCCACAAGACCAGAGCTTGCCCTTTATGCCTTGGAGGTGCTGGCCTGCCCTGTGGCAAGTGTATTGTCTGAACGTGTACTTAGCACATCAGGGGGCATCATTACAGAAAAACGCAGCCGCCTGTCCATAGCCAACATGGACAAGCTCACGTTCATTAAAATGAACCAGGCATGGATCCCAAAGGACTTGTCCGTACCTTGTGCAGAATAAATATTTATAACTGCCTCGCCCTCAACCATACATTCTTGTACTCCAGGCCACTTCTTTATTGAAAACTCTTTTTTTAACTGTACCATTATTTTGGGGGCAACCTGAAGTTGAATGAACCTCTCCTCTGTCTGGGTGTCAGGGGCCTACAATTCAGTTAATCGCCTGCTGCTTTGGTGCGTGACATTAACCTCTTTCTGCTGTCAAATTACCTCTACTCTGTCTCGGGGTCAGGGGCCTACAATTCAGTTATTCGCCTGCTGCTTTGGTGCGTGACATTAACCTCTTTTTGCTGTCAAATGACCTCTCCTCTGTCTGGGTGTCAGGGGCCTACAATTCAGTTAATCGCCTGCTGCTTTGGTGCGTGACATTAACTTCTTTCTGCTGTCAAATGACCCCTCCTCTGTCTGGGTGTCAGGGGCCTACAATTCAGTTAATCGCCTGCTGCTTTGGTGCATGACATTAACCTCTTTTTGCTGTCAAATGACCTCTCCTCTGTCTGGGTGTCAGCGGCCTTCAAGTCAGTTAATCGCCTGCTGCTTTGGTGCGTGACATTAACCTCTTTTTGCTGTCAAAAGACCTCTATTCTGTCTGGGTGTCAGCGGCCTTCAATTCAGTTAATCGCCTGCTGCTTTGGTGCGTGACATTAACCTCTTTCTGCTGTCAAATGACCTCTCCTCTGTCTGGGTGTCAGGGGCCTACAATTCAGTTAATCGCCTGCTGCTTTGGTTCGTGACATTAACCTCTTTCTGCTGTCAAATGACCTCTCTGTCTTGGTTTCAGGGGCCTACAATTCAGTTAATCGCCTGCTGCTTTGTTTGGTGACATCGAGGGGGTGGGGGTTTTTTTTCTCTAGATAGTAGGAGTAGGTTTTGCCTCGTCCCTATTTTGAACAAGAAAATGGGGTGTTTGGTGTCTCAGGCCAAGGTAGTGGGACTTTTAGGGCAAGTAATAATATTATTACAAGTAAAAATAAAAAGATATAGTATCGGATTTATTCCATTGTACATAAAGCATAATGATATATACATACATTCCAATAAGGTGGAGATATGTGTTTTGGGTATAGGCCCAATGTGATAAAGATAGAAAAAGAAAAACGATTCGAGGGAATCTGTGACATATGTGATAGTTTGTGACAAAACTAGGGATAATGATCTCTGTGTTTCCTGTATAGTCCAGGAAGTGGTAGTTCACAGAGTCTATCCCTGAAACTGACGCGTTTCGGCTTTCTTTAAGCCTTTCTCAAAGATTTTTGTCACCCAGCTGAAATATATAAAATCAATAACATGTCTGTTATTGTAAATATTCATGTAGAAAAATACTGGAGTTTTAGTATAAGGTATTTAAGTACATACACTATAGGACCTTGCTTCAACAGACCATTCTCTGTGTCCTCTGAGCCTGCTACAAGGAGTCGTGGGGTACCTCTGTCTGGAAGGATATGTGAGTGTAAGTACTATTTTGGATATTGATAGCCTGAAGTTACTCAATAATTACCATTTACTCACGCATTCAATATAGGTATTCATAGATGATGGCTTGGTGGTAATCCAGCAAAGTCCTGCGTGATCCTTTTCTAAAAAATCATAATGTATATATATGTATGTAAGAAGGGTTTTTTCCACAATAGTAGTATTTGTTTATTTATGCGGAGTTTTGTATCCGCCTGGACCAACTTACATTTGGTCGATTTTGGAGGGTTGCAGGATGGAAGATTCCAATGCCGCGAGTAGGTTTGCAGCCTTGCTTCAATATGCCATTCTAAAGGAATTATAGATAATATAATTCCTATTATATACATTGGTGGTCAGTGGTGAGTATTTTATTAAAGGTGACTTTGAAGGCTTATGGATCCATGAGGTCCATTTAAAGACTTACATTTGAGCAGATATGGTAAGGTATGGTAAGAATTTCTCCACCGCAGAGGTCCGTGTCTCTCCTGTTCCCTCGCTAGGAGGGAAGTGAAGGAAGACGCCGGCTCCCCGGCCTTTTAACGCTGCTCGCGCATGCGCAGAAGGCGCCGCACGTATGCAGCTCTTCCTTGTCCGTGACGTAGTGGTCCCGTACTGCGCAAGCGCCTGGGTGTTGCGCACGCAGTACGAGCCAGTCGGGCAGGGAAAGCGGCCGCCGACACGGAGTGTGGGACATGGAGCTATCTGGCCGTGGTCAGAGGCATGATGTTTAGCCCTTCCATGTCACAATTGCCCCTGTCCTCGATAGGGGCAGGGGCTTACCGTGCCAGGAGCAAGTTCATGAGGATCAGGATGTCTGTTTTGAAGCAAAGTATACATTACACGATATACAGGCAGCAATATATGCAATATTAAATTATTAATTCTTGTGTACATGATTTTTGCGTGGACCATAGTTTTAACAGCAGAAAAAAATAAATAATAATAAAAGAGCATATCCAAAGGGGAATGATGTTCCCGTGGGGGATGTGTCGGATATGTCCCAAAGTCTGACATACCAGAAAAGATGTTTATATCTGGGGTTTGTTTCCAAGATGATTTTAAAGGTATAGTCACTATGGTGGGGGAGGTTTTTAACACTAATTTACAAATAAATGGGGGGATGGATGGTTTAGAATTAGAGTTTTAAAGCTATAGGTTGCTATTTAGGGACAATCCTCGTTTCAGGTATCATATTTAATTTTAGTCCGTTTTCCCAGAGTCAAACCCTTCAAGGAATGGTCTAAAACTTTCCGTTTCATTTAATCCAGGGTATTTGGTGGCATTCAGACGTCTAATCCATCGCATCTCCATTTGGAGAAGCTTTTTGTTCCAATCGCCTCCGCGCTGTGGTATGTGCATTCTCTCCAAAGCGATGAATGTCACTTTTGGCATTTTATTGTTGTGGATATACTTAACGTGCCTACCAAGTGGTAAATGGAAATTACATATTTCCATACTTTGTATGTGCTTGTTGATTCTTTTGCCCATTTCCTGTTTGGTTTTGCCAACATAATATGACCCACATTCGCACCTCATGAGGTACACGACTCCCTTAGTCTTACAATTTACATAGTGGCGGGGTGTAAATTTCTCACCGTTTGGGAGGATGGTATCTGTGCATTTTTTAATTACTTTGCACTGCGCACAAGTGCCGCAGGGGTATGTGCCTTTATCTCTGCAAGGGTCCTTCCTTTTTTCTTTGAATTCGCTATGTGTTAGATTTTGTTTGAGGGAGCCGGCCTTTCTATAGGTGACCAACGGGTTGTCTGTCACAAAATGTTTTACCACAGGATCTTCGTTTAGGATTGTCCAATGCTTTTGAAGAATTTGTTTGATTTTCTGATGTTCATTTGTAAACCGCAAAATAATGCGGGTTTTTTCCCCTTGTTCCTTATTTGTGTGTGTCTCTTTAGGTTTAAAGAGTATTTCTTGCCTCTCTTGCTGTTTGACCTTATTGAAGGCTTTTCTAAGTGTGGTTTTGGAATATCCTCTTTCCAATAATCTTCCTGTTAGGAGGTCAGCTTCTCTCTGATAGTCGTCATCTTTGGTGCAATTCCTCTTTAGCCTTAGAAATTGGCTATACGGAATTGCTTTTTTTAAAGATATTGGGTGGAAACTTGACGCATGTAGGATTGAATTTCCTGCTGTTTCCTTACGATAAAGGGTCGTTTTAATGGTTCCATTAGGTTCTTTTAATATCCACGTGTCTAGAAACGCAATTTTGTTTCTATCATAATTGAGTGTAAAAAACATATTATAGGTGTTATTGTTCATCGTTTTAAGACACTCCTTAATTAAATTCTCTGGTCCTGACCAGATAATGAAGATATCGTCCAGAAATCGCTGCCACAGTAATATGTTGTTTACAAAGATGTTATTTTTTTCTTCCGCCAGGAATTCCGTTTCCCAGGCTCCTAGAAAAATGTTCGCATACGATGGAGCACAGCTAGTGCCCATCGCGACACCGCAAGTTTGCAAATAATAAGTACCATCGAAGGTGAATACATTATGATTTAGAATGTATTCCAACATCATTATGATAAATTCATTGAAATTATTGTCCCGTTCACTCTGTTGTTTAAGAGCTTATTGAGTAACTTCAGGCTATCAATATCCAAAATAGTACTTACACTCACATATCCTTCCAGACAGAGGTACCCCACGACTCCTTGTAGCAGGCTCAGAGGACACAGAGAATGGTCTGTTGAAGCAAGGTCCTATAGTGTATGTACTTAAATACCTTATACTAAAACTCCAGTATTTTTCTACATGAATATTTACAATAACAGACATGTTATTGATTTTATATATTTCAGCTGGGTGACAAAAATCTTTGAGAAAGGCTTAAAGAAAGCCGAAACGCGTCAGTTTCAGGGATAGACTCTGTGAACTACCACTTCCTGGACTATACAGGAAACACAGAGATCATTATCCCTAGTTTTGTCACAAACTATCACATATGTCACAGATTCCCTCG
This sequence comes from Pelophylax lessonae, assembly GCF_965119305.1. Classification (NCBI taxonomy): domain Eukaryota; kingdom Metazoa; phylum Chordata; class Amphibia; order Anura; family Ranidae; genus Pelophylax; species Pelophylax lessonae. Next base: position 135,062,744 of record NC_138773.1, read on the forward strand.
AATCGTTTTTCTTTTTCTATCTTTATCACATTGGGCCTATACCCAAAACACATATCTCCACCTTATTGGAATGTATGTATATATCGTTATGCTTTATGTACAACGGAATAAATCCGATACTATATCTTTTTATTTTTACTTGTAGTAATATTATTACTTGCCCTAAAAGTCCCACTACCTTGGCCTGAGACACCAAACACCCCATTTTCTGGTTGGTGACATCAACCTCTTTTTGCTGTCAAATGACCTCTCCTCTGTCTGGGTGTCAGGGGCCTACAATTCAGTTAATCGCCCGTTGCTTTGGTGCGTGACGTTAAACTCTTTATGCTGTCAAATGACCTCTCCTCTGTCTGGGTGTCAGCGGCCTTCAATTCAGTTAATCACCTGCTGCTTTGGTGCGTGACGTTAAACTCTTTATGCTGTCAAATGACCTCTCCTCTGTCTGGGTGTCAGGGGCCTACAATTCAGTTAATCGCCTGCTGCTTTGGTTCATGACATTAACCTCTTTTTGCTGTCAAATGACCTCTCCTCTATCGGTATATGATACACACAAGGTGTACTAAGCTGCGCTCACCATTTATCGTGCAAAAATAATACCATGAAATTATTAACATATAAAGTGCATAGTGACAAACCATCAAATATAGGGATGATTAATAAATATTCTAAAATTCAAAGAATTGTGAAAAACATTCAAAAAGTATTAATAAAGTGCATCAAAAGTTCATGGTGATGAGTCCCAATAAGCGAATAATTGAATGAAGATATAACTAAGGAATAGACTCTTCACATGGTATATTCTCAGTCCCTTCACCATATAGGCACCCAATGTGTGAGTGTGCTTACCAGAAAGCACAGACCCCTTATTACAGGGGGTCAATGCAAGCAGGATCAGCCAATGCGACCGAAATCCAAGTATATAAGACCTAGCCCTCTAGAGTGGTCCTCTTCACAACCTCCTGTAAATCACAGAACTCCACAATCCTCCTCCTTACGCTCCTCAGCGATATGCAAACAAAGGAATTGACCAGGATGTTGAAGTACGTTTAAAACAGTTTAATGTAAAATAAAAGGACACACTTACATCAGGGTCATAAAAACAGGCATATAGAGCTTGAGATCCGAATATTGGACACAGGACGGTGAGCTGCCGCATCCACTGGTCCTCTCCAAGCGGTCTCAGGTTGGCAATAATAGCAGGGTGATCGTGTCTCAGTATTCCCGACCGGTTTCGTCGGCTCGTGTGGCCGTCGTTTTCAAGGGTCATGTGACCGCAATCACCTTGATATCAATATATAAAGGCATGCTAATAATCTCATGGCCAATCAGCTGCTTCAAAAACGTGGACATAAATTTAGATGACGCCCACCACAGACAAGGCAGCTAGATCGGTCTCCAGCGGCCGTGTAATATATGCAGGACTTTAGCGACTCCTTATGTTTTATTATCTTTAGCAATTATCGTATTATTTATCCTTACATTCATTACATTTAGTATTTCTTATTTTGTATTATATAAATAGTAAATATAATGAAATCCTAAGGATAAATAATACGATAATTGCTAAAGATAATAAAACAAGGAGTCGCTAAAGTCCTGCATTTATTACACGGCCGCACCTCCGTCCCGCCTCCTCTCCCGCCTCCTCTATTCAGCTCTGCAGATGACGCGGCGGTGTCTTCCGTCCCACCTCAGCCCCGCCTCCTCTCATTCAGCTGCCCGCTATGTGTTATAAGTTTACCAAACCAAGATAATGTCTTATGCGCATGCGCACTTGAGACTCCTATCACCGGAAGTGACGAGGTCCGATTTTTTCACGGGTCAGAGAAAATTTTAGAACACCTGAAGGACAACCTGAACATTAGGAAGGCTGCCCCGGAAGTGACGTATCGGACCCGCTGAACCGGAAGGAGAGCGGACATTATTCCAACAATAACAATAACAATACTCCGCCCCTGCTATAAACATCCGGGCGGGTCTGCTACAAAAGGAACACGCCTACTCCGTGGCCACACGCCTATCTTCCCGAGACACGCCTGTCTTCCGGATACCCCGTGATTAGCAACAATCCTAATCGACGTGCGTATTGGCTGATGACAGAAATTTCCATATATGAATATTCATGAGGGGCGATTGGTGACAGAGAGAATAGCACACCTCATATTGCAATATGTCAACATTAGAATCAACATTGGCAATACAATATATTCATGTTTGAACACCATCCAACACTAAATAGAAATAAATAGTAAATTATAAATAACAATAGTCCAGAAAGAAAATAATGATATATTAAATGTAATTATTTGACCAATCAATTAAATAATTATTAAATGGGTTTATATTTGTGAATTATTTTATATTATATATTTTATAAAGGGCATATATTATTGTTGTATTAAATGATGTTATATGCAATATATTAAAATTGTTATATATATTATAGTATATCATATTTTTAATATTAAATAAATATTAAAATATATTAAAAATATTAAAAATATTAAAAATTATTTTATTTTAAAATTAGAATTAACAGGAAGCTTACTTGATTTTATCTAAATTATGGTTTTCTCTAAATTAAATGTAGAACTGTATGATGATATAATATATGTGAACATATTAATAAATATATTCTATTTTAATTCATAATATTTGATCAAAGGACAAATGTTGGTGATAGAAACTATATTATAGAACTGTTCTATATCCCTCAAATCCTTCTACAATATATTTATTTAGGTTCACACCCACCAAATTGGTCATAAGACAGCTAATTCGACACCACTTGTGACTCACAATCAGTAATTTGAGATATAGCAATTCAGATCAATGTCTATATTATGACCTAAAGGTTGCAAAGTATTCAAACGGTATATCCATTCCGTTTCGTTCATGGAAATACGCTGAGTATGATTTCCTCCCCTCCAGTGGGGTTCTATCCTGTCAATGGCACAGACGGACAGACATCTTGGGTCTCGGTTATGGTGGGTCCGAAAGTGCCTTGATAGGCTGTGTTTGGGAAAACCGTTAAGGATATTGTTAAGGTGTTCATTAATTCTGACCTTTAGTTGGCGATGGCGAGTAGTACGCCCGACGTACTGAAGGCCACACGGACAAGATAATAAATAGGTGACATGTGTGGAATAGCATGATATAAATTTTCTAATACTATAAGTACGTCCTGTTGCATAAGATTTGAATTGCGAAATCTTTTTAAAGTTTTTAGTGGTTGTGCAAACTTTGCAATTTTTGCATGGATGAAATCCTTTGCGGTTTAAAAAAGTAACCAGTCTTCTAGGGGGATTGACAACATTAGGAGCTAGACTATGTCTCAAGTTTGGAACCTTCCGATAAATAAATTGGGGTTTATTTGGGAGCAGACCTTTCAGTGTTTTGTCTTTCTGGAGAATCGGCCAATGTTTTCGTATAATAGACTCCACCTGTTTATAATTCCGATTAAAATTGGTGAGTATGGCTAAATCTCCTTTCATCTTATCTTGTTTAGGTTTATCCTTCAGCAAATCCTTGCGTGGAATCTTAGTAACTTTATCTCTCACTTTTTGCATATCAGTTTTCCTATATCCTTTTTCCACAAATCTATTAATGAGTAAATTTGACTGGACTATATAGTCGTCTTCTCTTTTACAATTTCGGCGGATTCGCATGAATTGCCCTTTTGGGATTCCTCCCAACCATTGTGGATGGTGGCAACGCGTGACAGGGATATAGCTGTTCTTATCAGTGTCCTTGAAGAACGTTTTGGTGTTGATCACATCATTATGCTTTTCTAACGTGAGATCCAAAAAATGTACCTCCTGTTTACTCCAGTTTGCAGTGAAGGTCAAGCCATATTCATTATTATTAAGTTTCTAACCACTATATGGAAACTTTCAGAGGTTTGGTTGAAGATGACATCCGTAATTTAAAACTTAGTTATGGTTTTACCAAAAGAGATTTTGATAAAGGGATTGAAGAGCTAGAGAAAAGGAAAAACATTGTTATTAGACCCGCCGACAAAGGCGGAGGGGTTGTTATTTTAAACAAATGCGATTACATGAAGGAACTAGACAGGTTGGTGGGAGATACGGTTACTTACAAGAAACTCAAAACCAATCCCACCGCTAAACTAAAAAACATTTTGGAACAATTGGTAACTAATGCTAAAGAAAAAGGGATTTTAACCAAAAAAGAGGCCAAATATTTGGTACCTGAGGCACCAAGGTTGCCCACTATATATCAGCTCCCTAAAGTACATAAAAATAAGACAAACCCCCCTGGGAGACCTATTATAAGTGGGATAGGGTCCATTTTTTCTAGGATTGGGGAATACTTGGACCACTTCCTACAGCCTCTGGTGCCCACTTATTCTTCACATTTAAAAGATACTAAACATCTGATTAATATTCTGGAGAACCTCCAAGTTAACAGTGACACAATTATGGCCACTATAGATGTGGAGTCGCTTTACACGAGTTTAAAGCAACAAGATGTGCTCTCCACCACCATGGCTGCCCTTAACCTAAGGACTAACATGAAGAAAAATCAGAAAAAAATCATACTTGATTCATTGGATCTTGCTATGAGTAATAACTTTTTTTTGGCATCAAGGTTCCTGCTACAATCAGGTGAAAGGGGTAGCCATGGGTGCCAAATATGCACCCAGTGTGGCGAATATCCTGCTGGGGGAATGGGAGGAAAACACTATTTTCTCCAGACCAGACCCCTCCCTGAGGTTATACAGAAGATATATTGATGATCTACTGATCCTCTGGGAGGGATCTGAAGAATCTTTGGTGAGATTCATTGAGAAACTTAATAATAATGAATATGGCTTGACCTTCACTGCAAACTGGAGTAAACAGGAGGTACATTTTTTGGATCTCACGTTAGAAAAGCATAATGATGTGATCAACACCAAAACGTTCTTCAAGGACACTGATAAGAATAGCTATATCCCTGTCACGAGTTGCCACCATCCACAATGGTTGGGAGGAATCCCAAAAGGACAATTCATGCGAATCCGCTGAAATTGTAAAAGAGAAGACGACTATATAGTCCAGTCAAATTTACTCATTAATAGATTTGTGGAAAAAGGATATAGGAAAACTGATATGCAAAAAGTGAGAGATAAAGTTACTAAGATTCCACGCAAGGATTTGCTGAAGGATAAACCTAAACAAGATAAGATGAAAGGAGATTTAGCCATACTCACCAATTTTAATCGGAATTATAAACAGGTGGAGTCTATTATACGAAAACATTGGCTGATTCTCCAGAAAGACAAAACACTGAAAGGTCTGCTCCCAAATAAACCCCAGTTTATTTATCGGAAGGTTCCAAACTTGAGACATAGTCTAGCTCCTAATGTTGTCAATCCCCCTAGAAGACTGGTTACTTTTTTAAACCGCAAAGGATTTTATCCATGCAAAAATTGCAAAGTTTGCACAACCACTAAAAACTTTAAAAAGATTTCGCAATTCAAATCTTATGCAACAGGACGTACTTATAGTATTAGAAAATTTATATCATGCTATTCCACACGTCACCTATTTATTATCTTGTCCGTGTGGCCTTCAGTACGTCGGGCGTACTACTCGCCAACTAAAGGTCAGAATTAATGAACACCTTAACAATATCCTTAACGGTTTTCTGGACTATTGTTATTTATAATTTACTATTTATTTCTATTTAGTGTTGGATGGTGTTCAAACATGAATATATTGTATTGCCAATGTTGATTCTAATGTTGACATATTGCAATATGAGGTGTGCTATTCTCTCTGTCACCAATCGCCCCTCATGAATATTCATATATGGAAATTTCTGTCATCAGCCAAAACGCACGTCGATTAGGATTGTTGCTAATCACGGGGTATCCGGAAGACAGGCGTGTCTCCGGAAGATAGGCGTGTGGCCACGGAGTAGGCGTGTTCCTTTTGTAGCAGACCCGCCCGGATGTTTATAGCAGGGGCGGAGTATTGTTATTGTTATTGTTGGAATAATGTCCGCCTTACTTCCGGTTCAGTGGGTCCGATACGTCACTTCCGGGGCAGCCTTCCTAATGTTCAGGTCGTCCTTCCGGAGGGGTGGAGACCGAACTAGCTGCCTTGTCTGTGGTGGGCGTCATCTAAATTTATGTCCACGTTTTTGAAGCAGCTGATTGGCCATGAGATTATTAGCATGCCTTTATATGTTGATATCAAGGTGATTGCGGTCACATGACCCTTGAAAACGACGGCCACACGAGCCGACGAAACCGGTCGGGAATACTGAGACACGATCACCCTGCTATTATTGCCAACCTGAGACCGCTTGGAGAGGACCAGTGGATGCGGCAGCTCACCGTTCTGTGTCCAATATTCGGATCTCAAGCTCTATATGCCTGTTTTTATGACCCTGATGTAAGTGTGTCCTTTTATTTTACATTAAACTGTTTTAAACGTACTTCACCATCCTGGTCAATTCCTTTGTTTGCATATCGCTGAGGAGCGTAAGGAGGAGGATTGTGGAGTTCTGTGATTTACAGGAGGTTGTGAAGAGGACCACTCTAGAGGGCTAGGTCTTATATACTTGGATTTCGGTCGCATTGGCTGATCCTGCTTGCATTGACCCCCTGTAATAAGGGGTCTGTGCTTTCTGGTATGCACACTCACACATTGGGTGCCTATATGGTGAAGGGACTGAGAATATACCATGTGAAGAGTCTATTCCTTAGTTATATCTTCATTCAATTATTCGCTTATTGGGACTCATCACCATGAACGTTTGATGCACTTTATTAATACTTTTTGAATGTTTTTCACAATTTTTTGAATTTTAGAATATTTATTAATCATCCCTATATTTGATGGTTTGTCACTATGCACTTTATATGTTAATAATTTCATGGTATTATTTTTGCACGATAAATGGTGAGCACAGCTTAGTATACCTTGTGTGTATCATATACCTATTATACGTTTTTACGATTGAGTTGCAGCTCCCTCATTGATTTGGTTTACACCATTACACTGTGCATATTTATATATAATTATTATATTTACCCCATTTATTTATTTCAAAACATAATAGTTCACATATTCACCAATAATCTCCTTTTCTTTGCACAAATAATTTTACCTTACAGCACATTTGCACATTATCCAATAAGCGCAGGTACTTTTGGCGCTTAACGCCATTCGTTTATTAATTCAGTTAATCGCCCGCTGCTTTGGGTCGTGACATTAACCTCTTTCTGCTGTCAAATGACCTCTCCTCTGTCTGGGTGTCATGGCTTATGGGCATACAATTCAGTTAATTGCCTGCTGCTTTGGTGCTTGACATTAACCTCTTTCTGCTGTCAAATTACCTCTCCTCTGTCTGGGTGTCAGGGGCCTAAAATTCAGTTAATCGCCTGCTGCTTTGGTGCGTGACATTAACCTCTTTTTGCTGTCAAATGACCTCTCCTCTGTCTGGGTGTCAGGGGCCTACAATTCAGTTAATCGCCTGCTGCTTTGGTGCGTGACATTAACCTCTTTCTGCTGTCAAATGACCTCTCCTCTGTCTGGGTGTCAGGGGCCTACAATTCAGTTAATCGCCTGCTGCTTTGGTGCGTGACATTACCTTTTTTCTGCTATCAATTGACCTCTCCTCTGTCTGGGTGTCAGGGGCCTAAAATTCAGTTATTCGCCTGCTGCTTTGGTGCGTGACATTAACCTCTTTTTCATGTCAAATGACCTCTCCTCTGTCTGGGTGTCACGGGCCTACAATTCAGTTAATCGCCTGCTGCTTTGGTGCGTGACATTAACCACTTTCTGCTGTAAATGTCCTCTCCTCTGTCTGGGTGTCAGGGGCCTAAAATTCAGTTATTCGCCTGCTGTTTGGTGCGTGACATTACCTTTTTTCTGCTATCAATTGACCTCTCCTCTGTCTGGGTGTCAGGGGCCTACAATTCAGTTATTTGCCTGCTGCTTTGGTGCGTGACATTACCTTTTTTCTGCTATCAATTGACCTCTCCTCTGTCTGGGTGTCAGGGGCCTACAATTCAGTTAATCGTCTGCTGCTTTGGTGTGTGACATTAACCTCTTTTTGCTGTCAAATTACCTCTCCTTTGTCTTGGTGTCAGGGGCCTAAAATTCAGTTATTCGCCTGCTGCTTTGGTGCGTGACATTAACCTCTTTCTGCTGTCAAATTACCTCTCCGCTGTCTGGGTGTCAGGGGCCTACAATTCAGTTAATCGCCTGCTGATTTGGTGCGTGACATTAAAATGTTTTTACTGTCAAATGACCTCTCCTCTGTGTTGGTTTCAGGGGCCTTCAATTCAGTTAATCGCCTGCTGCTTTGGTGCGTGACATTAACCTCTTTTTGCTGTCAAATGACCTCTCCTCTGTCTGGGTGTTAGGGGCCTACAATTCAGTAAATCGCCTGCTGCTTTGGTGCGTGACATTAACCTCTTTTTCCTGTCAAATTACCTCTCCTCTGCCTTGGTGTCAGGGGCCTACAATTCAGTTAATCGCCTGCTGCTTTGGTGCGTGACATTAACCTCTTTCTGCTGTCAAATGACCTCTCCTCTGTCTTGGTGTCAGGGGCCTACAATTCAGTTAAACGCCTGCTGCTTTGGTGCGTGACATTAACCTCTTTCTGCTGTCAAATGACCTCTCCTCAGTCTGGGTGTCAAGGCCCTACAATTCAGTTAATCGCCTGCTGCTTTGGTGCTTGACATTAACCTCTTTTTGCTGTCAAATGACCTTTCCTCTGTCTGGGTGTCAGGGGCCTAAAATTTAGTTAATTGCCTGCTGCTTTGGCGGGTGACATCAAGCCTGATTTTCTGCTATGGGACCTCTCTCCTCTGTCTGGCTGCTGGGGCCTAAATAACTGAAAGTTGCCTTTTTCATTGTTTGGTGACATGAAGCCTGATATTCTGCTATGGGACCTCTCTCCTCTGTCTGGGTGTCAGGGGCCTACATAAATGATAATGGCCTGTTCCATTGCAGGTCGACCTGAGGCCTGTGTTGCTATTACGGGACTGTTCTCCTCTTTGCGGGTGTTATGGCCCTGAATTAGTGAATGAGGCCTGTGGCACTACTGGGTGAAATCAATACTGTTTTGGCATGATTGTAACTCTCCTCTTTGTGGGTCCCGTGGGCCTGAATGTTTGAATGAGGCCTGTGGCCCTGCAGGCAGACATGATTCCTTCTTGGCTGTGATGACAACTTCAACTCCCATGTATGGTTGCCATTGGCCTGAGTCTGTGAATGAGGCCTGTGGCACTGCAGGCAGACATGAATCCTTTTTGGTTGTGATGAGAACTTCAACTCCCATAGCATTCCCACCTGACACCACCCCAACCTCCTATTCCACCTCCTCCTCCAAGTTGCCAATTTATATTGGTTAATTTTTATTTTTTATTTTATTTTAAGTCATTTCCCTATCCATATTTGTTTGCAGGGGATTTACCTACATTGTGATGCCTTTTGCAGCCCTCTAGCCCTTTCCAGGGCTATTTTACAGCCTTTTTAGTGCCCAAAAGTTCGTGTCCCCATTGACTTCAATGGGGTTCGGGGTCAAGTTCGGGTTTAGTTCGGATCCCAAACCCGAACATTTTCGTGAAGTTCGGCCAAACTTCTCGAACCCGAACATCCAGGTGTCCACTCAACTCAACTTCATTAGAAGAGCCCTGGCTGCGCCCTAGGTGGCAGTAAGTCCTAGGCGGCTGCCTAGTTCGCCTAGCAGGAGCGCTGGCCCTAAATATAATACAGTAGTAAACATCGTTGAGAAACACCTGCCTATTTTTATTATGGAAAAGGTATATTCTGTTTAAAAAGAGGGTTGTTGGTTCTCAAGCAGAAGGCCCCTACTACCCACTTTCAGTAGTCTTCTGTCACCTAGATAGGCATGGGCATCCGCAGAACTTTTTCTAGGGGGGTTATCATTTTAAGATAACCCATGCTCCGCCCCTTTTAGCCCCCATAGACCCCTCTTCAGAGCAGGCCAGGCCAGGGTCCCCCATAGATCTTCTAAAGTGCAGGGTCCCCATATATTCCCCCTTTAGAGCAGGCCTTTTAGGATCCCCCATAGATCCCCTTTAGAGCAAGGTCCCCATAGATCCCCCTTTAGAGCAGGCCAAGCCGGAAACCCCCATAAATCCCACTTTAGAGCAGGCAAGGGTCCCCATAGATCTCCATTTAGTCTTACGTTTTCACCTTTATTCCCCATGCTACCAGGTTTTTCTGCACCATCAGGTGCTCCAGGCTCTCCCTGAAAATAATATATATATATATTTAGCTAACATGACCCCCTTTAGAGCAGGCCAGGGTCCCCATAGATCTCCCTTTAGAGCAGGCTAGACCAGGGTCCCCATATGGTTCTCCTTTAGAGCAGGCCAGGCCAGAATCCCCCATAAATCCTTTAGAGCAGGCCAGCGTCCCCATAGAGTCCCCTTTAGTCTTATGTTTTCACTTATATTCCCCGTGCTACCAGGTTTTTCTGCACCACCAGGTGCTCCAGGCTCTCCCTGCAAAGAATATACAGTATATATTTAGCCAACATGACCCCCTTTAGAGCAGGCCAGAATCCCCTTAGATCCCCCTTTAGAGCAGTCCAGACCAGGGTCCCCCATAGATCCCCTTTAGAGCAGGGTTCCCATAGATCCCCCTTTAGAGCAGACCAGGCCAGGATCCCCCATAAATCCCCCTTTAGAGCAGGTCAGGCCAGGGTCCTCTATAGATCCCCTTTAGAGCATGGTTCCCGTAGATCCCCCTTTAGAGCAGGCCAGGCCAGGATCCACCATAGATTCCCCTTTAGAGCAGGCAAGGGTCCCTATAGATCCCCTTTAGTCTTACGTTTTCCCCTATATTCCCCGTGCTCCCAGGTTTTTCTGCACCACCAGGTGCTCCAGGCTCTCCCTGCAAAGAATATACAGTATATATTTAGCAAACATGACCCCCTTTAGAGCAGGCCAGACCAGGGTCCCCCCTAGATCCCCTTTAGAGCAGGGTTCCCATAGATCCCCCTTTAGAGCAGACCAGGCCAGGATTCCCCATAAATCCCACTTTAGAGCAGGCCAGGCCAGGGTCCTCCATAGATCCCCTTTAAAGCAAGGTCCCCATAGATCCCCCTTTAGAGCAGGCCAGGCCAGGATCCCCCTTAGATTCTCCTTTAGAGCAGGCAAAGGTTCCCATAGATCCCCTTTAGTCTTACATTTTCACCTATATTCTCTGTGCTACCAGGTTTTTCTGCACCACCGTAGGGATGATCGAACTTTTGAAAAGTTTGGCTCGACCAGAACACCCGAACTTCCCGAAAGTTCGGGTCCGGATTCCAGAACCCTATTGAAATCAATGGGACCCGAACTTCGGTAATCAAAAAACACAATTTTGAAGCCCTAAAACCCAATAAATGTCCCTAAAAAGTGCCTAGGGTTCTGGGTCATGCCCCAGGGACTATTAATCACACAAAAAAAGTTCTTAAAAATTAAAATTAAAAATTGTAATTTTTGATAGAGAGCCAATTATTGAAAAAATTATTGGGAAAAAAAATGAGATTTCTTTGGATTTAGTGTCTGGGGGGTCTAAAAGGTGTACCTGTGAAGTTTCAGCTCTGTAGCATGTCCAGAACCAGAAAAAAAAGATAATTTTTCTTAGACTTTTTATTAGCGCATTGATGGGGTTCCGCTCCTATCACACCTGTATGTGTGTATGTGTATATATACATATATCTGTGTGTGTGTATATATACCCCTATACAGAAGTTCAGATGTTATGTCTGCCTCCAAAGATGCCCAAAAAATGCCCAATAAACGCCTGCAACAAAAACGCCCAGGTGTGTTGTTGCAGGTGTTTATTGGGCATTTTTTGGGCGTCTTTGGAGGCAGACATAACATCTGAACTTCTGTATAGGGGTATATATACACACACACAGATATATGTATATATACACATACACACATACAGGTGTGATAGGAGCGGTACCCCATCCCTGCAAATAATTTCATTAGCGCAGGGATGGGGTTCCGCTACTTTTACACCTATATGTGTGTATGTGTATATATATATATATATATATATATATATATATATATATATATATATATATATATATATATATATATATATATATATGTGTGTGTGTGTGAGTGTGTATATATACTCCTATACAGAAGTTCACATGTCATGCCTGCCTCCAAAGACGTCCACAAAAAAGCCCAATAAACGCCTGAAACAAAAACTCCCAGATGTGAAAGTAGCGGAGCCCCATCCGTGCTCTACTGCAATTCTAAGACAAACAATCTTTTTTCTCTGGCGGTCACCCTGATATGGATGAATTCGGTCACCCTGGCATACAAGGAGCGGAGCCCCATCCCTGCTCTACTGCAATTCTAAGAAAAATTATCTTTTTCTTATGGCGGTCACCCTGACATGGATGAATTCGGTCACCCTGGCATACAAGGAGCGGAGCCCCATCCCTGCTCTACTGCAATTCTAAGACAAATGATCTTTTTTCTCTGGCGGTCACCCTGACATGGAAGAGTTTGGTCACCCTGGCATAGCAGTCAGAGTCAGTTCACCCTACACTACATTACGGTCACCCTGACACGTAACACTTTCCCTACAGAAACTAGATTATTGAATCTAACCAGTGGCGGCCTGTGCATAGGGGGCGCCAGGGCGCCACCCCCCCTAAAAAAAGAAAAGAGAAAAAAAAATTACAAAAAGATCGATAAAGTTTTCCAAAAAAAAAAATGGTGTTCGCCGGCCTATGTGGAGGCTGTGGGGGGGGGGGTGGGGTTTACGACCCAGAAGAGGCGCCGATTGGCTGCCTTCTGGGGCGTAACCTGGGCGCAGTGTACAGCGCTAGGAAACCCCCACTTTCGGAATGTCCTGGCTGTGATTGGTCCAGTCTCCAGCCTGGACCAATTATCATCCAGGACATCCGATGCTGACCCGTGACCCCGCTGACGTCGCGTACGTCAGTCACGAGTCAGTGCGGTGGACGGACGGGCACTGCAGAGCGGATCGGACTCAGCGGAGACTCGGAGAGCAGACCGGAGGCGGAATCGGCTTCAGAGAGACGGACGACCCGACCAGGCAGTCACCTCACCAGGCCGCAGCCGCGCAGCGTCTCCAGAGGAGTGGAGGTCATCTGGACTGGAAGAGAAGACTCGATCACCACCGGTAAGTGAGTCCTTCTCAGCGGCAAAATGAAAGGAAAACCACGTGTGTATGGGATCATGGGTACCTGGTAGAGACGAACAGCACTGGCCAGTCCCTTCTCTCACTCCACCAGTGAGATATTAGACCCATTCAATTTGGGCACCAGGGCTGAGACCCACTCCCAACATGCCATGGTGGCAGTGTAGGCAGGGCCAAACATTTGGTATCTGGAGTGGAGAGAATGCACACAGAGATCAATGAATGCAGCAGAGTGGTAATAGGATCTGTGTAACATGGTTGATCTTGGCACAGCACTGCTTGACACAGTGTCTCTGTATTACAGAAGATAGTTTAAATAGCTTACAATGCCAAGGAACATCTGATGAAGGAGGTGGCTGATAGGTGGACTGACAATAAGGTGCTTGGAGATGGGAAGAGCACCCGGCTGGCAACATGGTGTTTATTCTCTCCTCCACTGGAATCTTTCCTTATGGTGAGCAGTAGCACACTGTCCCTAGCCAATGGGTCCCTGTCCTTGAACTAGCATTTTCACAAATGCACGCCAACTGCAGAGGAATAATGCTATTTTTAGCATTGCCCACACCAAAGATGGCCACCAAGGTCATCCAGGGCAGCAGCATCTAATCAGACAGCTGTTCTCCTGATAACACCTATGGAGGCCTGTTCCTCCTGTCCTCTGCCCTCTCTGCATGGTGGTGGCCATCACAGCGCCACCTTTGCAGGGAGGCCACACTGCACCTGCTTAGAAGCTTATAGGCATGAAATTCAACATTTGCTTGAGTGGTATATAGAAAATGATATAATACTTAATACTGCAAAAACTAAAGAAATAATAGGGTATCAAGAAAGATGAATCAGTCCCCAGTCTATATAGGTGGTGAGGAGGGGGAATGGGTGGACACTATCAGATTTTCGGTTGTCCATAATTTACAAAGGAGTTGTCGTGATCCCAAAATACTTATTTTTTGTGAAAAAATCACAGCAGAGACTGTTTTTCCTTAGGTGATCAAAACATGCTGGAGTGCCCTTCTATTTAATTTCTATCATTGCACCATTGGGAGTGTTCTTCTCCAATGTGATGCAATAGGGTGTGCCAGCTGCAGCATGGAGAGTAAGAAGTTCCTGTCTTGTGTGGTGAAAACAGCACAGAGGTCATAGGTATGGATCTACCAAATTTGGAAACAACATATGTCAGCAGATTAAAAAAGCTGGCAAAAGCTATTAGTAGTGATCAAACCCATCCTGGTTATAGTGTGTTTGCCCTGTTGTTGTCAGAGAAAAGATATACAGAGCTTAAAACACACTCTAATACTCTAATAGTTTAAAGTATAATTTTTTCCCTAGGGCTGTATTGTCCATAATCCCACCAGGTGCAGAATTTTAGGTATGTTATGGGGATTTTTACTTTTTTTAAATATTTCATTTTTTTTCTATATTTAAAGTTGAATTTCACCCTAAAAGGGAAGACCCGTTTTACAACCTCCTCCTTTACATTGTAAAGAATAAAGAGCAACTTGATACATTCCATTGTATTCATACAATGACAATAAAGTATTATCATAGATAGATTGATAGACTCTGCTCTCCCACGAAAGACCCCGAGCACATGTGCTCCTGGCATTTATACAGTATCCCAGTATGCACCCAGGTGACCTGCACTCTGCCAATCATCAGGACTGTATCAAAAGCCTATGCACCTCTTCGTCAGGATTTCTCCCACTGTCCAACATGCCTCCCTATTGGACTAGCATGAAACACTCTCCAGACTGAATGAATCGCATACTGAGCCCAATGAGCAGACCACACTAACAGATCCTGCTCTCTGGTTGGCAGAGAAGCATATAGATTTACCTGCAACCCCTCTGGTAAGCAGACGGAGCTCAAAACTATACTCTCTCACTAGCAACTACCTAGGAGGGTGCGATAGATAGATAGATAGATAGATAGATAGATAGATAGATAGATAGATAGATAGATAGATAGATAGATAGATAGATAGATAGATAGATTGCAGTGGCGGCCTGTGCATAGGGGGCGCCAGGGTGCCGCCCCCCCTAAAAAAAGAAAAGAAAAAAAAATTACAAAAAGATCAATAAAGTTTTCAAAAAAAAAAAATTGTGTTCGCCGGCCTATGTGGAGGCTGTGGGGGGGTGGGGTTTACGACCCAGAAGAGGCGCCGATTGGCTGCCTTTTGGGGGCGTAACCTGGGCGCAGGGCACAGCACTAGGACACCCCCACTTTCGTGATATCCTGGCTGTGATTGGTCCAGTCTCCAGCCTGGACCAATCATCATCCAGGACATCCGATGCTGACCCGTGACCCCGCTGACGTCGCGTGCGTCAGTTACGACTGGAGTGGACGGTGGACGGACGGGCACTGCAGAGCGGAGAGGAGACCGGAATCGGATTCAGAGACGGACGACCCGACCAGTCACCTCACCAGCCCGCAGCCGCGCAGCGTCTCAAGAGGAGCGGAGGTTATCTGGAAGAGAAGACAGACACTACAGTGCACGAACTCGATCACCCCGGTAAGTGAGTCCTCCTCAGCGGCCGGCAATGGAGGGATCTGAATCTGATCAGTCGGCCAGCATTGCCATTTGCCATACAACTCACTCCAGATGATCTCTCCCTCTTCTTGGCTCCCTCCCATTGATGGATTATTTTAGGGAAACCCCGGGCCATAAAGTGTACAAGAAGGGCAGTGTCACCCAAAATAAGCTTCAGCTGAGCTCACCATACACCAGAATTTGGGTAAAAATATTTGTCATATTTTGTAAAAAAAAAAAAAAAAAAAAATGACTAATATGTTGGAAAGGAGGGAGAAGGGTTTGGGAGAGTAGAACTTTCCCTTTTGGAGTGAGGTTTCCTTCTAAACAGATTTCATTATAATATGTATAACCTTTCCCCCAATGCAAACAACATTGACAGTCAGAATTTAATTCGTTCAAGATTCAAAACAATATCTGAATCCTGTCCTTAGAATTTTATGGTCAGTGCAGTTAAAAATGAATATCCATTTGAACCGAAAAGCGAACATTGCCAGCCATTGAATAACACTGCTTTTCACAGTCAGCACGAGGTCTGGGTGCTCCCATTCCAAATTGTGTGCCAATGTAGACTTTGCATTTTTGTGTACCAACTATATTGACCAGACCATAAAAAAAATGCTGGGCAGTGGGCAGCACTGAGGGCACTGGGCAGCCATTGCCATCCATTCCATGCCAAATTAGATTGCCATGCCTTGCCAATTTGCCATCACCAATGCCATCCATGCCTGCTGTACCTACCTGTTTTGCCATGGGCTGGGTCCATCCATCATGGTTGGTTGGATCATGGATGGACCCAGGCCAGGCCAGAACAGGTAGGTACAGGCATGTGAGGTCACGGTGCAAGATTTATCAAGTTACCCAGGCCGGGCCCAGACCAGAGTGTGCACAGATATCGTTATATATATATCATCATGGATGGATGATACATCCATCCATGGATTGATATATATATATATATATATATATATATATAAAAATCATATCTGCACACTGTGGTCTGGGCCCGGCCTGGGTAACTTGATGTTATTCTTCTTGCACCGTGACCTCACATGCCTGTACCTACCCGTTTTCCCCTGGCCTGGGTCCATCCATCCATCCATGATGATAAGGATATCTGCACTCTGGTCTGGGCCCGGCCTGGGTAACTTGATAAATCTTGCACCATGGATGGTTGGATGGACCTAGGCCAGGCCAGAACAGGTAGGTACAGGCATGTCACAGTGCAAGATTTATCAAGTTACCCAGGCCGGGCCCAGACCACAGTGTGCAGATATCATTATATATATCATCATGGATGGATCATCCATCCATCCATTCATGATGATATATGTGATAGATGGTGGTGGTCACAGTCTGCATTGATGTCTGATCATTGGGGGCACAGCAAGCTGGTGGTCAGTCTGCATTGATGATTGGGTGGGGGAGCACGGCATGCTGGTCATGTCTAAGGCCTACATACACAGGGTATCTGTGGCCTATAAATATTAACAGCCTGTGTATAGTATATATATCTGTGTTGGAGTTACTTCATGTGCAGACATTTACTAATGTATGTGAATTCAGTGTGCAGGCTCTAAATTATTTTACTTTTTAAATGGGACAATTACTAACTTTGTTTTAATAATTTTACTGAGTTAGTGAGTTTTATACCATCTTATACCAGGCCGCTGTGTGCCATTTACTATTAATAAATATATAGTGCCAGGCCAGCAGCCTGCTTAGCAGTGAGTGTACACCATATAAGACAGTGCAGGTCAAGCCAATTACATTGTACACTGGCTAAGTTAGCATAGCACTTTACCAGTGTACAATGTCATTGGCCTGGCCTGGCCTGCACTGTCTTATATTGTGTACACTCACTGCTAAGCAGGCTGCTGGCCTGGCACTATATATTTATTAATAGTAAATGGCACACAGCGGCCTGTTAGAAGATGGTATAAAACTCACTAAGGGCTCTTTCACACGGGCGATCCGATCAGATCCGCCTGTCAGTTTTTTAGGCGGATCTGATCGGATCCTCCATGCAGCTCTATGGGGCAGCGGGTGTCAGCGGAGACACCTCCGCTGACACCCGCTGCCATCTGTATCCGATCCTGTCCGTGAAATCTGGACGGATGGAAACCCTATTTTTCCATCCGTTCAGTGATCGGATCGGATGAGAGCGGACAGGCGGTCCGCTCTCATCCGATCCCCCATAGAGGGCAGCGGGGGCTGAGACACCTCCCTCTCCGCTCTGCAAGCGGAGACGGAGCTGTCATCCGCCGGCTCAGCAGGGATCGCGGATCGATCCCCGCTGAGCAACGCGGATCCGCCTACGGAGGCGGACCGTGTGAAAGAGCCCTTACTCAGTAAAATTATTAAAACATAAAGTTAATATTCTGAAGAGGAGTAATTGTCCCATTTAAAAAGTAAAATAATTTACACAGACAGCGGCCTGGTAGAAGATGGTTCCATCATGGTTATGGAGTGGTGGCATGATGAGAAGTCCTTGTAGTAGTTCTGGCCTCATCCAGGACAGGGAAGGATGCCACACTGCCCACTCTGCTATTAGGGATGCCCCCCCCCCCCCCCATCCTATGATAATAAGGAGTCCAGACAGCCTGCTGAGCCACCCTCCTATTCCTAGATTCACACAAAGGTAAAATGAGTAAACTTGCCACATTTTAATTCAGTTTTAATAGTTATAACTGATGGAGGTCACACAGTCTAGGAATGGGAGGGTGGCTCAGCAGGCTGTCTGGACTCCTTATTATCATAGGAGGGGGGGGGTGGAGAAATCCCTAATAGCAGAGTGGGCAGTGGCACCTTCCCTGTCCTGGATGAGGGAATGGATCTTGAGGACTTTTTTATAGTGACCTGTAATTAGTTTCTTTATGTTCACCTGCTGATCCTGCTAGTAAGACTAAGTGCATTGTTTTCAACAAAACAAGCATTTTTGTAGATGTTGCAGTTAGAAGGTTCTGACAAACCATTTACACTGACAGAGGTGCTCACAATGATCAGCTTTTGTATATTTATGTCAGTTTCCATATGCTGCTGCACATTTTTTCTTGCTTGTCTCAGCAATACCACTTCTGATCATTTGCATGTAGTCAGTACAACATGTCACTGTAGACCACTGTAAAAATCATTAAGTAGGCGAACAAAAAATGTGTGTACGAGGCTTCAGGGTGACGTGCAAAACACCTTCAAACCTCCTAGCCTAACTATCATAACTCTTGATTAAATAGACACTTGCATATAGAATTGCCATACGGATCTCTCTTTTAAACATTCCCATATTGTCATTTGACTCCTAGGTACTGATCATTTTGGAAGTGAGGCCCATTTGTCAGCCATGATGAGTCATAGAGAAAATTCTGTGGTAGCTTTAAAAGAAAATCCCTTCTCACGGCGTTCTGATGCTGAGAAAAAGAGGCTAAAGGAGCTTGGACCAGATCGTCCCAACTTGCAAATTAAGCAGCAGGCAAGTGATCGTGGTCGAGTTTACACTCAGAGCTTTTCCACCACTTGCTATGAGAGACGGAATTGGCTAGCTGGATGTGATGTTAGCAATGCCTTCTATTGTTTTCCCTGTTTGCTGTTTCAAGCTCATGGAACTGACACATTGTGGATATCAACAGGGGTTTCTGACCTGAAACATCTGACAGACAAGTGCAAGTGGCATGAAGGTAGCCGAAGTCATCTGACCAACGCTATGAGGCTCCAGCTTTTTGGGAGCCATAGCATTGCTGAACAGCTAGATCAAAGCTACAGGACTGCCATTAGAAAGCACAATGAGGAAGTCACCAAAAATAGACACATCCTGTCTAGAATTATAGACTGCGTGAAATTTTGTGGTGCTTTTGAACTTGCTTTGCGTGGCCATGATGAGAGTGCCACTTCAGATAATCCCGGGATATTCCGTGGCTTGGTCGACTTTGTATCTTCTCTGGATGGAGTTTTGAAAGAGCACCTTAAGAACGCCACTGTGTTTAAGGGAACTTCAAAAACTGTGCAGAACGAGCTCTTGGACTGTATGTTGTCAGTTATTAAAGACCAAATTATCCAAGAAGCACAAAACAGTGATTTTCTTTCCATCCAGGCCGACGAGACCACTGATATTGCCACACAGTGCCAACTTGTGCTTGTGCTGCGCTACATTGATGGCAACAACCGCATCCAAGAGAGGTTTTTTGAGTTTATTCCTCTGCATACAACGACAGCTGATTCCATCGCTACAGCACTACAAGAGCGTCTTGCTGTCATCCTTCCAGAGGATCAGAAGAGTAAACTCATCTGCCAAGCCTATGATGGAGCTAGTGTGATGAGGGGTGCCACTGGAGGTGTGCAAAGGAAGATCCAGGATGTTTACCCAAATGCCCATTACATCCACTGCTATGCACATCAGCTGAATCTGATAATGCAGCAGGCCACTTCTCGCATATCCAAAGTGAGAATTTTTTTTTCTAACCTTGGAGGGTTTGCCAGCTTTTTCTCCAGATCACCAAAGCGCACGGATGTTCTGGATAAAGTAGTTGCCCATCGACTACCAACAGCAAGCAGTGTCAGATGGAACTTCCACAGCCGTGCTGTCAATACAGTCTTTGAGCACAGAGAGGACCTCATTCGCTGTTTTGAACAAATCCAGGATTCTGGTGACTTTGACCTTACTACCACCAGAGAGGCAGGAGCCTTTGCCATGATGCTGGAGAATCAGGAGTTTATTTTTTTTTCTGAACCTTTTCCACAAAATCATGCCACACGTGGACCTCCTTTATGCCAAACTCCAGCGGAAGGACATAGATTCAGTCCACATTAAGGGGAGCATCCAGCAGTTCCAGCAGGCCATACAGAAGATCAGGTAGCAGCTGTATTCATCCCTTTCCATGTTGTTTTTTTTTTTTTTTTGTTGTTGTTGTTTTAATTATTCTTACTACTTCTACATTTTTCAGAGATTCTCTGCATTCCCTGGTTGGTGAACTAAGTGAAGGTGGTTCTCAACCGAAGAGGCGGTGCCCGTTTGATACAGCAACCCATAAAGTTATTGCAACAGAGGTTAGTTTTTATTTCTAGAAAATAATGTTTTTTTTTTCCCTCTAGTGGACAAAATTGGTATTACAGCATTCATAGCTCCCAGACCATCAGAAATGCATACAACTTAGAAACATTTACTTAGAATGTCCTGTGTTGATGTGTATGGAGTTCTGAGAAATTCTAGATTCAAAAACACTGAATATGATCTTCCTTTATAATAACTTAAACCTGAACATTTTAACAAGTGCTTTTTGAAATCATAATTTCTCTGCATCCCATACAAATGCCCAAGATATTCTGAGTACATATTTTAAGTTTCATGCATTTCTGATGCTCAGGGAGCTAACACATGACATTGACATTTTGTCACCAGTACCTAATTTTGTTTTTTTCTTGATAGGTCTGTGATACCATCCTCCTACATACCATGGAGCGCTTCTCGTTCACAGACCATCTGGTTAGTGCCACCCTGCTTCAAGCGGACAAGTTTGAGCAGTATGCGAGGGAATTCCCAAAGGATGCACTTAGCACTACTGTGAAGACCTATCCTGTACTTGATGGGAGTAGGTTAAAAACGGAGCTTAGTCTCCTCTACTCCGAGGAGCAATTCCGAACATGTCAGGGAGCTGTGGACTTATTCCAGTTTTTTGTGGCGAACAATCTTACAGATGTCTTTGCAGAGACTTTCACTCTCCTCAAGATCCTCATCACCACACCCATGACCACAGCAGAGGCTGAGAGGTGCTTCTCAACCCTAAAAAGGATCAAGACTTTTCTGAGGAACACCATGACCCAGGAGAGGTTGAATGCATTGGCCATGCTGTCTATGGAAAAGAGACTGGTGACAGAGATGACCGATTTCAACCAGAAGGTCATCGAGAAATTTGCATCCCTTAAGGAAAGAAGAGCAAAATTTATTTTCAGATAAGGACACTGGCTTTTTGCGGTTTGGTTTTAGTTTTCTTCTTTCATGTTTGAATTTTGTTAATAAAATGTTCAAAGCAATACATTTGTCATTTTTCTTCCATTTTCCTTCCAGTTCACAATTTTGTGCCGGTCTATCACATGAAATACATGTACGTTTTTTGGTGGTAAATAACATGACAACATAACATGTTTCTTATAAGGTGTGGATTTTCAGCTGCAGAAGTAGTTCCACGTCAGTAGTCATGTAGGAGATATGCTGAGATACCAATCCCAACCTCAATGACTCATCATGTATGGAAGGTCTTATTTCAGTAAGTAAATACACACAGTAATTAAGCTGGTTCCTAGTGTGACTTTCTATACATGTGGTAAGACAATGATAAAGGTCTTAGGGATAGGTTTGAGTGGAAGTGGTAGGTGACAGACACTTGAGGTGAGACAGTGCAGATGGATGCAGGAAGGGTTAGCGATCATGTATGATAACAGATGACAGAGTAGCAGGTGCATACAGGAGAGATCAACCCAGTGCAGGAAATAGTAGCAGTAGCCTCAAGAGCTAGCAATCTAGTTATGCAGATGTAAAAGACAGTCCTTGCTATGCAGAGCTAAATAGTGTAAGCCTAGTACAAGTCTATAGAGATTTCCCCTGTGGGGTACTTAGCACTAATAGCGATAGCCGAAGGATCGCTCAGGAGATGCGGATGATCCAGTAGCAGGATGCAGGGATCAGCGCAGCGAGGTTCGTCAGCGAGGAGAGCTTGCAAGCATGGAAGCTTCAAGCAAGATTAGTATCCAGGTACTGGTGTTTGAACGAACACATGTGAGTGAGAACCGACGCCCTAAATAGCCATCTAGTCCGGCGCTGGGTGATGACAGCTTCAGCCTTAAAGGGAAACACACCTATATGTGTTTCTTCTGTCTAGGTAGATGGAAATCACCCGGAATAAATGTGATAGGAGGCACTGAGAGTGCCAGAACCTTACATACCCTAACTACACTAGATATCCCTTTCCTCACACTAATAATTGCTAAATTACACTTTTGCAGCAGGAGTAACAGAACTGTTTCCACTCTCTTCCACAGCCCCTGTATTACAGTGCTAGAGATTTGGCGGGGCTATGTTATATACTGGGGGGCGCATTCACTAGTGATTGGCCTCTGGACCCCCTAGTCACTCCAATCACATTCCTAGCATCCTCCTGCCCCCTCAATTGGCTTTTACTGATGTTTCTGGTCCAATCAAGGGCTTTTAAAGCCCAGTTCCTGTCCCATTGCATTTTGGGCGGTTCTGGTTGCCGAATTCCGAACTTTTTCCTGCAAAAAGTTCGAAATTCGGCCGAATTTCGAACAGTCAATGTTCGGGTCGAACCGATGGTCGACCCGAACCGTTCGATCATCCCTAACCACCAGGTGCTCCAGGCTCTCCCTACAAAGAATATATTGATTTAGCCAACATGACCCCCTTTAGAGCAGGCCAGGATTCCCATATATCCCCCTTTAGAGCAGGCCAGACCAGGGTCCCCCATAGATCCCTCTTTAGAGTAGGGTACCCATAGATTCCCCTTTAGAGCAGTCCAGGCCAGGATCCCCCATAGATCCCCCTTTAGAGCAGGCCAGGGTCCCCATAGATCCCCCTTTAGTCTTACGTTTTTCACTTATATTCCCTGTGCTACCAGGTTTTTCTGCACCACCAGGTACTCCAGGCTCTCCCTGAAAATAATTTATATATTTAGCCAACATAACCACATTTAAAGCAGGCCAGGGTCCCCATAGATCCCCCTTTAGAGCAGGCTAGACCAGGGTCCCCATATAGATCCCTCTTTAGAGCAGGCCAGGCTGGTCCCCTTTTGAATAGATCCCCCTTTACTTATTCTTCTTACTCTTACCTTTTTTTCACCTGTATATAGAATAGAATTTTCAGGTTTTCCTGCAGCACCACACTCCAGGCTCTCTGGCCTCTCCCCCTGCAAAGAATACATTATTTATATATATATATCCATATATATATATATATATATATATATAGATATATATATATTTTCCACTCCACAAGTTCTCCTTGCTTTCTCCTCCTTCCCGGCTCAGGCTGCCTGCCTGTTCTCCGGGTTCTCTCTCCCACTGCACAGTCCCTCCTCCAGACAGTCCCACAGATCACTTTGCATGCAGACAGGACTCCACCACCACTGCACATGAGTGGGTGGTGCTGACTGGATCTACATATCTCTCTACACAGTACACAGGAAGGCCTGGAGCCGAGGCCCGAGCCATCACACGGGGGATGAAGGAAGGACGTTCTCAGGGAGTCAGAGAGCAGCAGACTAAGAAAAAAGTCTACAGTGGCCGTGGCGGACCCTGCATGGACCGCTCATGGACACCAGCGTCCTTGTGCACACCCCTTTGCCAGTCCCTTGCCCTGCCTTGCGGACACCCATGTGGATACGTGAGGATTCTTTGAACACAAGGCACAAGATGTAGCATAGAACTCCAATGTGGTTGAGGAAGTGTGGTTCTTTTAAAAGTGTCTATAATATTTGTGGCCATTATGAGGTTCATTTGAAGATGCAGGAGGTCAAATCAATGATATTAAATACGATTATTTCCTGTTAAACAGTATATGAATTTCAACACAAACAATTTATACGATAAGTTGCTAAATGTGAAATATAGTATGTATGCCGTACTATTAAACCTTTTTTGAAAAGTAATTCTTATTAGGTTTTCGAAAACATTACAGAACAATGCTGAAGTGCACTAGTAATAGGAATAGTAAACCAACAGAATACATTAATGTACGAATTAGTACACAAGGTATAAAAAAATGTAAGTACTGGGCACAGATACTAATGTGGATCATTAATGTACAATACAATACAATACATTGCCACCTAACAACAAAGAAATAATTGGCAGGGGAAGAGCATGAAGGAACGGAGGGTGCCCCAAATTTCCCAGGATGAGTATTGCGAACCACCGAGTACCCACTGGGGTCCCCTCCAGAGGGTAGTTTAGGAACCAGACACCCCCATTGGGAACAACCTGTGTCTTGGACCCAACTCCCTCCCATTGTACTCGAGGCACCCCCGCCTCCCCCAGCCCCTCCGTTATAGTTATTGATTCAAGATCAATGGTAAAAACCTACGAAACCATGAGGTCTGTTATGTATTTAGCTGTCTTTTCTAGGAGGACCATCATTTTACACACGTCATGTTTGATATCGCTATCACGTGTTCAAAGATGCAGTTTTGATTGACCAAAGTTGCAACATCTGATAAGTTGGGAGTTACGGAGGATTTCCAGTTTCTCACCGTACTATTAAACCTTTGAGGACTACAACACACTATTGTGGAGCTCAGGACCCTCTGTCGTATTCAAATGTGTCCAGGCATTTTTATAATATACATGCAGGAAATGTGTCTGGCTTTTATTTTTATGGCTTTGAAAATGTGTTTTTGCCACAAAGGGGAAAAGATCAAAGATGCTCAATTAAAAAAAAAAGATTTTGGGGTTTTTAATAATAGATGTAATTTGGTTTTACATGTAGGTACGTAACATATTCTGCTTTATTTATTATATTGTAACAGCTGCTATGTAGTATGTTGTTGGTTAGAGACAGGCTGTTGCATTGTCACATTTTTGCAACATTTTATTCCTGTATATGTTTGTTTGAGTTCCTATTCCAGTAAATATTCACTCCAGGATTTACATTTGTCATTGTCTGCACATGCGATGGGTATTTAAGATGGATCCATTTTTTTATGGTTATGACTAAAGCTGGCCATACATGGCTCGAAACTCGGCCTGTTTAGCAGGGACTGGACAAATTTTGATCCATGCATGGGCACCTTAGTTGTACACAAGTTGATCTATCAGCTGAAACACATTTAGACATGTTTGCAAGAAAAGAATAGGTTTGAATGAGGTACATACAAATGATATGCCTCCATCCTTATTGTATAATAAGGAAAAGGTTTTACAAATTTAAATGAGGTGTGTAGCCAACAGTTGGTATATTGCATGTAGACATGGTATATATTTGAGTACACAGGATAATATTGTTAAGAACAATTATTTTATTGGGTAGTCTCATCAGCAAATTATAAAAATATACTTTATTTTCATACATGATGGGACACAGAGCCATAATCATAGCATGTGTTATATAGCCACCTATAGGTGAAGGACACTGGCAACCAATCAGAATTAATGACTCCCTATACAACCACTTCCATACAGGAAGTACCTCAGTTTTTTTGCCAGTGTCTAAAAGGTGAAGGTCGCTGTGGAGAGGTGCTCCACATGTTGTTATGTTTCAAAGAAGAAGAAAGAAGATTATGCTATCATACCCCAATCATAGATCACTGAATCTAAGGGATTAGCTATCAGATCCATCTAAAACAGTCAATGAACTAAAAAGATACCCGAGCCTGGGGAAGCAGATACAAGGTTTTGCCTGTAACGCTCTCCTTTTTAGGCGCTGGACCCTGGGACCAGGACCCTTGGAATACCAAACCCCAAAAGGTGCTCCATGCAGGCTGCTCTACAGGTCCAAGGCCGTGGCCCCTCTTTATAGGGGACCCAGTCCTTGAAGGTCTTTAAGACCATCTTCACCGTGAAGAGTGAAGATTGAAATCTTGCTTATAGCAGTTTCCTGCGGCAGGACTGGGGAGTCCATTTTAAATATTTACACAGCAAACAAGAACCTTAAAAGGTTAAAAATTGCAAAATTGTAAATATTTTATGCACTGTTCCCTTTAATAAGATTACAGAGACTTGTGCCAAGTGTATTTCTGTTTGTATTTACATTGTAGCAGGTTTATGCAAATTATGTTTAAAGCATATTGTTACACTGTTTACTTACCCTGTGCTTGAAAGTTTTAGCTGTGACAAACAGGATTCAGCCTAAACTGCTCTCTCCCCATTTGTTTGTTGGCACATAAGCGTTCGCATGGTCGCCTCTGCTGGATCATGTCTATGGCATTCGCGCGTGCGGGAAACTCCACATTTAAATATAGGCGTTCGTCGCTTGGTGGGCGTGTTCTAACGCGATTTGGCGTGCACATGGATGCCACACACCACGCCGCACATGCATAAAAGGGCACCATCTGCAAGGAACTGTTTCCAACACACTAGCCTTTGTCAGGCTGAAAGGGGAAACAGAACAGCAGCAGCTGGGTTGCGTAAGTCACTGTGGGTGTATGTTACTGGCAATAATAGGTCCTGTATCTTTGGTAATCAGTGTTGTGGGCATTAGGCTGTATAAGCTTGGCACAGACCTTGAGTACACTTTAAAAGTTGTACCTCAAGTTTGTCTTGCTATAAAGCAATGTCTGCTTAAATAGGGCTGGAGGGAGCACAATTGGAAAGGGCACTGTGATGAGACCATCACTGTATCTACTCCTCCTGATAAGCCAGAGGCGAATAGCCAATCTAAGCGATTACGGCTGTCAGTCGGGCTCTGAAATTCTGGATGCCCAGACTTTGGGGTCACCCTGTCAGGGTGCAATCCAACAATGTCACAGTCGTGGCTTATGCCACAGAAAGAGGTGGATATTATCCTGTCCTGGGCAGAGAAGTTTGTGCCATGCCTGACAGCAGTGTTCATTCCAGGAATAGAGAACTGGTAGGCAGATTACTTGAGCCATCAACAGATGTTTCAAGGGGGAATGGTCCTTACATCCCGAGATTTTTCAATTGATCTGCCTACGTTGGGGGGTCCCAGACATAGACCTGTTGGCATCCAGGTTCAACAACAAATTGAAGAAATTTGTTTCCAGGACCAGGGATCCACTCACAGTCCGAGTGGATGCTTTGGTGACTCCTTGGGAGGGGTATTCCCTGATCTATGCCTTTCCTCTGATACAGCTGATATCGCGTTTGTTGCGCAGGATCCAGCTGGAGGGAAAACCAGTAATTCTGGTAGCTCTGGCTTGGCCGAGGAGGATTTGGTT
Source organism: Pelophylax lessonae (assembly GCF_965119305.1). NCBI lineage: Eukaryota > Metazoa > Chordata > Amphibia > Anura > Ranidae > Pelophylax > Pelophylax lessonae. The sequence continues at coordinate 135,090,337 of NC_138773.1, forward strand.
TGCACAAATCGAGAGGTTGGCAGTGACGAGGCCCTGGGTCCTTCCACTGCATCTGGACTTGCTCTCTCAAGGTCCAATATTCCACCCTGCTATACAGTCTCTAAATTTGACGGCTTGGCTATTGAAGCCTGTCTGGCCCAGCACTTCATACACTTATAAACGCCAGGAAGACAGTCTCTATAAATATTTATTACAGGGTCTGGAAATCCTACATTGCCTGGTGTGAAGCCAGGAAATGGCATCCCCACACATATATTATCGGGAGAATTCTATCCTTCCTGCAAGCAGGGGTAGATATGAAATTAGCCCTGAGCACAAATTAAGGGCAAATTTCAGCCTTATCGTTTTTTTCCAGGAACCAATACCGGGGAATATTGCATTTGCTTCCACCAGTGAAGCCACCGTTGTGTCCTTGGGACTTAAATTTGGTGTTGGCAGTTTTGCAAAAACAGCCTTTTGAACCTCTGGGGCAGGTTCCCCTGGTTTTTTTTTTTGACCAAGAAACTGGTCTTTTTGATTGCGATAACTTCGGCTAGAAGAGTATAGGAACTAGCAGCTCTGTCTTGTAAAGAGTCATTCTTGATATTTTATCAAGATAGGGTGATTTTAGGTCCTCACCCAGATTTTTTGCCCAAGGTAGTGTCCACCTTTCATTTGAATCAGGACATTATACTACCTTCTTTTTTTTCCAGATCCTCACTCAGAGGAGGGAAAGTTATTGCATTCCCTTGATGAAATGCGTGCACTTAAATTTTATTTACAGGAAAGAGCTCAGATTCGTAAGACCGAGAGCTTATTTGAGCTGCCGGAAGGCCCCAGGAAGGGGTTGGCAGCATCTAAATCTATGATTTCCTGTTGGATTCGCCAGGTTTTTACCCGGGCATATAGTTTAGTAGGAAAGGTTCCACCTTTTCCTGTAAAGGCACATTCTACCAGAGGAGTAGGTGCCTCTTGGTCACATCGCCATCAAGCCTCTATGGCTCAGATTTTCAAGGCTGCCACCTGGTCATCGGTACATACGTTCACTCGTTTCTATTGAGTGGATGTTGGGACCCAGGAGGAGTCTGCTTTTGGCCCCAGTGTACTGCAGGCGGCGGTGTAATGCTTCTTTTAAGGGTCAGATGGCGGTATTTTTTGGTGTCCCCCTCCCCTCAGATGCATTGCTTTGGGACGTCCCATATGTTATGATTATGGCTCTGTGTCCCATGATGTATGAAAAGAAAAATGGATTTTTAATTCATACTTACCTGTAAAATGCATTTCTTGAAGTATATCACTGGACACAGAGGTCCTTCCCCACTTCTATGGGGTCTTTTATGGCTTGCTACAAAATTGAGGTACTTCCTGTATGGGAGGGGTTATATAGGGGGTCATCAATTCTGATTGGTTGCCAGTGTCCTTCACCTATAGGTGGCTATATAACCCATATGTTATGATTATGGCTCTGTGTCCCCTGATGTACTTCAAGAAATGGATTTTACAGGTAAGTATGAATTAAAAATCCATTTATCACAATTGCTACACTTCATATAATGAAAATGGGTATAAAGACAAACATATAAATACATGATTAAAACAGAAAGATTGCACCCTGTATTGCTCTAGGCATTAAGGGCAATTTACTCCACTTCCTCAGGAGAAGGTGCAATCCATGTGTCTACAAAAAATGTATATGTATTAACAACAATGTATTTGAATGATTTGCAAACAATATATTAAAGATTCCAAATTAGAGTGATGCTCTTCACAAGTGATTACTTACAAATCAGCTCAAACTGTTGACATATGGTTTATAGGACCTAGGGCCATCTAGGGGGGTCTGTACCAGGAACTGTGGGAGTGATATCCAGGCACGTCAGATAGAGATGCAAGGACTGCGGGGAGAGTGCAAATCTCCATGGGGGGATCACTGGTGACTTTGCAAGCCGTCCACATAGGGTACAATGAAAAATGTATATGATGTATATAATTGTAATGCAAATATGTTAATTATTTGGGTGATCTATATAGTTTGGCTGATAGTTGGATCCCTAATCCAGGGGAGGAAAGAACCAATGGAGTGAGTGTGGTCGTGTGCCAAAATATTAAGTGAATGTGTGATAGGATAGAGGATCCACCATAGCATATACAGTGAACACTAGTTAACTTGCAGACTGCCGCACAGTCAGCCCCCTGCAGGCAAAGCGATGTACCGCTACATCACTCGTTCCCGCCGGCACCGCTGATGATCTGATTGGGTTCAGAACCGATCAGTCATCAGGTCCAGGCCAATGATTTTTGGCCTGGACCTGTTGATCGGTCCGGCCCATTCAGATACTGTTCTATGCCTGTGTAATGTAAACACAGGCACAGAAAAGACCCGCTCTCCCCTCCCATGATCCTTTTTGGATTCATTGAGAGGAGAGCACAGATCTAAAACTGTGAGTACTGCACCAGCACACCCACACACACTTAGATAGGCACATTTCACCCCCGATCGCCCCCCCAGTTAATCCCTACACCCCCTGTCACAACACACACTGTATACTGTATATAGCATTTTCCTATATAGTTACATAGTTAGTGAGGTTGAAAAAAGACATCAGTCCATCCAGTTCAACCTATGATGTGTGTGTGTGTGTGTTTGCTGTTAACCTGTATATACCTGTATAAGTGTCACTTGTGTGCAGGTTTAGTGCTTGCGGCCCTTCCTTTTACACTTAGGATACCCGTCACCCCCCCAATAAAGATTTAACCCCCTGATCCCCCCTGATCACCCCCAGTTAAGCCCTTCCCCCTGTCACATTGCACACTATACACAGGTAATATAGTGTTTTACTGTATTTTGTATTAGTGTGATTGTGACTTGAGTTAGCGCTAGCGAGTTAGTTTCTGTCCCAAGAAGGTTTAGGGTCCCCGTCACCCCCCCAATAAAGATTTAACCCCCTGATCCCCCCAGTTAACCCCTACACCCCCTGTCACAACACACACTGCATACAGTATATAGCAGTTTCCTATGTACCTGTATCAGTGTGACTTGTGACCAGGTTTAGCGCTTGCGGCCATTCCTTTTAGGGTTAGGATACCCGCCACCCCCCAATAAAGATTTAACCCCCTGACCCCCCCCCCTGATCACTCCCAGTTAACCCCTTCCCCCTGTCACATTGCACACTATACACAGGTAAGTTAGTGGTTTACTGTATTTTTGTATTAGTGTGATTGTGACTTGAGTTACCGCTAACAAATTATTTTCTGTCCCAAGTAGGTTTAGCGCAGATCCCCGGCGCATAGTTAGAAATAACCCCTTGATTAACACATACACACATACACACACACACATACACTTCCATGACTAGTATAGTGTTTGAACTGATCAATATCTGATCTGATCAGAACTATACTAGCGTCCCCATAGTTTAGGGTTCCCAAAACGTGGTGTTTGCACGATTCCTGCCCAGCCAAGTGCAGTAATCAATAGATTACTGTCACTTACAAAAAAACACAACACACAAAACCGCTGTGTTAGCAGAGTCAGGCCTGATCACTGCTAGCATTAGCAGTTTTTTTTGGTAGCGGTTGAAATAGTCCTTGACAACCAGGTGCTTTTTTTACCTGTAAGTCACACTACTGTACCGGTAAATTTAGTTGCTAAAATGACCAAATGGTGGTACAGTAGTGCAGAGGCTTACAGTATACTGACCATGTCAGATGAGAGTGAAGGGGAAGCCTCACTGGCAAAATCTGGGTCAGTATATGAACCTGAATTGAGCAACGGCTCCCTGACAGATAGCTCAGACAATGGATGGGTCCCTTTTAGAATCAGGCGTACCCGACCCCATTCTGGAGTTGCTGAGTTGCAGAAATCGCAGGGTGCTCGTATGGAGCAGAGTGTCAGTACTAGTGCCGCTCATCCTTCTGGTGGCCTGGCAAGCACCAGCGGCCTAGTACACCCTGGACCTAGAACAACCAGCACTGCAGTATCACTTGGTGACGTGGCGAGTCCCATAAGTGCAGTTGAAGCTGGTGCGGTGGCTAGTACGAGTAGTGGCCCGCAGCCACCGCGTATTAAAAGACAGGCCCGTAGAGCCCATAGTGCCCTCCCTGATGCGCTGGCATATCCCAATTGGCAACCCACTGATACTACAGCGCCAGTACTTCCCCCATTCACTGCCCAACCTGGAATCCACGTGGAAACAGCCAATTTTACGCCCCTGAATTTTTATGAACTGTTCTTCACGGAAGATCTTTTCAGATCTATTGTGGATCAATCAAATTTATATGCACAACAATTCATCGCCGCCAACCCAAATTCGTCCCTTGCCAGACCATTTGGCTGGAAACCTATTACGGTTACCGATTTTAAAATCTTTCTCGGCCTTTCCCTCAACATGGGCATAACCAAAAAGAGTGAATTGCGGATGATCCTGCTTTCTCCATCTGGCATATTTTGCTCTATGGTGACTTCAGGTAATATGAACATTTCTCCCCATATATATGACTAAATGTCTTTGATAATGTACTATGTAAACTTTCTTCTCTAGTTCACTCAATAATTGTTGCTTTACTTCATAGAATCGTTTTTCTAAAAAATTGTTGTTTCTCCTGAAGAAGCGGCTCAGCCCGCGAAACATGTAGAGAACAAATGGCAACAAATTGTGGAGATATTCTGACTACTCTCCACAGCCTTTGTTAATCCCTAAAACTACCATTAGTCATTTTGACTGTCTGTAACTGTTGGCAATTTTTGTCATTATGTATATTTGTTGGCTCTGTTTTTATATTCAATAAAGATATGTCTTTTTAAACAATGATATCTTAATTTCATAACCAATAGTTACTGGTACCCCAAAATCCAGAATATCCCCTTTTCCCTCCATCCCCTTTTCCTATTGAGTACCTCCTTAACTGGGGAGTTTGAGGTCTCTCTTATCCAATTACCCAATTTTTTGATATTACATAGTTAGTGAGGTTGAAAAAAGACATCGGTCCATCCAGTTCAACCTATGATGTGTGTGTGTGTTTGCTGTTAACCGTACATTGTATACCCCTCTATGTTGTGGTCTTTAAGGTGCCCATCTAATAGTTTTTTGAAACTATCGATGCTCCCTGCTGATACCACTGCTTGTGAAAGAGAATTCCACATCCTTACTGCTCTTACAGTGAAGAACCCCCTATGTATTTTAAGGTTAAACCGCCTTTCCTCTAGTTTTAGTGAGTGGCCACGTGTCTTATTGTATTCCCTTTTTTCTGAAAAGTTTGTTCCTTATGCTAGGGTCACCACTACAGTATCTGTGCATTGATATCATATGCCCCCTCAATCGTCTCTTCTCAAGAGAGAATAAGTCCAGTGTTTGTAGTCTTTCCTCATAGCTGATGCCCTTCTCTGGACTCTCTCCAGTTCCAGCACATCCTTCCTGAGGACCGGTGCCCAGAACTGGACAGCATACTCCAGATGCTTGCAGTGCTTGCTTGCAGTGAAGTGGAGGGATACACTGGATGTTTTCGTTCTGTCCTCCCTTCACGCAGACACGACGATCCAAATTCCTACGGCAACTGACGATATGGAGAAACCCCTCTGTGTCCACGACTACAACCTTAATATGGGAGGGGTGGACCTTAACGACCAGCTTTTGGCGCGTATTTAGTTGCCCGTAAAGCCAGACGCTGGTACAAAAAAGTGTCTGTTTATTTATTCCAATTGGCTATGCTGAAAGCCTTTGTCCTATACAGGGCGTCAGGATGAAGCAGATCCTTCCTAGAATTCCAGGAAGCAATCATCAATGCCTACCTGTACCCAGGAGGTGTTCCTGCCCCACTTCCCCTTACAGATGCAGTGAGCCGGCTGCATGAGAGACATTTTTCACATGTCCTCCCAAGCAAAGTCGCACGCAAGCGTTGGTCTAGTGTCATATGTAAACCACAATTTCAGCATGCATGTGAGGTATCGCAGCGAACGCCACGTTGAGGGCAGTAATTCTTGCAGTAGACCTCCTCTCTAAAGTGGTAACTTGTAAAGACTTTTAAAGGCTTTTAAAAATGTACGTAGTTTGTTGCCGCTGCCCAGGCGTGCACAATTTAAAGCATGTCATGTTTGGTATCTATGTACTCGGCATAAGATCATCTTTTACCAAACAATTTGGAATTACATAGTGGATTTGTGCATTCAATTTAAAAAAATTTTATTTTTTTCGCAGAAATTGCGTTTGGAAAATCTGTGGGCAAATACCGTGTGACAAAAAAAATTTGCAACATCCACCATTTTGTTCTGTAGGGCCTCTGCTTTAAAGAAATATATAATGTTTGGGGGTTCAAAGTAATTTTATAGTTAAATTTTTTTTTTTTTCATGTAAACAGAAAGTCACAGAAAAGGCTTGGTTTTCAAGTGGTTAGAAGAGTGGGTGATGTGTGGCTAAGATTGAGCATAAAATGCCGGGACAGTTCAAACACTCCCCAAATTACCTCTTTTTGAAAAGTAGACACCCAAAGCTATTTGCTGAGAGTCCATGGAGTATTTTATATTTTGCCCTAAGTTTCGGGAAGGTGACAATTTGTTTTTTACACAAAGTTGTCACTAAATAATATATTGCTCACACATGCCTTGGGTATATGTGAAATGACACCCAAAAATACATTCTCAGCAAATAGCTTGGAGTGTCTACTTTGCAAAATGGGGTCATTTAGGGGAGTTGTGCTATCTTGAAATTTTAGGGCCCCCAAAACTGTGACAGGTAGTGAGGAGTAAAATCAAAAATTTGTGGCAAAATATAAAATATTCCATGGATTCACCATGCCTCTCAGCAAACAGCTCGGGGTTCTACTTTCCAAAATGGGGTCATTTGGGGGGGTTTTGTGGTATCTTGACATTTCAGGGCCTCCTAAACCGTGATAGGTAGTTAGAAAATGGTCACCTGATTGGCTGTTGCCAAACAAGTTTTTGGTGCCAAAGAAAAGCTCCCTCATGCAATGAACGCTGATGGATGACCACGTGTCGTCACTGTAGGGATGTCACATGTCTGACGGGGGAGACGTGGCGCTGATGCGCTGCGGCACATCTGCTCCAACCACTACATCAAGAAGAGATAAGGGGGAGGGTGGCCGGAGCACATCACAGTTCCCGGAACTAAAAAAAAACAGAACCCTATCTGTTCACAACAACCAGGAAGAAACAAGCTCAATACTGTAGGGCTAACTCAAAAACATTTTTGACATGTTTAGTTGCATTTACATGCATCTGCATGCATTTAGCTGTATTTAGAGTGTCTCATCAGATTATGGATGCACAAAGACTGACTCCACCAACTCTAAATGTAGGTAAACGCTCAGTGTGAGTGGAACCATTGAAAAATCATTACAATCACTTTTACACATTTAGATATTTCCTCTGAATGCCTATTAATGTAGGTTTTGATACTGCCAGAAAGAGGTCTTCGATTCCATGCACACAGGGCATTTCTCATTTATCTGTAGGTGTCCCATCCAGCCCCACTTACACTAGTGTGTCAAGCTCTATAAGAGGCTGACAGCTATTGCAGCTGGATAGGGCTGGATGAGGCACCTAGTGGTATGAGCATTTAGGGTAGTATAAATAAAAAAGCTGCACTGTGCGTGAACCTGTAGGTATTGTGCAAAAACCTAATTAAGAATAAATGAATAACAACACTAGTGCCTATATTAACCACTTAAGCCCCGGAAGATTTTACCCCCTTCCTGACCAGGGGATATTTTGCGATTCGGCACTGCGTGAAAACAGACAATTGCGCGGTCATGCAACGCCGTACCTAAACGAATTTGATGTCCTTTTTTTCCCCTCAAACAGAGCTGTCTTTTGTTGGTATTTGATCACCTGTGCGATTTTTTGATCATGCGCTATAAACAAAAAAAGAGCATCAATTTTGCAAAAATAACAATATTTTTCACATTTTTTTATATGAAATTCCCCCCAAAAAAATGTAAAAATCCAAATTTTTTAACATTTTTTGCCAATTTGTTTTATGCTTCATATGTTTGTTTAAAAAAATTGCAAAAAGCGTATTTTGATTGGTTTGCGCAAAAGTTATCGCGTTTACTAACAAAGGGAAACATTTTTGTCATTTTTGTTGTTTTTTTTTTTAACGCGTAATGGCGGCGATCTGTGATTTTTTTGCGGTACTGCGACATTGGGGCGGACAGATCGGACCCTTGACTGACATTTTTGACACTTTTGGAGTTACCAGTGACATTACTGCAGTAATCAGTGCTATACATATACACTGTTACTGTAAAAATACACTGGTAGTGAAGGGGTTAACTTTATTTGAGAGGGAGGGGCTGTGTGTGTCCCTAGGTGCGTGATTCTAACTGTGATTGGCTGTGGCTTGAGTTGTAGGAACAATGATCAATGGTCCTACATAAATAAAAACAATAGTAGCGCAAAAAGTCACTGGATGTGACTTTAGAAATGTAAAACAATAAAATCATACATAAAAAGGGTGTTACTTAAAACACTCTCATAAGGGTATAAAAGTCCTTTAAAAGTCCATAGACCGTCCAGGAATGAGTGATGTTACTACTAGATCACCTTTTTTGACCACCACCAAGTGTCACACCAAGGGGTCAGCAGAAATGGCAACTCACCAGATAAAGTGGCTCAGGTGTTCTCACACAAGAGCAAAATGAGCAGATATCCAAGATACAGATGATGGGTGTAGACAAACGACCTGGATATGTCACCGCTGCACACACTTAATCAGACCTCCTTTCCACAAATTCCACTCAGCATAGTGATCACATGCAAGGCAAAATAACCCCAATAGTGAAGTATTGTAAAACTCAGCTTTATTGAAAGATAGATTGCACTTACATTTGTAGGAAAAAATCAGGCTTCTATGTAGTAACAAAGCGGCCAGGAAAGGATCCACACTCGTGTAATCGCCCGGGTTGACTCCACGCCAGCCCCGATACTTCCGGGTGGGTCCTCTTCCGTGCCACGTGATGTCGGATGCGTCGTCTGGTCACGCCCCGATGCGTTTCGTCATTTCCGACTTCAACTGGGGGTGTGACCAGACGTCGCCATCCACCATCTAAATACCTCCACTGGAACGAAACGCGACCAATCGGCACAGCGGTGGGACGGCCGGAAGATAACCATCAACAAACACATCCCACTTCAACCAATCAAGAATGCTCCCAGACCTCTAAGGCCTTCAGTGAAACCTGTAAATGTTAATGATGATCCCAAACAATGGAGCTTTCTGTCAGATTTCTCCAATGACTATAAAAAGCTAGAGGAGATCTTTAGACAGCATTGGCCCATCTTACAAATGGATAGAACTTTAGGTCCAGTTCTTCCTGCTAAACCTTCATTTATTTATCGACGATCCCCGAATTTTGGTGATCAGATCGTCAAAAAGGTATTAGACCCCCCGAATGTCTCTTTTTTCCCAGATATGAAGGGTTTCTTCACCTGTGGCAGATGTAGGGCCTGCTCTTTTACACCGACCAACTTCAGGAGAAGAGAATCCTTCACAGTTCCGGCAATTGACAAAACGTTCAAGATAAAAAGTTTGATCACATGTGATACTACACATGTGGTCTATGGATTGATGTGCCCCTGCAAGCTGGTGTACATAGGCCGCACTAAGCGGGCCTTAAAGGTGAGAATAGGTGAGCACATCACCAACATCTTGAAAGGTTTGCGAGAACACAATGTGTCCGCACATTTCCGAAAGTTTCATCAGAGGGACCCAAGGAGTCTTCACTTTTGGGGGATTGAGCGTGTTACCCCGTCGTGGCGGGGTGCGAATTGGGTGAGGGAATTGTCCAAGCGTGAGACTAAATGGATTTTCCTCACCCAGGCCCTCGCCCCGATGGGGTTAAACATAGAATTGGATCTGAATTGCTACATTAGTGATTTGTGAGACTTTTCGCCTAGATCCTTTTCTTTTATTCTTTTTACTATTTTTTGGGCTCACCCTCCATTTGTGTGAGCCCCAGTTTACTATTGGGTTGTGGATTATCATCATTATTACCAATGTTTGGTGTTAGTGATTTTTCATTTAGCTCTACTACAATTTTATATGGGTGTGACTTTGTAGTAATATATTTTTTTATATATATTTTTTATATATGGGTGTTATCTTTGTATATGTGGGGTTTATATGATATGGGTCATTCCATATAAACATATACTGATTCGTTTTTATGCATGTTCTAATGTTATTTGCTATGTGCTCAATTTCTGATATTGTGTTATGTGTGTTATGCGGCTGGCAATGCTCTGCAGACCTAAGATCGGCACAGGGGAGACCCTTAAATTAATGCTTCAATTGTGCTAATTGTCACTATCAAGCTTGATTTATATATGAGCATCTTTGTGTCCTCTGTATATTAGGTTGGACATTTCTGGCGCTGTTTAATTTCTCAGCAGTGTCATGATGATTGTCCCTATGCAGAAGATACACGGAAGTGGGATGTGTTTGTTTACTTCCGCCGTTGGGAGCGCTGGTTATCTTCCGGCCGTCCCACCGCTGTGCCGATTGGTCGCGGTGCGTTCCAGCGGAGGTATTTAGATGGTGGATGGCGACGTCTGGTCACGCCCCCAGTTGAAGTCAGAAATGACGAAACGCGTCGGGGCGTGACCAGACGACGCATCCGACATCACGTGGCACGGAAGAGGACCCACCCGGAAGTATCGGGGCTGGCGTGGAGTCAACCCGGGCGATTACACGAGTGTGGATCCTTTCCTGGCCGCTTTGTTACTACATAGAAGCCTGATTTTTTCCTACAAATGTAAGTGCAATCTATCTTTCAATAAAGCTGAGTTTTACAATACTTCACTATTGGGGTTATTTTGCCTTGCATGTGATCACTATGCTGAGTGGAATTTGTGGAAAGGAGGTCTGATTAAGTGTGTGCAGCGGTGACATATCCAGGTCGTTTGTCTACACCCATCATCTGTATCTTGGATATCTGCTCATTTTGCTCTTGTGTGAGAACACCTGAGCCACTTTATCTGGTGAGTTGCCATTTCTGCTGACCCCTTGGTGTGACACTTGGTGGTGGTCAAAAAAGGTGATCTAGTAGTAACATCACTCATTCCTGGACGGTCTATGGACTTTTAAAGGACTTTTATACCCTTATGAGAGTGTTTTAAGTAACACCCTTTTTATGTATGATTTTATTGTTTTACATTTCTAAAGTCACATCCACTGACTTTTTGCGCTACTATTCTTTTTATTTATGTTTTCCAATATATATCGTTATTTGGTGAAGTAGCAGCAGTTTGTAGTTTAGCAGTTAATGGACTGACTCCTCCAACAAGCGCAGAGATATCCTGCTTGACAAATTTGTGTCCAGATATATACTTTAATGGTCCTACATAGTAGAACCGTATGATCAGTGTTTCTACACAGGGGAGAATGACAGGCGGCTTGTTTACACTAGCCGCCTGACTTTCTCCCTCTCCACCGATGATCGCAGAGTGACCGGCGGACATCGGGTCTGCCGGTCACACGCGCGGGGGGGGGGTCTGTGAACGCGCGGGAGCGCGCCTCCGGCGGCGCGCGCTCGCTCCCCAGAGCCTCACAGGTTAGTGACGTATATATACGTCACTTTCCCTGTGAGGGGCTGACCGCCGCAGTATATGTACTTGCGGCGGTCGGCAAGTGGTTAAATAAATGACGAAAAAATTGCCTGTATGTCAAACACTTAGTGAGGCAACAAATTGTATACATAGAAAAGTGACCACTAGAAATCACAAAGGAATGTAAACAATATTATATATTCCATAAATAATCATGGCATAAAAATGTAAAGTAAAGTCCCAAAGTAGAGTCCACAAGAAGGTGAAGTGATATAGATGTGAGACTGCTCTCCTATCACCCCAGTAGTCTCACATCTATATCACTTCACCTTCTTGTGGACTCTACTTTGGGACTTTACTTTACATTTTTATGCCATGATTATTTATGGAATATATAATATTGTTTACATTCCTTTGTGATTTCTAGTGATCACTTTTCTATGTATACAATTTGTTGCCTCACTAAGTTTTTGACATACAGGCACTTTTTTCGTCATTTATTTAATATAGGCACTATTGTTTTTATTCATTTATTTATAATTTGGTTTTTGCACAATACCTACAGGTTCACACACAGCGCAGCTTTTTTAGTTATATTGTTTCTTTGGTGTAGTCTCACTTATAGCTGCTGCTTTTTCCTTTGACATTTAGCGCGGTTACACTTTTTTATTTTTTATTTGTTATTTAGGGTAGTATGCATCCAGGGACAATGTCCAAAGTGCAGACTTCTTGCGTCCTGAGCATTCATCCTCAGGTGCATACTGCCCTAAACGCTCATACTGCTAGGTGCCCCAGCCAGCCCCATCCAGCTGTGGCACATATCAGCCCCTCATAGAGTTTGACAGGCTGCCAGCAAAGAGGCTAAGTGTCAGAGCACTATGAACTAGACAAGCTCAGTTTGTCTAATCTGCCCCTGGACTCACAAATCTCAGGTTGAATGCTAGTAAATGCACAGTGTGCATTATACCATTTAAAGGAGTTGTAAAGTCAGAAGGTTTTTTTTAATCTTAATGCATTCTATGCATTAGGATAAAAAACCTTCTGCATGCAGCGGCCCCCCCTAGCACCCCCTAATATATACCCCCATCTCAGTCCCTAGGCCATCTGGGATTCTCTCTCCTGATTGGCTGAGACACAGCTGGGGCACCATTGGCTCCCACGGCTGTTAATCAAAATTAGTTAGCCAATCAGAAGAGGGGGTGGGGCCAAACCACAGCTCCGTGTCTGAATGGACACACAGAGCTGCAGCTCTGCTTGGATGCCACCATAGCAAGCTGCTTGCTGTGGGGGCACTCGACAGGAGGAAGGGGCCAGGAGCAGAGAAGAGGGACCCGAGAAGAGGAGGATCCAGGCCACTCTGTGCAAAATCAACTGCACAGAGCAGGCAAGTATAACATGTTTGTTATTTAAAAAAGAAAAACTAGACTTTACAATCACTTTAAAATATTTACATGCATTTAAATTCATCCAGAAATGTCCTTTCAATGCATATAATTGTGTGTCTATGTGAATATATCCTATTTATAGGATGCTGCATCTGTCATTGTACATCAAACACATATGTGATATAATGTAATATTCCTTGCATACTTGCAGTAGAAAAAAAAATTCTGATAACAAAAGCATATTAAAGGGTTATTTCACCTTTCCTGCACATTTACAACTACCCCCAATGCATTCCAACATCCCCAGGTCAATACATACATGCATGCTTAGCTTTTTAAAAAAGTGCTTCTATTCCACTATATTTCCATAGGCTCGGCTTGACTTCTATGCAAAAAGATGTACTCCCGTGTTCATAGTTCATACTCCTTGTGTCCTGCCTAAACAGATGGGCCATAGATTAGAAGAGCATCCCCAGTGGGTGCTTTGTCTGATTCAGAAACAGGTATCATAGTACACTGAGCTTAGCTGCTGCTGCTAGAGGAAGATAGAGAGTGCACACTGCTCTTGCATACAGTTTGAATGTGCCAGAATGTCTGCTGGGGGCACATTTCTAGCCTCAGGCCCTTCCTGCCTTGTCGACAGGGATCAGCTACCTGACAGTTTTTATGGGCAGGCAACGCATGGCCTAAAGAAATGGAGTGGAAAAGGAGCACCTTTTTAAAATGCTGAGCTGTGTAACAAGCGGGGAATGCAAGCATGCAATGCATAGCCTAAAGAAATGGAGTGCAAAGGAGCATATTTTTAAAATGCTAAGCAGTGTAACAATCTGGGGATGCTGAAATGCATTGGGAGTTTTGTTTGAAATGTACAGGAAAGGGAAACTAACCCTTTAATTGTGTTAATTTTAAAAAGAACATTGTTATATCAAAATAAAGTTCTTACTCATTCTGTGTTATATTGTAAATCGCAGGGTGAATCTACTTTTTACTGTTGTACACCTTTCTGCATGTGTTACAAGTGGGTGACTATGGCAGCAGCAGTCTCTCTTGGCACATAATCACTACTAATGTTTCAAGACTAGTTTACCTTAAAATATGAGTCTCACATTTCAATCTAGGTCATTTTTGCTAGAGTAGAGAATATATGAATATAACAAGCAAAAATCTTTGTTTTTTACATTACTGGGAATGTAATCTTCAGAATGTGCCTTTTCAAAGGCCAAAAATACAGAAAGATTTAAGCAAGTGCATGAATATTTAATACAGACCTAAATTCACTAGAGGGAGATACAGATATCCGACATTTTCAGTTTTATCACATACTATAAGAGACGTTTTTTTTTTTAATGTTTTGAAAAAATCAAACAGGAGCAATGTTGCATTATTTATGGTCCTTTTTCTTCTACCATAAAAAGTTTAATTTGGCATGCTGCATATATTATTTGGGAGAGTTAATTGTGTTATAGTGCAATGCATTTTAATGTTTTTTTTTCCCTTAAAGTTCATGAAGAAAACCTAATGGAGGGCAGTGCTGTTGTGCATGTCAGCTGATGACATAGTGTTAATGCCCTAAATAAGAAACAATAGTGCTTAAAGAAATTCAAAATTGCAGGTTTATTTTTCTGATCAGAATGACTTCTAGCTTTTATCTTCTATAGATGTGATAACAGGTCATCATTTATTTAGCTTAAAGTATAATTCATTCTAATACAGTAGAGCCAATGTGAGTAAAATGGTGAGGTAAGTCTAGCAGTCTCTCCTGATTTCTTAAAGTGATTTTAACATCTAATGCTAATTAGGTCACTTGCAATGATGATTAAAAGTTTTTGGTTTTCCCCTAGTGCTAGCCTGTTTTAGGGCTCATTTATTCTTGCTTCAACTTCAACACACAAGCTGACCTCAGTGCACTGTTTCATTGGGCAACTATGTGGCAAATGAGGTTTAATGTTGATAAATGTAAAGTTATGCACTTGGGGGCTAAGAATATGCATGCATCATACATACTAGGGGGAGTAGAACTGGGGGAATTCATAGCGGAGAAGGATCTGGGTGTTCTGGTAGATCATAAGCTTAATAATAGCATGCAATGCCAAGCTGCGGTTTCCAAAGCAAGCAAAGTCCTTTCTTGTATTAACAGAGGCATGGACTCCAGAGAGAGAGATATTATTTTGCCCCTGTACAAATCATTAGTAAGACCTCATCTGGAATATGCAGTTCAGTTTTGGGCACCAGTTCTTAAAAAGGATATCGGGGAACTGGAGAAAGAGCAGAGAAGGGCAACCAAACTGATAAGAGGCATGGAGGAGCTCTTGAGAAGAGGAGATTAAGGGGGGGGGGGGGATATGATCAACAAGTATAAATACATAAGGGGTCCATATAGTGAACTTAGTATTGAGTTGTTCACTTTAAGGTCAACACAGAGGACAAGGGGGCACTCTTTATGTCTAGAGGAAAACAGATTTTGTCTCCAAATGCAGAAAGCTTTCTTCACCGTAAGAGCTGAGAAAATGTGGAATAGACTCCACATTTGGGAGTCAGAGGTGGTTCTGACTAACTAGATTGCTTTAAAAAAGGCCTGGATTCTTTCCTGGGTGTACTTAATATAAGTAGGTACTAACATTTATAGGTAAAGTTGATCCAGGGAATATCCGATTGCCTCTTGGGGGATCAGGAAGGATTTTTTTCCCCTGCTGTAGCAAATTGGATCATGCTTTGCCTGGGTTTTTTCGCCTTCCTCTGGATTAACTGCGGGTATAGGATTGTGTATATGGGATTGTATGGTTGGGTTTTCATTACTGTTTTTTTTTTTTTTTTATTGGTTTACTTGGACTTGTGTCTTTTTTCAACCTGACTAACTATGTAACATTAAAGGGCCTATCGCTTCAACATGCTTTTATGATGAGTTTTTGAGGCTTAGGTGGTGCTTCGATAAAGCTTTGGTGGTGCTTCAGTGATGCTTTCGTTGATGCTCTTGTGAAGCTTCGTTGAAGCTTGACAGATGCCCTGTGTGCGTGTGTGGATATCTCATACCTGCAATTTCTCCAAAACAAAGCAACTCTATAGCTGAATTAAAGCTTCTCAAAAGCTGCAGATGCCTCAAGCGAGCTTTAAGCTCGCTTTGTCGTAGACTTCTATGGAGGCTTTGAAGACGCTTTGAGGCACCACTAAAGCGACATGGGGTATCATTTTTAAGCAAAGCAAAAGCAAGGTGTAAACAGGATTGTAAGCTAACCATTTTATTTAGTCACAGGGGCTTTGACTGGCATTCAGAGAGCTTTAACAAGGTGTGCCTGAAGCCTTGTTTTGAAGCAAGGGTAAATGAACCCTTGGGGTGGCTCCTCTCTCTTGTATGTGTGCTATAAGGCTGCGTGTAGCTCCACAAACACACAGGCTCCACAAGGAAAGCCATTCTCCTGCTCCCTGCACCTCCCTTCTCCAAGCTAGTGGATGGATAGCTGTTGGAGACTGCCTTGTCCCTTGTCCAAAAGGAAGTTCAGTGAAGTGATACTGAGAGTGTTGGAGCCAGCTTTTTTGGAACATGACGGCTGCAAGTGCTGAGCAGAGATTTAAAGAGATACCTTGCTGGGCAATGTGTATTTGTTTGATATAGAAAAGCATTTGAGCATTTATTGTTGCTTTATTTCACTCTTTTGATTTGTGTCATTTCCTTTTCCAGATTACTTCGGACCTCATTTAATTTTCCATTTACCCTGGGTTCACACCTATGCGCTTTATGGTGCATTTTGCAATTTGCAGAAATGCACTACAGTCTATTTAACATGGATTCCTATGGTACACGCTCATATCTATGCGTTTTTTCAGCCAGTGCATTTTTGGAAAGGGTTGGGGACTTTTTTTTCCACAGCAAATTGCATTTTGCGTGTAAAAGACTTTAATGTAGTTGCACCAGAAATGCAAATGTTGCATTTCTGATGCTTTTATGTATTTTTTTATTTTTCCCCTTTAAAAAGAAAAAGAAAAAAAGAACTGCCGGTTAAAAAGACTGTGAACTAAACATGTGCCCCCCCCCTCCCCCCTCCCCCCCCATCCATTTTTGGATTTTTAATAAAAGAGTTGTCAAAAACTGTTTTTTTCTTTTCTATGTGACACTTTTTTTTGAGGAATGAGTAGGGGTACAGATTCTGATAAGCCCCCAAACCCATAGACCCCCAAAACCACAGCCCAAGGTTGTGGGGGGGGGGGGACCCACACCATTTTTTTTACAAATCTTTTAGCCAGCAATTCATTTTTTTTACATTCAGCTGTCAGCGGGGAACCCTGCTGACAGCTGATTACTCATCGGTTGTTAAGGATGGCTTCCGGGACTGCTCCTAAACAACCAGCTATATACAGTGTTTTTAAGGGAAAAAAAAAACACAAAACACAATTGCATGAAAACTGCATGCAAAAATGAATAAAAAAACGTGGGTTTAAAAATGCAAAACGCACCACAAAAATCCGGACACCGCGACTGGGTATCTCCACCAAGAACCTGCTTCCTAAGCTCTGGAACCCGAGATCCATGAATCTGGCTATAGTTACCCCAAGAACTCGACAGTACAGGTTTTGGAGTCAAACCAGAATCAAAACTGGGGCTGGGGAAGCTGGACAAGTAGTCTCCCAACCTCCCTAAAGCAATCTGGGTTCCACAAGCCCCCCAGCCAAAGTGACTCACGTCACATATCTCCCCTTTTGGCAGGAGACTAACACAGAAGGAGAACCCAAACAGGTTTACTTTGCAGTTAGTCCGTAGTTCCATTCCCCCAATGTCTACACCCACACCGTACCCCAAACAAATTGTCCGGAACAGATTGTTACTCACCCAGCCAACCTTTGCCTCTCTCGTAGAACACAACCCCTGCTGGGGAAAAGTGTGGACTGGTCCTTCTCCCTGGAGTCAATTTAGCCGCTGGAGAGAAGACAGGGTGGCTGGGCCCACTCCATCATGCTGTTGAGGATCTGGGCCAACTGCCCAGCATCCCTGGGGTATCCAGGTTTAGACTGTAGTCTCATACACTTTTTTTCGATGAAAATCCACCAGTGATTGTACAAGAAGGCTGGCATCATCCTGTCCCAATGCCAGACCTTTTTCTGGGGTTTTGTTAGTGGAAACCGAAGTCCTATCCACTACCACAGGAAATCCATCTTCTGTTAGTTGGGGGCAGAGGCCAGCAGCACTCTGCCCTGTTGCCAGCTCTTCTGCTGGATTGCTGTCAGTGAATACCGCAGTCGCATCCACTGATATCAGCTCAAGCTGCAGTTGTGAGGTGCCGATTGCATTCTCACCCTGGAGCTTCTGTGGAGTTGATTGTTGTGGGCAGAGGCCAGTAGCGTTCTGCCCAGCTGCCAGCTGTTCCACTGGGCAGTAAAGTGAAACATCGGTGGCCTTGCACAAATCCTTCAGGGCCACCGATTGTTGTATGCAGGGGTCCACAGCACCATGCTCTGAAGTCAGCTCTTCTGCAGGAGGCTCACCGGGTTGTTCCTCCTCAACAGAAAACTCTATTAAATCCTCAGTCTCTGGTGGTGTCTGGGGATCGAAATTCACCATTTCCTGTCTGTGGAATCCAGAAGATTATACTGGTGCTGGGCAGAGGCTAGCAGAGCTCTGCCCTGTTGTCAGAACTTCAGCTTTGGGAACAGCAATCTTTGGAGTTTCCACTGCCGACTCTAAGGCATGCTGCTGAACGTGTTCTAGCAGTTTCCTGTATGCCCTTTCCAGATGCTGTTCTTTCCTTAGCAAGTGTTCTAGATGAGGTTCAAGCTCTAAAACCCCCATGAGATGGAGCATAGCCTCCCCGTATTCTCGCAGGTCCTCAAGGGTAGGTTCCCCTTCCTCACCAAACACAAACGCATCTGTAAAGCTCTTCCACAGCAATCCAGGGCCACCAAAGTCATATCCCTCCGGAGAGCATTTTGATGTCTCTCTTAATTATTTCTGCTCTGCCTGCCATTGCAGAGCCCGATACTGATTGTCCAGCTCTATCTCCTGCTGGACCAGCCTGTCCAACTTGGGTACCCATTGCTCCTGGGGCTGCTCTCACAGGAATGCCATCTGCAACTCCCGTTGTTCACTGGCCCGTTGCCCTGGGGTTGGAAAGCACTTGCCCTGGTATATACCAGCAAGCCGGAGGGCTCAGAGCCAGAGCTCCACCAGAATGTGCTGCCTGAGCTCCAGGTATTGATCCACAGATACCATCCTGGGGTATACTGAAATGGCCATCTGCAGCACCTCCTCGAACTCTGATGCCATGTCCATATCTCTTTTTGGTCGACCAAAGTCTGCTATCTCAATTTTGGATCCCGGTGGAGGTTTGGATGTCCCAGACTGCAGGAAGCATCCCACTGCTTGCAGCCAATGTGACGGAATCCTGACACCGCAACTGGGTATCTCCGAAAAGAACCTGCTTCCTAAGCTCTGGAACATGGGAGCCGCAGCACCCCCTCGAACTCTGATGCCAGGTCTATATCTCTGTTGGGTCGACCAAAGTCTGCTATCCCAATCTTGGATCCCGGTGGAGGTTTGGATGTCCCAGACTGAAGGAAGCATCCCACCGCTGCCACCAAATCCAAACACCGCGAGTGGGTATCTCCGCCAAGAACCTGCTTCCTAAGCTCTGGAACCTGAGATCTGTGAATCTGGCTATAGTTACCCCAAGAACTCGACATTACAAGTTTTGGGGTCAAACCAGAATCAAAACTGTTTATTGAAACACAAAGCAGAAGGAGATATACACTCTGACAACCCCTCCCCTTAGCCCATCCACACAAACATACACATCCCATAATAAGCTTACTCAAGGCAGACATGAACAATAGAACAATGGAATGCAGGTATTCAACAATAACAAACCCCCACCCCACTAGCAAGGGTCTATAAAAACACTTTATGCAATATCCCAGCAATCTGCAATATACCTTTATATATTTCCTGAGGGACACTGTTCAGAAATATTACAGTCCCAAGTGAAAGAGCCCCTCACTCCCCCAACACAAACCACACATAAAGAACCCAGGATAACCGGGGTAACATGAAAGGCTGAGTCCAGTGTGGTTGTACAGCGAGTCTGATTAGTGCAGACCCGACTGTGGTTCTTGGTCACCCTGTGCCCCTAATAGACACAGGGTGACTTACACATAAGAGGGGCTGGGGAAGCTGGATAAGTAGTCTCCCAACCTCCCTAAAGCAATCTGGGTTCCACAAGCCCCCCAGCCAAAGTGACTCACGTCACATAAACCTAGACTTAATGTTACAAATATGTCAGTTCCTTCAAATCTTTCTGTTTTTATTTAACTTTTTTTGAAGAGTAAGGAATAAACATTACAAAGCAGAGTAGCAAACAATCCTCGCTAGGTTATTCAAAAACATAAATACATAATAGAAAAAGAAAAATGATAAAGGAGGGGACATAGAAGAGCCTTGGCAAAGAGAAGGAACTGACCATGGTTTCCCCTATAATCCCCACTAAGAGGGAGAACAAATATAGGAAAAATAGCTACTTAAAGTGATTGTAAAGTCTTGTTTTTTTTTTAAATAACAAACATGTTATACTAACCTCCTTTGTGCAGTCGGTTTTGAACAGAGCGGCACGGATCCTCCTCTTCTCGGTTCCCTTGTTCCTGCTTCTGGCCCCTCCCTCCTTTCGAGTGCCCCCACAGCAACTTGCTATGAGAGCTTGCGAGCAGAGCTGCAGCTCCATGTGTTCATTCAGACATGAAGCTGCCGTTCGGTCCCCTCTCTCTCCTGATTGGCTCACTGACTTTGAATGACAGCCGCCGGAGCCAATGGTGCCATGGCTGTATCTCAGGCAATCAGGAGGGAGAGTCCCAGGACGGTCAAGGGACTCATGCACATTGCTTGAGAGAGAGGGAGCACAGGTAAGAACCAGGAGTGCTGGGGGGGGGGGGGCTGCTACACACAGAAGGTTTTTTATCTTAATGCATAGAATGCATTAAGATAAAAACAACCTTCCTGACTTTAAAACTCCTTTAACTTATCTCCATAATGCCCTAAGGAATGAATAAAGGCCATCACAGGGGTGGCTTGTCGGGTCCGCCTGTGATATACATAGAAACTGTGAAAGATAACATTCAAAAGTGTGTGACCTCTATGAAGAGATCTTTAGATTGATAAGACAATTAGTTTATATTATTTAATTCAAATGATCTCACCATTGTACAACATATGGTCATTCGTGGGGGATACTACTCCCCATTGCTGAAAATCTGTTGAACATAGGTAACAAAGGATAAAACAAATTAAACAGGGGTGGGGGGGGGGGGGACAAGATCGGTCACAGGGCCACTGATGAAAGAAAGAGAGAAACGAATGAGTAAAGAAGGGAGAAAAAGAGAATTTGAGTCTGTCCAGGAATCTACCGCCAAGCGTTCCTGGAGTCAACACCATATGTTTAGGGACCTGCAAGTAGGCGAGCCAGGGGGACCATATTTTATCGAAGAGGGGTTGTTTGTTTCACAAGGAGCTCACTATTTTTTAATTTAACATAATTCATGTGCTTTTACGTTTTATTAAAGCTGTCTAAGGCTGGACGTTTCCAAGCAATCACAATAGTGATTTTGGCTGCTAAAATCATATAGTATATTAGGGTCTGTGCGTGTCTTGGTACATTTTTGATGGGTTTAATTAGTAGGGCAATTCTAGCATCTTTAGTAATATTAACCATTGTGACCGAAAAGATAAAGGAATGCAGCCACATCCAGAAACAAGTGATGTTGGGACTGGCGCTACCACATAAATATTGTGTTTGTGCAATTCCATACACTGTATAATTCATATAAAACATATAAAAGTGCATATAGTGCTTAAACCAAAGTGCTGCGTGCTGTAAACCTTTTATATATTCGTATGGGCTGTGCTCAGTGTACCATATAAACACATGTATACATATAAAGTGCTGAGTGCTATTGATAACCACGTGTGTGATTACGTGCTAAACAAAGTTTGGCGCCAGTGGGTGTACCACCAATTGCACCGTTGCTTACCGCACTCTTAGGATGGTGGCTCAGCACTCCCTGGTCACTAGAACAGAAAACAAGCCTCCATTGCGTAGTATATCCTTGTTAGGGTAAAACAACGTAGCATCCACTCACATTTAGGGAGTTCACTATCAGCTTGAGGTGTTCGCCGGGTCGCTTCCGCGTTCCACCAGCTCAAACCACCGTTCCCGGAAGTGACGTACTGACGTACGCAAACCACGCCCTACGCGTTTCGTCATACGACGTCATCTGGAGCGTGCCATCTATCGCTACTCCCGGTCTTTTTATAGGCTGGGTCGGCGCCATCTTAGTGTACTGATTTGAGGCCGGACACGGCGGCCATCTTGGTGTACCCATACCGCAGCCTAAACAGCTTAATTCATCATGTGAACATCATGTGAATTCATCACATGATGAATTAAGCTGTTTAGGCTGCGGTATGGGTACACCAAGATGGCCGCCGTGTCCGGCCTCAAATCAGTACACTAAGATGGCGCCGACCCAGCCTATAAAAAGACCGGGAGTAGCGATAGATGGCACGCTCCAGATGACGTCGTATGACGAAACGCGTAGGGCGTGGTTTGCGTACGTCAGTACGTCACTTCCGGGAACGGTGGTTTGAGCTGGTGGAACGCGGAAGCGACCCGGCGAACACCTCAAGCTGATAGTGAACTCCCTAAATGTGAGTGGATGCTACGTTGTTTTACCCTAACAAGGATATACTACGCAATGGAGGCTTGTTTTCTGTTCTAGTGACCAGGGAGTGCTGAGCCACCATCCTAAGAGTGCGGTTAGCAACGGTGCAATTGGTGGTACACCCACTGGCGCCAAACTTTGTTTAGCACGTAATCACACACGTGGTTATCAATAGCACTCAGCACTTTATATGTATACATGTGTTTATATGGTACACTGAGCACAGCCCATGCGAATATATAAAAGGTTTACAGCACGCAGCACTTTGGTTTAAGCACTATATGCACTTTTATATGTTTTATATGAATTATACAGTGTATGGAATTGCACAAACACAATATTTATGTGGTAGCGCCGGTCCCAACATCACTTGCACCTTTTATCATTTTACTACCTCAGTGGTAGGTTGGGGGCAGCTTACACCACCATTTTTTTTTTAGTCCAAAAAGTACTGAAAACTCCATAGCGCTGGTATTTAAACCCTTTTCACATCCAGAAACAACGCACTTTGAGACACGTCCACCATGTGTGTAGAAGCTAACCTATCTAGCCACAACCCCTAAAGCAGGAAGCTGATGATCCAGGATACATTGTCGAAAGACGCTACATGACCAGGTACCATCTGGCATGCACTTTATAGCAAGCCTCGATCAGAGCAATGTTTAGGATACCTTTATGAATATGTGTGCTCCATTTACGTCAATCTTCTGCCTCAGATCCCTCTCCCACCCTGAATGGTAAGAGAAACTTTCCGAGGTGTTGGCAAATAGTTTATACAGCATGGAAATGACCCCCCGCAAAGAGGCATCCTGCATGCACCTGTTCTCAAACATGGAACATACTGCTAGGTCAGAGCTGTTTTTATGTAATGTTTTAAGAAAATGGAGAATTTGTTGTAAATGAAAATTCTATGTGGGGGACATCTCTAGGCTATATATAAAGTGGGATGGGGATTGCATCCCTCTATGGTCAAGATAGTACCCTATACCGTAAAGTCCCTTATTCAACCACCAGCCAAAGCTTGTTGATTGCATTAAAGGTGGGAATAGGGGGTTCCCAAAAATAGGAGCCACAGGTGTATGGGTAGAACGCAAGGGCCATCTCCTACAACCTATGCCCCACAGGTGTAAAGAGTGGGAGAGCGTATGGCACAAAACTGCTTTGCGATATTTCAAAGCAATCCAAAGTACTAAGTACATTGCAAGTGGGGAACAGGCTTGGGCCTCTAGAGATACCCAGTGTGGCCTATAGTGTTTACTATGAAGTTGTCACAATTGTACTAGCTGCTACATACAGTGGGGAAAAAATTATTTGATCCCCTTAAGATTTTGTATATTTGCCAACTTACAAAGAAATGAAGGATCCATAATTTTTATTACATGTGTATTTTAAATGATAGAGACAGAATATTAACCTCTTCCCTTCCGGCGCATTGAAAAATGACTCCAGCAGGAATGCTCTGTCCCTCTGGGCGGGCATCATTTGACGTCCGCCCGTTCTCGCCGCTGTCCCGCGGCCCTGGGGGTGCGCAGAGGGGCGATCAGGGATCAGGGATCCTCGGGACACAGTCCATCCCCGATCTGGGTAAAGAGCCAATGAAATTGGCTCTTTACCACGTGACCGGCTGTGTCCAATCACAGCCGGTCACAGATTGTCAACAAACCCAGTAACTAGCTGTTACTGGGCTCTCCTCCTCACACACTGATCCTGTGTGAGGAGTAGAGTTGAGCGAACCCGAACTGTATAGTTCAGGTCTGTAGCGAATTTTGGGGTGTTCGGGACACGGACCCGGACATTTTCAAAAACGTTCGGGTCCGTTATTCGACGATTTCTTTACGATTTCTAAAGGGTTGCACAGCAGCCAATCAGCAAGCGTTTTACTTTTTGCTCTAAGAAGCCATCACAGCCATGCCTACTAATGGCATGGCTGTGATTGGCTGAGTGCAGCATGCGACCCAGCCTCTTTATAAGCTGGAGTCACGTACTGCCGCACCTCACTCTGCTGCTGTAAGCTTAGGGAAAGGATGCTTCTTCCGCGATCAGGGACAGAATAGGGCACATATCAGAACAACCTGTGCTACTTTAATCCACAAGATACAGCAAATAGAGAAGGAGGGAGGGAGGGAGGGAGCTTCAGCAATCCAACATTTCTGTACCCAGCCACTGCAAGGGAAATCTTTTTTTGTAATCCATCTGTTACTGAGGTGGTGCTCGGCAGCCATATTAGCCACTGCAGTGTACTGCATGTGTGCCAGCCAGCCAGGGACATCAGCCTAATCCTATTTTGTAGCCGCAGTGAAGGAAAAAAAACTTTTTTTTTCTGGCTGCTCAAGTCCTCTATATTGCCTTTTGTGTGTTTAAGGGGTGACATAGTCCATTTGTCTAGCCTGGGATCTGTGGTGCCACAGAGCACTTGTGTATACAATGCACTAAACCGTATATTACATTTCAGCTATCAAATAGTACATATAGTTATGCTATGTATAGTACTATAGTTAATGTACTGCAGTTAAAAGCTGCATTTTGGGGTGTTATTTAAAAAAGCTGCGTTTTAGGCCGAAAAAAACAGTTGTGCATCCGGCGTTTAAATAATTATTTCCAATATATAGCAGTTCACTACTGCATTTGTGAATTTTGGTGACCAAATCTGTGCTCTGGGTCCCCAAATCCTGTGTCCATATATAGTATAAATATATACTGTTAATGTACAGCAGTTAAAAGCTGCATTTTGGGGTGTTATTCAAAAAAGCTGCGTTTTAGGCCAAAAAAACAGTTGTGCATCCGACGTTTCAATAATTATTTCCAATATATAGCAGTTCACTACTGCATTTGTGAATTTTGGCGACCAAATCTGTGCTCTGGGTCCCCAAATCTGGTGTCCATACATAGTATAAATATATACTGTTAATGTACAGCAGTTAAAAGCTTCATTTTGGGGTGTTATTTAAAAAAGCTGCGTTTTAGGCTGAAAAAACAGTTGTGCATCCGGCGTTTCAATAATTATTTCCAATATATGGCAATTCACTACTGCATTTGTGAATTTTGGTGACCAAATCTGTGCTCTGGGTCCCCAAATCTGGTGTCCATACATAGTATAAATATATACTGTTAATGTACAGCAGTTAAAAGCTGCATTTTGGGGTGTTATTTAAAAAAGCTGCGTTTTAGGCCGAAAAAACAGTTGTGCAACCGACGTTTCAATAATTATTTCCAATATATAGCAATTCACTACTGCATTTGTGAATTTTGGTGACCAAATCTGTGCTCTGGGTCCCGAAATCTGGTGTCCATACATAGTATAAATATATACTGTTAATGTACAGCAGTTAAAAGCTGCATTTTGGGGTGTTATTTAAAAAAGCTGCGTTTTAGGCCGAAAAAACAGTTGTGCATCCGGCGTTTCAATAATTATTTCCAATATATAGCAGTTCACTACTGCATTTGTGAATTTTGGTGACCAAATCTGTGCTCTGGGTCCCCAAATCTGGTGTCCATTACATAGTATAAATATATACTGTTAATGTACAGCAGTTAAAAGCTTCATTTTGGGGTGTTATTGAAAAAAGACGAGTTTTAGGCCGATAAAACAGTTGTGCATCCAGCGTATAAATAATTAATTTCAATTTACAGCAGTGAAATACAAATTTTCTGTATTTTATTACAAAAAAACTTGTTCTTGTTCCCACAAACCACTTGTGCATACAGCGTACCAATTTTTTATTTTACATTTCCGCATAGAAATTGAGAATCAGTGTATTTTGGGCACTAAAAACATTATTCTGGGTCCACCAAGCATTTTTATGACACGGGCACTGCCTTAGCGAACGTAATTGTCGACTACTGCCAGGTAAATTGACACCAGAGAGAGACCAACCTTTCAGCTTGGTGGGTGAACGCAAATAATGAGTAGAACATCAATAAGGGACGTGGGTATGGTCATTGTGGTGGTGGTAGAGGACGTGGCCGTTCAGCGCCAACTACCGCTCCAAGTCAAACACCTTCCTCTGGTGCGAGTAGGTGACAGAATCTGCAGCGTTATTTGATAGGCCCAAATACGGATTGTGAAGCCAGAACAATGTCCTGACGACAAGAGACGAGTGGTTTGCATGTTGTGCCATCAGAGCCTGAAGCGAGGCATAAACGTTCTTAACCTGAGCCCAACCTGCATGACCAGGCATCTACATGCAAAGCATGAACTGCATTGGAGTAAATACCTTAAAAACAAGGAACTCTCTCATGCTCCTCCTGCTCCCTCTTCTGCTGCTGCCCCGGCCTCTCCCTCCACCGCTGGCGTCACCGTGGCACCTGGCGACCAGCAAACAGAGGATGTTCCACCAACACCACCACATAAGACACCATCACCAAGCATCTCCAACATGTCACACGGCAGCATTCAGCTGTCAATCTCCTAAACATTGGAGAGAAGGAGGAAATACCCACCCTCGAGCCCTGGCCCTGAATGCCAGAATTTCAAAATTACTGGCCTTTGAAATGCTGTCATTCCGTCTGGTGGAGACGGACTGTTTCAAACAGCTGATGGTGGTGGCTGTCCCTCAGTAAATTGTTCCCAGCCGCCACTACTTTTCCAGGCGAGCCGTCCCTTCCCTGCACAACCAAGTGGAGGATAAAATTAAGTGTGTGCTGCGCAAAGCCATCTATGGCAAGGTCCACATAACCACATCCACCACATAACCGAGGATCGCAGGGCATTATTCATTGCCTCCTGTTGCTTCCTCCTCCTACTCCGCATCATCCTCCTCCTCGTCCTACTCCTCTTCTACCACCCCCACATCCGGTCATTGAAAGAACCTCACCCCCAACTTCAGCACAGCCCAGGGTAAACGTCAGCAGGCGATTTTAAAACTCATGTGTTTAGGTGACAAACCCCGCACAGGGGCTTTGGAGGGGCATAGAACAGCAGACTGATGACCGGTTGCTGCCGGTGAGCCTCAAGCCCGGCCTGGTGGTGTGCGATAATGGGCGAAATCTCATTGCAGCTCTGGGACTAGCCGGTTTGACGCACATCCCTTGCCTGGCGCATGTGCTGAATCTGATGGTGCAGAAGTTTCTTAAAAACTACCCAGACATGTCAGAGCTGCTGCTGAAAGTTCGGTCCGTATGTGCGCACTTTCGGCGTTCTCACCCTGCTGCTGCTCGCCTCTCTGTGCTGCAGCGTAACTTCGGCCTTCCTGCTCACTGCCTCATATGCGACATGCCCACCAGGTGGAACTCCACCTTACATATGCTGGAGAGACTGTGCGAGCAGCAGCGGGCGATAGTGGAGTTTCAGATGCAGTATACACGGGTCAGTCGCTCTGCAGATCAGCACCACTTCACCACCAGTGACTGGGCCTGCATGCGACACCTGTGTACCTTGTTGCCGTCTTTGGAATACTAAACCAACATGGCAAGTGCTAATGACACCGTTGTTAGCATGACAATACCCCTTCTATGTCTCCTTGAAAAAAGTATTACGGCGATGATGGAAGACGATGCGGCACAGGAGGAGGAGGAAGAGGGGCCATTTCACAGGGTTTCAGGCAGGTAATACAGAAGTGGCTCAGAGGGTGGGTTCCTGCACCAGCAGAGGCCAGGTACACATGTGGACAGCCTGGGCACACTTCTGGAGGATGGGGAGGAGGCTGAGCTAGAGGAGGAGGAGGAGGAACCAGTTTCACTGCAGGGTGGCACCCTATGCAGCTCAGGGCCATCACTGGAGCATGGCTGGGGGGATACGGAGGACACAGATGATACACCACCTACAGAGGACAGCTTATCGTTACCTCTGAGCAGCCAGGCACACATGAGCGACTACATGCTGCAGTGCCTGCACAACAACAGTAGAGTTGCCCATATTTTAACTAGTGCTGACTACTGGGTTGCCACCCTGCTGGATCCCCGGTACAAAGACAACGTGCCCGCCTTAATTCCTGCACTGGAGCGTGATAGGAAGATGCGCGACTACAAGCGCACGCTGGTAGAACGTGTTAGCAGGAGCATTTCAACAACATGGTGGAACAGTAAGTGTGCACACGCCTCCACGTAATGACTGATTGTTCTGCCCCATTCCACTTCTGGGTCTCTAAATTGTCCACATGGCCAGAGCTTGCCCTTTATGCCTTGGAGGTGCTGGCCTGCCATGCGGCAAGTGTATTGTCTGAACGTGTATTTAGCACGTCAGGGGGCATCATTACAGACAAACGCAGTCGCCTGTCCATAGGCCAACGTGTACAAGGTCACGTACATTAAAATGAACCAGGCATTGATCCCACAGGACTTGTCCGTACCTTGTGCAGAATAGATATTTATAACTGCCTCACCCTCAACCATATATTCTTGTACTCCAGGGCACTTCTTTATTGAATCCTCTTTTTTTAATTGTACCATTATTTTGGGGGCAACCCGAAGTTGAATGAACCTCTCCTCTGTCTGGGTGTCAGGGGCCTACAATTCAGTTAATCGCCTGCTGCTTTGGTGCGTGACATTAACCTCTTTCTGCTGTCAAATGACCTCTCCTCTGTCTGGGTGTCAGGGGCCTACAATTCAGTTAATCGGCTGCTGCTTTGGTGCGTGACATTAACCTCTTTCTACTGTCAAATGACCTCTCCTCTGTCTGGATGTCAGGGGCCTACAATTCTGTTAATCGCCTGCTGCTTTGGTGCGTGACATTAACCTCTTTTTGCTGTCAAATGACCTCTCCTCTGTCTGGGTGTCAGGGGCCTACATAATTGATAATGGCCTGTTCCATAGCAGGTTGACCTGAGGCCTGTGTTGCTGTTACGGGACCGCTCTCCTCTTTCCGGATGCCATGGTCCTGAATTAGTGAATCAGGCCTGTGGCACTACTGGGTGAAATCAATACTGTTTTGGCATGATTGTAACTCTCCTCTTTGTGGGTGCCATGGGTCTGAATCTGTGAATGAGGCCTGTGGCATTGCTGGGTTAAATCAATACTGTCTTGGCGTGATTTTAAGTCTTTTCTTTGCTGGTCCCATTGGCCTGATTGTTTGAATGAGGCCTGTGGCCCTGCAGGCAGACATGATTCCTTCTTGGCTGTGATGACAACTTCAACTCCCATGTATGGTTGCCATTGGCCTGTGTCTGTGAGTGAGGCCTGTGACACTGCTGGAAGACATGAATAGTGATGGACGAACATCAGCCGGGGCGGTTCGCGAACGCCAGCCGCAAATTTTCTCAAAAGTCAACAAACCGCGAGTCCCATTGACTTTAATGGGAGGCAAATTTTAAAAACCTTTAGGTCATATTTGCAGCCACAAAAGATGTACTAGCTGTGCACAAATAATCCCAGCACATGGACAATGTCATAACAGAAGTATTGCAATTGAAAAAGTTGCCCTCATTTATTTTTTATTTTTTTTTACAGCAAAAAAGATTTTTTTTTTTTTCATAAATCAGCCAGAACTGACAGCAGCCGGTAAATACATTGTCTAATACATATAGGGTCCATTCACACATCTGTAAAATGGGTCCACATCCATTCCACAATTTGGCGGAACCTTTACAGACCCATTGTTTTTCATTTCCAGTCTGAAAAATTAGGCATTCACAGGATAAAGAAGTGTCCGCCATTCCAGGCCCCAAAAATTAACCCACATGCGTTTACCTGACAGCTAAGAACGTAGTATTCTGTGGCTGAAGGTACATTAGGCATTCACAGGTAACAGAAGTAAGCTTCGGCCATAAAAGGCACCAAACAATAGCCCACATGGGTTTACCTGACAGCTAAGAATGTAGTATTCTGTGGCTGAAGGTACATTAGGCATTCACACAGTATACAGACGTAAGTGTCGGCCTGTATAGGCTGCAAAAATTAGCTCACATGGTTTGAACTGACAGCAAAACACTTAGTTTTTGATGGCTAGAGGTACATTAGGCATTCACAGAAAAAATAGTTGGCGGCCCTGAAAGTCCCCTAAAATTTGCCATTCAATGGACATGAAATGCCTTTTATGCCGCTGTAAGTAGTGAAGCCAAGGACCAGGAATTGGTGTGGGTGGAGGAATTTCGATGAAACCTGGTCTACTGGTCACATACCTCAGAGATCCATGCCCCATTAATTTTTATAAATGTGGGGTAGTCTACACCTGTGTTTCTCAACCTTTTTTTAGTCAAGGCACCCTTTAAAATGATCGAAAATCTCGAGGCACCCCAATCTAAAATGTAAAATCTGTTCTGATAGTTTTACATAATGCAGCAACATGAATACATGTCGGACACCCAACATTAGAGGGATTTATTCTTCCAAAGCAAATACACTTTTGTAAACTGGTACTGACTAGTATGCCATTGTTTCTCTTCCCCCTCAGTTTTTCTCCATCACTCAGCTAATGTGACCCCAACACTGATGTAGAGGGGGCAAGGCAGGGTCAAACAAGGATGATATGCAGACAACTGACATCCTCCCTATCAACTGATGATGTCATTGGTCATTAGGCGGTTGACAGCTAAAAGGTTGTAATAGTGCACAATGAAAACCTGTGACTCTGTGTAACTAAATAGCAGGTTCCATCCACCCACTGGCTTGTATACAATTTCGGGGCAATTTTTAGGCATTTTGCCAAGGCACCCCTGAAGAAACCTCAAGGCACACCAGGGTGCCTAGGCACCCTGGTTGAAAAAGGCTGGTCTACACTGTCATGAGCTAGGCGAGTGCGCTTATCGGTCACAATCCCCCCTGCTGCACTGAAGGTCCTTTCGGACAGGACACTGGACGGGGGGCAAGCCAACATTAACATTGCAAATTGTGCAAGCTCTGGCCAGAGGTCAAGCCTGCCCACCCAGTAGTCCAGGGGTTCATCACTCCTCAGAGCGTCCACATCGGGCGTTAACCCAATGTAGTCGGACCCCTGTAGGTCTAGGCATTCCCTCATGCTGGATCCGGAGTACAGCTGTCGATGGTTAGGCTGAAAGAAGGATCTCATATCTGAAGTGACCAAGACATCTTCCAACCGCCCTCTTCTTGCAGGCGCTGTTGGATTGCTACCCGCAACTGTCTCTCTGTGACTGGACATTCCTCTACCAGCGCATGGAAAAGCAGAATGCAGCATTTCCCTCAGCAAGGCCTGGAAGTGCTGCATTCTGACCGCCCTCTGTGATTGTGGTAACATTTCCGCCATTTTGTGTTTGTACCGGGGGTCTAAGTACGTTGACACCCAGTACTGGTCCTTGGCCTTTATGCGTTTTATATGGGGGTCCCCCTTAAAACACTGCAGCATGTAGGCCCCCATTCCCACTAAACTGGAAGCGGTATAGCGGCCTGCTTCCAGCTCATCATCCAGGATAATGTCGTCCTCGTTCTCCTCCCCCTCCCCCCATCCACGGATAACACCAGGGATCCCAAAAAGGTTTAAAGCATGCTCTTCTTGCTCTTCCTCATCCCCACAGAACCATCCTCCTCCTCTGACTCCTCTTCAGACTCCTGCTGTTGATTTGTCTCAGATGGAGTAGCACCCCCTGGGAATTCATCCAACATTGCGACTTCCTGATCTTCATGCTCCTGCTCCTCGACGGCTTGATCAATGACACGACGCAATGTACACTCCAGAAAGAAATCTTAAGGTATGATGTCACTTATGGCGCCCTTGCCGTGACTGACCAGCTTGGTGATCTCATCGAATGGCCGCAGAAGTCTACATGCGTCCCGCATGAGCAGCCACTGGCGAGGTGAAAAAAACCCAAGCTCCCCAGAACCTGTTCTGCCGCCAAGTTCGAACAGGTAGTCATTAACTGCACATTTCTGCTGAAGCAGCCTATCAAGCATATGCAACGTTGAGTTCCATCGCATCGGACAGTCACAAATAAGACGCCTGAGGGGCAGGTTGTGTCGCCGCTGAATCTCAGCAAGGCGAGCCATGGCTGTGTAAGATCTCCGGAAATGGCCCAAGATTTTCCTGGCCTGCCGCAAGACGTCCTGGACCCCAGGGTATTTGGCAACGAGTCGCTGCACCACCAAGTTCAGGACGTGTGCCATGCATGGCACGTGTGTTATTTTGCCCTGTTTCAGTGCGCTCAGCAGATTGGCACCGTTGTCGCACACCACTTTACAAACTGACAAATTCAGCGGTGTCAGCCACTGATCTGCCTGTGAACGCTAAGCTGAAAGGAGTGCAGGACCAGTGTGGCTCTTGGCTTCCATGCACAACAGACACAGCACAGCATGGCAACGTCTCATCTGGCATGTGGAATAGGTTCTGGGGATCTTGGGCGGCACAGGAGAAGACACGGTAGCAGCGGAATAGGAGGAGTCAGCCGAGGAGGAGAGGGAGGATGGAGGAGGAGGAGAAGAAGAGGCAGGCCTGCTTGCAATTCGTGGCGGTACAACTAAATCTACACGGGTTGCATGCTTAACGGCCGTCAGAAGGTTAACCCAGTGGGCAGTAAAAGTGATATACCTTCCCTGCTCGTGTTTGCTAGACCATGTGTCTGTGTAAATAACACCCCACGTCAATCTGTGGTATTGGGGGGCCACAGGTTTATCACACCAGTTCTACAAATAATTGGCCAGTATCTGTTGTCAATGTGTGTAGCACAGTTAACACAGCAAAAGAGGCCACATTTTTGCAGGACTAAAATACAATCTTAGAAAAGTATACTGTTAAATAACACCCCGCTTCAATATGTGCTATTGGGGGGCCACTGGTCTATCACACCAGTTGTTCAAAAAATTGGCCAGTGAGTTTGGCACTGTGTGTATCAGACTTCACTCAGCAAAAGACGCAATATTGTTTCATGACACAAATACACTTGAAAAAGTTTACTCAGATAACACCCCACTTTAATATGTGGCATTGGTGTAGCACACCAGTTCAAAAAATTGGCCAGTGAGTTAGGCGCTGTGTATACCAGACTTCACTTAGCAAACTAGGCAATATTGTTGCATGACACAAATACACTTGAAAAAGCTTACTCTGATAACACCCCACTTTAATATGTGGCATTGGGGGTGAGCATTGGTGTAGCACACCAGTTCAAAAAATTGGCCAGTGAGTTAGGCGCTGTGTGTACCAGACTTCACTCAGCAAACTAGGATATTGTTGCATGACACAAATACACTTGAAAAAACTTACTCAGAGAACACCCCACTTCAATATGTGGTATTGGGGGGGCATTGGTGTATCACACCAGTTCAAAAAATTAGCCAGTGAGTTAGGCGCTATGTGTACCAGACTTCACTCAGCAAACTAGGCAATATTGTTGCATGACACAAATACACTTGAAAACGTTTACTCAGATAACACCCCCTTGCTTTTTGGCAGGGGAATTCAGTGTTGAGTGTAACTAATCCATTTTTGCACTGGATTCAGTTTTTGGGTAGAATCATTTTAGTTTTGTGCTGATTTGCGGCTATTTTGTAGAAGAGACATTGAACATTCTGTGAGTAGACGGTGTCCAGTATCCCAATAGTTGTTGTTACATCTAGGAATGTCACAAAGGTTTGTATAGGGGAGGATTTAATTGTACTCCGGGTTGTTTGGCAACACAGAGTAGGTTAAAACCAACGTGTGTACTTTAGGCCGGACTGAGTGAAATGGGAAATTGCTACACGTGCGTTTTAACATAAAACGTGAAGGAGTAGATTCTAAACCCACCCATGTGTGGCCATAAAAAATAATTGTAGTTGGGCTGTGTGGTCACCAAGGTGCTGTACAGCTGTAAACACAACCCCGGGCTGTAGTTTCTAGCTGACCGTCGTGTGGCCGTGTAAAATAATCAGAGTCCAGAAGCAAGCTAGTACCATGAGAATAGTCACCGGGCGGTACTGCTTCTAAAAGGTTGGTGCATGGGTGCCCCTGGACACAGGGCCACTGTAGTAAAAGCTGATTCGAGTCAATGGGCCATCCATGTTAGAGAGGGAAAAAGAGGCCTCCCACCCTGCCAAACAGCTTTGTTGTACTTGATGTATTGATGTATTGGTTTGGGGCTCGGGCCATGAGACTACTTAAAGACTGGCACAAATGATCAAAGGGAACAGCTTGGTGCATTCCCTTGGAAGGTACCTTTGATACCTGGAGATGGGAGAAACGTGTCATCGAATTTAGAATCAGGCTCCAGGCAACGAAAATGTTGGACAAAGCGCAATTGTGGCTTCAAAGGTCCATGATGGTAAATCAGCAAGGTGTACAGAAGGTGGTTTCAATACTGCATTATAAATACTTGGCCCAAGAGGATAGCCTAGTCTGGTGATCCAGTAAGGGAGGCGGAGGATGCTCCCTTTGGGCTAACTCTGCTGAGACAAGCTGGGTCAGCTAATACTGTACCTACCACTGTCTTCCCTGAATCTCCTAATATTGATGATTCCACTATCGCTACTCCTCTTTCTCTAGCTTCTTCATCTAACAGCACAAACATTGATTCTACAAATAATTAATCTCCTTGCACTGTCTCTCTCCCTCAATGGATAGTCAGCTAAAGCAAGAAAGGTGTCAGTTTATGGAGCAACTGAAGCAGCTAAAAATGGAGGTGGCTTCATTTATGTAAAGCAGGGATATGCAAACTGCGGCCCTCCAGCTGTTGCAAAACTACAAATCCCATCATGCCTCTGCCTCTGGGTGTCATGATTGTGGCTGTCAGAGTCTTGCTATGCCTCATGGGACTTGTAGTTATGCAACATCTGGAGGGCCACAGTTTGCATATCCCTGATGTAAAGATACCACCCTGGGGTGCAAAAACCCTTATGTGTGGTACGTGTTTTTCTCGTTAATGTTTTTTGGCATGAATTAAGATTTAGCCATTGCTCTCAGAGATTTGGCCTTAGTATATGGGACATTATGGAGGACCTTGATATATTTTTGTGTTTTCAAGGATAAGCCTTTATGATTTGGTACATTTTTTAAGTCAGGTGAAAAATACATTCCAAATTCTTTTTGTAGTGTGTAAAGTTTTAGCCCACCTGAAAGAACATTGCTGGGTAAAGCCTAAGTTAGCAACTGGAACTATTTTTGTTTTTACTTAGAGTTGCCATTGACATAATAATGTTAAGGGAGGGGGATAGCTAGCCGTCCCACCCATAGGTGTAAAGAAAAAAAGGAACCTGTTTGTCAACCATGTGAGTGAGGTTCAAGCAATGTTTGGGGTTTCTCTCATGGTTTTTCTTTTTGCATTTTTTTTATTGGGTCAAACTGGCAATGTATTTAATTGATTAAACAGACTGCACACTCATTGCTTTTCCTGATTAAGGTAGAGGAAACAAGGAGAAGAGTGAAAGCAGCATTCAAAAAAGGGGGGTTATATACCAGCGCTATGGAGTTTCAGTACAAAATCAATTTTTTGTGGTGTAAGCTGCCTCCAACCTACCTCTGAGGTAGTAGAGTTAGATAAAATGCAAGAGATGTTGGACCCGGCGCTACCACTTTAAAATAGTATTGTGCAAATATGTGCTGTAAAAAGTGCATGTGTTGCAATCAACAAAGTGAAAAGTGCTACGTGCCGTTTAAAACCAACAATAGGTATTAACCTGGG
Organism: Pelophylax lessonae; assembly: GCF_965119305.1. Classification (NCBI taxonomy): domain Eukaryota; kingdom Metazoa; phylum Chordata; class Amphibia; order Anura; family Ranidae; genus Pelophylax; species Pelophylax lessonae. Next base: position 135,126,432 of record NC_138773.1, read on the forward strand.
CTGTGCTCATTGTGCCACATTAAAATGTCATATACCATACATTTATACAAAGTGCCAAGTGCTGATAAAACCAAGTGCCACGTGTTGTGATCCGTGCTAAAACAATATATGGCGCCGGCGGATGTTTCCACCAGAAAAAGCACCGCTGCTTACCGCACTCTTAAGCCTTTGACTCGACACTTCTTGGTCACTACAACAAAGAATAAACCTCCATTGCGTAGCATTTGTTGTATAAAGCGAAAATATTTAGCATCCACTCACAGTTTGGGGAGTTCACGATCAGCTTGAATGGTGTTCGCCGGGTCGCTTCCGCGTTTCACTGGCTCAAACCACCAAAACCGGAAGTGACGTATTGACGTACACAAACCACGCCCTACGCGTTTCGTCATACGACGTCATCTGGAGCGTGCCATCTCTCACTACTCCCGGTCTTTTTATAGGCTGGGATGGCGCCATCTTGGTGTACCTAATTTGAGGCCGGATACGGCGGCCATCTTGGTGCACCCATCCCATAACCTAAAGAATGTTTATTCATCATGTGAACTCCCTTCATGTTGTGTTTGCCGTACATAAAAACAACAATATACTTTATTAACCACAGCGTACGACTAAAGACAATTACTATGTTTAAAATACATTTGTGCAAATAGTGATGTGTCTGGTTTAATCGGAGTGAACTGATAACCAGTGTGTGCCGTGATTGAAAAATAAATAGATATTGATTAAAATATTTTTATTATTATGTGACAAAGTGATACGTGCCTAAACTATACTCAATACATAAAATATAATGTATAAAATCGTGGGCCCATGTGTCTATGCAATTGGTGCTAGACTATAAAAGAAGTGCCCATACATGTAACAATTAATCGGTGAGATGAAATCATGCTGAAAAAATATTTTTTTAAAAAATTTTGTAAAATAGTTTATATTTTTTGTAATTGAAGTCCAAAGACGGTTCTCACGTTTTTAGACGAAAATCAATAAAATGAAAAATAAATAACAATGTATATTCATTATAAGATCCAGAAAAATCCAGAAAAAAACGGGGAGGACGTTAGAGTAAGGAAACCATTGGGACAGAAAGAATATAAGAAATAAAATTCCAAAAAATATAAAAATATATATAAAAATATAAAATATATATAAAATATATATAAAAATTCCAAAAAATCTGTAAATTGCGATTATCCATAAAAGGAGAACTTTAAGGAGGACTAAATCTGCATCAGAGGAGAATGTTATCTTGCTTGGATGTATATTAAAATAAAAATAAAAATAAAAGAGATAAAATTCCAAAGTTAAAAATCCAAGGCTCAAAAAACGGGAGTTAAAAATCAGTGATAAAACAGTTCAGATCAATGTCGATATTCAAGCCTTTGGGTTGGAGGGTCTGCATTTGATATATCCACTTCGTTTCGTTTTTTGACACATCAATTTTCTTGTTGCTACCTCTCCAGTTATTTTTGATTTCATCAATGGCATAGAAAACCATTACCGTGGGGTCTTGAGAGTGGTGGAACTTGAAGTGTCGTGATAAACTATGCTTCTCAAATCCCTTACGGATGTTCTTTACATGCTCCCTTATGCGGACAAATAAGGGTCTGGTGGTGCGGCCTACATATTGTAATTTACAAGGGCACTCTACCACATAGGTTACATGAGTACTGGTGCATGTAATGGTCTCCTTTATTTCATATGTTTTTCCTGTGCTTTGTGCCACAAAGGACGTTGTTTTTCTTTTCTTCTCCTTCGACGTTTTGCAAGGCAGGCATTTTCCGCACCTGAAGAAACCCTTTAAACTGGTTGGGAGATTTATTTTCTTAGGAGGGTCAATAACGTTATGCACCAACCTATTCCTCAGGTTTGGTGCTTTTCTGTATATGAAGGTGGGTTTGGAAGGGAGGATATCTTTAAGTGTTGTGTCTGCTTGTAGGATTGGCCAGTGTTTTCTTACAATTTTCTCTAAGGCCTTGTGCTGGGTGTTGTATCCTGTTAAAAAAGCAAACTCACTACTCTTATTTACACTTTTTCTGTTTGGTGCCTCCTTTAGCAGGTCTTCTCTATTCATTTTTTCCACTATTTTCTTGATGTTAATCAGTTCACTTCTTTTATACCCTTTTTCCATGAACCTGTCGATCAGTAATTCCGCTTGTATTTCAAAATCTCTTATGTCACTACAGTTCCTTATGATTCTCATCAGTTGCCCTTTGGGGATATTCCCTAACCACTTGGGGTGGTGACAGCTATTTTTGGGAATGTACCCGTTCCGATCAGTTTTTTTGAAATACGTTTTGCTGGTTAGTCTCCCTTCCTTTTTGGTTAATTCCAGGTCCAGGAATGCAATATGTTCATGGTGAAAGGTCCCTGAAAAAGTGATGCCATATATGTTCATGTTGATTTCATCAAAGAAATTCTGTAGGGATTCCTCGTTTCCTTTCCACACGATAATGATATCGTCGATGTATCGACGATAATATTTCAGGTTATTCCTTGGTACGCTGAACACTTGCTCCTCCTCCCACTTTTGCATAAACACGTTTGCCACGCTGGGGGCGTACTTGGCCCCCATAGCTACTCCTTTCTTCTGAACAAAGTAATTCCCCTTGTACCAGAAATAATTTGATTCCATTGCTGTTTTCAATCCCTCCAGTATTTGAGGCCTATATAGACCTGAATAAATATGTCAGAAAGTTGAACATAAAGAAACACTTCACCTTAAAACAAAAACAGATACAAAGATCCACACAGAAGGAATATAAGCAAACGTCGCTAAAAAATCGCTCCAAGTTTAACCCCAAAAATCTTTAGAACGAGAATTTGGAGGTTTTTAAACGGATGGTGGAAGCAGACATAAGAGCTTTGAGAATTCAAAACAGAAAAGAGAAAAATACATGGGACACCATTAAGAAGTTGGAAAAAAGGAAGGGAGTAATAATAAGGCCAGCAGACAAGGGAGGAGGACTTGTGATCTTAAACAAAAAAGATTACGAGGAGGAGATGGAGAACCTACTCAATATAAAGGACACCTATATCAAGCTTAGAGGTGACCCGAAACAAGGATTTGAAAAAACTTTACAGAAATACGTGGATAAAGGAAGAGATCTGGGAATTTTAAACAAAAAGGAGGCCAGATACATTTGCCTGGAGAAACCAAAAACCCCAGTTATTTATTATATTCCGAAGATACATAAAGATGATAAAAAACCACCAGGCCGCCCCATTGTAAGCGGAATTAACTCTGTGCATTCAAGGTTAGGGGAGTATCTTGACCAGTTCCTACAGCCTTTGGTCCCAGTAGGAAAATCCTATTTAAGGGACAGCAAGCAATTGCTAGCAGAAATTAAGGATCTGGAAATAGAGGAGAGTGACATCTTGGTAACAATCGATGTAAACTCCCTCTATACCAACATAAAACAACAGGATGGCCTACAAGCAGTGGATTGGGCCCTGCACACCCACACAGATATGAAGGAGGTGCAGATCGGATATATACTGGAGGGATTGAAAACAGCAATGGAATCAAATTATTTCTGGTACAAGGGGAATTACTTTGTTCAGAAGAAAGGAGTAGCTATGGGGGCCAAGTACGCCCCCAGCGTGGCAAACGTGTTTATGCAAAAGTGGGAGGAGGAGCAAGTGTTCAGCGTACCAAGGAATAACCTGAAATATTATCGTCGATACATCGACGATATCATTATCGTGTGGAAAGGAAACGAGGAATCCCTACAGAATTTCTTTGATGAAATCAACATGAACATATATGGCATCACTTTTTCAGGGACCTTTCACCATGAACATATTGCATTCCTGGACCTGGAATTAACCAAAAAGGAAGGGAGACTAACCAGCAAAACGTATTTCAAAAAAACTGATCGGAACGGGTACATTCCCAAAAATAGCTGTCACCACCCCAAGTGGTTAGGGAATATCCCCAAAGGGCAACTGATGAGAATCAGAAGGAACTGTAGTGACATAAGAGATTTTGAAATACAAGCGGAATTACTGATCGACAGGTTCATGGAAAAAGGGTATAAAAGAAGTGAACTGATTAACATCAAGAAAATAGTGGAAAAAATGAATAGAGAAGACCTGCTAAAGGAGGCACCAAACAGAAAAAGTGTAAATAAGAGTAGTGAGTTTGCTTTTTTAACAGGATACAACACCCAGCACAAGGCCTTAGAGAAAATTGTAAGAAAACACTGGCCAATCCTACAAGCAGACACAACACTTAAAGATATCCTCCCTTCCAAACCCACCTTCATATACAGAAAAGCACCAAACCTGAGGAATAGGTTGGTGCATAACGTTATTAACCCTCCTAAGAAAATAAATCTCCCAACCAGTTTAAAGGGTTTCTTCAGGTGCGGAAAATGCCTGCCTTGCAAAACGTCGAAGGAGAAGAAAAGAAAAACAACGTCCTTTGTGGCACAAAGCACAGGAAAAACATATGAAATAAAGGAGACCATTACATGCACCAGTACTCATGTAACCTATGTGGTAGAGTGCCCTTGTAAATTACAATATGTAGGCCGCACCACCAGACCCTTATTTGTCCGCATAAGGGAGCATGTAAAGAACATCCGTAAGGGATTGGAGAAGCATAGTTTATCACGACACTTCAAGTTCCACCACTCTCAAGACCCCACGGTAATGGTTTTCTATGCCATTGATAAAATCAAAAATAACTGGAGAGGTAGCAACAAGAAAATTGATGTGTCAAAAAACGAAACTAAGTGGATATATCAAATGCAGACCCTCCAACCCAAAGGCTTGAATATCGACATTGATCTGAACTGTTTTATCACTGATTTTTAACTCCCGTTTTTTGAGCCTTGGATTTTTAACTTTGGAATTTTATCTCTTTTATTTTTATTTTTATTTTAATATACATCCAAGCAAGATAACATTCTCCTCTGATGCAGATTTAGTCCTCCTTAAAGTTCTCCTTTTATGGATAATCGCAATTTACAGATTTTTGGAATTTTTATATATATTTTATATATATTTTATATTTTTATATATATTTTTATATTTTTTGGAATTTTATTTCTTATATTCTTTCTGTCCCAATGTCTCTCCTCATCATATAAGAATATTCCAAGTGTCCCACTGCAATGGTTTCCTTACTCTAACGTCCTCCCCGTTTTTTTCTGGATTTTTCTGGATCTTATAATGAATATACATTGTTATTTATTTTTCATTTTATTGATTTTCGTCTAAAAACGTGAGAACCGTCTTTGGACTTCAATTACAAAAAATATAAACTATTTTACAAAATTTTTTAAAAAAATATTTTTTCAGCACGATTTCATCTCACCGATTAATTGTTACATGTATGGGCACTTCTTTTATAGTCTAGCACCAATTGCATAGACACATGGGCCCACGATTTTATACATTATATTTTATGTATTGAGTATAGTTTAGGCACGTATCACTTTGTCACATAATAATAAAAATATTTTAATCAATATCTATTTATTTTTCAATCACGGCACACACTGGTTATCAGTTCACTCCGATTAAACCAGACACATCACTATTTGCACAAATGTATTTTAAACATAGTAATTGTCTTTAGTCGTACGCTGTGGTTAATAAAGTATATTGTTGTTTTTATGTACGGCAAACACAACATGAAGGGAGTTCACATGATGAATAAACATTCTTTAGGTTATGGGATGGGTGCACCAAGATGGCCGCCGTATCCGGCCTCAAATTAGGTACACCAAGTTGGCGCCATCCCAGCCTATAAAAAGACCGGGAGTAATGAGAGATGGCACGCTCCAGATGACGTCGTATGACGAAACGCGTAGGGCGTGGTTTGTGTACGTCAATACGTCACTTCCGGTTTTGGTGGTTTGAGCCAGTGGAACGCGGAAGCGACCCGGCGAACACCATTCAAGCTGATCGTGAACTCCCCAAACTGTGAGTGGATGCTAAATATTTTCGCTTTATACAACAAATGCTACGCAATGGAGGTTTATTCTTTGTTGTAGTGACCAAGAAGTGTCGAGTCAAAGGCTTAAGAGTGCGGTAAGCAGCGGTGCTTTTTCTGGTGGAAACATCCGCCGGCGCCATATATTGTTTTAGCACGGATCACAACACGTGGCACTTGGTTTTATCAGCACTTGGCACTTTGTATAAATGTATGGTATATGACATTTTAATGTGGCACAATGAGCACAGCCCAGGTTAATACCTATTGTTGGTTTTAAACGGCACGTAGCACTTTTCACTTTGTTGATTGCAACACATGCACTTTTTACAGCACATATTTGCACAATACTATTTTAAAGTGGTAGCGCCGGGTCCAACATCTCTTGCATTTTATCTAAAGCAACATTCAGTCTGTTTTTTTTATTTTTTAGTAAGTAACATAACATTTTAGAAGGATCTTTGCTTAAATAAATGTCTTTGAAATATGTTGCCAGTGGCTACAAAGACAGATAAGGCCAGGAAACAACATACCGATTTGTACATGATTTAAGGGCTCTGAACAAGATCATTACAGTTCTGCAAGGAGGAGGTTACATTGCACATCTCAGGGTACCCGACATCTAACCACCCAGAGAGTAGAGACCTTATAAAACATTCAGAGATCTCAGAACACTTGGCAATGGAGAGCCATTCTCAGACTTGTCAATTACTGCAGAGACTGGGTCCCTAATACAGTATATCATCCAAACTGGGACCCCTTTATGAATCACATCACAAACACCTTTTCAATTGTCTTATGACAACTGGTCAATCCTACAGGATTTGACCCAGGAACTCTCCAAAGCACCTACTTTAGGTCTTCCTACCATGACCTACCCTTTTATCTTTTTTTGCCATGAAAGCAAGGGCCATGCAACTGGAGTATTGACCCAACTACATGGGTCCAGGTACTGACCCATGATGTACTCATCAACTGCCCTAGATCCAATCATTTGAGGCTCACCGGAATGTGTACGAGCTGTGGCCGCCTGCTCTGTATTGTTACAGAAAGTAGGTGATATTGTTTTGTGCTCCTTATTGACCCTCTATACTCCCCATTCAGTGCAGGAGATGCTAAATCAAGCCCAGACAAAACACCTTTCTGCTGTCAGACTAACTAGGTACGTAGTGACTCTCCTAACACCTACTAAACTGACGCTAAGATGATGCATCATTTAAACCCAACATCTCTTCTTCCTGTTATTGAGAAGGAAGGGGGGGGGGATATAATGGTAGGAAAAATGACAATTTTCAAAACTTTCAAACTAACAATACTAATCTCTCAACCCCTAACCAATTTTCCTACCTAGTAGGACAACATGCTAAGGAATAACAGGACTGCCTTTCTTTGATGGAATGGGAATCAGTGGCTGTCAGTCCGGTGAAGGAGACTCCCATCCCAGACGCTAAGAACCTTTTTGTGGATGGTTCAAGGTATTTTACCCTGGATGGTAAGTCGCTGGGGTCTACCTGAAATGATCGAGTCAGATCGCGGCTCCCACTGCACCGGTCAGATCTCTGCAGAGGTATGTAAGGCTTTTCACATCAAGGTTGAACAGCTAAATGGGATCAATAGGAAAATAATCTCAAAAAAATATGGCTGATACTGGAAAACCATGGCCTAAATGTCTCCCCATAGCTCTCTACTCCATCAGGAATGCCCCTAGATAGCCCAATGGGTTTTGTTTGGGAGTCAACCAAAGACTGGATTGTACTTTCCTCAGCAGCTGTCATCTTTACAATTTCAGCTGACGGGGTATGTACAGTCCCTGCAAAGGGAGCTCCAAAAGGTCCATCACAGGGTTCGGGAGTCTCTCCCGTACCCTGACACAATAACCGGTGTACATTCTTTTCAACTAGGTGATTGGGTTGTTGTGAGGAAACATCAAAGGATGGGACTAGAACCGAGATACACCTGACCATTCCAACTTACAACGCTGACTTCCTTAAAGCTTGAGGGACACGACAACTGGGTGCACGCCAGCCACTGCAAGAAGCTACTCAATTACATCAAAGAAGAAGGAGTATCGGTTTTATTTATATTCTTAGTGTATTTTAGCAAGGGTAATGATGAAAAGCATCCCAACCTATTGTTTAGAATGCATCTCCAACTAGCTAAGATGGTGAAAAGGACCAATTGCTGGGTTTGTTCTAAATCCACACCGAGCCATTACACCTCAGCAATGGCAGCAGTTCATGCTATATACGATGTTCACATTGGTATAAAGAATTATGAGAAACTTGCAAAGATGACCAGGAGACACTTGTCTATAGAACCTTTTTTTTTATTATATTTTTTATTGTTACAGTATAATCAATTTTACAATAAAATCAATACAAAAGGAAGAAGAAGAAAGCTAGTTCTTTTACAAAACGTATAACATTTTTCATATATAACCCCAACCTTATTCCCTCCCTCATCTCCCCCCCCCCCCATTTTTTCCCCTATTCTGCCAATTTTATATTCATCTTCTAAATATTTCTTATATCTTCTATACTTTGTTTTCCCATATTGGTATAAATCTCCAGTTATTTTAAAGTCTTTCCACATTTTCCACTTAACTAAAAAGATATCAGTCAGACCTTCATCTCTGCAACACATATATTTCCATAATATAAATATATTCCACTCTCTTACACCATTCCTCTATAGTGGGAGCTTCTAATTCAAACCATCTCTTTGGAATTGCTACCTTAGCAGCATTAAGTAAATTTGGAACAATTGTATTTCTATGCTTCTTTAAGGGACCATCTACTCTATGAAATAGGCATACCCAAGGGTCATCTACAACTTTTTCTCTGGTGATCTGATTAATAAGATGTTGTACCGATAACCAAAATGTGTGTATCTTAGGGCATTCCCAGCAAATATGTATCGTACTTTCAACTGGACACCCTCTCCAACACAGTTCTGACTTCTCTGGTTGATATCGATGCGCAATGACTGGCGTTATGTATCATCTCGCGAGGCATTTATAATTTGTGTGTAAAGGGCTAAGTTGCGCTAGTAAGTACTGAATTGACAAATGATCATCAGATAAAGCACAATATTGATAGTCCACAGTGATAACAAGTCTGTATCCAAATGGCAGGCACAGTCCAAATTTCAAAATTCCAGTATCAGATGAATAAACCAACGTTCATATCTCCTTACCAGAAAGCGGAATAGAGTTCGCCCAAAAACTCATATCAGATCAGTTCACCCAGCCTCCAATCGATATGTTCAGATATTCCTCACATCCACAGGTGATAGTCATATATGGAAGAAAAATTGAAACTCCATAGCATAATACTGTTAAATATTATTGGATCACCCTGAGGAGTGCACACCGTCACCAGAAGGCTGATAGTATAAAGCACCAGCACCCTTAAGTCCCAAATGCTTACCAGATGGTAAATATTTTGTGATAAGTAAGGAATGGAAGTGACACACAGAGACCTCTCCCGACACCACTGCCTCTTACCAGATTTTAGTAGGTTCAAGCCAAACAGTACGTCGTCCGGTCCTCGGAGCCAATAACTCTAAAGATCACTCCAAAGCAAGATAGGGTTCACCCTCAAACACAGATGGAATTGAGTCGACCAGCCTCAGATGAAAGTGCTCAGGTTCGCCTCACATCAATCAATGGTTAGTCATATGTGGGAAAAATAGACTCCATAGCATAATACTGTTATTGCTTGAAAGTCACCCCAAGAGGTGCACACCATCACCAGAGTCCCCAGGCAGAGCACCAACACCCCTATGCACCAAATGCTTACCAGATAGATAAAGCCTTAAGTGAAAAAAAGGGAATATATACACAGAGGACCTCTCCCACCTCTCCCAGCACCACTGCCGCTTACCAGACTGCAATGGGTTAAAGCCACTCTCTCCAGAAGCCAATCCTTGGAGCAGGTATCACCGGGAGGATATTCTTAAGCTAGCTTAAGAATATCCTCCCGGTGATACCTGCTCCAAGGATTGGCTTCTGGAGAGAGTGGCTTTAACCCATTGCAGTCTGGTAAGCGGCAGTGGTGCTGGGAGGGGTCCTCTGTGTATATATTCCCTTTTTTTCACTTAAGGCTTTATCTATCTGGTAAGCATTTGGTGCATAGGGGTGTTGGTGCTCTGCCTGGGGACTCTGGTGATGGTGTGCACCTCTTGGGGTGACTTTCAAGCAATAACAGTATTATGCTATGGAGTCTATTTTTTCCACATTTGACTAACCATTGATTGATGTGAGGCGAACCTGAGCACTTTCATCTGAGGCTGGTCGACTCAATTACATCTGTGTTTGAGGGTGAACCCTATCTTGCTTTGGAGTGATCTTTAGAGTTATTGGCTCCGAGGACAGGACGACGAACTGTTTGGCTTGAACCTACTAAAATCTGGTAAGAGGCAGTGGTGTCGGGAGAGGTCTCTGTGTGTCACTTCCATTCCTTACTTATCACAAAATATTTACCATCTGGTAAGCATTTGGGACTTAAGGGTGCTGGTGCTTTATACTATCAGCCTTCTGGTGACAGTGTGCACTCCTCAGGGTGATCCAATAATATTTAACAATATTATCCTATGGAGTTTCAATTTTTCTTCCATATATGACTATCACCTGTGAATGTGAGGAATATCTGAACATATCGATTGGAGGCTGGGTGAACTGATCTGATATGAGTTTTTGGGCGAACTCTATTCCGCTTTCTGGTAAGGAGATATGAACGTTGGTTTATTCATCTGATACTGGAATTTTGAAATTTGGACTGTGCCTGCCATTTGGATACAGACTTGTTATCACTGTGGACTATCAATATTGTGCTTTATCTGATGATCATTTGTCGATTCAGTACTTACTAGCGCAACTTAGCCCTTTACATACTTACTTTTGCTTGTCACAATTTAAGTTGCTGCTGTGTTTCATTAGTTAGCGCAGTTATATTTTCCTTTTTTACCATTTATAATTTGTCTCTGTGGTATTCACATCTCTAGCAGTACAGTGGACAGCTCTCAACATGGTTTTTCTCTCCCTGGTCTTCCAGACTAACTCCAATTTCTCTTTCCCATTTCTCAATAAATGGATCAGTAAGTATCAATCCCACCAGATCAGTAAGTATCTTATATACCTGAGACAAACCGCGTCTAACCTTCTTTTGCGGATCGCATTGTTTTTGCATAGGAAATAATTCCTTTCCTGATCTGATGGGTTGTTGCAGGGATCCAACAAAATGTGATACTTGTCTATAACTCCATTCATTCAGTGTCAAATTTCTCTTTGTGTTAAGTTCATCTAATACCATAATCTCTTTTTTGTGTGTTATATCTTTTAATCTTAAGTCTCTTAACCCTCCCCCAAATTTTTCCTCTAACCCAGGTAAAAAAAATGTTGTTCCCTCTAATGATAATAATGGAGAGTTGTATTCCCGCATGGCCTGCTTGTAAAAAGCATCCCAGGTCTTATACAACACTCTCGTCATTTCGTGTGTCTCCTCATGTATTTCCCTATACTTTGGCGGAATCCAAATATTCCTATCTAGTTGTGCTTGACCTAACAAAAATTCCAGCCCTACCCATCTTTTTTTCCAAATCTCTCTTTGTCGAATTTATAATTCGTGAAAGTATAGTTGCTGTGTAATATCTCTTAATATCTGGTGCCCCTAATCCCCCTGCTAATTTATCCCTGCTAAGAGTTGCTCACTGCACTCTTGGTTTTTTCTCTTGCCAAATATATTTCAATAGTATAGCTTTTAGTGTTTTAAAATAGGCTGGTGGAATAGAAATTGGTAGCATTTGGAATTTGTATATAATTTTAGGTAAAATTGTCATCTTAAACATGTTAATTCTATCCAACCAAGATATTGGGCGGCTCAATATTTTCCTAATATTTGACTCCAGCAAAGGTATATAGTTAGCTACATATAAGTTTTCCAAAGATGGTATGTTTATCCCTAAATATTTTAACTTGGACTTTGCCCAAGTAAAAGGAAATTCCCCCTGCAAGACCTATTCTTTTTTATTCAGTCCGATGTTTAATATTTCCAGTTTAATTGGGTTTATCTTAAAGTTGGATAATTCTCCATATTTCATCAACTCTTTAATAACATTAGGCAGACAAATTCTGGTATTCCTCACAGAATAAAACGTCATCTGCAGAGGCTGCAACTTTATGTTCGTCTTGTCCAATCTTCACCCCCTTTATATCTACATTGTTCCTAATTGATGCCAGTAGGCGCTCCAATAACAAGATGAGCAATAAAGGCGAAAGAGGACAACCCTGTCTAGTCCCATTTCCCATCTCAAAGCTAGATGACACTTGTCTATAGAACCTAATGACACATTCCAAGAGGGTAACATCAGTTATAGTTTTAACGTTAGCTCTAGCTCCTGCTCTTTGCTTTCTAATCCAGTATGGGTATCAAGACTTTAGTTTTAGCAAAGGAAATAGATTTGTAGGATCTTACCAATGAAACCCTTGGTCTCTTTAATGACACCAAAAGACCAGATTATATCTGCTGGAAGGAAGGGTGTGATGTTCGGACTGAGATGGCAATCCCCCAGTCTATTATGTCACTACTTAGTGCCTGTGACTGTCAGAGAAATTCTTCCTGTACGGTTCTGACAGGTCCTTATTATTTCTTATGTGGTTCTGTCGCTTATAAGGTAATTCCCCCTAATGTGAGTGGTTCATGTGCTTTAGTGAAGCTTGTACCGGCAACATACGATGCAGCCAATCGTGAGATTCTGCTGGTGCGAAGGAAGTCAAGGATGTCAGGGAGAACTAGCAGGGAACTGTTCTCCAACCACAACCAGGCCTGGACATGGTTCCCAGCTTGGATCAAGTGGGGGATTGAACTTATGAAGCGATTGAACTATTTCTCATCCATTGTGGATGAGATGTTCAATGAGACCGTTGAAGCAGTAAGGGAGATTACTCAGGAACAACGACAAATGAAGACTCTTGTACTGGAGGAAAAGATGGCACTTTATTATCTGTTAGCTTCCAAGGGGGGTGTAACAGATCAACCGGCTCCCCGACTGTGTACCTCCATTGATGGATGCTCCTAGTGCTTCCCGAGCACTCCACCAGACAACATAACCACCTCAGACCCCACGAACCGCCTCAGCTTGGTTGGGGTCTCGCCGTCTCCTACCCACCCTGGACCTACGACAAGGCTCTAGGTTCCAGTGGGTGAACCTCTTTCCCCAGAGGTGAAGCAGGCACAGGAACAAGCTCTTACAAGAGCTTAGTGATTATCCAAGGGAGTATGAAGAGCATACCAATCCCTTGTAACAGGTTCCCCCAATGAGAGACAGGGCTTTAGATTGAGGGTGAAGTATAACTCAAACTTTAATGGTACAGCTGCTCTTTTATACAGTTTTCCACAACAAGGTTACCGCCCAGGTGGACCTTGTTGGGAACAGGCCCTGAAATTCACAATCCAATGAAAATAGAGTTTAAAGGCCCGTACACACGAGTGGAAATTCGGCCCGGGAATTTTCGTTCCGACGACCGATTTTGATGCTTCCGACAACCGACTCCGACTTTCCGGCCGAAAAAATCCTGGTGTGCAGGCTATAAAATTTTTGTCGACCATCAAAACACGTCCGATTTTCATCTCATTAGTACAGATTTCGATGGGGAAAAATCTTATGAGCAAGACTAGGCATGCTCAGAGATGAAAGAACACATACAAAGCAATCCAACACATGACATCACTTCTGAAGTAGAATTCTGTCATGCGGGAAAATTTGTGTGCAGTCTAGAGCACATTCCAAACAACAGACACGACTCTGGACAAAAGACGGACGACCGGTCTGCGGAAATTCGTTGCGTGTGTACGAGGCTTTACACTCCCATACAGTGTACACAATCCCTCCCCTCTGCCTGATTACAGTATCATATGCAGATAAAAGTGTATACAGGAACAGAATTAACCTAAACTAATTATCTAGCCATCTGGACAGAACAATGTGAGGTCATTAACATTTAACAATGGGACAGGCACAATCCACATACCACATTCCATCTCAATACACAAACAGTATTAGCATATTCAACAATGTGTGGAAGACAAGTGGCTAAGCCGATAATATTAGCAATCGGCTAGGAGTCTGACTGTTCAGTTGTTCGGTAAAAGAATAAAGTGAACATAAAATTAAATAAAAGGCAATATCCCAAACTCATAGGAGAATGAAACAAAAGGGTTTACAATCCAGGGACAGGGTGATCCATCACAGGGGGTTTCTGTGAATTCATAGGAGAAGACTGTTGTACCTGGATAGCAGACACCAGTTACAAGGTTCAAGCCCATATGGATAAGGTTACTTTCCTGCAAGGCAGTGCCAGAGCTATAGCTAGTGAAGGTTGGAATCATTTTAAGGCTTTTGGAAGTTTTGGGGATTTCTTGTTCTCCATTGGATCTTGGTTGAAGGAAATAGGAGTATATATACTTATGTTGTTTTTGTTTCTATTCTCTCTATACGCGTTGTGAGATTGTCCTGTTGTCTGATCAATAGAGTCACCAAAGCCCGAGCAGACCACCACATTCTTATTGCTGAGACAAGACTCCCTGAAATCCAACCCATGCAACAGATGCTTAGGATTCCAAACTGACTGACGATCAAGACGACCCACCACCTCATGTCCTCTCTCTGAGTCACCTCACGAAAAACGGAACCTGCGTGTCAACATTCGTTTTCTTTTAAGTCAACGTGGCGTGTCAACATTCGTTTTCTTTTAAGTCAACGTGTCAACACTGATTCCGTTAGCTTTCTTTCTAAGTTTTTTAAATAGATTGTTTTTATGTATGAGTAGAGCTGTTCTGTTTATTTGGAAGAAGAAGATCAAGATTATTCGAGGGACACATGGGAGCATATGACAAATTTGGACATTTTATTAGGACTAATGTGGACATTTTTCAAGATGTGTTTTGTTTAATTTGTTATTATGGTTCCTGTTGTCGATTTGCTTGCAATACGCTCATTAGAGAGCGTACAGACAAACCGGCATTGAGGAAAGACTACTGGCAGTGAAAACCTTCCCTTAGATGTGTAGACGCATTCGCTCTACACATCTGTTTGGTCTGTTTGCTGGTAGAGATCTATGTGTATTGCAGTGCGGCGTTCAAGGATCAAGCAGCAAGGATATGACTGCGAGGGGGGGCCCCTATATAATGTGCAGTTTTTTTCACTTGGCGGGGATATGTTTGCTCTGTGAAGTCAATATCATTTTGATATCTATCTGCCTTTATAAAGGGATACATGCTCATCTTTCTACTGTGCCTGATCACCACAGTGAAAACAGCATGGCTCTTTCCTTGCAGATAGCCTGACGTCTATGGAAACAGTAGTATAATCCTATTAGGCATTGTTCTCTGGGCCTTGCTGAGTGGGATTCACGTCAGTATTAGTGGCGGGAATATGTGCACAAGTTTGAACAGAGCAGCGTTCGCGGTTCTACGCGCTGGTGGTTTCATTGTGGCGTGTTAGGCGCAAATTCTGCTACACATAGGTTTCATTGTTTGTTAGCTACGGTGTGTGGATTTCCACACACCAATGGCGGGAAGCCGTTATGTCATCTGAACATTTGTAACTGATTGGCTGATGTTGTACAGCCATTTTTTCCTGCTGTTGTCCCTTTGTTGTCTCATAAATAAACGGCTGTGATAACAGCCTGTGTGTCTGTATTATTGGATACTGCTGAGCATGCTCCATTACTTTATACAAAAGAGCTGATAACTGTGCTTTTTAGGACAATGGGATTAATTGCGTTTGATGTATATTAATATCCAAAAGTGCACTTATTAGCTCAACGGAGTTACTTGCGCATCAAATGTACATTAAGATCCAAGACACAATTTAGTATAAAAGAGTACAGTGGTCAGGAGAATGGTAGGACTCACATAAGCGTACGCCCATGCAAAAAGTCTGTGCAGCTGCTCTGTCTAAATTGACATGAATAAAACTGAGTGCACCGGGATAAAAAGAACATATGCGAACAAGGCCCGGCGTACACAGTGCAGTGGTATGTTTAAATAGTGTATATAGTGTAGGGCACAGGAGTTTGTAGTGCACAGACCACAGTGCTCAGGAACGCGTAGTGACAGAGCACAGGGCTCTAGAGGGTGTAACTCAGTGTCCAGGTCTCAGGAGTGCGTAATGCAGTGGCGGAACTATCAGGGTCGCAGCAGTCATACTTGCGACCGGGCCCTGGCGTTCTGCCACTGTGGGGGGGGGGCGCCCACCCACCTGATTCTGCCCGGTTCTAGGCAATGATTGGGGCATTTCACATAGCAGTACACTGTGGAGGAGAGCAGGGGGGGGGGGGGGTTTTGCCGCCTGCTGCCGCTCGCCATTTCTAGTGTTACAGGCAATGATCATGAACACTGTGCCTGAGTGAGCACTCACTGTTACTGGCACAGCGCTCCGATCATTCCTCAAAGCAGATCCATGTCAGGAGGAGGAAACTGGAGTGGAGATGGAAGTCAGCTGATTAGCTGACAGGCCAGTCGAGTGAAGGGGGAGGAGCTTTCCTCGTTGTGAGCAGATGTGCAGATAGTGTCCCCATGTTGGGAGAGCCATTATTGGACGCACTGTGAGTTCAGACTGAGAGCACTGAGCAAGGAGAGGAAATGGACTGAAACTAAAAGCAAGTGAGTGTTACTGACACTGATCCCATCTTCCCAATACCATTCCTCTGCTCCTGATGCCATCCCCACCACCACCATCCCTCTGCACCTGATCCCATTCCCCCACCACCATCCCTCTGCCCTTGATCCCATCCCCCCACCACCATCCCTCTGCCCCTGATCACATCCCCATCCCTCTGCCCCTGATCCCATCTCCCCACCACCATCCCTCAGTCCCTTGATCTCATTCCTCCCACCACCATCCCTCTGCCCCTGATTCTATCCCCCACCACCATCCCACTGCCCCTGAACCCATCCCTCCCACCACCATCCCTCTGCCACTGATCTCACACCCCCACCACCACTTCCACTAATCCCACCCCCACCACCATTACTGAGGGGGCACTCAGAAGGATGTAAGAGGTGTAGGCATTTAGGGGGCCTCACCACCATCCCTCTGCCCCTGATGCCATCCTACCACCACCAGCCATCTGCCCCTGATCCTACCCCCCTACCACCATCGCTCTGCCCCTAATCCCATCCTCCCTCACCATCCCTCTGCCCCTGATCCTATTACCTCCACCACTATCCCTCTGCCCCTGATGTCACCCCCCCACCACCACTGCCACTAATCCCATCCTCCCCACCACCACTGCCACTGATCCCACCCCCCCCACCATCCCTCTGCTACTGATCCCATCTTCCCCACCACTGCTACTGATCGTACCATTATTACTGCTACTGATCGTACCACTATTACTGATCCAACCATCTGCACCACTGCCACTGATCCCACCAAAGTAAAGATGTCACACTGAACATCAATATAAAGGATTATACTGGCCACAAATGTAAGAGAGCACACTGAACACCAATAATGTGGGGGCATACTGACCCCCAATATAAAAGGAGATGCATGGACCAACAAAGTGAAGGAGTATAACAACCACTAAAAACCAATGCTGTAGGGCACACAGACCACCCAACACCAATGTTATGGGGGCACACAAACATCCTAACCACTGCACTCTGCAAGATGTGCTATGCAATTACAAAATCCTGACCCCTGCATTGTATACTCTGTTGCACCATGCATAGTTGACCAATTCATTGTATAAAATTATTATGTACATTACATAGTCCTAAGCACAGTCAATAAACTAAATAATCTTGACCACTATACTCTATACACTACATACTCCTGACTTCTGCACTTTATATACTGCACAGATCTGGCTATTGCATTTAAAAGAGAAGTTAAGGATTTAAAAAAACATTTCTACTCACCTAGGAGTGTATAAATCGGATGTTGCATCTGTCCCCTGCCAGCTCTGCAGTGAGAACTGAATGATCAAACACAACTGATCCCACAGTTCTCCCCTCTGCTTTGAGCAGAGTTTTGTAACTGTCAGTCAGCGGCTCTCTGCTCTTCCCTCCAGTGCAAATTGCAGCTCTGAGCTGTGGAGGGGGCAGGAGGGGCTGGCTCAGGTTCTCAGCGGATCGCTGAGAGGCTGAGCCTGGTGTCATTCCAGGCTTCTAGGTGGATCCTGACTATATGGTCGGGATCTTTTCAGAGCCTGGACTGGCTTTGTGACACCAGCTGACAGCAGGCTGAAGCCCGCTGTCTCCATAGGAGAAGTATGGCCAAAAAAGCTTTGGCCATACTTTTCCTTTAATACGTTACATAGTCCTGACCCCTTCACACTTTGTACTATGTTGTACTTTGTACATAACATAGTCTTGAATGAACCCTGCACTCTGTCTGCTGAGCTGTATATGCTATGCCATGCATTACATTGTCTTGACTACTGCACTGTGTTGTTCACTGTAGTTGTTATGTTGTGTTACAGCCATGATTACTGCACTGAATATGTTACATAATCCACTATATAACCGGTGTTGTACTTTACATAGTCTTGACTCCTGCACTGTATAACATAGTCCTGGCCAAAGTGTTCATTGTTACATAGTCTAAGTGCTACACTTTTTTTGCAGAATCAATTTTTATATTAATTGCCATGTGCCACAAGCAGTAAACAGGTGCAGAGTTTAAGTTGTTAAACAAGCACATTTTGCTATAATTGCCCAGATGAAATATTAACACACCTGTAATGTATTATCACTGACATGTATTTTTTTTAAAAATAGGAAAAAATAATGTTTCTATAACTCAACTGAAAATTCATCTGAACTCATCTATTTTTCTTTATAATGAGACTGAAGCTATACAATTTGATATACTGAGATTTCAGGAATTAGTGTAGGTTGTCACTCCCCTCCCAAGACCTAATACTCTTTAGCCTTGTTGAAAATTCTGTGATGGGGCCCGGCTGCCTTGTGTAACTTAAAGCCAAATGTCATAATCATGAGGTTAGGGGAAGGCAAGTAAGAAACTGTAATGATCAGATATTGCTGCTTAACTTCAAGACATAAATAAGCAGACTGAACCATTAATTAAAAAATCACTCAATAATCCATTATCACTATTGGGTTTATTTATTGATTTATTGGTTAAAAATAAACTGTTTACATTTTCCAGTGATAATATAAAATCAAATAGGCTACTTTTGAAACCTGATTAACAACAAAATCCTATAGATGCATAAACTTTGTAAATGTAGACGTGTGACTTGCATTTGCAAAAACTTCAAGACCAATAACATTTTTTATCAAGGTATTAAGAGATGAGTGGATCATCATTTTAACCAATATTTCTAGGGGCATCGGGTTTGAATTTAATTTGGCCACTAGTCATTTCTTTCCTTGAGAAACAGACAGTATTGGGGTGTCCTGCTCTTCACTCCCTTTACACTCAATAGACATAGAATACGCAAAATATTGTTCAGCAGTCAGAGCGCCTGACTGCTAGATTTAAGTTACATCCTCCAGATGCAGCTGATCCAAGGTTGATAGTGGAGTAATGCATTGACGTCAGAACAATAAAGTATAACAGCAATAAACCTGTTCATTTCAATCTGTAAAAAAACAAAAAAAAACAAAACTAAATGAAAGAGAAGCCATAGTTACCAAAATTTACCATCTTAGGAGGAATCCAAAACTGCACTACTAAGTTTCAAACAGGAAATGTGTGTGTGTGTGTGTGTGCTTGGGGGGAGGGGGGGGGGGGGGGTGAGCCAATTATATGTGTTGAAATCTTGCCTGTCAAATCATGAAAAACTATCTACATCACAAAACACCTATGTGCTGCACCTAGGTTTGCCACCTCATCCCTTTAAACCAAGACACACATTAATTACACAGGTTCTGTGACTGATTAAGGTGCTAATCAAACTCAATTAGTAGCCTCAGCACCTGTGTAATTAATATGTGTCCTGGTTCAAAAGGTGAGGGGGTAACCCTAGCTGCACCTGATAATAGTATGCTGGCAATACAGAAGTGAAGATCAATGACAACTTACGCAAAAAAGGGCATGATCTCTATTAATCTCTCTTTGTTTGGCTTGGAAACAAAATCTGGCAAAGTTTGTATGACCTTGTTCATGACATTTCTAAGGTAGACTTGTAGTTGCTTCCTCCGTTCCTCCACAAATTTTGCATCCTAGAAATGAAAAAAAAAAAAAAAAACAGCTTATATTTATCTAAATATTGTACTACAGTTCTTTACCAAACTGAAATTTTGGATGCTAAGATGGTCACACGTATTACAAATGTGCACACTTACACAATGACATTGAATATGGCGTATTGACTTAAGATGACTGCATACAAGGTTACATAGTTTGTGAGTTTGTGAGTTACATAGTAAAGGTTGAAAAAATACATCAGTCCATCCAGTGTGTGTGTTTGCTGTTAACCGTACATTGTATACCCCTTTATGTTGGGGTCTTTAACCACTTCCATACAGAGCAGTTTGACACCCTTCCTGCCCAGACCAATTTTCAGCTTTCAGCACTCTCACACTTTGAATGACAATTGCTCAGTCATGCTACACTGTAACCAAACAAATTTTTTATCATTTTTTTCACACAAATAGAGCTTTCTTTTGGTGGTATTTGATCACAACTGGGGTTTTTTTTTTTCGTGATATATGCAAAAAAAGAGCAAAAATTTTGAAAAAAAAACACTTTTTTTTAGTTTCAATTATAAAATTTTGCAAAAAATTAATTTTTCTTCATACATTTGGGCCAAAATGTATACTGCTACATGTCTCTGGTAAAATTAACCCAAATTAGTGTATATTATTTAGTCTGTGTGAAAGTTATTGAGTCTAGAAGCTATGGTACCAATTACTGAAAATTGATCACACCAGAAGTACTGACTGCCTATCTCCTTTCTTGAGGCCCTGAAATGTCAGGACAGTACAAATACCGCCCAAATGACCCCTTTTTGTAAAGTAGACAGTCCAAGGTATTTAGTAAGAGGCATGGTGGGTATTTTGAAGTTGTAATTTTTTTCCCACAATTCTTGGGAAAATGAAGAAAAAAAATTTTTTTTCTTTTTTTTTCCCACAAAGTTGTCAATTTATAAGCTATTTCTAACACATAGCATGTACACAGCAAAAATTACACCCAAAAATACATTCTGCTACTCCTTCCGAGTATGGCGATACCACATGTGTGAGACTTTTACACAGCCTGGCCACAAAAAGATACTCCACGTCCAAGAAGCACCTTCAGGCGTTCTAGGAGCATAAATACACATAAAACTTTCTTACTACCTATCACACTTTTAAAGGCCCTAGAGCACCAATACAATGGAAAAGTCCACAAAATGACCCCATTTTGGAAAGAAAACACTCCAACGTATATTCTATGAGGCATTATGGGTCCTTTGAACATGTCATTTTTTTCCACAGGTTTTTGGAAAATGTGGGAAAAAAATGAAAACTTTTTTTTTTTACACAAAGTTGTCAATTTATAGGATATTCCTAACACATAGCATGTACACAGCAAAAATGACACCCCAAAATTCATTCTGCCACTCCTCCTGAGTATGGCAATACCACATGTGTGAGACTTTTTCACAGCCTAGCCATATAGAGGGGCCTAACATCCAAGGAGCATCATCATGCATCCTAGCCACTTGCCTAGGCCTATTTTTGACATTTGGTGTTTACAAGCTAAAATCAGTTGTTTTGCTAGAAAACTGCTTAGAACCCCCAAACATTATATATTTTTTTTTAGCAGTGACCCTAGAGATTAAAATGGAGATTATTGCAATATTTTTTATCACACCGTATTTGCGCAGCGGTCTTCCAAACGCAATTTTTTTGGAAAAAATTCACTTTTTTAATTAAAAAATAAGAAACCAGTAAAGTTAGCCCAATTTTTTTCCATAATGTGAAAGATAATGTTACGCCGTTGGGTATCTATAAATAGATACCCAACATGTCATGTTTCAAAATTGCGCACGCTCACGGAATGGCGACAAACTTTGGTACTTAAAAATCCCCATAGGCGACAATTTAAAAATTTCTACAGGTTGCCATCCTTGAGTTACAGAGGAGGTCTAGGGCTCAAATTATTTCCCTTGCTCTAACGATCACGGTGATACCTCACATGTGTGGTTTGAACACCGTTTACATATGTGGGCGGGGTTTCCGTATGCGTCGCTTCTGCGCGCGAGCTAACGGGGACAGGGTGCTTTAATTTTTTTTTTTTTTTTTACTATTTATTTTATTTATTATTTTTTATTTTTACACCGTTTAACAAAAAAAAAAAAAAAAGGATCATTTTTATTTCTATTACAAGAAATGTAAACATTACTTGTAATAGAAAAAGGCACGACAAGACCTCTTTTTTGTGAGATCTGGGGTCAAAAAGTCCTCAGATCTCACAAGTACACTAAAAGATATAAAAAAAAAAAAAAAAAAATTAATATATAAAATGAAAAAAAAAAAAAAGGACCTTTAAACCGGTTGCTAGGCAACAACATTTTCCGTAGCCCCGGTCCTCCAAGACCATAGAGTCAAGTGAGGGCAAGCTTGCCCTCACTCGACATCCTGTCTGTGAGGATCCGGGACCGGATCGTTTTCCCCGCTGCCGGCGGGTCCGGTAAGCGGGGAAAAGGACCGGACGCGGCGGGAGGGGGGGGGGGGCACCTCTTCCGCCATCCCAGAAGGGTGATCCCACGGCGAATCCGCCGCTGGGACCACCCTTATCGGAAAGCCAACCGTCCACCGTTTAAAAAAATACCAGGGTTATGGCAGCTATCTGCTGCCATAACACCGGTATTTAGGTTTAAACGGAGGACGTATATAAACCTTTTTGGACTTAGACATGGTGGCTGTATGAAGGGCGACAGGTACTCGGGTACTTTGTTGGGCAGGTGACAGGTACTCTGGTACTGATGAGCAGGTGGCAGGTACTCGGGTACTCCGATAGGCAGGTGACAGGTACTCGGGTACTCTGATGGGCAGGTGACAGGCAGGTGATAGGTACTGATGAGTAGTACTGATACTGATAGGTGATACTGATACGTGATAGGTACTGATGAGTACTGATGAGTAGTGATGGGTACTGATGAGCAGGCGGCAAGTACTCGGGTACTTCAGGCGTCAGGTACTCTGATGAGCAGGTGGAAGGTACTCGGGTACTCTGATGGGTAGGTGACAGGTACTCAGGTACTCTGATGACGGGTACTCCGTTGACAGGTACTCAAAGTACCCGAGTATCCGTCATCAGAGTACCCGAGTATCCGTCATCAGAGTACCCGAGTACCTGTCATCAGAGTACCCGAGTACCCGTCATCAGAGTACCCGAGTACCTGTCATCAGAGTACCCGAGTATCCGTCATCAGAGTACCCGAGTACCTGTCATCAGAGTACCCGAGTACCCGTCATCAGAGTACCCGAGTACCTGTCATCAGAGTACCCGAGTACCTGTCATCAGAGTACCCGAGTACCTGTCATCAGAGTACCCGGGTACCTGTCATCAGAGTACCCGAGTATCCGTCATCAGAGTACCCGAGTACCTGTCATCAGAGTACCCGAGTACCCGTCATCAGAGTACCCGAGTACCTGTCATCAGAGTACCTGCGTACCTGTCATCAGAGTACCCGAGTACCTGTCATCAGAGTACCCGAGTACCTGTCATCAGAGTACCCGGGTACCTGTCATCAGAGTACCCGAGTACCTGTCATCAGAGTACCCGAGTACCTGTCATCAGAGTACCTGCGTACCTGTCATCAGAGTACCCGAGTACCTGTCATCAGAGTACCCGAGTACCTGTCATCAGAGTACCCGAGTACCCGTCATCAGAGTACCCGAGTACCCGTCATCAGAGTACACGAGTACCCGTCATCAGAGTACCCGAGTACCTGTCATCAGAGTACCTGAGTACCTGTCATCAGAGTACCCAAGTACCTGTCATCAGAGTTCCCGAGTACCTGTCATCAGAGTACCTGATGGGCTGGTGACAGGTACTCGGGTACTTTGATGGGCTAGTGACAGGTGCTCTTTATTGGGGGGGGGGCAATCAGTGTGTTTGGGGTGCACTGTGATTGGTAACTAGCTGTTACCACACTCTCTTCCTCACACAGGATCAGTGTGTGAGGAGGAGAACACGGTGACAGCTAGTTACCGTGTTCTCTGTTGACATTTGTGACCGGCTGTGATTGGACACAGTCGGTCACGTGGTAAAGAGCCAATTTCATTGGCTCTTTACCTAGATCGGGGATCGACTCTGTCCGAGGGACGAGCCTCGTCCCCGATCGCTGCTCTGCGCGCCCCCGGGGGCACGCATTGCAGAGAGAACGAGCGGCTCGTGCTGGAGCCGCTCATGTGATCGGCTGTGATTGACACAGCCGATCACGTGGTAAACAGCCAATTTCTATTGGCTGTTTACCTTGATCAGGGATGGGCTATGTCCGAGGGACGAGCCTCACCCCCGATCGCTGCGCTGCGCGCCCCCGGGGGCGCGCAGTAGCAGCTAGAGCGGGCGGACGTCATATGACGCCCGCCTGGATCCGTACAACCACCATGCCGACGTCATATTACTATGACTCGGTATGGAAGTGGTTAAGGTGCCCATCTAATAGTTTTTTGAAACTATCAATGCTCCCTGCTGATACCACTGCTTGTGGACAGAAAGCGCACCAAATAGATCACCCTGCTTCACAAAACTTTAGAAGTTATAGCATAGTTTTACCTCATCTGTGTAGTAACATCCTGTAGACATCAGCAGTGGTTCTGAGTTTCCACCCCCCCCCCCCCTTTCCACTTGATAATTCAGAAAATGCAGCTCTTGACCATCCATTTTTGCTAAATCTTTTTATTGAATTTAGAAAAGGACAAGATGTACAAAACAAAGCATGTTGGGCATACCCAGGCTTAATAAAACAAAACTTAAAGCAACAACATACAACAAGCACATAAAACCTAAATATTTGGCAACCAAAGCCTAAGGTAACCTCACTCAAATCTGCTGGAAGGCACTAAGCAGATGTCAGAAGAAAACTTTCTCACATTATACTGAATTAAGCAAAGTCAAGTAATTAGAAGCAAATCAGTGCTAATCTTGGAGCATTACCATTGATACAACAGTATCTCTGGACTCCGTCCAAATATCCTATAACTTGGAGAATTTGCTGGGGCATCCTCTAGATTCACATGTGAATTTATACCATGGTATGATTTTATTAACAAAAAAGACGTCCAATAGTAGAAAGTAGGGCCTGCAGAGATTTTCATTTAAGGAGTATAGATTTGCGAGCATAAAATAATAACAGGCCTATCTAAGTTCTCATGGCCCTGGTGGTAACCAGTAAATTAACTAGACCTAATATACAGACGTCAATAGACAAGGATACCAAAATGGTAGTACTAGAACAAATGCACTAAAATTTCAGACCAGAAAAGTCTAATGCCCTGACAATCCCAAAACACGTCAGAAAGTAGCAGGGTCAGCCACATAGCGCCAGCATTGAGAGGAGTGTGAGGGATAAATCTGTAACCTTTGGAGAGTAAGGTAAACTCTTTGAAGAATTTTAAATTGTTATAACCTATTCCCAGCTGAGACCAAATGTTGCATGGTATAATCCAAAATATACTCCCAATCCTCTGAATCTAGGTCTGGGACCTCCGAGTGCCAACAGGAAGCTTATCAAGACCATAATAACTAGTGGGTTCTAAGGCCTTATAAATAGTGGAGAGGGGTTTCTCTAGAGTTTCTTCTCACAGTAGGGACTAAATCCTTGACATTGTGAGGGATATTGGTTTATTATGAAACTGCAGCTGAAAGGCATCAACCGGAGATATCAGAGCAGTTAGCCCATGCATTTTGTAAATGAAAAAATAGTGAGAGGGACTTAGACTGGGTGCCAGTGCTAATGAGTTCATGTTGGCAGCAGGTAATAAATACAGGGGGAGCACAGGAAAATGTTTTTTAAAGTAGTGCAGTTGGGCACCCCTGAACACCACCCTACTGCAGCTGTGAGAGGTACCAAGCAGTTGGAGGGGCTGACTGTAGACTCCCCATCTGCTCGTTCTCTCCCTCCTTCCTACTGGGTAGCATGCAGACCAGCCATGCTGGAACAGAGAGAGAAGTGGAGCTGCAGGCTCCCCCCCCCCCTTCCTCCTTGTAAACAACAGCCTCACCAATCAGAAAAGGGAAAGGAGCATGATGGGACATGTCTCGAGCAGTGTACTGTCCATAGAGGTCAGTGGGGACTGAACTACAGCCCCCAGCTAACCCTGAAAAAGAAGAGGAGGGGGGGAGCAGAACTTTGCTGGGCAAATTCTTAAGCAGAGTTCAGTGCAGCCCAGGCGGGAGAGTGAGAAAATTGTGCTTCTGGGAGCAATTACAGTGCAGGGAAACCAGGCTGTACAGAGCATGATCCAAGTGAAGAGGAACAGAGACACTGCCAGATATGGACCTGATTGTCAGTGTGCGGACAACTAATTAGAGGGACCACTGTTACTAAATTACTGGGTCTGATTAGTGGGCCTTCCGTCCATTACTGTTACTACCACTAGAGACTGCGCTCCTAATAACTACCTAAACAGCTCCCTTAGAGCTTTACATCTGCCTGCAGGCCTTGTTGACTGCCTTAAAGTGCACCAATAACTACTGGGCTCCAATGTTTAGCTAGAGTCAGGACTGACCCCTAACTGTTACTACCCAGAGACCTTCCCCCACTTTGCTTGGTTAAGAGGTACCCCCATGCTTCAGCCAATCCCTTACAGTGCACTCTAATTTAATCATATTGCAGTTAATGTTTGTTTGCACTGTGTATAGCAGATTTTCATGCTAATCATAGTGGTATAGAACCTAAATTTCTTTGGTATAGTTTATACTCTGTCTAGCAGACTGTCAGAATGTATCTGCTGCATGCTCATTTATATTCAAGCTGCCATCTTTTTTCAATTGTATCAATAGAGTATGTGCATTTAACTTGAAACAGGTGTATACTATTTTCTGGTAGTAACCCACAGCCAGGTTAAAGGTATTTACACATGCCTGCAGTGACTTTTATCCAATCAGGTGTGTCAGAGGGGTTGAGGTTGTTCTTGGAATCTAGGCACAGAACAGAGAGCCCAAAATTACCAATCAGCTCATTTTGGGGTAGTGCTACAGTAGTTTGAAGAAAAACTGCTGGACATTACTACGCAACTGAGCTAAAGACATGCTAACCCCTCTACAGCTAGCAATAACATTCTGATTGAATATTGTGATTATTATATACAAAGAAGATCAGTTAGCAAACCAGTTACTGTTCCAGAACTGATAGCTTGATTCTATAAGTAATTGTAATTACTTGAATGACCTTTTGTTTAATTTCTTTCAAACACTAGGATTTATCAATATTAACTTATTTCAATGCTTTATTTACAGTATTTTTTGTGATTGTGTGAAGCAACAACTCCTTTGGATTAGGTCACACAATTGTATAACTTGCCTGTTATGACATTTGCCTAAAATTGGGTTCAATCACATACAATTTCTGTCTGCCAATCTCAAGCAATGTTCTTTCAGAGTCCTCTTAAACACTTCTGCACCGGAAGGTTTTACCCCCTTAATGACGGGCCATTTTTTGCTATACGGCACTGCGTTACTTTAACCACTTCACCTGCAGAAGGTTTTACCCCCTTAATAACCA
Source organism: Pelophylax lessonae (assembly GCF_965119305.1). Taxonomy (NCBI): domain Eukaryota; kingdom Metazoa; phylum Chordata; class Amphibia; order Anura; family Ranidae; genus Pelophylax; species Pelophylax lessonae. Next base: position 135,154,070 of record NC_138773.1, read on the forward strand.
GCCCACTTTTTGGGTTTCGGCGCTGCGTTATATTAACTAACAATTGCGTGGTCGTATAATGCTGTACCCAAATACAATTGATGTCCTTTTTTTTCCCCACAAATAGCACTTTCTTTTGGTGGTATTTGATCACCTCCTGCGGTTTTTAGATTTTGTGCTATAAACAAAAAAAGAGCAACAATTTTGAAAAAACACAATATTTTTTACTTTCTACTATAAAACATTCCCAATAAAAAAATTTAAAAATCTATTTTTTTTATCAGTTCAGGCCAATTTGTATTCTTCTACATATTTTTGGTCAAAAAAACTCCCAAAAAGCGTACTTTAATTGGTTTGCGCAAAGGTTATAGCATTTACAAACTACAGGATAGATTTTTGGAATTTTTTAAAAAATATGTTTTATTAGTATTATCGGCAATCAGCGATCTTTAGCAGGACTGCGACATTGCAGCGGACAGATCGGACATTTTTGACACTTTTTGGGGACCAGTGACATTAATTCAGTAATCAGTAATTCAGTAATCAGTGCTAAATAATATGCACTTTTACACTATAAATGACACTGGCAGGGAAGGAGTTAATACTGAGGGTTATCAAATGTATTTGTGCTTACTGACTGTGGGGGGGAGGGCTCTGTGACAGGCAAAGAGAGATCAGTGTTTCAGCTTAGCTGACACAGAGGGCAATTATCCAGTGTGTAAACAAATAACTTTTGCTCTCGCAGCTTGGAGATGTGTGAGAAAAACTACAGTATTGCCAGTAAAAAGTGGTTTTCCTGGGGCACTGCATTTCCCATGGTATCAAACATCTGACAACTGACAGAGTCAAAATCATAAGGGAGTATCAAACACCTAGAAATGAGAGACAGTTAAGGGCATTCCTGGGACTAGTGGGTTACTGCAGAGACTGGATACCAAATGCTTCCCAGAGAATGGCTCCTCTGTACAAAGCTACAACCAGACAGTCTTTCTCTTTAAATCAAGAGGAGATAGATTGTCTAAATGAACTAAAGAAGGGGTTACAGGTAAACCCCGTTCTTTCTCTCCCAAAACCTTTTACTCTATTTTTTCATGAGTTAAACGGACATGTATTTGGGGTTCTCACAGAGGAACATGGAGGCAAGCAAAAGCCACTAGCATATGTTTCTTGCCAACTTGACCCTGTGATAAAGGGACCCCCCAGCTGTTTATAGGCTGTAGCAGCCTGCAAGGAGCTGCTGGATAAGACAACTGATATCGTTTTAGCACATCCACTAACAATAATGGTTCCACATGCTGTGCAGGAGATACTCCACAGGACACAAACCAGACACATCTCTTCAGCTCGAATATTGGTGTATGAATGTGCCCTGTTGAGTAGTGACCATATCACAATCAAACGATGCAATGTGTAAAATCCAGTTTTATGCCAGTGACAGAGCAGGCTCCAGAGGGGGACGTGAGTGATGATCAGTTGTTTGATCTCCCTCATGACTGCTTTGAGCTAATGATGGCAGAGTCAAAAAGGCTCCTCTCTCAAACCCTGATGAGACCCTTTATGTAGATGGATCACATTTCTACACAGAAGAGGGAAAGCCTGTAACTGGGTATGCAGTAGTAACAGCAAACAAAACAAAATATGCAGAGGCATTAAATCTAAAGGTTTCAGCACAAGCAGCTGAGCTGATGACTTTGGCTAAGGTCTGTGAAGTTTATACAGGACAAAGGGTTATCATTTACAGTGACATGATTTCGGTCCTATCTGGAAAGCTCATAACTTTTTGACCTCAGCTGGTAAGCCAATAAAGCATGCAGATCTAATAGAGAGGCTGTTCTTAGTCTTCCATTGTCCTAACGAGGTGGCCATTTTTTAAAAAAACAAGGCACATGCAAGAGAAGACACAGAGGAGGCTTCAGGAAATTCAAGGGCTGATAGGACAGCGAAAAAGGCTGCATTGGAACAAGTCCCTATATGGGTACTGCCATTTGCAGAAAAGCAACCAACCCTGGTAAGTATGGCAATCTTGATATCAATGCAGAGATAAGCCCCCTCACAGAAACGTGAGAAGTGGCAGAAGGGAGGTGCAACACCCGATGAGACATCTCTGTCTACCTCAGGCCCTATACCCGATGATGGGAGTCGTAGCTCATGGACCGTGTCATAACTCAAAGACTGTAATGACCACCTTGGCAATGGAACACTGGATAGCACCAGATTTTCTGGAGTAGTTGCAAAACATACTGCTTCTTGTCTTAGGGTCAATGCTGGTAGGACTGTAAACACCCTACAAAAGCAAACCCCTAAACCAGACTATCCTTTCCAGAGAATTCAATAGGTTACATTATTCTCCCACAGTCTGGTCCCTATGCATATGCTTTGGTCTGTGTAGACATTTTTTCAGGGTGACCTGAGGCCTGGCCAGTTTACAGGGGTACAGTACAAACCAGAGAAAAAATAAAAGTAGGTAGTATGCAGGTACGGGATACCAGAGACTATTGAGAGTGACAGGGGTACTCACTTCACAGGGAAGGTTTTACAAGAGATTCTAGCTGCACTAAATATTGAACAAGCCTTTCACACTCCATATCACCCACAGAGTAGCGGGAAGGTGGAAAGGTTGATTGGTACAATAAAAAACAGGCTGAGCAAGATAATGACAGAAACAGGTAAACCCTGGCCAGAGTGCCTACCTATTGTGTTACATTCTTTCAGGAACACTACCAAGAGAGGTGTAAGTCTCACACCAAATGAGGTACTCTTTTGGTGTGCTCCTAAAGCAGGTTTCTATTTCCCACAGCAATTGCAAGCTATACACTCAGATCTCACTGGATATGTTGCAGTACTTCAAAAAAAATTGACAAAAATACAGAACCGTGTGCTTTCATCCCTACCAGATCAAAATGAGGATACTAAAAGCCATAAAATAAGGCCTGGTGATTAGGTAGTAATCAAGAGACACTTCAGGAGAAGTCTTGAACCCTGGTTTGACAGGCCATTAGGGGTGCAACTGGTCACGCCAACACCCCTCAAGGTAGAAGGAAGAGATACATGGATACACGCCAGTCATTGCAAAAAGGTGATACAATTATCTTCTTCCAATTTCTGATATGTATTGCAATATTAGGAGTAATAAAGGGACAGACAACCCTAGGCCTAATGCGCTGTTAAGCCTTAAATACCAGGTAGCCAAGAAGTCAGGATACTCAGAGTGCTGGATATGTTCAAAATTACACCAAGAGACCCAGACTATACATGTGCTAGTAAACCCACTTACACTGGAGGTCCTAAATAAGACTGAGTTTCCAAAATCCGATAGTAACATTACCAGTGCACGAAAAGACATGTTAGTTTCCCTAAAAGTTGCAGGGCTAATCAAGAACCCCACAGTGTGTATAACGTTCCATGGGAATAAAACTGATGTGGGGAGGGTGAACTGTTCACAAGCACTGCTAAACATATCCTGCCCACAACTGACTGTGAACAGCCAAATAAAATGAAACTTGCATGCATTACAAAAATGAGTCTGTAAAACAAGAAAAACAGGCCATATTCAATGACAACATGGACATTTCTCACCTAGGTGAAGCCCTCAGGTTTCTGCTGTTCAGACAGCAACTGGGGTATTATGCAGAAAAATTAATTAATACCCGTCTTCGCCCATGGGTGGTCACACTGGGGTCAGGAATCTACTATGTCTGTGGCAATAAAGCTTATAGTTCAGCGTGCCACAGAGACATGTACTATAGCCTCCCTGATCCCAATGGTGTCCGCTCATCCTGATAAACACAGTCCTTTGGAGGTCTTGCCTTATCCTAAATATCTCCTAAAAATAGGCAGGGTCACAAGAGAGCTTTTTACCACAGATGACAAGGTCTGGTCCTGGGTCCCAATCTGGACAGGATGGGGAATCAAACTCATGACTAGATTAAACATTTACTCAACCATCATAGATGAAGTATTGAACCCGACCCAAACAGATATACGCCTGTTAGCAGAAGAGCAAAAACAAATCAGACGAGTCACCCTTGAATAACAAATGGCCATAGAAGAACTAACTGCTGCCCTAAACGGTGTCTGTGAACAAACACAAAATTATGAATGCTGCACTTGGATCTATAATACGTCTAAGGTAATTCCAGATTTTTCTGAAATCATTGAACAACATAATGCTAAGGTAGAAGAGCTGCAGGATGGTTTGGAATCCATTCAAAATGTGGGGGTAGGTTGGGTCTTGGTTTGGCTCTGTGTTTCGATGGGTTCAGAGGCTGGGGGTATTCATACTGATGTTTATGATCATACTGATTTCTGGTTACCTATTGATTAAAATAATCATGTGTTTGATTGATAAGGTCATGTTGTGTATTTAATCTGAAGTGTGGAAAAATAAAACATTTTGGTTCAAACCTATGTATTATTTTTGAATTTGGTATCACTGACTAACAGGTTGCCAGGTATCTGTATCTGAGAGTAAAAGATTCCACGACAAACGCAAACAAGCTCGTTGCCATGACGGCGCTCCCATACCACAGCTTGTTTAAGCGCCGGCTGGTGTGGCCAGGTTCCTCCTTCCTCTCTCGAGTGGGTACCGTTGCCTGGACACCCCTATACCCTCGAGAAGTTCAGCATTTAGCATTGGATTATCCTGATTTGACGATTGGCATCGGTCATCCTCTCAATGCCTTCACCGCCATCCGGTCCCATGTGGTAATATGTTTGCAAACACTGATTTTATTTGTTTAATAAATTGACCATTACAATCGAGCGCTGCCTGTTGATTCTCCCTTGACACCCTATTTTCACTCATGTGCACTGTCCATTTTTAGTGCTCCATTGTCAGTTCAGTAGAAGCCCCTTACAGGCAGGGACTCAAAGTTCCTTTAAAAGTAGCACAATTGGAATGAAACAGTTTCCCTTGTGGTCACTGATCCCAGCACTTCTTCTTTAGGCAATGCGAGCCCACCTGGCTGCACCTGCCCCTTTCACCAGCCCTCTTGGCTGCCTCTTTAGACCAGTCTGCCTGAATGACACTTTACTAACCGACCCAGCTGACTCTCTGGAGATCTCTCAGTGTAAAGGCAGAAGACTTAAGCCCACCAATCTCTTCAAGGGAGGTTGGTCCCCACCAGTGTTGCACTACTCACTCTGTCCTCTCTTGCTCCTGTGCCTCCAGGGAAGCCTCCTCCCTTTGTGTTTTTGGCAGGATCCTTCCAGCCCCCGAGCCTGGGCCTAAAGCAGGTCACCCCCTCCCCCAGAATAGGCGGTACCCCTCAGGGCCAATGGCAGCATCCTCAACACTGAATCCCCATCGTCCATCCGACTGCCCCTGCTGGCATGGCCCATGTCTATATATGAAGTTCTCAGTCCCTTGCTGGCCCACTTCCAGGGATTGGCTGAGGCCCTACAAATATTCATGGTAGCCCCTCCTAACTCCCACCCTCTAGTTCTATAAGATTCTCCAACCTTCTAGACCAGGGGGAGATCTGAGCGATCAGAGATAGCTGCCAAGATGAGTCATCCAGCCCTGGCCTCTAATAACCCTGACCCAATTCCATGACTCAGGTTATTCCTTGGCCAAAACTATGTTTTTTCCTACTTCTAGCACACACAAGAGGGGTGCTACACTGCTTTAGAGATCACTCAGCCAGTCAGATCAGTCTGTACCACTTAGGTTGTTTGCTGCAGCTCTCTATCTCCAGATACTAGAGCAGGGATCCTCAAACTACGCCCCTCCAGCTGTTGCGGAACTACACATCCCATGAGGCATTGTAAAACTGACATTCACAGACATGACTAAGCATGATGGGAATTGCAGTTCCTGAACAGCTGGAGGGCCATAGTTGAAGACCCTTGCACTAGGGGGTCAGGTAGCTCACCTGGTCTCAGTGAGGATAGGAGATTCTGGGAATAACCCGGGCATTGGTCCCCCTGATGGATCTGATCTGCGATCCCAAGCTTTATCTTCACCTAAAAAAAGGGGAAGCTACTCCCGCTGATCATTTAAAGAGAATTAAGGAGGAGGAAGAAAAGCTGGTGAGCCTGAAAGCTGATTACAGGACAAAGAAGGTCGTACATGATAAAGCATCGAGCAAGAAGCGACAGAGTCTGAAACCAGAGGTTTTGGAGGACGCCATAAAGCGGCAGCAGAATCTAGTCAATTGAAGGAAAAGAGCGGAGCATTCAAGGAGAATTTCCAGAATGTAGAAATGTTCCGGAGAATGAGGGATGACACCAGTCGCAGAAAGGCATCAGCGGTGGCAATACGGGTGGATAGTGAGGAGGGGGTCCTGGATGCTGCCTCTATTTTCCTATCCACCTTAGGATCTGTCTCACTGGAGGAAATGACAGCCTCTACTTCCCTCCTGGATGGACAGCACAGAAGGTAGATGGAAATGGCGGAGGGCTGCTAAACTTTATTCAGGAATCTGAGTCTTCCTTGAGTGGAAGAACCTTTCAGTTTTCTGTGGATTCTGCGGATGAGGATGATGGCAATGACTCTGGACCTGTACAGGTAAAGGTTACTGAAAAGCCTTGCCTTGTTAAACTGACAGCATGGACACCAGCATGAAGAGCAGCATGGAGAGCAAGATTTTGGAGGGAAAACCTCCTGTGTCTGCACAGGGCTCTGCAGGGAAGATGGCTGCTGTGCCTGCAGTACTGGACTCTGCTACTAAGATGTCTGTGACTCTGGACCATGACGATAAGCAATGTATGACTCTGAACTCTGCTGGGGGAAGGGAAAGTTGGAATCTTCCATTGTTTCTGAACAATCCCCACTGGTAGCTGCAAGTACAGCAGAAAATAAGAGAAATGGTAGCTGCACTATAAAAGATGTTCCGGAAATCCCAGGAATATTAACAAGGAGTCGGATATGTTGGGGGAGGAGGAGGTGAAGAAAGCAGCATCTGGTTTGAGTGGGTCTGCTGGGTGCAGTAGTGCCATGGATGTGAAAATGAATGTGAATAATAAAGCTGCTTGTAATGCTGCAAAGGGGAATGTATGTATGTTGGTGAATGGAGTGACAACTGCTGCCTCTGATGGTGATTTACAGAGTGGGGGTTCTGAGGCTCCTGTAACCAATGGTGTAGAGTTGAGGTCTGGATGGTAAAACCTATGCTGGGGCTCTGATGGGTATGAGGGGGTCACATCAGAAGGACACCCCTGTTTTTCAGGCAATGGAAGATAGTGCTGCTCAGGTGGGGGTGCCCCCCTATAAGGACTTTGGTTGTGGACAAGATTTTTGGTGATGGGTTTCAAAGCTGATGACATCTTTGCTTTGATCAGTCCGGTAGGCTCCTATGAGCATGATCTGTCCTTTGTTCTCCCCAAGTCTCTTGATATGTTTTGGGAGAAGTATGAACATGTGTAAAGGGTCTGTCAGAGTGGGAGGGACTTGTCCCAAAACTTGTCTAACGCCAACCTCTTGTGAAGAATGTCACTATCCTGGTAAAGAATTAATCAATTCCTTCTGCTGACCTGTCAATCTGGCTGAAGAGATTTGGGCAGCTTCTGCCCTAATGAAGAAGATTGTGGATGAGATGGGCATATGGTCAGGTGGATGGTTGGTGCAGATGAGGTTGCATGTGTGTAAGAATGTGGTCCAGCATTCCCCTACTTAGTCTTCATTGGGAAGGGTAGGACTGTCGTGTTTTACCCATGTAATAGGTGCAGTTCTTGGGATCATTTTGCCTCCTCGTGTCCAGAGAATAAATTCTCTCTGTGTCAGGGTCTGGGGTGTCTGGCTAAGGATCGCAATAGGATCAAATGCAATCTTTTTGATAAGTTTGGGCATGCGTACAGCCAGTACCCTGAGGCCCTTCATAACCAGTCAGCTTTGATGGAAGAGTTTTTGTGCCTGGACATGGAGGAGGCAAAAGAGAGAGAGGCTGTGTCAGGGGTCCCCAATGTCTCTGTCCATGTTGTTTCAGTGCTTGATGGTCCATCCAATGTTGTATCATCCCCTTGTGTCGTGCCCTCTGAGTCAGTGTCTGTGGATGTTGTGTCTGATCCCCCTTTGTCAGTTTCCCCAGAGGTAGTGGGGGCTGTGGAGGGAGCTGGACCAGTATATATGGTTGCACTGTCCCCCACTGCATGGCGTCCGAGGACCGGAGGGTGTGAGGTGCCAGGGTGTTAGAAGACGCAAATTGGCGTTCGAGCACGCGCAAACTATATTCAGCTTCTCCATGTTCCTGAACCTGCGTCCTGTTGATTCCTGTCTGATTCCTGTTGACCCTTGGCTCGTCCCTGACTTTGTTTGTTTGCTCCCAGTCCTGACCCCGGCTCGTTTGACTATCCTCTTGGATCCTCCTTGTCTGCTCATCTGCCTTCGGACCTTGACCGGTTCTCCCCTGGCGGGACGCCCCTGGGGACCGCAACCTGGTATTCACCCGTAGCCAAATCCATCCTCACCATCAGAGGCTCTGGTGAAGACCAGTGAATGCTTAGACTCCGCACCTCAGTTTAGCCTGTGCTACTCACCTCGGGGGTTCCATCCAAGCTCCGCCCACTGGCAATCGGTAGGCCGACCTCTACACGACAGACTCCCACCTGCTTTCATAATAGTACAAGACAGCCATGTCAGAGCCTGTAAGAGAGGCCTCTCCATTGGAGGAAATCTGTCAGCACCTAGCAGCTCTATCACAAGCCGTAAAGACCCTGCAGGACGGTTACACACAATTAGAAGGACGGCTGCACTCTGGAACTCTTCCAGGGAATCCTCCAGTGTTACTTGCTCCTTCTGCGGCTACAGTGTCCATGGAATCTGCTCCTAGTCCCACAGTAGTGATGCTGCCACCGGAACCTCGGGTCCCGAACCCTGAAAAGTTGTCCAGAGACCGGGGTAAATTTTGAGCCTTCCGTAATGCTTGCCAGTTGTACTTTTCTCTGCAACCCCCGGAACTTTTCCCTGGAGGCAACCAAGGTGGGGTTTATTATCTCGTTGCTGCTGGGCAAACCCCAGTCCTGGGCCCATCGACTCCTGGAGGAGGGCAGTCCCCACCTGGACTCTTTATCGTAATTTTTTACGGTCATGGCCCAACTTTATGACGACCCGCATCGATCCTACACTGCAGAAGCTGCGCTTCATGTCCTCCAGCAGGGTCGCAGCGTTGAGGGCTACGTTACAGACTTCTGCCGCCTGAGTTCTGACACCTCTTGGAATGAAGGGGCACTGCGGTATCAGTTCAGCCTGGGACTGTCTGAAGGATTAAAAGATGAGCTGGCTCAAGTAGGTATACCCGATGCCGTGGAGGATCTGATTTCCCAGGCTATTCAGATAGACCGCCGGCTCTGGGAAAGCTGGGCAGAATGGTCTCCACAACAGTTCCGGGCCGACCTGGATGTTGCCACGGGTAACACCTCCGGCACATTTCTCCTCCACTGGAAAAGTCCCTGCCAGTCCTGCTCCTGCCGGTGCCACGCCAGACGTGCCCAAACCCATGCAGCTCGGGATCATACGACCAGCCCTGTCTCCAGAAGAAAGGCGCCGTTGGCAAATAGGTAACCTTTGCCTTTATCGTGGAGAGCCTAGCTATTATGTGCGATCCTGTCCAGCCAAGCGCTGTAAGTTTTCTCCTGTTTCTCCTTCCAGTTGTATGACCTCTGTTACCAATACCTCCCATTTAGCTTTCCCTGTGTCTTTTCAGATTCCGGAAGGTCCCATCCAGGTTACAGCGATCATTGATTCAGGAGCCTGCAGCTGCTTTATTGACCATACCTTCGCTGTTCAACAAGGCATACCTCTCCAACCTAAGACCCAAGGCCTCACCATCTTCCTGGCCGATGTATGTCGCATCAAATCCGGTCTTGTGACTCAGGAAACCCCGTCTCTTCCTATGGTCTCCTCATTTGGTCACACGGAGACGATAAGCCTAGATGTTATTGCATCTCCGTTATTCCCCGTTATCCTGGGCTTACCATGGTTGCAGGCACACAACCCGCAGGTTAATTGGACCACAGGAGCCATCAAGTTCCCATCTCTGTAGGAACTCTTGCCTACCCAGATCACCCAAGTCTTCCACAACCTTACTCTGCCTCGAATCTGAGCCTGACCTACGCTCTGTTGTTCCCCAAGCCTACCACGACATTTTGGATGTTTTCAGTAAGCGGGGCGCCGAGGCCTTGCCCCCTCATCATCCATACGATTGCCCTATCGAACTGCTTCCTGGGGCTGAAATCCCCTTCGGCCGGATATATCCTTTATTCGGGCGAGAGTTGGATGTGCTGAAGGAATATGTGGACAAAAGCCTTAAGAAGGGCTTCATCCATCCATCCACTTCCCCGGCAGGGGCAGGCATTTTCTTTGTAGAAAAGAAGGCTCACTCTCTGGTCCTGCATCGACTACAGGGATTTAAACAAAATCACCATTAAAATCCCCTTCCTCTGGTTCCCAAGCTCTTTCAGAGGCTCAGGTCTGCCACCCTGTTCACAAAATTGGATTTTCATGGGGCCTATAATTTAGTCCGCGTTCAAGAGGGGGATGAGTGGAAGACGGCTTTTCACACCCGGTTCGGACACTTCAAATACCTAGTGATGGCCTCTGCAACGCTCCTGCTACGTTCCAGCATTTTGTGAACGATATCTTCAGGGATTGGCTAGACATTTTTTTCATTGTATATCTGGATGACATCCTGATCTTTTCAGCATCCCTTGAACAGCATCATGAGCATATCCGAAATGTCTTCGGCCATCTCCGCCTGCACGGTCTCTACCTCAAAGCTGAAAAATGCTACTTTGAGCAAAGCAGCATTCTATTTCTGGGGTTAATAATCTCCACAGAGGGAATAAGAATGGACCCCCAGAAAGTCTCCGCTATTCTGGATTGGCCTCCACCATCTGACAAGAAGGGAGTACAGCGCTTTATCGGCTTCGCAATTTCTATAGGAGATTCATAAAGGGATTTTCTAACATTATTGCTTCCATCACCCAGCTCACCAAGAAAAACACCCGTTTCTCATGGACCCGTGAGGCCCAATCCGCCTTCATGGTGCTAAAGAAGCTCTTTATCTCTGCCCCTATCTTGAGCCATCCAGATCCCACCTTACCCTACCCTCCTTGAGGTAGATGCTTCAGCGGTCGCCATAGGGGCAGTCATCTTCCAAAGACAGGGAGTCAAGGACCTGATGCACCCAATAGCCTTCTTCTCCCAGAAACTCTCCATGGCAGAGAGGAATTACGATGTGGGTGATCGAGAACTCCTGGCTATTAAGGCTGCACTAGAAGAATGGCAATATCTACTTGAAGGGGCAGAACACCCTATTCTCTTTTTTACCGACCACAAAAATCTCGAGTACCTGAGATCCGCCAAGCGTCTGAGACCCCGGCACGATGGGCACTTTTCTTTTTTTATCAAGGTTTTTATTTCACATTGCCTATTTGACCCGGGTCTAAGAATATCAAGCCTGATACCCTGTCCCGGATGTTTGACAACCCCAAAGAAATCTCGTTACCTGACACCATTCTGTCCAAGAATAACTTTTTGCTTCCATTAACAGGGCTGAGGACCCGCCTCAAACAAGCTTTGGCTAATGTCTTGGGTCTGCCAGGAACACACCTGTCATGCAAGGATGGCTTATTATGAGACAAGATTTTCATTCCAGAGGACGTCAGAATGGCTATTCTGGGTGCCTGTCATGATCACCCCCTGGTCGGTCATTTTGGTATCCAGAGGACTTTCGGCCTTCTGCAATGCTCCTTTTGGTGGCCCGACATGAAAAAAATTGCCGGCACTATGTTCTTTCATGCACTATCTGTTCCCGAAGTAAGACCGTGAGGAGTAAGGCTTGGGGTCTTCTCAGACGACTCCCAGTCCCCTACCGGTCCTGCCTGACCATAGTCATGGACTTTATTGTTGAGCTCCCTCCATCAGCAGGGTGCTCCGCCATCTTTTTGGTGGTTGACCGGCTATCCAAGATGGCCCACTTTTTACCCCTCAAGGTTACCCCCTGGTTCCGACAGTCCAGGACACCATTGACTTTTTTGCCCATAACAACAATCTCCTGCAGGAAACCTTGACCAAAGCTCAAATGGCGTCCAAGAAAGTCTTTAACGGGAGAAAGAGGGAAGAGCTGATCCTCCAACAATGTGATCAGGTCTTTCTACCCACAGCTAACCTCTGATTAGCCTGCCCTCCAAGAAGTTTGGTTCCCAGGTTTATTGGTCCATTTCCAGTGTCCTATGAATTGTCCTTATTTGATACCCTACGGATCCACCCTGTGCTCCATGTCTCCCTCTTGAAACCAGTGGTTCCCGATGCCTTTCCCAACAGAAACTCTGGGGCTCCGGAACCAGTGATTGTGGATGGCGATATAGAGTATGAAGTTGAAGCTGTACTTGATTGCCGGAAAAGAGGTAACCAACTCCAGTTCCTTATCAAGTGGAAGGGTTATGGGCCGGAAGAGAACTCCTGGGAACCTGAGAGAAACATACATGCCGCAGACATAATCCATCCTCACCATCAGAGACTCTGGTGAAAAATGGTGGATGCTTAGACTCCGCACCTCAGGTTAGCCTGTGCTACTCACCTCGGGGGTTCCATCCAAGCTCCATCCACTGACAGTCGGTAGGCCAACCTCTACACGACAGACTCCCACCTGCTTTTATAACACAGGGGATGGAATGAATGATGGTGGGATTGCTGGGGTGAAGGGTGGGGGGGACTGTTGTGTTGAGTGGAGTGAGTGGGGTGGATGATGCTGTGGGTGATAGTGGAATAGAAGGGGGTGAAGGCTTTGCAGTCAGGATTGTCACATGATGATATGGAGTGGTTGGAGGCAAAAAAGAAGGCATGGGAAGAAGAAGGATGTGCCTGTACCTGAACCTGGGAGGGTGGAGGTGTCCAATAAGTTTGAAGTGTTTTTGGAGGGTGAGGGTTCTTTGAGTGATGAGTCGGTAATTTCCATGGAAGGTTAATCAGAAGGCACATTGAAGTGTGTAGGGTCTCTGAGTAGGAAGAGGGGTAAGCAGGCTAAGAAACATGTACCTCAATCATCCTGATGGCGGTTCTCATTCCTTTGAAGGTGGCGACCATTAATGTCGCTAGCATAAAATCAGAAGCTCTCGTAACTTGGCCTTATTTTTGCTCAGCGGGTTTGATGCTGATTGTAACGGAACAGTGACCCACACTGTGCTTGTAGGCTTCAGTCAGTATACGGCTTCCCACAGTCTTGAACATAGATATTCCAGCCACCCTACACACAAAAGTAGCTGACAACTTAGCTTGTATGTATCTGAAAACAACTAACTCCTTTATTGAACAAGAAACAGACTTTTTATACACTTGAGAAATATGTCAGTCACTACATGAACAATGACCCGAATATATACCCAAAACATCACACAATGGTTAGATAGCAGGGTACAGCTGACTCATGGCTAAACCCATCTAGACAAGGTTATCATTAACATACTAATTAACTCAGCGCACTTAAACCAGCCTGGAAGACCAGACTACCGGCAACAAGGCTAAAACAAAATACAATCCACATTATTATAAGTGTAAACACAGAGTAAATCAGCATAATTACAATGTGTGGAAGACAGGTGGTTGAGCTGATAATATTAGCATCTGCTAGAAGTCTGACTGTGTGAAGCCTTATTGGCAATAGGCAGCTAGGCCTAGAGTCCCAGAGTCTTCATATATTCTTTGAGATATATTGTTGACAAATATTACTGTCCCATTAAGTCCATCATTTTCTCAGCCACCCTGTACCCATAATAGACACAGGGTGACTTACACATAAAAGGGGCCTAGGGACCTGAGACAGGGATTTAACAACCTCTCTAAGGCAAGCTGGGTTCCACAGGCCCCCCAACCAAAGTGACTCCCGTCACATCAATATTTTCTTTTTGCAAGAGACCTGTTTGTCTACTTTGGCTTATATTCATCTGGAGTGGAGGCGTGGCCTTAGACGTCTAAACGGGGGAGGGGGGGGGCACGACCTGAACCTGATCAATATCAACGGGCCCCAGACAAAGTGGGACAGGAAATACCTCTTCATGAAGATCAAGCCTTTTCTTTTTACAGCCCAGCAAGTTGTCTTAGGTGGTGATTTCAACAACGCCACTAGGACTAAGGACAGGAAAGGTAGCAGAGCCAGGCTGGATTGTGATGGCTTTTTTTTAACAAAATAGCTAGATAGGCAGGTCTCGGGGATGTGCACAGTCATTGCTGCCCAGACGACAGAGGATTCACTTTTCAGCGAGGTATGGTGGTGCACAGCATTCTGGGTGAGGTTGGGAAGATTTGGGGTCTTGAGAAGGACAGGCGGCAGCCGGGGGCCCTTGACAAAGGTGTGGAGGAATGTCAGGTTCCCGTAGCTGCTGTCTGTCAGTAACTGAGTGTGCAGCTTTTCTTTCTGTCCTTTCACATCCCCTAGATTTTTATAAGATTAGATTTTTGCAAAAAAAAGCTGCATGCATGGGTTAAATGTGTAATCGACATCGTTCCTTAAACTGAGGGTGTGTTTAGGTGGAGGTTAAGGCTTTGCTGTGCATAATAATAAAAATAATAAACAGAACTAAATATTCAAACCAAGATATGTTATTATAATGTTTTTTTTTTTTTGGCAAAAAAGACAGTTTGTTTTTTTCTATGCTTAAGTAAGCTATTTTTTGTTTTATATAATTTATTTATTCTGTATATATGTAAATATGTGTTTATTATGTTGTGTGTTTGTAAGATTTTTAACACACAAAAATGTACATTGCTTTAGGGATAAATTATTTTGTAAAGAATAAAACTCCTCCATAGCTTACTGTATTACTTTTAGGCTCCATGCACACAGGGCGTCATAAAAACGTGCTCCAAAGCTGTTTACATAACGCCGGGAAACAGCAGCTGTAAAAACGTGCTTTCAGTAGCTTTTTCTACTAGCGTTATTGCACGTTTGGCCACAGTAGCTGTTAGCAGCGTTTTTTCTTCCTCCATTCAAAATCAATGGTTCCCTATGGGAGCCTATTGATTTGAATGGAAGTCACACCGCAGGTCGGATCAAGGTGATCCGACTTGCGGTGCGACCTGCACTGTGAGAATCTTGAGGGGGAACTCCACGCCAAAATGGGGAAAAAAACGGCGTGGGGTTCCCCCCCAGGCCCTTCGGGTCTGGTATGGAATTTGAGGGTAGCCCCGCGCCGAAAAAACGGCGTGGGGTCCCCCCCAAAATCCATACCAGACTCTTATCCGAGCATGCAGTCCGGCATGCCAGGAAAGGGGAGGGGACGAGCGAGCGGCCCCACCCCCCCTGGATCATACCAGGCCACACGCCCTCAACATGGGGGGGGTGTGGGTGCTTTGGGGCAGGGGGGGCTCTGCACCCCGCACCTCAAAGCACCTTGCCCCCATGTTGATGAGGACAAGGGCCTCATCCCCACAACCCTGGCCGGTGGTTGTGGGGGTCTGCGGGCAGGGGGCTCATCGGAATCTGGAAGCCCCCTTTAACAAGGGGGCCCCCCCAGATCCCGGACCCCCCTCCCTATGTGAATGGGTATGGGGTACACTGTACCCCTACTCATTCACCCCATAAAATGCAGTGTATGGAAATAACGACAGGAGACGTTTTGGAAAATTTATTAAAAATCTTCATCCGGCTCTTGTCCTCTCCGGGGGTCTTCTCCTCTCCGAGGGTCTTCTGCTCTTTTGCTGTCCGCCCTTCTTGTCTTCTCCTCTCTGGGGGTCTTCTGCTGTCTTCTCCTCTCCGGGGGTCTTCTGCTGTCCGCCCTTCTTGTCTTCTCCTCTCCGAGGGTCTTCTGCTGTCCAATCTTCTTGTCTTCTCCTCTCCGGTCTTCTGCTCTTTTGCTGTCGGCTGTCCTTCTTCCTCCGGTCCTCCTCCGACGACGTCTTCAGCGATTATGCCGGCCTCTGGTCTCCGCAGCTTATTATATAGCCATTAGGGGCGTGGCCGCCAGATGACGTCATCGGGAGACCACGCCCCCTTGTGTCACAGATTACGTCATCTGTGACACAAGGGGGCGTGGTCTCCCGATGACGTCATCTGGCGGCCACGCCCCTAATGGCTATATAATAAGCTGCGGAGACCAGAGGCCGGCATAATCGCTGAAGACGTCGTCGGAGGAGGACCGGAGGAAGAAGGACAGCCGACAGCAAAAGAGCAGAAGACCGGAGAGGAGAAGACAAGAAGATTGGACAGCAGAAGACCCTCGGAGAGGAGAAGACAAGAAGGGCGGACAGCAGAAGACCCCCGGAGAGGAGAAGACAGCAGAAGACCCCCAGAGAGGAGAAGACAAGAAGGGCGGACAGCAAAAGAGCAGAAGACCCTCGGAGAGGAGAAGACCCCCGGAGAGGACAAGAGCCGGATGAAGATTTTTAATAAATTTTCCAAAACGTCTCCTGTCGTTATTTCCATACAATGCATTTTATGGGGTGAATGAGTAGGGGTACAGTGTACCCCATACCCATTCACATAGGGAGGGGGTCCGGGATCTGGGGGGGCCCCCTTGTTAAAGGGGGCTTCCAGATTCCGATGAGCCCCCTGCCCGCAGACCCCCACAACCACCGGCCAGGGTTGTGGGGATGAGGCCCTTGTCCTCATCAACATGGGGGCAAGGTGCTTTGAGGTGCGGGGTGCAGAGCCCCCCCTGCCCCAAAGCACCCACACCCCCCCCATGTTGAGGGCGTGTGGCCTGGTATGATCCAGGGGGGGTGGGGCCGCTCGCTCGTCCCCTCCCCTTTCCTGGCATGCCGGACTGCATGCTCGGATAAGAGTCTGGTATGGATTTTGGGGGGGACCCCACGCCGTTTTTTCGGCGCGGGGCTACCCTCAAATTCCATACCAGACCCGAAGGGCCTGGTTTGGAACCTGGGGGGGAACCCCACGCCGTTTTTTTCCCCATTTTGGCGTGGAGTTCCCCCTCAAGATTCTCACAGTGCAGGTCGCACCGCAAGTCGGATCACCCTGATCCGACCTGCGGTGTGACTTCCATTCAAATCAATAGGCTCCCATAGGGAACCATTGATTTTGAATGGAAGAAAAAAAAACGTATAACGTGGCTTAACGCACGTTAAGCAACGTTATGAAGCCTTATGGAGCCTTTAGCAGCGTCAGACGTTTTTTGCAGCTTGACGCTGGAGCTCCTGAACCCACAGTTCCTGGGTTTTTTTTGGAGCTGTAAAACGCCTATGCCACTTGGAGCTCCTAAAAGCTCTATGTGTGCATGAGGCCATAGAATAACATGGATGGGCGTTCTGCAGCTGCAAAAAAAAACGTCTGACGCTGCTAACAGCAGCTGTAAAAACGTCCAGTGTGCATGAGGCCTTAGACGTGCAACCTTTGGCAAAATGTATCCAGTGCATTTAAATTCAAATATAGTAATTTATACTTTCATGATTTATTCATAGTTCATCAATCCTACTTGACCCCAATTAGACTGCATGCAATGCATCGCATGTCATCTACAGTGCTTTGCGAGAGTATTCGGCCCCCTTGAACTTTTCAACCTTTTGCCACATTTCAGGCTTCAAACATAAAGATATAAAACTGTAATTTTTTGTGAAGAATCAACAACAAGTGGGACACAATCATGAAGTGGAACGAAATTTATTGGATATTTCAAACTTTTTTAACAAATAAAAAACTGAAAAATTGGGCGTGCAAAATTATTCAGCCCGCTTAAGTTAATACTTTGTAGCGCCACCTTTTGCTGCGATTACAGCTGTAAGTCGCTTGGGGTATGTCTCTATCAGTTTTGCACATCGAGAGACTGAAATTTTTGCCCATTCCTCCTTGCAAAACAGCTCTAGCTCATTGAGGTTGGATGGAGAGCGTTTGTGATCAGCAGTTTTCAGTTCTTTCCACCGATTCTCGGTTGGATTCAGGTCTGGACTTTGACTTGGCCATGTTTATTGTTTATATATGTTTATTTGTGAACCATTCCATTGTAGATTTTGCTTTATGTTTAGGATCATTGTCTTGTTGGAAGACAAATCTCCGTCCCAGTCTCCGGTCTATTGCAGACTCCATCAGGTTTTCTTCCAGAATGGTCCTGTATTTGGCTCCATCCATCTTCCCATCAATTTTAACCATCTTCCGTGTCCCTGCTGAAGAAAAGCAGGCCCAAACCATGATGCTGCCACCACCATGTTTGACAGTGGGGATGGTGTGTTCAGGGTGATGAGCTGTGTTGCTTTTAGGCCAAACATAACGTTTTGCATTGTTGCCAAAAAGTTTGATTTTGGTTTCATATGACCAGAGCACCTTCTTCCACATGTTTGGTGTGTCTCCCAGGTGGCTTGTGGCAAACTTTAAACTACACTTTTTATGGATATCTTTAAGAAATGGCTTTCTTCTTGCCACTCTTCCATAAAGGCCAGATTTGTGCAGTATACGACTGATTGTTGTCCTATGGACAGAGTCTCCCACCTCAGCTGTAGATCTCTGCAGTTCATCCAGAGTGATCATGGGCCTCTTGGCTGCATCTCTGATCAGTCTTCTCCTTGTATGAGCTGAAAGTTTAGAGGGACGGCCAGATCTGCGTAGATTTGTAGTGGTCTGATACTCCTTCCATTTCAATATTATCGCTTGCACAGTGCTCCTTGGGATGTTTAAAGCTTGGGAAATCTTTTTGTATCCAAATCCGGCTTTAAACTTCTCCACAACAATATCTCAGACCTGCCTGGTGTGTTCCTTGTTCTTCATGATGCTCTCTGAGACTATCACAGTGCAGGTGCATTTATACGGAGACTTGGTTACACACAGGTGGATTCTATTTATCATCATTAGTCATTTAGGTCAACATTGGATCATTCAGAGGTCCTCACTGAACTTCTGGAGAGAGTTTGCTGCTGTCAGGATTTGAACCTGTGACCAGCCACATCCCAGGCGGTAGCCCTGCTTACTAGGCTACTGTCCTCTCTGGACATTCCTCCCTGAACATTCCTCCCTGAAGCCTATTATTTCAACCTTAGTCTTGCCAAGCCTTGCTCATCACCCTTGATTCCCCACACCTGGTACTTCCCTATATAAGTCCAGCCCCTTGCACTCCAGCTTGCTGATTATTGAGCTCCTGAGCCTTGATCAAGCTACTCCTCACCTGCTGCTCTTATCTACTACCACAAATCCAACGCTGACCAGGAATTGACTACCGACTACTCTTCTGCTTTGTCCCTACCTACTGAACTGCTACCTCTGTTGCCGATCCGGATTGTCTGACCACGCTTACTGTTGCCCGCCCCGATCTTTGGCTCGTCTGACTTCTCTCTGGTTATCCCTTGTCTGCTCCTCTGCCTTCGGACCGAATCTGCACTCTGCCTGGCTGGGTGATCCTGAGGACCGCGTCCTGTTGTTAGCTTGCAGCGCAGTCTATCCCCACCATCAGGGACTCTAGTGAAAACCAGCTAGCACTTAGTTTCCGCACCTCAGGTGAACCCGTGTCCTCATCAGAGTACTATGCGGTGTCCATCCGGTATCCAGCACCTACTACCTGCCTGCGGTCTTTGCCACTGGGCTCCACTCCTACCTCCGGCCAGCAGTCCTCTGACTCAGGTGAGCCTGTAGGATTGTTACAGCTGCACTGAAAGTAAAGGGGTTGAATAATTTTGCACGCCCAATTTTTCAGTTTTTTATTTGTTAACAAAGTTTGAAATATCCAATAAATGTCGTTCCACTTCATGATTGTGTCCCACTTGTTGTTGATTCTTCACAAAAAATTACAGTTTTATATCTTTATGTTTGAAGCCTGAAATGTGGCAAAAGGTTGCAAAGTTCAAGGGGACCGAATACTTTCGCAAGGCACTGTAACTGTACAAGATGTAATGCCCCCAGAGCAGATTTCCTCCATATAATTTGGCAATGCCCGATAATATCTAGATACTGGCAAAAAGCAATTGAAGTGTTGTCCTCCGTACTATCCATACCAGTACCCTTGACTCCAGAGGTTTGTTTGTTAGGTATCCTAGAGGAAGCTTTATGGCCCAGGTATCACCGAATTCTGCTTAGAGAGGCGCTCTTTTTGGCGAGGAAATGTGTCACCCTGAAGTGGATTCAACCTGCTCCCCCTAATGCCAAGCACTGGATAGCTGCAGTTAACCAGATTCTACCTTATGAGAAAGTTCTATACGAACATAGAGGCTGCCCAACGAAGTACAATAAGATCTCGGATGACTGGTGCTCCTCTGCCCTAACTGCAGACTAGTCTATTGGGGCCCCTGGCCTTGTGTTTAACAGTACCTGTATCCCCATGCACTTGTGATTTCTAACTGGATCATTGCAGACACTAACACACACCAAGTTTGAAGTTTTTATGTTGTATTGTCCTATATGATATCATTAATACTACAGCAAGTATATGTGCTTTGTTGTCCTCTGTACTACACATTGTTTTTGATGGAACAAATTCTACACTGGCATGTTGGCACACCCTTTCTTTCTTTATGGAATGTATGTTGTATTTGCACACTTTGAAATAAAAAGAGTTTAAAAAAAAAAGAATATTCCTATCCATTTCATTCCATCAGCTCCAAATAAATAGTGCTTAATGGATATTTGTTCTCAGTTTTTCTTCTATAACTAATCATACATTTTTGCATTGATCTTTAAAGGGTCCTGAATAAGTGTGTTTTCACAAATTGAGCAGCCTTATCCAGATACTATCAGCTGACAACAGTTTTCAAACACTGGGTAACCTAGATAAAACTACCCACCACACAAATACTCAGCTCCTACTAATATCCCCACCTAACTTATATATTTATTTCATAGAACTCTATTTTGGTAGGTGTCATGCCTCCAGCATAAGGAAGTAATTAATTCTATTGGAACTTGTAATACCAATCTTGTCCACAAGATGCCACTGTGACATAGACTGTTATACAGTACTTTATGGTACTTCCTGTTATCTATTGCTGGATTAGTTCCACCCCTCTCTGAGAAAATCTCCATTTTAGAACACCTTGTGACACAGCCAGACAGCATCTGAGGTTCCTGTGGGAATATTCCTGAACCCCCCTTTGAAGCATCGCTGCTATGCTCAGAACTGTCAGTTATATACTCAATGCATATATTGTTTGTGTTTGTACACTGATTGTATGCCTTTATCTGTTTATTTAAAGTTTCACCTCTATTCACAATCCTATTCGCATATCTATTCTGACTTGTAACCTGTCATGTGACCACTATTCTATCTCTGGAATAAAGCCTTAAGTTACAAAAGGACTGGTTATTGCAGGATTAAAGATTTAGCTGTATGTTGAGCTGCACACGCCTGGGGCATACGTGTAGTGAGAACAGAACAGTGAAACAGCGGCTATCCAGCAAGTGGGATTTAGGACAGCGACTATACAGAGGCCTGCTACCCTGCCAGCGCAGTCATCTGCATATGCGATACAGCAGTCTCTACACAGTCAAGCATTCCTGCAAGCAGCATGTCCCATAGCCAAACATCCTCACTCAAGACAAGGTCCCGAGTTTCCGGCTCATCTAGATCTTCCTCCGCAAGCAATGCACTCGCCATAGCACGTGCGAAAGCTGAAGCCGCCAAGGCGCAAGCAGCCTTTGCCGAGCAAGAAATGCAGATTAAAAAGGAGAAAGTGCTCCTAAAAACGCAGAAAGAAGCAGAGGAAGCCCTCCTAGAAGTAGCCCTCGAGAAACTGACTGTAGAGAAGGAAGTAGCAGCAGCCATAGCTGAAGCAGACGCCTTAGAATTAGCTGTATACCCGAGAAGTGAACGCAGCAGACGCAGCAATAATCTCGATCCAGCAGCTGAAACTCCAAATTCTCTACAACAAACTTCAGATTACATCAATCAACACTTTAAAACAAGCAGTGTCAAAGATGACGTCAAAGAGACAAGCCAAAGTCACCACACGGTACCGCCACAAGTCAGTGACAAGCCTCAAGCCTGCAAACGGGAGAAATCCGTACAAAGTGACGTCTCCTACGACAGACTCCCCATAAGTGAGACAATATATTCACCTTCTAATCGCCCTCCAGAACCAGCGTCCAAGCCAGAAAGGTACATCAGAGGACAGCTCGGTGCCAGCAAAAGGTATGACTACACACAGCGATCTTATCATGACAGCACACAACAGGCTAACCAAGCCACAATAGACTTTGCAAGGTTCTTTGCACGACGCGAGTTAGTCACCAAAGGACTTGAAAAGTTTAATGACCGCCCTGAAAACTACATAGCCTGGCGGTCATCCTTTCAAAACACTATCAGAGACTTAGGGCTATCTTGCAGCGAAGAGATAGACCTCCTGATCAAATGGCTTGGAAATGAGTCTGCCGAGCACGCCAGGCGAATCAGGACAATAAATATAAACTACCCAGACACTGGTCTTAGAACAATCTGGGACAGACTTGATGAGTGTTATGGTTCAGCAGAAGCAGTAGAAAATGCATTATTCAAAAGACTTTAAAACTTTCCCAGAATACCTAGCAAAGCCTACCATAAACTTAGAGAGTTAAGTGACTTGTTAATGGAACTTCAAGTAGCTAAATCCGAGGGGGGCTTACAAGGACTTGCATTCCTTGACACAGCCAGAGGTGTCAACCCCATTGTGCAAAAGTTACCCTATAACTTGCAAGAGCAGTGGATTACACACGGATCCCGATATAAAAGACAGAATGATGTTCCATTCCCTCCGTTTCCTGTTTTTGTGGACTTTGTGTGCCAGCAAGCTAAAATAAGAAATGATCCAAGTTTTGATTTTACGCTGTTGTGTGCTGCTCCTGTGGGACTTAACCCTCGCAAACCTCCAGTAGCAGTACACAAAACTAATGTGTCTCCTCCAGAGACAAAGGTCAACGATGCTGGTAAGCAGTGTCCCTTGCATCGGAAGCTGCATCCTCTCCTAAAATGCAGAGCCTTCAGAGAGAAAACCCTGCAGGACCGCAAAGCCTTCCTCAAGGAGAACCACATCTGCTACAGGTGCTGCTCTTCAACATCTCATCTCGCCAAGGACTGTAAGGTCAGTTTAAAATGCACAGAATGTGACAGCTCAGATCACAACACAGGGTTACATCCTGGGCCAGCTCCATGGACTTTACAACACACCCTCAGCACTAGTGAGCACGGCGGGGAGGAGGAGCACACCACCACAACTACACCAGAGGTCACTTCACAATGTACAGAGATCTGCAAAGGAGCCATAGGTGGTAGGTCCTGCTCCAAAATCTGCCTAGTCAGAGTCTACCCAACAGGCCAAAAAGACAAAGCTAGTAAGCTTTATGTAATCCTGGATGACCAAAGTAACAAGTCATTAGCCAGCTCAACTTTCTTTGACATGTTCGGCATTAAAGGCCCCAGCATTCCCTACTCCTTGAAAAGTTGTGCAGGAATAGTGGAGACGGCCGGTAGGAGAGCATCCGGCTACCAAATCGAGTCCATCGATAGGCGATTGCGCTTGTCTTTGCCAACTGTTATCAAATGCAATCAGATCCCTGATCATAGATCTGAAATTCCTACACCAGATGTAGCTGCTCATCACCCACACTTGAAACGCATAGCACATCTGATACCAGAACTTGATCCTCAGGCTCAGATTATCCTACTCCTTGGGAGAGATATCTTACAAGCCCACAAATCAAGAGCTCAGATTAATGGTCCCAATAGCGCTCCTTATGCTCAGAAGTTAGACCTCGGATGGGTCATCATAGGAGATGTCTGTCTAGGAAGCGTGCACAAACCTAACTCCGTTAGCAACATGCTCACAAATACCATAGAGAATGGACGTCCCTCTCTTTTCCAGCCATGCCACAACCATTTCCTTGTTAAGGAATCAGCCTATGCCACCCACTCATCTTGTCCCTTCACAAACCCCACTAGTGACAACTTTGCCTGTGACAGTGACCAAGACCATTTAGGCTGCACAGTCTTTCAGAGAACTAAAGATGACAATTGTGTGGCAATGTCTATCGAAGATAAACTCTTCTTAGAATTATTGGAGCAAGGTCTAGTTAAAGACAGCACAAACAGCTGGGTTGCACCTCTTCCCTTCAGACCACAGAGACAACGCTTACCCAATAACAAAGAACAAGCTTTACAACGTTTTGCTTCCCTTAGACGTAATTTACAAAGAAAGCCAGAGATGAAGGAACATTTCTTTTCTTTCATGGGGAAGATCTTTGAGAACGGTCATGCCGAGGTGGCTCCCACCCCTAAAGACTCTGAAGAGTGTTGGTATCTCCCTATATTCAGAGTGTACCATCCCAAAAAGCCAGGTCAAATCAGAGTAGTGTTTGACTCTAGTGCCAAATACAAGGGTATTTCCTTAAACGATGTCCTTTTGAAAGGCCCAGACCTTAACAACAAACTCCTGGGAGTGCTCTTACGCTTCCGCAAAGATTCTATTGCCTTCATAGCTGACATCCAGCAGATGTTCCATTGTTTCTTGGTCAGAGAGGAAGACAGAAACTTCCTAAGGTTCCTTTGGTTCCAAGACAATGATCCTTCCAAAGATATCTCAGAGTATCGCATGAGGGTACACATCATTGGCAATAGCCCTTCACCTGCAGTTGCTATCTACGGACTCAGACATTCCGCCCAAGAAGGTGAACTTGAGTTTGGCTCAGATGCAAGACAATTCGTAGAGAAAGTCTTTTATGTGGATGACTGTTTAAAATCCTTACCTTCCAGTGAGTCGGCAATCTGTCTTCTTAAAAGAGCACAGGAAATGCTCGCTTGTTCCAATCTCAGGCTTCACAAGATTGCTTCTAGCAGCAAAGAGGTAATGGAAGCTTTCCCCGCTCAAGACCATTCCAGTGATCTAAAGGACTTAGATCTGGGTACAGACTCTTTACCTGTACTGCGCAGTCTAGGTCTACTTTGGGACTTGAAATCTGATTCCTTTACCTTCCAAGTAAACGGAGAAGAAAGACCCTTCACTCGCAGAGGTGTCTTGTCTACAATCAATAGCCTGTACGATCCATTAGGATTTGCGGCACCTGTTACAATTCAAGGTAAAGCCTTGCTTAGAGACTTGATTCGTGAAACATCCGATTGGGATGCCCCACTACCCCTTGATAAGAGGAACTCTTGGGTAGAGTGGAGGGACTCTTTATCAGACTTATCTGATCTCCATGTTTCACGCCCATATGCTCCTGTACCTTCTACAGAGATACAGAGTCAAAACCTTTGCATATTCTGTAAAGCTTCTGTCAAGGAAATAGCTGCTGTGGCCTACTTAAGAACTGTTGACACTACAGCACGATGCCACGTAGGATTCATCATGGGCAAAGCAAAGCTTGCTCCACACCCCGAGCATACTATACCTAGGCTAGAACTTTGTGCTGCAGTACTAGCTGTTGAACTTGCAGAACTAATAACCTCAGAGATGGACATTGACCTCAAGGATGTTCAACTCTACACAGACAGCAAGGTAGTGCTAGGCTACATCTACAATGAAACCAGACATTTTTATGTTTATGTCCACAACAGAGTGTTGAGGATTAGGAGATCCACCTGTCCAACACAATGGCACTATGTACCTACTGATTATAACCCTGCAGACCATGCTACAAGAGCTGTTGCTGCATGTAACCTGAAAGACACAACATGGTTTACAGGACCTGCATTCTTGTACGATGCAGAACAAACCTTTCCTAAAAGTGACACTATTGAACTAATAGATCCAGACTCAGATACTGACATCTGTCCTGAGATCTCAACATTTCATACTGCAACTTCAGGTTGTCAGCTTAAATCTGACAGATTTACCAGATTCTCAAAATGGAAGACACTCGTTCGAGCTATTTCTTGTCTTATCCATATAGCTCGCTCCTTTAAAGGTGACTCAAACAGCTGCGACCGCAAGGGATGGCACCATTGCCAAAGGATCAGTTCAGTATTAGAGCTACAGCAGTCTCAGGATCTTATCATCCGCACTGTACAGCATGAAACCTATGCTAAGGAGATTGACTGTATCTTGAACGGAAAACCTATCCCTAGAGACAGTGCCCTGAGAAAACTGGACCCATTCCTTGATCAAAATGGACTACTTAGGGTAGGTGGTCGTCTAAGACAAGCCAACCTAGAGTCAGACGAGAAAAACCCTCTAATAGTTCCTGGTCACCACCACATCGCTCACTTGATTGTGTCACATCATCACTACCATGTAAAGTGGAAGTCAAGATCCAGAGAATCAAGGAGACAAAGTTGTTCCTCAGACCAGTTTCTGAACTGATCTTGCTGTTATCATCTGAGGAATAAATAGTGGCATCTGATGATACCAGATGGGGAGTGTCATGCCTCCAGCATAAGGAAGTAATTAATTCTATTGGAACTTGTAATACCAATCTTGTCCACAAGATGCCACTGTGACATAGACTGTTATACAGCACTTTATGGTACTTCCTGTTATCTATTGCTGGATTAGTTCCACCCCTCTCTGAGAAAATCTCCATTTTAGAACACCTTGTGACACAGCCAGACAGCATCTGAGGTTCCTGTGGGAAGATTCCTGAACCCCCCTTTGAAGCATTGCTGGTATGCTCAGAAATGTCATTTATATACTCAATGCATATATTGTTTGTGTTTGTACACTGATTGTATGCCTTTATCTGTTTATTTACAGTTTCACCTCTCTATTCACAATCCTATTCGCATATCCATTCTGACTTGTAACCTGTCATGTGACCACTATTCTATCTCTGGAATAAAGCCTTAAGTTACAAAAGGACTGGTTATTGCAGAATTTAAGGTTTAGCTGTATGTTGAGCTGCACACGCCTGGGGCATACGTGTAGTGAGAACAGAACAGTAGGCACATTTGATATCCATCTGTCAGATAATGTGATTCATTATTAAAATTTTTTCATTGACATTTTGTCAAATTGATATTTTTGTAACTATCACAACAATGCAAATAATTACATCTAACATGGTGATTGTGAAATAAGGAAAAATGTTCCCTATATAATAAACCTATGAGCAAGTTGGCTTCGCTCAGAGCTATTCTTTAGAGACGTTGTTTTATATTTTGTATACATGTAGGGTTCTTCTTTAAAGTTTTGTTTTCTCAGTTGCGTTCTCATGAATAAAACTGAGATAACATTATTCCAAGGCGCATCTGTGACATTGAACGTCTACCTAGACATAGCATTGTATTGTTCACATATGACCTATTTCTACCTTTAACCTTTACTAAAGGCATTGTAAGTTTCCTAATAGACGGAGATCTATCTTGCAACTATTCTGTGTGCCTGTTTTCTCTCTTTTTGCACAGTATGGTCTAATATATTTTTCCAGTATATACAGACACCTAACTTTATCAGAAATCCCATGCCCAAGCCAGCAGTGTGGTTGGATTGCCGAGCAGCTGAACAGACCATCCGGTGAATCCCCACGTCGCAGGCAAGGCCTATATATACTTTTTATATGTACAAGAGTACGTATACTTTTTACCTCTCTGCGTTTTAGGGTCCTTTTAGATTAGGGGTATTTAAATAAAATTCATGAAGGTCCAGTCAGTAAAATTTACTTCCAGCTGAGGTCCAAATCATGTTTGACTCTCAATGGCACCTTTGCACAATGACAAACGTGGCACATTTTTGCGAGTGCCACACTGCATGGTGCCACAGTACCATGCAGCTTGGTACAGCGCAGTAAAAAAAAAAAAAAAATGTCAGGGACTTCTTTTTCTGCATTTCTGCTTATAAGGCAGCCCACTGAAATAAATGGGCCACCTACACGCAGAACGCAGTCCGCAATAATGTGAAACTAGTCCTCAGATCCTTCACAATTCATTCCTTTTATTACATCAGTTTTGTCAGTCCCCCTGCACATCATCCCCCCACTTCACATTACGGTCCTCAGCCCCCCTTCACATTCTTGACTACAGCCCCCCCTTATATCACCCTCTACTTCAAAATCAAATGTATAATAATAGCCCAATCTGTGCGTCTCAGTTCGTTATATCATACATTCAGCGGCGCTTCAGCACACACAATGTATGTGTGCAAGTATATTAGTCAGTTCCTGCAGTGCTTCAGAGCCTGCAATTGCAAACTAGTCCCAACTCCACAGGATGAGCAGTCACAGCCAGCAAAAAGATTTCTCCTCTGATGTTCAGCACCAGTGATTGTACACACAGTATCACTAATCCTTCACCACACCGACTGTGCACCCCTATGAAGTGGCCACTCACCAAATTGCCCTTGAAATATTGCCTTTATGCATAAGCTGTATGAGCCCTTGCTTCTGGTCGGTCTGTCGTCTCTTGAGCACGTCCAGATCCTATCCGTCCACCAGGGGTCACTATCAGGCTGTATATCTCCTCAGTGCAATTTGTAAGCAAACGACATGAAGCAAGAGAGTAGTGTAATACGGTTTCGACTTTATTAATTAAATAAATAAAACTTCCCTCCCCTTCAGCGTATATGCTTACATTTCAATCACCCTTTGCACGCATATCATAGACACAGAGGCTTTGAAAGGTACCGCCGCTCGCCGACCGCGAGCTAGTCCCTGCTGTGGATTACAGCGCTCCTGCGGCTAACAGGCGAGATCCAGAACAACAGCGGTATCCTCCCTTCGTCTCCTCAGCAGCAGCGTACATGCATCCTGACCGGTTTCGTCTGGTAGACTTCAACAGAGGAGTCCTGTGTCGTTTGCTTACAAATTGCACTGAGGATATATACAGCCTGATAGTGACCCCTGGTGGACGGATAGGATCTGGACGTGCTCAAGAGACGACAGACCGACCAGAAGCAAGGCCTCATGCAGCTTATGCATAAAGGCGATATTTCAAGGGCAATTTGGTGAGTGGCCACTTCATAGGGGTGCACAGTCGGTGTGGTGAAGGATTAGTGATACTGTGTGTACAATCACTGGTGCTGAACATCAGAGGAGAATTTTTTTTGCTGGCTGTGACTGCTCATTCTGTGGAGTTGGGACTAGTTTGCAATTGCAGGCTCTGAAGCACTGCAGGAACTGACTAATATACTTGCACACATACATTGTGTGTGCTGAAGCGCCGCTGAATGTATGATATAACGAACTGAGACGCACAGATTGGGCTATTATTATACATTTGATTTTGCAAGTTTTACGTTTACAGTGGCAGCTAGTGCATTAAAAGGATGCACAGAGTGACATGTTTTACATGATTTTATCTACATGATTTTATTTACTATTTGTTCATGATTTGAGTAGATATATTTATTTCTTTATACCTTACATTGATTTATATATATATTTTAGCGCCGGGCGGGTGGTTGACGTTTTTTAGCATCAGTTACCTTTTACAATAACCCTCTACTTCAAATTGCAGTTCCCGCCCCCTTCATATCACCCTCCTTCACATTCCTGCCCTCATCCCCTTTATTGTACCCCTCCTTCACATTGCAGTCCCCAGCCCCCCTTCACATTCCTGTCATCACCCCCTTTATAGCATCCCCTTCACATTCCTGTCCTCACCCCCTTTATAGCACCCCCCTTCACATTCCTGTCCTCGTCCTCTTTATAGCACCACTTTCACATTTCTGTGCTCATCCCCTTATAGCACCCCCCTTCACATTCATGTCCTTGCCCCCTTTATAGCACCCCCTTCCCATAACTATCCTCACCCCCTTTATAGCACCTCTTTCACATAACTGTCCTCACCCATTTCATAGCACCCCCCCCTAACATTCCTGTCCTCATCCGCTTTAAAGCAACACCCTACCACATTCCTGTCCTCACTCCCCTTATAGCAGCCCCCTTCACATTCCTGTCCTCAACCCCTTTATAGCACCCCCTTCACAAAACTGTCCTAAGCCCCTTTATAGCACCCCCTTAACATTCCTGTTCTAACCCCCTTTACCCACTTCAGCTTTGGAAGGTTTTACCCTCTTAATGACCAGGCCATTTTTTGCGATACAGCACTGTGTTGCTTTAACTGAGAATTGCACGGTCCTGCGACACTGTACCCAAATAATATGTATGTCCTTTTTTTGGTGGTATTTGATCACCTCTGTGGTTTTTATGTTTTGCGCTTTAAACAAAAAAAAACCACAATTTTGGAAAAAACAAACAAACAATATTTTTTACTTTCTGCTATAAAACATTCCCAATAAATAAAAATCTAAAAAAAAAACCTAATTTTTTTTCATCAATTTAGGCCAATATGTATTCTGCTACATATTTTTAAACCAGAATAAGTTTATATTGATTGGTTTGCGCAAAACTTATAGAGTATACAATATATGAGATACATTTATGGACTTTTTAATTTTTTTATAGTTTTTACTAGTAATGGCGGCAATCAGCGATTGTTAGTAGGACTGCGACATAACGGCAGACAAATCTGATACTAAGTGACACTTTTTGGGGACAAAAAATGCACTGTTACTGTATAAATGACACTGGCAGGGAAAGGATTAACGCTAGGGGTGATCAAGGGGTTAAGTATGCTCCTAGGGAGTGCTTTCTAACTGTAGTGGCAGTGGATGTACTACCTATGAAAACAAGGCAGACCACTGTTCTGTCAGGGAGGAAAAGAGAGATCTTGTGTTTCAGCTAGGCTAAAACAGATCTCTCTTTTCCTCCCTGACAGAACAGCTGTCTGCCTTGTTTATATAGGCAGACCGCCTGTCAACGTCTTACCTTGCCACCCTGTTGGCAGCCATCTTGGACATGTGCAGACAGCTACCTCTTACAGACTCAAATTGCATCATCACTTGCCTGCTGCCTAGGTGTCACACAGTAATGATGCTGCACACCTGACTATATCTATCACCTGATGGTTTGCAGTCCTTGCCCTTGTGTTTGTGCTCCAAGGTGCATCTCTGCTAGCAGTCTTCTGATCTCCATGTTTCTCAGTGTTTGACCTGGCTTGGCTGACAAAACTCCTGGCTCTTGACCCTGCATCAGCACATCACACAGCATCGATTAGCATCGGCAGACTACCTGCTTCTGGACTCGACCCTGGCTTCGATGACTACGCGCTTCTGGACTTGACCCCCCACTTTTTTCTGCTCTCACCCTTGCTGTGCGTTTATTGTTGTTTTCTCCAATAAAATGCTTTATTTTACCTACATCCCTGTGTGGTCTGATTCCTGGCATCCTGACAGCTCACAAGGGCCATGAATCCTGACAAGGGAGGTGCTCCTTCGTTCCCCATGCTGGTTACCAGGCTGGATCAACAAGATCACCTTTTGGGTCAGTTCGCTCAGGTGTTGCAGATGTTGCTTACACGCACAGTGCACCTCGCTCCTGGTGCTGCTAGGCTGTAGGTTCCTCCTGTTGTTGCACCTGCTGCTGCTCCTGTTGCTGCTCCTGCTCCCGTAGTTGCAGCTGGAGTCACTATTACCAGAGGGATGACTGGTTCAGCTCCCCTCCCACAGCGCTATGGGGGTGAACCAAGTCAGTGTCATGGCTTCCTAAACCAAGTGAGCATTTATTATGGATTGGTTCCCCAGGCTTTTCCTTCTGACAGGTCCAAGGTGGGCTTCCTAATCTCGTTGCTCTCGGGCAAGGCCTTGGCGAATCCCTTATGGGAAAATTATAATCCAGTTATACTCGATTACCCGAGTTATGTTGCCTCCTTTCGTAGGGTATTTGATGTGCCTGCACACTCTGCCACTGGTGCTAGGCTGCTCCAAGGTTTACAAACCATTGCCGAGTTTGGCATTGAATTTTGTACCCTGGCAGCAGAGGTGGGCTGGAATAACGAGGCTCTGGTGGCTGTCTTCTCTCATGGTCTCTCCAATTCCTTAAAGGATGACATTGTGGCCAAGGATCTCCCTGACGAGCTGGAGGCTATCATTTCGTTCCTGATTTTGATCAATACCAGGCTCAGGGAGAGACCATAGTTTAAGGAGCGCCTGTGGAGGCCTCCTACCAGTTTGGCTCCTACGTTTTATTTCCCACCCACCCATTCCTCCCTCACCTCCTCCCTCCTGGGGATGGGGTTTCTGGCTGTGAACCCATGCAGCTGGGGTTCACTCCCCTTTCTGAGGCTGAGCGGTCCTTTAGGAGGAGGGGGGGGGGGCGGTGCCTATATTGCGGTTTTGGTGGGCATTTCCTGAAATCTTGTCCAGGAAACACTCGCACCTAAGGTTCTGTCGGGGGCAGATCTTGGGTGGAATTTCCACGTTCCCGGTTTGCCGTAAAGATAAACCGCTAATCACAGTTGTCCTCTCCTAGGCAGCGGGTTCAGTGGTTACTCAGGTGTTGGTAGAATCCAGTGCTGGTGGTTATTTTATTGACAGTACATTTGCTACTGAGAATTCCATATAGTTGAAGCCTTGTGTTTCTCCACTAGTTATCGATGTGATTGATGGCAGACCCCTGCATCT
Source organism: Pelophylax lessonae (assembly GCF_965119305.1). Classification (NCBI taxonomy): domain Eukaryota; kingdom Metazoa; phylum Chordata; class Amphibia; order Anura; family Ranidae; genus Pelophylax; species Pelophylax lessonae. The sequence goes on from NC_138773.1 coordinate 135,186,273, forward strand.
GGCACAGGTTACCCACGAGACTGTTCCAGTTGATATGGAGATAGAGGCTGTTCACAGGGAGTCAACCTGGTTATTTCGTCCCCACACTACTCCGTTGTTTTGGAGTACCCTCTGCTTCAGAAACATAATCCAACCTTTGATTGGCAGTTGGTAGAGATCCTCTCTTAGTCTCTACAGTGTGGCGCTGTTTTTATCTATGGGCCTGTTAAGGTCCTTTGTACCCCTTCGGATTCAGTGTTACCTACTGAATATCGTGAGTATCCAGATGTATTTGACAAGGTGCGCGCTGGTACTCTTCCTCCTCATTGTCCGTATGATTGTGCCATAGACTGGAAACCTGGTGCCATTCCCCCTCGTGGCAGGGTTTATCCTCTCAGTTGTGGAGAATAAGGCCATGCAAAAGTAAGTTGTGGATGCACTTGCTCGGGGCCCCATTCCCAAGTCTACCTCTCCAGCGGGTGCCGATTTTATCTTCGTAAAGAAAAAGGGGGTGAATTGACACCTTGCATTGATTATAGGAGCCTCAATCGCATCACAGTCAAGAATGCATACACAATGCCGTTGATTACTAAATTGTTGGACTGTTTCAAGGGAGCGATGGTTTTTACCAAGCTTGACCTAAGGGCTGCGTGTAACCTCTAAGGATCAAGGAAGGCGACGAGAGGAAGACCAGAACCGGCATTACGAATCTCTGGTGATGCCCTTTGACTTGTGCAATGCGCCCGCTGTCTTCCAGAAGTTCATCAATGGTGTATTTCGTGATATGTTGCAGAAATGCGTGGTAGTCTATTTGGACGACATCTTGTTTTACTCAGACTCCATTGAATCACACTACCTGGATGTCAGACGGGTGCTGCAATGGTTACGTGACAATGGGCTTTTCTGTAAGCTTGAGAAATGTGAATTCCTCCTGTCTCAGGTTGCCTTCTTGGCCTACATCATTTCTGCTTGAGGGTTCTCCATTAACCCTCAAAAGGTTTTGGCTGTTCTACAATGGCCTTGCCCCAGTGATCTCCGTTCTATTCAGCGTTTCCTTGGGCTTGCCAACTACTATCAGAAATTTATCAGGAACTTTTCCTCTTTGGCCAAACCTATCTCAGATCTGACCAAGAGGGGGAGCGATTCCCACAATTGGATGCCTGCAGCTGTGCAGGCTTTCGAGGCCCTCAAGTCTGCTTTTACTTCAGCTCCCATTCTGTCTCATCCCAATCCTGGTTTGTCCTTTGTCCTAGTGGTGTATTCATTTGAGATGGGAGTAGGTCCCCTCCTATCTCAGCGTCAGACACCTGATGGACCCTTACTTCCTTGTGGGTTCTACTACAAGAAGCTGTCTCCAGCTGAATGCAATTATGAGATTGGAGACTGAGAGCTCTTGGCCATTATCCTGGCTCTCAAAGAGTGGAGACACTTGTTCGAAGGTTCTGTGGTTCCAGTTCTCATTCTCACCGATCATAAGAATCTGAAGTATCTCTCTGAGGCCAAGAGGCTCACACTCCGCCAGGACAGACCCCTGGCTTGTTTGACCATTCTCTCGGATCTCCCTTGTCTGCTTATCCGCCTTCGGATCTTTACCGGTTTCTCCCTTGGTGGGGCGTCCCTGAGGACCGCGACCTGGTATCCACACGCAGTGAAGTCCATCCTCACCACTAGAGGCTCTGGCGAAAACCAGTGGATACTTAGATTCCGCACCTCAGGTTAGCCTGTGTCACTTACCTTGGGGGTTCCTGTCTAAGCTCCGCCCTCCGGCACACGTGGGGCCTTCCTCTGCCATCAGGCTAGCACTTGTATCCCTAACACCAGTATTCTGAGTTGTCCAGGGAGGACTTCGTGCCGACACCGGTCATACTACCTTCAGATCATATCCTGGCTGCCATCCGCACCAACTTAACCTTTCCTCTTGGGGAACAGATCTTGGCTGCCAAACCTAATGCTCCCACAGAGAGACCTGTTGGCAAATGTTTTCTACATGAGGGGTTGCGCAATTCCAGGACCACTGGTCATCCTGGTAAGAACCAGATGTCCTGGGCTATTTCCCATCAGTTCTGCTGGCCATCTCTCCGCACTGATGTTGCTGCATATGTGGCTGCTTGTTCAGTCTGTGTCAAGAACGAATCTCCTCGGCACCTTCCCTTGGGCTTACTGCATTCCATTCCATTCCCAATGGGGAGCTTCTCACCTAGCCATGGATGGATTGTGGAACTTCCTGCGTCTCGAGGTTACACAATTATCCTCATTGTTCTCGACTGGTTCTCCAAAATGTGTCACTGTGTTACGTTTAAGCGGCTGCTGGAGGTTTTCCATTTACATGGGTTGCGTAAGGAGATTGTCTCAGACCGTGAGAGCCAGTTTATCTCCAGGTTCTGGCACGCCTTTTGCTCACAGTTGGGTATTCGACTCTCCTTCTCCACTACCTACCATCTGCAGTCCCATGGTGCCGCTGAGCGTTCCAACCAAGCTCTGGGGCAATTTCCTCGCTGCTATATCTCTGACCATCAGGACAATTGGGTTGATGTGCTACTCTGGGCGGAAACTTTGCCAGAAACTCTGCCATCAACTTGTCTTCCGGAATGTCTCCATTCATGGCCAATTACGGGTTCCAACCCACTGTGTTTCCCGGCTGTGGAGGATCATCTTCGTGCCCTTTGTTCCTCTTGGGTGCAGATTCAAGAGTCCTTATGGGTCTCTGCACAGCATCAGAAGCTGCAGGCAGACCCAAGACATTTATCTGCTCCTTCGTACCAGGTCAGGGAGAGGTTGTCGACCCGTAATCTCAACCTCAGGGTGCCCACTCCAAAACTGGCACCCCATTTTGTTTGGCCTTTTCGCATCCTCCATAAGGTAAACCCGGTGGCCTATGACCTTGGTCTTCCCCCTGGCATGCGTATCTCCAATGTCTTTCACGTGTCACTTTTGAAACCACTGGTTTGCAATCGCTATACTTCTTCACTTCCTCACCCTCGTTGCCCATTCCTGTGGGCAATCATGAGGAGTATGAGGTTAGCAGCATCTTGAATTCTCGTCTGTTCCGAGGTCAGGTTCAATACCGGGTGCACTGGAAGGGTTATGGTCCTGAGGAGCACTCCTGGGTTTCCTCCGCTGATGTTAATGCTCCAGCCCTTCTCCGCGATTTCCATGCTCGCTTTCCTCAGAAACCGTTTTTTTTTGCTCCGGGGAATAGGGGCCATTGAGGGGAGGGTACTGTCAAGGGGAGGGTACTGTCAAGGTCTTGCCTTGACCTCCTGTTGACAGCCATCTTGGACCTGTGCAGACTGGTGCCTCTTATAAACTCTGATTGCATCATCACTTGCCTGCTGCCTGGGTGTTGCACAGTGATGATGCTGCACACCTGACGGGTTGCAGTCCTTGCCCTTGTGTTTGTGCTCCAAGGTTCATCTCTGATAGCAGTCTTCTGATCTCTGTGTTCCTCCGTGTATGACTCGGCTTGGCTGATGACTCTCCTGGCTCTCGACCCCGCATCGGCAGACGACCCCGCATCAGCAGATTACCCGCTTCTGGACTCGACCCTGGCTTGGATGACTACCCTCTTCTTGTTGCTTCTCTCACTCTTGCTGTTCATTTATTGTTGTTTTCTCCAATAAAGTGCTTTATTTTTCCTGCATCCCCATATGGTCTGGTTTCCTGGCACCCTGACACCGACTTTCGCTGAACGATTAGTGGATCCCAGTGGCCATTGCGCCCCCCCCCCCGTGATTTTTGCGCAGCCGGGCCACCCTGCCACAGTATGTAAGCGGCAAGTGGTCCGGAAGTGGTGAAAACACATCATTTTACATAACTGTCCTCACCCCCTTTAAAGCACCCCCCCTTTACATAACTGTCCTCACCCATTTTATAGAACCCCCTTCACATTGCAGTCCCCAGACCCCTTCACATTCCTGTCCTTACCCCCTTTATAGCACCCCCCTTTACATAACTGTCCCCACCCCCTTTATAGCACCCCCCTCTCACATAACTGTCATCACCCCCTGTATAGCACACCCCCCCCCTCACAAAACTGTCCTCCCCCCTTTATAGCACCCCCTTCACATAACTGTCCTCACCCATTTTAAAGCACCACCCTGTCTTCACTTTGCAGTCCCCAACCTCCCCCCCCTTCACATTTGTGTCCTTACCCCTGTTGTAGAACCCCATCCCCCTTCATATCACTCCCTTCACATTCCTGCCCTGCCTCCTTTTTATATCACTCCTCCTCCTTCATATTGCAGCTTTTGATCCCCCCTTGACATCACGCCCAGCTTCCTCTGTCCTTCATAACAGTAACAGTGCCCTCTTCCATGTCCTACCTTAAACAGGACGGAGGGTAGGAGGCACAGCAGCTGACATCAGAAGTGCAGCAAAGGGATAGACGGGGGGGGCTGCCCCAGTTAACTGATTGGTTGCTAGAATGTAGGGCGGTTCCAACAACCAGTTACCTGGGCCAGCCCCCGCCTTCCATGCATCATTGTGCTGCTCTTCCAATGTCAGCTCTGTAAAGAGCTAGTGGTGGCTGAGGGGAAAATGCAGACCCTAATGGAGGGAGTGCGGTGGGGCCGGACGGGACATTGACTTGGCCTTGACTTAGCCCACGGTCCGCCATTTACTGATGCCTGCTTTAGATGCTTCCCTTTAAAAATGAACTTCTCACTTAAGAACCTATGTTGTAGACTGTGTTATTTTATCTGGAACTAAACAGTCCACCAGTTCTGCAGATGCATTTTGGTAAGCAAATAGTTTGTGTCATTTCATGTTATGAGATGCTTAAGGCTTAGTACGACTCTGTTGTAGTTGAGGCGGGTGAGTTATACAGCCCCCTACAGGTAACCCTACTAGACACAAGTTTCAGTATAGCCGGTCAGCGTGATGAGAAAAATGGATAACCATGCTAGTAAAATGAGAATTTCCATTAAGGGTGCTTATTGATGTGTAATTTTATGCCAGTAGACACACTAATGGTTAAACTAAGCACCCCCAAGGGGCAGAAAACAGTTAACAGTTCACCGATTATGAGTTTTTTACAGTAAAGTTACTGTGGGCGAGAACCTAGAAAAGAATAATGTAATCAAATATCAGACAAAACAGGGGATCTCTTATTGTATACCCCTCCTCTACGTGTCTCTCATTTGTTTTATCTTGTTTCTAATGTACCTTTAACAGCAAAAGTTGCTCTGCTTTCCTTGAATACCCAGATGATGAGGTACAGTATATGCAGAAGTATGATATATTTATGACAATAACAGAGATCCAGAAGAAATATCTCATACAATCTTAATTGAATGGTGTATGGAGGATTACTATTGACATTAAATCATCATAAATTAATCAGAGTTATGTATAAAATTAACATATACAGTATCTCACAAAAGTGAGCACACCCCTCACATTTTTGTAAATATTTTATTATATCGTTTCATGTGACAACACTGAAGAAATTACACTTGGCTACAATGTAACATAGTGAGTGTACAGCTTGTATAACAGTGTAAATTTGCTGTCTCCCCAAAACAACTCAACACACAGCCATTAATGTCTAAAACGCTGGCAACAAAAGTGAGTGCACCCCTAAGTGAAAATGTCCAAATTGGGCCCAATTAACCATTTTCCCTTTCCGTTGTCATGTGACTCGTTAGTGTTGCAAGGTCTAAGGTGTGAATGGGGAGAAGGTGTGTTAAATTTTGTGTTATCGCTGTCACTCTCTCGTATTGGTTACTGGAAGTTCAACATGGCACCTCATGGCAAAGAACTCTCTGAGGATCTGAAAAAAAGAATTGTTGCACTACATAAAGATGGCCTAGGCTATAAGAAGATTGCCAAGACCCTGAAACTGAGCTGCAGCATGGTGGCCAAGACCATACAGTGGTTTAACAGGACAGGTTCCACTAAGAACAGGCCTCGCCAAGTTGAGTGCACATGCTCAGCGTCATATCCAAAGGTTGTCTTTGGGAAATAGACGTATGAATGCTGCCAGCATTGCTGCAGAGGTTGAAGGGGTGGGGGGTCAGCCTGTCAGTGTTCAAACCATACGCCGCACACTGCAGTAAATTGGTATGCATGCCTGTTGTCCCAGAAGGAAGCCTCTTCTAAAGATGATGCACAAGAAAGCCTGAAAACAGTTTGCTGAAGACAAGCAGACTAAGGACATGGATTACTGGAACCATATCATGTGGTCTGATGAGACCAAGATAAACTTATTTGGTTCAAATGGTGTCAAGTGTGTGTGACGGCAACCAGGTGAGGAGTACAAAGACAAGTTTGTCTTGCCTACAGTCAAGCATGGTGGTGGGTGTGTCATGGTCTGGGGGCTGCATGAGTGCTGCAGGCACTGGGGAACTACAGTTTATTGAGGGAATCATAAATGCAAACATGTACTGTGATATACTGAAGCAGAGCATGATTCCCTCTCTTCGGAGATTGGGTCGCAAGGCAGTATTCCAACATGATAACGACCCCAAACACACCTTCAAGACGACCACTGCCTTGCTAAAGAAGCTGAGGGTAAAGGTGATGGACTGGTCAAATATGTCTCCAGAACTAAATCCATTTGAGCATCTGTGGGGCATCCTCAAATGGAAGGTGGAGAAGTGCAAGATCTCTAACATCCACCAGCTCTGTGATGTTGTCATGGAGGTGTGGAAGAAGACTCCAGTGGCAACCTGTGAAGTTCTGGTGAACTCCACGTCCAAGAGGTTAAGGCAGTGCTGGAAAATAATGGTGGCCACACAAAAAATTTAAACTTTGGGCCCAGTTTGGACATTTTAACTTAGGGGTGTACTCACTTTTGTTGCCAGTGGTTGAGACATTAATGGCTGTGTGTTGAGTTATTTTGAGGGGACAACAAATTTACACTGTTATACAAGCTGCACACTCACTACTTTACAAAAATGTGAGGGGTTTAATCACTTTTGTGAGATACATTTTTTTTAAATATTTTATTTTATCTTTTCATGTGACAACACTGAAGGAATGACACTTTGCTACAATGTAAAGTAGCAAGTGTACAGCTTGTATAACAGTGTAAATTTTCTGTCCCCTCAAAATAACGCAACACACAGATATTAATGTCTAAACCGCTTGCAACAAAATCGAGTACACCCCTAAGTGGAAATGTCCAGACTGGGCCCAAAGTGTGAATATTTTGTGTGGCCACCATTATTTTCCAGCACAACTTTATCCTTCTTGGGCATGGCGTTAACCAGGGCTTCACAGGTTGCCACTGGAGTCCTCTTCTACTCCTCCATGATGACACCACGGAGCTGGTGGATGTTAGAGACCTTGCACTCCTTCACCTTCTATTTGAGGACGCCCCACAGATGCTCAATAGGGTTTAGGTCTGGAGACATGCTTGGCAAGTCCATCACCTTTATCCTCAGCTTCTTTAGCAGGCAGTGGTCATCTTGGAGGTGTGTTTTTGGTTGTTATCATGTTGGAATACTGCCCTGCGGCCCAGTCTCCGAAGGGAGGGGATCATGCTCTGCTTTAGTATGTCACAGTACATGTTGGCATTCATGGTTCCCTCAATCAACTGTAGCTCCCCAGTGCTGGCAGCACTCATGCAGCCCCAGACCATGACACTCCCACCACCATGCTTGACTGTAGGCAAGACACACTTGTCTTTGTACTCCTCACCTGGTTGCCTCCTCACACACGTGACACCATCGGAACCAAAAAGGTTAATTTAGTCTCATTAGACCACAGGACATGGTTCCAGTAATCCATTTCTTTAGTCTGCTTGTCTTCAGCAAACTGTTTGCGGGCTTTCTTGTGCATTATCTTTAGAAGAGGCTTCCTTCTCTGCGGCGTATGGTCTGAGCACTGACAGGCTGACCACCCCACCCCTTCAACCTCTGCAGCAATGCTGGCATTATTCAAACGTCTATTTCCCAAAGACAACCTCTGGATATGATGCTGAGCATGTGTACTCAACTTCTTTGGTCGACCTTGGCGAAGCCTTTCTCAGTGAAACCTGTCCTGTTAAACCACTGTATGGTCTTGGCCAACATGCTACAGCTCAGTTTCAGGGTCTTGGCAATCTTCTTATAGCCTAGGCCATCTTTATGTAGAGCAACAATTCTTTTTTTCAGATCCTCAGGAAGTTCTTTGCCATGAGGTGCCATGTTGAACTTCCAGTGACCAGTATGAGAGGGTGAGAGCGATAACACCAAATGTAACACACCTGATCCCCATTCACACCTGAGACCTTGTAACACTAACAAGTCACATGACACCAGGGAGGGAAAATGGCTAATTGGACCCAACTTGGACATTTTTCACTTAGGGGTGTACTCACCTTTGTTGACAGCAGTTTAGACATTAATGGCTGTGTGTTGAGTTTTTTTGAGGGTACAGCAAATTTACACTGTTATACAAGCTGTCCACTCACTACTTTATATTGTATCAAAGTGTAATTTCTTCAATATTGTCGCATGAAAAGATATAATAAAATATTTACAAAAATGTCAGGGGTGTACTCACTTTTGTGAGATACTGTATATATATATATATATATATAGTATATATGTGTGTGTAAGTCTAAATGTATGCAATGTATACAATCCCAGAGGTATCAATACTAGTTGAACGGGTGCAATCGTCAAGTAACTTATTCACTCCCTTGTTATCTCTCACCTTGACTATTGTAGCTCCCTCCTCATTGGCCTACCTCTCTGCAGGCTATCCTCTTATCAGTCTATCATAAATGATGTTGCCAAACTCATCCACCTTCCCAACCATTCAGTGTCCACCACCCCTCTCTGCCAATCCATCCACTGGCTTCCCATTGCCCAAGAAATAATTTTCAAAACAATAACAATAACACACAAAGCCATTTACAACTCTGCCCCGGCCTTCATCACCAATCTTGTCTCCAAATATCACCCAAACTGTCCTCTCCGCTCCTCCCAAGACCTCCTGCTCTCTAGCTCCCTTGTCTTCTCCTCCCATGCTCGTCTCCAGGACTTCTCCAGAGTCTCTCCCATCCTCTCGAACTCACTACCTTAATCTGCCCGACTATCTCCTACTCTGTCCACTTTTAGGCAATTCCCTGAAAATGTATCTCTTCAGGAAGGCCTATTCTGCCTTAAGATAACAACCGCATCTTCTACTTCTCCCATCAGCTCATCCCTCACAGTTAATACCTTTTGTTTCACAAGCCCCTCCCTATTAGATTGTAAGCTTGCAGGAGAAGGGCCCTCCTAACCCTCTTGTATTGAATTGTATTGTTGCTGTAATGTCTCCCTTTATATTGTAAAGTGCTGCACAAACTGTGATATGCTACATAACAGTGCTATATATATATATATATATATATATATATATATATATATATATATATATATATATACGGTGCTATATACACTTGTATAATAATAATAACAATACTAGTTAATAAGTCTATTGCTAACACATCTGGCTGGGGAGAGGCTGCCTCCTGAGCAGGCTGGGAAACCAAACACTGCAAGAGAGAAAAGGTGTGGGGAGAGAGGCGCCAAGCCAAAAATAGTGTAGCAAGTTTTATTAGTAGAAAAAAAAGGTAAAATACAAAGCATATGCACTCACAGACATTGCTGGTGTTAAGTATTGAAACAAGCTCCATGTAAAAGTCATCAGTTCCCAATCCAGTCCACACCAGAGTCACTAACAAGAGCACAGGCAGGGGCAAGATTCCAAGCAAGCAAACCATCACAGGAGACTCTGTCAAGGAGCTGTCAGGAATTGTGGCATGTATTCCAGCATTTACTCTATATTACCAAAAGTATTGGGATGCCTGCCTTTACATGCACATGAACTTTAATGACATCCCAGTCTTAGGCCAAACGGTTCAATATTGAGTTTGCCCACCCTTTGCAGCAACAGCTTCAACTCTTCTGGGAAGGCTGTATATATACACACAGTATATACCAGGGGTATTGAATTCAAATTCATGGAGGTTTAAATAGTAAAAAAAATTTCCAGCAGAGGTCAAAATCGCATTTTTATGCTATGAATCAGATTCTTTACATCGCCGTCCAGGTGTGCAGGAACGACAGCCCATTCATTTGAATGGGCTGCTGTGCCTGCATTTTCTGCTGGGAAAAGGCAATGACACCTTTTTAAAAATGCAGCCTGTAACGACACCCCTGGTATGAAAGGGATTACAGTTGTTTAGGACATTTCATTCATGAACACTAGTGATGGACGAACATCGGCCGGAGCGGTTCGCGAACGTCAGCCGCAAATTTTCTCAAAGGTCCGCAAAACCGCAAGTTCGCGGCGGGCCTCATTGACTTTAATGGGAGGCGAACTTTAAAAACCATTAGATCATATTTTCAGCCACAAAAGACGTAATAGCTGTGCACAAATAGTCCCAGCACATGGACAATGTCATAACAGAAGTATTGTAATTGGAAAAGTTGTCCTAAAACTTTTTTTTTTTTTTTTACAGCAAAAAAGTTTTTTTGTTTTTTTTTTCATAAATCAGCCAGGACTAACAGCAGCCGGTAAATACATGTCTAATACATATAGGGTCCATTCACACATCTGTAAAATGGGTCCGCATCCATTCCACAATTTGGCGGAACCTTTACAGACCCATTGATTTTCAATTCCAGTCTGAAAAATTAGGCATTCACAGGATAAAGAAGTAAGTGTCGGCCATTCCATAAATAGAGTGTGCGTGGAGGCTGGTAAAGGCGCTACCTATAAAAGGTGACTCAAATACTAAGAGTCATCAAACAGAAGTGATGTAAAGTGCCAAGTGCCAGTACAAATTAAATTGGGTAAATATTTCACGTTGACACCCAGTGTGTGTGGGTGCAATATAATAATCCCATAAAAGTGCAATGATTAATGAGAAAGGTGCTGAGGTATAAATAGAATTTATTTACAAAAATTAAAGTGCAAAGTGACAATCTGATAGTAAGTGCACATAAAGCATAAACAAAGGGCAATTCCAAAATAAGTGTGTGAAAAATAAATGTGTTTGGTGATGTTTAGAATAGTGAACTTTTTGTATCAACACCTTGAACAGGTGTCCAAGATACCACCCAATCCTTAGTTTTAGGCAGGAAAAAGTGAAATTAAATGAAAGCAAAAAGAATTGTGAAAACAAAAAAAGGATGTGTGTACATCTGTGTTCAACCACTAGATGGCACACTTGTAATACGACCTGTGTGTTGTCAGACAGGTTGATACAGCGCTTGGGGTTTTTTTCCTCTCCACTTCTGCTGGGCAAAGGAGTGGTGATCCCGATGATCTATATGCTCCAACAGAAATATAACCCCACAATTTGTAACATTCCAAGGCAGTGGTACAATAAAAACGTGTAGACACACTCGTTGTGCTGATCTGGATCAGTAAGCTTGCGCCGGGAAGCTTCCGCGTTCCACGGCCCTCAACTCCGTAACCGGAATCGACGTATGACGTATAGACTCCAACCTACGCGTTTCGTCATAGGACGTCTACTGGAGCGGCCTTTTTTTTTCACTCTCTCACTCAACAGTGACTATTTTTAATCCCTATGCTGCTAGCAATAAGGATTCCAGGCCATTTCAGGCCCCAAAAATTAGCCCACATGCGTTTACCTGACAGCTAAGAACGTAGTATTCTGTGGCTGAAGGTACATTAGGCATTCACAGGATACAGAATTAAGTGTCGGCCAGTATTGGCCCCATTGGCCCCAAAAATTGGCTCACATGGGTTTACCTGACAGCTAAGAACGTAGTATTCTGTGGCTGAAGGTACATTAGGCATTCACAGGATACAGAAGTAAGTGTCGGCCAGTATAGGCCCCAAAAATTAGCCCACATGGGTTTACCTGACAGCTAGGAAGGTAGTATTCTGTGGCTGAAGGTACATTAGGCATTCACAGGATACAGAATTAAGTGTCGGCCAGTATTGGCCCCATTGGCCCCAAAAATTGGCTCACATGGGTTTACCTGACAGCTAAGAACGTAGTATTCTGTGGCTGAAGGTACATTAGGCATTCACAGGATACAGAAGTAAGTGTCGGCCAGTATAGGCCCCAAAAATTAGCCCACATGGGTTTACCTGACAGCTAGGAAGGTAGTATTCTATGGCTGAAGGTACATTAGACATTCAGAGGATACAGATGTGTCGGCCAGTATAGGCCCCACAAATTAGCCCACATGGGTTTAACTGACAGCTAAGAACGTAGTATTTGGTGGCTGGAGGTACATTAGGCATTCACAGGATACAGAAGTAAGTGTCGGCCAGCATAGGCCCCAAAAATTAGCCCACATGGGTTTACCTGACAGCTAAGAACGTAGTATTCTGTGGCTGAAAGTACATTAGGCATTTACAGGATACCGAAGAAAGTGTCGGCCAGCATAGGCCCCAAAAATTAGCCCACATGGGTTTAACTGACAGCTAAGAAAGTTGTATTCTGTGGCTGGAGGTACATTAGGCATTCACAGCAAAAATAATTGTCGGCCCTAAAAGGCCCCAAAAGTTTGCCATTCACTGGACATGAAATGCCTTTTATGCTGCTGTATGTGGCGAAGCCAAGGACCAGGAATTGCTGTGGGTGGATGGCGGTCTGGCGGATATTTGTTGCCTGGCATGAGGAATTTCAATGAAACATGGTCTACTGGTCACATGTGTTGAATTCCTCAGAGATCCACGCCTTATTCATTTTTCTAAATGTGAGGTAGTCTACACTGTCATGAGCTAGGCGATTGTGCTCATCGGTCACGATCCCCCCTGCTGCACTGAACGTCCATTCGGACAGGACACTGGACAGGGGGCAAGCCAACATTTCCATTGCAAATTGTGCAAGCTCTGGCCAGAGGTCAAGCCTGCCAACCCAGTAGTCCAGGGGTTCATCACTCCTCAGAGCGTCCACATCGGCCGTTAACCCGATGTAGTCGGACACCTGTCGGTCTAGGCGTTCCCTCATGCTGGATCTGGAGTACAGCTGTCGATGGTTCGGCTGAAAGAAGGATCTCATATCTGAAGTGACCAAGACATCTTCAAACCGCCCTCTTCTTGCAGGCGCTGTTGGATTGCTACCCTCAACTGTCTATCTGTGAGTGGAAATGCCTCTGCCAGCGCATGCAAAAGCAGAATGCAGCATTTCCCGCAGCAAGGCCTGGAAGTGCTGCATTCTGACCGCCCTCTGTGATTGTGGTAACATTTCTGCCATTTTTTGTTTGTACCAGGGGTCAAAGTACGTTGCCACCCAGTACTGGTCCTTGGCCTTTATGCTTTTTATACGGGGGTCCCCCTTAAAACACTGGAGCATGAAGGCCCCCATTTGCACTAAACTGGAAGCAGTGTAGTGGCCTGCTTCCAGCTCATCATCCAGGATAATGTCATCCTCGTTCTCCTCCCCCCATCCATGGATAACACCAGGGATCCCTGAAAGGTTTAAAGCATGCTCTTCTTGCTCCTCCTCATCCCCCCCAGAACCATCCTTCTCTGACTCCTCTTCAGACTCCTGCTGTTGACTTGTCTCAGATGGAGTAGCACCCACTGGGAATTCATCCAACATTGCGACTTCCTGATCTTCCTGCTCCTGCTCCTCGATGGCTTGATCAATGACATGACGCAATGCACGCTCCAGAAAGAAGGCGCAAGGTACAATGTCACTTATGGCACCCTGGCCGTGACTGACCAGTTTGGTGATCTCATCGAATGGCCGCAGAAGTCTGCATGCGTCCCGCATGAGCAGCCACTGGCGAGGTGAAAAAAACCCAAGCTCCCCAGAACCTGTCCTGCCACAGAGTTCGTACAGGTAGTCATTAACTGCATGTTTCTGCTGGAGCAGCCTATCAAGCATATGCAACGTTGAGTTCCATCGCGTCGAGCAGTCACAAATAAGACGCCTGACGGGCAGGTTGTGTCGCCGCTGAATGTCAGCAAGACAAGCCATGGCTGTGTAAGATCTTCTGAAATGGCCCGAGATTTTCCTGGTCTACCACAAGATGTCCTGGACCCCAGGGTATTTGGCAATGAATCGCTGCACCACCAAGTTCAGGACGTGTGCCATGCATGGCACGTGTGTTATTTTGCCCTGTTTCAGTGCGCTCAGGAGATTGGCACCATTGTCGCACACCACTTTACCAACTGTCAAATTCAGCCATGTCAGCCACTGATCTGCCTGTGAACGCAAAGCTGAAAGGAGTGCAGGACCAGTGTGGCTCTTGGCTTCCAGGCACAACAGACGCAGCACAGCATGGCAATGTCTCACCTGGCATGTGGAATAGGTTCTGGGGATCTTGGGCGGCGCAGCAGAAGTGACCGTAGCAGCGGAAAAGGAGTAGTCAGCAGAGGAGGAGAGGGAGGATGGAGGAGGAAGAGGAGGAGAAGAAGAGGCAGGCCTGCATGCAATCCGTGGCGGTACAACCAAATCTACACGGGTGCCACGGGTTACATGCTTGACGGGCGTCAGAAGGTTCACCCAGTGGGCAGTAAAAGTGATATATCTTCCCTGCCCGTGTTTGCTAGACCATGTGTCTGTGGTCAGATGTATCTTGGCACCAACACTGTGTGCCAGAGATATATTCACTTGCCACTGAACATGGCCATACAGCTCTGGAATGCCCTTCTGCGAGAAATATTTCCTGCCTGGGACCTTCCATTGTGGTGTTCCAATGGCCACAAATTTACAAAAGGCCTCCGAGTCCACCAGTTGATATGGCAGTAGTTGGCAGGCTATCAGTTCCGACAAGCCAGCAGTCAAACGTTGGGCAAGAGGGTTATCTGGCGTCATAATTTTTTTACACTTCAACATTTGGGCCACAGAAGCCTGCCTTTTTCCAGAACAACATGACTACGGCATCATGGAAGGTGGAGTGGAGGACAAATGTGAGGAGAGAGGAGAAAGAGAAGGAGAAGAGGCTGGACGGTGAGAGCCTGGAGTGTGGCTTTGTGGGTTCTGACGGTGTTGCTCCCACTGGGCTCAGTGATGGGAGTTCAGGGACCTTCTTAAGGCGGTCGTCCCTAGGTGAGTGTTGGGCTTACCGAGACTTATGCATTGGCTGAAAAGGATGCAGATGGCAACACTGTTGTCAGCAACAGACACATTAACCACTTTACGACCGGCGCACGACGATCTACGTCGGCACTCAGCCCCGGCCAGGCAAACTGACGTAGGCCTACGTCAGCACAATTTGCCGGCCCTGTGCGCGCTCCCGCGCGTCCCCGCCGCCGATGATGACTCGATTGGGTTCAGAACCGATCAGTCATCAGGTCCAGGCCAATCATTTTTGGTCTGGACCTGTTGATCGGTCCTGCCCAATCAGATCATCCTCTAAGCCTGTGAAATGTAAACACAGGCTTAGAGGAGATGTGCCCTCCCCCCACAACGGTCTTTTTGGATCCAGCGTGAGAGGAGAGCACATCTTACTGTGAGTACTGCACCAAGCACACCCACACACAGTTAGATAGGCACATTTCACCCCCGATCGCCCCCCCAATTAACCCCTACAGCACCTGACACAACACACACTATATACAGCATATAGCATATACCTATATACCTGTATAAGTGTGATTTGTGAACAGGTGTAGCCCTTGCGACCCCCCCTTTTCCACTCAAATTACCCCCCACCCCCCCCTAATAAAGATTTAACCCACTGATCCCCCCTGAACCCCCCCTGATCACCGCCGTTAACCCCTACACCCTCTGTCACATCAGCACTAATACAAACGCAATATACGGTGTTATTGTATTTTTGTATTAGTGTCATTGTGATCAGAATTAGCGCAGGCGACTAAGTTTCTGTCCCAAGAAGGTTTAGGGTCCCCGCCACCCGCCCAATAAAGATTTAAGCCCCTGACCCCCCCCTGATCACCCCTACACCCCCTGCCATAACACACACCGTATACAGTATATAGCATTTTGCTATATACCCGTATAAGTGTGATTTGTGGTCAGGTCTAGCGCTTGCGACCCCCCTTTTTCCACTTGAATTACCCGCCACCCCCCCCTAATAAAGATTTAAGCCCCTGATCCCACCTGATCCCCCCCTGATCACCGCTAGTTAACCCCTACACCCTCTGTCACATCAGCACTAATACAAACGTAATATACTGTGTTTTTGTATTTTTGTATTAGTGTCATTGTGATCAGAATTAGCGCAGGCGACTAAGTTTGTGTCCCAAGCAGGTTTAGGGTCCCCCCCACCCGCCCAATAAAGATTTAATCCCCTGATCCCCTCCTGATCACCCCTACACCCCCTGCCACAACGCACACTGTATACAGTATATAGCATTTTCTATATACCCGTATAAGTGTGACTTGTGACCAGGTTTAGCGCTTGCCACCGTTCCTTTTATCCTTAGGATACCCGCCAGTCCCTTCCAATAAAGATTTAAACCCCTGATCCCCCCCTGATCACATCCCGTTAACCCCTACACCCTCTGTCACATTAGCACTAATACACACATAATATACTGTTTTTACTGTATTTTGTATTGGTGTCATTGTGACTTGAGGTTGCGCTAGCTAGCTAGTTTCTTTCCCAAAGGAGGTTTAGGGTCCCCGCCACCCCCCCCCAGATCCCCAGCGCATAGTTTAGAAGTAACCCCTTGATTGCCACACACGCACGCACGCACCTACACTTCCATTTCTAGTATAGTGTTTGAACAGATCAATATCTGATCTGATCAGAACTATACTAGCGCCCCCATAGTTTAGGGTTCCCAAAACGCGGTGTTTGCACGATCAGTACTGATTCCGGCCAGCACCTGCGTTTAACCCTTTCACCCAGGCAAGTGTAGTAATCAATAGATTACTGTCACTTGCAAAAAAACACAAGACACAAAACCGCTGTGTTAGCAGAGTCAGGCCTGATCCCTGCTAGCATTAGCAGTTTTTTTTGTAGCGCTTGAAATAATCTTCAACAACCAGGTGCTTTTATTACCTGTGAGTCGCATCACTGTACGAGTAAATTTAGTTACCAAAATGACCAAACGTTCGTACAGGGATGAAGAGCTTCTCAGTTATATGCTGACCGAGTCATCTGATAGCGAAGGGGAAGCTACAATGACCGAATTAGTGTCAGTATATGAACCTGATGACGGCAGCGGCTCCCTGACAGATAGCTCCGACGACGGATGGGTCCCTGTTAGACCCAGGCGTACCCGACCCCATTCTGAAGTTGTTGTGATGCAGGAATCGCAGGGTGCTCGTATGGAGCAGAGTGTGGGTACTAGTGCCGCTCATCCTTCTGGCGACCTGGCAAGCGCCAGCGGCCTAGTACAACCTGGACCTAGTACAACCAGCACTGCAGTAAGACCTGGTGACGTGGCGAGTCCCCTAAGTGCAGTTGAAGCTGGTGCGGTGGCTAGCACAAGTAGTGGCCCGCAGCCACCGCGTATTCGAAGACAGGCCCGTAGAGCCCATAGTGCCCTCCCTGATGCGCTGGCATTTCCTAATTGGCAACCCACTGATACTACAGCGCCAGTACTTCCCCCATTCACCGCCCAACCTGGAATCCACGTGGAGACAGCTGGTTTTACGCCCCTGAACTTTTTTGAGCTGTTCTTCACGGAAGATCTTTACAGATCTATTGTGGATCAATCAAATTTATATGCACAACAGTTCATCGCCGCCAACCCAAATTCACACCTTGCCAGACAATTCGGCCGGAAACCTATAACGGTTTCCGAATTTAAGATCTTTCTGGGCCTTTCCCTCCACATGGGCATAACTAAACAGAGTGAATTGCGGCTATATTGGTCCACTAGCCCAGTTCACCATATGCGCATGTACTCTGCCTCTATGTCCAGGACGAGATACGAGCAAATTCTGCGATTTATGCATTTCAGCGACAATGAACTCTGTCGTCCTCGGGGAGACCCTGCATACGATCGGCTCCACAAAATTCGGCCCCTCATAGACCACTTCAATCAGCGGTTTGCAGCCTTGTTTACCCCCGAACAAGTTGTCTGCGTTGACGAGTCCCTGATTATATTTACTGGCCGCCTTGCTATGAAACAGTACCTCCCCAGCAAGCGTGCCAAGTACGGGGTCAAACTGTATAAATTGTGTGACAGGGCCACAGGCTATACAGTTAGTTTCCGGGTCTATGAGGGAAAAGATAGCTGTGTGGAGCCCCCCAACTGCCCAGACTACATAGGGAGCAGCGGTAAGATCGTTTGGGACTTGGTGTCACCCTTATCCGGAAAGGGGTACCATTTGTACGTGGACAACTTTTATACAAGCGTGCCACTATTTAGTCACCTTCTTGATTTACAAATTGGCGCATGTGGCACCGTGCGACCTAATCGCCGGGGCTTCCCCCAACGGCTTGTAGATTCCCGTCTTAGTCGGGGGGCGAGAGCCTGCTTGAAAACGGACAAATTACTTGCGGTGAAGTGGAAGGATACACGGGATGTTTATGTTCTGTCCTCCCTTCACCCAGACACGACGATCCAAATTCCTACGGCAACTGGCGTTGTGGAGAAACCCCTCTGTGTCCACGAATATAACCTTAACATGGGAGGGGTGGACCTTAACGACCAGCTTTTGGCGCCGTATTTAGTTGCCCGTAAAGCCAGACGCTGGTACAAAAAAGTGTCTGTTTACCTATACCAATTGGCTATGCTGAACGCCTTTGTCCTATACAGGGCGTCAGGACGAACTGGATCTTTCCGGGAATTCCAGGAAGAGATCATCCTTGCCTACCTGTACCCAGGAGGCATGCCTGCCCAACTTCCCCTTCCAGATGCAGTGAGCCGGCTGCATGAGAGGCATTTTTCACATGTCCTCCCGAGTACCCCTACCCAAAGATGGCCCCAAAGAAGATGTCGTGTCTGTAGCAAGCGCGGATTTAGGCGTGACACCCGTTATTATTGTCCCAAATGTCCTGACCAACCTGGTCTCTGCATCGGGGAATGTTTCGAGCGCTACCATACACTAGTGGATTATTAGCGTAGGGTACAGCACGACACAGTGTAGGGCACATAAACACAGGGTCTCGAAGGATGTTGGATGTCCATCGACATTTTGAGAGACCCAAGCTGGAAGAGAAGATCGCAGATGATCGCAGTCCCTCCCAAATCAAGAAGTAAAGGAACAGTTAGAAAGAAAAATAAAAGGATCCAAAAACTGTTGTGGTGTCAGTAATTTTATATGTCCTTCTACTCCTTCCTACTATACTTTTTTTCAATGTCCTTTGTTTGTTTTTTCATTCTTTTGTGACCTGTTTCTCTTGCAGGTCCCTCGTCGGCTACCACGCATTGATTTTATATATTCTGACACAAACAGCGTTTGCGCTCAGCATATATGGATACCTTTGCTGATAGCAGCTGTGGTGATTTTCTGATTTCAGCACTGCAGTTAAAATCCTATTTTGGTATACGTGGATAGCGCCGTGTATACCCATCATTAAATTCAGTGGGTGGTTGTTTGGGCGGTTAATGATGAAGATCCAAAAACTGTTGTTGTCAGTCATTTTATATGTCCTTCTACTCCTTCCTACTATACTTTTTTTCAATGTCCTTTGTTTGTTTTTTCATTCTTTTGTGACCTGTTTCTCTTGCAGGTCCCTCGTCGGCTACCACGCATTGATTTTATATATTCTGACACAAACAGCGTTTGCGCTCAGCATATATGGATACCTTTGCTGATAGCAGCTGTGGTGATTTTCTGATTTCAGCACTGCAGTTAAAATCCTATTTTGGTATACGTGGATAGCGCCGTGTATACCCATCATTAAATTCAGTGGGTGGTTGTTTGGGCGGTTAATGATGAAGATCCAAAAACTGTTGTTGTCAGTCATTTTATATGTCCTTCTACTCCTTCCTACTATACTTTTTTTCAATGTCCTTTGTTTGTTTTTTCATTCTTTTGTGACCTGTTTCTCTTGCAGGTCCCTCGTCGGCTACCACGCATTGATTTTATATATTCTGACACAAACAGCGTTTGCGCTCAGCATATATGGATACCTTTGCTGATAGCAGCTGTGGTGATTTTCTGATTTCAGCACTGCAGTTAAAATCCTATTTTGGTATACGTGGATAGTGTCGTGTATACCCATCATTAAATTCAGTGGGTGGTTGTTTGGGCGGTTAATGATGAGTAATACTACGCATTATTCCTGTGCTGATTTCTGATAGGTTCTCTTTTTTTCCGTTCAGCCCACAGGCTGCATGAAAAAAAAAAAAACCTATATGCCAAACAAGGACCAGCAATGTACTGGTACGTTGCTGGACTTTTGAGTGGTTATACCAGGATGATGCCTGCAGATTTAGGCATCATCTTGGTATCGTTTTTTACAGCCAGCGGTCGGCTTACATGTAAAAGCAATTCTAGCAGGTAATTGGCCGCTAGACTGCTTTTACATGCAGTGGGAGGGGCCTCCCCCCCCCCCCCACCGCCGCCTTCCGCAGCCTTCCATGGTTTTTCTCTGGCTCTCCTGTCCCACCGGTTAACCCGAGAGTGCAGCCGGTGGTTCAATTATCTAACCATAGAGCTAATTGGAGATGAGAATGGCTCCAATCATCTCTATGGCCTAAGATGCCGGAGGCTACGAGCATTTTATGACTTCTGTTTCGCCAGAAATAAACAGGGCCATTGGGAAATTGGGAAAGTATTTTATCACACCAATTTTGGTGTGGTCAGATGCGTTAAGGTCAGAGGAGAGATCTAGAGTCTAAAAGACCCCAATTTTTTTTAAAAAGAGTACCTGTCACTACAGATTGCTATCATAGGGGATATTTAAATTCACTATGATAACAATAAAAATGATTTAAAAAAAAAAAAAATTAAAGGAAAGGTGTCAAAATAACATAAAAAAGCAAAAGAAAAAAGAAAAAAATAAAAAAAAAATTGAGCCCCCCCCCTTACCCCCGGTGCTTGCGCGCAATGGCGCACGCAAGCGGTGGTCTAGTGTCATATGTAAACCACAATTGCAGCATGCATGTGAGGTATCGCCGCGATCGCCAGATCGAGTGCAGTAATTCTTGCAGTAGACCTCCTCTGTAAGTCTAAAGTGGTAACCTGTAGAGACTTTTAAAGGTTTTCAAAAATGTACATACGTTTTTGTCGCTGCGCAGGCATGCGCAATTTTTAAAGCATGTCATGTTAGGTGTCTATGAACTCGGCATAAGATCATCTTTTAAATTTTACCAAAAAAATTGGAATTATATAGTGTATTTGTGCAATAAATTAAAAAAAAATGTATTTTTTTCGCAAAAATTGCGTTTGGAAAATCTGTGCGCAAATACCGTGTGACAAAAAAATTTGCAACATCCACCATTTTATTCTATAGGGCCTCTGCTTTAAAAAAATATATAATGTTTGGGGGTTCAAAGTAATTTTCTAGTAAAAAAAAAATATTTTTTCATGTAAACAAAAAGGCACAGAAAAGGCTTGGTTTTCAAGTGGTTAGAAGAGTGGGTGATGTGTGGATAAGATTGAGTATAAAATGCCGGAACTGTTCAAACACCCCCCTAATGACCCCTTTTTGAAAAGTAGACACCCAAAGCTTTTTTCTGAGAGGCATGGTGAGTCCATGGAGTATTTTATATTTTGCCACAAGTTTCGGGAAAATTATTATTTTTTTTTTTTTTGTTGTTTTTTTACAGAAAGTTGTCACTAAATGATATATTGCTCATGCATGCCATGGCAATATGTGAAATGACACCCCAAAATACATTCTTTTGCTTCTCCTGAGTACAGGGATACCACATGTGTGAGACTTTTTGGGAGCCTAGCTGTGTACGCGCCCCCGAAAACCAATCCACATCTTCAGGTTTTCTAATGGCGTAAATTGCTGATTTTACCCCTGACTACCTGTCACAGCTTCAGAGGCCCTGAAATTTCAAGATGGCACAAAACCCCCCCAAATGACCCCATTTTGCAAAGTAGACACTCCAAGCTACTGGCTGAGAAGTATGGTGAGTCCATGGAATAGTTTATATTTTGCCACAAGTTTCGAGGAAAAAAAATTTTTTTATTTTTTTTTATTTTTTTACACAAAGTTGTCAGTAAATGATATATTGCTCACACAGGCCATGGGTATATGTGAAATGACACCCCAAAATACATTCTGCTGCTTCTCCTGAGTACAATGATACCCCATGTGTGAGACTTTTTGCCAGTCTAGCCGCGTACAGGACCCGGAAAACCAATGCGCACCTTTAGGCTTTCTAAGGGCGTAAATTGTTGATCTCACTCCTTACTACCTATCACAGTTTTGAAGTCCATAAAAAGCCAAGATTGCACAAACCCCCCCCAAATGACCCCATTTTGCAAAGTAGACACTCCAATCTATTTGCTGAGAGGCATGGTGAGTATTTTGCAGCTCTAATTTTTTTTGGAAAATGAAGAAAAAACAGGAAAATGCATTTTTTTTCCTCTTTTTTCAATTTCCAAAACTTTGTGACAAAAAGTGAGATCTGCAAAACACTCAACATGCCTCTCTGCAAATAGCTCAGGGTGTCTACTTTCCGAAAAGGGGTCATTTGGGGGGGGGTTGTGCTGTCTTGGCATTTCATGGCCTCCAAAACTGTGATAGGTAGTCAGGAGTGAAATCAACAATTTACGCCCTTGGAAAGCCTGAAGGCGATGATTGGTTTTCGGGGTCCTGTACTCGGCTAGACTGCAAAAAAGTCTCACACATGGGGTATCCCTATACTCAGGAGAAGCAGCAGAATGTATTTTGGGGTGTCAGTTCACATATACCCATGGCATGTGTGAGCAATATATCATTTACTGACAACTTTGTGTAAAAAAAAAAAAAATATATATATATATATATATATTTCCCGGAACTTGTGGCAAAATATAAAATATTCCATGGACTCACCATGCCTCTCAGCAAATAGCTTGGGGTGTCTACTTTCCAAAATGGGGTCATTTGGGGGGGTTTTGTGCTATCTTGGAATTTTAGGGCCTCCGAAACTGTGATAGGTAGTCAGGAGTGAAATCAACAATTTACGCCCTTGGAAAGCCTGAAAGTGGGGACTGGTTTTCGGGGACCTGTACTCGGCTAGACTGCAAAAAAGTCTCACACATGGGGTATCCCTGTACTCAGGAGAAGCAGCAGAATGTATTTTGGGGTGTCATTTCACATATACCCATGGCATGTGTGAGCAATATTTCATTTACTGACAACTTTGTGAAAAGAAAAAAAAATATATATATATATATATTTCCCGTAACTTGTGGCAAAATATAAAATATTCCATGGACTCACCATGCCTCTCAGCAAATAGCTTGGGGTGTCTACTTTCCAAAATGGGGTCATTTGGGGGGGTTTTGTGCTATCTTGGAATTTTAGGGCCTCCGAAACTGTGATAGGTAGTCAGGAGTGAAATCAACAATTTACGCCCTTGGAAAGCCTGAAAGCGGGGACTGGTTTTCGGGGACCTGTACTCGGCTAGACTGCAAAAAAGTCTCACACATGGGGTATCCCTGTACTCAGGAGAAGCAGCAGAATGTATTTTGGGGTGTCATTTCACATATACCCATGGCATGTGTGAGCAATATTTCATTTACTGACAACTTTGTGAAAAAAAAAAAAAAATATATATATATATATGTATTTCCCGGAACTTGTGGCAGAATATAAAATATTCCATGGACTCACCATGCCTCTCAGCAAATAGCTTGGGGTGTCTACTTTCCAAAATGGGGTCATTTGGGGGGGGTTTGTGCTATCTTGGAATTTTAGGGCCTCCGAAACTGTGACAGGTAGTGCAGAGGTGACATGCACAATTTACGCCATTAGAAAACCTGGGAGTGTTGATTGGTTTTCGCGGTCCTGTACACAGCTAGGCTCCCAAAAAGTCTCACACATGGGGCATCCCCATACTCAGGAGAAGTGGCAGAATGTATTTTGGGGTGTAATTCCACATATACCCATGTCATGTGTGAGAATTTTATCTTTTAGTGACAACGTTGTGTAAAAAAAAAAAATAGTAATATTCCCAAAACTTGTGGTAAAATATAAAATATTCCATGGACTCACCATGCCTCTTAGCAAACAGCTTGGGGTGTCTACTTTCCAAAATGGGGTCATTTGGGGGGGGTTGTAGTATCTTGACATTTCAGGGCCTCCTAAACCGTTAGAGGTAGTGAGAAAATGCAATGAAAAATGTACGCCCTTTGAAATTCTGATGGTGGGGATTTGTTTTTGTGGTCCCGTACACAGCTAGGCTCCCAAAAAGTCCCACATATGTGGTATCCCTGTACTCAGGAGAAGCAGCAGAATATATTTTGGGGTGTAATTACACATATACCCATGGCATGTGTGAGCAATATATCATTTCAATGACAACTTTGTGTAAAAAAAAAAAAAAAAAAATTTTTAGTCATTTTTCAAACACCTGTGACAAAAAAATGAAATATTCAATGAGCTCAACATGCCTCTCAGAACATTCCTTAGGATGTCTACTTTCCAAAAAGTGGTAGTTTGGGGGGGTTTTGTACTGCCCTGCCATTTTAGCACTTCATGAAATGAGATAGGCAGTCAAAAATTAAAGCTGCGTAAATTTCTGTATTTACACCATAGTTTGTAGACGCTATAACTTTTGCGCAAACCAATAAAAATACGCTCATTGAATTTTTTTTTGTCAAAGACATGTAGCTAAATATATTTTGGCCAAAAAAAAATACATAAATTGAGTATATTGGATATTTTTTAAAAGACAAAGTTGAAAATGTCATTTTTTTGCAAAATTTTCGCTCTTTTTTTATTAATATCGCAAAAAATAAAAAGCGCAGAGGTGATCAAATACCACCAAAAGAAAGCTCTGTTTGTGGAAAAAAAAAGGACGTAAATTTCGTTTGGGTACCACATTGCATGACCGCACAATTGTCAGTTAAAGTCACGCAGTGCCGAGTCGTAAAATACCCCCTGGTCGGAATGGGGGTAAAATCTTCCGGGGCTTAAGTGGTTAAAAAAAGCTCACACTGTGGAGCCATGTGCCGGCATCCTGGGAGCGCCAGATGTGACTGTACATGGTTGATGGCTCGCTCCTGATACATTTGCAGTCTGCTTTGTACCTTTTGTGCAATGCAAGTTCTGCCTGCCTCTCCTCCCTATCTGCCGGTCCGTCTCTCCCTCTGAACTCCCCTCCTCTTCCTCTCTTGTGGGCACCCACGTGACGTCCATAGACACGTCATCATCTACGTCACCTTCCCCACCACTAACAATCGAGATTTCGGAGTACGCAGCAACAGCGGGGACCAACCTCCTTGGGCTGATCTGGGTACTGTCATCAGACTGTTGAGTGGCGGCTGTTGCTACCTCCTCTTCCTGATCCGATGCCAACAATGGCTGCGCATCGCAAATGTCTTGTGATGGATTGGAAAATAATTCCAGAGACTCAAGCGGAGGGTATGTGGTGGTGTTTGTGGTGGTGTCTTTGGGGGTGCACACAGCAGAGAGTGAAGAGGGTGCAGATAGAGAGGAGGAGGAGGGTGCAGAAGAGGAAGGCAGAGTGAGCCACTAAACCAAGTCTGGTGTGTCCTTTGACGTAATCAAACGCGCCTTCTGAAACTTGACACTTTGGCTCCGGCCTACTGTTCCTGCCCTACCCCCCCCTGCGTAAGTGTTTGCCTCTTCCTCTGCCTGTCAGGTTTTTAAATTACCTTGTGACAAAAGTCGCTAGAGAATTGAAGTATATATTGAAAAAGGTATACAACACCCCGCTTCAATCTGTGGTATTGGGGGGGCCACAGGTTTATCACATCAGTTCTACAAATAATTGGCCAGTAACTGTTGTCACTGTGTGTAGCACAGTTAACACAGCAAAAGAGGCCAAATTTTTGCATGACTAAAATACAATCTTAGAAAAGTATACTGTTAAATAGCACCCCACTTCAATATGTGATATTGGGGGGGGGGGGCACTGTTTTATCACACCAGTTCTACAAATAATTGGCCAGTAACTGTTGTCACTGTGTGTAGCAGACTACAATATTGTTGCAGGACACAAATACACTTGTAAAAGTATACTCAGATAACACCCCACTTCAATATGTGGTATTGGGGGGGCACTGGTCTATCACACCAGTTGTTCAAAGAATTGGCCAGTGAGTTTGGCACTGTGTGTAGCACAGTTAACACAGCAAAATAGGCAATATTGTTGCAGGACACAAATACACTTGTAAAAGTATACTCAGATAACACCCCACTTCAATATGTGGTATTGGGGGGGCCACTGGTCTATCACACCAGTTGTTCAAAAAATTGGCCAGGGAGTTTGGCACTGTGTATCAGAGTTAACGCAGCAAAAGAGGCAATATTGTTGCAGGACACAAATACACTTATGAAAGTATATTCAGATAACACCCCGCTTCAATCTGTTGTATCGGGGGGCCACAGGTCTATTACACCAGTTCTACAAATAATTGGCCAGTAACTTGTCACTGTGTGTAGCAGAGTTAACATAGCAAAAGAGGCCAAATTTTTGCAGGACTTAGAAAAGTATACTGTTAAATAACACCCCACTTCAATATGTGGTATTGGGGGGCCACTGGTCTATCACACCAGTTGTTCAAAAAATTGGCCAGTGAGTTTAGCACTGTGTGTAGCAGACTTAACACAGCAAGAGAGGCAATATTGTTGCAGGACACAAAATACACTTGTAAAAGTATACTCAGATAACACCCCACTTCAATATGTGGTATTGGGGAGGGGGGGGCACTGGTCTATCACACCAGTTATAATACATTAAAAGTGCTTTTGTCACTGTTTGTAGTATTGCTGCAGCAACGCTCAGTCACCACACCTGTCACAATGCTGCACAGTGCACAATACTAATCCACTATAATATGCTTTCTACAAAGTATATTATACTGTGGATTACCCCCCCCCCCCCTATATAGTGCACTGCACTGCACACCAATACCAAAAAAATTGCAGCCCTTTAAATTACTTTTGTGGACATTAACAGAGCAATTTGTGTCACTGCTGCCGATCTCTAACTGCCCCTAAAGCACAGACTGGATACCTGTCCCTAAACTCAAAAGAGACTATAGTAGACCTATACCGAAATACCAGCCCTGAAAAGGACTTTTGTGGACATTAACAGAGCGATTTGTGTCACTGCTGCCGATCTCTAACTGCCCCAAAAGCACAGACTGGATACCTGTCCCTAAACTCAAAAGAGACTGTAGTAGACCTATACCGAAATACCAGCCCTGAAAAGGACTTTTGTGGATCTTAACAGAGCTATTTGTGTCTGGCAATCTCTCCCTCATGAACACAGCAGACCTTTCCCTACGCTGACAAAAAGCAGAATGTGAAATGGCCGACAGCTCAGGTCTATTTATAGGGTAGGGGGCATGTCCATGTGCTGAATGTTTCAATTGGCTGTCCCGTTCCACCTGACGGCTGTGTCATGGGTCAAAGTTCTCCTCAATGTAAACTAATATGGCCGCTGCGAACATCGGCAAAAGTCTGCCTTTTCACGAATTTGCGAACAAGCAAAATTTGCAGCTAACCGACCGCCGGGCGAACCGCAAGGCTATCTCTACTGAACACAAAGGCAGCTACCGGACACTCCACTCAGCCGAACAAGAAACCCATATGAATAATCCCCCCACCCAAGTAGGAGACGAGACTCTGTATTGAGGGTCAAGCAGGAATCAGACTGTTTATTGAAAAGGAATGCACGCTTTATATACACGTTAGAAGTAATGCTGTCACTACATGAACAATGACCCAAATCCAGCCCCCAACATCACACAATGGTTACATAACGAGCCCCCAATACACATTACTCTGAGTGTCAATACTCTGAGTGTCAATACATACCTTAGCAGACAACAGGTGAGTTCATTAGCACACTTAACAATAGGTGAATGGAAAGCCACCTCAGACAAGAATATCACAATTTACTTATTCAGACAAAAGCAACATCGTTAGACAGTCGGTCTCCACATAAAACTTACTGGAATGCCCATATTAGGAGTTGTACTTCCTGGTCATAGACCTCACAATGTACAGGGAATAAAATCTTCATATTTCAAGAGAGACATCATTCCTGAATATCACTGTCCCATTTGGAGCAATCCAAACCATATCCCCAGTGCCCCCAGTTTCCTGGTCACCCCGCGCCCAAAGTGACTCTCATCACACAGCCGCATAGAAACTCCAAGGTGCATTTGTACTATGCAATTTCCATGTGCGGGAAACTGCACCTTGTACCAGTGCAAATATAAAGGAGGTTGCTGTATACAAACTTGCAAACACTCACCCGGTGCTCGGAACCGTTCGTGGTACACAACTAGGTAAAACCAACTCTTTTTAGAACACATCTTGATGTTAAGCAGCTGCTGTAATAATTCAAACATGCAACAAAGTGTAATTAACACCCCGATGTCCTGACAGAACACTCCAGTATCAATGACGCTAATGCGTCCCTAAACGCATTAAAGTCCTCCCCCGGTGGTGCCTGAGAAGAAGACAAGTGCCCTGCGCATATAGTATATCACACTAATAAATGCCCAAACAATAGCACAATAATCTATGCAGAAAGTCTCTCAATATATCAAATTGGTGTTATTCTCAGCATTTGAAGCAGCTTTTCAAGTAATTTGTGATTTCCCGGTGTTTGGAACCAAAATTCAGGTAGATTGCAAAGTCCTCCACTATACCGTTTGTGCTCCCCCCGTAGGAACGCCACGAGCCAGGTATCCCTCACATGGGTTTAATAATATACCTCCATCATCACTCGGACATTCCTCATAGATGTATAAAAATCATTTGTTGGAGGAAAGAGAAAAACGGGGGGGACTAATAGGGTAATATCGTTTTGATAAATTTATTGGTAAAACAACACACACTGCACTCCCGCTTCCCCTTCAATATTCTGCTTACATTAAAAATCAATCACAAAGCCATAAACATAATCTGCAAGGATAAAGACAACCAAGCCCTTCTCACCGCGTCCGCTCTGCTTCACGCGGCTGTTGGCGGTGAGTTCCGGAAGTTCGGGCTTGGCATCTGTGTATCGTCATCACGACTTCTACCGAGGGCCTTGTATTTCAGTGCGTTTAAGAGCCCATGGTACCCCTGCATATTTTCTGTGCAGCACCTCATTTTGAGTGCAGCTGCTTGTCCCCCTTCACATCTACTCCACCACAGTACTGCCCCTTTCACATATCATCTCCATAGCACTGCCCCTTTCACTTCCCCCGCACAGCACTGTCCTCCTTTAAATCACCAGTCCCCACGCACAGTACTGTCTCCCTTCACATATCACCCCCCGCAGAACTGCCCCCTTAACATATCACCCATAGCACTGCCCCTTCATATCCCTCACAGCACTGCTCCCTTTACATACCCCCCACATAACTGTCCCCCTTACATCCCCCCACAGCACTGCCCCCTTCACATCCCCCCCACAACGCTGTCCCTCCTTACATATCACCCCCATAGCATTGCCGCCTTCACATACCCCCCACAACATTGTCCCCCTTCACATGTCACCCTTCCAGCACTGCCCCTATCACATCCCCCCCCACAGCACTGCCCCTTCCCATACCCCCCCACAACATTGTCCCCCTTCACATCTCACCCCCACAGCACTGTCCCTTTCACAATCCCTCCCCCACAGCACTGCCCCTTTCACATCCCCCCCATAGCACTGCCACTTACACATCCCCCCAGCACTGCCCCCTTCACATACCCCCCCCCCACAACATTGTCCCCCTTCACATGTCACCCCACAGCACTGCCCACTTTACACCCCCCCCCCCCACAGCACTGTCCCTTTCACATCTCCCCACAGCACTGGCCCCTTCACTTCCCCCTACAGCACTGCCCTTTCACATCCCCCCACAGCACTGCCCCTTCACACCCCCCCCACAGCACTGCCCCTTCACATGTCTCCCCCACAGCACTAACCACTAACCCTTTCACATCCACCCACAGCACTGCCCCTTTCACATCTCCCCACAGCACTGGCCCCTTCACTTCCCCCTACAGCACTGCCCTTTCACATCCCCCCACAGCACTGCCCCTTCACACCCCCCCCACAGCACTGCCCCTTCACATGTCACCCCCACAGCACTAACCCTTTCACATCCACCCACAGCACTGCCCCTTTCACACCCCCAAAGCACTGCCCTCTTCACATACCCCCCCCCACAACATTGTCCCCCTTCACATGTCACCCCCAAAGCACTGCCCCTTTCACATCCCCCCACAGCACTGCCCCCCTTTACATGACCCCCACAGCAGTGCCCCCTTCACATCCCCCCTACAGCACTGCCCCCTTCACATCCCCCCACAGCACTGCCCTTTCACATGTCACCCCCACAGCACTGCCCCTTTCACATCCCCCCACAGCACTGCCCCCTTTATATGCCCCCCACAGAACTGCCCCCTTTACACGACCCCCCTTCCACACACAGCACTGCCCCCTTTACATGACCCCCTCTCCCACACACAGCACTGCCCCCCTGTACATGACCTTGCTCCCCATCCTTCACAAATTCACCACCATGTCCTTTTCTCCCTTCACTCTCCTACCTTACACAGAGTGGAGAGGAGGAGGCGGGACAATTCTGAACTGAAGACATAGGCACAGCAGCACTGTATGGGGCGTGGGAGCTTCCGGGTTAACCTTTCATATTAGCAAGCTGGTGATTGGTTGCTAGGACCGCCTCCTAGCAGCCAATCACCTCCTGGTTAATGTGAAAAGTTCATTCAGGCAGCTGCCTTGCTCCATAAAATGCTGGTCCCACCCCCAGTCCAGAATTGTCCTGCCTCCCGCCATCCGCTCTGCTAATGACAGCGGCGAAGGCTGGGGACAAAATTGTCAGCTAAATGGCGCGGTCGCGGCGGTCCAGATAGAGCAGTATCTCGGGCCGGACTCGGGTCGCGGGTTGCCATTTAGTGATGCCCGGTATATACACTGCCTGGCCAAAAAAAAAGTCGCCACAATAAAAAAAAAGTACACACTCTGATAATTCGTTGGACCACCTTTAGCTTTGATAAGGCATGCATTCGCTGTGGCATTGTTTCGATAAGCTTGTGCAATGTCACAAGATTTATTTCCGTCCAGTGTTGCATTCATTTTTCACCAAGATCTTGGATTGATGATGGGAGAGTCAGACCACTGCTCAAAGCCTTCTCCAGCACATCCCAAAGATTCTTAATGGGGTTAAGGTCTGTACTCTGTGCTGGCTAATCCATGTGTGAAAATGATGCATCATGCTCCCTGAACCACTCTTTCACAATTTGAGCCCAATGAATCCTGGCATTGTCATCTTGGAATATGCCCGTGTCATCAGGGAAGAAAAAATCCATTGATGGAATAACCTAGTCATTCAGTATATTCAGGTAGTCAGCTTTGCATTGTGCGTGTGGAAATGCTCTTACTTTCACTATAAAACATAGTCCTGAGTTCTACTGCTGTTTTTCCACGATTTGATTTCACCAAACATTTAAGTTATCGCCGATCATGATCAATCAGGATTTGTTTCCGACCACATTTCTTCCTGGAAGACGATGGTTCCCCATTATCTTCCAGTTTTTATTAATGCGTTGGACAGTTCTTAACCAAATTTTAGTAGTTTCTGCAGTCTCCCTAGATGTTTTCTCTGCTTGATGCATGCCAATGATTTGACCCTTCTCAAAAAGACTAACATCTTTTCCACGACCACAGGATGTGTCTTTCGACATGGTTGTTTAAGAAATGAGAAGCTACTCATTGCATCAGTTGGTGTTAAATAACTTGTTGCCAGCTGAAAGATAATCGCCCATGCAGTAACTATCCAATAGGAGGCTCTTACCTATTTGCTTAGTTAATTCCAGGTGGGGACTTTTTTTTTTTGGCCAGGCAGTGTATATATATATATATATATACTGTATATATATATATATATATATATACATACATACACACACACTGTAAAACTTCACATAGATTTCCAAATATATTTTCTAATCTTTCGCAATTTCTATTCTGTTTATTTGTAAATTTATATAATGGGTACCAATAAAATCTTGATTTAGTCTTCTTACTTTTTTATGGTATAGTATTCAGATCAATCCGGTTTTCAAGTACCCAGTCAGGCAACCTAAAAGAGCCTGTTCCAGGACATCTCTCCTTTGGGCCTTCTGTTGCAGGATTGGTGATCAGGCACTTGCCCACCTTTCAGAAAAAAGAGACACTGCATGCAGATACCGTTATATACTGGTTTCAACTAAGCTAAAGAGAGAGGCCTTTTGCTACACTTACACTTTTAAGCAGTGACAGGATTCTTCCTGCTTGCCAGGACATCTTAAACCTACTTTGTTCCACCCTGCTAAACAGAATGCCTAAAGTGCATCAACAAAGAGCTAGCTAAAGATACTGGACATATACACTGTGCGTATTTCCACATCTCTGCTCTGTATACTCAGGAACTCTGTGGCACTTCATTAAGAAAAAACTCTAACCTCCATACTAAAGCCAATATTGTTGCATATGGTGTTATGTTTATAAAGTTCAATCCTGTGATTTCAGGATTTCAAGGAGACAGACTGGCTTACATCAAGCCACCTCTGTTCCCACTTTATGCTTGAGCACATTGGCTATAGTCATTTGAAGTGATTAAACTGCGTTAACTTTATAAACTGCCTGTACCTTTATAGATATACCATTTATATCAGAGTTTTCATTTTTTTTTTACTTTGTGTCGTTATTACTGTTATATGACCAAAGGTGCTTAGTAAAGATACTTTCTGGTCAACTACCATTTGTGTCTATTTACTGTTGTGCTGCAGTGACATTGTCTATTAGGTGTGCCAGATGGGCTGAGACTGTTCTTGGAGTGGCAGAGCACAGAACCAAACATACTCAAACGGCTCCTTCGGGGGCAGCGCTACACATGGGGGCTCGCCAAGGATATCCTGCTTTGCTATCAACACTCTAAGACTGTACCCCTCAATGCATCAGGATGTATCCAGTCAATGTGAACCCAGAAAGTTCAGGCCAAGCAGCCCCAACGGAAGAGGCTACCTCACCGACACTTGAAGCCATGGTTGGGCCAGAGTCCATCACAGCCTTGGGAGAGTTCATAGTCAAATGCTTAAAGAACACCCCCACATGCACTGGGGTTCATTATCGAGGGCTAAAAGCCTTCTCTGAGAAACAACCGGTGCAAGCTTGGGAAGAAGAGTATGATATTTGAATGGAGTGCAGGCCCTAGAAGAGTGGGATGCACCATAAGCCCAAAAGAGACAGCACATCAGTAAAAATTTGCAGGGGGCCACTGCAGAAGCCATCAGGAACCTAAAATTTAGTAAAATGGCCTGTACCACCTATGACTACCTTGCTATAATACAGAAGGAGTTCAGACCAACAGAGACAGCAGCAGACTTAATATACCAATTTGAGAATGCTCTTCAATGCCAAGGTGAACACCTGTCTGACTAAATCAGATGCTTGAATAAGATGCTGCAACCTTCTGCCATAGATAACGCAAGAATGCAGCAGATCCTGAGAGGTGGTCTGCACTCTGATCTAGTCTGAATTAAGCTGAAGACTTCAGCCGATGCCATACCATTAAAGTATCCTGAGGTCATTAACCACTTGCCGACCACCCCACGCAGATATACTGCGGCAGGGCATCTCGGCTGCGCATAATCACATACAACATACATATACAGAATGATGTGCACGCGGTCTGACACAGCGGGAGTCAGACCGCGGGAGGAGTGGGCTCGATTGCCGCCGGCCTCCCACGATCTTCGGCTAGAATGACAGAAGAGCCGCCTGCCCATGTAAAAAAAGCAGGCGGCTTTTCTGTCAGAGAGGCAGCGAAAGATTGTGTGATTCGGCTAAGCTAAGCTAAGCTAAGCTGAATTACCGATCTCTCTCTGCCTCTGTCCAACCCATTTAACCCCTTTCCTGCCACTGTCATTTATACAGTAACAGTGCATATTATTTAGCATTGATTACTGTATTAATGTCATTGGTCCCCAAAAAATGTCAGAAATGTCAGTAAGGTTCCAGTATGAATGAAAGTATGAATCCAGTTAGAGAGGCTGGATTCATACTTTTTTATGGATAGTGTAGGACCAACTGACAATGGGGTATTTTGACGTAGTGGTGGGCTTGAGCACGATATGGCCATATGGTGGGACCAAATCCCCATTTTTATTCATGGATTGTCTCCATATTTGATAGCCATTTCTTTTGCATGTGTGCGCTATTCTTTTTTTTTCAATATACATGTCGCTTGGTTCATAGCTGCACTGGCTTTAGATATACATGTTCAGGGTTTGCTCCCCCAATTTTTTTCTTGTTTATTATGTATTCGGTCTGACCAGACTTCTGTGGTTGAGCACCCCACCCCCCACACACACCTGTACTCTATCAGTGTCCACTATCAAGTAGATATATGAGGAGTCCCTTGTAGTGCAGTTGCACATCTCTCCCAGCAAGGAGTGTTATCTCCAAGGGTTAGAGAGGCTGGATTCATACTTTTTTATGGATAGTGTAGGACCCACTGACAATGGGGTACTTTGACGTAGTGGTGGGCTTGAGCACGATATGGCCATATGGTGGGACCAAATCCCCATTTTTATTCATGGATTATCTCCATATTTGATAGCCATTTCTTTTGCATGTGTGCGCTATTCTTTTTTATTATAAATGTCAGTAAGGTGTCTCATCTGTCCGCTGCAATGTTGCAGTCCCGATAAAAATTGCTGATCACCGCCACGACTAATAAAAAACAAATAAATAAATAAAAAGTGCATAAATCAATCCCGTAGTTTGTAAATGCTATAACTTTCGCGCAAACCAATTAATATAAGCTTTTTGGGATTTTTTTTTTTTACTAAAAATATGTAGCAGAATATAAATATACCTAGATTTTAGATTTTTAATTTTTTTTTATTGGAAATGTTTTATAGCAGAAAGTAAAAAATATTTTTTTTTTCAAAATTGTCATTCTTTTTTTGTTTATAGCGCAAAATCTAAAAAACGCACATTGGCTATACCTGAGTGTATTTGGGTATGGCGTCACACGACCACGCAACTGTCAGTGAAAGCAACGCAGTGCCGAATCAAAAAAATGTGGGAGAGGAAGAGGCTATGTTTGAGGACAAGGAGGCTGTAGCCAGGTCAGCATCAGCACTTCTAGTTGACATTGGGGCAGTGGAAGTAACCAAGCCCAGTTTGGAAATTGCAACTTCATCCTGAAGTTGCAGATACAGTATCGTAAATGATGGAAATTATGAATCTGCTGGCAGCTAGAATCACCACATTGCCTGGGAAGGGTGCCTCAGAATCCAAGCAGACTTCAACCCCTACAGTGGATCCTGCAGTCTATGGATCAGGTGGTCTGTCTCAACTGCAGAGGAGTAGGTCATACCGACACGTCTGTACGAGCCCACTAAAACATTACAGCCAGCTCCGAGAAGCCAGCAGAAAACCTCAGAGGGCCCTGGTGAAGGAGTCAGCCGGGTGCCCATCTAAAGCAATTGACTTAAAGGGCAGGGACGCAAGAAAGCCACAGTGGAAGCCTAAACTGCTGCAGAGGGCTCCCACTGCTGTTTATGAATTGCTGGATAATCTGCCCCTATCGATTTCAAGTGACCCGGTCGAGAAGAAATGAAGCGTACCAGCCCTCTGGGTCTCAACCAAAACATAAACAAACCCAAAAACCCAGCAAGAAGGGGGCTTGGATACAAGCCACAGGGCAAGCCAATTTGACTACCTCTCACAAATTCCTTGCTAAGCTCATGGGACCTTCTTCTGTGTCCATCCAAGTAGAAGGAATCAACACCAAAGCACTCCTGGATACCGGGGCACAAGTGACCCTTCTCTACTGAGACGATAAGTATCTTAAGCACCTGGCATTGCAGAAGTTGGAGGGGTTAGAGATATGGGGCATTGGAACACAAAATCTCCCCTAAGATGGCTACCTGCCAGTCAAGCTGACCCCTCTGTGCCTGAAAAGACAGAGACGTTCGACACACTGTCAGTGGTCTGTCCTCACCCACCAGGGGCCAGCAAGAGTGGCCTTATCATTGGAACCAACACTGATCTTGTAAGAAGACTGTTGACCCCTCTTGTCCTGGAGCCTGACACTCCAACCATGGGTATACAACCCATGGTGAGACAAGTCTACCAGCGCCTGGTGCAAGAACATAAGGCCTCTGCAGAGAGAATGGGCAAGGTATGGCGTCTGGACCAGTGTGAGAAGTAGTGATGGGTTTAACGTTCGAGTCGAACGTAAGTTCAACTCAAACATCGGGTGTTCGTGTGTTAGCTGAACACACGAACAAACGGGGCACTCAGCGGGAAGTTTGCCTGCTGATGAGCGCCCCATAATGCACTGCGCGATTGGAGTGCATTAAGTGCTTGTGATTGGCCAAAGCATGCACCTGACCTGTATGCTTCGGCTAATCACAGTACAATGTCCTGTCAGAGCCATGATTGGCCAAAGGCAGGGTGCCTTTAGGCAATCATGGCTCAGGGGCTAAGTCCATGCCCCACACTATATAAGGCTGCTTACACGGCAGCCATGTGTAATGTGTTAGGCGTGGAGATTAGGCAGGGTAGTTAGAGAATTGTGCTTTGGGGGCATGGTCGGAAGCAGACCGGGACAGATGTCTTGTGGAGAAGCTCCGCTTTTGCAGCATCAATCCGGCCTAATCCTCCTTTCTGGCCACCTTTAGAGATATACCAGCACCACAGTCTTCCACACCGGAACCTAGGGAACCCATCCATCAGACACCTCGGGGGGACCCATCGGCACTCCAGGGATCCCATCGGGCCAAACATTTCTAAAATCGGTCTAGTAGCGACCGGAGGCCGCGGACTCGCCTAAAGCGGCATCCGGCCGCGGTACCACTCGAGGCAGTTGTTTGGAGAGAGACCCAGGACGGACAGCGAGGAGGGAGGTAGGCACAAATAACGCCACACACTGCCCGACCCTCTAGCCAGCACCACCGCTGCCGAGCTTCCACTCCCGTGGGGTCCCACAGGCTACATGCGGACTCCTTCCTCCACGGCCGCATCCGCCATCTTGGCCTAGGCCCGGAACCATACCGCGGCATCCTTCTCCCATCCAGCGGTCCCCACACCATCTTATTACACTCCCCATAGAAGGGCCACAACAAACCTTCATCTCTTACAGTGCAGCAGGCAGCCACCTTGGCTGCGGAGGGGGACAGTGACATCTAACAGGCAGCACATTGCTCATCCTGCCCGGCAAATTAATGCCGTAATGCTCGGTGCTGGGATGGACGGGTGCTAAGTTTGCGGCTCCGTCGGAGAGGAGGGGGAACGGTGGGATACCCGGGGCCAACTTAGATCTTACTTGCCTACAACTTTCAACTTTCAACACCCCCGGGTGAACACTTGGTGCATGCCGTCAGCAAAGAAAAAGAATCGGGGGGGCACGCCAAAGCACTCCCTGACGACCTATTTGCTCCGCACAAAGGAAATCACCAGGATGTCTCAGGATGGCGCCCAGGCCCATCCTTTGCCTCAGGCAGGACCAGCACAACCACCTTCACCTCCCAGCTCTCAACCAGGGACCCGTGAGAACTCATGTGTTGTCACAAAGGTGGATTTGGATGCAGGGTTTGCTGCTATTTATGAAAAACTGGCAGACAAGTTTCAAACTGAAATTCACAAGGCCACTAATACTTTAACTTAGGAGATAGCCGCTTTGGGAGGCCGCACAGATTTATTAGAGACCAAGCACGACGAACTTTCTATCGCCCATAATGACCTTAGAAAGGACTTTGAGCTGCTTTCTGATAACTATAGCTTGTTGCAAACACAGGTGGAGGACTTGGACAACAGGAATCGCAGGAACAATCTGCGCCTCAGAGGCATTCCTGAAACAGTTACAGATTTAATCCCTGCAGTTTCCAAGCTCTTCAAAGACCTGCTGCCTGACAAACAGGAATCGGATTTCAACTGTGACAGGATTCACAGGGCCCTGCGCCCCAAACCTCCTCCAGATAAGCCTCCAAGAGACATCATCTTATGTCTCAAAGACTTCCTAATCAAGGAGGATATTTTGCGAGCTTCCAGAAACACTCCCAACATCTTAATGGAGGGCACTCGCATACAGATCTATCCTGATATTTCGCCGGCCACACTTGAAAGGCGGCGCAAAATGAAAGAGGTCACCTCTGTGCTGCAAGCAGCCCGAATCCGATACAGATGGGGTTTTCCCTTCAAGCTGTCAGTTCCTCACAATGGCACAGTTTACGTGGTATATAACTTAGCCGAAGGAAAAGATCTTCTAGTCAAACTAGGCCTACTGGAAGCTGCCCCTGAAGTTCGCCCTCAGAACACCCCTAGGCCGTCGCCATCTTGGTCCACCCCAGCAACCAGAAGGGATCAGCGGAGATGGCGGTTTCTAAGGATGTCCACTATGGAGTTATGCTTTCCCGGTGATACACTAAATCTCACTTAAGTGTCCCCTTGGATTTCTTGGACGCTGGTGTGCCCTTGCCCTAGTGTGGTCGCTCCCTTACCATGGAGCGGCTGTGCTGGGGTGACTGTGCCCACTAGTGTGTCTGCAAAGACTTTCTGATGGTTTAATTGTTTTTGACATATTTACTTGATATTGCTTGTTTACCTTTCTCTCTCCTCTCCCATGGGTTTGTCTCCTATGTGCCGTTTTGCGGATGCCCGTGCGCCCGAGGCGAGGTTGGTCCCCCGTGACTCTCCGCGCTTTCGGTGCCTGGATTTCCGCACACGGTTTTTGGACGGTTATGTCCAATGGGTAATGTTTTTTTGGATGGGTTCTATTTCTCTGCCCATCCCCAAGAAGTTTTCTCAGGTTCAAAATTTTTGGCTGATCTTCTTTTATCTGATCAGTTGTTGTTTCAAAAAATGTTCGTTTGTTAACAGAAAGTCATTTTCTCAGGTCTTTATATATAACATGCAAGTATTTTGGTGGATCTATGCTTTTCTAGCCCCTATTTGGGAGCGATGTTCACACTATACCGAGTCAGAGATTCAGCTCCCAATCAGTCTGGGGCCCCCTTCCTGGGTTCCCCAGAGGTTTTGTGTGTTGGGTTATTTACACTCGGCTCTGGTCATTTTTCCTCTTTCTCAAAAGTTTACCCTGCAGGAATTTCAGACTGAATGTAGTCCTTTTCATATAAATCATGGGGATTAAAATTTTGTCACATAACGTTCAAGGGTTCAATTCCCCTAATAAAATAAATAAGGCCTTCAAACATTATAAAAGGTTAGGTGCGGACATAATTTTATTACAGGAGACGCACTTTGCAACAGACAGACACCCTAAATTCTTTGATAAATCTTTCAAGCAATTTAAATGTTCATCATTCCATAATAAAACTAGAGGGGTTGCCATCTTTATACGTAATAGTATAATATTTGATATATCATCCATGTACTGTGACCCAGAGAGCAGATTCTTGATTATCAAGGGGAGTATTGCTGGCAAAGCTATTACCATAGCTTCTGTATATGCACCTAATGATATGCATGCCTCATTTTTTAGACAATTTTTTGAAGTTCTTGACAGGTTTGAATCCCCACACATGGTGGTAGGAGGGGACTTCAATCTAGCTGCCCATTCTTCATTGGACAGAAGTAACATTACGGCCTCATCCAAGGCTTTCCCTAAAAGCCAGACACGTGCCTTAAGTGATAAACAATTGATAGACACCTGGCGTGCCCACAATGTTGGAATAAAGGGTTACACCTTTTATTCTCATCCCCATGATAGCTCAGCCAGGCTCGATTATATTTTTTGTACCCCGGTTTGGCTGGCTAATTCCTCAGCTGCTGGTATACATGTCTGCCCTTGGTCCGACCACCAGATTGTGCTGTTCGAATCGGGGGGAGTGGGTCTGGGTGGCACGACATTTAACTGGAGACTGAATGACTCCTTACTGTATGATCCTGCGTTGGTTGCCCAGATCTCCTCTTCACTGATGGATTATTTCCAGATTAATGAGGATGGTATTACACCCACTCCTGTGGTGTGGACGGCTCATAAGGCAGTCATCAGGGGAAATTTGATTGCCCTAGCCTCAGCCAGGAACAAATCTAGATTGTCAGACATAAAATCCCTCACTAAAGAATTAGATCAATTATATTATAAACACAATCTCTCCCCCTCCTCCACACTTATGGATCAGATCCACATTAAAAGGAAAGCATTGGATGACATCCTTTCTAGTGATACTGAAAAGGCCCTTAGGTGGTCCAAAGCCAAATTTACACTCCACAGCAACTCCACATCCACTATGTTTGCAAAGAAACTAACTCAAACAACAAGACCCACTCATGTATACAAGCTCAGAAGGCCTGACGGGAGGATGGTTTCACACCCCAAGGAAGTCTTGGAAATCTTCACAAACTTTTACAAAAATCTTCTCTCGGTGCCCTCTACGCTACCTGTAAATGAATTTCACCCCTGGATAGATAACCTATCTGTCCTGTCTTTGTCAAGTACACAAAGGGATACCTTAGAAGCACCTTGTACAGTAGATGAGGTTCTAGATATGATTAAAGCTCTCAAAACCTCCACCGCCCCCGGCCCAGGTGGCTTTTCCTCTTCATATTATAAAACCTTTGCCACAATCCTTGCCCCCAGACTGGCCAAATTATTCAACCACGTCCTTCAGGGAGGAAGCTTTCCAGCAGAAATGCTCCTGGCTAACATGTCCCTCATTCCAAAAAGATCATTCCTTCCCTCAAAATTATAGGCCCATCTCGGTCATGAATAATGACCTTAAACTATTCGGCAGACTGCTAGCTAACCGACTATCCAATGTAATCCATAAATTGATCCACCCTGACCAGACCGGGTTTATTCCGGGTAGACAGCTTTCAGATAACATTAGGCTAGTTGCTAATATAATTAATGATGCCAATCTCAGCAAATCCCCTACATGCCTTGTGAGTCTTGATATTCACAAGGCCTTTGATAGCGTCAGCTGGCCTTATCTAGAGCACCTTCTTCCTAAGTATGGGCTAGGAGATGGGTTCATTCACGGATTTAAAGCTCTATATGAGTCCCCACAAACAAGAGTTCGCCTTCCCGGGTGTAACTCTGAATTTTTTCCCTTACATAGAGGTACGAGACAGGGTTGCCCACTTTCCCCCCTCCTGTTTGCTCTAGCAATCGAACCCTTGGCTACAGCCATTAGAAAGAATGGCCTTATTACAGGGCATTACAAGGGGGGGAACGAATACAAACTGAGTATGTATGCGGATGATGTCTTATTATTTTTGTCCAAACCTCACATTTCACTGCCTCACTTGCTGATCGAACTAGAGAGATTTCGATCCATGACGGGCTTAGGGGTTAACCTCTCCAAATGCTCTATTATGCCGATTAACCTGCCTAATTGGATGCAAACCTCTATCAGAGAGAGTTTCTCTTTCACCTGGTGTTTGAGATCTTTTCGCTACTAAAGGCCCGTACACACGTACCGATCGTCGGCATACAAACGTCGGTGGACGAAGGATCTGCCGATTGTACGCGTGTTAGTATGGTGCCTCCGACAGATGTCTGCGCACAATCCGCGGACAAAAGTCTTTCGTGCAAACATGAAAATATTTGTATGCCGACACCAGAACGGACGATTGTTCGCCTGTCAGTACACAATTCGGCCGACAGACCGCAGATTTGCAAGACTGGGCATGCTCAGAAAATAGAAAACACAGGGAAAGTTAACCATTACATGACATCACTTCTGCAGTCGGCGGACAAAATTCTTGTGCTGTCCTTGTGCTGTCTTTGCACTTTTCAGCAGACACCGACATCCCGGGGAGAAAAGAGGAACATTTGTAAGCCGACCATCGGTACGTGTGTACGGGGCTTTAGGGGTCCAGATTACTCCTCATTATGAATCACTATATATATCTAACTTCCCTCCAGTATTTAAAAAATTAAGTTTGTTATTAAAGACGTGGTCTTCGTACCACATCTCGTTTCTGGGGAAAGTTACAGCCATTAAGATGATTATCTTACCTAAGGTCTTGTTCTTCTTTAGGGCCCTCCCTGTTAATGTCCCTAGATCTCATATCAGCTCTTTTCAGCGGGAGATTTCTAGATTCATTTGGAACGGTAAGAGATCCAGATATAACGGTCATATACTATATGCCCCCCAATCCCAGGGTGGCCTGGGCATCCCAGACTTATAGTCCTATTATCTCTCAGCCAAACTCATTCAAATGGCTCAATGGAATGCAGACCCCGAGAGTATTCCCTGTCTTTCGTTTGAACAGGCCACAGTTTTCCCGAGTTATCTCTCGGCGGTTCTCTGGAATGGTGCACAGCCGTTTAATTATAACTCAATTGCGAACAAAAAAGTTGTTCATTTATACCGGCTGTGGCTAAGACTGAAAACCCCCCTGGGTCTGTTGTCG
The DNA here is from genome assembly GCF_965119305.1 of Pelophylax lessonae. Taxonomy (NCBI): domain Eukaryota; kingdom Metazoa; phylum Chordata; class Amphibia; order Anura; family Ranidae; genus Pelophylax; species Pelophylax lessonae. The sequence goes on from NC_138773.1 coordinate 135,228,549, forward strand.
CGAGTCTCTCCGCTAACATCCTTTTTGGGACACTTTGACTCCGGTTTGCTCCCTCTAAGCAGAGAGGACTTATCCCCATGGATAGCTAGAGGCCTGGTGAACCTCAAAAAGCTCTCAATAGGCAATATCTTTTGTACTTTTGAACAACTGGTAGATTTGCATGGTCTCCCCAGCTCTGAAAGGGACCACTATACCCTTGTGAGGGCATTTTTTCATTCACAGGACCTCCTTACACTAAACCCTCCATTTACTTTTTTTGAAAACATTTGCTCCGCCTCATCTAGAGATCGAGGGCTTATATCTAACCTATACTCTCATATTGTTACTAGTACCCTCCCAGATAAACATAAGTATATGACTAGATGGGAACAAGACCTTGGCTGTAGTTTCTCCATTCCAGAATGGCACCACATGATATCAAACATGCGTAAATGTTCATGTTCTAGTGCATGCAGGGAGACACCCCTTTAGGTAGTTACAAGATGGTATTTGACTCCCTCCTTGGTTCACTCCTTCTACGATTCAGTCTCTCCCCTTTGTTTCAGGGGCTGTCCAGAAGAAGGTAATTTACTACATATTTTTTGGAGCTGCAACTGTTTGCGACCCATATGGGATCATGCACAGAGACTGGTGAACAGATTGGCTGGGACATTGGTTTCTCTCTCTCCAAAGATATGCTTGCTTTTTGTAAAAGTCCCTGGTGTCCCGAAGTCTACATCCAATCTGATTCATACTTTGATGTGTTCCATTCAATGGATGATTGCATGTAATTGGAAATCAGATACTCTCTGTTAGGAATGTTAGGGGGAGGAGAGTCAGGGAGGCCAGTCCTGAGTTGGTACACCCTAACATGTTTGCCGAGTTGCAGGTTGAGGGGGATATCAACTCAGGGGTGGCAGTGCTGGAGCATGCGCCCTCCCCCAGCTGCCAGGGGAGGGACGGCTCCAGGAAGAAGGGGGGCCGTAACGCAGGAAAGGTTAGACAGGTTGTGGTAGTTGGGGACTCAATTATCAAGAGGACAGAGAGGGAAATCTGTAAAAAAGATCGCGTGAACCGAACAGTTTGTTGTTTACCGGGCGCCCGAGTTCGGCACATCGCAGATCTGGCAGACAGATTGTTGGGCGGGGCTGGGGATGACCCAGCGGTCATGGTGCATGTGGGCACTAATGACAAAGTTAAAGGTAGGTGGAGGATCCTTAAGAACGATTTCAGGGACTTAGGTAATAGATTGAGGAAAAGGACCTCCAAGGTGGTTTTCTCTGAAATACTGCCTGTACCTCGAGCCACACAGGAGAGGCAGAAGGAGCTTAGGGAAGTTAACAAGTGGCTGAGGAATTGGTGTAGGAAGGAGGGGTTTGGGTTCCTGGAGAACTGGGCTGACTTCTCAGTCGGCTACCGGCTCTTTAGTAAGGATGGGCTGCACCTTAATGGGGACGGTACAGCTCTTTTGGGGAGAAAGATGGCCACCGAGTTGGAGGGGCTTTTAAACTAGGAGACGGGGGGGAGGGCTCAGAAATAGAATCAGTCAGGAGGGAGCAGAGGACTGAAGGCAGTTGTAGGGTCAATAGCGACAGTAGGTCAACATCAATTGGCGGGTCTGTGCGGGAGAACAGCAGACCAAACAGAAATAAACAAAACCGCCAATCACGTTTAACTTCCGTAAAACTAAGAGGGGTATATGCTAATGCCAGGAGCCTAGCTAATAAGATGGATGAGTTGGACATGTTAGTACATGAGGAGGACATAGACCTTGTGGGAATAACGGAGACTTGGTTCAACCCCTCACATGACTGGCTGGCCAATATCCAAGGGTATTCGGTGTACCGGAAGGACAGGGTTGGTAAAAGAGGGGGAGGGGTATGTCTCTATGTCAAGAACAATATAAAGGTGCTAGAAAGGAGTGACATTACGGATGGGATGAGCATGGATTTAGAATCTGTGTGGGTTGAACTCGATAGGGAAGAAGATAAGGGAAAAGTAGTTGTGGGGGTTTGCTATAGGCCACCTAACCAAGGGGAGGAGGTAGAGCTGGAATTTTTAGCACTAATAGGTAAAGCGGCAAAACTAGGATCAGTCATCATATTGGGGGACTTCAATTATCCCGACATTGACTGGGAAGAGGGGACTGCACACTCGCATAAGGCCCGGCTATTCACGGAAACCTTACAGGATAACTACATGTCGCAGTTGGTGGATTCCCCTACTAGAGAGAATGCTATCCTGGATCTATTGATCACTAATGACCCAGACATAATCTCGGAGGTAGGAGTCCAGGACAACCTGGGCTCTAGCGATCACAGGATGATCACATTTAGTATAAATAACAATATAAAAAGGCAAGTGGGGAACATAAGAACCCTAAACTTCAGAAGGGCAGACTTTCCAAAATTGTACTCATTGATGGAAAGGGTAAACTGGGACCAAACCCTGGGATCACTGACCACAGAGGAAAAATGGGAATGCTTTAGAACAATATTAAGCAAAGGCATCTTGCAGTGCATTCCTATGGGGAATAAATTTAGAAGAGACAAAGCCAAACCTGGCTGGCTAAACCGTAGCATTAAAAAACTTATTAGGGGAAAAAAATTGGCCTTCAAGAAATATAAAGGAGGAAAATAAGAAGTGTAAACACGAAATCAAGATGGCTAAAATCAACTTTGAGAGACAAATAGCGGAGGATAGTAAAAAAAACCCAAAGAAATTCTTTAAATATATCAACAGCAAAAAAACTAGGGCAGAGCATATTGCACACATAATTAGCGATGATGGGAGGATGGTTACAGAGGACACTGAAAAAGCAACCGTGCTGAATTCTTTTTTCTCGTCAGTCTTTACGCAGGAAAAGGAAGGGTACACTGACCATGACTGTATGGTTAGTAGTAATACACAGGACTTGCCACTATGGCTAACAGAGGGGGAAATCAGGGAAAGACTGGATAAACTTAACACAAACAAATCACCAGGCCCGGATGGCGTACATCCGAGAGTGCTCAAGGAACTCAGTATGGTTATATCTAGACCACTGTTCCTGATCTTTGCTGACAGTATTAGGACAGGAGATGTACCAGGGGATTGGAGGAAGGCTAACGTGATTCCGATATTTAAAAAGGGCCAGAGACATATCCCGGGAAATTATAGGCCTGTCAGTCTGACATCAATAATATGTAAACTTTTGGAGGGGATGATAAGGGACTATATCGTAGAGTATGCTAAAGACAACAACATCATCAGTAGTAACCAGCACGGGTTTACAAATGGGCGATCTTGTCAAACCAATCTCTTAGCATTCTACGAGGAAGTGAGCTGTGAGCTAGATAGGGGGAGACCAGTGGATGTGGTGTACTTGGATTTCGCTAAGGCGTTTGATACAGTTCCCCACAAGCGCTTAATTTATAAAATAAGGTCTGCAGGTATCGACAGCAGGGTTTGCTCTTGGATACGGAATTGGCTAAAAGGCCGTGTCCAAAGGGTAGTAATAAACAGCGCATACTCAGACTGGTCTGAGGTAGTAAGCGGGGTGCCCCAGGGCTCAGTCCTGGGACCAACCTTGTTCAATTTATTCATAAACAGCATTGAGGAAGGGATCAGTAGTTCGTTATCAGTTTTTGCAGATGACACAAAATTGGCCAGGGCAATAACTGCACAGCATGAAGCAGATATCCTACAGAATGACCTGGACAAAATTACGGAGTGGGCAACGACATGGCAAATGAGGTTTAATGTGGAGAAGTGTAAGGTTTTGCACTTGGGGACCAAAAACATAAAAACACAATACACGTTAGGAGGGGAACCCTTGGGGGAATCAAAAATGGAGAAAGATCTGGGAGTCTTAGTTGATGATAGATTAGGCAACAGCATGCAATGCCAAGCGGCAGCTTCCAAAGCCAACAGAATATTAGCATGCATAAAGAAAGGGATGTATTCCAGAGATAAGACTATAATCCTTCCACTTTATAAAACTCTGGTCCGACCGCATCTGGAGTATTCTGTCCAGTTCTGGTCGCCAGTCCTCAGGAGGGATGTGTTGGAGCTGGAGAAAGTCCAGAGAAGGGCAACTAAACTGATTAGGGGGTTGGAGGACCTTACCTATGAAGAGCGGCTGCAATCGCTCGATTTATTTTCCCTGGAGAAAAGACGTCTGAGAGGGGACATGATAGCAATTTATAAATATCTTAATGGGGATCTCAGCTTAGAAGAAAAGCTGTTCATTCGAAGGAATTGCATGAGGACTCGAGGACATACAATGCGATTAGAGGAGAAGCGTTTTAACCTCAGGCAACGTGGGGGGTTCTTTTCTGTTAGGGCTACAAGATTGTGGAATTGTCTACCACAAGAGGTGGTTTCTGCGGGTAGTATGGTGACTTTCAAAAGACTCTTAGACTTACATCTCAAGGATCAGGAGATTGAGGGCTATGTTAGATGATTACAGTCACACACACCTACACAGGTTGAACTGGATGGACTATTGTCTTTATTCAACCTCACCTACTATGTAACTATGTAACTATATTATGGCCTCAGGTGCTCTCCAGGATGGAATGCATCAAACTAACAGAAAGGATCTTTCACTCCCTTCATGGCTCCATGATGACATTCCATGCTAAATGGGACTCTTGGGACACTAGTGTTGGGCCTGTAGGTACTTCTTAATTTATATGATATGTCTAACTTGACAGTTCTGACCCCTCATGTGTATTTGACTACTTGATATTCTGCTATACTATGACCAATGCTCGATGCACACTTGCTATGTTTTCAGAGTATTTTTCTATGCAATATATAGATATTATTTTTTCTATATGTGATGTTACATTGTTGACCTGTGTAAACGTTATTTTTTTTTTTGTACTGACTTTCTAATAAAATCTTTTGTAAACAAAAAAAGAGAATTGTGCTTTGATGTTTAATGCAGTCAGTGCAGTGTATTGTAGGGCTGATTCATCTTGTGTAACACAGTGTACTGCAGTCAGTGTAGTGTAGTGGTGCACTGATTTGTCTTGTGTAACAGTGTACTGCAGTCAGTTTAGTGTAGTACTCTGCTGAATCTTGTGTAACACAGTGTAGTGCAGTGTAGAGCTGTGCTGATTTATCTTGTGTAGCACAGTGTATTGCAGTCAGTTTAGTGTAGTACTGTACTGATTCTTGTGTAACACAGTGTAGTGCAGTCAGTGTAGTGCTGTGCTGTGCTGTGATTCTTGTATAACACAGTGTAGTGGGGCCACTGAAGTGTTGGTGTATACAACACGTCTGTCACCCCACTGATACCATTTTTTTTCATTGATATTTTTTTTCTTTTGCAGCATCAGGTTCTGTTGCTGCAATATTAGTACTCCCCCTTCTGTGTCGCAGGAGCTATTACTTCTGCGCCAGCAGTGATTTTTTATTTTTTTGGTCGCGCAGCAGCACTCATTTTATTTAGGACATAATTGCTGTCCCCCCTTTTTTGTCATAGGTGCTATTCCTTCTGCGTCAGCAGGGTTTTTTTATTTATTTCTTTTTTTCATGGCACAGCAGGACTAATAATATTTAGAGCATAATTGCTGTCCCCCTTTCTGCATCGCAGGTGCTATTCCTTCTGCGTTAGCAGTGTTTTTTTTTCGTGGCCCAGCAGGACTAATAATATTTAGGGCATAATTGCTGTCCCCCCTTCTGCACCGCAGGTGCTATTACTTCTGCTTCAGTAGCAATTATTTTTTATGGCACAGCAGCACTAATTTTATTTAGGGCATAATTGCTGTCCCTCCTTTTGTGTCGTTAGCGCTAATCCTTCTGCGCCAGCAGTGTTTTTTTTTTTTTTTTATTCGTGGCAAAGCGGGACTAATAATATTTAGAGCATAGTTGCTGTCCCCCCTCCTGCATCGCAGGTGCTATTACTTCTGCGTCAGCAGTGATTTTGTTTGAGGCGCAGCAGCACTAATTTTATTTAGGGCATAATTGCTGCCGCCCCCCTTTTGTGTCGTTAATGCTATTCCTTCTGCATCAGCAGTGGGGTTTTTTTTTCATGGCACAGCTGGACTAATAATATTTAGGGCATAATTGCTGTCCCTCCTTCTGCATCGCAGGTGCTATTACTTCTGCATCAGCAGTGATTTTTTTTTGTGGCGCAGCAGCACTAATTTTTTTTAGGGCATAATTGCTGTTTGCCCTTTCGTGTCATAAATCCTGTTCCTTCTGCATCAGCAGTGGGGTTTTTTTTTCGTGGCAAAGCAGGACTAATAATATTTAGGGCATAATTGCTGTCCCCCCTTCTGCATCGCAGGTGCTATTACTTCTGCGTCAGCAGTGATTTTTTTTGTGGAACAGCAGCACTAATTTTATTTAGGGCATAATTGCTGTCCCCCCCTTTTGTGTCGTATATGCTATTCCTTCTGCGTCAGCAGTGGGTTTTTTTTTGTGGCACAGCGGGACTAATAATATTTAGGGCATATTTGCTGTCCCCCTTCTGCATCGCAGGTGCTATTACTTTTGCATCAGCAATGATTTTTTTTGTGGCACAGCAGCACTAATTTTATTTAAGGCATAATTTCTGTCCCCCCTTTTGTGTCGTAGGTGCTATTCCTCTGCATCAGCAGTGGGTTTTTTTCGTGGCACAGCAGCACAAATAATATTTAGGGCATAATTGCTGTCACGCCTTCTGCATCGCAGGTGTTATTCCTTCTGCATCAGCAGGTTTTTTTTTTTGGTGTGGGTATTTTTCAACATGTGCAGCAGACCGCAGCGTTGCTTTTTGCAATCTCTGTCTGAAGCGGATCAAGCGTGGCTAGAACACCAGCCACTTGGGCACCACATGCTTGACAAGATATATGATGACCTGCCATGAAGTCCGTTGGCAACAGCACCTGAAAGACCCAAATCATAATAATTCAGACTTCTCATTGCACCTCATCTGGGATCTCTACCCCTACTATACCTCAAGTCCTCTAAAAAACCTGCACTGAGAGGGATGATGGAACAGTAATCGGTGCCACAGGTACTTGCACCCAATCTGCTAGCAGTACACCACCTGTTGATTTCAGCAGCAGGCAAATTTCGCTACCCCAGTTGCTAAACCATAAAAAAAAATACTGTCCCAGCCATCCACATGCTCAGCATCTTAATGCTAGCTTGGCCAAATTTCTAGCACTACAACTGCTGCCTTTTCATCTAGTAGACTCTGTCTCCTTTCCTGAATTTGCAGAATGTGCTGTACCCCTGTGGAAGGTTCCGAAAAAAATGTATTTTCACATAAGGCCATTCTAGCTCCGTACCATCATGTGGAAGGCAATGTTGTGGCCTCGTTGGACAGAGCGGTCAGCAGGATGGTTCACATTACTACGGACTCATGGTCCAGCAGGCATGGTCAGGGACATTACATTTCCTTCAAGGCACACTGAGTAATTCTGCTGGCAGCTGGGAAGGATGCAGGACAGGGTTCAATGCTTTAGCTAGTTCCGTCACCACGCCTCCAAAACAATGGTGGTGATTCTGCCACATCTGTCTGCTCCAACCCCTCCTCTTCCTCTATGGCCTCTTCTGCTGAATTGTTCTCTGAAGCAGCAGTGCTCCCTAAGCATTCAAGGGGCTACACAAGCAGCCAGGCTAAAAGATGCCATGCAGTGCTTCAGTTGGTCTGTCTAGGGGACAGGAGCCACACCGGGGCAGCGATGCAGCTATGTCAGCTATGCAGGGGCAGGCTCAGAGGTGGTTGACACCACGGCAGCTTGAGCCAGGAATGGTTGTATGCGACAATAGCACCAACCTTCTCTCCACCCTCTGACAGGGACACTTGACACATGTTCCATGCTTAGCACATGTACTGGATTTGGTGGTGCAGCGTTTCTTGAACAGGTACCCGGGCTTACAAGATCTTCTGAGGCAGGCCAAAAAAGTCTGTGACCATTTCCAGTGGTCTTACAATGCCAGTGCTCGGCTGGTTGACTTTCAACGGGAATTCCACCTGCCCACCAACCGCCTCATTTGTGACAAGCCCACCAGTTGGAACTCAACAGTGGCAATGCTGCAGCAGCTGCACATCAATGAGTACCTGTGTGAGTATTGCACAAGGACAGGCTCAGGGGAGCTTGGCTTCTTTTAGCCATGCTAGTGGCTGCTGATAAAGGATGCATGCACTTTCCTGTCACCATTTAAGGAGGCCACAAGGATGGTGAGGCAGCCCTTTTCTTGGGCCATCCATGAGCACAGAGAGCAAATCTGACTTATGAAAAGACTCCGTAGTCGCCAAGTACACCTTGCCTGCACCACATCCAGAGTATGCAGTGCACATTCCTTAGGGTGCTTGGGTTTAGGACAAACCAAACCACTTTGTCTCTATGAACTAACATGTAGGGAGAACGATAGCACAATGTCGCCAGCGCCGACAACCTGTGCGCAGAAGTGATAGCCACCAAAAAGGCCACCTTCTGGGATAAGGTATGCAGGGGAATCTCCCGAATACTTTCAAAAGGAGGTTTTTGAAGAACCAACAGCACTAGGGTTGAGCAAACCCGGACTGTATTGTTCGTGTTCGTACCGGACTTTTGGGTTTTCGGTACCCGGACACGAACATTTCACTGTATGTTCGGGTACTGTCCGTTGTTCGGTAACTTTATTTTAATGTTTTGGCGTGGTTTTAATGGTGCGCTTTCAACAGGTGCAAGGCAGCCAATCAGCAAGCGTTTAACTAGTGTGCCCTAGAAGCCATCAAAGCCATGTCTACTAATGGCATGGCTGTGATAGGCCAGTGCAGCATGTGACCCAGACTCTATATAAGCTGGAGTCACACAGCGCCGCGCGTCACTCTGCTAATACTACTGTAGGGAGAGGTTCCTGACTGCTGCTGCTGAGGGAGAGATAGGACTTTATTATAGGGCGAGGCTGGAGAGATTGCTTGTAGGGAAAGCATAGGAGGAACAATCTGCTTTATCGTTCAGCAATCTAAATTGATTTGATTTTGTGGGGTGCAGTGAACAATGTTTTTGCCCGGAGGGAGAGATAGGAGTTTACTGTAGGCCAGGCTGGAGAGATTGTTTTTAAGGGAAAGCATAGATAGGAACAATCTGCTTTAATCAGACAGCGATCTACATTGATTGTATTATGTATTTTCTAACCTGCTCTTCAAAAAGCACCAATGTGAGGGGAAAAAATTTTTTTTACAGCATTTAGTGTAAAAAATTATTTTTCAGTTTTTCATTTAAATGGGTTTTTTTTTTTATTCAATAGTGGAATAGAACAACAGTATCCAACCTGTTAGGCGTGCAGTGCTGCACATTTCATGCAACCTCAGTGCATATGTGTGTGCTTAATCTGCATTTAAAAAAAAAACACAATTTTCCTTCATATTTAACTTAAAGACTGTATGTCTGACAGGCATTGCTTTTCTAACCTGCTCTTCAAAAAGCAAGAATGTGAGGGGAAAATAATTCGTTTACAGTATTTAGGGTAAAAAAATTATTTTTCAGTTTTTCATTTAAATGGGTTTTTTTTTTTTAAATTCAATAGCGGAATAGAATAGCAGTATCCAACCTGTTAGGTGTGCGGTGCTGCACATTTCATGCAACCTCAGTGCATATGTGTGTGCTTAATATGCATTTAAAAAAGAAAAAACATGTTTCTCTTACGTCCTCCGACAGTCGCCGCCCCTTCCCAAGTCTTCACCAATGGGTATTGACCTTTGCTCCGCAGGAGTAGCTAGGCACAAGATTTGTTAATAACAAAAGCTTTTAGCATAGACACACCCCTAGGGGCTGTCCCCTTAGTCAATACCTCCCTACACCAGCATTCCCAACTCAGTTTGATCTTGCCTAGCTTAGGAGTAGCAGGCTTTCCTGTGCTGGGGCTTCAGTCTCAGCCTTCTACCCTTTTTAGATTTTATTTCAAGTATTTTTCTTTCTTTACTAGCTGTTGTTTTGTCAGCTTTAGTTTAGGGATCTTCGGATGAAGATGATCATGCGGAGCTGGGTCTCGGACTGGCCGCCCTGGATCCCAGGGCTGAGGGCCAGATGGATCCCCAGCCTGCCATCGAGCGTTCAGCTATGGTTCGCCCTGGCGCTACAAACGACCCATCCCTGTTTGCTATTGGGATGCTGCCTGTGAGGTGGCTACCTCACTGGACGCCATTCTGCGGTCTCGTGCTGCAGTCCACTGCGTCCTGGCTGCGGCACTCCCTGTCATCCTGATAGCGGTTTGTCGATTGAGACGGCTCCCCACGCCATCCGGTACGGTAAGCACCTTTTCTATGTGGGGGCCTGTCTGGGGTGTCAGTCTGCTGTACTGTGTGTCCCCTCATGTCTGTGTAGTGGGCTCCCTGATGTATCCCTGCGGGGTTATTATTTATTCACTGTAGTGAGGTGGGGACCCCTCCCTTTCATATGTCACCTTGTGTGTTATGAGTACAGACATGTATGTGCGGCGACCGCTACGGCTGAGCGCCGCGCGGTCCGCCATTTTCACTGTGTGTGAAATGTTGGCTTCACCCTGGGCCTTGTACAGGGTTGCAGTGCGGTGCTTTTGGCGCCGATCACCGCCATTTTTGGTGTGCGGCGGGCCGCTCGATCCGAGCACATGTCGGCGGCCATTTTCTAGAAGCCTCCATTGATTCCTATGGGAAGCCATTTTCCCTGAGCCAGCAGCAGTGTTATAGTTCAGCCTATCTCTGGAACAGCGATCAGTGGCAACGCTCTGCGAGCTCTGCAGGTGATTTCTCCATGATTCAGCTGTTTTCTGCCCCTGTGGGGATCGGTGCTTGTTGTGGGCTTTGCGGTGGGCTGCGCTCGCCGCAGCGCTTAAAGGGCCAGTACCTTTTTTGTTCCACACTTGTTTATTGACATGGATTCTCTGGATAACTGGTTCCCCCAGCCTGGTGGATGACCCTGGGTCTGCTGAACCCCCGCTGTGCTTTACTTGGCCGCTGTAGTGACATTTTTGGTGTCATGGATGGGGGTGCGGATGGCTGAACGTTCTGCATAGTGGCGGGCCAGGTTGTCTATCTCCTCTGTTTCAGATGGTGATGTGGCTGCTGTGACTGGCTTGCCCTTTTCAGGGTCTCGCTCATCTCTGGCCCTTTTGGGGTCTGGAGGGGAGGCAGAGGTTGAAGGGGTTGATACGTCTCCCTCAGGCTCGCCTGAAGAGCTTGCGCTCATGGATGTGCTGCTCCCTCCCATGAAAGATCATCCTTTGGGATACATAGAACCCGCTAGTTGGCGCGGGTTTTTTCCCTGCCCTGCTGCATTTCATCAAGCTGTGATTGAACAATGGCGCAAAAAAAAAAAAAAAGCCCTTATTTCAATTTTACGCTGCTTCACCCTGTTGCGCCCTCCACGGAGGAGCGCTTGTGTGTGGCACCCCAGGTGGATCACGCTGGGGCCGTGTTGGCCAGGGTTACCCTAGTTTCCACTGAAGGATACCCCGGTTTTCCGGGATCCTACGGACGGGAGGTTGGGGTCTCTTGCCCGCAATGCTTATATGGTGGCGGGCTCTATGCTCGAACCTATTTCGCTTCCGTCATGGTGGAGGACCGCCTGGACTGAGGGGCTCTGGCGCACCCTTGTGTCTGCTGCTGCACCGCCAGCTGCGCTGGCTATGGTAGTCCTGCTCCATCAGGGGGTCATGTACTTTTGCGATGCGGCCTTGCATGAGGCCCCTCTCGCTGCACTCCTGTCTAGTGTCGTGGTGCCTACCGTCGACTGATCTGGCTGATGCGTTGGTTGACTGACCAATTGTCACGGAAAACGGTGGATGGTTTTCTCTGTGCTGGGTCTCGCCTTTTTTGGCGAGGCTTTGGATACTCTGGTGAATGGAGTCACTGGGGGCAAGAGCTCTCTGTTGCCCCAGAATCCGAAGGACACGTCCTTTCGCGGCGAGCGGGGCCCCGCATTTGGACCCTCTCAGGGGTCTTTTTCATGCCCTTAAGTCGCAGTCCAGGGGTAGACCCTTCGTAAGGCCAAGGTGGCCTGAAGGAGCCCTGGGCGGGTAGCGAGAGCCCCTCTGCGCCCCATTCCGCTTCTGCCTGAAGGGACGCCCTCACCCGCTTCTGGGGTGGGGGAACGTTTGTGCGTTTTTCCTCCAGCCTTGGCTGTCCCGTCTCGGGACAGTTGGGTTCAGGAAATCGTTCGAACGAGATACAAGATCAGACTGGTTTCTTTCCTCAATTCTTCGGCCGTCTCCTGGACGCATGCAGGATCTCCTGGCCCAGGGGGTGGTGGTCCCGGTGCCTCACCGGGTCAGGTTTCGGGGGTTTTTACTCCAATTTGCTCACTGTGCCCAGTAAGGAGGGCAAAGTACGTCCGATCCTGGACTTATAAGCTCTGACCGCTTCGTGCATGTTCGGGAGTTTTGCGTGGAATCCCTGCACTCGGTGGGGTTGCCCTGAGCCCGGGAGGATTCCTGGCCTTTGTCAGCCTGTAGGATGCGTGCCTGCGCATCCCCATTTTCGAAGGTCGCCAGAGGTGCCTTCGGTTCGCCATTACGGAGGACCGTTGCCGGTTCGTGGCGTTGCCTTTCGGTCTCGCTTCGGCTCCACGGGTTCTCACAAAGTGCTGGCACCTGTTCTGGGCCTGTTGAGAGCCCAGGGCGTTGCGGTCTTGGGTTATCTGGATGATCTCCTGTTTAGATCGAGTGTCAGTCAGAGCCTGCTGAACGTCCTGTCCACTACGGTACAGGCGCTTCAGGAGTTCGGTTGGACCATCAACGTTCCGAAGTCGACGCTGTCTCCTGTGTTTCGCTTTCCCTATCGGGGAATGGTTCTGGACTCTGCTCATGCTAGAGTGTTCCTGCCGGAGGGAGAACTCCGGACTATTCAGGATGAGGTCAGGTCCCTCCGTGACACCCGTTCCTTCTCACTCGGGACCTGTATGCGGTGCCTGGGGTTAGTGGTCTCGGCCTTCGAGGCGATTCCCTTTGATCGGGTTTCCCACGCGGTCTCCCCAAGGGGAGATTCTGGCCAAGTGGAAAATGCGTCCTCAGTCTTGGGATCTGAGGGTTTCGTTGAGCGCCGAACCAGAAGAGCTCTTCTGTGGTGGCTCCAGTCCCCGACTGTGTCGGGGGGCAAGTCTTTTCGTCCGTTTCTCTGGACGGTGATCACCACGGCTGCCAGTCTGTCGGGCTGGGGTGGTGTTCTGGGCAACCTGTTTGCCCAGGGAACTTGGTAGGAGGAGGGATCCTCCCTTCCAATCAGCAGTCTGGACTTGGGAGCGATACAGCTTTGCCTTCTCCAGTAGTCGGAACGACTTCAGGGCCGTATGGTTCGGGTTCAGACAGACTATGCCACCGCGGTGGCTTACGTCGACCACCAAGGGGGCACCAGGTGTGCCCGAGCGGCCCGGGAAGTGCCCGACATTCTATCCTGGGCCGGACCTCACGTCCCGGCGTTCACGACAGTTCACATTCCGGGGGTGGGGAACTGGCAGGTCGGTTATCTGAGCCGCCAGACCCTGGACCAGGGGGATTGGTCCCTACACCCGGAAATCTTTCAGTTGCTGTGCGCGAGGTGAGGATCCCCGAATGTGGATCTGTTTCGTGTCTCGGCTGAACAACCTGGGGGAAAGGTTTGTGGCAAGCACGCGCGATCCTCGGGCGGCCGCCTCGGACGCGTTGGTGGCACTTTGGCATCAGTATCGGCTGATGTATGCCTTTCCTCCACTTCAGTTGCGATCCAGGCTCCTTCACGGGTTGGCCTGAAAATCGCACGTGGTGTTTCTGATGGCACCGGACTGGCCTCGCCGGTCCTGGCACATGGACGTCGTTCATCTGGCTGTCGTGCCTCCGTGGCGCCTGCCACTGTGGGAAGCCCTTCTGTCTCGTTGACCGATCTTCCTTCCTGCTTTACAGTCGCTGGCTGTAACGTCCTGGCTGTTGGAAGCCAGATCCTGTGGACGGGGGTCTCTCCCCTGCGGTCCTTCCTTCTCTACTCACGGCTAAAAAGCCTTGTCTGGTAACGTTTATTACCGTGCTTGGAAAAGCGTACTTTGCCTGGTATGTGTCCAGGGGATTCTCCCCTCGCTCATGCTCGGTGTCGAGAGTGTTGGCTTTCCTTCAGACTGGTGTGGTCCAGCTTTTGGCGCTGGCCACGATCACGGGCCAGGTTTCTGCACTGGCTGTTCTTTTTCGGCACCTTATTGCGTTTCATTCCTCATTCGCACCTTTGTTCGAGGTGTGCGTCTTTTGGCCCCTCCTCAGGGGGCCCTTACCTCCGTGGGACTTGGACTTGGTTCTGTCCATGTTGCAGCGTGTCCACTTTGACAACTTCAAGGGGATGTCGTTTGTCTCTGCTGTCTGCAAAGATTGCCTTTTTTAGTGGCGATCACTTCGGATCGTGGGGTGTCAGAGTTGGCGGTGTTGTCCTGCCGTTCTCCCTACTCGGTGGTTCACAAGGGTAAAGTGGTATTGCGACCTCACCCGTCCTTCCTCCCTAAGGTGGCTCTGGCTTTCACCTTGGTGAGGACATTGTCGTGCCTTCGCTCTGTGCGAAGCCCGTGCATCCTAGGGGTTGCTTTGCATTCCTTGGATGTTGTCAGGACGCTCAGGGTTCCCCCTGTCGTCCGCTATTTCTTTTCGCGAGTCGGATTCCCTCCTTGTCCTTCCTGAGGGTCCTCAGGAAGGGCATGGCGGCGTCTGAGGCGACCATTGCCAAATGGATCTGACAGTCCATTGTTCTGGCCTATACTTGCAGGAACGGGTTCCACCCTTCCCTGTTAAGGCGCACTCTACCAGATCTCTGGGTACGTCTTGGGCCTTCTGGCTTCGGGCCTTGGTGGCCCTGGTGTGCGAGGCTGCGACTTGGTCGTCCGTGCACACTTTCTCCACTTTTTATAAGGTGGATGTTCAGGCATCGGCCTCCTTTGGCCGTAACGTTCTCAGTGTGGCAGTGCCTTAGGGACCCTTGTTTTTTTGGGTCCTTGGCTGTTGGGGTGTTTTACCCCTGGGTTACTTGTTTTTTCCTGGATTGTTGCTCCTGTTGAGCACGTTTTCCTGTTGCCCAGTAGGTTCTCTTACTGCAGGTAAGGTTCCTTTCTCTGATGTGGGTACTGCGTTGCTTTTTCTGCGGCTGCGTCTCCCACCCCTCAGGTCTACACTGCTTTGGGACGTCCCATTGGTGAAGACTTGGGAAGGGGCGGCGACTGTCGGAGGACGTAAGAGAAAACGGAATTTTTGTAAAATCTTACCGTAAAATTCCTTTCTCTGAGTCCTCCGACAGTCGCCGCCCCCCGCCCCTCTTTTGGGGTTTTTGTGTACTCTTACTGCTATGCTACCAAACTGAGTTGGGAAT
Organism: Pelophylax lessonae; assembly: GCF_965119305.1. Classification (NCBI taxonomy): domain Eukaryota; kingdom Metazoa; phylum Chordata; class Amphibia; order Anura; family Ranidae; genus Pelophylax; species Pelophylax lessonae. The sequence goes on from NC_138773.1 coordinate 135,243,790, forward strand.
GCTGGTGCAGGGACAGCCCCTAGGGGTGTGTCTATGCTAAAAGCTTTTGTTATTAACAAATCTTGTGCCTAGCTACTCCTGCGGAGCAAAGGTCAATACCCATTGGTGAAGACTTGGGAAGGGGCGGCGACTGTCGGAGGACTCAGGGAAAGGAATTTTACGGTAAGATTTTACAAAAATTCAGTTTTTTCCTTCATATATAACCTTAAAGACTATATGTCAGACAGACACTGCTTTTCTAACCTGCTCTTCAAAAAGCACCAATGTGAGGGGAAAATAATTATTTTACAGGATTTAGGGTAAAAAAATAATTTTTCAGTTTTTCATTCATACATTACAGTGAGATACACCCACTGCATACTGTTGAATTGCGCCTTGCAATAAAAAAAAACTATTTAGGGGACAAAAAAAGTTGATTGCGGCCCTGTCTCCATATGTTACAGTAAGATACACCCATTGTATACTGTTGTATTGCGCCGTGCAATAAAAAAAACATTTAGGGGCAAAAAAAGTTGATTGCGGCCCTGTCCGCGTATGTTACAGTGAGATACACCCATTGCATACTGTTGCATTGTGCCTTGCAATAAAAAAAAAACTATTTAGGGGACAAAAAAAGTTGATTGTGGCCCTGTTCGCATATGTTACAGTGAGATACACCCATTGCATACTGTTGAATTGCGCCTTGCAATAAAAAAAAACTATTTAGGGGACAAAAACAGTTGATTGTGGCCCTGTCTGCGTATGTTACAGTGAGATACACCCATTGCATACTGTTGTATTGCGCCTTGCAATAAAAAAACATTTAGGGGACAAAAGAGTTTATTGCTGCCCTGTCCGCGTATGTTACAGTGAGATACACCCATTGCATACTGTTGAATTGCAACTTGCAATAAAAAAAACTATTTAGGGGACAAAATAATTTATTGCTGCCCTGTTCGCGTATGTTACAGTGAGATACACTCATTGCATACGGTTGAATTGCACCTTGCAATAAAATTTAGGGGACAAAAAAAGTTGATTGCGGCCCTGTCTGCATATGTTACAGTGAGATACATCCATTGCATACTGTTGTATTGCGCCATGCAATGAAAAAAACGATTTAGGGGACAAAAGAGTTTATTGCTGCCCTGTCCGCGTATGTTACAGTGAGGTTTCTGGCACCCAGGTGCATTACTTTACATTTTTCTACATTGAACCTCATCTGCCATGTAGTTGCCCACCCCATAATTTTGTTCAGGTCCGCTTGTAAGGTTTCCACATCCTGCCCAGAAGATATTGGCATGCTTAGTTTAGTATCATCCGCAAATACTGAGATTTTGCTCGATATCCCCTCCTCTAGATTATTTATGAATAAATTAAACAGGATTGGCCCCAGGACAGAACCCTGGGGGACCCCGCTTTCCACATCTGCCCAATCTGAGTACTCCCCATTAATCACCACCCTTTGAAAGCCTGGGGCCAGTTCTCTATCCAGGTACTCACCTTATGGTCCATACCTACCTTCCTTAGTTTGAACAGTAAGCGTTTGTGGGGAACGGTGTCAAAGGCCTTTGCGAAGTCCAGGTACACCACATCCACAGGCTTACCTTTATCTAGGTGGCAGCTCACTTCATCATAGAAGGTTAATAGATTGGTTTCGCAAGAACGTTATTTTATGAATCCATGCTGATTACTACTAATACCGTTTTCATTACTAAAGTCTTGTATGTGGTCCCTTAACATCCCCTCCAAAATCTTGCAGACTACTGATGTTAGGCTGACCGGCCTATAGTTACCCGGGATATATCTCGGCCCCTTTTTAAATATTGGTACCACGTTGGCTTTTTTCCAATCAGCTGGCACCATACCCGTCTGTAAACTGTCCTTAAAGATCAAGAATAATGGTCTGGCAATAACCTGGCTGAGCTCCTTAAGAACCCTCGGGTGCAAGCCATCCGGTCCCGGTGATTTATTTATGTTAAGTTTCTCTAGTTTAGTTCTAAGTCTATCTTCTGTTAGCCATGGCGGTATTATCTGAGGTGTGGTGTTTAGTTTGGCCTTACAAGCTGGGTTAGTGCAGCCCCCCGATTCTTTTGTGAAGACTGAAGAGAAGAATTTATTTAACACTACCGCCTTTTCCCTGTCCTCTGTGGCCAAAACTCCCTTATCGTCTTTTATGGGGCCAATGTGTTCTGGCCTCGCTTTCTTACTGTTTATATACTTAAAGAATTTCTTGGGGTTCTTTTTACTATCTTCCGCTATATATCTCTCGTGTTCAATTTTAGCCGCCCTGATTTCGTCTTTACATTTCTTATTACACTCTTTGTAATGCTTGAATGCTGCCAATGACCCCTCAGTCTTGTATTTTTTGAAGGCCTTTTCTTTAGCATTAATATGCATTTTTATGTTGGAGTTTAGCTACCCAGGCTTTAGTTTTGCTCTTTTCAATTTATTTCCCTTTGGAATGCACTGGTCAATCCCTTTGTTAAGTATGCTCTTGAAGCACTCCCATTTTTCCTCCGTGTTCTTTATTCCCAGGGTTCTATCCCATTTGATATTTTCTAGCAGAGAGCGCAGTTTTGGGAAATTGGCTCTTTTGAAATTCAGTGTCCTTATATTGCCCTTGTGTTTCCTATTACTGTAATTAATACTGAAACTAATTGACCTATGGTCACTGTTTCCTAAGTTATCCCGTATTTCTATATCCGTGAGCAGGTCTGTATTGTTGGTAATCAGTAGGTCAAGTACCGCATTATTTCTTGTCGGTGCATTCACCATCTGACCCATGAAATTGTCCTGCAATACATTTAGGAACTGCCGAGCCTTGGCTGAATGCGCGGTTCCTTCTGCCCAGTCTATATCTGGATAATTAAAGTCCCTCATTATAATGACATTTCCCATCCTTGCTGCCAATCCTATTTGTAAAAGGAGGTCCGCCTCCCCCTCCTCCCTCAGGTTGGGGGGCCTATAGCATACTGCCAATATTACTTTCCCCACAGTGCCTTCCCTTTGAAGTTCTACCCATAAGGATGTAAAAGAGTTTATTGCTGCCCTGTCCGTATGTTACAGTGAGATACACCCATTGCATACTGTTGTATTGCACCTTGCAATAAAAAAAAAACATTTAAGGGCAAAAAAAGTTGATTGCTCCCCTGTCCGCGTATGTTACAGTGAGATACACCCATTGCATACTGTTGTATTGCGCCTTGCAATAAAAAAAAACTATTTAGGGGACAAAAAAAGTTGATTGTGGCCCTGTCCGCATATGTTACAGTGAGAAACACCCATTGCATACTGTTGAATTGCGCCTTGCAACAAAGAAAACTATTTAGGGGACAAAAAAAGTTGATTGTGGCCCTGTCTGCATATGTTACAGTGAAATACACCCATTGCATACTGTTGTATTGCGCCTTGCAATAAAAAAAACTATTTAGGGGACAGAAAGATATTAAATTGCAGCTTAGTCTGTATCTGTACGTGTGAGATACACTCGTTGGATACTGTTGTTCTAGTCCGCTATTCAATAAACACCGATTTAGGGAAAAAATATTAAATTGCGGCCTAGTCTGTATCTGTACGTGTGAGATACACCAGTTGTATACTGTTGTTCTAGTCCACTATTCAATAAACACCCATTTAGGGAAAAAATATTACATTGCGGCTTAGTCTGAATATTTTACTGTGGGATACACTCGTTGGATACTGTTGTTCTATTCCGCTATTCAATAAACACCCATTTAGGGGAAAAAGATTACATTGAGGCCTAGTCTGCATATGTTACAGCGCAACAAAGCACACAGGTCTCGCATGGAGGCCCAGTTACTGGTGGTGAAGTGGTGCTGTTCCAAAGATCGACTCATGCGTGTGTGCTGCAGCTGAAACTCCACTATGGCCTGCTGCTGCTCGCACAGTCTGGCCAGCATGTGCAAGGTTGAGTTCCACCTTGTGGGCACGTCACATATGAGGCGGTGAGCGGGAAGGCCGAAGTTACGCTGCAGTGCTGACAGGCGAGCAGCAGCAGGGTGAGAACACCGAAAGTGCACACAGACCGTCTGCACTTTCTGCAGCAGCTCTGACATATCGGGGTAATTTCTAAGGAACCTCTGCACCACCAAATTCAGCACATGCACCAGGCAAGGGATGTGTGTTAAACCGGCTAGGCCCAGAGCTGCTACGAGATTTCGCCCATTATCGCACACCACCAAGCCGGGCTTGAGGCTCACTGGCACCAACCACTCATCGGTCTGCTGTTCAATGCCCCTCCACAACTCCTGTGTGGTGTGTGGTTTTTCTTCCAAAACAGGCAAGTTTTAAAACTGCCTGCTGTTGTTTACCCCTGGCTGTGCTGAAGTTGGTGGTGAAGGTGTTACGCTGACCGGATGAGGAGGCAGTAGAGGATGAGGAAGCGGAGTAGGAGGAGTTAGGAACAGGAGGCAAACTAAATTGCACTGCAATCCTCAGTGGTGGAAGGACATGCGCCAAACTTCCATCCGCCTCAGGCCCAGCCACCACTGCATTTACCCAGTGTGCTGTTAGGGACCGTGCTTACTGGTCCACGTATCCGTAGTTAGGTGGACCTTGCCACAGATGGCGTTGCGCAGTGCACACCTGATTTTGTCACCCACTTGGTTGTGCAGGGAAGGGATGGCTTGCCTGGAAAAGTAGTGGCGGCTGGGCACGATGTACTGTGGGACAGCCACTGCCATAAGGCTTTTAAAACTCTGCGTCTCCAGCAGACAGAATGACAGCATTTCAAAGGCCAGGAATTTTGAAATGCTGGCATTCAGGGGCAGGGATCACGGGTGGGTAGGGGGGTACTTCCTCTTCCGCTCCAGTGCTTGGGAGATAGAAAGCTGAACGCTTCCATGGGACATTGTGGAGATGGTTGTTGGTGACCCAGATGGTGGTGTTGCTGGCAGATCCTCTGTTTGCGGGGTGGCAGCTGCCACTGTCACTACAGAGGTGGATGAAGAGGCCGAGACTGCAGCAGAAGAGGAAGCAGGAGGGGCCAGAGACCTTTCTTGGTTTTTGAAGTGTCTACTCCACTGCAGCTCGTGCCTTGCACTTAGATGCCTGATCATGCAGGTTGTGCTCAGGTTCAGAAGGTTTATGCCTCGCTTCATGCTCTGATTGCACAGCGTGCAAACCACTTGTGTCCTGTCATCAGCACATTGTCTGAAGAACTGCCACGCTAGGGAACTCCTGTGAGCTGGCTTTGGTGTGCTTGGTTCCTTGCTGCGTTGGGCAGTAGCAGGCGTGGTGTCTAGGGCACCCTGCTCCCTCTTCTGCTGTGCTGGTGGCTCTGTGCGACTGACACCTCTTCCTCCAAACCACTCAGGTCACCTGCATGATGTTCATTCCATGTGGGGTCGAGGACCTCATCGTCCTCCACATCATCTTTCACGCAGTCTTCACCCCTGCAACCCTTGTCGGTCTCCACAATTCGGAATTGCGCAGCAGTTGGCGCCTGTGTTTCGTCATCATCCGTGACGTGCTGCGATGGTCCTCCCATGTACTCATCTTGAGACATAAGTGGTTGGGCATCGGTGCACTCAATCTCTTCCACTTCTGGGGCAGGGCTAGGTGGATGGCCCTGGGAAACCATGCTAACAGAGTCATCAAAAATAAGAAGAGACTGCTGCATGACTTGGGGCTCAGACTGCTTGGCTGATTTGCAAGGGGGTGAGGTGAAAGATTGATGGCCATCGGCTGCAGGTGGCAACTCTGACCTTTCAGCAGAAGACTAGGTGGGAGACAATGTAAATGAACTGGAGGCATTGTCAGCAACCGAATCTACTATCGCCTGTACTTGCTCCGGCCTCAACATTTGAAGAGGCGCATTAGGCCCTGCCAAATACTGCTGTAAGGTTCTGTCGCCTACTCGCAGCTGAGAAAGGTGTTTCACCTGTGCGTGTATCTGCCACAGATCGACCACGTCCTCTCCTTGCAACAGGAGCTCCACCAGCAGCACCACCACCCACTAACATGGTGGAGCAGTATGTGTGCACACACCTAGACGTACTGAATGACGGGTCTGCCCCCTTCAACTTCTGGGTCTCCAAATTGGGCACATGGCCTGAGCTTGCCCTTTACGCCTTGGAGGTGCTGGCCTGCCCTGCAGCCAGTGTATTATCTGAACGTGTATTTAGCACGGCTGGGGGCGTTATCACACACAAGTGCAGCCGCCTGTCCAGAGCCAATGTGGACAAGCTAAAGGTCATTAAAATGAACCAGGCATGGATCCCACAGGACTTGTCCGTACCTTGTGCAGAATAGACATGTATACCGGCCTTACCCAGCCATTGTATTTGATCTTTCTTATTCTTTTGGGGTGTACCCTAATTTAAAAAGAAATAAAATTAAAAACAAAAACCAGTGTTGGCTACCTCGTCCTCCTCCACCGCTGCTTCCACCTACACCACCACATCCACCGCCACCTCAACCTCCTACTCCATATGGGCATTGTCCTCCTCCTACATCATTCAAGATGATTATTTTTTCTTTTTCTGTTTTTTCTGTTATTTTAAGTTATTTCCCTATCCAAATTTGTTTGCAGAGCACTTGCCATGCTCTTAAGATTATTTTGCTGCCCTCAAGCCCTTTCCATGTTTGTTTTAGAGGCATTTGAGTGCTCAAAAGTTTGGGTCTCCATTGACTTCAATGGGGTTCGGGATCGGGACAAAGTTTGGGTTAAGTCCGGGTCACGAATCCGGACTTTTTTTTCAAGTTCGGTCGAACCCGAACATCCAGGTGTTCGCTCAACTCTAAACAGCACCATATCTATTTTCCAAGGTGGTGACGGAGGTCACACTGGAGGTACCAAGTGTCGCACCCCCTGGATGAAGTTACGCACCAGGGAACGGGCGGTCAACGGCCTTTGGAAGAAAATTGCCAAAGCCGAAACCTGACTCTTGATAATACTCAAGGCCAACTTTCGATCAACTCCCCGTTGAAGGAAAGCCAAGATATGGGCCACCGAGTAAGAGCGAGGGGGAGCCCAAAGAGACTCACACCACGCAATATACGACTTTCACGTACAATGATAAATCTTCCTAGAAGTCACTTTAAGCAGAGTGGGAATCACTGAAGCAGACAATCCCCTGTCCTTCAGCACCTAGCTTTCAACAGCCAAGCCATCAAAGCCAGCGACTGTAAAGCAGGATGGAATAGTGGCCCTTGAGACAGTTGATCCTCCCTGAGAGAAAGTCTCCAAAGAGCATCTGCGACTAGCCTGACCAGCTCGGTGAGGCCAGACCGGAGCCACAAGAATGACCTGAATCCCTTCCGCCTTGATCCTGAGAAGAAGTACTGGCAGCAACTTGAGAGGAGGAAAGGCAGACAGCAGCTAACACTGACCCCATGGTGCCACCAGTGCATCTGCGAGAGGGTCCCGGGAGCGGGCCACAAACCTCTGCACTATCCAGTTGATAAAACACCAACAGATCCACGTCTGGAGTGCCCCAAGGAAGACAAAACTGCTGGAACACCTCCAGATGTAGGGACCATTCCCCTGCATCCAAGGCCTGTCGACTGAGGTAATCCGCCCGCCAATTTTCCACACCTGGAATGTGAACAGCGGAGAGAGCTGGAACAAGGCGCTCTGCCCAAAAAAGAATGCCAGTCACTTCCAAGGCCGCAAGGAATGACATAAGCCACGACCGTGGCATAGTCCGAATGAATGTGCACTGGACAACCTGCAGGTGGCCGGTCCAGTGGACTAGGCAAAGCCGGATCACTCTCAGCTCCAGGAAATTGATCGGTAACCTGGATTCCTCCAGGGACCATACTTTCTGAGCAGAGAACCTGCCGAGGACTTCTCCCCACCCGGACAGGCTTGCATCCTTGGTGACAATTGTCCAGTATAAGGGGAGGAAGGATTCCGCTTGGGCATCGGAGACCGAAGCCACCAGATAGGGGACTCCCTGGTCACCTGGCTCAGCAAGATCCTAATTTCCAGAGAGTTTGGATTCCTGTTCCATTTGAGAAGGATTTCCTTCTGGAGGATCCTCGTGAGGGATTGTGTGAAAGGGACCGTCTCTAAAGACGACACCATCAGTCCCAGAACTTGCATGCTGGTTTAAAGGGACGACCATGTGCTGGACAGCAATAGCTGAACCGCAGTCTGAAGTTTCAAGAATTTTTCCGGTGGGAGAAACACCCTTGCAAAGTCAGGCCCAGATAGTCCAGTCTCATTGAAGGGACCAAGAATGACTTCTAAAGGTTAAGAACCCACCCAACCTCTACCAGAGTTCTCATGGTGATTTCCAAATTCATTGTCAGCACCGTAGGGGACTCCGCTCAGAGAAGCAGATCGTCCAGGTAACCCCGGACCGATATCCCCCGCTGTCGCAACAGCGCCAGGACCGGAGCCAACACCTTTGTGAAGACACGAGGAGCATAGCCGAGACCAAAGGGTAAGGCCACAAACTGATAGTGATCCTCTCCCACGGCAAAAACGGAGAACCCGTTGGTGTCCTGCAGGTAGGCATCTTTGATGTCTATGGAGGCCAGGAATATCCCTGATGTAGGGAAGCCACCATAGTGCGATCCGATACCATCTTGAATTTTTGATTCGCACCGAACCATCCAGGGCCATTAGGTTCAGCCTTGTTAAACCAGATCCTGTACTGCCCCATAGAGCGCCAGCAAGCGATCTGGGGACAGCCGTACATTGGAAGGGAAAACCTTACCGGAGAAACGGATCGAAACTCGATCTTGTAACTGGACTACATTACCTCCTGAACCCAGCTGTCTGGGATCCAGGCCAGCCACAGGTCTGAGAACCGGTAAAGACGTTCCCCCACCCCAGATACGGCCGAGGATGCACCTTCAGGCCAAGTAGGCCTTGTCTGCAGGTCTGGAAAAAAACAATCTTTTGTTTGCCAGACAAGGGAGGACAAGGCACGAAGAAACTGTTTGTGACCCGAAAAGCAGGGACCCCATCTGCGATGAGAGTCCTTACCCTTGTTAGCCTGTGGAAGAAAAAACTCTTCCCCCCCTGTGAGACCCTTATATAATGTCATCTAGGGCAGCGCCACACAGGCGATCCCCTTGAAAAGGGAGATCCGTTAAGGCCTTCTTAGAAGTTTGATCCACAGACCAACACTTCAGCCAAGTATACACCAGATAACCACTGACAAAACCGACAGGTGACCCAATAAAGGAGCCGTGTCTAGTGCGGCATCGCAAATAAATTGCAGCCCCTGCACCAGGTGGTCCAACAGCTCCCCCAAGGCAGGAGGGACTTGCTTCCTCACCAAATCATGGCATTGGAACTCCGCCCATAAGTCAGAACCTGCGTGACAAGGGCAATCGTAAACACTGTTCTCAGTGCAGACCCGCCAGCCTACGCCTTCCTATCCCCCAGGTCCTTAAAGGACGGGGATTCCTCCACTGGAATAATGGTAGCCTTATTCAGTCTGGAGACTGGTGGGTCCATCTTAGGTGGTACAGTCCACTTCTTTACCAGAGACTCCTCAAAAGAGTAATGTCTAGCAAGCCGCTTAGACACCCTAGGGGAACGTCTTGGACAGTCCCATTCTTTTATGAGCATGCTAGCAAAAAACCTTTTCTGCTCTGGATGGTATGTGAGTGCCAAACGCAACCTGTGCCCCAGGTGCAGCTGCAGGTGCGTCCTCCAAATTTCAGAGTGTCACGCACAGAAACAACCAGTGCATCCACCAGCGCCTTATCATGCACGGCACGAGAGGTAGAAATGTCATCCTCATTATACGAGGAGGCAGGGCATGAGGTAAAAGACCCGGCAGGGAGACCCACGTCTGTGGCAGCTAAGTCAGACTCGGAATCCGAGACATCAGATGAGGCAAGGGTAGTTGGAGGTCGTTTCTTCGCACCTCGTCCTCTCAAGGTCACCTCCACCCGGGACACAAATGCTTCCAGGACCGACGAAATTGCATTGGTGGACAGTTGAGATCTGGAAGGCCCTGTGGCCTCCGTGAGGGGATCAGGTGGGGACACATGTTCTACAGGGTCCATACTGCACCAAAAAAAACAGCCATCAAAATTGTAAAAAATTACATAAATTCTTTTAATTTTTTTTTGCAAAACGGCATCAGTTACAGCCTGCAGACATGCATATTAAGGTAATAGATATTTCTAAACTTTTTAAAATAAATGTATTTCCCAATTTCTAAATCCATAAATAATACAGTACATGCCAAGAATGTGTTGATTTCTTTTTTCAAATGTGTGATTCTTCTTTCTCTCTTTCTGTGCCTTTCCTCTTTTTCTCTGTCATCCTCATTACACCTGGCAACCCACTGCAACCTTGCCAACACCCTACCCCCTGTCATCCTCATCCTCACGTTCATCACACTTGGCAACTCACTGATACCTTGCTAACACTCCACCCCCTGTCGTCCTCCTCCTCATCTTCATCCTACCTGGCACCCCACTGCAACCTTGCAAACACCCCACCCCCTGTCATCTGTATCACACCTAGCAACCCACTGCAACCTTGCAAACACCCCCAACTCTGTCATCCTTATCCCCATAACACCTGGCACCCCACTGCCACCTTGCTAACAGCCCACCCACTGTCATCCTCATGTTCATCACACCTGGCACCCCACTGCAACCTTGCAAACACCCCACCCCTGTCATCCTTATATTCATCACACCTGGCAACCCACTGCAAACTTGCAAACACCCCACCCCTATCATCCTTATCCCCATCACACCTGTCACCCCACTGCCACCTTGCTAACAGCCCACCCACTGTCATCCTCATATTCATCACACCTGGCACCCCATTGCAACCTTGCTAACAAACTCCCTCTGTCATCCTCACCACACCTTACACCCCACTGATACCTTGCTAACACCCCACCATCTGTCATCCTCATCACACTTGACACCCCACTGCAACCTTGCTAACCCCCACCCCCTGCCATCCTCATCACAATTGGCAACCCACTAATACCTTGCTAACACCCCACCTCCTGCCATCCTCATCACACCTGGCACACCACTGATACCTTGCTAACACCCCACCCCCTACCATCCTCATCACACCTGACACCCCACTGATACCTTGCTAACACCCCACCCCATGTCATTCTCATCCTCATCCCACCTGGCAACCCACTGATACCTTGCTAACATCCCACCCCCTGCCATCCTCATCACATTTGGCACTCCACTGATACCTTGCTAACACCCTACCCCAATGTGACGAGACCAATCTCACCACTGGGCATTGGAGAAGCCTGGTTGCTCGCCTCCTGCAATGTGACTATGGACCCTCTTCATCAGCCCATGCTAAACGTAAACCCCATGGCGATTTGACTGTGTTTGTGGCATCTGAGCGCTGTTTGGATATGTTGAGCGCTCAGATCCAGGCTATCTGGGGATGGGTTGAATGTGGGGGTTCTGTTCAGTAGACTGGGAGTTATGCATTTTTGTGTCTTTTTGTGTTTCTTTAACCATGTGGCTAATGGAGTCTTGCCTCTATCCTGGAAGCTAAACCTTATTCCTGTAAACTGTAAGGCACAGGAAGTGCACTCCTAATATGGTCATTCCAGGAAGTTCAATGTGGAGACGGGCTGTCTAAACAATGTTGCTTTTGGTCTGAGGTGGCTCTCCATTCACCTATTGTCGGGTGTGCTAATGAACTTGCCTGCTGTCTGCTAAGAGATGTATTGACACTCAGAGTAATGTGTATTGAGGGCTCGTTAGGGAACCATTGTTCTGTGTCTGGCTATTGTGTACATTGATTACCCCCTGGGGGCTTCTGTCTCCTTGCACATGGCAGTCCTTCTGGTCAAGCTATCTGACCAATCACTGCTGACTCATTTTCAAGCCCTCATTTGCATGGCTGGAGAGGACCTTATGGGGAACTGCAGGTACTTTACAATTGACCAATAGGAAAGCGGTTGTTGGGGGCAGGATGTTCCAAATTCTGTATAAAAGTGTGCTGTGTTCTTCCAATAAATGTTGTTCCTGTTTTAACCTCAACGCGGAGCCTTGTCTCGTTATTGGGGGGATTTATTGTATGCTGTTCCAGTTTGACTGCTAGGAGTGTAAACCCTTCATATGGTTTTTCCTATTCAGCTGTATGCAGCATTCATAAGGTTCCAGCTACACTGTTTGCATTATTCCTTGGTTTCCAGTTCGGGAGTTTGGTGTCCTGCGAGTAGCTGTGCCTGTAGCTCTGGAAGGGGAAGATCTCCTAAACGGTTTTAACCCTTTTGTGTCCGGGGTGCCGTAACAACCCTGTCATCCTCATCCTCTTGTTTAACACACCTGGCACCCCACTAATGCCTTGCTAACACCGCACCCCGTCATCATCATCCTCATGTTATTCACACCTGGCAACCCACTGCAAATTTGCTAACACCCCACCCCCTGTCATCCTCATCTTCATCACACCTGGCACCCCACTGCAACCTTGCTGAAACCCCAACCCCTGTCATCCTCATCACACCTGGCACCCCACTGATACCTTGCTTACACCCCACCCCTGTCCTCCTCATCACACCTGGCAACCCACTGCAACCTTGCTAACACCCCTCCCCCTGTCATCCTAATGTTCATCACACCTGGCAACCCACTGCAACCTTGCTAACACCCCACCCCCTGTCATCCTCATCCTTATCACACAAGGCACTTCACTGCGACATTCCAAACACCCCACCCCCTGGATGATGCGCTTCCAATAAAAGCATAAGGACTCAGGATGTAGTAGATTTCAAGTGGCAGTGATTCCCATAATTGAGATAACAACACTGTACATGTTTCGCAGTGTTCTTTTTTGACTTCTAAACCGCATCAGTTACAGCCTGTAGACATGCATATTGAGGTAATAGATATTTCTAAACTTTTAAAAATACATTTAATTCCCAATTTCTAAATTCATAAATAATACAGATCATGCCAAAAAATGTCTTTTCTTTTTTCATATTTGTGATCATAGTTACATAGTAGTTGAGGTTGAATAAAGACTATAGTCCATCCAGTTCAACCTGTGTAGATGTGTGTGGACGTAATCATTTCCAATACCCCTGAATGTTTTGATCTTTGAGATGTACGTCCAAGAGTCTTTTAAAAATAGCCATACTCCCCACAATTACTACCATTGGGCAGCACAGTGGTGTAGTGGTTAGCACTTTCACCTAGCAGCAAGAGGGTCGCTGGTTCGAATCCCAACCACGAAACTACCTGCCTGGAGTTTTCATGTTCTCCCTGTGGCTGCGTGGGGATTTCCCCGGGTACTCCGGTTTCCTCCCACACTCCTAAGACATGCTGGTAGGTTGATTGGATCCTGTATAAAATTGGCCCTACTATGTAAGTATGTATGATTGTGAGTTAGGGACCTTAGATTGTAAGCTCCTTGAGGGCAGGGACTGATGTGAATGTGCAATGTATATGTAAAGCGCTGCGTAAATTGATAGCGCTATATAAGAACCTGTAATAAAAAAAAAAAAATTGTGGTAGAGAGTTCCACAATCTTGTAGCCCTTACTGTAAAAAAAAAAAACCCTGCGTAGCCTGAGGTTAAATTGCTTCTCCTCTAATCGCATTGTATGGCCTTGTGTCCTCTTGCATGCCTTGCGACTGAATAGTTTTTTCGATGCTGAGATCACTGTTGAGGTATTTGTAAATCACTATCATGTCCCCTCTCAGGTGTCTCTTTTCCAGGGAGAATAAATCAAGCGCTTGTAAGCGCTCTTCATAATTAAGGTCCTCCAATCCCCTAATTAGTTTAGTTGCCCTTCTCTGGACTCTCTCCAACTTCAACACATCCCTTCTGGGGACTGGCAACCAGAACTGGACAGAATACTCCAGATGTGGTCAGACCAGTGTTTTATAAAGTGGTATGATTATAGTTTTATCTCTGGAATATATCCCATTCCTTATGCATGCTAATATTCTCACGGCTTTGGCAGCTGCAGCTTGACATTGCATGCTATTGCTTAGTCTATGTTCTACTAAGACTCCCAGATATTTCCCAATGTTTGATTCCCCCAGAGATTCCCCCCTAAAGTGTATTGTGCATTTATGTTTTTATTCCCTAAGTGCAATACCTTACACTTCTCCACATTAAACCTCATTTGCCATGTAGTTGCCCACTCTGTTATTTTGTTCAGGTCATTCTGTAAGATTTCTGCATCATGATGTTGTTGCCCTGCTTAATTTTGTGTCATCTGCAAAAACGGAGATTGAGCTAATTCAATGCTGTTTATGAATAAATTGAACAAAATTGGTCCCAGTACTGAGCCTTGGGGGACCCCACTTACCACCCCAGACCAGTCTGAGTAAGCGTTATTTATAACCAGCCTTTGGACACGCCCATTTAACCAGTTTCGTATTCAAGAGCAAACCTTGTGTTTGATGCCGGCAGATCTTATTTTGAAAATGAAGTGTTTGTGGGGAACTCTATCAAATGCCTTAGCAAAATCCAGATACACCACATCCACAAGTCTCCCCTATCTAGCTCACAGCTCACCTCCTTGAAGAATGTTAACAGATTGGTTTGACAAGAACGCCCTTTTGTAAACCCGTGCTGATTACTGCTGATGATGTTGTTCTCTTTAGCAAATTCTTGGATGTAGTCCCTTATCATCCCTTCCAGAAATTTACATACTATTGATGGGATATGCATCTGCCCTTTTTTGAATATTGGTTTCACATTAGCTTTCCTCCAGTCACCTGGTACAGTTCCTGTCAAAATACTATCTGCAAAGATCAGGAACAGTGGTCTAGATATAATCTTACTGAGTTCTTTGAGTACTCTCGGATGCATGCCATCCGGGCCTGGTGATTTATTTGTAATAATTTTATCCAGCCTTTCCCTGATTTCACCCCCTGTTAGCCATAGCGGCAAGTCCAGTGAAGTACTGCTTACCATACAGTCATGGTCAGTATACCCCTCCTTTTCCTGTGTAAAGATTGAGGAGAAGAAAGCATTAAGCTTTGTTGCCTTCTCTGTCTCCTCTGTAACCATTCTCCCATCATCGTTAATTATGTGTGCAACCTGCTCTGACCTCATTTTTTTGTTGTTGATATATTTAAATAATTTCTTAGGTTTCTTTTTACTTTCCTCTGCTATTTGTCTCTCAAAGTCAATTTTAGCCATCTTGATTTTGTATTTACATTTCTTATTTGATTCCTTGTATTGCTGGAAAGCCGATAATGTGCCCTCCGATTTATATTTCTTGAAGGCTATTTTTTTTTCCCTAATACATTTTGTTATATTACGGTTTAGCCACCCCGGTTTGGCTTTGTTTCTTCTAAATTTATTTCCCATAGGAATGCACTGTGAGATGCTTTTGTTTAATATGTTCCTAAAGCATTCCCATTTTTCCTCTCTGGTCAGTGTCACAGTTTGGGAAAGTTTGCCCTTCTGAAGTTTAGGGTTCTTATGTTCCCCTCTTGCCTTGCTATATTGAGATTTACGCTAAATGTGATCATCCTGTGATCGCTAGAACCCAAGTTGTCCCAGGCTTCTTCATCTGAGATTATATCTGGGTCATTAGTAATTAATAGATCCAGCACTGCATTCTTTCTAGTAGGAGAATCCACCAACTGAGACATGTAGTTGTCCAGTAAGATATTCATTAAGAGACGGACCTTTAGTAAGTGTGCAGTCCCCTCTTCCCAGTTATCCTCATCTTCATCACACCTGGCAACCCACTGCAGCCTTGCAAACACTCATCCCCCTGTTATCCTTATCCCCATCACACCTGGCACCCCACTGCAATCTTGCTAACACCCCACCCCTGTCATCCTCATCCTTATCACACCTGGCACCCTACTGCAACCTTGCTAACAACCTACCTCCTGTCATCTTCATCACACCTGGCACCCTACTGCAACCTTCCTAATACACTTCCCCGTCACCCTCATCCTCATCTTCATCACACCTGGCACACCACTGCCAGCTTTCTCACACCCTACCTCCTGTCATCCTCATCACATCTGGCACTCCACTGCCACCTTGCTAACACCCCACCCCCTGTCATCCTCATCCCCCCTATAACCCACTGCCAGCTTCCAAACACCGGCATTGAGAAAGCAGCTTATTCCAATGTTAAGAGGACAATGGTCTCTTCCCCACAAATGTGTGGTGGTGGGTAACTTGGTCTGTGGATGGGTAACGTGGTCTTTGGATGGGGGCATATTGAAACATAGAACACTATGTTAACAATATAGATGCCACCCTAGGTGAATGAATAAGTGGTACTAAACCCACAACAGTAAAATCAGTCTGTATATACAGTAAAGCATGCTTGTCATACCCCTTAGGGTGGATCCTAAGGGTTTAATCCTCTGTATTGTGTAATAAGGCTGTTTGATTCTGTCTTCTCTGATCCTCTCCTCCTTCCACAGACTCCAAAAAAAAAAACTAATATTCAAAGAGTCTATAGAGTCAGGCTGCTCAGTTAGTGTGTATTGATAGAGAGTTTTTCTTTTCTTGGGAGGGTACAGCTGATCAGCACAGGCCCAATCAGCACTGTCCAGACATGTTCAGACAGAGGATCAAGGGTCTTGAAGCCTGAAAGAACAATTGTGGGAGAAATGAAAACTCCTTCTATAAGCTATCTGATAAAACTCACAAGACTGCTCTAACTGCTATATACAGCTGATGAAAAAAGGTATTTAGCAGTTTAGATTTACTAAAATAACTGCATTTCCATGCTCTGTGTACTGTGGGAGACCAGATATAGTAAATGCAGGATCTGGGTTTAGTAACACTTTAAACCTGATTTGCCTAATAGTTGCCCAATTGAATCGCGCATTGAAGTCTGCTGGTAAATTGGATATATCCTGTAAGGATGTAATTTGCAAACACCAAATCATACTTTTAATAACAAATATTATTTATATCATATATCCTTTTTTAATTTTAAAAAGTAAGAGTCCCAACACAGAACCCACTAACAACTTTAGACCATTCAGAGTATAAATCATTAATAACTACTCTCTGAATATGGTCATTCATGCTTTCTCCTTTAACTATTATTGCTTTGTCTTCTGCATTTCAAATGAATATACGTTCTGCCTTCTTGCTTAACAAAATTGTTGGCAGGTGCAGTTAGCTTGCCTGCCACTAGGTAGTTCTGTTATCAATATAGTATAGGAAAGTTCCTCCTTAGTAATGTCATGGGTGTAGTAAGTGCACATTTAAATGTCAATAGGGGTGCAGCCTAGGTAGATGGGGCTTGGGAGCCAAACACCCCCAAAGCTCCTAAGATTTAGTCTCCTATAGAGCTGATCTAAAGGGCCTTTGGAGGGGTGAAGTCCGAGGTGAGGTGATACTAAACTCACAGTAGGAACAGCAGTAGTCCCCCTGTCTCCCCTGACCTTCTCCAAAGGTCCTGCAGTGGGGTGCATAAGACCACAGAGACCAGGCCAGAGTCCTCCGATATGAGTAATGGTGAAGCCTGGGAAGGAGTGTGCTATCTGGGAGCGTGCCCAGCTGGGCAGAACTATGGAAGGGGCTGGTATATTAATGCAAGATTCCTTACATATTATGTGCTTATGTTCTGCACAGCAATGACAACTATAAAGTTACATAGTTGGTGAGGTTGAAAAAAGACACCAGTCCAACCTATGATGTGTGTTTACATCAATAGTAAATTGTATACCCCTGTATGTAACTCTCTCCAGTTCCAGCACATCCTTCCTGAGGACTGGTGCCCAGAACTGGACAGCATACTCAAGATGTGGCAAGACCAAAGTCTTGTAGAGTGGGATAATTATTGTTTTATCTCTGGAGTGAATCCCCTTTTTAATACATGCCAGCAGGGCCGCTGTTAGAAATCACGGGGCCCCGTACAGCCTACCTAAGCGGGCCCCCCGACCCGCCCACCTCAGCGGGCCCCACCCCGACCCCGCCCACCTCAGCGGGCCCCACCCTGACCCCACCCACCTCAACAAAATGCAGCCTTGGTCCTCAAGTGATATTTATTTTTCTCCTGCCTGTTATAAATTTGATTAGACTAGTGTTCAAAGACACCTGAGATCATCCCTTTTTAATGAGAATGCTGCCGATGACTTTAAGGCATACTGTAGATTTTCTTTAAAGCATAGGTTGACCCTAACCACCCGATTTTGTGTGGAACATGTAACATGTTCCAAATCCTGCAGCCGCCTCTCCCCCCGCCATTGTAGTTCTCAAAGAACTACAATGGTGCTGTGGAGCACCGTGGTATTTCTTTGATTTTTTCCTGTCAGTGTATCTGCAAGCCCATACGGGATGTACAGGCACACAGATATACTGACGATCTGAAGAAGACCTACATGGCACCAGGGATCTGCTGATTGCTGGTGCAATGCTTTACAGGCTCCAAAAGAAAAAAAAATAAATGCACATTTTTTTAACTGCAAAAAAATGTGCATTTATTATTTTTTTTAAAAGGTGAACTTATCCTTGAAGCCTTAAAGTACATCTATGATGCCTTTAAATCAGCTGAAGCATGCAATTATAATTATTTAAAATCTTTATGAGCTATTTCACACTAGCATTGCTCTTTGAAGAGTGATCTGCATTCAGATCTCTCTTCAGAGAGCATTTGGCTGGTGGGAGGAGGCATTGTATCACCTCTTCAGCACCTGTTAACCACTTCAAAATCCTGATAACAGTTGAATAGGATCGTGGCCAGTAGGCAACATGGTGGGTGGTCCAATGGGGACAATTTTTGCTGTGCAAAAAGCTTTGCAGTTGTGACATATGTACTTTCCATCCCGCTACCTTTCCAGCATAAAGGCTCTTTGAAACATCTGCTTAGCAAGGGATCCATGAGTGGATTCCCTGCTGAACTGGAGCTTCTCGGCATAGATGTCAGTGTTAAAACCTCTGTGCTAGTTCAGTCTATGCCCACGTATACCACACAGTGGATAGGGGTGGACTGGTGATGGCTCTATGGATGGACAGATGTAAATGGAAATGTGTCCATTTACATCAGGCTATGTTTAATCTGTCATGTTTAGGTCTGGAAAAATAGACAAGGGTGAAGTCCTTTTCCATTTTTTTTTTTCGGAAACTGGACATATCCAGAGGTAGGTGGATGTAAACAGACAGCAGTCCTTATCTATTTTTCCAAACCTAAACATGACAGATTAAACATAGCCTGATGTAAATGGACACATTTCCATTTATATCTGTCCATTCATAGAGCCATCACCAGTCCACCCCTATCCACTGTGTGGTGTATGTGGATTTCTGTAGATCTACATAGAGGTATGCACAAAAAAATTGACTGGTGGATCTAAGTGGAAAGCTTGGGCAAATAATTCTTATGGGGAGTTGTTGGAGGTCTTAAAAACACAGCTCAGCCATTTACTGCCCTCCAAACAGAAATGTAAGCAAGCATCTCATGGTTATGATTACCATCATTCTAATGATCAGAGCACAGCAGCTGCTCTGTTCCTCTGTCACAGTGTCACTGTTGGTTGCTGATTCTGTTATGGCTGTACTGTCTTACAATCTGCAACACAGTACAGCCATAAAGTTAACAAAATCAGCACCCAACAGCAATGTGACACTGTGACAGAGCAGCTGCTGTGATCTGATCGTCATAATGATGGTAAGCACACAGTGGAGAGTCGGGGAGTGTACCTTCCTTCCTTGGTAGTCAGTGTCAGTGTGTGAGGCTGTGCACCTCCCCCAGCCATCGGATTAAGCCTGCAGTGCCCTCTCAGCCTCCAGCCCACCTCACATCAGTCTCTTCCTCTGTCCGTGGAACTTACTGAGGGAGCAGTGTAGAAAAATATCACTCCGCCAGTGAAAACCTAGGCAGTGGATGGCCGTGACCGGAACTATATGGCAGCACATAAGCTTGTCTGCCTGCGCCCCGAAAAAGGAAAAGAAGTCCCTCCTCTTCTCAGTGCTGACATCTCCTGGGCCCCTAATGTTAACCCTAGGGGCCCAGGAAATTACCCTCAACAAAAAAACAAACAAATTGAAGAAGGTATGGTTTATAAAAAAACTTTTTATTTATTTAGGAGAAACAACTGTAAAGCTGCCCGGGCCCCCCTGCTGGACTGATAGAGCCCGGGCCCGGTACAACAGGGCTGGTTGTACTGCCCTATCAGCGGCCCTGCATGCCAGTATTCTATTGGCTTTGCTTACAGCAACTTGGGATTGCATGCCATTGCTGAGCCTGTCATCTAGTAGGACCCACAGATTCTTTTTCATCCTAGATTCCCCCCCTAGGTTCTCCCCCTAGTGAGTTACTTGCGTTCATATTTGTGGCACCCAAATGCATTACCTTACATTTTTCAACATTAAACCTTATTTGCCAAGTAGTTGCTCACCCCATTATTTTGTTCAGTTCATCTTGTAAGGTTTCCACATCCTGCGTAGAAGTTATTGCCCTGCTTAGCTTAGTATGGAGTCCGCAAATACTAAAATTGAGCTGTTTATCCCATCCTCTAGATGGTTTATGAATAAATTAAACAGGATTGGTACCAGGACAGATCTTTGGGGGACCCCACTTTCCACACCAGACCATTCTGAGTACTTGCCATTTATCACCACCCTTTTGACTCACCCCTGAAGCCAGTTTTCAATCCATGTAATCACCCTATGGTCCTCACCTATGTACCTTAGTTTGTACAGTACACGTTTGTGAGGAACTGTATCAAATGCCTTTGCAAAATCCAGATACACTACATATACAGGACTTCCTGTGTCTTGATGGCAGCTCACTTCTTCATAGAAGGGTAATAGATTGGTCTGGCAAGAACGATTCTTCATCAAATCCATGCTGATTACGACTTATGATACCGTTTTCATTACTAAAATCTTGTATATAGTCCCTTATCAACTCCTCCAATAGCTTACAGACTATTGTTATTAGACTAACTGGCTTGTAGTTCCCAGGGATATATCTCTGCCCTTTTTTATTTATTGGTGCCATGTTGGCTTTTCTTCTATCAGCTGGTACCTTTCTAGTCAGTAAACTGTCCATAAAATTAGGAACACTTGACTGGCTATCCTTATGGACCCTTGGGTGTAAGCCATTTGGTTCCGGTGACTTATTTATGTTAAGATTTTCAAGTCTATTTCTGATTCTGTCAGCCATGTTATTAACATTACAATCTTGGTTACTGTATCCCCCAGTTTCTTTGAAGAAGGAGGAGGAGAATTTATTCAAAACCTTTACCTTCTCGCTGTCCTTTGTAGCCAAATACCCTTCATCATCCTTGTGACGGGAGTCACTTTGGTTGGGGGGCCTGTGGAACCCAGCTTACCTTAGAGAGGTTGAGAAATCCCTCTCTCAGCTCCCTAGACCCCTCTTTTGTGTAAGTCCCCCTGTGTCTTTTAGGGACACAGGGTGATCAAGAATATGATGGACAGCTACTTCATGGACACTGAGAATATGGTTTGGATTACTTTACATGGGACAGTAATATTTATCAACAATATACCTCAAGAAATATATGAAGATTTATTCCCACTTTACACTGTGAGACCTATAGTCTGTTGCCATGAAGTTTGTGCCTCCTAAAAAATCAAAGCATTGCTTAGATGTGGATTCCATGTACTTCAATGTAGGAGATGGGCAGTCTGCTACTGGGGTCTCCTGTTATTGTCTGTTTAATAAGGTGTTCTGTGTTTATACTTAGGATAATGTGTAATGTAATTGTTTTAGCCTTGTTGCAGTGCTGAGTTAATTGACATGTTAATTATAAAATTTTCTAGATGTGGATTTTCATTCATCTATTGTTTCTGTCCAGATGGCTAGGTAATTAGTTCAGGTTAATTTGGGGGTGTTCCCGCTGTGTTCCTCAGAGTGAGTAGTAGATACCGCTTCCCCGCTTGATCCCGCTGAGTCCTCTTTGAAACCACAGGTGGAGGCTTCACACCCCCCACCTGTTGCTTTCAAGAAAAACCCAATTTTGGGTGTTCTACTGTATTTTTCGTTCCTTTACCTTATATAATTTGGCACGTACTTATTGCTACATAGGCATCATTAGAGGGCATTTGAGATGTCAGGCTTTTTAGGCGATGATTGGGAAATTCTAATGTCCCAATACATGAACGAATACAACCAGAAATAATTTAACGATATAGAGATTTTTTCTTCTTTTTTCCAGCTTTCTAAGTTGCTGGAAAATAAATCATCATTTTTTTGGCACGTTAAATCATTTGGAGACTATCTTAGGGAGGGCATTAACCCGTTTGGTCTGAGAGTCCAGATATTTCCCATGTTAGAGGATTTAAGTTCAACCTTTAAATCCAATTGGGAGCAGTCACTTCGGGACTGCTCCGCTTCCCTTATGAAACTTCTTATCGATGAATACACAGCAAGATCAAGTAAATTGGACTTGGAAATTGCCTCACTATGTGAGAAGATTCAAACTTTCAAGTCCCATAAAACATTCGCAGATCGCGAAATAAAACTTAAACAACATCTTGATATATTCAATAAAAACATTCTCAGCAAAAAACAAAAGAAACTAAACAGAGATAGGAATGTTTTCAAACTGGGGAAGGCATATGATTGGACAACCAAGAAATACAATACCAACATCAATAGAAAAAACGATCAGTCCATTCAATCCGGTTTTCAAAACCCTCAATATCCAAACCAAAAACCCATTAACATCGATCGATCAAAAATACCTCTTCCTGGGGATCTGCATGGCAATCAATCCCTTTCTAAAAAATCAAACACAAAATCCACTTCTAAAAGATTATATCCTCTATTCAAACCATCAGGCACTAATCAACTTTCAGATACCACTACCCAATCACCACAACTTCACCAACCCACACAAATCACCAATCAAGCACCTATCCAACCACCCTCCACTTTATCCAGCACTATTGATTTACAGGATGCATCTTTTTTAGAAATTATACATCAGCAAGCATTGAAACATTCCTCGCTCCCTCCCACCCCCTCACAACCCAACTAGAAACACCCACCCCACTTACCACCGATCACACCATCATCAACTTGTCCTCCCACACCCTATCAGAGGATGAATCCTCAGTCCTTCAGAAAGGACTGAGCTTCTGTCCCAACACATGCCTTGATAAATTTGATTTTATCAAGGATCTACATTTATTCGCACGAAAACTAAATTTTAAAGTGCTTTTCCAGAAAGAGGCCAAGACCACTTCATCAGGCACTTCCAACAATCCAGCGCTTGAAACATTAATATCTCTGTTAGAGGAGAAGGAAGATCTCGTTGATCGGGTGGACTTCCCCTCTTTGCTAGCGGGTGTCCAGTCGACACAACCTCAGCCTTCCCTTCCCCACCCAAAAGTGAAGAAAAAGTCTGATAAATGACCACCTATACAAAACGCTAACATAAATGCTTTCCTCAAGATGGTCTCCAAAGATGTGGAAAAACTGAAAACAAAGACACTGACCGAATCTAATATCACGCCCCAACAAAGACAAGCTGTCAATACTCTAGCCAAGAATCAATCCATTGTCATAAAATCAGCGCATAAAGGGGGCAACATCGTCCTTATGGACGATACGCAGTATATTCATATGTGCCTTAAAATTTTGAAAAACCTCGAATGGTACAGACCCATCACTAAGGACATTATACACAAATATAACATCCAATTCTACGAATTAGTTGATGCGGCATATTTAAATAACATCATTACTAAGGACACATGGGACTATATCCGCCCCGCCTTCCCTATAGTCCCCACTTTTTATGCCCTCCCAAAAGTCCATAAGGACCCAAAAAACCCCCCTGGAAGGCCTATTATATCCGGCTGTGGGTCAATCACTGACAACGCTAGTAAAGTTATTGACATGTTTCTAAAACCGTTTGTCGCACAACTTCCCTCATATACGCGAGATACAATACATTTTTTGCAAAGAATAGGTGACCTTTTTCTTCCACCTGATTGTCTCCTGGTGGCGATCAATGTAGAGGCACTGTACAGCTCGATCCCCCATCACAGGGGGGGGCGCAGCTGTTTGCCACACGATCGCCACCAGCGCTGGTCTTGACCCGTACAGTGAGTTTATTCTATCCTTGCTAGATTTTATTTTAACACACAACGTGTTTTCTTTGTGCCCCATCCTACGCCAATTTGTACCTGGGGGAGTGGGAGCAAGCGTTTCTCGCAGATGAGACCCTTATTATGTACACAGACTGCATCCGTACATGGATTAGATATATCGATGATATATTTTTGGTCTGGGACGGCCCCCGGGAACTTCTTGATAGGTGCATGGAGAGATTGAATAGAAACGACTTCAATCTAAAATTTACCATGCACGCAGACTATGAAAAAATCACCTTCTTAGATGTTGAGGTATTTCGAGGTGGGGATGGCGTTCTCCACAGTGGCTTATACCGCAAACCCACTGCTGTCAACGCCATCCTCCATGCTACTAGTTTTCATCCCCAACCTCTCATACGCTCGATCCCTACAGGCCAATATTTACGCCTACGTCGTAATTGCACCGACCTTGACACTTTTAAAAAAGCTGCCACTGGCCTAAAAGACAGGTTGCTAATAAGGGGGTATTCTCATAAACTTCTCAAGTCAGCCTATAAAAAGGCTCTAACAAGCAATAGAGAAGAACTTCTAGCCCCCAAAATACAAAAAACTGACAATGTCTTAAGAATAATTACAGGTTATTCTCAACACCACCAGGACCTGCGCAAAATTGTCACTAAATATTGGCACATACTGGCCCTAGACCCTACTCTGAGCCCACATCTTCCTCAGATGCCTCAAATCACCTATAGGCGAGCTCCAGCTCTCAAAGATAAACTAGTTCGAAGCGAATTTAAGGTACAGTCTGAATTTAATCCATGTAAATATAAGGGCACTTATATGTGCGGATCATGCCATTATTGCAAATATATGTATACTAACCAGGACCCCATTCTACCAAACGGCACTAAATTTAAGGCAAGACATTTTGCAAATTGCCGTACAAATGGGATTGTCTACCTCCTGTTGTGCGACTGCAAATGCTTCTATGTTGGCAAGACAAAACTCAAATTTTGGAGACGGATGTACCAACATATAAGAAGCATGCGCAAATGTGACCCCGAGCTGCCCTTAGGACGTCACGTATCCTCGGTACACTTTGGAAAATTTCCCAAAGTCAAATTCCTTGCCCTGGATCGGGTCCACCCCAGCTCTAGGGGGGGCGACTGGAACAAGTGCCTCCTACAACTGGAGCTGAGGTGGATCCACTCTTTAAGGGCAACAGAACCCCCAGGCCTCAACGAACTAGTTTCGTTTAGACCCTTCCTGGAGGGTTTTGACTCCGGAGGTATGGAGAGGTAAAATATCCTCCATAGTCTATGGGAGCCTCTTGTTAATGCTGTGGTCAACTTTTGATATCATACATATTTATTCGGTCACTTGTCTTGTATTGATCATCCACCTATAGGCCAATTCATCCTCTCTTGCCCTTTATGTCTAAGTTGTCTGTGTCGCTTACCTATGTAAAAAAGCAAGGATATGTACCACCCACAGAGTACCCTTTTTTTTTTTTTTTTGTGTGTGTTTTTTCTTTTCAAAAAGAATTTTGCATTCTTTCACATGTAATGTCTATCTTATGAGATAGTTTATCTTATCCATATATACCGTTTAAAGAACCAATTATATCGGTCCTTTTACACACTGTATTATTTTATTCATGATCACCATTGTTCTACAGCTTTAATATAATTTTCCTTTAATTTTGTCAGGTCTCTTTGTGCGCCCCGATACATCTGTCCAACCCGGCACGGTAGCGGGACCTCTTTCTGCGGCCCCGATTCTTCGCGGAGTTGTAGGTATTTTCCTGCTGACACCAACTTGGTGTCTACCTCACTTCCGGTGGACGCCGTCGCTTGCGTCATCACGCAGCGGCGACATCATTCCCATGCCGGTGGGCAGTGCCCTGCCGACCACGCCCCCCGCTCCTCCGCGATGACGCATTTCCTATGCGTGTCGGGGTATGCGGAGGGCGGGCCTGGCGAGCGCCGCCCAGGGAGCCCATAGCTGGCGGCGGGTGGAGAGCAATCACATTGATTTCACTCACCTGTCATACCACCCCCCTTTATATGCAACTCCCAGCATTGGCTATTTGTGATATCCACCGCTGGGAGAGGGATGCCGACCATATACCATTTCTAAGGTCTGTATTGGAATTCAATTCTATGATCATACTTCTCTTATCCTCTACATTTTCCCTGGGGTAGAATGCTACTAGCCACCACCGATCCCCTAAGCATTTTGCTATCAGGTGGGATTCAATGCGTGTTAATACCTTTTCATTGGCCAAACAAAGCTAATGCATCCTGTTGGATCTAGCTATTGACAACCTTTGAATACTTTCTTTTTTTTTTAATGATTGCTTTTAAATGATTTGCAACATTTTTAATCTAACTAACAAGTGATTTTAACACACACACTGGATCCTGCTCCCTAGACACCCATCTGTCCTGTCATACTTCCTGGACATGCGAACAGACCAGTTTAATGTATTAATTACACCTACTTTATATATTTTTTCACAGCCATATGTGATTGGCCTCTACCCGACCGGCTAAGCACAATTGGACTCCAGTTGTGACAGTTATATCCGGGACACACAATTCACCTGCTCCATCCCCTCTCTTACTGAATGATCTATATTTCCATAGATCCTACTTGCAAAATCTACAGCTCTCTGTGGGTGTTTAAAAAACTCCTTGTTTTTAAAGCGGCAAAACTATCGTATATGTTCATATGCTAATCAATCATGTAAGTGTACTTTACCTCTATATATAATAACTCATGTTTTGCACCTGCATGATAAGAACATGTTTATAAAGTTGTATTTTGTGATGTCTTATGTGACATATATGCTCTTCTCAATATCTACAGAACTAACAACCTCCAGCATAATCCCTGAGGAAGAGGTTCATTACCTCGAAACGTTGGATAATATCTGGAGTGGATGGTTGCGTTCACTTGCATATTTTACCTACCAGTTTTTGCAAATTTTATTTTGTATCCATTATATCTTTTGCATGTTCCTTTCATGTACTTATGAATAAAACTTATGAACCAAGATTTTTTGCATTTCAAATTTTGAGTTGCCTATAAAATCCCACCCCTAGGGGATTTCACAATTATTCCTAGTTCAGGTTAATTATATTTATATTTATGTACACAATTTCATCTGCATAGGATAATGTAATCAGAGAGCTGACCTGGTGGGGTAATCTGATCAGGAGGGGGATGTCCTCCTGTGTGGTATATATTTGGGTGAGTTTGTTCAATAAAGGTTCCAGATCTATACAAAATATTATCGGCTAGTTTTGTATGGGGCACTGTAATATCTGGTATCTATGTTCAAGACTGAAGGAACCGGTATTCTGACGGAAACCCACAAGTGCATTGTGGGGTCGTGACACCGTTACAATCCTTTATAGGGCCAATATGTTCTGGCCTTACTTTCTTACTATTGATATACTTAACCACTTGCCGGCTGCCTAACGGCGATTTACGTCGTCAGTCAGCCCCTCACAGGCAAAGTGACATAGTACTACGTTGCTAGCGAGTGAGGCTCTGGGGAGCGAGCGCGCGCAGCTGGAGGCACGCTCCCGCTCACTCACAGAGCCCCCCCCGCGGGCGAGTGACCGGCGGACTCGATGTCCGCCGGTCACTCGCGATCATCGGTTACACTGGGAGAAAGGCAGGCGGCTAATGTAAACAAAGCCGTCTGTCATTCTCCCCTGTGTAACAGCACAGATCATACGGTCCTGCTATGTAGGACCGTAGATCTGTGCTGTTACATCACAAGCCACATCCAATCACAGTAAGAATCATGCCCCTAGGGACACACTTAACCCCTCCTTCTCAAATAAAGTTAACCCCTTTCCTGCCAGTGTCATTTTTACATTAACAGTGCATATGTATAGCACTGATTACTGTAGTAATGTCACTGGTACCCCCAAAAGTGTCAAAAATGTCAGTCAAGGGTCCGATCTGTCCGCCGCAATGTCGCAGTCCCGCAAAAAAAAAATCGCAGATCGCCGCCATTACTCGTTAAAAAAAAAAACAATAAAAATGACAAAAATCTTTCCCTTAGTAAACGCAATAACTTTTGCGCAAACCAATCAAAATACGCTTTTTGCGATTTTTTTTACCAAACATATGTAGCAGAAAACAAATTGGCCTAAAATGTTAAAAAATTTTGATTTTTACATTTTTTGGGGGGAATTTCATATAAAAAAATGTGAAAAATATTATTTTTGCAAAATTGTCGCTTTTTTTTTTGTTTATAGCGCATGATCAAAAAATCGCACAGGTGATCAAATACCACCAAAAGAAAGCTCTGTTTGTGGGAAAAAAAGGACATCAAATTTGTTTGGGTACAGCGTTTCACGACCACGCAATTGTCCGTTAAAATCACGCAGTGCCGAATCGCAAAATATTCCCTGGTCAGGAAGGGGGTAAAATCTTCCGGGGCTTAAGTGGTTAAAGATTTTTTTTTTTACGCCACTATGTGCCTTTCGTGTTCTATCTTAGCCACCTTGATTGTGCTCTTACATTGTCTATTACATTCTTTGTAATGTTGGAATTCTGTCAATAACTCCTTAGCCTTGTATTTTTTTTAAAGCCTTTTCTTTTGTTTTTATTAGCATTTTTATTTTCGAGTTTAGCCACCCAGGATTGGTTTTACCTTTTTTAAACTTATTCCCTGTTGAAATGCACTGGCCCATGCCTTTATTTAGCATGATCTTAAAGCACTCCCATTTGTATATAGCGCTGTTTAGGGAAGTGGGCTCTTTTGAAATTCAGCGTCCTTGTATTACCCTTGTGTTTCCTATTTCTGTGATTTATACTGAAGCATATTGACCTGTGGTCACTGTTTCCTAAGTTGTCCCCTATTTCTACATCCTCGATGAGGTCTGTAACATCAGAATGTTTACTCTAGTGTTTACACTAATTTTCAGCTATCAAGCTATAATGAGTTGCTATCCTATTTAGCATAAAAAGCAGTGCCTTTGCAGTGATTGAGGGACTGGACACTCAACCATAGATAAACGTGAGAATATATGCATACTTTGGATGCTATATATAAACACTGAGGGATTGATATCTACTGCCCTATGTGTCGCCACAATCTGCCACCTCCTGAGTCATTAAAAAGGAAATACCGGTCTGTCATGGTCTCTCTGGCCCTGAGGAAGCCTTGAGCGAAATGCGTCGGCTTGCTGGGGACCTACATTGACCGCGTACCACCTGAGACCTATCTTCCATCCTACACAGGCTCTTGGTTTCCCCCTTAGGGGATGTTTTTCTATTCTAATGACCCTTATTAATTGGTTTTATAGAAATTTTCTCTATGTGTTTTGTCCTTGTGAACATGTGCGTAATCGCCCATGTTTTTTAATTGAAATTTGAATAAAATGTCATTTGTTTTTTATAAATTGGTTTTGGTGTGATCCTTCTACTCCCACTGGCCCGCAAAGCCCCATCTTTTTCTATCCTTTTACTTTGTATATCTATTAGGGGTAAGGGCCTACCTACACGGTACCTTTTTTTGTGCCAATGTTTACTCTGTTTCTGCTAGTGTGTCAAATGTGATGTCAGATGTCACAAAAATCTTTGTGAAGTTACAGTAAAGTGCAAAAAACGCACTTGATGAATTTATGTGTGAACATTCTTTTATTTATAAATATTAAGGACTACAACCAGGGATGTGGAGAGCAAGCCTATGGCCAGAAATGTGGCACAATGTGGCCAGTCACAGTCTCACTTAAAAACTAGGACAGTCTGTACATCACTCTAAGCCCTGGGTATCTGTTCTCTCTGCTTCAGCAGCTAATTTATTGACAATTGGAAACAATTGGTGACTCACTTTGCTGAACTTAAAATTTTCATGAGACAGTTATATCTGAGGGCCACATCCTGGGAGCCATTCCAAAACAAGATCCCTCACCCCTTCCAGGGTGAATTGGTGAATATCAGCTGGCTCTGTAGATTACGTACCTTGTCATTCTTTTCTTTTTTTTAAACTCTATTTTTTGAAGGATATAAAGCTTGTGGTACATACAAACAGGGCACTCAACAGGAGTGCCAAACAAAGAAAATAAAGAACAGAATTAAACGGTACATCATATCACAGTGAATATAAGAAAAAATCAAGCAGCATGTAGCATTACAGAACGGCATAGGGTCGAAAAACCGGACAAGGTAAAAAAGACCATACAAGGAAAAAAGCATACAGGAAATCAATACTCATACAGGAGGCCTTTGGTAGAGGAGATGGTAAGGTCAGAGGAGCACCAGGCCCCAAATTAAGCTGGGCAACCCCTATGTTCAAACACGTTTTTCATATGGTAACACCTGATTAACCAACTGTAACCACATACGTATCGAGGTGGATCGAATCCACTTAAAGGCATCGGCCTTATGGGCCATAAACAATGACTCCAGTAACATAGTCCTAGTATGTCTCAGCCACCTCTCCTCATCCAAACTCCCAGCAAACACACCATGGGGGTGCACGGCAACCTTGTCGTTCTTTAGTGTCTACACATTGTCTGGAGACTACCAGATGACTACTGTGACACAATATCAAAGAGAAGAGCAGTTATTGAAGCCATCTGCCTCAGATTGCATGAAAACCCAACAAACACTTCAGAATCCTTTCAAGCATACAGTGGTGATCGAAAGTTTGGGCACCCCAGGTACAAATTTGTATTAATGTGCATAAAGAAGCCAAGGAAAGCTGGAAAAATCTCCAAAAGGCATCAAATTACAGATTAGACATTCTTATAATATGTCAACAAAAGTTAGATTTCCATCATTTACACTTTAAAAATAACAGAAAACAAAAAAATGGTGTCTGCAAAAGTTTGGGCACCCTGCAGAGTTAATATCTTGTACTGCCCCCTTTGGCAAGTATCCCAGCTTGTAAACGCTTTTTGTAGCCAGCCAAGAGTCTTTCAATTTTTGTTTGAGGTATCTTTGCCCATTCTTCCTTACAAAAGTCTTACAGTTCTTTGAGATTTCTGGGCTGTCTGTCACGCACTGCTCTTTTAAGGTCTATCAATAGATTTTCAATTATGTTGAGGTCAGGAAATTGTGAAGGCCATGGCAAAACCTTCAGTTTACGCCTCTTGATGTAATCCCCCGTGGATTTCGAGCTGTGTTTAGGATCATTATCCATTTGTAGAAGCCATCCTCTCTTTAACTTCAGCTTTTCACAGATGGCATCAAGTTACCATCCAAAATTTGTTGAAATTTTATTGAATCAATTTTTCCTTCTTCTCGTGAGATGTTCCCTGTGCCACTGGCTGCAATACAACCCCAAAGCATGATTAATCCACCCCATGCTTAACAGTTGGACAGAGGTTCTTTTTGTTAAATTCTGTGCCCCTTCTTCTCCAAACGTACCTTTGCTCATTCCAGCCAATTTCAATTTTAACCTCATCGGTCCACAGAACTTGTTTCCAAAATGCATCAGGCTTGTCTATATGTTCATTTGCAAAGTTCAAACGCTGATTTTTGTGGTGAGGACGTAGAAGAGGTTTTCTTCTGATGACTCTTCCATGAAGACCATATTTGTACAAGTATCTCTTTATAGTGGAATAGTGTACCACAACTCCAGTGTCTGCCAGATCTTTCTGGAGGGATCGTGCAGTCAAACCTGGGTTTTGAATTGTTTTTCTCACAATCCTGCGAGTTGTTCTGTCTGATATTTTTCTTGGTCTTCCAGATCTTGCTTTAACCACTTGCCGACTGCCGCACGACTATATACGGCGGCAGTCAGCCCCTCACAGGCAAAGTGACGTAGGGGTACGTCACTAGCCCGTGAGGCTCTAGGGAGCGAGCGCGCACCACCGGAGGCGCGCTCCTGCTCCCACTCGCTCACGGACCCCCCTCAGCGAGCTGTTGAGAGTCTGAGCCAACCGCTTCCTCCCCCTCCATAGCCAGCACTCCAGTGAGCGAGGAGGGGGCAGAGCAGAAAGCGTTGACTGACAGTTACCAGCTCTCTGCTTAGGGAGTTGTAAGAAACGAGCGATCAGCGGCATTAGGTCGCTCGGTTCCCAGTGCGAGAGGCACCGGGGAACAGATGCAGTATCGGTAAGTATGATTTTTTTTAAAAAAAAGCAGGTCCATACTTTTCTTTTAACTAAGATTACTATGATGAATATTTGCCCTAAAAAGCTATTTTTTAATTTATTTTTTTGCAGGAGCTTTCAAAGTGTGTAGCATACAAATAAAGTACCCTAAATAAACATACCTATTAACATATAGTTATTGACATTGTTGGTCAGAATAAAGATGTTAGTCCATTAAGTTTAACTAAAAGACAGAAAAAAAAAAAAAACCCTGCATCATCAGAACTCTAAACCCACAGCCAATCTAAAGGAAGGCTAACAAAATGTATAAAGCACTACTTGTTTCAACAGGCAAAAAAATTCTTTGTTAATCCCAAAGGCAATTAGGTACTCCCTGGATCAATAATCTATGGTGTTACTGTATGTATTTCTCTCTCTTGAGTCTATACATCTTTATATACCTCTACAAAGTCCAGCTTGGCATAGCATGCTATTATAAAGTCTATATAAACTATCAGAACACCAAGATCTTTCTCCATCATTAACTCACCCAAACGTATCTTCCCTAGACTCTATAATGAATGATTTTTTTCTCAAGTTTAATTCTATTAATATTAAAGTCCAATTTTAGCTTATGCAAAAAATGGATAAACTGATCTAAGAGAGCTCTGAAAAAAAATTCAAGCATTTCCGATTACTGTACTCACCTTCCCTCTGGCATTGTCCCCCACTTACCAAGTTATCAATCCAGTGCTGCTACTGTTGCATTTTGATTGATATTGGGCATTTTTAACCCACTGCCCATGAACTCAATGCATCACAGTTCCCTACCATAGACTTATATGAGAATCAACACGTCACTACGTGGCACTGCTCTTTCAGAATTCTCTCACTGGCAGAGGAACAAAAAGGGAAGAGAACAAAGATTGCTGGAAAAAGATAAGTATATTGATTTCTGTAAAGACTGCAGCTTTAAACCTCATATGCCATGTAGCTGCTCAATCAAACAGTGCATTCAGGTCAGACTGAAAGTCACAGACATCTTGCAGAAACTTTATTTCACTAAATACTATGAATTTGTGTCATCTTCAAACATAGAAGTTAATTGAAAACTCTTCATCAATAGGAAAATAGGTTAAAAAGAAATAGGTTCAACGCTGAACCCTGGGGTACATCAGTAACAACCTTATTTTTTCACAGTATGAATCATTACTCTCAAAGTGTAATCTTTAAGCCAATTTTCTTCTCATCTACAGACTGAAGCAAAGGTAGATTTGTTTGACGTTTGTATATCTTGAATCCATGCTGGCCATCACAAATGATATTGTTTTCTAGCAGATACTATTGTATGTGGTTCTTTTTTCAAACCTTTGTTTATCTTCCCTACTAGAGACATTAAACATACAGGCCTGTATTTTCTGGGTGAAGATGTTGATACCTTTTCAAATACAAGAACATTAGCCTTGCAGCAATCCATTTAAACCAAGGCAGGTATTAAAGTGCCACTAAAAATTAGAAACAATGGCATAGAAACACCACAACTTAATTTTTTGAGAAGTAAATGTCAGTGTTGCTGTAGTAGGGTATATACATTGTGCAGATGCACCACTTCACAGGCAGGATCAGGGCATCCCTTTTCTTGGTATTTAAAGCGGTTGTATACTCATTAAAAAAAAAAAAAAAAAAAAAACCTACAGGACAAAGGCATAAAGAGCTAGTATGCATTGCATACTAGCTCATTATGAAATACTTACCTTAGAACGAAGCCCCGGCACGGTCATCTGGACAACGCTTAGGGAGCTGACATGCTCCCTCGGCGTCTCTTCCTGGTTCGGCGGCTCCGACGCTGTGAGTGGCCGGAGCCGCGATGACGTCACTCCCGCGCATGCGTGTGGGACTTTCACTTTCCGGCAAGATCCGGCAAGGAGCTCTAAAGGTCCCCTGGACCTTCAGAGCGCATGCGCCGCAGACGTCAGCGGCTGCATGCAGGTTGAATATCTCCCAAACCGTGCAGGTTTAAGAGATATTAACTGTACCTACAGGTAAGTCTTATTATAGGCTTACCTGTAGGTAAAAGTCAAATATAGGAATATACTACCACTTTAATGCAATTTAGCATTTTTAATACTTCACTTTAAGCAAAAAAAAAAAAAACTGCCCCCTCCAATTTTTATTTTTTTTTGCTTTGGTACATGTTCCTTGGGACAGTGTCAAGCTCAATATGCCATGTGTTATATGCAAAAGACAAGGAAAGGGAAACAGCATCACTGACTAAATGTAGTAGTTTATTTGCTCTCATGAAAACAAAGATAATATGTACCCACAGTGAGTGATCCAAAAAACAGCATGTAATGCAATTACACTAGATGACAGCCTTTTCCCAGACAAGGGACTTCCCCATGCAGAAAGCATCTTGCCAGGAACCAGATGGGCCCCTGTGGACCACATGGAGATTGTCAGGGTGAAACCAAGGCACCAGAATGATGTGATGGCTTCAGAGAAGGCGTGGCAACTTGTTTTGGGGCATTCCTGGCCATTTCTCAAGCCTTTTTGAGCATTCTGGAGTTTTGTTTATATTTGCGTTGGGGAGCTGTGTGCTTGCATGTACATACAGTATATGTTTGACAATTCTTAGCCTAGAAAGTGGCCATTACTGTTTTTTAACATTTGGCTCCCATTGATTTTAATGGGGTTCGGAATCAGCATCCAAACTTTAGCCATATTTACCAAACCTTCCATGAATCAAACCGACTGGCTAGACCTTTTCTCTAAGCCTACCTTTTTTGGGCAAAGTTTCCTGAGTTTAGTTCCTCTCTTTAGTTCTTCATGCATCAAAGCTTCCAACTTTTAGCCTGCCAATTTTCTGGCAATTGTAAACAGCGCAGTTCATTATTGCATTGCAATTATTTTTGTCATACAAATAGTACTGTAGTCATTATTGTTTGTAACATGGGGACCTCCTTATCACCTGCTAGAACTCCACTGCATCTTCTCCCATTTTTCTCTGCAGTGGTGATAGTAAAACATTTTTTAGAGATAGCAGAACACCCATTTTAAAGCATTTCCTTAGCAGGCAAACTATCTCAAATAGCAGCACCATCTTTTTTAACTCCACTTACTTTCACCCAGTTATTCACACACCTTTTGCATAAGTAAGCTAAACTTTGTTGCAGTTGCTTTTAACAAGCTGAGCTCAAAAAAAAAAAAATATTTTGCATATTGGTTATGCACCAATTAACACCAATATCTCTAATTATGTGTGCCCCAGGTGTAGATGGCTGCTGCATTGGGTAAAACTAGTTTTATTCATACCAGACAGTACAGTAGAAATTCCAGTGAATGAAGGATAGTGGGTCATTTGCACTCCACCTCATCCATTCAAAAAAATGTCTTGTATTCTTTTCACAAAATGCAAGACATTCTGTGATTAAACAAGAGGAGGGGCAGGATAATTTCATGACAACATAGGATGCACATAGAAGTAATTTGTTGGAATATAGCTATTGTGAAAAATGTATTTTTATAGAGTTCACCTTAAACGTAATAAGTGAACCGACTGTTTCTCTTTTTTTTATCACTTTTTAAAACAGTTTTTTTCCCCCCTTTCAAAGTGTTGAGAGCAGTGATAATAAATGCAAAATAGGTAAAAATCTTCTAAACAGGGGCACAGACAGCAAAACAAATGTTACAGGGGTGTTAACCCTTCCCTATGTTATGCAAAATTTAAAAATATATATTTTTTGGCTAGAGTTACACTTAAAAAAATATGCCTGTTCCAGCATACATACAAATTCAACTTGAGAACAAACCTACAGAATCTTGTTTGTAACAAAGGAACTGCCTGTATTGTAAATAGCAACATAAATCCAGGTAGTCCCAGAGCAAAAAAAAAAGAAAAAGAAAAATAAGCATAGGGACAGACATGACAGGGTGAATAGTGGGGAACAACTAGGAAGGTGCTTAAATAAAAAGATTGGGTTTCACCGGCTTGGAAGGGGTTTGGTAGCTAGGGGTGGTCACAGGAAGTAAAAGGGAGAGTGGTGAGCTGCGAGAGGCCAGTCAAGGACAGCGGGAAGAGAGGGAACTTGGAGAAGAACCTTTCACTTTTTGCTCCACGGCTTCCTTTACCCCCCCCCCCGGCTTGGCCCATGGCTGTAGTATGGCGGAGTTGGATCAGCTGCAGCCTCTCGAGGCACTGCTTGGCTACAGGCTCAGGTGGCTTACCTGGTTTTTGAGAAGGACACTGGCTCACCTGTTGGGGGATGGAGATCCCACGTGCTCGGAGGTCCCAGCCTCTGGAGTGCTTCAGTCTGGACTCCTCACTTAGAGCTCTGCACCAACTTAGGGGCCCCAGCAGGGACCCTCCAGGCCTCCTTGTGAAGCACTCACTGGCTTCAGCTGGGAGTGAGCCTGGGAGGAATTCTCATTGCTGGCAGAGCTTAACGGAAGGGAAGAGGGGAGTTGCATGTGTGTCTTCCCCTACCGCTCAGCGATCCTGTCAGGAGCATGCAGCCACTGCCTCTGTTGATGTCCCTAGCAGGCAGATGGCTAGGCACAGGAGAGATACAGCAGCAGATGCCAGCCTGTGTCCTGAGGTGGCTGGCGTTCCCTCCTCTTCCAGGGTTTGGATCCCGGGTGGTGCAAGTGCAGTGAGGACCAGCAGCGGAGACAGCATTGTGGGGGTTCATGCTGAGCGGCGTCTCAGAAAATAGACCAGGACATGGGTGGGCGGGTCTGGTGTTTGGACTAAGAGTGCCAGAAAGAGTGGTTGGGACTAAGGATGATCGAACTTTTGAAAAGTTTGGTTCGGCCAGAACATCCGAACTTCCCGAAAGTTCGGCCCGGATTTCAGAACCCCATTGAAATCAATGGGACCCGAACTTCGGTAATCAAAAAACACATTTTTTAAGCCCTAAAACCCAATAAATGCCCCTAAAAAGTGCCTAGGGTTCTGGGTCATGCCCCATTAACTATTAATCACACAAAAAAAGTTCTTAAAAATTGTCATTTTTGATAAAAAAGCCAATTATTGAAAAAATTAAAAAAAAAAAAAAGAGATTTTTTTGATTTTAGTATCTGGGGGGTCTAAAAGGTGTGCATGTGAAGTTTCAGCTCTGTAGCATGTCCAGAACCATAAAAAAAAAAGATAATTTTTCAGTAGAACAGGGATGTGGGACCCTCCTTTAACTTTAACACCTATATGATCTTTTTTTCTGGTTCTGGACATGCTACAGAGCTGAAACTTCACAGGTACACCTTTTAGACCCCCCCAGACACAAAATCACACAAAAAAAGTTCTTAAAAATTGTCATTTTTGATAAAAAAGCCAATTATTGAAAAATTAAAAAAAAAAAAAGAGATTTTTTGGATTTAGTATCTGGGGGGTCTAAATAGTGTACATGTGAAGTTTCAGCTCTGTAGCATGTCCAGAACCATAAAAAAAAAAGATTGGTTGTATTAGAAAACTTTCAGCACAGGAATATGGCTTCTCTGCTGTAACACCTTGCCGGTTTCAAAGCAGGCATTTTTTGGGTTCTTTGCAGTCAGGAAAAACATCTGAACTTGTGTATAGTGGTACTGTGCACAAGTTCTGATGTTTTGCCTGCCTCCAAAACCCCCCAAAAAATGCCAGCAAAAACACACCTGGGCATTTTTTTTTTTTGACGCTAGCGTTTTTTTTGGCATTTTTTGGGGGGTTTTGGAGGCAGGCAAAACATCTGAACTTGTGTATAGTGGTGTATATACACACATCCATATATTTATATACACACCTAGACATATATAGGTGTGATAGTAGCAGAAATATATTACTGTAAATGATTTCATTAGCGCAAGCATATATTTCTGCTACTATCACACCTATATATGTCTAGGTGTGTATATAAATATATGGATGTGTGTATATACACCACTATACACAAGTTCAGATGTTTTGCCTGCCTCCAAAACCCCCCAAAAATGCCAGCAAAATTACACCTGGGCATTTTTTTTTTTTTTGACGCTAGCGTTTTTTTGGCATTTTTTGGGGTTCTTTTGAGGCAGGCAAAACATCTGAACATGTGTATAGGGGGTATATATACACATACAGTGGGTACGGAAAGTATTCAGACCCCCTTAAATTTTTCACTCTTTGTTATATTGCAGCCATTTGCTAAAATCATTTAAGTTCATTCTTCTTCCTCATGCATGTACACATAGCACCCCATACTGACAGAAAAACACAGAATTGTTGACATTGTTGCAGATTTATTAAAAAAGAAAAACTGAAATATCACATGGTCCTAAGTATTCAGACCCTTTGCTCAGTATTTAGTAGAAGCCCCCTTTTGATCTAATACAGCCAGGAATCTTTTTGGGAAAGATGCAACAAGTCTTTCACACCTGGATTTGGGGATCCTCTGCCATTCCTCCTTGCAGATCCTCTCCAGTTCTGTCAGGTTGGATGGTAAACGTTGGTGGACAGCCATTTTTAGGTCTCTCCAGAGATCCTCAATTGGGTTTAAGTCAGGGCTCTGGCTGGGCCATTCAAGAACAGTCACGGAGTTGTTGTGAAGCCACTCCTTCGTTATTTTAGCTGTGTGCTTAGGGTCATTGTCTTGTTGGAAGGTAAACCTTCGGCCCAGTCTGAGGTCCAGAGCACTCTGGAGAAGGTTTTTGTCCAGGATATCCCTGTACTTGGCCGCATTCATCTTTCCCTCGATTGCAACCAGTCGTCCTGTCCCTGCAGCTGAAAAACACCCCCACAGCATGATGCTGCCACCACCATGCTTCACTGTTGGGACTGTATTGGACAGGTGATGAGCAGTGCCTGGTTTTCTCCACACATACCGCTTAGAATTAAGGCCAAAAAGTTCTATTTTGGTCTCATCAGACCAGAGAATCTTATTTCTCACCATCTTGGAGTCCTTCAGGTGTTTTTTAGCAAACTCCATGCGGGCTTTCATGTGTCTTACACTGAGGAGAGGCTTCCGTCGGGCCACTCTGCCATAAAGCCCCGACTGGTGGAGGGCTGCAGTGATGGTTGACTTTCTACAACTTTCTCCCATCTCCTGACTGCATCTCTGGAGCTCAGCCACAGTGATCTTTGGGTTCTTATTTACCTCTCTCACCAAGGCTCTTCTCCCCTGATAGCTCAGTTTGGCCGGACGGCCAGCTATAAGAAGGGTTCTGGTCTTCCCAAACGTCTTCCATTTGAGGATTATGGAGGCCACTGTGATCTTAGGAACCTTAAGTGAAGCAGAAATCTTTTTGTAACCTTGGCCAGATCTGTGCCTTGCCACAATTCTGTCTCTGAGCTCTTCAGGCAGTTCCTGTGACCTCATGACTCTCATTTGCTCTGACATGCTTTGTGATCTGGAAGGTCTTATATAGACAGGTGTGTGGCTTTCCTAATCAAGTCCAATCAGTATAATCAAACACAGCTGGACTCAAATGAAGGTGTAGAACCATCTCAAGGATGATCAGAAGAAATGGAAAGCACCTGAGTTAAATATATGAGTGTCACAGCAAAGGGTCTGAATACTTAGGACCATGTGATATTTCGGTTTTTCTTTTTTAATAAATCTGCAACAATGTCAACAATTCTGTGTTTTTCTGTCAGTATGGGGAGCTGTGTGTACATTCATGAGGAAGAAGAATGAACTTAAATGATTTTAGCAAATGGCTGCAATATAACAAAGAGTGAAAAATTTAAGGGGGTCTGAATACTTTCCGTACCCACTGTATATGTCTGAATATATACCCCTAGACATATATAGGCGTGATAGTAGCAGAAATATATTACTGTAAATGATTTCATTAGCGCAAGCATTTATTTCTGCTACTATCACACCTATATATGTCTAGGGGTATATATACACATATATGTGTATATATACCCCCTATACACATGTTCAGATGTCATGTCTGACATCAAACATGTCCTCAAAAAAGCACTGGCAGTGGCAGCCCCTGCAGCATAAAAAATGCTTGGCTGGTGAGAAGCCATATGGGTGTCCCGAAGCAATTCAGAGAAATGATCATTTCTCTATAGCGGTCACCATGCTATGGAAGGGTTTTGTCACCCTGCCATAGCAGTCACTGCCAGTTAACCCTACACTACACTACGGTCCCCTTACACTTAACACTTTCCCTACAGAAACTCAATTTTTGAAGCTAACTTAAGTGTAAAGGAGCACTCTAACTACACTAGATATCCCTTTCCTCACACTAATAAATGCTAAATGACACTTTTCAAGTAAAATTAACAGAACTGCTTCCACTCTCTTCCATGTCCAGTATAACAATGCTAGGAATATGGCGGGGCGATCTTATATACTGGGGGGCGTATTCACTAATGATTGGTCTAGGGACCCCCTAGTCACTCCAATCACATTCCTAGCATTCTCCTGCCCCCTCAATTGGCTTTTGCTAATGGTTCTGGTCCAATCACGGGCTTTTAAAGCCCATTTCCTGAAGCATTGCATTTTGGTCGGTTCTGGTTGCCGAATTCCAAACTTTTTGGGCAAAAAGTTCTAAATTCGGCCGAACCTCGAACACCCAATGTTTGGGCCGAACCAATAGTGGACCCGAACCGTTCGATCATCCCTAGTTGGGACCAGCGGCACAGACCCTCGGCAACCAGGTCGGGCGGTCCTGTATGCAGTCCATCAACGTGTGGCCAGAGGAGGTGGCAGACAGGTCTGAAGGCAAACTGTTTGAGTCCAAAGTGGATGACAATCAGGGGCATCGGGCACGAAGGGATTCCAGTGAGGCAGCTGTTGGGCCCAGTCCTGGGCAGCCTGGTGAGTGCTTTTCTTTTCTTCCTTGTCTGGGCGTCTGTGTTGCAGGATTTGTTAGGTCAGGTTGTTGGGAGGGAGGCTCCTGCAGCGGGGGGCATTGGTGGGGACTTTTTCCAGTGATACGTCTGCCCAGCGGGCAGTGGAATCCACTTCCACTGCCCCTGTGCCGGATGCAAGCTTGCGGGACCTATTGGTTAGCATGGTTACAGGACTTGGTCCTCTGGTTTAAGCCTGATGAAGGAGTCAGGGTGTCACCGACGATTGTGTGGGGGCCGCCGTAGAGCAAAGAGGTGAGTGCGGCAGAAATCTATCTATCTTCGGGAGTTATTGGAGGGACGGGTGTGCC
The DNA here is from genome assembly GCF_965119305.1 of Pelophylax lessonae. NCBI lineage: Eukaryota > Metazoa > Chordata > Amphibia > Anura > Ranidae > Pelophylax > Pelophylax lessonae. The sequence continues at coordinate 135,284,910 of NC_138773.1, forward strand.
GCTGTTGGTGCCTGCTACGGGGGAGGCCCCAGATGCAAATATAGGGTCAGATGCCTCCATGGGGCTTTAACGGCAGACAAGCAGGAGACGTCTGGGGGGACAGCAGAAACAAGGTTGATTCCGTACGTTTGGCCGACTCCACGAAGTGTGAAGTCTATGTTTGTTTTGAGGGACCTTTGGGTGCTTATCTTAAACTGGATGTCTAAAACAAAATTTAGAAGGGCGAGTATGTGGATATTTTCACGGTACTGCCCCTGGAGAAATTCAATCTGGATAGATTGAAGTCTGAGGAGAACAAGAAGGAGGATGAGGAGAAGCGCAGATGTCGCCTTATTCCGTGCACTTTCTCCAACTGACTGCAAGCCTTTGCCATTTTGGCAAGTGTCATCGGGGAGAAAAATCCAGAACATTGTTCCGCACTTTTCTGTTACTTAGATGCAAATAGTGAGGTTTACAGGATTTATGGTGGCGTTGCCTGGCTGTGCTATGATGTGCAATTCAGGCAACAAAGGGTATTTCCGAATGTCACTGTGCTGGGACCATAAGGACATTTGCTTATGGATGAAACTTATGTCGTCGATGGAGCTACCTAACCAGTTTTTTCAGGGGGGGGGGGGTCGGGGGAACATCTGCCTCGGGACAGCCGACCGCCAGAAGACAAAGCTACCACCAGGAAAGTTTTCATTTGCTGGGTTGTGCATGGCAGGGTGCGTACTAAGTATATATTATATGATTGATATATATTATATGATTGATATATATATATATATATATCAAATGGGTCACGCAGGATGTATCCGGAATCAATACGGTCATTCATTATTTGAATGACTTCTTATGTGTTGGTCCACCATCTTCCAACATTTGCTCCATTCTGCTTGGGATGTTGCAGTATATAGCTGACCGTTTTGGGGTCCCTTTGGTTCCCGAGAAAACAAAATGCTCTACATAGTCTCTTAGTTTCCTGGGCATTGTCCTTGATTCGCAGGCTATGGAGTGTCGCTTGCCTGCAGACAAGCTTGAGGCACTTAAGTTCGAAATTCGCGGAACCATTGGGAAATGGAAAATCTGGCTCCCCAGTCAATTGCAGTCATTGTTGGGTAAGTTAAATTTTGCAGCTATGGCTGGGTTCAATTCGCCCACCCATTTTGTGTGTTTGACCAAAGAACATAGAAACGACTTGCTGGTGTGGCGCGGCTTCCTGGAACCATTCAATGGACGTTCTTTGTGGTTGTCTGGGCACATTAGCAATTTTGATTTGGAGATTTTCATCGACACTGCGGGTTCGGCAGAGTATGGGGTCTTTCGAGGTCAGTGCAGGCAAGCTTACTCAAGAATTTGGTACTCCTGGAGCTCTTTCCAATGGTCCTGGAGGTGGAACCTTGGGGTGACTCCTTCCAGAATTTGAAGGTGCGCTTATAACCAAAAGCCAATAGCCTTGGCTTTGTCCAAGTTATTAACCTCATCCCAGCAGCATTGTGGCTGTTGATTCGGCTACTTCAGCACTTTTCCGTACTTTACAGTTGAACACGTACATTTTAGCTGTGCATCTTCCGGGGGTAGAAAACACTGTGACTGATGGTTTGTCTTGTTTTTATTGGGACAGGTTCTGAGAGTTGGCACCAGAAGTGGAGCAACACGGGGCCCCCTGGAGTATTGCCTGGGAGTCGCAGAGGGGTGGATTCAACATTCAGTGAGTACAGCTATTCGGTCTGCCTATACTAAGGTGTGGCGGTAGTGGTTGGAATGTTTGCTCTCAATGGGGGTCGAGCCAAGTGGTCCTGAGATCAAATATGCAGTAATTTTTCTTACTCTTAACCTTTAACGTGGAGTTTCTACATCGGCCCTGGATCGCAAGTTGGCAGGTTTGGCATTTTTCTTCAGGATCCAGGGTTGCAGGGATTACACCAAGGATTTTTGTGTTAGGCAGGCTGTAAGGGTATATAGAAGAGCCCACAAGTCTAAGGACGGTCGGCGCCCGGTTTCCTTCTCCATGTTGCCTTATATTTTTCTTCACTTAGTTTCCCTGTATAATTCTATTGTATCCTTTTTTCGCTCAGCATTTGCGATGGCCTTTTTTGGGGCACTGCGCGAGAGTGAGCTTGTAAGCCCTTCCTAGCTGGCTCAGGGAGGGCTGTTGGCGCATGATGTGTCTTGTACGGCAGATCCGGTAGGCCCTTCAATCCGGTGGTCTAAAACTGACCAGTGCCGAAGAGGTACTAGAGTGGTTATTTTTCGCATTCCGGATTCTCCCTTCTGTCCTGTCCAGATAGTTAGAACTTTTTTGTCTGTTCGCCCAACTTTGGGGGCGGGGTTATTCCTCATACACTTAGATGGTTTCGCTTTATCTTGTTTTCAGTTAATTTCTGTGTTCAGGAAGTGTTTAGTGGCAGCGGGTTATGATGCTCTGCGCTATACCTCCTACTCCTTTGGCATCGGGACTGATGCTGCCCGATTGGGCTATGATGAGGAGGCTGTCCAACATATTGACCAGGGAGATTCTGACAGATTTAAGCTTTACATCTGCTGGCATTTGTTGCTGGATTAAGGTTAGCTGGGTATATGTTTCGTTTGTTGCTGTATGTATTGGGGGGCTTTCGTTTTTTATTTGTTTTATTTGTTTCTTCTTTTCCAGCTGGCGATGTCTACATCGTTTTCATTATGGGTCATTCTTGCATTTTTTTGGAGGGCCAGGCGAGCGAATGTTCGGCCCAATGGTCGATAGCTGGGCATTCTTCAGCAGTTGGCTTAAGCTTGTTGCATTGGGGTACCCGGCATGATGTGGAATAGGGTGGTGCCAGAAGTGCATCCCTTTGCTCGTCTAGACTGATCCCCTGACATCTTGTTAGTGCCCATAGGTGGGAATGATTTTTTGAGGCTTTTCCTGGAATGCTTATTCTGTGATCAGATTTAATGGGCAGGATGTTGTGGCGCTTGGCCTGGTCGGTTGGAAGATCAATAAGGCACACATTAGGGTCAAATAGGAGGTGAGCTGATTCGTGATTCACAATGGAGGCTTGGCTACTCGGCACCCTGAGCTGAAATTTGATACCTGGAGGTACCTTCGAGGTGATGGCGTCCAGCTCAAAGCTGTAGGTATTGATATGTGGGCCCTGGCGTTGCAGGAGGGATTTCAGCGAGCGTTGCGTGTGTGGAGGGGCATGCAAGGATAAGGTGTTACCCTTAAGAGCTGTGGCGATGGTTGGTTTTTGGAGAAGGACAAATTCTGGATTATAGAATGGTTCGGGACCCATTAGTGGTATGGGGTTCTTGGGTACATTCCTGTTAACGAGGGGTTAACTCAGAATATGTAAATGAAGGTCACTGTGGATAATGAGGATTGTCTCTGAGCTGGTGTGTTGCGCTTGAGGGCATAATTTAAGTAAAAATTTCTGCAATGCATATAGTTTGTGTTTTGTTGCCCTCAAAGAGCACCAAGCTTCATTTCTCTGTTTCTGTTTTAAGGAACGTTGTTATTTCACTTGAAATATATAATTTATTTATTTGTAAATAAAAGGCTGCGATGGCCATTTGACTCCAAACCTTGTTGTGTTTCTTCATTGTCGAGTTGGGTTTGGAGGGATGGTCTAGCACAGTGTTTCTCAACTCCGGTCCTCAGGGCACACTAACAGGCCAGGTTTGCAAGATAACTGAAATACTTCACAGGTGATATCATTTGCTGCTTAGTGATTGTAGTATTCTAGCCTGCATCTCCCGAAGGTAATACTTAAAATCTCGTCAGTTAGTGTGCCCTGAGGACCGGAGTTGAGAAACGCTGGTCTAGCAGACTTGGGTCATGGTTGGAGGTAATCTATTCTACACTTGTCATGTGTTTTAATGCCACTTTGCTCACAAAACTCTGTAAGTCTGGTTGGGTGAGTTTTAAAAAGCTTGACTGGCTTCACTGTAACTCTCTTCAAATGTAGTCACAGATCCACACCCTCCCACTACCTCCAAACCCTGTCGAGTCTTATGTGGAAATTTATTTGGAAAAGCAAAAAAGCTAGATGTTCACATATCAATTTGATATTGCATAAGAATGTAGGGGAAGCTGGGTTGGTAGATTTGACCAACTTCGTCACTGGTTTAGTGATGGCAATATCCCATTATGGACTGATGTGGAGAGAGCACTAGTCCCAATGAGTGATTTAACTGCATTCCTGTTAGGCGACCTTTGGAAGCCATGGGACATTCAGGCTCTCTCCCCATCTATACAAGTTTTCCTACAAGCTTGGAAATGCCTACATAACCACTGTACCACTAAAGCTTCTAAAGTGGAATGTCAGTTTCACCTGCATCTGCTGGATGCCAACCCCCCCCCCCCCCCAATCTCTCTACAAAGCTGTTCTCTACCTATGGCATCACTTCCCAACAACATTTTCTGTTTAACTCTAAACCTAAGAGTATCGAACGGCTAATAAGAGTACTATCTCCCAAGAAATATGCATTTCTCGTGTGCCCGCATTTTACACTTACTGGTCAAACACCCTATCCCAGAGCTGCATTTACAACCTAAAAAATAGCAATTCTGTTCTTCCCAGACACCAGATGCCAAAGGGATATCACTCACAAAGTTGGAATTGGATCTATGCACAGCTTTCACAGCGGAAAAGTGGCAGTCTGCATTTTGGGAAATTTACAGAGGTGGCAGTACACTCCTTACAGATTAGCAAAATACTACTACTTCCCCTCTCGGTTGGCGCAACTGTGGCCAGACGGGGCACCTTCTACATACCTTCTGGGGGCATGAGCCTAAAAAGTTTTCAGAACCACGTATTTCAGTTGATTGCCTCACTTACAGGTATCATAATGACCCTCTAACCCTGAACTAGCAATACTACATATAGGCATAGAGAGATATCCACCCAACTTTGCAGGTATCGATAATGTATATGTTAACACCAACTGTGTGTATCTCTTTTCTTGTTTGTAACCTAATGAAAATCAATAAATTATTGAAAAAAAATGTAGTCACACAGATAAGCAAAGTTATTCTCTATGCAAGTAACACAGTACTAAAAAAAAAAACAAAAAACATAATTTTTGTATGTGTAATTCTTTAGCTTAGCTCTCAGGGGCTGCAATCAAACACAGAGTGAGAAGTTATGGGTTTGGATCACAGCCCAGTCTGAAAAAGCTGCCAAAAAAGCTTTGGTAATCACTTCATGAGATCCAACAGATTGTGATACCACTGTTTTTCAGCTACATCAGCTCACCATGCAGCAGTTGTCATGAATGTGTAAAACAATAACTAGAAGTTATTTTCTCATTAAATGAACATTCAAATATATCAAAATGATCAGCTTTGATGCAAATATACAGTTCAAATCTATGAACACAAAAATTATATCCAGCTGTCAAGGGATGTCTGTTGCTAAAATGTAGCACATTTTATAAAGATTTGTGAAAATTGTGCTCATTTATCAGAACAGTGCGAAACAGTGCTAAATGCAGCCTGTAAAATCTTAAAAAACTAGTTATCTATCTTGTATGATTATTGTATTATTAATGTAGTTATTTTTCTCGAGTAAAAATAAACTCTGAATTATTTTGTCTTTAGAAAAATAAATTCCGAATGGCTAAGAGGGCATGGGCAGGGATGAGGCAATGAGGGTCAGGAGAGGCAATTGAACAGGGGGCAGTTTATTCATGTGAGTGTGGGTAGGCACTTCATCATAAGCTGCACCCTTTTCATCACAAGTTGGAGAAACTGTAAAAATTCCCTGGCTGGCAGAAGATGCACTGCAACCTGCACCATCAATCACTGTCCAAACCACTGGCAACAAAAGTGAGTACACCCCTAAGTGAAAATGTCCAAATTGGTCCCAATTAGCCATTTTTCCTTCCCGGTGTAATGACACTCGTTAGTGTTACAAGGTCTCAGGTGTGAATGGGGAACAGGTATGTTAAATTTGGTGTTATCGCTCTCACTTTCATACTGGTCACTATTGCTCTACATAAAGATGGCCTAGGCTATAAGAAGATTGCCAAGACCCTGAAACTGAGCTGAAGCATGGTGGTCCTGACCATACAGCGGTTTAACAGGGCAGGTTCCACTCAACAACAGGCCTCACCATGGTCGACCGAAGAAGTTGAGTGCACATGCTCAGCATCATATCCAGAGGTTTTCTTTGAGAAATAGACGTATGAGTGCTGCCAGTATTGCTGCAGAGGTTGAAGGGGTGGGGGGTCAGCCTGTCAGTGCTCAGACCATACATCGCACACTGCATCAAATTGGTCTGCATGGCTGTTGTCCCAGAAGAAAGCCTCTTCTAAAGATGATGCACAAGAAAGCCTGAAAACAGTTTGCTGAAGACAAGCAGTCTAAGTACATAGATTACTGGAACCATGTCCTGTGGTCTACCGAGACCAAGATAAACTTAATGGGTTTAGATGGTGTCAAGCGTGTGTGGCGGCAACCATGTGAGGAGTACAAAGACAAGTGTGTCTTGCCAATAGTCAAGCATGGTGGTGGGAGTGAAATGGTCTGGAGCTGCATAAGTGCTGCCGGCACTGGGGAGCTACAGTTGATTGAAGGAACCATGAATGCCAACATGTACTGTGACATACTGAAGCAGAGCATGATTCCCTCCATTTGGAGGCTGGGCCCCAGGGCAGTATTCCAACACTCCTCTAAGACAACCACTGCCTTGCTAAAGAAGTTGAGGGTAAAGGTGATGGACTGGCCAAGCATGTCTCCAGACCTAAACCCTATTGAGCATCTGTGGGGCATCCTCAAACAGAAGGTGGAGGAGCACAAGGTCTCTAACATGAACTAGCTCCGTGATGTCATCATGGAGGCGTGGAGGAGGACTCCATTGGCAACCTGTGAAGCACTGGTGAACTCCATGCCCAAGAGGGTTAAGGCAGCGCTGAAAAATAATAGTGGTCACACAAAATATTGACACTTTGGGCCCAATATGAACATTTTCACTCAGGGGTATACTCACTTTTGTTGCTAGTGGTTTAGACATTAATGGCTGTGTGTTGAGTTATTTTGATGGGACAGCAAATTTACACTGTTATACAAGCTGTATACTCACTACTTTACATTGTAGCAAGGTGTCATTTCTTCAGTGTTGTCACATGAAAAGGTATAATAAAATATTTGCAAAAATGTGAGGGGTGTACTCACTTTTGTGAGATTCTGTAAGTGTAATTTCTGTGTTTGCGGGTGACACAAGTTATGTAGTGGAATATGGTCCTTATAAGATGTTTATATCTTAACAAGCAGCTACAGTATATAGCAAATGAGGTTTGGCCCCTGTGTGATTTGTCATGCAATTTGACAGTTCCAAATTGCATGACAAGTCACACCTCACTGCAGTTCCGCTGCAACAAGTCGATTATGAAAAAAGTTCCTGCACTATTTGTATCTCTCCCCATTTTCATGTGCGACTTGCAATGACATCTGCTGAAGTAGCATGATTTCAAAGCTGCCTTCAGTTTGAATGGGGGCCTAATGATGATAAATATAAAGAGAATAGGCAATTGGGGATAAATGGGTTTTTTAAGGTGCCAGTACACAAAAAAGGGAATTCCATATAACATTAAAATTATTTAATTAGTAGAAAATATAAAACATATATAAAATAAGCTGTTTTACATGTGCTATGCAGTTAATCCATTTCACTCTACATGTTTTGTTATAATTTAGCTTCTTCAGGAGTTTCATTATGAACTGCACATAGAAACACTACAAGAAAAGCTATTTATCATTAATCAAAAATAAATACAAAAGAAACCATGACATTTAAAACTAAGTCCTCAGGCCATACAAATCAAACAATGTCTTACACTGATAGGTCCTCTGGCAGGAATATGGGTCCTACAAACATATACCCAGATAAGTTGTGTGCAATGGGTTAATTGGCAAAGATACTTGAGACACTAGTAGATTGACTCAGGTGTTTCGGGAAAGATATCCGCATACCATAGGGAGAGATAAGCCAGGAATGTTAACAGAAGATGCAAATCGAAATTATGTTATAAAAGACAAAGGATTTTATTATTTATTTAGTGCATGTCAAAAATAGAGGATGACAGTACATACCCATCAATAGAGAACCCAATTTTAAATTTGGACTGGAATGGTGATATGGTTATTAAAGCTTATAGCAGTCCCAGTAGTAGGCCTATAGCCTCATGGAGTGGAAAAGTCCTTTAAATAGCAAAATAAACATTCAAGAGTCTATGGAAAAGGGGCAAAGATCTGCCAGAAATCAGATTTTTAACTGGAAGTAGTAAAACATATAGTAATCTATGGCGAGTTAGGATACATATAGATTCTACCCTAGCGTCTCAGTAAACAACATCAATAGGCATCCTCACCCCAGAGCGCCACAATGCTGAAAATCGTCGCTGCCTGGCTCTATTTGCATCTCCCCCCACCTCCCTGACATCCAATGCCGCCTGTGGAGGTGCAGACGCTGAATATTACCACCTGCGCATGCGCAAGATGACGCTGGATCTGACGTCAAGCAAATGTGCCATGAGTCTGTCTGCGCCATCCTATAAAAATCCCAGAAGACAGGCAGAGGGTAAAAAGGATCCTTGCAGCCATCACAGGAATAGGGCAGTTGATTATGCCAGCATAACAACATGGCCAGATAACAGGACATTGGTCGGACAGCTTTAATAGCTGTCTCACCATTGCAGTCCAAAATTTTAATCTTGTTCCCTATTGATGACTACTGTATGTACTGTCCTCCTCTATTTTTTGACATGCATTTAATAAATAATAAAATCCTTTGTCTTCTTTAACATAATTTTGATTTGCATCCTCTCTCAGGTGTTACCATTCCTGACTTATGTCTCCCTATTGTATGCTGATATATTTCCCAATACACCTTGAGTCAATCTACTAGTGTCTCAAGTATCGTTGCCAATTAACCTATTGCACACTATTTATCTAGGTATATGTTTGTAGGACCCATATTCCTGCCAGAGGACCTATCAGTGTAAGCATTGTTTGATATGTATGGCCTGAGAACTTAGATTCAAATGTGATGGTTTCTTTTGTATTTATTTTTGATTAATGATAAATAGCTTTTCTTGTAGTGTTTCTATGTATGGTCCATAATTAAAACCCTGAAGAAGCTAAATCATAGCAAAACATGTAGAGTGAAATGGATTAACTGCATAGCACATAAATGTATGGGGGAAAGTGAGGTAGATGGCGCTGCCAATACAGATACATTTACTCATTATAGGCAGCGCCATCTACCTCACTTTCCCCCATACAAGATGGGACTATGTCCCCAGCTCGGCAACCATCAACAATTAAACCCAGCGGGCTCTCTGGTTATTCTACAATTCATATCACAACACAATGGTTTTACAGAGTTCTCCTTTATTAAAAATTATACCTTGTCTTGCATAAATTTGTGTTTATCATGGATGAAAGACTCCCATAAGTGTTTTATTTTCGGTTTATTGTTTACTCATCAAGTCATACTTTTCATATGTATAATGTTTCAATAAAAGAAACTCGAAATTCAAAATAACAAACATGTCACACCTACCTGTTCTTTTCAATGGTTTTGCACAGAGCAGCGCCAATCCTCCTGTTCTAAGGTCCCTAGCCGATGTTTCTGGCTCCTTCCCCCTGCTAAATGCCCCCATAGCAATCCGCTTGCTATGGGGGTACTTGTGTGAATTGATCCCAAGCTGCACTGTGTGTGTGTCCATTGACAATGAAAATACACAGCGTGGCAGGGGAGGCTGCAGAGGAGCGGAACACAGAATGCAAAGAATGCATTAAAGGATAAGTCCAGTCAGAACCTAATTAACACTAAACCTGCTCTGTGCCACATTCTAAGACTATTCTATCTAACCCTATAAAGCAAAAATCACTCTACTTACCTTTTCTACACCAACTTCGGTTCAGTCCTACGCTGAGCTGTCAGCAGCGGTTTCAGCATGAACAGGAGAGGCACTCGACAACGGAAGCCCCATAGTATATATATGGGTGATGTCTCTTCCCATTTTTTTCACAGCTGTTGTCAGTCCTCTCCTGCAAAGAGCTTCCGTCACTGGAGATCAGACCTCATCAGGTGTAGAAAAGGTAAGTACATTGATTCGTGCTTTACAGGGTTAGATAGAATAGTCTTAGAATGTGGCAAAGAGCATGTTTAGCAATAGTTAGGTTTCGAATGGACTTATCCTGTAAGGTATAAAAACCTTCTGCCTTTAGAACCACTTTAGGTTTTTATATACTACTGTGAATGATCAAACTTGCTCGGGGAGACGCCGAGGAAGACCAGTGACTGAAGGGGGACTGCCGACGCTGAGGGGAGCGGCGTGACAGAAACCAGGCGGCAGGAACAGTACCGGAGGCGCGGGGGCTGACTGACAGGAGAGGGGACAGGAGAAAGCAGAACTGTGAGTTTGCTGATCCGCTGTTCAGCTGAGTGAGGGGGGGGGGCAGAGGGGGATCGCACAGACAGGCACAGACAGTGTGTCGAGAGACTGACAGGGTGAGGCTGCAGGGTCTTGCATCAGACATGGACAGATCAGGGCAGACAAGCAGTTGATCTGAGAGTACCTAGTACCTTGGTACCTGCAAGTACCTTGGTACTGGGAGTAGTACCTTAGCAACCGGGAAAAATACCTTAGCAATCAGAGAAAATACCTTAGCAACCGAAAGGAATACCTCAGCAACTGGGAAAATACCTTAGCAACTGGGAGGGATACCTTAGCAACCGGGGAAAAATACCTTAGCAACCCGGGAGGGATACCTTAGCAACTGGGGAAACATACCCTAGCAACCGGGGGAAAATACCTTAGCAACTGGGGGAAAATACCCTAGCAACCGGGAAAAAATGACCTTAGCAATCAGTGAAAAACACCTTAGCAACCGTGAAAAATACCGTAGCAACCGGGAAAAATACCTTAGCAACCAGGAGGATTACCTTAGCAACCGAGTGCCTGCGAGTGTCAGTGAGTGTCACGGAGAACCAGAGGGTGAGAAAGTAGAGTTAGGAAGCTAGAAAACAGCCACACAGGACATACTTAAATTACTGAATCCCCATCAGATTAGATTAGTGGGTACAATGCCTGGCAGGTGTGGAGATGAGATTCGATGTACATCTTGTGGCATGTATACGTTCCTCTATCAGGCGATCAAGGGCAAATACAGCTGCACAAAATGTAAGCACGTTGCTTCCCTGGAAGCTCAGGTCCTGAATCTAGGGAAGCAACTGGAAACACTGAGAAGAATGTCCATACTGAAGGAGAGCTGGGAGCGTACCCGTCAGGTGCAGGCAGGGGCCTGCACAGAGGAGGGCGGAGATACAGGGGTGCAGGCATCAGAGCAGAGTAGAGGGGTGACAGTTAGGAGGGGTAGAAGGGAACAAGGCAAGGAGGCTGGTCCTGGACTGGAGCACCCCAATAAATACGCCCCATTGTGTGGTGTTGGGAAAACCAGTCAGGGACCAGCATTGCTGGAGCAGAGCGACGCCCCTAGCTGACAGGGGAAGAACTCCTTCAGTGAGGCTGGGAGAAAGGGAAAGGAAATACAGGTTCTGGTGGTAGGGAACTCAATTATTAGAAGGACAGACAGGGCAATCTGTCACAAAGACCGTATGTGCCGAACTGTCTGCTGTATACCGGGCGCTCGGGTTCGGCACATCACGGATCAGGTGGACAGATTACTGGGTGGGGCTGGGGAAGACCCAGCTGTCATGGTGCACGTGGGTACCAATGGCATAGGCAGAGGGAGATGGAGAGTCCCAAAATACGATTTCAGGGACTCAGGGACTTAGGCGCTAAGTTGAGGAGTAGGACCTCCAAGGTAGTATTTTCAGAAATACTACCTGTACCTCGAGCCACACCAGAGAGGCAGTGGGAGATTAGGGAAGTTAACAAGTGGCTTAGGAGCTGGTGTAGTAAGGAGAGTTTCAGGTTCCTGGAGAACTGGGCTGACCTCTCAGTCGGCTACCGGCTCTTTAGTAGGGACGGATTGCACCTAAATGGGGAGGGTGCAACCGTACTGGGTGAGAAGATGGCCAACAAATTAGAGGGGCTTTTGAACTAGGTGATGGGGGGGGGGGGGGGTACATATGTAGAATTAGCCAGCGGGGAGCAAGGTTCAGCGGGCACAAATGGGGACATTAGCGGTAGAGTGTTCAGATTTCTTAAATCCAAGGTGGGTATGGGGAAAAATCGCAAGAGCAGCCTAAAAACAACATCAAACGAGGATGTAGTATGCAACCGGACAAAATTACGAGATTTGTATACCAATGCTAGAAGCCTGGCCAACAAGATGGGAGAGCTGGAGCTGCTGATGTATGAGGAGGACTTAGATTTTGTGGGGATTACAGAGACTTGGATTAACAGCTCTCATGATTGGCTGGCGACCATTCAGGGGTATTCCCTTTATCTCAGAGATAGAGAAGGTACAGTAAAAAAAGGGGGGGGGGGTATGTCTGTATATTAAGAACAGTAAATATGAGGGATGATATTAATAATGGAGCGATGGATGAGGTAGAATCCCTATGGGTAGAACTTCAAAGGGAAGGCACTATGGGAAAAGTAATATTAGGCGTATGCTATAGGCCCCCCATCCAGAGGGAGGAGGGGGAGGCAGACCTCCTTTCCCAGATTGGATTGGCAGCAAGGATGGGAAATGCCATTATAATGGGGGACTTTAATTATCCAGATATAGACTTGGCAGAAGGAACCGCACATTCATTCAAGGCTTGGCAGTTCCTAAATGTTTTGCAGGACAATTTCATGGGTCAGTTGGTGAACGCACCGACAAGAAACAATGCGGTACTAGACCTGCTGATTACCAACAATACAGACCTGCTCACGGATAAAGAAATATGGGGCAACTTAGGAAACAGTGACCATAGGTCAATTTGTTTCATTATTAATCATAGTAATAGGAAACACAAGGGTAATATAAGGACAATGAATTTCAAAAGAGCCAATTTCCCTAAACTGCGCTCTTAATACATTTAAAAGAGCAAAAGTAAACCCTGGGTGGCTAAACTCCAACATAAAAATGCATATTAACACTTAAGAAAAGGCCTTCAAAAAATACAAGGCTGAGGGGTCATTGGCAGCATTCAAGCATTACAAAGAGTGCAATAAGAAATGTAAAGGCTAAATCAAGGCGGCTATAATAGAACGCGAGAGACATATAGCGGAAGAGAGTAAAAAAAAAACCCAAGAAATTCTTTAAATATATAAATAGTAAGAAAGCGAGGCCAGAACACATTGGCCCCATAAAAGATGATGAAGGGAAGCTGGCCACAGACAACAGAGAAAAGGTGAAAGTGTTAAATAATTTCTTCTCTTCAGCCTTCACAAAAGAATCAGGGGGCTACACTAACCCAGCTTGTAATGATATATTAAATAATACACCTCAGGAAGTACCCTCATGGTTAACAGAAGATAGACTTAGAACTAAACTAGAGAAACTTAACATAAATAAATCACCAGGACCGGATGGCTTGCACCCGTGGGTACTTAACCACTTGCCGACCACCGCACGACTATTTACTGCGGCAGTCAGCCGTTCCTGGGCAAACCAACGTAGGGCTACGTCGCTTGCCCAGGAGCCTGTAGGGGGCGAGCGCGCGACGCCGGAGGCACGCTCCCGCCCCCGCTCGTTCACAGGGATTCCCGCGCGTGTGACCGGCGGCTCCGATGTCCGCCGGCCACTCGCGATCTCCCGCAGGAGAGGGAGAAAGGCAGACGGCTGATGTAAACACAGCCGTCTGTCATTCTCCCTGATGGAAGTGCAGAGACTATACGATCCTGCTATGTAGGATCGTATGTCTCTGTGGTTACATCACAAGCCACGCCCCCCCACAGTTAGAATCATGCCCCTAGGGATACATTTAACCCACTGATCACCAATAAAGTTAACACCTTCCCTGCCAGTGTTTTTTTTAGCACTGATTACTGATTTATAGCACTGATTACTGTAGTAATGTCACTGGTACTCCCAAAAGTGTCAAAAATGTCAGTCAGGGGTCCGATCTGTCCGCCGCAATGTTGCAGTCCCGCAAAAAAAAGCAGATAGCCGCCATTACTAGTTAAAAAAAACAATAAAAAATACATAAATCTTTCCTGTAGTTATTAAGAGGCAATAACTTTTGCGCAAACCAATCAAAATACGCTTATTGCGATTTTTTTTTACCAAAAATATGTAGCGGAAAACAAATTGGCCTAAAAAGTTAAAAAATTTAGATTTTTAAATTTTTTTGAGAATTTCATATAAAAAAAAGTGAAAAATATTGTTATTTTTTCAAAATTGTCGCTATTTTTTTTGTTTATAGCGCAAAAAATAAAAATCGCACAGGTGATCAAATACCACCAAAAGAAAGCTCTGTTGGGGGAAAAAAGGACGTCAATTTCATTTGGGTACAGTGTCGCACGACCGCGCAATTGTCCGTTAAAGTCACGCAGTGCCAAATCGCAAAATAGGGCCTGGTCTTTGAGCAGTCAAATCCTCCGGGGCTTAAGTGGTTAAGGAACTCAGCCAGGTAAAAGCCAGACCATTATTCTTGATCTTTAAGGATAGTCTACAGACGGGTATGGTGCCAGCTGATTGGAAAAAAGCCAACGTGGTACCAATATTTAAAAAAGGGCCGAGATATATCCCGGGTAACTATAGACCTGTCAGCTTAACATCTGTAGTCTGCAAGATTTTGGAGGGGATGTTAAGGGACTATATACAAGACTTTAGTAATGAAAACGGTATTATTAGTAGTAATCAGCATGGATTCATGAAAAATCATTCTTGCAAGACCAATCTATTAACCTTCTACGATGAAGTGAGTTGCCATCTAGACAAAGGAAGGCCTGTAGATGTGGTGTATCTGGACTTTGCAAAGGCATTTGCAAAGTTCCCCACAAACGCTTACTGTACAAACTAAGGTACATAGGTATGGACAATAGGGTGAGTACCTGGATAGAGAACTGGCTCCAGGGGAGAGTCCAGAGGGTGGTGATAAATGGGGAGTACTCGGATTGGGCAGGTGTGGAAAGTGGGGTCCCCCAAGGTTCTGTCCTGGGGCCAATCCTGTTTAATTTATTCTTAAACGACCTAGAGGAGGGGATATCCAGCACAATCTTGGTATTTGCGGATGATACTAAACTAAGCATGCCAATATCTTCTATGCAGGATGTGGAAACCTTACAAGCGGACCTGAACAAAATAATGGGGTGGGCAACTAAATGGCAGATGAGGTTTAATGTTAAAAAATGTAGAGTAATGCACTTGGGCGTCAGAAACACGAAAGCAAGCTACTCACTAGGGGGGAACCTCTGGGTGAATCTAAGATGGAAAAGGACCTGGGGGTACTAGTGGACAACAGGCTTGGCAGTGGCATGCAATGCCAAGCCGCTGCAAGCAAAGCCAACAAAATACTGGCATGTATAAAAAAGGGGATTTACTCCAGAAATAAAGAGATTATTCTCCAATTCTACAAGACTCTGGTCCGGCCACATCTGTAGTATGCAGTCCAATTCTGGGCACCGGTCCTCAGAAAGGATGTGCTGGAACTGGAGAGAGTCCAGAGAAGAGCAACAAAAAAAATTAGGGGAATGGAGGACATCAGCTATGAGGAAAGACTACAAGCATTGAACTTATTCTCTCTGGAGAAGAGACGCTTGAGAGGGGATATGATATCAATGTACAAATACTGTACTGGTGATGACCCTAGCATAAGGAACAAACTTTTCAGAGAAAGGGAATACAATAAGACACGTGGCCACTCAGTAAAACTAGATGGTTTAACCTTAAAATACGTAGGGGGTTCTTTACTGTCAGAGCAGTAAGGATTTGGAATTCTCTTCCACAAGCAGTGGTATCAGCAGGGAGCATCGATAGTTTAAAAAAACTATTAGATGGGCACCTTAAAGACCCCAACATAAAGGGGTATACACAGTGGTGTATTTAGGTTTTGTGCTGCCCTAGGCCGGACTAAACTCGTGCACCCCCTAATTTAACTACGACCCACCCCTTCCTGTGCAGACCCGCCCTGTCATCTGTAAACCACACTCCTTCCTCTTTAGGCTCCACCATTTCCTCTTAGAGCTCCATCTATTCCTCTCTGTACATTAAAAGTGGGTAAAAAGTGCCTACTTGTATATTTTGCTGTTTTGTATGGGTATGTCATTTCGTGGGAGCGCTCCTGGGGGCAAGCTCTCGCTTCTGGGGGCCCTCGCTAGGCAGCGGGGATGCCAATCCACAGGACCGGTGGCAGCAATTGCCGCCGGGCCCCTGCGATCGCTCCATGCTGAGAGAGAAGAACGGTCAGCTGTTGTACACGCGGCAGACTGTTGTTCTCTCTGAAATGATCACAGAGCGCCTGTGATCCTCCTATTTAGGATTGCATGTCTCTGTGGTCATTTCACAATCCCCCCCATACAGTTAGAAAACACCCCCTAGGCTCACATTTAACCCCTTGATCACCCCTGGGTTAACCCCTTCCCTGCCAGTGTCATTATTACAGTAACAGTGCATATTTTAGCACTGATTACTGTAGTAATGTCACTGGTCCCCCCAAAAGTGTTAAAAATGTCAGTTAGGGGTCTGATCTGTCCGCCGCAGTCCCGCTAAAAATCGCAAATCGCTGCCATTACTAGTAAAAAAAAATGAAATAAATAAAAAATGACATAAATCTTTCTCCTAGTTTGTAGACATGATAACTTTTGCGCAAACCAATCAAAATGCGCTTATTGGGATTTTTTTTTTTTACCAAAATTATGTAGCAGAAAACAAATTGGCCTAAAAGGATAAAAAATCTAGATTTTTTAATTTTTGATAACAAAAAATAATAAAAATTGCAGAGGTGATCAAAAATTGCAGAGGTGATCAAATACCACCAAAATAATATTTTTTTTCTATTTGTGGGAAAAAAGAACATCAATTTTTTAGGGTATAGCGTCGCACGACTGCGCAATTGTCCATTAAAGTAATGCAGTCCTGAATTGCAAAAAATGGCCTGGTCATTAAGGGGGAAAATCTTCCAGTCCAGAAGCGGTTAAAGCTTGGAGCACTTTGCTGTACATGAACTTTCACTGCCTGTGAACTGTTAATTGCGTTTGCATTGGTTTCTGCATGCATGGAGCTCTTTGTACATGCTTAAACCAATGCAAACTCATTTAACAGTTCTCATGCAGTGAAAGTTCATGTACTGCAAAGTGCTCCATATTTGTTGAAAATATATTTACTGCAAAAATGTAATGGAATTATTAATTTGTAATTGTAGCAATAGCAGTGGGTAGTAACCTAAAATCGTGATTCCTACCTGCTGTCGGATGTCCTGGCCTGGTTGGGGGTTCCCTTTTCCTCCTCTCTCTCCTCCTCCTCGACATAGATAGACCCTGCCCCGGGGTGAAGTCCCTCTTACACGCCGAACGGAGGGCTGGTAGGTTTGAGCATTAGGCTCAGCCCCCACCCACTCATTGAAGTGCAGCCCGCCTGGCCACTCACTGCGGCTCTATGGGGGCAACAGTTTCTCCCTCCCTGGCAAGTATTTACGCCCCTCAGGGCTGGGACAAGGCCATCCAGCGCCTTGGGCAAAGATGGCAAACTGCGCCCCCCCATGTGTATTCACAGTTCACATCTTGGTGTCAGTGTGACACCCGCTGGGAGTGAAGGCAGCTTCTCTGTCGTCTTGTCTCCAGTCATGTGATATGTCACATGATAAGACAGTCTGCCCTCACTCTATAGTGGCACTGCGCTGAGACTGAATCATTGCACGCAGTTCCGGGGAGGTTGCAGAGTGGCCCCATTCACTTTAACAGGTTGCCTTCAGCAGATGGTAGTGCATGCTGAAAATGACGGGCGGTATAATTCCTGCCACTGCTGCAAATCAAAATATTGCAGCAGTGGCATCTGTAAACCTCTAGCTGCTGCCTCTGCAGCTTAAATGGCAGGAGTGATAGGGAGTTGTATTATGAGGCTCAGCAGCATGTTTTACTGCCCGCCAACCACAAGTGTAAAGGAGCCCATGGCTAGGTTCACACTGTTACAGGTGGTTGCATGTGCGGGACAGCGTGTAAATGGCACCTATTCCCGCACCCACAACCACCTGCAGGAAAAATTCCCTGCTCTTTTAAAGATGCACAAGGCTGCCATTTATTCTTATTGGCACCCCCACGCATCTGAAAATGCAGCACATTTTTTGGTGCGGGACATTGCATGGTGCTTTTGCGGCTGCATTTTCATAAAGGTGCAGGGACCTGTTTCCTGCAGGTACAGTAGTCCATTTAAATGAATGTGCTGCTGTGCCTGCGCAAATGTGAGTCACAGCAAACGCATTAGTGTGAACATGACATAATAGTCACCGAAAAGGAAAATACATACAGCAAGGTGCCTCCAACATGTTTCACTTAATAGCACAAAGTCACTTTATAAAATACTTCTGCTGAGTACTCCCCTATTCAATCATATACACAGTGCTCAGATGAAAAGAGCAGAACATCCCTGCATTGTACCTGTCATTTTCAGAGTTCTTGGGTTTAATCTGGGCATCTTCTGTCTGCTTCTGTCCCCATCTGAATGTCCTCCATCTGCATTGCTTTAGTATCCTTAGCTCTGCCAGATTGAGTCCCGACATTTTCTTCATCTTCTGCCGGCCTCTATCCCTGCCCACTGGCCCGCCCACTATGTAGAGCACTTGCCTAGACCATTAACTACAGGTCTGATAGGAGGTGGGCGGGGACAGAAGATGCAGAGAACGCTGGTGTTCTAAAATTTTCTCTGACCCATGAAAGAATCGGACCTCGTCACTTCCGGTGGCCCTACGTCATGAAACAGCTGATGGGAGTCTCAAGTGCGCATGCGCACAAGACATTATCTTGGTTTGGTAAAATTATAACACATAGCGGGCAGTTGCCTGAGAGGAGGCGGGGCTGAGGTGGGACGGAAGACACCACCGCGTCATCTGCAGAGCTGAATAGAGGAGGCGGGACGGAGGTGCGGCCGTGTAATAAATGCAGGACTTAAGCGACTCCTTCTGTTTTATTATCTTTACTAATTATCGTTTTATTTATCCTTAGGATTTCATAACATTTAGTATTTCTATAATACAAAATAAGAAATACTAAATGTAATGAAATCTTAAGGATAAATAATACGATAATTAGTAAAGATAATAAAACAGAAGGAGTCGCTAAAGTCCTGCATTTATTACACGGCCGCACCTCCGTCCCGCCTCCTCTATTCAGCTCTGCAGATGACACGGCGGTGTCTTCCGTCCCACCTCAGCCCTGCCTCCTCTCAGGCAACTGTCCTCTGTCTGTTATAATTTTGCCAAACCTCGAAAAATGTCTTCTGCGCATGCGCACGGACGACTCACATCAGCTGTTTTGTGATGCTCTGTCCCCGGAAGTGACGAGGTCCGATTTTTTCATGGGTCCGACAAAATTTTACAACACCGGGACTCAACCTGGACAGAGCTAAGAATTCTAAAGCAATGCAGGTGGTGGGAGGGCTGACGATCGGGGACAGAAGCAGACAGAAGATGCTGACACTAAACCCGAGCACTAAGCACACAAAAGCCTTGCAGGTGGTGCTCACATTATCAGCACTTCACCTCCGCTGCGCCCTCCCTCCCGCCCACCCCTTGTACCAGCCCTGACGCCCCTTCACTGAAAGCTGGAGACAGTAGACTGTTTGTGTGGGAGGAGGTGGCAGGACCCAGGCAAGGACCAAGGGAGCAGACAATGCGGCGGGAATTGGCACGCAAAGTGACTGGAGCACTGCAGACAAGCAGACGGGCTTCACAGAGTGGATCGTTTTTTTTATTTATGCGGGAGCGGCGGCTTTTTTGCCACCCCCCCCGAAAAGAGCCGCCCTAGGCCTAGGCCTTGTCGGCCTAGGCCAAAATACATCAGTGGGTATACAATGTACAGTTAACAGCAAACACACACACACATCATAGATTAAATTGGATGGACTGATGTCTTTTTTCAACCTCACAAACTATGTAACTATGTAGCATCACTCTGTAGCTCCCTCAAAGATTGTCTTTTCTCAATGGATAAATTATCTTTAC
This sequence comes from Pelophylax lessonae, assembly GCF_965119305.1. NCBI lineage: Eukaryota > Metazoa > Chordata > Amphibia > Anura > Ranidae > Pelophylax > Pelophylax lessonae. Next base: position 135,304,934 of record NC_138773.1, read on the forward strand.
TTTATTAATATTTTCTAATTTTTTCTTTAGACACAATTTTCATTATTAAATCAAGACTATAATTTAATAAAAGGGTGGAAATTTCTTGGATTTTCCTTTTGTCTTTTTTATATTACTCTCTCCACTTATCTCTTTCAAATGTGAATCCTGTGGGGTATAGGATTCTGTATATAAAGGTGATATATATATATATATATATATATATATATAAACAGTATCTCACAAAAGTGAGTACACCCCTCACATTTTTCGAAAATATTTTATTATATCCTTTCATGTATGTGACAACACTGAAGAAATGACACTTTGCTACAATGTAAAGTAATGAGTGTATAGCTTGTTTAATGTCTAAACCACTGGACACAAAAGTGAGTACATCCCTAAGTGAAAATGTCCAAATTGGGCCCAATTAGCCATTTTTCTCCCAGGTGTCATGTGACTCATTCGTGTTACAGGGTCTCGGGTGTGAATTGGGAGCAGGTATGTTAAATTTGGTGTTATCACTCTTACTCTCTCATACTGGTCACTGGAAGTTCAACATGACACCTCATGGCAATTAACTCTCTGAGGATCTGAAAAAAAAAGCCCAGATGTTTTGGAACTACATTTCCCATGATGCTCATGCACTCTGCAGTGGAGTTAAGCATCATGGGAAATGTAGTTCCAAAACATCTGGGGTGCCAAGGTTCGCCATCACTGGCCTAGGCTATAAGAAGATTGCCAGGACCCTGAAACTGAGCTGCAGCATGGTGGCCAAGACCATACAGCGGTTTAACAGGACAGGTTCCACTCAGAACAGGCCTTACCATGGTCGACCAAAGAAGTTGAGTGCACGTGCTGAGTGTCATATCCAGAGGTTGCCTTTGGGAAATAGATGTAGGAGTGCTGCCAGCATTACTGCAGAGGTTGAAGGGGTGGGGGGGGGTCTGCATGGCTTTAGTCCCAGAAGGAAGCCTCTTCTAAAGAGGATGCACAAGAAAGCCCGCAGTTTGCTGAAGACAAGCAGACTAAGGACATGGATTACTCGAACCATGTCCTGTGGTCTGATGAGACCAAGATAAACATATTTGGTCCAGATGGTGTCAAGTATGTGTGGTGGCAACCAAGTGAGGATTACAAACAGGGCTCGAGTCCTGGAGGAACGCATGGGAATGGCGTCCCCGTACCTTTTTCACAGCAGGAACGCCGTTCCCATTACCAGCCGCGTCCTGCAGGCAGGTCCGCTGTCAAGGGGGAACCACAATCCCCCGTTGTGCAACTATGTAGAAAAAAAATGTCTACGGGCCCCCAGTCAGGGAACAGTCAGTGGACTATTTTATCAGTTTCGGGTAGGCGGATTAATCTGCCGCAGCACGCTACCTAACTCCAGCCTGATCACCTGCCTCTTCAATGTGAATAGATGGTGACAGGCTGGGAACGCTGTGGCGGATTAATCTGCCTACCCGAAACTGATAAAATAGTCCACTGACTTTACCCGCTCCCATGGAACACAGGTGTCCCCGGCCAGGGCTGTGGGCAGTCCAGGGCAGTGGCGTACCAGCGGGGGGTGTTAGTCCGGTGTCCTGCACGGCGCCACGGGGCCGCCTCTCTCTGTGAAGGAAGCTGCAGTGGCACTGTGACAGCCCCTTCAGTCCGCGCTGCTCGCGGGGGGTGTGGTGGCAGAAAGAAGGTAAGTGTCTGCTGTCATGCTGTGCAGCCTCATGTGTGTGCTGGATAGGAGGGGGATGGGGCAGCTGCATAAAGAGGAATTGATCTTTCCATATTCCTCCTGCAGCCACCGAATGCCTGATTCTCCTCTTCTCTCTCCTGCAGGCATTCGGCGGCTGCAGGAAGAATATGGAAAGAATATGGAATATGGCTCTTTATGCAGCTGCCCCATCCCCCTCCTATACAACTTATTTTGCTGGCCCCCCAGTGCTCTCCAGCCCCTCCTCCCAGTGCTCTTTAGCCCCCCAATGCTCTTAACCCCCCAGTGTCTTAGCCCACCCGTGCTCTTCCCCCCCCTCAGTGCTCTTAACCACCCCATGCTCTTAAACCCCCCCAGTGTCTTAGCCCACCCGTGCTCTTCCCCCCCCCCTCAGTGCTCTTAACCACCCCATGCTCTTAAACCCCCCCAGTGCTCTTAATCCCCCCAGTGCTCTTTAGCCCCCCCCCCAGTGCTCTCTAGCCCCCCCAGTGCTCTTTAGCTCCCCCCAGTGCTCTTTAGCTCCCTCCAGTGCTCTTCAGCTCCCCACAGTGCTTTTCATCTCCCCCCATGCTCTCTGGCTCCCCCAGTACTCTCCACCCCCCTATGCTCCCTAGCTCCCCCCTCACTGATTTCCAGTCCCTCCCCCCCCACAGTGCTCTCCAGTTCGCCGCTCCCCCCGTGTTCTCCATCCCCCTGGTTTTCCCTGCCCCCCCCCAGTGCTCCCCCCCAGTGTTCTCCACTCCCTGCACCTTCCAACCCCCCCTGCAATGCTTTCCAAACCCCCCTTAATTCTCTCCAGTCCCCCCCACCCCGTGCCCTTCATCTCCTCCAGTGCTCTCTGCTTCCCCTGTGTTCTCTGGCCCCCCTTGTGCTCCTCTATCTTCTATCATGTCTGCAGTCTCTGACCATTTCCTGTATCACGTCCTCAGTCTCTGACATATCACATATATGCAATGACAGACCTCGCATGTGATGTGCAGTGCACTGCTGTGCAAATCACATGTGATGTGTGTGCAATGCGAATTAAGCCATACAGATTGTATGGCTGAATTTGCATCGCATTGGGACACAACTTTCATGGGACCCTTTTTTGGGTCTGCACCAGGATCGGATCGCATGGGTGTTCTCTGGTCACCTAAGCCCCCCCCCCCTTATATCAGAGTTCCCTTTTAGAGCATGATCTGCAGAATTCCCCTTTATATCAGAGTTCCCTTGCATTGTAAGGGGGAATCCTGCAGGCTTTGATGTTCTTTACTGGCTGGGTTATATTAACCTGACCTTCTTGTAAATGGTGAAATATAGATTTTGATATTTGTTTAACTTAAACACATTGCTAATAGCACTATCTACATGTTTATAATTTTAAATATTGATATTTGCACTGTTTACCACAGAATACGGGCATTTTATCTACTTTTTTTGCAATGTTGAGGGGGGATCCTGGGTGAGTTCCCCCACACTTTTTTTCCCAGGACTTGACCCCTGAGTACAAAGACAAGTGTGTTTTACCTACAGTCAAGCATGGTGGTGGGAAAGTCATGGTCTGGGGCTGCATGAGTGTTGCCAGCACTGGGAAGCTACAGTTCATTGAGGGAATCATGAATTTCAACATGTACTGTGACATAATGAAGCAGAGCTTGATCCCCTCCCTTCAGAGACTGGGCCACAGTGCAGTATTCCAACATGATAACGACCCCAAACACACCTCCAAGACGGCCACTGCCTTGCTAAGGAAGGTGAGGGTAAAGGTGATGGACTGGCCAAGCATGTCTTCAGACCTGAACCCTATTGAGCATCTAAGGGGCAACCTTAAAATGGAGGGTGGAGGAGCGCAAGGTCTCTAACATCCACCAGCTCTGTGATGTCATCATGGAGAAATGGGAGAGGACTCCAGTGGCAACCTGTGAAGCTCTGGTGAACACCATGCACAAGAGGGTAGGGCAGTGCTGGAAAATAATGGTGGCCACAAAAAATATTGACACTTTGGGCCCAATTTGGACATTTCTACTTAGGGGTGTACTCATGTTTGTTGCCAGCAGGTTAGACATTAATGGCTGTGTGTGGAGTTATTTTGAGGGGACAGCAAATTTACACTGTTATACAAGCTGTACACTCCCTACTTTGTCACATGAAAAGATATAATAAAATATTTACAAAAATGTGAGGGGTGTACTCACTTTTGTGAGATACTGTATATATATATATATATATATTTATTTATTTTTTCTATTGGATGAACATAATATAAGTGTCTTTTTTCATTGTCAATTTCATCCTCGTTTTTTAAACTGATCATCTTTGAAAGCATTCTCACAATACCCTTTCACCCATAAAACAGCTAGAATATGTCTACGTGGAATTTCTTAACCACTTAAGGACCTCCCACCGCAGATTTACTGCAATAGGCAGCCCCTCCTGCACGAACCAACTTAGCTGAACTTCAGTCGCGTGCTTGCAGCTAGGCGGCGAGCGTGCTCCCGCCCCCACTCAGCAGCGGGGACTCCGATGCAAGGGGCCGGCGGCTCCAATTGCTGCCGGGCGACCACGATTGTTCCCCTGCTGAGAGAGAAGGAGGGTCAGCTGTTGTAAACACAGCTGACCGTTCTTCTCTCTGGAATGATCACAGAGTGCCTGTGATCCTTCTATGTAGGATCACAGGTCTCTGTGATCATTTAAAAAGCCCAACCCCCATACAGTTAGAAACACTCCCATAGGCTTACATTTAACCCCTTGATCACCCATTGTGTTAACCCCTCCCCTGCCAGTGTCATTTTTACAGTAACAGTGCATATGTTTAGCACTGATTACTGTAGTAATGTCACTGGTCCCCCCAAAAAGTGTCAAAAATGTCAGTTGGGGGTCTGCTCTGTCCGCAGCAATGTCGAGTCCCACTAAAAATTGCAGATCGCCACCATAGTAAAAAAAAAACCAATAAAAATTACATAAATCTTTCCCGTAGATAGTAGACACAATAACTTTTCAATCAAAATACGCTTAATGCAATTTTTTTTACCAAAAATATGTAGCAGAAAACAAATTGGCCTAAAATGTTAAAAAAATTAGATTTTTACATTTTTTTGGGGGAATGTGGAAAATATAGTTTTTTTTATTCAGAATTGTTTATAGCGCAAAAAATAAAAATCTCAGAAGTGATCAAATACCACCAAAATAAAGCTCTGTTTGTAGGGAAAAAAAGGACATCAATTTTATTTAGGTACAGCGTCACACAACCGCGCAATTGTCCATTAAAGTAACGCAGTGCCGAATCGCAAAAAAAATGGCCTGATCATTAACCACTTAAGCCCCGGAGGATTTGGCTGCTAAAGGACCAGGGGTTTTTTTGCGATTTTTTACTGCGTGACTTTAACGGACAATTGCGCGGTCGTGCGACGCTGTACCTAAACGAATTTGACGTCCTTTTTTTCCCACAAACAGAGCTTTCTTTTGGTGGTATTTGATCACCTGTGCGATTTTTTGATCACGCGCTATAAACAAAAAAAGAGCGTAAATTTTGCAAAAATAACAATATTTTTCACATTTTTTTATATGAAATTCCCCAAAAAAAAAGTAAAAATCAAAATTTTTTAACATTTTTCGGCCAATTTGTTTTATGCTACCTATGTTTGGTAAAAAAAATCGCAAAAAGCGTATTTTGATTGGTTTGCGCAAAAGTTATCGCGTTTACTAACAAAGAGAAAGATTTTTGCCATTTTTGGTGTTTTTTTTTTTTAACGCATAATGGCGGCGATCTGCGATTTTTTTTTCGGTACTGCGACATTGCGGCGGACAGATCGGACCCTTGACTGACATTTTTGACACTTTTGGGGTTACCAGTGACATTACTGCAGTAATCAGTGCTATACATATGCACTGTTACTGCAAAAATGACACTGGCAGGGAAGGGGTTAACTTTATTGGACAGGGAGGGGTTAAGTGTGTCCTAGGGGCGTGCTTTCTACTGTGTAGGGACATGGCTATTGGTGTAAAAGCAAAGATCAACCGTTCTACATAGTAGAACGGTCAGATCTTCACTTTTACACAGGGAGAACTGACAGGCAGCTTGTTTACACAAGCTGCTCTGTCTTTCTCCCTTCACAGGAGCGATCGTAGTGTGGCCGGCGGACATCGAGTCCGCCGGTCACACGCACTGACTTGCCTGTGAATGAGCCGCGGCGGGCGCGCGCCTCGGCGGGCGCGCGCCCGCCCGCGATAGGCTCGCAAGTCAGTGACAGGCGAGTGACGTACCGATACGTCACTCTGCCTGGCCGGGGCTGACCGCCGCAGTATATAGTCGTGCGGCGGTCGGCAACCGGTTAAGGGGGCAAATCCTTCCGGTCCAGAAGTGGTTAAAGTGGAACTTCACACTCTAAATGAACATTAACTATTTTTAATCTTTATGCTGCTAGCATTGCTAAATAGGTAGGAAAGTATTTCGTATTTACTTGTTTTAATTTTTTTTTACATTTCTTCAGTTACTATGTAAACTGAACTTGGTGTTGAATTGTTCACTTGAAGGTCAAGACAGAAGACAAGGGGGCACTCTTTACATCTAGAGGAAAACCGATTTCGTCTCCAAATACGGAAAGGTTTCTTCACCGTAAGAGCTGTGAAAATGTGGAATAGACTCCCTCCAGAGGTGGTTCTGGCTAGCTCACTAGATTGCTTTAAAAAAGGCCTGGATTCTTTCCTGGGTGTACTTAATATAAGTGGGTACTAAAATTTTTTTAGGTAAAGTTGATCCAGGGAATATCTGATTGCCTCTTGGGGGATCAGGAAGGAATTTTTTTCCCCTGCTGTAGCAAATTGGATCATGCTTTGCTGGAGTTTTTTTGCCTTCTTCTGGATCAACTGTGGGTATAGGATTGTGTATATGGGATTGTATGGTTGGGTTTTTAATACTGTTTTTTTTTGTAGGTTGAACTGCATGGAATTTTTTGGTTTGTGATGCAGTGTAGATCCACTTTAAGAAACAAACAAACACCAATTTGCTACAAGATCCTGCTTGTCTTGTACTTCCTATTCTGGCATACAGCCTTTTATTAATTCAAACATATTTTTATCAATCCTACAGCTACACCTCCCCTGCCTATGGAAAGGGTACTGGCTCTGCATGCAGTAGACGTGCAAATGAGAAGATCTGGATGGCCGCACTCCAATGCAATCACTTTTATTAATATAAAAGACAGTCCATACAGCAAAATGGAAGCAGAGGAATCAGCTGTAGCAAATGTGTTTCACACTCTTATTGGTGCTTAGTCATAGCTATGTCCAGATGGGGAGGAGGCTGCCATGCAGCCTCAGGTAGGTGACCTGAGGGCCTTAAAACAGAAGCTGCAACCCATGGTTCTTGTGAGAGCTGACTGAGGGAGGATGTCCATGGATCCTGTCTGGTACTACTGGGGAAGGCTGCCATTGGTGCTTCGGGAGCCTTGTGAATACAGACCCCCACAGGAGATCCCTGAGACTTGTGCTGCTCAATCCCCCTCTGGGTGCTAAAAGTCAGCTGCTGGGTGCAAGCTAAAGGGGACACTGACTCGTGTCTTAAAAAGGAAAAGTTCCTTCTGCAACAAAGGGACTTGCTAATTCCGTACAGCTGCTGTATGGTCCTACTCATAATCTGCTACACAGTTCTATTGAGAAAGTTGTCCTCACCTGTAAATAGTTATTTTGGAGTATCCTTACCAATTCCCTTCTCCTATCCAAGTTCTCCAAATAAAACCTAAAAACAAATCTCCTAGACTGGTCATTGGAGATAAGGAGTGGAAGAGTGTGTGCAACTGGCTGTGTGAAAATACCCTGTGACTGGCTGTGGACCAATCAGTGGGAGACTCGGGCACAAATATTCAAGCAGCTCCTGCAGGGGTAGCACTACATCTATGACACCTCCGCCTACAGTAATTCCCAATCTTTGTATTGATCTATATCAGCCATTCAACCAGAATGCCTTGAGGATTCCCCAGGGGTGCCTTGGCAAAGTTCCTACAAATTGCCCTAAAACTGTATACAAGCTTGTGGGTGGATGAAACCTGCCCTTTAGTTACACAAAGCCACAGGTTTTCATAGTGCACTTTTACAAGCTTCTAGCTGCCAACCTCCTAAAAACAATGACATCATCAGTTTATAAGAAGGATGTCAGTTGCCTGCAAGTTTATCCTTGTTTGACCCTCCCTTGCCTCTCTCGTCCAGCTTTGGGGTCTCATTAGCTAAGGGATGTAGAAAAACTGAGGGAGAAGAGAAACATTGGAATACTAGTCAGTACCAGTTTGCAAAAGTGTTGCTTTTGGAAGAAAAAAAATCACTTCTAATGTCCTGCGTGTGCATGTTGCTGCATTATGTAAAACTACCAGAAGAGATTTTACATTTTAAATGGGGCGCCTCAAGACTGTCTATAATTTTTGGGGGTTCCTCGAGATTGTCCATAATTTTAAAGGGTGCCTAAAAAACAGAAACACTGATCTATACCCATATGTTCACCATATGTGTGCCTATTGTGCTGCCTCTCTTCTCTCCCATTTTTTAACCCTAAAAAGACATGTCTCCCCCATAATCTCTACTCTCCTCTTTACTTTTATTACATCATCTTTCTTGATGTCTCCTGTTCTAAGTACAACTACAACTACACTGCCTTTCCCTCCTCCAAATCACTCCTTCAAATGATGCTAGGTATGCTTGGTTATATTGATGACCAGGGTAACCCTTTGCTATGGGTCTGCTGAACTGTATGAGAGACACAAGTGATTTAAACTGAAACATTTAGAAGAAATGTGTGTTTAAAGGATTTTAGCCATTACATTACTTACACTACCTAGGGTGCTATTATTTGGTCTTAGCAATACCTTATTCCCAATGGCTTTTTTCGGTGGAAAGTAAAAGGTCTTCACGTGTGGATACTTGCTTAGCAATTTATGATGTAAACTTCGGAATTCTGCATATCTTTTGTAAATATTCCACTCATCATCTTTAATCCTGATATATACCTTAAAAGAAAAAAAGGATAATAACTATAACATTCACACCATTTTATTGCCAAAAGTACATAGAATAAATGTATCAAAACTATATTCCTAACACAGACTAGGTTCAGATTTTCTCTTCCTAACTCTTACCCTCCAACCCCTTTTTATTTTTGAACCAATGTGAACCAAAGCACAAAAAATACTGTTGGCTAAAATGTTGGCTATTATGTTGGTCTTTATTTCACTGCTTTCAGATTCACTCATGAGCATATGATCTGTGTGGTAATTTAACTGAATTGTTAAAAAATACAAAATGTGTTAGGAAGTCAGTTTTTTGTCCAGTGATGTAGACCCACATCACTCATGATGAAAGACGCCCCAAGACCAACTGATGCAACACACGCCAAACACGATGCGCTCCCAACTGGATCTCGCTATGCCTGACATTTGCATGGTTTGCAAATAAACAAAGATGTGGGGGATCCTAGGTGACGTCATTAATTAAATATGGTTGTGAACAGCCAGTCTGTATGATCAGATAAAGGTCTGGTATTAATTCTAGAAGGGGTTCCATTCTTTGTTACATGTTTATAAAATCTATACCTACCATTTTGTTTTATGCATACTCAATAACTGTGCAGTCACCGGCATGCTAGTAATCAATTACAGCAATAGTTGCAAGGATTCAGTATTCCAGCTTGTACAGCATCCTTGGTTGCCAGCACACAGAGACCAGCCAGCGTCCTAGCAATCAATGACACTATGCGGCTGCTTGCATACTAGAAACCAAAGCCACTTGTGGCTGGCACAGGAAGAAGTTGTCTTTTAGTGGCAATAGTAATATTATTACAAAAAAAAGTTACTTCTGACTGCAGCAGACTGGAGATTTCGTGCAGGCCAAATGACCAAATATGACCATTTAGTTTGCCCAAACCAGTGAAACACAAACCAGTAAAGTTTGCCAGGAACCCTGCATCTCAGCAAACACGAACCTCATCCCCATTAATGGGGCTGAATAAACCTGAAAAACTAGGTGTAAACAGAAACAAAATTTTTTTGACAGATAAAACAGATCCCTTACATTTATTTTATTTCCATACTTAGATACTTGCCTAGAGTTTATTTTTAGTCAAATGATTTAAAGCAGCAGATGATTTAACTATTAAACTTTTATATAACTACATTGTACAACTGATAAAATTTTCAAGAATTTACCTACTGCATACAAAACGCAGTTCCCAATATACAGTAAAAGGAACTAATTATAATATGATATAGTGTCTTTTTAGTGCTAACCACCCCTAAACCTTGGGGGTTAAAAAAAAAAAAAAAAAAAACAGTTTATATTTTCTTTAACGCTGGATGCATACTATGTCTTTTTTTTTTTTCATTATTTTTATATTGAAACATTTTCAAGATACAACCACGGTGCAACAAAACATAACATTGAGATTCACAGAATAGGGTTACAGACAACTCTCAAAACATTGTGTTGCGTACACTTAGCTTGTACAATTAAGGGAAGTGAGTAATGTGGCATCTGGCATCTGCATATAGGCATATAAAATAAAGGTAGGAGACAGGTGGGGGGGGGGGGAGAGAATGAAAACAGGAAGAAAGAAAGAAAGAAAGAAAGAAAGAAAGAAAGAAAGAAAGAAAGAAAGAAAGAAAGAAAGAAAGAAAGAAAGAAAGAAAGAAAGAAAGAAAGAAAGAAAGAAAGAAAGAAAGAAAGAAAGAAAGAAAGAAAGAAAGAAAGAAAGAAAGAAAGAAAGAAAGAAAAGAGAGGAAAAGGAGGAAAGGATGGAGAGTAGGAGAGGGGAAGAAGCAGAGGGGGGGGGGGAATGGAAGGAGCAGGAGAAATGAGGGAGAAGGGAGGAGAAAGATAGGAGGGGGGGGGGAAGGGAAAAATGGGGAGGATAGGAGAATGGACAGGAGGAGGAGGAGAAAGAGGAGAGGTATAAGAGGAAGAGGAGAGGAGGAAGAGAGGGAAAGTAGAAGAGGGAAGAAGAGGCAGGGAGGGAAGGAAGAAGAGAGATGAGAGGAAGAGAGAAGAGGGGAAGTGGGGGAGGGGTAAGAAGAGATAGATAGGTGAAAGGGAAGGAAGAGGAAAGGGAAGAGGCGGGAGAGGAAAGAGGCGGAGGGGAAGAGGGGGGGGAGGGGGAGGGAGACAGAAGGGGAGGGGGAGGAAGAGGAAGGAAGGAGGAAATGGGATGGGGAGAGAAGAAGGAGAAGAAGGAAAAGCGGGGGAAGGGAGGGGGGGAGGTGTTCTCAGCAAGAATATAGGAGCAGATAGACAAGTAGCCCTACGAACCACCTATAGTAAATCACGTCAGAGTAAAACAAAGTAATCAAAACAAAATAAAACAAAACAGAATAAACAAAACATAACAGGTCAGCAGTAAGTTAAATGGAAAGGATGATCAGGTTATCATCAAGGTAAGTATCTAATGATTACCTGCAAGCCATGAGTTCCACAGTGACCAATGTTGGTCAAACTTTTTTCCATTACCCGATTTGCGTGCTAGCAAACCCTCATATACTTGGTTGGTTTTAACCAAATCGAGGACCTCTGATGCGTTGGGTGCCTCATTCGATTTCCACTGCCTTGTGATTAAGCTCCGAGCTGCCAAGAATATGTGGGTGATTATAATACTGCAGTCCCCTGGGAACCTATCTATGCCTACATTCAATATCGCTAGTGCTGGAGAGGGGTGGGTAAGAATGCCCGTGATTTCAGAAATAATGGAAAAAATCTTGTTCCAAAAACTGGCTAAATGTTTACACGTCCAGAACACATGCTTAAGATGGGCTACCTTTCCGCAGCCCCTCCAGCACAATGGCGAATAGTCTGACTTAAATTTAGAGAGGCGGTGCGGCGTAAGGTACCAGTGTAGATTTATCTTTTGGGATAATTCCCAGTGGTTTGTACAGGAGGAGGGTCTTCTAATGGAGCGAAGGGCAGATTGCCACTGTTTAGTAATAAAGGTCTCCTCTAAGTCTTTTTCCTATTTCACAAAGGGGGTAGTTTTACAATAATCCAGTTTTTGTTGTAGAAAATTATAGAATAAGGAGGTACTCTTGGCTGAACACGAATTTCCTAACAAGAATGTCCATCCCTGTGAAGGCAGGTGGATGTGGATGTGGATGTGGTTGTTGCATCTTTCCCAAAAAGACTCCTGGCTGTATTAGATCAAAAGGGGGCTTCTACTAAATACTGAGCAAAGGGTCTGAATACTTAGGACCATGTGATATTTCAGTTTTTCTTTTTTAATAAATCTGCAACAATGTCAACAATTTTGTGTTTTTCTGTCAGTATGGGGTGCTATGTGTACATTCATGAGGAAGAAGAATGAACCTAAATGATTTTAGCAAATGGCTGCAATATAACAAAGAGTGAAAAATTTAAGGGGGTCTGAATACTTTCCGTACCCACTGTATATATATATATATATATATATATATATATATATATATATATATATATATATATATATATATATAGTGTAGGGAACAGGTTCACATCTAGGAACTTTCTATAACAGGAAGCTTCTAGCTCACGTCTAAGAGGCAGAAAGTGCATGCGCATATCAGTAGACCAAAAGTTACTTGCACACCCGCTAGATAAGCGACACCCACCCAGCCCCCCAGCCACCATCTCCCATCCCCCATCTCGCACATTCAACCCTCCCCCCTCCTTACCTTACACACAAATGCCACAATTTCGGCAGTAAAGAGCGCAGGAGCCATGATGCACAGATTTGCGGGAGGGCCTGGACAATTTCCGGAAACGTGTGCACCCACAAATAGTTTAGTTTCCGGTTGCATTTACAAATGTAAGAACGCTGTTTTGTATATTAGCGAATTCGCCAACAATAGTCACCTTACACAACCATTAAGCATATCTAACTTAAAAAATTCAATAAAAATACATACATTTGTGGACACCAGAAAACTTTATTTATACACATGAAGACATTTGAAAAAAATATTAGAAACATGCTGTTTATTACACAGAGAATACACAGCTCAAACATTTCACATGACATATTTTTGGCACAGTCTCCACAGTATCCCATTGAAGCCACAGATTTGTATTTTTTAAACAAAAACAACCTTTGTACAACATTTATACCATATACACCCACAAAGAGCCCATAATCTACAGATACATGTGCAGATTGACAGAACAATACACAATTATGTTAACAGCAATAAATACTTACAGAGAGTCAAGTGGGCTTATGTGTCTTTGGACATAACAAACAACACAGCCAAATCCCACCTCCATAAATAACAAAGGCCCCCAAATGTTAACCATAAAGCATTTGACACACAATATATTGGACCTCTTCCTAGGTCAAATCTTTCCTGCTGTCTGAGTGACCTATATATAATCAAGGGAAAAACACACCCAGAATGTTAACTCCCAGGCAGAAATTTAACTGTGTGTGTCCTGTGTGTTTTGGAGCATGCTCAGTTGCCAAAAAAAGGGAAATAGAAATGAGGAGGAGGAGAGAGACCTCAACAACCCAAATACATGTATGTATGTATGTAGGTGTGTATATATGTGAATTGATAAAATTCTCTCTTCAAGTTTGCTAGTCATTATTTAGAATGTTTAGATACAGGAATACATACATATATATATACAAGTACATGAGAGAGCGAGAGAGAAAGAAATATATATTTAGGGAAACAATTGAAACACACCTTTTGGGATTTGGGAGTTGAGATTGTGAAGATTGAACAGATATGCAAGCCAACAATCTGACTCATCACTCATGAACATCCCTAATCTTGGCGTGGCAATTATATCAGGCGTTCTTATGGGCGTTTTTGCTAACGTTTTCCCAGGCGTTTTGACATGCATTTTTTGGGCAGGCATTTTTATATGAAATCACCTAAAAAAGCCCCAAAAACAGACCACAACACCTACATGTGAACGTAGCCCGTTTGGGGGTGTTTGAGGGGGATTTGTACAGCTCAAGGATCAACTCCCAAAACAGCCAAAAAGTCCAATCCTATTCAGTTCAATGGCCCCTGTTCCCATGTGAGCATTTTGACAGCATGAGGAAAACACCCAACGCTCACTGAGAAATAGCACAATCATTAGGGAGTCTGCCTTCCTGCTGTAGGTTTGTAAGTTCGAATCCAGAAGGAGCCCTCTGTATGGGCAACACTTGGAGGTCTCCAAACCTCCAAATGTTCACATCATTAATTTTGTTCATGTTTGAAAAAGGCATGTGTATCAGCAAACTTTTAATCTAAAGACATGAACAAAATACAAAAGATGCCACATAAAGTGAATTTGTAGCAATATTGTGAGCTAAAGCTATATTTGTTTGTTGGGCATACTTTGCTAATTAGCCAAGTATGGGGATATATATATATATACCTTCAGTTAAATGTGTAGTCAAATGCTAACACTTGGCCATACCCATATGGAAGAAAATGTAGTATTTGCAATATATTTAGAAAAACATTCTTTTGAAACACATAGAATATTGGCAAAATTGTGACATTTCCTTTATATTTGTGAAATGCTAATAATCTTTCTTTGAAATATGTTTTACATCTATTTTTGTTCTATCTGACGACCCGTTCCCCAATGTAATATTTTGTGGGATTTTTCAGATAATGTGGAGGTTCTATATAAACACTGTAGATTTCACTGTTATTATTTCAGAGTTAGCAGGAAAAGTGTATGGAATGTGATGGTGTTTACTAAAGGATCCCTTGTTGGAAGTGTGCATGTTTTTCCAATTCCGCCGGTTTTTTCCATCTTCTATGGGCGAGACAGCGGATTTTCAATCGGTATTCAAAAAAAAAAATTGCCCAAAATCGCGCTAGCGGAATTTTTTGAGCCTATTTGGCGTTGCGCATGCGCACATTCGCGCGTTCGCAGCTCGGGGCTGGAGGAGCTTTTTTACCTTTCTACACTTTTGCAGATATCTCTCTTTCTAAGTCAGTTTTTGACATTTTTTAAAAGCCAGTCATCTCCAAATTGTTTTCCACACCTTCCACAGTGATTTGGGATTTTTGGGGGTACAGGGGAAAATTTGGCAAAACATTAGTCGAGCTTTTAGCTGGCGTGTTTTTAAGTCGCGCTCTGACCTTGTATCATCTTAATGAATCTCACACTAGGCGTTATTGTCCGCCCGCCGTTCTCAGAATACCAATTCAGACGTACTAATTCGCCGATTCGCAAAATACCCGCCAAAACGCCAATTCGCCGTACTATGAATCAGGCCCAAAGTGTCGGAGGTACGCCCAGCGGGAGAATCAAGGATTTTGTGAAATTGACCTTATAATAAGAGATTAAGCTAAAACGTTGGAAAAGCATATGCGTGGCAGCTAAAGATTTTTCAGGGTCAGTCAAAAAGATAATGATGTCATCTGCAAACAAATTGACAGCATGGAGCTGTGTTTTGGTGCGGAAACCTGTAATGTCCTCAGAGGATCTAACTGCTTCTGCTAGGGGTTCAATAAGCAAATTGAAAATAGCGGGGGATAACGGGCAGCCCTGCCTCGTACCGTTGGTTATGGAAAATACCTGGGAAAGCATATTGGATGTGTAAACCCTGGCAGAGGGCGTAGAGTACAATGCCAATATGGCGGACATTATAGGGCTATTAAAGCCAAACTTTTGGACCCGGTCGAATGCCTTCTTGGCATCCAATGAAAGCAGCAGAGAAGGCACCCGACCGGACCCTGCCCTGTCAATAATACCTATGACTCTTCTGGTCGCGTCTGAGGCCTGGCGCCCCTGGACAAACCCCGTTTGGTCCGGCTTAATTAGTTCCGGCAAGATAGGGTGCAGTCTCAGTGCAATAATCTTAGCATATAGTTTAACATCAGTATTCAGCAGAGAGATTGGCCTAAAATTGGGGGGAGATGTGGGCTCCTTCCCGGGCTTAGGCAGAGTTACAACAGAAGCCTTAAGCATTTCAGTTGGTAGAGTGGCAGAGGACACTGCGGCCGCGAACACCGAGGCTAGATGAGGGCTAAGAACAGACTCAAATTTCTTATAATAAAGATTGGGTAGACCATCCGGGGATTTCCCAGAGGGTAAAGTGCGGATGGCTCACTCAACCTCCAGTTGTGTGATTGGGGCATTTAGATCATGTAGCTGAGCAGGTGTAAGAAGTGGCAAGTGGATAGAGGCTAGGAAATTTGCGATGGCCTGTTCTGTCGGTTGAGGGGTGTCAGGATCATCTTTCAGATTATATAATGAACCGTAGTATTTTGCAAAGGAGTCAGCTATGTCCTGGGGATTTATGATCTTGGCCTTAGTAGCAGGGTCTAGGAGGTAGGATATTTTACTTTTTATACGCTTTGCTTTTAATTTGTTGGCTGACAATTTACCAGCTTTGTTGCCAGCTGAGTAATGGGATAGCTTGAGAGCTCTAAAGAATTTATCCTGCTGTTCTACCAGGAGGTCCCTAAGGTCAGATCTTAGCTTGGAAAATTGTTGGGCCATAGAGGGAGATGGGAAGGATTTATTCAGGGGTTCCAATCGTTTAATCTCGCCCAGGAGCTGGTCAAGCCACAAAGCTCTCTGCTGTTTAAGACGTGCACACATTTTAATGATAATCCCACGTATAAAGGCTTTGTGGGCGCACCATACAACGGTTGGATCGGGTACTGACCCCACATTATTCTTTAATAACTCCTCAAGACAGGCCTCTAATTGGGAGGTATATTGAGGAGAGTCCAAGACCTGGCTGTTTGCTCTCCACAAGAAGGCAGGACCAGGGGAGCGTGACTCCTTTAGAGTGACAGATATTGGAGCATGGTCCGACCAGGTGATGTCATGTATTTCTGAGGTATGGATAAGTTGTAGTAGGCGTTTGTCAACCAAGATCATGTCAGAGCGGGAGTAAGAATTGTGACGTTGCGAATGAAAAGTGTAATACCGCTCTCCTGGGTGGAGGCATCTCCAGGAGTCATAGACCTCCGCTGCATGGAACACAGGTTGTAATGCAAGGGGAGAGCGTCTGGGAGTGGATGAAGTGTCCAGTCGTGGGTCAGCTGTGAGGTTGAAATCTCCGCACATTATCGTGTAGCCCCTTCTGTGTTTGGACACTAGTTGGAATATTTTCCTCCAGAAACGCAGTTGGTGCGTGTTGGGGGTATACGTGTTAACCACCATGAAGGGAAGATTGTTGATCTCACACTGTAATATACAGTGCCTTGCGAAAGTATTCAGCCCCCTTGAACTTTGCAACCTTTTGCCACATTTCAGGCTTCAAACATAAAGATATAAAACTGCAATTTTTTGTGAAGAATCAACAACAAGTTGGACACAATCATGAAGTGGAACAAAATTTATTGAATATTTCAAACTTTGTTAACAAATAAAAAACAAAAAAATTGGGCGTGCAAAATTATTCAGCCCCTTTACTTTCAGTGCAGCAAACTCTCTTCAGAAGTTCAGTGAAGATCTCTGAATGATCCAATGTTGACCTAAATGAATAATGATGATAAATAGAATCCACCTGTGTGTAATCAAGTCTCCGTATAAATGCACCTGCACCGTGATAGTCTCAGAGGTCCGTTTAAAGCGCAGAGAGCATCATGAAGAACAAGGAACACACCAGGCAGGTCCGAGATACTGTTGTGGAGAAGTTTAAAGCCGGATTTGGATACAAAAAGATTTCCCAAGCTTTCAACATCCCAAGGAGCACTGTGCAAGCGATAATATTGAAATGGAAAGAGTATCAGACCACTGCAAATCTACAAAGACCTGGCCGTCCCTCTAAACTTTTAGCTCATACAAGGAGAAGACTGATCAGAGATGCAACCAAGAGGCCCATGATCACTCTGGATGAACTGCAGAGATCTACAGCTGAGGTGGGAGACTCTGTCCATAGGACAACAATCAGTCATATACTGCATAAATCTGGCCTTTATGGAAGAGTGGCAAGAAGAAAGCCATTTCTTAAAGATATCCATAAAAAGTGTCGTTTAAAGTTTGCCACAAACCACCTGGGAGACACACCAAACATGTGGAAGAAGGTGCTCTGGTCAGATGAAACCAAAATTAAACTTTTTGGCAACAATGCAAAACGTTATGTTTGGTGTAAAAGCAACACAGCTCATCACCCTGAACACACCATCCCCACTGTCAAACATGGTGGTGGCAGCATCATAGTTTGGGCCTGCTTTTCTTCAGCAGGGACAGGGAATATGGTTAAAATTGATGGGAAGTTGGATGGAGCCAAATACAGGACCATTCTGAAAGAAATCCTGATGGAGTCTGCAAAAGACCTGAGACTTGGACAGAGATTTGTCTTCCAACAAGACAATGATCCAAAACATAAAGCAAAATCTACAATGGAATGGTTCACAAATAAACATATCCAGGTGTTAGAATGGCCAAGTCAAAGTCCAGACCTGAATCCAATCAAGAATCTGTGGAACGAACTGAAAACTGCTGTTCACAAACGCTCTCCATCCAACCTCACTGAGCTCGAGCTGTTTTGCAAGGAGGAATGGGCAAAAATTTCAGTCTCTCTATGTGCAAAACCGATAGAGACATACCCCAAGCGATTTACAGCTGTAATCACAGCAAAAGGTGGCGCTACAAAGTATTAACTTAAGGAGGCTGAATAATTTTGCACGCCCAATTTTTCAGTTTTTTATTTGTTAAAAATGTTTAAAATATCCAATAAATTTCGTTCCACTTCATGATTGTGTCCCACTTGTTGATTCTTCACAAAAAATTACAGTTTTATATCTTTATGTTTGAAGCCTGAAATGTGGCTAAAGGTCGCAAAGTTCAAGGGGGCCGAATACTTTCTCAAGGCACTGTAATATAGCGACCTTCCGTGTCTGTGTCGAGGTTGATTAGGGAAAAGGCTACCGAGTCCTTCACTGCTATTAGCACTCCTTTACGTTACGGTGGTAACTTCTGGGACGCTATCATCTGATTGCTTCCTGGAAGTTACCGCCAGCGAGGGGTTTGCGGTCCCTATTACCTGTATACACTTTCTGCTTGTTTTAAATGTGAGTACTTTGAATTTATATTAATAAAGAAGAAGTTTATGGGTGGCCATAGTGTAATGGCACGCGAACAGTCTAATTATTTTATTTTTTTTTAAACATTTTATTGAAAATTTTTATAGGCATGCAGGTAGGGTTACGTTGAATGCACATATAAAAAGTAGAGAAAACCGAAATACAGTTTAAACAAACCTCAGTAATTGTAACAATAACATGAGACTAGCGGCACACAGACAATAACAAAGAACCTATTGAAGCGTACAAGGGAGTAAAGGCACGTGAGCTAGTCCAGGAAGTTAAGGCAGTATGAGCCATAGAGAGTGCATTTGAGTAACAAGATGGACTCGAACTGAGGGGGGAATGCGTGCACTAAAGGCAGAAGGCACTGTGGGATCCCTTGGCCGCATTAGAGAGAGATGCGGTTCATGCGATGGAAACTTAGAAGGCCCCCGGGTATACGAACGGGGGGGCAGACACCCCCAAGGGGAACACACTGTGTCCGCGACCCCCGAACAAGCTCCCGAGGGGGCTACGAGAGGACCATATTCGGAGATAGAGGGAGCAAGCAGAGGGAAATGAGGGAGGGGCGGAAGAATAGTAGGTGCATGTGGACTACCAGGTCATCCACAATATTTCAAGGGATGGGGGGAGAAATCAGGGGGTAGAACAAAAAGGGATGGGAAGGTGACTAAGAGGCAGGAACATGAGGGACAGACAAGGAGGAGAGGAAAAAGTGAGGAGAAGAAGAGAAAGAGAAGAGAGAGGGGGGGGGGAGGAAGGTATAAAAACGGAAGAAACCGTCACATCCGGGACTGAAAGAGGGAGAACGCTACCGCTTAGCCTGCCGCGCCTAGTAGTTTGCTATATTCGGAAGAGAGGGAGAAAGGCAGCCACGTGGCCCAAGTGGTGTAAAACTTGTCAGGGGAATCATGAGCTTGATGAGTCAGGTCTTCCATCTCTGCTATCCTACCCACTCTGCGGAGCCAGTCCGCAATCGTGGGAGGATGGGGCGATAACCAGCGACAGGGGACACACATTCTCGCTGCGTTAATGAGATGGAGAGTCAATGATTTCTTGTATGCTTTTTGTGGGATGGGCGTATGGTGGAGGAGGTACTGAGCCGGGGAAAAGGCAGGGGAGTAGGTGGTAATGTGTTTAATAAGAGAGTGGACCTCCTTCCAGAATGTTGTTATAAGAGGGCAGTCCCACCATATGTGAAGCAGAGTACCGGTGTGAGTGTTGCACCTCCAGCACATAGGAGAAGTGTCCGACGAAAATTTGTGCAGAAAATCAGGGGTCCTGTACCATTTAGAGAAGATTTTAAAACCACTTTCTTGCACATACACATTCCTGGAGCCCTTGTGCATGTGGGTGAAGATCCTATTCCCAGTCATCTCCACTAAGATGGCGAGGTTTGCTTTCCAGCGATCACAGAGTCGAGCGACCCTAGGAGGGAGTCTCGGCGAGAGGATGGAGTACAAAGTGGAGATTAAGTGACGTTGGGGGGTCTGACGAGCGCACAGGTCCTCAAATGGGGTGGCATCTCTATGCCATGCAGTGAGATCATTGGTATGTAGTAGGAAGTTCCTGATTTGCGGGTAGTTAAAGAATGGGATCTTGCCTTTGGGAAATCTCTGTGAAAGCTCTGAGTAAGTGAGAAGGGAACCCTCCCTGAAGAAATGGGCTGCCCTGTGTGGGAAGTCAGTCAAGGGTACAAGTGGATCGAGGCGCACCAAGCCGGGGAGGAAGTCCGGATTATGACATAGGGGGACCATTGGGCCGGGTCTGGAGGATACGTCTAAGGTCTTACAGAGCTGGCGAAAGACAAGTAGGGTGGGGTACGTGAGGGGGTGTTTCAAGCAAGGCGCCGGAGTGGAATTGGGGCTAGACCATGGTAGAAAGCGTATTGGGGAGGGGGACATGGCGTCCTCAAGAGTCACCCAATCCTTCGTGAGGCAACCACTGTGCCAATCGACAATCCTGGACATGTGACAGGCCCAGTAATACCTCCGAAAGTGGGGTAAGCCCAGGCCCCCAAACGATTTTGACGCGGTTAGGAGATCCCAAGACAGCCTAGGGCGTTTAGAGCGCCAGATAAAATCGGAGCATATTCGCCGGTAAGATTGGAAAAATGCAGGGGGAATTTTGATGGGAACTGTTTGAAGGACATATAGCAGTCTAGGGAGGATGTTCATTTTTATGATGGCCAATCTGCCAAACCACGAGAAGGACCCATGCTCCCATTTGCGCAGGTCCGACTTAACTGCCGTAAGAATGGGGGTAAAGTTTTTTGTGTAAAGGTCGGACAGCTTGGCCGGGTTCTGAATACCCAAGTAAGTGATGGCCTGAGGTTCCCACCGAAAAGGGAAGTTGTGTTGGCAAAAGAACTGAAGGCTCGCCGGTAGGGAAACATTCAGTGCCTCGGACTTCGAGTAATTTATTTTAAGATTAGAGAGTGCTTGGAACATATTCAGGTCCCTCAGGAGGTTTGGCAGAGTGGTTACTGGTTGCGTAAGAAATAATAAAATATCATCGGCGTATGCCGCGAGTTTGTAGGACTTAGCACTTACAGTCACACCAGTAATGTCCGGATTCGAATTAAGCTTACGAAGTAGGGGTTCCAGGGTAAGGATAAAAATAAGGGTGGATTAGGGGCAACCCTGACGAGTGCCATTCGACAAGGAGAAGGGATCCAACAGGTGATCGTTGACTCGCACCCTGGCAGTGGGGCCAGAGTATAGGGCCCGAATGAAATCTAGCATTCTGCCAGAGATGCCAATAGCTTCCAGGGTTGCGATCATGTAGTCCCAAGCCACCCTGTCGAATGCCTTCTCCGCTTCGAGCAACAGGAGAAAGCCCCCTGGGGTCAGTGATAGAGTGGATCGTCATGGCGGTTTTCCGGACTTGGAGCGCTCTCGCCAACATGCTGCCTGATTTGTTGCCATATTCGTAAAAAACGCGCTGCAGCAGGGCGAATTTACGTTTAGTAGATCTACCCATTTCTTCCAGGAGGTCCTGCCTAGCCTGTGTAAGGGCAGACAGGGTTTGCGCTGCAAGAGAATGCTTATGGGAGCGTTCGAGGGCTTGGATGCGAGCGGTGAGAAATGTGCTACGTGCCCGTCGTTCCCTATTTCTCTTAGCTGCTAGGGCAATGAACTTCCCCCTGACTACACACTTATGTGCCGCCCACAACGTGACCGGGGACATCTCAGGGGAACCGTTTTCCGCAAAGTGCTGCCGCAAGGAGGTGGCAATTTCGGTGGAGCAAGTCAGATCAGATAAAAGTGAATTGTCCAGGCGCCAGGTGCGAGAGTGATGGGTGTCTGACCCCAGCTGAAGTGTGATGGAAACAGGATGGTGAACCGATAGGACCATGGGTTCTATGGAAGCGCGTAACAGAGACGGAAGAGCGTGTTGGGAAATAAAGACGTAGTCAATCCTGGAGTACTTATTGTGGGGGTGGGAGAAGAATGTGTAGTCCCGAGCATCAGGATTCAGTGTACGCCAGGCGTCGTGCAACAGAAGGTCATGTAACAAGGTCTTGATAGCTCACAAGGCCGAGTACGGCAGCGTGGAGGCGCCCGACGACACCTCAAGCAGCGGGGAGAGGGCAACGTTGAAGTCGCCCCCCACCACCAGCGTCCCAGCCTGGAATTCCATTAAAAGGGAAAGTGTACGTAGAAAAAAGGGCACAGACTGTTTATTCGGGGCATAAATATTCGCAAAAGTGAACACTTGGCCTTTAATGGTGCATTTAACGAAAATAAACCTGCCATCGTCGTCCACCTTAGTGTCAATCAGAAGCAGCGGACATGACTTTGAAAATAGGATGGAGGTGCCTTTTGACTTGGAGTCGGCTGCAGCTGCATGGAAGACCGTTGGGTAGTGGTAGTTGTGTAGTTTGGGTATTGCATCCGCCCTGAAATGTGTTTCTTGTAGAAACACAACATCCGCCTTGGAACGGCACAGCGTGAGAAGCAGATTGGAGCGACGCTCGGGTATATTAAGGCCGCGAATGTTTAGGGAGAGGAGTTTTAACGCATCCTCGGGCGATGCAGGCGCACGGGCAGAAGGACGGGAGGGCTTAGGCGGGTGAGTCATCTGGAGCGGATAGAGAGCAGGAAAGAGCAAGCACAGGAAGGAGGGGAGTGGGGAAGATGAGGAAGAAGAGAGAAAACGGGGGAGAGAAAAGAAGAAAGAAAAAAAAAAGGGGGGGAGGGTGGGTGGAAAGGAAGAGTGGGAACTCACACAGGAGGGTAGGGCAGGAAGGGGGAAGGTGATGGGAGGAAAGGTAAAACTAGGTTAGCCTTGGGAAGCGGCCCGATATCTGGGGGACCTGGCGAAGGGTCTAATTATAATCTACCTGTGACTAGAGAATATAGCACGCCCTATCAGCAACATGATCTGGAACAACAGGAATACCAGGCAACAAATAACGTGGGATGAAGAGGGCACCAGGAAGTTCAGTTGTGGGGTAAGCCTACGCTACCTGAATCCTTACTACATTGTTTTGCATTATTATGAACTAAAGAGGAAATGGAGACAATGTTTTTCCAAATAGAACGGGCTCATAAAAAGGACATGAAGGAGCTCAGGGAAAGCTTACAGAGCTTTAACCAAAGACTAGATATTGTGGAAAATACAATTTCCCCAATGGCCAGCATACCAGAGCTTCAAAAATCAGCGGAACAACAATATGCCTCTACTCAGATAATGCAGTCTTATATTGACCATCTAGAAGATAGGAACAGGCAGAATAATATTTGTTTTAAAATAATTCTAAGGGTAGTGGTGCGCTTCAGGGATAGGCTCTAATGAATTTCTATTTGGGTTGATGGCAGTGATGTGTACAATTCTTGCTGTCAAAGTGCTCCGCGTAATAAATAATGTATAAAATCAATCAATGTCGAGAATCTCTTAAAATAAATAATTATATGAGTATGGTGTGTATCAATGAATAAATAAATAAATAACAATCGGAGTGTTACTTCTTTACCAGTGATATCAAAAAATAAATAAATAAATTCAGTGTAGGTCTTCAATCTGATTCATAAATAAAAACACATATATATTGTGCTCAAAATAAAGTGCTCCATGCAATTTTCTCTTAAAAATGGTGCTAGAAACAATATCTGTGAATAATTCAATTGCGATCCTTCAAATATAAATATTAAAATAAAATAGTCCACAAAAAAGATTATATAAAGTAATCCCTGATGAAGTCACGTGACCTCGTGACGTAACGCGTAGGAGGAGCCGGAAGTGACGTTACAACGGAGCCCGATCTCCACAGCGGCGGCTGGTTTTTTGTTTACATGCTGAAGCAACATGCCTAAATTGTAAGTGTAAATTCTTATATTTTAATAAATGAGTTGGATATACTGCACCATGAATAGTCTTTGTCTCTGAGGCACACCAAAGACCGGACAAAGAGGATAGTATATATAAAAAACGATCGAAACAAGAAAGCAGCTCCATTGAGCAAGAAAGGACCGGGATCGAGAGAAAGTGAGTCTTTCGTCTTTCGTTGAGCTTGGATAGATACCAAAAGGCAAATTTATCTTGCCCATAAGGTGAGAGGCTAGAGCACTCAGAGGTGATACACAAGGTGAAGGAGATCACAGTCACTAAATCGCATGAGTTAAGCACGGATATAAAAGAGGAACGTATTCACACAAGCCATTTTGGATTACTTTATATAATCTTTTTTGTGGACTATTTTATTTTAATATTTATATTTGAAGGATCGCAATTGAATTATTCACAGATATTGTTTCTAGCACCATTTTTAAGAGAAAATTGCATGGAGCACTTTATTTTGAGCACAATATATATGTGTTTTTATTTATGAATCAGATTGAAGACCTACACTGAATTTATTTATTTATTTTTTGATATCACTGGTAAAGAAGTAACACTCCGATTGTTATTTATTTATTTATTCATTGATACACACCATACTCATATAATTATTTATTTTAAGAGATTCTCGACATTGATTGATTTTATACATTATTTATTACGCGGAGCACTTTGACAGCAAGAATTGTACACATCACTGCCATCAACCCAAATAGAAATTCATTAGAGCCTATCCCTGAAGCGCACCACTACCCTTAGAATTATATGATTTACTGCCTTAGTAACAGTCCCAGTGGCGCTGCAGCAGGGAGTCTCTAGCCATCTCAGACAGCGCAGGGATCACACACCCCCCGATTAATATTTGTTTTAAGCGGTATCCCAGAATCGATCGAACAAAATAGTTTGCGTCCAGTCGTAGAGAGTCTATTTAACAGTTTATTGCAGCAATTTAGCACTGATCGTATGGAGATTGATAGAATCCACCAAACTCAAGCGACCAGGAGATTCAACATACACACACCACAAGACGTGCTATGTAGGATGCATTACTACGCTACTAAAGAGGAGATAATGTAAGCTCGTAATGTCAGTGCAGATAATTTGCTTATAGAGGGTGCTAAAATTTGAATATTTACAGATCTATCAAAGCGTACTTTAGCAAAGCCCTGAGACCATTAACACAGGCACTGATAGAGACGCGGATAAAATATCACTGGTGTTACCCCTTTTCCCTAAAGATTAGAAAAGTGGGAAGGCTTTATGTCTTCTACATGCCAGTGGATTTAGAGAAATTTGTGTCTGTGATGAAAATACCAAAGGTGGAAATTATATCATGACCTGATGATCCAGCACCAAACTTTACCCCCTTTCCTCAACAAGAATTGTGGCAGCAAGTACCAAGGAAAAGTAGGATAAGAATGGTGGGTTCTAAACCAGCAACCTAATGATTGTACAGGACAGTGTGTAAAGTAACCTTAATATAGGATTACCTATAGCGCTTGCTCAATTATAAAGTGCAAATATATAATATAAATTATGAACAATCCTATAATATTTCAGAAAAAATATTAAAGTGCATAATGTTGTGCAAAAAACCAAGTGAGCAAATAGAAGTGATATACAAAAGAACAAGATTTCTCATTCAATAGATAACACACTACATATAATGACTGTATAAATTATATAAAAAATATATAAAAAAATATTATAAAAATATGTAAAACGGAAAATTCAAGTTCATACGTAGTACATGAAATATATGAATAATCTCATAAATATTCCATACAGTTCATGTGCAAATGTGACTTCTTGTGAAAAAAGTTCAACTATATTAAATTAATGCAGTGCAAGGTGCAGGTGATCAGTGACAGGCTTTCCAATCAATCACTGGTGTCACTTTTTACTTTCCACCGTGGCTAGTAGGAAAATTGCTCACTCACCAGGCCAAGTGAGTCTTATATGCCTTATGGCATTAAGACCACATAAGCTTAAGTGACCCCCAGAGCCGGGATGGGTTCCCTCCGAGTGGATGCCTCCTCTTTGTTCCAATGGTGTCACTCCTCCGCTGCCCTCCTCCGGCCGGATATGTATAAAAAGGAAAGCTCCATATAGTGCAGTAACGTTTAAACAGGTATTTTATTGCACAAAAAAAAAAAAATCGAAACAGTTTACATGGTCCAAATGCAAGAACGAAACAAGAAAATAGTAAAAAACGCTGTCACATAGAAGAGCTGTGGAGTGGAGAGCAGTACTACCAGTTTGCGTTTCACCCAGCTCATGTGACGTCACAACGCACGTTCCAGCGTTTAGCTCATAGGTTGATCCATTGGCACGGGGGATATACCGTTCAGTATATTATACCTCTACTGTACAGGACAGTGGTAATCTGTCTGGCTGATGTAATTAGAAGAAGTCAAATGGCATTTTTAGGTTGTGAGGGGGAGGGATTTTCATCTATGAATGATAAGAAAATGGAAAAAGGGTAATGTAATTAATTGGTAATGTATAGAGACCAGGGTGATGGCAAGCGTGGGTGATGTATGATACTCACGAATGCCCTGACTCAAAGAGAAGATATCTATTCAGTAAATAAATGCAATGGCGCCTAGCTTGACTCAACAATTCATGCTTAACCTGAAGAGGTTGGGTGTGAAACACACATATGCCACACAGTGCCTGGTTCTTATTGGAATTACGGTGGTTGGTTTTTCAGTGGGCCAGGATGTGTCTTTCAACTGTACTCCCTGTTTTTGTGTTTTTTTTTTTTAGTCATTTAACTTGATAGAGATGTGGGCAAAATCAGATTTTTTTCGCCATCTATCTCTCACCCCTCCCTTCCAACCCCCCCCTTTTTTTTTTCGTTTGGTTTTCTGTTTAGGATAGATGGGTAGATATATGAGTATATAGATAACACCTCTCTGTTATATACTTGAAGTGTTAATAGAAATGGAGGATTTTGGGAGAGAGAGGTGTGAGTAAAATCTGATGATGGGGGGGGTCTCTCTTTTCTTCCTTATGGTGTTTTTTTTGTTTTCTGTTTAGGATAGAAGGGTGGAAATATAAGTGTACAGTATAGCTAAGACCTGTCTGTCATAAACCTGAAGTGTTAATAAGATTGGAGGATTCTGGAAGTGAGAGGGAGGAGATGGCTCGTTGGAGCAGAAATGTGAGGAAAATCTGATTATAGGAAATAGAGATAGCCGTGCGGTTCGCGGCAAATTTTGCTTGTTCGCTACCCGCCAAGTTTGCGAACACATGGCGTAGTTCGCGGCGGCCATATTAGTTTACATTGGGGAGAACTTTGACCCATGACACAGCTGTCAGGTGGAACGGGACAGCCAATTGAAACATTCCAGCACATGGACCTGACCTGGCGGCCATTTCACATTCCGCTTTCTGCCAGTGCAGGGAGAGGTCTGCTGTGCTCATGAGGGAGAGTTTGCTAGACACATATAGCGCTGTGAAGATCCACAAAAGTCCATTTCAGGGCTGGTATTTCGGTATAGGCCTTCTACAGTCTCTTTCAGGTTAGGGAGAGGTATCCAGTCGGTGCTTTAGGGTCAGTTATAGATCGGCTGCAGTGACACAAATCGCTATGTTAATGTCCACAAAAGTCCTTTTCAGGGCTGGTATATCGGTATAGTTCCAGTCTCTCTTCAGTATAGGGACAGGTTATTCAGTCTGTGCTGTAGGGGCAGTTAGAGATCCTCATCTGCAGTGACACAAATCACTCTGTTAATGTCCACAAAAGTAATTTAAAGTGCTCCAATGTCATTATAGGGTCTAATACAGTCTCTTTAGTATAGGGAGAGGTATCCAGTGGTTGCTGTAGGGGCAGTTAGAGATCGTCAGCAGTGACACAAATCGCTCTGTTAATGTCCACAAAAGCCATTTAAAGGGCTGCAAATTTTTTGGTATTGCTGTGCAGTGCTTATTCAAGTTTTCCTGAAGATTTTCAAGGGAGCCAGATACAGCCTCCATACTTTTATCATGACCTTGTGGGTGGTGTAAACTTCTACCCCTTTCAGTTTCAGATATGTTACTGCCAGTGTCCTTTGTGCAACTCGTCCAACCTATATGACCTATACCATTTGCTCTTACATTTGCATTTACACTTATAATCAGGGCTGCTGTTAGAAATCATGGGGCCCCATACAGCTTAATTGACAGGGCCCCCATTTCCCCGGCCAAAAGTGGCAGGACAGATTTATCAGTCCATGTCTCTGTAGCCTCAGCTGCCAAGATGAATGAAAAGGAAGTGCTCTCAGGTTTCCTGCTCATTCACAAACTGAAGCATTTTTAACACAGTTTACTACACATCAGTGACAAATGGACACAGGAGTGACTGGTACCGATCGCTCACTGTGTTCATTCAGGAATGGAAGGGACCAGTAAATGACATATTTACCTGTCCCTTCCCCTGCTCTCTATCCTGAAACATACCCCTGTGTGGCCGC
Source organism: Pelophylax lessonae (assembly GCF_965119305.1). Lineage (NCBI taxonomy): Eukaryota > Metazoa > Chordata > Amphibia > Anura > Ranidae > Pelophylax > Pelophylax lessonae. The sequence continues at coordinate 135,333,400 of NC_138773.1, forward strand.
AGCAGAGAGGAAAAGCGGGAAGCCGGCAGCGCTGTGGAGGAAAGGGGCCCTGGACAGCAGATGGAAGGGGTGCATGTGCTAGAACCAATCCCCCTTCAATGAAGCTGGAGGGAGTAAGAGGAGGAGAAGATGGCAACGCTGTAAGGGGAGGCAGAAGAGGATCAGTGTCTGTAAGAAGAGAGTACAGCTAGACCTCCTGCTCAGCAGGTGTCCGGGGCCCCCTTTTGAACTGATGAGTTCTGGGCCCAGTACAGGAGGGCTGGCAGTACTGCCTTATTAGTGGCCCTGCTTATGGTGCTTGTCCTCATGATACCAGCAGTGCCTACAGGGCCACCCTAGTCAACAGAGCTAGGACTGTGGCTAAGACCCAAGCAAGGACTTCCCTCTATATCAGGTACTGGGTGTGCATCTGTAATTTCTGTAGCTTCTTTGATTGTGATAGAGGCAGGGTTTTTTTCAGAAGACACACATTTGCATCCAAGTCTACCTTATGTCAAGCTCCCTCACGACTTGTCCCCAGTAAAGAAGCTGCGGTAGAGTTCCCCCTCGATGGCAGTGACACAGGTGTTTCAAGTTCTTGGGTTGATACAGGTACAGATATGTGTACGGGAGTATGTTATCTCAGGGTCAGCAAAACTCTCAACCTTTTCCCCTCTGCTACTGCCTACATCACCCGTAGGAGACGTCTCCACCATCCCCCCTCCAGCTTTCCCTTTAAAAAGACAGCTGAACTATTTACTGAGTTATTTGCTGTATTAGTTCTCATATTTTGAGAGTTGTCTGGTGCACTATAAGGACCCCTAATTACATGGTTAGAGCTGCTGGCTTTGCAAGAGACCTCAGGAGGGGGCCAGGCATCGTGACAGGAAGGACTCAATTATCTCTTGCTTGTATGCACCTGCATTCATACTCCCCCCTAGTCCTCTTGGGTCCTGTGATTAAGACCTCCTACTACTACCAGTAGACTTGCTGGTAGATTTGACAGGCTTGCTGGTGTTTATTTATTTTTTTTTCTTGTCCCCTCATCCCATTGATTCCACTCTCACAGTCTGTCAATCTGTCACTCTGTGGGCTTGTCAACTTTGTCAATCTTGTCAGCTTATCGGCCTTTACTTTTCACTGTATGCTGTTCTCAGTTACTTGTTTTGCTGTTATTTTCTCTATCATTTACTGCTTCTCCAAATTCCTCTGAGATCTACTACAGTTCTTGGCACCCAGGACTCTGCTTGCTTTGTATTTACTGAACTGCTTCTCTCCACCCTCTGCACACAAGTACACCAGTGCACTGCTGTTTTAGTCCTCAAACCCACTTCTGCCACACTATTACAAGCCCATGGTTTCCAACAGTCCAGAAATGTATTCAGTAATGATTCAGCGATCTTGGTTCTGGCGGGTCTGTTTAATATCCTGTGAGAGTAAGCTGAGAATATCTGCAGGTATCTGGAGTGTGTCGATTATGTGTGTGGGGTGTGCAGATCATTAGGATTAATGGAATGGTCAAAAACAAGGAGCAGCAGGAAACTTAGTGCAGCAGTATTCCGTATTCACAAAGAAAAAAAGGAGAAAAAAAAACACAGAGCACCTTATTACCCCGATCAGTGCTCCACTATGGTCAGCATGAGAAACTGCATAGGAGGCTATCTGGGAAACTGCAGAAATCAGGATGGATAGATGGAATAAATGGGGGATGGATGCAAGAATGGCAAAATGAAAAGATAGATTGGATGGGTGGATGGATGATGCATGATGGACGAGAAGCGAGTTAGATCAGTCAATCCAGTCAGACTTTAATCAGCAGGGACGTAGATAAGGGGGGAGTCAGCGGGGTTGAAACCTCCCCCCCTCCCCCCCCGAGCATCCTGCAAAAATGCAAACACATTATGTCCCTGCATAGAGCAGACTTACCCCTACTGTGCTGATGCTGGCATTTTTATGGTCATACTAGGTCGGGGGTCCCCAACACCCGAGCCACGGACTGATGCTAGTCCGTGGCCCCTATGCATCCGGCCCACAAAGGCTGCACTGTAAGAGGGGCTGGGGACTAGTAGAGAGATGACATAATCTCTCACCGCCCGCCCTGCATCACCGCTGTTCTGCCCTCATGTGCTGGTTTACAAGCTTGGGTGCCACAGCGCTGGGATGAGGCAGAGAGAAGAGTGGTCTTTTAGGCAGGCGACATGGCAAGTGACAAGCTGCATCTGGTGGTAGGTGACTTGGCAAGTGACAAGCTTCATCTGCCGGAAGGCAACGTGGCAAGTGACAAGCTGCGTCTGGTAACAGGTGACATGGCAAGTGACAAGCTGCGTCTGGTAGCAGGCGATGTGGCAAGTGACAAGCTGCGTCTGGTGACAGGCGTCGGTGGCAAGTGACAAGCTGTGTCTGGTGACATGCGTCGGTGGCAAGTGACAAGGTGTGTCTGGTAGCAGGCGAAGTGGCAAGTGACAAGCTGCGTCTGGTGGCAGGCGACGGTGGCAAGTGACAAGCTGCGTCTGATGGCAGGCGACGGTGGCAAGTGACAAGCTGCGTCTGGTGGCAGACATTGGTGGCAAGTGACAAACTTCATCTGCTGGCAGGCGATGTGGCAAGTGACAAGCTGCGTCTGATGGTAGGCAAACAAACTTTTCAGAGAAAGGGAATGCAATAAGACACGTGGTCACTCACTAAAACTAGAGGAAAAACGGTTTAACCTTAAAATACGTAAGAGGTTCTGTCAGAGTAGTAAGGCTTTGGAATTCTCTTCCACAAGCAGTAACATCAGCAGGGAGCATCAATAGCTTCAAAAAACGATTAGATGGGCACCTTAAACACCACAACATAAGGGGGGTATACAATGTACGGTTAACATCAAACACACGCACACACATCATAGGTTGAACTGGATGGACTGTTGTATTTTTTCAACCTCACAAACTATGTAACTATGTAGGCGGCATGGCAAGTGACAAGCTGCGTCTGGTGGCAGGCGACGTGGAAAGTGACAAGCTGCATCTAGTATAAATCAAATATTTCTGCGCTTCATCAAATGTGAATGAAATTATGATATAAAAAAGCTGCTAACACAGACCCATAGAAAAAAGTCCAAACGATATGTAACAGAAAATTGTGTAGCGCTAATATAGAAGTGCATATGATAATCAAAATTAATAAAGATGGTGACACTCAAAGTGCTAAATACCACTTAAGTATAAATGACAATATTGTTGATAAACATCAGCAAAACCAATCATAAGAATTTTGTTGCATAAAAACAGTCCTCTGATGTGAACAAACCAATAAAAGAGTGGAAAAATATTGTGCTCAAAAAGTGATGAAAAAATGCAAATTGGTCCCAATAGAATCCAATGAAGAAATCCTTATGTATCACCCGTGAAGGAAAATATATGGTGAACTGCTTACCAGACCCTTAATGTCTTCAGAGCATATAGAAAACCACAGATGGCTTGTATTATAGGCAAAAGATCAAAGGAATTCCTCTCATATTATAAGGCACCAAGATCCAATGATGGTCACAATGGGAGGTCCTCATGAGAATATAGCCCAAATGTGGGCAAAGGAGAAAAAGAAGGGGCAAATAGCGTGATACCGTTTAAAAACAATATGCTGTTTATTAAAAAGTTGCACTTACTACACATAAAAGGCAAATCGACATGTATCGGCATGTATCATAAGGCAGAGACAAGGCTGCGGCTTCCCGCGGATTGGGATGGAGACTCGGACCGAATGTTGGGGGCGTGGCTGCGTCACATCTGGAACCACCTGACTAGTTTCGTCATAGGTTGACGTCTTCCGGGGCAGCTGCATCTAGTGGCAGGTGGCGGTGGCAGGTGACATTCAGGGCACCCACTGTTTCTGCATTATGGTGAGTTGAATCATATCATTTTATATTACAATGTAATAATAGAAATAATGTGCTGCAACAATCCTGACACCATATCAACCATGGTGCCCTGATGATTGAAGCGCCAACACCAGTCATTGCCCAGGCAACTTGGCCTCAGAGACTAGGTAACAGTGAGAGACTGTGTGGCAACTGGTAAAGTAGTGACTGAGGCTGGACTGAGCCTTCCATCGCTGTTGTGTCAGGCCCCGTTCACATCTACCGATTTGCGATCGCGGGTTGAATCGCCCGAGATTTCAAATTGCATTGCAATGCTGGCAAAACGCAGCACATATATTTGTGACATTCATTTTTAATGGCTTCAAATCGCAGTGTGGTTTTGCTGGGATTGTCGCAATCGCAGTGTGGTTTTGCTAGGATTGTCCCTCCTGCTTCTTTTTCAGTGACAAGCATTACATGATGCTGCTTGCCGCGTGATAAATCACATGAGAAATATGCCAAAACTGCACCACATTTCAGGTGCCATTAAAAATAATTTGCACACAAACACACATGCTGCATTTTCCCAGCATTACAGTGTGATTTGGAATCATGGGCAGAATCACAGCGATTCTGTCAGCGATCCCAATTCGCTAGATGTGAACAGGGCCTTAGTCACTTGATGTCATGTACATGTATGTCATTATGTTCAAGCGGTTATACCGGGGCTATGGCTGCAGCTGTCAGCCATAAACCCAGTATAATTTTGTTCCGTGATGCCCTACACTTTAAAAGCGATCCTAGTGGCTAATTAGCTGCTTGATTGCTTTTACAAGCAGCAGGAGGGTTCATCACCTCCTGCTGCTCTCCGGTGCTTTTCCTGGGCTCTTCAGTCCCTCCAGAGAGCCTGGCATTTGATCTGGCAGTTGATGCATGGAGGTGCTATGCTGGCCCTAGAGGTGATCAAGGACCAGAACGTAACCGATCATCTCAATGGTCTAGGAGACCAGAAGCAATGAAGCGAACACATACGTAGGTCACGCATGCATATGTAAACAGTGTTCGCACCACACATGTGAGGTATCACCACAAACGTTATAACGAGAGCAATAGCTCTAGCTCTAGACCTCCTTTGTAACTCTAACTAGTAACCTGTAAAAAAAATTAAAGCGTCGCCTATGGAGATTTTATAGGTAGCATAGTTTGTTGTCAATCCACAAGTTTGCACAGTTATAAAGCATGACATGTTAGGTATCTGTTTGCTCAGCACATCATCATCTTTTATATTTTTTTTTCAAAAAAATTGGGCTAAAGTGCGCAAATCCCCTGTAACATAAAAAAACAATCACCATTTTATTCGCCTTGGTCTCTGCTAAAAAAATATATAATGTTTGGGGGTCTAGCAAAAAAACACAGCTTTTTACATGCAAGAGAGAAGTGTCAGAATAGGCCTGGTCTTCAAGTGGTTAATGGCATTGACTGAGGCTGGGCTGAGTTTTCCATTACTGTTGTGTTACTGACAGTCCAGCCTAGTACTGGCAGCCATGATGAACATGGCTACCAGAGCCAGGCCAGACTGATTAAGCCTCATTTCAAAATATAATCTGCATATGAAGAACACAGGAACCACCCCCATTCCTGTTTAATTCACATGTGCTTCAGGGTGGTGCGATTTGGGCCCATTAATTTTGAATAGACTCAGATTACACCAATGTCATGCATGCACCAATTTTGGAATTTCACTGCAACCGAATTGTATGGTTGTTTTGTACCATGCAATCCAATGCAGGCAAATGCAATGCATTTGCAACCTGTGTTTGGGGTGCAATCTCAATGACACCCCAAACACAGATTGCAAACACATTGCATTTGCCTGCACTGGATTTCATAGTACAATACAACCATGTGATCCCTTTTCCAAACTTTATGAATTTGGTGCAATTTGTTTTATTTAACCACTTAGCAACTGCCCGCCGCAGTTTTACCGCAGCAGGCAGCCGTTGCTGGGCAAAGCAACGTAATATAACATCGCTCGCTCCCGCCGCTCTGGGGTGCGCTACCGCGCACCCGCGGCCCCACTGATGGTCTGATTGGGTTCAGAACCGATCAGTCATCAGGTCCAGGCCAATGATTTTTGGCCTGGCCCTGTTGATTGGTCCTGCCCAGACAGAAACTGACTTGTGCCTCTGTAATGTAAACACAGGCACAGAAATTACCCTCACTCTCCTCCCAAAATCCTTTTTGGATTTATCGAGAGAAGAGAGAGGATCAAAATTGTGAGTACTGCACAAGCACACTTCCACACACCTAGCTAGGCACATTTAACCCCCTGATCACCCCTCCAGTTAACCCCTACACCCTGTCACATTGCACAATGTATACAGTAAATAGCTGTTTGCTATAGTTCTGTATTAGTGTGATTTGTGAATTGGTTTAACGATTGCGACCGTTACTTTTAGGCTTAGGATACACGCCACCCCCCAATAAAGATTTAACCCCCAATCCCCCCTGATCACCCCCAGTTGTATGTTGTGGTCTGTAAGGTGCCCATCTAATAGTTTTTTGAAACTATCGATGCTCCCTGCTGATACGACTGCTTGTGGAAGAGAATTCCACATCCTTACTGCTCTTACAGTGAAAAACCCCCTACGTATTTTAAGGTTAAACCGCCTTTCCTCTAGTTTTAGTGAGTGGCCACGTGTCTTATTTTATTCCCTTTCTCTGAATAGTTTGTTCCTTATGCTAGGGTCGCCAGTACAGCATTTGTACATTGATATCATATCCCCCCTCAATCGTCTCTTCTCCAGAGAGAATAAGTTCAGTGCTTGTAGTCTTTCCTCATAGCGGATGTCCCCCATTCCCCTAATTATTTTTGTTGCCCTTCTCCTGACTCTCTCCAGTTCCAGAACATCCTTCCTGACGACCGGTGCCCAGAACTGCATACTCCAGATGTGGCCGGACCAGAGTCTTGTAGAGTGGGAGAATAATCTCTTTATTTCTGGAGTGAATCCCCTTTTTTATGCATCCCAGTATTCTGTTGGCTTTGCTTGCAGCGGCTCGCATTGCATGCCACTGCCAAGCCTGTTGTCTACCAGTACCCCCAGGTCCTTTTTCATCCTAGACTCACCCAGAGATTCCCCCCCTAGTGAGTAGCTTGCTTTCTGGTACCCAAGTGCATTACTTCACATTTTTCAACATTAAACCTCATCTGCCATGTAGTTGCCCACCCCATTATTTTGTTCAGGTCTGCTGGTAAGGTTTCCACATCCTGCATAGAAGATATTGGCATGCTTAGTTTAGTATCATCCGCAAATACTGAGATTGTACTTGATATCCCCTCCTCTAGATCATTTATGAATAAATTAAACAGGATTGGTTCCAGGACAGAACCCTGGGGGACCCCACTTTCCACACCCGCCCAATCCGAGTACTCCCCATTAATCACCACCCTTTGCTTTCTCCCCTGGAGCCAGTTCTCTATCCAGGTACTCACCTTATGGTCCATACCTACCTTCCTGAGTTTGAACAGTAAGCGTTTGTGGGGAACGGTGTCAAAGGCCTTTGCAAAGTCCAGATACACCACATCCACAGGCTTACCTTTATCTAGTTGGCAGCTCACTTCATCATAGAAGGTTAATAGATTGGTTTGGCAAGAACGATTTTTCATGAATCCATGCTGATTACTACTAATCATACCATTTTCATTACTTCAGTCTTGTATGTGGTCCCTTAACATCCCCTCCAAAATCTTGCAGACTACAGATGTTAGGCTGACCGGCCTTTAGTTACCCGGGATATATCTCTGCCCTTTTTTAAATATTGGTACCACGTTGGCTTTTTTCCAATCAGCTGGCACCATACCCGTCTGTAAACTATCCTTAAAGATCAAGAATAATGGTCTGGCAATCACCTGGCTGAGCTCTTTAAGAACCCTTGGGTGCAAGCCATCCGGTCCCGGTGATTTATTTATATTAAGTTTCTCTAGTTTAGTTGTAAGTCTATCTTCTGTTAGCCATGGCGGTACTTCCTGAGGTGTGTTATTTAGTTTGGCCTTACAAGATGGGTTAGTGTAGCCCCCCAATTCTTTTGTGAAGACTGAAGAGAATAATTTATTTAACACTACCGCCTTTTCCCTGTCCTCTGTGGCCAAATCTCGTTTGTTGTCTTTTATGGGGCCAATGTGTTCTGGCCTTGCTTTCTTAAGGCCCGTACACACGTACCGATCGTCAGCATACAAACGTCGGCGGACGAAAGATCTTCCGATTGTACGCTTGTTAGTATGGTGCCTCCGACAGCTGTCTGCGCACATTCTGCGGACAAGAGTCTTTCTTGCAAACATAAAAATTTTTGTATGCCGACACCAGAACGGACGATTGTTCGCCAGTCAGTACAGAAATCAGCCGACAGACCGCAGATTTGCAAGACTGGGCATGCTCAGAAAAGAAAAAACACAGGGAAAGTTAACCATTACATGACATCACTTCTGCAGTCAGCTGAAGTCGGCGGACAAAATTCTTGTGCTGTCTTTGCACTTTTCAACAGACATCGACATCCCGGGGAGAAAAGACGAACGTTTGTATGACGACGATCGGTACGTGTGTACGGGGCTTTACTGTTTATATACTTAAAGCATTTTTTGGGGTTCTTTTTACTCTCTTCCGCTATCTCGTGTTCTGTGATAGTGTAATTGTGACTTCAGTTAGCGCTAGCGAGTTAGTTTCTGTCCCAAGTAGGTTTAGGGTCCCTGCCACCCCCCCATAAAGATTTAACCCCCTGATTACTCCAAGTTAACCCATACACCCCCTGTCACATTGCACACTATAGACAGTATATAGCATTTGCCTATATTTCAGTATTAGTGTGACTTGGTTTAGCGCTTGCGACCCTTTACTTTTAGGCTTAGGATACCCACAGCCCCCCCCCCAAATAAAGACTTAACCCCCTGATCCCCCCCCCGATTGCCCCCAGTTAACCCCTTCATTGCCCTGTCACAGTGTCACTTTTATAGTGTACAGTTTTTTTTTTCTGATTACTATTATTAGTGTCACAGGTAACATTAGTTAACGTTAACGTCAGTCTAGGACAGCGCAGATCCCCGACACATAGTTAGAAATATTAGTTAACCCCTTGATTACCACATACACACACATACACCTCTATTTAGTATCTGAATGGATTAATATCTTTGATCTGATCAGAACTATACTATACAGACACCTGTCAGCACCTGCGTTTAGCCCCTCCGTCCAGCCCACCCCATCCCACCCAGACTAGTGCAGTAATCAATAGATTACTGTCAATTCCAAATAAATACAAAACACACAAAACCGCTGTGTTAGCAGAGTCAGGCCTGATCCCTGCTAGCATTAGCAGTTTTTTGGTAGCAGTTGAAATAGTCCTTGACAACCAGGTGCTTTTTTACCTGTGAGTCAAACTACTGTACCTGTAAATTTAGTTGCTAAAATGTCCAAGTGATGAGAAAGCCTCACTGGCAGAATCAGGGTCAGTATACGAACCTTTAGAGAACAGTGGCTCCCTGACAGATAGCTCCGACGACGAATGGGTCCCTGTTAAGATCAGGCGTACCCCACCCCATTCTGGAGTTGCTGAGGTGCAGGAATTGCAGCGTGCTCTTATGGAGCAGAGTATCGGTACTAGTGCCACTCAACCTTCTGGTGAACTGGCAAGCACCAGCGGCCTAGTACACCCTGGACCTAGAACAACAGAACAACCAGCACTGCAGTATCACTTGGTGACGTGGCGAGTCCCATAAGTGCAGTTCAAGCTGGTGTGGTGGCTAGCACAAGTAGTGGCCCGCAGCCACCGCAAATTCGAAGACAGAACCGTAAAGCCCATAGTGCCCTCCCTGATGCGCTGGTATATCCTAATTGGCAGCCCACTGATTCTACAGCGCCCGTACTTCCCCCATTCACTGACCAACCTGGAATCCACGTGGAAACAGCCAATTTTTATGAGCTGTTTTTCACGGAAGATCTTTTCAGATCTATTGTGGACCAAAGCAATTTATATGCTGGTCAATACATCGCTGCCAACCCAAATTCGTCCCTTGCCAAACAATTCGGCTGGAAACCTATAACGGTTTCTGAGTTTAAAACCTTTCTGGGCCTTTCCCTTAACATGGGCATAACCAAAAGGAGTGAGCTTATAGTTACATAGTTAGTGAGGTTGAAAAAAGACATCAGTCCATCCAGTTCAACCTATGATGCGTGTGTGTGTGTTTGCTTTTAACCGTACATTGTATACCCCTGTATGTTGTGGTCTTTAAGGTGTCCATCTAATAGTTTTTTGAAACTATCAATGCTCCCTGCTGATACGACTGCTTGTGGAAGAGAATTCCACATCCTTACCGTTCTTACAGTGAAGAACCCCTTACGCACTTTAAGGTTAAACCGCCTTTCCTCTAGTTTTAGTGAGTGGCGACGTGTCTTATTGTAGCTCCTTTCTCTGAATAGTTTGTTCCTTATGCTAGGGTCGCCAGTACAGTATTTGTACATTGATATCATATCCCCCCTCAATCGTCTTTTCTCCAGAGAGAAAAGGTTCAGTGCTTGTAGTCTTTCCTCATAGCTGATGTCCTCCATTCCCCTAATTATTTTTGTTGCCATTCTCTGGACTTTCTCCAGTTCCAGCACATCCTTCCTGAGGACCGGTGCCCAGAACTGGACAGCATACTCCAGATGTGGCCGGACCAGAGTCTTGTAGAGTGCGAGAATAATCTCTTTATTTCTGGAGTGAATCCCCTTTTTTATACATCCCAGTATTCTGTTGGCTTTGCTGCGGTTATATTGGTCCACTAGCCCAATTCACCATATGGCGTGTACTCTGCTTCCATGTCCAGGGCGAGATAAGAGCAAATTCTGCAGTTCATGCACTTCAACGACAATGAACTCTGTCGTCCTCGGGGAGACCCTGAATATGACCGGCTCCACAAAATCCGGCCCCTCGCAAACCACTTTAATCAGTGGTTTGCAGCCTTGTTTACCCCCCAACAAGTTGTCTGCGTTGATGAGTCACTGATTAAGTTTACTGGCCGCCTTGCTATGAAGCAGTATCTCCCCAGCAAGCGTGCCAGATACGGGGTCAAGCTGTATAAGCTGTGTGACAGAGCCACAGGCTATACAGTTAGTTTCCGTGTTTACGAGGGAAAAGTTACCACTGTGGAGCCCTCCAACTGCCCAGACTACATAGGGAGCAGCGGCAAGATAGTTTGAGACTTGGTGTCACCCTTATTCGGAAAGCGCCGGGGCTTCCCCCAACGGCTTGTAAATTCCCGTCTTAGTTGGGGGGGGGGAGAGAGCCTGCTTGAAAAGGGACAAATTGCTTGCAGTGAAGTGGAGGGATACACGGAATGTTTTCCTTCTGTCCTCCCTTCATGCAGACACGACAGTCCAAATTCCTACGGCAACTGGTGTTTTGGAGAAACCCCTCTGTGTCCAAGAATATAACCTTAATATGGGAGGGGCGGACCTCAATAACCAGCTTTTGGCACCGTACTTAGTTGCCCGAAAAAGCCAGTCGCTGGTACAAAAAAGTGTCTGTTTATTTATTCCAATTGGCTATGCTGAATGCCTTTGTACTATACAAAGCATCAGGACGAGCTGGATCCTTCCTAGAATTCCAGGAAGAGATCATCAGAGCCTACCTGTATCCAGGAGGTGCTCCTGCCCAATTTCCCCTACCAGATGCAGTGAGCCAGCTGCATGAGAGGCATTTTCCACATGTCCTCCCACATACCCCTACCCAAACAAACCCCCAAAGATGATGTCGTGTCTGTAACAGGCACAGATTTAGGCGTGACACACTTTTTATTGTCTCTTCTGTCCTGAAAAACCTGGTCTCTGCATCAGGGACTGTATCCAACGCTACCACACACTAGTGGAGTATTAGCATAGGGTACAGCACGACACAGTGTAGGGCACACTAACACAGGGTCCAGAAAGATGTTCGATGGCTATCGACATTTTGAGAGACCCTAACCTGGAAAGTTGTAGTTGAAAAAAAAAGTGTAAAAAAAATTACAAAAAAAATTACAAAAAGTTACAAAAAAATTACAAAAAAATATATAAAATAAAAAAGCCAAAAATAGTTGTCGTTTGAGTTATTTTTCTGTTCTAACTCTGCTCTTCTACTTCTATTCTTTCTACTGTACTTTTACTGTACTTTGTTACTGTTTTCCATTGGTAACCATTTTTTACTTTCCAGGTACCAATGTAATCTTTTCTTTCTATTTTATTGCTAACCAGTTTGCCTTGCAGGTACACTCATCAGCTGCCACACTGATTTTATATATTCTGACACAAACAGCGTTTGCGCTCAGCTGCCTCAGCATATATGGAAATCTCTGATGGCAGCACTGTAGGAGGTGATTTCACCACCACAGTTAAAAAACCATTAGGTATACATGGAATTTTGAAATCATGAAATTTTAGAAAGTGGGTTTGGATGTTTTGGGTGGCTAATGGTGGGGGTACTACACCATTTTCTTGTGGAGATTTTTGTTAGGTTCTCATTTTTTTCATTCAGCCCACAGGCTGCATGAAAAAAAAAAAACCTACACTATATGCCAAACAAGGACCAGCAATGTACTGGTACGTTGCTGGAATTTGAGTGGTTATACCAGGATGATGCCTGCAGATTTAGGCATCATCTTGGTATCGTTTTTTACAGCCAGCGGTTGGCTTACATGTAAAAGAGATTCTAGCACCTAATTAGCCACTAGACTGCTTTTACAAGCAGTGGGAGGCGACTCCCCCACCTCCCACTGCCTTCCGGCCCCCCTTTCCCCTAGTGCTTGCGCGCTAAGGCGCACGCAAGCGTTGGTCTAGTGTCATATGTAAACCGCAATTGCAGCATGCATGTGAGGTATCGCTGCGAACGCCAGGTCGAGGGCAGTAATTCTTGCAGTAGACCTCCTCTTTAAAGGCCCGTACACACATACCGATTTTCGGCCGAAACTGTTCGGCCGCCGAACGATCGGCCGATTTTCGGCTTGTTAGTATGATGCTTCCGACAGCCGACAGCGCACTTTCGGCCGAACAGAATCTGTCGTGCATGCATTAAAATTTTTGCATGCCGACACCAGAACGGCCGATTGTTCGCCAGTCAGTACAGATTTCGGCCGACAGACAGCAGATTTGCAAGACTGGGCATGCTCAGAAAAGAAAAAAGACAAGGAAAGTTAACCATCACATGACATCACTTCTGCAGTCGGCTGTTGTTGGCCGACAAAATTAGTGTGCAGTCTTTTGCACTTTTCAACAGACACGACAGCCCTCGGACAAAAGACGGCCGATCGTTCGGCTGACGATCGGTACGTGTGTACGGGGCTTAAGTCTAATCTGGTAACCTGTAAAGACTTTTAAAGGCTTTAAAAAATTTACGTAGTTTGTTGCCGCTGCACAGGCATGCGCAATTTTTAAAGCATGTCATGTTTGGTATCTATGTACTCGGCATAAGATCATCTTTTAAATTTTACCAAACAATTTGGAATTATATAGTGTATTTGTGCATTAAATTTTAAAAAAAAATATTTTTTTTCGCAGAAATTGCATTTGGAAAATCTGTGCGCAAATACCGTGTGACAAAAAAATTTGCAACATCCACCATTTTGTTCTGTAGAGCCTCTGCTTTAAAAAAATATATAATTTTTGGGGGTTCAAAGTAATTTTCTGGTAAAAAAAATATTTTTCATTTAAACAAAAAGTCACAGAAAAGGCTTGGTTTTCAAGTGGTTAGAAGAGTGGATGATGTGTGGATAAGATTGAGCATATGGAAAAATATAAATTAGATACCAGCAATTGATAAATAAATTATATCCCCTGCGCACAAGCTGATTAATTAGTTGTTAAATATGTCCAATTACAGACCTACCGCAGCTACTTCAAAGTTATACATGTGTTAAAAAATTACCAGAAACTGTCCCAAAATGAACCAAAACTAGTAACAGTAGCGCAGATAGAAAGATGAAAATGATGATATTCCTCCACACACAATGATAATAAATAGATAAATAAAGTCTCTTTATATAACGTGTGTAAAGTCTCTTAAAAGTATTCTCCACTGCTTTGGATAGATGCGTGAGATTAAAGGGTCACCACCACACAAATCCTTCACCCAGGTGCTCAATGGGGGGAGTGGCAACTGGCCAGATCGTATGGCCCTCCTATTCTCATAGGAAGGGCTACAAGGCACAACACAAAATTCTCCTCCGATCAAGTGACCACCACACGATCCTGTCTCTCCCTGCGGGGACTCTTCTCTCCTCCCAATGATTCACCAATGAACCATGTTATAAAGGCAAAAGAGAGGGGGACACCCACTAGTGTGATATTGTTTCAACTCCACACTTTATTCACACAAAGAAATCCAAATCAAATGTACTCACAAACAAACATAATAACAAAGCCTCCAATAAAAGACTCATGTAGGAAGTATCTCGGTAATACCACTTGGAACTTGCAAGGCTGGCTCACCCTCTCCACGCTGATGCACCAAGCTGCGCTGTCCTCCGTGGTAGCTCCGATCACTTCTGGTCGCCGTAAGGTTCACTCCCTGACATGTTTCGTCATATCCGACTTGTTCACAGGGGCGTGAACCTTACGGCACAGCGCTGTATTTAAAGAGGACGGAATGCTGACACCTTCAGATCACGTCATGTAGGACTGCCCATATATGCTAATTCCCGGGGACATTGCTGACACCTTCAAATCACGTCATGTAGGACAGCCCATATATGCTAATTCCCAGGGATAACAGCACAACGGATAACTTGAGCGAGTACACCCATTTATGCTAATTCCCGGGATCGCGCTGCAACATCCTTACACTTCGCAAATCTTCAATCAATACCCCGAATAATGGGTTCATCAACCCACCATCTAATTTAGGGTAAACGCAAATATATACTCTTATCCATTCTACAGGGTAAAGCATGGTAAAGCATGAGGTATTAACCTGTTAGGGTCAATACCGATATCGTGTCTGCATTCCTTAACAATAACCTATACACAAAAATATATAATAATCAACATTAAAATCAGATTAAATATATATATATGTGGATACAATCATAAATGGATAAAAATAATTATAATTAATATCCCTCCCAGTTTAAAATTATAAAACAGACAAGGACAAACCCTCACAGGGCAAACAAAGAAAATGGTATGATTTACATGGCATATATATAAAATCGATAAAACTATAAATACTATAAATAGACGATAAATAAACAGACATTAATAATGTCCTAATAAAATTAATAATAGTACAAGAGATAAAGGATAATAAAAATTTCAATATAAATATACATATACACTATCCATAAAATCACAGATCACGAATGAAACAGTTTAAGTCTAGGTCGATGTTCAAACCTTTGGGGTCCAGGGCCTGGGTGAGGAAAATCAAGATTGAGCATAAAATGCCAGGACAGTTCAAACACCCCCCAAATGACCCCTTTTTTGAAAGTAGACACCCAAAGCTATTTACTGAGAGGAATATTGAGTCCATGGAGTATTTTATATTTTGCCCTAAGTTTCGGGAAGGTGACAATTTGTTTTTGTTTTTTGTTTACACAAAGTTGTCACTAAATGATATATTGCTCACGCATGCCATGGGTATATGTGGAATAACACCCCAAAATACATTCTGGGGCTTCTTGTGAGTTGCTACAGTTAATGCTTTTATTTTAAAATAAAAATTGTCTGCACTTAGAGTGCTTTTCTTTTTGTCTTTCAAAGTCCATTCTGCTGCTTCTCCTGAGTACAGGGACACCACATGCATGAGACTTTGCCATGTTCGGAATTAAAATGCACAATTTAGGGGGGCGTGGCCAGGATGTGAAGCTGAGAAGACGTGTGGCGCCTGAGCTCCGATCCTGACTACATCTTATCGCATATCCAGGCTACCTATTTCCTCCTTGGCACCCTCTTTTACCACCCTAAGAAGTCGAGTGGCACGCAGCGGGCCCCTCCGCTGTCTCCCGAGAGGCTCCAATCATCAGCTGTGCCCGCATCATCTCCCTGTCCTCCGGGCCGGCCGGCGGCCATCTTGGCCACGAGATACTCTATCCTCATCATGTCGGTCAGCACACAGACGGAGGCCGGCCCGAGTGGTCAGCAAGATCCCTCGCTATCCGGCATCCTGAAAGCCATTAAAGCCTGTAAAGACACCCTTACGGTAAAGATTGACTACCTGGTGTCACGGAACCATGAACCAGACGTACAACAACAGATAAGTGAAAATAAGAAGGCTTTATTGAAAATCAAGCTGTAAAGCAAAAGTCCAAACGGAAGGCGAAACCGAGGCAGAGTCCTTGCGAAGCCAGAGGTCAGGAACCAGGAGGGTAGTCAGACGAAGCCAGGATCAGGAACCAGCAGGGTAGTCAGACGAAGCCAGGATCAGGAACCAGCAGGGTAGTCAGACGAAGCCAGGATCAGGAACCAGAAGCAGCAGCAGTCTTAGAAGCATGTGAACACAGGAGGACCAAGCAAGGAACTGAAGCCACAGACCTCCTATATATATGAGCTAGGCATCCAGCTCCTCCCAGTGGGAAGGAGGAGCCGCAGGGTGAAAGGCTACAAGAAACCCAGAAACCAAGATGGCCGCCAGCACATGTCAAACGAAGGAGAACAGCAAGAAGGTAAGACCATGACAGTACCTCCCCCTCAAGGGCCCCTCCTCCGCGGAGTAAAGAACGGTTTCTGAGGGAAGCGTGCGTGGAAGGCTCGGAGCAAGGCAGGAGCATGGACATCTGCGGAGGGAACCCAGGAACGCTCCTCTGGACCATAACCACGCCAATGAACCAAAAACTGCACCCGACCGCGGACCAGGCGTGAGTCCAGGATATTGCTCACCTCATACTCCTCACGATTGCCCACTTGGACCGGACGGGGCCGAGGAACCGAGGAAGTGAAACGATTACACACCAGTGGCTTCAACAGGGAGACATGAAACACGTTGGAGATCCGCATGCCAGGAGGAAGCGCAAGGGCATAGGCTACCGGGTTTACCCTGCGAAGCACTCGGAAGGGGCCAACAAAGCGAGGCGCCAGCTTGGGAGTGGGCACTCGAAGGTTGAGGTTGCGGGTGGACAACCATACACGGTCTCCGGCCTGGTAGGAAGGAGCAGGCGCTCGTCTGCGATCAGCCTGGAGTCTCTGGCGCTGCGCAGAAACCTCAAGGGACTTCTGGATCTGTACCCAAGAAGCACGTAGGACGGAAAGGTGATCCTCCACAGCCGGAATATCCTGGGGAGAGAATACCTCCGGTAACACGGCAGGTTGGAACCCATAATTGGCCATGAAGGGAGACGTCCCAGAGGAAGAGTTCACCGCCGTGTTCCTGGCAAACTCAGCCCAAGGCAGGAGGTCAACCCAATTGTCTTGGTGATCGGAGACATAGCAACGAAGGAATTGTTCCAAGGCCTGATTGGATCGTTCTGCGGCCCCATTGGACTGAGGGTGGTAGGCCGAGGAGAAGGAGTGATGAATCCCCAACTGGGAGCAAAAGGCGAGCCAGAACCTGGACACAAACTGACTCCCCCGATCCGACACAATCTCCTTGGGCAAACCGTGCAACCGGAAGACCTCCCTGGCAAAAATCGTGGCCAACTCCTGTGCAGAGGGTAACTTCTTGAGAGGAACACAGTGGCAAATTTTGGAAAATCGATCCACAATCATGAGAATGACCGTATGGCCTCGGGATGCAGGGAGGTCCACAATGAAATTCATCCCCAGGTGTGACCATGGGCGCTCCCCGGTGGCTATGGGTTGCAGAAGGCCCAACGGAAGGTGCCGAGGGGACTTACTCTGGGCACAAACGGAGCATGCCGCTACATATGCGGCGATGTCGGAACGTAGGGAAGGCCACCAGAACAGACGTGAAACAGCCCAGGACAGCTGATTCTTTCCAGGATGCCCCGCGGTCTTGGAGTTATGGTAGGTTCGCAACAACCGAGTGCGCAACTCCTCAGGCACAAAACATCTGCCGTTGGGTCTCTCAGAGGGAGCACCAGATTGAGCCGCCAAAATCTGCTCACCCAGGGGAGAGGTCAGGCTGGTGCGAATGGCGGCCAGGATCTGATTCAGAGGTATGACCGAAGTCGGAATCGACTCCTCCCTGGACAGGTCGGAGTACTGCCGTGATAAGGCATCCGCCCTGATGTTCTTGGAACCGGGTAGGTAGGAGACCACGTAATTAAAACGTGACAAGAACAGAGCCCATCTGGCCTGCCGTGGTGTCAATCTCTTGGCCTCAGAAAGGTAGGTCAGATTCTTGTGGTCCGTCAGGATGAGGACCGGAACCACCGAACCCTCGAGCAAGTGCCTCCATTCTTTAAGGGCCTGTACGATGGCCAATAACTCCCTGTCACCAATCTGATAGTTGCACTCCGCGGAAGACAGTTTCCAGGAGAAAAACCCACAAGGAAGCAGAGGACCCTCTGGTGTTCTACGCTGAGACAGAAGGGCGCCTACTCCCGTCTCAGACGCGTCCACCTCTAGGACAAAGGGCAACCCAGGGTTGGGATGCGACAGAATCGGAGCCGACACAAAGGCGGACTTCAGAGCCTCAAAAGCTCGGATGGCCTCGAGCGGCCAGACCTGGGAATTACTGCCCTTCCTGGTCAGATCCGTGAGAGGCTTGGCTAGCATGGAAAAGTCCCTGATGAACTTCCGATAATAATTGGCGAAGCCCAAAAAGCGCTGCAGGGAGCGAAGACCACTGGGCTGGGGCCACTGTAAGACAGCCGAAACCTTCTCAGGATCCATGGAGAACCCCTCAGCGGAAATGATGTAACCTAAGAAGGTTACCTGGGATCGGTGAAATTCGCATTTCTCAAGCTTACCGAACAGCTTGTTCTCTCGTAACCGTTGCAACACTCGTCTGACATCCAGAATGTGGGTCTCCATGGATTCAGAATATACCAAGATGTCATCCAAATAGACCACCACACACTGCTGCAACAGGTCACGGAAAACATCGTTAATGAATTCCTGAAAGACTGCGGGCGCATTGCACAACCCAAAGGGCATAACCAAGGATTCATAATGACCGGTCCTGGTGTTAAACGCGGTCTTCCACTCATCGCCCGCCTTGATCCTTACGAGGTTATATGCCGCCCTCAGGTCGAGTTTGGTAAAGACCGTGGCCCCTTTAAGGCGATCGAACAGCTCGGAAATCAAGGGTATCGGGTAAGCGTTCTTGATCGTGATGCGATTGAGACCCCTGTAATCGATGCAAGGCCTCAACTCACCGCCCTTCTTTTTCACAAAGAAAAATCCAGCCCCTGCCGGGGACGAGGATTTGCGAATGTGTCCGCGTGAAAGCGCCTCCTTCACGTACTCCTCCATGGCCTCATTCTCCACTACCGACAGTGGATAGACCTTGCCACGAGGAGGAACGGCACCAGGTTGTAACTCGATGGCACAATCGTATGGGCGGTGCGGAGGTAGGGCAACCGCGCGCACCTTATCGAATACATCCCGGTACTCCTCGTATTCAGGAGGCAACAGAGAGTCCGAGGAAGTACACCGCAACTTGACAGGCCCATGGATGCAACTAGCCCCACACTGCGGTGACCACGAGAGGATCTCGGCCGATCTCCAATCGAAAGTCGGATTATGCTTCTGGAGCCAGGGGTACCCCAAGACCACCGAGTAGTGTGGAGACGAAATAACCTGGAAGCAGACCGACTCTCTGTGAACGGCACCAATGGCTATCCCCACTGGAAGGGTCTCATGAGTCACGTGTGGCGGCAGAAGGGGTCTGCCGTCTATCGCCTCAAGAGCCAGTGGAGAACCTCGGACCTGCAGAGGAATGGAATTGGCGGCAGCGAACACACTATCAATGAACAAACCACCAGCACCAGAGTCCACCAACGCCTGGGTCATCACTGAGCCCCCGACCCAGGAGAGGACAACAGTGATCAGTGGTTTGTCAACAAGGGAAACCGGGGACGAGGAGACTCCACCCAAGATCTGCCCCCGACAGGATCTCAGGTGCGAGCGTTTCCCGGACGGTTCGGACATGCCAACCGAAAATGCCCACCGAGACCACAGTACATACATCGACCCTCGCGTCTTCGGAGTACCCTCTCCCCCTCGGACAGGCGAGCAAAGCCCAGCTGCATGGGTTCACCCACAGCCAAGTCATCCCCAGGAGGCGTGGGAGGAGAGGGAGGCACGGGTGGGACAGCAAAGGTAGGCGCCAATCTGTTAGGAGGTCTCCGCAAACTCTCCTTAAAGGAAGGTCTCTCCCTGAGTATGGTGTCAATCAAAATCAAGAAAGAAATAAGAGACTCGAGCTCCACTGGTAGGTCCTTAGCTGCAACCTCATCCTTCAAGGCATCCGAGAGACCATGAGAGAAAGCAGCGACCAGAGCCTCATTATTCCAGCCCACCTCTGCTGCCAGGGTACGAAACTCAATGGCGTATTCAGCTACGGATCGTGAACCCTGTCTGATGGACATAAGGAGCTTCGCAGCAGAGGCAGCACGAGCCGGCACATCGAATACCCTCCGAAGAGAAGCAACAAAACCGGAAAACTCGGCAACCACCGGATTGTTGTTCTCCCATAAAGGGCTGGCCCAGGCCAAGGCCTTGTCCGAGAGCAGCGAAATTAAGAAGCCCACCTTTGATCTCTCAGTAGGAAAGGCATGTGGCAGCAACTCGAAATAAATGCCCACCTGGTTAAGGAAACCTCGGCACTGAGTTGGCTCTCCCCCAAAGCGCTGTGGAAGGGGGGCAGAACCGGTCATACCCCGAAACACCGCAGGCGCAACAACAGGTGTCGGGGTAGACTCTGGCGCAACAACCGGAGCGGCAGTAGGAGCGGGCCCAGGAGCGACAACCGACCCATCGGCAACGGGAGCGAAATGAGCCGTGCGTTCAAGCAGGGTTTGCAACGCCACGGTGAACCGACCCAACAGGTAATCCTGCTGATCAAGTCTGGCAACCAGCGTGGGTAGCGAGGATGGCCCTGTACCGTCAGAATTCATGGCTTGGTCCTAATGTCACGGAACCATGAACCAGACGTACAACAACAGATAGGTGAAAATAAGAAGGCTTTATTGAAAATCAAGCTGTAAAGCAAAAGTCCAAACGGAAGGCGAAACCGAGGCAGAGTCCTTGCGAAGCCAGAGGTCAGGAACCAGGAGGGTAGTCAGACGAAGCCAGGATCAGGAACCAGCAGGGTAGTCAGACGAAGCCAGGATCAGGAACCAGCAGGGTAGTCAGACGAAGCCAGGATCAGGAACCAGAAGCAGCAGCAGTCTTAGAAGCATGTGAACACAGGAGGACCAAGCAAGGAACTGAAGCCACAGACCTCCTATATATATGAGCTAGGCATCCAGCTCCTCCCAGTGGGAAGGAGGAGCCGCAGGGTGAAAGGCTACAAGAAACCCAGAAACCAAGATGGCCGCCAGCACATGTCAAACGAAGGAGAACAGCAAGAAGGTAAGACCATGACACCTGGCCACAGACATCAATTTAATCCGCCATGATTTGGACAAGTTCGGGTCGCGGGTGTCTGAGGCGGAGGACCGCATCTCCCAGCTGGAGGATTCTACCAGAGCAGATTCCCGGGATCTCCATGCTTTGCAGCTGCAGGTTAAGGCGCTCCAGGACAGGGCGATCGATACCGAAAATCGCCTGAGACGTAACAACATTTGCATCCTGGGGCCTGATGACGCACAGATGCGAAATGCATTGTGGTTACTGACAAACCCGGAAGCAAACACACAGGCATTCGTAGCAGAGGCAGGGACGCTCCCCGACCGCCGCACACAGCACAGTGAGAGGAAAGATAAGAGGAAGCTGCAGATCCTCGGATACGATTCCCCACTACTCAAAGATTTGTGTACTGCCGAATTGCCCAGTGCCAGGAGGGCACAACTAATAGTAAGGGACCAACTGTTACCTTTTTAGTAATTTTCAAATAAAGCATACAATATTTCACTATTGGAGGCTTTTTTTGATATCGAGGAGAGGTCTGATCCACCCATTTAAAGGGATCACAGGCGTTGGGAGTCATTGTGACTCATTGGAAGCTGGTAAGAGGCCACGTGTGTCACACCCCACCACCTGAAGCACTTTAAGGAGCATATTTTGTTGCACGAATTGCAGAGACACTTGCTATACAATTATTTCTCACTGGAGAGCACGATTATATCCGTTTATATTTGATGAGTTTTTTATGCACGCACTATTAAGCACTTTTATTTGCTTGTTGCACGGAATACTATATATATTTATATAATTGATTTGCTTGTTGCATGTATATTATATCTATTTATTTATATATACATTTATTTATATATTTATCTATTAATAAGCAATAGAAATATTTTTTAATTTTGAGTTGTGCACTTCAAAATATATTTATAACTTTTAACTATATTAATTTATTCAGTATTAAGCACTTTCAACACTAGTAATACATAATTTAATACACGTGATACCCTGAATAAGTTCTATTCCAGTAATATAAAAGATTACCAGCGCCTTTTTTATCTACGTCCCATATTTGCATCCTGGGGTTGCCGAAGCGTGCGGAGGGTCCCAGGCCGGCCGAGTTTGCGGAAACCTTCCTGCCTGCACTACTGGATCTCCCAGCCATGCCGCCTACCTTTGTTGTGGAGAGGGCCCACAGGGTCCCCCCGGCTCCTCCGATTCCTGGGGCACCTCCCAGACCGTTCCTCCTGAGGCTCCTCAATTACAGGGACCGGGACCTGTCTCCTGTTGGCTGCCCGTGCAAAAAAGGAGCTTCGCTATGAAGATGCCCGCATCATGCTTTTCCCGGATTATTCGCCGGAGGTACAACAGAAACGCGCCAATTTACAGAGATCCGAAGGCGCCTCTGGGATCAAGGCATCAAATACAGCCTTCTCTACCCTAGCGGGCTCCGGGTCATTGATGGAGACCGTACCAGATTCTTTGACACGCCTGAGCTTGCGGCCTCCTGGCTGGATGTTCGTTGACCCCTGGTTCCTGCTGCAGACTGGTATGGTGGATAGACCCTCACTTCATGTTGTCTCCTTCTGCGGCCTTTTGGTCCCTGGATTCCCTCTCGGACCCCCCTTACTCTGACTGTCATCTCTGACTTTGTTCAGTTCATCTCCCCCCCTTTTTTCACCCCCTATCCCCTCCCCCCCCCTCTTTTTTATTGCCACATACCATCTCTGCCACTCCTCAAGGTAGCCCACCACTATGGAGCTGATTCGGACGTCCGACTGAACTGCTACACCAGCCCCCCGGACTGTTTTTCCTTCTCCCGAGTGGAACGGTAGCCACCCCCTTCACCCCGAGGTCTATGCTCTGGACCTGACGGGCAGTTTTTTGCCCCTTTTTGGCACTGTTTTTTGGGTATAGGCCGTCCCCTACATCCCCCTGGGGACTCTTAGTTTTTCCCCCGGTTTTGAGGGAGATGTCGGGGTCTGGCAGGATAGGCACTCCGTGCCTGGGTTGTTTTCGTTTGTTGCTATGTCTATATGTGTGTAATGCTGTGTGGTTCTTTTTTTGGTGCATGGGTTCTGGCGGTTTTGCTGCTCCCCAGATGCTGTTTCTAATCTCCACGGTATCCTCTCCCCATTTCTACCCCTGTTGTTCCCATGGCATCACGTGACCTACAGTCCTTTTCCATCATCTCCTGGAATGTTCGTGGCCTTAACTCAAAATTTAAACGGGCACTCATGTTCCAATATTTGAAATCCCACAAACTTCCATCTTAATCTTGCAAGAAACGCATCTGGTGGGCAGCAAACTGTTATCCCTTAAAAAACCTTGGGTACACAAGGCCTTCCACGCTTCCTACTCCTGCTATGCCAGGGGAGTCTCCATCCTTATCCGCAAGTCCCTGCCTTGTGAAGTAGATGCGGTCCATACAGACCCCATGGGCCGATATGTTATTTTGGTCCTTACGCTTTGGCACCGTAGATATGTGGTTGTGGGTTTATATGTACCACCCCCGTTTAAATCTGAACTGTAATACTCTGTATTGGATAAGGTGTCCCCATATTGTCCTGCCAAGCTGCTTCTGATGGGGGACGCCATTCTCTCTCCTGATTTGGACAGGCCGCCCCCCCCAAGTCCTTTTCGGGGGATCTTCTGCATTGGTCTGATGCAGCGGGGGTGACGGAGGTCTGGCGTTGAAGACACCCCGACCAGAAGGTTATTCGTGCTTCTCAGCTTCCCACAAAACCTCCTCCAGGATTGATCTGGCCTTTGCCAACTCGGCGGTGTTGTCTGAAGTGAAAACTGTACGATACTTGCCGGTGGGTCTGTCTGACCACAGCCCCCTGGAGATTGTCCTGCGCATGGACATGACTCCCTGCGGCAACATGTGGTGCCTAGGTGCCCACTGGTTCGAACACCCAGATGTCTCCTCTCAGATCCCACCGCTTTTGCAAGAGTACTGGCAGATTAATGCTGAGACGTCCTTACCTGGGCTGGTGTGGGATGCCTTCAAGGCTTATACTAGGGGACAATATAGGTCTACCATTAAAGCGGTCAAATTGCAACAATCGGCCACCCTTGTCCATTTAGAGAGGGGGGTAGAGGGGGCCTCCGACACGTATGGCGCGGACCCCTCCGTCCCCAATTTTGAGGCTTTGCAGGCAGCTAAGCGGGATTTGCAATTACACATGTCAGAGGTCACGAGGTTGTCTTTATATAGTTCCAAACAGTCATTTTTTGAACAGGGCGACAGGAATGGTCGGTTCTTGGCATTGCTGTCTCAACCTGATGCACCCCTGACTTTGGTACCGGAGCTCACCTCTCCCACAGGGGGGGCCCTCACCTCCCCTGAAGATATAATGGAAGCTTTCCGGTCTTATTATTCTACCCTCTACGCTACCACTCTTCCTCCAACCTTTTGCCTGGGTGACTTGCACTCCCTCCTGGACCCGGTGGCCCTGGGTTGGCTCTCGGACCAGGAGAGAGACTGGCTGGTCAGACCGATAACGGCAGATGAGGTTCTGGCGGTGATTGGGGTCATACCAGGGGGTAGCGCACCGGGCCCTGACGGTCTGCCCATTGAATTTTACAAGACTCACTCAGGTCTCCTGGCCCCACTGTTGGCCTCGCTGTTTACCAGGTGCCTCAGATAGGGGTCTCTACCCCCTTCGATGGCGGAGGCCCACATCATCCTTATTTATAAGCCCCCAAAAGATCCCAAGCTCTGCGCCTCCTATAGGCCTATTGCGCTACTTAATAATGACCTGAAAATCCTAACCAAACTGCACCAGACTGCAGCCCATGCTTCCCTCAGTGGTGGACCAGGACCAGACCGGTTTTATGGCCCACAGATCCACGGACGTTAACCTCCGCAGGCTTTATACTAACTTACAGGCACGTCACCTTAATGTGAGCACCAGAGTGGTTGCCTCTTTGGACATCAAGAAGGCATTTGACTCAGTGGAATGGCCCTTCCTGTGGGAGACCCTCCGGAGAATAGGGTTCCCCCTGCTCTTCATCAGGTGGCTGCAACTCATATACCAATCACCAAGGTCTGCTATCCGCCTGGGTGGGAGACTGTCATCTTGGTTCAGTTTGACCAGGGGCACGCAACAGGGTTGCCCTCTCTCTACCCTTATGCGTCCCCTTTCCCAGGGGGGACTGGCCTTTCCCGATTTTCACAAATACTTTCTTGCATCCCAATTGGTTTCCGCTGTATGGTGGCTGAACCCAGATCTGTTTAATTCGGCGGTGGCGGTGGAGGCAGCAGTGCTCGGCTTGGTTAAAGCCCTCTCGTACTTGCTCTTTCGGGGGCCTAGGGCCCCACATGGGCTCACCACCTCCATGATCACGGTGCTCCGTGCCTGGAAGGTGGGCCTACAGCTGGAGGGGTATCCGGACACCGCTGTCTCCCCCAATGCGCCGTTGTGGCATAATCCCACCCTACCGCATCTTTATTCTCTCCCTGACCCGGTGGTGTGGGCCAGGTACGGGGTTAAGAGAGTATCCGATGTGTCTTCCGATCTCTCTTCCCCCCCCTGGCACACTTCACCAACACCTTCAATGTCCCGTCCTCCCAAGTATTACCGTACCTCCAGTTCTCCCATGCCTTCCGAACCCAGTTCCCACTTGGGGACTCGCGGGTAGTTCAGCCGGACCTGGAGCGGGTTCTGCGACATGACTGCTCGGAGAGGGCGGTGTCGGTCCTTTACAAGCACCTCCTCCGGGTCCATTCTCCGGAGCTCTCTGGCCTTCATACTCGTTGGTCTAGGGATGTGGCGGACCTGGACCCGGAGGACTGGATCAATGTGTGGTTCCCTTTAAAACGCTGGTTTCCCTTAGAGACAGACTCATTCAATTCAAATTTGGTACACAGGGCTTACCTCACCCACTACCGTTTGCACAGGATGCATGCCTCTCACTCCCAGGCGTGCTGGCGTTGTGGCCAGGAACCGGGTGATTTTATTCACATTTTTTGGACCTGCCCTCACCTTTCTAGCTTCTGGTCTTCTTGGGTGCTCCAGTTAATTGAAAAAGTTTAATTGATCAGGTTGGATCCCTCCCCGAGGATCTGTATACTGGGGCTGCTGGATGATTTGGTGCCGAGGGTGGCGGACCGGACGCTGTTGGGTCTGTTACTTTTTTATGCCAGGAAAACTATTGCGATCCACTGGCGGCGGCGGACCCCACCCACGGCACTGCACTGGAAAAAACTTGTGAACTCGGTTCTCCCTCTCTATAAGGATACCTATGTACACAGGGGCTGCCCTAAAAAATATGACAGAGTTTGGGCCAGGTGGCTCTCTGATCCCTCCACGGCCGCGGGTGACTGATGCAGACCCCGCCTCTTGCCTAGGGGATACAGCGTAACCTCTTCAGGGCCTTCTCTGGGAGCCCGGACCGTGGGTGCCTCCCTGGGGATCCTGACCGGGTTGTAAGGCATTCGTGTAGAAAGTGATTGCCATGTCCGTGTATTGCTTTTCCCCTTTTTTTTTGCTTATTTGTAACTCATATGGACCCCTGCGCGGGTAACTTATCTTGATCTTTGAGCATTTTGGTAGTGACGCTGTGAACCACTGCACCTAGTTTGTTGTTGTTTTTTTTGTATGTTTAAAACGTAATTTTTTGTATGTTTAAAACGTAATAAACAGATTAAAAAAAAAAAATGCACAATTTACCCCATTAGAAAACCTGAAGGTGGTGATTGGTTTTCGGGGTCCCGTACACAGCTAGGCTCCCAAAAACTCTCACACATGTGGGGTCCCTGTATTCAGGAGAAGCAGCAGAATGTATTTTGGGGTGTCATGCCACATATACCCATGGCATGTGTGAGCAATTTATCTTTTAGTGACAACTTTTTGTTAAAAAAAATAAATAAAAAAAAAAATAAAATGTAATTCTCCCAAAACTTGTGGCAAAATATAAAATATTCCATGGACTCACCATGCCTCTCAGCAAATAGCTTGGGGTGTCTACTTTCCAAAATGGGGTCATTTGGGGGGCTTTTGTGCTATCTTGAAATTTCAGGGCCTCCAAAACTGTGATAGGTAGTGAGGAGTGGAATCAAAAATTTACGCCATTAGAAAACCTGAAGGTGGCGATTGGTTTTTGGGGTCCCGTACACAGCTAGGCTCCCAAAAAGTCTCACACATGTAGTATCCCTGTACTCAGTAGAAGCAGCAGAATATATTTTGGGGTGCAAATACACATGTACCCATGGCATGCGTGAGCAATATATCATTTCAATGACAACTTTGTGTAAAAAAAAATAAACAGGCAAGGGTCAGAACAGGCACCAGGCAGAGCCATGGTCAATAAACATATCAGGGCCTGTTCAGGTGGCAGGCAGAGGCATGGTCAATTACCAGGTCAGGATCAGTTATGGAAGAAGGCAGAGGCATGGTCAATTAACAGGCCAGGGTCAGTTCAGGCAGCAGGAAGAGGAATAGTCAATTAAAAGGTGGCAGGCAAAAGACATAGTTGATTACCAGGCTGAGCTCACTTCAGGTGGAAGGCTAAAACATGGTCGATAAACAGGCCAGGGTCATTCAATGCAGCAAGCAGAGTCATGGAGTTCAGATGGAAGGCAGAAACGCAGTCGATAAACAGGCCAGGGTCAGTTCAGGTGGCAGGAAGAGGCATGGATGATTAACAGGCCAAGGTTAGGCAACAGCAGGCAGAAACATCAGACTTAGGGACTCGGTCAGGTAAGACCTAGACACAGGGGTAGATGCTTCTTCTCACCCAAAGTTCTTCAAAGCCTCTGGATTTCAGACCCTGATCCAGGAATTACAAAACCCAGGGAAAACCAAAAATGTATTTTTCCCAACTTGGAAAACGAATCTGGAGCTTAAACATATGAAAGACTGCCATGTTATCTTGAATTCCACTACTACAGTGGCAGAGCAAAAGATCAGTCCAGGCAGCAGGCAAAAACATGGTAAATTAACAAGCTGAGGTCAGTTCAGGTAGCAGGCAGAAACATGGCAGATAAACAGGCCTGGATTATTCCATGTGGCAAGTGAATCAATTCTGCAGTTCAGGTGGAAGGCAGAAACATGGTCAATAAACAGGCCAGGGCCATTCCAGACAGCAGGCAGAGGCAAGGTCAATAAACAGGCCAGGATCAGTTCAGGCAGCAGGCAGAGGCATTGTTGATTAACAGGCCAGGGTCAGTTCAGGCGGAAAGTAGATGCATGGTCATTCGAGGCAGCATGCAAATGATTAGCACAGAGAACATTAGAAACAAGTAAATGGTAGGCTGTCAGAAATATGTTCGGCATACTTTCAGCAATATCTTAGTGAATTGTGGTAAAGTAGGAAGTAGTCTCCTATGCATTGGCCCAGTTGGGATGGACATTGGGGACAATGAAAACAGGTGTCACACTAGGAGTATCATGAGTGCCAGACCTTAACTGAATGCTTCTTACCATTGGAAACTCTGTAAGTGTATTTCTTTATCCTTCAATAAATTTCTCATACGGTATCACGCTATGTTGTCCCTTGGTTTATCCCTCTTTATACATCCATGATTGGGGATTCCTTGGCATTTCCTTCTGGAGCTATTTGAAGATACTCACCTAGACTCAACCTGGGATCCAGAGACGCTGTAGAGGTTCCCATCATTCAGTGCCGTGGACATCTTTACATTCAGCTTGTATGACCCATTTGCTGTACAGTAATTTGGGTCCATACCATCTGGTGAGCACATTTGAATTGTTTATGGTGTGGGACCTGTTATTTCTTCAAGTCACTATTTTCCGTGTGGATTTATTGGACTTTTCATCACTTGCACATTTTTTGGACTTTTTTTCCAAATAATTTTTATGAGTTTTCATTCACTTCCGGATTTATTAGTTCATTCAATGTATTATAGCATTTATTTTGCACGTTTGTTTATTAGTTATTTAGCGCTGCACTATATATATGTTTTTTATCCTGTCACCATTTATGTCGGTTGGAGTGCTGGCAGCTATTTTCACTTTCACAGCACATATTCACAATATTTGTTTTAGTTTTTGTTAGCGCAGCTTGTTATATCAGTTCCACCAGTGTTAGCACCTTCCCTGCCAATGGCATTATTACAGTAACAGTGCATATTTTTAGCACTGATTACTGTAGTAATGTCACTGGTACCCCCAAAAGTGCCAAAAATGTCAGTTAGGGGGCCGCAATGTCGCAGTCCTGCAAAAAATTGCAGATCGCCGCCATTACTAGTAAAAAAAAAAAAAAAAAAAAAAACAATAAAAATGACAAATCTTTCCCGAAGTTAGTAGACGCAATAACTTTTGCGCAAACCAATCAAAATACGCTTATTGGGATTTTTTTTCACCAAAAATATGTAGCAGAAAACAAATTGGCCTAAAATGTTAAAAAATTTTGATTTTTAAATTTTTTTTGAGAATGTCATATAAAAGAATATGAAAAATATTGTTTTGTTTTCAAAATTGTCGCTTTTTTTTGTTTATAACATAAAAAATAATTGCACAGGTGATCAAATACCACCAAAAGAAAGCTCTATTTGTGGAAAAAAAAAGGACGTCAATTTTGTTTGGGTACATCGTCGTACAACCGCGCAATTGTCCGCTAAAGTAATGCAGTGCCGAATCGCAAAATAGGGCCTGGTCTGGTAGGGGGTAAAATCTTCTGGGGCTGAAGTGGTTAATAATAATAATAATAATAATAATAATAGTGAATGCATACATATACCCTGTGGCCCTTTCACAGAGCTTATATCACTTCATTCCATATCTGGCCCTCTTACCGAGGATGTACTCTGTCATTACCAGCCTGCCACTGAAATGGACAAGGGACTTGTCAACACAGATGTGCTTGTCAGGAATATACAAAGGAGCAAATTTCTGGGAAAAAAAATTAATAAGTGAGAGACTTTTGTAAAGCTTATCATATCCAGGCTGATTTTAGGGAGGGCAGAATGTACTTTAGTTAAATTGGAGGAAGTGCATAATCATTTCATAGTGTGACCTTGACATAACAGATGAATACAGTGGCATGTGATGAATAGGGTGGGTGGAATTAATTTTTTTGGGGGAAGTCCCTTGATAAGTGTGACAGTTCCCCATTTAAAAGGATGGGTATAAGAGGAGTGTGGGTTATTTGTGATGTATTGCTGCGCAAAAAGATCTGGTTCACAATGAAATTAGATAAATTGTCGCTAAAGATTAAATTTAACCACTTAAGCCCCAGCCCTATTTCGGACACTTTTTGTTCACACGTTAAAACCAGTATTTTTTCCTAGAAAACTACTTAGAACCCTCAAACATTATATATATTATTTTAGCAAAGACTCTGGAGAATAAAATGTCGGTCATTGCAATAATTTTTGTCTCGCGGTATTTGCGCAGCGGTCTTTAAAGTGCCATTTTTTTGGAAAAAAATTAGAAAAATCACATTTCACTGCATTTAAAAAATACTAAACAGTAAAGTTAGCCCATTTTTTTTGTATATTGTGAAAGAACATGTCACGCCGAGTAAATAGATACCCAACATGTTACGGTTTAAAATTGCGCCCCCCCGTGGGATGGCGACAAACTACGGTCAATAGAGATCTCAATAGGCGACGCTTTAAATTTATTTAACGGTTACCAGTTTAGAGTTAGAGTGTAGCTCTTTTTTTAAAATTATTGCTCACGCTCTGGCGATCGCGGCGATACCTCACATGTGTGGTTTGAACAGCGATTTCATTTGCGGCTCGACTTCCGTATACGTTTTTTTTTGTGCGCGAGCTAACGGTGACGGGGTGGCTAAATTTTTTTTTTCCCATTTATTTTATTTATTTTTTTAACTTTATTACAGTTTAAAAAAAAAAAAAATCTGATCACTTTTATTGCTGTCACAAGCAATGTAAACATCCCCTGTGACAGCAATATGTAGTGACAGGTACACTTTATGGAGGGATCGAGGGTCTAAAAGACACTAGACCCCTCCACTACACTTCCCTGTATGCAAAACGCCAAAAACTGCGTTTTTGCATACAGCCGATTTTCAAATTTGCCGCCTTTTGCAGCACAGTAACCCGGAAGTGACGTCATGGACGCCGCCTCCGGGTTACGTCAACGGAGACCCGATCGATGCCGTTTCCGGCATTCATCGGGACTCCATCCAGCCGGCGGACGTGCCGGCTGGGTGTTTGGGGCTGCCGGTGGGACGGGAGCCCCGAGCAAAGCCACGGAAGGCGGCGGGAGGGGGGGGCGTCCCCTCCCGCCCCCCCGGGTACCGATCGAGCGGCTCCCGAGCTGCATCAGTCGGTACCGACGGAAAGCCAACCGTCGGCTTCAAACCACAGTACCGGGATGATGCCTCTAGCTAGAGGCATCATCCCGGTACACTACCGCAAAGTTTACCGACGTAGCCCTACGTTAGTATGCGGTAAGTGGTTAAAAAGTCAATTAGTGCAAATTTTTCTGTGTTGGCCTGAATACTTGGCTATGTGGTAAAGGGCGGAATACCAGCTGATCCGAAGCTAACGGATTTGCAAGTGCCTCTGGAAGACTTGTATGGGCTCTAATTCTTGGTGGCTTACGTGACACCCCTCTACTAGTGCTGGGCTTTTATCCAGAGGTATAGCCCTGCTGGGGCATGCCACTTCACCAGGATGATGTACAACACTGCTGGTGGTTGCCTGCTTTTTAGAATGCCTCTTCCTTTTTGTAGGCACCCTTTCCTCCTTTGATTCGGTTACTGACCTACTACTCTCCACAGGTCTATGGTCTCATGTGTCATGCTGAGGGTTTGAAATGCCTCCTAACTGATGTAAACATTTTTGGAAATGGCTGTCTCTGGTGACACTGGAAAAGGTGGGGCTGCAATCAGGACACTGATAATGGCTGCCCTGCTGTGACAAGTAGACTGGCTGATCAGGGCAATGATGATGGCTGTGATGGTGTGACAGGTAGACTAGCTGATCAGGGCACCGATGACAGCTGCTCTGGGGTGACAGGTAAACTGGCTGATCAGGGCACTGGTGAAAGTTACACTAATGTGATAAGTACACTGATTGATGGAGGCACTGATGATGCCAGCACTGGTGTGGCTGCTCAGGGCACTGATGACAGGTGCACTGGTGTTACATATTTAGTGAGGTCAAAAAAAGACATCAGTCCATCCAGTTCAACCTATGATGTGTGTGTTTGATGTTAACCGTACATTGTATATCCCTGTATGTTGTGGTCTTTAAGGTGCCCATCTAATCGTTTTTTGAAACTATCGATGCTCCCCGCTGATACCACTGCTTGTAGAAGAGAATTCCACATCCCCACTGCTCTGACAGTAAGAACCCCATACGTGTTTTAAGGTTAAACCGTTTTTCCTCTAGTTTTAGTGAGTGGCCACGTGTTTTATTGTATTCCCTTTCTCTGAAAAGTTTGTTCCTTATGCTCGGGTCACCAGTACAATATTTGTACATTGATATCATATCCCCTCTCAAGCGTCTCCTCTCCAGAGAGAATAAGTTCAATGCTTGTAGTCTTTCCTCATAGCTGAGATCCTCCATTCCCCTAATTACTTTTGTCGCCCTTCTCTGGACTCTATCCAGTTCCAGCACATCCTTCCTGAGGACCGGTGCCCAGAACTGGCCAGCATACTCCAGGTGTGGCCAGACCAGAGTCTTGTAAAGTGGGAGAATAATCTCTTTATTTCTGGAGTGAATCCCCTTTTTTATACATGCCAGTATTCTGTTGGCTTTGCTTGCAGCAGCTTGGCATTGCATTGCATGCCAGTGCCAAGACTGTTGTCCAGGTCCTTTTCCATCATAGATTCACCCAGAGGTCCCCCCCCCCCCCGCAGTGAGTATCTTGCATTTGTATTTCTGACGCCCAAGTGCATTAGCTTACATTTTTCAACATTAAACCTCATCTGCCATGTAGTTGCCCACCTCATTATTTTGTTCAGGTCTGCTTGTAAGGTTTCCACATCCTGCATAGAAGTTATTGCCCTGCTTAGTTTATTATCATTTGCAAATACCGAGATTGTGCTAGATATCCCCTCCTCTAGATCATTTATGAATAAATTAAACAGTATTGGTCCCAGGACAGAACCTTGGGGGACCCCACTTTCCACACCCTGCCCAATCCGAGTACTCCCCATTTATCACCACCCTCTGGACTCTCCCCTGGAGCCAGTTCTCAATCCAGGTACCCATCTTATGGTCCATACCTACGTACCATAGTTTGTACAGTAAGCGTTTGTGGGGAACTGTGTCAAATGCCTTTGCAAAGTCAAGATAAACCACATCCACAGGCCTTCCTTTATCTAGATGGCAACTCACTTCATCGTAGAATGTTAAAAGATTGGTCTGGCAAGAACGATTTTTCATGAAACCATGCCGATTACTACTAATAATACAGTTTTCATTACTAAAGTCTTGTATATAGTCCCTTAACATCCCCTCCAAAATCTTGCAGACTACAGATGTTCGGCTGACTGGCCTATAGT
Source organism: Pelophylax lessonae (assembly GCF_965119305.1). NCBI lineage: Eukaryota > Metazoa > Chordata > Amphibia > Anura > Ranidae > Pelophylax > Pelophylax lessonae. Next base: position 135,367,144 of record NC_138773.1, read on the forward strand.
TACCCGGGATATATCTCTGCCCTTTTTTAAATATTGGTACCAGGTTGGCTTTTTTTCTAATCAGCTGGCACCATTCCCATCTTCACACTATCCATAAAGATCAAGAATAATGGTCTGGCTATCTCCTGGCTGAGTTCCTTAAGAACCCTCGGGTGCAAGCCATCTTGTCCCGGTGATTTATTTATGTTAAGTTTCTCTAGTTTAGTTCTATGTCTATTTTCTGTTAACTATGGGGGTACTTCCTGGGGTGTATTAATTAATTTAGCCTTACAAGCTGGGTTAGTGTAGCCCCTCAATTCTTTTGTGAAGACTGAAGAGAAGAAATTATTTAAAACTTTCGCCTTCTCTCTGTCCTCTGTGGTCAGATTCCCTTCATCTTCTTTTATGGGGCCAATGTGTTCTGGCCCTCGTTTTCTTACTGTTTATATACTTAAAGAATTTCTTGTTTTTTTTTTTTTACTATCTCCCGCTATATGTCTCTCATGCTCTATTTTAGCCGCCTTGATTTTGCCTTTACATTTCTTATTGCACTCTTTGTTATGTTGGAATGCTGCCAATGACCCCTCAGCCTTGTATTTTTTGAATGCCCTTTCTTTAATATTAATATGTCTTTTTATGTTGGAGTTTAGCCACCCAGGGTTTGCTTTTGCTCTTTTAAATGTATTCCCTTTTGGAATGCACTGGCCAATCCCTTTGTTTAGTATGCTCTTGAAGCACTCCCATTTTTCCTCCATGCTCTTTGTTCCCAGGGTTCTATCCCATTTGATATTTTCTAGCAAAGAGCGCAGTTTTGGGAAATTGACTCTTGAAATTCAGGGTCCTTATATTACCCTTGTGTTTCAACTTACTAAATCTTACTATGATTTATACTGAAACTAATTGACCTATGGTCACTATCCTAAGTTGCCCCGTATTTCTATATCCATGATCAGGTCTGTATTGTTGGTAATCAGTAGGTCAAGTACCGCATTGTTTCTTGTCGGTGCATTTACCATCTGACCCATGAAATTGTCCTGCAAAACATTTAGGGACTGCCGAGCCTTGGATGAATGGTGTGACAGGTACATTGGTACATTGATGAAAGCACTGATGATGCCTGCACTGGTGTGGCTGATCAGGGCACGGTTGACAATGGTGTGGTTGATAACGGCACTGATGATGGCTGCACTGGTGTGACAGATACACTGGCTGCCATCAGGGCATTGATGGCTGCTCTGTTGTGACAGGTACACTGCTACAATCAGGACACTGACAAGTGGATCTGTGGGTTTTCACAGTTAAAGCACAGTAAGATCTGGTAACTCACAGCTCCTGGCTCTCCTTGCTCTCATACAAGGTCTGCATGTAAGTAAGGAGAACCGGTAACAGCAAGTTATCAGCATTTGTTTACATTCTGTGATCGGATGTGATTGGACATAGCGATCACGTAGTAAAGAGCAACTGTCATTGTCTCTTTGCCCAGATCTGTGATGAGCTATGTCCAAGGAACCCAGCTCATCACAGATTGCCACATTGTGTTCCCCTGGGGGTGCACACAAGCGTAAAGACTGGGAGGACATCATAAGATGTTCACCCAGGATAAGAAAGCTCTCCAGTGGAAAAATATGTTTAATGTTTGTAGTCATTCCCTGTAACGGAGTTCCCCCCCCCCCTCTTATTAGTCCTTGTCCTCCAGTTAAAGGACATCCTTCCTGAGGATCTGTGACCAAAACTGGACAGTATACTCAAGATGTGGCCACACCAGAGTTTTGTACAGTGGTAGAAATATAGTTTTATCTCCTGAGTAAATACCTTTTCAATGCATTCTGATTTCTTACTGCTGCTTATTATTGCATGCAATTGCTGAGTCTGTGGTGTACTAGGACCCCCAGATCATTTTCTATCCTCATTTCCCCCAAAAGTTCTACCCTTAGTGAGCAACTTGCATATATTTTTTTTAGCTCCTAAGGGCGTTACTTTACATTTTTCTCCATACCATTTCTCAACTGCCGTATAGCATCCCACCATTCTATTCCAATTAGGTCTTCTTGTAAAGTTTCTATATCCTGTTGTAAAGTTATTGCCCTGTTCAGCTTTGTATCATCTGAAAACACTGAGATTGAACTATTTAATCCAACCTCTATATTGCTTAAGAAGTACAAGAGCTTCTTTGGAGCGTATTGCCTCCCGCGATTTTGTTTGCGCGATGTTGCCGCGATTCGGCAGGCGGAAATCGCGGCAACATCGCTCGGCGTTTGGGGGGCTATTGCAAATCAACGGGCAACGCTAGGCGTCCCGCGATTTGCAATAATCTCCGGATCGCGGGCGGAACCGCGGCGGTTCTGCCCGCGATCCAAACGCTGACATGTGAATGCAGCCTTAGAGATACTTAGATATGGTTTTGAGTTGATTCCCTCAGGCATCAGCATTTCACTACTGAGAGTAGTAAAATATAACTTCATACATCATGCAGATGGAGTGAGTGGAGAATACCTACATCACATATAGAGAAAAAAAATGATCTCCATACAATAAAAGGTGCTATGCCCCTGACAACAGAACACTTAAATGGGAAATGTTTTCTATCAACGGAATTTACCTAAGGATAAGATATACAGTATAAAGGATCTCGTTGTTTAAGCTAGCATAAAAAGTTCCATGTTAATGCAGCTTTAAAATACTAGTAAAAATGCAAATATATTCTAATATAAACTGATCAAATGTTATATTAAAAAATATATCTTTTTATAACCAATCCGATTTGCAATATATTGTATGCTGCTACAATTATTTTCCACTACAATAAAGAACTACCCATCTGAAGCTACATTAGGAGATGTTATTCTGGAAGACTGCCCAAAAGCACATTCAGAATTAGTGTTTAGATCATTGTAATGATACAGTTGCAGCTGGAATCTTGAGAGCAACTGTCATTTCACTGTCACTCAGCCTGTAAACTAGCTGAAAATAAACCAGAAATGGAAAGACATTCTCAAAATAAACTGTAATGACGGACGTTAATCACTAATTGTAATTGGCTACCAGTCCTTTTTCATTTGGCATGAATATGTCAGTTCTCCATGTGCATATAATTGAAATAAGACTCCTTAAATGACCAGCCTATATAAAGAATAAAAAAGATGACTGTGTTCATGACATAAAAAAGAAGATACAAATTCAGAAAATATAAAGAAACTAAAAGCAACAGTAGAAAAATTGCAAGCAAATAAAACTTCTATTAAAGTGGACTTAATCGTATTTACTTACAAAACTCCAGCTGTGTAAAAACACAAATATAAAGTATCAATTATATAGAGCATAATCAAAGTAAACCATGGCTAAAAATGATGCAACCCCTATTTATTAGCACCCTATCGTGTTGAACAAACAAAAAGATTCCCGCTCCTTGCCCTTTGTCCAGGAGTCTCCATTTAGCCATCTCAAAACCTCCTAGAATAACGTGTGCCCTCCTGTACAAATTTGGGTTCCTCAGGTTACCCAAGAGCAGTGTAGGACAAGAGCTCAGAGCTAGATCGTTTTCTGCAACCCACCTGCTTATATCTGCATTATTGTGCAGCTCCCAATCTCCCAATCAAGTTTCACGTGGATCCAGAAGTGTGCAGTGACATAGAACCTTCCTGCTGTCTGGCCTCCTTGCACTGGTTATGAATAGAACTTTACTGGGCAGAGGCATATGCAAAAGTCAGGGCATATATGGCAAAGCACATTTGTAATTGCACAAATTTAGGGAAGCAGTTACAATATGTTTATGTCAAATAACCCAGCTATGAATGAAATATTTACTAACTAATATGTTAGTAAAAAAAAAAGGTTGAAAATATCAACTCTCGCAGTTTAACACTGGGGGAACGCTTGCGTCATTGTCTCTCTAAATTTAAAAGTTATTTGGGCCTTTTTTCTCTAAAATAGCTCAAAAATGAAAAAAGAACTAAATTGTGCAAAAAATTGTAAAGGATATAAAAAGTACTTTCAGTTTATGTGTTCATTTCTTTTTTTTTTTTACTTTAATGCATTGATTTGTGTTCGCAAACAATTCCATTCATTGTTCTGGTATAGTGGGGAATCACTGTTTTCCTAACTTCAGCGTTCTACATTCGTTTGAATGTCTTTGTTTATCTTCTAATCAATTCATACATTATGAAAGGGGTCTGAAGATAAAAACATTTATACCAGTGATCCCCAGCACTGCTGTTGTGCAAGTTGCTTAGGGATGTGGACTAACTGACAGAAATTAATAAAGTGTATGGCCATCTTTACTCTTTGCTGTCTCATTCCTGTAACATGGCGTCCTTAGGAGTGCAGACAGACTCTCAGCAACGGGAAGCAAAGTGCCACAAGCAAGTGCTTTCTGCGAGGTAGCCTCCAGTGAGCAGTCAGAAAGAGGCACTGGGGGGTGTGTTGTCAGACAACAACAACAACAAGTGGGACACAATCATGAAGAGGAACGAAATTTATTGGATATTTCAAACTTTGTTAACAAATAAAAGGCTGAAAAATTGGGCGTGCAAAATTATTCAGCCCCTTTACGATCAGTGCAGCAAACTCTCTCCAGAAGTTCAGTGAGGATCTCTGAATGATCCAATGTTGACCTAAATGACTAAGGATGATAAATAGAATCCACCTGTGTGTAATCAAATCTCCGTATAAATGCACCTGCACTGTGATAATCTCAGAGGTCCATTTAAAGCGCAGAGAGCATCATGAAGAACAAGGAACACATCAGGCAGGTCCGAGATACTGTTGTGGAGAAGATTAAAGGTGGATTTGGATACAAAAAGATTTCCCAAGCTTTAAACATCCCAAGGAGCACTGTGCAAGCGATAATATTGAAATGGAAGGAGTATCAGACCACTGAAAATCTACGAAGACCTGGCTGTCCCTCTAAACTTTAAGCTCATACAAGGAGAAGACTGATCAGAAATGCAGCCAAGAGGCCCATGATCACTCTGGATGAACTGCAGAGACCTACAGCTAAGGTGGGAGACTCTGTCCATAGGACAACAATCAGTCGTATACTGCACAAATCTGGCCTTTATGGAAGAATGGCAAGAAGAAAGCCATTTCTTAAAAATATCCATAAAAAGTGTCGTTTAAAGTTTGCCACAAGCCACCTGGGAGACACACCAAACATGTGGAAGAAGGTGCTCTGGTCAGATGAAACCAAAATTGAACTTTTTGGCAACAATGCAAAACGTTATGTTTAGCGTAAAAGCAACACAGCTCATTACCCTGAACACACCATCCCCACTGTCAAACATGGTGGTGGCAGCATCATGGTTTGGGCCTGCTTTTCTTCAGCAGGGACAGGGAAGATGGTTAAAATTGATGGGAAGATGGATGGAGCCAAATACAGGACCATTTTGGAAGAAAACCTGATGGAGTCTGCAAAAGACCTGAAACTGGGACGGAGATTTGTCATCCAACAAGACAATGATCCAAAACATAAAGCAAAATCTACAATGGAATGGTTCACAAATAAACAAAAAAATAATCCAGGTGTTAGAATGGCCAAGTCAAAGTCCAGACCTGAATCCAATCGAGAATCTGTGGTAAGAACTGAAAACTGCTGTTCACAAATGCTCTCCATCCAACCTCATTGTGCTTGAGCTGTTTTGCAAGAAGGAATGGGCAAAAACTTCAGTCTCTCGATGTGCAAAACTGATAGAGATATACCCCAAGCGACTTACAGCTGTAATCGCAGCAAAAGGTGGTGCTACAAAGTATTAACTTAAGAGGGCTGAATAAATTTGCACGCCCAATTTTTTCGTTTTTTATTTGTTAAAAAAGTTTGAAATATCCAATAAATTTTGTTCCACTTCATGATTGTGTCCCACTTGTTGTTGATTCTTCACAAAAAATTGCAGTTTTATATCTTTATGTTTGAAGCCTGAAATGTGGCAAAAGGTCGAAAAGTTCAAGGGGGCCGAATACTTTCGCAAGGCACTGTATCTGGCTATAACTTGTATGGATTGTATAGGAAATGGTTTGACAGCACTCCAGTGTCAGCGGATCAAAAGACTTTATTTCTCCAAAAACATGACAGCACAATGAACAGATGCCTCAAAACAGCAGACGCGTTTCACAAATCATGTTTGCTTATTCATTGCTGAAAAACTTGTGCTTTCACTGCGATCCATATTGTGGTCATCACAGCTAAAACTAATCATGCATGTATAGCGGCATTAGAGATGACAGTATGCCTTGAGAACCTCCCTTGCACTGTAAGAAATATCAAAATAACGAGGCTAACTTGATGCCCAAAAATCTGTGCTCATTCACAGGGTATAACAGACAGTGCTTATAGGAAATATTCCAAAAATGTAGGTCCATCATCCAATGCATTCAAATGTATATATATACTAAAGTATATACTTTATCAAGGGTAAGAGCTTACCCTTCATAGTCCCGTGTATAGTGACGCAACACGTCGGGAGGAGCCGGGTGAACGTCACTTCCAGTCTACGGCCGAGACCAGAAGTATCGGATTGTACCACATCGGCAGTTTACACGCTGTTCTTATCCTTAGTGTGAGTTTTGCTATCTTTTTATTAAATAAATACTTTTACATACTACACTATGAGATCCTTTTAATCATTGTCCCTGGATGAGTGAGAGGAGTACCTGGTATTATTACTACCCCCCAAAGAGGTTGCTCAGTACCACACTACTGGTAGTGCTTTCCCAAGGAGAGAGGGACCCCCCCACCGATCCCAGTAAAGCCCCAGCTGTGGAGGAAGACCTGGTTTTCTAATCTGGTGATACTTATCACTAAAACGCTCATATGAGTGTTAATGGAGGTGAGCGGCCATTTCACTTGGTTGAGGATTAGCTCACTTTGGTAACATATTGTTTCCACCAACTACATTGGAGTATCACAAGAGTCACTTGATTATTGAAGAAGAATCACAAGAGTCACAGTTTATCCTTTGAAGCACATTGCCTGCAGCACCTTTTTTTTTTTTTTTTTGCAAATGGACATATGATCTTATTAATTATTTTACTCACCTTTATCCTAGTGCATTATTTATTTACATTTTATCACGCACTTAAGCACTTTACTGCCTTTTGCATTATGTGTGCATGAATTCCATTATTTATTTATTCATCTATTTATTTTTATGTCAGTATATTATCAGCACTTTTGTGTTATTTGCACACCTATCAAGTTTATTTATTTATTTGATGCTATTTTGCACAATATTAAGAATATTAGAATATTGTTTTATGTTATATGAAGATGTTTTAAGAATATTTTCCTAATATTTAGCTTTATCTCTTCTAACAAGGGTATATAATTAGCCAAGTAAAGATCTTCCGATAGTGATGTTATATTTATCCCTAAATATTTGAATTTTGTTTTTTACAGTTGCGTTCTAATTCCATTATCCTTTCCTTCCCTTCCAGGAATAAATCCTGTCTGATCAGCATGTATCAACTCCCGCATTAAGACCTGCAGTTGGGTTGCCAATATTTTTGCATATAGTTTTGTATCTGTATTTAGCAATGCTATCGGCCTATAACTAGAACATAGGGTTGCGTCTTTCCCTTCCTTAGGACCTACTGTTATATGTGCTAGCAGTGATTCAGTTCTCATTTCCCCTTTATCGCTCATCTCGTTTATATATATATATATATATATATATATATATATATATATATATACAGATTTTTGGGACCAGTATTTCCTTAAATCTCTTATAATAACCAGATGTACTGTATATCCATGTGGACCAGGGCTTTTCCAGATTTAATATTTTTTGAAAGGTGAAATGAATTGGTGCGCTAAATCAAAACTACATCCAAAATTATAACATATTGGTGATGTTTACAGATGAACTTGAATCTCATCTATAAATCATAAGTCCAACAGTCCAAAATAAATGTAAATCTTCCAATCTGGGATGATATGAAAATACAAGATTAAGGTGCAGGAATCAAACAGGTGCTATCCAAAATGATAAATGTAAAATCCCACCACCTTGTGGATTTCCTCCTTACCCGGCGGATGAGAGGTAAGTCCAATAAATAATTTCCAAAAAACACTCTTCTTGTGACAACAACCGCAAAACCTCTGTGCTCTTCACCAATCAGTGCAAAAGATTACTCTAGCCTCTTACCAGATATAAATGATATGTGGGCTCTAAAGTGCTCATATATGGAGAGGTGTTCCACTTCCTTCCCAATCAGACCAGGCATTGCGGCTTCCAAAGATGTAACCTTAGATAGAGCTTTCAGATATTCCTCCACAGTAGAGACATGTAAATAAACAGTAGCTCATAGTGTATTACCCTTTTAAAACTTTTATTAAAAACAAGTAATGCACTTATATGAAGATGGTATATTTCTTGCTTTAGAAATCGTGTGACTGAACTATCGTGACAGGAGAGGAGTTGGGCGAGGTTTGGTGGTGCATTGCGGAGGACACCGGAAGGATAGTGGTTTCCTTTCAATATAAAAAGGCGGAAGTGACGACGCCTTAAAAGGGTAATACACTATCAGCTACCGTTTATTTGCATGTCTCTACTGTGGAGGAATATCTGAAATCTCTATCTAAGGTTACATCTTTGGAAGCCGCCTGGTCTGATTGGGAAGGGAGTGGAACACCTCTCCATATATGAGCACTTTAGAGCCCACATATCATTTATATCTGGTAAGAGGCTAGAGTAATCTTTTGCACTGATTGGTGAAGAGCACAGAGGTTTTGCGGTTGTTGTCACAAGAAGAGTGTTTTTTGGAAATTATTTATTGCACTTACCTCTCATCCGCTGGGTAAGGAGGAAATCCACAAGGTGGTGGGATTTCACATTTATCATTTTGGATAGCACCTGTTTGATTCCTGCACCTTGATCTTGTATTTTCATACCATCACGGATTGGAAGATTTACATTTATTTTGGACTGTTGGACTTATGATTTATACATGAGATTCAAGTTCATCTGTAAACATCACCAATATGTTTTAATTTTGGATGTAGTTTTGATTTAGCGCACCAATTCATTTCACCTATTAATATTTATTTATTTCTGGTAGCAGCTTATTAACATATCAGAGCACCCTTTTTACATTTTTTCAAATATTTTTTAAAGCCTCCCATACTTCCTCCTGCAAAATTGGAGCTACTAGGACTAATATTTTCCTCAAGTCTATTTTAGGAAGGTTTGAATCCTGAATATATTTTGAAATCCTTTGTTTTCTATATTGTTCAGCCACTGGTGTTTCTTTTTGACGCACTGTGTAAAGGTTCAAATAGTAATTTTGAAAAGCATGTGCTATATCAGTAGTTTAAAAATACCATTTCCCCTTTACTATTTTTTCTATATAATTATTTGATTTTTTTACTTTTTAATAATCTAGACAGATATTTTCCCAGTTTTTTTTCCTATTTGTATCTCTCATTAGCTATCCAGTTATAACATCGTCTTGTCTCCTCTTCACGTAAATCTCCTAATTCTTCTCTTTTTAACACCAAGACTTTTTGTATTTCAACCTCCAAGTCCAGTTAATTTTATGTTTCTGTTCTAGCTTATGTAGCTCTGAAATTAACCAATTTGCAGCTCTTTCTGTCTTTTACCCGAATCCTGCTGAAATAAATATTCCTCTTATATAAGTTTTATGAGCTTCCCAGGTTGTGGTCATAGAGATACCAGGGGTTTCATTTACTAGGAAATACTGGCCAAGTTCTTCCTCGACTCTCTTTCCCATTTCCCCATCCTGCAATAGGTCTGCGTTTAATCTCCATGAGTTTACATTTTTATAGGACCCTGGCAATTTTATTTCCAAAGCTATTGAGGCCTGATCGGAGATAGTCATTATCCCTATTGATGTACTAATTACTGCCTCTATCAACCTGTGATCTATCATTATGTAGTCCAATCTTGAGTACATTGAGTGCACGGAGGAATAGAATGAGTAGTTTCTCTCTCCTGGATGCTGTATTCTCCAGATATCTACAAGCTGACACTGGTGCAACTTGTTTCTCACTTTCCTAATCCATATGTACTCTGACATGTAAAAAATCCTATAATGTCAATAGATTTACCTGACTGGGGATGGGTAAATGAGGTACCCTTAATCATACTAGAACATTGTGCACAAAAAAAACAGGGGAAGGAACCATTCCTGTTAGAACCTAAAAGTGTGGGTACTCCCATCACTTTCTCACTCTGAAATTCTGAATTGATAACCATATCCCTAATAATTTGTCCCCTCCTAAAGGATAGTAATGGAGGAGGGGGCTTGAAATTCCTCAACATCAGGAAAAGCTTCCCTCAGAATTCTCCAATGTTTTTTATTGTCTTCCCCCCTTATGCTAACAAGTATATGAATATGGTTGAAAACTCTTAAATTTTTTAAACACCCAATGTTTTTATTACATGGGGTTGTCTGGTTTAGATTTATTGATGATATTTTTGCCATATGGGGGGAAGAGACGTGGAGTCTTTAATAGCATTTGACTCAAACCTAAATAATATGATACTGGGATTACAGTTCAATATGCATTACAAAAATCTGTCCCCTTTCTGGATGTTAAGGTGTATAAGCAAAACAGCAAAATTGAGACAGATTTGTACATTAAACCGGCAGACAGTAATCAGTTACTTCTTTACTTTAGCTGTCATCCACCAGCAGTGTTTAAATCAATACCCTGCAGCCAGATGACACGTTTGAGCCGCATAATCAGCGAGGAGTCAGTGAAACAGGACCGTTTACTAGAGATGCAAAATAGGCTAATAGACAGAGAATATCCTAGACAGCAATTAATCCATGAAAGGCTGAGGGTGCAGGACTTGGAAGCTAGCAGGAGAGTAAGCCAACAATATGGACAGCACAAAATAAGTCATTTTGTTTCACAGTATTACGTATATTCTGCACAGATTATTTCAGTGATTCAAAACCACTGGAGAATTCTAAAGGGAAGCTTTTCCTGATGTTGATGAATTTCAAGCCCTCCCATTACCATCTTAAAGGGGGGGGGGCAAACTATTAGGGATATGGTTATCGAGTCCGAATTTTCAGAGTGAGAAAGTGATGGAAGTACCCACATTTTTAGGTCCGAACAGGAATGGTTCCTTCCCCTGTTTGTCTTGTGCACAATGTTCTAGTGTGATTAAGGGTACCTCATTTACCCATCCCCAGTCAGGTAAATCTATTGACATTAAAGGATTTTTTACATGTCAGAGTATATATGTAATCTATATTTTGAAATGTCCATGCGGATTATACTATGGGGGGAGACCACTCAGAAAATTAAGGATAGGATATCCCAAAACAAATCCTCTATTCGCTCTCCACAGTCTGAATTACCAGTTGCTAAACATTTTAAGCAGTGAGGGCATACTGTAGCCCAGCTTAGATTCATGGCAATTGATCACATTCCACGGTGGAGGAGAGGTGGAAAAATGGATTTTTGTAAAATCTTACCGTAAAATCCTTTTCTCTTAGCTCATTGACAGACGTAGTCCTCGGTGATTCAGCACCTTCGGGTTATGTTACCTCCACAGGAGCAGGACTAGACAGGAAATTAAAAAGCTCTGGCCACACCCCAGGGGCAGTCCCAGAGGGTATATCCTCTCTCTCTCTGCCTCAGCAAATCAGTTATGTCAAAAAGCAGTCTTTAGAGATTTTAACCCAACCCAACTCAAAAAAACAGAGGGGCGGGTACTACGTCTGTCAATGAGCTAAGAGAAAAGGATTTTACGGTAAGATTTTACAAAAATCCATCTTTCTCTCTCGCTCATTGACAGACGTAGTCCTCGGTGATTCAGCACCTTCGGGAAGTCCCAGAGCAGTATCACCAATGAGGGGTGGGAAAATGGAAATCAAATCCAAATCTAGAAGGCCCAACCGGTGCCAACTAGAAGTTTACAATGCTCATCCTTAATGATGAGACTCAACAAAAAAGAAAAATTTTTATTTTTTTTTTCAAACAGAAAAAACCCTCGAGGTAGACCACCGGTCTCCTCAAATTGCGGCCTGCAAAACCTTGCGGCCAAATGAGGCATCCGCCGATGCCGTCACATCAGTTTTATAGAATTTTGTAAAGGTATGTACCGACGACCAGGTGGCCGCCTTACATACCTGGACCACTGACGCCTGATGGTGAAAGGCCCAGGAAGTACTGAGCGCTCGAGTGGAGTGCGCCCTAACAAGGAACGGAGGACTCTGACCCTTAATAGAATAAGCCTGTACCACCGTCTGTCTAATCCATTTGGCAATGGTCGCGGCAGATGCAGGCAAACCCTTTCTGGGGCCATCCGTGATCACAAAAAGTGAATCCGTCTTACGGAATGATTCCGTAGCTTTCAGGTATACCCTGATTGCCCGAACCACATCTAAGGAATGCAACGCATGTTCCCGATGATGCTTGGGCTGAGGACACAAGGAAGGTAGTACAATATCTTCATTCAGATGAAAATCTGAAACCACCTTAGGAAGAAAGGATGGCTTAGGATGAAGTACTACCTTATCCCTATGAATCACTAGGTATGGGGGCTGGCATGATAATGCAGCCAGTTCTGACACCCTGCGAGCAGAAGTGATAGCCACCAAGAAGGCCACCTTCTGGGATAAAGTAAGCAAGGGAATCTCCCTGATGTTTTCAAAGGGAGGTTTCTGTAGAACCGACAAAACTAAATTAAGATCCCAGGGCGGTAAGGGCGCGCGGACTGGTGGAGCCAGGTGCCGCACCCCCTGGATGAAATTCCGCACCAAGGACTTGGTAGCTAAAGGTTTCTGAAAGAAGATTGCTAATGCTGAAACTTGACCCTTGATGGTGCTCAAGGCTAGCTTCTGCTCAACCCCTTGTTGCAAAAAAGCCAATATTCGAGTCATCGAATAGGTACGTGGAGGAAATCCTAAAGATTTGCACCACGCAATATAAGTCTTCCATGTGTGATAATAGACCTTGCTGGAAGTCGCTTTCCTTGCTTTAATAAGGGTAGGAATGACTGAAGCAGACAAACCTCTGTCCTTCAGTACTTGGGTCTCAATGGCTAGGCCATTAAAACCAGCGACTGTAAAGCACGATGGTAAATTGGTCCTTGAGACCACAGACACTCCCTGAGACGAAGTTCCCACGGAACGTCTGCGACTAGCATGTCCAAGTCGGCCAGGCCGGCTTGACGAGGCCAGCCTAGAATTTCTAGGACCACTGGCGCTGATTGGATCTGAACCAGGCGTCCCTAGAGGTATCTGGCCCCGACCATCCGAGAAAGTCTGGTCGTTTTCTGTTCCCACACATTTATCAGATACCTGATTCCTATCAGGAAGGGTGATCTTTTCTGGTTGAACCTCAGGGACCGAAGTCACCCGACTAGAGGCTTCTTGGCCTGTCTGGTCAACCAGATCCGATTCCTGTGGGGAATTGGGACTAATCTTAGGAAAAGGTAAAGGAAAAGATCTATTCAGGGAACGGTAACTACCACTCCCTGTAGTACTTAAATGTTGGAAGGGAAGAATCGCACCGGTAGTAGTAGTTGATGCTCGATCTAATGTCCTGAATACCGGTGAAAACGTCCCCCCACCCTGAAACCGGGTGGGGGCGCACCTTCAGGCTGTGTACTCCTTTGCTTCGGGTTTGGCTGAGTCGGTCCTCTGTTTGTCCGACCAGCCTTTCTTGAACCCTCCTGGGGGAGTCTTGCCTTTCCCGCTTGTTCCAGCCGGGCGCCCTTTATGGGCGGTAAAGAAAGGTCCTCGCTTGTTGCGGGGTCCCTTAGCTTTAGCAGCCTGTGGCAAAAAAGTGCTCTTGCCCCCAGTGGCATCCTTAATGATTTCATCTAGGGTGGCCCCAAATAGACGATTCCCCTGAAAGGGGAGATTTGTCAAGGTCTTTTTGGAACCTAAGTCAGCTGACCAGCATTTTAACCACAGCACACGTCTGAGGATAACCGCTGACATAGATGCATGCCCTAATAGGGGAGTGGTGTCCAAGGCTGCGTCACAGATAAACTGTAGCCCTTGTATAATCTGCTTCTGCTGGTAAAACCTCAATTTTTAAGGTTTCCTGCACTGCCACAACTAGTGCGTCCACCAATGCTTCTTCCTGAATTATAGCGGGAGAAGAAGCGTCCTCCTCACTGTCTGAGGGAGCTTTACCTGAGGTAACAGCCCTTGCAGAGGGACCTGCAACTGCAGTGACCCTCTCTGAATCTGAGTCAGAGGTGTCAGATAGTATAGGGGTAGGCGGGGGTCGCTTCCTTGACCCCCGTCCCTGACAGGCTGCCTCCACCCGAGCCACCATAGACTCCAAAATTGCTGTAAATGCCTCTACACTCTGTGCACCGGCGGGTCCCGTGGCCCCCTCGAGGGAAACAGGTGGGGGAATATGTGTGGCAGGGTCCATGATAATTCCAGTCACTTCCTGGATAATATAATTCAAAAATAAAAAACTTTTTTTTTTTTTTTTTTTCAGACCCCCAGCGCCACAAAAGCCCCTTAGTGTTACCTGCTAGGAATCCCTATCGATCGAGAGAGAGAGAGAGATAGACCCCCAGGCTCACCACTTGATGCTCAGAGTTTAACTGCAACAGGTTACAGCGCTGTCTTAACAAACAGGAAGTCTTTTGGCTGGCTGCCCAGGAAGAAAGGAGGCGGCTCCGCCCCTCTGCACGCCTTCCGGCGCCTCCCCTAGCTCCACGAGGTGTTTGGATCACCTCGAACATGGCCGCCCCCATGCTGGAGACACGAGGCTACGCCAAAATGGCGGCTCGTGCAATCCAGCAAAAAAAATGGCGGCGGCCTGTACTGAATAGCGGTGTGCTGCAGGGCACACAACACTCTCTGCATGGGGATTTGGCGTGGTTGGCGGTACCGGTCCGGACCGCATGGCCGTTCGGAAGGCCTGCTTATAGCTGGAGATCTGATTTAGGAAGACAGTCTACATGTCCGTGGCTTCTGACTGGTAGGTACCTTATTCTTATCATAGTAAGATTCCCAGAATGCCACTGATTACAATCTTTTAAACATGTATACAAATAGATTGTTAGCTCCCAAACCAAGCCTCCTGGTTCTTTGCACATAAATCACACTCAAAGTAGGGGGATCTGTGTCATGTTATGGGATAGAGGGGGACTCTATCTTACCATACAGAGAGGGGCCCGCGTTCACCACAAGACCCGTCAGGGGGAAAAGGGGGAACATACTACTCACCATACCGGAACCAGGCGGGCACCAACTCCTGACAGTATCCCTCTCCACCGGGGCGGGAGGGCTGTCGACCGATACGGACGCCGTGACTCATGGTCTTTGGCGTTTCAGCGAGACGTTTAACTCGCGGGGTCAGTCCCTTAATGGGACTTTGTCGCGGCCGACCCAGCGCGGAGCTATGGCCTGCACGCGCTCGCAGGCTGAACTGGGGTGACCACCGGATCTCAACATCCAGCCCGTCGCCCAGTTCAGCTTTCTTGCTTGAAGATCTCACAGGAACACTGGAGAAAAAAAGCTGTCTAAAAAATCTTTTAATAAAAAAATCCTGCCAGGACCGAAGATCCCAGCAAGGTATCTAGGTCCTTACTCCTAACTAGACAGAAAATAACTGATTTGCTGAGGCAGAGAGAGAGAGGATATACCCTCTGGGACTGCCCCTGGGGTGTGGCCAGAGCTTTTTAATTTCCTGTCTAGTCCTGCTCCTGTGGAGGTAACATAACCCGAAGGTGCTGAATCACCGAGGACTACGTCTGTCAATGAGCGAGAGAGAAATAGAGAATTGAAATTGAGACAGAGGGAAGTGGAATGAATTCTACAATTAGATAAAATTTATCCTAAGGAGTTGAACAAAGATTATGATTTGCATTTGTTTTTGTAAATATTGTTAGAAGTTGTTTTTTACAGGTTTCTATATGAAGTAACCAGAGACACTGTTATAATACTTGTCCTCTGAATATTTGTTGCTGTGTTCAATTGCATTGTATCCTAATTGAAGTAATTCAGGTGTTGCTAATTTCCAGTCCAGAAGAAATGTGTTATACAAAAGAGTATTTGTCAGTTTGACTTTCATGCTTGTTTTCAGGCCCGGACTGGCCATAGGGTGCATGGGGCACTTGCCCAGGGGGTCGGGGCTGCTGAGCTGCAAGTCCTTGCGGGGCACAAGGCAGCTGGACTGCTCTTTGAGCCCATGCCGTTCACCCGGCCTCTCCATGGCCACCCGGCTGCAAGTTTAGTTCAGCCGTCGGAGCCGGGGGACGCCACCATGAGGGGGAGGAACCAGAGGAGACACCAGCCGCAGACACTATGGAGCCAGTTTAGAGAGATCGTGAGTGCAACCACTGTGTAACCTGGATAGGAAAAGCAGTGGGGGCAGCAGCATTTAGAATAATCATTCTCTCAATTCCCTCCTGCATCCTCTGAAAGCCTGCAAGAGGGAGGAGGAGGAGAAGCAGGCATTCAGAGGCTGCAGAAGGAAATGGAGAGAATGATTCTTCTATATGCTGCCACCCCCACCGCTCCTTCTATCCAGGTTACACAGTGGTTGCACTCACGATCTCTCTGATCTCTCACGATCTCTCCTATCCTGCTTTTTATGCTACCCTCTGTGTTCTCCGGCCCCCCAGTGCTCCCCGACATCCCCCAGTACTCTCTTGACCCCTCAGTGCTCTCTGTCTCCCCTATACTCTATGCCCCCCTCATGTGCTCTCCAACCCACCCCGTGTTTTTGCTTCCCCCTGTGCTCTCCCCGCCTCCCCCCCAGTGCTCTCCACTTTTCCCCTCTACCCTTCACCTCTCCCTGTGCTCCTCACCTCACTTATGCTAAGCCTCCCCCCAGTGCTCTCCAGCCCCATTGGGCTCTCCACTTTCCTCCTGTGCTCTTCACCTTCCCTATGCTCTCTGCCTCACTCCAATGCTCTCCAGCCCCCTTAGTGCTCTCCACTTCCCCCCTGTACTCTCTGCCTCCCCCCAGTGCTCTCAAGCCCCCTGTGCTCTCACCCCCGCAGTACTCTCCGGACCCCCATATGCTCTCTGGCCTACCCCTGGTTCTTGCTTTCCCTTGTGCTCACTGCCCCCATTCTCTCCAGGCCTCCCCCATGCTCTCCACCCCCACCCCAGTGTTTTCTGCCTTCCCCCTGTGTTCTCCACTTTCCCCCAGTGCTCTCCAGCCCCCGCAGTGTTCTCTGCCTCCGTCCGTGCTCCTGCCTCCCCCAGTGCTCTCCAGCCCCCCCAACGCTCTCATCCCCCCAGTGCTCTCCGGCCCAACACATGCTCTTGCTTTCCCCTGTGCTCTCCGACCTCCCCCATGCTCTCCAGACCCCCCCCCATGCGCTCTCCAGCTTCTCTTGTGCTCTCCTCTTCCCCACCCTGTGTTCTCTGCCTCTACCCTGTGCTTCCGGCCCCCTTATGCTCTTCGCCTGCCCCCCCAGTGCTCTCCACCCCGTGTTCTCTGGCTTCCTCCCTATGCTCTCTGCCCCCCCCCACCATACTCTTTCCCAGCCCCCTTGCCCACCGTACCTCTTCCGAGTTCCACCTTCCCTTCTCCCAGGGGATCCCTCAGGATGGAGAGTGGGGAAGGGGCCGGTAAACATGTCATGGGCTGCTTAGTCCAAAATGCCTGGGCCTATTTTTTATCCCAGTCCAGGCCTGCTTGTTATACCTGATGAGGGATACTTACAGATCCGAAACTGTTGTAATCTGAGTTTGTAACTCTCTTAATAAATCTACAAGGTGTTAAAGACTTGGACTTTTTTTGTTTTTATAGACACATATGACAATATATATACACAGTATCTCACAAAAGTACACCCCTCACATTTTTGTAAATATTTTATCATATCTTTTCATGTGAAAACACTGAAGAAATGACACTTTGCTAAAATGTAAAGTAGTGAGTGTACAGCTTGCATAACAGTGTACATTTGCTGTCCCCTAAAAAAAAAACAACACAGCCATTAATGTCTAAACCGCTGGCAACAAAAGTGAGTACACCCCTAAATGACAATGTCCAAATGTTGCCCAATTAGCCATTTCCCCTCCCCAATGTCATGTGACTGGTTAGTGTTACAAAGTCTCAGGTGTGAATGGGTAGCAGGTGTGTTGAATTTGGTGTTATCGCTCTCACTCTCTCATACTGATCACTGGAAGTTCAACATGGCACCTCATGGCAAAAAGCTCTCTGAGGATCTGAAAAAAATAACTGTTGCTCTACATAAAGATATCCTAGGCTATAGGAAGATTGCCAAGACCCTAAAAACTGAGCTGCAGTACGGTGGCCAAGACCATACAGGGGTTTAAAAGGACAGGTTCCACTCAGAACAGGCCTCGCCATGGTTGACTAAAGAAGTTGAGTGCATGTGCTCAGCGTCATATCCAGAGGTTGTCTTTGGAAAATAGACATATGAGGGCTGCCAGCATTGCTGCAAAGGTTGAAGGGGTGGGAAATCAGCCTGTCAGTGCTCAGACCCTACACCGCACACTGCATCAAATTGATCTGTATGGCTGTTGTCCCAGAAGAAAGCCTCTTGTAAAGATGATGCACAAGAATGCCTGCAAACAGTCTGCTGAAGACAAGCAAACTAAGGACATGGATTACTGGAACCATGTCCTGCGGTCTGATGAGACCAAGATAAATGTATTTGGTTCAGATGGTGTCAAGCGTGTATGTCTACAACCAGGTGACGAGTACAACAACAAGTGTGTCTTGCCTACAGTTAAACATGGTGGTGGGAGTGTCATGGTCTGGGGCTGCATGAGTGCATGGGAGCCACAGTTCATTGAGGGAACCATGAATGCCAATATGTACTGTGACATACTGAAGCAGAGCATGATCCCCTCCCTTCAGAGACTAGGCCACAGGGCAGTATTCCAACATGATAACGACCCCAAACACACCCCCATGATGACCACTGCCTTGCTAAAGAAGCTGAGGGTAAAGGTGATGGACTGGCCAAGCATGTCTCCTGACCTAAACCCTATTGAGCATCTGTGGGGCATCCTCAAACGGAAGTTGGAGGAGCGTAAGGTCTCTAACATCAACTAGCTCAGTAAAGTCATCATGGAGGAGTGGAAAAGGACTCCAGTGGCAAACTGTGAAGCTCTGGTGAACTCTATGCCCAAGAGGGTTAAGGCAGTACTAGAAAATAATGGTGGCCACACAAAATATTGACATTTTGGGCCCAATTTAGACATTTTAACTTAGGGGTGTACTCATTTTTGTTGCCAGTGGTTTAGACAATAATGGCTGTGTGTTGAGTTAAGTTGAGGGGACAGCAAATTTACACAGTTATACAAGCTGTACACTCACTACTTTACATTGTAGCAAAGTGTAATTTCTTCACAATTTACAATAACGTGAGGGGTGTACTCACTTTTGTGAGATACTGTATATATATTTAAAACAAAACAAAAATTGGAATAGGATTTAGTAAACTTATGGTTGTTTCAGAAAGGGGAAAAAAATGAGGCTTTGATTCAGAGCAGGTGCCCTGGTAGCCTCCAACTCCCAAATCCACCTGGTCCCATGCTAGAGGACTAGCTGATCAAAATTGCCCCCCCCCCCCCGGATCTTGGAGTATTAACCCAAATACCCAGCATTTTTTTTTTTACCAATTTGATTACTGTTAAATTCAACTCACTGGATTACTAGGTTTTTCATTGTTGGGTACTAAAATTAATAAGTTGAGCTATTTACAGAGTACGAATCTGGTGGGTAAGGTCAGGTCGCCATGTATTTTTCTCTGGTCAGTTTCAACAGGCCTTATCTTATAATGAAAAAGAAAAGGGTTTTATCCAGTGGCGGCTGGTGCTCAAAATGTTTTGGAGAGCGCAAACAGAACAATGTAATAGGCATTGCTTTGCGGCAAAAAACCCTGTAAAAAATTGTGTGACTGAGGTCACAAAAGTGTGAAAGGGGCCTTCAGTAATCAAGGTATAGTGTGCCCCCTTCAATTCAAAGTGACCAGCGTGCCCCCTTTCAATGCAGAGTGACCAGTGTGCCCTCATTCAATGCAGAATGACCAGCGTGCCCCCTTTCAATGCAGAATGACCAGCGTGCCCCCTTTCAATGCAGAATGACCAGCGTGCCCCCTTTCAATGCAGAATGACCAGCGTGCCCCCTTTCAATGCAGAATGACCAGCGTGCCCCCTTTCAATGCAGAGAGACCAGCGTGCCCCCTTTCAATGCAGAATGACCAGCGTGCCCCCTTTCAATGCAGAATGACCAGCGTGCCCCCTTTCAATGCAGAATGACCAGCGTGCCCCCTTTCAATGCAGAGTGACCAGCGTGCCCCCTTTCAATGCAGAGTGACCAGCATGCCCCCTTTCAATGCCAAATGACCAGTGTGCCCCCTTTCAATGCAGAATGATCAGCGTGCCCCCTTTCAATGCAGAGAGATCAGTGTGCCCCCATTTAATGCAGAGAGATCCGTATGCCCCCATTCAATGCAGAGAGATCAGTGTGCCCCCACTCAATGCAGAGAGAGATCAGTGTGCCCCCATTCAATGCAGAGAGAGATCAGTGTGCCCCCATTCAATACAGAGAGACCAGCGTTCCCCCTTTCAATGCAGAGAGATCAGCGTGCCCAATTTAATGCAGGGAGATCAGTGTGCCCCCATTCAATGCAGAGAGATCAGTGTGCCCCCATTCAATGCAGAGAGATCAGTGTGCCCCCATTCAATGCAGAGAGATCAGTGTGCCCCCTTCAATGCAGAGAGATCAGTGTGCCCCCTTTTCAATGCAGAGAGATCAGTGTGCCCCCTTTTCAATGCAGAGAGATCAGTGTGCCCCCTTTCAATGCAGAGAGATCGGTGTGCCCCCATTCAATGCAGAGAGATCAGTGTGCCCCCTTCAATGCAGAGAGATCAGTGTGCCCCTTTCAAATGCAGAGAGATCAGTGTGCCCCCTTTCAATGCAGAGAGATCAGTGTGCCCCCATTCAATGCAGAGAGATCAGTGTGCCCCCTTCAATGCAGAGAGTTCAGTGTGCCCCTTTCAAATGCAGAGAGATTAGTGTGCCCCCTTTCAATGCAGAGAGATCAGTGTGCCCCCATTCAATGTAGAGAGATCATCGTGCCCCTTTTCAATGCAGAGTGACCAGCGTAGCGTACCCCCCCAGACCAGCACTTACCTGATGCAGCGGCGGCTTCTCCTCAGTCCCCCGGCGTCTCCTCGAGTCCTCCCGCCTCCTCCTCGGCCAATGGCATGGTTTTTGCCTTTCGGCCAATCAGGAAGCAGGTATCGGACCCACTTCCTGATTGGCCAGGAGGAGGATCCGAGTGACAATACCGAATTTTTATTCGCTATTGTCACACAATGGGTGGGCTCGGGGCACACTGCTCTGCGCCCCGGGTCCTCCCTTTTCTGCAGCCTATTAGAGCCTCTGGCTCTAATCAGGTGACTCAAAAAAAAGCCCCATTGAACTCCATGCGTCCGGTGCCCCACATGCAGATTAGGGGGCGGATGCATGGATGGTGGGGCGGGGCCGCTGCGCCCCCAACACACCGGCCGCCACTCGTTTTATCTGGTGGTTATTTCTGTCAGGCTTAGAAAAGTCCAATGCGACAGCATCCCTAGGGATTGCTGACTCACCTCGTAAAGGCACGATCCAAGTAACCCAGGTGTATATAAGCAGAAATTTTCGTAACCCAAAAAGGAAGTCACAGCAGGACCGCAACTTAATCACAGGATAATTTATTAAATTTAAGCAAATACAAAAAACTTTTAAATTAACATACCACCATCACCTTCACCTTGGTGACCAATTAAAAAGACAACCTTGTCTAAGATAGACGCAGCTGTGACCACACAGTGCACACATACATATAGATCACACTCAATAACTAGTTAAAGCATAATGCTAACAGCAAGGGAAGGTATGACTTTCATATATCCTAATAGTAATATGATGTAATAACCCCTTGAGTTCTGCAGCAAGTATTTAAAGATGTCAGATTTTCCTGAAGATATATGGTCACTCAATACGAGTATGATCAATCTTCATCTGCATAAATTATATGAAGAGTGTGACTGAATGGCTACAGTTGAGAACTCTACTGTATGAATAGAAATCTCTTGTATTTTCAGTACCCTGGGGCATCAATAAGCATACAGGCATATAGTGTGCTGATAAGAATCAGGTAATCCAGATGCTCATACAGGCAACAAAAGGTGCAATAGCACTATAAGCAAGGCAAAAATGAAACCAGACCGATGAATCAGCTCACTCATTCAATATGAAACCAATATGCGAGTGAGTCCACATACTGGTTTATATGAGGAAAACCCTACACTCGCAGAAGTACATCTTACCGTGAACCTGGCTTGATCCCAGTATTGAAACTCGATGATTCAGGTCTCTCACGGGGTTAGAACACTTCATTTATTGTGGTCTGTATAGCTGAGATTCAGCATAGCTGTGCCTGTATTAAAGATGGCGTCCATTGCTTCAATGGGTACATCGAGCATGTGCAGGGGTGTGGAGCTGCATCATCTGTGATTTCAGAACGTCACTCACATGGTGTAGGCACCTCCTACATGTTTCGCCCAATCAGCTTGAGCTTCGTCAGTGATGGGGGGGCAAGTTGGAATGGTTCATTTATAGCGTCATTAAGACATGCAATCAATACTACCACCATGGTTTTTCAAGCACAGTTAGAGGTAAAATAAAGATCACAGAGGCCAAACAGAATTTAGCAAGGATTTTTCACTGCTAGATATTCTGAAAATAAGAATACGATTTATTGAATACAAATTAGTTGACCCATTTAATTAGATTGAATCATTTCAGAGATAAAGCGGTTATACAGTATAAAAGTGTATATGGAGGAGAGAGGCATTGAGATGCCACATCTCATTGTTCCAAAAAAGGTTGAAAGTTACATTCTGTATTAAGTCTGGAGGAAATGAGAGTATTTAGCCTACATATCCACATTTTTTCTTTTTGTAACATTATGATGCTGAAGTCCCCCCTGCGTGAAGGCAGGTTCAATGTATAAATGCCTTTAACTCTCATTTCCTCCGGCCTCCAATCACAAAACTCCAGAAAGTGCACTGCTAAAGGTGTAATTTCTTCCCTTTTTTCACATTCTAAATACCTCTGATCTGTCTCTTGGTTTTCCCTATATAGGATTTATTGCATGGACACTTTAACATTTAAATTACTCTAGAGGTTGAACAGTTTATAAAGTTCCTAATTTTAAACCTGACAGAGCGGTCCGCATTGGTGAAAACATCAGATTGGTCAACAAACCAACAGGCAAACATTCCCTTGGCAAGGGGGGGTTTGACAGCCAGTCAGTGGCTATCTTTCTTTATCGTATATCACGGGACACAGAGCCCTATTCATTACCATATGGGTTATACGCCACCTATAGGTGAATGGACACTGGCAACCAATCAGACAGAAAGTCCCCTTATACAACCCCTCCTTCACAGGAAGAACCTCCGATTTGTTGCCAGTGTCTTAAAGGTGATGGTCACGGTGGAGAAGCTCTCCACATTTATTTTTATGTTTTTTCAAAGAAGAAGAAAGAAGATTATGCTACAAACCCCGATCAAAGATCTCTGAATCTAAGGGGTTAATAATCAGATCCATCTGAAAAAGTCAAAGACTAAAAGAATGGTACCTAAGCATCAGGAAAGAAGAAACAAGGTTTTGCCTGTAATGTTGTCCTTTTTAGGCAGTGGACCCTGGGATCCGGACCCTTGGTAAAACCAAACCCCAAAGGTGCTCTGGCAGGGTGCTCTACTGGTCCAAGGGAGTGGCCCCTCAAAAGCAAGGGGACCTAGTCCTTGAAGGTCGGCAAGTGACAGAAACTCACCGTGATGGTCGAAGATTGGATTCTTGTTACAGAATCCTGCGGCTGGACTGGTAAGTCTACTTTAAAATATTTGTAAAAATATTTATTTTCGTACATCACGGGACACAGAGCCATAAATCATAACATATGGTTTTTTTTAGCCACCTTTAGGTGAAGGACACTGGTAACCAATCAGAAAGGATGCCCCCCTATATAACCCCTCTCACACAGGAAGTACCTCAGTTTTTGCCAGTGTCTAAAGGTGACTATGTCCTCGAGCCATTACTGGATGCCTCTAGGAGAACCTGAAGTATCTCATATGCCCGACTACGGAGGTTACAACGAGAAATCTCGTTATTGGAGCTAACTGATCCATGGCGATTGATGCATCCTAGAGAGAGAAATTATACATATTACTCCTCAATCCATGGCGCCTATACTCGAATTGATCGCATCCTTATAACACAGTCTGATCTGCCTTTGGTCTCTTTGTCTGATATAGATGATTTTTCCATTTCAGATCATTCACCTGTACATATGACTTCAGAATGGAAGGCGAGACCCCCTAGACCTGCGTCCTGGTGTCTAAACAAATCTCTTCTACAAATCCCAGAGGCGTTAACAGAGGTGGACGAATCAATGGTTAATTATTTCCGGGAAAATAATGATGAATCTATATCACTATCAGTCACCTGGGAGGCACATAAATGTGTAATACGAGGGGTATTTATTCGGATTGCCACACAACGTAAAAAAGAACAAGAATCGGTTGTAAGAGATCTTCTTTCCAAAATAGATTATCTCAGTAAGCTCCATAAGAGAACCTTAGCAGAGGTGCATTTGGCTCCACTCACGTGTGCTAGAGAGGAGCTTAATTGCATCCTCTTTCAAAAGACGATACAAAGCATGATGTGGACCAGAAGGCATTATTATGAGTACTCAAACAAACCAGGGGTGATGTTGGCTCGGGTATTAAGAGGACCAAGATAGAGATGGCCTTGCGGTTCACCCGGCGGTTGGTTCGCGGCGAACTTTGCTTGTTCGCTACCCGCCAAATTTTCGGACACATGGCGTAGTTTGCGGCGGCCATATTTGTTTACATTGGAGAAACTTTGACCCATGACACAGCCGTCAGGTGGAACGGGACAGCCAATTGAAACATTCCAGCACATGGACAGTCCCCCTACCCTAAAAATAGACCTGACCTGGCGGCCATTTCACATTCCGTTTTCTGCCAGTGTAGGGAGAGGTCTGCTGTGCTCGTCAGGGAGAGTTTGCTAGACACATATAGCGCTGTGAAGATCCACAAAAGTCCTTTCCAGGGCTGGTATTTCAGTATAGGCCTTTTACAGTCTCTTTTCAGGTTAGGGACAGGTATCCTGTGGTTGCTTTAGGGGCAGTTAGAGATCGGCTGCAGTCACAAATCGTTCTGTCAATGTCCACAAAAGTCCTTCTCGGTATAGGTCTAGTATCTTTTGAGCTTAGGGAGAGGTATCCTGTGGTTGCTGTAGGGGCAGTTAGAGATCAGCTGCGGTCGCAGAGAAATCGCTTTGTTAATGTCCACAAAAGTTATTCAAAATTCTCAAATGTCGTTTTAGGGTCTATTACAGTCTCTTTAACATTCGCGCCAGGTATCCTGTGGTTGCTTTAGGGACACTTAGATATCGGATGCAGTCGCACAGAAATCGCTTTGTCAATGTCCACAAAAGTCATTTAAAATGCTCCAATGTTGTTTTAGGGTATATTACAGTCTCTTTAACATGAGGGCCAGGTATCCTGTGGTTGCTTATGGGACAGTTAGGTATCGGCTGCAGTCGCACAGAAATCGCTTGGTCAATGTCCACAAAAGTCATTTAAAATGCTCCAATGTTGTTTTAGGGTATATTACAGTCTCTTTAACATTAGGGCCAGGTATCCTGTGGTTGCTTTAGGGACAGTTAGGTATCGGCTGCAGTCGCACAGAAATCGCTTGGTCAATGTCCACAAAAGTCATTTAAAATGCTCCAATGTCGTTTTAGGGTCTATTACAGTCTCTTTAACATTAGGGCCAGGTATCCTGTGGTTGCTTTAGGGGCAGTTAGATATTGGCTGCAGTCGCACAGAAATTGCTTTGTCAATGTCCACAAAAGTCATGTAAAGGGCTGCAATTTTTTTGACGCAACGCGTACGGGGGAGGAGCCTGCACGTCATCATGTAGATTCCCGGAGACCACAGGCAGTGTTTGATGTTCTGACAGTCCGCACTACTTTAAGTGCTTTAAAATGTAAGTGCAATTTCATCCTTTATGCATAATAAATAGCCCTATAAAGCAGAGAGCACTAGAACTTGTTTTTATTTCCACACCGATGCTGTGTATATCCGGAGAGAGTATCAGGAGGCGGTGATGGGAAGGCGAACCAGGCTATTGTGATTTTCCCAGAGTGTGTATTGAATCTCAGGAGTCTTTTCCTAAGGTGAGCTGCTAATCTGTCACTAGTCACTAGGAGCACTTGGAGTGAAGCACCTTTGATCACGTTCATAAATGAAGATTTTAGTTATTATCTTTGACACTATTTTTCACTGTGAATTGGGACAATTAATATTGATTTAAAATCACGGCTCACAATTTATTTATTTATCACGTGGTATCACAGTTTATGGACTGATTTAGAGTAATTGTGATAATATTTTGAACACAAAACATTTATATTTATCTCCAATGATTGATGTTTTTACTTGGCGCAGCAATACTATTTTTCTTTAGATTTCACAGGTGTTTTTGTGTTTGGCACTGATTGTTTACAGCCTTGTGCACAAGATTGATTTTTCGTTTATTTTGGGCCTGCGCTGATTATTTTATTTTTGTATAAAATCCACAGTATAATATACTTTGTAGAAAGCTAAAATCCTTTTTCTTCTGAATTTTTATTGCCGGCATTCTTTTGTCTACATTTCAGCTATTAGTGAGAAAGCCTGCTAACAGATGATGAGTAGGGTTGAGCGAACCCGGACTGTATTGTTCGGGTTCGTACCGGACTTTTGGGTATTTGGTACCCGGACCAGAACATTTCACTGTATGTTCGGGTACTGTCCGTTGTTGGGTAACGTTATTTGATGCTTTGGGGCAGTTTTAATGGTGCAGTTTCAACAGGTGCAAGGCAGCCAATCAGCAAGCGCTTAACTAGTGTGCCTTATAAGCCATCACAGCCATGCCTACTAATGGCATGGCTGTGATTGGCCAATGCAGCATGTGACCCAGAGTCTATATAAGCTGGAGTCACATAGCGTCGCGCGCCACTCTGCTCAAACTATACTAGGGAGAGGTTCCTGATACTTTTGCTGAGGGAGAGATAGGAGATTACTGTAGGGTCAGGCTGGAGATTGCTTTGAGGGAAAGCATAGGAACAATCTTCTTTAATCAGACAGCAATCTACATTGATTTGATTGTGTGGGAGTGCAGTGCACAATATTTTTGCCCGGAGGGAGAGATAGGAGATTACTGTAGGGTCAGGCTGGAGATTGCTTTGAGGGAAAGCATAGGAAGAATCTTCTTTAATCAGACACTGACACACAGTGATCTACATTGATTTGATTGTGTGGGGTGCAGTGCACGATCTTTATGCCCGGAGGGAGAGATAGGAGATTACTGTAGGGTCAGGCTGGAGATTGCTTTGAGGGAAAGCATAGATAGGAACAATCTTCTTTAATCAGACAGCGATCTACATTGATTGTATTGTGTGGGGGTGCAGTGCACAATCTTTATGCCCTGACCTGAGCCCAGTGAGGAGGAGAAAGGAGAAAAAAAAATACTTTTATCAGTCTGTTAGATGGGCAGCGTGTGGTGCTGCACATTTAATGCAAGCTAAGTGCATATGTGTCTGTTAATCTGTATTTAAAAAATAAAAAAAAATTTCCTTCATATTTAACTTTGACATACAGTCCTTAGACAGACACTGCTTTTCTAACCTGCTCTTTAAAAAGCACCAATGTAAGGGGAAAATAATTATTTTTCAGTATTTAGGGAAAAAAAATATTTTTCAGTTTTTCATTCAAATGGGTTTTTTTTTAATTCAATAACGGAATAGAACAACAGTATCCAGCCTGTTAGGCGTGCAGTGTGTAGCGGCCATTTACTGAAAGCTGAGTGCATATGTGTCTGCTTAATCTGCATTTAAAAAAGAAAAAAACTTTTTTCCTTCATATTTTAATGTGACTTACAGCGTTTAGACAGACACTGCATTTCAAATCTGCTTTTCAACAAGCACCAATTAAGGGGACAATTATTTATCAGATTTTCATTCATGCGTTACAGTGCGATACACCCATTGCATACTGTTGTATTCTGCTTTGCAATAAAAACCCATTTAGGGGCAAAAAAAGTTAATCGTGGCCCTGTCTGCATATGTTACAGTGACATAGACTCATTGCATACTGTTGTATTGCGCATTGCAATAAAAAAAAACATTTAGGGGCAAAAAAAAGTTGATTGCGGCCCTGTCTGCATATGTTACAGTGAGATACACCCATTGCATACTGTTGTATTGCACATTGCAATAAAAAAAAACATTTAGGGGTAAAAAAAGTTGATTGCGGCCCTGTCTGCATATGTTACAGTGAGATACACCCAGTGCATACTGTTATATTGCGCTTTGCAATAAAAACCCATTTCGGGGAAGATCCAAAATTCGATAAATATGAGGAGAAGGTCAAATAAGGGACGTGGCCTGGGTCGTGGTGTTGCTGGCGGAGCTCCTGTTGCAAGGAGAGGACGTGGTCAATCTGTGCCAGCTACACGCACAGGTGAAACACCTTTCTCAGCTGCGAGTAGGCGACAGAACCTGCAGCAGTATTTGGCAGGGCCTAATGTGTGTCTAAAAATGTTGAGGCCAGAACAAGTACAGGCGATAGTAGATTGGGTTGCTGACAGTGCCTCCACTTCCTTCACATTTTCTCCCACCCAGTCTTCTGCTAAAATGTCAGAGTTGGCACCTGCAGCCAATGTCCATCAATCTTTCACCTCACCCCCTTGCAAATCAGCCAAGCAGTCTGAGCCCCAAGTCATGCAGTAGTCTCTTATTCTTTTTAATGACTCTGTTAGCATGGTTTCCCAGGGCCATCCACCAAGCCCTGCCTCAGAAGTGGAAGAGATTGAGTGCACCGATGCCCAACAACTTATGTCTCCAGATGAGTACATGGGAGGACCATCGTCTCGGATGATGACGAAACACAGGTGCCCACTGCTGCGGAAATCCGAATTGTGGAGACCGACAATTGGGTGGAAGACGATTTGGAGGACAATGAGGTCCTCGACCCCACATGGAATGAACGTTATGCAGGTGACCTGAGTAGTTTGGTGGAAGAGGCGGTGGTCGCACAGAGCCACCAGCACAGCAGAAGAGGGAGCAGGGTGCAAAAGCGGAGCGGCAGTGCCCTAGACACTACGCATGCTACTGTCCAACGCAGCAAGGGACCGAGCACACCAAAGCCAGCTCACAGGAGTTCCCTAGCGTGGCAGTTCTTCAGACAATGTGATGACAGGACACAAGTGGTTTGCACGCTGTGCAATCAGAGCCTGAAGCGAGGCATAAAGCTTCTCAACCTGAGCACAACCTTCATGACCAGGCATCTAAGTGCAAAGCACGAGCTGCAGTGAGTGCACACCCCAAAAACCAAGAAAGGTCTCTGGCTCCTCCTGCTTCCTCTTCTGCTGCTGCAGTCTCGGGCCTCTTCATCCACCTCTGTAGTGACAGTGGCACCTGCCACCCCGCAAACAGAGGATCCACCAGCAACACCACCACCTCGGTCATCAACAACCATCTCCACAATGTCCCATGGAAGCGTTCAGCTTTCTATCTCCCAAACACTGGAGCGGAAGAGGTAGTACCCCCCTACCCACCCGCGATCCCTGGCCTTGAATGCCAGCATTTCAAAATTCCTGGCCTTTGAAATGCTGTCATTCCGGCTGGTGAAGACGCAGAGTTTTAAAAGTGAAAAAGGGAGAAAAAGGTTGGGAAGGGCGCTACCTGTTTAGAAGTGGTATAGTGCAAAAAAATCTTATAAAACCATTTCCATAATAAAAATGATCCAATATAAAATAAACAAATAAATAAACGGTATATTGGTGGTGAGTAGAGTGCATGTGCCAGAAAGAAATGTTGATATGGCCTAATATCAAGGGGGGGCGTGGTCGGAAGCGGACCGGGACGGACGTCTAGTGAAGAGGCTCTGCTTCTGCAACATCAATCCGGCCTAATCCTCCTTTCTAACTACCCCGTGAGAAAATCTGACACCACAGTCTCCACCACCAGGGCCTAAGGAACCGATCCATCGGCCTATTTTGATTCCGGGAGCAGCTTCGTGGTCGCGGCCTAGTCGGACTCCAAAGCCGCGGACTAACCTAAAAGCGGCGCCCGCGGCCGCGATACGGGATTCGGGTAAGGCCGCAACTGAAGAGGGCTACAAATACCTCGAGGGGACCCATCGGCACTCCAGGTGCTGATACTGGACATTATAGGGAGGTAATACACTAGATTGAAGGCCCGGTTTTCAGCGGCCTAGTTGGGCTCCGGAGCCTCGGCCTTTCCTGAAGTAGGCCGCGATTTCCGGGTTTTGGGAGACCGCAGTGCTCAGAGGCCATCCTCCCTCCTCCGGGTGCCCCACTTGCCTACCCATCCCCACCGGCTTCCCATAGAAAGGCCCCAATGAAAATTGCAATCCTCACAGCATAGCAGTCCGCCATCTTGACTGCAGAAGGGGACAGAGACACTAAGCAAGCAGCACACCACTGATTAAATCCAGTAATTGCCCCTGAAGATATTCTGGTTTAATTGGTTACGACCCCGCACTCTCACTACCCCCTCCCTGGAAACCCGAGAAATTGGGCATCATTTACTTGTGGCGGACACTGTGCAAATCCGGGGCTCAACCACCCGCCCACCTGTAGCACTTGAAGTAACTTTAAAAAGACTGTGCGCGGCGGAGATGACCGACTGAAAAGAGAGAGCCGGTCATAGGACAGCTCCCCATCCTCCATGCAGCCACATTTCTAATGTAAGACCGCATACAATGGGCAGGATACTTAAGACAGGATCCCAGGGGAAAACACAACGCTCTGGAAAAGTTGTTAGTAGCAAGGGGATCGCTGATATTTTCAAAACCCAGGCTCCCGTGAGGAGAAACAAAGCAGGTTCCAACATGGCGAGACGACCAACACAGGAGGAAGAAGAAGAATATGATGCAGACTCAATCACCGCATCGGAGGATACGGTAGGAGATTCTCCACATTTTGACAGACAACTCACATTTAAAGACATGACTGTATTTGCCGCAGACATAACTGCAGACATAAAAAATTCATTTGCCGCAGCTATAACTGACCTGAAGGCAGACATACTGAGGATCACTGAACAAATTGCGGTAGGGGAGAGAGCAGGAAAAGGCAGAGATAAGGCTATTAAACGACTGGAGACTGTAGCCACCTCACACTCTGAACATCTTATTGCCATGAATCGTCAACTAGAGGATTTGGACAATCGGGGACGACGTAATAACATCAGGATCAGGGGGATACCTGAAACGGTCAGCGGTGAAAATATCAGACCAGTGTTGACCTCCATTTTTAATAATCTTCTGGAGAGACCCCCAGAGTCTCCGATTGAGTTCGACAGAGCCCACCGTGTGCTCAGACCCAAGGCTCCAGATCCCAACCCTCCGAGAGACATTATATGCTGCCTCTCAAACC
The DNA here is from genome assembly GCF_965119305.1 of Pelophylax lessonae. Lineage (NCBI taxonomy): Eukaryota > Metazoa > Chordata > Amphibia > Anura > Ranidae > Pelophylax > Pelophylax lessonae. Next base: position 135,398,584 of record NC_138773.1, read on the forward strand.
ACCCAGTTAAAAGAAGAAATCCTTTATAAGGCAAGGCAAAATTAACAGATCTTGTTCAATGAAACGCCTATTCAATTATACCAAGATCTCTCCCCCCATCACACTGAAAAATAGAAGGGCTGTAAAACCTGTGTTGGAAGCATTAAAGGAGAGAAATATCACCTACAGGTGGAAATTCCCCTTTGCGGTCCAGGCATCATATCAAGGGAAACAATTTTTTCTTCGCACACCAGACGATCTCCCCACATTCTGCGCTAACCTAAATTTGGAGCCAATCTCATTGCCAGAATGGTACGCAGAATTTATGTTGCCTACATCCATGAGTGACACCCACGAAGCCTCATGTTCTACATCAATGAGGTCACCTGCAACTAAAAATGGAGGAAAGAAATTTAAAGGCAGAGATCTTCACAACGTCTTCTCCTCACCTCCTAAAACCCCCAGATCCAAAGATCACACTTGATCCCGCTCACTCAAGTTGAAAAAGACTGCAAGTCTCTTCCTTTTTTCTTTTCGTTTTGTTTTTTTTGGTTCTGCTCAATTGCTTTCAAGTTTTCTTAATAGGTTGATGTTTGAACATCTGTCCAGTAGATGGTGCTAGACACACAGAAATAATTGGTAGATGTACTGTTCTCTTATGTCCACAGGAAGTTGTCAATATACAGGTTATCACTTCTTGAAGGTGGAAATGAACACAGAAACAAGAGACTCATCGGCTCAATGATGCCTAGTTTCCACCTTATTATGAATAATAGGAATACTCACATGCAAGCCTTGATTGACTAGCTATTGTGGATGATTCCTACGCACAGGGATTTGCCTCTATGAGGAATTTACCATAATATCTTACAAGATATTACCACTTTTCATTAATGGAATTCTCTTCATCCCACGGCGTGCAATACTTTAGTTCGCCACAAGATGCCGATATTGTGTAGTTGATTTCAATCTCAGGAGTTTCAGATAGACTGAGTCATTAGAATGCCATGCCTACCCATGTTCTTTCGCAATGACATATCTCATGTTGTCGATACTTGATTTAATTAACCTCGCCCCATAACGGGTTTGTTTTCCTTTGTTTTTCTTTTTTGTCTTTCTATCTCCCTACCTCCGAGGTAGTTTGGGTTGCAGCAACAAGTGACAACTACACTGGGACTTCCACAGAGGACCGTTATTGAAATACCTACTGGGTTATATTCCTGGGTCTACTCCAAGGTACTGTAACTAACTTCTTATAGCATCCACGCGGAACAATGGAGATCAAACACTCTATCCGTCCTTTCTCCCTCTTTTTTAATGCTGGAAAGGTTTGATTCATCCAATGTAGCGGTTTTTGTGACTTAGTAGTTAATGTTTTCCTGCTCTTGGGGATATGGAGGCGGGGGTCCCCTAATTCCCGGGGCGACGTTTGCCTCCATTTTCCCCAAAAATGTTGAATAGTTATTAGATCCATATCACAGCAATTGTTGTGTGATAAACATGCTAACAGTTCAAGGAGTCATAATCTACTTCACAGTACCTTTTTAATTGTCTTCAACCTTTGAGGGAATTTTTTTTTTTTTTTTTGTTTGTGTGTCCCTGGGCGCTACTGCCAAACCCAGGGATACATTGGTTATTCACCAAATATATAATATCTTGCAGTCCTTTTATTCATTGCCTATTGTTAAATATTGAATCTAGGCTTACGTTAAGTCTTTTTTTTTTTTTTTTGTTTGTTTAATAATGGATGGGGAGTTGTCCGGCTTCAGACTGGCGTGTTGTCCGTACTTTGTTCAAATTTTTACGGCTTCTCACCGGACAGACCGGACTGTACTCCTTCCACTCACCCCCCAGTAGGGAATATAATTCATAATTCATTCAAAGTTAAATAATTCATTGATTTGTACCTAATCCTGATTCTCACCTTCACGGTCTGTTGATCAGTGTGTCGGTGATACTACTTACTTGTCTATTCTTCCTTCCTCCTTCTCTTCTCTCTTCTCCTTGCCTTTTCTCTACCACCCTTCTCCCCCTCCCCTCATTGTCCGTGTCCAATACCCTTTTGTCCCCTGACTAACCATGGCTTATTCACAACTGGGAAAGAACCCCTTGATAATTTCCCATAATGTGAACGGCCTTAATATCCCTGAAAAGCGGAGGAAATTGCTATATGAACTACAAAAATCAAAAGCTCAAATTGTGTTTTTACAAGAGACACATTTCAAGGGACCCAAGATCCCTACCCTGACTGACAAAAACTACACTAAAATATATGAGGCATCTAGTACCATCACTAAGACTAAAGGAGTCGCCATTTTATTACACAAATCTGCACCCTTTGTAGTTGAAAATCAACACTCAGACCCAGAAGGCAGGTTTTTGTTCCTCTCTGGTACATTATTCGGACGTCCAACCACGTTAGCAAATGTATATTTTCCAAATAAGGCACATGTGTCTTTTTGCTCAAAAATTATTGATGAATTAAAAAGCTTTGCCAGAGGATGTATTATTTTAGGGGGAGACTTCAATGTCCCCCTAAATCCCCTCCAGGACACATCTTCAGGTCATTCGTGTATTAAATACCAATCACTGAAAAATATCAAAAATGCACTAAGATCACTGAATCTGGTGGATGCCTGGAGATCGTTACACCCGGTCGACAGGGATTTCACTTTCTACTCGGCGCCGCACAATAGATACACAAGAATAGACCATCTGTTCATTACTCAGAGGGACCTTCCCAACCTTACGGACGCTAATATCGGGATCATCTCTTCATCTGACCACGCTCCGATATCGCTCTCTCTCTCCTCAACCACGCATTGCAAACCAGTATTCAATTGGAGGCTAAACCCCTCTCTCTTAATAGACGCTAAAATACAAAAGTGAAATCCAAACTACAATCACAAATTACTTCAATGAAAACAAATCCTCTGATATCTCCCCCATGACCCTGTGGGAGGCCCACAAATGTGTGGTGAGAGGTGAATTCATTAAATACGGGGCCAGGAGAAAGAGAGAGAAGGAGCAACAGGTCCAAGATTTGATCACAAAAATTTCGACTCTTGAGGCTCAACATAAGATGTCATTAACCAAAGAACACCACCAAGAACTATTATCTCTTAGGAAATCCTTGTCCGAAATCCTAAACAACAAAATAAAAAGGTCACTTTTTTTTAAAAAGGCAATATACTACGAATTTGGGGATAAGGGAAGCAAGTACCTAGCAAGGGCACTAAAGGACGCGCAAGCCTCTACACACATTATGTCACTAAAGGACAAATCCAATAAACTAACTCATGACCCGAGAAAGATAGCGGAATACTTTCGATCTTTCTATGAGAAGCTTTACAATTTGCCCCCACAGAATAGACCCAGCGACCTCATAGGTTCCAGACATTCAATTATGAAACAATATGTCATTGACAGTGGCCTTCCTCAGATTTCAGATGGAGATGTGGAGGCATTAGAAAAGGAAATCTCCCCAGAAGAAACCAAATTGGCAATTCTAGATCTTAAAAATGGGAAGAGTCCTGGTCCAGATGGACTAACGTCCCAATATTACAAGATGTTTGAAACCTCTTTAACAGACCCCCTAACAAACGCACTAAACATACTAACCAAACAGCCTAAACCATCTCAAGATTTTCTTACTGCCCACATCACAGTGATTCCGAAAGCGGATAAATATCCGACAACCTGCGCCAGCTATAGACCGATTTCCCTACTAAATCTTGATGTGAAGCTGTTAGCAAAAATCTTGGCAAATAGGTTAAGACCACTATTACAACAAGTTATAGGCCCTGAACAAGTAGGCTTCATGCCAGGGCGTGAGGCTAGGGATAATACTATCAGATCCCTGAACTTAATACACGGAGCCCACAAATTAGGAATTGAAGGCCTGTTAATCTCAACCGATGCCGAAAAGGCTTTCGATAGAGTGGCCTGGGACTACATGTTGATGATTTGTGAACATATAGGACTGAAAAGTAGTATGATATCTTGGATAGGATCCCTCTACTCTAATCCCACAGCCAAAGTTAAGGTGAACAACATCCTTTCCGCCCCTATCCATCTAAAGAATGGAACTAGACAAGGCTGTCCTTTGTCACCCATCCTCTTTATATTGGCGTTAGAACCATTAATTAGACATATTAACGGGGACACGGATGTACATGGCTTCGGCATTAAAGAAAGAGAATTCAAAATTTCTGCTTATGCGGACGATCTCCTCTTCTATATATCACAACCACATATCTCCATTCCAAAACTGAACTTACATTTCCGCACCTTCAGATACATATCAAACTTTAAAATCAACCATTCCAAATCGGAAGCCATGGACATCTCACTCCCCGATAAAGTAAAACAATTAACTAAATCTAATTGCCCCTACAAATGGGATTCGACCTCACTTAAATACTTAGGAATCAAACTTACCCCAACCCTGGATGCCCTATATGAGGCCAATTTTATCCCAATCCTGAAAAATATCACTAATGACCTGAGTAAATGGGATATTAAACATTTCTCGTGGTTCGGGCAGAGCAGCCATCTTAAAGATGGTCATCCTACCTAGACTGCTCTATCTATTTCACGCTCTACCCATCACAATACCTTCCTCCTTTTTCAGGAAACTAACGACTATTCAAAGGAAATTCATATGGGCCAACAAAAGACCTAGGGTACAACTGAAATATATGCAATTGCCCAAGATCAATGGAGGCATAGGGGTCCCGAATTATTATAAATATTACCAAGCCACTCACCTCACCAGAGCGATCGACTGGCACTGCCATTCAACTCAAAAGGATTGGGTGGCCATGGAGAGGCACTGCTCCCGGTATCTGACCCAGTTCCTGCTATGGACAGACCCTCACAACTTCCCTTCTGAAGTTAAACATCATCCCCTAATCAACACCACCCTTACCATATATCACAAGCTAGCGAAATCATACAACTTATCCACCAACCCGAGCCCTCTAACTCCGGTTTCCCACAACCCAGACTTTGTTCCGGGTCTTAATATAAAGTGCTCTGCTGACCATCCTTTGCTCATTAAACACTGCATCCATGATCAAAAAATCCTATCTCTTCACGAACTAAACAACCTAAAACCCCAAAACATCTCATTGAACCAATGGAATTATATCCAGCTGCACAGCTTTGTTCAAAATAACAAACAGAAAACGTTGTGGGCTAGACAACTAACTGCTTTTGAGAGGATATGTGAGAGACAGTCCCCAATATCGAAAACGACTTTGATGACCTATCAGTGGCTTATAGCCCCCGTCGCCGGATTTTGACGACAAATATAAGAAATTATGGGAACTCGAGTTATCACGCAAATTTTCTGATAGGGAATGGGAGAAAGCCTGTGTATTTACTCACAAATGCTCCTTGAGCACAAAAACTCAAGAAACGTCATTTAAAATCCGCACGCAATGGTACATAACACCAGTGAAAATGAAGACGTGGTCCCCACAGTACTCTGGAAAGTGTTGGAGATGTCTAGCTCACACAGGCACATTTCTACATATTTGGTGGAATTGTGACATAATCAAAACCTTTTGGAACAAAGTTGTGCTTCTGATCAAACATATCACTGGTTCTACCTTAGAATTTAATGCGGCAAGCTGTTTATTACACATCAACAAACTCTCATATAGGTCATATAAAAAGTCTCTAACAAGACATCTATTCAACGCGGCCAAATCTCTTATACCTTTATACTGGAATTCCAAATCCGTCCCTTCGACTAAGAATTGGGTAGACAAAGTAACTTCCACATATGAGATGGAAGAAACTCTAGCCATCAAAAAAGAAAATAGCGGACCCTTCCATGACATGTGGAGACCATGGTTGATATTTACTCTTTCTTCGGATTTCAAAAAACTGATTGAAGATTAACAATCTCACAATCAACCCTCACATTCCACCTGGACCTTTAGTATACGCTTCTACAATGAGCTACTTGATCAAGTATCACTTATCGATAGTACTCCATTACCTCCCCCTCCCTTCCCTTTACATTTCCTTCTCCTTCTCTTTCCTTTTTATTCGTCTTCTTTAATTCCTATCTTCGCTTCCTTCCCTGCCCTCTAGTGGCCTTCATTGAGACAGGCATATGTCTTTGGTCCTGTCTCACCTGAGAGAGGGTATCTAGTTTGGATACCCCCATTATACCTCAGAAGCTGACTTAAATGTTTAATGTTGTTGCACTAACTTTTGATCCAACATTACATGATGTTGTAATTTATGTACATGTTGTGCAGTTATACCAATATGTCATACTGCCATTGTTAATACTGTACATGTTTATTATTGCGATTCAATAAAGCTTTTATTGAAAAAAAAAAAAAAAAAATATCAAAGCCCCCAAAAAGTGCTCAGTGCCGAAAGCATAAGAATTGTGTGCACTATAAATAAATCAAAGGTGCACGAAGTGTAATAAAAATGTAATATCTTATGAAGGGTTAATAGTGATTATTCAGTGAGAAAAATAAATATCAATGAGATTAGTAATCAATTAGTTTTTATCTTATTATTTTTAAAGTGATAATGTGCATATGAGAAATGATCAAATAAATAAATCGGTTTAGCCTTTTAGGTGATAAAAAAGGTACTAGTGACAAAGTTCAAAAGGCTACTATAGTAAATGATGCTGGTGAGTACTAGTGCCTATACCCACCCGTGAAGCCCACTAGGTATCGCACTCACCCTTCACAACCCTTATAAATAGGGTATTTAGTTGTTGCAGTTTAGTAATCTCCACAGAAGGAATGAGGAATCCGGGGGTCCTTTATGTCTGAAGTGAGCGGGCTCAAGTGGGCCTCCAAGAGATGTTCACACGATGATTGTGCAGGGAAGATAAAGACAAGTGCGAGGACCTGGCTTTATCTTACTACTTTTACTACTTTTCCAGGCAAGCCATCCCTTCCCTGCACAACCAAGTGGGTGACAAAATCAGGTCTGCACTGCGCAACAGACTCTGTGGCAAGGTCCACCTAACTACGGATACGTGGACCAGTAAGCGCGGTCAGGGACATTCTATCTCCCTAACAGCACACTGGGTAAATGCAGTGGCGGCTGGGCCTGAGGCGGATAGCAGTTTGGCGCATGTTTGTCTCCTGTTCCTAACTCCTCCTACTCCGCTTCCTCATCCTCTACCGCCTCCTCTTCCGGTCAGCGTAACACCTTCACCACCAACTTCATCACAGCCAGGGGTAAATGACAGCAGGCAGTTTTAAAACTTGCCTGTTTGGGTGAAAAACCACACACTGCGCAGGAGTTGTGGAGGGGCATTTAACTGCAGACCGATGAGTGGTTGCTGCCAGTGAGCCTCAAGCCCGGCCTGGTGGTGTGCGATAACGGGGTAGCAGCTCTGGGCCTAGCCGGTGTGACACACATCCCTTGCCTGGAGCATGTGCTGAATTTGGTGGTGCAGAGGTTCCTTAGAAATTACCCCGATATGTCAGAGCTGCTGCAGAAAGTGCGGGCCCTCTGTTCACACCCTGCTGCTGCTCGCTTGTCAGCGATGCAGCGTAACTTCGGTCTTCCCGCTCACCGCCTCATATGTGACGTGCCCACAAGGTGGAACTCCACCTTGCACATGCTGGCCAGACTGTGCGAGCAGCAGCAGGCCATAGTGGAGGTTCAGCTGCAGCACGCACGTGTGAGTCGCTCTGCGGACAGCACCACTTCACCACCAATACCTGGGCCACCATGCGAGACCTGTGTGCCTTGTTGCGCTGTTTCGAGTACTCCACCAACATGGCCAGTGCCGATGACGCCGTTCTCAGCTTAACTATCCCACTTCTATGCCTTCTTGAAAAAACACTTCGGGCAATGATAGAAGAGGATGTGGCACAGGATGAGGAGGAGGATGAAGAGGTAACATTTCCAAGGCTTTCAGGGCAGTCATTCGCAAGTGGCTCAGAGGGTGGGTTCCTGCACCCACAAACGCAAGGGACACAATTGTCCAGCAGAGGCACAGTTCTGGAGGAGGATGAGGAGATGGAGGAGGATATGGAACCATGTTCACAGCAGGGTGGCACCCAGGCCAGCTCATGGCCATCACTGGTGCGTGGCTGGGGGGATACAGAGGACACAGAGGATACACCTCCCACAGAGAACAGCTTTTCGTTGCCTCTGGGCAGCCTGGCACACATGAGCGATTACATGCTGCAGTGTCTCCGCAACGACCGCTGAGTTTCCCACATAGTAACTTGTGCTGATTACTGGGTGGCCACACTGCTGGATCCCCGTTACAAGGACAACATACCGTCCTTAATTCCCTCACTGGAGCGTGATCAGAAGATGCACGAGTACAAGCGCATGCTGGTAGACGCGCTGCTGGTGTCATTCCCACCTGACAGCGGAGGCACAGTGGAAGCACAAGGCCAAGGCAGGGGAGGAGGAAGAAGAGGTCGTCAACGCTGCCAGGGCACCGCCAGCACCTCAGAAGGCAGGGTTAGCATGGCCAAAATATGGAAAAGATTTGTCAGCTTGCCACAACAAGCAGCAGCACCAGCAGCTGATATGGAATGTCTTAGCAGGAGACAGCATTTCACTAACATGGTGGAGCAGTATGTGTGCACACGCCTAGACGTACTGAATGAAGGTTCTGCCCCCTTCAACTTCTGGGTCTCCAAGTTGGGCACATGGCCTGAGCTTGCCCTTTATGCCTTGGAGGTGCTGGCCTGCCGTTCAGCCAGTGTATTATCTGAACAGGTATTTAGCATGGCTGGGGGCGTTATCACAGACATGCGCAGCTGCCTGTCCAGAGCCAATGTGGACAAGCTCACGTTCATTAAAATGAATCAGGCATGGATCCCACAGGACTTGTCTGTACCTTATGCAGAATAGACATGTATACCGGCCTTACCCAGTCATTGCTGGATTGGATCTTTCTTACTCTTTTGGGGTGTACCCGAATTTAAATTTTTTTTTAATTAAAAACCAAAACCAGTGTTGGCTACCTTGTCCTCCTACTCCACTGCCGCCGCCACTTCCACCTACACCGCCATATCCACCGCCACCTCAACCTCCTACTCCATATGGGCCTCCTCCTCCTCCTACATTATTCAAAATGAATATTTTTTATTTTTCTGTTTATGTTATTTTAAGTTATTTCCCTAGCCACATTTGTTTGCAGAGCACTTGCCATGCCCTTAAGATGAGTTTGCTGCCATTTGCAGCCCTCTAGCCCTTTCCATGTTTGTTTTAGAGGCATTTTAGTGCTCAAAAGTTCGTGTCTCCATTGACTTCAATGGGGTTCGGGATTGGGGCAAAGTGCGGGTTAAGTCCGGTTCACGAACCCGGACTTTTTTTTCAAGTTCGGTCGAACCCACCGAACCCGGACATCTAGGTGTTCACTCAACTCTACTGATGAGTCATTGGTTGTTAAGGATGCGGCCGGCTTCCTGGCCCACTCCTTAACAACCAGCTATTCGAATCACAGAATTCGGTCTATCATTTTTCAAATGGTGTGAAATTCAATCATTCCAAATAATTAATTTGAGAAAATTCATAAACAAAACAAAATTGACCAAAACTAAACAAATTCTGAAACAAAATTAGTAACATAATGAAACAAAAAAAACAAATTTTTCTGTTCTGCACATGTCTAGGCAGCATAGACAAACTACATGATTTTTATTTTTTTTTTGTTAGACACCTTCCAAGATTCTACACCCACAGGGCCGGACTGGTCCACCGGATACCTGGAATTTTCCCGATGGGCCGTCGGCCCTGGGGCCGCTTTGAGATGGGGCCGATTTGAGATAGGGACGGACGCCCGCTGCCCGGCCGCTGCTGGCCCGCTGCACTCGAGCGCCGCCGCCGGATTCTTTTCAAATTCCTACACCAGCCGCTGTGAGCGGCATGATGTCATACCCGGCGGACAGCTGCGCGGCGGCGGATCTCCTCTCCTGAGTCCACTCCTGCATGACGGGACGGGCCGCGCCATCCATCTCTCCCTTTCCTCCCACACAGACAGCAGCCAGCAGCAGGAGGTTGTCTGAGACACACAAGTGAGCGAAGCAGAGCCTGCCCTATGTTGCCCTGTTCAGCTAGGTAAGAGTAAACTGGCTGGGGGGGGGGGGGGAGTCAGCATTGTATTAGGGCCCCTAATACAATGAGATGAACAAAATGGTGGCCAAAGATCTCCCACCACTGGTGACCACTGATCCATGTCTCAAGAGGTCCCCCAGTGGCCAGCAAAATGGTCCCCGTCTCAAGCCAGCTTTCAGCAGCTGCAGCAGCTGGTGATGACTGCAATACTAGATCACATTATAGCTGAAACCAGGGAAGACTGGCTAGCCGGGAACACTCTGACTTTTCTCCCACTGTAGCAATAGCACATATGGCATATGGTCTTTCAAAGAAAACATTGCCTTGGGGCTTCCAACGCAACAGAAATTTGTAAAGTACTTTGTAGCAAGTGTGCCCTGGGTTTACCAGCATGTATCCCAGGCCACAGCAAAGTCCCGGGATCAGCAGCAACTTTTTGTCTCTCCCCTAGGTGCCACATTCCTAAATCAACTCCAATGGCAGCCCTGGGCCCTATACACAGGCTGCTGGCTGTCAGTCCTGTATTAGGGCCCCCTATACAATGCTGATCTGCCCCCCTCCCCCTTAATACAATGCTGTTCCCCCTGGCCCCCTCCCCCTAATACAATGCTGACCCCCTAAATTTAGGGGGAGGGGGATCAGCATTGTATTAGGGGGAGGGGTGGGGGGTTCAGCATTTTATTAGGGGGATGGGGGGGATTAGCCTTGCATTAGGACCCCTAATACAATGCTGATCCACCCCCCCTCCCCCTAATACAATGCTGTTCCCCCTGGCCCCCTCCCCCTAATACAATGCTGATCCCCCCCACCAAATTTAGGGAGAGGGGGATCAGCATTGTATTAGGGGGAGGGGGCTAGGGGGAACAGCATTTTATTATGGGGAGGGGGATCAGCATTGTATTAGGGGGAGGGGTGGGGGGTTCAGCATTTTATTATGGGGGGTCAGCATTGTATTAGGGAGATGGGGGGGATTAGCCTTGCATTAGGGCCCCTAATACAATGCTGATCCACCCCCTCCCTCTAATACAATGCTGTTCCCCCTGGCCCCCTCCTCCTAATACAATGCTGACCCCCCCCCCTAAATTTAGGGAGAGGGGGGATCAGCATTGTATTAGGGGGAGGGGGCTAGGGGGAACAGCATTTTATTATCGGGAGGGGGGTCAGCATTGTATTAGGAGGAGGGGGCTGGGAGGGAAACAGCATTGTATTAGGGGGAGGGGGGTTCAGCATTGTATTAGGGGGAGGGGGCTAGGGGGAACAGAATTGTATTAGGGGGAGGGAGGATCAGCATTGTATTAGGGGGATGGGGGGATTAGCCTTGTATTAGGGGGAGAGGGCCGGGGGGTCAGCATTTTATTAGGGGGAGGGGTCAGCATTGTATTAGGAGGAAAGGGCTGAGGGGAACTGCATTGTATTAGGGGGAGGGGTATCAGAATTGTATTAGGGCCCCTAATACAATGCTGATCCACCCCCCTCCCCCTAATACAATGCTGTTCCCCCTGGCCCCCTCCCCTAATACAATGCTGACCCCCCCAATTTAGGGAGAGGGGGGATCAGCATTGTATTAGGGGGAGGGGGATAGGGGGAACAGCATTTTATTATGGGGAGGGGGGTCAGCATTGTATTAGGAGGAGGGGGCTGGGGGGGAAACAGCATTGTATTAGGGGGAGGGGGGATCAGCATTGCATTAGGGGGAGGGGGCTAGGGGGAACAGAATTGTATTAGGGGGAGGGGGGATCAGCATTGTATTAGGGGGATGGGGGGATTAGCCTTGTATTAGGGGGAGAGGGCCGGGGGGTCAGCATTTTATTAGGGGGAGGGGGGTCAGCATTGTATTAGGAGGAGGGGGCTGGGGGGGAACTGCATTGTATTAGGGCCCCTAATACAATGCTGATCCCCCTCCCCTAATACAATGCTGACCCCCCCTAATACAATGCTGTTCCCCCGACCCCCTCCCCCTAATACAATGCTGTATTAATAATAATACAATACAATAATAATATAATACAGCTTTGTATTAGGGAAAGGGGGCCGGGGTGGGGGGGAACAGGCATTGTATTAGGGGCAGGGGGAGTGGGAGTCAACATTGTATTAGGGTGGGGGGGATCAGCATTGTATAAGGGGGGAACAGCATTGTGTTCGGGGGAGGGGGACAGCATTGTATCAGGGGGAACTGTAACTCTAAACTGGTAACCTTTAGAAATTTTTAAAGTGTTGCCGATGGGGATTTTTAGGTACCAATGTTTGTCGCCATTCCACGAGCGTGTACAATTTTGAAGCATGAAATGTTGGGAATCTATTTACTTGGCGTAACATTATCTTTCACATTATGGAAAATAATTAGGCTAACTTTACTGTTTTCTTATTTTTTTAATTTAAAAAAAGTGAATTTTTTCCAAAAAAATTGCGTTTGTGAGACCGCTGCACAAATTCGTGTGATAAATATTGCAACAATCGCCATTTTATTCTTTAGGGTCTCTGCTAAAAGAAAATCTATAATGTTTGGGGGTTCTACGTAATTTTGCAGCCAAAAAAAAAAAAAAAGATTTGAAATTGTAAACAACGTGTTGGAAAAAGGGCCAGTCCAGAAGTGGTTAAATTATGTTTCATATATGAATACTTGATGACGTTGTGCTGGTATGACGACGCAATGCTATGGGGCTGGTATGTAATTTTTTCCAGGGCTGGTTTTCATACCCAGTCCGGCCCTGTACACCCACAACAATCTTCACACAAGGCCATGGGCGTCTGCAGGTAGGGGCAAGCGGGGACAAATGCACCCCCCCCCCCCGGAGTCTCAACTTCCCCTTTCAAGTGATTGTTAAGCCACTTTATACCATCCTGTCTGGTCTGTTTAATAATCCTGTGTGCCTGGGTGTCTGTGTCTTTAAAAAAATAAGCTGTTCTTTACCAGTTTTCAGAGGGCCAAGTGCTGCTCACGTGACCTGTCGGCTCTCTCCTCTCCCCGTCTGGCAGCTGCCTGCAGTGGGTGGGGCCAAGAATTCCTCACTGATATTCATCGGAGGGGGAGGGGGAGAGGAGGAGAGAGGCGGCGGGTCAGGTGAGCGGCGAGTGGCGCTCTTATAACTTGTAACAAATGGCTTATTTTTATAAAACACATACACAGGATTATTAAACAGACTGTAGACAGGATATGAAACTTTAAATTAAACTACAGCAGCAGGAGGGGAGGGAGCGACACTAACACAGGAGCAGACAGGCAGGGAGAGGGGGGAGAGAGGACAGAGGAGGACAGGAGGGCTACGGATGACAGAGGCACATAAATTGACCAGTGTCAGGGTTCAGCAACCATGGTATACCGTGGTCAGGTTACAGAGGGGAGGGCATAACCAGGCAGGATCAGCCAGGTATTTTAGGTGATAGAAGGGGCAAAATTACACAGCAAAGCACTGTGCTGTATAACATGCTTTAATTTATTTTTTGGTTAAATGCTTTAAAAATAAATGCTGCTGTTTGCTCTTTAAAAATAAATACTCAAAATAAGTATAATGACTAAGCCCCTCTCTTCATGACCTTGTTTAAAAGATCATGGGCGACCCTAAAATGATGCCCCTCCCTGAAAAAAGTTCTGCAGACGCCCATGCACGAGGCATCTCTATCTAAATGCAGCTAGCATGTTTAATTAATAAAATTCTTTAAAAACTTCCTAAAGATCAGTTTCCAATACCTAATAGCTTTCCTGATTTTCATGTACACATACAGGCATCTGCAGCACACAAGGCATTACTGCATTACTAGCAGTGTTAATTTTGGCAGCAAATTTCAATTTAGTTTTAGTCTTAGTCTTAGGACTAAAATGGCATTTTAGTTTTAGTCCCATTTTAGTCTTCTGCAAGTGTTTTAGTTTTTGTCGTATTTAGTCGACTAAAACTCCAGTACATTTTAGTCGACTAAAACGTCCTACATTTTAGTCGACTAAAACGTCCTACATTTTAGTCAACTAAAATTAATTTTAGTCATCTATAATCGAATGGGTGTAGTTCAATTGTAATTTGTAATGCATTATTTAAGCATTTCTCTACAAATTCCAAACTCATTATATACTACTGCTGGTCCTGGAGTGAAAAATTGAATATGTTATTATTTATGGTATTAAGCTTTGAGCATGCACCAGTGTTAATTTTGGCAGCAAATTTCGATTTAGTTTTAGTTATAGTCTTTTGACTAAAATGCCATTTTAGTTTTAGTCGTATTTTAGTCTTAAGACTAAAATGCCATTTTAGTTTTAGTCTTATTTTAGTCATCTGAATTGTTTTAGTTTTAGTCATATTTTAGTCGACTAAAATTGTGTTAATTTAGTCGACGAAAACGTTTTAGTCGGTTTTAGTCGACGAAATTAACACTGATTACTAGTACAGGTTACATAGTCAGTGTCAGTTACTGAAATGTAAGAGGGCTCATTCTGCACTGGTTTGCTCGTAATTTAGTTCTTTGATTCGGTGTACTGAGATTTAAGAGGTCTCATTCAGGGCTGGTTTGGCAGTAATTTGGCTCTTTGAGTTTAGTACTGTTGGTAACAGAAGAGTAAAACATTTTTTTCTCTAGGTTTTACGGTGACAGTCTGTGCCTTTACACTTGGAATGGAAGGGGCAATGCCTGAGCCATCTGTGAAAAAAAACTGAAGAAACTGAGGCATTGTTCCTTCTCAGGGTCATGGCTAACAGATCTGCAGTTCAAATAAGTTTTTTTGTCAATTGATGACAATCCCATAAAAAATACCAGGTGTCTGTGGTACAAAAAATTGTTCAGCTTAACACATGGAGGTGTTCGTGATGTCCATAGTCATGCTGCAATTTACAAACACAAAACTATTGCTGCAGCCAGGCAAGCTAACTCTGGAATTGTTACATTTGCTAAGCAAAGCACAGACTTAGAAGTGTTGGCTCATAAAAGAAAAAGTTGTTTAACCGAGTTAACCTCCCTGGCGGTATGATTCTTTTGGATTTTAGGTGCTGAAAGCGGTACCATTATTTTGCATGTAATTCTTGTGAATGAGCAGCCCAAACCAACTGTATACATTTATTATAATATATATATATATATATATATATATATATATATATATATATTGTAAAGTTTGGGGGTTCTAGCTCCACCGGATTGAGTGCACAACCGTTTAAAACATAAACAAAAAGGCTTTATTTCAGCAAACTTAAACAGGCTTCCAGCAGTGCATAAATCAAACACAAAATAAAGTCCGCTTTTCTTCAGCACAAAGGAATAAAGTAAGAAAAAAAGCACATACGGTTTTGTGGATGGGTCTTCACCCCAAGGTTTGTAACAGTCCTTAATAGACCTCTCAGCAGCTTCCAGCAAACTTGCAGCTCCTTCAGACAGGTGCAACCACCAAACTACTCCTCCCCCACACCCACCTATTGCTGCTTCCTGTCTCTTAAGGTCTGCTTCTCCTGGGTCTTAACCCTGTGTGTGCTGGAATCCCTTTTGGTCAGGGGTGGGGGCTCTTTCCCACCCGAATATCACTACAGAGCCCCCCAAATTCCGGGTCCCAAATATATCTCTTTACTATACAGAGAGAACTGCGAGTCAGTCCTCCTGATTTTTACTATTCCCATGAATTTTTTACCCGTCCTGGGTGACCCCCTGAACATTAACAAACTTCCCTTAAAGGGACCATAACCCAAATATAGGAGATATATAGCGACTGTCCAGGACCCAACCTTGGCGTCCTGTACATATCCCCCCCCTCTGCCTCAACGCGGTGGTGGTGGAGGCACCACTCGATAGCATACAGTGGACTCGGGAGAGGGCATCGGCATTCTGATGCTGTCTCCCAGGTCTGTGTTCTACCACAAAATTAAACTCCTGGAGAGAAAGGAACCACCTTGTCACCCTGGCATTGGTGTACTTGTTCTGTCTCATCCAGGTCAATGGGGCATGGTCTGACACCAGGCGAAACCTCCTACCTAGGAGAAAATACCGTAGGGAGTCCAAAGCCCACTTGATGGCAAGACACTCCCGCTCCACCACAGCGTAGTTTCTCTCTGCTGTCGTTAGCTTCCTACTCAGAAAAACCACGGGGTGCTCTTCCCCATTGACCACTTGAGAGAGGACCGCTCCTAATCCTTCACTTGAAGCATCTGTCTGCACTACAAAATCCTTGGAGAAATCGGGAGCTACGAGCACCGGATGTTGGCATAATGCCGCCTTAAGCTTCTGAAAAGCTTCTTCGGCATTCGCGCTCCACTTTATCATCACTAACTTTCTACCTTTGGTCAAGTCCGTCAATGGTGCAGCAATGGTGGCAAAGTTGGGGACAAACCTCCGGTAGTAGCCAACTATGCCCAAAAATGCTCTAACCTGCTTTTTGGTTAGGGGACGGGGCCAGCCCTGTATGGCTTCTACCTTATTCATTTGGGGTTTAACCAGCCCTCTACCCCCAATGTACCCTAGGTACTTGGCTTCCTCCATCCCAATTGCACATTTCTCCGGATTGATGGTGAACCCTGCTCTTCTCAAGGAGTCTACGACTGCCTGAACCCGGGGAAGATGGGACTCCCAATCAGTGCTGAAGACGACTATGTCATCCAGGTAGACGGAAGCATATCTTTGATGTGGACGTAAAGTTTTATCCATGGCCCGTTGGAATGTGGCAGGGGCAGAGTGCAGACCAAATGGCATCCTTTTGTACTGGAAGTGGCCTTCCGGGGTGGAGAAGGCCTGTTTTCTCCCTGGCCTCCTTGGTTAGGGGAATTTGCCAGTACCCTTTTGTGAGGTCAAGCGTGGTGATATACCTGGCTGGACCCAACCTCTCAATTAACTCGTCTATCCGGGGCATAGGATATGCATCGAACTTGGAGATTTCATTAAGCTTTCTGAAGTCATTGCAGAAGCGAAGAGTGCCGCTGGGTTTAGGCACCAACACAATTGGATTTGACCATTTGCTCTGCGACTCTTCAATGACATCAAGCTCAAGCATTCTTTTTACCTCCTCAGACACTGCCACCCTATGAGCTTCTGGGATACGATACGGCTTTAACCGGATTTTTTCATTGGGCTCGGTTACAATGTCATGCTCGATGACATTGGTGAGACCAGGTAACCCTGAAAACATGTCCCTATTTCTTTGCAGAAATTCTTTTGCCTGTTGGGTTTGGGGCCTAGACAGGGTAGCAGCAACCTGCACCAGGTCAATCCCTGCAGGGTCCCCTGACTGGACACCTATCACTGCGGACACCTGTTCTCTGTCTCTCCAGGGTTTCAACAAATTTATGTGGTAGATCTGGTATGGCTTTCTT
The DNA here is from genome assembly GCF_965119305.1 of Pelophylax lessonae. Classification (NCBI taxonomy): domain Eukaryota; kingdom Metazoa; phylum Chordata; class Amphibia; order Anura; family Ranidae; genus Pelophylax; species Pelophylax lessonae. Next base: position 135,415,914 of record NC_138773.1, read on the forward strand.
CTCCCAGGCTGGTGTACCTTGTAGTTCACTTCCCCCATTTTTTCCACTATCTCAAACGGACCTTGCCACTTGGCCAACAACTTGCTCTCCACCGTTGGTATTAGGACGGCCACCCGGTCTCCTATTTGAAATTGTCTGATTTTAGCCGACCGGTTGTACACCCTTCTTTGGGCATCTTGAGCCTTCTGCAGATGCTCCCTCACCAACGGCATTACCTTAGCCACTCTCTCTCGCATTTGGGAGATATGCTCTACCACAGTTTTGTGTGGGGAAGACTCATTTTCCCATGTCTCCTTTACTAGATCTAGCAACCTCCGGGGCTTCGCCCATACACTAACTCAAACGGTGAAAAACCCGTTGATGCTTGTGGAACCTCTCGGATGGCAGGGAGTAACATATCCCAATCCTTCCCATCTTTCTGGACCACTCTTTTTAACATGCATTTTAAAGTTTTATTGAACCTCTCGACTAGGCCATCAGTCTGCGGGTGATAGACGGACGTCCGCAACTGCTTAATCTGGAACAGTTTGCACAAGTCCGCCATCACTTTTGACATAAAAGGGGTGCCCTGGTCCGTCAATATTTCTTTGGGGAACCCCGTTCGGGAAAACATTTGAAATAGTTCCCTGGCAATGGCCTTAGAGGAAGTTTTCCTTAAAAGGACTGCTTCTGGATATCTAGTGGCATATATATTGGTACCCCCTTGCTGACTTCACCAGGGGTCCTACGAGATCCATTGCAATTCGTTCAAATGGTACCTCGATAATGGGCAAGGGTACCAGGGGGTTTCTGTAATGGGACACCGGGGCAGTTAACTGGCAAGTCGGACAGGACGCACAATACCTTTTAACCTCGGCCTTTACCCCTGGCCAGTAAAACCGGTCAGTTACCCTGGCCTCTGTTTTTTCTGCCCCCAGGTGTCCTCCCAGTGCATCATTGTGGGCTAGATCGAGAAGCATCCGCCTATAAGGCTGAGGAACCAGCAACTGCTCGATAGTTTCCCCTCGGCTTTCAGCCAATCGATAAACCAAGTTATCTTTCAATGCAAAATGAGGAAACTTCTGGTCTGCACCTGGTATTTGTGGGATCCCATCAATAACAGAAACCTGCTCTCTAGCATTGACCAAGGTAAGATCCTGCAATTGAGCGGTGCCAAACGCACCCCTGGATACGTCCAGGTCTGGATGCACTGGCCTTGAGGAGGTTTCCCCTTCACTCTTCTCAACCTGGGACTGTGATGGGGAGAGTTCCTCATCATCCTCTCCCAGCATAACCTGTAACGGGGAGACTTCCCCCCCCCTCAGACGTCAGCTCGGTCTTGCGACCTGAAACAGAAACAATATCGTCTACTTTAACATTTTCTGCAATGTCATTATTAGTGACAGGTACCTCCCCATCAGGGGGTTGTGTTGTGGGGATTTCAGTCCCGGACCCCTCAGACTCTGTTCCTTCGAGGCCGAGGGTCCCCAGTCCCCTTAGTTGTCCAGGCTGTTCACACTGTACCTGGTTCCATAGTTCAAAAAACAGTGGGCAGTCCCGCCCCACTATGACATCATGTATCAAATTTCTTACCACCCGACTTCTTTTGTCACGGAGGTACCACCATAGGCAACAGTCACTGACACCAGGGGATACTCTCTGGTGTCCCCATGGATACATACTACCCTTAGAGTCTTACTTACTGGGCCGAGTCTTCCGATCACCCTGGTATGTACCAGCGTTACCATGCTACCAGAGTCCAGCAGAGCCTTGGCAGGAAGGTGGTTCACCCATAGTTCACATTCAAACTGTCCGGCCGCTATATCAAGATGGGTGGCACATGCTCTTTGCACATAAAAAGAGCTTCTCCGAACAGTCCCGCACTCCATAGGCTCCTCCTGAAGTGGACATTGTGCCCGGGTATGCCCCCAGGACCGACATCGCCAGCACTGTATGTCTCCCATCCTTGGGACAGGAACCAACCTCCGTGGTTCTGCTGAAGAAGATACTGGTTTGTGGGTGACAACGTCTGGCGGAGCTTCTCTCCTATGTGTTGTGGCTGGCCTGGTTGCCCTATGTGTGGGTTCCCGATGCTTGGCAGGCCCGAGCAGGTCTTCCACCACGGTGTATCTTTCGACCAACTCTACCAGCTGGTCAGTGGTTGCAGGGTCGCCATGGCTTACCCAGCGCTGTAGGTCATCTGGTAGGGACCGCAGGTACCAGTCCATCACTACCCGTTCCACCATTTGCGGGCCTGTCAGCTTCTCTGGTTGCAGCCATTTTTTCACCAACTGTACCAGTTCGTGCATCTGGGACCTGGGTGGCCGATTAGGTTTGTACCTCCAGCGGTGCACCCTCTGAGCCCGGACAGCTGTGGTCACCCCCAGGCGGGCCAAGATCTCTGCCTTCAGACGCTCATAGTCGTTGATGTGCTCAGTTGTAAGGTCAAAGTAGGCTTTTTGCGGGTCACCAGTAAGGAAAGGGGAGATAAGGCCAGCCCATTGGTCACGGGGCCACCCCTCTCTCTCCGCTATCCTCTCAAAAGTTGTGAGAAAAGCCTCCACATCATCACTGGGGGTTAGTATTTGCAAGTAATGGCTGGCTCTCACAGATACTGGGTTGCCATCGGCAATGACTGCTTGCTCTCGTCCCTGAGCCAAACGCTGTACTGCTTCCTGCAAGGCAGCCACCTGTGCTTGAGTGGACTCCTGCTGGGCAGTAAACTGAGTAGCTAGCAACCGTGTGCTTTCCTGTTGTGCCTTTACAGCCTGTGCCAGGGCTTGCTGCTGCTGAGCCATTGCTTCCTCATGGCGACGGTTTGCCTCTACTGAGGCTTGCTGCTGGGTCACAGTGGCTTGCTGCTGGGTCACGGTGGCTTGCACCAGTGCTTTAATAACCTCCTCCATGCCTGCTGTTTGCAGTGTCTGAGCTGTTTTCACCCAAGACATGCCATAGGTATACTGTCTCTTTAAATGTCAGTTTTTGGTTTTAAACGGCTTTTGCGGCTGCAAAATGCACTCTGCCCGCATCTGAGACACCAGTTGTAAAGTTTGGGGGTTCTAGCTCCACCGGATTGAGTGCACAACCGTTTAAAACAAACAAAAAGGCTTTATTTCAGCAAACTTAAACAGGCTTCCAGCAGTGCATAAATCAAACACAAAATAAAGTCCGCTTTTCTTCAGTACAAAGGAATAAAGTAAGAAAAAAAGCACATACGGTTTTGTGGATGGGTCTTCACCCCAAGGTTTGTAACAGTCCTTAATAGACCTCTCAGCAGCTTCCAGCAAACTTGCAGCTCCTTCAGACAGGTGCAACCACCAAACTACTCCTCCCCCACACCCACCTATTGCTGCTTCCTGTCTCTTAAGGTCTGCTTCTCCTGGGTCTTAACCCTGTGTGTGCTGGAATCCCTTTTGGTCAGGGTCGGGGGCTCTTTCCCACCCGAATATCACTACAGAGCCCCCCAAATTCCGGGTCCCAAATATCTCTCTTTACTATACAGAGAGAACTGCGAGTCAGTCCTCCTGATTTTTACTATTCCCAGGAATTTTTCACCTGTCCTGGGTGACCCCCTGAACATTAACAAACTTCCCTTAAAGGGACCATAACCCAAATATAGGAGATATATAGCGACTGTCCAGGACCCAACCTTGGCGTCCTGTACAATATACACACACAGTGCCTTGCGAAAGTATTCGGCCCCCTTGAACTTTGCGACCTTTTGCCAGTATTCAGGCTTCAAACATAAAGCTATAAAACTGTAATTGTTTTGAAGAATCAACAACAAGTGGGACACAATCATGAAGTGGAACAAAATTTATTGGATATTTCAAACTTTTTTAACAAATAAAAAACTGAAAAATTGGGCGTGCAAAATTATTCAGCCCCCTTAAGTTAATATTTTGTAGCGCCACCTTTTGCTGCGATTACAGCTGTAAGTCGCTTGGGGTATGTCTCTATCAGTTTTGCACATGGAGAGACTGAAATTTTTGCCCATTCCTCCTTGCAAAACAGCTCGAGCTCAGTGAGGTTGGATGGAGAGCGTTTGTGAACAGCAGTTTTCAGTTCTTTCCACAGATTCTCGATTGGATTCAGGTCTGGACTTTGACTTGGCCATTCTAACACCTGGATATGTTTATTTGTGAACCATTCCATTGTAGATTTTGCTTTATGTTTTGGATCATTGTCTTGTTGGAAGACAAATCTCCGTCCCAGTCTCAGGTCTTTTGCAGACTCCATGAGGTTTTCTTCCAGAATGGTCCTGTATTTGGCTCCATCCATCTTCCCATCAATTTTATCCATCTTCCCTGTCCCTGCTGAAGAAAAGCAGGCCCAAACCATGATGCTGCCACCACCATGTTTGACAGTGGGGATGGTGTGTTCAGGGTGATGAGCTGTGTTGCTTTTACGCCAAACATAACGTTTTGCATTGTTGCCAAAAAGTTTGATTTTGGTTTCATCTGACCAGAGCACCTTCTTCCACATATTTGGTGTGTCTCCCAGGTGGCTTGTGGCAAACTTTAAATGACACTTTTTATGGATATCTTTAAGAAATGGCTTTCTTCTTGCCACTCTTCCATAAAGGCCAGATTTGTGCAGTATACGACTGATTGTTGTGCTATGGACAGTCTCCCACCTCAGCTGTAGATGTCTGCAGTTCATCCAGAGTGATCATGGGCCTCTTGGTTGCATCTCTGATCAGTCTTCTCCTTGTATGAGCTGAAAGTTTAGAGGGACGGCCAGGTCTTCGTAGATTTGCAGTGGTCTGATACTCCTTCCATTTCAATATTATTGCTTGCACAGTGCTCCTTGGGATGTTTAAAGCTTGGGAAATCTTTTTGTATCCAAATCCGGCTTTAAACTTCTCCACAACAGTATCTCGGACCTGCCTGGTGTGTTCCTTGTTCTTCATGATGCTCTCTGCACTTTAAACGGACCTCTGAGACTATCACAGTGCAGGTGCATTTATACAGAGACTTGATTACACACAGGTGGATTCTATTTATCATCATTAGTGATTTAGGTCAACATTGGATCATTCAGAGATCCTCACTGAACTTCTGGAGAGAGTTTGCTGCACTGAAAGTAAAGGGGCTGAATAATTATGCACTCCCAATTTTTCAGTTTTTTATTTGTTAACAAAGTTTGAAATATCCAATAAATGTTGTTCCACTTCATGATTGTGTCCCACCTGTTGTTGATTCTTCACAAAAAATTACAGTTTTATATCTGTATGTTTGAAGCCTGAAATGTGGCAAAAGGTCTAAAAGTTCAAGGGGGCCGAATACTTTCGCAAGGCACTGTATATATATATATATATATAATGTATACAGTTGGTTTGGGCTGCTCATTCACAAAAATTACGTATATATATATATATATATATATATATATATTTACATAAAAAGTACAGTAAAACTGCAGGAAAGGGCACTGGGGGGGCAACGTAATGTGAATTTATTTTATTTTGCATGGTATCAGTGTGTTTGGTGTGTTTTACATTTGAATTTGCCACCGGTTCCACCCCCCTGCAAATGTCACATCGCCGGAGACGGAAGCCGGGGCTCGCAGACGATCGGGAGGAAGCTCCGCCGCCGCATACCGCCCGCATACTTCGCTGGATCCCGGAAAAAAGGTAAGTAAAACCTCTACCAGGATCCAGCGATCTTCCTAGCGCTACCCCGAGTGTGGCTCGGGGTTACCGCTTTTGGCTCTAAAATCTAACCCCGAGTCACGCTCGGGAATACCGATAGGAAGGTTAAAAGTAGCTAATTTTATTGCCAAAAATTTTTTACACTATGGTAGCTAGATGATTTTACTAATAGCATGGCTGACTGGCTTCCAGACTCCAAAATTGCAAGTTTCCTTTCTTGTATGCGTACCAAAGGGTCCATGCTAATTAAAAACGTCATTGGCAAGTACAATAAACAGCTGTGGTGCCACAAACCTTCCTCTTGTCACTCACATTACTAATTAATGAAACTACAGACATCTCGACAACCAGAAAATTAGCCATGGTGGTCATTTATTTTGATGAAGATGCTGGTAAAACCCAGTACCAGTTCTACTGCATGGTTGATATCACTGAAGCTACTGCTAAGGCAATTTTTGAGCAGATTAGGCAATGTTTTGTGGAAGATGGTATCCCCCTGAAAAATGTTATGCATTTTGTACAGACAGTGCAAGTGTAGCGGACTGTCATATTCTAATAAGGCAGATTTATGCCCCCCCCCTGCTTTCTTCAGGCTGTGTGTGTGTGGACCTTTAAGATTGCTTCCAGCAGAGGTCAGCCTCTCACAGGAAATAGAAGAACAGGATTGTGTGAAATGCAGTTCTGAACTGTGAGCAGACTGTTGTTTGGACTGCAGAAGAAACTACAATCCCATGATGCAACGGGGGAAAGGGAGGATCAAAACAGAGCTAGACACTTGCCTGTTTCAAGCATATCTCGCTCTGAGCTTCCTGCCCTGAAGGAGGACAGATCAGCTTGCTGGTTTGGTGAGACACAGACTGTGTTTGAGGCCTAGTGCATGAGGCTTCAGCAGCGCGGATGCTGGTGATCGCACAGCGGTGGATGTTACAGCCGGGTAACCGGCCGGGTGTGGAGGACTGCTGAACAAGGACACTGACAGATTGGGTGAGAGACATCTGATTGCAGCACACACTGTAGTTGATAGAAACAAAGCAAGGAAAGGCCTGTGACACAGTTTAGCTTGGACTGAGACCTGTACAGGTCATAGGACAGTTTCCACAGGACACTGTAGTGCTAGTTGGTGCGTGGCAGATTATAAGGCCTGGCAGATTATAAGGCCTCCCCTCATACATTCAACTTTCCCAGATGGTACATTTATTTAACTGAGTACAGAAGCCTATTTTTCCTTATAGTTTGGATTACAGTTAATCGTTACTTTGCAGTACCTCTACAGTGGAGTACAAGTGATTGTTACCTTTACAGTGGATTACAAATACTATTCCTTGGATGACCAATGATCCCTTGACCGGCGAAGACTAGCAAGGCCTTGCTCATTCAGGAGACTCTTGCAATCTAAAGTAAGGGGGGACCCCATAGGATACAGAGGCACTGAGCTAAGTTAGATAAATTGCAGTGATATTCTTTATCACAGTTAAAATGATTTATTGACAGATTATTGATACATCAGTCCTCAATTACAAAGTTACATAGTTAGTCAGGTTGAAAAAAAGACACAAGTCCATCCGGTTCAACCATAAAAAAAAAAAAAAAAAAACAGTATTGAAAACCCTACCATACAATCCCATATACACAATCCTATACCCGCTGTTTATCCAGAGGAAGGCGGAAATAAACCCCAGCAAAGCATGATCCAATTTGCTACAGCAGGGGAAAAAATTTCCTTCCTGATCCCCGAGAGGCAATCGGATATTCCCTGGATCAACTTTACCTAAAAAAATTTTTAGTACCCATTTATATTATGTACACCTAGGAAAGAATCCAGGCCTTTTTTAAAGCAATCTAGTGAGCTAGCCAGAACCACCTCTGGAGGGAGTCTATTACACATTTTCACAGCTCTTATGGTGAAGAAACCTTTCCGTATTTGGAGACAAAATCTGTTTTCCTCTAGACGTAAAGAGTGCCCCTTGTCCTCTGTGTTAACCTTAAAGTGAACAACTCAAACCCAAGTTCACTATATGGACCCCTTATGTATTTATACATGTTGATCATATCCCCCCTTAATCTCCCCTTCTCAAGAGAGAAAAAAATTAAATTCCTATATTCTTTTCTCATAGCGGAGGTCCTCCATGCCTCTTATCAGTTCGGTTGCCCTTCTCTGCACTTTCTCCAGTTCCCCAATATCCTTTTAAGCACTGGTGCCCAAAACTGAACAGCATATTCCAGATGAGGTCTTACTAATGATTTGTACAGGGGCAAATTGACATCTCTCTCTCTGGAGTCCATGCCTCTATTAATACAAGAAAGGACTTTGCTTGCTTTGGAAACAGCAGCTTGGCATTGCATGCTATTATTAAGCTTATCTACCAGAACACCCAGATCCTTCTCCGCTATGGATTCCCCCAGTTCTACTACACCTAGTATGTATGATGTATGCATATTCTTAGCCCCCAAGTGCATAACTTTACATTTATCAACATTAAACCTCATTTGCCACATAGTTGCCCAATGAAACAGTGCATTGAGGTCAGATTGTAAGTTGGAGACATCCTGTAAAGAAGTTATTCCACTGCAAAGCTTGGTGTCATCTGCCAAGACTGAAATGGTACTTTTAATCCCAGACCCTATATCATTTATAAAGATATTAAAAAGTAAGGGTCCCAACACTGAACCTTGGGGTACACCACTGATAACTTTAGACCATTCAGAGTAAGAATCATTAACCACTACTCTCTGAATTCTATTTTTTAGCCAATTTTCTATCCAATTACAAACCGATCTTTCCAAGCCTGTAGACTTTACCTTACACATTAGCCGTGTGTGGGGAACTGTGTCAAACGCTTTTGCAAAATCCAAGTATACTACGTCCACAGCCAGCCCTCCGTCCAAGGTTTTACTTACCTCCTCATAAAAAGAAATCCGGGTTTTTTTTGACAACTTCTGTCTCTCATGAATCTGTCTGTTGCTTAAAATATTTTTTTCCAGCAAGAACTCATCTATGTGGTCTTTTATTAAACTCTCCAATATCTTCCCGACTATAGAAGTTAAACTAACAGGTCTATAGTTACTTGGCAAAGACTTTGATCCCTTTTTAAATATAGGCTCCACATTGGCCCTACGCCAATCCAGTGGTACTATTCCAGTCCCTAAAAATTAGAAATAAAGGCTTAGAAATTACAGCCCTCAATTCTTTTAGGATGCGTGGATGGATGCCATCTGGTCCAGGCGCTTTATCCACCCTTATTCTGTCTAAATATTTCTGGACCATATCACTTTTGAGCCATTGTGGATCATTTGGGGCTTTGTCAATACCGTCCTCATTATGGTCATGAGCTCCCCCATGCTCCTTTGTATATACAGAGCTGAAGAAAGTATTTAATAAATTTGCCTTCTCTTTGTCCCCAGTCACCCAATCCTGGTTATTTTGTAAAGGGCCTACATGCTCAGACCTAACCTTTTTACTGTTAATATATTTGAAGAATTTTTTGGGGTTTGTCCTACTATCTTTTGCAATCATTCATTAATTGTTCATTATGAATGTTTGCGTCCCTGATTTCCTTTTTACATATTCTGTTATATTCTTTGTAACAATTAAACAATGATAGTGTTCCCTCATTTTTATATTTTTTAAAAGCTCTTTTCTTTTTATCTATAGCTTTTTTAACTTTTGCTGTGAGCCACATAGGTTTTATTTTTAGCCTTTAAAACTTATTACCCATGGGAATATACTTTGCAGTGAGTTTGCATTAAGTCTTTTTGAAAAATTCCCATTTCTGTTCTGTGCTCATCGATGCCAATATATAATAGCATAATATATATGTGCATTGGTGTTTGCCTTATTAGATCCTGAGTGCTGAATTCTATGCAACTCTGGGTTGAGGATTCAGGATCTTCCATTTGGTTCTCTTTATCTTTGAAATCATGTCGTGTTGATTTGTAACTGCTACACTTTAATAGTCCAGTAAACGGTTAAACTGGTGCTTCATTGTGTCCAAGTGTATTCTTAAAGGTGCATACACCCATAAAATCCCCAGGTGTGCCAGAGGGGTGGAGCTTGATCTTGGGAGTTGAAAGGCAGAGCAAAGGACCGTTTTACTTCAGCGGTTCCTGAGGGGGTAGCGCTACACAAGTGTTAAAGTTGGTCCAAGAAACTGTACTATCCTGCTTCAAAATAGAGCAGCCTTTCATCTTTCACATTCATTGTACCTGCCATATTGTTGCCTTTTGTGCTGCATATGCTTGTAAAGCACACCTAAAACTGTTGAGCAGCTTTGCAGAGACATAGATAACCACTTTACACATAGCTTCAAATGCATACCATTGTATCACGAGTTTCAGGAATTTGTTAAGGCAGATTATTCGAAGATTTTACAGCTTTGTTATACTCGTAGCTCCCTATGCTTGAGTGTGTCAACCACATTCTCAATCAATAGGAAGCCCTGATGAGTTCCTTTTAGTCAAGTGACGATGCAGATCGCTTGGTAACTGTGGAACAGAAAAGTTTCTTGCTACAGAACACTATCACTAAGTGCTACGTTCTGTTCCTTCAAGCAGTTCTGCCAAATTTCACCCAATTCAATCAAATCTTCCAAAGCTACCTGTCTTGTACTTGAAGTACTGCCAACTGCTTAAAAGTCTTATCTGCTAATTTATCAGGCCATGATAAACGGATTGCATTTGACCACACTAACAGTGCTAACTTTAAATTAACAGACAGCATTTTTTTTGACTACCAAACAAGGGACCATCTGTCTACAGTAGATTATTTGTTAGCTGTTCAGCAGTTCATGGTTCAAGCAACAACATTTTACACAAAAGCAGTAACCAGTCTTGCAGTTGTGTTTTGGGACAGCTGACAGCATATTATAGGAAATCGCCATAATAGGACATAAAACACTAAAAAAGTCTGACTGTGGTATTGATTATTCTATATTCTAAAACTGGAAAAAAAAAGTTTTTACTCTCTAGTATCTGCAAAATGCTGAAATTATATATATATTTTTTTTTTAGCTGACCTTCAAAAAGTAAAACAAATTATTTTGTGTGAAATTCTGGCCTAAGAAGAGCACCACAATATTCCTTAGGCACAGTATGCTACAATGTGATAAGCCACTAACAGGCAATTAGACAAACAGTGATAGCACAAGAATATCAGTATATCTCTGAATCGAAAGACCACAAATTCATGTCTTCATCATATAATGAAATATGACAGAGGAATTTTTACAAAAGAGAGGAAATGAGACAAGGTGCCAAAGTCTCGATATACACTTCAGCAAGCACAAAACATATCTCATATCCTGAAATGGCAGGCGGAACGCTCATTCATTATTGTCAACTATGCTTAGCATTTCAGGGGATCATTTTAAAAAGAAAAAACTGCACTGCATTTATTCAATTTTCTGACTATTTCTGGGAAAGATTTGATCCTCAAATATAAATAAATGTGTTCCAAAGCACATCTTCCAGAACAAATAAACCACAAAAATTCAATTACAAAATCATTTGCACAGATAGATGTGAAACTGCATGAATTAAAACCATACATGATAAATCTGATGTTATTTTTCATAATATAAATATAATAAAAAAAAGCCTGTAGAAGCTCAGAAAAATTATATTATTACAAATGTTAGCCCAATAAAATTAATATAGAAGAAGATTTTTAAAAAAATCACTAATATGTTTACAGTGAGTTTAGCATGTATACAAAATTTAAAAAAGCGTGTGTTTTTATTGTTCATTCTCATGGCTATGTATATTCTTCATACCAAAAGCTTTAAGCTGGGTATATATGTACATTTTTTTTTCATTCAACCAGTGGGTTAAATGGAAAAAAAAATGATACCAGCATCTATTCAAGCTTATGTGGATGCAGGGCTCTCCCCCGCTGTACTATTGTATTCTGACAGTGGGGGCCCCCCATCAGAATACACAGATCAGAGCTGCAGCCATTGGATGCAAGCACTAATCGAATGCTGGTTTTCCAGCAAGACTGTGTTTAACAGAATCTGTTTGTTAGACCAGCCTCTGCTGAACAGACAGCGCTACCTACGTACCAAAATTTCAGCTGGTTCCCCCCGAACTAGCTGAATTTTGGTATGTGTGTACCAGGCTTTACATAGCTCATATTTCCAAGGTCCCCTCACACTTTTGTGTTTCAGTAATGAGTATGTTACTGCACACATTAACACAACATGCATACTTTTTGGTGCCCCAGGTACCTAGACAACCAATCTGCTTTGCGCTGCGGCGCAATGCATTGCCAATTAGCCATTACGATAAAATCTAAGGTTAAGTCAATGGACAAGTATTACCTCACCGTTTATTACTCCCTAAAACCCCACTTTGTGCTGCTGTTAAATGTATGCATGCAATGGAGTCCCGCTAAGTGCTCTTTTGGCTGGGGGAGCAGGTAATGAATAAGTAGAAATATTTACTGTATTCCTCACTCCCAAAGACCTTCTCTCTGAATGGTTGGTTTCCCCTTGAAGCTAGATTCACTTCACTGGGTGGGTCGCAGCTCTCTGACATCAGCATGTACAATGCAGGAACAGCAACCTGCATTGTAAGAAAGAACAAAGGTCATGCCCATATTCTGTAGCACCAGATAGAGGAAAGCACTGGCTGCTGGAGGAGGTAGGAATAAAGTAATTTTTTTCTTAATATTTTCCCCAAATAAGCATTTAACCTTCATGTCATGGGAAACTTAAACAGCAGTTTAGAGTTGGGCTTTAAAGAATAAGTTCACCTTTTCAGACAAAATTTCAATTTTTATAATAAATAGAAGCATTTTCCAATGCCATTTTTGGCCCAGCAATCCCAATGTGCTTTTCCCTCACTTACCTTAGCCAAGAAGGTTTAAAATCTTGTCAGTTTGTTTGAATTTTTAAAAGGATTTTCAGATTCCATCGCTTTCTCAGCAAACACAGCAAAATGTGTCTTTGCTTACATTTTTGGTGTTCCATTCAAATCAAAAGAGATGTATGGGAATGTTTTTTATTCCATTATACTTACCTAGGTGGATGCAGCATCAGTCTGTCCCCTCGGCATTAAGAACTGAGCAATCAGTGGTGTTCTGACAGCTCCCAGAGCAGAGAGCTGCTGACCCCCCCCCCCCCCTCACTCACTGGAGTGCTGGGCTGTGGAGGGGCAGGGAGCGGCCGGCTCAGGCTCTCAGCGGCTCGCTGAGGTACTGAGCTGGGTTTCAGTCCAGACAACTGGTGGAACCCGGCTTCCATTCTCGTGATGACACGGTGCCTGGAATGACATCTGTGATACAAAATTAGAAGTGGAGTTAAAATAAATCCTCTATCCAAAGCTACAGTGAATTGACCTACATACAGTGCATCAGGAAATTATTCATAGCGCTTCACATTTTCCACATTTTGTTATGCTACAGCCTTATTCCAAAAAGGATTAAATTCATTATTTTCCTAAAAATTCTACAAGCAATACCCCATAATGACAACATGAAAGAAGTTTGTTTAAAATCTTTGCAAATTTATTAAAACTAAAAAAAGCACATGTACGTAAGTATTTACAGCCTTTGCCATGACACTCACAACTGAGCTCAGGAGTATCCTGTTTCCACTGATCATCCTTGAGATGTTTCTAAAACTTGATTGAAGTCCACCTGTGGTAAATTCAGTTGATTGGACATGATTTGGAAAGACAAACACCTGTCTATATAAGGTCCTACAGTTAACAGTGATTGTCAGAGCACAAACCAAGCCATGACATCCAAGGAATTGGATAAATGATGTATATCAGGTGCGCTAACCAAATGACTTGTGAAATTGCAAATAAATTCATGTATGTGTCAAAACATAAGTGATAAGGTCTATAATAAGACAATTCAATGGTGCTGGTGACTGGTAAAAAATATGCAAAGGCAAATAAAATAAATTCAACAGTAAAACATTGAAAACACCATTTGGTGTCAAACAGTGGCGACTAGAGTTGAGCGGACACCTGGATGTCCATGTTCGACAGGTTCGGCCGAACCTTAAAAAAAAAGTCCGGGTCCGTGTCCTGGACTTTTGCCGAACTTTTCCCGGACACCGAACCCCATTGAATTCAATGGGGACCCGAACTTTCAGGCACTAAAATGGCTCTAAAACACCAAAGGAAAGGGCTAGAGTGCTGCAAATGGCAGCAAAACGTAAATAAGAGCATGGCAAGTGCTCTGCAAACAAATGTGGATAGGGAAATAACTTAAAACAACAAAAAAAAAAACAGAAAAATAAAACAATGTTCTTCATCTCTGAAGGACGAGGCCCATATGGAGTAGGAGGGAGGTTGAGGTGGTGGTGGATGTGGCGGTGTCATAGGCGTGCGCACAGGGTGTGCCGGGTGTGCCTGGGCACACCCTAATCACCTAGGGCACATAGCATTAGCACTCTGTTTGCCAGTGAGGAGATGGGAAAGATCTCCCTCAGACCTCCTCTGCTCTATTTCTCTTTGCCAGCAGGGAGAGTAATGTATCAGGGCCATGTACATGTAGGCAAACACATGCATGTGTATTTAAACTTTGGGGTGCACACCCTAATGCAATAGGATGCGCACACCTATGGGCGGTGTAGGTGGAAGCGGCGGTGGAGGAGGACCAGGGCCGGATTAAGAGCATCATGGGCTTGGTGCTGAGGATTTTGAAGGGCCTTAAGGGCCGTGCCTTGGCATACACCCAGAGGAGGAAGGGTGCAGCCATGCATGCCTAATTCAACATGGGATGCTGTCTCTGAAGCCCATAAACACATCCATGCATCGGCAACTGTCCCTCCTTGTCCAGCCTTCGCGCTGTGTGGGGAGGTTCTGAGGGTGCTGCCTGGGGAAGCGAGCATAGAAGCCAGACTTCTGTGTTTACAAGTAACAGAAGAGCGGTAACAGTGAATATGGCCAACCCGGGGCCTATATAAAAGGTAGGGGCCTGGAGCTGCAGCTCCAATAGCCCCTACGTTAATCTGGCCCTGAGGAGGACAGGGTAGCCAACACTGCTTCTTTTCACAAATTTTAAATGAGGGTACACCCCAAAAGAGTGAGAAAGAGCAAAAATGGAACAATGGGTGGGTAAGGTCGGTATCCATTGCTATTCTGCACAAGGTACGGAAAAGTCCCGTGGGATCCATGCCTGGTTCATTTTAATGAACGTGAGCTTGTCCACATTGTCTCTGGACAGGCGGCTGCGCTTGTCTGTGATAACGCCCCCAGCCGTGCTAAATACCTGTTCAGATAATACACTGGCTTCAGGGCACGCCAGCACCTCCAAGGCGTAAAGGGCAAGCTCAGGCCATGTGCCCAATTTGGAGACCCAGAAGTTGAAGGGGGCAGACCCCTCATTCACTACATGTAGGCGTGTGCACACATACTGCTCCACCATGTTGGTAAAATGCTGCCTCCTGCTAAGACGTTCCATCTGAGCTGCTGGTGCTGCTGTTTGTTGTGGCGTGCTGACAAAGCTTTTCCACATTTCGGCCATGCTAACCCTGCCTTCTGAGGTGCTGGCGGTGCCCTGGTTGCGTTGGCGACCTCCTCCTCCTCCTCCTCCTCTGCCTTGTGCTTCCACTGTGGCCCCGCTGTCAGATAGGAATGCCAGCAGCATCGCGTCTACCAGCATGCGCTTGTACTCGCGCATCTTGCGATCGCGCTCCAGTGAGTGAATTAAGGACGGTACGTTGTCCTTGCAATGGGGATCCAGCAGCGTGGCCACCCAGTAATCAGCACAAGTTAGAATGTGGGCAACTCTGCGGTCGTTGTGGAGACACTGCAGCATGTAAATCGCTCATGTGTGCCAGGCTGCCCAGAGGCAACAAAAGGCTGTCCTCTGTGGGAGATGTATAGTCCGTGTCCTCTGTATCCCCCCAGCCACGCACCAGT
Organism: Pelophylax lessonae; assembly: GCF_965119305.1. Classification (NCBI taxonomy): domain Eukaryota; kingdom Metazoa; phylum Chordata; class Amphibia; order Anura; family Ranidae; genus Pelophylax; species Pelophylax lessonae. Next base: position 135,431,419 of record NC_138773.1, read on the forward strand.
GATGGCCATGAGCTGGCCTGGGTGCCACCCTGCTGTGAACATGGTTCCATCTCCTCCTCCAGCTCCTCCTCCTCCTCATCCTCCTCATCCTCCAGAACTGTGCCCCTGCTGTACAATTGTGTCCCTGGCGTTTGTGTGTGCAGGAACCCATCCTCGGAGCCCCTTGCGAATGACTGCCCTGAAAGCCTTGGAAATGTTACCTCTTCATCCTCCTCCTCCTCCTCATCCTGTGCCACATCCTCTTCCATCATCGCCCGAATTGTTTTTTCAAGGAGGCATAGAAGTGGGATAGTTAAGCTGAGAACGGCATCATCGCCACTGGCCATGTTGGTGGAGTACTCAAAACAGCGCAACAAGGCACACAGGTCTCGCATGGAGGCCCAGTTATTGGTGGTGAAGTGGTGCTGTTCTGCAGAGCGACTCACGCGTGCGTGCTGCAGCTGAAACTCCACTATGGCCTGCTGCTGCTCGCACAGTCTTTGCAGCATGTGCAAGGTGGAGTTCCACCTTGTGGGCACGTCACATATGAGGCGGTGAGCGGGAAGGCCGAAGTTACGCTGCAGCGCTGACAGGCGAGCAGCAGCAGGGTGAGAACGCCGAAAGTGCGCACAGATGGCCCGCACTTTCTGCAGCAGCTCTGACATATCGGGGTAGTTTTTAAGGAACCTCTGCACCACCAAATTCAGCACATGCGCCAGGCAAGGGATGTGCGTCAAACCGGCTAGGCCCAGAGCTGCTATGAGATTTCGCCCGTTATCGCACACCACCAGGCCAGGCTTGAGGCTCGCTGGCAGCAACCACTCATTTGTCTGCTGTTCCATGCTCCTCCACAACTCCTGCGCGGTGTGTGGTTTGTCCCCCAAACAGGCAAGTGTAATTGTTTATACCCAAAGGTTTTGATTAAATAGCGGAATAGAAAATATGATCAAAAAAAAAGTGTATGTATATCACACGTACAGAAGCACACTAGGCCCCAATTACTACTGTTTGTACCCCTAAAGGCAGGATGAGGAGTAGGAGGAGTATGGAACAGGCAGCACCCTCAAATCTTCAGAAGTATTAGATGAACCTCAAAAACTTGGAAAGGTGGATCTCACACGTACCGACACAGACTATCCCGCAATTTAATTGATCCCCAAAGGTTTTTATTGAATAGCGGAATAGGAAATATGATCCAAAAAAAGTGTATGTATCTCACACGTACACAACCACACTAGGCCCCAATTACTATTGTTTGTACCCCTAAAAGGATGGATGAGGAGTAGGAGTATGGAACAGGCAGCACCCTCAAATCTTCAGAAGTATTAGATGAACCTCAAAAACTTGGAAAGGTTGATCTCACACATACCGACACAGACTATCCCGCAATTTAATTGATCCCCAAAGGTTTTTATTGAATAGCGGAATAGGAAATATGATCAAAAAAAGTGTATGTATCTCACACGTACACAACCACACTAGGCCCCAATTACTATTGTTTGTACCCCTAAAAGGATGGATGAGGAGTAGGAGTATGGAACAGGCAGCACCCTCAAATCTTCAGAAGTATTAGATGAACCTCAAAAACTTGGAAAGGTTGATCTCACACGTACCGACACAGACTATCCCGCAATTTAATTGATCCCCAAAGGTTTTTATTGAATAGCGGAATAGGAAATATGATCAAAAAAAGTGTATGTATCTCACACGTACACAACCACACTAGGCCCCAATTACTATTGTTTGTACCCCTAAAAGGATGGATGAGGAGTAGGAGTATGGAACAGGTAGCACCCTCAAATCTTCAGAAGTATGAGATTGTGTTCACTGTACCCCACAAATATTGTGTTCACTGCACCCCAAAAAGAATGTGTTCACTGCATCCCAAAAAGAATGTGTTCACTGCACCCCAAAAAGAATGTGTTCACTGCACCCCAAAAGGATTTTGTTCACTGCACCCCAAAAAGATTGTGTTCACTGCACCCCACAAAGATTGTGTTCACTGCACCCCAAAAAGATTGTGTTCACTGCACCCCACAAAGATTGTGTTCACTGCACCCCAAAAGGATTTTGTTCACTGCACCCCACAAAGATTGTGTTCACTGCACCCCACAAAGATTGTGTTCACTGCACCCCACAAAGATTGTGTTCACTGCACCCCAAAAGGATTTTGTTCACTGCACCCCACAAAGATTGTGTTCACTGCACCCCACAAAGATTGTGTTCACTGCACCCCAAAAGGATTTTGTTCACTGCACCCCAAAAAGATTGTGTTCACTGCACCCCACAAAGATTGTGTTCACTGCACCCCAAAAGGATTTTGTTTACTGCACCCCAAAAAGATTGTGTTCACTGCACCCCACAAAGATTGTGTTCACTGCACCCCAAAAGGATTTCGTTCACTGCACCCCACAAAGATTGTGTTCACTGCACCAAGATTGTGTTCACTGCACCCCACAAAGATTGTGTTCACTGCACCCCAAAAAGATTGTGTTCACTGTACCCCAAAAAGATTGTGTTCACTGCACCCCAAAAAGATTGTGTTCACTGCAGCCCACACACAGCAAAATGGATGTGGATCACTGACACCTGCCTATCTCCTATCCCACACCACACAGCAATATCGATTGTAGTTTGTAGAACACACTTTCCCTAAAAATCAGCAGACTCTATCCCTAACAGGATTGATAAGAGATCGTAGATCGGGACTGAGTGCAGACCCCACCCCACACAGCAATATCGATTGTAGTTTGTAGAACACACTTTCCCTAAAAATCAGCAGACTCTATCCCTAACAGGATTGATAAGAGATCGTAGATCGGGACTAAGTGCAGACCCCACCCCACACAGCAATATTGATTGTAGTTTGTAGAACACACTTTCCCTAAAAATCAGCAGACTCTATCCCTAAAATGCCTACAACTCGCCCTGCCTAAAACACTCCGACCTGTCCCTCAATTCTATCCGGACACAAATGTTTTTTTCCTGCCTGTCTGTCCCTAATCAGCAGCCAGCACGTTGATGTGTGCTCTCTCCCTGATCTAAGCAGCAGAATGACGCCGCTGCGGCGCTGCCTCGAACTTATAAAGACTTGGTCACATGCTTCAGACGGCCAATCACAGCTACTGATACATTTGCAGGCATGACTGGGATGGCTTAGGCACACCAGTTAAACGCTTGTTGATTGGCTGTTGAAAGCCCGCCATGAAAAGCGCGCCAAAGCATGCCCAGAAATAAAACGACCGAACACGGATTTTTACCCGAATATACAGTAAAGTGTTCGTGTCCGTGTTCGGGTAACAAAAATCCAATTATTCGGTACGAACACGAATAATACAGTCCGTGTTCGCTCAACCCTAGTGGTGACCATCCAAATAATAACGTGACAAAAACAGTCCCAATTAAATGCAAGCAGTAAAGAAAAAAAGTCCAGAAAAAAAGTCCAAATCCAAAATTTCTTGTGAAGAAACGGTTTAACTGAAAATGTGAAGACCACGTGAATAAGGATTCCGTGTCCCACCACCAGCTTAGCTTCTTACCAGAAGATTGGAATATAAGGGCATGTAGAGAAATAGCTCTGCTACAGAGATCACACAGCAAAGAAAAGACCCAAACGGGTTTAGCCAATAATGTCTCCCAGGTGGAAAAAAAAGAGAGTAATTGGCCTCTTACCAAATAATTGATTACTTGAGCTGTGAGCAAAACGTACGCTCCTGTCCTATACAGGATAAGACGTAGTGTAGATCTCTGGTAGATTCTCGCCTTTCTTGTCCTGCCCCGTTTCGGGCCTTTCCCCCCTCACAAGTCAGGAGCCCTCTTCCTCTGTGTCTGCAGTTACAGTGTGGACGCCGGCAAGCCTGCCTGAACGGACATTCGACTCCCCCAAGGAATTGTCTGTAGACCTCCGAGACAAGATTGTATAGAGGCGCAGATCTGGGGAAGTGTACAGAAAAATTTCTGCAGCATTGAAGGTCCCAATGACCACAGTGGCCTCCATCAACTATAAATAAAAGAAGTTTGGAACCACCAGGACTCTTACTGAGCGATCGGGGGAGAAGGGCCTTAGTCAGGGAGGGGACCAAGAAACCGATGGAGTTCTAGCATTTCTCTGTGGAGAGAGGAGAACCTTCCAGAAGAACCACCATCTCTGCAGCACTCCACCAATCAGGCCTGTATGGTGGATTGGCCAGACGGAAGCCACTCCTCAGTAAAAGGCACATGACAGCCTGCCTGGAGTTTACCAAAAGGCACCTGAAGGACTCTAAGACCATGAGAAACAAAATGGTCTGATGAAACAAAGATTGAACACTTTGGCCTGAATGGCAAGCTTCATGTCTGGAGGAAACAAGACACTGCTCATCACCTGGCCAGTACCATCCCTACAGTGAAGCATGGTGGTGGCAGCATCATGCTGTGGGGTTGTTTTTCAGCGGCAGGAACTGGGAGACTAGTCAGGATTGAGGGAAAGATGGATGCTGCAATGTACAGAGACATTGATGAAAACCTGCTCCAGAGCGCTCTAGACCTCAGACTGGGGCGAAGGTACATCTTTCAACAGGACAACGACCCTAAGCACATAGTAAAGGTAACAAAGGGGTAGCTACGGGACAACTCTGTGGATGTCTTTGGGAGGCCCACCCAGAGCCCAGACTTGACCCAGACGCTCCCCATCCAACCGGATGGAGCTTGAGGGGTCCTACAAAGAAGCTTGGGAGAAACTGCCCAAAAAATAGGTGCGCCAAGCTTGTAGCATCATACTCAAAAGACTTGAGGCTGTAATTGGTGCCAAATGTGTTTCAACAAAGTATTGAGCAAAGGCTGTGAATACTTAAGTACATTTTTTTGTTTTTTTATTTTTAATAAATTTGCAAAGATTTAAAAAAAAAAATTCTTTCACGTTGTCATTATGGGGTATTGTTTGTAGAATTTTGAAGAAAATAATGAATTTAATTCATTATGGAATAAGGCTGTGACATAACAAAATGTGGAAAATGTAAATCGCTGTGAATACTTTCTGAATGCACTGTACATACTGAATTCAGAAATAAGTAGAGGGTCCTATGCTGATTTTTCTGGGTTTTTAATATATGGATTCCAATTTGTTATAAAGGAAGGTTTAGGTAAACATGTATAGAAAAACATTCTACTTTACCATATTTTACTAAAAAGGTATTTTGGTTGTTTTTTTTAACCAAACAGAGAAAAAGTAATTTCCTTGCTTCTATCCTCATCAGTCAGGGACGATAAGGAGCTTTTATAGTATTATTTGTATTGCATTAAAAAAAAAAAAGTGCAAAATTTGAGAATAAATTAAAGATTTATTTACTGGAGTTTGTTACAGGCCACCCAATGTTAGTGTGGGAGTGGAGACTCAGCTAATAGCACAGATAGGAAGGGCTGCAACATTGATAATAATGGGGGATTTTACCTAAATTACCCAGAAACTAACTGGAGTACTGGCACTGCTGTAATAATAAAAGGGCAGATATTTATAAAACAAACAACACATAAACAACACTAGTAAATGGGTTGACCATTACATCCTGCCAATAACTGGCATACAGGCGGTCCCCAGGTTACAAACAAGATAGGGTCTGTAAGATTTTTCTTAACCACTTAAGCCCCGGAAGATTTCACCCCTTTCCTGACCAGGGTTTTTTTTTGCGATTCGGCACTGCGTGAATTTAACGGACAATTGCGCGGTCGTGCGACACTGTACCTAAACAAATTTGACGTCCTTTTTTTCCCACAAATAGAGCTTTCTTTTGGTGGTATTTGATCACCTGTGCGATTTATTGATCATGCGCTATAATCAAAAAAAGAGCGACAATTTTGCAAAAATAACAATATTTTTCACATTTTTTTATATGAAATGCCCCAAAAAAAATGTAAAAATCAAAATTTTTTAACATTTTTGGCCAATTTGTTTTCTGCTACATATGCTTGGTAAAAAAAATCACAATAAAGGCCCGTACACACGTACCGATCGTCGGCATACAAACGTCGGCGGACGAAAGATCTGCCGATTGTACGCGTGTTAGTATGGTGCCTCCGACAGATGTCTGCGCACAATCCGCGGACAAAAGTCTTTCGTGCAAACATGAAAATTTTTGTCTGCGGACACCAGAACGGACGATTGTTCGCCTGTCAGTACAGAATTCGGCCGACAGACCGCAGATTTGCAAGACTGGGCATGCTCAGAAAATTAAAAACACAGGGAAAGTTAACCATTACATGACATCACTTCTGCAGTCAGCTGAAGTCTGCAGACAAAATTCTTGTGCTGTCCTTGTGCTGTCTTTGCACTTTTCAACAGACACCGACATCCCGGGGAGAAAAGACGAACATTTGTATGCCGACGATCGGTACGTGTGTACGGGGCTTAAGCGTATTTTGATTGGTTTTGATTGAAAAGTTATTGCGGAAAGATTTTTGTCATTTTTTTTTTTAACGAGTAATGGCGGCGATCTGCGATTTTTTTTTTGCGGGACTGTGACATTGCGGTGGACAAATCGGACCCTTGACTGACCTTTTTGACACTTTTGGGGGTACCAGTGACATTACTACAGTAATCAGTGCTATAAATATGCAGTTACTGTAAAAATGACACTGGCAGGGAAGGGGTTAACTTTATTGGGGAAGGAGGGGTTAAGTATGTCCCTAGGGGCGTGTTTCTAACTGTGATTGGACATGGCTACTGGTGTAAGAACAGAGATCAACGGTCCTACATAGTAGAACCGTGTGATCTCCATTTTTACACAGGGGAGAATGACAGGCGGCTTTGTTTACATTAGCCGCCTGCCTTTCTCCCTTCACGGTGAACAATCGCGAGTGACCGGCGGACATTGGGTCCGCCGGTCACACGCACTAACTTGTTAGGGAACGAGCCAGGGCGGGCGCGCGCCTCCACGGGCGCGCTCTCGCCCGCTATTGGCTCACAAGCTAGTGACAGGCTAGTGACGTACCCATACGTCACTTTGCCTGGCCGGGGCTGAGCGCCGCAGTATATGTACTTGCGGCAGGTCGGCAACCGGTTAAGTTGAATTTGTTTGTAAGTCGAAACAGCTACTTTTTTTTTAAGTGTAGCTCCAGCCAAAAAAAAATGTTTTACATTTTTTGGATAGCATAGGGAATGGTTAACACCCCTGTGACATTTCTATTGCTGTGTTCCTGTTCAGGAGATTTCACCTCCACTTTCTGTCCCTATGACAATTGACTTTTGAATATTTTTGGTTGTTGTGGAAACCAGGATTGGTGATAAAGCTTCAGTGGAGACACCTTTTTTCTCATAACTCTTACAGGAGTGAATTTCCATTCCTAGGGGAAGATTTCCTCTCACTTCCTGGTGTCTCCCTCCGTTTGTAAGTAGGAGTCGTTTGTAAGTTGGATGTTTGTAACCCGAGGACCGCTTGGACACAGTCCACAAGTGCATGAAAGTTCAAAAATACACTTGGCAGTTGCAGCTTTTAAAGATTCCGCCAGATGGCAGGAACAGACTAGGATCAAAGAAAAAACAAAAGAGCGTGATCGCCCTAGTGAAAAATAGTTTATTAAATCCAAATGATATAAACAAAATCCAATACAAATTAGGTGATGAAATACAGGCATATCACATTTCTTTGGATTTGTTTTCTATGAAATACATGTAAATACTTGCAGTCGCTCCTCTATGACCACAAATCCAGTTTGTGCTGAACAGGAAAGGAGAGCAGCTTCAGTCCTCCATAGACTGCTGATACTGCTGCCGCCATACTGCAAAGCATGCGGGACCAATTGCGCATGTGCCCGGCTGATGACAGAGCCGGTGACATGTGGTAATATGGAACTAGCAGCAGAAGAAAGGACGATGTCATACACGATAAAACGTGTAGGAAGGAGAGACGTGCTTAGGCCATTGCGAGTTCCTGGAAGTGCGGATGCTGTTTTTCTGGCCAGCAAGGATTTGTTTGAAACTGCTTTTTTAACCTTACTGAATGTAAGTGTAATTTTAATTGAATCAATAAATGTGCCATGAGGTTTTACGCTATTGGATCTCTTTTATTCACATGCCATATGTATGGGGTGATACCTGAGTGACGACAAGTTACAACCATCAGCCAATGGAAGAACTAGAGGGATTATCACAAGGTGATCCAGTGCCGGGTGCCCTATTTTTTGATATCTCTTTAATTAGGGGATCACACTACAGCTGATAAGCGTGTATTCATCCCATTTGGTGATGGCCTCACAACTTGAATGTTTTCCTGACTGGTGATGGAGGTTGATCACATGTTTAGGAGTCTTTGAACATAGAAAATGAGTACTTTACTTTCACACAGTAGACTTTATATATTTTCTCAAATGCATTCTTTTTTTAGCGCGACTCTGTTTTGATACATGTCATCAGGGCAACAAAGCACGTCATCATGGCAACCACAGTACACTTACAAATTGATGGGGACAAGGGCCTTTTTCCAACAAACCCTGGGCAGTGGTTGTGGGGGGTCTGTGGGTGGGGGACAAGGGGGCCCCCAGATCCTACCCCCCCCCTATTTGAATGAATATGTGTTACCCCAACCCATTCACCAAAAAAGCTTACAAAGTGAATAAAAACAGTACACCAGTTTTTGACCACCAGACCTAAAAAACAAAAAACAAAACCCTGTCTAATGCCTGCTCCACCATCTGATATTTCCTATATAGGTAAGGGGACTTCACCGACCTGGGCATGCTAGGTCGATGACATAACAATGGGATGGGGTCATCTGCTTATGTCATCAGGTGACTCCGCCCCTTACCTAATTAAGAAATGTCACATGGAGGATCAGGCAGTTGGCAGTGAGCCTTCAACCAGACCGGAGTTTTTTTTTCTTTTTTGGGGGGGGGGGGTCTGCAGTGGGTGGCATGAGATGGATCTACATGGGGGACATTTTTTTTTTAGCAAACAGCGTGGGATCCCCCCAAAATCTATACTAGACCCTTATCTTACCATGCAGCCTGGCAGGTCAGGAAAGGGGGGGGGGCCCTTGTCCCCATCATCATGGCAACAAGTAGCTTTGGGGTGGGAGGCAGAGCCAAAGCATCCCCCCCCATGTTGAGGGCATGTGGTTCAGGAGGGGGGCACTCGCTCGCCCTCCTCCCTTTCCTGACCTGCCGGGCTGCATGCTAGGATAAAGGTCTAGTATGGATTTGGGGGATCCCATAATTTTAGTGTGAGGTTCCCCTTAAAATCCATACCAGACTTTAGGGTCTGGTATGAATTGGAGGGGGGAGGGACGACCTCATGCTGTTTTTTTTTTTTTTTCAGAATTTTCTATTGCCAGCATTCTTTTGTTTACATTTCAGCTGTCAGTAAGGAAGGCTGCGGTCATCAGTTGTTTAGGATGCGGCGTCCAGCTTCCTGGTCCGCTGCTTAACAACCAGCAATTCTTCACACAGAATTTGAATCAGTCAATCATTTTTCGACCAATCTGAATCATTCTGAAAATTTGGAATTCATTAGAAAATAAACAAAATTAAATTTCATGAAAACAAAACTAATTCCAAAATGAATCAACTAAACAAAATTGGTAACATAACCAGGGCTTTTTTTCTCAGGCAATAGGTGCAGGAACTCCCCCTTTCCAAGTCCCCCCTTGTCTCCACCCCCTACCCACCTCCTGCACTATTCTTGGATCCACTCCCTTTTAGAGAATACAGAACCAAGTAACAACTGTGGTACTAAGTAATTTGCATAGAATTTGTTAATACCAATAAAATCAATAAAATAGATCCCAGGCAGCCAGCAACAATGGATTCCCCCAGCAACAATGGACCAACCGCAACAAAATACCCCCTCCCCAAGCAACAATAGACCCCTAGCAGCAACAACAGATTTACCTGCAGCCAGCATCACTACATCCCTCCCGGCAACAACTGACCCTCAGCAACATAAGACCCACCCCCAGCAGCAGTAGATCCCCCACCAGCAACACTAGACCTCATTGGCGACAATAGACCCCGCCCTGCAAAAATAGATCCCCTCCAGCAACAATAGATCTCCCAGCAGCTGGCATTAACAGACCATAAACCCCTTGCCGCTACATACATTCAGTACTGGAGGTGCGGGAACTGCGTTCCCGCTAAAAAAAGGCCTAAACAGAATGAATCTTCCTGAAACTAAACAAATTTTCTCATTCTGCACGTCTCTTCGGATCTCCTGATGGAGATGGATTTTGGTGCATGTTAGTACCAGGTCTCAATCCTCAGGTTTGCCCCACCAGGTGGTGACCAACCCGGGGGGTCCATTAGTGGATAAGCCCTACCTCCCTACTTTTGAACTTGAGAATGAGGGACATTTTAGGGAGAGAGTAACCTGTGGGTGGGTGTGGCCAAAAATTATAGTGGGAGGGGTTTAAATGCCTTGGTTAAACAAAACCTGCATTTCCTTGTACCTATAACATATGATTTCATTGCTGTGCCACAAGCTGGAGTCTCAGGGATACATATAAACCTCAGCATAATCATTTAGAAAATTACTTCCAACACATCTGGTTGCGTATATACTGAAAATAGACAGATAGCTTATAATAGAGGATTATAAAGGGGCTGAGGAACCTGGGAATGGAGCCAGAGAATAAGTACTGCAGTACATGTAGCACATAGTAGCAAATGATGGTCATGATCAAGTTGCCCCTAACACTGGGAGTGGTTTAAAGGGGAATGATTAAACAGAAGCTGAGCCTAGTTGCTATATACAGTGCACCATTGCTTGAACAAATATACATCAGAAGGAAATCTTATCTCAAATGTAAGAAATATGTAACATACAGTAACTCTTAGGGCATTCACACTAGCAGTTGTAGAGGTGGTAAAACCGTTGCTCAACTATAAGATTTTACCAGCTCGCCAAGTGCTCCCCCCCCCCCGCTGCTGCAGAGGCAGCAGTGGGGGGGGGGGTAGATGCATTGGTGGGCCCTACTGCCCTCAGTCAACAACCCATTCAAGTGAATAGGAATGCTCTGCAAAGCACTACTTCTTCAAATCGTACCACAACAAACCACATACAACTGCAGCACAAACCCTTCCTGCACTGTGTTCCAGTGCCAATCAACCTTAGGGAGAGAGAGAGGGAAGGATTACTATGGAATATGGAAGAAAAGATTTGAGAAAGCCTGCGTGTTTAAATGCACCATAGGTTTTATGTGAGGATTGAAAGATATATACAGAGGTTTGGATTGAAAGAGGTCACACAGGTTTGTAAGTAGGAAGGTGATGCATGTGCTGGAAGAAAAGGAAGATCTGGAAGGTACTTCTGGTTTAAGTGTAATTAAGTGTGAGAAAGTTTGGAGGAATGTAGGTTATAAAGGTCTGGATAATAAACCAAAAGATATTGCGTGGATTAGTGTGCATGGATGTTTGCCTGCAAAGAAGTTTCAGAGACAAAGGAGGTTTGTGCATAGTGAGGTATGCCAGAGGGAGAGGTGTGGGAGGATTGAGAGGGTGATACATACATTTTGGGAGTGTAATTATGCTAGGAAGGTGTGGTGGAGGATAAAAAAGATGGTAAAGGGTCTGTCTGGTGTTGATCAAGTGATGTATGAAATGGTATTGTACGGTTTTTGTAATTTGAAGAATGAGGTAAGAGTGTCGTGGATTATAGTGAACTATGTAAAAGAATGTTTGTGGAATGTTAGAAATAATTTGGTGTTTAGACAGGAAGTAGTAAAAATGAAAGATTGTGTGGCCATGATCTGTGGAAAGATATATAGTTATGCTGATCATGATTTTAAAAAGGTGTGAGAAAACAAACCAAGAGATATGTGGAAGTACAGCAATGGAATTATTGGTATACATCATGTAATGCTGAACAATTAATGATTTGGTGGTTTTTGTAAATGATTAATCTGTTTTCTGTTTTTCATTGGGCAACTATGTGGCAAATGAGGTTTAATGTTGATAAATGTGAAGTTGCACTTTGGGGCTAAGAATATGCATGCATCATACATACTAGGTGGAGTAGAACTGGGGGAATCCATAGTGGAGAAGGATCTGGGTGTTCTGGTTGATCATGAGCTTAATAATAGCATGCAATGCCAAGCTGCGGTTTACAAAGCAAGCAAAGTCCTTTCTTGAAAATTAGTGAAAGAAAAACTACACTAATTGCGCACAAAAAATTATGAAAAAAATCACTGTGAATGTGAGTATACAATGAAACATAAGTGCTATAAGAGATGCATCAATGTGACTACATCCAAAAAATAGTCCATGATAAATCAAAAACAACCATAGAATAAACTGAAAAGTCCAAAATCCATAATATAATATTGGTGAAAAAAGGAGTCCAAAATCAATATTGCAGTAATGGTGAAAAAGAGTCCCAAAAGAACAATAGTGTGGTAGTGATAGACCAGATGATCTTGTGAGATTCCAGTGCTAATAGGGTAGGGTGACACCCAAAAGATCCACCACCGATGTGATCCACACCCCTCAAATTAGTAACTCACCCTCATTTGTTGCCTACTACTCTCGTGGATAAGGCTAATACAGCTCTATATAGTGATCCAATTTGGCAATCCAGACAGCAGCCCTCGTAAAGCCCAGATGAATGGGACAGCTTCCTCAGCTCAAATACATGTGAAAAAAAGCATACAATAGAGGAGCCCCTCTGGTGCAATACCATTAAACCACTTTATTAAATGAACAAACCAACTTAAAATGCCCGTACACAAAATGATTTTTTGAGGACCCTCCATCTGGAGCAGATAACACATCCCTATAATCTTGACTGGTTTCCCTCCCTGGTGCCCCCCAATCATGTTCATGTTATCCCCCTTTTTCTCCTATCACTCCCCCTCCCCCTTCCTTTCTACCTCCCATTCCCTCCCTATTTATGCCCCCCCCATATCCGTTCTGATTCCCTTCCTCATCTACCCATGTGTTCCTATCTTTTCCTTCAATTCTCCAGGTTTTACTGGGTAAAGTAATCCTTTGTGGTTTGTTTTGACAGATGGTTGGGAAACTCCCTTGTGTTACCACCAACTATAATACTGTTCTAGAACCTTCTTTATGCAGGTCCAAGTTTAAAAACAATCTATGCCCTTCTTAGTACTAATGATTAAAATGTAAAATTAAAATAAAACTAAAATATATCCTGAATAAAACAACAGGACAGTTTTAGATTTCCATTACAAGATTATTGATTATTACCTAATTATTTTTTGGGGGTATGTTAGATACTAGGATACCTACCTCACTTGCAGTTTATACTTATTTGTTGTTCTATGGATTATTATCATTAGGTCTCTGCATCTGCTCAGGGTGATCTCATGCCTTCTTGTTGCAATGAGTGTGGGCAGGGGTAAGGTTATAGGGCCTTACCCCCGGGGGTGGGGTTTCTTCTGGGCTACGCTAGGCACTTTGGATAGGCTCATTTGCCTTACACATGGTGTACCTTTAGTTGAACAGACAAATTAATTCTAACAAACACTCTTGATGTAATACACATCACCATGTTTACTTGTGCATTTAGAAGGGAAATGCAGAGCCCTTGCCCTCTACACCTGTCCAGTGTATAAATGCTACCTTCCAGTAACCGTATGGAGCCGCACCATGCACCTAACACTAACTCCATGCTTGAACTTCACTTAACTCTTCCTCCTCTGTACCTGTGTACAGGCTGGGGATCTCTAAAATGTTTTATATTTTTTTGTCCTTCCCCTTTCCTGTGTGAAAGGGAAAGAGAGGGGAGAGGAGATCCAGCATTGTGCACAGCTGCATCTCTTCTCCCCTCTATTCCTCTTTACGCAGCTCACTCAGGAAGCAAGCATGCACTATGTGCCCCCATAGCAAATGGCTTGCTATGGGGGGACATGAAGACGAGGAGGAGCCAAGATCGCCTATGGGGGGACCAAAAAAAAAAGGAGGATCGGGCCGCTCTGTTCAATACCATTGCAAAGAGCAGGTGAGTAAGTATAACATGTTTGTTATTTAAATTTTTTTTTATATGTACCTTTAGTAACATTCTATTCTGTTATATGTTATATTCCTGTGTATCCAGTACTGAATTTTTGTACTGTATATATATATATATATATTGTAACAGGAAGTCAGCTAAATCTGGGAATGTAGTCACAGGAAGGAGATACATTTCTACCTGATTTAGAAAGTCCATTAATTAATTTAGGGTGTTGGCTACAGAGCTAGCCAGCAGGAAGTTGAAAGGCCTTCACCTGTTCAGAATGAGGGAGTTAAGGCTCTATAATTTGTTCAGAGAAATTCCTATTGTTTGCTGCCTCCAGAAGCTGTGTCCTGAAAGCCATGTGGGCTGGGAGCAGGAGGACAGTCAGCGTGTGCCTCCCGACAGGATGTGTGGGCCTGGGAGAAGACCCCCCGGAGTGATGTGTGCCCGGGACGGTAACCAAGGGTGAATACGTCTCAAAGGTGAGAAGACGAACTGTTGATGTGAAAGAAACAAAGGACTGTGTTGCCCTGTGAAGCTATTATAAAAGGACTATTGAGTGTCCGCTGTAGGACAAGGAAGTCTGCCCGACGGTAGGTTGGAGACAGACACTTAGGCAGGTTCCAGTTGTGAGAAGGTAGCCGCCCACAGAGGCAAGGATTTATTTTCTGTTTTATTTTATTTTGGATGTTTTGCTGCATACAGCCTGGTGAAGAAAACACCATTTAATAAACCACACTGTTTGTTTGCAAGCACTTGTCGGCTACCTCTCTGGGAAAACGCACCCCCCAAGGGGTCATCCACACCCGCCACCGAGCTAATCCCTCACATATGGTGGAGGTATGCAGTGGGCATAAGCAGAGATCCCTGCAATGGAGTGCATATGTTTGATGAACTTTGTCTGGTGCATGAGATTGCACAATCTATGTGTGCAGGAGAGAAGATCCTGACAGAAAAAAAAAAAAAAAAAAAAAAAAAGTGTTTTAAAGAGACAGCGGTCTCAAAATTATTTGATGAACTTTGTTGTGTCTGGTGCAAGTGACTGCACAAACTGTGTGTGCAGGAAAAGAGATCCTGCAAGAGAGAGAAAAACTACATGTGTTGAAGAGACAGTGGTCTGAAAATTGTTTGCTGGACTGTGAAAAATTTGTTTGTGGAGTTATTGAAGATGGGGCGGTCCAAACGCCTGAAAAATGCAAAGATAGATGAAATGAGAGACCGGATTCTATGGATGGAGGGGATGTTGCCGTCTGAACCAGCCCCATCCATGCCTAAAGAGAGTCTACTAAAGAGGAAGGTTGTTGTCCCTAGCAACACTGATGAAACTGCTATGGAGACGCAGTGTGCTCAGATGAAAAGTAAGCTCAAAATGGAGGAGATGTTGAAACAACTGATTATATCAAATACAGCTCAACAGCAAGCAAATGCAGCTCAACAGCAGGCAAATGCGGATTTTCAGCGGAGCTTTGCAGCTCAACAAAAGGCTCATCAAGAGAGCATGGCAGGCTGGAAACAGAGACGCCAGCAGCCAATGGAGGCCATCGGTTTGGAAGAAACCGAGTATGTGTGCAGGGCTGAGTTGGATGCCTTGCAACGGAAAATGGAAGAAAAGGAACAAGCCTTGGAATTGCTTAAAATGGAGCATAGAAACTTGCAGGAAACGAATGAACTACTCAAGTCTCATGTGTCACAGTGGGAAGAATCCACTGCTCTTCTTTTGGTCGAGTTGCAAAAACGCAGAGAGACTATAATGGAGAAAGATACCATCCTCATGGAAAAGGAAAGTGAAATTCAGACTTTGCAGAAGCAAAGTATGGCTGATATGTTGGAGTTGCGTAATCAGCTGGAAAAAAGTCTTCAGTCTTTGGGAGCTACAAAAATAGACCTGCAGGAGTCGCAGG
Organism: Pelophylax lessonae; assembly: GCF_965119305.1. Classification (NCBI taxonomy): domain Eukaryota; kingdom Metazoa; phylum Chordata; class Amphibia; order Anura; family Ranidae; genus Pelophylax; species Pelophylax lessonae. The sequence continues at coordinate 135,447,217 of NC_138773.1, forward strand.
AACAGAATGTTGCTCTGAAAGCGACATTGTCTCTCAGCGACAAAGAGAAAAGTGAAAGAGAGGCTAAATTACTGAGTACTGTGTATGAGCTCACTACTTTGAGCAATGTGGTAGATGAATGGCGTGCGGACTGTGAAAGTTGGAAAGGGGAAGCCCAACGTGTCCAGCAGCAGTTAAAGGAGAAAGAAGCCTGTGTGGCAGAATTACATTCTTATTCCCAGATGCTAGCCAGTGAGGTGAAAGCTCTTATGCAGGGAAAAGGAGAGTCTGAACACAAGAGAAAAAAAGTAGAGGCACAGCTTCTGGAATCGCAAGTCAAGGTGTCAGAAGGTGACCGATTGTGTGCTAAGCTGTCAGAGAAGGCAAACCGACTGCAGGTTGAGTTGGACAATGTTACAAATCAGCTTTCTCAAGCAGACAGAAAATCTAGAGAAATTGCGGAAGATTTTTCTATCTTGGAATCGCAGCTGCAAGACACGCAGGAACTCTTACAGGAAGAGAGGTGTCAAAGGCTGAGTTTTAGCACAAAGCTCAAACAAATGGAAGATGAGAAAAATGGCTTCCTGGAACAATTAAAAGAGGAGGCGGAAGCAAAGAAAAACCTATCAGAGCAAGTCGCAACATTGCAAGCTCAGATAGCGGATATGAAAAAACGCATGGAAGAAAGCGTTGGTTCATTACAGTGTGTTGAAGATGTGAAAAAGAAGTTTGATCAGATGCTTGGTGAAGAGAAGACTGTGTCTGCAAAATATGCAGAAGAACGCGCACGTGCAGAAACGGAGGTGCGTGATAACGAGAGCAAAGCCCTGTTCTTGGCTCGCTCTTTGGAGGAAGCTCTAGAGTGTAAGGCTGAACTAGAAAGTGTTAAACAGCTGCGTACAGAAATGGAAGAATTGGTCAGCTCCAAGGATGATGTTGTGAAAAGCGTTCAGGAGCTAGAAAAGTCTAAGCGAGCCTTAGAACAACAAGTAGAAGAGATGAAGATTCCGTTGCAGGAACTGGAAGAGGAATTCCAGGCAACAGAGGATCTGTCCCAAAGAGGGGATAGTGTGCCTGATGCAGTTTTTAAAAGGATCAGTGTTTTGGGGTCTGTCCTGAGTGAGCCTCAGAAATGTGACGACATGTGGCTTGAATCACCCCTTTGGAATAAACCGTTCCTTCAAAAACTTCAAGCATTGGAAAATGTATCATTAGAACTTCAGCAAACAAAGGAGCTGAGTAAGAAATGTGGTGATTTCTCAGTTCAGGCTGAAAACCTAGTGGAGAAAACTAAGGCTGTTGGTGAAAACGTGAAGCAAATGAATAAGTGCCTTTCAGGGAGTGTTTCCAAAATGGAACTGGTGAAAGACGGGTGGCAGAAGTTTGATCGTGATCTTGAGATGCATTCCATGTGGAATTCAGATAGAGAAAAAGAACTAGGTGACCTTGAGCGGTCAAATAGTTCAGCAGAAAGTGCATTGAAGAAACCTGTAAAAGAATGTGTTGCAGTTCCATGCTTCTTCACTGATGCAGAGAGGAGGTCTATAATGGATACCACCCAGATCGCTGGGTTCAACTGTGTTGTTGCCTTTGACCCCTATGTTGGTGGAAGGAAAGTTGATGATGTTCTGGTTGGCTACTTCTGTGAAGAGTTTGGCAAGAAATATAAACTGAATATCAAATCAAGTAGTAGGCCTTTACTGCGACTCGCTCAGGAGGGCGAAAAGTTTAAGAAGTTGATGAGTGCAAATGCTTCAGATCTGCCTATGAATATGAAATGTTTGAATGATATTGATATCTCTGGGAAAAGGAACAGGGGTCACTTTGAAGAAATGTGTGACAGCCTGTTGTCTCAATTGGAAAATCCTCTGCACAGCATCTTAGAGCAAGCAAAGCTCAAGAAGGAAGATCATTCCCTTTTACAACAAAAAGTCAATGATTGTGTACAGCTGTATGGAGAGGCAACTCAAGTCACAGAGGGATGTCAAGAGTCCCTACTTGGAACAAAGCTTAGTGAAGCAAAGGTTCTCAAAGTTTTGTGGAAAACATTTATGGATTGCAGAGAGAGGCGTCTTAAGAATGTTGAAGACATTAAGACTAGCCCAATTGAGTTGCCTATGGATCACGGTCCTCCATGGTGGATTGGACAGACGGTTATGAGGGACAAGCTGTCTGACATTTATGAGAAAGCTGTCAATGAAGATGACAGAAACGAGAAGGAGCGAAATGATGCCAAAAATGCAGTTGAAGAATGTGTATATGAGATGAGAGACAAACTGTGTGGCATTTATGAGAAATCCGTCAATGAAGATGACAAAACAGTTTCATCCGGAAGCTTGAGGATAATAGGAGGCTTATCAGTGAGTCAGCAGTGCTTGACACATGCGTGCCTGGAAATCTGTGTCCCAACCCTAGGGTTGAAACAAGAGGGGGGGGTATGTAACAGGAAGTCAGCTAAATCTGGGAATGTAGTCACAGGAAGGAGATACATTTCTACCTGATTTAGAAAGTCCATTAATTAATTTAGGGTGTTGGCTACAGAGCTAGCCAGCAGGAAGTTGAAAGGCCTTCACCTGTTCAGAATGAGGGAGTTAAGGCTCTATAATTTGTTCAGAGAAATTCCTATTGTTTGCTGCCTCCAGAAGCTGTGTCCTGAAAGCCATGTGGGCTGGGAGCAGGAGGACAGTCAGCGTGTGCCTCCCGACAGGATGTGTGGGCCTGGGAGAAGACCCCCCGGAGTGATGTGTGCCCGGGACGGTAACCAAGGGTGAATACGTCTCAAAGGTGAGAAGACGAACTGTTGATGTGAAAGAAACAAAGGACTGTGTTGCCCTGTGAAGCTATTATAAAAGGACTATTGAGTGTCCGCTGTAGGACAAGGAAGTCTGCCCGACGGTAGGTTGGAGACAGACACTTAGGCAGGTTCCAGTTGTGAGAAGGTAGCCGCCCACAGAGGCAAGGATTTATTTTCTGTTTTATTTTATTTTGGATGTTTTGCTGCATACAGCCTGGTGAAGAAAACACCATTTAATAAACCACACTGTTTGTTTGCAAGCACTTGTCGGCTACCTCTCTGGGAAAACGCACCCCCCAAGGGGTCATCCACACCCGCCACCGAGCTAATCCCTCACAATATATATATATATATATATATATACTGGTTGACATTCTATACTGTATGTATTAAATTCAGTATAATATTTTACAATGAAGCTGAATACTTCAATATTTCTAATACTTCACAGACTTGCATTTTTTAAAATATACTTATATGTATGAGTATATGTAAAATGTATAAAATATATATATACAGTATATCTAAATTTTCTCTTAATAAATAATAATTGACTAACAAGGTATACATACCTAGTCTCTTAAAAAAAAAAAAAGTCATGCATTTACATAAAGCTTTCACATGTGAGGCCTGGGATTTCTTAACCCCAATAACCATCTTAAAATACATACAATGAGATCCAGTACGTGCTAATCCTCATGGCTGCAAACCAAAGATAAGGGTACTAACTGTTAAGCTTGATTTTCTTTTCTAATAAGGCAAACATCCCATGGCAAATTGCAAATGGTCAATTTCATGCAGAAATAAAAATGTAAAATATAATCTGAGTAATTCCATTTCTGCTTCAAACACAATTGTGTACAACATCTGTTCGTAGAACTCTCACTGCCATAATAGTGACATAAATAAATATATATATTTTGACAGTATGAGACTCTGTGACTATGAAATTGGTCATTTAACAGACAGAGTTTGCATGTGCAGGACTACAGAGCATTTGTTTCTAAAGAAGAAAACTGCTCTGGCAGCTTTCTCCGGATTTTGCCATTTCTGGATGGGGCTCTGTAGTTTGGGGATTCCATAGTGTCTTGGGTGGGACGGATTCTCCAGCCAATATTGATCTGATCTCTATCTATATATAGGGCTATCATATCAGTTCATAGAGTATCTATTGATCACTTTTGTATACCCTATATTGATCTGATCTCTATCTATATATAGGGCTATTGATTAGATCATATCAGTTCATAGAGTATCTATCGGTCACTTCCGTATACCCTATATTGATCTCTATCCACATCATGTCCGAAAGGCAGACAAGGAGAGGTAGATGCTCACAGGCCACAAAAAGAGGGCAAGCAACCTCTGTGTCCACAGTGAAAAGTGGTGGTCACAGTCGACATGGTGCATCCTCTGCAGACAGGGCATGCCCGGCCTTTATTTTTGGTGCTGCCCGTGTTATTCAGCCACAACATGTGGAAGAGTTGGTGGAGTGGATAAATAAGCCGTCCTCATCCTCCTCGTCCTCTGACACCCACGATCACAGTAGTTTGCCTTCCACCGCAGCTGCCAAAGCGGCAGGTTCCACAGGCTCCTTCTCCACAGCTACTCCTTCTGTCACACCACCATCATGCACAGAGGAGTCACCTGAACTATTCGATCATAGTGTCAGTGACATGCTGCTGGAGGATGCGCAGCAACTTGAAAGCTGTGATGTTGGTTCCCAGGTTCATGAAGGGAATCACGTGAGCCTAGAGAGAGGGGGTGACAATGACTGACAAGAAACTAGCAGTCATGTTCCCACAGCTGCAGCATACTGCCAAGTTTGCTCCAGTGATGAGGAGGGAGGGGATGATGAGGTTACTGACTGTACTTGGGTGCCTGACAGGATAGAAGAGGAGGCACAACTCCAACAAGACGGGATGTGCTCCAGGGGCCGCCATAGGAGTAGCCAACCCTTTGCATCACAGGTGCAGGGTGATGCAAACTTCCCGTGTACTCCCAAAAGTTCATTAGTGTGGGCTTTTTTCAGCACATGTGCAGTAGACCGCAGAGTTTCTGTTTGCAACATCTGTCTGAAGCGGATCAAGCGTGGCCAGAACACTAGCCGCTTGGGCACCACATGTTTGACAAGGCATATAATGACCTGCCATGCAGTTAGTTGGCAACAGCACCTGAAAGAGCCACAAGATCAAAACAAGCATACTGCACCTTGCGCCTCACCTGGGATCTCTAACCCTATACCTCATGTCTTCTCAAATACCTGCATTGAGAAATAAGTGCCACAGAGACTTGCACCCAATCTGCTAGCAGTACACCACCGCTTGATTTGAGCAGCAGGCAAATTTCACTACCCCAGTTGCTGAACTGTAGAAAGAAATACTGTTCCAGCCATCCACATGCTCAGCGTCTTAATGCTAGCTTGGCCAAATTGCTAGCATTACAATTGCTGCCTTTTCATCTGGTAGACTCTGCTCCCTTTCGCAAATTTGTGGAATGTGCTGTACCACAGTGGCAGGTACCAAAAAGGCATTTCTTTTCACGTAAGGCCATTCTGGCTCTCTACTGTCATGTGGAAGGTAGTATTTTGGCCTCGTCGGACAGAGAGGTCAGCAGGAAGGTGCACATTACTGCTGACTTTTGGTCCAGCAGGCATGGACAGGGATGTTACATTTCTTTCACGGCGCACTGGGTAACTCTGCTTGCAGCTGGGAAGGATGCAGGATTGGGAAGGATGCAGGGTTCAGTGTTGCAGCTTGTTTTGACACCATGCCTCCAAAAAGCAGGTGCTGGTTCTGCCACAAAAGAGTGTGTTTGTCCACAGACTCTGCTGACCAGCTGACTTTCATCAAAATTAATCAGTCCTGGATAAACAACAGCTATCAAGCCCCTGATGCTGATGTAACTGGTTGAATTTGCTAGGGGTCTGCCATCCCTTAAAGACTGCGTATGCTGCCTATCCTATTCCTCATCCTTGATTCTGCTAGCTTCCAACAATGTTTTTGGTTTAGGTCACCACCAATCCCCAAGGCCTAATTTTTCTGCACTTGTATGACAGGTGCATACAATTTAAATGTTGTATGTCATTTTTAACAGCAGGCCCTGTGCCCTTTGCCCAGCAAGAGTAACTGTGAGGGGTTACAGTGTTCAGGCATCACCAACACCAAAGGCCCAATTTTTGGAACCTGTATGACAAGTACATGCGATTTCAAATTTTTTATGGAATTCTTACCAGCAGGTCCCATTCTTGTGCCCAGCAAGAGTAACTGTGAGGGGTTGTTTATAGTGTTCAGGCACCACCAACAGCAAAGGCCCAATTTTAGGCACCTGTATGACAAGCACATGCAATTTCAAAATGTGTATGGAAATTGTAGCAGCAGGTCCCATTCCTGAGCCCAGCAAGAGTAACTTGTGAGGGGTTGGTTACGGTGTTCAGGCACCAGCAACACCAAAGGCCCAATTGTTGGCACCTGTATGACAAGTACATGCAATTTCAAATTTGTATGGAATGCTTACCAACAGGTCCCATTCCTGTGCCCAGCAAGAGTAACTAACTGTTAGGGGTTGGTTACGTTGTTCAGGCACCAGCAACACCAAAGGCCCAATTAATGGCACCTGTATGACAAGTACATGCAATTTCAAATTTGTATGGAATTCTTACCAGCAGGTCCCATTCCTGCGCCCAGCAAGAGTAACTGTGAGGGGTTGTTATGGTGTACAGGCATCACCAACACCAAAGGCCCAATTTCAGTTCTAGGTCCCAATCACTCCAGCCGGTTTGCATAGCCGCAACCTAGCCTTGGCCAGGTCAGTTGACAGCACAGTGCCCCCACTAGATCACTGATGAGAATGCATTCAACACTTGATCTTTGCCAACTTCAAATTGGTATGAAATTTTTGAGCAGCCCGCTTCCTGCACCTCTATGACAACTGACAAGTACATGCGATTTCAAATTTGTATGGAATTCTTACCAGCAGGTCCTGTCCCTGCGCCCAGCAATAGTAACTGTGAGGGGTTACGGTGTTCAGGCACCACCAACACCAAAAACCCAATATTTCTGCACCTGTATCACAAGTACATGCGATTTCAAAGTTGTATGGAATTCTTACCAGCAGGTCCCATTCCTGCGCCCAGCAAGAGTAACTGTGAGGGGTTGGTTACGGTCTTCAGACACCACCAACAGCAAAGGTCCAATTTTAGGCACCTGTATGACAAGTACATGCGATTTCAAAATGTGTATGGAATTTTTAGCAGCAGGTCCCGTTCCTGCGCCCAGCAAGAGTAACTTGTGAGGGGTTGGTTACGGTGTTCAGGCACCAGCAACACCAAAGGCCCCATTTTTTGGCACCTGTATGACAAGTACATACGATTTCAAAATTGTATGGAATGCTTACCAGCAGGTCCCATTCCTGCGCCCAGCAAGAGTAACTGTGAGGGGTTGGTTACAGTGTTCAGGCACCAGCAACACCAAAGGCCCCATTTTTGGCACCTGTATAACAAGTACATGCAATTTCAAATTAGTATGGAATTCTTACCAGCAGGTCCCATTCCTGCGCCCAGCAAGAGTAACTGTGAGGGGTTGGTTACGGTGTTCAGGCACCAGCAACATCAAAGGCCCCATTTTTGCACCTGTATGACAAGTACATGCGATTTCAAATTTGTATGGAATTCTTACCAGCAGGTCCTGTTCCTACACCCAGCAAGAGTAACTGTGAGGGGTTGGATACGGTATTCAAGCACCACCAACAGCACAGGCCCCATTTTTGGCACCTGTATGACAAGTACATGCAATTTCAAATTTGTATGGATTTCTTACCAGCAGGTCCCATTCCTGTGCCCAGCAAGAGTAACTGTGAGGGGTTGTTTATGGTGTTCAGGCATCACCAACATCAAAGGCCCAATTTCAGTTCCAGGTCCCCATCACTCCAGCCAGTTTGCATAGCTGCCACCCAACCTTGGCCAGGTCAGTTGACAGCACAGTGCCCCCACTAGATCACTGATGAGAACGCATTCAACACTTGATCTTTGCCAATTGCAAATTGGTATGAAATTTTTGAGCAGCCGGCTCCTGCGCCCAGCAAGAGTAACTGCGAGGGGTTGCGGTGTTCAGGCACCACCAAAACCCAAGGGCCAATTTTCCTGCACCTCTAGGACAACTGACAAGTACATGCAATTTCAAATTTGTATGGAATTCTTACCAGCAGGTCCTGTTCCTGCGCCCAGCAATAGTAACTGTGAGGGGTTACTGTGTTCAGGCACCACCAACACCAAAAACCCAATATTTCTGCACCTGTATCACAAGTACATGCGATTTCAAAGTTGTATGGAATTCTTACCAGCAGGTCCCATTCCTGCGCCCAGCAAGAGTAACTGTGAGGGGTTGGTTACGGTGTTCAGGCACCAGCAACACCAAAGGCCCCATTTTTTGGCACCTGTATGACAAGTACATACGATTTCAAAATTGTATGGAATGCTTACCAGCAGGTCCCATTCCTGCGCCCAGCAAGAGTAACTGTGAGGGGTTGGTTACAGTGTTCAGGCACCAGCAACACCAAAGGCCCCATTTTTGGCACCTGTATAACAAGTACATGCAATTTCAAATTAGTATGGAATTCTTACCAGCAGGTCCCATTCCTGCGCCCAGCAAGAGTAACTGTGAGGGGTTGGTTACGGTGTTCAGGCACCAGCAACATCAAAGGCCCCATTTTTGCACCTGTATGACAAGTACATGCGATTTCAAATTTGTATGGAATTCTTACCAGCAGGTCCTGTTCCTACACCCAGCAAGAGTAACTGTGAGGGGTTGGATACGGTATTCAAGCACCACCAACAGCACAGGCCCCATTTTTGGCACCTGTATGACAAGTACATGCAATTTCAAATTTGTATGGATTTCTTACCAGCAGGTCCCATTCCTGTGCCCAGCAAGAGTAACTGTGAGGGGTTGTTTATGGTGTTCAGGCATCACCAACATCAAAGGCCCAATTTCAGTTCCAGGTCCCCATCACTCCAGCCAGTTTGCATAGCTGCCACCCAACCTTGGCCAGGTCAGTTGACAGCACAGTGCCCCCACTAGATCACTGATGAGAACGCATTCAACACTTGATCTTTGCCAATTGCAAATTGGTATGAAATTTTTGAGCAGCCGGCTCCTGCGCCCAGCAAGAGTAACTGCGAGGGGTTGCGGTGTTCAGGCACCACCAAAACCCAAGGGCCAATTTTCCTGCACCTCTAGGACAACTGACAAGTACATGCAATTTCAAATTTGTATGGAATTCTTACCAGCAGGTCCTGTTCCTGCGCCCAGTAAGAGTAACTGTGAGGGGTTACGGTGTTCAGGCACCACCAACACCAAAAGCCCAATATTTCGGCACCTGTATGACAAGTACATGCGATTTCAAAATTTGTATGGAATTTTTAGCAGCAGGTCCCGTTCCTGCGCCCAGCAAGAGTAACTTGTGAGGGGTTGGTTACGGTGTTCAGGCACCAGCAACACCAAAGGCCCCATTTTTTGGCACCTGTATGACAAGTACATGCGATTTTAAATTAGTATGGAATTCTTACCAGCAGGTCCTATTCCTGCGCCCAGCAAGAGTAACTGTGAGGGGTTGGTTACAGTGTTCAGGCACCAGCAACACCAAAGGCCCCATTTTTGCACCTGTATGACAAGTACATGCGATTTCAAATTTGTATGGAATTCTTACCAGCAGGTCCTGTTCCTACACCCAGCAAGAGTAACTGTGAGGGGTTGGATACGGTGTTCAGGCACCACCAACAGCAAAGGCCCCATTTTTGGCACCTGTATGACAAGTACATGCAATTTCAAATTTGTATGGATTTCTTACCAGCAGGTCCCATTCCCGTGCCCAGCAAGAGTAACTGTGAGGGGTTGTTATGGTGTTCAGGCATCACCAACACCAAAGGCCCAATTTCAGTTCCAGGTCCCCATCACTCCAGCCAGTTTGCATAGCCGCCACCCAACCTTGGCCAGGTCAGTTGACAGCACAGTGCCCCCACTAGATCACTGATGAGAATGCATTCAACACTTGATCTTTGCCAATTTCAAATTGGTATGAAATTTTTGAGCAGCCCGCTCCTGCGCCCAGCAAGAGTAACTGCGAGGGGTTGAGGTGTTCAGGCACCACCAAAACCCAAGGCCCAATTTTCCTGCACCTCTATGACAACTGACAAGTACATGAGATTTCAAATTTGTATGGAATTCTTACCAGCAGGTCCTGTTCCTGCACCCAGCAAGAGTATTTGTGAGGGGTTACGGAGTTCAGGCACCACCAACACCAAAAGCCCAATATTTCTGCACCTGTATGACAAGTACATGCGATTTCAAATTTGTATGGAATTTTTAACAGCAGGGCCCGTTCCTACGCCCAGCAAGAGTAATTGTAAGGGGTTACGGTGTTCAGGCACCACCAACAACCAATGCCTAATTTTTCTGCACCAGTATGACAAGTACATGCCATTTGAAATTTGTATGTATATTTGTATATGACATTTTTTCCTTTAGAAACATCAGTATTGCTGCAGCAGGCTACATACATCGTAGAAATGCACTACTTTACAGGCACATTCAGGGGACCCCCCAGGCACGATATTTGAAGGAATTTTTCATTTTTATAGTTTCACTTTAAGCCTCAATAAAATCAGTAAATCACTGCTCTTTAAAAACAATCACTTTTAAAAACTTTTTTTGCATTGCTACATGTTCCCCAGGTCAGTACCCAGACCCCCAACACTTTTTTGGGGCAAGAACATGCATTTAAGCCTTCAAAATGAGGCAGATTGATTTTTGACTTTCGAGTCCCATAGACTTCAATGGAGTTCGTTTGTTGGAACAAACTTTTCCTCTGTTCGCGGTGTTCTGGTGCCAAGCGAATCGGGGGGTGTTTGGCTCATCACTAGTTACAAGTATTGATGTATACTGTTACCCACTTCACCCAAATGAATGTTCCTGTATGTCCTTGGGTTTCAGTGGTTATACCCGGCAGATGCCTGCACCTACCATCATCATCCTTTTCAGCCGGCGATTCGGAGTAAGGCAGAAGTAATCCGACTTAGAATTAGCCACTTAATCACTTCTGCAGTTGAAAGAAGGGGGTCCCACCCCCCTCCCGCCGCCGCTGCCTCTTATAGGCTCTACCGTGCGATTGCGGTGCCCAGAAGTTATTCGGCTGGCGGTGATGACTGCCCTGTACAGAGAGAGAGGAACTGACGTTGTTCCCCTCTCTCTGTAACCCTGGAAACCGGGAGCAATGAGTAGTTTGTCACTTCCGGTTCTGCCTCTTTGTTTACTCGGCCACCAGCGGCCAGTGAAGCAGCCGATCGGAATGATCGACTGCATGGAGGGCCAGAGGAGAGAATTGGGGTCTAACAGACCTCAAATCTCTCAATAAAGAGACTTGTCACGGCCCATGCTGTAACAAGGGATGTTGTTCATCCCTTGTGATAGCAATAAAGTTAGTACAAAAAAAAGTGTAATCATTTTTGTATATAATAAATAAGTTAAAAAAATAAATTATAAAGTGCCACCATCCTTACACACAAATGCGAACAACTCCCGCACGCATGTGTAAATGGTGCTCGCCCACACATGTGAGGTATTGTTGTGAACATCAGAGCAAGAGCAATAATTCTAGCACCAGACCTCCTATGAAACTCTAAACTTGTAATCTGTAGAAGCGTTTAAAATGTCGCCTATGGAGAATTTTAAGCACTGTAGTTTGCTGCCATTCCATGGGCAGACGCAATTTTAAAGCATGACATGTTAGGTATCAGTTTACTCAGCGTAGCATCATCAAAAAAAAATTGCGTTTGATAAACCACTGCGAAATTACCGTGTGACATAAAACATTTCAACACCCACCATTTAATTCTATAGGGTCTCTGCTAAAAAAAAAAAAAAAAAATATATATATATATATATATATATATATATATATATATATATACACACACAGACAAATGTAAAATTATTTTAAAGCAGTAAAGCAGCTATTCTTTAAAATGTTCAACATATGTATATGAAGTATAAATTGCTTGAGATCAGGTTTTAAAGAAGATTTTTCTTTGCTGTGCACCTGGTTCTATGAGGGGAACTCATTTAGATGATTGCTAAGTTTTGTGACATTAGTAAATTTGCAATCATGACTATTTGTTGAGTGCTTTAGTAAATCCTTTCTCCGACTAAAAGTAGTCACTAATGCATGTGAGTGAACCTATTTGCCAGCTAGGTGCTGTAGTGAATCAACCCCAGTGTGTCTGGAATTGTAACTTCAGTGACCAGAGGGGACTCCGTACTCCCAGGAGTTATAGGGGCAGACTCTGCAGTTAGTGCCACCCTATCCTTTCAGGGCTTTAACAAGTTCACACGGCACATCTGTTCAGGCTTTCTTTTACCAGTTTATATACCTTGTGGAAAACAATACCAGGACCCTGTTGCCAGGTGAGAAAACAGAGAAGAAGTCGGGCCCCCCTGTTGTATATTCTTTGTTGGGCTTCTTGGTCCCGAACTAAGTGTTCTTTTACAATTGGCATGATTCCTGCAATTCTGTCCTGTATCTGAGCAATATGCTCACTGACACTTTTGTGGGGGGTCTGCTCTCCCTCCCAGGTTTCCTTGGCTATGTCCAGTAGTCCCCGAGGGTGTCTACCATAGAGCAACTCGAATGGAGGGTATCCCGTAGAGGAATGGGGAACCTCCCTGATAGCAAGCATCAAGTATGGAAGCAAAAAGTCCCAATTTTTGCCATCCTTGTCAAAAACCTTTTTCAACATACTCTTTTTTTTTTTTAAACGATTTTATTTATCCAATGAAAAAAGAATAATACAAAACAGTATACAGCTTTCAATGTATATACAATTTTCATGTTCAGTGTTAACAAGTTTATAAAGGTATTTGTACAGAAGTACGTGGGGTTTCCCTGAGATACAGCAAGGGGTTTTGTTGCAAGACAAAGTTTAAACTTCATGGAACATCATCATAAATTACACCACTTTGTTATGGGAGAGTAATAAATGTGAGGGATGATGTATACAGCAACATTATTCACATGTGGCAGACTCTTTGAGCCAGCGGTCACAAATCTTATTGTATTTTGTATGGATACCTCTGTGAGCGTATATACATTTTTTATAAGGAAGGGTATTATTCATGTCAGTCATCCAATCAGTTAGGTTTGGGGGGGCTTGTCGCATCCACACTTTGGCTATCGTCTTTCTGGCCAGGAATAATGTTTCATGTTGGAATGTCTTGAAATATTTATCCATATTAATTCCAAGTAGGCAGGGCTTTGGATCTAGAGTCAGGGGGGACCCCATGTCGTCATGCAGGAAATCTATCACTTTACTCCAAAACCCCCATATATACGGGCAAGACCACAACAGATGAAAGAATGTACCCAATGTTTGTTTGCACATTGGACATGTCGGGGGTTGTTCTTGTTTAAATTTAGCTAGTTTTAAAGGAGTGAGATAAGCACAGTGCAGTATATATGCCTGAGTCAGTCTGTCCGACAGTCTGGGCGAAACTATTTTACATATGTCTAAGGTCTCACTCCAGTCTTCATCCTCCAGTTGTCCCAGGTCTCCTTCCCACTTCACTTTAACATTATATGCTCATTTTGTGGCTGACGGGGTGTGTAGCATACTGTAGAATGTGGATATTAATTTATGAGACTCCCCACTCCTAATGACTTCCATAATAGGATTGAAAGGGGGGTGGGGTGCTGAGTCTGGAAATTGCGTTTGGATGGCGTTTTGCATTTGTAGAAAGCGGAAAAACATGCGGTTCGGGAGATTAAATTCAACCTTTAGCATGTCAAAAGTTTTAAAAGCTCCCGCCGACACTATATGTGAGAGATAAAAGATTCCCTTCTTACACCAAATCTCCGGATCCGGCACGATAAGGAATTCAGGAAGAGTTTTATTGTGCCAAATGGGGGAAAATTCGTGATGTATAGTTATATCCATTTTAAAAGAGGGGAGTTGCCATATTTTTTCTATAGTGAAAAAGGAGTGAGCTGGGGTTTTTTATAGGGATATTGCCTTGTATTCCCACCACTATAGCACAGATAGGATCTGCCGTTAATTGGGCCCAAGTAGAGCATAAGAGTCGCACAAAACGTTCTTTGTCAGTCCTAGCTATATGAAACAATTGAGACAATTGGGACGCTAGATAGTATGAGCTGAGGTCTGGTAGAGCTGTGCCTGCTAAATCTGCGGGATTTTGAAGTATTCGCCAAGCTAACTTGTGTCTTGTCTTACCCCAGACAAAGGGCTTCAAGATCGTGTCTATAATTTTAAAGTATTTCAAGGGTATATATATATATATATGGGAGTGTGCCACAGGATATACAGAATTTTAGGAAGGAGAATCATTTTAATAAGATTAATGTGACCCAATTCTCCCAGGGGAAGACGGGTCCAAATTTGCGTTTTGGATTTAGTCATGGACAATAGAGGTTCAACGTTTAAAGCAATGTAATCAGCTGGAGACCTAGTCACCTTCACTCCTAAATATTTTATGGTGCTAACCCGTTGCAGGGGTAATTGGGTTTGTAGCTCCGTTTGGGGAGCGTAATCTAACGGGAGGATTTGTGACTTTTCCCAGTTGATTTTGAGCCCAGAAAATGAACCGAAATGTTCAATCGTCCATAGTGCCTCCAATAGAGAGGGGCCTGAATCTGCTAAGTATAGTAGGGTGTCGTCCGCGTACTTATTTTTTCCTCTAGGGCGCCAACTCGTAGACCTTGTATCATCGGATTGCCTCTAATGGCTATAGCTAGGGGTTCCGCTGCCAGAGCGTATAGTAGTGGGGAGAGGGGACATCCCTGTCTAGTACCTCTGGAGAGTTCAAACACATCCGACTGCCATCCATTAGCAACAACCTTAGCGACAGGCGTTCGGTACAACAGCTGGATCCACCTGAGGAACTTAGGGCCAAAACCGTACCGCGTCAAACATTCCCACAAATAGTTCCACTCCACCGAATCGAACGCCTCAGCGGTGTCTAGTGACACTATCACCCTCTTTCCAGTATTCTCATGCTGGGCCTGTATATTTATAAAGAGTTTTCTAAGATTAAAGGACGTGTTCCTGCCTGGCATGAAGCCCGATTGATCTTCGTGCACTAAAGATAAGATAACCTGATTCAGGCGTAGAGCCAACACTTTTGCAAGTATTTTAATATCCACCTGAAGTAAGGAGATGGGTCTGTACGATTCAGGTAAACCCAGGTCCTTATCTGGCTTGGAAATAAGCACTATGATGGCCTCTCTCATGGATGGGGGCAGTGTGAGGGTCTCAAATAAGTGGTTGTATAAGATAAGTAGTTGGGGTACTAGGGTTTCACTAAATATCGAGTAGAACTCTATGGGTAATCCAGCTGACCCAGGTGCTTTAGATCTAGCAAAACTAGCCATTGCCAGTGTTATTTCTTCCATTGTGAGCGGTTTTTCAAGATTTTCTACTTGAGTGGGAGCTAGTTGAGGGATGTCTAGGTCTGATAAAAAGCGAGCAATGGGTAATGTGTTCTCTGTTGTGGTGGTAGTGTATAGGGACCTAAAGAACTCACGAAACACATTTGTTACTTCTTCAGGTTTGGTGAAAAGTTCACCTTGCGGATTACGCAGGGAAATCACTACTGGTGGTCTGTCATTGTTATGGGCCATATAGGCCAATAATTTGCCTGCCCTTTCTCTGTGCTCAAAAATCTTTTGTTTGGTAAAGAAAAGCTTTCTCTTGGACATCTCAAATTGTAGCTGGTTAGCTATTCTAGTTCGTAGTTTAAGCTGGGAGGCCTTAATAGGAGATGGGTCAATTTTATATTACCATTCTGCAAGGGAAAGGTTTTCCAACACTTTATCGGATTGTGCAGCCGTGTTTTTTTTAAATCTATTTATACATGATATCAGTGTGGTTCTCGCATGGAGTTTGAACGGATCCCATACATTCGCGAACGAGGAAGACTGAGTGTTTTCCTGGAAGTATCTGCTCCATTCCTCATCTAGTTGCCCGTCGTCTGGTATTATCGTTAACCAGAATGGGTTTAGTCTCCAGGCCCTTTGTGGTGGATCAGTCGGGACATTTATTGTTATCCAATATGGGCTATGATCAGACAACAGTTTCGGGCAGAATGCTGCAGCCGACAGGCGGGGGACTAGTGTCTGTGACAGGAGAATAAAATCAATGCGGGACATCGCGTTATGGGTAGAGGAAAAGCATGAGTATGCTCTGGCATCCGCATGCGTAGTTCTCCAGGAATCAACTAAGTTGAAGGGTGAGATCCGTCTGGCAAACCTAGTGGGAGGACATGATCTAGTTTGTGGGACTGGCTGCTGTGGTCTATCCAGAGCTGGGTTGAGAGTGGTGTTAAAGTCGCCCATCCAGATGGTAGGAATCGTCGGTCGTTGTGCTATATAATCCAGGCCTTCTGTCAGAACCGTCATGCTAAAGGGGGGTGGCACATAATATGCCATAATCAAGAATTGTTCACCATAGATCTTAGCATGTATAAAAACATAAAGTCCTTGTGGATCAGAACGTAAATCGCATAATTCAAACTGCAAGTGTTTACTTATAAGTAGTGACACTCCCCTTGCGTGACAAGAGTAAATCGAGTGATATGCCCTCCTGATTCAGGGGCGTCTAAGAGCTAATTGTTGCCGGCCTTCTGAATGCGTCTCAACTAAGGCCACTACGTCAACCTTTTGCTTTTTAAGGTATGTTAGGACTGCTGTTCGTTTAACCCTATCCCCCAATCCTCTGACATTCCAAGTTAGAAACTTTATGGATGTCATAGTGAAATATTTTTGATAAATGTAGGATTACGTTTGTATAGTATCTCAAGGTCACGCAGGGGGATGTCCCAACTCGCTGTAGCTTAGAACAAACTTTAGGTGAAAAGACAAATAGAAACCCACTGAACCTGTTTTCCATCAAACCGGCACAGCATCTACCCCAACTGGTGCGGGCGTAGTCCCAAAACCAACTTGTAACACACATGTGGAGTGAAACAAACACTTCCTCCACACGAAACAGCAATAGAGAGCAAACCTGGATAAGATCACCGGGTGATGTGGCGAGGTAGTCACTGAGACCAGCCAGTGACTCAGCTCCAGGCCTCTCATGCAGTATGAGCGGGGGGGGGGGGGGGAAACTTCTCTAGTTGGAGCTTGAAATTCGTAAGACTCTCGTGACTTCTGAAAGTAATTCTCCGTATGTGTAGAGACGTGTATGGTCATTTTGTGGCTTGGATCTGTGCAAATAAAATAGTACAGTCCTGGCTCAACGTTGATGAATGTGATCTCCCCTCTCAGAGGCAAAAACAATATGAAAGTGTATCCAGAGTATCTATGTTTGTCAGCTTGCATAGTTCTTCCGGAGATGTTAGATCAGGGGTTGGTCCCGATCTCTCAGGAGATGAGGGCAGCTCAAACGGGGGGATTCTTGAGGATAGAAGAGAGGGAGGGAGAGAGGGCAAGTGGGTGGATAGTTCCCCCGGGGATACAACAGTGCAGGTCCAGCAGTAGTCCGTGAGATCCGAGATTGAATATTAGGAGAAAGCTTGTAGACATCCGAAGTAACATCTATAAACATATCTCGTATTGCGGATCAATCTATGGCCCTCCTGCTTGGTTCATGTTTTTCTAACCAGTTAATTGCATCCTCAGGAGATTCAAAGAACACAGTGCGGGGGGCGTGTCCGGATGTGAGCAAGACAGGACGTGTCTCGGCGGAGCTCCTGGTTCTATCCTGCCATTAATCCTTCCTGACCGTTTTCCCGGGCTTGTAACCGCTCCTGTTCGGTGGGGGAACATCTGCTCGTCCTGGGGATGCCTACATCGGCCTCCGGCACTCCCGGTAAGACCCGGAAGGATCAACGCCAGACCCGCTCCGCTCGCGGCCAGGCACAGAGCTCCGCCTCCGCCATCTTGGCGCCATTGCACACACCGCAGCGCGCATCGAGGGAGAGTGTGACCATGGAGCCGGAGCAGCGGGCGGACGGTTCTCCTCAGGTGCAGCCGGCTACGTCCCAGTCCTCTGTCACACAGCAGGAGGCAGACCAGCGGGCCATTACAGCTCCGATCCTGGCGGCCATCGATGACTGCAAGGCCTCCCTCATGGTGCGGATCGACCATCTGGCCTCGGAGTGCACCCTGATACGCCACGACCTTGATAAGGTGAGGGGCCGCATTGCTACTGCGGAGGGCCGCATCTCCAACGTGGAGGACAGCACGACCACCCATGCCGCCCAACTTGCGGAACTTCAGGGCCTGGTCAAGTCCCTGCAGCACCGTGCGGACGATGCTGAAGACCGCCAACGCCGCAATAATGTGAGAGTGGTGGGGCTCCCTGAAGGGGTGGAGGGGTCTAAACCGGCCATATTTGCGGAACAATTCTTTAAGGATCTGCTCGCCCTCACGGATCTCCCCCCCACATATGTTGTGGAGCGAGCCCATCGCGTTCCCCTGGGCGCTAGGCCGCCGGGGGCCCCGCCACGGCCCTTCCTGGTCAAATTCCTGAACTATCGGGATCGGGACATGCTCCTGGCCGAGGCCCGGAAGCATCAAGACCTACATTTTGAGAATACCCGGATCATGCTCTTCCCCGACTTTTCGGCTGAAACCCAGAGGAAACGCCGGTCGTTCACGGAAGTCCGTAAACGTCTCCGAGATAAGGAAATTAAATATAGCATGCTGTACCCCAGCAGGCTCCGGGTTCAATTTAACGGTTCCGTGAAATTTTTTGAATCCCCTCAAGAGGTCTCAGAGTGGATGGACGGTATTCGCTGATTCCCGGCTGCGGACTGCTCTTCTTCACGGATCTGTCCCCTGCTTCCTGGAGTGCTGATGTCCCTTTGTGCGAGGTTTTCCTTTTTTCTTTTTTCCCCCCCCGTTTTGTATCCCTTTTTTGGTCTCATGTGCTCCTGACTGCCCGGGGGCTCCGCTGGAGTCTCTACTACACTCATTTGGTTCCTGTCGAACTTTGTTTGCACTGCACAGCGTTCACTGACTCTCATGTTGGGAAGTTTGGGGCTTCAGGCCCGTGCCAGCTGGGTTTTGCCAGGATTCCCTGGCTTGTTTGATGTTGCTGGTACAAGGGCATTTGGGCAGTTTTTTTCTGGGCAGCTTTACCTCCTCCTGACTATATGGATCCTCGGGGCCTGTTGGTCTCTGTGGTGCACTGAATGTGACTCGGACAACTGGATTGTGGACTTCCTGGCCATCCCTGACTGTTTTTTTCATCCCCCTTTTGTTTTTATTTTTATTTTTCCTTTTCTACATGCCCCCCATGGCTGATGTTTATAGATTCCTCTCATGGAATGTGAGGGGGCTTAATAGCAAGTATAAGCGGGCTGCTGTATTTCAATATCTTAAGCAACATAGACCACACGTGTTCCTCCTTCAGGAGACTCACCTGGATGGTAGTTTGGTCCGGGCACTTAGAAAACCCTGGATACAAAAGGCGTTTCACGCCACTCATTCCACCTATGCACGGGGGGTCACGATCCTGATTAGTAAAGCGATTCCTTGCTCCATCCACCAGGTGGTCTCCGACCCGGAGGGACGCTATGTGGCTTTAGTCGTTACTTTATATTCTCTCAAACTGCTTCTGATTAATGTCTATGTGCCTCCACCCTTTAGGGTGCAACTACTGTATGACCTTATGCACAAACTTTCTGATCATGTTTCATTGCCAGTGCTCTTGATGGGGGATTTTAATGCTATTCTGGATGGTGGGTTGGATACTTCCAACTCCAGTCGGCCGGCCTCGCTTGACCTCTTGGCCTGGGCATCTGCTTTGGGCCTGGTGGAACTCTGGCGTTGGAAGCATCCTGATGATCGGTGTTATTCTCATCTTTCCGCCTCGCATCGTTCTGCGGCCCGCATTGACCTGGCTTTTGGGAACGCTCGTCTGCAATCCCTCCTTTCCACTGCTGACTATCTGGCCGGGGGGGTGTCTGATCATAACCCGCTTCTCTTGACAGTGCACCTCCAGGTGGAGGCTAGAGAGCGGGGCTGGAGGCTGTCCTCTGGATGGCTCCAAAATGAGCAGATTACCTCCCGGTTGGAGAAGGTTATTCAGACGTATTGGGAGAGCAACGAGGGTTCTGCGGAACCTGGGATGGTGTGGGAGGCATTTAAGGCGGTGGCCAGGGGTGAATGTATAGCCGGTATTAAGTCTGCTAGGAAGGATCATAACAGTACGATTGTGTCCCTACAGGAGGAGGAGAGAGAGCGGGCGAGAGAACATGCGGAGTCGGCCTCTGATTCCACTTACATTTCTTTAATGGAGGCGCGGCGCGCTCTCTCTCTCCACTTCTCTGACCTCGCCCACACCGAGGCCTCACATGTGCGGGCTTCGGTGTTTGCGCAGGGGGACAAGAACGGCAAGCTTTTGGCGAGGCTGGTGGCGGATCAAAAGGCCCCGATTAATGTTCCGCTTCTCAGGAGCTCGGGGGGTGACCTCTTGACGGACCCCGCGGACATACTGGCTGAGTTCAGGAGGTACTTTGAGACCTTGTATACCCCTGCCACTGACTACGACCACACTGCCATGGAATTGCTCCTTCAAGGTCTCGACCTCCCCACACTGACTGCTGACGACAGCGCCCTTCTGGACGCCCCTATTACCCCTTTGGAGGTGGAAAAGGCTATTGCCGCATTTCCTCCACATAAGGCCCCGGGTCCGGATGGGTTCCCCGCAGATTTTTATAAATCATTTGCTGAGCAGCTGGCTCCACGCCTTAGTAGTCTATTTCAATATTGTTTGGAGGAGAAAGCTCTTCCCCCTTCCATGCTCGATGCCACCATGGTGTTGTTGCTGAAACCAGGTAAGGACCCCGTGGAGTGCTCCTCCTACAGGCCTATAGCCCTTCTAAATGCAGATCTGAAGGTCCTTTCCAAAATCCTGGCGTCCCGACTGGCGGGGGTCATCCATACATTGGTTGACCCGGACCAGACGGGTTTTATGCCAGGGAAGTCAGTGGATACCAATATCAGACGCCTCTTTACCCATCTTCAGCTACCCGCTGCTGACTATCCGCAGCGGATTGTGGTCTCTATCGATATTGAAAAGGCTTTTGACTCGGTCGACTGGTCGTACATGCATAAAGTGCTGGAGCTGATGGGCTTCGGCCCTACGTTCCGGCTGTGGGTTAAACTACTATACTCCTCTCCTCGTACGGCCATTCGGCTGGGTCTGGCCAAATCTGAGTACTTTGGGGTGGGGCGGGGTACCCGGCAGGGTTGCCCCCTCTCTCCCTTTTTGTTTGCCCTCACGATTGAACCGGTGGCCACCGCTCTCAGGACCTCCAATGCCTTTGATGCCATTCAGGTGGGATCCATTAGGGAATGCGTGGCTCTGTATGCTGACGATATGCTGCTCTTCCTTAGAGACTCGGGTCCCTCCCTACGGGCGGTTTTACGCATCCTGGACACTTTCGGCTCCTACTCCGGGCTCCGGGTGAATTGGGGGAAATCTTCCGTACTATCCCTTACTGGGGCGCCGGTGGCGGTCTCCCCTGCTGATCCTCCCCTATGTTGGGTGGACTCCTTCACGTACCTGGGGGTTAAAGTCACGCGGTGCCCGGGGGATTATTACTCCCTGAATCTCCTCCCGCTTGTGCCTAGGCTACAACAGCTGGTACAGGTGTGGAGGAGGCTCCCGCTCTCGTTGCTTGGGCGTATTGCCTTATTGAAGATGAAGTTTCTTCCCGTGGTATTGTATTTTTTGAGGCACTCCCCTACCTGGGTCCCTCGAGCCTTTTTTCGCAAGTTGGATGGCATCATCGGATCCTTTTTGTGGTCTCCTGGGCCCCCTAGGATAGGCCTGCGGGCCCTCCAGGAGCCCAAGGCCAGTGGTGGGCTTGCTCTTCCTGATTGGCATAAATATTACCTAGCTGGGCAGATGGTATTTGCGAGACGTTGGTTGAGGGCGGATGCGGAGGATTCGGCTACGGTTCTGGAGGCTGCACACCTGGGGTCCTATGAGAGTTTACGCCTGGCATTATTTCGAGGGGTGAGCACCGATCTGCCGTTGACCGACTCCATGAAGGCTACGATCAAGGCGTGGGGCCAGACGGTGAAGCTGGCGTGCCCTAGTTACCTTGGCTTCTCACCTTCTGCCCCCTTGTGGATGAATCCCAGACTTCCCCATTTTTACCACCTCCCGGACCCTGGGGTATGGGCTGCTGTTGGTATAAAGACGTTGGGGGACGTTACCACCGAGGGTGCACTGGTCCCCTTTGACACCTTACGTTCCCGACATGACTTACCCACGACTTATTTCTTCCGTTTCTTACAGCTGCGGCACGCTTTCCAGAGTCAGTTTGCAGATCTCCGGATCGAGCCAGTGCCGTCGGACCTGGAATTGATGTTGACTAACCCTGACCTTAGTAAAACACTGTCTACTGTCTACAAGGAACTGTTCCGCCTCACCCCTCCGGGGATTGTGCGCTGCAAGCAGCGCTGGACGGAGGATATTCCTGACTTGCAGGGGGACGACTGGGATGACCTGTGGACAGATCCCTTTAAACACCTGGTGGCGGCTAGAGATAAGTTCATCCAATTTAAATTTCTCCACAGAGTGTATTATACGCCTGCCCGCCTGGCCAGGATCTTTCCGTCGGTGTCCGCTGAGTGTTGGCGATGTTCGGCTGCCCCAGCGGATGCCCGACATGTATTTTGGGACTGTGCTCTGGTTCAGCGCTACTGGTCGGAGGTCGTCTCCTGCCTTGGAAGGGTGCTTATGACTCCGGTTCCGCTGACCCAGAGCGTCTGTCTCCTGGGCCTGGTGGAGGAGGTGGTCCCCTCGGTGGCTCATAGGACGCTGTTGATTATACTACTGTTTTATGCCAAGAAGGCCATCCTACTACACTGGAAAAAAGTGTCACCCCCTTCGATACCCTTCTGGAAGGGGCTGGTGAACGCTGTTTTACCTTTGTATAAAGCCACTTACGAGTCCCGTGGTTGTCTCCGGAAGTTCGAGAAGGTGTGGAAGGCATGGGTGGAATCCACCGAGACGGCGGGCTAATTGTGAATGGGAAGTGTCTGTATCTTATGGTTTATTTGGGCCCGCACTCTCACTGGTTCTTTTCTTTCAGTCAGGAAACCTCTGCTATTTCTGACCTGTAACTTTGTGTTCTGATCCAGTTGTCATGTATTTTTTTTTTTTTTTTGTCCTGTACCCCTGGGCCTGGGGGGGGGCGGTCTGGACGGGTTATGCTGTCCCGGCCGCCCCCGGCCCCCTATGCTTTACTCGGTTCTATAGGTAAGCTGCCAGGGTTGGGAGGGTGGGAGGGGTGGGTTGGGAAGGGTTGTTGTGCCGTCCCGCCATGTTAGGGACTGGTGTTTGTCACTGTCTGTATTTTTTTCTTGTTATAAAACAATAAAAAGAATTTTTCAAAAAAAAAGAACACAGTGCGGTCCCCATCTTCCACTCGAAGGCGTGCAGGAAATAACATGGAGTATTTGAGGTTTTTAATGCGTAAGCGGCGTTTAGCTTCTGTGAAGCTCTGTCTACGTTTCTGGACTTTGGTAGAAAAATAAGGAAAGATGGCCACCCTTACGTTATCTATGGGTATGTTGCCTTTCACCCTTGCCAGCCTGAGTGACGTATCGCGGTCTTTATAATTGAGCATTTTCGCGATGAATGTGCGTGGAGGAGGACCCTGCGGCGGAGGCCTAGCAGGCATTCGGTGGGCCCTTTCTACCGCAAACATAGCTGAGAAGGCCTCTCTGCCATAAGTTGTAGTTAGTAATTGTTCCAAAAATGTAGTCGGGTCGTTGCCCTCCGAACCTTCTGGTAGCCCGATAAAATGCAGGTTACACCTATGAAGTCTGTTCTCCATGTCATCCTGTTTTGCAAGGATCTGCTTTATTTGGTGCTGCATATGTTCAGAGGCATGTTGTAAAGGCGGGATCACGTCCTCCATCTCTTCAATTCTTGTTTCAGAGGTTTTAACTCTCTCCTTAAGCTTGTGTAGGTCTTGCCTAACTAGGGAGATGTCCACTTTTACCTCTTCTATTTTAGTAGTGAGAGTAGCTTGCAGGGCCGAAATGGACTCTAGCACCTTATCTGTGTCAGCACCTGCCGATCTTCTCCCCTCTGCTACAATACTGTCAGTCTCCCCCAAATCAGCATTGTCATTTCTCCTGAATGTATCCAACTTGGCAACAGTCTCTGGCTTCGATTTTGGGGGTGCCATAGTCAGGACTTTGTTTGGGCAAAAATGACCAAGTAGTTAATATAAGATGAATAGGGGCTGGGGTGCAGCAAGATGGCCGACCGTGCTGAAGTAAAACCGAGGAGCTGGTCACTGATGAAATCTGAGTAAAGTCACTTGAGGGGTCAGGCAGGATAAATAGGAGCCAGAGTGTCCCACAGTACCTTTAAAAGGAGAGATCTGGGCGTCTGGAGGGTCAAAACAGCTCACAAACCGAGCGAGTAGGCTGAAGCCGGGGACTCGCCTAGATTGTGTATCCGGCCGAGAAAAACGGCCGTTCGTGCGTAGTGATGGACGAACATCGGCCGGGGAGGCTCGCGAACGCCAGTCGCAAATTTTCTCGGCGTTTGCGGTGGGCCCCATTGACTTTAATGGGAGGCGAACTTTAAAACCCTTTAGGTCATATTTGCAGCCACAAAAGACGTACTAGCTGTGCACAAATAGTCCCAGCACATGGACAATGTCATAACAGAAGTATTGCAATTGAAAAAGTTGCCCTAAATTTTTTATTTTTTTTACAGCAAAAATAATGCGGTCGGAGTCCCCCTTTAATAATGCCGTCGGAGTCCCCCTTAATAATGCCGTCGGAATCCCCCTTTAATAATGCCGTCAGGATCCCCCTTTAATAATGCCGTCTGAGTCCCCCTTTAATAATGCCGTCAGAGTCCCCCTTAATAATGTCGTCAGAGTCCCCCTTAATAAAGCCGTCAGAGTCCCCCTTAATAATGTGGTCGGAGTCCCCCTTTGATAATGCGGTCGGAGTCCGCCTTTGATAATGCGGTCGGAGTCCCCCTTTGATAAAGCCGTCGGAGTCCCCCTTTGATAAAGCCGTCGGAGTCCCCCTTTGATAAAGCCGTCGGAGTCCCCCTTTGATAAAGCCGTCGGAGTCCCCCTTTAATAATGCCGTTGGAGTCCCCCTTTAATAATGCCATTGGAGTCCCCCTTTTATAATGCCGTTGGAGTCCCCCTTTTATAATGCCGTCGGAGTCCCCCTTAATAATGCCGTCGGAGTCCCCCTTTAATAATGCCGTCGGGGTCCCCCTTTAATAATGCCGTCGGGGTCCCCTTTAATGTGCCCCGATAAGAGCTGTGTTTGTGTTCTCTAATCAGACAATATTCCTATATATATATATATATATATATATATATATATATATATATATATATATATATATATATATATATATATATTACACAGTACAAAATGTCAGCTTCACAGAGTAATGAGACGCCTCCTACTCTCTCTCTCTCTGCTTATCTGCTATGTAACCCCGATGGTGTACACAGAGCCTATGTGTGCTGCTGAGCAGATAACTTCTACTGTCTGATTGGTAGTTGGGAGTGGTTTATACAAATTACCCACAGAACTGCAGAGCTGATCACATGCTGAAGTGCAATGCTGTATTTATTCTTTTCTAATATATATATATTGTGCAGAATGAAATGTAAAGTCTTTAATATATATGTGCATTATGAAGTACATTGAATACAACATTTAAATGGCTTTTATTATTCATGACAGAATTCATCACCGTAATGTGAAAAGGCAGTTATAGGCTGGCAGCAGTGACTGCCGGCTATTCACTCAGATGCGCCTGTGGGTTGCCACCCACAGTTTGGGAAGTCCTGCCCTAACTGACTGAATTAGGGCGGGGCGAAGTCTTTGCACTCCCAACGGCTGTCTGTGGGGCACATGCGCAGTAGCGCAATCCCAGGGACAGGACGCAGAGACACTTGGATTTTATTAATATAGATGTATGAGCATATGACTGGTATGGTGAGGATTAGGGACACTGGCTTGGGACAGTGTATTAAAAGTGAAAAAAACAAAAACGTGTGTACAAAAAAAAAAAAAAGATTTTTTATTAAAATATATTTTCAATAACATAACATACTTTCATCCGAGTAGTTTAGTGTCACCATAGTGGGTGGGGGAATTCATTTTTTTTTTTAATATATGTATTCATAATATGAATACTTGAATACGTTTTTCCACCAGATGGCCTAATAAAGAGAGTGCCCACATCCCTACAGTATAACAACAAAAACAAGGAAGTTCCCTCTAAATGGGATTTTAAGGGGCAATAGTATGGAGTATCAAGGGAGATTTTTTAAAAAGGAGGATTTAAAAAAAAGTTGTATAGTTTATTACAAGATACATAATCCAAACAAAACAAGAGAATAACACAATACAAATGGAATAAAAATCCAAGCGGTTCAAATGCATAAGTGACCAACGTTCATGTCCACTATCCACAAATTGGGACAGCGAAAGACCCAACACGTTTCAAAGTAAAGTGTATGTTTCTTCATCAGGGGGTCATTGAACATAGTACATAGTTACATCTACAATGTAAAAGCATTGCCACTAGCTTCAAGTATGAAACAAATGTACAATATAACATTTTATAAATATAATATCATATACAGCTCAAGACTGATACAGACCCTGAGTTGAAAGGTCAATTTGTTTGTAGTACCGCAGTGGTTAAAAACAAGGAGGAAGTAAACATCATAGCTGCACCTGTCTCCAACAGTCCCTTCAGAGATGTCCCACAGGGGGCGCAGAAGGCCTTCCACAAGCTGCCGCTGGGGCACAGACCCCCAATAGACTAGAGACAAAAACCACAGTGAACTATTGGGGTATATAGAGTATAATGGAGTCCCATTCAACAAAATATAGAGCTTATAAGACAGGGCAGTGGATATCAATTATTTTCATACCTGTGATGGTATATACAGATATCTTACTACCCGTCTGAATAGAAGATGGAAGAAAAGTGAGTATGTATTCAGGAATTTAGATTACAAATGGATAAATCAATCTACCCCAGTTCCTGCGGGTCCCTCTAAAGACAACAAGGAAATATGAGGGATATCTTGGTATAAAAAAAAAAAAAACATAGTAATCAGTTGCGGTGCAGTCGCTTGTAACAATCAGTTCAAGCAGACATGGCACCAGGAGATCAATAATCAGCAAAAAAGTATATGTACCTGAGATGAAGTTCCGGCACGGTTAGTGACGCTGGATGGGAATCATGTGTGTTAAATGGTGGCTTTTTATAAGGAGTTGCTGTGTACTCAAGTCATCAGTAGAGACACAGCTGTCTGTGCAGCCTGGCCCCGGAGCCAGTGGCGAACACCGCCACCACACAGTGGGCCCTGGATGTCAGCGTGTTAAGGGCGCCACCCATTGACGACGCCGGTCAGAGAACGGCCCTTAGGTCATCGCCGGCCGGCATGTGCAGTGAAGTCCCAGCGTGCGTGGCAGGCTCACCGATGCAGGCAGGGGCACCATGGCAACCAGGAACCAGCAGGTAGCTTGGGCCAAACTAAGGCCAACGGCAATGCAGGAATGCATCACCGGCGGTCTACGTGCACCGGGTAGAAGACAACAGAGGCTGGGGATATGATGGGGTTGGTTAATGCTAGGATGGCATTGTCCGCAAATAGGTTAATCACATGGGATTTACGCAGAGTTTGAAAACCTTTGATATGCAGCTGTGAACTTATGGCTTCAGCAAGCGGTTCTATCTAGAATAAAGACAGTGTGCAGCCCTGCCGTGTACCATTTGAGAATGTGAAGGGTTTGGACAAAAATCCTGACGTGAACACCTGTGCGGATAGTTTTGAGTATAAGGCCAGGATAGCAGCCATAATTCGTTCTTGAAACCCGAACTTAGTCAACACTGCTTTCATGTAACCCCAATGAATTCAGCGTTGATAGAGAGGAGCAGGGACTGTGTTTTGTGGGATTGTGCATGGTGTATTATGTTAATTATGCGTCTTGTCACGTCCGAGGCTTGTCTTCCTTTCGTGAAGCCAATTGGTCCGGTTTAACCAATGTAGGGATTTTGTCGTATGTAGGAGTTTGGCGTATATCTTAACATCCGCGTTAAGGAGGGAGATGGAGTGAAAATTAGGAGGAGTGGTTGGTGGTTTACCAAGTTTAGGAAGGGTAACGATGTGAGCTCGTAACATTTCTGCTGGAAAGGAGTTAAATTCTGCAGCTGGTGCGAACATTGAATGTAAGTGGGGCATTAAGATGGAATGAAAATTTTTATAGAGTAGATAAGACTTGACTAATTTCTTTGAAGGTGAAATAAGAATTTAGATGGTTCAGTTTTGCAGCAGTAATTGTGGGAAGGTTAATACAGGCTAAAAAGGCATTCATAGTAGTTTCCGATGGTTGGGGTGTGGATGGGTCATTTCTAAGGTTGTAGAGGGAGCCATAGTACTCTGCAAATGCATCTGCAATTTGTTGGGGGTTTTAAATTTTTTGATTCGAGACGTGATGAAAAATATGAAGTATTTTAGATTTAGTTCTCTGGATCTTGATTTTGTGGTCCAAGAACTTCCCAGCTTTATTGTGATTGGCATAGTATTGGAGTTTAAGTCGACGCATATAGTGGTCATGGTCAGTGTAAAGGGCTTCTCTAAGTTTATGGCGAAGTTTTGAGAGTTGTGTGGCAAGTGAGTAGGATGGGGAAGTTTGGTTTTTAATGTCTAAACTACTGATTTAATCTAGGAGAGCATTCATCTGGTGGGATCTTTGCTTCCTAATGTGGGAGCGTGTTTGAATCAATATCCCGCGTATAAACGCTTTATGTGCTTTCCAGTTTGTGATTTGTGTCCTGCCGGTCATTGAGTCGGAAGACGTCTTGAAGACGTTGGGCAATTACCTTTTGGTGAGTAGTGTTTTGAATTACAGAGTTGTCGCACCTCCAGATGCGTGTGGGCGAATGGGAGTTTTTTACTGCATTGTGTAGGGAATATGGCTGCGTGATCCGACCACAAAATATTGTGGACAGACGACGCGGTCACTTGTTGCAATAACCCCTTGTCAACCAGATAGAAATCAATCCTGGAATATGAGTTGTGTCTACCAGAGTGGAATGTATAGGTTCTTTCCTCTGCATGCTGACATCGCCAGGCGTCATACACCTTCTCCTCAAGTAAAAGGCCACAGAGGGAAGAAGATCGCTGCATACTTGGAGAGGAGGTGTCGAGGCCCAGGTCAACTACCGAATTGAAGTCCCCACATACAACTAAGTTCCCGTCGCACCTTAAAGATCTTGGAAAAGAGCTTTTGGAGAAATCTCAGTTGGTGCGAGTTGGGGGCATATACTGTAACAAGAGTATACAATTTACCATTCAGCTTGCAAATTAGGATAATATACCTCCCTTCAGGATCTAGACGTGAGACTATGAGGTCGAGAGTTACAGAGTCTCTTATTGCCAAAAATACTCCTTTTTCTCGCTGCCATGGATGCCATGAAAACATGGGGAAAGTTCCTGTGGGAGCATTGTGGTGTAGAGTCTTTGTTGAAGTGGGTCTCCTGGACTGCCACTATGTCGGCCTTGAGCCTTGTTGCCTCTGTCCATAAGGAACGCCTCTTCGCTGGGTGGTTGAGTCCTCTGGCGTCTATAGAAAATATTTTAAGAGTCATGGCGAATCAGACAATGAAGCTGTATGAGGAGGGTGGTGGCAGATGAATAGCAGTCCTAGGGAGAGCAGTTGTATTCCAGCCAGAAAGGACAAGGCCCAGGCCACTGTAAACTAAGGTAGGGCAAAGGTTCTGATATTAAGAGGAGAAGTTTGTGTAGGAGGACTCCTTGTGTGCGCAGTCTGGTGGAGTATTGCTGCTGTTCTAGTCCAGAAGTTGGGTTGGATAGAAGATAATGAATCGTATGAGTCTGTGTAAACCATAGGGCACGCTGTGGCAACTCTGCACTGAATGGGGGCACGCTGTGGCAACTCTGCATTGAATGGGGGCACGCTGTGGTAACTCTGCATTGAATGGGGGTACGCTGTAGTACCACTTCATTGAATGGGGACAAGCTGTAGTAACACTGCATTGAATGGGGGCACTCTGTAGTAACTCTGCATTGAAGGGGGCACACTATACTTTGATTACTGAAGGCCCCTTTCACAGTGTAAAATTGGGTTTGTTGCAAAAAACGTAGAAAAAAGAAAAACAAAAAAACGGAATGTAAAAAAGAAGGGTCGATCAGGACCCATGCAGCGTGCTCTGCGATTGTAGCAAGGGGACTAGAGTACGATGTAGTGTACTCCTGAGACACCCAGGGAATCCAGATTTGCGTAGGGATGTCTGAAGGTAGGAGCTTAGGATGGTAATCATTTCTTCTTCTTGTTCGCTTTTCTATGGTGAACCCCGTGCCAATCAAGAGTGATATTTGAGGTTCTGTAGTGGAAGAGGAAGAAGGAGCGGAGGTAGGTTGGTAGTCAGGGGGGATAATACCCCATTCTCTCAAGAGGCGGATGCCATTGTCCACAGTGGTGATGAGATGAGTTGAGCCGTGAGTTTGGCTGGGTACTTTCACTTGTACAGAATTTTGTGGTTCCGAAGCGCCTTGATTATGGTTGAGAGGTTTCTTCGTTGCTGGAGTGTATATTTAGAGTAATCAGGGAGTTGCAGATTAGTTGCATGAGGTGGAATGTTCTCTGCTTTGCACAAGGTATCCAAAATACACTCTTTGACTTGGAAAAAGTTAATTCTTAGTACATCTCTCGGTACGTCAGAAGGTAGGTAGGAGGGTTTAGGGACCCTGTGTACCCTGTCTATGGCCAGATCCGCAGATGTCAAGGACGGAACCAGGTCTTTGAATAGGGTACGGACATAATGTGGGAGTTGCTGAGGGGGTACAGATTCTGGAATGCACCTTTTTTTAAGGTTGTCCCTACGGGAACGATCTTCAAGGTCAGCTAATTTGGATTTAATGTGCGAGAGGTCATCCTGTTGAGATGCATGTGAATCTACTAGCATGTTGAATGAGGATGTGACCTCGCAAATTTTGTTTTCCACTTGGGGCACCATCACCTAGTTCATAGACTTCAGCTCTGCATTGTTGTAGAGAGGCCCCCATGTCTGCCTGCCTAATAGCAGCATGTCCTTGAGTGTTACATCAGAGATTGGCTGACCTGTGGTAGGGAAGTGGGTAATGGGGTCCGAATGCTGAGGTGTGAGTTGATTACTTACTGGTGCAGGACCCATCTCGAAATGCTCCATGAAGTCATGGTTCTCCTCTGCATCCTTGTGGGGCTTTTATTTCATGGGGCTCCTGATGGATGGCATGTTGGAGCCATACGTAGGCGAGGGAGAGTCCGGGTAGTCCGTGTGTCCAGCTGTGCTGTTGTGGACGTTCGTCTCTCTGCTGTGCTGTTACCAGCTACTAGACGTGAGGTGGCCGGCAGCGGCGCGTGACTCCCACCGCCATTTTGGGGAAGCCTCTGCAGCATCGTGGGGAAGTATTCAGATAGTTTTTTCACCGTTGGCTGCTCATTCCAGCTCCACCTCATACCGAATCGTGGGGCAGGTGTTCAGAATGCTGGGGGTTCAGTTGCCGTGTCGTTGAGTGGCCTAAGTCTCCTGATAAAGGATTTAATTCCTGGGTGCAGAGAGGAGCTCTCCGATTAAGCGGCCATGCTGCTGAGCGGTCGCCACGCCCCCTATGTTGAGTTATTTTGAGGGGACAGCAAATATACATTGTTATGCAAGCTGTACACTCACTACTTTACATTGTAGCAAAGTGTAATTTCTTCAGTGTTGTCACATGAAAAGATATAATAAAATATTTACAAAAATGTGAGGGGTGTTCTCACTTTTGTGAGATGCTGTATACAGTATATATAAATAAATATATATATAAATCTGTAGGCCTATAACAAAATTATATT
The DNA here is from genome assembly GCF_965119305.1 of Pelophylax lessonae. Classification (NCBI taxonomy): domain Eukaryota; kingdom Metazoa; phylum Chordata; class Amphibia; order Anura; family Ranidae; genus Pelophylax; species Pelophylax lessonae. The sequence goes on from NC_138773.1 coordinate 135,478,931, forward strand.
TGGTGTTCTGTTGAAAATAATGGATATGAAAATAAAAGAAAACGAAGATGAGTAAAAAATATATAAAAATGAAAATAAAAAATAAATGAAATATTAACTCTGCATTGAATGGGGGCACGCTGTATTAACTCTGCATTGAATGAGGACACGCTGTATTAACTCTGCATTGAATGGGGGCACGCTGTATTAACTCTGCATTGAATGGGGGCACGCTGTGGTAACCCCGGATTGAATGGGGGCACGCTGTAGTACCACTGCATTGAATGGGGGCACGCTGTAGTAACTCTGCATTGAAGGAGGCACACTATACTTTGATTACCGAAGGCCCCTTTCACACTTTTGTGACCTCAAAGTCATGCAATTATTTGCCACGTTTTTTGCCGCAAAGCAATGCCTATATTTTTTCTGTTTGCACCCCCCCCCCCCCCCCACCAAAATTGTGAGCACCAGCCGCCACTGCTATTAGCTTCTGATATGTATTTGTTTTGATGACGATGGATTCATTTAGGCTTAAGATGGAAAGTGCTTGTCTTTCTGATAGAGAAAGTCTCCCTAATGATGTAGTGGCAGTGGTGGGGGCTTCACATAGTCTTAATAGATCAGAATACACCACTTTATAAAAAGCCTCAAGATTTTGCTTGATAAGGGTAAAATGTTGATTTTGGTTTAAGATCAGAGTGAACAATGGATGGGGAACTACTGAGATGTTAGCTGAAAAGTTCTAAATCTGTAATAGAATGATCTGTGTACAGATCTTCCAATACCTCTATAAGGTCTTTATCATAATCAAAAATGAGATCTGATGACAAGGAAGTTTCAACATCACAGACTCCTCTAGAGATTTCTGTCATTAACATGTTACTACTTTTACTGGATTTGATGTGATAAAAATGGATTTTTGTAAGATCTTACCGTAAAATCCTTTTCTCTTAAGCTCATTGACAGACGTAGTCCTCGTTGATTCAACACACTCGGGTTATGCTGCCCTCTACAGGAGTAGGACTAGACAGGAAAGAAAACGTTCTGGCCACACCCTAGGGGCAGTCACAGAGGGTATATCCTCTCACTTCCTGCTCTAGCAAATCAGTTATGTCACAAAGCAGTGTTTAGAGAATTTAACCCAACCCAACTCAAAAACAGAGGGGCGGGTACTACGTCTGTCAATGAGCTTAAGAGAAAAGGATTTTACGGTATGGTCTTACAAAAATCCATTTTTCTCTGTCGCTCATTGACAGACGTAGTCCTCGTTGATTCAACACACTCGGGACGTCCCAAAGCAGTACCACAAATGAGGGGTGGGAAAAATGGAAAACAAATCCAATCTAGAAGGCCCAACCGATGCCAACTAGAAGTTTTCAATGCTCATCAATTAAAGATGCGATTCAACAGAAAATTCCAACAGAAAACAACCCTCGAGGTAGACCACCGGTCTCCTCAAATTGCGGCCTGCAAACCTTGCGGCCAAATGAGGCATCCACCGATGCCATCACATAAACCTTATAAAATTTTGTAAAGGTATGTACCGACGACCAGATAGTCGCCTAACATACCTGGACCACTAACGCTTGATGGCGGAAGGCCCAGGAGTACTGAGCGCTCGAGTGAAGTGCGCCCTAACAGGGAACGGAGGACTCCGACCCTTAATAGAATAAGCCTGTACCACCGTTTGTCTAAACCATTTGGAGATAGTCGCGGCAGATGCAGGCAACCCCTTTCTGGGGCAATCCGTGATCACAAAAAGTCAATCCGTCTTACGGAATGATTCCGTAGCCTTCAGGTATACCCTGATTGCCCGAACCACATCCAAGGAATGCAACGCATGTTCCTGATGATGATTGGGCTGAGGACACAAGGAAGGTAGTACAATATCTTCATTCAGATGAAGCCTGAAACCACCTTTGGAAGAAAGGATGGATTCGGATGAAGAACTACCTTATCCCTATGAACCAGTAGATATGGGGACTGGTCTGACAATGCAGCCAGTTCTGACACCCTGCGTGCAGAAGTGATAGCCACCAAGAAGGCCACCTTCTGGAATAAAGTAAACAAGGGAAACTCCCTGATGCTTTCAAAGGGAGGTTTCTTCAGAACCGACAACCAAATTAAAAATCCCAGGGCGATAAGGGCGCGCGGACTGGTGGAGCCAGATGCCGCACCCCCTGGATGAAATTCCGCACCAAGGACTTAATAGCCAAAGGCTTCTGAAAGAAGATTGCTAATGCTGAAACCTGACCCTTGATGGTGCTCAAGGCTAGTTTCTGCTCAACCCCCTTTCGCAGAAAGGCCAATATTCGGGTCACCGAATAGGTACGTGGAGGAATTTCTAAAGATTCGCACCACGCGATATACGTCTTCCATGTGCGACAATAGACCTTGCTGGAAGTCGCTTTCCCTGCTTTAATTAGTGTAGGAATAACTGAAGCTAACAACCCTCTGTCCTTCAGTACCTGGGTCTCAATGGCCAGGCCATTAAACCCAGCGATTGTAAAGCACAATGGAAGATCGGTCCTTGAGACCGCAGACACTCCCTGAGAAGAAGTTCCCAAGGAACGTTCGCGACTAGCATGTCCAAGTCGGCCGGACCGGCTTGACGAGGCTAGCCTAGAATTTCCAGGACAATTGGAGTTCCCTCCATCTCCATCCTGCGGAGAAATCTCAGCAGCAATCTGAGAGGAGGGAATCCCTTTAATAGCTGACACTGCCTTTACAGGCCGTTCAGCGCGTCTGCTGCGTCCGCTGGAGCATCGTGGGCGCGCGTTACCAATCTCTGCGCCTTCAGGATGCTGTGAAGAAGGCATAGATGGTGAAATCCTTGGTGAATGACTTACGTCATCACCCTGATATTGCCTGACTGGATCCGAACCAGGCTGCCCTAGAGCTATCTGGCCCCGGCAATCCGACAAAGTCTGATCATTCTCTGTTCCCACACATTATTTAGACACCTGATTCCTATCACGAGTGGTGATTTCTCCTGGTTAAACATTAGAGACCGAAGTCACCCGGCTAGAGGCTCCTTGGTCTGTCCGTTCAACCGGATCCGATTCTTGTGGGGGAACTGATGCTAATCTTTGGAAAAGGTAAAGAAAATGATCTGTTCAGGGAACGGTAACTACCGCTCCCTGTAGTACTTACGCTGACCCAGCATTTTAACCACAGCACACATCTGAGGATTACCGCTGACATAGATGCATGCCCTAATAGGGGGGTAGCATCCAAGGCTGCGTCACAGACAACCTGTAGTCCTTATATAATCTGTTCCATCAAAACAGATGTTGCCTGGGGGATACCTTTCCCCTTCAGGTCCTGGCGCACCAATCTCGCCCATTCCGTAAATGTCTGAGAAACTAGATCAAATGACAATAACTGGTCTAAAGGCTGATCCTATCAGGAAAAGATAGTGCGGGACTCCGCTTCTACCTTCCGATCCACCGAATTCTTAAAGGACGGAGCGTCCTCCACTGAAAAAAACCGTGGCTTTATTCAGTCTGGAAATAGGTGGATCCACCACTGGTGATACCGTCCATTTCTTAATGAGGGATTCCTCAAACGGATAGCGTCTAGTAATGCGCTTGGAACTAGTAAAGGTACGCTTAGAATGATCCCATTCCTCTTTAATCTTTTTACCCAAACACTTGGGTAAAGAAAAAACCTTCACCGTCCTGGTGTGTCTGCTAGTACCAAAGGGAAATTAATTTTTATTTGCCTCTGCCGGTAAAACCTCAAGTCTTAAGGTTTCCCGAACCGCACAACTAGTGCGTTCACCAATGCTTCTTCCTGATTTATGGCGGAAGCATGAACGTTCTCCTCACTGTCTGAGGGAACCTTACCTGAGACAACAGCCCCTGCAGAGGGGCCTGCAGCTGCAATGACCATCTCAGCATCAGAATCTGAAGTCTCAGACGATATAGGGGTAGGCGTGGGTCGCTTTCTTGACCCCCGTTCCTGACAGGCCGTCTCCACCCGAGCCACCAAAGATTTCAAAACTGCTGTGAATGCATCCATACTCTGTGCACTGGCGGGTCCCGCGGCCCCCCCGAGGGGAACCGGTGGGTGTACCTGTGTGGCAGGGTCCATGATAATTCCAGATATTACCCGGAAAAATCAATTTGCCAAAAAGAAATAAAACTTTATTTATTTATTTTTTTCAGACCCCCAGCGCCACAAAGCCCCTCAGTGTTGTCTGCTTAGGGACCCCTATAGAGCGAGAGAGAGAGATAGACCCCACCACTTACTGCTCAGAGTTTCAAAATGCAACTTGTTTCAGCATTGTCTAGAACAGACAGGAAGTCTTTTGGCTGGCTTCCCGGGAAGAAAAGAGGCGGCTCCGCCCCTCTGCACGCCTTCCGGCGCCTCCCCTAGCTCCACGAGGTGTTTGAGTCACCTCAAACATGGCCGCCCCCATGCTGGAGACACGAGGCTACGCCAAAATGGCGGCCTCGTGCGATCTACCAGACAATGGCGGCGGTCTGCACAGAATAGCGGCATGCCTGCAGAATGATCTCGGCCTCACAACCCTTCACCCTCATGGTGGTCAGCGTGGTCGGCGGTACCGGACCCTGGCGGGCCGTATGCGGTCCGTGGCCTTTGGGAGGCATCTGCTTAGCTGGAGGAATGATCTGGAATGCAATATACCTGTATAGACATCGCCCTGTGGCTTCTGACAGGTAGGATACCTTATACTATCACAGTAAAGTTCTAGTACTGCCACTGACTTCAATCATTTTAACATCTTTGCAATTAGATTGTCAGCTCCCAAACCAAGCCTCCTGGCTTCTTGTTCACAAAAATCACACTCAAACAGGGGGATCTGTGACATGTTATAGGATAGAGGGAAGACCCATCCTTACCATTACAGAGAGGGGCCCGCGTTCACCACAAGACCCGTCAGGGGGAAAGGGGGAACATACTACTCACCATACCGGAACCAGGCGGGCGCCAACTCTTGACAGTACCCTTCTCCACCGGGGTGGGAGGGCTGTCGACCAATCCGGACGCCGTGACTGATGGTCTTTGGCGTTTCAGCGAGACGTTTAACTCGCAGGGTCAGTCCCCGTCCAGTGGGACTATGTCGCGGCCGACCCAGCGCGGAGCTATGGCCTGCACGCGCTCGTAGGCTGAACTGGGGTGACCACTGGATCTCAACATCCAGCCCGTCGCCCAGTTCCAGCTTTCTTGCTTGAAGATCTCACAGGAACACTGGAGAAAAAAGCTGTCTAAAAAATCTTTCTAAGAAAAAATCCTGCCAGGACCGAAGATCCCAGCAAGGTATCTAGGTCCTTACTCCTAACTAGACAGAAAAAAACTGATTTGCTAGAGCAGGAAGTGAGAGGATATACCCTCTGGGACTGCCCCTAGGGTGTGGCCAGAATGTCTTTCCTGTCTAGTCCTACTCCTGTAGAGGGCAGCATAACCCGAGTGTGTTGAATCAACGAGGACTACGTCTGTGAATGAGCGACAGAGAAAATCTTTTTAAACTAAGGCTTCTGATTAGAGTTGAGCGGACACCTGGATGTCCGTGTTCGGCGGGTTCGGCCGAACTTAAAAAAAAAGTCCGGGTCTGTGTCCCAGACTTTTGCCGAACTTTTCCCGGACACCGAACCCCATTGAAGTCAATGGGGACCCGAACTTTCAGGCACTAAAATGGCTCTAAAACACCAATGGAAAGGGCTAGAGTGCTGCAAATGGCAGCAAAATGTAGTTAAGAGCATGGAAAGTGCTCTGCAAACAAATGTGGATAGGGAAATAACCTAAAACAACAAAAAAAAAAAAAACAGAAGAATAAAACAATGTTCTTCATCTCTGAAGAACGAGGCCCATATGGAGTAGGAGGGAAGTTGAGGTGGTGGTGGATGTGGCGGTGTCATAGGCGTGCGCACAGGGTGTGCCGGGTGTACCTGGGCACACCCTAATCACCTAGGGCACATAGCATTATCGCTCTGTTTGCCAGTGAGGAGATGGGAAAGATCTCCCTCGGACCTGCTCTGCTCTATTTCACTTTGCCAGCAGGGAGAGTAATGTATCGGGGCCATGTACATGTAGGCAAACACATGCATGTGTATTTAAACTTTGGGGTGCACACCCTAATGCAATAGGCTGCGCACACCTTCGGGCGGTGTAGGTGGAAGCGGCGGTGGAGGAGGACCAGGGCTGGATTAAGAGCATCATGGGCTTGGTGCTGAGGATTTTGAAGGGCCTTAAGGGCCGTGCCTTGGCATGCACCCAGAGGAGGAAGGGTGCAGCCATGCATGCCTAATTCAACATGGGATGCTGTCTCTGAAGCCCATAAACACATCCATGCATAGGCAACTGTCCCTCCTTGTCCGGCCTTCGTGCTGTGTGGGGAGGTTCTGAGGGAGCTGCCTGGGGAAGCGAGCATAGAAGCCAGACTTCTGTGTTTACAAGTGACAGAAGAGCGGTAACAGTGAATATGGCCAGCCCAGGGCCTATATTAAGGTAGGGGCCTGGAGCTGCAGCTCCAATAGCCCCTATGTTAATCTGGCCCTGAGGAGGACGAGGTAGCCAACACTGCTTTTTTTCAGAAATTTTAAATGAGGGTACACCCCAAAAGAGTGAGAAAGAGAAAAAATAGAACAATGGCTGGGTAAGGTCGGTATCCATCACTATTCTGCACAAGGTACGGAAAAGTCCCGTGGGATCCATGCCTGGTTCATTTTAATGAACGTGAGCTTGTCCACATTGTCTCTGGACAGGCGACTGCGCTTGTCTGTGATAACGCCCCCAGCCATGCTAAATACCCGTTCAGATAATACACTGGCTGCAGGGCACGCCAGCACCTCCAAGGCGTAAAGGGCAAGCTCAGGCCATGTGCCCAACTTGGAGACCCAGAAGTTGAAGGGGGCAGACCCGTCATTCAGTACGTCTAGGCGTGTGCACACATACTGCTCCACCATGTTGGTGAAATGCTGCCTCCTGCTAAGACGTTCCATATGAGCTGCTGGTGCTGCTGTTTGTTGTGGCGTGCTGACAAAGCTTTTCCACATTTCAGCCATGCTAACCCTACCTTCTGAGGTGCTGGCGGTGCCCTGGTTGTGTTGGCGACCTCTTCCTCCTCTTCCTCCACTGCCTTGTGCTTCCACTGTGGCCCCGCTGTCAGGTGGGAATGCCAGCAGCATCGCGTCTACCAGCGTGCGCTTGTACTCGCGCATCTTGCGATCGCGCTCCAGTGAGTGAATGAAGGACGGTACGTTGTCCTTGTAACGGGGATCCAGCAGCGTGGCCACCCAATAATCAGCACAAGTTAGAATGTGGGCAACTCGGCGGTCGTTGTGGAGACACAGCAGCATGTAATCGCTCATGTGTGCCAGGCTGCCCAGAGGCAACGAAAGGCTGTCCTCTGTGGGAGGTGTATCGTCTGTGTCCTCTGTATCCCCCCAGCCACGCACCAGTGATGGCCATGAGCTGGCCTGGGTGCCACCCTGCTGTGAACATGTTTCTATCTCCTCCTCCAGCTCCTCCTCCTCATCCTCCAGAACTGTGCCCCTGCTGTACAATTGTGTCCCTGGCGTTTGTGTGTGCAGGAACCCACCCTCGGAGCCCCTTGTGAATGACTGCCCTGAAAGCCTTGGAAATGTTACCTCTTCATCCTCCTCCTCCTCATCCTGTGCCACATCCTCTTCCATCATCGCCCGAATTGTTTTTTCAAGGAGGCATAGAAGTGGGATAGTTAAGCTGACAACGGCGTCATCGGCACTGGCCATGTTGGTGGAGTACTCAAAACAGCGCAACAAGGCACACAGGTCTCGCATGGAGGCCCAGTTATTGGTGGTGAAGTGGTGCTGTTCCGCAGAGCGACTCATGCGTGCGTGCTGCAGCTGAAACTCCACTATGGCCTGCTGCTGCTCGCACGGTCTTTCCAGCATGTGCAAGGTGGAGTTCCACCTTGTGGGCACGTCACATATGAGGCGGTGAGCGGGAAGGCCGAAGTTACGCTGCAGCGCTGACAGGCGAGCAGCAGCAGGGTGAGAACGCCTAAAGTGTGCACAGATGGCCCGCACTTTCTGCAGCAGCTCTGACATATCGGGGTAGTTTTTAAGGAACCTCTGCACCACCAAATTCAGCACATGCGCCAGGCAAGGGATGTGCGTCAAACCGGCTAGGCCCAGAGCTGCTATGAGATTTCGCCCGTTATCGCACACCACCAGGCCGGGCTTGAGGCTCGCTGGCAGCAACCACTCATTTGTCTGCTGTTCCATGCTCCTCCACAACTCCTGTGTGGTTTTTCCCCCAAACAGGCAAGTTTTAAAACTGCCTGCTGTCGTTTACCCCTGGCCGTGCTGAAGTTGGTGGTGAAGGTGTTACGCTGTCCAGATGAGGAGGCGGTAGAGGATGAGGAAGCGGAGTAGGAGGAGTTAGGAACAGGAGGCAAACTGAAGCGCCCTGCAATCCTCAGTGGTGGAAGGACATGCGCCAAATTGCTATCCGCCTCAGTCCCATCCGCCACTGCATTTACCCAGTGTGCCGTTAGGGAGATATAACGCCCCTGACCGTGCTTACTGGTCCACGTATCGGTAGTTAGGTGGAACTTGCCACAGATGGCGTTGCGCAGTGCACACCTGATTTTTTCCCCCACTTGGTTGTGCAGGGAAAGGATGGCTTGCCTGGAAAAGTAGTGGCGGCTGGGCACGGCGTACTGTGGGACAACCACTGACATAAGGTTTTTAAAACTGTGCGTCTCCACCAGATGGAATGACAGCATTTCAAAGGCCAAGAATTTTGAAATGCTGGCATTCAGGGCCAGGGATCGCGGGTGGGTAGGGGGGTACTTCCTCTTCCTCTCAAGTGTTTGGGAGATGGAAAGCTGAACGCTTCCACGGGACAATGTGAAGATGGTTGGTGACCCAGGTGGTGGTGTTGCTGACAGATCGTCTGTTTGCGGGGTGGCAGGTGCCGGTATCACTACAGATGTGGCTGGAGCGGCCGAGACTGCAGCAGAGGAAGCAGGATGAGCCAGAGACGTTTCTTGGTTTTGAAGGTGTCTACTCCACTGCAGCTCGTGCTTTGCACTTAGATGCCTGATCATGCAGGTTGTGTTCAGGTTGAGAAGGTTTATGCCTCGCTTCAGGCTCTGATTGCACAGCGTGCAAACCACTCGTGTCCTGTCATCAGCACATTTTCTAAAGAACTTCCACGCTAGAGAACTCCTTTGAGCTGGCTTTGCTGCGCTCGTTCCCTTGCTGTGTTGGGCAGTAGCAGGCGTAGTGTCTAGGGCACGGCCGCTCCGCTTCTGCACCCTGCTCCCTCTTCTGCTGTGCTGGTGGCTCTGTGCGACCACCGCCTCTTCCTCCAAACTACTCCGGTCACCTGCATGACCTTCATTCCATGTGCGGTCGAGGACCTCATCGTCCTCCACATCATCTTCCACCCAGTCTTCACCCCTGCCCTCCTTGTCGGTCTCCACAATTCTTAACGCCGCAGCAGTTGGCACCTGTGTTTCTTCATCATCGGAGACGTGCTGCGATGGTCCTTGCATGTACTCATCTTGAGAAATAAGTGGTTGGGCATCGCTGCACTCAATCTCTTCCACTTCTGGGGCAGGGCTAGGTGGATGGCCCTGGGAAACCCTGCTGACAGAGTCATCAAAAAGAAGAAGAGACTGCTGTACGGCTTGGGGCTCAGACTGCTTGCCTGATTTGCAAGGGGGTGAGGTGAAAGACGGTTGGACATCGGCTGCAGGTGCCAACTCTGAACTTTCTGCAGTAGACTGGGTGGGAGACAATGTGAAGGAACTGGAGGCACTGTCAGCAGCAAACCAATCTACTATCGCCTCTATGTGTTCTGGCATCATCACTTCTAGAGGCGTATGATGCCCTACCAAATACTGATGCAGGTTCTGTCGCCTACTAACACTTGAGGAAGGTGTTTCACTTTTGCATGTAGCTGGCACAGATCGACCACGTCCTCTCCTTGCAACAGGAGCTCTACCAGCAGCACCATGACCCAGGCCACGGCCCCTATTTGACGGTCTCCTCATATTTCTGTAATTTAAGATCTTGCCCTAGAAAGGTGTTTATTGAATAATGGAACAAAACAACAACAGTATCGCACGGGTGTATGTCACAGTCAAATATGCAAACTATGCCGCAATTTAATGTTTTTTACCCCAAAAGGGTGTATATTGAATAGCGGAATAGGAAAAAGGATAAAAAAACGGTGTATCTCACACGTGCAAACACAGACTAGGCCCCGATTAAAATTTTTTGTACCCTAAAGGGAGGATGAGGAAGAGGAGTAGGAGGAGTTGGGAACAGGAGGCAAACTGAAGCGCCCTGCAATCCTTTGCGGTGGAAGGAGATGCGCCAAAAAAATTTAAAAGGTGTATCTCACACGTACCGATACAGACTATGCCGTAATTTAATTTTTTACACTCCAAAAGGGTGTATATTGAATAGCGGAATAGGACAAATTTTACAAAACGGTGTATCTCACACGTACAAACACAAATTAGGCCCCGATTACAATTTTTTGTACCCTAAAGGCAGGATGAGGAAGAGGAGTAGGAGGAGTTAGGAACAGCAGGCAAACTGAAGCGCCCTGCAATCCTCGGCGGTAGAAGGAGATGCGCCAAACAAATTTAAAAAGGTGTATCTCACATGTACTTGATACAGACTATCCCGCAATTTAATTTTTTACACTCAAACAGGGTGTATATTGAATAGCGGAATAGGACAAATTTTACAAAACGGTTTATCTCACACGTACAAACACAAACTAGGCCCCGATTACAATTTTTTGTACCCTAAAGGCAGGATGAGGAGTAGGAGGAGTTCGGAACAGGCAGGAGGCAGACTGAAGCACCCTCAAATCCTCGGCAGTATGAGATGCGCCCCAAAAATTGGAAAGGTATCCCACACGTACCGTCACAGACTATCCCGCAATTTAATTGTTTATACCCAAAGGTTTTGATTAAATAGCGGAATAGAAAATATTATCAAAAAAAGTGTATGTATCTCACACGTACAGAACCAGACTAGGCCCCAATTACTATTTTTTGTACCCCCAAAGGCAGGATGAGGAGTAGGAGGAGTTCGGAACAGGCAGCACCCTCAAATCTTCAGAAGTATGAGATGCGCCCCAAAAATTGGAAAGGTGTATCTCACACGTACCGACAAAGACTATCCCGCAATGTAATTGTTTATACCCAAAGGTTTTTATTGAATAGCGGAATAGAAAATATTATCAAAAAAAGTGTATGTATCTCACACGTACAGAACCAGACTAGGCCCCAATTACTATTTTTTGTACCCCCAAAGGCAGGATGAGGAGTAGGAGGAGTACGGAACAGGCAGCACCCTCAAATCTTCAGAAGTATGCGATGAACCCCAAAAATAAGAAAGGTGTATCTCACACGTACCAACACAGACTATCCCGCAATTTAATTGTTTATACCCAAAGGTTTTTATTGAATAGCGGAATAGAAAATATTATCAAAAAACGGTGTATGTATCTCACACGTACAGAACCAGACTAGGCCCCAATTACTATTTTTTGTACCCCCAAAGGCAGGATGAGGAGTAGGAGGAGTACGGAACAGGCAGCACCCTCAAATCTTCAGAAGTATGAGATGAACCCCAAAAATTGGAAAGGTGTATCTCACACGTACCAACACAGACTATCCCGCAATTTAATTGTTTATACCCACAGGTTTTTATTGAATAGCGGAAAAGAAAATATTATCAAAATACGGTGTATGTATCTCACACGTACAGAACCATGACTAGGCCCCAATTTCTATTTTTTGTACCCCCAAAGGCAGGATGAGGAGTAGAAGGAGTTCGGAACAGGCAGCACCCTCAAATCCTCGGAAGTATGAGATGCACCCCAAAAATTGGAAAGGTGTATCTCACACGTACCAACACAGACTATCCCGCAATTTAATTGTTTATACCCAAAGGTTTTTATTGAATAGCGGAATAGAAAATTTCTCTGTCGCTCATTGACAGACGTAGTCCTCTTTGATTCATATCAATTGGGTTATGCTGCCCTCTACAGGAGTAGGACTAGGCAGAAAGAAAACGTTCTGGCTCCACCTTAGGGGCAGTCCCAGAGGGTATATCCCCTCTCTCCCTGCTACAGGATGTCAGTTTTTTTCTGTCTAGTCAGGAGTAAGGACCTAAGTTCCTTGCTGGGATCTTTTGGTCCTGGCAAGATTTTTTTAGAAAATTTTTTTTCCTTTTTTAGGTAGCTTTTGTCTCCAGTTTTCCTGTGAGATCTTCAAGCAAATCACGCTGGATCTGGGTGATGGGCTGGATGTTGAGATCCAGTAGTCACCCCAGCCGGCCTACGAGCGCGCGCAGGCCATAGCTCCGCGCTGGGTCGGCCGCGACACATTCAAGTAAGTATGCGGGACCGGGCGACGGGCTGGATGTTGAGATCCAGTGGTCACCCCGGCTCAGCCTACGAGCGCATGCAGACCATAGCTCCGCGCTGGGTCGGCCGCGACATAGTCCCATTGGACGGGGACTGACCCTGCGAGTTAAACGTCTCGCTTGGACGCCAGGAACCAGCAGAATCACGGCGTCCGTATTGGTCCACAGCCCCCCACCTCGGTGGAGAGGGTACTGTGAAGAGAGGGTGCCCGTCAGTTCCGGTATGGTGAGTAAATGTTCCCCCGTCCCCCCTGTGGGGTTTTTTGGGATACGGGCCCCTCTGTGTATGGCCGAATCCTTTTCTGACATTAAGGTTCCCCCTTTAGCCTATGACAAATTCACATATCCCCTGTGATAGTCTGATCTGGTTTGGGAGCTGACACTCCAGCAGGCTTGGTTTGGGAGCTAACACTCTAAGCAAACCTTGGTTTAGGAGCTGACACTCTAGCAACCTTGGTTTAGGAGCTGACACTCCAGCAGGCTTGGTTTAGGAGCTGACACTCTAACAACCTGGGTTTGGGAGCTGACACTTCAGCAGCCTTGGTTTCTCTAGCAGATTGATCCAAGGAAGCCTGGTTCGATTTACCATAGTAAACATATAAGCATCCAGAGCAAAGGAGGTTATAGCCTACCTTAGACTGTAGCTATCGCCATGCTCCCGCAGGCCGACAGGCCGCCATCAGCCGTTCCAGAGCCGTTCACAGGCCGCTGCACTGGAGGAGCCACGCTAGATCGGCAGTCCGCCGCCATTTTGTTGTAGACCACATGTCTGCATTGCCTACACAGGCCGCCCGCAGGTCACGCAGGCCGCCATTTTTTCGAAGTCTATTGTCTTCTACATGGGGGCGGCCATGTTTGATGTGCCCAGCCGACCTCGAGGAGCAGCTGGGAACGCCGGAAGGCGTGCACAGGGGGCGGAGCCACTTCCTTTTACCCGGGAAACCTAGTACAGGACTTCCCAGTCTGCATAGGACAACGCTGACAGCAGTTTGATAAGGAAACTTCTCTGCATCAGGTGGTGAGCCCTTGGGGTCTCTCTCTCTCTCTGTGGGGGTCCAAAGCAGGTACGCTGAGGGGCGCTATTGCGCTGGTGGATTACAGATAAAAAAAAGAAAAAGAAGGTATTTTTTATTTTTTCAAATTTTTCACTGGCAAAGTGTCCTGGATTAACATGGACCCTGCCGCACATGTATCTCCACCTGATCCCCTCGAGGTGGCTGCAGGACCCTCCAGTTCCCCACTGACTATTGAGTCATTGTCAGCAGTTTTGGAAACTTTTGTATCCCGGGTGGAAGTGGCTTGTCAGGGACAGGGCGCAAGGAAGCGACCCCCGCCTACCCCTATTTCATCTGAAACTTCAGATTCAGAGTCTGAGCCTATCCCTGCAGTTGCAGGTACCTCATCTGGGGTTTGTGTCTCGGGTACTGTCTCTTCAGACAGTGAGGAGGATGTTTCAGCATCTACCATAGCCCGAGAGGAAGCGTTGGTAAACGCATTAATTGTAGCCGTTCGGGAAACTTTAGGACTACAGGTTACACCATCAGAAGTAGCTGATACTGAGATTCCATTTGGTACTAATAAACGCGCCAAAATGGCGAAAGTATTTCCCTTACCCAAGTGTTTCGGTAATGTAATTAAGGAAGAATGGGGTCATCCAAAGCGAGCCCCTACTATTTCCAAACGCATTAATAGGCGTTATCCGTTCGAGGAATCCCTCCTCAAGTAGTGGACAGTACCATCTATGGTGGATTCTCCAATCTCCAGATTGAACAAATCTACGGTTATCCCATTGGAGGATGCTCCGTCCTTTAAGGATCCAGTGGATCGTAAGGTGGAAGCCGTGTCTCGCGCCATCTTTTCCCTGATTGGGTCAGCTTTCAGACCAGTAATTGCTATTGGTCTGGTTTCTCAAACTGTAACAGAATGGACCAAGTGGTTACGCCGGGACTTAGAAGGGAGTGATATCCCTCAGGCGGTATCAGATCTGTTAGAACAGATGATACAAGGGTTACAGTTTATCTGCGACGCTGCGCTAGACGCCACTCCATTATTGGGGCGAGCATCAGTCTCAGCAGTGGTTCTCAGGCGTACGCTGTGGCTAAAATGTTGGTCGGCAGACCAAGGTTCCAAGAAGGCTTTGGCTAATCTCCCTTTTCAGGGTGAGCGCCTATTTGGGGCCAACTTAGATGAGATTATCAAGGATCTCACTGGAGGCAAGAGCACTTTCTTGCCACAAAGTACTAAGGGTAAAGGACCTTGTCAAAGACGGGGGCCTTCCTTTTCTGCCCATAAGAAGTTTTTTCGCCCCACGGGCGAAAAAGCAAAGCCCTCCAAAACTCCTTCGGGAGGTTTTAAGGGGCGCTGGTCGGGCAAGCAAAAGCCCGGCTCCTCCAGACCTGAAGATAAGACTACTAAAGCCTGAAGGTGCGCCCCCACCTATAGCTGGGGTAGGGGGACGTCTTCGCCGGTTTCCGGATCCATGGCTTTCCAGAATCCCGGACAAGTGGGTTCGCGAAATCATAAGGTCAGGTTACAAGATCGAGTTGCGATTCTTCCCTTCCAATATCCGACTATCCCCGGATCGCTTAGAAGCTCTGCGGGGAGCGGTCACGGATTTACTACAACAAGGAGTGGTAGTCCACGTTCCTTGGACAGAGTGTTTTCAAGGGTTTTATTCAAACCTGTTTACAATACCCAGGAAAGAGGGCAAGGTGTGTCCAATTCTGGACTTAAGAGCACTCCATTTTTTTGTCAAGATACAAAAATTCAGGATGGAGTCCATTCGCACAGTGACAGCCTCCCTGCATCAGGGGGATTTTCTGGCGTCCATAGACATCAAGGATGCCTTTCTTTACATTCCCATTTACGCAGGACATCAGCGTTTCCTGCATTTTTCCGTAGAAGAGAACCATTATCAGTTTGCGGCGTTACCCTTCGGTCTCGCATCGGCTCCTCGGGTCTTCACAAAGGTGTTGGCCCCAATGTTGGCGCTGTTACGTCAACGAGGCATATTGATTCTAGGTTACCTAGACGATCTTCTGCTCCATGCGGGGTCTCCACAGACCTTGTTACAAAACCTAGAGATCACCATGATCTCTTTGCAAGAGTTCGGGTGGCTGGTGAACCTGCAGAAGTAATCTCTGGTTCCCACCAGGAGGTTCGAATATCTGGGTCTAATTCTAGACACATCCAGGGCAAAAGTGTTTCTTCCTGCGGGGAAACTCCGGAAAATTCAATCAGCAATTCAGTTGTTACTATCCGACAACTGGCCTTCTCTTCGGACTTGCATGAGAGTCCTGGGTTTGATGGTGGCTTCTTTCGAAGCAGTACCATTTGCCCAGTTCCATACCCGAATCCTTCAAGGAGAGATTCTTCTCAAATGGAATCGGAATCCAGAATCTCTGGACAATTGGATCCGATTGAGCGAGTGGACCAGGGAGTCCCTGGTCTGGCGGCTTCAATCTCCGACGCTCAGCCAGGGGAAGTAATTTCTGCCAATATATTGGACGATTGTGACCACGGATGCAAGTCTTTCCGGTTGGGGAGGAATTCTTGGTCGATTATCTGCCCAGGGGCTTTGGTCCCTGGAAGAGTCCAGGTTACCGATAAATATATTGAAACTGAGGGCGATCAGACTTTGTCTGATACACTGGACCGAGCAGCTCCAAGGCAGCCCAGTTCGGATCCAGTCGGACAACGCCACAGCTGTGGCTTATGTCAATCACCAAGGGGGCACCAAGAGTGTCCTGGTGGCCAGGGAAGTGGCCCGCATTCTTCGTTGGGCGGAACGGTTTGTTCCAGCTCTCTCCGTGGTGTTTATTCCGGGGGTGGAGAATTGGCAGGCAGATTATCTCAGCCGTCAGACTCTGGATCAAGGGGAATGGTCCCTCCATCCAGAAGTTTTCCACCTATTGTGCCTTCGTTGGGGCACCCCGGATGTGGATCTGTTGGCATCTCGACTCAACAGGAAGGTGCGGAGGTTTGTGGCTCGCTCCCGCGATCCTCTAGCAGAAGCCGCAGACGCGCTGGTCGCCCCGTGGGGGCAGTATCAGCTACTGTATGCCTTCCCTCCTCTCAGGTTGCTGCCGAAGCTTCTTCGCAGGATAGAGGTGGAGGGAATTCCAGTTATTCTGGTAGCTCCGGACTGGCCTCGTCGAGCCTGGTACGCCGACTTGGTCAGACTGGTAGCGGACGTCCCGTGGCGACTTCCTCTCAGGGAAGATCTGCTGTCTCAGGGACCAATCTTCCATCCTGCTTTACAATGGCTGGCTTAAATGGCCTGGCTATTGAGACCCAGGTGCTGAAGGACAAGGGGTTGTCAACTTCAGTTATTCCTACTCTAATTAAAGCTAGGAAAGCGACTTCCAGGAAAATTTATCATCGCACATGGAAGTCTTATATTGCGTGGTGTGAATCTCTTGGGTTTCCTCCACGTTCCTATTCGGTTAACCGAATATTGGCTTTTCTGCAACAAGGAGTTGAGCAGAGACTGGCCTTGAGCACTATCAAGGGTCAGGTTTCAGCATTGGCTATCTTCTTTCAGAAACCTTTGGCTACTCATTCCTTGGTACGGAATTTCATCCAGGGGGTGCGACACCTGGCTCTGCCAGTGCGCGCGCCTTTACCGCCCTGGGATCTTAATCTGGTGTTGTCGGTTCTTCAGAAACCTCCCTTTGAAGATATTAGGGAGATTCCCTTACCTACGTTATCCCAGAAGGTGGCCTTCTTGGTGGCCATCACTTCTGCACGCAGGGTGTCAGAACTGGCCGCATTATCTTGTCGTTCCCCATATTTGGTGGTTCATAGAGATAAGGTGGTTCTACGTCCGAATCCATCCTTCCTACCTAAAGTGGTTTCAGAATTTCATCTGAATGAGGATATTGTATTACCTTCCCTGTGTCCTAAGCCCAGCCATCATCGGGAGTTTGCTTTACACTCCTTGGATGTGGTTTGGGCGATCAGGGTATACTTGAAAACGACGGACTCGTTTCGCAAGACGGATTCACTTTTTGTGATCCCGGATGGCCCCAAAAAGGGGTTGCCTGCATCTGCCGCGACTATTTCCAAATGGATCAGACAGACGGTGGTACAGGCTTATTCTATTAAGGGTCGGGTGCCCCTGTTCCCTGTTAAGGCGCACTCCACTCGGGCGCTTAGTGCGTCATGGGCCTTTCGCCATCAGGCGTCAGTCCTTCAGGTTTGCAAGGCGGCTACTTGGTCGTCAGTGCATACCTTTGCAAAGTTCTATAAAGTTGATGTGATGGCATCGTCCGATGCCTCTTTTGGCCGCAAGGTTTTGCAGGCCGCAATTTGAGGAGACCGGCGGTCTACCTCGAGGGTTTTTTTCAGTTGGATTTTTATTTGAGTCTCATCCCTTTGGTCTGATGAGCCTTTGAACTTCTAGTTGGCACCGGTTGGGCCTTCTAGATTGGATTTTGATTTCCGTTAATCCCACCCCTCATTTGTGGCACTTCTTTGGGACGTCCCAATTGATATGAATCAAAGAGGACTACGTCTGTCAATGAGCGACAGAGAAAAATTGATTTTTGTAAGATCTTACCGTAAAATCCTTTTTTCTTAGCTCATTGACAGACGTAATACCCGCCCCTCTACTTTTGAGTTGGGTTGGGTTAAATTCTCTGACACTGCTTTGTGACATAACTGACATCCTGTAGCAGAGAGAGAGGGGATATACCCTCTGGGACTGCCCCTAAGGTGGAGCCAGAACGTTTTCTTTCTGCCTAGTCCTACTCCTGTAGAGGGCAGCATAACCCAATTGATATGAATCAAAGAGGACTACGTCTGTCAATGAGCTAAGAGAAAAGAATTTTACGGTAAGATCTTACAAAAATCAATTTATTATCAAAAAAAGTGTATGTATCTCACAAGTACAGAACCAGACTAGGCCCCAATTACTATTTTTTGTACCCCCAAAGGCAGGATGAGGAGTAGGAGGAGTTCGGAACAGGCAGCACCCTCAAATCCTCGGAAGTATGAGATGCACCCCAAAAATTGGAAAGGTGTATCTCACACGTACCAACACAGACTATCCCGCAATTTAATTGTTTATACCCAAAGGTTTTTATTGAATAGCGGAATAGAAAATATGATATAAAATTGGTGTGATTTATCAATAGCACATGTGAACAGCAGTGTCTTATATCATTCAGCTCTGCTGCAGGCTATGGAGGGAAAAAAAAATAATTCCCCTTTTAAGTTTGTAATTTTTAACTAGATTAGTACAGACTATGCCACAATTAATTTTTTTTTAACCCAAGGCTGTATATTGAATAGTGGAATAGAAAAAAGTGTATAATTTTTGAAACCACTCAATAATAGCACATGTGAACACACAGCAGTGTATTATCACAGTCAGCACAGCAGCACTGAAGGAAAAACGCTGCACACAGTGACTGATAGAAAAAGACTTTTCTCCCTCCTCCTCAGTGGGCAAAAAAGATTGTTTTCACTGCACCCCACACACAGCAAAATCGATGTGGACCAGCTCTGCTGCAGGCTATGGAGGGAAAAAAAAAAATTCCCCTTTTAAGTTTGTAATTTTTAACTAGATTAGTACAGACTATGCCACAATTTAATTTTTTTAACCCAAGGGTGTATATTGAATAGTGGAATAGAAAAAAGTGTATAACTTTTGAAATCTCTCAATAAAAGCACATGTGAACACTGAACACAGCAGTGTATTATCACAGTCAGCACAGCACAGCACTGAAGGAAAAACGCTGCACACAGTGACTGATAGAAAAAGACTTTTCTCCCTCCTCTTCAGAAAAAAAAGATTGTGTTCACTGCACTACACACACAGCAAAATCGATGTGGACCACTGATACCTGCCTATCTCCAGCCTCTCCCTAAAAGGATTGATAAGATCGGTCACTGCAAACCCCCCCCCCCCCCACACAGCAATATCGATTGTAGAACACTGACCCTAAAAATCAGCAGCCTCGCCCTAAAATGCCCTACAACTCGCCCTGCCTAACACACTCCGACCTGTCCCTCAATTCTATCCGTACACAAATGATTTTTGCCTGTCTGTCCCTAATCAGCAGCCAGCACGTATGATGTGTGCTCTGTCCCTGAACTACACAGCAGAATGACACAGCGGCGCTGGCTAGAACTTATAAAGACTTGGTCACATGCTTCAGATGGCCAATCACAGCTACTAATACATTTGTAGGCATGGCTGGGATGGCTTAAGGCACACCAGTTAAACGCTTGTTGATTGGCTGTTGAAAGCCCGCCATGAAAAGCGCGCCAATGCATACAAAACCCGGAAATAAAATGACCGGACACGGATTTTTACCCGAATATATAGTAAAGTTTTCGGGTCCGTGTTCGGGTAACAAAAATCCAATTATTCGGTACGAACACGAATAATACAGTCCGTGTTCGCTCAACCCTACTTCTGATATAACGGTTAAGATATTTAAACAATAAAAAGGGATCAGGTTTATTTGAGGGGGCTTTTATTTGGAAAACTATTGGACTTTATTTACAAATTGATCGGTGTTCCTGGGATTGCAACTGGTGATTTAAAAAAAAAACTAAGGCCCAGGTTGACATATTGAACAACTTGGAGTTGTTAAAGGTTGTTTTTTTTTTTTTTTCTGAGTTATTTATTTGCCTTGCATGAGTGCATAATAAAGTGTTTATTTTGTAAACTATTTTATGGTGATACATTTTGCATCTGGCCTCTTCTCAGGCAAAGTAAGCCCCATTACTGCAGTCCTTTATATAACATAGGTTGGATTGTGAGCATGCCTATACACGCCCAATAAAGGACATGCCCACCAGTGTCATTAGTGTCCTTCAATCTGTTTCTTCATGAATGCCTAAAGTGTCTGCACCTGATTGCAAGCATCTCTCTCCAAGTTTGTTAGCCCTTGGCTATGTGCATCAATTCACACACTACAGACCAAAGATCTAATAGCAGCATGCACAGAAAGAAAGCAACCGTTATATAAGCATATGAACTACGACAGGAAATGTGAAATGTTAAAATCCCTGGGCAAGCTGAGTGCTAAAAAAAAAAAAAAATACAAGCTGTAAGTCCTTGGGCATGTGGAGGGTACAAAGCAAAAAACTCAAATTTGTGAGGGCTGCTTCCCTCAAATTGCTGACAACCACATTCGTCATCAGCATCCAAAACACGTGTTCGGTTTTTAATTCCAATGGCTCTAGTTCACCCCAGTGCAGTGTATTCTTGTGCAGCCCACCAAATTAAAACATGATGAATGTGTTCTTAATTGCAATGGCAGCTCCTTTGTTTCCATTATGTAAAACCCTTCTAAAATGTACCGGATTTAAAAAAAACATGCATTATTAGTTCAGGTACTTATATTGCACTGTCAATTTACACAGCGCTTTACATATATATTGTACATTCACATCGGGTCCTGCCTTCAAGGTGCCTACAATGTAAAGTCCATAACTCGCATTCATACACATACTAGGGACAATTTAGACATGAGCATAATCAACTACCAGCTTGTCTTTGTAGTGTGGGAGAAAAGCCACGCAGGCACAGAAAGAACATGCAAACTTCAATGCAGGTAGTGCCCTGGTTGGGGATGCGAACCAACAGCCCTAGTGTTACTAGGCGAACTAGCTAACCACTTAGCCACCGTGCTGCCACAAACAAAGCAGGAATTCACTGTTTTCATCTCTGCTCCACCATGAACATTAAGCCATGTGATTTTTCCTTGTACTTACGCTAGCACGATATTTATTACACAAAATTTGCAGGTTGCACTATGGAATGTATGGAATGCTTGCTTATCCCTTACATGGAGGAGTGGAGATGCAAACAGTGAATCCCACAAGGTTTTTGCATATAACAAAACACAGGCACGAGTTTGAATGATTAGCAGCATAATTGTTAAGTTATTAGGGTGAATTATATTCTTATTCCAAATTATATTGGATGCATGAAATAAGCAAAAATAATAATAAAATATAAACCTTCAAAGACATCCCTTGTAGTACATTACATTATTAAAAGTATGCATTTTCTAAATGGAAATGAGACCTTGACTTTTATTATTTTCATATTCAGGGCTAATCGCCCTTGATTTTAAATAAACTATTTCCTTTAATGAACCCATTTAGATCAAGCACTTTTGCTTTTTTTCCCAAATCAGTAAGTAAATAAAGCACAAGGTTTGATATGCCAGTCTATAGAAACCATTCTCAGAGGTTTCACAGAAAATTGTGAGCCAGATCAGTTTCACAGAATGTTATTATAGCAACTGCCATGTTTTAGCACACCAGATAGGGAGCACATTTTGAAAAATGTCAAATGTATATTTAAATCACTTAGCAATAAATCACGAACAGAAGGCATAAGAACTGGTTATGATATTTTACACCAACTTTCATTAGAGACTGTGATCTGCGGGTACATTATGGCCTGTGAAAACCCCATATTAAGCAGCTTGTCCAAATATGAGCTTGATCTGATGTACATAAAATTAGCATTAAATGAAAGCTCTTTTGTATTTAAAGCTGTATTAAACCTAAAACCAAAAATGTATTACATTTCAGCTTACAAATCATCAGCCTAATTCAGATTAGAGAAGCTATAGATCCGCAGTGTGTCAGTCCTATGTGAGCAAACACCATTCCAAGAAGAATTGAGAGATATACAAAACTACATTATGGTGTACGTTTAGTAACCGGTGTTAATTCTTGCATTATCACCGTTCTCCTAACACGCTCTAACACCACCAATTTTTACACCGGCTGTGAGGCTATTTAGTAAACCGTGTTGTGTTGACTCCAGCTCGGTGATGAGCGGTGTTAGCTATCAGTGTGTTAGCACCGTGTTAGAGAGTGGGGAAGGTTTAACTAGCTGCACAGCAGCCATCCTGTGTGTGAAAACCTATGATCCACAGTAAAGGAACATTGAAGTGTACGTTTAGTAACCGGTGTTAAATGGGTGTTAGGTGGTGTTAGGCTTTATCACAGAGAATCAAGGTGATAATTTCCTAAGACGTGTTTAAACTGTGTTAACTAAGGTAGGAACCAAATATCACATCTCTTCACCTTACGGTGTTGTCTCTGTGATAAGTACAGTGTTAGTATAGGAAGGTACCTGTTTAGTAACCCGTGTTAGCTCAGAAGAGTCTTAAAACCAGTGTAAACTTGGTGTTAAATCTCCTGAATTTAACACCTAGTCAGACCAGGTGTTAAGGCCTTTTTTTCAGTGTAGAAGAGGAATTTCACTGCTCATTGTGGACAGTAAGTGCTTCAGGACAACACTATTGTAGACTGCAGGGTATGAGTTCATCTAGGACCCTGTGTCTGCAGCACTCACATATCATGCATATATAATGGCAGAGCAGAGTGGACATCTGTGCTGAGAAAGGAGAGCAGTAGACCTCAATGACAAAGAGGTGCATATTTCTTACTGCATGAGACCACTATCTTAAGCCAATCATACATGGACGGAAATTTGGCTGGTTCAGCAAGGACCAACTGAAATTCCATCAATGTATGGGCAGGCTGGTTGTACAGAAGTTGAGTGGTAGATTGACTTCTGTACAACCAGCCTGTCTGGGTTTTCCCTCATCAATTAGTGCTGCCAGCTATAGCCTGCAGTACTGATCAGTATTCTGACAGAGGTAAAGTATCCCTGTGGTCAGAACACAATAGCTCAGTGGAAATGATTCCCCTGTGCACATAAATGGAATGTGTGAATGGGTGAATCAAGTCATTTTTTTGTTTAACTCGGTGGTTGAAAAAAATATATATATTAATGTATGCCTTAGCATGTCTGATGCTTGGCAGCTGACACGTAGGATTGATATCATAAATTAATATTAGAAAGGTACAGGCCCACAGAAAACAAACAACCGAGCACTACTGGAACAATACTGTAGATAAATTAGCAAAGGAGGCTGCAGTAACATCCCCCGAATGGCCTCATATAGAGCATGCTTTGTCATTTCCAGTCTCTGCCCTTACACAAGCTCAAGCAAAAGGAATTGAAGAAAGGACATGTGAGTTGGGTAAAATACAAGATCAGGATGAGGAATTAGCTCAATTAAAAGAAATGTGTGGGACTGGGCCTATACAATTTGAGGGTCAATAAATGCAATTGAAGGATGGTCTTTTAGTAACTCACAAAAACGGCTTATCTTTATGGGTTGCCCCAAAAGGTGTAAGGAAAGACATTCTTACATGGATCCATGGGTCAACTGTTGATGGACACCCCAAACTGCCTTTAGCTTTAGGCCCGTTCACATAGGGGCGATCCGACTTCCAGGGGCGACCTCCGAGGTCGCGGTGCGAGCAGCGCGCCGTGACCTCGGAGCGGCCGCCATGGACTTCATAACATTGAAGTCTATGGCGGTCGCCTCCGGGTCGCCCCAAAGAAGCTCCGGACCCTTTTTCTAAGTCAGAGCGACTTGTGTCGCTCCTATTAGAACGGGTCCGCAGTTTCCCTATGAAAGGCGACCTACGGCGACCTGTGAGGCGACCAGGTCGCCTCACAGGTCTCCTCAGTGTGAACGGGAACTTAGAGAGATTGGATCATGTAGCATGGTGGCCTAAAAATAAACAACACATGCAGGACCATATTTTGTCATGTCTAATGTGTGCCAGGCATGATCCAGCAAATAGGAAGAGGAGAGTAGCACTGATGAGACAAGCTCCCATGGGACCATGGGAGCGAATACAAATTGATTACACATGTGAATTACCTAATACAGCACACCAGAACAAATTTTTGCTGTTTATCATGGATTCCTTCAGTCACTTGGTTAAGGCTTTCCCCACCAAAAACTGTACTGCCACCACTACTGCAAGGATCTTGGTCAAAGAAATATTTAGTCAGTGGGGAATACCAAAAGTTCTAAACAGTGATAATGGGCAAGGTTTTGTAGGTAATGTGATGCAAGAGACATGTAAGCTTCTTGGTGTCATACAAAAATTTCACATCTTCTATCACCCGGAATCTGCAGGACAGGTTGAACGAATGAACAGGACAGTAAAAAATGCTCTTAAGAAGGTTGTAAATGAGCAAGGTACAGATTGGGATGAGATATTACCTTTTGTTCTGGCAAACATTCGTTCCAGAGTTTGCAGGTCCATAGGCTTTGCCCCTTATGAAGCTCTGCTCGGCAGAACAATGAGAACGTGGGAACATCTAATAAGTCCCAGCAGCATTGGAAGCTGTTTCATTATCTGAATCATGGGTAGAGACCTTAAAGGATCATGTGATTACGGTGCATAAGGCTGTGTGTTTCACTGGTGAATGTACCCATAAAAGCTCACAGCAGTGGTTTAACGCAATGGGAGACACTAGAGAATACCAAATTGGGGATAGAGGGATGTTACAGGATTTTTCTGTGTTTCACCCATTTCCTAGGGCAAAGTGGAAGGGCCCCTATGCAGTCATAGACAAAATTGGACCTTCAGTTTACTTATTAGACTTGGGAGAGAACAGGTCAAGATGGAGTCATGCATGTCAAATAAAAGTTTTTAAAGGAAAAACTGATTTATTGGATGAGAGCATGGTCTAATTTTTTCCCCTAAGATTGTCTTTCAGGTCCCAGGAGTAATGGAAATGCC
This sequence comes from Pelophylax lessonae, assembly GCF_965119305.1. Taxonomy (NCBI): domain Eukaryota; kingdom Metazoa; phylum Chordata; class Amphibia; order Anura; family Ranidae; genus Pelophylax; species Pelophylax lessonae. Next base: position 135,503,908 of record NC_138773.1, read on the forward strand.
AGACGACCAAACCAAAATGAAGACTGCCCCCCTGGACAAGCCTTCCCTATTAACATATGTGTTGATAACAGCATCAATCACTCTACTAATTCGCATCATAAACATCAGAGTGGAAAAGTGTCAAGTTAAGGGATTCAAATGCTTACCAGTGGGGAAATCTGACCTAAATAAAAGAAGTTTGTTGGATCATACTACAGAACTTACAGTTTTAGAGAATTCAGAAGGCATCCAGATAGATGGGGATACTGTAAAGGGCATGGTTGGGGGGTGGATAGTTGTTAAATGTGAGATCATTATGCCAAAGTCTGATTACCTTATGGAATATGCTGTTTGGACTTACCCAGAAGGGAGTGATCGTCACAGGAGTACAAATATAATCTTATTGGAGACAAAGAATGGACCACAAATGGAAATGACTTTATAAAGGAATTTCACAATATTTAAGGAGGGTATTATATCCTGTAGCCCTCATGATATAAAAGACGGAGTCTATACAAAAATCCTAAATATATTGGTCACTAATTCAAGAGACTGTCCTACAATTTTACAGTGGCCAGAACATGGACTTTTTATTGAGCGGACTCAAACTTCTGTATATAGCGATGTTTCATATGTATCATTACCATTATTGTTGAATTTTACATTATTTAACATTCCAGAGAGTCTCCCAGAATCAATGAGATTATGGTTTAAAATGGTCTTTCAAACACACCTAAACCTATTTTGGGATGCTACACAAGGACTCAATTTTAAGAACGTTTCAAAGAGGAATCTGGGTACTGATATAATATGAGGACTCAGTTTGGGTAGTTCAATTTGGAATAGGATTGATATAGAAAGTCTAAATATAAAAGAACAAGATGTTGTGGGTGGATTACAGCAGATACTGCTTAAAGGAGGAAGAGTGGATTAAACACTCTATCTGAAATTAAAATAGATATTCAGAACATTCACACCATTGCTGCAGATTTGCATAACTTTCAAATGTCGGTGAGTGCACTGAATAAAACACTTCAAACCAATAATGTATCCAAGTCTATGGTATGTGGTATTATAGGAAATCTACTGAGTGAACACCTGAGCCTAGGGCTTCAAGAAATCAAACAAGGAGAATGGCCAAGAATAATGAACTCAACTTTATTATTCAGTCTTATCAAAGACAGTGGAGTTACTTTTAAGAACTTTGCCCTTGCTAAATTAAGGAGTCTGGATACTCTTTGCAATAAAGATCGTATCGAAAAGCAGGAAATAACGCTGACCGTAGACATCCCTACGTGGGCAACAACACCATTACCTGTATATAAGATGATCGTTCTTGGTGAGGTGAAGGGGAGGAATGGTACTAATATACTGAAACAACTTCTACCACAGAGCAGACTTGTCGTCAAGGACAATCGAGTGTGGAAAACCATGGACCCCAACGGCTGTACCAGACGTGGCCAGGCCTGGCTTTGTTCCTGTTCTTTCGAGTGGCTGGAGTACATAGATGGCTGTGCTGCTACACACTCTGGGAACTGCCTGGTTCAATTGCAAAAATATGAACCGGCCTGGAAGAGGATAATTCATGGAGAAGACTCAAAGGTCTGTGCATTGGGAGTACCCTTGTTCACGTGGCAGAGACAAGTTCAGTGCCAGGCACCTATCACAGGCTGGTGTGTGAACCTCACAGATGGACTAATGACGATTGGAGAGGAAGACATTCGAGCCAATATCCAGATGAATCAAGTATCTATGGACATTGAGCAAACCGATCTTGGCAATTGGGACTCTATGATTTCTCCCTTATTCAAGAAAATACCACCACTTACAGTTGAATTGGATACATTATTAAACAGGGATAGTAGGAAAATTATAGAGCTACAAGAACTGGTTAAGGAAAACCTCATCAGTTCTAGTAAAATTGCTAAAGAATTTCAGGAGCCTTGGTGGAGCATACCCGATAACACTTTTTCTCATCCACTATTGAGAACTCTTTCACTGATTTTTGTGATTATTCAATTTATATTAAAAGGCACAATGAGTCGGCGCACAATAGAAGAGATCTCAGAAGAGACTCCGACCGAGTCAACCAATGTCCGAATCGCAGCGAGACATCTCAAAATATGATGAAAAAAGGGGTCTCACTATATATACCAATATAAAGTCAGACCAAATAAATACTCTATAAGCGGATAAAAGGTCAGCAGGTTAAAAAAACATATAAAATCCAACTCTTGTAGGTTAATCCGATTCCTTAAAAAAATCCCTATATCTGTCTGAGGTGTATGAAGGTAGGAAAATATATCCTACTTGTAGACAACTTCCATAAGGTCAATCTATAACCAAAGGAGATATAAAACGACATATATGATGCGAATCCTCAAATAAATCCAAATCCGATTCCTTGACACTAATCATAAAATTCTAAAATATCAGTTCCCAGTGGAATAATAGCCTCCTTTCCTAAAACGACACAATATAAGATGAAACGACCTTGATAGTCGCAACAGCCAACTGAATCGCAGTAATAGTTCGCTAATTTACAAATAGTCTCACAAATAGATCAGTGATGATGCATGTGATGATGCATGTGTAACCAAAGAATAAATAAATAAATATATATATAGTGCTATGATATATCAATAAATAATTATCAATAAGATTATCAAATAACAATAAATATCTAAAGGTGTGTAAAAATTAAATAAATACGTATACAATCCTGATAAATAGTTCCAAGTGCATAAATCAATCTGGTGCAGTGATCAAAGCCCTTACACAAGCTCAATTTTTATCACTGCACCAACTGTATTCACTGCACATGGATCATCATTTGCACAAGATTTGTTTATATATATATATATAGATATATATATATATATATATCTATATATATATATAGATATATGTATATCTTTTATGCACATGGACTGTTGAGTGCACATAGAATTATTGATTTATATTTACTTTGATCACTGCACCAGATTGATTTATGCACTTGGAACTATTTATCAGGATTAATACGTTTTTTTAACCTGCTGACCTTTTATCCGCTTATAGAGTATTTATTTGGTCTGTCTTTATATTGGTATATATAGTGAAACCCCTTTTTTCATCATCTTTAATCATATTTTGAGACGTCTCGCTGCGATTCGGACATTGGTTGACTCGGTCGGAGTTTCTTCTGAGATCTCTTCTATTGTGTGCCGACTCATTGTGCCTTTTAATTGTTATTGGTATTTTAGTGATTAATACTAGAGTTGGCTGCATATAGAATCGGATTGAATCCAAATCTCAGAGTCATTAATTAATTTATTAATTTATCACGAGCTGCGGCATACTAGAGGAATCCTTCTACTCGGATACATACGTGACAGCGCATTTATCACCCCATATTTCTTATTCAATTTATATTAATATGTTTTTGGTTTGGTTTATATTGTTTTTGTAGAAGACAACTAAGAACAATCCAGAAAAATAAGGAAGACCTAGAGTTAGCATCAATCTTAAGAGCCAGGGATGTCTGAGCAGTTTGACTGGTTATGAATCGATTCTAATTCGAACCGATCCAAGTGGGGATATGTGTAGTAGATTTTATGTATATATATATATATAGATATATATGTGTGTATGTTTTATAAATTTTATATATATATATACTCAGGCACATAGGACAGGCCAGTGACAAGTCCATTTAACACATCAAAAAGTAAGGTTGGAAATATATATTCATCTAATTAGGCATTTCAAAAGGTGACTTGTTGACCAGAACAGAGACTGACCAAACCAGATTGACCTTTAGATATCAAAGGGGCAGGTAATGACCCTGTGCTAAGTTAATTTTAATAAAAGACACCTCAGCCTTTGAGAGCCAACCTAATTAGTGGTCAAAGAATGCAAATTGGGAAACTTCCTGAAAGATCACCTCAGCCTTTGAGAGCCAACTTATTTAGTAGTCAGAGAATGCAAATTAGGACATTTCCTGAAGGGTCTTATGACTGTAGTTGTCCATAGTCAGAGGGGGGGCATTATTCACCCAGAAAGACAAAAGCAGATCAAAGGCCTAATAAACCTGGCCAATCAAATTGCTTATACTAGTCCTCAATGAGGAAGACAAGGTATATATTACAAATGGGTTGTTTTGGCTAAGTTATGACAGGAGAAGCTGGGTTCTCTGAAGATAAAAGAAATGTCCTGTCATCCTTCTTGTATGTACCTCTGTTGACTTTGCTGAAGTCTCAATAAATGCATCTCTCTGGAAGAACTGGGTCATTGCAAGAATAACTCGCATTATAGAAATAATTAATACTACCACGAATAATATATCACTACATGTGAGAGCTAGTAGGAAGGGTTTTCCGCAAAGGCTGGTTAATACAAGACTAAAACAAGGGAAATTCTGCGACTTTGTGGAATGAGAAAATATTGGCTATGAAGTGGAGGGATAAACGAGACATCTACATGCTTTCCTCAATTCACAACAACACCTAAGTGCAAATCCCCAGAAGGAATGGCCCAATCCAGAAACAAGAATGTGCTCATTATTACAATTTGTTCATGGAGGGAGTCAAATTCAATGATAAAATGATCCAGCTATACCTTGCTGTAAGAAGAACCCAAAATTGGTACAAGAATGTTTTTTCAATTTGGCCATTTATAATTCATGTGTGATCTACTGCAAATCCACTGAGACACCCATATTCTTTCTTCGCTTTCAGGAGGAAATAGTCACTGCCTTTTTGTACCCTGAAGGCCCACCAGAAAGCATTCACACAAATGCAGTGAGCAGACTCCACAAATGCTATTTTCCCAAAAAAAAGTCCCTCCCAGAGAAAGAGGCCAAAGATGTAAAAAAAAAAAAAAATGGCAAGTGTGCTCCAGAAGAGTTAGATGAGACACCATTTTTTTTATTGCCCCCGGTGTTCTTCCCAACCAGACTTACCTGCATAGGTGACTGTTTCTGCAATTACCATACTTCTCTACATTATTAGTGAAGCATGGTAAATGTTGTGGGAGGCGGATGTGGGGGTATTTGAAGATGAACAATCGGAGGAGGCTCTACGGGCTGTGCAGCTGAGCTCTCTGAATGTGGCTCAGAGATTGTCTCAACTCTACATTTTGTACAGGACTCACTATACACCAGCCCGGCTGTTTAGGATGGGGAGAAGAGATTCTCCCACTTGTGGTCGCTGTATGCGGGACCACGGGGACTTAATGCATCTTCTCTGGCGCTGCCCCAAGCTTCATGTCTATTGGAAGGGTGTACTCACAACACTCTCGGGGGCCTTCGGGGTTTCGATACCGGAGGACCCTAAGGTTTGCCTGTTGGGTATTCTTGGTGGAATCCAGGCCCCTGAGCCGGCTCTGCAGGCCATTGGGCGAGCTCTGTTTCAGGCGAGGAAATTGATACTGAGGCGCTGGATTTCACAGAGGGCCCCACTGGTTAAGGAATGGGTTGCGGCAATGGGTGACACACTTAGATTAGAAAAGTACATATATCAACATAGGGGCAGCGCAGGTAAATTTGATCGCCTGTGGGCTCCCTGGCTGGCTGTGCAGGGTCTTGCCCCGGTGGATCTGGTCCTTAATAATCTACTGGCGGGGGTGAGATGAGGCCTGCGGACTATTGTTGCACGGGAGGTCGGTGTTTGCCCTGTTTATGTATGGTGTGTCTGGTGGGGGTGCGGGGACGGTTGGGACGGATTATTGTACATTTTCCTGTTGATTCTGGGGATGCTTGCTGGGAATTGCATATGCTATCACTGTGGGCTTTTTCTTGTATTTGATTATTGTACGTGTTCTGGACTCTGTTCTGTTTTTTGTTTTGCCTGAAAGCTTTAATAAAGTTTTTGCCTGATTTAAAAAAGAAAAAAAAGGAATCCACACTATGGGGTTGATTTGCTGAGGCTGGAGAATGCAGAATCTGGCACAGCTGTGCATGGTAGCCAATCGGCTTCTAAATTCAGCTTGTTCAATCAAGCTTTGACAAAGCAAATGTGAAAGCTGGTTGGGTCATTGCAGAGCTGCTCCGGACTTTGCACTCAGTTTTAGTAAACCAATCCCTGTATGTGTAGTCAGACAATGGACTATAGCTCTAAATTTGAAGTCTTCCAAGATTATTTTATCACAAATTATGACAGAATAGATACCATAATTTTGATAAAAATATTTTTTAACAGTCTTTTTGAACAATTCTTGGATAAATGGGATATATGGTCTTCTAATGGACATTTATTTTTAGACTGATTCTATGTATGACCTATATAAATCTAACTGCTCTGACTAATTTGAGATATATTTTCTTATTATTTTTTCTTTTTGTTTCACCTGTTGTTCCTGTTTTTTTTCGGTATCAAGGAAAGGTATCATTAAATAAGCTTTATTATATATAAAAAAAAAAAAAAGTATGGTAAATGTTATTTTGAGTACCTGCCATTTGCCTTCACACACCTCATGCCTCTGCCTGCTCCTGATCTGACTCTGGCCTGTTATACGACCATGCCTCTGCCTGCTGCCTAAACTGACCATACCTCTGCCTGCTCCAGGAACTGACCCTGGCCTGTTTATTGACGATGCCTCTGCCTGGCATCTAAACTGTCTATAACTCTGCCTGTTCTGCAACTGACCTTGACCTGTTATTCGACCATACTTCTGCCTGCCGCCTAAACTGACCATACCTCTGCCTGCCCTGGAACTAACCCTGGACTGTTTATTGACCATGTTTTTTTCCTGCCGCTTGGACTTATCCCTTACCCTGCTACTGTTGTAGAGGGATTCATGATAACACAGGGGTCTCACATATGTGAGGGGTTTCAGAATATTTTTTTTCAGATGGAGAAAAATGGGATTTTTGTACTTACTGTAAAATCTGAGTTCATTGACAGATGCAGCTCTCAATTATTCAGAACCACAGGGTTATACTGCCCCCTACAGGAGTAGGACACTAGGAAAAAAAAATGCTTGGCTACGCCTATGGGCAGTCCTAGGTGGTATACATCCCCCTCTCTGCTATAGGCCTTCCGTTTAGTAACAAGCAGTGTCAGAAGTATTAAAACTCCATAAAGGGGTGGGTGCTGTGTCCGTCAATGAACTCATAGAAATGGATTTCACGGTAAAAACAAAAATCCCATTTTCTCTTCCGTTCATTGACGGACATTGCTCTTCATTAATTATTCAGAACCACAGGGGAATCCCCAAGCAGTGTCAAACACGAGAGGTGGGACAACAAAAATCCCAAGGCAGAAACACAATAGCCAACCCGGTAAATAGGAGCTCAACAAAAAACAACTGGAGCCCAACCTGAACAATACACCTCCAAAGAGGGAACAGACCCTCTAAACAGCCTGTAAAACTTTGCGGCCAAAGGAAGCCTCCACAGATTCCAACACATTTACTTTCTAGAACTTAGTGAAAGTGTGCATTGATGACCAAGTGGCCGCCTTGCAAACCTGCGAAACTGACACTTGATGACGTAAGGCCCAAGAAGCACTAAGCACCCGAGTAGAGTGTGCATTTACCAGGAAAAGAGGAACCTGACCCTTGCTAGAATAGGCTTGAGTCACCGTCTGTCTGATCCATCTGGAAATGGTCGCAGACTGTCCATGATCACAAAGAGTGAGTCTGATCTCTGAAAAGACCCTCAGTCACCAGACCACATCCAGGGCATGCAAAGAAAATTCCTTAGGATGTTTGGGCCTGGGACACAGGGAAGGCAAAACAATGTCTTTATTCAAATGGAAATCAGATACTGCCTTAGGAAGGAACGATGGACATGGGCGAAGAACCACCTTATCTTTGTGGATGAACAGGTAGGGGGTACGACAAGATAACGTCACCAGCTCCGACACCCTGCGAGTAGAGGTGATAGTCACCATAAAGGCCACCTTCTGGGACAGCGTAAGCAGGGGAATATCCCGAACATTTTCAAAGGGAGGCTTCTGGAGAACAGAAAGCACCAAGTTCAGATCCCAAGGCAGTAGAGGAGACCGAACCGGTGGAGTCAAATGTCAAACCCCTTAAAAAAAGGTACGCACTGGGGAGTGCGTGGCCAGGAGTCACTAAAAGAAGACTACCGAGGCCGACACCTGGCCCTTGATGGTACTCAGGCCAATTTCTGTTCAACACCTCATTGAAAAAAGGTCAAAATCCAAACCACTGAAAAGGAATGAGGGTGAACTACAAATGACCCACATCACAAAATGTACGATTTCTACGTACGATGGTAGATCTTCCTATAGGTAGACTTCCTAGCCTTCAGCAGTGTCATGACCCAGGCAAATCTCTATCTTTCAGCACCTAGCTTTTGCCAGTCAGGCCATCAAAGCCAGCGACTGTAAAGCAGGATGGAAGATCGGCCCTTGGGACAGTAGATCCTCTCTATAGAGGCCAGACCAGGGGCACTATAATTACCAGAATCGTTTCAGCCTTGATCCTGTGCATCTTTGGCGTCCGCCAGAGAATCCCATGACCTTGCCACAAACCTTGGTACCTTTCTGTTGAGCCGGGATGCCAACAGATCCACCTCGGGAGTTCCCTACTAAAGACATAGCTGATGAAACACGTCCGGGTGAAGGGACCACTCCCCTTGGTTCAACACCTTGAGATAGCCTGCCTCCCAGTTTTCCAAACCTGGAATGTGTACAGTGGAGAGGGCCGGAACTAAGGGTTCTGCCTACCGGAGGATGCCGGCTACTTCCACGTCTGCCAACACACTCTTTGTTCCTCCCTGGCGAATGACATAGGCCCCGCTGTGGCATTGTCCAACTGGATCTGTACCAGGGAGCCTCTGGAGTCGATCCGTCCAGTGATCCAGGCACAGTCTGATCGCCTGAAGTTCCAAGACATTAATCAGTAGTCTGGACTATTCCAGCATCCAACAACCCTCAGCGGAACTCAGTCCCAGAACACCTCCCTACCCGGACCAATCACACTCTGAAGCAACAGGTCTTGCATCACCGCAAAGAGAGCTTGCAATCAGTTCAGGGACAGATGCACATTGGAAGGGAAGAACCATTCTGGAGGGCATGAATGAAACTATCTTGTAACTGGATAGTTTCACTTTGTGGACCCATTTGTCGTTTACCAAGAAGGTCCACAAGCCTTGAAAGGTTTTGAGCCCTTGTCAGTGGACCCCCAGGGACAAAAAAAACTTCTTGTGAGACGAGAAAGATGGGCCATGTCTGTGACAAGGTTCTTTCCCCTTCCAAGACTGTGGAACTGTGGACGACTCTTCCCCACTGTGAAAATCTTAATGATGTCATCCAGGGTAGCCCCAAACAGGCAATTGCTCTGAAAGGATAAATCAGTCAGAGCTTAAGCACATTTAGGCCACAATATACGCCTAAGCGCCAGCTAAGAAATTAGGGGAGCCTTGTCCAAAGAGGCATCACAGACAAACTGCAGCCCCTAGACCAACTGGTCAGCGAACCCATCAAAAGAAGAATCTGCTCACCCTCTAGGTCATGGCGCAAAAGTTTTTCCCATTCAGTTAGTGTTTGTGACACCAGGGCAATGGCCAGGACTGGCCTAAGTGCCGAGTCAGCAAAAGTGAACATATTGCTAGCCACAGACTCTGCCTTTCTTTCAGCCGGATCTTTAAAAGTTGGAGATTCCTCTACCGGAATCATGGTTGCCTTGTTCAACCATGGGGTACTTCACAGCAAAGTGTTTAGGAACCACAAAGGGGCATTTTGGATGCTACCATTCTTTATAGACAAATTCATCAAAATAGGAAGGATAAGGAAACACTTTTGCCATGCGAGACAGCTTGTGGGTGCCAAAGGGGACTGGCACTGCCGCCGCATCCTCAGCTGCATCCTCAGTTTTTAAAGTTTCCAGCACAAATGTAATCAGTGTGTAAACTAGCGCCTTGTCGTGCGCAGCCACAGATGGGGAGGAATCATCCTCACTATCTGATAAATCAGGGAGTGTGGCTGCAAACCCCACAGGGTGGGCCAAGACCACGGCAGCTGAGTCAGATTCAGGATCTGATGAGACAGATGAGGCAGGGGAAGGTGGGGGTGTTTTTTTGATAGCCCTCTGCCCAAAGGCCACCTCCACCAGGGAAACAAAGAACTCCAGGACCGCTGTCAGTGCATCAATGGGTGTTTGGGACCCCGAGGGACCTGCAGCCTCCAAGAGGGAAACAGGTGGGGAAACATCTCCCTGAGACTCCATAAGTAAAAAGGGGGACCCACCACAAAAAGAGTCCAGCACTGCGATAGGACACCCCCACTGCGCTGGTAGCACCACCGGGTCACCAGTAAACAGAGCACCCTACAACCTGCAGCAGAGATAATTGAGCTCCATGTGCAGAGTCAACACCAGGGAAAAAGGAGGAGCTTCCACAGCCAAAATTTCCACCCAGAGGCTCCACTGTCATGGCCGCCATTCCACCAGGACACCGGACCAACCAAACATGGCCGCCAGACTACACAAACATAGCCGCCGGACATAGACACACTTCTAAACCTTGTGAACAGCCTTCCCAGAAGAGTTGAAGCTGTTATAGCTGCAAAGGGTGGGCCAACTCAATAATAAACCCTACAAACTAAGGTTGCCAATAAAGTTCATGCACATGTAAAGGCAGGCGTCCAAATACTATTGACAATATAGTGTATGTCCCTGGAATACCTTACGGTGCTCCTTGGATGTTGGGCCTCTGTATGTGACCAGGCTGTGGAAAAGTCTCACAAATGTGGTATCACCATACTCAGGAGGAATAGCAGACTGTATTAAGGGTGCTGTTCTTGGTATGTACATGGTATTTGTTAGAAATATTGTACAAATGGACAACTGTATGTTTAAAAAAAATATATGTTTTCATTTTCTTTTCACATTTTCCAAAAACTTGTGGAAAAAATGACATGTTCAAAAGACTCATAGAATATACGTCAGGGTGTTTGCGTCTCAAAATTGGGTAATTGTGTGGGTGTTTCCATTGTCCTGGTGCTCCAGGGCCTTTAAAAGTTTAATAGGTAGTAAAGAAATGAGTGTAATTTATGTCCCTAGAATGCCTTGCGGTGCTACTTGGATGTTGGGCCTCTGTCTGTGGCCAGGCTCTGAAAAAATCTCACACATGTGGTATCGCCATACTCAGGAGGAGTAGCAGAATGTATTTTGGGGTGCAATTCTTGGTATGTATGTGCTATTTGTTAGAAATATCTTATAAACATACAGTGACAACTTTGTGTAGAAAAAAAAAAAAAAAAGGTTTTCATTTTCTTTTCACATTTTTCAAAAACTTGTGGAAAAGAAATGACATGTTTAAAAGGTTTATTATGCCTCATAGAATATTCCTTGGGGTGTTTGCTACTCAAAATGGGGTCATTTTGTGGGTGTAATTTATGGCCCTAGAACCCCTAAAGGGGGCTCCCTGCATGTTGGGCCCCTCTATGTGGCCAGGCTGTGGAAAAGTCTCACACGTGTGGTATCACCATACTCAGGAGGAGTAGCAGAGTGTATTATTTATTTTTTTTATATATTTTTATTAAAATTTTGCAAAAATACAGGAAACAATACACAGAGCAAGGGAAACAGCTCACTTGCAGGTATAACATTACAATTGTATTTAACTGAATCATCAAAACTGGATGGATCTAGAATGCAGAGGAATAAAAGGGACCAGGAAGGTGAGAGTGGGGGGGAGAGCTCACCCGTTACCTTGTTGAGAACAATGGTTCAAAGTATAATTTTTGCTGTATAGGAAAGAACAACTTAAAGAGTGCAATGACTGATTAGGAAAAGCATAGTCTATGAAAGCTTGCCAATGTTTGCAAAAGCGTTTATAAGAGGGGGGGGGGGTTGTAATCCGTGGTTATCCTTTTTCTATATAATAGCAGAATAAGTTTCTGTTTGACTTGGGGGATGGAAGGATATGGCATTGCAGTCCAGTTCCGCAGGATAGTTCGGCGAGCAGAGAGGAGACTTATAAGTATCCAGTCTTTGCTAAAGGAGCGGTGCAATGCTGATCAGGTTAGGATCTGTTTGTCCCAGTATCCGAAGATTAATAAGAGAGGGTCTTTCGTCAGATGCAGTAGAGTGACACAATGGATGAAAGATATTACTTGGTCCCAGAATGTTGATATAAAGGAGCATGACCAAAAACGATGTGAGAGTGGGGGTCTTGGATGTTTGCAATAAGGGCAGGATGCTGAGTCCGGGTTGCTTTTGTCCATAAGAAAAGGGATGTAGGCTCTGTGTAAAATCTTCATCTGCGTTTCCCTCCATTGCTCGCATTGGGCGAGTTGGATAGTTTTATTATATCCTTGCAATAGTTTTGAAGAAAGATTGGGGTCCGGAAAGTCTTTGTGCCAAGTATTGGTTAAAGAGGATGTGAATGAGGGGACGGTTTCTTTGGCCAACTGTTTGTAGATTCCCGATATGTTATATGAGCCTGCCTGGAGAAGCGGATCAAGAAAGGAAAGTTTGAATCGCTTGCTCCCATGCATACATGAGGAATGTATAAAGTTTGTACATTGCCAAAAGTAAAAGACTTGCGATGACGGGAGAGAGAACTGCCGTGAGATGATTGAGAAGGAAAGAGGTGTTCCTGTATCTTCTGGGCATAGGAAGGAGAACTTTGTGAGACCTTTATCTCACCAGTCTGTGTAGATGCTAAGTCCATGCCTGGGATGAAACCGGGGTTCCCCTGGATGGGGATGTCTCCGGAGATATAAGGTGATAGATGAAGAAGTTTGCGAGATTCCCTCCAGGCAATAATTGTATCCCTAAGGATTGCATTCTGCCTCAAATCATGCGGGATATAAGTTAATTTGCAGTGAAGAAGGGCCTTCAAGGAGTATGGGTGGGCCATAGCTGATTCCAGGGTAGAGTTAGAATACTTTGTAGATCCAGAAATCCAGTCAAGGCCTATCCTGAGCAATGCAGATAGATCGTAGAGTCTGATATTGGGAAGACTAATACCCCCTTCATTTCTGGAAAGATATAGTTTCTTTAGGGCTATGCAAGATCGTTTCCTTTGCCATATGAATTTTAAGATGGATTTGTTCAGCATTTGTATATCTGAGTGTTTTAGAAGCAAGGGGATAGTTTGCATCGGGTATAAAAGGCATGCAAAGCTGACCATTTTGAAGAGGTGACACCTTCCCAGAAATGAGAGGGGGAGATCTATCCAGTTGTCAAGTTCTCGGGTAATTTTTTGCAACATAGGCGGATAGTTTAAGGAGTATAAAGAGGCGGGAGCTTCTTAATTTTAATACCAAAGTATGTAATGTGCGATTTGGCCAGGGTAAACGGGGATAGGGTTGACCAGGGTGGGGTAGAAGAATTACCTAGAGGAAGTATCTCACTTTTACTAAAGTTTATGCGAAGGCCGGAGAAGGTTTTGAAGGCTTCAAAAGTGAACTTTATGACAGACATGTTGGCTGTAGGATCGGCAGTGAAAAAAAGGACATTGTCCGCAAAGAGGGCAGTGCAGAGATCATGTCCGCCAACATTAATGCCGTGGAGGGGGGCACAATCAAGGAGGAATCTTGACAAGGGTTCTAGAGCCAGATTGAATAGCAGTGGGAACAGGGGGCATCCCTGCCTGGTACCCTTGTGCAGGGGGAATTTATCCGAAAGAAGGCCCGCCACCATCAATCTGGCTGTAGGATGGAGTACATGGATTGTATCAAGGACATAAAAGGACCGGAGAATAGTGATGGACGAACATCAGACGGGGCGGTTCGCGAACGCCAGCCGCAATTTTTCTCAAGAGTCCGTGAATTAAAGGGATTAAAACCAGCTGTTTCCACTCAAATTCCGGGTTGGGCAGTGAATGGGGGAAGTACTGGCTCTGTAGAAACTGTGGGCTGCCAATTAGGATATGCCAGCGCTTCAGGGAGGACACTATGGGCTCTATGGGCCTGTCTTCAAATACGCGGTGGCTGCGGGCCACTACTCGTGCTAGCCACCGCACCAGCTTCAACTGCACTTATGGGACTCGCCACGTCACCAAGTCTTACTGCAGTGCTGGTTGTATTAGGTCCAGGGTGTACTAGGCCGCTCGTGCTTGCCAGATCACGAGAAGTGTGAGCGGCACTAGTATTGGCACTCTGCTGCATATGAGAAACATCCGGTTCTTGCATCTCAGCAACTCCTGAATGGGGTCGGGTACGTCTGACCTTTGCAGGGACCCATCCGTCTTCGGAGCTGTTTGTCAGGGAGCCGCTGCTGTCTACAGGTTCATATACTGACCCTGATTCTTCCAGTGAGGCTTCCCCATCGCTCTCATCTGACATGGTCACTATACTGTAGGCCTCTGAACTACTGTACCACCGTTTGGACATTTTATCAACTAAATTTACCGGTACAGTAGTGTGACTAACAGGTAAAAAAGCACCTGGTTGTCAAGGACTATTTGGTCGCTACAAAAAAAACTGCCAGTGCTAGCAGAGATCAGGCCTGACTCTGCTAAGGCAGCGGTTTTGTGTGATTTGTGTTTTTTGGAAGTGACAGTAATCTATTGATTACTACATTTGCCTGGGTAGGGTGGGCTGGGTGGAGGGGCTAAATGCAGGTGCTGGCAGGAATCAGTGCTGATTGTCCAAACGGCTTGTTTTGCAAACACTAAACTATGGGGACACTAGTATAGTTCTGATCAGATATTGATCTGTTCAAACACTATACTAGTAATGGAGGTGTGAGTGTGTGTGTTAGTGTACTTGACTCAAACTGACGCTAAATAACGGTGGTGTGGTGGGACCCTGACACTAACTAGCCTAACTAGCGTCACCCGTGACACTAATACAGTGATCGGTAATCACTGTATATAGTGAACACTGTGACAGGGCAGTGAAGGGGTTAACTGGGGGAGATCAAGGGGTTAAACCTTTATAGGGGATAGATAGCGGGTGGCCTAAACCTATTTGGGCCTAGTGCAAGCACAAACTGGGGTCACAAGTGACACTAATACAGTGATCAGTATTTACCAATATACTGTATTTAGTGCACTGTGTGATAGGGAGTGAAGGGGTTAACTGGGGGTGATCAAGGGGTTAAAACTTTATTAGGGGATAGATGGCGGGTGCCCTAACCCTATTTGGGCCTAGCGCAAACTGGGGTCACAAGTGGCACTAATACAGTGATCAGTAAAAGATCTGTATACCACTGTATATAGTGTTCACTGTGGGGGGTTTGGGGGGGGGGGTGATCAAGGGGTTAAATTTGCCTATGTGAGGTAGTGTCAGTGTAGTGTTACACTCATGTTTTTGATGCTTCTCCTTCTTCTCCTGGACCGAAAGGGCTCCAGGAGGGAAAATTACATCACTTCCCCTGCCTGTGTTTACATTACACAGGCAGGGGACATGATGCCATTGGCTAGAACCGATCACCAGATCCATACCAAAAATCATTGGTCTGCATCTGGTGACTGATTGGTTCTCAGCCAAATCAGACCAGGATCGTCTCGCAAGGCGCGCGGGAGCACCCGACGTAGGTTTACATCGCTGGACCTAGCAGAGCCACTTTGCCACAGTAGTATCCATGTGAGCGGTCGGCAAGTGGTTAATTTGCCTTCTGAGTTCTGTAAAATCTCCTATGGAATAAGCACACAGTTCCATGTGGGGCAGTAAATATGTTTTCCCTAAAGCGTAGCCTGTGTAATGGTCTTGGGAGAGAATTTTTTTAGGGAATTATGGGAAAATTAGGCTTGTGACCAATGGGTTTAGCTATGGAAACATTTTTGTACTGTACTGTACTGTTATTTTTCACATAGATCAGGCCCAATTGTATTTATACTTATTTGTTTATAGGTTAACAAAGAAAAGTGAATTAAACATTTGCTGGCATTTATGTCTCTGTTTAAAACATAATCTTATATATACCATTTTTATATGGCTCTCTCTTCTCTACGGTCCGCTTTTTAGATAGACACACTAATAACAAAATAAGTCGCGCTACAAGTGATATAAACTAAAAAAAAACAGGATAAAAAGGTCTGGTACTGCCGGTGTCACACCTCCATCCCTAAACATAATATACAAAAAAATCCCAAAAGGGAAAGAGGGCTGCCCTGGGACTTTAAATTAAGTGGACACACAGGGGCCAGGCAGATGTATGATGTAAAACAGTTTATTGGTGATAGAACAAATCGTCAAGTGTGGCCATATGTACATCAAAAAGTAACACATAAGAACATATATGTATATACATGCTTGTAGGTACAATCGAAAACAGTGCATGGGGAAACTGGTGCATCTTAAGCTCAACGCGTTTCATGAGAATATCTCACTTCTTGAGGAGTGGATGCTATAGACGGGTCTAGAGAGTACATAAAATAACATAATCAGGTATAGGAATATAAAACATGGTATCTAGTTAGGTATGTGAACTCATCAGAGACCCTATGCAAAAGTAACATACTTACAGGTATATTAAGCCCAAATGAACAAAAAGGCAATGTAATTCCCAGGCGGCGGAAAGGGGGCATAGTCCGGGAGCTGGAGGCCTGAGATGAGAAGACATCCTAATGGGAAGCAGATGGAGGACAAAATAGAGCCAAAAGAGGAAATAAAAAGATGTCCTAGAATGTCCATGTATGCTGCTAGAAAAAACATATATGAGTTAAAGCGGAGTTCCGGCCACAAAATCAACATAATCGATTTTGTGGCCATCCGCTTGCTCTTCTTCACCTGAAAAGGAATTGGATAGTTAGGATTTTTTTTTTTTTACTTACCTTGTAATTGTAGAAAGAAATACTCACCTATTTTCCACTTCCTCCCTCTGTGGCCGCGGCCCGCGCCGTCACTTCCGGTTTGCAATGATTCCTGGGAGCTGAACAGCATCGATCCCAGGAATCAATGCGCCTGCACCGGCCCCGCTCGTCACTTCCGGTGGCATGCCCAGAAGCTGTGTAGGAATGCGGTGCCGCACCGGAAGTGACGAGAGGGGCCGGTGCAGGTGCATTCTGGGAGAAGAAGACACGGAAGACGACGCAGAAGAGGATCGCGCTGGCTTCAGCTGCCAACAACAGAGATGGTAACGCTGTAGAAGAAATTTTATAAGTGAGTATTTCTTCTTGCAGGTAAGTGCGAACCGGGACAGATCAGAGGCTAGCCATTGTGGAATGTACTAGCCCTGACTGTCCCGGGGGTATGTTCATTGAAAAAATGTTTTTGTGGCTGGAACTCCGATTTAAGTTGCCAATGAAGTACTGCATCACATGATAATGATCACAGGAAGTAAAAAGTTGTATGGATTTATATATAATGTAATATAATATATAAAGAATATATTCAAATATATGTATAAGATGCTGCATAACATGATATTGCTAGTAAAAAGAAGTATAGTTGGGAAACCATATGAATGTGGCAAAAAGTGGATGGAAAAGAGAGATGGAGAAGAAAAAAAAAAGAGTAGGGAAAAAGGACAAAGGAGAAAAGTGTAAGAAATAGAAAAAAAGAAAAAAAGAAAAAATGAAATAATCACCTTGCTACAGTGCCTTGCGAAAGTATTCGGCCCCCTTGAACTTTTCGACCTTTTGCCACATTTCAGGCTTCAAACATAAAGATATAAAACTGTAATTTTTTGTGAAGAATCAACAACAAGTGGGACACAATCATGAAGTGGAACGCAATTTATTGGATATTTCAAACTTTTTTAACAAATAAAAAACTGAAAAATTGGGCGTGCAAAATTATTCAGCCCCCTTAAGTTAATACTTTGTAGCGCCACCTTTTCCTGCGATTACAGCTGTAAGTCGCTTGCGGTATGTGTCTATCAGTTTTGCACATCGAGAGACTGAAATTTTTGCCCATTCCTCCTTGCAAAACAGCTCGAGCTCAGTGAAGTTGGATGGAGAGCATTTGTGAACAGGAGTTTTCAGTTCTTTCCACAGATTCTCGATTGGATTCAGGTCTGGACTTTGACTTGGCCATTCTAACACCTGGATATGTTTATTTGTGAACCATTCCATTGTAGATTTTGCTTTATGTTTTGGATCATTGTCTTGTTGGAAGACAAATCTCTGTCCCAATCTCAGGTCTTTTGCAGACTCCATCAGGTTTTCTTCCAGAATTGTCCTGTATTTGGCTCCATCCATCTTCCCATCAATTTTAACCATCTTCCCCGTCCCTGCTGAAGAAAAGCAGGCTCAAACCATGATGCTGCCACCACCATGTTTGACAGTGGGGATGGTGTGTTCAGGGTGATGAGCTGTGTTGCTTTTACGCCAAACATAACGTTTTGCATTGTTGCCAAAAAGTTCGATTTTGGTTTCATCTAAAAAAGATGTCTGAAGCTAAAAACCCCAACCACCCGCCCGGCGCTTATGGATAAAATATATCAGTATTTAGGGATAAAATTATAAAATATAAAATGATAATATAATAAATATCCAAAATATTAGTAAAATATCTTGAATGATCATATAAAATTGTGTGTATCCTTGTAATACACCAGCAGCTAGAAAAAACATATATGACTATATAGAGTTATAGCGGAGTTCCGGCCACAAAATCGACATAATCGTTTTGTTTCATCTGACCAGAGCACCTTCTTCCACATATTTGGTGTGTCTCCCAGGTGGCTTGTGGCAAACTTTATATGACACTTTTTATGGATATCTTTAAGAAATGGCTTTCTTCTTGCCACTCTTCCATAAAGGCCAGATTTGTGCAGTATACGACTGATTGTTGTCCTATGAACAGAATCTCCCACCTCAGCTGTAGATCTCTGCAGTTCATCCAGAGTGATCATGGGCCTCTTGGCTGCATCTCTGATCAGTCTTCCCCTTGTATGAGCTTAAAGTTTAGAGGGACGGCGAGGTCTTCGTAGATTTGCAGTGGTCTGATACTCCTTCCATTTCAATATTATTGCTTGCACAGTGCTCCTTGGGATGTTTAAAGCTTGGGAAATCTTTTTGTATCCAAATCCGGCTTTAAACTTCTCCACAACAGTATCTCGGACCTGCCTGGTGTGTTCCTTGTTCTTCATGATGCTCTCTGCGCTTTGAAACGGACCTCTGAGACTATCACAGTGCAGGTGCATTTATACGGAGACTTGATTACACACAGGTTTGTTTGTGTGTTTATCATCATTAGTCATTTAGGTCAACATTGGATCCTTCACAAATCCTCACTGAACTTCTGGAGAGAGTTTGCTGCACTGAAAGTAAAGGGGCTGAATAATTTTGCACGCCCAATTTTTCAGTTTTTTATTTGTTAAAGTTTGAACTATGCAATAAATTTCGTTCCACTTCATGATTGTGTCCCACTTGTTGTTGATTCTTCACAAAAAATTACAGTTTTATATATTTATGTTTGAAGCCTGAAATGTGTCAAAAGGTCGAAAAGTTCAAGGGGGCCGAATACTTTCGCAAGGCACTGTATATGTGCATTTACACTGCAATCTGGTAAGGAGCGTGTATATTGGTGGAGGTGTCACATTTTCCTGCACATTCACATTGGTTATTTATCTTCTATATCTGGTAAGGAGTACATAATCAGTGTGTAATCCTTTCGATTGTTGGTGGAAGTTCAATTTACACTACACTCATGGATCATTAGAAGTTCCTTTTGGACTGCCACATTGTCTATTTCCCCATGTAGATATATGTGCGATTCCATATACATCTGGTAAGGAACTTCTAGATCATTTGATGGTATCACTGTGTTGCATATATAGGCACCCTTCTATTTTTACTCTGGTAAGGAGTACCTATCTATCACTTTTATCACCTGTTTTTGGTTTACACGATTGGTGATAGTCTCACGTTTGTGAGCGCACATAATTCTTTTTCATCAAGTTTTGTTGGTTTTACGCTATGGCGCTTTTTGTTTTATATTCCATGAAATTTCCATGCATTATTGTGGTCCTCTGAGAATCTTCGCATCAACTCCGGCAGATTTCTTCAGGTTTCCACTGGGTGTCTCTGTTTCCATCTGGAATTCTCTATATTGTCTTCTGGTAAGCCTAATTCCATAGGGTTATCTACAGACACCTCATTCCATCTGACTCCTCAATGGACTTTTATGGACATTATTTTTATTTTATATCACTTATAGCGCGACTTATTTTGTTATTGTTTTTTTGGGGTGTTGGTCACACTTGAAGTTGCTGCTTTCACACATTCTTTGCACTAGCGCAGTTGTTTTTTCTTTGTTTATTTTAGATAGACACACGTCTGATGATTATTGATTCGTACAATTTTTGTGAGCGTATTATCAGTTATCATTTTCTTACGGCTCTGTCATGTGAGAATGTGGGTCAAGCTCTCTTTTTTTTATGGTCCACTTTTTAGATAGACACACGTCTCTGATGATTATTGATTCATAAAATTTTTGTAAGCGTATTATCAATTATAATTTTCTTACAATTTTGTCATGTGAGAATGTGGGTCGAGCTATCCTTCACTTCCTGGGTTTATCCCCTAATCAAACAAATAGGATTAGCAGAATTATGTACCTAAATCCCCAGCAGTTCTTTTTCAATGCTTTTTTTTAGCTTTTAAGTGTAAATGAGAGATCTGAAGTCATTTGGACCCCAGATTTCTCATTAAAGAGGACCTGTCATGATTATTTCTATTACAAGGGATTTTACATTCTTTGTAATAGGAATAAAAGTGATCACATTTTTTTCTTTTAAGGGACAGTGTAAAAATAAAAAGGAAAATAAATAAGAAAAAAAATGTAAAGTGTCCTGTCCCTCTGAGCTCGCGCGAAGAAGCGAATACGCATACGCAAGTTGCACCCACATATGTAAAGAGTGTTAAAATCACAAATGTGAAGTATCGCCTCAATCGTTAGAGCGAGAGCAATAATTCTTGCACAAGACCTCATCTGTAACTCTAAATACAGTGGGGATAGAAAGTTTGGGCACCCCAGGTAAAGATTTGCATTAATGTGCATAAAGAAGCCAAGGAAAGATGGAAAAATCTCCAAAAGGCATCAAATTACAGATTAGACATTCTTATATGTCAACAAAAGTTAGATTTATTTCCATCATTTACACTTTCAAAATAACAGAAAACAAAAAAATGGTGTCTGCAAAAGTTTGGGCACTCCGCAGAGTTAATATCTTGTACTGCCCCCTTTGGCAAGTATCACAGCTTGTAAACGCTTTTTATAGCCAGCCAAGAGTCTTTCAATCTTTCAATTCTTGTTTGAGGTATCTTTGCCCATTCTTCCTTACAAAAGTCTTCCAGTTCTTTGAGATTTCTGGGCTGTCTGTCACGCACTGCTCTTTTAAGGTCTATCAATAGATTTTCAATTATGTTGAGGTCAGGAGATTGTGAAGGCCATGGCAAAACCTTCAGTTTACGCCTCTTGATGTAATCCCCCATGGATTTTGAGGTGTGTTTAGGATCATTATCCATTTGTAGAAGCCATCCTCTCTTTAACTTCAGCTTTTTCACAGATGGCATCAGGTTACCATCCAAAATTTGTTGACATTTTATTGAATCAATTTTTCCTTCTACTCGTGAGATGTTCCCTGTGCCACTGGCTGCAATACAACCCCAAAGCATAATTGATCCACCCCCATGCTTAACAGTTGGACAGAGGTTCTTTTCATTAAATTCTGTGCCCCGTCTTCTCCAAGCGTACCTTTGCTCATTCCGGCCAAAAAGTTCAATTTTAACCTCATCGGTCCACAGAACTTGTTTCCAAAATGCATCAGGCTTGTCTATATGTTCATTTACAAAGTTCAAACACTGATTTTTGTGGTGAGGACGTACAAGAGGTTTTCTTCTGATGACTCTTCCATGAAGACCATATTTGCACAAGTATCTCTTTATAGTGGAATAGTGTACCACAACTCCAGTGTCTGCCAGATCTTTCTGGAGGGATCGTGCAGTCAAACGTGGGTTTTGAATTGTTTTTCTCAGAATCCTGCGAGCTGTTCTGTCTGATATTTTTCTTGGTCTTCCAGATCTTGCTTTAACTTCCACTGTTCCTGATGACTGCCATTTCTTAATTACATTCCGAACACAGGATATTGACATCTGAAAACGCTTTGCTATCTTCTTATAGCCTTCTCCAGCTTTGTGAGCGTCAACTATTTTCAGTTTCAGTTTTCTGGACAACTGCTTAGAAGATCCCATGGTGCTGATTGTTAGGGCAAGGTCAGATGAGTCTGGGCATGTAAAACCTTTGAGATTGACATCACCTGGTCTTCCCAGACGATGATTGAGAACAATCCATGACACTGGCAGGTCTCAGCCTTGCAAAGGGGGCAGTGCATGCTATAAATTCTGCAGGGTGCCCAATCTTTTGCAGATGCCATTTTTTTGTTTTCTGTAATTTTGAAAGTGTCAATGATGGAAATAAAATTGAACTTTTGTTGACATATTATAAGAATTTATAATCTGTAATTTGATGCCTTTTAGAGATTTTTCCATCTTTCCTTGGCTTCTTTATGCACATTAATACAAATTTTTACCTGGGGTGCCCAAACTTTCGATCCCCACTGTAGGTAACCTGTAAAAAATGTTAAATCGTCGCCTATGGAGATTTTTAAGTACCATAGTTTTTTGCCATTCCACAAGTGTGCGCAATTTTGAAGCATGACATGCCAATTTACTCAACGTAACATCATCTTTCACATTATACAAAATTTGGGCTAACTTTACTGTTTTCTATTTTTTTTTTTTTTAAAGTATATTTTTTCCAAAAAAATGTGTTTGTAAGAGCACGTCAAAGTATTGCAATGATCTCAATTTTATTCTCTAGGGTCTCTGTTTAAAAAATAAAAACAATAAAATATTTGGGGGTTCTAAGTAATTTTCTAGCAAAAAATACTGATTTTTACTTATAAACAACAAATGTCAGAAATAGGCTTGGTCCTTAAGTGGTTAAAAAATGTATATAAATTAAAAATAACAATATTAGTGTCAATACAAGTGCCAGAGGTGTGCAAGAATTCCACTCTCATAATGTTCTGGTTCTTCACCTACTTTAAAAGGGCGCCCCTACTGTCTCAGGATCACCCACCAGATATGATTGACCTCTCATTACAAGATGGTCAAAAGTTGCTGAGTAATGATGCAAGATTGATCACATTGATGGCGCTGACCAATCAGAATTCATCTGGTCTGTCCTGGAAGTACTGACATAGAAGAAGGAGAAGAGCAGAGATTTCAAATCCCCAGACTGCAGGAGCGGCTGAAGGGGTACTGACAGCTCTGCAACCCTAGAAATAAGTACAACAGGGACCCTTGTCTGGTGTTAGTTCACATTTACATTTTATTCTTTAACGGTGAACTAACCCTTTAATTAAAGCTCACAGAAAAAGGCTCATTGCAAAACATAGTTACATGTTTATCTAGTTGAAAAATGACACAGGTCCAACCGGTTTAACCAACAGAGAAAAAAAAAGAAAAACAACACAAATGGAAAACCTCCATATAAACAATCCTTTACCCGCAGTTGATCCAGAGGGATGCAAAAAAGCCCCAATAAAGCATGATCCAATTTGCTCCAGCAGGAGAAAATATCCTTCTTGATCCCCCAAGAGGCAATCAAATATTCCCTGGATCAACTTAGTACCCAGTTATATTTTGTGCATTAAAGGAAAGAATCCAGGTATTTTCAAAACAATCTACTGAGCTGGCCAGAACCAGCTCTTGAGGGAGTCCATTCCATATTTTCAAAGCTCTTACTGTCAAGAAGCCTTTCCGCATTTGGAGATTAAATCTCTTTTGCTACAGATTTTAACCCCTTGAAACTGGTGCCTCCAAGCCCTTTAAGGGGTTTAGGATGCCGGGAGGCAGGGCCAGGTTTATGACCATGTGACCGCCCTAATTGGCTGTCCTGGCAAGGTAACTGTGCCGGGAGCAAGCAGGGCACACACCCTCTGCACAGCGTTTTTTGCAATATTGCACACAAATATGCAGCTGCTCAGAGCCAAGGCCTGTCCGCCGAGAGACCACGTATTTTTGTGCGGCCGGCGCCAAGAGATTACCACAAGAAAGGATTTTGCTTGCTTTGGAAACCACAGCTTGGCATTGCATGCCAATATTAAGCTTATTATCTGCCAGTACACCCAGATCCTTCTCCACCACTGATTCCCCCAGTTGTACTCCTTCTGATATTAATGATGCATGCATGTTTTTAGCCTCCAAGTGCATAAGGTTTTGCTTACCTCCTCATTAAAAGACAATGTAGCTTTAATAAACAGTAAGTTAAAAACAAATTGTACTAAAAAAAAGAAAATGTTTAACCCAGCACTCAAGATAAACAACCTGCAAACATTTGTCTCTCAAGCGCTGCACCAATGCAAAAACTCCCATATCACAAATCCACACAAAATCTAGGTCCTCTTCTAAAGACATCCGGTATGACGAAATATGTTGGGTGGGGCTGAGCATTGCAATGCTGACGTGCAAGGGGTCTGTAAGCATTGGATTTGTGACACAAATGTCTGCTTTAAATGGACACTTATATTGCTATTGGCTTTTTTGATTTATATGAAATTCATTAAGCACGAACACTGAGGGTAGTTATATACACTATATTGTCAAAAATATTGGGACACCTGCCTTTACATGCACATGAACTTTAATGGCAACTCAGTCTTAGTCCATAGGGTTCAATATTGAGTTGGTCCACCCTTTGCAGCTATAACAGCTTCAGCTCTTCTGGGATGGCTGTCCACAAGGTTTAGGAGTGTGTCTATGGGAATGTTTGACCATTTTTCCAGAAGCGCATTTGTGAGGCCAGGCACTGATGTTGGACTGAGAAGGCCTGTCTCACAGTCTCCAGTCTATATCATCCCGAAGATATTCTATGGGGTTGAGGTCAGGACGCTGTGCAGGCCAGTCAATTTCCTCCACCCCAAACTAGCTCATCCATGTCCTTATGAACTTTGCTTTGTGCACTGGTCCAAATCATTTGGTGGAGGGGGGATTATGATGTGGGGTTGTATTTCAGGGGTTTGGCTTGGCTCCTTAGTTCCAGTGAAGGGAACTCTTAAGGCGTCAGCATACGAAGACATTTCAGACAATTTGTTGCTCCCAACTTTGTGGGAACAGTTTGGGGATGGCCCCTTTCTGTTCCAACATGACTGTGCACCACTGCACAAAGCAAGGTCCATGAAGACATGAATGAGTTTGGGGTGGAGGAACTTGATTGGCCTGCACAGAGTCCTTACCTCAACCCAATAGAACACCTTTGAGATGAATTAGAGCAGAGACTGCGAGACAGCATCCAACTCATCCAACATCAGTACCTGGCCTCACAAATACACTTCTAAAAGATTGGTCAAACATTCCCATAGACACATGTGACGGAATTCCGGACACCGCGACTGGGTATCTCCGCCAGTAACCTGCTTCCTAAGGTCTGGAACACAGGATCCGTGAATCTAGCTATAGTTACCCCAAGAACTAGACAGTACAAGTTTTGGAGTGAAACCAGAATCAAACTGTTTAGGATGCCGAGATTCAAAAACATGCACACATAGATATACAATCTGACAACCCCTCCCCCTTAGCCACACAAACAAAAACATCCCATAATAAGCTTACTCAAGGCAGACAGGAACAATGGAATAATTGAATGCAGGTATTCAACAACAACAAACCCCACCCCACTAGCAAGAGTCTGATTAGTGCAGAGCAGACCTGACTGGGGTTCTTGGTCACCCTGTGCCCCTAATAGACACAGGGTGACTTATACATAGGAAGGACTGGGGAAACTGGACGAGGAGTCTCCCAACCTCCCTAAAGCAATCTGGGTTCCACAAGCCCCCCAACCAAAGTGACTCACGTCACAACACACTCCTAAACCTTGTGGATAGCCTTCCCAGAAGAGTTGAAGTTGTTATAGCTCAAAAGGGAGGGTCAACTCAATATTGAACCCTATGGACTAAGACTGGGATGCCATTAAAGTTAATGTATGTGTAAAGGCAAGCATCCCAATACTTTTGAAAATATAGTGTAGATATGATTTTGCACTATTCATTTTATAAGCAAAATTATTCTGTGGTTCTATCACTATGATACATGTATTGCTTTATTTCTTGTGTATATATATATATATATATATATATATATATATATACACAGTGCTTTGCGAAAGTATTCGGCCCCCTTGAACTTTGCGACCTTTTGCCACATTTCAGGCTTCAGACATAAAGATATAAAACTGTAATTTTTTTATGAAGAATCAACAACAAGTGGGACACAATCATGAAGTGGAATGAAATTTATTGGATATTTCAATCTTTTTTAACCTCCCTGGCGGTATGATTCTTTTGGATTTTAGGTGCTGAAAGCGGTACCATTATTTTAGGTGCTGAAAGCATGTAATTCTTGTGAATGAGCAGCCCAAACCAACTGTATACATTTATTATACATATTATATATATATATATATATATATATATATATATATATATATATATATATATATGTATGTATACATATATTATATATATATATATATATATATACGTATATATATATATATATATATATATATATAATGTATACAGTTGGTTTGGGCTGCTCATTCACAAGAATTACGTGTGTATATATATATATATACACGTGTATATGTATATATATATATATATACACATATATTTACATAAAAAGTACAGTAAAACTGCAGGAAAGGGCACTGGGGGGCAATGTAATGTGATTTTATTTTATTTTGAACTGTATCAGTGTGTTTGGTGCATTTTACATTCGAATTTGCCGCCGGTTCCACCCCCCGGCGGACGTCACGTCACCGGAGACGGAAGCCGGGGCTCGCAGACGATCGGGAGAGAGCTCCGCCGCCGCACACCGCTCGCAGTCTTCGCTGGATCCCGGAGAAAAGGTAAGTAAAACCTCCTCCAGCATCCAGCGATCTTCTTAGCGCTACCCCGAGTGTGACTCGGGGTTACCGCTTTTGGCACTAAAATCTTACCCCGAGTCACACTCGGGAATACCGCTAGGAAGGTTAACAAATAAAAAGCTGAAAAATTGGGCGTGCAAAATGATTCAGCCCCCCTTAAGTTAATACTTTGTAGCGCCACCTTTTGCTGCGATTACAGCTGTAAGTCGCTTGGGGTATGTCTCTATCAGTTTTGCACATCGAGAGACTGAAATTTTTGCCCATTCCTCCTTGCAAAACAGCTCGAGCTCAGTGAGGTTGGATGAAGAGCGTTTGTGAACAGCAGTTTTCAGTTCTTTCCACAGATTCTCGATTGGATTCAGGTCTGGACTTTGACTTGGCCATTCTAACACCTAGATATGTTTATTTGTGAACCATTCCATTGTAGATTTTGCTTTATGTTTTGGATCATTGTCTTGTTGAAAGACAAATCTCCGTCCCAGTCTCAGGTCTTTTGCACACTCCATCAGGTTTTCTTCCAGAATGGTCCTGTATTTGGCTCCATCCATCTGCCTATCAATTTTAACCATCTTCCCTGTCCCTGCTGAAGAAAAGCAGGCCCAAACCATGATGCTGCCACCACCATGTTTGACAGTGGGGATGGTGTGTTCAGGGTGATGAGCTGTGTTGCTTTTACGCTAAACATAACGTTTTGCATTGTTGCCAAAAAGTTCAATTTTGGTTTCATCTGACCAGAGCACCTTCTTCTACATGTTTGGTGAGTCTCCCAGGTGGCTTGTGCAAACTTTAAACAACACTTTTTATGGATATCTTTAAGAAATGGCTTTCTTCTTGTCACTCTTCCATAAAGGCCAGATTTGTGCAGTATACGACTGATTGTTGTCCTATGGACAGAGTCTCCCACCTCAGCTGTAGATCTCTTCAGTTCATCCAGAGTGATCATGTGCCTCTTGGCTGCATCTCTGATCAGTCTTCTCCTTGTATGAGCTGAAAGTTTAGAGGGATGGCCAGGTCCTCGTAGATTTGCAGTGGTCTTATACTCCTTCCATTTCAATATTATCGCTTGCATAGTGCTCCTTGGGATGTTTAAAGCTTGGGAAATCTTTTTGTATCCAAATCCGGCTTTAAACTTCTCCACAACAGTATCTCGGCCCTGCCTGGTGTGTTCTTTGTTCTTCATGATGCTCTCTGCGCTTTAAACGGACCTCTGAGACTATCACAGTGCAGGTGCATTTATACGGAGACTTGATTACACACAGGTGGATTCTATTTATCATCATTAGTCATTTAGGTCAACATTGGATCATTCAGAGATCCTCACTGAACTTCTGGAGAGAGTTTGCTGCACTGAAAGTAAAGGGGCTGAATAATTTTGCACGCCCAATTTTTCAGTTTTTTATTTGTTAACAAAGTTTGAAATATGCAATAAATTCCGTTCCACTTCGTGATTGTGTCCCACTTGTTGTTGATTCTTTACAAAAAATTACAGTTTTATATCTTTATGTTTGAAGCCTGAAATGTGGCAAAAGTTCGCAAAGTTCAAGGGGGCCGAATACTTTCGCAAGACACTGTATATATCATTTATTTATATGTAGTGAAAGGGTTTTGCATTTAATAAAATCTTGTTGTGAGTGCTTTATATGAACAAATATAGGTTCTTCTAGCATAAGGTGTGTTCCAAGGCCATGAACCACAACAACCCTTTCAAAAAGTCCTTTCCAAAGTCCTGGGACCCAGAAACATTTCTGCTTGTTAGGTGAAGATCCATAATAGATTACAGCAAATTTACATCTCAGGAAAAAGATAAATTATAATTTGTTTTATTCGAAAGATATACCATTAGGAAAATTAAAGCAGTATTTAACCCAAAAGCAAAAATGGATTATATTGCAGCTTACCAATTCTTAGGTGTGATGGCTGCAATCATTTTCTTTTTTAGGATTTTTTTCTTCTATTTTCATCTGGTAATCCAGCCAGTAAGTCTTTTGTTTCCACAAGCCCAAGCTCTCCAGCAGAATGTATCCATTTACATGGATGAGACAAACCATTTACCACAGGGGTGGTTAAAATGATCAGTATTTATTTATTCATGTAAAACCCTTATCCCCAAAGGAAAGAAAAAAGCTGTTTGCTGTAATTAATTATACAGTTTTAGCTGGAGTTTGGCTTCAATTATTTAGAGTATTTAAATCTGCTGATATATTAAACACTTCCCTCCCCTCAGATTGACAATGGTGTTGTCTGTTGTCCTCCTGTACTCATTTATTCAGAGTTGTTGTGTCTCATTAATACAAGAACTGCATATATTTGCCAGCACACCATGGAACTTCTGATTAAGTCCAAACAGTTTTTATTCAAATTCAGATTAAGTGCAAATGATTTTTTTTGGAGAGTGATCACATCAAGAGCCAAAAAGAGTGCCAAGTTTCGGAGCAGGCCAGTAACCTTTCATCAGGAATGACAAAGGAACCCTGAGCGGCTCAGAATCGTGGCACTCTTTTTTGCTCTTGATTTTTTTTAAAATTCTTTATTTAAGAAGAGGTTGCAGAATTAAAGAGTTAAGGCACATCAGGAAAAAAAAAAAAAAAAAAAATGAGAGTACAATCTGACAACAACATCATAAACATAGTTTCGTCAAAAAGGTTACATTAGTTGGAGGATGAACATGGTCAACTGGACTAGAAAGGTGGAGTCAAACCCCTCCCGGACGTGTATAGCAACCGACATATCAAAGGAAACAAGGGCTGATGGATTTGGAGATAAGTAAACAACCTCAGTTATACAAAACTTGTGAGTGTCAAGTACCAGGATAGTACTGACGGACGGGCTCCTGTAAAGAACAGGAGCAAGAAACCATGACTCCTAACCATGGAGTCAGTTGGGGAATGAACAAGTTTTGCTCTTGATTTGATCACTCTCCAATAAAAATAATTTGCACTTAATCTGAATACCCGTGGTGTGCTGGCAAATATCTACAGTTACTGCGCATGTTCTATTTCCCAGATGGAGGTAGCTGCAACACCCAATACTTTATACTCATTCCAGCAATATGGTCGATCACCAATACAAGAAGTGTATTACTGGCCAGATCACTAGGTACAAACAGAAGGAAAAAAGCCAAATAAAAGAAAACGGATGCAGCCACCACATCTAACAATTGGTAAATTGCAATATACAGTATTACATTTTTTGTTTTGGATTTAATAGTGCTTTAATTCAGTAACAAAATAGAATGCCATAGGTTCTAAATCACCTAGGCTGCAGATTAAAGTTAGCCATGAGTCCCTATAGATGACCTCTTACATTACTTTTTTCTGGGAAAGCTCTTACCTGATAAACATGAAAGGCATGGGTAGATTTACCTCTCAGAAAAGCTGAGGGTATCCAAACATTTACAAGGGCACGGTGTGATCTGTAATACAAATGCAAATATCCATGTTACTGACAATTATAATGATGGAAAATCTATACCATAATATTGTTTACAGTAAGTAACTGCAAACAAAAATGTATACAAATACTGAAGTACTATGAGTGCCGGTACACCTTTATGCAATGCGGTAACACTGTGAATATACAGCGTGTTCCTGCATCGCACCCGCAGCACAGGCAGTTCACACTGCCATATGCGATATGCTGGGGGTGCAAATTCAAAGTTAACGACACCCCCAGATCAGATCGTAGTGCAATCTGAGAGTTTGCACAGAATCGGATCGCACTAGTGTGTACCACCATGCGATCCGATTCTGCTGCGGACCAAAAAAAGGGTCCTGTGCATGTTAAGTGGTATTGTGGTGCGAACTCAGCCATACAAACTGTATGGCTGAATTTGCACCACACAGACATCGCATGTAATTTTAGGAGCAGTGTGCTCTGAATTACATGCAATCTCTGTGATCGCATAAATGTGAACCGACACTGAGGATACAAACCAACCTGGGGTTAATTCACCATATGAAAAAGGTCAATTCACTACAGGTTTATGTGGTACTTACCACAAAAAAATAAGGTAAATACAGCATAAACCTGTGTAAAAGTAAATTCATAAAAAAAAAAAAAAATAGTGAACAAAAACATTAACCAATTTAATACTGGGCACTTTCACCCCCTTCCTGTCCAGGCTTTCAGCACTGTCACATTTTGAATGACAATTGCTCAGTCATGCAACAGTACCCGAATGAAAGATTTATATTTTTTTTTGAGACAGATAGAGCTTTCTTTTGGTGGTATTTAATCAGCACTGGGGTTTTTATTTTTTGCTAAAAAGACCAAAAATGTTTATTAAAAAGGTTTTTCTTCTTTTCTGTTGTAAAATTTTGCAAATAAGCAATTTTTCTTCTTCACTCGTGTACGCTGGATGGACACTGATGAGGAGGCACAGACAAGGCTGCACTGATGGGCATTATTAATCTGCATTGATAATCAGGGCACTGATTATCAGTGTAAATGTTGTATTCACAGATTGACTCTCCTTACCTCACATGCTGTTCCTGTGTGAGGAATGGAAAGCCTATAACAGCTTTTAACCGGCAAAGTCTATCTGTGACAGTTTTGATTGGACACAGTTGATGACATGGTAAAGGGCTGCTGTGATTGGCCCTTTACTCTGATGTGTCATCCGCTGTGTCCAAAGCACATAGCTGTCACAGAGCACGCCTAATGCATGGATGTCCTGCCAGAACTAGAGGCCCATGCTGTAGCCAACTAAAGCCATCTTGGCTATAGCGTGGGTAAAAGTGGTTAAATAAGAGGTGATATATCCAAAGGGTATTTAGTAAACTAGCTGGTTGTTAAGGAAGCAACAGCCGCCGGCTTCCTTAACAACCAGTAAATAGCTAATTGTTAAGAAGTTGGAACCTGGAGTGTTGCTTAGCTGCTGTACAATGTATGGTGAGGGATTCTGGAGGATGCATGTTGTATGGCTGGGGGTCCTGGAGGGTGCAACGTGTATAGAAGTAGCATCAGAAGTTGCTCTAGTGTGAACTGGCTAAAGGTCTAGCTCACAATGTTTTCAATCAAGCCCTGATGAAGGGGGTGTTTTCGGACCCCTGAAAAGAGCTGGATACTTTTTGAATTGTCCCCTTGACTTCTATTATACTAAAGTTGTATCTGGACATCTTAGATAAGGCACAAACACTTACATAGGCAGTAAATCAAAAAACTGTTTTATCTTGAAAAAAAATGTATAGTCCACCATTAGCCACAAATATTGTTCAGTGGCTGGACAGTATGCAAGCAGAAAAGACGAGGCAGGTTTTATCTAGAAATAAACATTAGAGTGTATCATCTGAGAAACAATAGTCACAAATATTGTACAGTGGATAGACATTATGTAAGAAGCTTTGTTAGGCCACAATAGGGGTGGTGGAAAGGAGGCAAGTTTTATCTTGAAAAAAACATTAGATTGCATCATTAAGTACCTTGAAAGTATTACAAAGTAAGAGGTAGGGACAGGACAGGATGTATTTTGAAATAAACATTAGAGTGTAATATTTGAGAGACAGTAGCCACAAATATTGTTCAGTAGTAGTGTTCAAAGAGCTGTAATTTCAGTTACACACAAATACCAATTAGATGCAGCACCCAAAGTGTTAGACTCGCATTTCTGAAGGTCTATAAATGTTTATGTTACAGCCTCCTGGTCATCAATTCTTGAGTTAATCGTAAGTAATGACAGAAATTGCCCTGTGTTGTTCATTCTCCTTCTATCTCAGTGATTCTCAAATTTTGTGACAGGGCATGTGAGATTTGCAGGTGTTCTGTGGGAGTTTTGAAAAATATTTGAAATTGCTAGCGTTTTGAAACCTTGAATATATTGAAAAATTTGATATTAAATCAATGTCGCAAAAGTTAAAAAAGTAGCATAAATAAAAACGCAATCTCTGTTAGTCTGTCATTCATTGGTTCCTTTCGTAATGAGAGACTTGAGCAAGATCTCAGGAGAACGCGTTTGCTCTAAATCTGGACACACACAGATCTACAATCGGCACTGCAGCATTACTTCCCGTCACATGCAAGCAATAATTATGGATAGGTGATCAATCCATTCGGAAACAAAGAAACTACAAATCTTAAACTGAAAAATAACAGCTCATTGATTTAAAAAACAATTTTTTCCAGTCAGCATTTCCCAAAAATAGCCTGGATGACTTTTGGGTCTCATTCAACAAGTCATATCCTGCAATCAGTTCAAAAGCAATCAAAGTAATTCTGCCATTTGTGTCTTTGTGGTTTTGTAAGTTTGGATTTTCAGCATGGACTGAAAATTGAAAGAGCGAGAGAGACTTTTTAAAATCGACAATGAAATGCATGCTTGTTTGTCGATTTTGGAGCCTTGCTTCAATCTGATTTGCTCTCAAAAGCAGGCAAATCCTTCACATTAAATTTAAAATAAAATTGATATGTAAAAATAAATACGTTTTTCACAACAATTGTTAAATCTTTTCAGGTGTGCTGTGAAAATATTTAGATCTTTTTGGTGACAAAGAAAGTTTGAGAAACACTGATCTATCTCAAAAGGACAGCTAAACACTTACTGATAGAGGAGTGGAAAGTCCCAGGTGAATTCTGATTTCCACTTCAACTTCAGTATATCGTGCAGGAATTTGATACACAGTCACAGAGTTAAAAACAAGAATAAAATCAGCATTACATAACTTGAATTTATGTAAAACAACGAAAAAATGCTAGCTTTAGCATACCTGACATGTTTGAATCCATCAGAGCTATAGTGCTGTCTAAACAACAATTTAATTAAAAAATGCTTTTTAGCTGTGCTCTTGTGGAGCTTGAGAGAGACAAAAGGTCTAGGAGGGGAAAAAACAACACAGAGCAATAGCTGATGATCAGGTAACTGTAACACAATCATTTATAAACCTTCAGAAAATAGGTTCTAATTCTTCTGGCGAGTACAAAATCTGATTTGTATTTAACTAAAACCACAACTGTTTAAGTACTAGTATTGTGTTCTGGTAACTCAGGAGTAGGGCTAAGAGCTGTGGCTGGATGTCATACAAACACAGAACTGATATTTGTGAACTGAAACATTGATCAGTGGGTGGGCCATATTTATGCAGCTTGGTAAGATTACACCTAAAGAGGGAAAGAACGGAGCAGGATTTACCTTAAAATAAACATTGGCTTAACTTAACATTGGAGTGTAATACCACAAATATTGTAAAGTGGCCAAACAGTTTGTAAGCACCATGGCAATGCCAAAAAAATAAAAAATAAATAAGGCAGGTTTTATCTTAAAAAACAACTTTAGGGGGTTACTATTTTAGAGACAACAGCCACAAATATTGTTCAGTGGCTGGACAGAATGCAAGCAGCTTGGTAAGGTTGCAATGTGTGAGGAGAACACAAGACATGTGTCAGGAAGGGCATGCTTGTACAAACCCTAGCAGAAAGTATGGAATCACCACTCTTGGAAAATATTCATGCAATTGTTTATTTGTGTAGAAAAAAAATAATTACAGACATGCCTCAAAAATAATTTAATTTAACATTTCAACCTTCTGGCTTTAAGAAACGCTTAAAAAAAGAAAAAAAAAAAAAAAAAGAAAGAAAACTGTAGTCAATTGCTACTAAAGCAGAGGGAAAAATATGGAACCACTTCATTCTGTGGAAAATATTATGCAATCATGAGAAGAAAAAAAACACTATAGTACACCACTAGTAAATTGTTTCCCCACCTCTGACTTTTATCACAGCTTGAATTCTCTGAGGCATGATTTAACTATCGAACAAGATTCTTCATCAATCCAACTCCAACTTTCTCTTTTTGCAGTTGCCAGATGAGCTTTGAAGGCTGGAGCCTTGTCATGAACCATTTTCTTTCATTTCCACCATATATTTCATCTTCATACTTTTCCAGCATCATCACCCTGCCCAATGCATATTTGTGATTCATCACTGAATATCACTTTCATACAGTCTTCCACAGTCCATGATTGCTTTTCTTTAGCCCACTGTAACCTTGTTTTTTTTCTGTTTAGGTGTTAATGATGGTTTTGGTTTGGCTTTTCTGTATGTAAATCATATTTCCTTACAGTTCAGCCACAGACATTGACTCCAGTTTCTGACCATTTGTTACTCATTTGTTTTGCTGAGCATTTTCTGTTTTCAAGGCATATTGCTTTAAGTTTTCCATCTTGACACTTTGATGTCTTCCTTGGTCTACCAGTACACTTTCCTTTAACAACCTTTTAATTTGATTTTGATTTGGTCAAGACACAGCTAACTGGGAGCAACCAACATCTTTTGCAATATTCTGTGATGATTTACCTCCTTTGTTTCAACTGACATCTCTCGTGTTGGACCCATGATTCATGTCACCTTTTTAACATATCTGGAGTTTCTCTGCTGTGTTCCTGTGAAAGACTTTGCCCAGCTGACGTCCCTTCTGAATCCTGATCCTGTTCCTCTGCCTCCGACTATGCTTATTTCTGGTTTCCTGATCACTTCCCATTTTGGCTTCTGACCCCTGGCTTATGTTTTGACTACATTTATTGCTCTGTACCATTTTTTACCATTACATTAAAGGTGTAAATTTACTACATTTTCTGTCTCAGTCTGATTCATGGTTCCTGACAGTAGGTGAAGGCCATGAATTTGGAAGATGCAAGCAATCCACCTAGTGGTAATATTTTTTCCAGATTGAATGAGCAGGACCGCTGCATTGATCAGTTTGCCATAGTGTTACAGACACTCCTGATTCGTACTGCTCGCCTGGATCCTCCCACTGTAGCTGTTCTGGTACAACCAGTATTTCAGGCTGTCACTGTTGCTGTTCTAGTCTCTGTGCAGGTACCCGCCTCGAATATTACCTCTATAAGATGTATGTCTGGTTCCATCTGTAATGGTATAGTGCACTGGGACACCATTTTGTCAAGCAACCATCTTGTCTCAGAGAG
Organism: Pelophylax lessonae; assembly: GCF_965119305.1. Lineage (NCBI taxonomy): Eukaryota > Metazoa > Chordata > Amphibia > Anura > Ranidae > Pelophylax > Pelophylax lessonae. The sequence goes on from NC_138773.1 coordinate 135,539,585, forward strand.
CAGCCATCACAGGTAAACCAAAAAGCCACTCATTCACCAGCCCCCAACTTATCCTAATTAACATTAGTATGCAGAGCTTCAAAAGAACGCCTTATCTCAAGCACATCCTGGCAGATGGCAGGACAGGCCAGGTTGTAAAGCCATAAACGAGCAAGCCATTAAGACTGACCAGGCTGGGTCGTAAATACCACACTGCCCAGCTGGCCATTAGAACTGTAATACATTCACCCACAAATTCATAATTGCAAACAGAGCCAAGATATGTCTCTAGAAAGTATATATTTGGATGAGAAATAAAATACCAATCAAATTAAGATCATACAAGATCATGTTCGCTTCTATGGAAGACAAGCTAGCTGTCAGATGCCTTACGGGTCAGAGGTTATTAGGAGGTAACCTGTGTTTGGTGTCTATGAAAATAGAATTCAATACTGCACAAGAAGATATCAGTTTCAAGAAGGCAACTGGTAGACATTGGAAGATATGAATTCTGTTATAAATCTGTCTAAACGGGAGGTGTCTTGGCATTTTGCTGAGCCTCAGGGCCGCCCATGGCCCCAGTGTTTATTGGTCAAGGACCTCTGGTGACACCCCCTGAGGGTCAGAGAAAAAGAGAGAAGCTGATGAGTTTCTCAGTTCTCATTTTAACATCAAGCAGTAACATCGCTCAAGGGAAGAACTGATCACACATGCTCAGCTTCTGGAACTCTGATTATACAAGGACATTGGCTGCAAGTATTTTCATTTCTAATTCTTTATCTGATTTTTCTACATTGCTGAATTGTGTCTCTATTTCTTTGTAACCCATTTTTCTGTAAATATTTTTATTTGCACCAACTTTAACCTTTTCATTAAACCTTATTTTGAAAAGTGTTAATCTTGTCACTAAGCTCTTAATGCCAAGCTACCCAAAGAAGCTGTCTCTTGAAGAGCGCTACTGTCTAGAATAAAATCCTCTGGACACTCCTGTCTGCGGTTACAGATGATTATTCTAAAATCATAATTGGTATTTCTAAAATTACGAGCGGGCAGAGAAAGGGTTAATTGTTTAATTAGCCCAGTGACAATCGCTCTCAGTCTTCTGCCATCTAGATTGTGGTGTGCGGCTGAGAGTGCCATTGTTACGCAAGTGATGGCAGGGTGTGAGATTGCCTGGTCCTTGGTCACGAGTTGGATGAGAAGGCCAGGGGTCTGATACCCACCACCGTCACACCATCACGCTTCCCTAGTGTTTTGGGGCAATCTAGTTCAATGCAGAGGGTTTCTCAACCAGGTTGGGATATACTTTGGGATGCTGCCCCAGGCGTTCTTCGTGGACAGAAGAAAAGTAGGCTTTATTTTTTCTTTGTTTTCTGATAGAGCCTTGGCAAACCCCCCTATGGGGGATGCAGAAACCCATTGTCCTGGGTTACTCTGAGTTTGTGATTTCCTTTAAAAGGGTATTTAACATTCCTGCTCGCTCCACTTCTGAGCCAAGAGCCTCATGTCCATCAAACAGAGTACATGAACTGTTGCCAATTACACCATTAAATTTAGTACCCTGGCAGCAGAGGTTGCTTCGACCAATGAGGCCCTCATGGCTGCTTTTTATCGTGGTCTCTCAGATAACATAAAAGATGAGATAGCAGCACAAGACATGCCTAGAATTATATAGACCTAGAAATTATAGCAGATTATGATTGTTGCAAATCGAATGCATCACTTGTGATAATAATTGTTCGTAGACACTTTAGACACATAGTTTAGTATTTATTAAGTTTGTAAACTCTAGGAGTGCTGGGCTATACACTTAAAACATTTAGTGGCACCTTTACTATGCTGGATCACAGGAATAGGCCACATGCTTCAATTCCCAAGGTAGGATTAGGCATGAGATTAGGGTCCAGGAAAATTACCCAGTCTTTTTGCAGGACTTTGTGCACCCAAATTTTCTGTAGGAATAATGCACTGCAAGGGTCTTTAAACTTAGGTCAGCTGGCTTAAAAGAGCTAATAATGGGGGCTTTGTTATGTGCCAGACCCCCACTATGAAAGGGGTAGCCATAGTGTCATAGTTCCAGTTTATTGGAAACTGTTGCAGGAAAAGGATCATGAAAGCTGTCAAATTTTATAGGGAGAGATTGGTGTAAATTAGGACCTAACAATTTAATTCTGGTTGCTAACTCTAGCAGGCTAGGCACATAGTTAACCTTTTGTGCGCTCATGATGTTAGCCCCTTCACAGCTAGTGTCATTAGAACAGTGGCAGTGCTTATTTTTAGCACTGAACACTGTATTAGTGTCACTCGTTCCCAAAAAAGTGTCAGTTAGTGTCAGATTTGTCTGCCCCAATATCGCAGTCCAGTTATAAAAGTCGTTGATCACCGTCATTACTAGTAAAATAAAAAATAAACAAAAATTCCATCAATATATTCCATAGTTTGTGGAACGCTACAAATTTTGCAGAAACCAATAAAGATATTTGGGATTTTTTTTTTTTTTTTTACCAAAATATGCAGCAGATACATATTGACCTAAATTGATGAAGAAATTCGATTTTTTACATCTTTTTTATTGGATATGTTATATAGCAGAAAGTAAAAAATATAGCTTTTTTTTATCAAAATGGTCAGTCTTTTTTTGTTTATAGCGAAAAAAATAAAAACCGCAGAGGCGATCAAATACCACCAAAAAAAAAGCTCTGTTTGTGAGAAAAATAGGACATCAATTTTAATTGGATGCAGTGTTGCACAACTGCGCAATTGTTAAAATAACGTAGTGCCGCATTGCAAAAAATGGCCTGGTCATAAAGGGGGGAAACCTTCCAGAACTGAAGTGGTTAACCAAGCTGTCCTATCAAGAGGTGAGCAACCTGGGAATTTATAATTTAGCAATGGGAGTGCAGCGTGCAAACATCACCAGGTATTAGGTCATCAAGGCTGAGGAGGATTACATGTTCTTGTCACTAGAGGCCACAGATGTTATAGCAGATGCAGTAAGAGAATTTTAGGGGTGGTGTGGAAAGTGACTAACTCAGAAGAGGAGTGAGGGCCTTTTACTGCCAATTGGTCTAACTGAGACTTTGCTCCCACTAAACTTTGTGGTGCAGAATAATGTTTATCCCCAAACGTGTCATAACCAAATGACTGGTACTTTTTCCCAGGCTGTCTCGCATCAAACAGAGGCTGATGACCACAATGGTGTGTTAAAAAGGCCCACACTACAGAGCTCTGTGGACTACACTTGGATATATTAGTGGCCTATACCTGTGGGGTAGTACCTCCAAGATAGCTGCTCCTTCCAGTTGCTCCCTCCAGTCCTCTGCCAGCTGCCCTTGCCCCTTACCCTGGACAAAATTGTTCCTTGCTGCTATTCTCTCCCTTCCTCAGAATTTTCCTCCACTTTAGTGGCATCCACCTTCTCTTGATCTATTCTGTGCCGGAGAGGAGAAAGAAGTGGAAATCTTTGTCAGCCACCCAACTACCTCCATGTGCTGGGGCTTTAAAGTACAGCAACTCTGAGATATAGCCAGAGGTGCCCTGCCTTTTGATGATGCAGGCCAACCCCCGCTGCGTCTTGCAGAACCTGCTTGAATCCCTACTACCTGTTACTATAGGCCTGTCCAAAATTTCTATAAAGGGAATTGCTTTACATTAATGGCAGGTTTGGCAATAGAAGGAAACAAATAATGGTGATCTGGTACACAATCTACTACATACGTATGCAGTAAGGTGTTACAAACAGAGGGCACCTATTCCTATTTTAGCTAAATGTGTATGCTGCAGACCCTGAAATATAACAAAAGAAAATGTAAAAAAAGTATTCCTCCCCATATAAAAACTAAGCCATAAAACACTATACTTCATCAAAAAAAGCAAAAAAAAAAAAAAAAAAGACAGTAAGGGGGTTTCCAGCAGCTAAACATCAACTACAGTTGTTGCTAGCTCACATAAACATGTAATCATTAAAGGGACTGTTGGGTCTCTGAACTGTGAACACATGGGTTTACAAAAGAATATGTAGCCCCCACACTGCTATCCACAATAATGTTTTACATTATACAGCAGCACTGTATAACAATAAACTCTCCCTTTAAGAACTTTAGGCTATCCCCAAACAGCCCCCCTAATAGTGAAGTTTTCAGAACATAGCAAAGTTTCCTTGATCAACCCTTCTAAGCCTTGGTGACCTAAGTTTAAAGGCCATGAACTGCCTTATTGTTACAAATAATTCAGCCTGATAAACTCCTGCATTCGTTCACTGGGATGGGGAACCTCAGATTGTCTAGGTTTTCAACCCATGGTAGCACCAGAACTCATCCATATGATAAAATAAGGCTGAACCAAAAATAGGAGTTGCATGGTTATGTTTAGCTAGAATTGTGGATTTGAAGTTGTATTCTTTAATATAAATACTTTTTATTTTTAAACAGACTACAACAAAGCCTCATGACTGTAATAAGCAACACTATATTTGTATTGTGAATTAACCATAAATACAGTTAGATATACTATGTAAATTTATGACCTACTGTAAGTCTTTATGGAGTCACAAATACAAAAAGGTTTTGATGGCTTTAAAGCCAATCACTGAAAACTTACACTTCAAAGTCTGACAAACTCTGATCTTCTGATGTTTGACTGGAATCTCCAGGGATCTGAAAAAAAAAAAGGGTCTATTTCACTCTACTACATATCTGACATGAATGCAAAATGTTTCTATAATGCAAAGTAACAAGAATAAACTAACTATGGACTTAATCATTTAAGAAGGAGTATGGGGGAGATATACTAAAATAGTAGCACTCATAATCTGGTGTAGCTTTACCTGGTAAACAATCAGCTTCTAACTTCAGCTTGTTCAATTAGGCTTTGAAAATAAAACATGAAAGCTGATTGGTTTTTATTTAAAGATGCACCAGATATTTCATGCTTTAGTTTTAGTAAATTTGCCCCTATGTGTTTAAAATGTTATATTTTCATATTAAATTTAGCAATAGCATAGGGGGCTGCAAAAAGGTAACATTTCTATAGTACTTGGGTTGTGTAACCACATATTAGAATTTGAGGTGCCAGTCATTAATCTTAACACAATAGTAAAAAAAAATATTATCTTAAAATAATCCACAATATTCTAAAATTCCTTTCTCACAATAGAATTTTTTATTAACAACATATTTCATATTCATTTTTTTCCACTTTAAACACTAGCAGTATCTTCCTGAGATTTGAAGGGGAGTTGAGTGAGGAGGGGGAGGACCGTGGAGGGACAGGGAAGAGAAAAAGAAAAAAAAAAGGAAAAGAAGGAAAAGAAGATAAGACGGCAAATCCGGGGCTGGGCCAGCTCTAGACCCTCTCCCTTAAAAGTAGGGGAAGTGGGCTTCAGGTGTGCAATAGGTAGAGCACCACCCCAAGAACAGAAGCAAGAAGTAAGAAGTCCCCAACAGGATAACACTTGCTAGAGGACCAGGAGCTGGTCAAACACCTTCATTGAGAACGTGGGAGGTGGGGGAAAGGAGAGGGGGAGGAGAGGGGTTGAGAGTGGGTGGGAGGGATTGGAGGAAGGGGTTGGTAGGGTGGGGTGGGAAAAATTAGGGGCGTCTAAATAACCCCTGTCTATCGCCTTCTGCCCTCATTTGGTATGAGTCTCCCCACTCCGATGTAAGAGAGAATCCTCAAACTTTGACTTTTAGGATTGGTAACGAAAGAAAGTGGGGAGTCAAGAAAGAAGAAGAGGAGAAGACAATATGACTACTTTAAACTTCTTATCATATAATGTAAAAGGGCTAAATACCCCAAAAAAAAGGGTGGATTGGTGGGGGGGGGGATTAACTGGGGCCCTACTGTTACTGTTTGCACTAGTCTACTATATTCCTGCACGCTAGTACCTATTATAGGGTGCTACCATGGTACTACCGCCCATTTACTGTTGCTTTGTTCTATTCAGAATTTACTTCATGTCCATCAATACCGGTATCAGGTACTGCTGCCAGGTTTTCAGGTTCTTTCCATGTACTTCTATACTACGGCACTACCACTTATGTTAGTTCCATCACGGGCGCTACCCCAGCGTATTGTCCGGTGTTACTAGTTGGCCCAGTCACTACGTTACTACTTCTTGCCACTGGTCCTCCACGTACACCATGGTCACCACACGGTATGCTAGTACTGGTTATCTTGGTTCACCTTCCATCACGCAATCATCATACACCCAACGCACATTTCAGCACATCACCATTAGGTACTGTTCAATCCCATTCGCTACGCTCATCACTGCCTATTCACTACTACCATACTACTACGTTACCACACTATGTATCATTTCAACTTCGTACGACCTCATGGGTGCTGCTAGTTGCTTTCTGCTCTGACCTACTGCATGTGTACTACTTCTTTATGTGTTTTCGATTCCCTCTATCAAGCCCCCCCCCCCCCGCAGGGTGAGTGAACTGGCTGTTAGGGCTAGGTGCTGGCCTTATACCTCTCCAATATAGCCGGTCCCGTGAGGCCAACTTCCCAATCTCGACACTGAGATTCTACGCCCTCAGGCCAAACCATAGTTAGAGCCTCGCTTTCACCCATCTCATGGGGTTCATAGTTAGGGCTTCATCTGTCACGGCCACACGTTTTGGTTCTTTATTGTCACCGAGAGGCCAACCTCCCGCCACCACGCAAGTGGCTCGTGCCCCACGCCCAAATCATAGCTAGAGCCTCTCACCTGCCGCTTGGCAATTAGCAGGGCCTCACTTGTCACGGGGTAGTCAAGTTTTTCGCCTTCAGGCACTAGTTAGCCAGCCAGTTCTGTGTTTGGGCTTTACGGTTTGTTAATCAGATGTCTTGGTGTTCTATTTGTTTCTTTTCTCTGCAGCATGTCTCAAGGAGCCAACCTGGATGAAGGATCTTCTCCCCCATCCACACCAGCTAGGCCTGGCAACCCGGTTAGAGCTGGCACCCCCAGGGGTCGCCGGTTTTACGCCACAGAGGAATCCCTTTCCCGGCCACGGCTAGGAAGGCAGAGCTGTACAAATTCCTCTCGGCACACCCAGAGGATCCTGGACTGGGTACCAGCTCTCAGAGCGGTGGCACGAACACACAAGGAACTCTGGACACTATTCTGTCATCTCTGCAGTCTATCAGCGATAGATTGACCAAGTTGGAGGACGCCAGTCAAGCCCACGGGGTTCCACCTCCCTCTTTGCCGTTACAAGCTCCCGCTCCAGTTAGTGGACAGGGTAGGCCCCCAGCTTCTCCCTTCTTCTCCCCGGCTGCTTCACCAATCATCACCCCAGCGCACATGGTTCCCCCAGCTCTCCGCAAAGATATCCTAGATGGGAAGGATGTGAACCTGGTTGCCCTACTTATTGCCTCCCAAGACATCGTGGAGAACAGGGTTTACAGCTACGGGGATTTGGCCGTGGTGATGAAGGCCAGAGACCCTAGGCTTAACAAAAAGCTGACCATCCCGGAGTTTGTCCTGGCATTTGGTATGTATAGGGATGTGATATGTTCGGTATATCCGACTCGTCGGGAGCAATTAGATTTGTATCTTCACAAGGTGGTTGATCTGGGCCACAAGTATGGGGGCTTTATGTTTTACGATTTTCATAAATCAGTTTCGGCTAAGGCAGCTGCAACCTTGGCCCAGTTTAACGTTCGTTCAGATTGGAGCCTCCTGGATACAGAACTTTTTTGTAGACACTTTGCAGGCCTAGTACCACCTGTACTACATGCTCCTCCACCTCACACACGGCCAACCTTTGCCCCATGGAGTCCGAGCCCTCCGCTTCTGGGGTCTCGGGGGGTGCTGGTAAGCCAGAACAACGTGGCCTCAGGGATAAGCTCGGTCGCCCGATTGTTTACCTAGGCAAAGCTCAGATTTGTAACAATTTCAATGGGGGGGCCTGTAGCTTCAGTGCTTGCAGGTTACTTCATGACAATTGGTTCTGTCACCAGGTTAGACTTTCTGGGCATCACCTTAGATTCTGTCTCCATGCAATCTAGCCTTCCCGAGGACAAGCTCAGGCGCATTTGCGAGGTTGTAATCAAGTTCCTTGAGTTGGGGACCTTCACGCGGAAGGATCTTCAATCTTTAATAGGGTCCTTGAACTTCGCAATGTCCATCATTCCCCAGGGTAGATCCTTTATTTCCCGGTTACTGTGCTTACTGCCAGGTTTTCCGGAGGGTGTTATTGCTCACTTGGAGTCCCCAGCTAGGGCAGACCTGCCCATGTGGGTGGAATTCCTAGAGCATTGGAATGGTATATCTATGTTCATCCCGCCTATTTCCGCCCAATCCCCTGTTTTCTGGACAGACGCAGCCGCCAACACCGGGTTCGCAGCTATCTATGGGAACTCTTGGTTTAGGGATTGTTGGCCGGCTGAGTCACTTACGTTACCTGCTTTCCGCTAACCCTCGACTTTATTTGAGATTTATCCGATAGTGGCGGCGGCTTTCACTTGGGGTAGATGCTGGTCAGGGATGGCCGTTAAATGTTTCAGTGACAATAGGGCAGCCTGCGACATCATCAACAAGGGCCGGTCATCATCTCTGATTATTATGAGGCTAGCTCGTAGGCTGACGTTGTTGGCAGCCACCTTTCAGTTTTTTCTCTTCTGCGAGCACATCCCAGGCCACTCCAACTCTGCCACTGACGCTTTGTCCCGTTCTAAATTGCAGGTTTTCTTCAACCTCCCCCCAGCTGCCGACAGATGCCCCACGCGGACCCCGGAGTTAGACGAGTTAGTCCTGGACTAGCCAAGATTTTGGCGCATAGTCATGAATTGGCCCGGATGGCCTTGTCTACGCTTACGACAGAGCTATGACCATTTTCCGGAGGTTCAAAGCAGATTTCGACATACACGACCACTCAGTCCAAACGATGGTCGCATTCACGGCTTTTTGGCACCTTCAGCTCAATCAAACTTTACCTGTCTGGCGTAAAACACCACGTCTTGACGTACGAGCCGAACCTTTCATCTTTTCTCAAAGCTTACCCGGTTAAGAACGTATTGATGGGTATCAGTAAAGTGGATCGTCACTCCTCGCTCAAGGGTTTGCCCATAGATGGGGAAAAATTCCGGGTCTTATCTGACATGTTGGACACAGTACCTTTTGAACCCAACACCAACTCAGTCATTAAAACCGCCATGTATCTGGCCTTTTACGGTTTCCTCAGACCCGGGGAGTTCACTGTGGCTACACAGTCGGAGAGTCATTCATGCCTCCACAAAGAGGATTTGGTGAAGTTAGGGGATCATTATATTCTGACACTTCGGTGTTCAAAGACCAGACAGATAGGGCACCATTTAACCGTTCCCTTCTACCCAACTGGGAATAATTGGTGCCCGGTTAAGGTCCTGGACATATACTTAGCTCAGACCAAAGACTCTCCAAGCCGCTCACAGTTGTTCACCCTGCTGGGTAATCCCCTTACCACACCTAAGTTCATGTTCTACATCCGCACTCTGTGTATTAAACTGGGTTGGGACCCCTCTTCACATTCAGGTCACTCTTTCAGGATAGGTGCAGCGTCGGCTGCCTCCGGTATCAAAACACTGGGTCACATTATTAAGAGACTTGGTCGGTGGGAATCAGATGTTTTCCACACGTACATCCCACACCTGGAAAGAGAGTTGAGATTGGCTTTCAGGAGTCTTGTGTCTTAATTGTATATCGAATAAGGTGTGTACTACTGCATCTCTTTTGCCCTCTTTATTTACAGGCCTACCCCTTACGTCGGTTCTGGCACACCACACCAACCTTTTCATACACAGGTTTCCAACCATCATTTAATTTACCGACCACAAGTGTTAGGCCGCAGGCCTGTATTTGTGGGAGGAGCTAGCATGCTTTTATAGCGCTGCTCCTCCCCTCCACCGGCCTGCCGCATCTGCTATCACCCCACCCACCTTCACCCCTTTTTCTTGGCATACTAACCTTCGGGGGCCCCTCTTTATTTACAGGCCTACCCCTTACATCGGTTCTGGCACACCACACCGACCTTTTCGTACACAGGTTTCCAACCATCATTTAATTTACCGACCACAATAATATAACACATGCCATTGGTCGAGGAGGAGGCGGGAGAACTCGAGGAGAAGCCGCCACTGCAGGTAAGTGCACCGGCTTTCTGCATTAAAAGGGGGCACACTGTGGTCAGTCTGCATTGAAAGGGGGCACGCAGTGGTCAGTCTGCATTGAAAGGGGGCACGCAGTGGTCAGTCTGCATTGAAAGGGGGCACGCTGTGATCACTCTGCATTGAAAGGGGGCATGCTGTGGTCAGTCTGCATTGAAAGGGGGCACAGTGTGGTCAGTAGGCATTGAAAGGGGGCACAGTGTGGTCAGTCTGCATTGAAAGGGGGCACAGTGTGGTCAGTATGCATTGAAAGGGGGCATGCGGTGGTCACTCTGCATTGAAAGGGGGCACGCGGTGGTCACTCTGCACTGAAAGGGGGCACGCTGTGGTCACTCTGCACTGAAAGGGGGCACACTGGGGTCAGTCTGCATTAAAGCAGTGGTCAGTCTGCATTGAAAGGGGGCACGCTGTGGTCAGTCTGCATTAAAAGGGGGCACGCTGTGGTCAGTCTGCATTAAACGGGGGCACACTGGGGGTCAGTCTGCATTGAAAGGGGGCACGCTGTGATCAGTATGCATTGAAAGGGGGAACGCTGTGGTCAGTCTGCATTGAAAGGGGGCATGCAGTGGTCAGTCTGCATTGAAAAGGGGCACGCTGTGGTCAGTCTGCATTGAAAGGGGGCATGCAGTGGTCAGTCTGCATTGAAAGGGGGCATGCTGTGATCAGTCTGCATTGAAAGGGGGCACGCTGTGGTCAGTCTGCATTGAAAGGGGGCACGCAGTGGTCAGTCTGCATTAAAAGGGGACACGCAGTGGTCAGTCTGCATTAAAAGGGGGCATGCAGTGGTCAGTCTGCATTGAAAGGGGGCACGCAGTGGTCAGTCTGCATTGAAAGGGGGCACGCAGTGGTCAGTCTGCATTGAAAGGGGGCACGCAGTGGTCAGTCTGCATTGAAAGGGGGCATGCTGTGGTCAGTCTGCATTGAAAGGGGGCACGCTGTGGTCAGTCTGCATTAAAAGGGGGCACGCTGTGATCAGTCTGCATTAAAAGGGGGCACGCTGTGGTCTCTCTGCATTGAAAGGGGGCACGCTGTGGTCTCTCTGCATTGAAAGGGGGCACACTGTGGTCAGTCTGCATTGAAAGGGGGCATGCTGTGGTCAGTCTGCATTGAAAGGGGGCACGCTGTGGTCAGTATGCATTGAAAGGGGGAACGCTGTGGTCAGTCTGCATTGAAAGGGGGCATGCAGTGGTCAGTCTGCATTAAAAGGGGGCACGCTGTGGTCAGTCTGCATTGAAAGGGGGCATGCAGTGGTCAGTCTGCATTGAAAGGGGGCACGCTGTGATCAGTCTGCATTAAAAGGGGGCATGCAGTGGTCAGTCTGCACTGAAAGGGGGCACGCTGTGGTCAGTCTGCATTAAACGGGGGCACACTGGGGTCAGTCTGCATTAAAAGGGGGCAGGCTGTGGTCAGTCTGCATTAAAAGGGGGCACGCAGTGGTCAGTCTGCACTGAAAGGGGGCACGCTGTGGTCAGTCTGCATTAAACGGGGGCACACTGGGGTCAGTCTGCATTAAAAGGGGGCAGGCTGTGGTCAGTCTGCATTAAAAGGGGGCACGCAGTGGTCAGTCTGCATTTAATGGGGGCACGCTGTGGTCAGTCTGCATTTAAAGGGGGCACGCTGTGGTCAGTGTGCATTGAAAGGGGGCACACAGTGGTCAGTCTGCATTAAAAGGGGACACGCAGTGGTCAGTCTGCATTGAAAGGGGGCACGCAGTGGTCAATCTGCATTAAAAGGGGGCATGCAGTGGTCAGTCTGCACTGAAAGGGGGCACGCTGTGGTCAGTCTGCATTAAACGGGGGCACACTGGGGTCAGTCTGCATTAAAAGGGGGCAGGCTGTGGTCAGTCTGCATTAAAAGGGGGCACGCAGTGGTCAGTCTGCACTGAAAGGGGGCACGCTGTGGTCAGTCTGCATTAAACGGGGGCACACTGGGGTCAGTCTGCATTAAAAGGGGGCAGGCTGTGGTCAGTCTGCATTTAAAGGGGGCACGCTGTGGTCAGTGTGCATTGAAAGGGGGCACACAGTGGTCAGTCTGCATTAAAAGGGGACACGCAGTGGTCAGTCTGCACTGAAAGGGGGCACGCTGTGGTCAGTCTGCATTAAACGGGGGCACGCAGTGGTCAGTCTGCATTTAATGGGGGCACGCTGTGGTCAGTCTGCATTTAAAGGGGGCACGCTGTGGTCAGTGTGCATTGAAAGGGGGCACACAGTGGTCAGTCTGCATTAAAAGGGGACACGCAGTGGTCAGTCTGCATTGAAAGGGGGCACGCAGTGGTCAATCTGTATTAAAAGGGGGCACGCTGTGGTCAGTCTGCATTGAAAGGGGGCACACAGTGGTCAGTCTGCATTGAAAGGGGGCACGCAGTGGTCAGTCTGCATTGAAAGGGGGCACGCTGTGGTCAGTCTGCATTAAAAGGGGGCATGCTGTGGTCAGTCTGCATTAAAAGGGGGCACGCTGTGGTCAGTCTGCATTAAAAGGGGGCATGCTGTGGTCAGTCTGCATTAAAAGGGGGCACGCTGTGGTCAGTCTGCATTGAAAGGGGGCACGCAGTGGTCAATCTGCATTGAAAGGGGGCACGCTATGGCCAGTCTGCATTAAAAGGGGGCACGCAGTGGTCAGTCTGCATTAAAAGGGGGCACGCAGTGGTCAGTCTGCATTGAAAGGGGGCACGCTGTGGTCAGTCTGCATTGAAAGTCGGCATGCTGTGGTCAGTCTGCATTAAAAGGGGGCACACTGTGGTCAGTCTGCATTAAAAGGGGGCACGCTGTGGTCAGTCTGCATTAAAAGGGGGCACGCTGTGGTCAGTCTGCATTAAAAGGGGGCACGCTGTGGTCAGTCTGCATTAAAAGGGGGCACGCTGTGGTCAGTCTGCATTAAAAGGGGGCACGCTGTGGTCAGTCTGCATTAAAAGGGGGCACGCTGTGGTCTCTCTGCATTGAAAGGGGGCATGCTGTGGTCTCTCTGCATTGAAAGGGGGCATGCTGTGGTCTCTCTGCATTGAAAGGGGGCACACTGTGGTCTCTCTGCATTGAAAGGGGGCACGCTGGGGTCAGTCTTCATTGAAAGGGGGCCTGCTGTGGTCAGTGCATTTAAAGGGGGGCACGCTGTGGTCAGTCTGCATTGAAAGAAGGGGGCATGCTGTGGTCAGTCTGCATTGAAAGGAGGGGGCACACTGTGGTCAGTCTGCATTGAAAGGGGGCACACTATACCTTGATTACTGAAGGCCCCTTTCACACTTTTGTGACCTCAAAGTCACGCAATTTTTTACAGCGTTTTTTGCCGCAAAGCAATGCCTATTACATTTATGCATACATTTTGTACGGCCCCCGAATGATGTTACAAAAATCCAAATGGCCCTTGGCAGAAAAAAGGTTCCCCACCCCTGACCTAGAGAGACCAATTACACAAGAGGAAATCAGAACAGCAATAAAGAGTACAATAAAAGGAAAGGGCCCGGGACCTGATGGTTTCACAATGTTATATTATAAAAAAAAATTGGGAAACAACTAATACTAAAGATGTTTTCGGTATATGAATAAATTAGGAGGAGGAGGGGAGGTGAGGAAAGAATCACTACAGGCACATATTACAATTATCCCCGAAGAAGGAAAAGATACATCACTCTGTTATAATTATAAACCAATAGCCTTGCTAAATACGGACATAAAGCTATATGCAAAAATACTTGCCACCAGATTAAAGGAAATAATGCCTAGTTGGATCCATGTGGATTGAACGGGGTTTATTCCAGGCAGGGAGGGTAAAGACAATGGAATAAGAACATTATCATTACTGCATAAAACTAAAAAACTCCAGACCCTCAAATGTCTTCCTGTCAATTGATGCCAAAAAGGCTTTTTGACAGAGTAGATTGGGGATTCATGATAGAAACAGTGAAACACCTGGGACTGGGGCGTAAAATGGTACAGTGGATTGAAACCTTATATGATCACCCCTTGGCGGCAGTAAAAGTGAATGGAAATCTATCATTAACTTTCTAAATGTTTTATGGAACTATACAAGGATGCCCATTATCTCCATTACTGTACGTGCTATAATTGGAGCCTTTATTAGCTACTATAAGAAATAACAGAGATATACAGGTAGAGGGGGTGACGATAGGAGAGGACGAGCATAAGGTGGCAGCATATGCTGATGATGTGCTGTTTTATATAGCCAACCCTAGAATTACGCTCCCAAATTTAATAAAGGAACTGAAAATATATGGCGAACTTTCTAATTTAAAGATTAACCCTGTAAAATCAGTGATTATGAATATACAGTGCCTTGCGAAAGTATTTGGCCCCCCTTGAACTTTTCGACCTTTTCCCACATTTCAGGCTTCAAACATAAAGATATAAAACTGTAATTTTTTCTGAAGAATCAACAACAAGTGGGACACAATCATGAAGTGGAACGAAATTTATTGGATATTTCAAACTTTGTTAACAAATAAAAAACTGAAAAATTGGGCGTGCAAAATTATTCAGCCCCTTTACTTTCAGTGCAGCAAACTCTCTCCAGAAGTTCAGTGAGGATCTCTGAATGATCCAATGTTGACCTAAATGACTAATGATGATAAATAGAATCCACCTGTGTGTAATCAAGTCTCCGTATAAATGCACCTGCACTGTGATAGTCTCAGAGGTCAGATTAAAGCGCAGAGAGCATCATGAAGAACAAGGAACACACCAGGCAGGTCCGAGATACTGTTGTGGAGAAGTTTAAAGCCGGATTTGGATTCAAAAAGATTTCCCAAGCTTTAAACATCCCAAGGAGCACTGTGCAAGCGATAATATTGAAATGGAAGGAGTATCAGACCACTGCAAATCGTGGTGTAAATAGTAAAGATACAATATGATGCAATAAAAAATGAAAAAGGTGCAGTAGATAAAAATGCACAATTGATCATATACAAACAAATTAATAAACGAGTAAATGGTACAAAAATCCCAAAATAGATTATCTAATGAAGTGCAATGGTGGTAGGTGCAATTGTAATATAAAGTGACTTAGCGCTTCAAAAAAGGTGCAATAATAAATGTGATAAATAATTTAAAGTGACAGTGCTCCTTAAAAAGGAGGGGGGGCTGGGAGTGTCCCCAAAAATGGCAAGTAAAAGGAATGTGCCAGAACAGTGAATGTAACAAATCACACAAGGTGATAGGTGAAATAAAGTGTAAAGAATAAATAAGGTGTGTCCCAAAAAGAAAAAAATGGGCAAAGAGAAAAGAAGATGCAAATATAATAATAGCCACATATAAGGTGTAACAAATGGCAATATAAAAATGACAAATCAAAAAGCAGGTGAAGTCCAATGACACTTGTATAAAATAGTCAGTGTCACATAAAAGAAAGGTGATTATATAGGTGAGTCTGTGTAAAATTAAAAGTTCATAATATGAAGAGGATGACAACCATCAGATTCCAGGTTATCATGGAATAAGGTGGAACTTTTCAGAAGGTGACGCGTGCAGGTGAATCCTGTGTCCCCCTGATGAATTGCGCACTCACCAGATAATGGTACCCCTACAGGGGTAACAAGCGTGGTAAATATCAAGGGTAAGTCTCCTCGAGCAGCATCAATAGGGAGTGTGCATCATCTCCTTTATTCCATTAACCCTCATAGCATAGCGGTCATACATAAGTTGAAGGTCCCGATCATATATGGGGAGGAAAGGCTACTGTATGGTAAATACTTTATTGAAAGTTAAAATATTACTCACAAATTAGCGGTGAAAAGCAAGCAGATCACAATACAGATAGCGTGGGTCTGTTCCAGGGTTATTTCCGGAACGCAATGCGCTCCAAACACCGGAAATGCGGTTCACAAGTACAACAAGCGGAAGTGACGGAAGGACGCGCTATGCGTTTCGTCATTTGACGTCATCAGGAGCAGCGTCCCTCCCGTCACCTCCGCACAATATATACACTAAGGGTACTAAGCAACTGGATCCAATTATACATCACGGCCAATTGGAAAAAAGGGGAAGTATTCGTCATCTGTTGCTGGGCAGACATGGAAATTCCATTCAAGGCCGATATCTCCAATTATAAAACAGCCTTAATGTGCGACCTTTGTTACTAGGCAGATTAGAAAATCCGCCCTTCACAGAGTAAATATATTGAAGGAATAAGCTGCCAAACAACATGTAAATATAACGGAGAAATTGAAGGTAATGGATATTTTAATTATAATGTAGATAAAAACAAAGAAGTCACATTTCTAGGCAAATAAAAAATATAGGAAAAAGAAAAAATGATTATAGTCTGTTAAAATGACTATAATCATTTAAAAACAGGGAACTTGCTGTATATAAAAACAAAGTCTAGAAATAGATATGTAATAGGTAAAATAAAATAAATAATATAATATCAAAAAGATTATAGGCACCCGAAAGATTGATAGGAACCATATATATGGAGGGGACCATATAATTTATATCGTACTGATCCAGTGGTCTAGTATACTGTATAATAAATAATAATAGAAAAAGAAAAGCATATGAAATACATGTATACAACCAAAGGTAATAAACAAGACTAAGTGATCCCTAGATCGATCAAATGGATGGGTGTGGATGTCCGTATAGCAATATAAAAAATATAAAAAAAATATAAAAAAGGGGCTCATAATTAAATGAGTATAGAGATGTAAAATACAAATCTAAAAATGTGAGAGGGCCATATAGAGGTACTAAATATAATAAAGATATCAGAAATGGAAAATGAATAAGCTATTGCGTTATAAAAACAGTAGGGGTGGGAATGAGCTAATTGGACATCATATAAACATGGTTTTAAGATAAGTGAACCCAAGAAGAAGGGTTAATGTGTATATAAGATGATAGGTGAGGAAACCATGGAGATACCAGGATCCACTCCGTTTTTTGAATCTAGAGAAAATACCCCTAAAAGGGAAGAACAAGAGGAAGAACCCATAACCCCATTTTTGAGAATACCTAGGAATCCACCATTCAGACCCACCAGACAGAATAAGGCTAACCCGGAACATACCCCCAGGACTCCCTGGGTAAATAGAGATGATCAGAGATACAAATCCCCCCAATATCGTGTTCCAACCTTCAATAGATTTTCCCCATTAAGAAATACTAGGCCGCACACACCAAGGAATGGCAGCGGAAATAGAAATTACTATAATCAAGGAAATTACCATGTTTAAGGGAATTTTTTTCAGGGGAACAATCGAGGGAGACCACCCAGACAACAAGGTTGGTACGACCAACCAAGAAGACCTGGTTGGAGAAGACCACCCGCTCACGTGATGAACCGGTGGATCCCGGGCCCTACCAATTCGAGATCACCTTATCAAGAGAGAGAAAGGAACTACATGCAACACCAAGGGGGCTACAATCCGAATGGTTGGAGACCGAGCGGAGGACCGAGAAATTGGGAAGGAGGAGACGGGCGAGAGGGAAACGCGGTGGAAGGAAGAAAAAGAAGGAGAGAATATTAGACACCGGTATTTTTAATTTAAGTGGAGTTGTTTTTAATACAGAGGCAGCTTATTCCTTCAATATATTTACTCTGTGAAGGACGGATTTTCTAATCTGCCTAGTAACAAAGGTCGCACATTAAGGCTGTTTTATAATTGGAGATATCGGCCTTGAATGGAATTTCCATGTCTGCCCAGCAACAGATGACGAATACTTCCCCTTTTTTCCAATTGGCCGCGATGTATAATTGGATCCGGTTTCTTAGTACCCTTTGTGTATATATTGTGCGGAGGTGACGGGAGGGACGCTGCTCCTGATGACGTCAAATGACGAAACGAGTGGAGCATCCTTCCGTCACTTCCACTTGTTGTACCTATGAACCGCATTTCCGGTGTTTGGAGCGCATCGCTTTCTCGAAATATACCGGGAACGGACCCACGCTATCTGTATTGTGATCTGCTTGCTTTTCACCGCTAATTTGTGAGTAATATTTTAACTTTCAATAAAGTATTTACCATACAGTACTTCACTATATGAGCCTTTCCTCCCCATATATGATCAGGAACTTCAACTTATGTATGCCCGCTATACTATGAGGGTTAATGGAATAAAGGAGACGATGCACACTCCCTATTGATGCTGCTCGAGGAGACTTACCCTTGATATTTACCACGCTTGTTACCCCTGTAGGGGTACCATTATCTGGTGAGTGTGCAATTCATTAGGGGGACACAGGATTCACCTGCACGCGTCACCTTCTGAAAAGTTCCACCTTATTCCATGATAACCTGGGATCTGATGGTTGACATCCTCTTCATATTATGAACTTTTAATTTTACACGGACTTACCTATATAATCACCTTTCTTTTATGTGACACTGACCATTTTATACAAGTGTCATTGGACTTCGCCTGCTTTTTGATTTGTCATTTTTATATTGCCATTTGTTACACCTTATACGTGGCTATTATTATATTTGCATCTTCTTTTCTCTTTGCCCATTTTTTCTTTTTGGGACACACCTTATTTATTCTTTACACTTTATTTCACCTATCACCTTTCGTGATTTGTTATATTCACTGTTTTGGCACATTCCTTTTACTTGCCATTTTTGGGGACACTCCCACCCCCCCCCTCCTCCTTTTTAAGGAGCACTGTCACTTTAAATTATTTATCGCATTTATTATTGCACCTTTTTTGAAGCACTAAGTCACTTTATATTACCATTGCACCTACCACCATTGCACTTCATTAGATAATCTATTTTGGGATATTTGTACCATTTACTTGTTTATTAATTTGTTTGTATATGATTTATTGTGCATTTTTATCTACTGCACCTTTTTCATTTTTTATTGCATCATATTGCATCTAGCACTTTACTATTTACACCACTTATTGGAGAGATATTAGTACTTGCCATTTATATCTAATTTCCTATATTGAGACATTTACACCACACTAGTGTGGCAGCGCCAAGTACCTTCCTTTTTTCTTATTTCTCAGTTGTGACAGCAGTTAACAGTCTTCCAGTGACATCTGGTGATTGTGTGAGGGGCTTCAGTACAATTAATTTGGTGATGTCACCCATTAGGAATGGGCTTTGCATTAAATGCCTTCTCTTTTTTGTAATTTTCATTGGCCCTCCTGTGCATTTATAGCCTTGTCTCAAAATGGCTGACCACACATCGCAGTGCAGGTTATATGGGGAGCCCAATTCACTATAAAGGAGGAGTAGAACTGCTCAGTTCCCAAAAAACTACTCCCGGCTAGAGTAACACCTCAATTAGCTGAAGCTGCAAGTGTAAAAACCTCAACTAGATGCTATAGTGAATTAGGATTAGAGGTACACCACTTTTCGATTGCGTTTTTCATCAATGGAAATTCCTCTGTTTTGAATCAATATTACACAGCAATGTCAGCTAACTTGGTTATATTTATTTTTTATGTCTAGTTATGTATCTTGTGTTTTAAACTTTAGATTTAATAATAGCAGACTACAAAGCTCTCTAATTAACAACCTTCATTCTTTATTCATCCTAAACATTCAGGTATGTCTAACTGTACTCAGCATATTGGTGTATTGGTCTATGCTCATGGACAAAGACTGCTAGGTCATGAGTTCTAGTCCCAATCATGCAAACACCCAGTGTGTTTATTATTTTGCCACATAGTAATACCTTGGCTACATCACATAAAATTGCATGTACATGGCCACATATATTCAAGAAACAGACATGCATATGTACTGGTTGCAATTAGGTGGTCACCGAGTTTGAGTATTCACAGCTTTCTAAAATGTATGTAGGTGATGGCATGCTTGGGATTTGAACGCATGCTCACAGTGTTTATGGATAGGAGTAGAGATGGCCTTGCGGTTCGTCCGGCGGTCGGTTTGCGTGAATTTTGCTTGTTCGCAAATTCGCAAAAAATCTGACTTGTGCCGATGTTCGCGAATATGTCCGTGCCGCCATTTTCTTTTTCATTCAGAAGAACTTTGACCCATGACACAGCCGTCAGGTGGAACGGGACAGCCAATTGAAACATTCCAGCACATGGACAGTCCCCCTACCCTATAAATAGACCCGATCTGGTGGCCATTTCACATTCCGCTTTCTGCCAGTGTAGGGAGAGGTTTGCTGTGCTCATCAGGGAGAGTTTGCTAGACACATATAGCGCTGTGAAGATCCACAAAAGTCCTTTTCAGGGCTGGTATTTTTCGGTATAGGTCTAGTATCTTTTGAGCTTAGGGAGAGGTATCCTGTGGTTGCTTTAGGGGCAGTTAGAGATCGGCTGCAGTCACACAGAAATCGCTTTGTCAATGTCCACAAAAGTCATTTAAAATGCTCCAATGTCGTTTTAGGGTCTATTACAGTCTCTTTACTATAGGGTCAGGTATCCTGTGGTTGCTTTAGGGGCAGTTAGAGATTGGCTGCAGTCACACAAAAATCGCTTTGTCAATGTCCACAAAAGTTATTTAAAATGCTCCAATGTCGTTTTAGGGTTTATTACAGTCTCTTTACTATAGGGCCAGGTATCCTGTGGTTGTTTTAGGGGCAGTTACAAATCGGCTGCAGTCACACAGAAATCGCTTTGTCAATGTCCACAAAAGTCATTTAAAATGCTCCAATGTTGTTATAGGGTCTATTACAGTCTCTTTACTATAGGGCCAGGTATCCTGTGGTTGCTTTAGGGGCAGTTAGAGATCGGCTGCAGTCACACAGAAATCGCATTGTCAATGTTCACAAAAGTCATTTAAAATGCTCCAATGTTGTTATAGGGTTTATTACAGTCTCTTTACTATAGGGCCAGGTATCCTGTGGTTGCTTTAGGGGCAGTTACAAATTGGCTGCAGTCACACAGAAATCGCTTTGTCAATGTCCACAAAAGTCATTTAAAATGCTCCAATGTCATTTTAGGGTCTATTACAGTCTCTTTACTATAGGGCCAGGTATCCTGTGGTTGCTTTTGGGGCAGTTAGAGATCGGCTGCAGTCACACAGAAATCGCTTTGTCAATGTCCACACAAGTCATTTAAAATGCTCCAATGATGTTATAGGGTCTATTACAGTTTCTTTACTATAGGGGCAGGTATTCAGTGGTTGCTTTAGGGGCAGTTAGAGATCGGCTGCAGTCACACACAAAATGCTCTGTTAATGTCCACAAAAGTCATGTAAAGGGCTGCAAATTTTTTGGTATTGCTGTGCAGTGCACTAAAAAGGGAGGGGGGTGGGGGAGGGGGGTAATCCACAGTATAATATACTTTGTAGAAAGCATATTATAGTGGATTAGTATTATTATTGTGCACTGTGCAGCATTGTGACAGGTGTGGTGGTGAGACTAAACGTTTCTGCAGCAACACTACACACAGTGACAAAAGCACTTATAATAAATTATAACTGGTGTGATAGACCAATTGCCCCCCCCCCCCCCCCCCAAATGCCACATATTGAAGTGGGGTGTTATCTGAGTAAACTTTTTCAAGTGTATTTGTGTCATGCAACAATATTGCCTAGTTTGCTGAGTGAAGTCTGGTACACACAGCATCAAACTCACTGGCCAATTTTTTGAACTGGTGTGCTACACCAATGCTCCCCCCCAATGCCACATATTAAAGTGGAGTGTTATCTGAGTAAACTTTTTCAAGTGTATTTGTGTCCTGCAACAATATTGCCTCTTTTGCTGAGTGAAGTCTGATACACACAGTGCCAAACTCACTGGCCAATTTTTTGAACAACTGGTGTGTTAAACCAGTGGCACCCCAATACCACATTTTGAAGTGGGGTGTTATCTGAGTATACTTTTACAAGTGTATTTGTGTCCTGCAACAATATTGCCTCTTTTGCTGTGTTAACTCTGATACAAACAGCGCCAAACTCACTGGCCAATTTTTTGAACAACTGGTGTTAGAGACCAGTGGCCCCCCAATAGCACATATTGAAGCGGGGTGTTATTTAACAGTATACTTTTCTAAGATTGTATTTTAGTCCTGCAAAAATTTGGCCTCTTTTGCTGTGTTAACTGTGCTACACACATTGACAACAGATAATGGCCAATTATTTGTAAAACTGGTGTGATAAACCTGTGGCCCCCCCAATACCACAGATTGAAGCGGGGTATTATCTACACAGACACATGATCTGGCAAAAGACGGGCAGGTAATATACAGGCTGACACTTCGGTTCTGTGTACTGTGATAGCCTACCATACCTCTAGCCATCAAAAACTAAGTTTTTTGCTGTCAGTTCAAACCATGTGAGCTAATTTTTGGAGCCTATACAGGCCGACACTTACGGTTCTGTGTACTGTGAACGCCTACCGTACCTCTAGCCATCAAAAACTATGTTTTTTGCTGTCAGTTCAAACAATGTGAGCTAATTTTTGCAGCCTATACAGGCCAACACTTACGGTTCTGTGTACTGTGAACGCCTACCATACCTCTAGCCATCAAAAACTACATTTTTTGCTGTCAGTTCAAACCATGTGAGCTAATTTTTGGAGCCTATAGAGGCTGACACTTACGGTTCTGTGTACTGTGAACGCCTACCGTACCTCTAGCCATCAAAAACTATATTTTTTGCTGTCAGTTCGAACCATGTGAGCTAATTTTTGCAGCCTATACAGGCCGACACTTCTGTATACTGTGTGAATGCCTAATGTACCTTCAGCCACAGAATACTACATTCTTAGCTGTCAGGTAAACCTATGTGGGCTATTTTTTGGTGCCTGGAATGGGCGACACTTACTTCAGTTACCTGTGAATGCCTAATGTACCTTCAGCCACAGAATACTACGTTCTTAGCTGTCAGGTAAACGCATGTGGGTTAATTTTTGGGGCCTGGAATGGCCGGCTTACTTCTTTATCCTGTGAATGCCTAATTTTTCAGACTGGAAATGAAAAACAATAGGTCTGTAAAGGTTCCGCCAAATTGTGGAATGGATGCAGACCCATTTTACAGATGTGTGAATGGACCCTATATGTATTAGACAATGTATTTACTGGCTGCTGTCAATTCTGGCTGATTTATGAAAAAAAATAAAACATTTTTGCTGTAAAAAAAAAAAAAAAAAAATTAGGGAAACTTTTTCAATTGCAATACTTCTGTTATAACATAGTCCATGTGCTGGGACTATTTGTGCACAGCTAGTATGTCTTTTGTGGCTGCAAATATGACCTAAAGGGTTTTAAAGTTCGCCTCCCATTAAAGTCAATGGGGCCCGCCACGAACTCGCGGTTCGCGGACTTTTGAGAAAATTTGCGGCTGGCGTTCGCGAACCGCCCCGGCCGATGTTCGTCCATCACTAGATAAGAGTGCTAACCATTAAACCATTGAGCTGAGCACAATTACACTTGTAATATTAAGTAGTCCCATGCTTCAACAGTTAATTACAGAAATCTCAAAAATATATATAGTGCTCAAATGCATGATCATTGTAAACTTGACACTAATTTGTAATGTAATCTAAATCCCTTGTCAATCACGATGCTTGCCGGACCTGAAAAAAAAAGTCTTCTGAGGCTCCCTGCCGTCTGCCAATTTAAATCTTTGTTAGCTCTTTTCTAGGCAAGGGGCGGGCCACCCATTTCCACCACCCAGTGATCCCGCATCCTTCTGATGTCACAGGGGGCGGTGCCACGGGTGGTGTAACTGGGTGGCCCCCGCCCCTTCCCTAGAAAAGAGCCGTCAAAGATTTAAATTGGCAGACGGTGGAGAGCCGCAGAAGAGGCAAAGTGTTTTTTTTTTTCTATTTTTGGGGGCCGGCGGGCATCGCGATTGACGATGGATTTACATTGGGGGACACTTTTTTGTAAATTTGATTTTGAATAAAGGACTTGTCCAAAACTGTGTTCTGTGTTTTTTACTTTTTTAAACTTTTTGGGTGAATGGGTAGGGGTAGATGTGCCCGATACCCATTCACAAAGGGGAGCGGGATCTGGGAGCCCCCTTGTTAAAGGGGGCTTTCAGATTCTGATAAGACCCCCACAACCACAGCCCAGGGTTGGCGGGTAGAGGCCCTTATTCCCATCAACATGGGTGCTTTGGGGGGCACCCCAAAGCACCCTCCCCATGTTGAGGGCAAGCGGCCTGGTATGGTTCAGGGAGGGGGGGCAAGTGCCAGGCTGCCTGCATGCTCAGATAAGGGACTGGTATTGATTTGGGGGGGGGGTCATTTTTTATTTTTGAATTTTGGCATAGGGTTCCCCTTAAACTCCATACCAGACCGGAAGAGCTGAAGACTTTGAAGTTTGAATATGACAGACAGAGGCTTGAATTGGTACAAACGTTATAAACTTATTTGTACAAAAATATAAAACTTAAAGAAAAAAAAAATTTAAATAAAATGAAAACTGCTGGTAGTACAAGGGCTGATCAGGAAAAGGACCAACCCCAAATTGCAGCTCCAAGGCCTGGATGCGGTGGACGGCCCACCACAGCATCTCCTTCATGACCGGCAGCGGTGGGTCCGTCACCACTGTGGAGAAAAAGAGACAAGATAATTACCTGGAGGAAAAATGCATCAACAAAGGATTCACAAAACCACATCAAAAACTAGGCAGTGTAGCATATTTGCCCCGTTTTAAATACATTCTTGCTCAATAATGATAGATTGCTGGTCTACTTAGTCAGATTCAAATGCTTAATCCCAAAAAATGTTAAGGGAACATGTAAGGTAAATTCCTTGGCCAAAAAGATTTATCTGCAAACTTCATGGATATATCTATGTTGGTAATGCTGTCCAATTCAATCCAAACAGGATCAGAGTTTGCTATTGACCTAAGGGTTTGATTAATCATGTGTGGTAGATGGTAGGAGGCTCAGCTCCTAGGAGACTCACCACTCTCAGGCTGGAGCTGGGCCAGTGTAAGGGGTTGGTCCTTTGGCTGATCAGCCCTTGTTTCTTCAGGCGAATCTGTGTAATAAAATAAATAAAATAAGAAAACTACGTTTAGCCATGAAATGAAACAACAAATGGAGGATAGGAAATCAGGAAAAACATCAAATCCCCTCTCCCTTTCTCTCATCTTTATCTAGACCATATCTACGCTACCCCTTTTTGCTCTCTCTCTAAATGTTCACCCATTAAACCCCCTCACTCTTTTGCACCTTTCTCTCTCTCCCATCCTCTTCTCCCCCCCTATGTCTCTCGCTCTCCTTACCCCCTCAACCCTCCCCTGAAAGGGTGCTTTAAGCATCTTTTCAGTGCTGAAGCTGGTTTCTACACTTCAACCTTCCTGTCACATGTAGCTAAAATACAATGGATCTTTACCAAAGTTACATTTGCACATATACACATCCCACTAGCCCACACATTAACCACTTAATGATCGCCCAACGCAGATTTACTGCGGCAGGCGGCCACTCCTGGGCAAACTGACGGGGAGCCAGTGCATGTGACAGGCGGCTCTGATGGCTGCCGGCAACTCGTGATCTCCCCCCGCTGACAGAGAAGGACAGATGGCTGATGTAAACACAGCCATCTGTCATTCTCCCTGAAGTGATCACAGAGGCTATATATCCTGCTATATAGGATCACAAGTCTCTGTGATGATCTCACAAGCCCAACCCCCCCACAGTTAGAATCACTCCCCTAGGTTTACATTTAACCCCTTGATCACTAATAGTATTAACCCCTTCCCTGCCGAAGGCATTATTACAGTAACAGTGCATATTTTTAGCACTGATTACTGTAGTAATGTCACTGGTACCCCCAAAAAAGTCAAAAATGTCAGTTAGGGGTCCAATCTGTCCGCCACAATGTTGCAGTTCCACAAAAAATCGCAGATCGCCGGCATTACTAGTAAGAAAAAAAAAAAAACAATAAAAATGACATAAATCTTTCCTGTAGTTAGTAGACGCAATAACTTTTGTGCAAACCAATCAAAATACGCTTATTGTGATTTTTTTTTTACCAAAAACATGTAGCAGAAAACAAATTGGCCTAAAATGTTAAAAAATGTTGATTTATTATTATTATTTATTTTTTTTTTGGGAATGTTATATAGCAGAATGTGAGTAAAGTATCTAGTGGCTCACACTTTCAGGTCACTTGAAGCAGCCTGAAGATCATGTTCACTATGCAGTCACATTAGTCCAAGCTACACCAAGCTGTTCTGAAATCCGGTTATTCAGAACAGTTTTTCTTGGTTTCCCAGTAAGCTGTTTTCTTGCGCCCAGCTAGCAAATACTAGCTGGCTTAATCACAGCACTTTTTACTGTGCGATTAGATGTAAGCTAGCCCAGATCACTGTCAAATACAGTTGTCAGGAATATAGACCATTCAGGCTGCTTTCAAACATTTCTGTTCCAATCGTCCTCATTTGAAGAGCAACCCCAATTTTTGCTAAGGGGAAAGAATATCAGTTGCCCACCTTCAAGAGTAGTTTACTTACAATGTTGCTCCCAAGCTGTTCAGACAGAAGTGTTTGTATTAAAAGGAGCCAAATTTCTAAATAAAACATTATTTAGGCTCCACACTCCCCCCCCAATGGGCTTCAAAGTTAACAAGTACAAAATTCCCATGCTTCTGGTTACCCTCCACTTCCTGGAGCTTACTCCCTGGGGCCATCCTCCTCCAAGATGGCCATCCTCCTCCTCCCCTGCTTCACCAAGTGGACCATTGCTTGGCGGCCGTCAGCTGTATCTAGATTAAGAATAGAAAGAGGATAGAATTTACAGACTGTGAACACGCACACACATAGGCATATTTTGTACACATATTGACTTACCAGAGATTTGCGCAGCTGCCTTCTTCAGTGCTCTTGGATTCCGCCTTTTGACGTCGCTCCAAGAGAGCTGAATGGCCAGGACGGTGGTCCGGTGGAGGAATCTCTGCCACAGCTGATGTTTGACACGCCGCACAATGGTCTGCTTGGCGAAATTTCATATTGCGGTATAATATTTGCGGAGGAGGAGGAGGATCTGTGGAAAAAGCAATTTATGTTTTACTTGCATTCGTTAAGATTGTGTTAGCAAAAATCAAAACATACATAAGAAACCTTTAGAGATTTATTCCAAAGGAAAAACATTTGGCCAGTTTCTGGTGATACACATACACCTATACACACATTTATCTACATGACCTATGTCACCACACAGTGGCAAAATGTAATGAAGTATTGCTGACCTCAACATGGGGGTTTCATTGGGGAAAGGGGGCTCTAAACACCCACCTCAAAGTATCCCATGTTAAAGGGAACAAGGGCCTTTTCCACACAACCCTGGCCAGTGTTTGGGGGGGGGGGGGGCTATGGGGACAGGATTGTAAAGCTCCCTTTAAAAGGTGTCACCCATATTCTGCCCCCACCCACCCCCCATGTGAATGAGAATGTGCTACATTGTGCCCCTACTAACTCCCCTCCAAAAGTTGGCCCAAAAGCCAAAGAAGAACCCACATTTGAGCAAAGCAATATTTAGGAAGCAATGTTCCAAAACAAAAAAAACACTTGCCACAAATGTCAATCCATAGTGAATTACATTGGCCGCCAGCACAGAAAAAAGGATATCCAAAACATAAGTTCCACCCGCAGCAGAGGGTAATCACCAATGTGCTGCTCCTCTGTCTGGCAGTTGTTAAATAGGTGAGTGGCGGGGCCAAATGGCGATGTCACCTGGTGGCCCCGCCCCCTTGTCACATTACCAACCACTGCTTTTTTGTTTTGGGCTGGTAGGGCGACAGGCCTCCTAATTGACAATGGATCTCCATGGTGGAAAGTGATATTTCCTATTGTAACTTAAAGAAAGGACTATTCCCAAGCTGATTGTGTAATTACCTTAGTTTTATGTAGAAAATATTTGGTGCTCAACACAACCCATACTCATTCTCAGACAGGTAGGATCTGGGGGAAGACTTGTTAAAGGAGGCATGCCGACATCAATAAGCCTTCTGGCCATTGAGCCACCATAACCACTGGCCTGGGTCCTGTGGAAGAGGCCCATGTCCCTAGCAACATGGGGCCAAGGTGCTTTGGGGCAAAGATGGAGGGTCTGCTATGGATTATGTAGGGGCCCCCATGACATGTATATATGATACCTTTTTGCATGTTATTTCTCTTAAAAGTCATACAAGCACAAAAGGTCACCGTATTCATTGGTGGGGGGGGGGGGGGCTGTGGGTGGAGAAATACAGGTGTTCTTGAAGGGTGCAATTGTCAAAAAAAGTCACTCTTACAAAACTGGCACAATGTTTCCATATGCGATTTGTGGGGATGCATGGTCTAGATACAGTACAGATGCACCACTTTACAAGCCGACTAAGGCAAACCCCCAGGCACTATATTTATTTGATTTGTTTGCATTTCTTGGTTTCTCTTTTGTGACGGTGTTCACCGTCACTGGGAGTGAAAGACAGATAATTAATGGTTTGAATTGCTTCAGATGGGACAGTAATATTTGTCAGCAGTATATTTATATAGAAATATGAAGATTTAATCCCACATTTACACTGGGAGACTTAGATTGTTGTAGTCATTGCCATGAAGTCTGTGACTCCTAAATAATGTGTGTATTACATGTCCCTCAATATCAGACAGGTTTTCTGTATCGAGATAATGTGTATTCCATGTACTGGAGTTTAGAAGACAGACAGACGGATACTGGGGTCTCTTCCTATTGTCTATTGAGCTGGAATGTGGATTGTGCCTGTCCCATTGGTAAATGTTATTGACCTCACATAGTTCTGTCCAGAGGGCTAGATAATTCGTTTAGGTTAATTCTGTCCCTTTATACACTTTCATTGGCATATGATACTGTAATCAGTCAGAGGGGAGGGATTGTGTACACTGTATGGGAGTGACTGAGTGTAAAACTCTGTTTTCATTGGATTGTGAATTTCAGGGCCTGTTACCAACCAGGTCCACCTGGGCGGTTACCTTGTGGGGGAAAACTGTATAAAAGAGCAGCTGTACCATTAAAGTTTGAGTTATACTTCACCCTCAATCGAGAGTCCTGTCTCTTATTGGGGGAATCTGCTACAAGGGATTGCTATGCTCTTCATACTCCCTTGAATAATCACTAAGCTCTTGTAAGAGCTTGTTCCTGTTCCTGCTGCACTCGCTGGGGAAAGAGAGGTTCACCCACTGGAACCTGGAGCCTTGTCGTAGGTCCAGGAAGGGTAGGAGACGGCGAGACCCCAACCAAGCTGTGGCAGTTCGTGGGGTCTGAGGTGATTATGGTGTCTGGTGGAGTGCTTGGAGCCCTCGGGAAGCACTAGGAGCATCCGCCAATGGAGATACCCAGTCAGGGTGTCGGTTAATCCGTTACAACTTTAAACATCCTTAACCCCTTGGCGTAGGCTACCACTGGCACTTTAAGGTGTTTGCTAGGTTTGGCACCTCATCCCTTTAAAACCATACACATGAATTACACAGGTTCTGTGGAAAATTCAAGTGTTAATGAAACTCACTTGATGCCTTATCTGCAATACATTTGCCTCAGAACCTGTGTAATTCATGAGTGTTGGTGTTTAAGGGAATGAGGTGGCCAGCTTAAGATTTTCTCTTCTGGGAGGCAAGGCTTATGGCCATGTGACCACCATAATTGGCAGTCACATGATCAACAAAGTCCCAAATTACAAGGAGTGAGCAGGAACTTGCAGCAAGCTACCAATCAGTGTGCAAGACCAAAGGTGCACACCCAGCACTGCTAGCAATATTGCATGCAAATATGCAAATGCTCCGTGACCAGGGCCAGCTAATGACATGGCACATATGTGTGCGCGCACAGCACCAACTTCATCAAATCACTGCTCCTTTAAAAACAAGATTGAAACATATCCACACATATATATATATATACAAACACAAGATATACATATACACACACACACACACACACACACACATATACACATTATATATATATATATATACACACACACACGCTTGTTCCGGCACATGCCATAAGCTACATATTATGGCACAACTTTATATTTATGTGTGTATATATATATATATATAATAATTTGCCTAGAAATCGGAAGTGACGTGTGTGCACAATTAGGAAGTGAATGTGTGGTGAGGATCAATAAAATACACCCCCCCCCAGCTGACTAACACCCCCCCAAGCCCAGGTTTAACACCCCTCCCCCCAAGCCCAGGTTTCAACAAGACCCCTCCCACACTTACTTTGCATATCAATTCCAGTTCTTCTTGTGTAAACAGGGGGCGAGCCATCGTTCTTCAGTTCGCGCCGAGCAGCAGTACACTTCCGGGAACGTGTGCACCCAATTTCGTTGCATTTCTGGTCCGTAACAGCGAATGCGCATGTGCGATTGTGCATGCGCGATTTCTCGCAAGCGCCTGTATGCCATCACAAACCATTGTGTTTTAAGGGATCTTTATGTATTTGAAAAATGGTGTTCAGAGACAAATAAGATGTAGTTGACATCTTTCATGTTTTAGCTGTTTTTGAAAAATGGTGTTCAGAGACAAATAAGATGTAGTTGACATCTTTCGTGTTTTACCTAGGCCAGTGATGGTAAACCTTGGCCCCCTAAATGTTTTAGCACTACATTTCCCATGATGTTCATGCATTCCGCAGTGTAGTTGAGCATCATGGGAAATATTGTTAAAAAACATCTGTGTTGCCAAGGTTCACTATCACTGACCTAGGCAAACTAAAAATATGAGTGAGCCATGCATGAATACAGCACTGTAGCAGTGATTTTTTTGGGGGGAAATGTTTCAAAAAATCTTTGCATTTATCCCCCAACACCCATATTACCTTGTGACTAGTTGATTACAATCACTTGCACATGTGCCAAAGAAAATGAGTAGGTATGCAATTAGATTGTAGAACACTTTGAAGAGGTGCAAATTGTTTTCACTTCTCAAACATTTATTTTTAGTCAGCAACAGTAAAACATAATGCAAGATAAAAAAACAATTTATTAGAATAGTAATTTCAACATTTGGTACATTAATGTACTTGGCCGAAAAAAACAAAAAGGCAATTATGAAACAGCATTTTACAATATGGTTAGAAGGGTCCTACTCCAAAGAGCTTACAATTTACAAGAGTAAGACACATATTTGGACACACCTTAACATTCACATTATAAAACAGGAATAAAAATAATGCTGATGAGAAATCGCACATTTTATCAAAACAAAGTTTAAGTGCAAGCTTAAGCAAAACAGACCAAATGAATACGAAATTCAAAAAGGTAGCAATGGAAACACATACACATACATTTCTTAGCAGGAAGGGTTAGTAGGATGCTTCATTTCCATCTAAGCCATAACATTAACGAGATTAACAGTGGGTCTAACATGTGAGGTTTACAAGAAACTAGAAAAAGATATGGCTCCACAGAGGCTAGCAAACAAACACATGTTCAGATTTGGCAAAGACACACAGCAAACAAATGAATCCACAGCCTTAGTGATTACATCCATTACAGGGTGTGATAAATTCTTATCAAACCACACATTCCTTAATACGGTACAAACCTAAACTAAAACAGAAAACTCTACTCTACCATATCCGTTCCTCCATATGCCCATACAATCCTCATACACACCTTCTTACCCCCCAACCCTTACCATTCACCACCATTCATAGCAACCCAACTACTCCAAATAACACAGCCTCACCCAATCTTCAATCCACCCCTACTCTAACTAAATTACCCCAAGACAATCTCTTCCAAACTGCCTTAGTTTTAATCTCCCCAATTCTCCGAACCGAGACCCAAAAATACAGTATGCAGTCTTGCCAGGATGACCCTACAGCACCAACTTACCGATGTTTGCTCTTTCATTATGACCAGTTGGTGTTCCTCATGTCCCACAGAGACTCCTTCATGATAAAGCAAAACCACCACCCAACGTGTTCCCCTTCCACATTACCCAAACCTCTATGTTTCTCCAACATCAGCTCCTCGATCACTCTCTTGACAGGGTACTCCTTTTCTGGTCGCACCACCAGTCTGAAAGATTTATTAAGCACATGTAGTGACATGATGACACCCTGTAGCTTCAAAATAACCGCCTAAAAAACTCCCAGACACCGTGCAAGGGAGAGCCCAAAGTCTCCCTCCATCGATTATCAACCCCACAGACTCCACAGGGAATCCTGTGTTGCAGAACAGCCACACGAGCTGTGACTAGTTCCTATCAAAAATTATGGCTTCTTAATTACAGGCCAACCAGCCCACACTAATAGACCTCTTTTATTGAGTTAGGGGGTTGGCGTAGTCCCAACAAACCCAGGAAAGGAAACGCCCACCAGTGTAATGAATTCAATCTCTTCATGGCCTGTGGATAAGCAACACATACTCTTGGCAAATAAATATCTGTGCAGTGTAAACAGAAAAAAAGAGACACATTTCCTAGGCTCTGGCCATGATCAGTGATAAGAAAAAAAAATAAATATTCGGACTCATGCACACTGGACATTATTAAAATGTCAGTAGAAAGCGGTAGTTGTAGAAGGCGTTTTTTATCTTTTTAGGTAGTAGCATTTTTCTGCCTTTTTCTGCATTTGTTTGCTTTTATTAGAGTTGGATTGTTTTTCCAGCTGCAAAACGCCTCCTAAAACCCACTAGTTCAGGGATTTTTGTCCAACCCGAAAACGCCCCTGCCAAAAACTGCTGACAACAGCTTGTGTGTGCATGAACACATAGGATAACATGCTGGGAAGTTTACTGGCTGCAGAAAAAAAATGTCTGATGCCAAAAACAGTGTCACGAACCGGCAGGACTGATAGTGGATCCTCTGGACCAGAGAGGCGATGGCGCGGGTTGTACTAGAGGACCGGTTCTAAGCAGTTACTGGTCTTCACCAGAGCCCGCCGCAGGGCGGGATGGATTTGCTGCGGCGGTAACTACCAGGTCGTGTCCCCCAGTAACAACTCAATCTCTCTGGCAGCTGATATGGCGTGGTACACAGGGAGTAGGCAAGAACGTAGTAGGACGTAGCAGAGGTCAGGGCAGGCAGAGGTTCAAAGGCGAGTAGTCGGTAGCAGCGGGTTCGGCAACAGGCAAAGCAAACAAACTCAGTAGGGAACGCTTTCTCAGAGGCACATGGCACAAAGATCCGGCAGGAAGTTGTGGGAGGAGAAGGTATTTATGGGTAGTGCACAGGTGAAACCTAATTAAGTCAGCACTGCCTCTCACAACCCTTAACCCTTAATAAGCAGTTTGGACCAGGCACCAATCACCTGTGCACTGGTCCTTTAGATCTAAGAGTCCCGATGCGTGCGCGCCCTAGAGAGCGGGGACGCACACGCCGAGATGCAGGAGCGCCGCCTGGGGACACACCCTGTGAGCACTCCGAGGCCAGCAGGGGGCCCGGAGTGCTGAGCGTAACATTGGGTGCAAAAGCACAGTCGCTTTCTTTAGAATGTAATTTCTTGGTTTTCCATTATATGAACCCCGTCAGAAATATTCCTTGTGAAAATTAAATAGAACAACCATGAAACTTGTAGCTAGGTAGTGGAAGGTTTGGTGATTCCAACCAACGACCCCGGTGCTGCAAGGCAGAAGCGCTAACCATTTAGCCACAGTGCTGCCAGGCGCATGGAGCCTCCATCTCTGTGGTTTTAAACATCCCTAAGTCCCTAGGGTGCCTAAAGTTAATCAATGCAGATGTACTCTGGAAGTCCTGAGTGCCATTGAGCAACCTGTTTCTGTGATATGCCATCTGGGTCCAAGGCTGGGTATGTCTGATTACTGTCAGCATGCTCCTATTTTTGCGGCTTTTTTAGTGTTAAGAGGCTGCAATTGGTGCTGGTGTGGAATTCACAAGGCTGCTTCTTGTCCTTGCCCGTGGAACACATATAGCAATTTGCAATGGTGGTGGAACCCTCCTAAAAGCAAAAATTTAATTTCTTGTGGCATTTACCTATAGGTGGTGTAATTCCATCAGTCAGAGTTCTGTTTCTTGATTGACTCTGTGATGTTTTTTTGAATATTGGTGTGCGAGCGTAGAATAGTGATGTTACCCTCTGAATGATGGTAACAACATTTTAAATTGTATGAATGATGTTGGTACACATATTGCACTTTTGTGTTGAAAAAGCTTATGATTTATCATTAAAATGTTGAATAAGCTGTTGAAAAAGCTAATCATTAAGTACTAAACAACACACCAAATTGTTATTGATTTTAAATTGGCATGAGCAATGGTAATGTGTGTAGTTTGTGAAGACAGCTGTAGGAGCTTGGGTTAAGATATACAGTGGTGATAGAAAGTTTGGGCACCCCAGGTAAAAATGTGTATTAATGTGCATAAAGAAGCCAAGGAAAGATGGAAAAAACTCCAAAAGGCATCAAATTACAGATTAGTCATTCTTACTGTATATGTCAACAAAAGTTAGATTTTATTTCCATCATTTACACTTTCAAAATAACAGAAAACAAAAAAAAATGGTGTCTGCAAAAGTTTGGGCACCCTGCAGAGTTAATATATTGTACTGCCCCATTTGGCAAGTATCACAGCTTGTAAACACTCTTTGTAGCCAGCCAAGAGTCTTTCAATTCTTGTTTGAGGTATCTTTGCCCATTCTTCCTTACAAAAGTCTTCCAGTTCTTTGAGATTTCTGGGCTGTCTGTCACGCACTGCTCTTTTAAGGTCTATCCATAGATTTTCAATTATCTTGAGGTCAGGATATTGTGAAGGCCATGGCAAAACCTTCAGTTTACGCCTCTTGATGTAATCACCCGTGGATTTCGAGGTGTGTTTAGGATCATTATCCATTTGTAGAAGCCATCCTCTCTTTAACTTCAGCTTTTTCACAGATGGCATCAAGTTACCATCCAAAATTTGCTGACATTTTATTGAATCCATTTTTCCTTCTACTCGTGAGATGTTCCCTGTGCCACTGGCTGCAATACAACCCCAAAGCATGATTGATCCACCCCCATGCTTAACAGTTGGACAGAGGTTCTTTTCATTAAATTCCTTCTTCTCCAAACGTACCTTTGCTCATTTCGGCCAAAAAGTTCAATTTTAACCTCATCGGTCCACAGAACTTGTTTCCAAAATGCATCAGGCTTGTCTATATGTTCATTTGCAAAGTTCAAACGCTGATTTTTGTGGTGAGGACGTAGAAGAGGCTTTCTTCTGATGACTCTTCCATGAAGACCATATTTGTACAAGTATCTCTTTATAGTGGAAAAGTGTACCACAACTCCAGTGTCTGCCAGATCTTTCTGGAGGGATCGTGCAGTCAAACGTGGGTTTTGAATTGTTTTTCTCACAATCCTGCAAAGTTCAAACGATGATTTTTGTGGTGAGGACGTAGAAGAGGTTTTCTTCTGATGACTCTTCCATGAAGACCATATTTGTACAAGTATCTCTTTATAGTGGAATAGTGTACCACAACTCCAGTGTCTGCCAGATCTTTCTGGAGGGATCGTGCAGTCAAACGTGGGTTTTGAATTGTTTTTCTTACAATCCTGCAAGCTGTTCTGTCTGATATTTTTGTTGGTCTTCCAGATCTTGCTTTAACTTCCACTGTTCCTGATTAATTACATTCCGAACACAGGATATTGACATCTGAAAACGCTTTGCTATCTTCTTATAGCCTTCTCCAGCTTTGTGAGCGTCAACTATTTTCAGTTTCAGTTTTCTAGGCAACTGCTTAGAAGATCCCATGGTGCTGATTGTTGGGGCAAGATCAGAGGAGTCTGGGCATTTAAAACCTTTGAGATTGACATCACCTGGTCTTCCCAGATGATGATTGAGAACAATCCATGACACTGGCAGGTCTCAGCCTTGCAAAGGGGGCAGTGCATGCTATAAGTTCTGCAGGGTGCCCAAACTTTTGCAGACGCCATTTTTTTGTTTTCTGTAATTTTGAAAGTGTCAATGATGGAAATAAAATCTAACTTTTGTTGACATATTATAAGAATGTCTAATCTGTAATTTGATGCCTTTTGTAGATTTTTCCTTCTTTGCTTGGCTTCTTTATGCACATTAATACAAATTTTTACCTGGGGTGACCAAACTTTCGATCCCCATTGTACAGTATCTCACAAAAGTGAGTACACCCCTCACATTTTTGTAAATATTTTGTTATATCTTTTCATGTGACAACACTGAAGAAATGACACTTTGCTACAATGTAAAGTAGTCAGTGTACAGCTTGTATAACAGTGTAAATCTGCTGTCCCCTCAAAATAACTCAACACCCAGCCATTAATGTCTAAACCGCTGGCAACAAAAGTGAGTACACCCCTAAGTGAAAATGTCCAATTTGGCCAAGTGGTGGCGGTTCCCCATCCAGGGAAGGTTGGAGACACTGTGACCAGACGTTTCATCGGTACTGACTTTAAGCATATATCATAACCTACCCTCCGTGTTATTGGGCTTATCTACCCCCATGCCCTTATACCCAACATATACATGGTCAGGTGGTCTAAATGTACCATTATGAACTACGTTCCCTAACAACTACCATCAAACTCCACCTTCCTCGTTATAGTACTTTGGCTTTGCCTTTTTACCGTGGTGATATAATTTGGATATACTCAGAGCAAATGTACCAGTAGCTCCAGAGGAAGCTTTTTCAAACAAAACATGTAGAGCATTCTGGCTGTATGAAATACCTGCACATCAGACATCACATCAATCGACCTTATGGACGACAACACACACCGCTGTCATCGTCTGTGAGATCTGTATGATGTGACGTATGCTTATATTATCACTGCATTAAGTACTCTGTATATCCATATACCAATTTTTCTTGTAGGTGGTATATTGTATCAACGCCTCTATTGAGGCGAAGTATCTACGTTGTTATGTCCTTTTTTAATTGTTAATCAATAAAAATTGTTATTTTTACTTACTCAGTGCTGTTAAAGTCCATACTTTTCCCAAACAAACACTATTTTCAAAGTGCTTAAGCATGCTCAGTGTAACAAGAAATTTATCCCAAATGACAAAAGTCCCTGGGCATACAAATGGCAGTACCTCTCTCTCTTTCTCGCTCGATATACAGCTGCAAGAAAAAGTATGTGAACCCTTTGGAATGATATGAATTTCTGCACAAATTGGTCATAAAATGTGATCTGATCATCATCATCTAAGTCACAACAATAGACAATCACAGTCTGCTTAAACTAATAACACACATGTTTTTATTTAACACACCATGTAAACATTCACAGTGCAGGTGGAAAAAGTATGTGAACCCTTGGATTTAATAACTGGTTGAACCTCCTTTGGCAGCAATAACTTCAACCAAACGTTTCCTGTAGTTGCAGATCAGACGTGCACAAGAGTCAGGAGTAATTCCTGACCATTTCTCTTTACAGAACTGTTTCAGTTCAGCAATATTCTTGGGATGTCTGGTGTGAATCGCTTTCTTGAGGTCATGCCGCAGCATCTCAATTGGGTTGAGGTCAGGACTCTGACTGGGCCACTTCAGAAGGCGTATTTACTTCTGTTTAAGTCATTCTGTTGTTGAATTACTTCTATGCTTTGGGTCATTGTCCTGTTGCAACACCCATCTTCTGTTGAGCTTCAGCTGGTAGACAGATGGCCTTAAGTTCTCCTGCAAAATGTCTTGATAAACTTGGGAATTCATTTTTCCTTGATAAACTTGGGAATTCATTTTTCCTTCGATGATAGCAATCCGTCCAGGCCCTGATGCAGCAAAGCAGCCCCAAACCATGATGCCCCCACCACCATACTTCACAGTTGGGATGAGGTTTTGATGTTGGTGTGTGGTGCCTCTTTTTCGCCACACATAGTGTTGTGTGTTTCTTCCAAACAACTCAACTTTGGTTTCATCTGTCCACAGAATATTTTGCCAGGTGCTCTTGTGCAAACTGTAAACATGTAGCAATGTTTTGTTTGGACAACAGTGGCTTCCTCTGTGGTATCCTCTCATGAAATCCATTCTTGTTTAGTGTTTTACGTATTGTAGATTCGCTTACAGGGATGTTAGCATTTGCCAGTGACTTTTGTAAGTCTTTAGCTGACACTCTAGGATTCTTCTTCACCTCATTGAGCAGTCTGCGCTGTGCTCTTGCAGTCATCTTTACAGGACGGCCACTCCTAGGGAGAGTAGCAGCAGTGCTGAACTTTCTCCATTTATAGACAATTTGTCTTACCGTGGACTGATGAACAGCAAGGCTTTTGGAGGAACTTTTATAACCCTTTCCAGCTTTATGCAAGTCAACAATTCTTAATCGTAGGTCTTCTGAGAGCTCTTTTGTGCAAGGCATCATTCACATCAGGCAATGCTTCTTGTGAAAAGCAAACCCAGAACTGGTGTGTGTTTTTTATAGGGCAGGGCAGCTGTAACCAACACCTCTAATCTCATTTCATTGATTGGACTCCAGTTTGCTGATATCTCACTCCAATTAGCTCTTGGAGATGCCATTAGTCTAGGGGTTCACATACTTTTTCCACCTGCACTGTGAATGACTGTGAATGTTTACATGGTGTGTTCAATAAAAACATGGCAACATT
Organism: Pelophylax lessonae; assembly: GCF_965119305.1. NCBI lineage: Eukaryota > Metazoa > Chordata > Amphibia > Anura > Ranidae > Pelophylax > Pelophylax lessonae. The sequence goes on from NC_138773.1 coordinate 135,578,081, forward strand.
TCATTCTTTGTGTGTTATTAGTTTAAGCAGACTGTAATTGTCTATTGTTGTGACTTAGATGATGATCAGATCACATTTTATGACCAATTTGTGCAGAAATCCATATCATTCCAAAGGGTTCACATACTTTTTCTTGCAGCTGTATGTATATATATATATATATATATATATATATATATGTATATATATATCAAGAGAACAAGAGAGAAGAACATCTGTTGCTCAAACACATGAAAACATTGCAGCTTACTAACATTGTTGAACATAAAAAGTAAAAAGAAGCAAAATAAAAAAGCCAGAAAACACAAATGTCTTTAATGATTAAACAATTCATACCACAATTAAAATGTATACTTTTGTGTCAATAACAGAGTTGTAGAATTTGAATGAATGCATGACACTTGCTTTTCTTCTTACGCCTATTTTTTGCGGCCGCGCACACGTAATCGCATAGGCGAATTTCCTAATTCACTGTAACGGCAGCTTACGATTTCCCAGGCGTAGGTTGAGAACTATTTTTAGGTCTGAGCATGCGCACATGTGCTGTTTCACAGTTGTAGGCTGTGGGAGAGATTTCTACTTTTCACACTTTTCAAGATATTTCTTTTTCCACATTATTTTTTTTTAAAAGTTTAAAAGCACAACATGTCCAAACATTGTACCCCTTGTACCCCATCTTTCAGAACAATTACAGCCATGCTATCATGCTCCAAACATTTTTCCCACGAAAATAGTGGTACTTTTTTCATGACTACTTTTTTACTCTCTCGCTGCAGTAGATTCCATTTAGTGAATTTGCGGTTACGCTTTTCCGATCGTTATAGTGAATTCTGTTATGCAGTGTATTTATGGCCAGTCCGCCGTAAAGTTCAAAAGAACGCCGATACAACGGCGTAGCGTTATAGTGAATTAGGCCCTAAATCTCGAAAAGTTGATCATCTTGAACAGCAAGGGAAACTTTATTCCTGTTTCTGGGATATTTTCTAATGGACTGTGCTACTTTCCCTGCGAGGGAACCATCATCACTCATTGTGGTGTTTTTTTTTTTTTTTTTTTGTTAGTACAGCATAAAGGTTGAATTATTTTGTAGTTACATCTGTTCTAGATTTATTTGTTTAATGTATGTGAATTTTGGAGGTGTCCTTGTAAACTTACACTTTACAATAAATGTTGCACTTAATTTGTTAAAAAAGGAGTACGGTATGTGTTATTTATATATATACTGTATATATATATATATATATATATATATATAAACAATTTTTTTTATTTTTGAGGTGGTGGGGGGGGGGTCTTGGGTGAGTTCCCACACTTTTTTTCCCAGAATCACTTGCATTCTATTAGACTTGTTATCTTGAACACCAAAGACACCCAGGTGTTACGTCTCCATCCTAAGCTCGAAATCTTTCATTTGACCTGCACAGCCTTTTCCATCTCAGCATTTAGGGGACCCTTAAATTTGCTGAGGTACAATCCAGACTTTTCCCTGGGATTTGATGTTAAAACTACTACAAAGGTGTTGGCCCAAATCAAATTATGGGTTGCCCATTTCTTTAATAGAGGTGGGCCTACTTTTAAATCAGACATTTCTTAAATTTGCCTGTGTGTAGACAAATCTATTCCAGAACCTGCACCCCTTTTGAAATGAGTTGTATGTCTGACTTCTCTCAAGCCCATGTATTCTCTTACACATATATTACCTTGTTTAATGAACATCAGAATTAAGCACCTTGTGGAAAAAGATAAAGGGTGCTCTCTTTCAAATGACGAGTGGGAATCGATCCCAGAGTTGACTCATAAAGGTTCCTTGGATGTGAATGTTCAGGAAAATTACTTCAAACTGCAATCAAGTTGGTATCGTGCACCATTAGTAGTTCACAAATTCTTTCCGGAGGTCTCTGACATATGTTGGGGATGTCACTCTGAGGCAGGTCACTCTACATCTGGTAGAGCTTTCCAGTATTGTAGCATTTCTGGACTTTGGACCACTGCATCATCTCGACTGCCTCTAGCCCTGCTCTAACTTTAACATTGAACAATATCTATTGCACCATACTAACTAATACTAACTAAACCCAAGATCTGAAATCATTGGCTATATAAATACAATGAACGTGTCCAGACTCTGTATACCTGTCCACTGGAGATCACCACAGCCCCTCACAATTGGGGAATAGTTTACCTGAAGAGATAAGCTAGTGGACATTGAGGAACTGATACATATATCTCAAGATTGGATATCACCGTATCTCAAGATATGGACTTGCTGGATTTACAATGGGATACTCTGCATTACTCCGGAGCAACAACTAATCGGCCATCTTAGTCAGGGCAGATCCCTGTTCCCAGGGTAAGAATTATGTAGGAAGTATAGTTATATTTCCCTGGCTACACAATATACCCTGTTTGGAGCATCCTTACATTGCAAGGTCTGTCTGAACTATATCATCATGTCCAGGTATGGTGTTTTCCTTTCCCCCCCTGCTTTTCCCAGTACCTGTCCCCTCTTCCTTTTACCCCCCCCCCCCCCCACATTTTTCCCCTTCTCCCCTCCCTTCTGGTCTCCCATTCTGTACTTTTTTTATGTGTCACTGTCTTAGACAGGTCTGTATTAGACAGGTCTATATACAGTAAGTCACAGACAGAGTTGGATTATCTGAAATAACTCTGCGAAATTCATGCGTCTTTAGGCATTTGTTACGATTTCTCTAAGTCACCCTCAGATATTGGTTACTAATACATGCATTGGATGAGGTGATTATGTAAGCACTTTAACTTTGCACTCATATACCTCAAAGGACCTTTTTGTGCTGGTTAATGTCTGTTACAGTATATTCGCTTCTTGTTTTGCATTGTACCTGTCATATAAATACCCAATAATAGCCAAATAATATTATCCTGAGAATCAAGAAATTAATTGAAAACAGATCCCAATAGTATTTAGAGACTGGGGCACCAATATCCCAACTGTTTATTAATTTGGTAAAGTTTGTTGGCGATTGATGTAAAGACCTCACTATAAAAAATACATTTATTGGACATAAACTAAAAAAAATATAGCATAAAACATAAAAACTGGCAACCTTGTACTGAAAATTAGCTATTGCTTATGAAACAGTTATTACCCCAATCAACGAGTCCTACAGAACTGTATATTTTAAGATCAAAAATCCACTGTGTCTCGTCAGTGGGAAAATAACCTGTCAATTCCCCCAAGCTGAGGAGAAGCAATATCTTTATTATGGGGAAGAGAGTAGCGCTTAGACAAATTGTGCCCTTTAAAACCTTTACAAAGTTAGAAACATGTTCACCAATTCTTACACACAGTGCTGGTGTGGTTCTCTCCACATACTGTGAACCACACAGGCACTGGAGAAGGTAAACACAACAGAACATGCTTCATATTTAACCTGTGACTGAAAAGAATTGGTGCAAGTAATTTGAAAACACTTAAAAACACCATATCTCCCGCAGGGGATAAAACCTTCTAAACCACCAAACACAAAAACTTTAGGATGCCTAACATTGGGAGCAAGCAGATCCCCAAGTTTCTCTGCCTTTTAAAAATGACATTGGGATATTCTGGTAAGACTGGCCCCAACACTTTGTCGCTCTTATGAACATACCAATGTCTTTTTAACAGTCTATTAACTAGTCAATGCTGATTGGAGAAAGAAGTAAAAAAAAAAAAAAACATTCATTATTGTTTTGAAGATGCCTTTGTCTACCTTTTGGAATTAAAAAAAATAGGGTTTCCATCCGTCCGGATTTGACGGACAGGATCAGATCGGATGTCAGCGGACATGTCTCTGTTGACATCAGCTGCCCCATAGAGATGCATGGGGCATCCGTTCAGATCCGCCTGAAAAACTGACAGGCGAATCTGAACAGTCCGGATGTGTGAAAGGGGCCTAAGGAGGACTTTTTACCCAGGCTATTATTTTGAACCATTTTACAAAAAGGATATCAAGAAAAGAAATGGGAAATTAATACCATTTCTAATATTGAACGTGATTCTCTTAATTCCGGTTCTGGCGGTTCGGATCAGATGAGAATGGACAGGCGGTCAGTTCTCATCCGATTCCCCCATAGAGGACAGCGGGAACAGAGCTGTCATCTGCCTGCTCAGCAGGAATCGGCGGATCGATCCCCGCTGAGAAAAACGGAGTCCGCCGACGGAGCGGACAGGTGTGAAAGGGGCCTTATCCTCTAAAACTGTCTCCGTTTAATAGCCCTCAACTAGGGGGTTAGAAAATGATCATATCTCTTAAAAATAACCAAATCCATAAAATGGATTATATTTTTAGTTTAGGCCCAATAAATATTTTTTTTATAGTGAGGTCTTATATACTTTATACATAGTTACATAGTTAGTCAGGTTGAAAAGAGACACAAGTCCATCTGGCTCAACTAATAAAAAACAAATGCATAATGCCTGTTGTTACACCTGCTTCACTCTTCTTCCACACATACTGCTCACTGTCATATTAAGGGCAAAATAAATGCCTATAGAGACTGCAGTTCATGAAAAGTGGTTAAAACTCGACTTTTGATTTGTGTGGATTTGCTCTGGACCATACAGTGCAGTAGATTTTTTTTTTTTTTTTTTTAAGCACCAGCCTTGCATGCTGAGCATCCACTTCAGTAGAATTTCTAATGGGACTTATGCTCAGGTGTGAATGGAGCCTATAGTTTTCAGGCGTTTTTTTTTCTGGCTTTTTCAGGAGTTTTTTCAGGCGTTTTTTGCAGGCACTGATGTCTAACAAAAACGCTTGAAATCTGCCAAAAAAGAAGCTCATGTACTTTTTTGATTTGCTTCAGGCGATAAAACGCTCATATGTGAACAGGGGCCGTTGAAATGAATAGGATTTTGCTTGTTGGGCGCTATGAGACTTCAGAGATGAGTGTTTTACAAGCAGAAAAATGCTCAGATGTGAACAGGGCCTTAATATCACTCTGTTTCCTGACAGACTCCATGGCAGCATACGTTTGGGTAGGCCACGCCTCCTCTCCTACCTCATAGGACCCCACTCCCATAAATCTTTGCTCCCTTTCAGCATCAGTGTTCTTTTTTCGTCCTCCTCATACATATGGTTTTATGTTCCTACTGTTTCAGTCCTATACATGGAAGCAGAATGGGTCATGGAGCCTCCGCTAAGCCCTGGCTATTAGCAGGGTATGGAGGGGGCAATAGAAGAGACCCTCAGCAGGAGCTCTGTGGTCTGGCCTAGAGAGCCCAGCTGCCGCGGGTGGCCTAATTTTGCCCGAAGAGACAGTCCGGTGGTGTGCCTCTGGGACCCTTCTCTGCTTGGGCAGGGTGGTAAGCCCTGTTATGGGACCTTTTTCATTTGTTTATTCTTATTGTTGCTGTGCTATTTGTGTGCTAGTCTGTGGCTATTGTTCAGGCATATGTCAGGCCGTTTTTACTCACTGTCTGGTGTTTGGTCTGCCGTCTGCATTGTCCGGTGGCTCCCGGTCCCGCCGCGGCCGCGATCGCGGCCGCCGCTTCCGGGTTGTGCGGCGCTTCTGCGCATGCGCGGTAGCCGCCGGGCACTAGATTCGGTGCGCATGCGCGGGAGTGACGCGTGACGTCACTCGCGCATGCGCGGTAGCGTTCGGCGGCCGCGATGCGGCATATTTAAATCCCTCAGTATGTCAGAGCTGGTGGGAAGGTCGGCACATACATACAGCCTCCCCCAGACTCTGACTGTCGTTCTGAGAGGTAAGAATCCTATTTTTAAAAGGCTTATTGGCAGTTTTTTTTTTGCTTGGGGTTTAAGCTTAGCTCTATGTGTATTCCTTTTGCTTAGTTGTGAAGAGTTTCTTCGCCCCTTCTGTTGCATCGATATGGACGCTTCTCCACCCCCTAGTGGCCAGCCCGCTCATACCAGGTATGTGCTGGGCATTGAGGGGGGGGGGATTTGTGTGTTTTTCCCTTATATATCGCTATATGTGTCTGTCTCCAGCTCTTCCAGGTCTGAACACCAGCCTAGCGCACGCAGCGAAGACAGACATTCTAAGTCGCATCACCGGCACTCCTCGTCTAGGTCCAGGCGCAGCTCTCCCCATAGTAGGGGACGTGATGGCAAATCTTCTGGTTCAACACATCATGGTCGTTCAGAGCACCCGCATGGGAAAAAATGCTGGGGATGTGGTACCATGGTAACGGATGGCTCCTCTCAGTGTAAACCCTGTTATACCCAAGCCACGGGTGAAAGGGAGAAGTCAGACCATCATATTGAGGAGGTGGTGCGCAGAGTCCTCAAAGACTCTCTAGCTGAATTACAGAAGCCAAGTACTTCTGCAGGGCCATCCCGCTCTCCGGAAAGAGATCTTCTGGTTCAAGATCCTTTTGAGTCCTCCCAACCCAGCCATCCTTCAATCCGTCAGAGTCCAAATCTGATTCAGATGACTCCGGTTCAGGATTTGAGTTCAGCCTTGTCTCCCCCTCTAGTAAAGGCGGTGAGAGAAGCCCTTGAATGGGAAGAACCAGCTGTCTCCTCCCCGAAACAACGAAAATATTTCAAGCGGCTATGCAAAGAGCGCTTGGACTTTCCATTTCTAGGGGAGCTGGGAGATATAATTACAGAAGAGTGGAGCAAAGTGGAAAGGAAAAATTCCCTGACCACAAAAATGGCGAAGTTATATCCATTTAAACAAGATAAGGTGAAGTACCTGGAATCTTCCCCAAGTGTGGGTGCAGCTGTGATGCGTTTGGTCAAACATGTCACCCTTCCAATGGAGGATACAGCCTCTTTTAGGGATCCGTTAGATAGGAGGATCGACGCTGAACTTAAACGAGCATATCTTTCGGCCGGCATGGCCTGTAAGCCAGCTTTGGCTACAATTTCTAAAGCCATGGAAGTCTGGATTAATGCCCTTGAGGGCACTCTCGGAGGAGTTTCGGAAGAAGTGCTCCAGAGCTCCCCAATCCAGGAGCTGAAGATGGCTGCGGGTTTTTTGGGGGAGGCATCTCTAGACTCCATTCGCCTTTTGGCTCAAGTTATGCTGGCTTCTGTTACGGCTAAACGCGCCCTGTGGCTTAGGCCTTGGGTTGCTGATGCTGCTTCCAAACAGGCATGGTGCCGGATTCCCTTTGAGGGTTCTTCCCTCTTTGGGAACAAATTGGATGCAGCCATATCTCGGGCCACTGGTGGAAAATCTGGGTTCCTCCCTCAGGATAAACGCCCAGGCGCTCAGAAGCGCTCTTTCCCGAGAAGATAAACCACCAATCGTTCCAGGGAAGCACGCAGCTACAAACCAGGCAAGTCCTATGGAAGAGGTTGGAAGTCAAGGCAATCCAACTTCCATAAAGGCTCTTCGTCTGGTGACCGGGAGGCCACCAAATCCTTTTGAGGTTGGGCCCGTCCAGGCCTTCCCGGTAGGGGCCAGGTTGCTCCAATTTCGGGATGTCTGGGCGGCCTCGATCCAGGATCCCTGGGTGTTAAACATCGTGTCCCAGGGACATTCGTGGGCGTTCGACAACGTTCCCAAACCCAGGTTTGTCGCAACCTCACTTCCTCCTTCGGCAGAGAAAAAGAAGGTTCTTCTCGCTTACGTGGACACCTTACTGGCTCAGCGAGCTGTTGTGCCAGTTCCCGATACAGAACGAGGATTGGGAGTCTATTCACCTTTCTTCCTCGTCCAGAAGAAGAACGGCACCTGGCGCCCGGTAATAGACCTTACATATCTCAACAGGTCTATCCATCAAGAAAGGTTCAAAATGGAGTCCCTAGTCACAATACAGCATTCGATTCTCCCAGGAGATTGGTTGGCATCGATCGACCTAAAAGACGCGTACTTCCACGTTCCTGTGGCAAGAGAGTACCATCAGTTCCTCCGGTTTGCTGTAGGTCATGCTCACATGCAATTTACGTGTCTTCCCTTCGGGGCTCTCAACTTCGCCTCGCACGTTCTCCAAGACCTTGCTGGCAGTTGTGGCTCTCATCAGGACAAGAGGCGTCAGATTGCATCATTATCTGGACGATCTCCTCCTTCTGTCTCAGGACAGACGTCAGTTACTCTTGCATCTGGAGCTGGTGATCTCTACGCTTCAGGAATTCGGTTGGATTCTGAATCTAGAAAAGAGCCATCTGGTGCCTACGCAGTCGCTGGTGTTTCTTGGGGCACTGTTCAACACGGTGAAATGCACCATTTCCCTACCAGAAGAGAAAATTCCAGTAGTCCAGAGCAGGGTGGCTTGCGCTCTCGCTGCCTCTCGTCTCACTGCTCGTCAGTGTCTAAAGGTAGTTGGGACGCTCGTAGCCACCTCACCCATGGTGAAGTGGGCTATGTGGAAGCTGAGACCCTTCCAGAAGGGGCTTCTCCAACAGTGGACGACGGAGAACTTGTCACAAGTTATTCACCTGACCCCATTCATGAAGGGATGCCTTCCCTGGTGGTTACGCCGTACAAATCTGACCAACTGCCACTCAATCACTCCAATTTCCTGGATTACGATAACCTCCGATGCCAGCAGTACCGGTTGGGGAGCCCACTGTCTGTCCGAAGTGGCACAAGGCAGATGGAACTTTCCTGGTCACGGAGTGGTGTCCAACATTCTAGAACTACGAGCTGCCCTCAAAGCCCTTCAGGCTTTTCACCATCTAACGCAAGGGGCCTCAGTGCTGCTAAGGATGGACAACACCACGGCAGTGGCTTATGTCAAGAGGCAGGGAGGAACGCGCAGCATGTCTCTCCTCCAAGAAACAGAGCCGATTATGACATGGGCCCAGCATCATCTGGCCAATCTTTCAGCGGTCTTTGTTCCGGGAGTGTTGAATGTGGAAGCAGACTTCCTATCCCGTTTCCAACTAGACAACAACGAGTGGTCCCTCCATCAGGAGGTATTCAACTGGGTCCTGTCCCTGGGGATTTCGCCAGAAGTGGATCTGTTTGCGAGTCCACGCAACAAGAAGCTTCGGAAGTACTACACGAGGTTCAGAGATCCTCGAGCCTTCGGAGTGGATGCCCTCACGGACAGATGGAACTTCCAGTCTGCTTATGCCTTTCCACCAGTACCAATAGTACTCCAATTCCTGCGGAGACTGAAGATGGAGGAAGTAGAGATCGTGGCAATAATCCCCTTCTGGCCCAACAGGCCATGGTTTCCCTTGCTGACCCTTCTCAGCTTCAGGGATCCAATCCCTCTACCTCTCAGGTCGGACCTACTATCTCAGGGTCCTACTCTGCACCCATGCCCTGCACGTCTGCACCTCAGGGCTTGGTTCTTGAGAGTGGGAGGTTGGAAGCTCTCGGATGTCCAGAAGAGGTGATCCCGACTCTCATGAGTTCAAGAAGACCTAGCACCAACAGGGTATATGAAAGGATATGGGCCAGGTTCATGAGTCATCAGGCCCAGAGGTCAGGTCAAAGTAGGTACACCTACTATTCAGCAGATTCTAAGTTTCTTGCAATCTGTTCTGGATCTGTCCCTCTCAGTTAGTTCTCTCCGGGTGCAAGTCTCCGCCATTTCAGCCTTCACCGGAATTCAGTGGGCAAGTCATCATCTGATTCAGCAATTTTTTAAGGGCGCAGTCAGGCTCAGGCCTCAGAGAAGGCCGAGATTTCCAAAATGGGATCTTCCATTAGTTTTGGACTTTTTTTTTCTTCGAAGGAAGTTGCCTCCATGTCAATCAAGGAGCTTACGTTGAAGACAGCATTTTTGGTGGCCATTACCTCCGCTAAGAGGGTTTCTGAGATACACAATTTAGGTTACAAAGAGCCTTTTCTGACCTTCTTTCAAGACAGAGTGGTCCTAATCCCTATGCTGGGGTCAAATCCAAAAGTGACCTCTGTCTTCCACGAAAATGCTGAGATAGTTCTTCCCACCTTCAGAACTGATGAGGAATCTCCAGTCCATCTGTCAGGGAAATGGCCATAGGAGAACTGGCAACATTGCCAGTAATAGAAATGGACGCTCCTGACTCAACTGACACAGCCCTCTGCTGGCCTGTCAGGGAAATGGCCATAGGAGAACTGGCAACATTGCCAGTAATAGAAATGGATGCTCCTGACTCAACTGACACAGCCCTCTGCTGGCCTGTCAGGGAAATGGCCTATAAAAGGTGGCCATAGGATCAGACTCATTGCTGGATTATCTCTCAGCTTCCTGTGTTTCCTGTGCTTCCTGTTTCCTGTTTGGATTTCCTGTTGTGACTTGGCTTGTTCCTGATTCCGTTTGATCTCCTGCTCCTGGTTTGACCCTTGGCTTCTCCCACTGACCTTGCTTCCGTTACCTACTGTGTATGACCCCGGCTTGCTTCAAGACCTCGGCTATTCTGGTTGTCTCCTGTGCATGACCTCGGCTTGTACCACGGTTTCCGCTACTAGAGACTATTCCTTGGCACAAGGTAGCCCGGCTGCTTCAGAGCCTTGAAGACTCATACCGTGCTGCGATTCCAGCCTGTTCCAGTTCGCTCTCGGATTGCTCTGGTTCTACCTACCTGCCTGCAGCTGGTAACCCGTGCCACTTGGGGCGCCACACCCTTTGTACCATCTCCAGGGGTGTGCCGCACTGAGCCGCAAGGGGAGCCCTCTCAGCACCTCGGCCTCGGATCAGGTAACCCTGACAGTATAATCCAGCCATGTCAGAGGCCGACAGAGGTGCTTCCCCACTCGTGGCTCTATGCCAGCAGGTCACTGCCCTTACCCAGGCAGTACAGCGTCTGCAGGAGGGATACTTCCAACTGGAAGGTCGACTGCAACATCTGACAACTTCTCCTGCTCCTGCGGATCCCAGTCCTTCATCCACCAGCACAGTTTCTGCTCCATCCCTCCCGGGACAGCCAGTTTCCTCCCACACTATGATGGTTCCTCCCCCTGAGCCACGGGTGCCAATACCTGAACGCTTCTCTGGTGAACGGAAGAAATTCAGGGCCTTCAGAAACGCATGCCAACTATACCTGGCCCTCCAGCCTAGGACTTTCACTTCAGAGACTGTAAAGGTTGGGTTTGTGATTTCATTACTGTTGGAGGAGCCACAGGCCTGGGCCCATGGCCTGCTGGAGCAAAAGGACCCTGCTCTCAATTCTATTGACACCTTCTTTGATCTAATGGCCCAACTTTATGATGATCCTCAGCGTGTGGCTACGGCTGAGGCTACCTTGCATTCCCTCCAGCAGGGAAAACGCCCCGCCGAAGATTACACAGTAGAGTTCCGCAAGTGGTCCACTGATACGTGCTGGAATGAGGCGGCCCTCAGGTACCAATACCGTCTGGGATTATCCGAATCTCTTAAGGATGAGTTGGCCAGGGTAGAGACTCCCACTACTCTAGAGGGACTGATTCAACTTACTATCCAGCTCGATAGGCGCCTCCGGGAGCGTCGGTTTGAGCGCTCACAGACTTCTCGCCCAACCTGGATGTTGCCTAGGGCCCCTTACCACTTCACTCCAACACCAGCACCTTTCCCCGCTACCCATGCAGAGGATGAACCAATGCAGATCGGCCAAGTGCGTTCTTCACTAAGTGCAGATGAAAGACAACGCCGCCGACACGCCAATCTTTGTCTCTACTGCGGAGGGTCTGGACACTTCCTACGAAACTGCCCCGTGAGACCCCGTAAGTTCCTCCCACAAAGCCCTTACTTCCAAGTTTCCGGATCTTTTCCATCTCATCTCGTTCTTCCTGTCTCACTACAGGTGGCGGAAGAGGAGGTCCGGCTCCTAGCCATAGTTGATTCGGGGGCTTGCAGCTGTTTTATGGACTTGACTTTGGCAAGAAGACTCCGTGTACCCCTCTGCAATAAACGTCAGCGACTTGAGGTACATCTGGCCGATGGTTCCTTGCCCAGTTCTGGACTTGTCACCCAGGAAACCAAGCCCATCCTCACAATAACAAACTCTGGCCACCAGGAATTCATTTGTTTTGACATCCTTTGCTCTCCCATGTTCCCCATCATCCTGGGAATTCCCTGGTTGCAAGCCCATAATCCACAGATTAACTGGGCCAAGAAGGAGATTTCCTTTACCTCTTCCTACTGCCTGCAACACTGCTTCGTTCCTGGGGTTAGCAGTCCCGCCAGTTGTTCAACCATCCAATCAATTCCAGATGTCGGTCAGGCTATACCTACAGTCTATCACGAGTTTTTGGATGTTTTTGATGAGAAGGCGGCCAATGTTCTCCCACCTCATCGGCCTTACGACTGCCCCATTGAACTGCTTCCTGGTGCCGAGATTCCTTTCGGACGTATATTTCCGTTATCTGAGGTTGAGCTAGAAACTTTACGACTGTATATTAATGAGAACCTTGAAAAGGGATTCATCCGCCCTTCTTCCTCCCCCGCTGGAGCTGGAATTTTTTTTGTCGGGAAGAAAGATGGTTCACTAAGGCCATGTGTGGATTACAGGGAACTTAACAAAATTACGATTAAAAACCGATACCCACTTCCCCTCATCCCTGAACTTTTCCAAAGGTTCCGAACTGCCCAGCTCTTTACTAAACTTGATCTACGGGGAGCTTACAATCTTGTTCGTATCCGGGAGGGGGACGAATGGAAAACGGCTTTCAGGACCCGGTTCGGACATTTTGAATATTTAGTTATGCCATTCGGATTATGTAACGCCCCAGCCACGTTCCAGCACTTCGTAAACGATATTTTCCGGGAATTTTTGGACTATTTCGTAATCGTTTACCTAGATGACATCCTCATCTTCTCTGCTACCCTGGATCTCCACAGAGCTCACGTGAAAAAAGTCCTTGCGACTCTGAGGAAGCACGGTTTATACATTAAAGCAGAAAAGTGCGAATTTGAAAAGACTTCCATCCAATTCCTGGGTCTTATCATATCTACCAAGGGAATCGCAATGGACCCACAAAAGGTGAAAGCTATCCTTGAATGGCCAGCCCCTTCAGACAAGAAGGGTGTTCAACGATTCATAGGATTTGCTAATTTTTACAGAAGATTTGTAAAAGACTTTTCAGCTATCATTTCACCGATTACGCAGTTGACTCGCCAGCAGACCAGATTCAAATGGTCCCCAGAAGCTCAGGCAGCATTTGACAAACTCAAAGGACTGTTCACCTCTGCACCAGTCTTACAGCACCCAGATCCGGCTTTACCCTTTGTGTTAGAGGTAGACGCCTCAGAAATAGCCACAGGAGCCATCTTGTCTCAGCGCCAAGGACCTAAGGCCCTACTTCACCCTATTGCCTTTTTCTCTCAAAAGATGAGCCCCTCAGAGAGAAATTACGATGTGGGTGACCGAGAACTGTTGGCCATTAAAACCGCCTTGGAGGAGTGGAGATATTTATTGGAAGGTGCCGCCCACCCAATTTTGATCTTCACTGATCATAAAAATTTAGAATACCTGAGGGCCGCTAAACGTCTGAGACCACGACAGGCCCGGTGGGCTTTATTTTTCTCAAGATTTAATTTCCACATAACTTACCGACCAGGCTCCAAGAACGGGAAAGCAGATGCCCTCTCCCGAATGTTCCCTGATGCCCCCGAGTCTGTGGAACCAAGTACCATTCTGTCAGCACAACATTTTTTCCTGATCCAGCCAGAATTAAAATCCTCAATTAAACAGGCATCCACCCAGTACGCGGACACAGAAATACTCCCCTTGGAGAGTCGAGACGGGTTCCTTTGGCACCAGGACAAAGTTTTCATTCCCCAACCAGTCAGGCTCCAAGTTCTAAAGACTTTCCATGACCATCAGCTGGCAGGACATTTTGGTGTACGAAAGACCCTTGAGCTTATCCAACGCTCCTTCTGGTGGCCCAGTTTAAGGAAGGATTGCCAGTCTTATGTTAGCTCCTGCGTTGTCTGTCAGCGCAACAAGGGGTCCAACACCAAGTCCTGGGGTCTGTTAAGGCCTCTACCCATCCCTGAGCAACCCTGGAAGATGATCTCATTGGACTTTATTGTTGACTTACCTTCATCTGGGGGTTTTACTACCATCTTGGTGGTAGTGGATCGTCTGACCAAAATGGCCCACTTCCTGCCCATGACCGGCACTCCATCAGCCCCAGAAACAGCAAAAATATTCATCAAGGAAGTAATCAGACTACATGGGCTTCCGGATAATATTGTTTCCGATAGAGGAGTACAGTTCACCTCCAGATTCTGGAAGGATCTTTGTAAGACCTTGTCCATTAAAATATGTCTTTCTTCCGCTTACCATCCCCAAAGCAATGGCCAGACAGAAAGAACAAACCAGACGCTAGAACAGTATCTTCGTTGTTTCTGTACTTTTGCCCAAAATGACTGGATATCCCTTCTCCCATGTGCGGAGTTTGCATACAATAATTCGGTACATGCCTCCACTAACCAGTCCCCATTTTGGGCGAATTATGGGTTCCATCCCTCCTTTTTGCCCAATACCCTTCCGGAAGCATCTGTCCCTGCAGTCCAAGACCGGATTAATTCTATTCAGACGAACTACTTATTCCTTCAGGAGGCCGTCCAGAAAGCACAAACGGATTACAAGAGGTTCTATGATAAAAAGAAAAGAAATGAACCTACCTTTAAAAGAGGGGACAAAGTGTGGCTTTCCTCAGCTAATCTGAAACTTTCCTGCCCATCCCGAAAACTGGGTCCAAGATTCGTTGGACCCTTTGAGATCAAAAGGGAGGTCAACCCTGTGGCTTTCGAACTGGTTTTACCCAACTCCTACAAAATTCACCCAGTATTTCATGTATCTCTGCTAAAACCAGTTGTACCCAGCCCTTTTTCTGGTAGGCATGAATTACCCCCTCCTCCAGTCCTGGTGGAGGGTGAAGCGGAGTATGAAGTGGAGGCCATAATGGACTGCAGAAAGAGGGGTAGACAAACCCAGTACCTCATCAAGTGGAAGGGGTATTCAGCAGAGGAAAATTCCTGGGAGCCTGCAAATAATGTACACGCTCCTAGACTGATCCGGGAGTTCCACAACAGACACTCAGAGAGACTGGCCCGTCTGGGCATCCGGAGGCTGCCCCTCGGGGGGGGGCACTGTCAGGGAAATGGCCATAGGAGAACTGGCAACATTGCCAGTAATAGAAATGGACGCTCCTGACTCAACTGACACAGCCCTCTGCTGGCCTGTCAGGGAAATGGCCATAGGAGAACTGGCAACATTGCCAGTAATAGAAATGGATGCTCCTGACTCAACTGACACAGCCCTCTGCTGGCCTGTCAGGGAAATGGCCTATAAAAGGTGGCCATAGGATCAGACTCATTGCTGGATTATCTCTCAGCTTCCTGTGCTTCCTGTTTCCTGTTTGGATTTCCTGTTGTGACTTGGCTTGTTCCTGATTCCGTTTGATCTCCTGCTCCTGGTTTGACCCTTGGCTTCTCCCACTGACCTTGCTTCCGTTACCTACTGTGTATGACCCCGGCTTGCTTCAAGACCTCGGCTATTCTGGTTGTCTCCTGTGCATGACCTCGGCTTGTACCACGGTTTCCGCTACTAGAGACTATTCCTTGGCACAAGGTAGCCCGGCTGCTTCAGAGCCTTGAAGACTCATACCGTGCTGCGATTCCAGCCTGTTCCAGTTCGCTCTCGGATTGCTCTGGTTCTACCTACCTGCCTGCAGCTGGTAACCCGTGCCACTTGGGGCGCCACACCCTTTGTACCATCTCCAGGGGTGTGCCGCACTGAGCCGCAAGGGGAGCCCTCTCAGCACCTCGGCCTCGGATCAGGTAACCCTGACACCATCCTCTAGACGTGGGCAACACTCTAAGTCAATATTTAGAAGCCACATCCTCCTTCCGCCAATCGGATTTCCTTTTCGTTCTTCTCCATGGCAAAAAGAAGGGTATGCGTTCATCTTCTAGAGCAGTGGCTGCGTGGATTGCAAGTATAAAGGGTTCGCGCTTAGGATAAATGGGTGTTAATACTCCAATATCAATAAAAATAAATGAATCAATATGAGCTGCTGCAGGTAAAAAAGGTAATACCTCTCAAACAATAAAACAACTATGTACCTGCGCTGCTTGTGTCTAAACACCTCAAAATATATGTGATTAAATAAATAAAGTGCTAGTGCAAAATTGTACTAAGTGCAGCCTTAAAAAATCTATATATATATTACACAAGTACACACAATAAATATCGGTTATAAATTCCATATATAAAAATACCACATAAAAAACTTGTGCAAATATAAAAACTTATAAATACAAATATGTATTCTATAGTGTATAGTCCATGATATTATTAAAGTGAAAAAAAGTCTCTGTGCTAATTTAAGTGCTTAGTGCTCCACTAATAACTGAATATTAAAAGTGCTCGTGCTCAATCCAGGTGAAGTGGTGCTCCCCTCTCAGCTCCCCACTCACCAGAAGTTGGATGTAAAAACGCCTTATCAGTAGATAAAATGGAGTAGACCCCTCACTGGATCGCCAACAGGAGCAAGGTATCGCACCACAAGCCTCTCACTCTATCTCCAGGTTATGTTCTCACGATTCATAAAAAGAAAGGGCCATCATCGTGCAGTATATAAGACTTGTTTATTCACACGCAAAACAAATAACACTTACACTGTACAGGGAAATATTTCGCCTTGTGCAAACCCGCGGGATGCCAAACAAATGGCCGTGCGTTCCACCCGCGTAACCGGAAGCCGGAAGTGGTTGCAAATATTTCCCTGTACAGTGTAAGTGTTATTTGTTTTGCGTGTGAATAAACAAGTCTTATATACTGCACGATGATGGCCCTTTCTTTTTATGAATCGTGAGAACATAACCTGGAGATAGAGTGAGAGGCTTGTGGTGCGATACCTTGCTCCTGTTGGCGATCCAGTGAGGGGTCTACTCCATTTTATCTACTGATAAGGCGTTTTTACATCCAACTTCTGGTGAGTGGGGAGCTGAGAGGGCTGCGTGGATTGTTCAGGCTATCCAATGGGCTTATAGAGCAAAGGGCTTGGCTCCTCCAGAGGCGATTACAGCTCACTCTACAAGAAGCGTCGCTACGTCTTGGGCAGCTTCCAAACACGTCGCGCCTGACGTGATCTGCAAAGCAGCATCCTGGTCATCTGTTAATACCTTCCTTTCCCATTATTGTATTGAACCTGCTGCTCTATCTTCCGTTAATTTTGGCGTTCAAGTCTTGTCAGTTGACAGTGCCAATTAAAGTTTTCTTTGTTCAGCATCTTCCCACCCGGGAGTGTATAGCGAGTTATTTCCCGAACGTATGCCGCCATGGAGTCTGTCAGGAAAACGGAAAATTGATATCAAATACTTACCGTAATTTTCCTTTCCTGATGGACTCCATGGCAGCAGGAGTCCCCTCCCAATTCCTGAGTAGGCTAGTTACAGAACACTGATGCTGAAAGGGAGCAAAGATTTATGGGAGTGGGGTCCTATGAGGTAGGAGAGGAGGCGGGGCCTACCCGAACGTATGCTGCCATGGAGTCCATCAGGAAAGGAAAATTACGGTAAGTATTTGATATCAATTTTCCGTTTTACACTTAAATCAGTGCTACAAAAAATAAATAAATAAAAAAAAACAATATATATATATATATATATATATATATTACCGGTCCTCTTAAATCGATGAGTTCTTGTCTCATTTGCAACACCAGTGCTTCTTTTGTAAGGAGTGAACGGTGAAGCCTTTCATTAAATTCTATCAACTCTCCGTGCATTTCTGCCACCTGTACATAAAAACAGCATACCTTTTTGATAAACATAAACAAAATGAAGAGTTATAGCATTTTAAAGCTTTTAAACATTGATATAATTTGTATTCTATAAACTTAGATATATTCAGCGCTGAACTCCAAGTCACAAATAGATCAGCAGTTGTACACTCAAGGGCAATCTTGAAAACCTTCAAAAACAATATAAAAACAAAGTGCAGCGCAATATTAATAGTCTGTTTGATATTGGTAGTGCATAAACCGCATCACTCTAAGTTATACAAAATTCACATATCCACACAGGTGCAGATGATTTCAATGGCAGAGTGCAGGATAGTGTGGACAGTCTTTCTTATAATAATAAGAGACCCAAGTGCTGGCAGTTGTATCATGCAAAAAAGATTCCAAGTGCTCGTCTCCCACCACCACAGCTCTCTCTGCCTCTCACCTCTAAGACAAGACCCCACAGGGTTACCCAGCATAACCGCAGATATTAGCACTGGATTCTCCTCCTCTCCTGGAGCGTTCCACACGAACTTCCTCCACAGTAAGTCATAAAAAAAGGAAGGGCAAGATCGAATGCTCTCTGTTTGATATGGACTTTTATTTAACAATAGAGAGACAATTGAGTACTGTCCGTGATACTTTTTTTATTTGCACTAACATTTTTCGTTTTGAATCATGTCAATGAAAACCTTTCCTATAGATCTTGCATGAATGTTGCCTAATACCACATCATCTGTTATTAGCGCAAAATAGCAGAATACACCAAACCATGCTGTCACCTTAAGAAGAACCCTCTCTGGTAGTCTTTAATAGATACAGTGGTAGGACAATGTTCCAAACCTATCTTTACCCTCTACTCTCAGCTCAATCTACAACTGACTTTGATATATCATTAAAACTTCTTAAAGACTTGGCCCAAAGATTTTTCAGATGACAACTTGATGGAGAAACTCCTTGAAATCATTATCGGAGAGGTACAGCGAGAGACTCAATTCAAATTGATTCACAGAGCCTTCACTCCATCTCTGATAGATAAATCAAATCCTTTGATATCCCTCTTCTCGTGGTGTGGCTCCCATCGTCTAACATTAGCTCACTTTTGGAACTGCAATGCTATCACAATATATTGTAATCAAGTACTGAGATATATCTTCCCAGTCACATCTATTTCGTTTAGCAAGGATCCTATGCTATGCATTGTTAATACGTTGCACAGTCCTCCACCACCTTGCCACCCCCTGGTAAAATTCTCCCTCAATGGGTATCCATATGTCTAACGACTGCTCCCAGAGTTCTTCTTAAAGGCTAAGTTCACTTTTTTTTTCTTCTAAAATCTAGCTCCTCTAGCTCCTCTAGGTACCAATATACCATTAATGTACATCAGTTGCAGAAAAATAAAAGCTTTCTTTGATTTTCAGAACAAGGCCTTGCCTTAGACATTGATATGTTCCATAGAAAGCTTCAGAGACTTCCTGGTATGTAGATTTGGGACATAAGAGCCAGCAAGACACAGGAAGCAGTATAACAGCTGACCTCATTAGCACACACACCCTGCACCCATTAACTAGGTTGAGGGGATGCATGCATTTTCCTCGTTGTTAATGTAAGCTGCTATAGGCCCGCGGGCCACAGGTTGGACACCCCTGATGTAGTAGGAAGAAAAAAATAGTTCTGGTGAGCTCCTGCCTGCTACACCCAGGTGGTGTAATTATTCCATGGGCTGTAGACATTTTTGACCTTCCTCTGTTTACACCCCTGCACTGAATTTTAGAAGGACTATCTTTCTGTCACTGTAGATCATTTCTACTCGTGTTTTATTTGGAACGGATTTAATTCAGCCAACCAGATTTTAATTATTCAGATGTAGCCTGGTCGCAGGGCTGGTATTGTTCAAACTGTTGTTTGTTATTAAATTTCTGCAAAGACGGTGACTTTGAATCATGGGAGATGTAGTTCCAGGAGGAGCCAGGACCATAGACTGCTATGTAAGGAGACTCTTCTCCCAGAGAGCAATGTGACTCGCGGAGCCTGCTGGGAGTGCCTTTATAAAGGGGGGCGGGATCCAATTTCGCTCTCTTGCCTCGAGGACATTGCACTGTAAAGAAGGGGAAGCGCTGCTGCGGTTTGCAGAGAAGCAGGCCGGACGCCTAGTGGTGGACACCAGAGCTGAGGCTGGCGGTGTGCGCGCGCGGAGGAGACTCGGTAGTGTAACCGAGCGGAAGGTCGTTTGACAGGCCGAGGGATTCGCTAAGCGGAGCCTGGTTGCAGCGGAGAGCGGAGTTCCCGGTTTGGGTGAGAGATATCCAGTACCTGCATCTACATCAATCACAGCCCTAGACTGAGTCAGGGCAGGACTGCCAAACTGTTTGAATAAGAAGGCCATACTGAGTTTTAGAAATACCACTGGACACTGTAGTTACATATTGAGCGTAGTGGGTGAATTAGGCCTTAAGCCCTCTGTTCAGTCCTAGGCTGTTAGCCTGTCAAGAAGCATTCCGATCTGTTTTACATTCATCTCTGTGGATTACAATTATTGACTACTTTGGGGATCACAGTTCATCATCACCTTTATTTGGATTATAATTACTTTCCCTGGATTGATTGGGGATTCCTTGCCGTTGAAGACTAGTGAGGTCTCACTCTCCAGGAGACTCTTGAAGTTCCGTATAAAGGGGGCCCTTGTTAATACACAGTGCACTTTGATAACTGAGCTAGTATTGTTATACTGTTTGTTCTATGATATTCACTAAGTGTAGTCAATCTTAATTTGCGGTCACTCTCTATATAAACTAAAATATTCTGTGTGTTCTTATTGTTGCTGAACGCAGTCCTCTAGCATATTTATGTACTCATTTACATATATATGTGTGATCTGTGTTCCAGATCCTGAGTGCTGAACTCTATTTAAATCCTTGGTTGGGAACTCAGGATCTACCTCATTGGCAACCTTTACATTATCTCTGATTCTGTTTGTATACTCTTGTTTTATTTCAAATCTAAAAGCAGTAAATTTGTTCTTTCACTGCAATACTTGTGGTCTTAATCATATATCATGACAGAACAAATAGTGTCAGTTGGGTCAGAGCAGGCTCAGGGTGAAAGAAGTGAAGAGGATACACCTGCATTAAGCCACTCCCCTGGGAGCAGGGCTACACAGATTTTAGGCTTGCAAGGCTTTTAGGCTCAAGTTTACGTAAATTTAGTTAATCCCTGAATTTTTCAGTTTACCTTGGTCTCAGGCCTTGCATATATATGTGTTCACACATTCTGGGTTTGTTGCACGTATTTTGTTTGTTTTTATATAGGATTTACATGCACATCTTTCAATATGTTTTTTAGGATTACCTTATATTTTCTATATTAATGATATTTAGCGCTGCATGTTTTGATTCATACCCCTAATGTATGCAAGGGCCTGCCTGATTGGATACAGAGTGAATGGATAGATAGGTGGGTATTCTTATCCCAAATTTTTGGTAAAGCTAAAGGAAATTGTACAATCAACCAGATTTTATAGTGTATGGCCACCTTCATGTGAAAAATGCAGTAAGAACAAGTGAAAAATGCAGTAACACGCGCGCACAGTGAAAAAACGTGCAACCTGCCAAATTGTCCCATGAGCTACTTTGCCACATGTAGCACAGCCCATTGAAATCAATGGACTGCCCTAAACGCATGCTCCCACTACACTAAGGTGTCCTTTTATGAAACGGAGATGAGCAGTGATCCTGCTGATCACAGCTCATTTCCGATCATTCTCAGTTTATGAAACAGAAATGATCGCAGGAGAACATGTTCTCCGCTGATCATCTCTTCACACGTGAATCTGTCATTGACAGACACAGAAATGGCCAGGCTATGAAGCTGCGATCCCTGCACTTCACTGGCGATCTGGGTCAGAATTCACACTCCTGGGTTCACCAGCCTGGAGCTTGTGAAGCGGGGAGTGAAGACAGAATCGGGGGAGAACTGAGGGGGAAAAAGGAAGATTATCGACTTCCTTCTTCCTCGTTCAGACCCCCCAACACAGTAATCATGTCCCCCTGCCATATTTATGTATATATATACATGTATATATATACACACATACACGTAGATATCTATTTAATGTGTATATATATATATACAATGTATGTGTGTGTGTATTCAGTGTATATATATATATATATATTTATGTAAGGGGACTATTATTTATAACCTCCTGTACTCAGCAGTGATAATTTATCTCTGCTTGTTAAAGCGCGCGAGGGATTTTCATACTACTGTAATCTCGCTTTGTCTCACGAGATTACAGATGCTCCATTGACTTCTACACAGATCTCCGAGAAAACTGTTCTCCTCTGATCACCCTGGGCGAACTGAAGTTCTCCGATTCATAAAATGGGTGCCAGATGTGATCATTTTCCCCGGAGAACTGTAGAGAAGCCAACGGAGAAAAAAATTCACCCGTTCATAAAAGGACACCTAAGTGTGAATGGGGCCAGAAAGTTAAATTAGTTTGTTTACACAAGAACAATGGGGCTGCATGCACATCTGTGCATTTCTGAGCGCATGGCAAACCACACAGAAATTGTGCGCTTTGCCTTGCATTTTAGAAACGCTCTGCAAATGCACTACAGAGCACAGTAAAAACGCACCATGCTCTGCTCTAAATAAAAAGTTCTGGAATCTCTTTAAGAGTTGTTTTACATTGTTGTGCATAGGGCAGCCTATTCAAGCGAATGGGCTGCCCTATGGGTGATGAGTGAAAACTCTCTAAAACGTCTAAGAAAATGCATACAGGAATGTGAGTTCCCACTACACAGAGATGTGAATGGGGCTTGTCAGCTGAGTGTCTCCATCCACTCCCTCTTATGTACTTGTATAAAGCTAGGCATACACTATGCAATCTGATCGTACAATTTCCTTTAGATCTACCATTAAATATGTAGTGCAAGGTCCTGCCTGATTGGATACAGAGTGAATGGATAGATAGGTGGGGCCACTTATTCCATAGTTCTGGTAAATCTGTGATACATACAAAAAAAAAAATGGCACAGAGATTGTACAATCAGGTTGTATAGTGTATGGCCAGCTTTATACAAGTACATAGGAGGGAGTGGAAAGAGACACTGTCAGGCCCTGTTCACATCTCTAAGTACTGAGAACTCACATTCCTGTATTTTTTGGGGGGTGTTTTTGAGCATTTTTGCTCATAATACATAGGGCAGCACATTCATATATGTTGCGCTATGCTCAACAATCACCCCAAAGAAGTTCCAGAACTTTTTTTTAGAATGGAGTGTGGTGTATTTTTTACCATGCTTTTTGGTGGCTTTGCAGTGCGTTTCTGAAACTCAAGGCAAAGGTGTGCATTTTCTGTGTGATTTGCCATGTGTTCAGAAACACACAGATGTGAATGGAGCTTCACTGTTCTTGTGTAAACACGCCAATTTCCCTTTCAGGCCCCATGCACGCTCAGGGTAGTGGGAGTGCACGTTTTTTGGCTCTTTTTTCCTGTGATGTTGATTTCAATGGGCTGCACTACACGTAGCAAAGTAGCTCATTGCAGGTTGCTCATTTTTTACCATGCATTTTGCTGCATTTTTCGCTCGCTTTTTCAAGTGGCAAAATGTGTGTTTGCTTCTGTGTTTGGTGTGCCGTTAACCATTAATGGCACTGAAAGCCCAACTAGTTATTTTAGGTTTATAAAGGTGGTCACACAATATACAATCTTATTGCACAATCTCTGTATGATGCCCTTTTGATTCACCAAAACTATATAATAGGAGGTTACACCATCTATCCAATCACTCTGTATCCAATCAGGCAAGCCAGGCCCATGCAATACATAGTTTAATTCACATAGGCTGTTATCTGAGGCTGTCATATCATAGGCTGTGTATTTAATGAGAACAGTATTTATTCAATGCATTTGGAAAACGTGCGCCTGATGAGGGGTGGTAGCGATCTGCTGGAAGGGGGGATGGCAAATGCAGGGTGTGTGCTAATGGGGTCAGCTGGTAAACTCCTTCCTGTGTCACATCCTAAGGTCTGTCCAGAAAGTAGTGGAGACAGTTTTTTTTTTTTTTTTTTTTTTTTAATACAGCCAGCTGGACGCAGAGGTGTCCAGAGGAGAGTTTTTATTTTTCTGCAAAATAAGTACATTAATTGTATATTAGTACAATTTTGAAAAAAAAAAAAATGTAAATTTATCCTTTAAAGCCTGGACCTCGCTTTCTGCCCAGTTACAGCAGGATTTGAAATCTTTGCTGTAATGTATGTTGAAAAGTTAGACACTATACTCTAAAGCTTTGGACCTACTGAACTCTTTTTTGCCAGATGGAAGATTTTTTTGGAACATTCCTTTTCATCCTCAGAAATATCCCTTTTTATGAAGCCATTTCAATATACAGAATGGTATGCAAAAGCCAGTCTCATACATTTTTTTGGTAGGTTAAAAATCACAGAAATCACTTGACCCATTGAGCTGCCTGATAGCGCAACTAGTTAGTGCTGTTCTAGTTTCCCTCTGCCTGCCTTTGTTATCTCTTTAGGTGGTCCTTCACACATATGTATACAGTACTTAAAGAGATTGTTAAGGTAAATAAAAAAAACAAAAAAAAACAAACATCTCTATACTTACCTGCTCTACACAATGCAATTGCAGACTGGCCCCTAACTTCCTCTTGGCGGGTCTCCTTAGCGCTCCTGGCCCCTCCTCTATGTCCAGTGCCCCAACGGGAAGCAGTTTCCCATGGGGGCACTCATCCATGCTTGCTCCTGAGCCCCGCTGCTGCGCCCATTGACACAGCCCCACTCCCTCATCACTGGCTTTCCCTGACCGCAACAGGAGCCAACGGCTCCTGGTGCATCAGCAAAGCCAGTGAGCCCCCCGGAAGTGAGGGAAGAGAAGAGCTGCAGACATGCACAGTGCTGGATCGAATAAGAACTCAGTTAAGTAAAAAGGGGGGATTCTGATGCCTAAACATTTTTTACCTTAATGCGAGGAATGCATTAAGGTGAAAAATGTTTAGGCTTTGGAACCACTTTAAAGCCATTATATAGTTTGAAATAATTGGTTCTACTCTGTATGTGGGTCAGATTTCATCCACAGTTTGTTTTTTGTCTTTCTATACCAGTGGTCTCCAAACTGCGGCCCTTTGCTTGCTTTTTTTTTTTAGGTCCTTGGGGCACTCTGATACAAGACACTATTCTGACATTGACATTGACAATGGAGCACCATTTCTCCCACTGACACCATTAATGGAGCACTATTCCGCCCTATGATACAAGCAGTGGAACACTTTTCCTCCCCCTAACACCAAATGTGGCAATGTTTACTCCCAGGAAAATTTCAGCTCCCACTGTCCAAAGTCTGGCTCTCCCAGAGTCTGAAGGACAAAAAACAGGCCCTTTGTTTAGAATGTTTGGAGAACCCTGTTCTATACAAATACATGGGAGTTAAAGATTGGATGTATGTCCTTTTTAGCATTGGCACAACCTTTTTTTTCTGTTCTATTAATGTTTTCTTTCATTGTGATGTCATGCTTTTTTAGCTATTTATACCTTTCATCTCTGCTTTAGTCTTTTCTAAAACATTTAGGCTGGGTTCACACCTCCGTGCAGAGCAGCTCGCAGCAGGGGTCTGGTGCGTCCCTGTTCACTGTTTCAGGACCGATTTTGATCCAAATTTGTGGCTGAAATCGGACCTGAAATGGACCAGGAGACGCACAAGACTCCTGTGCAATTTACTCCGCAGTCGTCCCCGGAGCTGTGTGATCCAGCTCCATTAAGAGCCAGTCACAGGCTCCTGACATGCGATCTGAATGTGGGGAAACTGATGCACAGGTTGTTGTTCAACAATGCTGGAAAATTTCTGTGGGTGAGACTGAGAGCGAAAATGTCACATTCTGGTGGCAGGATCTAAAACTGCCACTGTTCTAAATGCACCTAAATAGAGTAAACCTAGGGAATCTACCTCCATATCAGCCAAGATCGCTATTAAGTGCATGTATAAATAAGTTTGTGTGTATAAATAAGGGGGTGTGAGTATACATATATATATATAAATCATACAGTATATACTGTACCAGCATGTTACACTGATACAAGGGTAAATAAGCTGAATTACCTCTATTAATTTTCGTTCATATGAACTGGCTAATTCATCACGATCCACCACTGGCTTTACTTCTGGAATGATTTCTCCATCGATTTTTCGAAGGTTTGGGATTGCTGTTTAAGAAAGAGATGTGCCGTTGTTACAGATCTGCTTTTAAACAAGGCAAACAATCTTTTGCATATCATAGTAATTAAAGGCATTGAAAGTCTTCCTACCTGTACCTTGTGAATTTCACCTGCATAATATGCATTGATTATATAGTTTCATGGTGTCATTTGTTGCTCTTTATGCAAAGCCTATAGAAGAGTAAATCTTCAATTTCCTGTGTCAGCCGTTTCTGTTTATGTTCAAACCTGAGGCATGCCACATGGCACTGCACAGGTAATGCATGATCTCTTTCTGCAGTGTGCAAAGAAAGTGGGTGTTGGGCGCTTCTAACCAAACAAGGGGAGGGGGGGATCCACCGCAATAAGAGGGCGCAGGGGATGTCTCCTGGTTCTTGATGTGAACTGTCCAAGGTGGCCGGGTACAAGGCAGCACTGGCGGGAAAACTCCGGGAATTCCGCTGGCAGAAGTGAGAGGAAAAACAGGCGCCACTGTATTAAGCCGAAAAGTTTTATTGCACACAATCACATAGTAACTTACACAGAGGTAAAAGCCAGTCCATGTAGCAACACCTCCAGCCGCACGATCCGGCCGTCCACCGGCCCGGAAGTGACGTCGTAGGAAGCTGGTCCGAGGAGGTGGTTTCGCCAGAAGCCGCAATGGAGCGCAGGCTACCTGAAATGACGCAACGGGTTTCGGAGCATGCGTACTCGGCTCCTTCTTCAAGCGTGAGAGGCCGCCACCTGCAGTCTGATTTATGTAGGGCAGCCTACGATCGGTGGACGGCCGGATCGTGCGGCTGGAGGTGTTGCTACATGGACTGGCTTTTACCTCTGTGTAAGTTACTATGTGATTGTGTGCAATAAAACTTTTCGGCTTAATACAGTGGCGCCTGTTTTTCCTCTCTCTTTCTGCAGTGTGAGAACTGCATTTTCCTGTAAAGAAACTATATATCCCACAATCCCTTGGTCTCTCAGTATAGTCTTAGTGCCGGTCAGAGTTGAACAGTAAGTAGATATGACACAGACACAAACAGGATCAACATTCACAGATACACAGAGAGCTCACTGATTTAGCTGAAAGATGTATTTTTATTACATCAGCATTCCCATATCTGTGATGTGACACAGAGAAGATGGCAACTTATGCTATAAGGTAAACCAAAGTTTCCTAATCAGAAAATCAGTGCAGATTTATGCTCATGTGCATTGCACTGCTGCAAATGAAACAGCAATACCAGAGTTGCCGTGGCGATTTGGCAAATGCGTGCACATGGCAATTGGCGTGCACACTTAGTGCCCAGCAGCCTATTTAAAGGGATGTGTCACTGGGAGAAGCTGCTGAATGGTCTTCAGATTTGTACATGTGTCCTGAAACCTGATGTGGTGCAGTTGCCTACCCATGTATGATTTTGCCCCTGCTGTCTGCTTCACCCTTGCTCATCTGGTTACTCTGACCTTGTTTATTGAACTTATTTCTGCCTGCTGATTCTGTACTGCTTCTGTCAAGCTGCTATTGACCTTGGCCTGAATACTGTTCAAGTTATTATGTAAAAAAAAAAAAAAAAAAAAAAAGAACAAGCAAATAGAATCTCTGTTGTCACAGGCTGACAAGTGTATATTAGGGATGAAGTTCAAATTTGGGTCAAACTTTTATTCACAGTGAAATTCCAGGATTAACACTTGCAAATGTTGGGAGGTTTTAGGCACGTGGGGATTGCTCTTGGCACATTCCATACCAGTGCCTTCATTCAAACTGTACAAAAAATTAGGGCAATCTATAATACGTTTTGGTATCTATTAACCTCAGATGCTAAGATTCTTAAACATATCCAGCCCTATACTGAAATAACTTTCAAACGCGCCAAATCTTTGAGAGACAGTCTTGTCAAAAGTCACTACTCCACGAGAAACTCCAAGACAGGCAAGCCCACAGGCACCTAAGCCTGTGGGAAATGAAATTTTTGTTCACAAATTGCAGAAGGTCCCAACGTATCTTTACAAAACAATTCTATATGGAATCCAAAATTTAGAATTACATGTCAAACAATAGGTGTTGTCTATCTCAGTGGTTCTCAAATCCGGTCCTCGGGACCCACCAACAGGCCAGGTTTGCAAGATAACTAAATTACATCACAGGTGATCTCATTTGCTTCTCAGTG
Organism: Pelophylax lessonae; assembly: GCF_965119305.1. NCBI lineage: Eukaryota > Metazoa > Chordata > Amphibia > Anura > Ranidae > Pelophylax > Pelophylax lessonae. Next base: position 135,606,031 of record NC_138773.1, read on the forward strand.
ATTGCAGTATTCTAGTCTGCATCCCCCAAGGTAATACTTAAAATTTGGCCTGTTAGTGGGTCCCAAGGACCGGATTTGAGAACCACTGGTCTATCTAATGAAATGTAAATGCAACGCTTTCTATGTAGGAAAAACAAAAAGACCCTTTTTTAACAGGATTAGGGATCGTGTTGTATTAGTAAAAGCGAAAAAGATGGAAACACCAATCATTAGACATATGGGGCTTTATCATCAATTTGATCTTAAATATATGAAATTTTTTGCTCTTGATCATGTCCCAGCCCATGAGGGAGGAGGGGACCAGCTAAGTAGGGAAATCAGAAACACACACACAAACTTTCATGGATAAATATGTTAGACTGTCCAGTGTTCATTACAGTTTAAAGCGACTCTTTATTCATTTTCTTCATCTTTCCATCTATTAAATCCTCTGCCCTTGTTGTTTTAACTTTGGATAGTAAAACTATTTTGTTTCTGCCAGTAAATACCTTCTACAGCCCACTTCCTCTTTCTTGTCTAGCCTAGGCTAATGACATCATGCACAGCTCTCTCTCTAACTCGTGAGAGTTTGCCAGCAGGGGAGGGAAGAATGAGTCATAGGAGAGTAAATGAGAGGAGCTGCAGAGCTGGAGGGGGCTGGATGAGGACGGAGATAACAAGAGACTGCAGAGATTCATTCATCACAAGAGGAGAAATGTGCAGGCAAGCAGATGTGTGAGTGTGTGTCTGTCTGTATATATATGTGTGTGTCTGTGTACTGTGTATGCATGTACGTTTATTCAGTGCCTTGCGAAAGTATTCGGCCCCCTTGAACTTTGCGACCTTTTGCCACATTTCAGGCTTCAAACATAAAGATATAAAACTGTAATTTTTTGTGAAGAATCAACAACAAGTGGGACACAATAATGAAGTGGAACGGAATTTATTGGATATTTCAAACTTTGTTAACAAATAAAAAACTGAAAAATTGGACGTGCAAAATTATTCAGCCCCTTTACTTTCAGTGCAGCAAACTCTCTCCAGAAGTTCAGTGAGGATCTCTGAATGATCCAATGTTGACCTAAATGACTAATGATGATAAATAGAATCCACCTGTGTGTAATCAAGTCTCTGTATAAATGCACCTGCACTGTGATAGTCTCAGAGGTCCGTTTAAAGCGCAGAGAGCATCATGAAGAACAAGGAACACACCAGGCAGGTCCGAGATACTTTTGTGGAGAAGTTTAAAGCCGGATTTGGATACAAAAAGATTTCCCAAGCTTTAAACATCCCAAGGAGCACTGTGCAAGCGATAATATTGAAATGGAAGGAGTATCAGACCACTGCAAATCTACGAAGACCTGGCCGTCCCTCTAAACTTTCAGCTCATACAAGGGGAAGACTGATCAGAGATCCAGCCAAGAGGCCCATGATCACTCTGGATGAACTGCAGAGATCTACAGCTGAGGTAGGAGACTCTGTTCATAGGACAACAATCAGTCGTATACTGCACAAATCTGGCCTTTATGGAAGAGTGGCGAGAAGAAAGCCATTTCTTAAAGATATCCATAAAAAGTGTCGTTTAAAGCTTGCCACAAGTCACCTGGGAGACACACCAAACATGTGGAAGAAGGTGCTCTGGTCAGATGAAACCAAAATCAAACTTTTTGGCAACAATGCAAAATGTTATGTTTGGCGTAAAAGCAACACAGCTCATCACCCTGAACACACCATCCCCACTGTCAAACATGGTGGTGGCAGCATCATGGTTTGGGCCTGCTTTTCTTCAGCAGGGACAGGGAAGATGGTTAAAATTGATGGGAAGATGGATGGAGCCAAATACACGACCATTCTGGAAGAAAACCTGATGGAGTCTGCAAAAGACCTGAGACTGGGACGGAGATTTGTCTTCCAACAAGACAATGATCCAAAACATAAAGCAAAATCTACAATGGAATGGTTCACAAATAAACATATCCAGGTGTTAGAATGGCCAAGTCAAAGTCCAGACCTGAATCCAATCGAGAATCTGTGGAAAGAACTGAAAACTGCTGTTCACAAACGCTCTCCAACCAACCTCACTGAGCTCGAGCTGTTTTGCAAGGAGGAATGGGCAAAAATTTCAGTCTCTCGATGTGCAAAACTGATAGAGACATACCCAAAGCGACTTACAGCTGTAATCGCAGCAAAAGGTGGCGCTACAAAATATTAACTTAAGGGGGCTGAATAATTTTGCACGCCCAATTTTTCAGTTTTTTATTTGTTACAAAAGTTTGAAATATCCAATAAATTTCGTTCCACTTCATGATTGTGTCCCACTTGTTGTTGATTCTTCACAAAAAATTACAGTTTTATATCTTTATGTTTGAAGCCTGAAATGTGGCAAAAGGTCGAAAAGTTCAATGGGGCGAATACTTTCGCAAGGCACTGTATATATAAATATAAATATGTGTCTGTGTATATCCAGGAAGTGAACAGTCAGCAGCTTCAGCTGCCCACAGTTAAAATGGTTGCAGCCAGACTTAGTGGAAGGAGACTTCTGCAGCATATCTGGCAAGTACAGAATCACAGTATATATATAAAATAATATGCAAAGTGGTTGGAGGAAAGCTTCAGAATGGCAAAGATGTTTGTATTAGAAATTATGTAAACAGACTGCAGTTTCTCTTTAAAATTCTGATGTTGGTCACACTTCAATTCACTGGAGAGTTGCAAGATTCAAACTTGTGTAGCACCCTTCAAGGTAAGTGCTAGGTAAAGTATAGTGGGCCTTGTCTGCATATCAGCAGGGCCATGATTTTTCAGCTGGGCTGTCATGTCTCCCAGGTGTGGCGGTTGAGATTGGGGAGTCCCCCCACTGTGCTCCATGAGACGGTTCTCATTTGGCAGTGGAGGAAACCCAGCCAATGGCAAACGGCGGCTCGGCTCCCAGGTCAGTAACTCAGCGGCGGCTCGGCTCCCGGCTTCAGTAACTCAGCTGCCGCTCAGCTCCCGGCTTTAGTAACTCAGTGGCAGCTCGGCTCCCGGCTTCAGTAACTCAGCGGCGGCTCGGCTCCTGGCTTCAGTTCAGCAGCGTCTCCTGGATTAAGCGGCGGGCGGCTTCTTCCCGCTGTCGGAGTCCCGGTGACCGGCGGCGCGTCTCCTTCCGCTCCCGTCTCCTCCTCGGCCAATGGCAAGGGGTTTGCCTTGGGGCCAATCAGGAAGCGCGTATCGGACGCGCTTCCTGATTGGCCAGGAGGAGGATCGGTGTGGCAATAGCAAATTTTCATTCGCTATTGTCACACAATGGGTGGGCTCAGGGCGCACTGCTCTGCGCCCCGGCTCCACCCTTTGCATCGCCCTATTAGAGCCTCTGGCTCTAATCAGGAGTTAAAAAAAAAACATTGAGCTCCATGCGTCTGGCGCCCTGCATGTAGATTAGGGGGCCGGACGCATGGATGGGGGGGCGGCGGCCCTGCGCCCCTAACGAGCCGGCCGCCACTGCCCTGAAGCATAGAGGGGGTGCCTAGTGAGAGGACCCTGAAGTGTAGAGGGGGCGCCTAGTGAGAGGACGCTGAAGTACAGAGGGGGCACCAGCGGTTGGGCCCTGAAGTGTTAAAAGTGTACAGCGTGCAGTGTTGAGAGTTGCAGCAGCAGAAGCAGTGTTCGGGACTTTTGAGCCAACCAGAGTGTCAGAAGTCAGTTCTCAGTACAGTCCGGGACTTTTGAGCTAACCAGAGTGTCAGAAGTCAAGTTCAAGTACAGTACAGCAAGTCAGTGTTTTTCAAGCGCCAGCAAGCGTTGGTTGACATCCAGCCGGCGTCAAGACAGCGCTGAAAGGCATTTTTCTCCAAAGTGTCCCATTTGTACCTAGTTGAGCCAGATGAGTATGCCACTCATTCCCTTCTCCCATCCCCAATATCAAATAAACAAAACAAACCAAAGATTCCAGATTTAAGTCAAGGACCAATCTCACACTTGGGTATTCAGCTTAAATGGGCTGAAGGTGTCACCAGTAACCATGGCAGACCCACATCAAGCCCAATGCCTGGAAATCCTGCTACACTTGCAAATGTTAGTTTTGCATTCAGTGAAATTTTGCCACTCATCCATTACACCAGGGGTGTTGCTAGGTAGGAAAAATACCAGGGGCTTCAGCACCAAGGTAAACACGGATTTTTGTAAAATCTTACCGTAAAATCCTTTTCTCTTAGCTCATTGACAGACGTAGTCCTCGGTGATTCAACACCCTCGGGTTATGCTGCCCTCCACAGGAGTAGGACTAGACAGGAAAGAAAATACTCTGGCCACACCCTAGGGGCAGTCCCCGAGGGTATATCCTCTCTCCCTCTGCTACAGCAAATCAGTTATGTCACAAAGCAGTGTTTAGAGAATTTAACCCAACCCAACTACAAAACAGAGGGGCGGGTACTACGTCTGTCAATGAGCTAAGAGAAAAGGATTTTACAAAAATCCGTTTTTCTCTGTCGCTCATTGACAGACGTAGTCCTCGGTGATTCAACACCCTCGGGACGTCCCAAAGCAGTACCACAAATGAGGGGTGGGAAAATGGAAATCAAATCCAATCTAGAAGGCCCAACCGGTGCCAACTAGAAGTTTACAATGCTCATCCTCAGTGATGAGACTCAACAGAAATTTTTCAACAGAAAAAAACCCTCGAGGTAGACCACCGGTCTCCTCAAATTGCGGCCTGCAAAACCTTGCGGCCAAATGAGGCATCCGCCGATGCCATCACATCAATCTTGTAAAATTTTGTAAAGGTATGTACCGACGACCAGGTGGCCGCCTTACATACCTGGACCACTGACGCCTGATGGAGGAAGGCCCAGGAAGTACTGAGCGCTCGAGTGGAGTGCGCCCTAACAGGGAACGGAGGATTCCGACCCTTAATAGAATAAGCCTGTACCACCGTCTGTCTGATCCATTTGGAGATAGTTGCGGCAGATGCAGGCAACCCCTTTCTGGGGCCATCCGGGATCACAAAAAGTGAATCCGTCTTACGGAACGATTCCGTCGCCTTCAGGTATACCCTGATTGCCCGAACCACATCCAAGGAATGCAACGCATGTTCCAGATGAGGATTGGGCTGAGGACACAAGGAAGGTAGTACAATATCTTCATTCAGATGAAAATCTGAAACCACCTTTGGAAGAAAGGATGGCTTAGGATGAAGCACTACCTTATCCCTATGAATCACTAAGTATGGGGACTGGCATGATAATGCAGCCAGTTCTGACATCCTGCGTGCAGACGTGATAGCCACCAAGAAGGCTATCTTCTGGGATAAAGTAAGCAAGGGAATCTCCCTGATGTTTTCAAAGGGAGATTTCTGTAGAACCGACAAAACCAAATTAAGATCCCAGGGCGGTAAGGGCGCGCGGACTGGGGGAGCCAGGTGCCGCACCCCCTGGGTGAAATTCCACACCAAGGATTTAGTAGCTAAAGGCTTCTGAAAGAAGATTGCTAATGCTGAAACTTGACCCTTGATGGTGCTCAAGGCTACTTTCTGCTCAACCCCTTTTTGCAGAAAGGCCAATATTCGGGTCACCGAATAGGTACGTGGAGGAATAGCTAAAGATTCGCGCCACGCGATATAAGTCTTCCATGTGCAATAATAGACCTTGCTGGAAGTCGCTTTCCTTGCTTTAATAAGGGTAGGAATAACTGAAGCTGACAACCCTCTGTCCTTCAGTACCTGGGTCTCAATGGCCAGGCCATTAAAACCAGCGACTGTAAAGCACGATGGAAGATTGGTCCTTGAGACCGCAGACACTCCCTGAGACGAAGTTCCCAAGGAACGTCCGCGACTCGCATGTCCAAGTCGGGTATATCGGCTTGACGAGGCCAGCCTAGAATTTCTAGGACCACTGGCGCTGACTGGATCTGAACCAGGCGGCCCTAGAGCTATCTGGCCCCGACCATCCGACAAAGTCTGATCGTTCTCCGTTCCCACACATTTATCAGACACCTGATAATTATCAGGGACCGAAGTCACCCGGCTAGAGGCTTCTTGGTCTGTCTGTTCAACCGGATCCGATTCTTGTGGGGAACTGAGACTAATCTTTGGAAAAGGTAAAGAAAAAGATCTGTTCAGGGAACGGTAACTACCGCTCCCTGTAGTACTTAAATGTTGGAAGGGAAGAATCGCACCGGTAGCAGTGGTCGATGCTCGATCTAATGCCCTGAATACCGGTGAAAACGTCCCCCCACCCTCAAGCCGGGTGGGGGCGCACCTTCAGGCTGTGTAATCCTTTGCTTCAGGTTTGGCTGAGTCGGTCTTTTGTTTGTCCGACCAGCCCTTCTTGAACCCTCCTGGAGGAGCCTTGCCCTTCCCGCTTGCAGCAGTCGGGCGCACAAACTCTTTATGGGCGGTAAAGAAAGGTCCCCGCTTGTTATGAGGTCCTTTAGCTTTAGCAGCCTGTGGCAAGAAAGTGCTCTTGCCCCCAGTGGCATCCTTAATGATCTCATCTAGGGTGGCCCCAAATAGGCGATTCCCCTGAAAGGGGAGATTTGTCAAGGTCTTTTTGGAACCTAGGTCTGCTGACCAGCATTTTAACCACAGCACACGTCTGAGGATTACTGCTGACATAGATGCATGCCCTAATAGGGGGGTAGCATCCAAGGCTGCGTCACAGACGAACTGTAGTCCTTGTATGATCTGTTCCATCAATTCAGATGTTCCCTGGGGGATATCTTTCCTCTTCAGGTCCTGGCGCACCAATCTCGCCCATTCCGTTAGTGTCTGGGAAACTAGACCAATGACAATTACTGGTCTAAAGGCTGACCCTATCAGGGAAAAGATAGTGCGGGACTCCGCTTCTACCTTCCGATCCACCGGGTCCTTAAAGGACGAAGTGTCCTCCACTGGAATAACCGTGGCTTTATTCAGTCTGGAAATAGGTGGATCCACCACTGGTGGTACCGTCCATTTCTTAATGAGGGATTCCTCAAACGGATAGCGTCTAGCAATACGCTTGGAAATAGTAAAGGTAAGTTTAGAATGCTCCCATTCTTCTTTAATTTTATTACCAAAACACTTGGGTACAGGAAAAACCTTCACCGTTTTGGTGGGTTTGTTAGTACCAAAGGGAATCTCTGTTTCAGTTGCCTCTGCCGGTAAAACCTCAAGTCTTAAGGTTTCCCGAACCGCCACAACTAGTGCGTCCACCAATGCTTCTTCCCGAATTATGGCGGAAGCATGAACGTCCTCCTCACTGTCTGAAGGAACTTTACCTGAGACAACAGCCCTTGCAGAGGGACCTGCAGCTGCAATGACCATCTCAGAATCCGAGTCTGAAGTGTCGGATGATATAGGGGTAGGCGGGGGTCGCTTTCTTGACCCCCGTTCCTGACAGGCCGTCTCCACCGGAGCCACCAAAGACTCCAAAACTGCTGTAAATGCATCTATACTCTGTGCACCGGCGGGTCCCGCAGCACCCTCGAGGGAAACAGGTGGGGTTACCTGTGTGGCAGGGTCCATGATAATTCCAGTTACTACCCGGAAAACAATCAATCCAAAAAAAAATATAAACTTTTTTTTTTTTTTTTTTCTTTTTCAGACCCCCAGCGCCACAAAGCCCCTCAATGTTACCTGCTTAGGGACCCCTATCGAGCGAGAGAGAGAGAGATAGACCCCTAGGCTCACCACTTGATGCTCAGAGTTTACTGCAACTTGTCTCAGCACTGTCTAGAACAGACAGGAAGTCTCTTGGCTGGCTGCCCGGGAAGAAAGGAGGCGGCTCCGCCCCTCTGTACGCCTTCCGGCGCCTCCCCTAGGTCCACGAGGTTTTTGAGTCACCTCAAACATGGCCGCCCCCATGCTGGAGACACGAGGCTACGCCAAAATGGCGGCCTCGTACGATCTACCAAACAATGGCGGGGCCAGGATATCGGCGTGACTGCAGAGTATCTCGGCATCAATAAACCTCTCTCTACATGGTGATCTGCGTGGCCGGCGGTACCGGACCCTGGCGGACCGCGTGGCCGTCGGGAGGCATGCTTTTGCTGGAGGAATGACCTGTAAAGCAGTATACATGTCCTGTGGCTTCTGACAGGTAGGATACCATATCTATCACAGTAAGATTCTAGTACTGCCACTGATTACAATCATTTAAACATGCTTGCAATTAGATTGTCAGCTCCCAAACCAAGCCTCCTGGCTTTTTGTACACAAAAATCACACTCAAATAGGAGAATCTGTGCCATGTTATAGGATAGAGGGGAACCCATCCTTACCATACAGAGAGGGGCCCGCGTTCACCACAAGACCCGTCAGGGGAAAGGGGGGAACATACTACTCACCATACCGGAACCAGGCGGGCGCCAACTCCTGACAGTACCCCTCTCCACCGGGGTGGGAGGGCTATCGACCAATACGGACGCCGTGACTCATGGTCTTTGGCGTTTCAGCGAGACGTTTAACTCGCAGGGTCAGTCCCCGTCCAGTGGAACTATGTCGCGGCCGACCCAGCGCGGAGCTATGGCCTGCACGCGCTCGCAGGCTGAACTGGGGTGACCACTGGATCTCAACATCCAGCCCGTCGCCCAGTTCAGCTTTCTTGCTTGAAGATCTCACAGGAACACTGGAGAAAAAAGCTGTCTAAAAAAAAATCTTTCTAAGAAAAAAATCCTGCCAGGACCGAAGATCCCAGCAAGGTATCTAGGTCCTTACTCCTGACTAGACAGAAAAAAACTGATTTGCTGTAGCAGAGGGAGAGAGGATATACCCTCGGGGACTGCCCCTAGGGTGTGGCCAGAGTATTTTCTTTCCTGTCTAGTCCTACTCCTGTGGAGGGCAGCATAACCCGAGGGTGTTGAATCACGAGGACTACGTCTGTCAATGAGCGACAGAGAAATGTTTTTTTCCCCATCAAAATAGTTTACTAAAGTTTAAGAAAAAGGTGTTTACAAACGTTGCTCTAATGAGCGCATGAAAATATAACACAAAGATTTAAATTGTAACAGTACCGTGTTGTACAATGACAAGTCAGGTAAAAATGTCCAAAGCATGGGACACATATAGTGTTCATATGAGCAACAAACAGAGTAAAAGTAACAGTACTGTAGGGGAGTGAAGCAGCCCGACTCGCCCATGGGGTCGATCACAATTGGGCTCTCCAACACATCAGAACCAGCAGGGCAAGGGGAAAAGAGAAAAAAAAAAAAAAGGAAAGGGGTGGGTAGTGAAAGGGATTGGGGGAAAGGTCCAGAAGGAACAGAGAAAGTCATAGGAGGAAACACCCGGACCCATCAGCCATGCAGGTCAGTCCAACCTATGCAAGCGGGACAGTACCCATCACCTGGGGGGGAGGGTACAGATGTAGAATTAGCCAGTGGAAAGCAAGATTCAGAGGGCAGAAATGGGGGCATTAGCGGTAGGGTGTTCGGAGCTCCTAAACCCAGGGTGGGTACGGGGAAAAATCAAGAGAGCAGCCTAAAAACATCCAATGAGGATAAATGTAACCGATCAAAATTACGAGGCTTGTATACCAATGCCAGAAGCCTGGCCAACAAGATGGGAGAGCTGGAGCTGCTGATGTTTGAGGAGGACTTAGATTTTGTGGGGATAACTGAGACTTGGTTCGACAGCTCTCATGATTGGATGGCGACCATTCAGGGGTATTCCCTTTATCGCAGTGATAGAGAGGGTAAAAAAGGGGGAGGGGTATGTCTGTATATTAAGAACAGTATACAGGTAAATATGAGGGATGATATTAATAATGGAGCTATGGACGAGGCAGAATCCCTATGGGTAGAGCTTCAAAGGGAAGGCACGGTGGGGAAGGTAATATTGGGCGTATGCTATAGGCCCCCCAACCAGAGTGAGGAGGGGGAGGCGGACCTCATGTTACAGATAGGATTGGCAGCAAGGATGGGAAATGTCATTATAATGGGGGACTTTAATTATCCGGATATAGACTGGGCAGAAGGAACCGCGCACTCAGCCAAGGCTAGGCAGTTCCTAAATATTTTGCAGGACAATTTCATGGGTCAGATGGTGAATGCACTGACAAGAAACAATGCGGTACTCGACCTACTGATTACCAACAATACAGACCTGCTCACGGATATAGAAATACGGGAAAACTTAGGGAACAGTGACCATAGGTCAATTGGTTTCAGTATTAATTACAGTAATAGGAAACACAAGGGTAATATTAAGACGCTGAATTTCAAAAGAGCCAATTTCCCTAAACTGCGCTCACTGCTAGAAAATATAAAATGGGATAGAACCCTGGGAACAAAGAACACGGAGGAAAAATGGGAGTGCTTCAAGAGCATACTTAACAAGGGGGTGGGCCAGTGCATCCCACAGGGAAATAAATTTAAAAGAGCAAAACTAAACCCTGGGTGGCTAAACTCGAACATAAAAATGTATATTAGAGCTAAAGAAAAGGCCTTCAAAAAATACAAGACTGAGGGGTCAGTGGCAGCATTTAAGCATTATAAAGAGTGTAATAAGAAATGTAAAGATGAAATCAGGGCGGCTAAAATAGAAACTCTGGTCCGACTGCATCTGGAGTATTCCGTCCAGTTCTGGTCGCCAGTCCTCAGGAGGGATGTGTTGGAACTGGAGAGAGTCCAGAGAAGGGCAACTAAACTAATTAGGGGATTTGAGGATCTTGACTATGAAGAGCGTCTACAATCGCTCGATTTATTCTCCCTGGAGAAGAGACGTCTGAGGGGGGACATGATAGCAATTTATAAATATCTTAATGGGGATCCCAGCTTAGAAAAAAAGCTGTTCATTCGAAGGGATTGCATGAGGACTCGAGGGCATACAATGCGATTAGAGGAGAAGCGTTTTAATCTCAGGCAACGCGGGGGGTTCTTTACTGTTAGGGCAACAAGATTGTGGAATTCTCTACCACAAGAGGTGGTTTCTGCGGGTAGTATGGTGGCTTTCAAAAGACTCTTAGACTTACATCTCAAGGATCAGAGCATTCAGGGGTATGTGAGATGATTACAGCCACACATACCTACACAGGTTGAACTAGATGGACTATTGTCTTTATTCAACCTCACCTACTATGTAACTATGTAACTATGTAACATATAGCGGAGGAGAGTAAAAAGAACCCCAAGAAGTTCTTTAAGTATATAAACAGTAAGAAAGCGAGGCCAGAACACATTGGCCCCATAAAAGATGATAAAGGAAAAATGGCCACTGAGGACAGAGAAAAGGCGGAAGTGTTAAATAATTTCTTTTCTTCAGTCTTCACAAAGGAATCGGGGGGCTACACGAACCCAGCTTGTAAGGCCGAACTAAATAATACACCTCAGGAAGTGCCGCCATGGCTAACAGAAGATAGACTTAGAGCTAAACTAGAGAAGCTTAACATAAATAAATCCCCGGGACCGGATGGCTTGCACCCGAGGGTTCTTAAAGAGCTCAGCCAGGTGATTGCCAGACCATTATTCTTGATCTTTAAGGATAGTTTACAGACGGGTATGGTGCCAGCTGATTGGAAAAAAGCCAACGTGGTACCAATATTTAAAAAGGGGCCGAGATATATCCCGGGTAACTATAGGCCGATCAGCCTAACATCTGTAGTCTGCAAAATAGTGGAGGGGATGTTAAGGGACCACATACAAGACTTTAGTAATGAAAACGGTATTATTAATTAATTAAGTATTAATCAGCACGGATTCATGAAAAATCGTTCGTGCCAAACCAATCTATTAACCTTCTATGATGAAGTGAGCTGCCACCTAGATAAAGGTAAGCCTGTGGATGTGGTGTATCTGGACTTTGCAAAGGCCTTCGACACCGTTCCCCACAAACGCTTACTGTACAAACTAAGGAAGATAGGTATGGACCATAAGGTGAGTACCTGGATAGAGAACTGGCTCCAGGGGAGAGTACAGAGGGTGGTGATTAATGGGGAGTATTCGGATTGGGCGGGTGTGGAAAGTGGGGTCCCCCAGGGTTCTGTCCTGGGACCAATCCTGTTTAATTTATTCATAAATGATCTGGAGGAGGGGATATCGAGTACAATCTCAGTATTTGCAGATGATACTAAATTAGGCATGCCAATATCTTCTATGCAGGATGTGGAAACCTTGCAAGCGGACCTGAACAAAATAACGGAGTGGGCAACTACATGGCAGATGAGATTTAATGTTGAAAAATGTAAAGTAATGCACTTGGGGGCCAGAAACCAGAAAGCAAGCTACTCACTAGGGGGGGGGAACCTCTGGGTGAGTCTAGGATGGAAAAGGACTTGGGGGTACTGGTAGACAACAGGCTTGGCAGTGGCATGCAATGCCAGGCCGCCGCAAGCAAAGCCAACAGAATACTGGGATGTATAAAAAAGGGGATTCACTCCAGAAATAAAGAGATTATTCTCCCGCTCTACAAGACTCTGGTCCGGCCACATCTGGAGTATGCTGTCCAGTTCTGGGCACCGGTCCTCAGAAAGGATGTGCTGGAGCTGGAGAAAGTCCAGAGAAGGGCAACAAAAATAATTAGGGGGATGGAGGACATCAGCTATGAGGAAAGACTACAAGCCCTGAACTTATTCTCTCTGGAGAAGAGACGATTGAGGGGGGATATGATATCAATGTACAAATACTGTACTGGTGACCCGAGCATAAGAAACAAACTATTCAGAGAAAGGAGATACAATAAGACACGTGGCCACTCACTAAAACTAGAGGAAAGGCGGTTTAACCTTAAAGTGCGTAAGGGGTTCTTCACTGTAAGAGCGGTAAGGATGTGGAATTCTCTTCCACAAGCAGTCGTATCAGCAGGGAGCATTGATAGTTTCAAAAAACTGTTAGATGGACACCTTAAAGACCACAACATACAGGGGTATACAATGTACGGCTAAAAGCAAACACACACACACATCATAGGTTGAACTGGATGGACTGATGTCTTTTTTCAACCTCACTATGTAACTATGTAACCTCCGCGTACATCAGTGAGGATTTAAAAGCAGACTAGCACAACCATGTAGCATGACATTTGTGTATTCTATCCTGGGATGTAAGAATTAGTTCTTCCATCTCTTCCATTTTGGTAATTCTAGAGAACCATTCCGCTGGAGTTGGAACGTGCGTATATTTCCAATGCATGGGAATACACATCCTGGCGGCGTTAACCATGTGCATAGCTAAGGACTTGAGGTAGTGGCATTTGGGCAGGGACGTATGGTGAAGCAAGTATTGGGCTGGCGTAAAGTCCAAGGTGTAGGAGGTGACTCAGCAAGTGATCTCGTGGACCATCTTCCAGAAAGGCTGGAGGAGGCAATTGCTCCACCAAATGTGCAATAGAGACCCATTTTTGGAGTTTGGAGCAGCTGTGATAAAACCTGTGGAAAAGGATAGAGCTTCTTTACCATCTGCTCCGTATTTTGTACGCGTTTTCCTGGAGGTGTTAAGGGAACTCTTGTGGATGCATTCATTGACGGGTGCATAAAGCCTCAAATGGGGAAAGCTCTCTAGACCATTGGCCCGCCATGGGTGAAGAGGTAAGGAAGTGATGTAGCTGTCTATATGACCAGGATGGGAAAGATCGTGTAAGAGATCTGGCTGCTAGTTGCTGCAAAGAGAGTAGCCTCCCCCTCTGTAGGAAGGGGCGTACTTCTAGAATTTCAGTTGGGAGTTCTTCCCGTAGGAAAGAGCTAGACAAGCCTGGCGTGAAGGCAGGATTGTTGCGGACAGGGGTCAAGGGTCCATGTAGTGATGATAGAGAGGCTTTCCTGCAGGCCACGCGGAAGCAGGTTAAGGTGGCATTAATGAGAGGGTGAGTCCGGGTCTGTGGAGGGTGATGCTGTTATGCCTGAAGGGTTTCACATGTACTGTTACTTTAAGGCTGGCTCCACCCAGGAGTGATGACAAGGGTCAAGGGGCAGAGTGGCCATCTTAGAGACATGTAAGAGATGCATTGATATACAGAGCTGTCCTGTAATGCATGTTGGAGTGTACAGTGAGTCCTGAATAAACATCCGTTGTTCCAGATCAGAGTCCTGTGTCTCTCACAACACGGAGAATATAACAGATGCTGCGGCATAAGCCAGGGCAGAGCGCCAAGAACGGTGTTGAACATGTGAGATTCCAGCATCACCCACGCCTTGTTGCCAGAATGGAGTCTCCAGTCTACTATGCTTGCCATATGGCAAGCCAAGTAGTAGCCATGCAAATCTGGTAGTCAGGTCCCCCCTTTAAGTTTTGGGAGAGTACGTTTCGAGAACCCAAGGCGGGGTTTGGACTGCTTCCAAACGAAGTCTGAGCAGGTCCTCCTATATTCGGAGAAAAAAGAGCCCGGTAAGGAGATCGGAATCGTTTGCAGGAGGTATAGTACCCTTGGTAGCACGTTCATTTTCATGAGTGCAATGCGACCGAACCAGGACAGGGAAAGTCCCATCCACTTCCGCAGGTCGGCCTGGACTGTAGTCAAGAGTGGTTTAAAGTTAACAAAATGTAAAAAGTGTAAATACCGTGCTAACCCTAATAAAGCTGCTGGCACTGCCAACTGACAAAAAAATTGGTAAGAAATAAATATATAAAAAAGTGCAGCGCTAATAGTAAAAATATGAACTATGAATGTTCATATAAGAGGTGTATAGGAACAAATTGTAAGTGAACACAATAACTCTAAACAAAGTCAAAAAATAAATAATAAATGAAATGAGTCCCATATGAAAATAGAGTCCATATGTGAAAATGTCTAATCAAAAACTGTCCATGGAGTGGAATAAATCTGTATTAATCGAACGGAGTAAGCCTGTGATGGCATAAAATCTTTGCAGACTTGATGCACCAAGAAATCTGTGAAGAAGGTGAAGTCCAGATATGTATGCAGAGAAAAAAGGAAAAAATACAACAATCTTGTCATCCGTTTGTAGTGGTATATATATATATATATATACACGCTTACCAGAATGAATGGACTTACACTACCTTGCGGTACGCAAGTCAATTAAACCAGATAGAAAATGGAATGAGGTGTCCATGGAAAAGGTGTCGCCAAGCTTCTGTTCATAGATTTATAATCTTCAGAGGAAGAAGTGGGAGAGGTCCCTCACCCAAACAGAGATGTTGTAGGCAGACGAAAAAAATGTATAGTGTGATACAGCTTACAAAAATATATAAAAAAATATATAAAAAGGGCATGCACATATGTTCGCCAAACACCCAGCAAGTGTATAGGAGAGTGTGAGTTCTGGGACTATGAATCCTCCAAAGAACCAGAAAAATAAAAAATAAAAAATAAAAAATTATGTGAAAAGATGTGAACTACAATGAAGTGTTGTGATCAACCCGTCACCAGGTGAAATGGTTAAGGTGTGTATTTACCAGAGATAATATTGCTATACAGCATATACAGTAGATGAAATAACCAGGCAAAGTTAATCGTCCTGTGGAAGTATTCAGATCCACCAACAAATCTTTAACAGTTGGATCCCATCACCATTGGCAAAACGCTGATAATATGTACCCTTACCAGATACTATGAGCCTATAATACCCTATAGCATATAGGCTAAAAACACACTTTGCACATATCATCCACATGCAGGAACGGTGGGATCAGTGAAAGGGTAATCAATCCGAATGCATGATGTGCCGTCACCAGATAGAAAAAAGTCTAAACACTCTTACCAAATATTATAGACCTGTGTTACCATACAATACACAGGTCATAAAAGCATAGCAGGTAAATCCTGGATTCCTCTGATAGAATGTTCACAGGGGATATTCATTGACACTCACAGACAGGGATGTTTCGTTGTATCAAACATTATCAAAGGATGTAGCCTGAATATAATTGAGGAATCACTGGTATTTATATCATCTATAAAGAGACATGCATCATTTCCCATATGTGTTGTATTAAGCCTTGCTTCCGCCTGTCCATCCAAGTTCTGAACGTGGTTGGACACTTCCGGTTTGTCACAGGAAGTGGGGCATTGCTTCAGTTTATCATGGTGAGCCGCCTCACTTCCGGTAAACAATAGGAAGTGGGGCATCTATCTTAGGACTGAACATCCACTGCGATATATACAGGGGGGACAGCCAGAATGTGTAATGATTACCCTAATGGTTATAGAGGTCAATCAAGAAAAAAATTTCAAAAGATTGATCTTCATTATCCTGCTAATGACAGGGTCCACAAAAGCTTTATATTAAACATTCTTGATAAAGATCTATAATGAAATATATCTGTCATATAACATTAGGTGTGCCTAAAACTAAGGAAGCAAAAATACGAATAAATATAGATTTAAAGGGCCCGCAATCTTGAATAATGGAATAAAGGTGACTCAGACTCTCTAAATTCCTTCATGATCTTTCTAAATCATAATAATCGTGGCATTCAACTCTCATATGAATCCAGCAAAACTAAAATTAATTTTCTGGACCTGGAAATCATTAGAGATCATAATCGTTTAATTACCAATACATATTTTAAATCTACGGATCATAATTCATACTTACCGATCAATAGTTGCCATCATAAACCATGGCTTACAGGAATTCCTAAGAGTCAATTAATTCGCCTTAGGAGGAACTGTACCCGAGACGAGGATTTTCTCAGACAATCCTCCATTCTCAAAGACAGGTTTATGGCAAAGGGGTACAATGCCAATGATCTACATGTAACCATAACTGCGGTTGCTAGAAGGGATAAATCCCAATTATTGGCTGATTCCAACTCTTCAAATTTTGCAAAGTGGTCTCTGTTCACAGAGTATTCAATCCACCATAAACACATTAAACATATTTTTGGAAGACATTGGGACATATTAAAAAACAAAAGAGTTTTAGGCCCTATCATTCCAGATAAGCCTGTTGTAACCTTTAGAGGGGCACCGTCCCTTAAAGGGAAACTAGCCCCAAATGTACTAGATCCTCCGAACAAGCCTCATTTCTTCACAGATTTGATTGGCCATTTCCCATGTAGAGTATGCCACTTAAATTGTGATAAACGTAGAAAATGTATTTGTTTTCAATCAACCATCACACACTCTATTTATGACATCACCTTTTTTTTCTACATGTACCACAACTCACGTTTTATATCTTCTCACATGTCCTTGCAATAAACAATACGTTGGCCGTACTACTAGACAATTCTACATTTGTGTCAATGAACACATTACAAACATTATTAAGAACAAAAGTAATCATAATGTACCTAAACATTACTCCCGACACCATCATAGCGACCCTAAAGGTACATTATTTCAGATCATTGACCGCTATACGGCACCATGGAGAGGTGGATCCAAAAATATTGGGGTCTCACGTCAAGAGACACATTGGATATACACCCTCAAATCATATTCACCATACGGATTAAATATAGAGTGGGATATCAATTCCTTTATTAATGCAGCATAAATACATGCAACCATCCTTTATTATGGTCTATTGATCCTCCTTCAATTTTTATTTTATTATTCTTTTGAATTGCTCATTAGATCAATCCAATATCTATATTTTTCACGTAATTTCAATCATATATTCTTTATAGGGAACATTGTCCTTTTGCTCGCCAATTCTCCTCCTTCTTTGTATACATATATATTTTTATTTGCATAGCAGGTTATAAACATGGGTTAAATATCCCCATATTTTGCATATATTTTCAATTTCTATATCTATTGATCTCTTGTTTATTCCATTATTCAAGATTGCAACCCTTTAAATCTATATTTATTCATATTTTTGCTTCCTTATTTTTAGGCACACCTAATGTTATATGACAGATATACTTCATTATAGTACTTTATCAAGAATGTTTAATATAAAGCTTTTGTGGACCCTGTCATTACCAGGATAATGGAGATCAATCTTTTGACATTTTTTTCTTGATTGACCTCTATAACCATTCGGTGCACCTACATCAGCACCTACGTCATTGAACAGCTGAGGAGCTTACTAGTGCGCATGCTCAGAGGATATGGATTTTTCACGGCAGTGTGTGTAATGTTACACCACCTCAGCTGTTGCGGCGGTTACATTAAAACAGCTCCGCTGCAACATGAATCATCTCCGCTCCTACCCCTGTCACTTCCCTGATCTCGGCTACTAAATATAAAAGCGGCGGCGGGTGTATGAAAATATAAATCACGGAGCCGAGATCTCCGTCATTTAGATTTCATACACCCACCGCCGCTTTTACATTTGCTAGCCGAGATCAGGGAAGTGACAGGGATAGGAGCGGAGATGACTTATATTGCAGCCGAGCTGTTTTATTGTAACCGCCACAACAGCTGATGCGGTGTAACGTTACACACACTGTCGTGAAAAATCCATACCCTCCGTGCATGCACAATAGTCAGCTCCTCAGCTGTTCAATGACGTATCCGGGGCTGTGAGCATGCGCGCTGCTACGCTGCTCAGCTGTTCACAGGAAGTGACGTGGGTATGGATTTCTCACGGGGTATGGTTTTCTAACGTTACACCGGAAGTGTCCAACCACGTTCAGAACGAGGCTTGGAACTCACGCCACCGCCATCTTGGATGGACAGGTGGAAGTAAGGCTTAATACAACACATGTGGGAAATTATGCACATCTCTTTATGGATGATATAAATACCAGTAATTCCTCAATTATATTCAGGCTACATCCTTTGATAAGGTTTGATACAATGAAACGCATCAGGGTACTTCATATTGGCCTTTCTTGAACTATATAACGATGTTTACTTGTGGATGTTCGTAAGTACATTTCTACTTTGTAATAAAACGCATCTTATCAGTTTTACACTATGTACTTCTATTTGACTTACTTACATGATCACTGAATGTGGGGCTTGTCTATACACATCCATCCCTGTCTGTGAGCGTCAATGAATATCCCCTGTGAACATTCAGAGGAATCCAGGATTTACCTGTGATGCTTTTATGACCTGTTTATTGTATGGTAACACAGGTCTATAATATTTGGTAAGTGTTTTTAGACTTTTTTTCTATCTGGTGACGGATTGATTAACCTTTCACTGATCCCACCGTTCCTGCATGTGGATGATATGTGCAAAGTGTGTTTTTAGCCTATATGCTATAGGGTATTATAGGCTCATAGTATCTGGTAAGGGTACATATTACTGGCGTTTTGCCAATGGTGATGGGATCCAACTGTTAAAGATTCGTTGGTGGATCTGAATACTTCCACAGGACGATTAACTTTGCCTGGTTATTTCATCTATATGCTGTATAGCAATATTATCTCTGGTAAATGCACACCTTAACCATTTCACCTGGTGATGGGTTGATCACAACACTTCATTGTAGTTCACATCTTTTCATATTTTATATAATTTTTTATTATTTATTTTTCTGGTTCTTTGGAGGATTCATATTCCCAGAACTCACACTCTCCTATACACTTGCTGGGTGTTTGGCGAACATATGTGCATGTCCTTTTTATATATTTTTGTAAGCAGTATCACACTATATATTTTTTCTTTTTTTCGGCTGCCTACAACATCTCTGTTTGGATGAGGGACCTCTCCCCCTTCTTCCTCTGAAGATTATACATCTATGAACAAAAGCTTGGCGACACCTTTTCCAGGGACACCTCATTCCATTTTCTATCTGGTTTAATTGACTTGCATACCGTAAGGTAGTGTAAGTCCATTCATTCTGGTAAGCGTGTATATATATATACCACTACAAACAGATGACAAGACTGTTGTATTTTTTCCTTTATTCTCTGCATACATATTTGGACTTCACCTTCATCACAGATTTCTTGGTGCATCAAGTCTGCAAAGATTTTATGCCATCAGAGACTTACTCGGTTCGATTAATACAGATTTCTTCCATTCCATGGACAGTTTTTGATTAGACACTTTCACATATGGACTCTATTTTCATATGGGACTCATTTTATTTATTATTTATTTTTTTACTTTACTTTAGAGTTATTGTGTTCACTTACAATTTGTTCCTATACACCGCTTATATGAACATTCATAGTTCATATTTTTACTATTAGCGCTGCACTTTTTTTATATATAAATTTTTTATACATTGGTTTAAAGTTAAGATCGAACAGTCTATGTAGATGTCAGGGGATTTGGATGCCTAGGTAGGTAATTGCTTCAGGCTTCCTGTCAAAAGGAAAGTTTGTTTCACAGGCTGTCTGGACTTTGTGAGGTAATGTTATGTTGAGTGCATGGGATTTCATATAATTAATATTCAAATTGGATAGCGAACAATACGTTCAAGGTCACTCAGTAGGTTGGGCAAGGTAATGTGTGGGTGGGAGAGGAACAGCAGGAGGTTGTCGGCAAAGGCTGCCACCTTATATTCTCTCCCGTGTATGGTAATGCCCCTAATGTTGGTGTTTGAGCAGAGTCTGTTAAGTAGCGGCTCGAGGGTCAAACTGTAGATAAGGGGCGAGAGGGGGCAGCCCTGTAGTGTTCCATTCTCGATGCCGAAGGCGACCGACAGGTGACCATTTACCCTGATTGGAGTATAGCGCTAGGATGCTGGCGAGAAGACCCAAAGCCTGCAATACCTCGGTCATGTAGTGCCAGTCCACCCTGTAGAACGCCTTCTCGGCATCTAGGGTTAGGAAGAAACCCTGCCCCCCCTCCATAGTAAGGGCATGGTGGATGTTAAGGGCCTTAATCGTGTTGTCCCGGGCCTCTCTCCCGGGGAAAAGCCTACTTGGTCCAGGCTCACCAGGGAGAGAATAAGGGGAAGGAGTTCACTATAATTTTCGCGTATAGTTTGACGTCGACATTAAGCAGAGATATCGACCTGTAGTTTTCCGCTCGTGTGACGTCTTTGCCCTCCTTTGGGATTACCATGACATGGGCCTCTAAAAAGCTAGTGGGTAGGGACGGGGAAGATGGGATAGCGTTCATCACTACAAGGAGATTCGGTGTCAGGAGTGCATGAAAGCATTTGTAGTATTGGTGCGACAGCCGTTCGGGGCCGGGACACTTACCTGGTTTTGAGTGCTTAATGGCCTGAGTTAGTTCCTCCAGTTCTCTCGCTTGTGATGCCGAGATGGCCGAGGGTCTAAAACGCGCTAAGAATTGTCGTATTTGAGTGGTGTGGTCTAGCTCAGAGGGTGCGTCAGGGCCAGTGGGGTGAATGTTATACAATTCTCCATAATACGTTTCGAAACGGCGTGCAATCTCGTTGTTTCTTGAGAGTAACGTGTCATCGTGGCTTCGCAGTTGGTGTATTTGGTTTGGGGTTCGGGTAGGTTGCACCGCATGGGCCAGCAGGCGTCCACTTTTATTCCCCTGTTCATAGAACAGTCTTTGACCGATTAGGAGTCTCCGCCTGGTGCGTTTGCCCAGTTCTTCTAGGAGTGTGGTGCGGACCTGGACAAAGTCCAAAAGGGTCTCTGCTGCTAAGGAACGCTTATGGGATGCTTCAAGGTGTCTAAGTTGGGCTACAAGGGTGTCAACTCGTTTCCGTCGTTCCCGCTACACGTGCATGGCCATTTCAATAAGGGACCCACGGAGAACACATTTATGTGCCTCCCATATAGTGATGGGATTCATGCCCGGTGTGGCGTTTTCCCGGAAGAAGTTGGAGAGGTCTGTCCCCAACTTCTTCACGTCCACTGGGTCTTTTAAAAGGGAGGGATTCAACCGCCATGTTTTGGATGACGCCAATCTCTCAGAGAAACGGAAGGGTAAGGGTGACCGGGCAGTGATCCGATAGGAACATAGGCTCAATGGTAGCTTTCGTGAGGGAAACTAGGTCTTTCTGTGATAGAAAGAGGCAGTCTATCCTAGAGTACCTGTTGTGGGGGTGGGAGAAAAACGTGTAATCCCTATCTCCATGGTGAAGGGTCCACCATGTATCGTGCAGAGTCAGGGAGCGTAATTGCAGATTTATTTGGCGGATAGGTTTGTAGGGTAGGGAGGAAGTGCCCGAGGAAGTGACTACTAGGGGATTTAAGGGAACATTGAAATCTCCCCCAAGGATGAGAACTCCTGACTGGAAGGAGCGCAGTAGGTCGACTACTTTTCAAATGAAGGAAACTTGGTGCTCATTCGGGCAGTAAACATTGGCTACCATTATGGGCTTAGACGCAAATATGCCCTTAAGGAACAGGTATTAGGTGTCGACCCTCTGGGTCCACCATTTTGTCAGGGAGTTGAAAAGGGGAGGAACGAGCAATCAACGTGGATACTCCCTTGGATTTTGCTTCGCTGTTTGTAGCAAGGTGGGAAATGGGGTAGGCTTTATTTTTAAGGTGGGGGACTTTGTCGGATCTAAAGTAAGTTTCCTGGAATTCCAGAAGGAAATGGGTTCTGTGTTTGGATAGAGCCGCCAGGACCTGGGAACGCTTCTCAGGCAAATTGAGGCCCTTGGCATTGAGAGACACGCAGCGCTACTCCAACGGGTGGCTCGGCTCGAGAGAGGGGAGGGAGGGGGGAAGGGAGAGAGAGAGGTGGGAGTGAGGGAGGGGGGAGGAGAAGGAGGGGGGCAGAGTGGGTGAGGGGAGAGGAAGGGGGTGATGGGGGTAAGAAGGGGGGAAGGGGAGAGGAAGACAAAAGCATCAGAGCAGTTGTGAAATATCAGCAAGCATCGCCCCCTCCGCGGCACGTCCTGCTGGATCATGCCCCGAGGAGGCAGAAGCCCAGTGTGTGCAACGTAGGTAAAGAATACAGGGGGTGGCATTCCCCCCGTACTCCAACTCACCCCACCCCCCGCGATCAGGCAAAGTCCCCTTCTGCAAAACTAGTCCCTGCCAGGTCCAGCTGGGTTCAGGGATTTTTGTCTTCAAAAGGGAGCTTCAGGATCCGGAGAGACCTGTGTAGAGAAAGTCCTGTATGACAAGGTGGGGAAGGAAATCAGAAAAGTTAAAGCAAAGCGCAGGTATCAGAGTCTGCAGGTGTCCGGGTGTCAACTGTTCCCCCTGAGGCTACAGTCTTTCCCCCTTGTCATGTCACCAGCGAGCGGTCCTCAGTGATAACTGAAGCTAAAACGCGGAAGGGTCTGCCATCGTAGGTGACAGGAGGGTAAGGGTCACTTTCCAAGGGTAGGGGGAGGGGAAACCTTGGGTTCAAGAATCAGGATAGGGGTGTCTTTGTGGAAAGCCGTGGTTTCAGCAAAACTTCTCGGGAGGTCTTAGGCTTGGCCCTGCGGATGGGCAGGGCTTCCCCTGTCCAGTTCCTTGTGTGGCAGGCGAGAGGATGTTGAAGCTGGGTCCGGTCTCCTGTGTCTGGAGCGGTGTCATTGTGCTTTTGGCGAGGGAGAGTGCGAAGCCAGTCTCCAGGGTTCCGTGGGAAAGTAGAAGGAGTACCACTCCGGAAGATCCACCGGGGGGATATCAAGTTCAGCTCAGAAGGCCGGAAGGTCATCAGGTGTGCGCAGGATAGCAGTGCACCCCCTGGAGGTGGCGGACAACGAGAAGGGAATGAGAAGGGAAATTTCCAGCGGTATGCAATCCCACGCAGCCTAAGCACGTCCAGCAGGGGACAGAGGGAAAAAGTTTTACTTCCGAATCATTGAAGAGTATACGGCCTCTTTCCCTAGCTCTCCGCATAATGTCTTCTTTCAAGGGGGAATTAACCAGGCAACATATAACGTCCCTTGGGGGCTTCGTGTCATGGGGTTTGGGACGCAGGGCCCTGTGCGCCCTTTCCATCTCCACAGGGAAGGCAGGGGGCCTGTCGAGGAGGTCATTAAATATGACACATAGTGTGGGCTGGATGGTGTCATTCTCCACAGTTTCAGGGATCCCCCGGACACGGATATTATGTCGCCGCCCCCTGTTGTCCAAGTCTTCCAGGTGTCTTTGCATGTAAAGCAGGTGGGCAAGTTGAGAATCGTAGGTGTGTTGTACCTGTTTGATGGCTTCTGAGTGTAGGTGTGTCGTCTGCTCCATGCCATCAAGTCTCGCCGCTACAGCCTGGACATCCACTTTCAGGTCAGCGATGGCCACTGTGAAGGTGTTCTTAATGTCGCTCTTGATGTCCAGTGCTATTCTCTGGAGGTCTAGGAGGCTCGGAGGGGCTACCAGTGGGTGTGAGAGTGGAGGAGCAGTCCCCTCGCTTCCCATGGCGGCGTCAGACTCACTTCCAGGTGAGCGTGGGGATGATAGCTGGGAGCGGAACAGCTCCGGAATGTTGCGGCTGAGCTGGGTGCTGGAGGGCTTGGCGGGTGTCCTGGAGGCTGAGGTGCTTCTGCGCACCTTTCCCATTTTGGACACTGGAGGTTATCTCCCACAAAGGCGGCGGTTTGTCCCACAAAGCGGCAGGGGCCACTTACGGCGCGGTCATTAAGGTTCCCGGTCAGGCCACGTCCCTAGCAGTCTATTTCTGCCTAGAGGGCCTGGTTTTCAGTCAGGCAGATTAAGTGAATGCAGAGGCTCCTAGGCTAGACCGCAGCTCCAAGTAGGGTGTGAGTGGGGTGTTCCACTAAGCATCCACTGGCCAGTTGCTCCTTGATAGCCCCCTTGGAGTGGCAAAGGGCTGGGGGGCCATTATTAATTGCAGGGAAGCACCAGGAGGGGTATAGGAGCTGCCTGCAGGCCCGGATACACAGTCAATATGGCGGCCGGGAGCAAGGATGGGGGCCTCTGTATACTGGGGTGAGTCTCAGGGAGAAGGGGGCCCAGATGGAGCGGAGCAGGGCTTCTTGGGAGGGTATCCTGGGCTGATGGAGTACTAGAGCCCTACCTTACTCCCAGATCGTCCCTCCGGAGCCCGCGGTACTAGGCCGTGGTGGGTGCACAGCAAGGCCGCGGCTTTCAGAGGTGACTAGGCCTCAGGGCGATTTCAGGGAGTGTCTGCTCGTTTGCCCTCTCGGATGGGTGACAATCAGCTCAGGCAGGCAGATCCCCTCTCCAGTGGGTGTCAATGGTGTGTAGGAGCGTGGATGTGGACTCCCAGGGGATCGCTCGGCTGCCTTAGGAGAGGCCGCAGCTTCCGCCAGCTACTAGGCCACGCTGTCCTACGGGAGGTATTTGGGCCACTTTTTCTCCAAAGTGTCCCTTAACTCTGTCAGGGAACGTATACAGGCCTGTCAGGTGTGTTGTTAGGGATGTTTGAGTCCAAAAATCTGACAGATGGCGATGGATTAAAGAAACCGGCTCGGAGCTCTCTTTCTAGCGTCCTCCTCCCGAAGGTAAATTTTATCCCACAATGCCCCTTTCTAACATCAGAAGGGGGTGTGAAGATCAGCACCAGGGAGCTTTGCCCGGCGCTGGATTAAAGGTGAGTGTAACACCAATTAGAGCAGTGGTTCTTAACCTGGGTTCGATCGAACCCCAGGGGTTCGGTGGGACTGTCTCGAGGGTTCGGCACACCCTCCGCTAGGACCACTTTGCTGTCAGGGACTATTTCTCCAGTTTCGGGCATGTCCTTCTGCTCCCGCTCCACGTCGTCATCATGGAATCAGAGACAAATTAGTATCTAATCATTTTTCTGAAAAAATGTAGCGTAATGGACACTGAGAATATGGTTTGGATTACTTCAAATGGGACAGTAATATTTGTCAATAATACTGTATATCTCAAGGATCCATGTTAAAGGTCTAACTGCCTATTGCCAATAAAGTACTGCAGTCAGACTCATAGCAGATGCTAATATCATCAGCTCAATCACCTGTCTTCCACACATTGTTGAGTACGCTGATTTACTCACCTATTGTCTACTGTGGGGATGTGTTTACACTTATAATAATGTGTATTGCACTTCAGGAACTCGATGATGAAAATTCTGCTAGTTAATTGGCTCAGGTTGATTGAATCACTGTTATCAATTAGTTGGTGGTGGGAAAGTAGAATACTCTTTGTGTTGGTTGAGTCTGTGCAATGTTTACTTGTCCCTAGTTCCCTCTCATGTCCAGTGGGGAATGCCCTTGAAAAATGATTTCAGAAATCCCTTGCATGGGGAATCATATAAAAGCTAGCTGTGGCTGAATAAAAGTTGTTGTTGACTCCCAGAACTGTGTGTCGTCCAGTTAGTGGGAGGATTTTGCCTTGGGTATGTTAGTACTTCCTCAGCTTTAAGGATTATAGAGCAGAGATATCTAGGCTGGGTATTGGAGCTCTGCTACACTCCCGCAGCTTCTACACTTGCCCGCAGTACCTACCCATGCAATTCCTGCCAATTTTATATAGGAAAAACTAAGAGGGAATTTTGGCATTAAATAAATTTACAGCAGCAGACTGAAGATATTTACACTTACACATACTCATAGCTATCATATGCCTCAATTGCTTTTTTGGCCTCTGGAAATTATCACCCCTGATCCCAGGGATGATGATTGGAATAAACTTCTCCTACAAAGGGAATCCTGATGTCCTCAGGACTACCTATCCTCCTGGTCTTAATGGCATCCTTAGGTACAGACCCCTTCTGGAAGGGCTAACCTCTGGCCGCTCTGAACATCTTATGTGATATTTTCTATCCACACAAAATATATATTTTTGTGCCTCTCCTCTCTTTCTTTCTTTTTTCTTCTCCTTTTTACTTTCTTTTGTTGTTGGTATTATTTTTTTTTTCAATGTTTTACAATTGTTATGTATACCCTTGTTTGTTGGATTTATATTTTGTAACAGTTGTGTGTCCTTTGGTTATCAGACGGCTTTCCCCGGAAGTGTTGTGTCCCTTCTATCGCACCCGGCACGTGTAGCCCCTTCATCCAGAAGGGGCACCCAAACATCAGCCGTGGCTAGCTCTTGGCCCTGTCTGATGCACCTGTGATTAACCGGTCATTTATGGCTAGAGTGACCCCCAGCTATACACGTGTCTGCGCCGCTCCCCACTTCCACCATACTCCAATATGGCGCTTTTGTCGCTTCCGGTCCCAGAAGTAACGTCTAACAGACCTCGGGCTCGCATGCACATGTCTTCCGGCCGTGCTCGACGCGACGAGGGACGAGACTGGCGCCGGGATGTGGAGAGGTCAGCGGGGGATACACGGAGACCTGTTGACAGGTTTGCTCTGTTTTCTTTATGCTTTGATTGGCCAAATGTTTTCATGTGGTGCTCTACCCAGCTATTCATAGGGTTTGAGGCCACTAGCCTCATTCTTTCCTGATCAGGGGAAGATTCACATCTGTTTTGTTTTAAACTCGCAGGTAAGGTGGGTTTTCTCCCCCTTTTTTTTTTTTTGTTTCTTTACATAATTTTCTATATTATATATAGGTTGTGGTCCTTGTTTGGGATATTTCTGGCCCCCACTTTGTGCCTACATTGGGGACTCTGTTTTGGAATCTCCTTTCCCAAGCCCTGAAGGTACCTAGGAATTTTCTTGTTATACCCTATATATATATATATATATATATATACAGTGGGTACGGAAAGTATTCAGACCCCCTTAAATTTTTCACTCTTTGTTATATTGCAGCCATTTGCTAAAATCATTTAAGTTCATTCTTCTTCCTCATGAATGTGCACCTAGCACCCCATACTGACAGAAAAACACAGAATTGTTGACATTGTTGCAGATTTATTAAAAAAGAAAAACTGAAATATCACATGGTCCTAAGTATTCAGACCCTTTGCTGTGACACTCATATATTTAACTCAGGTGCTTTCCATTTCTTCTGATCATCCTTGAGATGGTTCTACACCTTCATTTGAGTCCAGCTGTGTTTGATTATACTGATTGGACTTGATTAGGAAAGCCACACACCTGTCTATATAAGACCTTCCAGATCACAATGCATGTCAGAGCAAATGAGAATCATGAGGTCAAAGGAACTGCCTGAAGAGCTCAGAGACAGAATTGTGGCAAGGCACAGATCTGGCCAAGGTTACAAAAAGATTTCTGCTGCACTTAAGGTTCCTAAGAGCACAGTGGCCTCCATAATCCTCAAATGGAAGACGTTTGGGACGACCAGAACCCTTCCTAGAGCTGGCCGTCCGGCCAAACTGAGCTATCGGGGGAGAAGAGCCTTGGTGAGAGAGGTAAAGAAGAACCCAAAGATCACTGTGGCTGAGCTCCAGAGATGCAGTCAGGAGATGGGAGAAAGTTGTAGAAAGTCAACCATCACTGCAGCCCTCCACCAGTCAGGGCTTTATGGCAGAGTGGCCCGATGGAAGCCTCTCCTCAGTGTAAGACACATGAAAGCCCGCATGGAGTTTGCTAAAAAAACACCTGAAGGATTCCAAGATGGTGAGAAATAAGATTCTCTGGTCTAAAGAGACCAAAATAGAACTTTTTGGCCTTAATTCTAAGCGGTATGTGTGGAGAAAACCAGGCACTGCTCATCACCTGTCCAATACAGTCCCAACAGTGAAGCATGGTGGTGGCAGCATCATGCTGTGGGGGTGTTTTTCAGCTGCAGGGACAGGACGACTGGTTGCAATCAAGGGAAAGATGAATGCGGCCAAGTACAGGGATATCCTGGACAATAACCTTCTCCAGAGTGCTCTGGACCTCAGACTGGGCCAAAGGTTTACCTTCCAACAAGACAATGACCCTAAGCACACAGCTAAAATAACGAAGGAGTGGCTTCACAACAACTCCGTGACTGTTCTTGAATGGCCCAACCAGAGCCCTGACTTAAACCCAATTGAGCATCTCTGGAGAGACCTAAAAATGGCTGTCCACCAACGTTTACCATCCAACCTGACAGAACTGGAGAGGATCTGCAAGGAGGAATGGCAGAGGATCCCCA
The DNA here is from genome assembly GCF_965119305.1 of Pelophylax lessonae. NCBI lineage: Eukaryota > Metazoa > Chordata > Amphibia > Anura > Ranidae > Pelophylax > Pelophylax lessonae. The sequence continues at coordinate 135,634,576 of NC_138773.1, forward strand.
AATCCAGGTGTGAAAGACTTGTTGCATCTTTCCCAAAAAGACTCCTGGCTGTATTAGATCAAAAGGGGGCTTCTACTAAATACTGAGCAAAGGGTCTGAATACTTAGGACCATGTGATATTTCAGTTTTTCTTTTTTAATAAATCTGCAACAATGTCAACAATTCTGTGTTTTTCTGTCAGTATGGGGTGCTATGTGTACATTCATGAGGAAGAAGAATGAACTTAAATGATTTTAGCAAATGGCTGCAATATAACAAAGAGTGAAAAATTTAAGGGGGTCTGAATACTTTCCGTACCCACTGTATATATATATATATTTTTTTTTAATAATATTTTATATCATTATATTTCCTTTTCTTATTACATATATTTTTTTAGATTCAAGATTTTATCATTTTTTTGCAACATGATCGCCTTTTTGGTTTGATGGGACCTTGGCTACTGCTTGTGGGGTACCGTCTTTGAGCTTTTGACACACAGCTGGTTTTCTTTTTTCTCGTTTAAACGTGTATATATTTCTATGCTTGATCTGTTGGATGTAAGTAATGATTGTTGTGATGTAGTACACCTTGTTTTACCATTGGGTCGCACTATTTAAGAAGTTTGTATAATCATTTTTCTCTATATCCGTTTCAGATATGCTTGATAAATAGACATTTCTACCCCCAGAAGAAGACTTTATGTTCAAATGCGTTGAGATCCTCGTCCTTCACATACTTCAACCTTATATTGGGGTCCACCCCGTGTATTTATGCCATTGTTTGTGTCCCCATTGTTTTTATTGTATACATAATTTGACTGAGGTGTTTTAAGATTTTTTTGTATGAATAAAATGTATAATTTTGTTTATAGTATTACTCTTCTATTCTCTTGTTCTTTCTTTACCACAATTTCTTTTTCCCATTTGGGTATCTGTGGATTTTCCATTACTGTCACGGCTCTCGCCATGCCATACAGACAGCCAGGCGTGGCAGCCGTTAAGTACCTAATAGGGTATTTGAACCTGGGTACTTTGATGTTCTGTCCTATTATCCCGCCTCTGAGCCACACTTCAGCTCATTTGGATCCAGTCTTGTTTATCTGGTATTGCCTGCAGCACTAGGGGGCTGGACTTTACCTGTGTATGCTCCTGTCTCTCATTGTCCACCTGAAGCTAATTGCTCATTTAAGCAAGGTATAAAACACTGCCTCTCCCTGAGAGCAGTGTCAGCTCATTGTTCCTGGTTGACAGACTTTGTTCCTGTATTTTTGTCTCCTGACTGTGTTTTCCAGACTTACTCTGGCTTCTGTCCTTACCTCCGCTCCATGTTAATCCTGAAACCTTATCTTCCTCCCATCTCCTGATCCTTATCCCGACTTGTGGCATCCATTTTCTACAGTTATTCCTGGACTATCCTTCTGTTTGTATTCCTGTCGGTACTGCTAATTGGAGCACCTTTCCTGCCAAGCCCCCATGCACAGATTCACAGCCCAGGTGGCTTCCTTACATGGTCATCTTGGACTGTGGATATCTGCAAGGGTGAGCGTACATCTCTGCGCTACAGACTCCAACCAAGGTAAGCCCTGACAATTACGACTACAACCTCAATATGGGAGGGGTGGACTTCAACGACCAGATGATGGTGCCATACTTAATTTCCCATAAAGCCAGACACTGGTACAAGTGTCTGTATATTTATTCCAATTGGCCATGTTCAACATTTTGTACTATACAAAGCATCAGGAAGTTGTGGGTCCGTGATAAAATTTCAGGAAGAGATCCCAGACCTTTTGTATTCAGAAGGTGTTGTGGCCCAAATTCCCAATCTAGTTGCAATGAGCCGGCTGCATGAGAGGCATTTTCAGAATGTCCTCCCTGGCACCCCTACCCAAGATGTTGTGTCTGTAGTAGATATGGATATAGGCGTGACAACCATTAATTTTGTCCTTCCTGTCCTGGCCAACTTGGTCTCAGTCTTAAGGACTGTTTTCGTCGCTACCACACACTAGTGGAGAATTAGTATAGGGTACAGCATAGCACAGTCTAGGGCACACATTTACAGAGGGTCTCAAAAGATAGTCAGGAAACTGGCATTTTGAGAGACACTCTCCTAGAAAGTTTACAGTTACAGAAAAAATACAAAAAAAGCTAAAGTAAAAAAAAAAAAAAAATACATAAAAAATTTAAATAGTAAAAGATAAAAGCCAAAAACAGCTGTCGTTTTATTGAGTTAATGTTCTGTTGTTACTGTGTTTTATTGTTAACGGTTGTTTGCTTTGAAGGAATGCCATTCAGCTGCAGTACTGATCTGTTTGTTCTGATAGCAACAGGGTGTGCTTTCAGAACACATACGTCAGTGATTGCAGCAATGTAGGAGATTTCTCCACCACAGATAAAAAAAAAGAGCGCATATGCCAAAGCATGGGGGCTGGAGTGGTCAGTGGACAGATCGCTCCTATGGTTCAGTATATATTTTTTTCACTTTTCTTCATCCACATCAATGTAAATGGAGGAATCAATTAGGTTATTTTTTAAATAAAAATAAAAAAAATTGCATGTATGCCGATTATTAGAAGTGGGTGGATGCAGTACATTTTAACGGTGGGCATACCACACACTTTTTCTGGCAGAAAATTCAGTAAAAAAAGTTTTATTGAGTTAATGTTTTAGTGTTACTGTATTTTAATTGTTAAATGGAACATCATTCATTTATGGCATCTATTTTGACAGTAACAGGGTGTGCAATCAGAATACATATGTCAGTGATTGCAGCGCTGTAGGAGGAAATCTCTCCACCACAGATAAAAAAAAAAGAGCATATATAATGAAGCATGGGTGCTGGGGTGGTTAGTGGGCATGTCGCCCTATGTTTCGGCATATATATTTTTTTAACTTTTCATGGCAGGGATTTCTTCATTCACATTGATTGATGTGAATGGAGGAATCTGTTATGTTCTTTTTTTTTTGCTCAGCCCACAGTTCGAACAAAAAAAAGGGGGGGCGTAGCCGAGCAGCTCCTCCAGGCTGACAGGGATAACAGCTGCACTTCTGCCTCCCTGCTGACTGCCCGCATGGCCAAGGTGGCGCGGGGGGCGAGTCACCTGCATCCTCCAGTGGTGCCTCTCAGATTGCTCCCAGCCCTCCACAAGTGAATGCTGCCACAGGGCATAAGCAGAGATCTCCTGAGGCGTCCACTCCTTTAATCAAGAGCCCTGCTAAGAGCAAGCCAATTCTATCAGCTGGTGCATCTCTCGTGGAGGTAAGAGACAACAGCCTTTCTCTGAATGCTACAAAAGACCTAGCAGACACCATAAATGTATTCCCTACCATTAACCAGCCCATATCTGACACCACTTTAAAAGACATGTTGGTTTCCCTACGCGCATCGTTGCACTCAGACATGATGGAGTGTGTCAGAAGTTTCAAGGCTGAAGTCAATGAACTTGGGGGAAGAGTAGGTCACATGGAGATGAAGATGGGGGACTTTGCAGCCTCTCACAATACCCTAATTGAAACACACAATGACCAGGATACTGAACTGGAAAGGCTTAGGGCTAAGGTCGCTGATTTGGAAGATCGCTCCAGGCGAAAAAATTTAAAAATTTGTGGGGGTTCCTGAATCTGTGCAAAATACACAATTAAATCAATACGCAAGCAATCTCATCCATGCCGTTTTGCCATCTGTTCCTGCATCTGAAATAATAATTGACAGAATCCACCATCTGTCCACGCCGCCACATCTATCGGATGAGGTCCCAAGGGATGTCATTATGTGCATTCACTTTTACCATGTAAAAGACCAACTCATGTCCGTCTTCCGTAAAATTACTCACGTTCCTGACCAGTTCTCCCGTATTCAACTTTATGCGGATCTATCGCAGCACACACTGCAAAAGACAAAGTCGCTTATGTCGATTACTAAAGTGCTGTGGAATCATAGCATAGTTTATTGCTGGGGCCACCCGGCGAAACTTACAATCACTCACAAAGCAAATACTTCAGTGATCAAGGATCTTAACAATGGCATTGCACTGCTTAGATTCCGGGATATCCTCCGCAAACCAGAACCCCCTGGGTAGACCATCCCCACCTCTCAAGCCACCTCAGAAGACTGGCAAACTGTCTCTCATAGGAGAAAGCACAAAAAACCTACTGAACGATTGCATTTACATATTAAGTACTTCATTTATACCCTCATGCGGCCTGGCAAGGTGGTCCACGATGGTCCCCCCCAAAGCACTGTGCAGTATTTCTGCAATCAAGTTTCATTTGAAACCGCCCCCCCCCCCCCTTTCCTCTTTTATTCTAATTCTTCTCTTTGGTCATGGTCGGTTCCAGGTCCACTCTTGGAGAACCCCATATCAATTCCGTTCCACGGACAGGAGGACGTACAGACCTCTCCCGGACAAGAATCTTCTCATCCTCTGACAATATATGGGATAACAACCAGCATCATCTTGGAGTAACTGTCATCACAACACTACTTGCCTCACCATGGTGATTAAGGTAACCTATTTTAATGCGCACAGCTTGAACCACCCAGCTAAGAGGGCATCAATGTGGAAAGAGGCCACTAACCTGGGTTGTGACTTACTTTGTGTTCAAGAAACACATTTTCAGGCTACTTCCATACCTCCCGTCTCACAAGAAATTTCCGCATATATTTAAGGCGTCCACACAACAGAAACAAAAGGGAGCGTTGATTGCTATTAAGAGCTCAGTGGTTTTCTCCTTGCAGGAATCAATTTGTGATCTGGACGGTAGATATCTAATTTCACTATGTGAGATCAACAACAAACCATTTACGGTAGTGAATGCCTATACTCCTAACTCGCATCAAATCCGCTTTTGGAAAAAGCTTTTTCACAAAATTGCAACAATAAAAAAGGCTCCACCATCATATGCGGGGACTTTAATCTCACAGCCAACCCACATTTGGATATGTCCTCCAAGCTTAAACGCCCACCTCCAGCACTCCAATCGTTGTTCCATTCGGAGGAGGTGTTTGATGTGTGGAGATGCTACCACGTCGAGGACCGCGATTACACTTTCCACTCATATAGGCACAACTCCTATTCAAGGATAGACATGGTCCTAGTGGACAAGCTGCTGCTTCAATTGACATCCTCCTCCACCATACATGACATAACGAGGTCTGATCATGTGCCAACTTCCATAATTATCATGGAGAAGCACTCTCCCAGCCATATGCATGTGTGGAGGATCAATACTTAAGCCCTCACCACACGCCAACCCCATTGTTAACCACCTACGGGAGTACTTCTCCTTAAACTCCCAGTCTGTTTCAAACCCGACTACTGTTTGGTGTGCCCAGAAGGCTTATATAAGAGGAATCATAATCCAACTATGCTCACGTATCAGTAGGCAGAGGACATCGCAGCTTGAATAACTACTGGGGAATATACACACCTAGGAGGCAATGAACAAATCCAACCCCACACAGTCACTATCCCAGACTCTCACGAAGCTTCACTTAAACCTCAGACTACTGCTGATAGAGCAACATGATAAATATGTCAGGGCCCTTAAACTTTCATATTACTCATCAGGAAACAAAACTGGCAAATTACTAGCAAATAGGCTAAAATCCAGGCAGGCTAAAACAAAGATTGCACATCTCATAGATCAGAAATATAAGAGTAAGATCATCAACCCAAAAGGAAATTGCTGACTCCTTGGCTCAATACTAAAGTTCCCTGTACAACTTGAAGGAGGATGCTACCACTCCCCAGCCACTCTGTCCATTTAGAGTCTTTCCTTGCCTCTCTCTAACTGCCCACACTAACGAGCTCCCACCTGCAGGCATTGAGCGCTCCCATTACACCCCAAGAAATTGCCAGAGCAATTCACTCCCTGCCATTGGGAAAATCTCCAGGACCTGATGGTCTGTCAAATGACTGTTATGAACAATTTTTACTCTATTCTATCTCCCAATCTCACCCAGGTGTATGCGGCTGCAATCTCCTCTGCCTCCTTTCCTAATAAAATGTTACAAGCATACATGGTGATGTTGCCGAAGCCGGGTAAGGAACCCACCTCCCCGGCTAATTTCAGGCCAATATCACTATTGAATACTGATATTAAACTGTATGCCAAGATTTTAGCGCATAGACTGAAACTGATCCTGCCAACCCTGATCGGGCCTCGGATGCTACGTGGAGAATTGTTGATGTCATTGAGCATGCTGGTTCCGGTTGGGTGCCATCTCTGCTGCTTTAGCTGGATGCAGAGAAGTCGTTCGACTGGATACATTGGCGGTACATGGGGAGGACGCTTGAGAGGTTTGGTTTAGCAGGTCTCATATTGTCAGCTATATTGGCCCTATATTCTTCACCCTCTCTGAATGTATACACATGCAATATGCTATTTGAATCCTTCCCAATCACGAACGGCACTAGGCAGGGATGCCCTCTGTCCCTCTCCATTTTTAATCTCTTAACAGAACCTTTGGCGGAGGCTATAAGATCTTCCCCCGGATATCAAGAGATTCCAATTCCACACCAACTATCATACTTTAAATCTTTTTGCAGAAGATATAATAATTTCTAAATGAATTTAGCACATTGTCTTACTACAAAGTAAACTTTACCACGTCTTTAATCCTCGACTTGAGTATTGATACTAACCTAAAAGTTCAACTCCAGTCCTCATATCCATATACCTGGAGCACAGATGGTATTCCATACTTGGGGATTCATCTGATGTCGAAGGTATCCAAACTAGCAGACGCTAACTACCTCCCCTTGATTGACAATATAGCTAAAGACCTCCAGGGTATCTCCAAAATAGAACTGTCATGGTCAGGTTGCCTTGCATCCTTCAAAATGATGGCGCTTCCTCAGATACTATATTTGTTTAGAACGCTACCTATCCCTGTAAAGAGCAAACACTTGACGACCCTTAATTCCCTTTTTAAAAAATTTGTTTTTTAACAAGAATATGAGGCCCCCGGAGTTCTCACTCCCAATTATTAAACATAGGTTGGCTGGAGGCATGGGCTTGACAGACCTCCATGACTACCTTTTAGTGACCCCTTAATTGCAATTAAGACATCTGATATCTCCCTCACATGATAATCTATGGGGGATATAGAAACCCCGTTATGCCCCATATCTCCATTCAAGAAACTTCTGCTAGTGGATGCATGGCGGCCCTACCCATTGAAAACTCTTCCCTTAACTATCCAGGCCTCCTTGTTGGCATGGAGGGCTCTTCACAGCCTCACTCCTTCAGAGACACATAGAACACCTATTACGATTCCATTAAAAGTTATTGAATGTCTTGTTCCTAATATATCTCTTTAGAGATGGGTAGATAGGGGAGTCTCCTCCCTCAACTCCATCCTCACTGATGGTTCCAATAAACCCTTTCAAAGTCTTCAACAAGAATTCCATATTCCTGCAATGGATCATTACACATACCTGCAAATTTCCCATTTTATAAATTCAATCCCATCTCATGTTGTGGGTGCCCACACAGGGATGGCTTTCTTACACAACTCAGCACCGTCCGCTAAGGGTACTTCCTTATATTATAACCTTCTACAGAATAAACCCAATTTCCAGAAATCAACTCCATACCTAAAGTGGGAAGAGGACTTGGGGGCTACCTTCACTACTAAACAATGGCAACATGCCTAACGGTCTATCCTACAAGCGTCCAAATGCACTAACCATTGGGAGTTATCCCGAACAAATTGCCCTTAGGTGGTACCTGACCCCCTATAGGATGTCTAAATTTCTCTCATCACAGTCTCCCCTGTGCTGGAGGGGTTGCGGAGAGGTGGAGCATTTAAAGCACATATTTTGGTCCTGCAGACACCTAAAGAGTTTCTGGAACAAGGTATTTCACATAATGTCTGATACCACAGGAATGCTCACTCCGCCCTCCCTGGCACTGGCGATACTCAACCTGGGCACCGATAAATTCCCTCCCGAATGTCGAAAAATTGTGACCCATGTCCTTTTAGCAGCCAGAGGATTCATAACCAGACAATGGAAGTCCAATATGGCACCAAACGCCTCAGAGGTCATTAACATAGTAAAGCAGAACCATACCTATGAAAGTTTACTGGCATACAAACACGGCCGTAAACAGTTTGATCAGCATTGGAATCTATGGACTATATGGGTTGGAAACACTGATATTATTAAGGCTGTATATATATATATATATATATATATACAGTGGGTACGGAAAGTATTCAGACCCCCTTAAATTTTTCACTCTTTGTTATATTGCAGCCATTTGCTAAAATATTTTAAGTTCATTCTTCTTCCTCATGAATGTACACATAGCACCCCATACTGACAGAAAAACACAGAATTGTTGACATTGTTGCAGATTTATTAAAAAAGAAAAACTGAAATATCACATGGTCCTAAGTATTCAGACCCTTTGCTCAGTATTTAGTAGAAGCCCCCTTTTGATCTAATACAGCCAGGAGTCTTTTTGGGAAAGATGCAACAAGTCTTTCACACCTGGATTTGGGAATCCTCTGCCATTCCTCCTTGCAGATCCTCTCCAGTTCTGTCAGGTTGGATGGTAAACGTTGGTGGACAGCCATTTTTAGGTCTCTCCAGAGATGCTCAATTGGGTTTAAGTCAGGGCTCTGGCTGGGCCATTCAAGAACAGTCACGGAGTTGTTGTGAAGCCACTCCTTCGTTATTTTAGCTGTGTGCTTAGGGTCATTGTCTTGTTGGAAGGTAAACCTTTGGCCCAGTCTGAGGTCCAGAGCACTCTGGAGAAGGATTTTGTCCAGGATATCCCTGTACTTGGCCGCATTCATCTTTCCCTCTATTGCAACCAGTCGTCCTGTCCCTGCAGCTGAAAAACACCCCCACAGCATGATGCTGCCACCACCATGCTTCACTGTTGGGACTGTATTGGACAGGTGATGAGCAGTGCCTGGTTTTCTCCACACATACCGCTTAGAATTAAGGCCAAAAAGTTCTATTTTGGTCTCATCAGACCAGAGAATCTTATTTCTCACCATCTTGGTGTCCTTCAGGTGTTTTTTAGCAAACTCCATGCGGGCTTTCATGTGTCTTACACTGAGGAGAGGCTTCCGTCGGGCCACTCTGCCATAAAGCCCCGACTGGTGGAGGGCTGCAGTGATGGTTGACTTTCTACAACTTTCTCCCATCTCCTGACTGCATCTCTGGAGCTCAGCCACAGTGATCTTTGGGTTCTTCTTTACCTCTCTCACCAAGGCTCTTCTCCCCCGATAGCTCAGTTTGGCCGGACGGCCAGCTCTAGGAAGGGTTCTGGTCATCCCAAACGTCTTCCATTTGAGGATTATGGAGGCCACCGTGCTCTTAGGAACCTTAAGTGCAGCAGAAATCTTTTTGTAACCTTGGCCAGATCTGTGCCTTGCCACAATTCTGTCTCTGAGCTCTTCAGGCAGTTCCTTTGACCTCATGATTCTCATTTGCTCTGACATGCATTGTGATCTGGAAGGTCTTATATAGACAGGTGTGTGGCTTTCTTATCAAGTCCAATATATATATATATATATATATTGTGACAGGAAGTCAGGTAAATCTGTGGATGTAGTCACAGACAGGAGATACATTTCCACCTGGTTTAGAAAATTCACCAATTACTATAGGGTGTCGGCTGCAAAGGTAGCCAGAACTGTCTAAGGACGTTGAACAGACTTCAGCTGTCAGAATGAGGAAATTAAGGCCTCTATAATTTGTCCAGAGGAAGTCTAAGGATTGCTGCCTCCTGACGCTGTGTGAGCTGGGGAGAGGAAGACAGTCAGATGTGTGCCTCCCGACGCTGTGTGAAGCCTGGGAGAAGGATTGCTGCCTCCTGACGCTGTGTGAAGCTGGTGAGAGGAGGACAGTCAGATGTGTGCCTCCAGACGCTGTGTGAGCATGGGAGAAGACCTCCTGAAGTGGTGTGCGCTGAGGAGGGTAAAAAGTGTGAAGACTACTCAAGGTGAGGTCTGGGATTGTTTCTATGTGGAAGAAATAAATGAAATAAATGAACTGTTTGCTACGTGAAAAGACAAGCAAAGGAATGGTTGCTATGTGAAGAGGCAAACAAAGGAATGTGTTCTATGTGAAGAGAAAAGCAAAGGGACATGTTCAATGTGAAGAGGAAAAGGGACATGTTCAATGGACATTTGTTGTGTGAAGAAACAACATGGACTATTGAGTGTCTGCTGTAGGATCAGCAAAGTTTGCCCAACAGTAGGTTGGAGACAGACTCCGTAGGTAGGTTCCTGTATGTGAGAAGGTAGCCGCCCACAGTGGCAAGGATTTATTTTGTGTTTTATTTTTATTTTGATGTTTTTGAGGCTTGCACTTGTGTGAAGTAAATTGCAAGAATAAACCAAACTGTTGTTTGCAACCACTTCTCGGCTATCTCCCTGTGTAAACGCACCCCCCCAAGGGGTCATCCATACCCGCCACCGAGCTAATCCCTCACATATGGTGGAGGTATGCATTGGGCAGAAGCAGAGATCCCTGCAAAGAAGTGCATATGTTCTATGAACTTTGTCTGGTGCATGAGATTGCACAATCTGTATGTGCAGGAGAGAAGATACTGAAAGAGAGAAAAACTACTTGTTTTAAAGAGACAGTGGTCTCAAAATTTTTGATGGACTTTGTTGTGTCTGGTGCATGAGACTGCACAAACTGTGTCTGCAGGAAAGGAGATCCTGCAAGAGAGAGAAAAGCTACTGGCTTTAAAGAGACAGTGGTCTCAAAATTTTTTGCTGGACTGTGAAAAATTTATTGTGGAGTTATTGAAGATGGGGCGGTCAAAACGCCTGAAAGATAGCTGAAATGAGAGACCGGATTCTATGGATGGAAATGCTACTGTCTGAACAAGCCCCATCCATGCCTGAACGGAGTCTGCTAAAGAAAAAGGTTGTTGTCCCTAGCAACACTGGGGCAAATGCAGATTTTCAGCGGAGCTTTGCAGCTCAACAAAAGGCTCACCAAGAGAGCATGGCAGGCTGGAAACAGAGACGCCAGCAGCAAATGGAGGCCATCGGTTTGGAGGAAACCGAGCATGTGTGCAGGGCTGAGTTAGATGCCTTGAAACGGAAAATGGAAGAAAAGGAACGAGCCCTGGAGTTGCTTAGGATGGAGCATAGAAACTTGCAGGCTCAGGTGTTAGAGTGGGAAGAATCCACTGCTCTTCTTTTTTCCGAGTTACAAAAACGTAGAGAGACTATAATGGAGAAAGATGCCATCCTCATGGAAAAGGACATTGAAATTCAGACTTTGCAGGAGCAAAGTATGCGTGATATGCTGGAGTTGCGTAATCAGCTGGAAAAAAGTCTTCAGTCTTTGGAAGCTACAAAAATAGACCTGCGGGGGTGCAGGAACAGAATGTCTCTCTGAAAACGACATTGTCTCTCAGCGACAAGGAGAAAAGTGAGAGAGAGGCTAAATTACTGAGTACTGTGTATGAGCTCCCCACTTTGAGCAATGTGGTAGATGAATTGCGTACAGACTGTGAAAGTTGGAAAGATGAAGCCCAATGTGTCCAGCAGCAGTTAAAGGAGAAAGAAGCCTGCGTGGCAGAATTACATTCTCATTCCCAGAAACTAGCCAATGAGGTGAAGGCTCTTATGCAGGGAAAAGGAGATTCTGAACACAAGAGAAAAAAAGTAGAGGCCCAGCTGCAGGAATCGCAAGTCAAGGTGTCAGAAGGTGACCGATTGTGTGCTAAGCTGTCAGAGAAGGCAAACCAACTGCAGGTTGAGTTGGACGATGTCACAAATCAGCTTTCTCAAGCAGACAGCAAATCTAGAGAAATTGCCAAAGATTTCTCTATCTTGGAATCGCAGATGCAAGACACTCAGGAACTCTTACAGGAAGAGAGGTGTCAAAGGCTGAGTTTTAGCACAAAACTCAAATGGAAGATGAGAAAAATGGCTTCCTGGAACAATTAAAAGAGGAGGAGGAAGCAAAGAAAAACCTATCAGAGCAAGTCGCAACATTGCAAGCTCAGATATCGGATATGAAAAAACGCATGGAAGAAAGCGTCGGTTCATTAGAGAATGTTGAAGATGTGAAAAAGAAGTTTGATCAGATGCTTGGTGAGGAGAAGACTGTGTCTGCAAAATATGCAGAAGAACGCGACCGTGCAGAAACGGAGGCGCGTGATAAAGAGAACAAAGCCCTGTTCTTGGCTCGCTCCTTGGAGGAAGCTCTAGAGTCTAAGGCTGAACTAGAAAGAGTTAACAAACAGCTGTGTACAGAGATGGAAGATTTGGTCAGCTCCAAAGATGATGTTGGGAAAAGCGTTCAGGAGCTAGAAAAGTCTAAGCGAGCCTTAGAACAGCAAGTAGAAGAGATTAAGATTCCGTTGCAGGAACTTGAAGAGGAATTACAGGCAACAGAGGATCTGTCCCAACGAGGGGATAGTGTGCCTGATGCAGTTTATAAAAGGATCAGTGTTTTGGGGTCTGTCCTGAGTGAGCATCAGAAATTTGATGACATGTTGTTTGAATCACCCCTCTGGAATAAACATTTCCTTCAAAAACGCCACCTAGTGGAGAAAACTAAGGCTGTTGGTGAAAACGTGAAGCAAATGAATAAGTGCCTTTCAGGGAATATTTCCAAAATGGAACTGGTGAAAGACAGGTGGCAGAAGTTTGAGTGTGATCTTGAGATACATTCCATGTGGAGTTCAGATAAAGAAAAGGAGCTACAAGGGAAAAGTAATTCAATAGCAGAGAGTGCATTAAAGAAACCTGTAATAGACTGTTGTTGCAGTTCCATGCTCCTTCATTGATGCAGAGAGGAGGCCTGTAATGGATACCACCCAGATCGCTGGGTTCAACTGTCTACGGCTAATTAATGAAGCTACTGCCTTTGACCCATATGATGGTGGAAGGAAAGTTGATAAAGTACAGACATTTCTTGGAACAAAGCCAAGTGAAGCAGAGGTTCTCAAAGTGTTGTGGAAGTCATTTGTTGATTGCAGAGAGAGGGGTCTTAAGAATGTTGAAGACATTAAGACTAGCACAATTGAGTTGCCTATGGATCACGGTCCTCCATGGCGGATAGGACAGACGGTTATGCAGGACAAACTTGAGAAGGAGCGAAATGATGCTAAAAATGCAGTTGAAGAATGCGTATATGAGATGAGGGACAAGCTGTCTGACATTTATGAGAAATCTGTCAATGAAGATGACAAACAGTTTCATCCTGAAGCTTGAAGATACTAGGAGGCTTATCAGTGAGAGTCAAGAGCAGTGCCTGACACATGCGTACCTGGAAATCTGTGTCCCAACCCTAGGGTTGAAACAAGAGGGGGGGTATGTGACAGGAAGTCAGGTAAATCTGTGGATGTAGTCACAGACAGGAGATACATTTCCACCTGGTTTAGAAAATTCACCAATTACTATAGGGTGTCGGCTGCAAAGGTAGCCAGAACTGTCTAAGGACGTTGAACAGACTTCAGCTGTACGGAATGAGGAAATTAAGGCCTCTATAATTTGTCCAGAGGAAGTCTAAGGATTGCTGCCTCCTGACGCTGTGTGAGCTGGGGAGAGGAGGACAGTCAGATGTGTGCCTCCCGACGCTGTGTGAAGCCTGGGAGAAGGATTGCTGCCTCCTGATGCTGTGTGAAGCTGGGGAGAGGAGGACAGTCAGATGTGTGCCTCATAGAAACATAGAATGTGTCGGCAGATAAGAACCATTTGGCCCATCTAGTCTGCCCAATATATCTGAATCCTATGAATAGTCCCTGGCCCTATCTTGTATGAAGGATAGCCTTATGCCTATCCCATGCATGCTTAAACTCCTTCAATGTATTTGCAGCTATCACTTCTGCAGGAAGGTTATTCCATGCATCCACTACTCTCTCAGTAAAGTAATACTTCCTCATATTACTTTTAAACCTTTGCCCCTCTAATTTAAAACAGTGTCCTCTTGTGGTAGTTTTTCTTCTTTTAAATATGCTCTCCTCCTTTACCGAGTTGATTCCCTTTATGTATTTAAAAGTTTCTATCATATCCCCTCTGTCTCTTCTTTCTTCCAAGCTATACATGTTAAGGTCCTTTAACCTTTCCTGGTAAGTTTTTTCCTGCAATCCATGTACTAGTTTAGTAGCTCTTCTCTGGACTCTCTCTAGAGTATCTATATCCTTCTGGAGATATGGCCTCCAGTACTGCGCACAATACCCCAAGTGAGGTCTCACCAGTGTTCTGTACAGCGGCATAAGCACTTCTCTCTTTCTACTGCTTATACCTCTCCCTATACATCCAAGCATTCTGCTGGCATTTCGTGCTGCTCTATTACATGGTCTTCCCACCTTTAAGTCTTCTGAAATAATTACTCCTAAATCCCTTTCCGAAGATACTGAGATCAGGACTGTGTCAAATATTCTATATTCTGCCCTTGGGTTTTTACGCCCCAGGTGCATTATCTTGCACTTATCCACATTAAATTTCAGTTGCCAGAGTTCTGACCATTCTTATAGTTTTCCTAAATCCTTTTCCATTTGGCGTTTCCCTCCAGGAACATCAACCCTGTTACATATCTTTGTGTCATCAGCAAAAAGACAAACCTTACCATCGAGGCCTTTTGCAATATCACTTATGAAGATATTAAACAAAATTGGTCCCAGTACAGATCCCTGAGGTACCCCACTGGTAACATGACCTTGTTTTGAATGTTCTCCATTGACTACAACCCTCTGTTGTCTGTCACTCAGCCACTGCCTAATCCACTCAACAATATGGGAGTCCGTGCTCAATGACTGCAGTTTATTGATAAGTCTTCTATGTGGGACAGTGTCAAAAGCCTTACTAAAATCTAGATATGCAATGTCTACTGCACCTCCACCGTCTATTATTTTAGTCACCCAGTCAAAAAAATCTATAAGATTTGTTTGACATGATCTCCCTGAAGTAAACCCATGTTGTTTTTCATCTTGCAATCCATGGGATTTAAGATGTTCCACAATCCTATCCTTTAATAGGGTTTCCATTAATTTGCCTACTATTGATGTCAGACTCACTGGTCTATAGTTGCTCGATTCCTCCCTACTACCGTTCTTGTGAATGGGCACGACATTTGCCAATTTCCAATCTTCCGGGACGACTCCTGTTACTAATGATTGGTTAAATAAATCTGTTAATGGTTTTGCCAGCTCACCACTAAGCTCTTTTAATAATTTTGGGTGTATCTCATCAGGACCCTGTGACTTATTTGTCTTCACTTTAGACAGCAATCTTAGAACCTCTTCCTCTGTAAAGACACATGCATCAAATGATTCATTAGTCATAGTTTCGAGTGGAGGTCCTTCTTCTTTTTCTTCTGTAAAAACTGAACAGAAGTATTCATTAAGGCAGTCGGCTAGCCCTTTATTCTCTTCTACATACCTTCCGTCCTTTGTTTTTAATTTAGTTATTCCTTGTTTTAATTTCCTTTTTTCATTTATATATCTGAAGAATGTCTTATCCCCCTTTTTCATAGAATGAGGTAGTTTTTCTTCTGCCTGCGCTTTAGAAGTTCTTATAACTTGCTTGGCCTCTTTCTGCCTAATCTTGTAGATTTCCTTATCTTCATTGCTCTGGGTTTTTTTATAATTACAAAATGCTAGCTTTTTATTTTTAAATGATTTGGGCCACTTCTGCTGAGTACCACAGTGGCCTCTTCCTTTTTTTGCTTTTACTGACAAGTCTAATGCAATTTTCTGTTGCCTTCAATAATGCACCTTTTAAGTAGTCCCATTTCTCCTGGACTCCATGTAATCCGTTCCAGTCTGATAAGGACTCATTTATGACTAATTTCATTTTTGAAAAGTCTGTTTTTCTAAAATCTAAGACTTTTGTTTTTGTGTGGTGTGACTCTTTCACAGTTCTTATATTAAACCACACTGACTGGTGATCACTAGATCCCAAGGTTTCGCCTACAATGACATCATATACCGAATCCCCATTTGTAAATACCAAATCCAAAATGGCCTCCCTCCGGGTTGGCTCCTCAACCACTTGTTGCAGAGACAACCCCAGTAGGGAATTTAGAATATCTGTACTCCTGGTAGAACTTGCTATTTTGGTTTTCCAGTTTATATCTGGAAGATTGAAATCTCCCATAATGATAACTTCTCCTTTCATTGTCATTTTAGCTATTTCTTCAACTAGTAGATCATCTAGTTCTTTGACTTGACCAGGTGGTTTATATATCACACCTACACGAGTTACTGCATGATTAGCAAACTGCAACGTAACCCAAACTGACTATGTTGGCCTCACCAACTTGTATTAGGTTAGATTTAATGCTATCTTTCACATACAGGGCCACTCCTCCTCCTTTCTTGCCTTCTCTGTCTCTTCTGTATAAAGAGTACCCTGGTATGGTTATGTCCCAGTCATTTCTTTCATTAAACCATGTCTCCGTAACAGCCACTAAATCTACATTCTCAGATGCCATTATTGACCCAAGTTCATTGATTTTTTTACCTAAACTGCGAGCATTTGTGGACAGGACTCTGAGCTTATCATTTCTTAACCACTTGCCGACCGAGTACGGTAATAGTACTGCGGCAAAGTGGTTCGTTATCGTCTGACGACGTAGTATTAACGTCGTCAGACACTCCCCCTTCTGGGCGGCGCTTGCGCGCCGCCGGAGGCTCGCTCCCGCTGTTTTCATTCACAGCGGGAGTCGGGCCAGGGGAGGAGCAGCGGCGATCGCCGCTGCTCTGCCCCGATCGCCGGGGATCTAGTGTGGAGATCCGCCCGCTGTGTGTAAACACAGCGGGCGGATCTCCATAGTGACAGGGAGTGACAGATCGGACTGTTCAGCATAGCTGGACATCCGATCTGTCCATGACTCACTCTGTCACCTCCCCCCCTTCACGTCAGTAAGCACCAGGCATACATTAACCCCTCCCTCTCCAATAAAATTAACCCCTTCCCTGCCAGTGTCATTTTTACAGTAACAGTGCATATATATAGCACTGATTACTGCAGTAATGTCACTGGTAACCCCAAAAGTGTCAAAAATGTCAGTCAAGGGTCCGATCTGTCCGCCGCAATGTCGCAGTCCCACAAAAAAAATCGCAGATCGCCGCCATTACGCGTTAAACAAAAAAAACACCAAAAATGACAGAAATCTTTCCCTTTGTTAGTAAACGCAATAACTTTTGCGCAAACCAATCAAAATACGCTTATTGTGATTTTTTTTACCAAACATAGGTAGCAGAAAACAAATTGGCCAAAATTTTTTTTAAAAATTGGTTTTTACATCTTTTTTGGGGGGAATTTCATATAAAAAAATGTTAAAAATATTGTTATTTTTTCAAAATAAACGCTCTTTTTTTGTTTATAGCGCAAAAAGTAAAAATCGCACAGGTGATCAAATACCACCAAAAGAAAGCTCTGTTTGTGGGAAAAAAAGGACGTAAATTTCGTTTGGGTACGGCGTCGCATGACCACGCAATTGTCAGTTGAAGTCGCACAGCGCCGAATCGCAAAAAGTGGCCTGGACGGAAGACAGCAAAATCCTCCGGTGGTAAAGTGGTTAACCTCTGTGCTTCTGACCTGTTCTGGCATTGTTTCGGGGGGCAATTGGACTCTTGTATTTCCACTCTTTTGCCCCCCCTTCCTAGTTTAAATACTCTTTCGCAAATTCTTGGAGTTGTTCATTAAGTACATTTGTTCCTTTGAGAGAAAGATGCAAACCATCTTTTTTGTACAGTTCCTTTCTATTCCAAGTAGAGCTATCATGAGAAACAAAGCCAAATCCTTGCTCTTGACACCATTTACTAAGCCATATGTTGAACTCCTTTATGCGCCTCTGCCTATCATTCTGAACATTATGCACAGGCAGAACTTCAGAAAATGAAATCGTGGATGCAAAATCCTGTATGTCATTTCCAAGTGTGATAAAAGATTTTTTCACCTCTGACACTTCATTGCAAGCCAGGTCATTTGTCCCTAGATGGACAAGAACATCCACGTCCCCTTCCTGCTTTGCTTGCTTAACAATATTAATAATACGTCTTCTATCTCGTCTAGCAGTGGCACCAGGGAGACATCTCACAAAACCATTTTCTTTAAGCTCCACACTTCTTATGATTGAATCACCCAGCAACAGCTGCTTCCTTTGAGACTTCCGACGCTGTGTGAAGCCTGGGAGAAGGATTGCTGCCTCCTGATGCTGTGTGAAGCTGGGGAGAGGAGGACAGTCAGATGTGTGCCTCCCGACGCTGTGTGAGCATGGGAGAAGACCTCCTGAAGTGGTGTGCGCTGAGGAGGGTAAAAAGTGTGAAGACTACTCAAGGTGAGGTCTGGGATTGTTTCTATGTGGAAGAAATAAATGAACTGTTTGCTATGTGAAGAGACAAGCAAAGGAATGGTTGCTATGTGAAGAGACAAACAAAGGAATGTGTTCTATGTGAAGAGAAAAGCAAAGGGACATGTTCAATGTGAAGAGGAAAAGTAACATGTTCAATGGACATTTGTTGTGTGAAGAAAAAACATGGACTATTGAGTGTCTGCTGTAGGATCAGCAAAGTTTGCCCAACAGTAGGTTGGAGACAGACTCCGTAGGTAGGTTCCTGTATGTGAGAAGGTAGCCGCCCACAGTGGCAAGGATTTATTTTGTGTTTTATTTTTATTTTGATGTTTTTGAGGCTTGCACTTGTGTGAAATAAATTGCAAGAATAAACCAAACTGTTGTTTGCAACCACTTCTCGGCTATCTCCCTGTGTAAACGCACCCCCCCAAGGGGTCATCCATACCCGCCACCGAGCTAATCTCCCACAATATATATATACTGATCTTCTCTTCCGTTTAATTCTCTTTCAGCTCCTTTGTATGATATACTGTATATAGCACAATACCTACTTCTCAAAGATGGTGATCGGCCATACTACTACTACTTCTCCTTTCCTTTCTCATCCCTTGCTTTCTTTCTTTCCTCTTCTTTTCTCTTCTCTCCACCTATGTTGAATCTGTTGGCATGTTTGACCTACTTAATACCTATGACATATATTCATATGTTAAAGTATTGTTCATGTCTATTTGGAGAAAAATTGACATTTGACACTGTACCCCTTCGGGGCATGTATCCAGAGTTCTATTCCGCATCTGTTATTGTACTTTATTGTTAAATTTTCAATAAAAACTAACGAAACAAAACAAAAAAAGAAACATTGCATACATGCCCATCATGGTGGGTATGGGTGTCCCGGACATACGGGACTATCATATGGCTGCTATACTTACCCAATCCATCCACTGGCTGAAGCACGCCCAGTCACCTAGCTGGAGTCACATTGAGCAGGCGGTGGTAACACAAGGCTCCCTAGTGGACCTAATTCTTAGTATCCCATTACCTAATGGCAATTATCCAATGGCGCATCCCACTATTTCGTCCACAATACATGCATGGCGATAGTTTTATGCTCACAGCGCCAAACGTACTAAAAGTGTAGATGTCCCTGTCCCTTTGACTGCTCTCTCTTTCCTATTCCCAGACCTACACTTAGCGCACTGGTCCACATATGGTCTCCACACACTTAGGGATATCACGCACAATCCGGGAGGTTTTTCCTTCTCTGGATGGTGTGCCCGCTTCCCACATTTTGCTAAGGAATATTTCATGTACTCAAGAGTGTTCCACTTGATTTCCAAGGTATCCTCAGTCGACATTCCTTTTCCTGAAGCGATTCACGTTTTATGTTTCGGAGGCAATCAACACACAAAGGGAATAGGTAAATTTTACACCTCCCTACACGATAAGAGGACATTTGTGAAAAACTCCTATCACTTGAAGTGGGAGGGAGACCTGGGTCAGGAATTCACAGAAGTTCAGTGGTTACGTTCATATTCTCATACAGCTACCCACACCAGTTGCACCAACTTCAGGGAAGGTCTCTTAAAAATACATCAGAGGTGGTATAAGAGGCCGTATTCCATTGCCAAGTACTACTCAGGCGTCTCAAATTTATGCTGGAGACAATGCGGACAAGTCGGAACCATACTCCACGTTTTGTGGTCCTGTATCTCCTTGCGGGGTTTCTGGGCTTCTGTCTCTAAACTGATTGCAGAGGTGACAGGAATGCTGAACAAGGTTGCGGTAGAACAGGCCTTACTAGGCATAAATATTGACAGATACCCTCCCCAATTGAGAACAGTGGTTCAGAATATTCTTTTTGTTGCACGGCTGTCCATAGCCCGTAAGTGGAAGTGTGAAGATGCCCCGTCCAGGAGGGAGGTACTACAAATATTGGGAGAATCGTATGCACACGAGAAAACTCTAGCTATCACTGCCTTTAAAATGCAACAATTTCGGACCAGATGGTCCGCCTGGACAGAGTATGTCGGACAGCGTGGTGCCCAATAAGCTAAAACCCTTTCAACAATTATGTGATTGACACTGAGGAAATTTTCGCTGGGGGCCGTGGGTGGGAGGGGTGGGGATGGGGCTATGTGAGGGGACGCAGCAGGTTCCCTTTGGGGCGTCCCCCCTAGAGTGGCTTTTGTGCTGCATTGCCTTTCCCCCGCCCCCTCTCCCGAGGGTCGCGGCACAGGATTGAATGTGATGTGATGTTGGGAGCCGCGCTGTCCATTTCTACCTATGTTCAGTCATTTCAATTGTAATTCTCAGTTGTTCACTCATTTATGTGTTATGTTATAATGCAGCTGTTTTATACTCATACTTTCATTTGATATGTATGTAAATCATTTTTTTCTGCAAAAAAAAACAAATAAAAAGATTTAAAGAAAAAAAAAATATGACATCAAGAATATCAGATCAGGTAACGTATTGGCTGTCAGTCTGTTTTTCAAACAAGGTGATAAATCAATAGAGCAAAAGCACAACACAGTTGGTCTATAGAACAACCTTGTGAGTACCATGTAAACAACCTTCCAGGTTGTCCATGGTGAACAAGCCCCTCTGGGTGGATGTGATGTAAGGTGCTTGGAACCAGGAAGTTAACCAGGGAAACACAAGGAAGAGCCATCAGAAGCAGCGGACTATCTGTATATCACATGGATGAGAACCACTATGGACAGCAAGGAAGTATTGTAGGCCCACAAGAAAGTAATTATGTTTTAACACATGCTACACTTAGGTAGCGGTGCTTTTCTCTCCTTTTTGTTTTTACCTAGACACCGCACCTTGGGGAGCCCTGTGTTGGCTTTCTACAAGAGCTCACTACCATTGAAACCTGACAGTCATCTTGTGATGTCTGGGCAGCCTACTATTATTGTTTTATTGTATTTGGTAAGTCCCCTTGTTCCCCTATCCTCTCTACTTTCATATCAGTTTAGTAATCACACTGTGCCTGAATCTTAAGATCAGATTCCTAACCACAGTTCTAGGCCTGCCTTAGGCTGGCCATTCACTGTGTGAATTTCTTTTTTGCAACCACAGATTGCAGGAAAGTAATTTGCATGATTTTCCCATCAACACAGGCAGTGCTGACAGGGGAATCACCCACTGTCTTCTCCTGATGGGGGGGCAGGGGAAGCTGTCGGGAGAAGACAGTGATTATCGCTAGCGACTATAGCATTGCGATAATCAGAAGCAAATCCCGCAGGCTGGTTGTACCCAACTTGATTGATCGATCAACTTGGTACATTCAGCCTGCCCATTATTGGTTCAAATTTCAGGTCGACTAAGATGTAAACCGCGTATGGGCAACCTTACACAGCTCGAATGTTGGCAGATTCCTTCTGGCTCTTTTGACATCTGAAAATATTCTTCTGTCAAAGAAGCCAGGTGGAAAATTATAATAGTGACTGCTACCAATCAGATGCAATTTGCTGTATGTAGGCTTAGGGCACACCCCAATTAAAGGAGAATGAAAAAAAGAATTGGTTAACCACTTGTCGACTGCACTATAGCCGAATGACTGATACAGTTCAGCTGGCATGTTCTGGGAGGGACATGTAGCGGACCCCCAGAACCCCCTAGGGCCTAGTGATGACCTTCAGAGGCAGAGAGGGCTACATACCTCCTGTGGGTGTGGATTGTCAGGCATGGTGGGTAGTGATGCAGGTAAAATAAAGGTTGGGCGCCAGTCACTTTTATGCTGAAGTAAAGGAATAGTTTATTTCTTCTCAACAGGACAAGAATAAACTGGGGGAGAGAGGGGTAGGGTCCAGGACACCCTTTAAGAACAGTCTATTAGGCAGACTCCTATTACAAAAGACAGGTTACTCAGACAGCGGTACAGGATAGCAGACCTTGAGAATTATTAGGTATCCATGAGCTTCAGATTGATCTGGGAGACATCTTCTCTCCACTAGACACAATCCCTTTTTGGTGGTCTGTACTGTCTGGACAGCTGTCCTCCATGAGATACAAGCAGGTTACTCACACAGGTTACTGGATGTCTGTGGATGATCTTTCCCTTGTGGGTCGCTGGCTCTCCTCAGCAGAATCCCAGGTATCTGACCAGGCCTCAGGCTTCAGGCCTAGTCAGCAGCAACAGCAGCACACACCCTCCCCCAAGGGGGGTCCGGGCGGGAAGAGACCGATCATTGGACCTCCCATCCTTTAAATAAGATCCCCCACAATGCCGTAGTGACACCGTGATTGGCTGAGGGACACATGGACATTAACAGTTTGTTTAACTGTAATTCTCACTCTAGTGCCAGAGGCTACAGTGCCACCTACTGACGGAAGGGAGAAACACAGTCAAACCAGGTCAAGAAGGGAAGTCCAATTTAATCACAGAATAATTACAACCAAGCTAGTTAAGGCTCAGCAAACTAAATTTAACAGCAACCTTGCATAAAGACAAGGGTGCTACAGACACATATGATGTCCTCCCGTAATTGCTCCCGTTGCGGCACGCTTTGTGATTGGGGTAAAGAGCCAAATACTGTAGTTACTCATTACCACGTGACCAGCTCCTCTTTAAATTGTGGGGCCCGTAATAGGCTTCAATAAATAAATCTTAAGTATGCACAACCACATGCAGCTCTCCCCATAATGCCTCAGCTCCATCACACTACACACATTGACATGGTCCGCCTTGGACTAGTCTAGGTTCACATCTTTGCGGGCTGCGCTTCATGTGTTTTTCCAGGTTGTTTTGCGGTGCATTTTGCCTTTTTTAAACCCCCATTCATGCATCTTGAGTTTTTGTTTTCTCCCAGCCCTCTTGGTTGCTAAGAAGTGGGCTGGCAAGCAGGCTGCCACGTCCTTAACAACTGATGGCAGCCCAGCATATCAGGAAAGGGCGGGGACGAGCAAATGCCCCCCTGAACCATACCAGGCTACATGCCTTCCCCACCCCAAAGCACCCTGTCCCCTTGTTGATAGGGAAAAGGGCCTCTTCCCAACAATCCAGGGTGGTGGTTGTGGGGGTCTGCGGGCAGTGCGTCGCCCGGTTGCTTCGCCTCATAGCTATTTAGGAAATGTCACACGGCGGGGCAGGCAGTCCGAGGGGCCGTTCGTGGCAAGCAGAGTTTCTTTTTTTCTGTTTTTTTGTGTTTAAAGGGGGCTTTCAGATTCTGATAAATTCCCTGCCCGCAGAACCCCACAAACACAGCCCAGGGTTGTGGGGAAGAGGCCGTTATCCCCATCAGCATGGGGACAAGGTGCTTTGGGGTGGGGGGACATGTTGAAGGCATGCAGCCTGGTATGGCTGACAGATGATGACTCATCTGTTAAGCAGCCAGCTATATACAGTGTTTTTAAAGGGGGGAAAAAACACAAAACATATTAAAAAACACATTCCCACAGAAAGAGGCGTGGCCTGACACCAATGTGAGCAGGTATGCATAGCTCACCTGGGCTCCCTCATCCTGGAAAGATAGCCTGGAGTGTTGTGGAGTGTTGTGGGAAGGAGGCAGAGTGTGGAGTGGTGAAGGCAGCAGGAGACATTTGAAGAAGTGGTGCTGGTGACTGGCAGTGGTGGAGTGTATTTTGAAGGGAGCAGCCTCGGGTCCTCCTCCTGTTTCTGGGTGAACAGCCCAGAGTCTCGGCAATCCCTCGTAAACCGCTGCGACTGTTTGGGTGGAAGGGGGAGTGGTAGTACACCATCCGCTCACAGACAAGCAGGACTCGGGTCTCATCAGCTCTCCTTGGCTCCCCTCGGCTTTTCTCACATTTTTTGCCGGCTCCTCTCTGCTCTTGGCAGGCTGTGGCAGCTTCTGAGAGTAATGCAGAGAAATCCCTGACTGTTAGAGACTTACCCTGAATTTCACTGGAGAACTCCTCTGGTCTTTGCTGGCTCTAGGCTCCTGATAACAGCATTGTGATTGTGGCTATCAAGAGCTTCTCTGGAGTAAACTCGGTGAGTGTTCTAGGATTCCTGCAAGCTGATTTGGATGTCTAAACTCCTAATTTGGCAGATAAGTTAAAGGAAAAATAATCCCCTCCCCCTTTTTTTTAACTGGAAACGCATTTAAGAACCATGACAAAAAGATACATCTAGCTCAGAGTCAGAACGAACAGTAAAAGATAAAGGCAAGGAAGCGGCAGCCAAGTTAGAGCGATTTAAACATAATCTATCCCAAAATAATGGGAAAACGCAACAACCTATGGCTTCTTTATCACCTTCTGCAGCCCCTAGGGGTTAAAGCCTACATAGTAAATGCTCTAAAATGGCCTTAGCCCCTACCACTCCAACAGAAGCAGGGTCACATGATCTCTCTACATTAGAAACCTCAGTAGGTGAGGAACTATCTTTAAGAGAGGTTTTAATGGCGGTTAATGGATGCAAGTCTGCCCTGTCCGAAATTACAGTTGAAATGTATTAAAGAGAAAATGCCATTTCTCAGACATGATCTACAAAAAGTGCGCAAGCGCACTATGGAATTGGAGGCCAGAGTCAGTGGAGTTGAGGACATAATAACGCCTATGAAGCAGCAACTGGTGCTTCTGAAGGGAACAGTTGAGAGACAAAATTATAAATTAGAGGATTTGGAAAACCGATTAAAGTGGTTGTATACTGCCAAAAAAAAAAAAAAACCCTGCAAGACCAAGGCATAATGAGCTAGTATACATCGCATACTAGCTCATTATGAAATACTTACCTTAAAATGAAGCCCTAACACGGATGCCCGGACACCGCTGTGGGAGCTGTCCTGCTCCCTCGTCGTCTCTTCCGGGTTCTGCGGCTCCGGCGCTGTGAGTGGCCGGAGCCGCAATGATGCAAGTAGCCGGCAAGGAACTCTGAAGGTCCGCCGGACCTTCAGAGCGCATGCACCGCTAGTGTCAGCAGCTGCATGCAGGGCAAATATCTCCTAAACCGTGCAGGTTTAGGAGATCTTAATTGTACCTACAGGTAAGCCTTATTATAGGCTTACCTGTAGGTAAAAGTAAAAACATTGAGTATACTACTGCTTTAAGGAGGAACAATTGTCGTATAATTAGCCTAACGGAGAAAAGCAAAGGGAATGATTATGAAAGATTTTTTGAAACATGGCTTCAGGAGGCCTTTGGGAAGGAAGAATTCTCCACTTTCTTTGCTGTTGAAATAGCTCATAGAGTACAGGGGGATGTGGGAGGGAGAGGGTGTTTTGTCCTATAGCAAGAATAGGAGGAAAGTAAAATCACTTATTTGGTATAGAAAAAAACATGCCTGTGTCAGGGCACACTAGAATTTGTATATTGTGGATAAGGGTAAAATTGGTTCTTGATTTGCAGACACTGAGTATAATATATAGAAGCTACAGGTTTAAGAAATATGGCCCCTATTTATATAGAGGAGTCCACAATCTATATATTTATAATTTAAATATTTCCCTTTTTTTGTGATTTTCTGAGTTAAAATGAATGGTAAAGTAAAGATTTGTTCATGGAATGTGGGAGATTAGGAGACCCAAAAAAAAAAAAAATTGCTTTAAGACTGTTTCAACCCTTAAAGTATCTGTCCTTTGCCAAAAGGTGACACACCTGCCCAAAGAAATAGCTGAGCGATTAAAATGTAAAGGATTCCCTATGAGTACTATTTAGTGTATACTTCATACTCAAGGGGAACAAGTATCCTAATACATAGGTCAGTGTCATTCTCCTGTAGGTAAATAAAAGTAGATGATGAGGGTAGATACATGTTCATATATTGCACACTGGCAGAGATGCCATGTGTGCTTATGAATGTATATACTCCTCCCTCTTTTAACCACTTCAATACAGTGCACTTTCACCCCCTTCCTGCCAAGGCCAATTTTAAGCTTTCAGCGCTGTCACACTTTGAATGACAATTGTGCAGTCATGCTACACTGCACCCATATAAAAAAAATGTTTTAATTTTTTTCACAAAAAATGAGCTATCTTTTGGTGGTATTTAATCACTGCCGGGTTTTTTATTTCTTACAAAAAAAAAAAAAAAGAACATTTTGAAGAAAAAAAAAATGTTTTTTTTTTATTTTCTGAGTACATTTTGAAAAAATGGATTTTTGTAAAATCTTACCCTAAAATCCTTTTCTCTTAAGCTCATTGACAGACGCAGTCCTCTTGATTAATATCAAATTTGGTTATACTACCCTCTTCAGGAGTAGGACACTAGGCAGAAGGAAAACGTTCTGGCCACACCTTAGGGGCAGTCCCAGAGGGTATATCCTCTCTCTCTCTGCTACAGGATGTTAGTTATGTCACAAAGCAGTGTCAGAGAATTTAACCCAACCCAACTCAAAAGTAGAGGGGCGGGTACTGCGTCTGTCAATGAGCTTAAGAGAAAAGGATTTTACGGTAAGATTTTACAAAAATCCATTTTTCTCTGTCGCTCATTGACAGACGCAGTCCTCTTGATTAATATCAAATTGGGACGTCCCAAAGCAGTGCCACAAATGAGGGGTGGGATAACAGAAATCAAAATCCAATCTAGAAGGCCCAACCGATGCCAACTAGAAGTTTTAAAGGCTCATCAGACAAAAGGATGAGACTCAACTGAAAACCCAACAGAAAAAAACCCTCGAGGTAGACCAACGGTCTCCTCAAATTGCGGCCTGCAAAACCTTGCGGCCAAAAGAGGCATCCGACGATGCCATCACATCAACTTTATAAAATTTTGTAAAGGTATGAACGGACGACCAGGTAGCCGCCTTGCAAACCTGGACCACTGACGACTGATGGCTAAAGGCCCAGGAAGCACTAAGCGCCCAAGTGGAGTGCGCCTTAACAGGGAACTGAGGATTCCGACCCTTAATAGAATAAGCCTGTACCACCGTCTGTCTGATCCATTTGGAGATAGTCGCGGCAGATGCAGGCAACCCCTTTTTGGGGCCATCCGTGATCACAAAAAGTGAATCTGTTTTACGAAACGAGTCCGTAGTTTTCAAGTATACCCTGATTGCCCGAACCACATCCAAGGAATGTAATGCAAACTCCCGAGGATGACTGGGCTTAGGAAACAAGGAAGGTAGCACAATATCTTCATTCAGATGAAACTCTGAAACCACCTTAGGAAGGAAGGATGGATGAAGAACCACCTTATCCCTATGAATCACCAGATATGGGGAACGATATGGGGAACGATATGGGGAACGATATGGGGAACGACAGGATAATGCGGCCAGTTCTGACACCCTGCGTGCAGAAGTAATGGCCACCAAGAAGGCCACCTTCTGGGATAATGTAAGCAAGGGAATCTCCCTGATATTTTCAAAGGGAGGTTTCTGAAGAACCGACAACACCAAATTAAGATCCCAGGGCGGTAAAGGCGCGCGCACTGGCGGAGCCAGGTGCTGCACCCCCTGGATGAAATTCCGCACCAAGGAATGGGTAGCCAAATGTTTCTGAAAGAAAATTGCTAACGCTGAAACCTGACCCTTGACATTACTCAAGGCCAGCTTCTGCTCAACCCCCTGTTGCAGAAAAGCCAAGATTCGGGTCACCGAATAGGCACGTGGAGGAAATCCAAAGGATTCACACCACGCAATATAAGACCTCCATGTGCGATGATAGACTTTTCTGGAAGTCGCTTTCCTTGCTTTAATTAAAGTAGGAATAACTGAAGTTGACAATCCCTTGTCCTTCAGCACCTGAGTCTCAATAGCCAGGCCGTTAAAGCCAGCGATTGTAAAGCAGGATGGAAGATCGGTTAATGAGACCGCAGATCCTCCCTGAGAGGAAGCCTCCAAGGAGCGTCCGCGACCAGCCTGACCAAGTCGGCGTACCCGGGTCAACGAGGCCAGTCCGGAGCTACCAGGATAACTGGAATTCCCTCCACCTCTATCCTGCGAAAAAGTTTCGGCAGCAACTTAAGAGGAGGGAAGACATACAGTAGCTGATACTGTCCCCACGGGGCGACCAGTGCGTCTGCTGCGTCCGCTCGAGGATCTCGGGAGCGGGCTACAAACCTCCGCACCTACCTGTTGAGCCGAGATACCAACAGATCCACCTCCGGGGTGCCCCAATGAAGGTACAGCTGGTGAAATACCTCTGGATGAAGAGGCGATACCCCTTGATCCAGAATCTGACGGCTGAGATAATCTGCCTGATTTTCCACCCGAGAGTGAATACCGCGGAGAGAGCCGGAACAAACCGTTCTGCCCAATGAAGAATGCTGGCCACGTCTATGGCCGCCAGGGCACTCTTGGTGCCCCCTTGGTGATCGACATAAGCCACGGTCGTGGCCTTGTCCGACTGGATCCGAACCGGGCTGCCCTGGAGCTGCTCGGTCCAGTAAATCAGACAAAGTCTGATCGCTCTCAGTTCCAATACATTTATCGGTAACCAGGATTCTATCGGAAGAAATGACTTCCCCTGGCTGAGCATCGGAGACCGAAGCCACCAGACCAGAGACTCCCTGGTCCGCTCGCTCAACCGGATCCGATTGTCCAGAGAATCGGGATTCCAATTCCATCTGAAAAGAATCTCCTTTTGGAGAATTCGGGCACGAGACTGGGCCTACGGTACTGCCTCTAAGAAGGCCACCATCAGTCCCAGGATCCTCATGCAAGTCCGAAGGGAAGGCCAGTTGACGGACAGCAACATCCGAATCGTTCACTGAATCTTCCAGCTCCTGGTGGGAACAAGGAATGATCCTTGAGAAAAGTGAAGACAACGCTGATCTGTTCAGATGAACTCCATCTTGAATTCTTGTACCCGGACAAAATGATTGAGTGCTCTTAAGTCCAGAATTGGATGCACCTTGCCCTCCTTTCTGGGTATTGTGAATAGGTTCGAATAGAACCCCTGAAAACGTTCTGCTCAAGGAACGGGAACTACCGCTCCCTGTTGCATCAAGTCCATTACTGCCCACCGCAAAGGTGATAGTCCGGGGATAGTCGAATGTTGGAAGGGAAGAATCGCACCGGTAGAAGTGATCAAAACTCGATCCTGCATCCTGACCGTATGACCTCGCGAACCCCTTTGTCCGGGATTCTGGAAAGCCATGGATCCGGAAACCGGTGAAGACGTCCCCCCACCCCAGAGATGGGTGGGGGTGCACCTTCAGGCTGGATTGGACTTATCTTCAGGTTTGGCTGAGCCGGACTTTTGTTTACCCGACCAGCGCCCTTTGAAACCCCCTGAAGGGGCTTTGGAGGGCCTCCCCTTATCGCCCGCCCCAGCGGAACGAACAAACTTTTTATGAGCGGAAAAGGAAGGTCCTCGCCTGTTACAAGGTCCTTTACCCTTAGCAGTCTGTGGCAAAAAAGTGCTCTTGCCCCCAGTGAGATCCTTTATAATCTCATCCAAGGTGGCCCCAAACAGGCGATCCCCTTGAAAAGGGAGATTAGCCAAAGCTTTTTTGGAACCCTGATCCGCCGACCAGCACTTTAACCACAGCACGCGTCTGAGGACCACTGCTGAAACCGATGCACGCCCTAGCAAGGGAGTGGCGTCCAGGGCGGCGTCACAGATGAACTGTAGCCCTTGTATAATGTGCTCCAGCAAATCTGATACTGCCGGGGGGATACTTCTCCCCTTTATGTCACGGCGTAACAATTTGGTCCATTCTGTCAATGTTTGTGAAACTAAACCAATGGCAACCACTGGCCTAAATGTTGACCCCATCAGGGAAAAAATGGAGCGGGATTCCGCTTCCACTTTTCGATCCACCGGATCCCTAAAGGACGGAGCGTCCTCCAACGGGATAACAGTGGCTTTATTTAGTCTGGAAATCGGTGAGTCCACCACTGGTGGTACCGTCCATTTTTTAAGGGGGGATTCCTCAAACGGATAGCGCCTAGCAACGCTTTTTGAAATAGCAGGGGTGCGTTTCGGACCATCCCATTCTTCCTTAATTAGATTACCAAAACATTTGGGCAAGGGAAAAACCTTCGCCATTTTGGTAGGCTTGCTGGTACCAAAGGGAATTTCCGTGTCAGCTACCTCTGCCGGTGTAACCTCAAGACTTAAGGTTTCCCGGACAGACATGACTAGTGCGTCCACCAACGCTTCCTCTTGCGCTATGGCGGAGGCAGAAACGTCCTCCTCACTGTCTGAGGAGACCGTACCCGAGACAGCAGCCCCAGCAGAGGGACCTGCAGCTGCAATGTCAAGCTCAGAATCAGTATCTGAAGTGTCAGATGAAATAGGGGTAGGCGGGGGTCGCTTTCTTGCCCCCCGTCCCTGACAGGCCACCTCCACCCGGGATACCAAAGACTCCAAAACTGCTGATAATGCATCAATCATAAGTGGGGCACTGGAGGGTCCTGCGGCCACCTCGAGGGGATCAGGTGGGGATACATGTGTGGCAGGGTCCATGATTAATCCAAGACACTTGCCAGCAAAAAAAAAAAAAATAATTGCAAAGAAAAAACTTTTTTTTTTTTTTTGTAATCCCCCAGCGCAACAGCGCCCCTCAGTGTTACCTGCTTTGGACCACACAGAGAGAGAGAGAGACCCCAAGGCTCACCACCTGATGCACAGAAGTTTCTATCAACCTGCTCACAGCGCTGTCTCTTACAGACAGAAAGTCTTTTGGATTGTTTCCGGGTAAAGGAGGCGGCCCCGCCCCTTTCCACGCCTTCCGGCGCTTCCCATGCTGCTCCTCGAGGTAGCTGGTCATCTCCAAAATGGCCGCCCCCATGCTGGAGACGCGAGGCTACGCCAAGATGGCGACCCGCGGGAGGATGGCGGCCCTGTGGAAAGATGGCAGCGCCTGCTACATCGTGCGGCCTGCGGAAGGCAGGCATCGGCCGGGAGGTGTGCGGCCTGCGGGAGGATGGCGGCCTGCGGGAGGATGGTGGTGGTGGATGGCGGTAGTCCAGGCATTGCAACCTTATGTATCAGGTAGGATCATAATCACCCTCTTACATGGGCATCCTAACAGTAATGCCAGCCACTGACTTCAGTCATGGTCCCTTTACAGTGCCCACTCATACAGTGACTTCCGATAGTCAGTTCCCAAACCAAGCCTCCTGGTTCTTATTCACCAAATCACCCTCAAGAGGGGGATCTGTGACACCTGTTATAGGATAGAGGGGGGACCCAGGATCATGAGGGTCCAATCATCCCAGGGAGGGGCCCGCGTCTACCCAAAAACCCGTCAAGGGGAGAGGGGGAACATTTTACTCACCATACCGGAACAGGCGGGCGCCAACTCCTGACAGAACCCCTCTCCACCGAGGTGGGGGGGCTGTCGACCAATACGGACGCCGCGACTCAGTTTCCAACTGGTCGTCGGCGTCCCGGCGAGACGTTTAACTCGCAGGGTCAGTCCCCGTTCAGTGGGACTATGTCGCGGCCGAGCCAGTGCGGAGCTAGGGCCTGCACGCGCTCGTAGGCTGACTGGGGTGACCACTGGATCTCAACATCCAGCCCGTCGCCCAGCTCCAGCATACTTGCTTGAAGATCTCACAGGAACAACTGGAGAAAAAAGCTGCCTAAAAAAAATGTTTCTAAAAAAAAAATCTTGCCAGGACCAAAGATCCCAGTAAGGAACTTAGGTCCTTACTCCTGACTAGACAGAAAAAAACTAACATCCTGTAGCAGAAAGAGAGAGGATATACCCTCTGGGACTGCCCCTAAGGTGTGGCCAGAACGTTTTCCTTCTGCCTAGTGTCCTACTCCTGTAGAGGGCAGTATAATTGGATTTTTGTAAGATCTTACCGTAAAATCCTTTTCTCTTAGCTCATTGACAGACGTAGTCCTCTTTGATTCACATCAATAGGGTTATGCTGCCCTCTACAGGAGTAGGACTAGGCAGAAAGAAAACGTTCTGGCCACACCCTAGGGGCAGTCCCAGAGGGTATATCCTCTTCCTGTCTGCTACAGGAAATCAGTTCTGCCACAAAGCAGTGTCAGAGAATTTAACCCAAACCAACTCAATGATAGAGGGGCGGGTACTACGTCTGTCAATGAGTTAAGAGAAAAGGATTTTACGGTAAGATCTTACAAAAATCCAATTTTCTCTGTCGCTCATTGACAGACGTAGTCCTCTTTGATTCACATCAATAGGGACGTCCCAAAGCAGTGCAACAAATGAGGGGTGGGATTGACAGAAATCAAAATCCAATCTAGAAGGCCCAACCGGGGCCAACCAGAAGTATCAAGGGACTCATCGAGCAAACAGATGAGACCTACCCAACAAACCCTCGAGGTAGACCAACAGTCTCCTCAAACAGCGGCCTGCAGGAACCTTGCGGCCAAAAGAGGCATCTGACGATGCCCTTACATAAACCTTATACAATATTGAAAAGGTATGAACCGACGACCAAGTAGTCGCCTTGAAAACCTGAACCAGTGACGCCTGATGGCGGAAGGCCCAGGAAACACTAAGCGCCCGAGTAGAATGCGCCTTAACAGGGAACGGGGGATCCCGACCCTTAGATAGAATAAGCCTATACCACCGTGTCTGATCCATCTAAAGATGGTCGCAGCAGAAACAGGCAACCCCTTCTTAGGGCCATCCGTGATCACAAACAGTGAATCCGTCTTACAAATTGAATCCGTAGTATTCAAATATATCCTGATCGCCCGAACTGCATCCAAGGAATGCAACGCAAATTCTCGAGGATGATTGGGCTTAGGACATAGGAAGGACAATACAATGTCCTCATTCAAATGAAACTTTGAAACCACCTTAGGAAGGAAGAATGGATTCGGATGAAGAACAACCTTATCCCTATGAACCACCAAATATGGGGAACAACAGGATAATGCGGCCAGTTCTGACACCCTGCATGCAGAAGTGATAGCCACCAAGAAGGCCACCTTCTGGGATAAAGTAAGCAAGGGAATCTCCCTGATATTTTCAAAGAGAGGTTTCTAAAGAACCGACAGCACCAAATTAAGATCCCAGGGTGGTAACTGCGCGCGCACTGGCGGAGCCAGGTGTCGCACCCCCTGGATGAAATTCCGCACCAAGGAATGAGTAGCCAAAAACTTCTGAAAGAAGATAGCTAATGCTGAAAACAGACCCTTGATAACACTCAAGGCCAGCTTCTGCTCAACTCCCTGTTGCAGAAAAACCAATATTCGGGCCACCGAATAAGAACGTGGAGGGAACACAAGGGATTCACACCACGCAATATAAGACTTCCATGTGCGATGATAAATCCTTCTGGAAGTCGCTTTCCTTGCTTTAACTAGAGCAGGAATAACTGAAGCTTACAATCCCTTGTCCTTCAGCACCTGGGTCTCAATAGCCAGGCCGTTAAAACCAGCGATCGTAAAGCAGGATGGAAGATCAGTCCCTGCGACAGCAGATCCTCCCTAAGAGGAAGTCGCCAAGGAACGTCTGCGACCAGCCTGACCAGGTCGGCGTACCAGGCCCGTCTAGGCCAGTCCTGATCTACCAGGATAACTGGGATTCCCTCCACCTCTATCCTGCGAAGAAGCTTCGGCAGTAACTTGAGAGGAGGGAAGTAGCTGATACTGCCCCCACGGGGCGATCAGCATGTCTGCGGTGTCTGCTAGAGGATCGTGGGAGCGAGCCACAAACCTCCGCACTTTCCTGTTGAGCTGAGATGCCAACAGCTCCCATTCGGGGTGCCCCAACGGAGGCACAGTTGGTGGAATATCCCTGGATGAAGAGATCATTCCCCTTGATCCAGAATCTGACGGCTGAGATAATCTGCCTGCCAATTCACCCTCGGAATGAATACCGCAGAGAGAGCTGGAACAATCGTTCCGCCCAACGAAGAATGCTGGCCACTTCTATGGCCGCCAGGACACTCCTGGTGCCCCTTTGATGATTGACATAAGCCACTGCTGTGGCATTGTCCGACTGGATCCGAACCGGGCTGCCCTGGAGCTGCTCGGTCCAGTGAATCAGACAAAGTCTGATCGCTCTCAGTTTCAATACATATATCGGTAACCTGGACTCTTCCAGGGACCAAAGCCCCTGAGCCGAGAATTTCTCCTCACCCGGATAGACTGGCATCCGTGGTGATAAGCGTCCAAATATTGGTAGGAATGACTTCCCCTGGCTGAGCATCGGAGACCGAAGCCACCAGACCAGGGACTCCCTGGTCCGCTCGCTCAGCCGGATCCGATTGTCCAGGGAATCTGGATTCTGGTTACACTTGAGAAGAATCTTTCCTTGAAGGATTCGGGTATGGGACTGGGCAAATGGTACTGCTTCAAAGGAAGCCACCCTCAAACCCAGGACCCTCATGCAAGCCTGGATGTGTGTAAAATTAGACCCAAATATTCCAGCCTCCTGGTGGGAACCAAAGATGACTTCTGCAGGTTCACCAGCCACCCGAACTCTTGCAAAAGAGGTCATGGTGATCTCTAAGTTTAGTAATAGAGCCGCACGGAGCAGAAGATCGTCTAGGTGACCTAGAATCGATATGTCCCGTTGTCGTAACAACGCCAAGACTGGGGTGAAGACCCGGAGAGTCAAAGCGAGACCACAAACTGATATTGGTACTCTTCTACGGAAAAACGCAGGAAACGCTGATGTCCTGCATAAATAAGAAAGTGAAGATAGGCATCCTAGATGTCTATGGACGCCAGAAAATCCCCCTGAGGCAGGGAGGCCGCTACTGTGCGAATGGACTCCATCTTGAATTTTTGTACCCTGACAAAAAAGATTGAATGCTCTTAAGTCCAGAATTGGACGCACCTTGTCCTCTTTTCTGGGTATTGTGAAAAGGTTCGAATAGAACCCTTGAAATGCTCTGTCCAAGG
This sequence comes from Pelophylax lessonae, assembly GCF_965119305.1. NCBI lineage: Eukaryota > Metazoa > Chordata > Amphibia > Anura > Ranidae > Pelophylax > Pelophylax lessonae. The sequence goes on from NC_138773.1 coordinate 135,669,551, forward strand.
AACGTGGACCACCACTCCTTGTTGCATTAAATCCGTGACTGCCCCCTGTAAGCTCTTAAGCGATCCGGGGATAGTCGAACATTGAAAAGGAAGAATCGCACTGGGAGATATTGACATACAATCTTGTAACCTGACCGTATGACCTCGTGAACTATTTGTCCGAGGTTCTGGAAAGCCATGGATCCGGAAACCGGCGAAGACGTCCCCCTACCCCAGCTATGGGCGGGGGCGCACCTTCAGGCTTTAGTAGTCTTATCTTCAGGTCTGGAAGAGCCGGGCTTTTGCTTGCCCGACCAACGCCCCTTAAAAAAAACCTCCCGAAGGAGTTTTGGAGGACTTTGCTTTTTTCGCCCGTGGGGCGAAAAAACTTTTTATGAGCGGAAAAAGAAGGCGCCCGTCTCTGACGGGATCCTTTACCCTTAGTACTTTGTGGCAAGAAAGTGCTCTTTCCTCTAGTGAGATCCTTAATAATCTCATCTAACTTGGAGCCTTGGTCTGCCGACCAATATTTTAGTCACAGTGTACGCCTGAGGACCACTGCTGAAACTGATGCTCGCCCCAATAGTGGAGTGGCGTCTAGTGCAACGTCGCAGACAAACTGTAACTCTTGTATCATCTGTTCCACCAGATCTGATACCGCCTGGGGGATATCTCTCCCCTCTAAGCCACTTGGTCTATTCTAGACCAATAGCAATTACTGGTCTGAAAGCTGACCCAATTAGGGAAAAGATGGCGCGAGACACAGCTTCCACCTTACGATCCTCTTTAAAGGATGGAGCATCCTCCAATAGGATAACCGTAGCTTTGTTCAATCTGGAGATTGGAAAATCCACCACAGATGGTACTATCCATCTCTTGAGGAATGATTCCTCGAACGGATGACGCCTATTAATGCGTTTAGGAAATAGTAGGGGCTCGTCTTGGATGACCCCATTCCTCCTTAGTTACATTACCGAAACACTTGGGTAAGGGAAATACTTTCGCCATTTTGGTGCGTTTATTAGTACCAAATGGGATCTCAGTATCAGCTACTTCTGATGGTGTAACCTCCGAACAGATACAATTAATGCGTTACTAACGCTTCCTCTCGGGCTATGGTAGATGCCGAAACATCCAGATGAGGTACCTGCAACTGCAGGAATAGGCTCAGACTCTGAATCTGAAGTTTCAGATGAAAATGGGGGTAGGCGGGGGTCGCTTCCTTGCGCCCTGTCCCTGACAAGCCAATTCCACCCGGGATAGACAAAAAGTTTTAAAAACTGCTGACAATGACTCACTATTAAGTGGGGAACTGGAGGGTCCTGCAGCCACTTCGAGGGGATCAGGTGGAGATACATGTGTGGCAGGGTCTATGTTAATCCAGGACACTTTGCCAGTAAAAAAGAAAAAAATCTTTTTTTTTTTTTTTAAATAAAAAAATACCTTTTTTAATTCACCAGCGCAATAGCGCCCCTCAGCGTACCTGCTTTGGACCCCCACAGAGAGAGAGAGACCCCAAGGGCTCACCACCAGATGCAAACTAGACAGAAAAAAACTGATTTCCTGTAGCAGACAGGAAGAGGATATACCCTCTGGGACTGCCCCTAGGGTGTGGCCAGAACGTTTTCTTTCTGCCTAGTCCTACTCCTGTAGAGGGCAGCATAACCCTATTGATGTGAATCAAAGAGGACTACATCTGTCAATTGCCTTTTGTATCAATTGACCCTCCCTTTTAGATTGTAAGCTCTAACGAGCAGGGCCCTCTGATTCCTTTTGTTCCAAATTGTAGTGTAACTGTAATGTCTGCCCTCATTTTGTTAAGAGCTGCGCAAACTGTTGGCGCTATATAAATCCTGTATAATAATAATAATAATAATAATAAAAAGAAGTTTCTTATTAAAACTGCTGTCAGCGTTGTCTTGTGCAGACTGGGAAGTCTTGCACTAGGTTTCCCGGGTGAAAGGAAGTGGCTCCGCCCCCTGTGTACGCCTTCCGGCGTTCCCAGCTGCTCCTCAAGGTTTGCTGGGCATATCAAAAATGGCCGCCCCCATGAAGGAGACAATAGGCTACGAAAAAATGGCGGCCTGCGTGACCTGCGGGCGGCTTGTGTAGACAATGCAGACATGCGGTCTACAACAAAATGGCGGCGGACTGCCGATCTAGCGTGGCTCCTCCAGTACAGCGGCCTGCATGCTTTGAAAACAGCTGATGGCGGCCTGTCGGCCTGCGGGAGTATGGCGATCTAAGGTAGGCTATATCTCCTATGTGTTTACTATAGCAAATCGAACTCGGCTTCCTTGCTAGAGAACCCAAGGCTTGCTGAAGTATCAGCTCCCAAACCAAGCCTGCTGGAGTGTCAGCTCCTAAACCAAGGTTGCTAGAGTGTCAGCTCCCAAACCGAGGTTTGTTTAAAGTGTTAGCTCCCAAACCAAGCCTGCTGGAGTGTCAGCTCCCAAACCAGATCACACTATCACAGGGGATATGTGAACATGTCATAGGCTACAAGGGGGAACTTTAATGTCAGAAAGGATCCGACCATACACAGAGTGGCCCGTATCCCAAAGACCCCACAGGGGGGAAGGGGGAACATTTACTCACCATACCGGCTGACGGCACCCTCTCTTCACAGTACCCTCTCCACCGGGGTGGGGGGCTGTCGACCAATACGGACGCCTTGACTCTCTGGTTCCTGGCGTCCAAGCGAGACGTTTAACTCGCAGGGTCAGTCCCCCAATGGGACTATGTCGCGGCCGATCCAGCGCGGGGCTATGGTCTGCACGCGCTTGTAGGCTGAACCGGGGTGACCACTGGATCTCAACATCCAGCCCGTCGCCTGGCCCCGCATACTTACTTGAATGTGTCGCGGCCGACCCAGCGCGGAGCTATGGTCTGCGCGCGCTCGTAGGCCGGCTGGGGTGACCACTGGATCTCAACATCCAGCCCGTCGCCCAGATCCGGCGTGATTTGCTTAAAGATCTCACAGGAAAAACTGGAGACAAAAAACTACCTAAAAGGAAAAAATTTTTTCTAAAAAATCTTGCCAGGACCAGAGATCCCAGCAAGGAACTTAGGTCCTTACTCCTGACTAGACAGAAAAAAACTGATTTCCTGTAGCAGACAGGAAGAGGATATACCCTCTGGGACTGCCCCTAGGGTGTGGCCAGAACGTTTTCTTTCTGCCTAGTCCTACTCCTGTAGAGGGCAGCATAACCCTATTGATGTGAATCAAAGAGGACTACGTCTGTCAATGAGCGACAGAGAAAACCCAATTTGATATTAATCAAGAGGACTGCGTCTGTCAATGAGTGACAGAGAAAGTAATTTTTCTCCTTCACTGATGTGTGCTGATGAGGTGGCACTGAGAGGCCGCACTGATGGGCACTGATGAGGTGTTACTAATATGCGGCACTGATGAGCACTGATAGGCGGCACTAATGGACACTATTGGGCAGCACAGATGAGCAGCACTATGGGCACTGATGGTGGGCACTGTGGGCATTAAAGATTGGGCACTAATGGTGGGCACTGTTTTTTCACTTTTCTGTAATCAGGGCACTGATGATCAGTGCCCCGATTACCTGTCCTAGTCTCCCCCTTGAGGAGGAGCCGCTGATCGTCTCTCCTCGCCACACACTCTGACAGTGTGAGGCGAGGAGAGCCGATAAACGGCACTTCCTCATTTACATGTGACCAGCTGTGATTGGACACAGCCAATCACATCTTGGTAAAGAGCCAATCACATAGCTCTTTACCAAGATCGGGGTTGCGCTGTGTCCTAGCAACACGGCACGGCCACAATCGCCACACTGCACGCCCCCGCGGCCATGCGAGAGGGTCCGTTTTGGAACGCCGTCATATGACGGCGTCCCAGAACTAAGAGCTGCACTGCTCTGCTGTCATTTGACGGTGGGCAGGCAGTAAGTGATTAAAGTGGAGATAATTAAACATTTGTTGGAATTTATGATTGATAAATCAAGGGTGCCAATTTTGATCGTAGGGGATTTCAACATGGTAATCAACACTCAGATAGGTTCCCTCTGGGAAAGGGATCTGAACAAAGCCCATATGCGTTATTGTATAGGATATTTAAAGAAACATGGTTGAAGGATATTTGGCGGGAACATTATGCAACTACTCCAATTTTTTTTGTGTCAGTCTGGAGTACATTCATCACTTTCTAGATAGATATGGCAATAGGGAATGATATTCTCTCCCCACTAGTAACGGAGATTAGATATGAGGCTAGAGGGTTGTTGGATCACTCTCCTATAACCCTGATACTGGGAATAGGGAAGAGGCGGGTTGAGGTAGAGTGGAGAGTGAACCCCTTTTGGCTACAACTGATTCCCCCTAAAGAGTATGTGATAGAAACACTTTGAAAGTTCTTGGCCCATAATGGAGCATCAGCAACGCAGAGTATAGTGTGGAATACCCTTAAAACTTATTTAAGAGGGTTTCTTATCCAGCAGATCTCAAGGAACAAGAGATCTTCAAAGGAGTGGGAGAGGAGTATAATGTGGAAAGTGGCTGAAATGGAAAAAGCATATATAGAAGATCCATCATCAGATAATTTAACTAAGTGGACAGAGGTACAACAACTATATCACACTTTAGCTCTGAAGAAAGCTGAGAGCAAAAGGTTTTGTTAAAAGAAACCCGTTATGAGGGAGGAGAAAACACTGGACATATGCTGGCCCTCCTGGCAAAGTCCCAAAAAATTTCTATGGTCTCTACAATGACTATTGGAATTTGTGCTAGAAGCGAGACCAGGTGTCTGGTAGAAATATTGAACATTTTTAAGGATTAATACTCTGAGTTGGCAGACTTAATTCAGGAGTTGACAATTCACATCTTTCAAAAGACGATAGGGAATTGTTAGAAGCACCTATTACCATTAAAGAATTACAAGAGGCTGCGATGGAGGCAGCTAATCATAAACACAAGGGTCGGATGGACTACCAAGTGATATCTATAAGGAGTATGGGGAGTTAATGTTGCCAGAGTTGTTGCGTGTGTTAAATGGGGTATGGGAAAAAGGAGAACTACTGCTCTCCATGACAAAGGCTATGATAATAATATTTACAAAAGAAGGGAAAGATCTAACTCAGCCAACATCATATAGACCAATCTCCCTGCTGTGCGCGGATGGTAAACTTCTGGCAAAGGTATTGGCTGCTACATTAAGTAAGGTAATCTAAATCATAATTCACCCTGATCAATGTGGTTTTATTCCCGGTAGATCAACATCATTAAATTTTAGAAGATTATTTTTAAATCTACAAATCCCTTCAGAAGAGCAGGGTTCAAGAGTGTTACTGCCTCTCGATGCTGTCAAAGTGGCATTATTTATGGTTGGTTTTATCGGCATTTGGTATTGGCCCTTCTTTTGTGAAATGGGTGAAACTGTTGTATACAGGCCCAAGTGCGAAAGCGAAGATAAATGATAAAAAATGGGGATATTGCTGCGCTAATATAAAAGATAAAATGGTACAAAGATAAAAAGTCAATAGACTGAACGAAAGCAGCCGACACCTGACCTAGAATTAGAAATGCCAGATCTGGAATACAGTATGTAATGGATATGGTGCAGCGCTAACAATAATAAATCCACAGTCCATACACATGTTCAGATGGAATATATATATATATATATATATTGAACAAAGTCCTTCCAAGAGAGTGCTTCCAAAGAAGAAAAGCCGTCCACCACTTCAAACTTAAGGGAAAAGCCCCGTGTGCAGGAACCGCCACCAAGATAATAAAATGGCCCCTTACCAAAATACGATGATCCCCACTACAGGGATCAATTCCAGCCTGTATGATATATCCGGTGTTCAGATCAACAAATACCGGCTCCTAGTCTTCCCTCAACGGCTCCAACCGGAACAGATGTAAATGTGGGACGGTGACTCTGAATCTCTTGAATCGTTTATTTCCACACTAAATGATAACGACAGAGGTATCAGGTTGGTGCACGAAAGTAGTAGATCTGAAATTCATTTTTTGAATCTTAAGATCAAAGTGGTCGGCAGTTCCCTGGAGACCTCCACTTTCTTCAAGGAGACTGACAGGAACGGATTTATTGACACATCCAGTTGCCACCATGTGTCGTGGCTTAAATCCGTTCCGGTCAGTCAGTTCCTCAGATTGAAGAGGAACTGTTCCAACATAGCTGATTTCCTGCGGGAGGCTAGCTCCTTGAAGTCCAAATTTTTGGAGAAGGGATACAGGGAAGAGGAACTTGAAATTGCCTTGCTCAGGCGGATGCTCGCGATAGAGCCGATTTGTTGGTACCACGAGTGCGTGAGAGTAATGATGATTTTCAGTTTGCCTTTTTCTCATCATACTCTGTTCAGCATTTTTCCGTAAAAAAATTGATTAGGAAAGAAAAGAATGATAGCCTCCTGGGACCTGCACTACCTGAGGCCCCTAAGGTTATTTTTAGGGGTGTGCCCCCGTTGAGGCTGCAAATAGCTCCTAATATTGTAGACCCACCCAAGACCATCTCTTTCTTTCAAGAGAGAGGTGGTTTTTACCCGTGTAGACGTTGTGCCATCTGCAAGGTTAACGCCTGTAGATCAAGGAGGGTGGAGACATTCTTTTCTAATGCCACGCAACAAAGTGTTAAAATTAAAGAGGTTGTAAACCCTCCAAACACACTTCAGCACATTGCAATCCTCATTATTAAAGATATTCATTGCTGCCTTTAAAAGTTTCCTTACTTGTTTAAATCGCCTTGAAATCTGCTCCCTAATGCTTGATTACGTCACCGGCGCATGCGCTTTCCGTCCTGCGAGTCACGGCACGCTGTTAATGGGGAGACAGCACACAGAGCGTGCCGTGATTGCAGGACGGAAAGCGCATGCGCCGGTGTACAAAAGTTCTGCTGTCTGCGGCACAGCTTGGAAGACTCGCGAGACTGGGCATTCATGCAGAGCTTCCTGGTTTTCCCCTTGTCACACGGGGAGTAAACCAGGGCTTCATAGAGACTCCTATAGCGGTGTTCTGTCAGCCGCAATCATCTGCAGCTTATAGCCTCAAATTACATTGTCAAAACAAGAGGTATAACACAGCGGAGCTTGGTTGCCATAGTGATGTCGGGTTGAGAAAGAGGCTTGGATAATGCACTGTCACGCATGCCCGAGATTTAAGCAGGGGAAACAATGAAGGGCGGAAATGACATCCGAAGCTAAAACAGAGAACAGTACTGAAGATGGCGCAGCCTAATCCCGGAAGAAACATTCTTTACATTCTTTAAAAAATAGTAAGTAAGAAGCAATTGTGCATACATTATACTGTACATTGGTTGTAAATGCATTTTCATATCACAGTAGATGAAAATCGCAAAAAGGAAGGCAGAGTTTACTTCCTCTTTAAGCCATTCATCACATGTACTACACGGCACATAGTCTACCTACTATGCTGCCCTTGTGGCCGCGAGTATGTAGGACGGACAATACGTAAGTTACATGTGCGTTTACAGGAACATGTGGCAAATATACTAAAGGCATTCCCGAAACATAGTGTTTCGCGGCACTATGACGAATGCCATGGGAATGACCCCAAAGGCACGTTTTTTTTAGGCATTGATAAGTTTTTGGGAAGCTGGAGGGGCAGCAACCGTACCAGAGGCGTCTCGCAGCTAGAGACGAGCTGGATATATCGGTTGAAAACCTATGCCCCTCACGGGTTAAACATCGATTGGGATATTAATTTCTTTATCAATAATGCCTGATTGATTTGATGTCAGTATACTTGCTACTTTGGTTACTGAAAGGTTGTATTAATATGCCTTATGATTTTTCAGATATATATTTCGGTTTGTGCCCATTCTGTGATGAAGTGTAGGCCCTTGCATTTACATATTAACGAGCTGGCACTGACAGCCATTCATCCACCTTGGTCAGCAGACAGCTATGTTTTGCATTTAGACGACATGTAAACACCTGTTCATTCATTCATTGGGACACTTGACAAAGTTAAGTCTGCGCATGGAAATTACGGACTCCACCTGTACACATTTGACAATTGCTTACATTAACACATGACAGCTGAACACAGACCAAGTGTCTGCCCCACAAGACACAATCTCCAAACACACGACACCCCACATATTGTCACAGATGTATAGGACACAAAATCCTTTTCATGTAACTGTTTCTATGAGTGATGTTGTACTGTTCAATTGACTTCGGCTTGTAAACCAGTTTCAAGCCGTTTTTGCCGCCGAAATACCCTTTAAATGGGAGCACGAAACTTGAAATAAACAGTTGTGACTGCACCAAGTTTGAGTGCTGTGTGTCGTCATAACTCCCAGCTGGTTGGAGGGGAAATCCATTATCTATTGGGGGAAGGGCTGTAATATCATCGTGATTGCCTCCTGACGAGGATTGAGCTAACAGTTTGGTGTCAGAAGTGGGATCTGCCAAAAACAGTATGGGGTAAGTAATCATATTTTCTATTACTATTATTACTACCCTATACTGTCAGAGCAGATAAACGGTACCCAGTTAACCGCTAATTTTAGCAACTCCCGGGAATCTGAAATTCCCAAAGATGGGGTCTGGTACTCCAGCGCGTCTGAAGCGCCAAAGATAAAATGGGGTTTGGAACCCGGTTACAAAGCAGTACTGTGTGTGATGGTGGATTCCCCCTCCAAAAACCTTGTATATATTTGTATAGACACTTAAGTGTATTTAGTCGTTATATAAGATTGCATGCCATTGTATAGATGTATGTGGAAATTGTATGTGATATTAAGCTGAGCTTGAAGGTATAGTCTTGCCCACCAAGGATAGTTAATCAGCAGACCAAAAATTGGATATATGTATAAATCTGATTATTTAGACGCAGGAAACCGCATAAGTTGGGAACTAGGTTTTTCCAATAAAGTCTAAACACTGATGTCACTACCCATAGATATATAAACTTTCAAACTCAGCTGATCTCACGTTGTATTCTGAGCTTAAGATAATGGGAAATTTTCAAGATAAGGAGAATTCCGAGAAAATGATGAAATGTACGTTTAGGAAGATTGTATGAAAATTGTATCGTGTATGGGCAACCTTAGATCCATGAATCGTTATGTTGTGTTCGTTTTAACACTGTCCCTATAGGTGCTGCTGTATCAACAAAGCATTTCATAACATTGAATGAATATTGGTTGCATAATAATTTGTTTTGTGGTTATTACTTATGTTTTAAAAGTGATGTGATTTTGCCGTACTATGCTGGTCATGGCAGCTTTTAGAAGCAAGGAAATATATATTTGGTGTGTAAAGTGTGACCTTAAGGACTAAAATTGTATTTCTATCCTTAAAAATCGTAAGCAATTTTGAACTTTCATCATTAAGGTTTTGTGTCACCAACTTTTCTTTCTTTATCACTGGCTTTTAAAAAAAAAAAAGTATATATTTTCTAAGTGCCCTTTTAGCAAACAAACCCCCCTCCCCCCCCCACCTCTTTCGGTCTGTGACACAGGTAATAGAAAGAAGAACTGTAAACAGCTGTATTGTCATACAAATTAACGATCAGTTTTGCCTTTTAGAGAAAACAAGTTTTAAGGAATGTTCCGAATTGCTAAAGAATGGGTGACGTATGGGTTCTTGTATTTCAAATGAGAAATTACTAATGTTTTGAGCTGCTCATTTTTTTTCAACCATGGTGAACAATAATAATTTTTTTTTTTCTCTTTAAGTTTATGGTATACCATAATAATAACAAAAAAATATAGAAATCCACGTGGTAATAATTAATTTGACGTCAACAATTTTTGGTATTAGAAAAGTGCACTGTTAGGAAGGAAATGTTTGATATGCTTACTGTATGCTCAATTCCTCTAACCGTTGGTTTATTTTTAGGAGGAAAAGTAAAATGTTTTGTTACTAAACCTTTCTGATGCTTATTCCTCAGATAAGTGAAATTTGAGATTTTCAGAACGACCAAGCACAGCCTTCAACAACAACCAATCATATGGGAGTATTGTTTCCAAATAGATTTTTTCCTGATTGATTAGACTGTTTTTATGGGTGTTAGAAAGTTTCTATTTATTGGGTGTCATATTTGATGTGTTCTAAATTTGACATATATGAGCTCTGGCATAAATGAGGTGCTATGCTTTAGATAATTAAGCATCTCTGGTCTTTTTTTAGAGTTTTCCTTTGGTATATTGGTACATACTTTTGTATTCTGGTGCTAGACACTAATTTTTGAATTTATGCACTTATGCTTTTACTACCTTTTCTCTTGACAAGATTATTGGTATGGGATAATGTGCTCAGGCAGATACTGTAGTACTACTCTTATATAATAATCTTGGATACAAATGAAATTTTACAGATTTGTGTACGTATACCATATGTAACTCTGGAAACTAGTGACCTGATTGTCATTATATGTCACAGCACGTTATCAGATGTGCAGTATGTGAAATCTGTATTGTTAAATAGTAGAATAGAAAGCTGTCATTCAAAAAAAAAAAAAAAAAAAAATAGGATGGAAGTGGTTGGCTTGTTGATAGTATGCTAAGAATTAAAATGAATTTATGCCAGCGTTACTACTCTGATAAAATTTTAAAGGTAACCTCCTGCAGTGAATTCAATTAGTTGATCTCTTTTCATCCTGAAAGTGACTCACTGCCCAGGTTTTGCATATGAATGGTCCTTGAAGTCAGATTTTGTGTCTCCAAGGCTATTTGGGTTTCAATTTCCTGTTCAGGTGTCACCAAGCAAACTGAGCAATCACTTATAGATTTATGTCTGCATGAGTACTGACTTCTAGCTGTTTTGTGTGTCTCTATTTGTCCATGTACACAAGACAGCTTGAATTTCACTCCCTGTTGTTCAGTGATCACAGCATCTTAGCCATGCAAGGGATACTCAGTTCTAGGTAGCTTCCTGCTTGGGTGAGTCAGAGGACTGCAATTTAACCCATTTCCACCTTTGGAGGAATACAAGGCAGTTCAACCCCTCCAAGGGCCCCCACCATTGTTGCATGTGTAGACATGTTGTGTTTTCCCCCAAAACAGTGCCATTAAGTATCCTTCCTGTTACCTGCCTTCCTGTAGGCCCTAAACCTCAGTACTGCGAGTAGCTTCACTAGCATTTATTTTTGCTGCCTGTCTATAGGCCAGAAGCCCAGTGGCGCAAAATACTCCTGCCATTCTTGTAAAACTTGTATTTTTGTCTCTGTACTTACCTGCTATTCTTGCTAAAGTCAGAATGACTTCAGACCCGTCTCAACCCCATGAGTCCATTTATTCTCATATCTAGAGATTTTGCAAGAGGAAAATGTGGCAGAATTAATTAATTGGAAAATTAAACAGTGATTATGGTGATCTCTCGCTCTCGTTTCCTTTGCCAACAGGTACTCCAACCCACCCATTCAAGCCTGGTGACAGAATCCTGGTGAAGGCCCCTCCATAAGCTGACGTCGCTAGACCGATCCTACGGACCCCCTGCAATAGTTCAAGCAGTGACCAGAACAGCGGTACTGACAGACGACTCCCCGGTTTGGATCCACGCATCGCGACTGACGGAAGCCCCACCCCTGGACCCCACGACGACGGACCGGAGATTGTGACGCGCACCAGACGAATTCCAGTTGGATCCAGACAGACGGAAGCCCCACCCCTGGACCCCACGACGACGGACCAGAGATTGTGACGCGCACCAGACGAATTCCAGTTGGATCCAGACAGACGGAAGCCCCACCCCTGGACCCCACAACGACGGACCGGAGATTGTGACGCGCACCAGACGAATTCCAGTTGGATCCAGACAGACGCATTGGTACAATGCCAACGGACACCCCTACTCCTGGAAGACTTCGCATTTGTGCGACAGTGGTACACTTTGTAGCAAGCTGAGCACTAGTAGCCACTGTCTGGTTACTTGCAACATGTGCTCACCACTCGAGAACCTCTCCTCATTTTGCCCTTGCTCACCCCAGGAAAAGAGAGAAACACGAGACATTCATGTCTCCACTTTACAGTCAAAGTCAAGCCGATTGGACACAAAGGACATTGTTTTTTCGTTATAGCCGCCAGGGACATGGTCTGACCGCTCTGAATGAGGGTTGAAAGGAAATTTTTTTCCTCTCATTAAAAACGGGAGGTTTTTTTTTTTGCCCTTTCCTGGAAAAGGCCTTAGGACATGTTGAAAAAATCACATGCCATCGTCAACAGGTGGTATGTGCTGCCATGGTCTATTTTGTAGTGACTTTATTGCCATAATAATGGAGTTGGATTTTTCAGGCCATGGACTCTTGCAAGCTATGGCCCTCCCCATTGAACATGTCTGTTTTGATTTGATAGAATTCTAAGAAGTTATATCCCTATGTGCACACAACCAAGTCACCAGCCTACATACACCTTGGAATAATGTCACCTGTTTTGTGCTATTCAGAGACTCTAAGTGATCCCACCGTTATGAATAAGCTGGGATCAAAGGTTGGGTTGAAAGGTTGTATTAATATGCCTTATGATTTTTCAGATATATATTTCGGTTTGTGCCCATTCTGTGATGAAGTGTAGGCCCTTGCATTTACATATTAACGAGCTGGCACTGACAGCCATTCATCCACCTTGGTCAGCAGACAGCTATGTTTTGCATTTAGACGACATGTAAACACCTGTTCATTCATTCATTGGGACACTTGACAAAGTTAAGTCTGCGCATGGAAATTACGGACTCCACCTGTACACATTTGACAATTGCTTACATTAACACATGACAGCTGAACACAGACCAAGTGTCTGCCCCACAAGACACAATCTCCAAACACACGACACCCCACATATTGTCACAGATGTATAGGACACAAAATCCTTTTCATGTAACTGTTTCTATGAGTGATGTTGTACTGTTCAATTGACTTCGGCTTGTAAACCAGTTTCAAGCCGTTTTTGCCGCCGAAATACCCTTTAAATGGGAGCACGAAACTTGAAATAAACAGTTGTGACTGCACCAAGTTTGAGTGCTGTGTGTCGTCATAACTCCCAGCTGGTTGGAGGGGAAATCCATTATCTATTGGGGGAAGGGCTGTAATATCATCGTGATTGCCTCCTGACGAGGATTGAGCTAACAGTTACCATGCAGCTGTTATTTCTATACATTTTTTATTTTTGATCTTATTTTTGGGGAAAAGCCATATATGTCTTTTACTTTAAGATAAGATGCTAATATTTTTAAATTTTTGATGTAAATTGGCATAGTTTGCCATTTTAAATAATGTTTTAAGTTTTTTGTATATTGGGATAATTGAATTTGTGCTGTACAGCGGAGCGCTCTCAGGGATTTTGTTTCTGGCCAGTAGATGGCGGTGTGTCCGAGTGAGGTCACTTATGGTAGTATAAAGCACTGTGTATATGTGCTATGTGGCGACATATTTGTCTTTCCTGTTGGAAGCAATCTTTACAAATATGTTTCGCCTTTTAATATTAGATCAATGATAGACGTTAATTTTTGAACTATTGGGTATACACACTCCTTTGTGATCTCTACCAATATCTCAATAATTTCTCTTGTTTACGGAAGTTGGAGCTTGATTGGTCCATCCTTTTGTTTTGGGTCCGGTTCCGGGTATTGGCACGCATATGGCGCACATCCGGTTCCAGGGCTCTGGCCAGCTTCCTTCCTGTGGAGGTTATGTAGCGGCCTTACCCCCAAAAACTCTGGATTGGATATAGTATGTTCCGCCCTGTCTCGTCCAGCGTATAAAGGAAGACGTTTTGCCGCAGGCCACACCCCCTGACGATGTCACGTATCGATGAAACGCGTAGGAGGAGCCTGCGGCACGTCGCGCTGTGACCCAAGAGGAGACATGGCGGCCATTTTTCTGGTTTGAAACAAGGTCCTGAGAGAGAGCTCAGAGATACGCTGTTATTCCTCTATGAAAACGTGAGTTGCCACTCTGCTTTTACTCAATAAATAGTCTGTGATTGTACTTCACTATGGGAGTTGTCCCTCTTTTTTACATTTACATCTGTTCCGGTTGGAGCCGTTGAGGGAAGACTAGGAGCCGGTATTTGTTGATCTGAACACCGGGTATATCATACAGGCTGGAATTGATCCCTGTAGTGGGGATCATTGTATTTTGGTAAGGGGCCATTTATTATCTTGGTGGCGGTTCCTGCACACGGGGCTTTTCCCTTAAGTTTGAAGATAAATGATAGATGCTCAGAACATTTCTTGTTGTTTCGGGGGACAAGGTAGGGCTGTCCTTTGTCGCTTCTTCTTTTTGCCCTGACAGTGAAACCCTTGGCTATAACAGTTAGAACAGCGGGAAATATAAAAGGCTTTAGAAGACGGATGGAGGAAGAAAAGATCTCATTATATGCAGATGACATCCTCCTGTTTTTGGGAGATGTGAATTATTTGCTAACTGCAGTGATGGATGTCATACAAAGATTTGGGAAGGATTTTGGGTCTCTCTATCAACTGGGAGAAATCTGTTTTTCTCGTGATTGATGTATTAGAGCAGGATCTGCCGGAAAGTGCTAGGCATGTACAGGTGGTGGAAAGCTTCAAATACCTAGGAATAAATATAACCGTAAACCCTAGGGTGTACATATTAAAAAATCTAAAGCTGCTAACGAGGGTATTTAGGGAAAAATGTGAAACATGGAGCCGCCTCCCCTTGACAGTAATGGGCTGTGGCAGCCTGATTAAAATGGTGTGGCTGCCACTAATCTGCATTTCCCGAAGAGTGGTTTGGGAAGTTAGAGGGCTTATTTAGGAAATTGATCTGGAATAAAAAGCAAGCTACAGTTTGTCTACAAGTGTTGCAGTTGCCGAGAGATAAAGGGGGTTTAGCTGTTCCACATCCCTGGAGCTATTTCTTGGTGGCTAGATTGCAGCAGATAGGGGCTGAGAGACGAGCAATGATACCATTAGATACAGCTCACGTGCATTATTACCTTGCACCCCACATACATCCTAGGTGGAAGCACTGGAGCTGGACCCTTTGGAGGGGAGGGTCAATGCACCGTAGCAAAATGAATGATTAAGGTATGGAACATAACAGGAACAATGTTTCAATATCTAGGATGCACAAAGTACACGCCCATTTGGGACAATGCAAAGTTGCTCGAGTTGGGGAAGTTGGAGAGTTTTGGTAACTTCCAAGAAAAGGGGAATAGTAAGGCTTTCGCAGCTATATGCAACAGGGGTACTGAAAACATTTCAAGAGCTACAGTAAAAGAAGAGTTTGGGCTATTAAATATAAATTTCTATCAATATTTGCAGTTAAGACAACATTGTGTAGGAGAATCCCTTTATTAGAAGTTTTGGTAGAGGTCACCTCTCGTAAGGGGTTGATTTTGGAATTATATAAAAAGATACATCTAAAAGTATTGGAAAAACCCTCATCTTCTTCCCATACTAGGAAGTTGGGAGTCTAAGTTACCGGATGCTCAATGGAATTAAATAATAACGTCAATAGATCTACTGTCTCTTTCAGCAGCCCAGAGGCTCACACAGTTTTATATTGTACATAGAGCATACTATACACCTAAAAGACAGTTTCAGTTTTGGAAACCTCCCGATGCAGCTTGTTCCAGATGTGGAGTTGCAAATGGAGATTTGTTCCATATGTTTTGGAGGTGTCCCAAACTGTATAGGTACCAGGAAGAGGTAATGGGGAAAATAAACTCAGTATTAAACTCAGTATTTGGAATAAATCTACGACTGGACCCAGTGCTGTGTGTGTTGGGATTTATGGAGCAGAGTGTGGGACTTGGGGCTAAACGTCTAGCAGTATTGAGATGCCTCTACCAGGCTAGAAAGGTGATTACACCTTGATGGATAAGTGTTAATCCTCCATCTGTTATAGATTGGTTTGGTAAGGTAGTAATACAATATTAAGGGAAAAACTTGCCTATATGAGAAGGAAAATAGATTTGAAACAATATGGAAAGTATGGATTGAAACTCCAGGATTGGCACCCAAGATTGGGAATATTTAGGAAGTTGGTTCTATTCATATTCCTACTCTATTTTTTTTTGTTTAATATTTTTATCTTAAAGAAGAACGGGGGGATTGGGAGTGCGGGGGGGGGGGGGGGGCTAACCTTCTCTTTTTACAATTTGTATTTTCTATTGGATATTTCTCATTGTTTCTTGACATGGAAAGTTATTGAGAAAAATAAAAATAAAGATGAAGTTAAAAGTTTATTGGTTGAGCCAGATGGACTTGTCTTTTTTCACTCTTACTAACTATGTAAAAAATAAATAAATAAATAAATAAAAAAAAAACACAACACTTGCGTTTGGTCCTCATGCATTCAGTGAAAGTGGCACATGCATGTGCAGTACAGCCAGCATAGAAGAGACTCAAGAAAGAGCAGAAGGACTTCCGCACAGCTGTGTGAAGTCCAGTAGGTCCAAGTTCCACCTATGCAGGTACATCAGGTTGTCAGGGTCCGGACTGGCGGCAGGTGACTGCACTGGAGGTGGATCCTCTGTGTCAGTGAGGGATTGGCGTGGACCGTACTAGAGGACCGGTTCTAAGTTACTACCGATTTTCACCAGAGCCCGCCGCAAGGCGGGATGGACTTGCTGTGGCGGTAGCAACCAGGTCGCATCCTCCGGTAACGGCTCAACCTCACAGACAGCTGATTCAGGCGTGGTACAGAAGGACAAGGCAAAGGCAGGGTCAGACGGAGCAAAACGTCAAGGCAGGCGGCAACGGTTCGTAGTCAGGGGCAACAGCAGAAGGTCCGATACGCAGGCAGGGAAAAATACACCAAACGCTTTCTCAAGGCACAAAAGGCAACAAGATCCGGCAAGGACAGGAAGGGGAAGTGGGTTTTTATAGGATTTGGACTGATTGGACCAAGCACCAATTAGTGGTGCACTGGCCCTTTCAATTTCAATGCAGCGGCGCGCGCCCTAGGGAGCGGGGCCGCGCACGCCGGGAGGAGGAAGGAACCCGGCATGCGCCGGGAGGCAGAGATGACGGGGCCCGGCGCGTGAGTACTGCCGATGCGGGGGAACGGTCGGGGACGATGACCGGAGCGCTGCAGCCCGCGGGACGCCTCGAGTGCTCTGGCGAAGCCACGGGAGCCGGAGCACTCGGCGTTACACAGGTATTTAGAAGCAGCATCCAGGGAGCATACCTCTCCTACCAGTCTCCCCCCCTTAGGCGGGCATACCCCCTGTAGGGTCTTTAGTGCAATGATTCCACCAGATGGATGCATTGCAGCTCTGCATCTGTATGCCTTCTGCAGCTGACTCAGAACAATGCACTATACAGATACCTATGTGAGTGCCTTATGCATAGTCCAGGGCCAAATACAGATTACAGGCCAGGCCTGCTTCCTCTTTTCAGTAGGTTTCCAGTTTACATTTTCCATGACAAAGCAGAGGATCAATAATCCGGGTCTGGAAAGCAGCAAAATTAGCCCCTTCTGACTCTTCAGGAAACTAAGAAATTTGTTAGATAAAAAAAAAAAAAAATCTTTCTCTAAAAACTAAGAAAATTTTTTTTCTCTCAGAGGAGAGATGTTATCCATAAGGCATGTTGGGAATGGGATGGGTTATACTGGGCTGTCCTTACAGCTTTGCTTTACTAATGTTCAATCCCCTGACGGTAGCAGCATATCCAAATTATCCTGAATACGTATTCTTATTGTAATGTTTGATTAAGAAATTGGGTTTCCAAAACTCGAGGAAATATTACTTTAGCACCCTGTTGGTGGGGCATCTGCAGGGCTCTAGATTCCTTTGTGTAGCACCCTCATAATATAGAATAGGCTGCTAGATAAATTTAGTTTGGCTTCTCTGTAATTAGTGGAGCAGGGGCTAGTTGCTTGGAGCGGTTTAGTATTTCACAGGTTTTTGTTCTGCTGCTAAACCCCCCCCCCCCCCCCCCGTCTTCTAGAAGTATAGTGAGATGGAGAGCAGAACAGACAACCTGAATATGTATGGGGCTCTGAACAATCCCTAGAGAAACATGCCCAGAAGGTGGTGAGGGAGTCCATCTGGGGCCTGGACATCAGGGTGCGGTGTTCCTGGATCCAGTCCTGTAGAAGGAGACCCCTGGGGCAGGACTGCTAGAAAAGCCTTTGTGAAGACACCGAGATCCCAGCTAGGTTTAGCTGGGGGGCCTATTTGCAGATCCATTGTCCAGGGATCAAGCTGGGCCAGGAGGAAGCTCACTGGAGAGAGCCAGTGGAATTTGGTGGGAAGGAGTCAAACTGTCCTGAGGTAGTGTGGGTCAATGACCCCCAATGCTGATGAGAAGTGACAGTTTGTAGCTTTTAACCCTCCGAGGGAGTACAAGTCACCAGCATCAATAGGAATCCTATGGGGGCATTCAATGTGCAGTAGTGCAGCCAGCAGTGCGAGACGTACAGCCAGAAGTTGAGGCCAGAAGTGAGGAAAGTTGTTCAGTTAATTTATCAGGGTATCCCATGATCCCTATCCAAGTTCATGTTCCAATAAAAACCCTAAAAAGAACCCAATCCCACCCTACCCCCTAAACTGTTTCCTGAGCTAGTGAAACAATGAAGAAAATGCTGTGTGCCTGGCTGTGTCTGCCCTAAATTAGGACCAAATTCCCCAGCAGTTCTTTAGGAGGTGCGCTACACATGCAGAACTGCATTGTGAAAAGAACTGTTCCAATTAGCTGCAGACAGCAGATGCATTTTGATCAGTGTGTGGGCTCTCTTGCTCGACAGAAGCCAGTTGTATAATTGACTTCTGTCATAGAAACACATTTGAATGTTTTTGCTGATCAGTGTACTCTGACAACTGCAGGTGCCACTATCAGAATAAAATATCTCAGCAGTAGGGATTCCTCCATCCACCTCATTTGCGTGGATGGAGGTATCTGTTCATTATTTTTTTTCATTCAGCTCACTGGCTGAAAAAAATAAAATAAAAAATAACTGTGTATGGACAGCTGAAGTGCAACTGAAATGCAGAAGAAAAAAATCTGACTTCACACCCTTGTCCAACAGGATTCTGATGTATGGCAGAACCATGTTAATCTTAGAACTGAATGGACAGAGATACAAACCCCTTTGGAAGCTCTCTTAAATTAATTTGATTTGTGTGTTTTGTCTGTACTTATTCAGAATCTTCTTGGGCAGAGTGCCCTCAATTTTAAAAACTAAAATAACTGCAGCTAATAATATAAAACCATACCTCAAGTGTACTTACCAATTTATACAAATGTTAATTTTTTTTTACACTGAAAGGTTCACACTCATTTACAGATTTTTAAAACATATTAAAAAATCAATTAAAGTAACAGAGCACTTACTGTCATTGTTTCCCTCCTTTTTTAGCATCTGCACTGCACAAACATATTTCTTAAGCTGAACTTTCAATACTTCATTTTCCCTGTAATACAAAATACCAAAACTAATCATTCAGATATATACATTTCTGTATATACTTATTAAAAAAAAAATCATATTCAGTGTTTGAGACAAACTGTTTGTGACATATTCTTGGGCAAAATAAATAAAGCGACATGCTGCCATTTGTACCCAACTGCTTAACTCACATGAATTCAATATGATTAGCTGCAATGGACATCTCCATCTTTACCCATGTTTTTATAAATCAGACCAATTCAGCTACGTGTTAAAGAGGTTGTAAACCTTTACATATAGTATAGTGCAGCGTAGTCCTACAAACAATCGATAGTAGCCACCAGTATATACATAAAAAAATATATATAAAAGTCCAGTTGGAAATAGTAAGAGAAGGAGAGAGTCCTTTTCTTGCAGGTGATGGAAAAAGGGACTCAAAGCAGACTTGGTGAAGAATTCTAATTCTATGTGCTTTCCTTGGTGCTCACAACTCCCACCACCAAGCAATCTTTGCCTCTCACCTTATAGCACCGACCCTACGGGGTCAAACAGCATAAATATCCTCTGTCGTGAGACAAAACTTCCCAGGTAATCAACAGGCAGACCTGGCGGGGTCAACCAGCATATCACCTCCATTGACCAAATGTACAACTCCGGAGTGCCTCCCCCAGTTTGTAAGACAAAATGATAAAGGATCTAGTGCTCTCTGTTTAACTAATCGCTTTATTGAATATTAAAGATAGATGTACACTCACTTTATAATAGCAAGAAGAAAGCCAAATGCAGAGCGTGCAGCGTACTAAGCTGCTTCCTGGTGTTTCCCAAGATGGCTGCGGGTCACCTGAAACCCCCCCCCGTACGCATTACGTCCTTCAGTAGGCAGAACTTCGTCAGCGGGGGTGAAACAGAGAGCACTAGATCCTTTATCATTTGATCAATGAGGAGTGAGATACCCTGGAGAGCCTTGGCTCTAGTGCACATCGCTGTATGGAAATCAGACTTAGGTAAGCATTAGGGAGGCTGAGGGGGGGCTGCATAGAATGCATGAAAACAAAAACAAAAGAACCTTCAGCCTTTACAACCATTTTAAATTAGCGGTCTTTGGATAAATGTCCCATGACAGCATTGGTCAATGGAGAAAAGAGTACTTTACATTGATGGCAAGTGTAAAGGGTTCCTTGAGCTGGTGGTAAGCTGAGAAGCTGCAGTACCCCTCTACATTGATAATAAGTTTAATGGAATCTTCCTTCCACTGATGTTCAGTAGGAAAAATCCACCAAAAATGAGAGATCATTGGGAAGAATGCCAGGGGGGGTTAGTGACAAGAATTCCCCTTACAGACATCTAACAAAATGTATGTTTATTTACCTGAGAGTTGTAAGGTGAGATTTTGCTGATCTCACACCACTGGCTTTGCCAGGTGACACTATATATAATTTTGCAACTGCCCATGGAACCCAAAGCAGTCTCTGGAGGAGGTGAGATAACCTTGTCATTCCACTAGTACAAAGCTCTGTCAGGGCAAGACATGAACTTAGGACATTACTTTCCAAACATAATCGCCATCTTAGGGCCATAAAAGCAAATTTTTTATGAAAACAAAGCAGGCAAACATTTTTCAGTTTAAATTAAAGTGGTCTTAAATATGGGCCATAAGGCCAGGGTAGGATGGAGGCTTTGCCCCCTCCACCTTGGTCTGCCCTACCCCGAACCTCCAACATTCTCAGGTTCTAGTATCTTACTCCCACTTACCCTTCTAATTGTACTCCTCCCCGCCACATCTTCACGAGCACTCCCCAAACTCACCTCGATTTGACGTTACACACACCACCGACTTGGCAAGAGTGGGCAGTTGGCTGTTAGCTCAACCGATACCTGTTCTGTTATCTTTGATGCTAGGGGGACAAGCCATACTAGACTCATAAATTCTAATTTCTTATTACTATGCCCCCATTTACTGTTCATGGGATCCATAACTACAGAGTCACTTGTTTTTCTCCTGGGGTCCCATATCCCTACCAGGCAGTGTTAATTTCGTCGACTAAAAAATTTTCGTCGACTAAATTAACACTATTTTAGTCGACTAAAATATGACTTAAACAATTTAGATTAATAAAATGCGACTAAAACTAAATTGGCATTTTAGTCATAAGACTAAAATACGACTAAAACTAAAATGACATTTTAGTGAAAAGATTTTGACTAAAACTAAATTGACATAAAAATTAACACTACTCTGCTAGTCATTTCTAAATCGGCAACACAATTCCATTGAGAGCCTGTAATAATAACACATTAAAGTTTGAAAATGTTTTGCACTACCATATAAGCATAAGTAAGGGGCATCTACTAAGCTGCTAAAAGAGAAAAAAATAAAAAGGCTTTTCTTATATTTTTTCTTAATATATAATTCTGGTAATATGTGCAATGACATTAAAGCCAATAGAGCCTATAGTTTTTTTTTTTTTTTTTTTTGTATTTTAAAGTTGTACTTCTGTTTGTCAAAAAGCAATATTTTAGTTTGTTTATAAAACTTGGTTTTATTTACAAAGACTTTATATATAACAATGGCTAAGGGCTCTTTCACACGGGCGTTCCGATCAGATCCGCCTGTCAGTTTTTTAGGTGGATCTGATCGGATGCCCATTCAGCCCTATGGAGCAGCGGATGTCAGCGGTGACATGTCCGCTGACACCCGCATCCGATCCTGTCCGTGAAATCCGGACGGATGGAAACCCTATTTTGCATCCATCCTGGGGATCGGATCGGATGAGAGCGGACAGTCGGCCCGCTCTCATCCGATCCCCCATAGAGAGCAGCGGGGGCTGTGACACCTCCTTCTCCGCACTGCAAGCGGAGACGGAGCTGTCATCCGCCGGCTCAGCGGGGATCGCGGATCGATCCCCGCTCAGCGGCACGGATCCGCCTACTAAGGCGGACCGTGTGAAAGAGCCCTAAATCTGTGTCTGTCTGTAGTGCATGTTCAAACCTTATATTATTACATTTTTACTCCAGGATTACATAATTAGTTTGGAAATTCTAGAGAAATGTTTAAATAATGCATTACAATTTACCTAAACCCATTCGATTTGAAGTTGACTAAAATGTACTAGAGATTTTAGGCGACTAAAATATGACAAAAACAATATGACTAAAACAAACAATTCTGATGACTAAAATATGACTAAAACTAAAATAGCATTTTAGTTAAAAAACTAAAACTAAAATGGCATTTTAGTCAAAAGACTATGACTAAAACTAAATTGAAATTTGCTGCCAAAATTAACACTGCTACCAGGCCCTATCAGTTTGTATAAAGCCTGATGTTGGCTAGCTTGTTTCCCCTGATATTGCATCTAAGCCTAGATGTACTCCTTTGCCAGGCCTCACTTCCCCTTATGGAGATGGGCGATCCTAGAATATCACCCTGCATTCTACAAACACCACATCGCACATGCAATATCAGGGCCTGATATTTGTCTTCATATGGTTCACCAGGCCTGCGAGCCGCCTAACTTATGTTTTTGGTTATTTTGTGTTTGCATTTGTTTGTGTCATTTTGACTCTCTTTGAGCATATTGTTGTCACATTGTATAAACCATGCTGGAATAAAATCCAATAATGTATTTTTAAATAAAGTGGTCTTTAAACTAAAAGCTAATATTTAATAAATTGCAGCTTAGTCAGGACATGCAGCGCGACTCGCACATGCGTACTGAGCACCCGGCTGTGAAGGCCGCAAGCAGTCACAGCTACCCACAGTTGAAATGCCGATGCCGGGGAGAGAAGAAGGAGACAAGCAATAGCTCAGGTGAGGACATCACTGGATTGTGGGACAGGTGAGTTTGTGTTTATTAAAAGTCAGTAGCTACACTTTTAATAGCTGGTGAATTTTAATAAACATAGAAATGACTGGGACTCCTCTTTAAGGGTCATTGGATTTTTGGGTTCTCCCTCACATGCACAGCCAGGAAACAGGAATTTTCCGGCATTCACTCAGTAGTTAAATATCAGTTTTGTTTTGTTTTTCTTAGGGGATAAACTTGGTTGGGACGATATGGGATGCCCAAAACTGTAGTTGAAGGTAACTTGAGGACTTTAAACTGTCTTTGCTACCAAAAATCACATGGCTGTCCTTCCGTAGGATAGATGGATCAGCTCAACTGGTGAAGAAAAGAGTTCAAAACAATGAATGCAGGTGCTTTCCTTCTGTGGAAAAATGCCAAGTCATCTGGCTTTGCTTTTAAAATCCCCAAGTAAGAGGTGTAGGGTAGCTGTGCTTGCTTTAACCACTTCAGTTCCGGAAAGTTTTACCCCCTTAATGACCAGGCCATTTTCTGTGATATGGCACTGCGTTGCTTTAACTGACAATTGCACAGATGTGCAACGCTGTACCCAAATAAAATTGATGTCTTTTTTTTTTCCTACATAAAGAGCTTTCTTATGATGGTATTTGATCACCTCTGCGGTTTTTATTTTTTGCACTAAAAACGAAAAAGCCTGATCATTTTGAAAAAAAAAAAATATATTTTTTACTTTCTGCTATTAAACACATACAAAAAAATGTAAAAAATCGAATTTCTTTATCAGTTTACACCAATTTGTATTCTGCTACGTGTTTTTGGTAAGAAAAAAAATCCCAAAAAGTGTATATTAATTAGTTTGCGCAAAAGTTATAGCTTTAACAAACTATGGGATAGATTTATAGACTATTTATTTTTTTATTGTTTTTGCTAGTAATGACGACGATCAGCAATTTTTAGCGGGACTGCTAAATTGCGGCAGACAAATCTGACGCTAAGTGACACTTTTTGAGGACCAGTGACACCAATACAGTGATCAGTGTTAAATAATATGCACTGTAACTGTATAAATGACACTGGCAGGGAAGGGGTTAACATCAGGGGCAATCAAGGGGCTAAGTGTGCTCCTAGGTTGGAATGGACTGACTGCAGGAAGAGAAAGATCTGTGTTCCTGATCAGTAGGAACACACAATCTCTTCCTTCCTGTATGACAAAACAGCCGTCTGCCTTGTTTACATAGGCAGACGGCTGTTCTGTCATTCCTCTTCACAATCACGGGTTTCCAGCAGCCACCACGGCCACCGGACCCGCAGACTGGCTCCCGCTGTGTCTAATCACAGTGAGAGTGCAGCTCCGGTGGGGTGCGCGCGCCTCTTAGGGCCCAAAAAAACCAAAATCACGTATATGTACGAGATTTTGCGGTCAAGTGCCGCCCTGCCGCAGTGTATGTATGTGGGGCGGTCCTTAAGTGGTTAAAGGGCTCTAAGCTGTCCCTCTGTAGATACATAGCTTGGTATTGCACCTGACTGCTTCTCCTCTATAGGCTCTGGGGTGTAGTGGTGGAAGCCACTCACTCAGTCCCTTTGAAAGACCCTGTAGCAGATGTGGTGACTGCTGAACAGGCCTCCCGCTGGAAAGGTCCCAAAGGCTTCCAGGGTGGCTCAGCTAAGCCTAGCTAAGGCTGAAAGGGTGTGAGGCTTCCTGTTCCACTCTCTCTTTCTCCCTACTTTTGCCCAGAGCCCCCACCATAGGGGTTCCCTGCAGGCGAAAGGACCCTGGACTCTGCTCCCACATGGGCAGGCTCCAGAATATTTATGGCCTGTCTCTCGACCTCCTGGGACATCCTCACCCAGGGATTGGAGGAGACTCCATAAATATTCAGGCTTCAACTCGGCCCCTCCCTCTTCTAAGTTCTAGAACTCTCCAGCAGTTCTAGAAGCTGGGGGAAGCGACAGACTCAGGCTTAGAGCTCTGCCAGCTAACTCTAACAATCTAACCCTGGCTCCTCTGGCTACAAAAAGAGCCCAACTAAATGTACCTACTGTACACAGGGGGTGGTACCACTAAAATAGAGAAGGATGACTTAAAGCTTTTAAATAAGCCCTTCTCTACAAAAGAAATTGAGGATGTTATTAGGTCACAACCACATAAATCGCCTGGCCTAGACAGTTACTCTTCCTAATATTGCATACTCTGAGAGTGTCTATAATACTGCTGTGTCTTCCAAATCTCTGGTTTGGAGACAGCTACCATAGTACAGCTACCATAATAACATTACCTAAAAAGCTGGTTTCTCAACAAACATTTGGGCTAACTTCTTTACTAAATGTAGATTTAAAAATCTATGCAACACTTACCACCAAAATAATAGCATGTCTCTTGCTATGGTTGATAACGCAAGATCAGGTAGGCTTCAATAAAAAATCTTTATTGAAGAATTATCACGCCACAGTGGACAAAGTGCAACATTTCAGAACCAGGCAGGACCCCTTCATCAGACATGTGCTAAATGTGTACAATGGTGCAAAAGTATTTAAAATGCTCTAGAGGTATTGGGCGGAGGTTGTGGGCTCTTAATGAGCTTTTAGATGTGAATCTATTAGTGAACCTACTTACAGAAATCTATATGCAACAATGTATAACTGCGCTAATAATGCTAAATTAGCAAGCTGCAGCTTCTAGTGAGATAACACAATTGTAAATAAAGGTAAAAAAGCTGCGCTGAGTAAATGAAAAAGTGATAATTAAATATCAAACATAATAATTAAATGTGCACAATCTGAAAAAACGTTTACATATTGAATAAAGTCCTTAAAAGTGAAGTGAAGTAAGTCAAAAAAGTCCAAATAAAGGTGATGAAAAAGTGAAGTAATTAAATAAAAACATGTGATATGCTGTCCTCCACCACAGTGCACTTTCCATCACAGCATGCAAATCTGCTTACCAGATATCGTATGAATATAAGCCAGACAACCACTAAAAAAGTGGACCGATGTACACAGATTCCAGCAGGATTATCCATCCAAAAAAGGGACAGAGATTGCGCAAAAAGGATGCCAACAGATTCAGGAAAGAGGCAACAAGTGTCATCCACAACAGCACTCCTCTCACAAATTCTAAGGGTCCACAGGGCTTCAGATATACACCATAGAAGGAGACAATAAAGGCTTCATAGTGTATTTCAATAAACAAATTTAATCCAATAAAAAAAGAGTAACAATTACAATATGTAAACAAATATGTGCTTAAAAACAATCAAAGCCGGTCGGCTTCTCGCTCTGCCCGTGTCTTCCGGGTAATGCTGGTGACAGGTGACGCATTTCGTCACAACTGACCTCTTCTTGGGATACAGGCAGTGTGCTGACTCCACCATACTTATAACAAACATCAAGGAAGCTCTGCCTCAGTCTGAACCACAGCATTACTAAACCATCGCCATGTTGGAAATGGGAACACTTGCCAATACTTAAAAAAGCCAAAAATCAAGAATTTAGAATAAAAAAAATATCTATAAAAGGGCAGCTCTCCAATATATTAAAGCGCAGTAACTCTGCAATAGATTGACCATACGAAATTAACCCTTAAGATGTCAATAGGCTAAACTACCACTGTAACTGCTAAAATCTATTAGAGCTGGTAAGTTGCCAATAACAAACACAGTAACTGCATAGCGTATTATTGCCAGGGAATTAACCCTTCAAAAAGCTAAATACCCCCGCTGTATTGACCAGACTGCCACAGCAAAGGCTCTCATAATTTGAAAATACGGTAAAAATATATATAAAAAAATCAAAAAATAATTGAATAAAAATATATAAAAAAAAATAAAAATTGGCAAAAGAAAAAAAGAGGATGTCAATCAATATATGACTGATGGATATATGTAAATCCACGGATCAAACGGAGTTCACATACAAATGTAGTAATTAAAAATATTTTATGAAATATCAATAAAAGCATTGACATCAACATTTAAACCAAAAGGCGCAAAAGTCTTAACCCTATGAATCCAAGACATCTCGAGCCCAGATAGCCCTCTCACTAAGGGCTCCCCCTTGCCAGTGGGGACTAAATTTATCAATGGCTAGAAAAAATGTATTGCTAGGATCCTTGTTGTGAGTTAAAAGATAATGCTTGGAAATGGAGTGCTGTCTGAAGCCCTTTCTAATGTTGGCTATATGCTCATTTAAGCGTACCTGTAATAGGCGCTTAGTCCTACCCAGACTTGTATAAAGTACTTGAAATTTCTACTTGAGTAAAAGTACAAGTGCTCATTCAAAAAGTGACTTGAGTAGAAGTGGAAGTGCTCGCAGAAAAAGTTACTTAAGTAGAAGTACTAAAGTATTCAACATTTTTTTTACTTAAGTATTGCAAGTAGTTTTTTCAAAAAATTTGCTACTTAAGTACTAAAAGTAAAAAGTACCAGTAGTTTTGAAAAAAAAATTCTACTCAAGTACTGAAAGTAGAAGTACAAGTACTGTGTTATGTAGTTATTAAAGAAAGAAGTAAAAAGTTTGAACATCATATTGTTTTTTATTATTTCAAATGATTTATTCAAATGATTAACCTGTGTTTGTTAGTAGTTTCTTGATGCACTTTAAGCACTTTAGCACCAATTATTTGTTTGTTTCATATTTTCTTTTTATTGGAAAGATTTGGTATAGCAGCTTTTATTATACACAGCCTTTATTTTTGTATGCGCTGATTTACAAATGACATACACATTTTTTTGAGCTTTATGCAACCTGCCATCTACTGTTCTGGCAGTGGTAATTTATGCAAGTAACTATGCAGCACAAAAAAAAAATATCGGAGTAGAAGTATCTAAATCATCGAAAAAATGTAGTGAAGTAAAAGTAGAAGTAGGAGAAAAAAATTCTACTCTAGGAAAGTACAGATACCGCATTTCGGTACTTAAGTACAGTACTTAAGTAGTTCTACTTCGTTACTATACATCTCTGGTCCTACCTATGTATTACAATCCACAAGAACATTGCAAAAGATACGCGACCCCTACACTGGAACAAGACAAACAAGGTCTGATAACATGTACTGCACCAGTACTAGTACAGATAAACTCTCTAGTACTTCTTTGTTTGCACTTATTAACTAGTTCCATACCGGCGCATTATAAAATGACATCGGCAGGAACACTGTGTTGATCCAGGCAGGCGTCATATGACGTTCGACCGGATCCGCTGCTCTACTGCCCACCCAGGGGCGCACAGCCCGGTGATCGGGGATGCGGCGTGTCCGTCAGGACAGCCGGTCACAGAATGTCAACAAAGCATGGTAACTAGCTGTTACCGTGTTCTTCTCCTCACACACTAATCCTGTGTGAGGAGGAGATTGCGGTAACAGCTAGTTACCGATCACAGTGCACCCCAAAACACACTTTTTGCCCCCCCCAATAAAGAGTACCTGTCACTAGCCCATCAAAGTACCTGTCACCAGCCCATCAGAGTACCCGAGTACCTGTCACCAGCCAATCAGGTACTCTGATGACAGGTACTCGGGTACTCTGATGGGCTGGTGACAGGTACTCGGGTACTTTGAAAAAAAAAATGACTTATTTGCAAAATGTTATAATAGAAACTAGAGTCAGTCAGGAGGGAGCAGAGGACAGAAGGCAGCTGTAGAGTCAGCAGCGACAGTAGGTCCACAATGTCAATTGGCAGGTCTGTGCGGGAAAACCTCAGACCAAACAGAAATAAACATAACCGCCAATTGCGCTTAACTTCGGTAAAACTAAAAGGGGTATATGCTAATGCCAGGAGCCTAGCTAATAAAATGGATGAGTTGGAAATGTTAGTACATGAGGAGGACATAGACCTTGTGGGAATAACAGAGACTTGGTTCGACCCCTCACATGACTGGCTGGCCAATATCCAAGGGTATTCGGTGTACCGGAAGGACAGGGTAGGAAAAAGAGGGGGAGGGGTATGTCTCTATGTCAAGAACAATATAAAGGTGATAGAAAGGAGTGACATTATGGATGGGATGAGCATGGATTTAGAATCTGTGTGGGTTGAACTCCATAGGGAAGGAGAAAAGGGGAAAGTACTTGTGGGGGTTTGCTATAGGCCACCTAACCAAGGGGAGGAGGTAGAGCTGGAATTTTTAGCACTAATTGGTAAAGTGGCAAAATTGGGATCAGTCATCATATTGGGGGACTTTAATTATCCCGACATTGACTGGGAAGAGGGGACTACACACTCACAGAAGGCCCGTCTATTCACGGAAACCTTACTGGATAATTACATGTCACAGTTGGTGGATTCCCCTACCAGAGAAAACGCAGTCCTGGATCTATTGCTCACTAATGACCCAGACCTAATCTCGGAGGTAGGAGTCCAGGACAACCTGGGCTCTAGCGATCACAGGATGATCACATTTAGTATAAATAACAATATAACAAGGCAAGTGGGGAATATAAGAACCCTAAACTTCAGAAGGGCAAACTTTCCAAAATTGTACTCATTGATGGAAAGGGTAAACTGGGACCAAACCCTGGAATCCCTGACCACAGAGGAAAAATGGGAATGCTTTAGGAACATATTAAGCAAAGGCATCTTGCAGTGCATTCCTATGGGAAATAAATTTAGAAGAGACAAAGCCAAACCTGGCTGGCTAAACCGTAGCGTCAAAAAACTTATTAGGGGAAAAAAATTGGCCTTCAAGAAGTATAAATCAGAGGGCACAGTATCGGCTTTCGAGCAATACAAGGAGGCAAATAAGAAAAGTAAACAAGAAATCAAGATGGCTAAAATCAACTTTGAGAGACAAATAGCAGAGGATAGTAAAAAAAAACCCAAAGAAATTCTTTAAATATATCAACAGCAAAAAAACTAGGGCAGAGCATATTGCACACATAATTAACAATGTGTAACGCTCCTGGGTTTTATGTATGATGTGGATTTTCAGCTGCAGAAATATTCCACTTCAGTAGTCATGTAGAGAAACGCTGAGACACCATTCCCAACTCTCAATGACTCATCATGTGTGGAGGATCTCAATTCAGCAAGTAAATACACACACTCAATAAGATGTTTCCTAGAGTGGCTTATGTATATAGTAACACAGTGATGATAGGCTGAAGAGACAGGTTGGGTAGAGATGGTAGATGACAGACACTTGAAAGGAAATGTTCTTGAAAGTAAGATAGTAGCAGATGAGATGCAGATAGGTTTAGCAATCATGTATGGTAGCAGATGACAGAGTAGCAGGTGGACATACAAGAGAGATCAACCCAGTGCAAGAACAGGTGGTAGTAGGCTCAAGAGCTAGCAATCTTAGATAATGCAGATGTAGTAATAGTCCTTAGTATGCAGAGCTAGATAGTGTAAGCTTTAGTATGAAAGTTATAGAGGTTTCCCCTACGGGGTACTTATCACTAATAGCAATGTAGCAGAGGAGAGGTTCGGCAAGAGCGGATGATCCGGTAGCGGGATACAGGGATCAGCGCAGCGTGGTTCCGACAGCGAGGTAAGCTTGCAAGCATGAGAGCTTCAAGACAGGTTAGCATCAAGGCACAAAGCAGTTTGAACGAACACATGTGAGTGAGAGCCGGCGATCTAAATAGCCATCAGTCCGGCGCTCAGTGATGACAGCATCAGTCTTAAAGGTGTATGCGCACCTTACCAAAAGAGAATGGTGGGGCGCATACACATATGAAAGAGTAATTAGGGTACCCAAAGGTACCAGAACATTACACAATGATGGGAGGATGGTTACAGAGGACACTAAAAAAGCAACCGTGCTGAATGCTTTTTTCTCGTCAGTCTTTACACAGGAAACGGAGGGGTACACTGACCATGACTGTATGGTTAGTAGTAATACACAGGACTTGCCACTATGGCTAACAGAGGGTGAAATCAGGGAAAGGCTGGATAAACTTAACACAAACAAATCACCAGGTCCGGATGGCATACATCCGAGAGTACTCAAGGAACTCAGTAAAGTTATATCGAGACCACTGTTCCTGATCTTTGCTGACAGTATTAGGACAGGAGATGTACCAGGGGATTGGAAGAAAGCTAACGTGATTCCGATATTCAAAAAGGGCCAGAGGCATATCCCGGGAAATTATAGGCCTGTCAGTTTGACATCAATAGTATGTAAACTTCTGAAGGGGATGATAAGGGACTATATCTTAGAGTTTGCTAAAGACAACAACATCATCAGCAGTAATCAGCACGGGTTTACAAATGGGCGTTCTTGTCAAACCAATCTCTTAACATTCTACGAGGAGGTGAGCTGTGAGCTAGATAGGGGGAGACCAGTGGATGTGGTGTACTTGGATTTCGCTAAGGCGTTTGATACAGTTCCCCACAAGCGCTTAATTTATAAAATAAGGTCTGCAGGTATCGATAGCAGGGTTTGCTCTTGGATACGGAATTGGCTTAAAAGGCGTGTCCAAAGGGTAGTAATAAACAGCGCATACTCAGACTGGTCTGAGGTGGTAAGAGGGGTCCCCCAAGGCTCAGTCTTGGGACCAACCTTGTTCAATTTATTCATAAACAACATTGAGGTCGGGATCAGTAGTTCGATATCAGTTTTTGCAGATGACACAAAATTGGCCAGGGCAATAACTGCACAGCATGAAGCAGATATCCTACAGAATGACCTGGACAAAATTACAGAGTGGGCAACGGCATGGCAAATGAGGTTTAACGTGGAGAAGTGTAAGGTTTTGCACTTGGGGACTAAAAACATAAAAACACAATACACGTTAGGAGGGGAACCCTTGGGGGAATCAAAAATGGAGAAGGATCTGGGAGTCTTGGTTGATGATAGATTAGGCAACAGCATGCAATGTCAAGCGGCAGCTGCCAAAGCCAGCAGAACATTAGAATGCATAAAGAAAGGGAGTATTCCGTCCAGTTCTGGTCGCCAGTCCTCAGGAGGGATGTGTTGGAGCTGGAGAGAGTCCAGAGAAGGGCAACTAAACTAATTAGGGGATTGGAGGACCTTGACTATGAAGAGCGTCTACAATCGCTCGATTTATTCTCCCTGGAGAAGAGACGTCTGAGGGGGGACATGATAGCAATTTATAAATATCTTAATGGGGATCCCAGCTTAGAAAAAAAGCTGTTCATTCGAAGGGATTGCATGAGGACTCGAGGGCATACAATGCGATTAGAGGAGAAGCGTTTTAACCTCAGGCAACGTGGGGGGTTCTTTACTGTTAGGGCAACAAGATTGTGGAATTCTCTGCCACAAGAGGTGGTTTCTGCGGGTAGTATGGTGGCTTTCAAAAGACTCTTAGACTTACATCTCAAGGATCAGAACATTCAGGGGTATGTGAGATGATTACAGCCACACACACCTACACAGGTTGAACTGGATGGACTATTGTCTTTATTCAACCTCACCTACTATGTAACTATGTAAAAAACAAAAGGTTTTTTTTTTTTTCACTTATATCACAAAAAATAAAAAACCCAGTGGAGATTAAATACTACCAAAAGAAAGCTTTATTTGTGTGAAAAAAAATGATAAAAATTTGATTGGGTACAGCATTGCATGGCTGAGTAATTATCATTGTGTTAGAGCGCTGAAAGCTGAAAATTGGTCTGGGCAGGAAGGGGGTGTAACTGCTCTGTATGGAAGTGGTTAAGCAAACAAACCTGACATCTATTGCATCTGTAGTATCCAGTAAGGTTATGAGAGAAACGGGGCTTGACAACAGGAGGGTCCAAAAAGTTCCTCTAAATATAACACAGGATTTGGTAGGTAATATCTTGTTTAAAATTCTATCGTTTCTCAAAATATGCCAATGGCGTTAAACCAGATGTTTGATGCCTATATACTGAGTCGTTTGTGGTGGTTATAAATGGTAATGTGGGAAAAGGACTCTCGTTATTAGGACGCAATCTAGTCTGAAGCAAATCTGACCTATCAGTGCAGATACCTCCTTCAAGGGTTTTTCTCAAAAAAGCATCATCATACCCTTTTTCTAGAAATCTACTGGTAAGGGCTTGTGCTTGGGATATGAAGTTTTGAGGTTCAGTGCAATTCCTTTTGAGTCTTAAAGAGGAAGTAAACCCTCCTCTGACACTTTTACCTATAGGTAAGCCTATATTAAAGCTTACCTATAGGTACTGTAAATATCTCCTAAACATGCACCGTTTAGGAGATATTTACCTTACATGCAGCAAGTGACGTCACTGGCGCATGCGCTCTGAAGTTATGGCCGCTGGTGCCGTTTCTTCAGAGCCCCGTGCCGTGACCGTCGGCTCTCGCGCGCGTGCGTGCGTGGGAGTGACGTCACCGCGGCTCCGGCCAATCAGATGGCCGGATGCCGCGATCCCGGAAGACGGGCGACTGGACATGTCGCCCGTCATACAGGTGAGCGGGCGGCACGGCGGGGGCTCGTTCTTAGGTATTTCATAATGAGCTAGTATGCGATGCATACTAGCTCATTATGGGTTTCTCATTTAGGTTGCAGCAAAAAAAAAAAAAGGTTTCATGGGTTTACAACCTCTTTAAATACTGTCCCCTAGGGACCGCACGTAACCATGAACCATGGTGACAGCTGTCAGTTGGTATATATGAATTTCTGTCTGTGGACTTGAAATATGTAGTGGTGATAAACATATCCCCCCTAATTGAAATAGTCAATTCCAAAAAATTTATAGTAACCTGACTGGTGTCATAATTAAGGTGAATACCTCTGGTGTAAGAGTTTAAATGCTCCATAAAGGATTCCAGATCTGCCTTAGCCCCATCCCACAGGAGGAGTTGCACTTATTAGACATAAAAAGCAATTCAGCATGTATCACAAGCAGAGACAGGGCTGCGTACATGCCGATACATGCTGAATTGCTTTTTATGTCTAGTAAGTGCAACTTTTAATAAACAGTCGTATATATGTGTTATGGTTCCTGCGCTATCGTGGATTCTATTTATTACCTTGATGCTGCACCACGGGAACTGATACTATAAAACAGTTGTAAATATTAAATAAGTGGGGGTTGTGGTGCGCCTCAAAGGTTTAAAAAAATCAAAATCAGCAAAAACACATATCCTCGAAAGCCAAGTCCAAAATAGTGCATGTGATCAATCTTCAAACAACGCTGCTTCAAATTACTTAATATGTAACAACGATATTGTGAATAACGGTTAATAAGTGGTGTGACTTCTTTTCCTCCACCTTGTGCTACCTCTAGGTGTACTAAATTCTCACCTCAATAACGAGGTTAATACGCCTGTATTATATGTCTGGAAAGGTAATGATTACCCCCGTCTCTTATAATCACTTAGGGTCCCTTTCAATGGATTTATTGGGGTTCGGTCTCCTTATTCTATACCTCCTCGTCAAGGGCTCATTAAACAGATAGGACCATCATGGTGTAGTATTACAGACTTATTTTGAACAATAATGTAGCAAACTTACAATTCAGACTCTTGATTTCAGCATCCGAGTAGTAAACAACGCTATGGGAGCTCTGTCCCGTCTTACACGTCACTTCCGGGGGCACATAGCGGTATCACGCTATGTGCCCCTTCTTTCTCTCCTTGGCCCATACATGGGCTATATTCTTATGATAACTTCCCTTCATACCATCATTGGATCTTGGTGCCTTTTATATGAGAAGTGTGTTCCCAATGAATTCCTGTGATCCTTTGCCTGTGATACCAGTCATCTGTGGTTTCCTATATGCTCTGAAGACCTTAAGGGTCTGGTAAGAAGTTCACCATATATTTTTTCACGGGTGACACACAAGGACTGCTCCATTGGATTCTATTGGGACAAATTTTCATCTCTTTTTGAGCACATTTTCTTCCACCCTTTCATTGGTTCATTCACATGGACTGTTTTTTCATGTTATATATTCTCATGATTTAATTTTATTGGTGGTTACCACATTATCATTTGGTTTTGAGTGGTATTTAATATTTTGAGTGTCACCATTTTCAACAATTTCGGTTTCACATGCCAATTTTTTCATATATATTAGCGCTACACAATTTTTGGTATCTACTGTTTGGACTTTTCTCTATGGGTCTGTGTTAGCAGCTTTTTTCAATATTTTATTCACATTTACTTAGCGCAGAAATATTTTTGATTAATAAATAATTGGAGCACATGGACGTTTAGGCACCAAGAATGCTTTTTCTTTATTGTTCAGTATATTTAGATGGAAACCCTTGGTGACAATAGCCTCCAGTTCTTACTTACACTGGAACATAGGATTACGCGGGAGGGGGGTATAGGTATGTCCATCATCCAGAATATGACAACACCTGTCTAATATGACAATACCCCCCCCCCCCTTATCTGCAGGTCTGATAGCAAGCTCCATGTTTTTTACACAAGGAGTCTAACCCTGCCTGTAGATCCTTGTCCATCCTATTTTTCCGGATTTTCATACTGTCCAAATCTCTCAGGACAACATCACGGAAAACTTTAAGAGGTGGTGCCAAAGAACCCGGGGGATTAAAGAGTGACACATTTGTCAATCCTGAGTGTTGAAACTCAGTAGAGATAATGCGACTCTCCTTGACTGGATTACTGATCATATATTGCTTAATATTTTATTTTCTTACAAATTTGTGCACGTTCATGTATGTCTGAAACTTATTCAGGCATCTTGGTGGTGCAAATTTTAGGCCTTTGTTGCGGATACGTTTTTTAGAATCACTCAAAACTACTTGGCTCAGATTGAAAATGCCAACTCTTGCTACGTCTTTTTTCTTTTTGAGTTGTATCCTCCTCCCTCCCCTGGCACCTCTTGTGGTTCTACCAGGCGCTTTGTGCATTTACTTGGTTTGTAGAAACCCCACCCAGGGTAACTCTGATTAGCTTGATTGTGGGGGGCCGGTCCCTCAACATTTAATGCTCTAGGTTGGTAGGAGTTATTCACTGATGGAGAGTTAATGGCATGGCCAAAGCCAGACTGACTCTGGACAAAGCCATCCCTAGGATTTTCATTGTCTCTCAACGGAAAAAATTTATTCCGTATCGGAACATTATATTAAAAATCCGAATCACTATGTTCATTATCCGAAATATCAAATCTGTAACTTGGAGGAGGGCCATTTCGGCCATATAAAGGGCCATACCATTGATTATTAGAAGATTTATTTCTCTGTTCATGGCTCAAACCCTGTCTCCACTGAGGAGTTTGACTTTGGCCCTGTCTAGTGTTATAGGCCGGGCCATGTGTCCATTAAGGGATACCACCCTGATTCTGAGGATAATTAGAACCACTATCGCGACCAGAAAGATTAGACGGATTGGTATTGTATCCATAATGATTATTATAATCATATGAGGAATGTTGGTTATTAGGTCCCTGATGTTTAAGGCGCAGTTTGCCCCACCTCAACCTTGTCCTTTGAAGGGTGTAAGAAGAATGTGGCCCCCTATTGGGAAATGCACCTTTTAGACATCTCAAAGTGAGGTGGCCTAGTTTTTTCCCCTTGATAGAGGATTCCAGCCTCTCTGGATGTACCATTAGTAGAAGTGTCCAGTGTAACCTCACTGTTGGTGGTATTATCTATGAGTTTTTTTCTGCCACTCAAAAACAGTGCTAGACTGGTAGTCCAACAAATCTCTATTATACTTTTTTCCTCTTTTTCCAAACTTTTTTTTTTTTTCCAAATAATTTTTAATGAAATTTTCAAGATACATAGAAACAGATAACATACAACAACAAACAAGCTCCCACTCAAGATAAGGTGGAGCGTAGTCAATGTAATCAGTGACAAAATACAATCAGTGACAAAATACAATCACCAAGGTGCAATCAAAACAAATAAATAGGAACAAAGTAATAACTTTCTGCGGTACATTCAGGATATTGCTCTATGCGATAGTCATATATTAAGAACAGAACTAGAAATATGACAGGCAGATTAAGAAGAGGAGTGCGAGTTAACCCATGCTGCCCATTGTTTGTCTAAGGGAGTAACAGTTTCCCTGGTTCTGGCTGCCAGCAGACGCTCATACTGGTAAGTCAGGTTAATTTGGACTAATACTTCACTATGGCTAGGGGCTGAGCTATCCTTCCAATGCCTGGCTATACATAACTTAGTGGCCAGTAGTAAGTGGACCATAATGGTTCGGTATTCCCATGGATAGTCCTGCACCCCTAAATGGAGAACAGCTAAGGCGGGGTCGGGCTTTTTCAGTATTCCAGATATTTCAGCCATGATTTGGAAAATTTTCTTCCAGTAGCTAGAAATACCCATACATGACCAAAATACATGAAAGATGTTAGCTGGTTGACCACAGCCCCTCCAGCATAACGGTGAGTAAAGGCCCGTACACACGTACCGATCGTCGGCCGAAAAGCGTCGGCCGACGACCGATCTGCCGATTGTAGGCTTGTTAGTATGATGCCTCCGACAGCCGTCAGCGCACATTCTGCCGACAAGAATCTGTCATGCAAGCATTAAAATTTTTGTATGCCGACACCAGAACAGCCGATTGTTCGCCAGTCAGTACAGAATTCGGCCGACACACAGCTACAAATCCCAACACGCATGATCAAACCAAATAAGGTCCCGGAAGAATTTTCTCAAGTAAACTCAACATTTTATCCAGAAAGAATTTTCGGCTCGCGGCAGTCCAAAAAATATGTGAAATGCGGAGCACATGCTCATCTTGATAAATGTGAGAAGAAGGAAGCTGCTGCTCATAATGCAATACTTTTCTAATAAAAAGGCATGTGTTCTGTTATGATGAAGATAATGTTTGTCTATTCCAGTGGTTCTCAAATCCGGTCCTCGGGACCCACTAACAGGCCAGATTTTAAGTATTACCTTGGGGGATGCAGACTAGAATACTGCAATCACTGAGAAGCAAATGAGATCACCTGTGATGTAATTTAGTTATCTTGCAAACCTGGCCTGTTGGTGGGTCCCGAGGACCGGATTTGAGAACCACTGGTCTATTCTATCTGTTGTATCAAATTTTAGAATTAAATAATTTTAACTCTTCACCATTATCTTTGTATTTTGACTGCAAAGATCTAACTATTGATATGACCCTTTATTCTTTTAGGAATTAATGTATCAAACATATTTTGCTGGTTATGTACAATATTAAACATGTTAACAAATTAAGATAATCCATTTTTTATTTCAAAATTTCTTTATTTTTGGAACTCAGAAAAAAACGAAATAAAACATTAATACTTCCCGTATTTCAAACCTAAACATAAAAAAGGTCCATTTGGACTAAAATAAATAAGAAAATGACAAACAGGGGTAAACTAAATAACAGGGTACAAAAATTATAACTGATGATAAGCATAATCCGGCTGCCATGAGGGCAGGTTTGGATCCTGCTGCCCATATTGCCACTGGCCATGTGGCATTTGGCGAGGTGGTGGGTGTTGTGGAGGTGGAGGGCATGGGTGCTCCTCGCACGCGTGGCTGTGCTCCGTAAGGCAGCCCTTTTCCGCCTTTTGCAGCACATCCAAAATAATTTTTCGGGCATAGTGACACTGCATGAGGTCCACCTGCCCTAAAATGTTGCCTGTCATAATTCCCAAAGGACTCGTTTGCCCCCGGTTTCCTACGGAGGGCTATGGTGGCCTCATGTATGAATTCGTCTGTGATATCATCCACGTGCTTCCTCTTTTGCCTCCGTTTGGCAGGAGGAGGTGGTGCTGGAAAGAGTTCCAAGGGCTCCCCAGGCTCCTGGCTGCAACCTGGCTCCTCCTCAGTGACACTTCCCTGTTGATGAAATGAACAATTGATTAGAATGTTATAGTGTATATAAAAATGCATGTTTGTTATATTATTGTGAACAAATAGCAGACTTTACATACAGTGGCGTATCTAGGGTCTCCAGTGCCCTTGTTGAGGAGCTGCATTTGGCAACAACCCCCCCCCCCCCCAAGATCAATGTAAAAATGTAACCCCCCCCCCCCCACAAAAATTCTAAAAGGGCATTCAAAGTTTCTCATTTGTCCCTTGTTTGCCCAGTGTAGAGCTCTCTAGTGGGCAATCATTGTCTCAGGTGTGAAAAACAAGAAAGAGAGGGGTGAGAGATAGAGAGAGGGAGAGAAAGAGGGGGTGTGAGAGAGAGAGGAGGGGGGTTGCAGAGAGAGAGGGGCCTGAACTTGCAGAGGGCTTGATGTAGGGCATTGAGGGTGAAGCGGTGCAGGGAAACAGGAATAAGGAAGCCCCCTGCCTTGCTGACCCAGAGTTAGAGACCAGAGACATGGAAGCAAGGATGGATGTATCATTTGCAGGAGCTGTTAGTTTGTTAGTTTTGTTTAAAAAAAGGTTGAGCCAGAGGAATGCTGAGGCTCCAGCAGTGTTTGTTAGAACCAGAGGTGTGCTGGGGATGCAGCAGTGTTTGTAAGACCGGAGGTGTGCTGGGGATGCAGTGAGAGGCAGTCTCAGTCTCCTGGTCTGTTGGCTCAGCTGCTCTCAATGTTTTACACCTGCATGAATCAGCTCTCAATGTTTTACACCTGCATGAAGCAGCTCTCAATGTTTTACACCTGCGTGAATCCGCCTGCAAACTGGGGGTTCTGGGGTGTGCAGGCTGAGTGGATTGTTAAAAAAATCACTAAAACAATGCCAATGTTTTTGCGACCCACCCCCCCTTGGCCTGCGCCCCTGGCGGTTGCCTGTCATGCCAACCCCTTGCTATGCCCGTTTACATAAAGGGTCAATTATGGTTTAGCTTATAATTTTGTTACATGATTACATTTTTAGTAGACAATATATTGTGAAATGCCATACCTGAGTCAAATTGCCCTCTAGGATATCTTCATCCTGGCTGGGATCTACAGACACTGAGCCCTCTGCCGAAGTAGAAGGCAGCGTAGAAATGGATGGCCTGGATTCCAATGTGTCTGCCAGGAACCTGAGGTTGTCAAAATACCACAGCCGTGGTACAGGTATATTTTCGGCAGCTGCTCCTGACCTTGTGGCCTCCTCAATTTTTTTCACCTCTCGCCTGTAGGCACTGCGAATACTATTAATTTTTTTGCGGATATACTCGGCATTTGCCGCAGGACAGACGGGCTTGTAGAAGGCCACTAAATGATCCACGGCCTGTTTTTTGAGGTGTTTGTTTTTGTATTCTGCAGACTTTAATTTCACAAACAGGGCAGTTGCCTGAATTCATCAATGAAGCTGATGAGGAACTCATGGCTGGTGAAATTGTCCACCATTTTGCAGGACAGTATATGCCTGCAAGACACAACACAACACAAAACATATTAAAACAGTATGTATTTTGGGACATAATAAAGATATTCCTAATAAAAGCTGTATAGGGCCCAAAACACACACTTTCTAATCAAATAGTCGTACCTTTGTTTGTGGGGAAGAGTCGTGATTCGCCGATCGATCGTGCTCCAACCATCGATATGTCCGCTAGCGAATCGTCGGCCGAAAGATCTGGCGTCCTTTAAATACAGCGCATGCGTCAACTCCTCCTCCAGTGGCGGGCTTGTGCAGGGGTGTGTACGTGCCGAAAATCAGGCCTACATGCGACACTCACACACCTGAGGCAGTGGAACAATCTTTAATCAAGAATAATGTCGGAAAGATCTGAGAGTTCAACTAGTGTGGGCAGAAGTGATTGGGCCACCAGAAAAACAAGGGCTACACCCATGACGAAGGGGGAAATGTTGGAGATGGTCTCCATTTTAGAAAAAATGGATTATGATGGGAAGTTGGCAAATTACGATCGGCCCAATGCCAGGAAAGATGGCATCATGGATAAGGTGGTGGCCTGTTTGAAAAAAAAATTTGGTGTGGAGCGATCGAAAGATCAAATTCGAAAACGATGGTCCGACCTGAAACACCGTGAGCAGGATCAGCTGGGCCAAATCCATCGGATTCTGAAAAAAAGTAAGTTTTTTTAAATTTTTTTTTTTTAAACATGCAATATGTTTTTTAAAATTTAGTGTATGTTGTATTAACATGTCTAGATTATAATGTCTATGTAAAAAGTTATATTACTCATTTCAGTTGTCATGTCGTGATTAGATCGATCTATTGTTGATTTTTTAGCATATGACATTAAAAGTTAGGAAGCCATAGTTAAAAATATATGTATTGTGTTGCAACGAACGTTCTTTCCTGCACGAATCTTCTCTGCAAACATTCATATTAATCACAGATTATTATTCAAACCTTTAAATAGGAGAAAAAAGAAAACTCTGTGCCAAACAATGGGAAAGGAGGAGGAGAGGTTTGGCAGCTCCATCTGCTGTTGCAGAAGAAGATGAGGACATGGGCCCAGATGGTGGCACAGATTCTACAAAAGGTAATTGGTTCCTATGCCCAATCAAACATTAATGTACCATATTTTTCGTAGATAACCATGTACATGTCTTAATATTTGTTACTAAAAGAGCTATCAAGCAGGGCACCATGTCCTAACAAATGTACCTCTTGTGACTTTTATGATATGGCAACTTTTTTGTATTATGTAGATGAAGACATTATTCCGGAAATAATCCTGGTGGAGCCAACAAGTGACCAGACACCAGAGCAACAAGAAGGTTGGTAGGCACAGATTTTTGGGTAGTGGGATCATAGAAATATGTGTATTTGCAATGATTGTTTAACCTTATATTCTTGTATTCCCTTACAAATTTACATTGCAGATGTTGCGTCATGCGAGGATGTGGCATCCCCAGCCAGGTCAGAACCAACATCTCCTGGCAACTTGCAAAGCAGCGTCGAAGCCACATCAGAAAATGTGGAGGATCCAGGACCAAGTGTCGGAGAGCCAATAGTGTGCCCACGTAGGTTTTTTCATAATGATTTTTATCAGTGTTATTTTTAGCCTCCAATTGTCAACACTAGTTCACTATGGGTGCCTCTTTATTTGAATGGAAGTCGCACCTTTTGTGTGTGGTATTGAGTTTGAGGGTAGGCCCACAACAAAAAGACGGCGTGGTCACCCCCAAAATCCATACCAGACCCTTATCCAAGCATGCAGCTTGTCAGGCCAGGAAAGGGGACGAGCAAGCGGACCAAACACCCCCTGGACCACAGAAGGACACATGCCCTCAACATGGGGGGGTTTTGTTGCTTTGGGCCAGGGGGGCTCTGCACCGCACACCCAAAAGCACCTTGCTCCCATGTAGAGGAGGACAAGGGCCTCATCCCCACAACCCTGTCTGGTGGTTTTGGGGGGTCATGCGGCCAGGGGGTTCCTAGGACTTTGGAAGCAACCTTTAACAAAGGGTGGCCCCCAGATCCCAGACCCCAATCCCTATGTGAATGTGTATGGGGTACATAGTACCCCTACACATTAACCACATAAATGGAAGTGTATGTGAATAACAACAGGAGACGTTTATGAAATGTTCTTAAATATCTTCATCCGGTCTTCTCCACTCTGCTCTTTGGATCTTCTCCTCTCCACTCTTTTGCTGTCCAATCTTCTGCTCTTATGTTGTCTGCTCTTTTGCCCTAGGCTCTTCTTCTTCCTCCTGTCCTCATCTGATGCTGTAGCCGTGCATTCTGCCCGTCTCTGGTCTCTGCAGCTTAATATATATACATTACGACCATGCCCTCACAATGACGTCATCATGCGTTCACACCCCTAATGAATATATAGTAAGCTCAGGAGACCGGCAGAATCATCAGCAACAGGATCAGAGGAGGACAGGAGGAAGAAGAAGAGCCTAGGGCAAAAGAGCATAAGAACAGGGTAGGTATTAACTCGAGAGTAATTTAATATAACCTGGACACCAAATGTTTCTCTATTATGACCTCATGTAGGTGATTCACATTGACTCAGTTGTATATTTTTTTTACAGATCATGATTTACCTAGTTGCACTTTGGCAAAATTAACACGTGAGGCTCTCCAATGTTGCTCAGACCTCGAGCAAATAAAGGAAACAGCAACGGCATTGCAATCCAAAATGCGCGATTTTGTGGACATGATTGCCAAATTTTAAATTATTTTATAAACGTTTTTAATGTTTTTATTGGTTCATTTTATTACAAATGTTTTGTAATATTTTATATGTTGATGACACTCAGTTGTTAAGAGTGTACCCACGTTTGGGAAAAACACTTTAAAACACCCTAACCCTAACCCTAACCCTGTGAATGTTTCTTCCAAAAAATTTTTTACATTCAACAATGTGTGTTCAATTCTTTATTTGACTTTCGTTGGGGGGGTCCAGGTCTAAAGCTGTGTAAAGAAGCACTAAATGTATGATGGCTGTCCTATTCACATATTTACATGTTAATGAAAGCATTTTGGACACTGCCATATGCGAGTTGCTGGAGGTGTCAATGAAATGTTAAAGATCCCAACAGTTTTAACGCATATCACAGTGCGATCTGACATTTCATACAGGATTGGATCATACAAGTGGGAACGACTGTGCGATCCTATCCTGATGCAGCTGTATAAATGCATCATGTGCGACTTTTGTGCGAGTGTAGCGCGAATTGAGACATACACTTTGTATGGCTACATTCGCACTGAACACGCACACAAGTCGCACATGACCCTTTATTTCTGATGTATCAGGATTGGATCGCACAGTGCTTCACACTTGTGTAATACAATCCTGTGGAAAAAGTTAGTGGCGGGTCACCCTTATGCGATGCAGGAAGGATGCAAAGCCGCAGACTTCCCGCATCGCATAAGTGTAACTCAACACTCAAGGTACTAGCAGTCCTAGGATTCAATATGGCATTGATATTGCCAGTAGCAATCAGTGTAGGGAGATCAGTGTAATCTATAGTGTATTGCTTGTTCGTTGCTCTAGTTCACTTTCCATTACCTATATATAACACTTTGAGATGAACAATGATCAAGTTTCACATAACACTGACATATCCTAACATTGGTGGGCATTGAGAAGGATGTCAGAAATGAACACAACATAACAGGTGTAGGTACGTTGTTAATACCCTAATGTAT
Organism: Pelophylax lessonae; assembly: GCF_965119305.1. Classification (NCBI taxonomy): domain Eukaryota; kingdom Metazoa; phylum Chordata; class Amphibia; order Anura; family Ranidae; genus Pelophylax; species Pelophylax lessonae. The sequence goes on from NC_138773.1 coordinate 135,713,531, forward strand.
TATATGAAATATATAGTATGGGCACCTTCTGGACAATGACCACCAATGTAAGGTGACATTAGATGAACCTTGGGTGTGACCTAGTTCTCAATGTGACAGTGTTTGTGGAAATTTTGTGGGGTGCAGAAGGCCCTTGTATTTACACCACTGGCTAAAAAATAACACATGGCCATCATCACTTTGGATCAGCTGGTGAGAGCCTACAGTAAAGAAACACACTGATGAATGTATTAACCCTTCCAAAGTCACACATATATAACACATGATTAACCCAATAAATTATGTTTGGCATATGTGCCCAAATGATTAGAATCCACAATACAGAATCATAGCAATTTTGGTTTAATGTGTTCAAAATTCTTAGATCTATGACATTTATCTTGTTTGGAAAATAGTTTTGAAGTTTATTGGTTGTGTGACAGTGATTGCTGCCAGGACACAGCTCCTCTCCCCACGAAATAGTCCAGATATTCCTGGCGGATCTGACGGGCCCTGTGTGATGCCAATCCTGACCGTCCAACTTGCATTGACGTCATGGACTCCACTTGGTCAGGAGGTTGGGCCTCTCCACTTGTACCTGGCATAGCAGGGTCAGTATCCAGTTGCTGCAATACATAATTGTGTACATTCCTGCGTAGGAAGTTGTGCAAAATGCAGCAACACAAGACCACGTTATCCACTTTGTACAGTGCCAGGTGTATGGACGTCAGGAATATCCGGAACCGGCTGGCCATTATCCCGAAGGCATTCACAACTCTGCGAGCTCTGGACAACCGGTAGTTGTAAATCCTTTGGTCGGGGGTGAGGTTCCTCTGAGGGTAGGGCTTCATGAGATGCTCCCCAAGCGCAAAAGCATCATCTGCGATAAAAACAAAGCTCATACCCTCAACAGTTTGCTCCTTGGATGGCAGGTTCAGAGTGCCGTTATGAAGACGACGAGCGAACTCCGTCTGCTCAATAACTCTCCCATCCGAATTGCGGCCATTTTTTCCAATATCCAAATAAATAAACTCATAGTTTGCATTAACTATGGCTAACATGACTATGCTAAAAATCCTTTATAATTATAATAAAATGTGCCGGAATTCGGAGGGGGGACAATGCGGACGTGCTTCCCATCAATAGCACCCCCACAATTGGGAAAATTCCACTTCTCCAGAAATTGAGCAGCAATCTCCAGCCATTGCTCTGCGTTTGAAGGGAACTGTGGGGGAAAAACAAAAAAAAAAGAAGATTTAGCGCTTGAGCACATCACATTATTAATTACAAACACAGTTGTCTGTTAAATGCTTATGCAACTTTAAAAAAATATAAACAACAGGAAGGCAATCGTTTGGATTTGGGGATGTAACATCCTACATACATTTATTTTCAACCTCCTATTGTTCTTATATTGTAAAGGGCCATACACACTATAAGATTCTCTGAAGACTTTTTCCTGCAGATTTACCTTTTCTATGTAAAGGGCCTGCCAGATTGCATAGGATTTGAAAGTGTTTGTTTGACCTCATATTATCTGGTTTTGGTAAATCGGAAGGATAAATTGTTCTGACAATCTTATAGTGTGTATGTCCCATTATAGTCACCAGCTAGAGCACAGATTTACAAACTACGGCCCTCCAGCTGTTGCAGAACTACACATCCCATGAGGCCTTGTAATTCTATGACATTCACAGACATGACTAGGCATGATGGAAATTGTAGTTCCTGAACAACTGGAGGGCCATAGTTTGAAGACCTCTGAGCTTGAGCTTTGGTATATGCTGACTTTGAGATTTAGCATGTGGGTGGGGGGATGGGTAAGTAAAACTGGGCATTTATACATCAATAAGGGCTTGTGGTCAGTGAAGGTTTTAACATCATTACATAAACATACACAATCATAGGTGGGAATGGATGGACTGATGTATTTAAGATAAATGATAAACTAGGTAATAAAACATTGGCCAAGGACTAATTGTTTGAGGGAAAGTAATAAAATGACCCAAATTCAAAATACTGTTAACAGGCAATGTGTTTAGGGACACATAGGAGAGAATGGTGGGGTGGTTAGTGGGTAATTTTCAAAATGGTTAAGATAATCTACATCTTTACTACTATGTGCATGCGGACAGAGGGTAGTTACAAAATAATGGCCTGTGTCAATTGCTGTACATCCAAAAACATCATAATTCTGGTGAAACGACTAATACATGTAATGTAAAAAATTAAACATACCTTGATATAGTCCTTCTGCAAGACCTTGATGATGGCAGAGCAGGTCTCAGGGATGATGACTCCAAGTGCTTGGGGGGAGATGCCTGTGGTGAACTTCAGATCCTGCAGGCTTCTCCCTGTTGCAAGATACCTCAAAGTCGCAATTAACCTTTGCTCAGGAGTAATTGCAAGCCGCATACAAGTATCCTGCTTCAGAATATAGGGGGACACCAGGGCAAGAAGACGGTAAAAGATGGGATCCGTCATCCTCAAATAATTCCTAAAGTCATCAGGATTATTTTCCTGGAGCTCCCTCAGCAAGGACATATGAGAAAATTGATCACGGTTAAGCAACCAATTTTTCGTCCAGGAGGTCCGCTTCTTCTTCCTATTGCTCGTACGTCGTCTCAGAGCCAAAACTCCAACACTAACGACAGCAACGGTCGAATTCACGGTCGCCATAATGAATTCTCGAACAATGTCTCGGAAAATAGCGAAATGTTGTCAACCAAACAAATGCTACCGAAATCAGCGCGAGGTGCCCAGAAGGGTCACGGCCAAACACTCACTTCCTCTTTTGTAGCGGCGAACGTGCGTGGAACGTAGTGACGTCATTTTCTGTCGGCAGACAAAAGTCCTCGGCAAGTTTTGAGCACTTTTCAACAGACAAACAACAAACACGACAGCCGCGAACATTTGACGGCCGATCTGTCGGCCGACGATCGGTACGTGTGTACGGGGCTTTAGACAGAATATATTTCGCCAGTATGACCGGGGTCTTGTACCATCTTGCCACTTACTTTTGGGAGAGATCCCAATGGTTAGTGCAATGCATTGCTACTGCGACAGCTTTAAATGCCTTAGTCCATGAGTCTTGTGGGAACTGTTTACCTAAGTCGGTTTCCCAGCGTAACATGGGTGGAGTTTTGGCGAACATGGATTTGTCGCCCAATAAATCATAGAATAGTGAGATACCCTTCGTTTTTTCAACTGGTGCTGTGAAGAAGTCCCGAGCCCTGGAAGCCACTATGATATCCGGGGGAGGATATTTTCGGAGGAACTTACTAAACTGTAGATATGTGTGGTGGGTAGTGGGGGTTAAATTGTATGTAGCAACCAATTCTTGCCAGGGTTTAATAGCATGACCTGATATAATTTCGTTTACCCAATAGATGCCACAGTCTTGCCACTTGTTAGTTTTCAGGTAAGGTATTAAAAGTTCTAGGGTTTGAACCGGTAAGCGTAGGCTTGCAGATTGTGGTTTATGGGGTGAAGGTACAACAATTTTTCGCCATGCTAAAAGAGTAGCTTGTGCTGTGGGAGGGAGCGAGTGGAGGGATAGGGGTCTCCATGAGTCCGCAAAAAGGAGCAAGTGCAATGAGGGAGATCGTGCCAATGCCGCTTCGAGTTTCACCCAAAGGGCCTCTGGGGACTCATGGAACCATTGTTTAGCTTGGGACAGTAGGGATGCTGTGTAATAATCTTCCAGTACTGGCCAGCACACTCCTCCCACAGTTTTGTGTTTTACAAGGTGGGCCTACGAACATCTGGGTCTCTTCCCTAAACATACATATTGCTGGAGAATAGTTTTCAGCTCTTTGAAATACTTTTGGTGTATGGGGAGGGGGATAGTCCTAAATAGGTATAAGATTTTGGGTAATTCCATCATCTTGAATGACGCAATCCTACCAATCCATGACATTTCCACTTTAGACATACGGAATAAGTTCTGACGGATCTTTGCGATAAGGGGTTTGAAATTGATGTCAATGATTTTAGACAAGTCAGCCGCAAGGTGGATACCCAGGTAAGGGATCGATTCTGCCGCCCAAGTGTAAGGGAACCGCTGCTGCAAGTGGCGTTTGGTGTGGGCATTTAGTCCTAAGTACAATATCAAGGATTTGTGGAAGTTCACTTTGTAGTACGATAGCGCACTGAAGCGGGTTAAAAGGTCGTGAATAATTGGGAGAGAAACCAGGGGATTATTAACAATTAGGACAACGTCGTCCGCAAATAGATTAATCACATGGGACACGCGATTAGCCATCGTACCTTTAATGAGGGGGTGGGATCTAACCGCTTCGGCGAGGGGTTCCATCATCAGATTAAAGATGGCAGGGGACAGAGGGCACCCCTGTCTGGTCCCATTTCGAATAGCAAACTCTTTAGATAAAAACCCAGACGTGAAAACCCTCACCGAAGGTCTAGAGTATAGAGCTAATATTGCAGAGACAATAGGTCTTCGAAATCCAAATTTAGCTAGAGTAGCTCTCGTTCAAATAGTTTTTATTACATTTTTCAAACAAACAGGGTAAAAGAAACATGGTAAAAGAAAATGAGCAGGCGTATCATAAATTTATGCACTCAGAAAAAGAGAACGAACAGTTCTCCCAACATCTACAAGGGTCACTTACAATAAGCCTCATACTACAGTTTAAATGCCTCGGGTGCCATCTAGTGGCCCAATACAGTATTGTCTACAAGCCATATGGCCATAAGGTGAAATGTGAAGAATACCAGTGTGTCCATGATTGCCACCAGAACAACTCTCTTTGATACCTGTCATATGTAGGTGCCATGAGCAGCTCAAATGTTTTATGTGTTTGGATAGTGGCAATCACCTCAGAGATGGATGGTGGACATGTCTCTTTTCATCGCCTGGTAATATTGATTTTGGTTGCGAGCAATATGTTGATTACCAGTTTGCGGTGCCTCAGCGGGACATTGTCAATTGGGAGGTGGAGCAGAGCTAAGCTAGGGGATGGTGATACCTGGAACTCTACAAGTTGGGATATTAGGTCAAACACTTCCTCCCACAGCGCCAGTATGGGAGGGCATGTCCACATTATGCTTCAAAGTGCCCTGAGAGCCACAGCCCCTCCAACATGTGGATGGGGCTAAGGGGGCAAATTTCGCTATCATGCTCGGCGTGAGATACCATTGCAGTGATACTTTTAGATAGAGTTCACTTAAAGATGCACTTAACGTGGCTTTTTGACTCGATATGATTGCTCTTTTCCACTGGGGTGGAGAGAAGGTACCTCCCAGATCCTGCTCCCATTTTAGAAGGGGAGGGGTCTTGGTAAATATGTCTTTCTCACCCAGGATGGAATAGAAAAGTGATTTGCATTTAACAGTCCGCAGGGGTGTGGTTAGGTAATGCCAAACACTAATAGGGACTCTAGCTCGGAGTTGTGGGTTATGGCGAATACAAGATATGATTTGGCTATATCGGAACCAGTCTTTACGGTTTAGGTGCAGTTCATCTGCTAGTGTTGGAAATGATTTTGCATTGTTATTGTGGTATAGGTCGTTCAAATAAATAGGGGGAGATCGTTGCCAAGCATGCAGGTCCATGTCGGGTGCCACTTGAAGTAACCCGTGATCGGAAAGGTGATAGTAATAAGTGGTGTGTTCTTCCATTTGGTGTGTTTTAGGTGGAGCCATGCCATCACTGATGCCCTTATAGTCGGCGACACATAATTGGGGAGGCGAGCTCCTTGTTTCCTGCTGCACAACCAAGTGCGCAGATCAGAGCCAGGGGTCATTGCCCGTTCCATCAAACCCCAGGTATTGTCCGGAGTCGGTTGGAACCATGTTCGCAGTTGCGACAGCAGGGTGGCCATGTAGTAGTCCAACAGATTTGGCATGGATGCACCCCCCACAACCTTGGACTTCATTAGTATGTTCCTTGCGCATCTTGCACGTTTGCCTTGCCAGAGGTATCTGGAGACCATACCTTGGAGAGAGTTAATATATGATTTGGGAATAGGGATTGGTAGGGATCTGTACAGGTACAGTAGCTTGGGCAGTGTGCACATCTTGAAGGCCGCCAACCTCCCAGACCAAGTAAGTTCGAACTTAGAGAGAGATTGGAGTTCTGCGGAGAGTTGCGATTTAAATGGGGCATAATTAGCTTGAAATAAGTTGTTGGTAGTTTTGGTGAGAGTGTGATTCCTAGGTAAGTTATGCCAGAATCAGACCATTTGTATGGGAAGGATAGGGTGAGGAGGTTTCTGGTGGTGCCATCGACCCCCAGATCTAAAATATTAGATTTATTTTCATTGACCTTGTAGAGAGATATGTCTCCGAAGTCTGTGAGGATTTGTTTTATACGTGGTAAGGAGGTGGTTGGATTTGATATCATGAGGATGACACTAATGCGGTGTTCTAGGTGATGCCTGTGATGTGGGGGTCAGTCCTTATCTTCTGGGCAAGGGGTTCTAGGAGACAGGGGGCATCCCTGTCTCGTCCCATTTGTAATTGCAAATGGTGTCGATAGCGTGTTGTCTACCAGGACCTGGGCTGAGGGTTTGGCGTATAGGGCCATGATCACAGAATGCATGCTGCCTTCTATGCCAAAGCGTCTGAGGACTTCTCTTAAGTATCCCCAGTGAACCCTGTCGATCCGCCTTCTCTGCATCCAAAGAGAGGAGCAGAGAAGGCGTTCTGGTGGTATGAGCTGCGTGAATGATGTTGATAAGTCTTCTGGTCACGTCAGCCGATTGTCTGCCCTTAGTGAAGCCTGCCTGGTCTTTGTGGATAAGTTGTGGCAGGTATGTCATCAGTCTAGTGGCGACGGTCTTAGCATAAATTTTTACGTCCGTATTTAACAAAGAAATTGGGTGAAAGTTTTGTGGCGTGTTGGGATCTTTACCCGGTTTAGGTAGAGTGACGATGGTAGCTTTAAGCATTTCCGAAGGAAAACTGAATTTTTGTAAAATCTTACCTGTAAAATTCCTTTCTCTGAGTCCTCCGACAGTCGCCGCCTCTTCATATTCGTCACTATGGGGGTTATTGACCTTTGCTCCGTAGGAGTAGCTAGGCAACAGAATATGTCAATATTAAAGCTTTTAACATATCCCACCCCCAGGGGGTGGTCCCCTCAGTCAATACCCTCCTGCTTCCTGTATCCATACCTCAGTTTCAGTAGAATAGCAGTAGAGTACACAAACAAACCCCAAAAGAGGGGCGGGGGCGGCGACTGTCGGAGGACTCAGAGAAAGGAATTTTACAGGTAAGATTTTACAAAAATTCCGTTTTCTCTTACGTCCTCCGACAGTCGCCGCCTCTTCATATTCGTCACTATGGGGACGTCCCAAAGCAGTGCATACATGAGGGGTGGGAAACTCAGCCGCGCCTAAGGCAACGCAGTACCCACAGCAGAAAAAAAGGAACCTTACCAAAGGAAGGAAACCAGCTGGGCAGCATGAAAAAAACTTGCTCAACAGGAGCAACAACCCAGGAAAAACAAATAACCTAGGGACAAGTAAACATCCCAAACAGCCAAGGGCCCAAAAACAAGGGACCCTAAGGCACTGCCGCACTAAGAACCTTGCGGCCAAAGGAAGCATCTGCCGATGCCTGAACATCCACTTTGTAGAACTTTGAGAAGGTGTGAACGGACGACCAAGTCGCCGCCTTACACACCTGAGCCACAGAAGCCCGATGATGACAGGCCCAAGATGTACTCAGAGATCTGGTAGAGTGCGCCTTCACAGGCATAGGGGGAACTTTTCTCTGCAAAGCATACGCCTGTACAATGGTCTGTCTGATCCATTTGGCGATGGTAGAAGCCGACGCCGCCATGCCCTTCCGAGGCCCCTCTGGAAGGACAGATAGAGAATCCGTCTTGCGAAAGGATTTTGTCGATGACAGGTAAACCCTGATCGCCCGAACAACATCCAAGGAGTGTAAATCCACCTCCTTTGGATGTTTAGGCTTCGCGCAAAGCGAAGGCAAGACAATGTCCTCATTGAGATGAAATTCCGTGATCCTCTTCGGAAGAAAAGAAGGGTTAGGTCGCAAGACCACCTTATCCAAGTGAATCACCAAATACGGAGACCTGCAGGACAAGGCTGCCAGCTCCGACACTCTGCGAGCCGAAGTGATCGCCACCAAAAAAGCGACCTTCTTGGACAACATGGACAACGAGATCTCCCTGATCTTTTCAAAAGTAGCACGTTGCAACACGGACAGAACAAGGTTCAAGTCCCATGGAGGCAAAGGCTCCCTCCTAGGAGGGACCAGGTGCCGCACCCCTTGAACAAAGGTGCTAACCAAAGGGTTAGACGCCACAGGGCGTTGAAAAAGAACGGCCAGCGCAGAAATCTGACCCTTAATTGTGGCCAACGCCAAACGCTGGTCCACACCCGTTTGAAGGAAAGACAACACCCTAGACTCCGAGTATGAGCGAGGGGAATACCCCCTGGACTCACACCAGGCAAAATAGGCCCTCCAAGTACGGTAGTAAACCTTCCCCGAAGAGGTCTTTCTAGCGTTGATCAAAGTGTGAATGACCTCAGGGGAGAGACCCCTATCCCTCAGGACCTCGGTTTCAACAGCCAGGCCGTCAAAGCCAGCGACTGTAAAGCAGGATGGAATATCGGTCCTTGAGACAGAAGATCTTCTCGAAGAGGCAGACGCCATGGAGCGTCGACCGCCAGATTCACGAGGTCTGCGTACCAAGACCGGCGAGGCCAGTCTGGCGCCACCAGAATCACCGTGAGCGGTTCCGTGGACAACCTGCGAAGGAAACTGGATAGCAGCTGAATCGGTGGGAATGCATACTGATGCCATGGAGCCACTAACGCGTCCGACGCGTCTGCCCGAGGATCGCGCGTCCTTGCCACGATTCTTCCCACCTTGTTGTTCAGACGAGACGCGAACAGGTCCACATCCGGAAGACCCCACTTCGCGCACAACATCTGGAAGACATCCTGGGTGGAGTGACCATTCCCCCTGGTCCAGGGTCTGGCGACTCAGATAATCCGCCTGCCAGTTCTCCACCCCCGGAATGTGAACCGCTGTTATCGCCGGAACGTGCGTCTCGGCCCAAGACAGAATGTCGGCCACCTCCCGAGCCGCTCGGGCACTCCTGGTGCCCCCTTGGTGGTTGATGTAGGCCACCGCTGTGGCATTGTCCGTCTGCACCCGAACCGAACGGCCCTGAAGCCTGTCCGTCCAACGTCGAAGGCAGAGATTTATCGCCCGCAATTCCAGAATGTTGATCGGAAGGGAGGATTCCCCCTCCGACCAAGTACCCTGGGCGGACAGAACGCCCAGAACACCACCCCAGCCTGACAGGCTGGCATCCGTGGTGATCACCGTCCACGAAAGAGGGCAAAAAGACTTGCCCCCCGACACCGCCGGGGACTGTAGGCACCACAGAAGATCCCTTCTGGTGCGAGGACTCAACGAGATCTGAAGATCCAGAGATTGTGGTCGCCCGTCCCACCTGGACAGGATCTCCAAGTAGTAAAACAAAACCTCCTGCGCTCAAGTGCTGTCTGATGGAGTAGAAAGAGGTGCACTACTAGCTCAGATGTAGAGAGAGCTGTTTGGTCTTGCTGCCCCCTTCAGGATCAAGGGTATCCAGAACCACTGATAGAAAAGACAAAAAAGAAAAAGAGGGGCGCACCGACCTAGTGCATTACCATAAAACCATTTATTAAAATATTAAAAAGTCTCCAAAGTAGCCAGGTCCCAGTTGTGATGTCCATTCGTCACAACTGGGACCTGGCTAATTTGGAGACTGTATATGCTACTTTGATGTGTGTTGTATCACACCAGTCTTGTGAGTACTTTGTACACTTTTTAATATTTTAATAAATGGTTTTATGGTAATGCACTAGGTCGGTGCGCCCCTCTTTTTCTTTTTTGTCTTTTCTATCAGTGGACAGGATCTCCGCCTGGAGACCCCTCGTGTGAAACTGGGCGAAGGGAATAGCCTCGAAGGCCGAGACCATCAAACCCAGACATCTCATGCCCGTCCGGAGGGACGAGCACGGAACGTCCCTGAGGGACCTGACTTCTTCCTGAAGTGTCCTGAGCTTGTCTTCCGGCAGGAAGACCTTCGCCTGAACAGAGTCCAGAATCATTCCCAGGTAGGGAAGACGAACCGACGGACACAGCGTCGATTTTGGAAAGTTTATCGTCCAACCAAACTCCTGTAGAGTTTGCATCGTGACGGACAGGTCTTTCACCAGACCCTGACTGGTCGCAGACCGAACCAGAACGTCGTCCAGATACCCCAGGACCGAGATGCCCTGGGCTCTCAATAAACCCAGAACCGGTGCAAGCACCTTGGTGAACATCCGCGGAGCCGAAGCGAGACCAAAAGGCAGCGCCACGAATTGGTAATGATCCTCCGCAATGGCGAATCGAAGGTACCTCTGGTGACCCTCGAAAATGGGGATGTAAGGGTACGCATCCTTCAAATCGATGGATGCCATGAATTCTCCCGGAACTAGAGCAGCCACCACCGAGCGCAGGGATTCCATGTGGAACTTGCGAACCCGCACAAAGCGGTTCAGAGCTTTTAAGTCCAGAATCGGACTTACCTTGCCCTCCTTTCTGGGCACAGTGAACAGATTTGAATAAAACCCCCGAAATGTCCCGATGAGGCACCGGAACCACCACTCCCTGAGCCCGCAGGTCCCGCACCGCCAGGTGCAGATCCCGCAAACGCTCCGGAGACAGTTGAAGATTTGAGGGAAAAAATCTGCTCGCCGGCCGAGAGAGAAACTCGATCTTGTAACCGGACCGAACGATCTCCTGAACCCACCTGTCCCGAACGCGGGCCAGCCAGGGTTGAAAAAAACCGAGCAAACGTCCCCCCACCCCAGAACTGGGTGAGGGCGCCCCTTCAGGCCGCATTGTTATGGGCAGCGGACCCGGACTGGCCGGACTTCTGCTTACCTGTCCACGGCTTCTTTTGGGAGCCTTGACCTTTGAAGGGTTTGCCCTTATAGTGCGACCGAAAGGCACGAAAGGACCCCTGAGAGGGTCTAAACGAAGCATGCTTCTTACCTTGAGCAACCATAGCCTTGTGAGACTGGGGCAAGAGCGTGCTCTTACCCCCAGTGATCCCCTTTACCAGCGTATCCAAGGATTCGCCAAAAAGGCGAGATCCGGTATAAGGTAGATTAGCTAGAGTTTTGCGAGAAGATTGGTCCACAGACCAACATTTCAGCCAAATCAAGCGGCGTGTCAACACCGCCACGCTGTGCACACGTGCAGCCAAAGGGACTATATCTAAGTCCGCATCACACAAATACATGACACCCTGATGAATTTGATCTACCATAGCCAACGTTGTGGGCGGGGCAGAATCAGCCACCAGGACGCGCCTGAGCACCTGCGTCCAATCCGCGACAGCCTGAGCTGCCATAAGGGAAGCAAAAATAGCTTTTAGCATGGAACCGGTAACCGAGTAAGTATGGCGGGCAAGAGACTCCAGCCTTGTCCGTGGGATCCCGGAACACCGAGGTATCCTCCGCCGGAATCGAAGTAGATTTATTCAAAACTGCCACCGCGTGATCCACCGGAGGCGGCACACACCAACGTTCATCAGTGGCGGGTGTGAAGGGATAACGCAGCTTGAACCTACTCGGCACAGCAAAAGGCTTCTTTATATTGCGCCATTGTTCACTAACAGCGCGCTGAAAATCCTCAGTGCAAGGAAAAACCTGCGACGATTTGCGTCTCTGCTGCGTCCCATAAGAGGCCAGGACAGCAGGAGGACATGGTTCATCCTGCAAATGCAGTGTTTGTTTGATAGAAGCAACCAATTCATCCATGATTGCAAGCTCTTCAGACGAGCCAGGGGGGAATCATCAACCCCTTCAACCTCTGCCTCCCCTTTCCGACCCTACAAGGTCCAGGGACGAACGGGACCCCGATAAGGGGACCCCAGCCATAGCAGCCCCATCACCATCGCCCTCTGAATCAGAGGAAATTGAAACTCTGGGCCGTTTAGTGGATTGAGCAGCCACAAGCATCTGCACCTGAGCAGCTAGGTTAGCCACAATGGTAGCCAAATCGCCCCCCTCGGGGGAAGCAGCAGCAGCCCCTTGGCCCCCCACTAAAGTGGGAGGAAATTTGCTTTCCTGAGAATCCATGCCCCCAAAAGTTTGCAGGAAAAAAAGGGGTACTGCCCCTTTAAGATCGCGGCGAGCGTAGCCCACCGCACACACACAGCACACACCGACCCCCACAGGGAGAAGTACAAAACTTAGGCAAGGAACACAGGAATAAGGAAGGCAAACCTGGAGAGATCACTCAGGCTGCTGCATCGATCGCTGTTCTCAGGGTAAAGGAAGTGATGCAATACTGACCGCTCCTATAAAGCCTATGGAAGGCTACACAAAAAATGGCCGCCGGAGGAGGACTGCAAAGGCAGAGATCATGCAGCGCTGACATGTGGCCTGAGCGATCGCCGCCAAAATGGCGGCGCTTGGCGCCAAAAACGCCGCTCTCCCCACACAGTATCGGCCACCATAAGCCTGCTGCAATAAAATGGCGGACCACAGCAGCGGTCGCCGCAAGTATGCCCACAAACATGTCTCACATCATGCCCCACAGCATACAGCATGTCACACAGAAAAAACACGGCCTGTTACACAAAACATGGCAGGAGAGCCCCCCCCCTTGCAGCCCACAGAAAGCAGCAATCCAGACAGGGAGCCCAATAGTGTTTACAGACATGCAGGGTTACACAGTCCCAGACTGACACCCACTAAACAGACAGGTCCCCACACAGAGTACACTTACCTCCTGAATGGCGTGGGGAGCCCGCCCAAGCGATCAAGCCACTGCACAGAGGACAGGGAGAGTCGCAGTCAGGACGCAATAGAACTGCGGTGCGAAACCGCATGGCGTCCAGTGAGGTAGCCACCTCACCGCAGCATCCCTGCAGGGAACAGGGATGGGTCGTTCACACATGCCAGGAAAAAACCTGACTGAACGCTCGATGGCAGGCTGGGAAGCCACTGGCCCTGAGCCCCGGAAAACCAGGTTCATCTTCATCAGAAGAACCTAACTAGTGCTGAAAAATAAACAGCTAATAAAAGGAAGAGAAAAAAACTTCAAATAAAATCAAAAGAGAAAAGAAGCTGAGACTGAAAAGCCCCAGCACAGAATCAGCCAGCCTACTCCTGAGCTAGACTATTGAAACTGAGGTATGGATACAGGAAGCAGGAGGGTATTGACTGAGGGGACCACCCCCTGGGGGTGGGATATGTTAAAAGCTTTAATATTGACATATTCTGTTGCCTAGCTACTCCTATGGAGCAAAGGTCAATAACCCCCATAGTAACGAATATGAAGAGGCGGCGACTGTCGGAGGACGTAAGAGAAACAAGGATGATGATGATGCAGCCTCGTTAAAAACCGAGCAGGTGTGAAGGTAAAACGTCTTTGAGTTGCTGAAAATATTCATTGATCATGCCATCTGGGCCAGGAGATTTCCCGGACGGCAGTGATGCAATTGCAGACTTAATTTCATCTACTCTAAAGGGCTGATTAAGCTGGGAGATTTGTGCGGGGGTTAATTTAGGAAGCTCTATGGAGTCTAGAAAAGTGTTTATGTGCTCCGGTGTAGGGGAAGACAGTTGGGTCGGTTGGAGGTTATAAAGGGAGTCGTAATAACTGCTGAACGCATTAGCTATATCCTTGGGATCATGGAGCGTGGATCCCGTGAACGGGTGATTGATGGAGCTGATCTTGTTTTTGGTGCGTTGGCCTTTCAGTTTGGCGGCAAGCATTTTGCCCGCTTTGTTTCTGGTGGCGTAGTATTTCGCCTTAGATTTTTGGAGGTTACGTTCGTAAGAATCTAATAAGTAAGACCTGAGTTCCTGCCTGAGTGCCACGAGCTGCTGCTTAAGGGCTATCGAGGGGGCAGACTGATTTTGGGCTTCCGCCGAGACTATCTCCCTTGTGAGTCTGTCAATTGCTTGTGTTCTTTTTTTGTTCATTCTACGTTGTAGTTGCATTAATACACCTCTACTAAATGCCTTGTGAGCATTCCAGAGGACCGCGGACTCCGATACTGACCCCGCATTGGTCTGGAAGAATTCTGACACTGAATTTTTAAGGCTATCAGCATTTTCTGGGTGTTTGAGTACTTCCGCTCTCGCCCGCCACGGTTTAGACGTGGCGATCTTAGGGGAGACTGCAAAGGAAATGCCGATCGGAGCATGGTCAGACCAGGTTATAGGAGCTATCTCGGAGTCCACAGCCCTCTGAAGAATTGCTTTGTCAGTCAAAATCACATCTATACGTGCATATGAGTTGTGAACAGCAGAATGGTGAGAGAACATCCTATTGGAGGGGTGGTGACACCTCCATACGTCAAACAGATCATGCTTGTGGATAAATCCTTGTAGTGAGGGCTGGAGCCTAGTGGGCTTAGCAGAAGAGTCAAGAGTTCTGTCAGGTGGCAAGTTAAAGTCCCCGCACAGTATCAGAGGAACTTTCTGGGCTCGTCTGATAGTTTTGAGTGTGCGATTCAGAAACCTTAGTTGGTGAACATTAGGAGCGTAGACTGAGGCTATGGTTAGAGTCATTTCATCTAAGGAGCATACCAATATGAGGTACCGCCCGTTGGGGTCAGCGATGGAGGAGAGGCGGGTGAAGTCCAGAGATTTGTGTACTGCTATTAAAACTCCCTTCCTCTTTTTTGGACAAGACGCAGTATAGATGGTAGGAAAGTCCTTGTGTGTGCAGGTAGGTGCATGAAAGTCCAAAAAGTGAGTCTCTTGAACACATACTATCTGAGCCTTGTGGCTGGATGCCGTTCGCCACAGGGAAGCTCATTTGGCCGGGTGGTTTAAGCCATTAGCGTTCAGTGACAGAACTTTAACTGTCATTGAGGTCTAAGGGTTCGCATGTAGTGTAGCTACTCACAGTTCCGAAGAAGTCAGATGTTGCTTGGTGGCAAAGATGGAGGACCGGTGGAGAATGAAGTAGGTGGCTTCTGGGAGTTAAAGTAATAATCACAAACCAGGCGCTCCTGGGATGCCTGTAGGGTGGAGGTATAGACGTAAGCCTGTGAGGCTCCCCAGCGGTTGTTCTGCTGTTAGCCAACTAATGGCTCAGTAAAGAGATTCACACCCAGGCCAGCCATAGGAAAAAATCCAGTCCAGAAGTCAAAGCAATAATCACAAATCTGGTGCTCCTGGGGTGCCTTTAGGGTTGAGGGATACAAGTAAGCCTGTGAGGCTCCCCAGTGGTTTTTCTGCTGCTAGCCAACAAGTATAAGAAAGGTGTTGATATGGACAAAAGTACATGAGGAAGGCAGCGCATGAACCACACCGGGATGCAATGGATAAGGAAGTCAGGTGAACATCCAGTATAGAAAGGGTTAACGGCTTATTGATATTGATAACCGAAAAACAAAGTACATAAAATGCTTACATCCCCCTGGGCTGGAGTGGACAAGGACACCTGGCAGCAAGCAACAATAGTGCGAGGAGGTCAATCTCCCAGAACTGCTGAGCAGTGTGTGCACAAAGCCGGAAACCAGCCGGCGCGAGGATGAAAGGACTCCGCTGTAGTTCCGTAGCGGTGACATCAGCCGGACAGGCGCCACTTGCGGGGAAATACCAGGAACCAGGGTGGAACACAAGCTATATGGTTGCCATGACTACATGTTTCGCGCTGTGCGCTTTATCAAGTCATCCACTTAACTTGATAAAGCGCAAAGCACGAAACGTAGTCATGGCAACCATATAGCTTGTCCCCGATTTTACTGTTGTCAGACATGGAGGACTCCACATTATGGACTTTATCCCCCAGGGAGTGGACCTGGGAGGTGGTGGTGCGGCCTGCAATCGAGGCCTGGGCTTGAGTGTCAAGCCGGAGCTTGGATTTGGCCGGGCTGCTGCACGTAGGGCTGGAGGGTTCAGGTGTGCGAGGGGACACAGTACCTGCCTGCGGAGGGTCGCTGGGTGGTTGATCATCCGGCAGGTCCGAGTAGTGCACCCGCTGCCTCTCCGGAGTGGCAAGGCCCGAGCCACCGGCGCCATCTTGTCGACCACTCCGGGATGGCGGCGGGAAGAAGGCCATTAGTTTCTTTGGTCCCTTCTCGCTTTTCCTCTTCCCGGTCATGGCAGCTGGTGCAGGGGTGATTCTAGACTACTTCTAGATGCAGATGAGGGCTGGATGTCGTCCGTAGCTGGGGAGATGTTGCTGGATGCAGAGACCTGGAGCCGGAGCGAGGGATCAAGCGTCCATCTAGGTTCCGCGCTGGCCACGCCCCCCAGCTAGAGTAGCTCTCATATAACCCCAATGTATCCTATCGAACTCCTTTTCAGCATAGATCGATAGTAAAAGGGTTTGGGATTTGTTGCTGCGTACATGATGTATAACATTAATTATACGTCTTGTGGCATCCGGTGCCTGTCTGCCTTTGGTGAAACCCATCTGGTCAGGTTTGACTATACAGGGGACGACTTCAAATAGACGTTTAGCTAAAATTTTGGCATATATCTTTATGTCCGAATTTAAAAGCGAGATGGGGCGGAAATTGGGCGGTGAGTGAGGGGGCTTGCCCGGTTTGGGCAAGGTTACAACATGAGCATTGAACATTTCTGAGGGAAATTCTCCAGTTGATGCGGCTGAGGTGAATAAGAAAAGTAAATGGGGTAGGAGGATGGAGTGAAATGATTTATAATATTCGTTCGTGAGGCCATCAGGACCTGGGGACTTTTCTGAAGGTAGTGATCGAATCGTCTGTAGAATTTCGTCGGGCGTAAAGTCACTGTTGAGGAATTCTAAGTTCTGCGGCGACAGTTGGGGGAGGTTAAGAGAATTCAGAAACTCTTTGATTAGAGTTTCCGTAGGTTGTGGGGTTTGGGGGTCGTCTTGGAGGTTATGTAATGACCCGTAGTATTCCCCAAACGTGTCTGCTATAATTTGAGGGTTTTCTACTTTTTGTTTCGTGGCATGGTGGAATACATGAGGTATAGTGGATTTCGTCCTTTGTGTTTTAAGTTTGTGTTTTAAGTTTCTGCGCTTTTTAAGAATTTTCCCGCTTTGTTGTGATTGGCGTAATATTTTAGTCTAAGGCGTCGCATATAAAAGTTGTGGTCTATACAAAAGAGTTCTCTGAGTCGGCAGCGCAGCTTGGACAGTTGGGAGGCTAAAGCTGGTGTGGGACAGGTCTGGTTTCGTCTATCAGTCTCTCTAATCTCCGCAAGAAGGGAGTCAAATTGAGCGGTACAGGATTTCTTCTTGCGAGCTGCAGCCTGCAACAGCAGTCCCCTCACAAACGCTTTATGGGCATTCCAGTTATTAAAAGGGTTCGTGTCGGAGGGACGGTTTCCTTCAAAATAGTGTTCCGACTCCTGGGTCAACCGCTTCTTACATTCCGTATCCTGAAGAACAGAGTTGTCACATCTCCAAATGCGGGAGGCGCCAACTCTGGGACCCTCGGATAGTGACATTGTGATTGCTGCGTGATCCGACCACAAAATGTCATGGATGGCAGAATCCGCTACTCTTTGTAGTGATAGTCTATCTACCAGTGCATAATCAATCCTAGAATAAGAATTGTGCCTCGAGGAATAGAAGGTGTATGAGCGTTCCTCGGCGTGTTGACATCGCCATGCATCGTATAAGCCTTCTCCAAGAAGGAGTCCACGTAGTACTGTGGGCCCCCTCCTGCCAGGAGTAGACGAGTCCAGGACGGGGTCAAGTACCATGTTTAGGTCACCACACAAAATCACATTACCTTGTCGCACCCTGGAGATTAGGAAAAAAAGACGTTTAATAAATCTCGATTGGTGCGAGTTGGGAGCATAGGCATTGATTATAGTATATAACACATTGTTAAGCTTACACACTAAGATGATATACCGTCCATTGGGGTCCAGATGTGATTCCAGTAGTGACATTAACACTAATGGCTAGCAACACCCCTCCTTTTTTTTCTGACCTGGAGGCAAGAAAGAGATGGGGAAAGTTCCTGTGGGAGCAAAAGGGAGTCTTGTCCTTGTGGAAATGGGATTCTTGCACGGCCACAATATCAGCAAGATGTTTCTTGGCATCCCCCTAGAGTGATCTCCGATTTGCGGGGTGGTTCAGGCCCCGCGCGTTAATGGACATGAGTTTAAGTGACATGGTTCACAAATAGTTGTGCAAGAGAAGTGGCCAGGGCCTTTGTGGCAAGCAGAGAGGGTTCCAGGTGAAGTTGGGAAAGAGTAGAGGCAGTCCTTGGGGTGGTCCAGCAAGGAAGCATCTGAAGGGCGCAGAAAGGTGAAACTGATTGAGACGTGGCAACTGAGGTAGCTGAACAGTCAGTACGGATAAGGCACAGATCCACAGAGGGCACCAAGGGTAAGTTGTTTCGAAATGAAAAGCGTATGGAGAATTGTAGATCCGAGAGCGTTGGGAGTCGCTGGCATCTAGGCGAGAGCAAAAACAAGCAACAAAACAAAAACAGAGACGAGACAAGGTAAAAAGGGTGGACCAATCATAGTCCGTGCAGCTCATGCTGCCTTTTCTAGCAGGGGACAGGTACAATGGCATGTACCAGAAGGGGTGCCCAGGGAGGGCAAAGGAGTAGTTGCGTATGTGCGACACCTATTGTGGTCATTTGTGTTTGTTGTTTCGCCGAGGGTGAAAGACTTGCCAGTCGGGGGCAACATGCCTAAGATCAACAGGAGGGTGGCGGTGGTCTGCCGGTAGAGGATTTTGAGTATCCTGGAGCACAATTCCCCAATCCCTGAGAACTCTGATGCCATTTTCCAGAGATGTGATCAGGTGCGTGGAGCCATTGTACGTCACGCTCAGTTTGGCGGGATATTTCCACTTGTAGGCCACGTTATGGTTACGGAGGGCTTTAGTGATGGTGGACATTTCCCGTCTCTGTTGAAGAGTGTGCTTAGAATAATCTGGTAGTAACTGCAAGGACTGTGCATGAGGGGGAACAGAGTCTTTGCTTCTGAACGCTTCCAATATGCGCTCCTTCACTTGGTAAAAGTGGATTCGGAGGATGACATCCCTCAGGGCTTCCTGTGGGAGGAAGGAGGGCTTTGGAATTCGGTGGACTCTGTCCACTGTCAAGTCCGCAGAAGTCAGGGACGGGACTAAATCTTTAAACAAGGAGTGCACATAGTGAGGCAGTTGCTGCTGAGTAACTGATTCGGGGACCCCCCTTATCTTGATGTTGTTCCTGCGTGACCTGTCCTCTAGGTCCGCCATTTTTTATTTTAATCATGAGAAGGTCATCTTTATGGGAATCCACTAAAACATTATAAGAAACTGCGACTTCAGACAGCTTTGTTTCATTCACATGCACCCTCTGGCCCAATTCTTGGACTTCTGCTCGGCATTGGCGAACTGCTGTGAATAAGTCTGCGTGTAAAGAGGCTTTCAAGGATAGCATCATTTCCTTCATGGTCACATCAGATATTAATTGACCAGTAGTGGGGAACTGAGCTATAGGGTCAGGCTGAGGAGAGGGATCGGAAGGTGGTACCTGTGTGAGATCGTGGGATTCTGTGTCCATTATCCCCCTCCTAAGATCCAGCTCTGTGCGAGGCTTTGACTTCAGAGGGCTTCTGGTTGAAGACGTACTGACCCCTGAGTCTGTGCCTGGAGATCTGCAGCGGTGAGAGCTACTGTCTGTGTCCTCCATCGGTGCCTGCTCCAGGAACGGCACTTCCGCCGCTAGAGGGTGGGGATGCGGCGGCGAGGACGGTCTCCCACCGCCATCTTGCCGGAGTCCCGCCGGCTGCAGAGCGGGGAAATAGGCCGGCAATTTCTTGACTTGCAGGGTGTCGGGGCGATTCCTCTGCATCTCCGGTGGTCGTAGAGGGTTTCCTACAGGCGGGGAAGACTGTAGTCAGCACGTAGCGGCGGTAGGTGTCAGTTTATGGGCGATCCTCCCTGGGCAACGAGCGGAGCTCTGTTACAATGCGGCCATCTTGCCGAGCGGTCGCCACGCCCCCTTTTTCCAAACTTTTAAGGAGGTTGGTGGAAGATTCCTTATACTCCTTACTCTCCCTAAAAGGGACAAGCTTGTCCATGACAATTTTAATTTCTTTATCCAATCGTGAGAACTTGGCACTCTGTCTTTGAGTGAGGAATCTAAGGAAACTGACGCCAGCCTCATTGAAGTACTTGAACCACTCCTCAAGCTCTACTTTACCAATCTATATACATTGCCCAACTGCATAAAATAGTAATCAGGAAAAGTAACATTGACATTGAACATGTCAGGACATTGTTTATGAGGGCAGTCATATGGGTAGAAACAGCATCAAGATTATAGGGCACATCTGCCATATGTGCCCAGCCAGTGAGCGAGAGCAGGCAGGGTCTGGTGTTGCGGTTGTCAGGCAACCTGTCTCACATACACTCAGGGAGGAACACAGCAGCCATGCATGCACTATGCAGCCAGTGGTATCCAGGAAACAGTAAATATTAGCCTGTGGGGCTGCCTACGCCATGGAAACACATAATGTCATGACGCCCTGCTGGAGCCAGATGTAAAATATCGCCCTGCTGGAACATGCAACATGCACAGACAAAAGAAAGTGAGGAAAAAAATAAAAAAATAAGTGGGAACAGAAAGCTGGAGAAAGCAAAAGGAAAAACAAAATCAAACAAAAATGCATAAAAAATAAAAATAAAAAAGAATAAAAAATTAAAAAACAAAAGAAAATAAGAAAATGAAAAAGTGAAAAAATGAAAACTATAACAAAATGAAAACATTGAAAAAAGTGGAAAAATATGGAAAAAAAATAGAAAAAAAATTCAGTAAAGATAAAAATAAGGACAGAGACAAACGGAGTACAAAGAAACAAAAAACAGACCTGAAAACCGTAAAATCCTTTTCTCTTAAGCTCATTGACAGACGTAGTCCTCGTTGATTCAACACAACTCGGGTTATGCTGCCCTCTACAGGAGTAGGACTAGACAGGAAAGAAAACATTCTGGCCACACCTTAGGGGCAGTCCCAGAGGGTATATCCTCTCTCTCTCTGCTACAGCAAATCAGTTATGTCACAAAGCAGTGTTTAGAGAATTTAACCCAACCCAACTCAAAAACAGAGGGGCGGGTACTACGTCTGTCAATGAGCTTAAGAGAAAAGGATTTTACGGTAAGATTTTACAAAAATCCATTTTTCTCTGTCGCTCATTGACAGACGTAGTCCTCGTTGATTCAACACAACTCGGGACGTCCCAAAGCAGTACCACAAATGAGGGGTGGGAAAATGGAAATCAAATCCAATCTAGAAGGCCCAACCAGTGCCAACTAGAAGTTTTCAATGCTCATCAATCAAAGATGAGACTCAACAGAAAATTCCAACAGAAAAAAACCCTCGAGGTAGACCACCGGTCTCCTCAAATTGCGGCCTGCAAAACCTTGCGGCCAAATGAGGCATCCGCCGATGCCATCACATCAATCTTATAAAATTTTGTAAAGGTATGTACCGACGACCAGGTGGCCGCCTTACATACCTGGACCACTGACGCCTGATGGCGGAAGGCCCAGGAAGTACTGAGCGCTCGAGTGGAGTGCGCCTTAACAGGGAACGGAGGATTCCGACCCTTAATAGAATAAGCCTGTACCACCGTCTGTCTAATCCATTTGGAGATAGTCGCGGCAGATGCAGGCAACCCCTTTCTGGGGCCATCCGTGATCAAAAAAAGTGAATCCGTCTTACGGAACGATTCCGTAGCCTTCAGGTATACCCTGATTGCCCGAACCACATCCAAGGAATGCAACGCATGTTCCCGATGATGATTGGGCTGAGGACACAAGGAAGGTAATACAATATCTTCATTCAGATGAAAGTCTGAAACCACCTTTGGAAGAAAGGATGGCTTAGGATGAAGAACTACCTTATCCCTATGAATCACTAAATATGGGGACTGGCATGACAATGCAGCCAGTTCTGACACCCTCAATAAAGTACAAAAAAACTATCAGCGCAAACCCAATATATGTGATAAAATAACTCAAACTCAATTCACTGTGCATAAATCAGGTGTGTGAAAGTATATAAGTGGTATCCGGCAGCATACACCAATCGTGTTTCACAAATCACAATAAACTATAAATCCTACCAAAATGTGATGCGCCAGAAATATAATAAAAAAGTGATACTTTAAATACAATAAATCATATCCAGTTCATAAGGCACATAGCAATGTGTGTGCTTCCAATAAAGTGATATGAAGAGTGTCCCCGTATCCAATTGAAGAAAATCCAGTGATGAAAACAAGTTGTAAACACCAATTAGTGAATCCCTCCACCAGGTGAATTAGCCTCTCACCTTCCTAAAGGACCCAAACGGGCCAGCAATCACATGTATCATGGATCAGACTTCCAGGAAAGAGCCACACTGTATTGCACCTCAAGGGATCCCGGGACATATAAAAAACAGATGAAGAAATCTAGTGCTCTCTGCTTACTAATAAGGGTGTGCTTTATTAGAGAAAGGCAGATCAACTCACATTTGTTGGGCACTCAGCCGTGCCTGCTGTATAAGCGATGTCAGCGATCTGTTACCAGAGAGAGACTCTGCGACGGCCACGCACGCTCCGTCCCCCTATACGCGTTACGTCGAGCGCAATGCTCCTTTGACTTCCTCGGTAGGGGTGGCTAGTGCGTGCCAAGCCTCACTTTAAATACATCAACACTCAGGTGGATTGGCCAGCAGATCTCAGTCCCTCCCCCCGCTCATAGCTCACAACAGGACATCGGAACCTCCGAACCAGGCATGTTTACGGCGGTGTCACTGGCTCATATCGCTAATGGGGCAATTTTAATGTATGGGCATTGATCAAATTACTATTGCACATTGCGGAGATCGCGTGGTGGCGCAGATACCTCTCTGGTTTACATTAAAACAACTAAAACACGTATTCACAAAATCTCATACCATAATTAACAATATTAAAAATATTAAAAGTACATCAATAAGCTAAAACCTGGAATAATAAATGTTGGCAATTAAAATAAATGTTATAAAACATATATATATATATATATATATATATATATATATATATATATATATATATATATAATCTTTTTTTTTTTTTTAAATATATATAAAAATGTTTGGTCTCAGATAAAAATATAATGCATGATGGGGGTGTTATCTATTACTAATAAAACAATTTAGATCGAAATCCTTATTTAAACCTCTGGGTGCCAACACCTTGGCCTCGTAGACCCAAAAGGATTCCCTTCTACTAAGCTGGCGAATATCAACTTTATTGATTGTGTCTTTCACTCACCTATTAGCAGCAACCATGGATATATTTGATTATTTTGAGAATAGGAATATTATAATTGATGACATCTTCTCAGGAGATAAAAACAGAGGCAGATATGAGGACATTACACAGTCCTTTAAGAAATTAGGTATTCTTATGGAAAAGAAAACCAGGGCTTGGTGGGATATTGTGTCATTTGAGCAGTATATAGCCCACCAACTCACCCCAAGACGTCTAAGGTGGGAAGTCCCCCCTAATGACGGACTTGAGGATGAGGAGTCATTAGATGAGTGGTTTATCTTTTTCAATTCTAAAGGACAAGACCTCATGAACTTCCTGCTTACTCGCAAACGCAGGAAACTTGCGATAATTGAATCGCATATAGCTGAGCTCAAAAAGAAATTGGAGTCACTTAAAGACTCTCCTGAATTTAACCAACTAGCAGGAGAACTAAAGAAAAAATTAGAAAAAACAGATAAAGAAACTCAGGAAAAAAGAGAAAGAAGTTCATTAGGGATATGAATGATTATAGAGGGAATGAAGTCTTTAAGTGGCAGAAAGATCTTCAGAGTAACTCTATATTACCATCCCGTGACAGTACACCGGAGAGAGTAAACATGACACCCCCTGTATGGAGCAGAGCGCCGCCTGCTCCTGCAAGGCGGGAATCTAACAACACTCCTGTACCCACCTACCATGCACCACAAAGAGGTAATGGAAGGGGGAGGAGAGCAGGAAGAGGTGGACCAAGAGGAAGAGGTAGAGGTCAAGGGAGGAACAATGGTGGCCCTTATCATCAAACACAGGGAAATGGCGGCCCATATCAACAGGCACCAAGGAATAGTAATGGCCCGTATTTCCCAACACAAGGGAACAGGAATGGTCCCTATCAGGCAGAACAAGGGAATTGGTACCCCCAGGAACCAAGGGGCACCCTGGATCAACGACAAGACATGAGGGACGAGTCAATATATGACTCCCCTCGCCCGTCTACGTCATATAATATCCCCACCATGAATAGGTTCACCCCACTCTACCCGCCAGCCGCAAACAACAATCCCCCGGATGTTTTTTTAGAGAAACCCGGTGCCCTGTGGGGGTACAAGGGTCCAATTGGAAAACAATCTGGGGAAAAAAGAAAAGGAAAAGAGGACGACGAGCAGGTCAACGCCTCCAAAAAGAGCAAAACCCAATAGGAGCAGGCATATTCAACATCAGTGGCATACCTTTGACCAAGGAGGAGACGAAAGTCTTAGATAAAGGGTTAAAATATGCCCCAGTGAAAAACCTAAATAAATTCGACACATATGTTAGCTTACAGAAATACATAAGGGGTTTAAATCAGAAGAAGTATTTCCTATCTAAACCAGACCATCGCCCCATGAATAGTGAGAGAACACACTACTCGATGTTGAAAAACAAATCTGTGTTCAATCCACCAAATAAAGATAGCAAATATATGGAGGTTTTTAAAAATCTGGTGTCACAAGATATCGAGCAATTAAAAGTTAGGAAAATTCAAGACCCCCAATGGATTAAAAATGGTATTACTAGCCTGGAAGCTAATAAACAGCTGGTGATAAGACCAGCGGATAAAGGGGGGGTATTGTTGTCATGAGTAAAGATTATTATAATAATGAAATGGAAAGACAACTTTCAGACCCGAATACATATTGTTGCTTGAGGGGTAACCCACTCAATGTATATAAAAAAGAACTGGATGTACTAATTCAAAATGGGCTGGATGACGCCATTTTGAATAAAAAAGAAGCACTTTATTTAAACCCTACCGCCTGTCGAACCCCTATTATATACTTTCTCCCCAAAATCCATAAGTCTGTGGAGAAACCTCCGGGGAGACCAATCATTAACGGTATTGACTCCCTGAGCTCCAGATTGGGCCAATACATTGATTTTTACTTGCAGCCATTGGTTACCCGGACACCAGCATATACAAAAGATACCAAACATATCATTCAGGACCTACAATTCCTTCCTATCTCAGAGAACTGCATTCTGGCGACTGCAGATGTAGGCTCTCTGTACACGATCATCGGGCATGATGCCGCCATGAGGGCCGCATCATGGGCTCTGGATGAGTCGGGATTGGATGGTGATCATATAGAATTCCTGTTAGAAAGTTTGGATTTTTGTTTAAAACATATTTTTGGTACTCAGGGGACTTTTTCTTACAAACCAAAGGCGTGGCTATGGGGGCTAGATTTGCCCCCAGTGTAGCCAATTTATTCATGGCCCAATGGGAAGCAGAAGAGGTTTTATCCAACAGACCCCCAGAACTGATCTTTTACAAGAGATTTATAGATGATCTGATCATGATTTGGGAGGGAGATTTGAATTCTTTTAATGATTTTAAAGGTAGAATGAATTTTAACAATAGGAACATTGTTTTATCATGGACTGAGAGCAAAGAAAAGATACAGTTCCTCGATCTAGAGATTTTTGTTCTAGACGGCCAGTTACACACTAGGAATTTTTTTAAGTAGAATATAAATAAATCCGCGCTAAGGATGTCAGAGGATAAATTAAATGCGTGCACAGGTAAGCTGCAGCCTCACTTAAAATATAGCCAAAGGCTACATAAATATGTATGTAAATATGAAGTGGTGGCGCTGCTTATAAAGTGCAAACAGGTATATATAAATATATAAAACGAAAAATATAATGTAAAAACACAGATGTGATTGAGAAATAAAAATATAAATATATGTAAATAATACCACAATATAGTGAAATTCCAACATAAAATGGTATTGGGAATGAGTTAATATGAAATATATGAAAAAATATAAAAATATAATAATAAAATAAAGTGAAGTATAAATAACCACCAGAGTGCGTAGTATGAAGAGCAAAGTACTAAAATATATATATCTCTTAGTATATACCTAAAATAATAATATCAGCATGTGGCAATAAAAATACAAAGGCAATGATATAAAAGGTGTGCAAAAAGTGCAACAATTAAATTGGGTGTGCAGGAAACTTTTACAGAAAAAATATGAGTAAAGTGCGGGAAACTGTTTTTACAAAGTGCAACAAGAAGTGATGTGATCTAGATTCATGTGATAAATAGTCCGTATAATAATAAAGGTGCAAACAGTATTATGGGCAAGCTCAATGTGCAAAGAAATATGAACTCCAAGGTAGAAATGAGAAATGGTATTAGATCAGATCAGCTATTAAGATAAGTCCATATATAGATGGTTGTGCCCCGAGGAGTGGTGAATGGATAAGTATCCAGCGGTGACCCCCAAGGTGGGTGACTGGCGAGTGGTGGGGAAACCTCTAGTAGAAAAACCTACTCACCAGATGTACCCACCCCACACAGGGGTATAGGGCAGGTACTGTAGTAATATCCTGTTGGTCCTGGCTCTGGGTAGTGGTTCCCTTCCTGGGGGAGATGTAGTATAGGGTCCGCAGGGATATCCTAAAGTGAAATCCTATCCGGTAGTGGGATATCCAACGATCCGTGGGGTGAACTGATAGGGCCGCTCAAAGGTATGTGGATGGAGGGATCATATAAATGGAAAAGAACTCGATAGTGTGATACCGTTTTTAAAGTTTATTCCTTCCAGCAGTAACATAAAAATGGGTAAAAAGTGGGTTTAATTTTTTTAAACCTACTGACCGTAACTCGTAATTGTCTATGGACAGCTGCCACCACAGGAATTGGCTTTTTAATATTCCGAGGGGTCAGCTGATCCGTATTAAGAGGAACTGCTCTAAGGAGGAAGATTTCAAAGCACAGTCCCAAATACTGGTAGACAGGTTTAAAATTAAAGGGTACGATATGAAAAAAGTGTCTTCTGATTTACAACAAGTATCCAATCTGAATAGAACAGAACTTTTAGCCAACAAGGCTGTTGCGTCCAGGGATGATAATAGAAACAACAGCAACTTTAAACTAGTGCTAGATTACAACATTCAGCATAAACAGGTTGAACGCATTGTAAGAAAGCACTGGGGGGTGCTTAAACAAGATGGAATTTTAGGACCCCACCTCCCGGAGAGACCTGGCTTCATATATATAGGAGAGCTCCTATTTTGAAGGACAGGCTGGCCCCGGGAGTGATAGATCCCCCTAGACCCAAGAAAAATACAATTTTTCAGTTCTTGTCTGGATTCCATGCGTGCGGCAGATGTGGTGTTTGCCAGCAGACTAAAAAGAACACCAAAAAGAAGAAAACTTTTATTTGTAATAGCACAGGTAAAGAATACCAGATTAAAGACCTAATAACATGTACCACAATTGGGGTTGTTTACATGATGGAATGTGGGTGCGGACTCCAGTACGTAGGACGCACCTCCAGAGCCCTAAACGTGAGGATAGGGGAACATATCTCTAACATAAAGAAGGGGGAGGTTTCACACAATGTATCCAAGCACTTTAAAATGTTTCATGATAAGAAACCTCATTCCCTGAAATTCTGGGGAATTGAACATGTCCAACCACACTGGCGAGGAGGTAATTATATTCGCCAGCTTAGTAGAAGGGAATCCTTTTGGGTCTACGAGGCCAAGGTGTTGGCACCCAGAGGTTTAAATAAGGATTTCGATCTAAATTGTTTTATTAGTAATAGATAACACCCCATCATGCATTATATTTTTATCTGAGACCAAACATTTTTATATAGATTTAAAAAAAAAAAAAAGATTATATATATATATATATATATATATATATATATATATATATATATATATGTTTTATAACATTTATTTTAATTGCCAACATTTATTATTCCAGGTTTTAGCTTATTGATGTACTTTTAATATTTTTAATATTGTTAATTATGGTATGAGATTTTGTGAATACGTGTTTTAGTTGTTTTAATGTAAACCAGAGAGGTATCTGCGCCACCACGCGATCTCCGCAATGTGCAATAGTAATTTGATCAATGCCCATACATTAAAATTGCCCCATTAGCGATATGAGCCAGTGACACCGCCGTAAACATGCCTGGTTCGGAGGTTCCGATGTCCTGTTGTGAGCTATGAGCGGGGGGAGGGACTGAGATCTGCTGGCCAATCCACCTGAGTGTTGATGAATTTAAAGTGAGGCTTGGCACGCACTAGCCACCCCTACCGAGGAAGTCAAAGGAGCATTGCGCTCGACGTAACGCGTATAGGGGGACGGAGCGTGCGTGGCCGTCGCAGAGTCTCTCTCTGGTAACAGATCGCTGACATCGCTTATACAGCAGGCACGGCTGAGTGCCCAACAAATGTGAGTTGATCTGCCTTTCTCTAATAAAGCACACCCTTATTAGTAAGCAGAGAGCACTAGATTTCTTCATCTGTTTTTTATATGTCCTGGGATCCCTCGAGGTGCAATACAGTGTGGCTCTTTCCTGGAAGTCTGATCCATGATACATGTGATTGCTGGCCCGTTTGGGTCCTTTAGGAAGGTGAGAGGCTAATTCACCTGGTGGAGGGATTCACTAATTGGTGTTTACAACTTGTTTTCATCACTGGATTTTCTTCAATTGGATACGGGGACACTCTTCATATCACTTTATTGGAAGCACACACATTGCTATGTGCCTTATGAACTGGATATGATTTATTGTATTTAAAGTATCACTTTTTTATTATATTTCTGGCGCATCACATTTTAGTTCTGACACCCTGCGTGCAGAAGTGATAGCCACCAAGAAGGCCACCTTCTGGGATAAAGTAAGCAAGGGAATCTCCCTGATGTTTTCAAAGGGAGGTTTCTGCAGAACCGACAAAACCAAATTAAGATCCCAGGGGGGGTAAGGGCGCGCGGACTGGTGGAGCCAGGTGCCGCACCCCCTGGATGAAATTCCGCACCAAGGACTTAGTAGCCAAAGGCTTCTGAAAGAAGATTGCTAATGCTGAAACCTGACCCTTGATGGTGCTCAAGGCTAGTTTCTGCTCAACCCCCTTTTGCAGAAAGGCCAATATTCGGGTCACCGAATAGGTACGTGGAGGAAATCCTAAAGATTCGCACCACGCGATATACGTCTTCCATGTGCGATAATAGACCTTGCTGGAAGTCGCTTTCCTTGCCTTAATTAGCGTAGGAATAACTGAAGCTGACAACCCTCTGTCCTTCAGTACCTGGGTCTCAATGGCCAGGCCATTAAACCCAGCGACTGTAAAGCACAATGGAAGATCGGTCCTTGAGACCGCAGACACTCCCTGAGAAGAAGTTCCCAAGGAGCGTTCGCGACCAGCATGTCCAAGTCGGCCAGACCGGCTTGACGAGGCCAGCCTAGAATTTCCAGGACAACTGGAGCTGACTGGATCCGAACCAGGCTGCCCTAGAGCTATCTGGCCCCGGCAATCCGACAAAGTCTGATCGTTCTCTGTTCCCACACATTTATCAGACACCTGATTCCTATCAGGAGTGGTGATTTCTCCTGGTTGAACATTAGGGACCGGAGTCACCCGGCTAGAGGTTCCTTGGTCTGTCTGTTCAACCGGATCCGATTCTTGTGGGGAACTGAGGCTAATCTTTGGAAAAGGTAAAGAAAATGATCTGTTCAGGGAACGGTAACTACCGCTCCCTGTAGTACTTAAATGTTGGAAGGGAAGAATCGCACCGGTAGCAGTGGTCGATGCTCGATCTAATGCTCTGAATACCGGTGAAGACGTCCCCCCACCCTCAAGCCGGGTGGGGGCGCACCTTCAGGCTGTGTAATCCTTTGCTACAGTCAGTCTTTTGTTTGTCCGACCAGCCCTTCTTGAACCCTCCTAGAGGAGTTTTGCCCTTCCCGCTTGCTCCAGCAGAGCGAACGAACCCTTTATGGGCGGTAAAGAAAGGTCCCTGCTTGTTACGAGGTCCTTTAGCTTTAGCAGCCTGCGGCAAAAAAGTGCTTTTGCCCCCAGTGGCATCCTTAATGATCTCATCTAGGGTGGCCCCAAATAGGCGATTCCCCTGAAAGGGGAGATTCGCCAAGGTCTTTTTGGAACCTAGGTCCGCTGACCAGCATTTTAACCACAGCACACGTCTGAGGATTACCGCTGACATAGATGCATGCCCTAATAGGGGGGTAGCATCCAAGGCTGCGTCACAGACAAACTGTAGTCCTTGTATAATCTGTTCCATCAAATCAGATGTTGCCTGGGGGATATCATTCCCCTTCAGGTCCTGGCGCACCAATCTCGCCCATTCCGTTAATGTCTGAGAAACTAGACCAATGACAATTACTGGTCTAAAGGCTGACCCTATCAGGGAAAAGATAGTGCGGGACTCCGCTTCTACCTTCCGATTCACCGAATCCTTAAAGGACGAAGCGTCCTCCACTGGAATAACCGTGGCTTTATTCAGTCTGGAAATAGGTGGATCCACCACTGGTGGTACCGTCCATTTCTTAATGAGGGATTCCTCAAACGGATAGCGTCTAGCAATGCGCTTGGAAATAGTAAAGGTACGCTTAGAATGCTCCCATTCCTCTTTAAGCTTATTACCAAAACACTTGGGTAAAGGAAAAACCTTCACCGTCTTGGTGGGTTTGCTAGTACCAAAGGGAATCTCTATTTCAGTTGCCTCTGCCGGTAAAACCTCAAGTCTTAAGGTTTCCCGAACCGCCACAACTAGTGCGTCCACCAATGCTTCTTCCTGAATTATGGCGGAAGCATGAACGTCCTCCTCACTGTCTGAGGGAACTTTACCTGAGACAACAGCCCCTGCAGAGGGACCTGCAGCTGCAATGACTATCTCAGAATCTGAATCTGAAGTATCAGATGATATAGGGGTAGGCGGGGGTCGCTTTCTTGACCCCCGTTCCTGACAGGCCGTCTCCACCCGAGCCACCAAAGACTCCAAAACTGCTGTAAATGCATCCATACTCTGTGCACTGGCGGGTCCCGCGGCCCCCTCGAGGGAAACAGGTGGGGGTACCTGTGTGGCAGGGTCCATGATAATTCCAGATACTACCCAGAAAAAATCAATTTGCCAAAAAATAAAACTTTTTTTTTTTTTTTTCAGACCCCCAGCGCCACAAAGCCCCTCAGTGTTACCTGCTTAGGGACCCCTACAGAGCGAGAGAGAGAGATAGACCCCAAGGCTCACCACTTGATGCTCAGAGTTTCAAATGCAACTTGTCTCAGCGCTCTCTAGAACAGACAGGAAGTCTTTTGGCTGGCTTCCCGGGAAAAAAGGAGGCGGCTCCGCTCCTCTGTACGCCTTCCGGCGCCTCCCCTAGCTCCACGAGGTGTTTGGGTCACCTCAAACATGGCCGCCCCCATGCTGGAGACACGAGGCTACGCCAAAATGGCGGCCTCGTGCGATCTACCAGACAATGGCGGCGGCCTGTACCGAATAACGGCATGTTTGCGGGAGTCTCTCGGCCTCAGAAACCTTCACCCTCATGGTGATCAGCGTGGCCGGCGGTACCGGACCCTGGCGGGCCGTATGCGGTCCGTGGCCGTCGGGAGGCATCTGCTTAGCTGGAGGAATATGATCTGGAATGCAGTATACATGTATAGACATCGCCCTGTGGCTTCTGACAGGTAGGATACCTTATAGTATCACAGTAATGTTCTAATACTGCCACTGACTACAATCATTTAAACATTTTTGCAATTAGATTGTCAGCTCCCAAACCAAGCCTCCTGGTTTCTTGTTCACAAAAATCACACTCCAATAGGGGGATCTGTGACATGTATAGGATAGAGGTGAGACCCATCCTTACCATTACAGAGAGGGGCCCGCGTTCACCACATGACCCATCAGGGGGAAAGGGGGAACATACTACTCACCCTACTGGAACCAGGCGGGCGCCAACTCCTGACAGTACCCCTCTCCACCGGGGTGGGAGGGCTGTCGACCAATACGGACGCCGTGACTTCTGGTCATTGGCGTTTAAGCGAGACGTTCAACTTGCAGGGTCAGTCCCCGTCCAGTGGGACTATGTCGCGGCCGACCCAGCGCGGAGCTATGGCCTGCACGTGCTCGTAGGCTGAACTGGGGTGACCACTGGATCTCAACATCCAGCCCGTCGCCCAGTTCCAGCTTTCTTGCTTGAATATCTCACAGGAACACTGGAGAAAAAAGCTGTCTAAAAAATCTTTCTAAGAAAAAAATCCTGCCAGGACCGAAGATCCTAGTAAGGCATCTAGGTCCTTACTCCTAACTAGACAGAAAAAAACTGATTTGCTGAAGCAGAGAGAGAGAGGATATAGCCTCTGGGACTGCCCCTAAGGTGTGGCCAGAATGTTTTCTTTCCTGTCTAGTCCTACTCCTGTAGAGGGCAGCATAACCCGAGTTGTGTTGAATCAACGAGGACTACGTCTGTCAATGAGCGACAGAGAAATGTATTTCCTACCTACTGTCATTGCCATAACAACATATAGGAAATCAGGAGGGGTTTCAGTTACAAAAGCCCAAAGTGCCATTTGGAAAGACCTATGGAGGTTGACTTACTATAGCACCTAGTCTGCAAATGGGTTCACTTCTGTGCATTCGTGACTACTTTTAGTCGGAGAAAGGATTTACCAAAGTATTTAAAAAATAGTCACGATTGCAAATTTACTATTGGTCACAAAGCTTACCAACCATCTAGTTCCTCTCCTAGAACCAAGTGCACAGCAAAGATAAATCTTATTTAAAACCTGATCTCTGATTTATACTTCCAATACATATGTTGAACATTTTTTAAGAATAACTGCTTTAAAATAATTCTAAATTTGTCTGTTTAACGTTATATATTTCAAAAAATCTAAACAGGTATTGACTTTTCCTAGTCCAAACATCTCAGTAGTGACACAACTGAGCATGCCCAGACTAGGAAACCTAGGAATTGCCTTCCCACGGTTGTTTTTTTTTTTTGTAAGTGCTTTGTAAATACCAGTGTTCTCAAGCCTAGTGTTGTTCGAAATGCGGGAACCTGTTTTTGCTAAAGCTGAGTTAATAAACAGGCTAACATATATATGTCACCTATATATGACGCATATATATAACACCCCTCACATTTTTGTAAATATTTTATTATATCTTTTCATGTGACAATACTGACGAAATGACACTTTGCTACAATGTAAAGTAGTGAGTGTACAGCTTGTATAACAGTGGAAGTTTGTTTTCCCCTAAAAATAACTCATGGTCTGGGGCTGCATGAGTGCTGCGTACTGGGTAGCTACAGTTCATTGAGGAAACCATGAATGCCAACATGTACTGTGACATATTGAAGCAGAGCATGATCCGCCTCCCTTCAGAGACTGGGCTGCAGGGCAGTATTCCAACATGATAAGGCCCTCAAATACACCTCCAAAACGACCACTGCCTCACTAAAGAAGCTGAGGGTAAAGGTGATGGACTGGCCAAGCATGTCTCCAGACCTAAATCCTATTGAGCATCTGTGGGGCATCCTCAAATGGAAGGTGGGGGAGCGCAAGGTCTCTAACATCCACTAGCTTGTCATGGAGGAGTCGAAGAGGACACCAGTGGCAACCTGTGAAGCTCTGGTGAAGTCCATGCCCAAGAGGGTTAAGGTAGTGCTGGAAAATAATGGTGGCTACACAAAATATTGACAGTTTGAGCCCCGTTTAGATATTTTGTTGCCAGCGGTTTAGACATTAATGGCGGCGTGTCAAGTTATTTTGAGGGGACAGCAAAATGACACTGTTATACAATCTGTACACTCACTACTTAACATTGTAGCAAAGTTTAATTTCTTTAGCGTTCTCACATGAAAAGCTATAATGAAATATTTACAAAAATGTGAGGGGTGTACTCACTATTGTGAGATAGTGTGTGTGTGTGTATATAAATATATATATATATGTATATAAACATAAGTATACATCAATCATCAATACTTGTAACTATAGAACTTTTACTTTGCAAAGAAAAAAACAACATAGATATTCTAAGAACTGAGCTGTGTTTGTTTTTTATTGTTGCTTCTTATACAATATTTCTTATTTCTCATTTTTTAAACATTGGCAGTACGGTGTTTTAATATTTTTCTTTTAGCATACATTTTCTGCAGTATATACAGAATCTCAAAGTGACTATACCCCTCACATTTTTGTAAATATTTTATTATACCTTTTCATGTGACAACACTGAAGAAATGACACTTTGCTACAATGTAAAGTAGTGAGTGTACAGCTTGTTTATCAGTGTAAATTTGCTGTCCCCTCAAAATAACTCAGCACACAGTCATTAATGTCTAAACTGCTGGCAACAAAAGTGAGTACACCCCCAAGTCAAAATGTTTAAATTGGGCCCAATTAACCATTTTCCCTCCCCGGTGTCATGTGACTCGTTTGCGTTACAAGGTCTCAGGTGTGAATGGGGAGCAGGTGTGTTAAATTTGGTGTTATCGCCCTTACTCTCTCATACCGTTCACTGGAAGTTCAACATCGTACCTCATGGCAAAGAACTCTCAGAGGATCTGAAAAAAAAAAAAAAATTGTTGATCTACATAAAGATGGCCTAGGATATATGAAGATTGCCAAGATCCTTAAACTGAGCTGCAGCACGGTGGCCAAGACCACATAGCGGTTTAACAGGACAGGTTTCAATCAGAACAGGCCTTGCCATGGTCAACCAAAGAAGTTGAGTGCACATGCTCAATGTCATATCCAGAGGTTGTCTTTGGGAAATAGTCTTATGAGTTCTGCCAGTATTGCTGCAGAGGTTGAAGGGGTGGAGGGTTAGCCTGTCAGTGCTCAGACCATACACTGCACACTGCATCAAATTGGTCTGCATGGCTGTCATCCCAGAAGGAAACCTCTTCTAAAGATGATGCACAAAAAAGCCCACAAACAGTTTGCTGAAGACAAGCAGACTAAGGACATAAATTTCTAGAACCATGTCCTATGGTCTGATGAGACCAAGATAAACATATTTAGTTCAGATGGTGTCAAGCGTGTGTGGCGGCAACCAGGTGAGAAGTGCAAAGACAAGTGTGTCTTGCCTACAGTCAAGCATAGTGGTGGGAGTGTCATGGTCTGGGGCTGCATGAGTGCTGCCGGTACTGGGGAGCTACAGTTCATTGAGAGAATCATGAATGCCAACATTTACTGTGACATATTAAAGCAGAGCATGATCCCCTCCCTTCGGAGACTGGGCTGCAGGGCAGTATTCCAACATGATAAGGACCCCAAACACACCTCCAAGATGAGGGTAAAGAAGCTGAGGGGGTAAAGGTGATGGACTGGCCAAGCAGGTCTCCAGACCTAAACCCTATTGAGCATCTGTGGTACATCCTCAAATGCAAGGTGAAGGAGTGCAAGGTCTCCAATATCCACCAGCTCCGTGATGTCGTTGGAGTGGAAGAGGACTCCAGTGGCAACCTGTGAAGCTCTGGTGAACTCCATGCCCAAGAGGGTTAAAGTAGTGCTGGAAAATAATGGCAGTAACACGAAATCTTGACATTTTGGGCCCCATTTTTACATTTTCACTTAGGGGTGTACTCACTTTTGTTGCTAGCGGTTTAGACAGTAATGGTTGAGTTTTTTTAAGGGGACAGAAAACTTTACACGGTTATACAAGCTGTACACTCACTACTTTACATTGTAGTAAAGTGTCATTTCTTCAGTGTTGTAATATGAAAAGATATGATAACATATTTACAAAAATGTGAGGGGTATACTAACTTTTGTGAGATACTGTATGCCTATGTAAGCACTGTTATATGCATTAAGCACGCCTTTTGAATTTTGGGATATATTGCCTAAATGGCAGAAAAGTTGCACTCGGTGCACAGTATCTAACAAAAATCGAAATCAAAACTCCCACAGCTGTCTTCACAAACTGCACATAATACCAGTGCTGAAGGAAATTTAAAAGTAATACAAATGTTGTGCTGTGTTACTAAATTTAATGTCTGATGGTTATATGGTATTCCAATACAAAGGATCATTATATTATTCCAAAAAAAATTGATATGTGTCCCAACATCATAAACACACATAAAAATTAAAGTAAAAAATCAGAGGGTGACACCACTAATCCACATTGACACACCAATAAAGAAAAAATATGAATTCATAAATCAGAAAAAAAAAAAAAAAATCCTGGTGCAAGTCCACCACATATATGTAAATGTCCAAATAAATAGTTATGTGTAAGAGAGTTCCACCATCAGTGCATATTTTGCCATATGTTTTTACTTATTAATGACAATAAGCAGCCTTGTGAATTCCACACCAACACCAATTGTAGCCTCTTAGCAAGCACTAAGACCCAAAATATAGGTGGTTACATTGGTAATCAGGAACTCCAGGGCACATCAGCAGGGGGGCGTTTGCTATGCAGTTTGTTAGTACTCTTTTTTTTCTGTTTGTTTTTTCTTTTTGATCCCTATTTTGTTTTCAATAATCTTGCACCTAACAAATTGATGGGGATGGGTGGGATGGTGAGAGTTGTACCTTAAAATGTGTTGCCTGGTTAATATTGTTGTGATCTCTTTTAGATTGTAAGCGCCTATGAGCAGGGTCCTTCTAAGCCTATTGTAATGTAGCACCATAAATACCATTTGTTTTTGCACAAGTAAATGAATGTACCTAATTGTTTTGTCCAAATAAATGTAGAATATTGAACTTTTTATGTATTTGTTGGATCTTGGATGAAAAAAAACACATTTTTTTTCCCTCAAGCTGAATATATTGTTAACACCCATACAAATAGATAAAGTTATAATAGTCTACAAAAATCGGATTTTTGTAAGATCTTACCGTAAAATCCTTTTCTCTTAGCTCATTGACAGACATAGTCTTCTTGATTCACAAGAACTGGGTTATGTTGTCTCCGCAGGAGTAGGACTAGGCAGAAAGAAAAAACGTTCTGGCTCCACCCTAGGGGCAGTCCCAGAGGGTATATCCTCCCTCTCTCTGCTACAAGGCATCAGTTCTGTCACAAAGCAGCAACAGAGAATTTAACCCAACCCAACTCAATGATAGAGGGGCGGGTACTACGTCTGTCAATGAGCTAAGAGAAAAGGATTTTACGGTAAGATCTTACAAAAATCCAATTTTCTTTGTCGCTCATTGACAGACGTAGTCTTCTTGATTCACAAGAACTGGGACATCCAGAAGCAGTGCCACAAATGAGGGGTGGGATTGACAGAAATCAAAATCCAATCTAGAAGGCCCAACCGGAGCCAACCAGAAGTATCAAAGGACTCATCGAGTAAACAGATGAGACCTACCCCACAAATCCTCGAGGTAGACCAACAGTCTCCTCAAACAGTGGCCTGCAGGAACCTTGCAGCCAGAAGAGGCATCTGACGATGCCATCACATAAACCTTATACAATCTTGTAAAGGTATGAACCGACGACTAAACAGTCGCCTTGAAAACCTGAACCACTGACTCCTGATGGCGGAAAGTCCAGGAAACTCTAAGCGCCCGAGTAGAATGCGCCTTAACAGGGAACGGGGGATCCCGACCCTTAGATAAAATAAGCCTATACCACCGTCTGTCTGATCCATCTAAAGATGGTCGCAGCAGAACAGGCAACCCCTTCTTAGGGCCATCCGTGATCACAAACAGTGAATCCGTCTTACAAATTGAATCCGTAGTATTCAAATATATCCTGATCGCCCGAACTTCATCCAAGGAATGCCATGCAAATTCTCGAGGATGATTGGGCTAAGGACATAGGAAGGACAATACACTGTCCTCATTCAATGAAACTTTGAAACCACCTTAGGAAGGAAGGATGGATTCGGATGAAGAACAACCTTATCCCTATGAACCACCAGATCTGGGGAACAACAGGATAATGCAGCCAGTTCTGACACCCTGCGTGCAGAAGTGATAGCCACCAAGAAGGCCACCTTCTGGGATAAAGTAAGCAAGGGAATCTCCCTGATATCTTCAAAGGGAGGTGTCTGAAGAACCAACAGCACCAAATTAAGATCCCAGGATGGTAACGGCGCGTGCACTGGCGGAGCCAGGTGTCGCACCCCCTGGATGAAATTCCGCACCAAGGAATGAGTAGCCAAAGGCTTCTGAAAGAAGATAGCAAATGCTGAAACCAGACCCTTGATAACACTCAAGGCCAGCTTCTGCTCAACTCCCTGTTGCAGAAAAGCCAATATTCGGGCTACCGAATAAAGATGTA
Organism: Pelophylax lessonae; assembly: GCF_965119305.1. Classification (NCBI taxonomy): domain Eukaryota; kingdom Metazoa; phylum Chordata; class Amphibia; order Anura; family Ranidae; genus Pelophylax; species Pelophylax lessonae. The sequence continues at coordinate 135,751,808 of NC_138773.1, forward strand.
GATGGAACCCAAGGGATTCACACCACACAATATAAGACTTCCATGTACGATGATAATCTTTCTGGAAGTCGCTTTCCTTGTTTTAACTAGAGTAGGAATAACTGAAGCTGACAATCCCTTGTCCTTCAGCACCTGGGTCTCAATAACCAGGCCGTTTAAAACCAGTGATCGTAAAGCAGGATGGAAGATCGGTCCCTGAGACAGTAGATCCTCCCTGAGAGGAAGTCTCCACGGGACGTCCGCCACCAGTCTGACCAAGTCGGCGTATCAAGCTCGACGAGGCCAGTCCGGAGCTACCAGGATTACTGGAATTCCTTCCTCCTCTATCCTGCGAAGAAGTCTTGGCAGTAACCCAAGAGGAGGGAAGGCATACATTAGCTGGTATTGCCCCCACGGGGTGACCAGTGCGTCTGCGGTCTCTGCTAGAGGATCGCGGGAGCGAGCCACGAATCTCTGTACTTTTCTGTTGAATCGTGATGCCAAACAGATCCACATCCGGGGTGCCCCAACGTAGGCACAACTGGTGGAAAACTTCTGGATGGAGGGACCATTCCCCCTGATCCGGAGTCTGACGGCTGAGATAATCTGCCTGCCAATTTTCCACCCCCGGAATGAACACCGCAGAGATAGCTGGAACAAATCGTTCCGCCCAGCGAAGAATGCAAGCCACTTCTTTGGCAGCTCGGACACTCTTGGTGCCCCCCTGGTGATTGACATAAGCCACGGCCGTGGCGTTGTCCAACTGGATCCGAACCGGGCTGCCCTGGAGCTGCTCGGTCCAGTGAATCAGACAAAGTCTGATCGCTCTCAGTTCCAACACATTTATCGGTAACCTGGATTCTTCCGGGGACCAAAGTCCCTGAACGGATAACAGATCGAGAATTCCTCCCCATCCGGATAGGCTGGCATCCGTGGTCACTATCGTCCAATATATTGGCAGAAATGACTTTCCCTGGCTGAGCATCGGAGACCAAAGCCACCAGACCAGAGACTCTCTGGTCTGTTTGCTCAATCGGATCCGATAGTCCAGAGATTCCGGATTCCGATTCCATCTGAGAAGAATCTCTTGCTGAAGAATTCGGGTATGGGACTGGGCAAATGGGATTGCTTCGAAGGAAGCCACCATCAACCCCAGAACCCTCATGCAAGTCCGAAGGGAAGACCAGCTGTTGGATAGTAACAACTGGACTGCTGATTGAATCTTCCGGAGTTTCCCTACCGGAAGGAAAACTCTTGTCCTGAGTGTGTCTAGAATTAGACCCAGATATTCGAGCCTCTGGGTGGGAACCAGAAATGACTTTTGCTGGTTCACCAGCCACCCGAATTCCTGTAAAGAAATTATAGTAATTTTTATGTTTTGTAGCAGGGTCTGAGGAGACTCTGCATGAAGTAGGAGATCGTCTAGGTAACCTAGAATCGATATGCCTCTTTGGCGCAGTAGTGCCAACATTGGGGCCAACACTTTCGTGAAGACCCGAGGAGCCGTGGCGAGACCAAAAGGTAACGCCACAAACTGATAGTGGTTCTCTTCTACGGAAAAACGTAGAAATCGCTGATGTCCTGCGAAAATGGGAATGTGCAGATAGGCGTCCTTGATGTCTATGGACGCTAGGACATCCCCTGAATGCAGGAAGGCTGCTACTGGATTCCATTTTGAATTTTCTTATGTTGAGAAAAGGAATTGAGTGTCCTTAAGTCCAGAATTGGACGCACTTTGCCCTCTTTCCTGGGTATTGTAAATAGGTTTGAATAAAACCCTTGAAAACGTTCTGTCCAAGGAACGTGGACTACCACTCCTTGTTGTAGTAAATCCGTGACTGCTCTCCGCAGATCTTCTAAACGATCCGGGGATAGTCGGATATTGGAAGGGAAGAATCGCGCCGGTGGGAGAGATCGAAACTCGATCTTGTACCCTGATCTTATGATTTCGCAAACCCACTTGTCCGGGATTCTGGAAAGCCATGGATCCGGGAACCGGCGAAGACGTCCCCCCACCCCAATTATGGGTGGGGGCGCACCTTCAGGCTTTGGTCGACTTATCTTCAGGTCTGGAGGGGGCGGGCTTTTGCTTGCCCGACCAACGTCTCCTGAAGCCTCCTGAAGGAGCTTTGGAGGACTTAATTTTTTCACCCGCGGGGCGAAAAAACTTTTTGTGAGAAGAGAAAGAAGGCCCTCGTCTTTGACGAGTTCCTTTACCCTTAGCATTTTGCGGCATTGTGCTCTTTCCACCCGTGAGATCCTTAATGATCTCATCTAAGTTGGCTCCAAATAAACGCTCTCCTAAAAAGGGGATATTAGCCAATGCTTTTTTGGAACCTTGGTCGGCTAACCAACCTTTTAGCCACAGTGTACGCCTCAGAACCACTGCTGAAACTGATGCTCGCGCCAAAAATGGAGTGGCGTCTAACGCCGCATCACACACAAACTGTAACCCCTGTATCATCTGTTCCAACAAATCTGATACCGCCTGGGGGACCTCTTCTAAGTCCCGGCGTAACCCTATGGTCCATTCGGTTACAGTCTGCAAAACCAGCCTAATAGCAATTATTGGTCTGAAAGCTGATCCAATCAAGGAAAAACGTGGTGCGAGACATAGTTTCTATCTTGCGATCCACCGGATCTTTTAAAAGACGGAGCGTCTTCTAATGGAATAACCGTGGCTTATTCAATCTAGCAATTGGTGAATCCACCACAGGTGGTTCTGTCCATTTCTTAATAAGGGTTTCCTCAAACGGATAACGTCTGTTAATGCGTTTGGAAATAGCAGAAGTGCGTTTTGGCAGACTCCATTCTTCTTTGATTGGATTGCCCAAACATTTGGGCAATGGAAAAACCTTCGCCACTTTGATGCGTTTTTTAGTCCCAAAAGGGGATTTCAGTTTCAGCTATTTCCGATGGATTACCCTGTAATCTTAAGGTTTCTTGAACAGATACAATGAGTGCGTTTACCAACGCTTCCTCTCGGGCTATGGCTGATGCCGAAACATCCTCCTCACTGTCTGAAGAGACAGTACCCGAGCCACCAATCCCAGATGAGGTACCTGCCACTGCAGAAATAGGCTCAGATTCTGAATCCAAAGTTTCAGATAATATGGGGTTAGGCGGGGGCTTGCGCCCTGTCCCTGACAAGCCACTTCCACCCGGGACACAAAAGTTTCCATAATAGCTGACAAGGATTCAATTGTCAGTGGGGTGCTGGAGGATCCTGCAGACCCCTCGAAGGGATCTGGTGGAGATACATGAGTGGCAGGGTCATGTTAATCCAGGACACTTTGCCAGTAAAAAAGAAAAAAACATCTCTTTTTTTTTTTTTTTAAATAAAAAATACCTCTTTTTTTTTTTTTTTTTATGTGTATCCCCCTAGCGCAATAGCGCCCCTCAGAGTACCTGCTTCTCGATCCCCAAGAGAGAGAGAGGGACCCTCAAGGCTCACCACCCGATGCAGAGAAGTTTCCAACCAACTGCAGTCAGCGTCTGTCTTTTACAGACTGGAAAGAGCTGTGTTAGTTTTCCCGGGTAGAAGGACGTGGCTCCGCCCCCTGTGTACGCCTTCCGGCGTTCCCAGCTCTCCACGAGGTAGCTGGGCTCATCAAACATGGCCGCCCCCATACAGGAGACAATAGACTCCAAAAACATGGCGGCCGGCGTGACCTGAGGACATTCATGCACCCGGTCTACGGCAAAATGGCGGCGGACTGCCGAAATCGTTTTTCCCAGCACATCCACCTGCATCTCTGCTAAATGCGGTTTATCGATCTGCAGGAGGTACACTACAATTAAGGTAGGATTATACCTCCTATGTCTGCTGTAATACTACAGTCTGCTGGGTAGAGTGTTAGCTCTCAAACCAAGTCCACTTCCCACCAAACACATGCTGTATTTACAAGGGGGACTTTTAGTGTCAGACAGATACTGACCATGTATGGAGGGGCCCATAATTCATACTGCCTCATAACGAGGAAAAAAGGGAACGTTTACTCACCATACCGAACCGACAGGCACCCTCTCTTCACAATACCCTCTCCACCGGGGTGGGGGGTTGTGGACCACTCCGGACGCCTCGACTCTCTGGTTCCTGGCGTCCAAGCGAGACTTTTAACTCACAAGGTCAGTCCCTCCAATGGGACTCCGTCGCGGCCGACCCAGCGCGGAGCTCTGGTCTGCACGCGCTCGTAGGCAGAAACCGGGGTGACCACTGGATCTCAACATCCAGCCCGTCGCCCGGCCCTGCATACTTACTTGAATGTGTCGCGGCCGACCAAGCGCAATGCAATGGTCTGCGCGCGCTCGTAGGCCGGCTGGGGTGACCACTAGTGTCGCCCAGTCCGGCATATTTGCTTGAAGATCTCACAGGAAAAAACACTGGAGAAAACTACCTAAAAAAAATATTTTTTCTAGAAAAAATCTTGCCAGGACCAGAGATCCCAGCAAGGAACTTAGGTCCTTACTCCTGACTAGACAGAAAAAAACTGATGCCTTGTAGCAGAGAGAGGGAGGATATACCCTCTGGGACTGCCCCTAGGGTGGAGCCAGAACGTTTTTTCTTTCTGCCTAGTCCTACTCCTGCGGAGACAACATAACCCAGTTCTTGTGAATCAAGAAGACTACGTCTGTCAATGAGCGACAGAGAAATAAGAATTTTAATCTGCACACATGCAAGGCAATAAATAAAAATATAAACAGTGTCCAACATGTGAACCTGGGCCTTCATTATTTAAATCACCAGTTGCATACCCAGGAGAGGATGGTCTCGGTGATCTTTAATATTAACATTTTAAAAGTTTATTGATGCAAAGAAGAAAATAAATGGTACTAATAAAAGGTTTTCAATAAAACACTGTATACAAAATACATTTATATGGGAACTGCATGAATATGATCATCATAATACACACTGTGACAGGAAGTCAGGTAAATCTGTGAGTGTTGTCACAGATGGGAGATACACTTCTGCTTGGTTTAGACAATGCACCAATTACTATAGGGTGTCGGCTGCAGAGGTAGCCAGCAGGAAGGTGTAAAGAAGTTGAAAACCCTTCAGCTGTTCAGAATGAGGAAATTAAGGCCTCTATAATTTGTCCAGAGGAAGTCTATTGAGGGCTGCCTCCTTACGCCGTGTGAATAGAGGAGGACAGTCAGATGGGTGCCTCCTGAAGCTGTGTGAGCATGGGAGAGGAATACCTCCTGAAGCGATGTGCGCTGAGGAGGGTAAAAAGACTAAAGACTTCTCAAGGTGAGGTCATGGATTGTTTTCTATGTGAAGAGAAAAACAAAGGAATGTTTTCTATGTGAAGAGAAAAACAAAGGAATGTTTTCTATGTGAAGAGGTCAATGAACATTTTCTATTTGAAGAGAAAAACCAATGGATGTTTTCTATGTGAAGAGAAAATGAACTATTTCTATGTGAAGAGAAAATAAATGGACTATTGATGGTTTGCTGTAGGATCAGCAAAGTCTGCCCAACAGTAGGTTGGGGACAGACTCCTTAGGTAGGTTCCTGTGTGTGAGAAGGTAGCCGCCCACAGTGGCAAGGATTTATTTTGTGTTTCATTTTATTTGGAATGTTTTTGATGCTTGCACTTGTGTGAAGGAAATTGAAAGAATAAAACCATACACTGTTGTTTGCAACCACTTCTCGGCTATCTCCCTGTGTAATTAACCCCCCCAAAGGGGTCATCCACACCCGCCACCGAGCTAGTCCCTCACAACATATATATAGATAGATAGATAGATAGATAGATAGATAGATAGATAGATAGATAGATAGATAGATAGATAGATAGATAGATAGATAGATAGATAGATAGATAGATAGATAGATAGATAGATAGATAGATAGATAGATAGATAGATAGATAGATAGATAGATAGATAGATAGATAGATAGATAGATAGATAGATAGATATTGCATGTAGGCAGCAAAATCACCCAACGCGTTCCAAAGATATATCGAATATATCGCTTTTTCTTCAGGGGTACATTGTGCATACAGTCTCTATAAATACAAATATATCAGTACACAAGAGTGTAACAACATATTATGGCTACTACTAAAGTGTTTCTTACAATACTTACATACTTTGTATTGATAATGCATTCCAATTCACATGTATGGTAAGAACAACGTCTCAGAGCGTTCGCCCATCAGGCCTACTGTAAGTGTGACACCAAAAGTAAATCGGTGGTAACAGACAAATGTGGTTTTCTAGCAAGAGGAAGATAATACCGTTCGGCAACAAGCAGCATACTGAGGCCACAAAATTAGACTCTGCAATAGGAGCAATGACATTTTAAATAACCCTTCAGAGAGTGAATCCTATGTATATAAAAAAATATATACTAAAAAATAAAAAAGGAGTAAAGAAAAAATATTAAACAAAAGTCCCTAAAAAATTATGTCAAATAGACTTGGTCATGAATAAAGGACATGATAGAATATACAAGTAATGTGTATCTAGTTGCTTATATGTATGGTCTAACATGTGTGGGCATTTAATGCCTTAATGTCCACATTATGAGGCTTCTGAAGGAGACATAATATATGGCATGGAAAGTTGATAAAGACAGATCTAAGTCCACTTGCAATTCATATCATCTATATGTTTAATGTATATTTCAGAGCCCAAGAGATAAATGGGAATGACCAGTTCTTATTTCATTATAGCTGTATAGCTTTAAAGATGTTTGAAGGTATGTAATAAGTTAGTATAATTGGGCAGTTTAAGCAGGCATTTTCTCATTGAATCGAGGTGTATGTTATTCCGAGAAAATGAATACCATAAGACATGTGGCCACTCTCTAAAACTAGAGGAAAGGTGGTTTAACCTTAAAATACGTAAGGGGTTCTTCACTGTCAGAGCAGTAAGGATGTGGAATTCTCTTCCGCAAACAGTCGTATCAGCAGGGAGCATCGATAGTTTAAAAAAAACTATTAGATGGGCACCTTAAAGACCACAACATACAGGGGTATACAATGTATGGTTAACAGCAAACACACACATCATAGGTTGAACTGGATGGACTGATGTCTTTTTTCAACCTCACAAACTATGTAACTATGTAACAGGGCCTGCTGCTTAAAATTACATACACTATTTAAATTGTATTCCACCTGTCATACAAGTGCAGAAAAATTAGGCCTTGGGGGTTGGTAGTGACCTAAACAAAAAACATTGCTGGAAGCTAGCAGAATCCAGGTAGTGAAACAGGATAGGCAGCATATGCAGCCTTCAAGGGATGGCATACCCCTAGCGAATTCAATCAGTTACATCAGCATCAGGGGCTTGATAGCTCTTGTTGATCCAGGACTAGTTAATTTTGATAAAAGTCAGCTGAGTCAACAGTCAAAAGTCAACAGAGTCTGTGGACAGACGCACACTTTTGTCCGTCACAAAACCTTCAGCAGCACTGAACATTCGTTCGGAAAGCACGCTGGAAGCACGACAGGCCAGTAGCTCCATTGCATATTGAGCAAGTTCTGGCCAGTGGTCCATCCTAAGGACTCAGTAAGCCAGTGGATGCTCAGCTGGAAAGGTCTCCAAGTCTGCTCTTGCGCCTAAATAATCATGCACCATATGATGGAGATGCTGCCAATGGTTGCTTAAACCTAACAGCCCTGGGTGCTGCTGAGGACTAAAGAACTGTTTAAAGGCATTGGTCAGCCGGCCCCCTTCTCCACCACTCCTCCTTTGGCTGAACGATGCCTCAGAAACACGTCCAGAGAATGTTGACCTCCCAAAGTCTGGAAAGGTGGTACACAAATTGTTTTTCAAGGCCTCCTCAAGATGTTTCATGCTCTGCTCCCTCTGTGAAGGCAAAATGAGCTCTGCAACTTTACCCTTGTACCGTGCATCAAGCAGGGTTGCCAACCAGTAATTATCCCTCTTCTTGATAGCATGAATCCTCGGGTCCTTTCTCAGGCTTTGCAGAATCAGGGAGCCCATGCAACGTAAGTTGGAGGAGGCATGAGCTTCAGAGTCCTCTGGGTCACTAAGGATGACATTGTCAGCAGAAGCAACCTCTCCCCAACCACATACAACTCCTGGGGTTTCTGGGGAATCAAAACCATCCCTTGAAGACTGCCGTATGCTATCCTCTACATCCATGCTGCCGAAATCCTCCTCCTCCTCCTCTTCCTCCTGTGTGTTTTGTGGCCCTGCAGGAATGGTATCTGCATAAAGGGGGCCATGTGAGGAAAGGAAGTCCTCCCGCTGTTCTGTCTCAAGTGCCCTGTCCATGATTCCACACAGCGTGTGCTCCAGCAGGTAGACTAGAGGGATAGTGTGTCTAAAGCATGCATCGTACCAGGTCACCATCCTTGTGGCCTTCTCAAATGGTGACAGGACAATGCATGCATCCTTTATCAAAAGCCACTGGCATGGTGAAAAAAAGCCAAGCTTCCCTGACCCTGTCCTTGTGCTATACTCACACAGGTACCCATTGATGGCCCACTGCTAAGCGTGCAGCCGCTGCAGCATTGCCAACATTGAGTTCCACCTGGTGGGAATGTCACAAATGAAGCGGTTGGTGGGCAGATTGAATTCCCGTTGAATGTCAGATAAGCGAACACTGGCATTGTACGACGGTGGAAATGGCCACAGACTTTTCTGGCCTGCCTCGGGAGATCTTGGAAGCTTGGTTATCTGCTCAGGAAACGCTGCACCACCAGATTCAGAACATGTGTCAAGCATGGAACGTGTGTCAAGTGTCCCTGTCAGAGGGTGGAGAGAAGGTTGGTGTCATTGTTGCATACAATCATTCCTGGCTCAAACTGTCGTGGCGTCAACCATCTCTAACCCCAACCTGCAGAACTGACAGAACGCTTAGGGAGCACTGCTGCTTCAGAGGACGATTGAGCAGAAGAGGACATGGAGGAAGAGGAGTAGGAGGGGGAGGAGATGGTGGAGTAGCCAGATATGGCAGAACCAGCACCAGGTTTTTGCAGGCGTGGTGGCAAAACAAGCTGCAACACTGAACCCTGTCCTGCATCCTTCCCAGCTGCCAGCAGAGTAACCCAGTGCGCCGTGAACTAAATTTAACATCCCTGTCCATGCCTGCTGGACCAAGGATCAGCAGTAATGTGCACCTTCCTGCTGACCGTTCTGCCCAACGAGGCCAAAACTCTACTTTCCACATGATGGTAGAGAGCCAGAATGGCCTTACATGAAAAGAAATGACTTTTTGGACCTGCCACTGTGGTGCAGCACATTCCAAAAATTTGCGAAAGGGAGCAGAGTCTACTAGATGAAAAGGCAGCAACTGTAATGCTAGCAATTTGGCCAAGCTAGCATTAAGACGCTGAGCATGTGGATGGCTGGGACAGTATTTCTTTCTACGGTTCAGCAACTGGGGTAGTGAAATTTGCCTGCTGCTCAAATTAAGCAGTGGTGTACTATTGATTGGGTGCACTCATTGCTATACCATCATCCCTCGCAATGCTGGTATTTGAGAAGGCATGAGATATAGTAGGGTTAGAGATCACAGATGAGGAGCAAGGTGAAGTATGCTTGTTTTGATCTGATTGGTCTTTCAGGTGCTGTTGCCAACGGCCTGCATGGCAGGTCGACATATGCCCTGTCAAGCATGTGGTGCCCAATCGGCTGGTGTTCTGGCCACGCTTGATCCGCTTCAGACAGATGTTGTAAACCGCAATGCTACGGTCTACTGCACATGTGCTGAAAAAAGCCCACACTAATGAACTTTTGGGAGTCCGCGGGGAGTTTGCAGCACCCTGCACCTGTGGAGCTCTGTGCTGTGACGCAATAGGTTGGCTACTGCTATGGCGGCCCCGGGAGCACATCCTGCCTCATTGGAGTTGTGCCAACTCCTCCCCCCCCCCCCTATCTTGTCAGGCACCCAAGTACAGTGTGACAGGAAGTCAGGTAAATCTGTGGGTGTTGTCACAGACAGGAGATACATTTCTGCCTTGTTTAGACAATTCACCAATTACTCAGACAAACTAGTAGACCTGGTCGAAAGGTACCTAACAACAGAGAATTTGACCTCTTTCCCCAGAGACGCACAGACTTTTCACCCCAAGACCAGACCCTCCCCACCTATAGGTAAGACTGCATAAAGGGATGGGGGTGGAGAGATGTACCAAAGAGCAACTAGAGGTATTATTGGGACTACTGCTAATGGTTGGCGAGAGCGGCCTGGAAGACCCATCCCACAGGAGAGGACCAGAAGGTTGATTTGTTACAGTTGCCGGGAAGAGGGACATGTAGCAGCAGTTTGCCCATGGGGTGATGAACCCATGCAGTGTGACTTTCTGACAGAGAGACGACAGTCCCTTTTTGCAACCACATGCACTGCAGTAAAGGGGAATGAGAAACCTTTATATAGAATGTGCTTAGATGGTAAAGATGTTGTGGTATTGTTGGATTCAGGTAGCCAGGTCACCTTAGGGAAAAGTGATCTAGTGGTGGGAAAAAACTCACATCCTAGGAAAATGGCTGTAGTTTGTGTATATGGGGTCATCTTTGGCAATAAATGGCTTACCCGAAAAGTCAGTATGTTACTGGCCTGACTCGAGAATATCCGGTGACTACGGTTTCCTTTGAAACCTCCCTCGGTAACTTGTGTCACCAAGTGGGTTTAGTTCCCAAACTGCCACATGACGCCATTATGGGAAGGGATTTCCCAAAGTTCTGGGAACTCTGGGATTGCCCAGATTCCCTAGTAGGTGGTTCTTCTGAGCCTGAAATATCTACTCCAGAATCCTCTAACTTATTCTCCTGAGTTTCCGTTCTCAGTCTTAGCAGGGTTAACACCAGTCCCTAGGGAGGAGCCTGCTACCTCAGAAGAGGAACAGCGGCCGATAGGGTTAAATGACCGAGGTGCACCGAGAAAATTTTATCACTGAGCAATTGAGGGACCCCACATTGCTAAGAGCCCGGGAGAATGTAGTGAAGATAGATGGGGAGTTAGTTAACCCTGACGAGAGGATTGCCCTCCCTTACTTCATTATTGAAAGGGACCTGTTATATCGAGTGTCACAGAGGATAGAGGACACCCTTGAGCAACTGGTAGTGCCTAAACCGTACCGCAAGATGGTTTTGGAACTGGCCCATGGGCACATTCTTGGGGGACATTTGGGAGCAGAAAAAACCCGGGAGAGAATCACTCAGAGGTTTTATTGGCCTGGGATCACTAAGGAATTGTACTGCTCTTCCTGTCCAGTGTGTCAGATTACTGCACCCACGTCACATTTCCGCAGTCCGTTGGTACCCCTGCCCATTGTCGAGGTCCCTTTTGAGAGGATCGCCATGGACTTTGTTGGCCCCTTACAGAAGTCCACTAGAGGGCACCAGCACATCTTGGTAATAATGGACTATGCCACCTGTTACCCAGAAGCAATTCCCCTCCGAAATACCTCTGCTAAAACCATTGCCAAAGAGTTATTTCAGGTTTTCAGCCGTGTGGGTCTTCCTAAGGAAATCCTAACTGACCAGGGCACCCCGTTTATGTCTAGGGTGACCAGAGAACTTTGTAAACTCCTGAAAGTGACCCAATTACGTACCCAATTATCACCCTCAAACAGACGGGTTAGTGGAGATGTTTAATAAAACTTTAAAACAAATGTTGAGGAAGGTGGTGGATAAAGACGGAAATAATTGGGATTATCTGCTCCCTTATCTGATGTTTGCCATAAGAGAGGTTCCCCAATCATCCACAGGGTTCTTTCCATTTGAGCTACTGTATGGGAGGCACCCCCGGGGCCTACTGGACATGCAACAAACAAAAGAGAAAACAGGCGCCTCTGAGTTAAGACTGCGATTTAATATGGCAAACAAGTAATAAAAACTTACATCAAGGTAAGTATAACATATACATACACGTATACATGGACACCGGAAGGACCCATCTTGTCTGCTTATACTTACCTTGATGTAAGTTTTTATTACTTGTTTGCCATATTAAATCGCAGTCTTAACTCAGAGGCGCCTGTTTTCTCTTTTGTTTGTTGCATGTTTGGAGATCGCTTCAGCTCCCCAACAGGCTGGCCCTGAGCATCCAGACTATTTCCTCATCTCACCTTAAGACTTTATCATAGCCTTGATGTGCTACTATATGGACTATCGTTTTTATGTAGTGCTAACAGCTTGCGCCACTTGTTCCATTTCTTGCCTACTGGACATGGCCAGGGAAACATGGGAGAGTGAGAGTTCCCCTCATCGAAGTGTGATTGAACATGTGGCACAAATGCAAAATAGAATTGCCCAAGTGATGCCGATTGTGAAGGTACATTTAGCCCAAGCCTAGTTGGCTCAACAAAGGATTTACAATTGTGGGGCCCAGGTCCTTTGTTTTGCACCTGGTGATAGGGTGTTGGTGCTGGTCCCCACGGTCGAAAGTAAATTCCTAGCCAAATGGCAGGGTCCCTATGAAGTGTTGGAGAGAATGGGGGTGGTAAATTATAAAATTAGCCAACCGGGAAGACGAAAACCTGAGCAGCTCTATCACGTGAACTTGTTAAAACCATGGAAGGATAGAGAGTCCATGGTCGCTAAAACTACCCGATTTTCTGCTCCTTTTAACCTGGCTGTCCCTGAAGTTGGGATAGCGGAAACTCTGTCCAAAACTCAGCAACAGGAGGTTAAAGAATTTGTGCTCCGTAATAGGGAGAAGTTTTCAGACCTGCCAGGTTGGGTCTCCGGAGTTAAACATGACATTATCACCACACCAGGGGATAAGGTCAAGTTAAAGCCTTATAGAATTCCAGAAGCCCGGCGATAGGCAATTCGCGAGAAAGTAAAAAAAATGCTTGAGTTGGGGGTGATAGAAGAGTCAAATAGTGATTGGTCCAGTCCCATTGTCTTAGTGCCCAAACCAGATGGAAGTTGGCGGTTTTGTAATGACTTTCGCCGCCTGAATAACATCAATAAGTTTGACACCTATCCTATGCCCCGCATAGATGAACTAATTGATCGCCTAGGAACTGCCCGGTACATGACGACGTTAGACCTGACCAAGGGTTATTGGCAAATTCCTCTCTCGGGGTCGGCCAGGGAAAAAACAGCATTTGTAACTCCAGACGGATCTTTCCAATATCGGAGGATGCCTTTTGGGTTACAGAATGCTCCCGCCACATTTCAATGCACCATGGATAAGACCCTTCGGCCTCATCGAGCCTATGCTGCTGCATACCTCGACGACGTGGTCATCCACAGTGAGGATTGGGACTCACACTTACCAAAAGATCAGGCTGTGTTGGATTCCATCTGGAAAGCCGGGTTTACAGCCACTCAAAAAAAATTTACCCTTGGGCTAGAAGAGGCGAAGTATCTGGGGTATACCATTGTAAGAGGTCTAATCAAGCCCCAAATAAACAAAGTTGAGGCTATTCAGGATTGGCCACGTCCCACCAACAAGAAAAAGGCTTGTGCATTTTTGGGGATCACAGGTTATTATCGCCGTTTTATTCCCCATTTTGCCTCACAGGCTGCTTCCCTGACCAATCTGACCAAAGGGAAGGAGTCTGTCAGGATCAAATGGACTCCCGAAGCAGAAACAGCTTTTCAGGCTTTAAAACAGTAATATAGTATAATCAGGCTTTAAAACAGGCCTTATGTAGTCAGCCAGTTTTAAATTCGCCTGATTTTTCAAGGGACTTTGTGGTTCAGACAGATGCGTCAAATGTGGGTTTAGGAGCTGTACTGTCCCAGATTATCAAGGGGGAAGAACACACTGTTATGTACCTCAGCCAAAAGTTGAAGGCCCATGAGGAGAATTATGCCACCATTGAGAAAGAGTGTTTGGCGGTGAAATGGGCTTTGGATTCTCTTTGGTACTATCTCCTGAGTAGACAGTTTGAACTGGTGACGGATCATGCCCCATTGAAGTGGATGGCACAGAACAAGGAGACCAATAGGAGAATAAATAGGTGGTTCCTGGTCCTTCAGGAATTTAATTTTGTGGTAACGCATCACCCCTGTGTTAAAATGGGGAATGTAGATGGTTTATCCCGAGTGCATGCGTGCCTGGCAGCCTGTGTCCCAACCCTAGGGTTAAAACAAGAGGGGGGGGGTATGTGACAGGAAGTCAGGTAAATCTGTGGGTGTTGTCACAAACGGGAGATACATTTCTGCCTTGTTTAGACAATTCACCAATTACTTTCAGGTGTCGGCTGCGGAGGTAGCCAGAAAGGTTTAAGAATGTTGGAACGCTTCAGCTATTCAGAATGAGGCAATTAAGGCCTCTATAAGTTATCCAGAGGATGACTACTGATTGCTGCATCCTGAGGCTTTGTGCCTTTAAGGAGAGCAGTGAGCAGAGAGACTTCTGAAGGTGAGGTGGTGTGGACTTTTTCTGTGTGAAAAGAAAAACAAATAGACTATTGGTTTATTGCTGTATGACCAGCAGTAGGTTGTGACAGACTCCATAGGTAGGTTCCTGTGTAGTGAAGGTAGACACCCCAAGTGGCCAGGGTTTATTTTATGTTTTGTTTGATTTATGCTGTTTGGATGCTTGAACTTGTTCCAGCAAATTAGAAGAATAAATCATAGACCATTGTTTTCAACCACTCCTCGGTTGTCTCTCTGTGTAGCGAACCCACCCAGGGGGTCACCCACACCCGCTACCGAGCCAACCCCTTACAACAGTCAGTGACCTCATCATCCCCTCTCTCCTTGTCACTGGAGCAAACTTGGCAATATGCTTCAGCTGTGGCAACATGACTACTGGTTTCTTGTCCGTCACTGTCACCCCCTCTCTCTAGGCTCACATTATTCCCTTTATCAACCTTCGAACCAACATCACAGCTTTCAAATTGCTGCACATCCTCCAGCAGCATGTCACTGACACTATGATTGAATAGTTTAGGTGACTCCTCCATGCATGATGGTGGGGTGACAGAAGGAGTAGCTCTGGAGAAGGAGCCTGTAGAACGGGCTGCTTTGGCAACTGCGGTGGAAGGTAAACTTCAGTGAGAGTGGGTGTCAAAGGACAAGGAGGATGAGGACGGCTTATTGATCCTCTCCACCAACTGTGCCACATGCTGTGGATGAATAACACGGGCAGCATAGGAAATAAAGGACGGGCGTGCCCCGCCTGCAGAGGATGCACTATGTCAACTGTGACCACCACTTTTCACAATGGACACAGAGGCTGCTTTCCCTCTTTTCATGGCCTGTGATTGTCTGCCTCTCCTTGTAAGCCTTTTCGGACATGATGTTGATAGAGATCAATATAGGGTATACGAAACTGACGATAGATACTCAATGACCTGATATGATGTAATCAATAGCCCTATATATAGCTAAAGATGTGGTGGGTATACAGTATACGCAATGACCGGATATGATGTAATTGATAGCCCTATATAGCCCTATATATATATATATATATATATATATATATATATATATATATATATATATATTTATATATATATATGAAGATCTATGTATGGTATATGGTCTATGGTATGCACTACTGAATATACTTCTCACTATCTGATTTCTGAACTTGTAAAAAAACACAAATATCTCTCCTTCCTTACACTGCTAGGAATGTCTCACTGCCAAACTGCAAAAAAAAGCTATTCTTGCCCTTCATCAAACGCATTCCTCTCCCTGTCACCTCGCCCGCACAATCACACTACACGCTGCGGCTGTGCAATCAGCCTTTATGTAGTGTAGGGCGTTTACTTGGCCCCTAAGCAATGATTGGCTAAAGGCAGCCAATCATGGCAGAGATCATTTGATTGGCCACAGCATGAGGTCAGGTAGCATGCTTTAGC
Organism: Pelophylax lessonae; assembly: GCF_965119305.1. Lineage (NCBI taxonomy): Eukaryota > Metazoa > Chordata > Amphibia > Anura > Ranidae > Pelophylax > Pelophylax lessonae. The sequence continues at coordinate 135,767,551 of NC_138773.1, forward strand.
CAATCACATAACGTGCTGCTCGCGCCGAGTGTGCAGTGCATTATAGGATCTCGAATTTCCAGCGAAGAAGCACATTTGTTTCTTCATTTGGCGAAAGATCGATGTTCGAGTCAAACTTAACCTCGACTCGAACTCGAAGCTCATCCCTATTTACAAGTTAAGAGATCAGATAGTGAAGTATATTCAGTAGTGCAGTATATACCATAAACTATATATCATATATTGATCTCTATCTATATACAGTATAGGACAATTGATTAGATATCAGGCCATTCATTATCTATCGGTCAGTTCAGTGTACCCTATATTGATCTCTATCTATATATAGGACAATTGATTAGATATCAGGCCATTCATTATCTATTAATCAGTTCAGTGTACCCTATATTGATCTCTATCTATAAATAGGACAATTCATTAGATATCAGGCCATAGTTACATAGTTTGTGAGGTTGAAAAAAAGACATCAGTCCATCCAGTTCAACCAATGATGTGTGTGTGTTAGTACATAGTAAGCCGTACCTTGAGAACGTCATCCTTTGACGAAACGTACGTCGGTCGCGGCGTGCTGACGTCACCATTGTGAGACACTCAGGCGGGTGTTTGGAGCTGTCCGGCCGGCAGCTTCAATTTAGCGCTTTTCCGAGATTCTTAATGTAAGTGCAATACATTTACTTTTCGTTTTAATAAATGCGGATTTACACTATGGATATCTCCATCATTATTTCCTTATGATACTTGGAGCCATATTGTGGATCGGCCTTTGCATCATTGGGGATCGTTTTTGCCTATGAGACTGGGACATATTCCAGGGACATCTACATCCAGAATTTGGCATTCAAAGTGCTTATCTCTGGTAAGCGGGCGATTTAGATAGATCTTGAGTCCATTCGGAATCACCCTATACGCTCATCTACCTTTATTTGGTAATTACACTTGGAGTTAGGTGGTGGCTTATCCTACGGCTTTTCAACATTCATTTGTAATTGCTGCTTATTTATTTGCCTTCACACACCATTTATTTGGTAATTTTAATGCACTAAAGGTGGTGTTTTATCCTAAAGGCTCATATTCCTTGGATTGCTGTTTATTTATTTGTTTATATATATAAATTATTCATCTGGTAAGCAGTCTGTGTTGGTGGTGGACTTCATAGCACTTCTTTTTTCCTCTGACACACTCGGGAGTGATTCACTCATTTTCATATACAGTATCACGCTATGTTGTGTATATTTTTTATTTCCACACCCATTTAATCGTGATCCTGGGACGGCCATCGCTGGTAAGGAATCCATCACAGGTTATCAGTTGGCTCGGCTTTATTCCATACAAGGCGCATTATACTGCTACTTCTGGTAAGCAGTAAATTTATTCAATTCCTGCACGAGTGGATATTCCGTTGAATATTTTTTGGACTTTTTTGATTTCATTATATATACATTCATCAAAACTATATGGACTTTTGGACTTTATATGTTTTGTGTCATTTAGCGCAGCTTCCCCCTTTTTAATGTTTATCTGATGTTGGTCACATATTAAGTTGCCGCTATACCATTTTTCAGATATTTAGCGCAGTTTCTTCCCCCCTATTTATTAGTACATAGTATACCCCTGTATGTTGTGGTCTTTAAGGTGCCCATCTAATAGTTTTTTGAAACCATCGATGCTCCTTGCGGATACGACTGCTTGTGGAAGCGAATTCCTTATCCTTACTGCTCTAAGAATGAAGAAAGCCTTACGTATTTTAAGGTTAAACCGTTTTTCCTCTAGTTTTAGTGAATGGCCAGGTGTCTTATTGTATTCCCTTTCTCTAAAAAGTTTGTTCCTTATGCTAGGGTCCTCACCAGTACAGTATTTGTACATTGATATCATATCCCCCCTCAAGCGTCTCTTCTCCAGAGAGAATAATTTCAATGCTTGTAGTCTTTCCTCATAGCCGATGCCCTCCATTCCCCTAATTATTTTTGTTGCCCTTCTCTCTCCAGTTCCAGCACATCCTTCCTGAGGACCGGTGCCCAGAACTGGACAGCATACTCCAGATGTGGCCGAACCAGAGTCTTGTAGAGTGGGAGAATAATCCCTTTATTTCAGGAGTGAATCCCCTTTTTTATACATGCCAGTATTCTGTTGGCTTTGCTTGCAGCGGCTTGGCATCGCATGCCACTGCCAAGCCTGTTGTCCACTAGGACCCCATGTCCTTTTCCATCTTAGATTCACCCCAAGGTTTCCCCCCTAGTGAGTAGCTTGCTTTTGTGTTTCTGATGCCCAAGTGCATTACTTTACATTTTTCAACATTAAACCTCATCTGCCATGTAGTTGCTCACCCCATTATTTTGTTCAGGTCCGCTTGTAAGATTTCCACATTCTGCATAGAAGATATTAGCATGCTTAGTTTAGTATCATCCACAAATACTGAGATTGTACTAGATATCCCCTCCTCTAGATCATTTATGAATAAATTAAACAAGATTGGTCCCAGGACAGAACCTTGGGGGACCCCACTTTCCACACCGCCCAATCTGAGTACTCCCCATTTATCACCACCCTCTGGACTCTCCCCTGGAGCCAGTTCTCTATCCAGGTACTCACCCTATGGTCCATACCTACATTCCTTAGTTTGTACAGTAAGCGTTTGTGGGGAACAGTGTCAAAGGCCTTTGCAAAGTCCAGATACACCACATCCACAGGCTTACCTTTATCTAGGTGGCAGCTCACTTCATCGTAGAAGGTTAATAGATCGGTTTGGCAAGAACGATTTTTCATGAATCCATGCTGATTACTACTAATACCGTTTTCATTACTAAATTCTTGTATATGGTCCCTTGACATCCCCTCAAAAATCATGCAGACTACTGATGTTAGGCTGACCGGCCTATAGATACCCGGGATACATCTCGGCCCTTTTTTAAATATTGGTACCACGTTGGCTTTTTTCCAATCAACTGGTACCATACTCATCTGTAGACTATCCTTAAAGATCAGGAATAATGGTCTGGCAATCACCTGGCTGAGCTCTTTAAGAACCCTCGGGTGCAAGCCATCCGGTCCCGGTTATTTATTTATGTTAAGTTTCTCTAGTTTAGTTCTAAGTCTATCTTCTGTTTGCCATGGTGGTACTTCCCGAGGTGTATTATTTAGTTTAGCCTTACAAGCTGGGTTAGTGTAGCCCCCCAGATTCTTTTGTGAAGACTGAAGAGAAGAAATTATTTAACACTTCCACCTTTTCTCTGTCCTCTGTGGCCATATTTCCATTGTCGTCTTTTATGGGACCAATGTGTTCTGGCCTCGATTTCTTACTGTTTATATACTTAAAGAATTTCTTGGGGTTCTTTTTACTCTATTCCGCTATATGTCTCTCATGTTCTATTTTAGCCGCCTTGATTTCGTCTTTACATATCTTATTACACTCTTTGTAATGCTTGAATGCTGCCATTGACCCCTCAATCTTGTATTTATTAAAGACCTTTTCTTTAGTATTAATATGCATTTTTATGTTGGAGTTTAGCCACCCAGGGTTTAGTTTTGCTCTTTTAAATGTATTTCCCTTTGGAATGCACTGGCCAATCCCTTTGTTTAGTCTCTTGAAGCACTCCCATTTTTCCTCCGTGTTTTTTGTTAGCAGCATTCTATCCCATTTGATATTTTCTAGCAGAGAGAGCAGTTTTGGAAAATTGGCTCTTTTGAAATTCAGTGTCTTTATATTACCTTTGTGTTTCCTATTACTATGATAAATACTGAATCTAATTGACCTATGGTCACTTATTCCTAAGTTGCCCTGTATTTCTATATCCGTGAGCAGGTCTGTATTGTTGGTAATCAGTAGGTCAAGTACCACATTGTTTCTTGTCGGTGCGTTCACCATCTGACCCATAAAATTGTCCTGCAAAAGATTTAGGAACTGCCGAGCCTTGGCTGAATGCGCGGTTCCTTCTGCCCAGTCTATATCTGGATAATTAAAGTCCCCCATTATAATGACATTCCTTGCTGCCAATCCTATCTGTAAAAGGAGGTCCGCCTCCCCTTCCTCCCTCTGGTTTGGGGGCCTATATCATACACCCAATATTACCTTCCCTATAGTGCCTTCCCTTTTAAGTTCTACCCATAGGGATTCTGCCTCGTCCATAGCTCCATTATTAATATCATCCCTCATATTTATCTGCACACTGTTCTTAATATACAGACATACTCCTCCCCCTTTTTTACCTTCTCTATCCCCGCGATAAAGGGAATACCCCTGAATGGTCGCCATCCATTTATGAGAGCTGTCGAACCAAGTCTCTGTTATCCCCACAAAATCTAAGTCCTCCTCAAACATCAGTAGCTCCAGTTCTCCCATCTTGTTGGCCAGGCTTTTGGCATTGGTAAACAACCCTCGTAATTTTGACCGGTTGCATATATCCTAGTTTGATGTTGTTTTTAGGCTGCTCTTGTGATTTTTCCCCATACCCACCTTGGGTTTAGGGGCTCTGAACACCCTACCGCTAATGTCCCCCTTTTTGCCCTTTGAATCTTGCTCCCCGCTGGCTAATTCTACATCTGTACCCTCCCTCCCATCACCTAGTTTAAAAGCCCCTCTAATTTTATGGCCATCCTCTCACCCAGTACAGCTGCACCCTCCCCATTTAGGTGCAATCTGTCCCTACCAAAGAGCTGGTGGCCGACTGAAAAGTCGGCCCAGTTCTCCAGGAACCCGAAACCCTCCTTACTACACCAGCTCCTCGGCCCTAATCTCCCACTGCCTCTCTGGTGTGGCTCGAGGTACAGGTAGTATTTCTGAAAATACTACCTTGGAGGTCCTATTCCTCAACTTAGCGCCTAAGTCCCTGAAATTGTTTAGGACTTTCCATCTTCCTCTGCCTAGGTCATTGGTACCCACGTGTACCATGACAGCTGAGTCTTCCCCAGCCCCGCCCAGTAATCTGTCCACACGATCCGCGATGTGCCGAACCCGAGCGCCCGGTAAACAACAGTTCGGGGCTCACGGTCTTTGTGACAGATTGCACTGTCTGTCCTTATAATGATTGAGTCCCCTACCACCAGCACCTGTCTTTCCTTTCCCTTTCTCCCAGCCTCACTGGAGGAGTTCTTCCCCTGGCAGCTAGGGGAGTCACTCTGCTCCAGCAATGCTGGTCCCTGACTGGTTTCCCCAACATCACGCAACAGGGCATATTTATTGGGGTGCTCCAGCCCAGGATCGGCCTCCTTGCCTTTTTCCCTTCTACCCTTCCTAACTGTCACCCATCTACTCTGCTCTGATGCCTGCACCTCCGTTTCTCCGCCCACCTCTGTGCAGGCCCCAGCCTGCACCTGTCGTGTACGATCCCAGCTCTCCTTCGGTATGGACTTATGTCTCAGTGCTGCCAGCTGCTTCCCTAGATTCAGGACCTGAGCTTCCAGGGAAGCAATGTGCTTACATTTTGTGCATTTGTATTCGCCCTCGATCGCATGATCAAGGAACGTATACATACCACAAGATGTACACCGAATCACATCTCCACACCCGCCGGGCATTGTACCTACTAATCTAATGGGGATTCAGTAATTTAAGTCTATCCTGTGTGGCTGTTTCCTAGCTTCCTATCTCTTCTTTCTCACCCTCTGGTACTCCGCGACACTCACTTAAACTCCCAGACACTCAGGTATTCACAGGTACTCCCAGACACTCACAGGTACTCCCAGATACTCTCAGGTACACACAGTTACTCTCAGATACTCACAGACACTCACCCGTACTCACAGTCGCAGAGCACAGTCAGTCGCAGAGCACAGTCAGTCGCAGAGCACAGTCATTCGCAGAGCATGGTCAATCGCAGAGCATGGTCAATCGCAGAACACAGTCAGTCGCAGAAAACAGTCGCAGAAAACAGTCAGTCGCAGAGCACAGTCAGTCGACAGTCAGTCGCAGAGGACAGTCAGACAGTCGCAGAGCACAGTCAGTCGCAGAGCACAGTCAGTCGCAGAGCATGGTCAGTCGCAGAGCACAGTCTCAGTGAGTCGCAGAGCACAGTCAGTTGCAGGTCAGTCGCAGAGCACAGTCAGTCGCAGAGCACACAGAGCACGGTCAATCACAGAGCACAGTCAGTCACAGAGCACAGTCAGTCGCAGTCAGTGGCAGAGCACGGTCAGTCGCAGAGCACAGTCTCTGTGAGTCGCAGAGCACAGTCAGTTGCAGGTCAGTCAGTCGCATAGCACAGTCAGTCGCATAGCACACAGAGCACGGTCAATCACAGAGCACAGTCAGTTGCAGAGCACAGTCACTCACAGAGCACAGTCACTCGCAGAGCACAGTCACTCGCAGAGCACAGTCACTCGCAGAGCACAGTCACTCGCAGAGCACAGTCACTCGCAGGTCATTCTAAGGTATTTTTCTTGGTTGCTAGGTAGTGGTTACTAGGTACTGTCAAATCTACTGCTTGTCTGCCCTGGTCTGTCCTCGTCTGATGGAAGATCCTGCAGCCTCCCCCTGTCAGTCTCTCTACACGCTGTCTGTGTGATCCCCCTCATGCAGCCAAACAGCTGATTCAGCACACTCACGTTTCTGCTGTCTCCTGTCCGGTCAGTCAGTCCCCGCACGCCTCCAGTACTGTTCCCGCCACCTGGTGTCTGTCACATTGCGTCGGCAGTCCCCCTTCAGTCACTGGCTTCTGTCCGAGTCTCCCTCAGCTGTTCCCCCTCTCCTCTCCATCTCCTCTCCTCTCCACGTGGTGCTCTCCTCTGCCTCTAGTGGCCACAGGAAGCAACAGCAGCAAGGCCATTCAGTATGTATCTGTCAGTTCAGTGTACACTATATTGTTCTCTATCTATATATAGGACAATTGATTAGATATCAGGCCATTAAGTATATATCGGTCAGTTCAGTTCACCCTACACTGATCTCTATCTACAGATAGGACAATTGATTAGATATCAGGCCATTTAGTATCTATCGGTCAGTTTAGTGTACCCTATATTGATCTCTATCTATATATAGGACAATTTATTAGATATCAGGCCATTCATTATCATTATTCATTATTCACTATCTATCGGTCAGTTCAGTACATATCAGCAGTGAATTATATATATATTTTATATTGATCAACCAGTAATAAAAGCCCCCCAAAATAAACATGTTCGAAAGGCCGACAAGGAGAGGCAGATGCTCCCAGGCCATGAAAAGAGGGCAAGCAGCAAGTGAAAAGTGGTGGTCACAGTCAACATGGTGCATCCTCTGCAGGCGTGGCACGCCCTTTTTTTTTTTTTTCGGTGCTGCCCGTGCTATTCAGCCACAACATGTAGAAGAGTTGGTGGATTGGATAAATAAGCCGACCTCATCCTCCTCGTCCTCTGACACCCACGCTCACACTAGTTTGCCTTCCACTGCAGCTGCCAAAACGGTGCGTTCCACAGGCTCCTTCTCCACAGCTACTCCTTCTGTCGCCCCAACATCATGCACAGATCAGTCACCTGAACTATTCGATCATGGTGTTAGTGACATGCTGCTGGTGAATGTGCAGCAATTTGAAAGCTGTGATATTGGTTCGCAGTTTGATGAAAGAAAAAACGTGAGCCTAGAGAGAGGGGGTGACAATGATGGACAAGAAACTAGCAGTCATGCTGCGGCACACTGTCAAGTTTGCTCCAGTGATGAGGAGGGAGGGGATGAGGAGGTCACTGACTGTACTTGGGTGTCTGACAGGATAGAGGAGGAAAATGAGGGGGAGGAGTTGGAACAACTCCAATGAGGCAGGATGTGCTCCAGGGGCCGCCATAGGAGTAGCCAACCTATTGCATCACAGCACAGAGCTCCACAGGAGAAGGGTGCTGCAAACTCCCCGTGGACTTCCAAAAGTTCATTAGTCTGGGCTTTTTTCAGCACATGTGCAGTAAACCACAGCATTGCTGTTTACATCTGTCTGTAGCGGATAATGCATGGTCAGAACACCAGCCGCTTGGGCACCACATGCTTGACAAGGCATATTACGACCTGCCATGCAGTCCGTTGTCAACAGCACCTGAAATAGCCACAAGATAAAAACAACCATACTTCACCTTGCTCCTCATCTGTGATTTCTAACCCTACTATGCCTCATGTCTTCTCAAATAAATGCATTGAGAGGGATGATGATATAGCAATAAGTGCCACAGAGACTTGAACCCAATCTGCTAGCAGTACACCACCACTTGATTTGAGCAGCAGGCAAATTTCTCTACCACAGTTGCTGGACCATAGAAAGAAATACTGTCCCAGCCATCCACATGCTCAGAGTCTTAATGCTAGCTTGGCCAAATTGCTAGCATTACAATTGCTGCCTTTTCATCTGGTAGACTCTGCTCCCTTTCGTGAATTTGAGGAATGTGCTGTACCACAGTGGCAGGTCCCAAAAAGTCATTTCTTTTCACGTAAAGCCATTCCGGCTCTCTACCGTCATGTGGAAGGTAGTGTTTTGGCCTAGTTGGGAAGAGCGGTCAGCAGGAAGGTGCACATTACTGCTGACCCTTGGTCCAGCAGGCATGGACAAGGACGTTAAATTTCATTCACGACGCATTGGGTAACTCTGCTGGCAACTGGGAAGGATGCAGGACAGGGTTCAGTGTTGTAGCTTGTTTTGCCACCACACCTCCAAAAACATGGTGCTGGTTCTGCCACATCTGGCTACTCCACCATCATGTGGAAGGTAGTGTTTTGGCCTAGTTGGGCAGAGCGGTCAGCAGGAAGGTGCACATTACTGCTTACTCTTGGTCCAGCAGGCATGGACAGGGACGTTACATATCCTTCACGGCACACTGGGTAACTCCGCTGGCAGCTGGGGAGGATGCAAGACAGGGTTCAGTGTTGCAGTTTGTTTTGCCACCACGCCTTCAAAAAGCTGGTGCTGTTTCTGCCACATCTGCCTACTCCACCACCTCCTCTTCTTCTTCCTCCAAGTCCTCTTCTGCTCAATTGTCCTCTGAAGCAGCAGTGCTACCTAAGCATTCAAGGGACTACGCAAGCAGTTAGGCTAAAAGATGCCATGCCATGCTTCAGTTGTTCTGTCTAGGGGATTGGAGTCACACTGGAGCAGAGATTCTGTCAGCTCTGCAGGGGCAGGCTCAGAGATGGTTGACGCCACGACAGCTTGAGCCAGGAATGGTTGTATGCAACAACGGCACTAACCTTCTCTCCGCCCTCTGACAGGGACATTTGACACATGTCCCATGCTTGACACATGTCCTGAATCTGGTGGTGCAGCATTTCTTGACCAGATACCTGGGCTTCCAAGATCTCCTGAGGCAGGCCAGAAAAATCTGTGGCCATTTGGCTTTTTTTTGCCACTCCAGTGGCTTTTGATAAAGGATGCATGCACCGTCCTGTCACCATTTGAGGAGGCCACAAGGATAGTGAGCCGGGATGATGCATGCATCAGTGACACTATCCCTCTAGTCTACCTGCTGGAGCACACGCTTTGTGGAATCATGAACAGGGCACTTGAGGCAGAACAGTGGGAAGAAGAGGAGGACTTTTTTACTCACAAGGCCCCCTTTATGCAGATATCATTCCTGCAGGGCCACAAAAACACACAGGAGGAGAAGGAGGATTGCGGCAGCATGGATGTAGAGGATAGCATTCAGCAGGCTTCAAGGGATGGTGTTGATTCTCCAGAAACCCCAGGAGTTATATGTTATTGGGGAGAGGTTGCTCCTGACAATGTCATCCTTAGTGACCCAGAGGACTCAGAAGCTCATGCCTCCTCCAACTTACGTTGCATGGACTCCAGAGAGAGAGAGATATAATTTTGCTCCTGTACAAATCATTAGAAAGACCTCATCTGGAATATGCAGTTCAGTTTTGGGCACCAGTTCTTATAAATGATATCGGGTAACTGGAGAAAGTGCAGAGAAGGGCAACCAAACTGATAAGTGGCATGGAGGAGCTCAGCTATGAGAAAAGATTAGAGGAACTGAATTTATTCTCTCTTGAGAAGAGGAGATTAAGGGGAAATATGATCAACATGTATAAATACATAAGGGGTCCATATAGTGAACTTGGTGTTGAGTTGTTCACTTTAAGGTCAACACGGAGGACAAGGGGCACTCTTTACGTCTAGAGGAAAACAGATTTTGTCTCCAAATATGGAAAGGTTTCTTCACCGTAAGAGCTGTGAGAATGTGGAATAGACTCCCTCCAGAGGTGGTTCTGGCTAGCTCACTAGATTGCTTTAAAAAAAGGCCTGGATTCTTTCCTGGGTGTAACTATGTAACAGGTGCATACCATTTAAATTTCATATGTAATTTTTAACAGTAGGCCCTGTCCCTGCGCCCTGCGCCCAGCAGGAGTAACAGCGAGGGGTTATGTTGTTCAGGCACCACCAACACCAAAGGCCCAATTTTTTGCACCTGTATGACAAGTACATGCAATTTCAAATTTGTATGGAATTCTTACCAGCAGGTCCTGTTCCTGTGCCCAGCAAGAGTAACTGTGAGGGGTTACGATGTTCAGGCACCATCAACACCAAAGGCCTTATTTCAGTTCCTGCCGATACTAACCTTCCAGGTCCCCATCACTCCAGCAGGTTTGCATAGCCGACACCCAACCTTGGCCAGGTTAAATGACAGCACAGCGCCCCCACTAGATCACTGATAAGAACACATACAACACTTGATCTTTGCCAATTTAAAATTGGTATGGAATTTTTACCAGCAGGTCCCGTTCCTGCACCCAGCAAGAGTAACTGCGAGGGGTTGCGGTGTTCAGGCACCACCAACAACCAAGACCCAATTTTTCGGCACCTGTGTGACAAGTACATGCGATTTCCAAATTTGTATGGAATTTTTAGCAGCAGGGCCCCCCAGGCACTATATTTGAAGGAATTTTTAATTTTTATAGTTTTAGTTTAAGCCTCATTAAAATCAGTAAATCACTGCTCCTTTAAAAACGATTGTTTTTTAAAAAATCGTTTTGCATTGCTACATGTTCCCCAGGTCAGTACCCGGACCCCCATACACTTTTTTTGGGCAATAACTTGCATTTAAGCCTTCAAAATTAGGCCATTTGATTTTTGACGTTTGAGTCCCATAGACTTCAATAGAGTTTGTTTGTTCTGTTTGCGGTGTTCTGGTGCGAAATGAACAGGGGGGTGTTCGGCTCATCACTAATAAGAAACAATATCTCCAAGTTACCAAGAAAAGAGGCAAAAAGAGATTCTGAATAGGAGGATGGGCCTAGTAGGGGAGAGTGACTGATTTCCCCCCCGAGCAAGAAATCTAGGATAATAGTAACTACATCATAATGATAACATTATGCGGCAATATAAACGATGCATAAAACATAAACATATCTCTCCCTGTGTGAGAGTCAATCGCTTGATAGCAATAGCATAACCAATAACTAGTGTTTAATGAAAAGAATAGGTGGATTCTGCCAATATATGAAGTGGAACAGGCATATTTTCAGGATTATCAGGGAAAATATTCAGGAGGCCGAAGGAGAGGATCCAGGTCCCCCACGGGGAGCACGATTCTTCTTGCTGGATTTTCGACGAGACTCTGGAGCACCTTTCTGGGCATTGGGGTAAGGGAAAAGAGCTCTGAAGTCACCAGTCAGGAAAGTCCACTTCCAGCAATCTAAAGTCGCACAAAAGTGTGGTAAGTCACATTCATAAGGTGAAATGGAAAACCCCATCTGTAAGCGGCTTGGTTGGAGCGAAGTACATCAAGGAGGGGGCGCAAGGTCCGTCTTTGCATCAGTGTCCTTCTGGATAGATCAGGGAATAGCGAGATTTGAGCTCCATCAAAATCCACTGTAGGCGTAGTGCGAACTGCCCGCATCACTGCCTCCCTGATTACAAATTTATGTAACTTGCATATAATGTCCCTAGGTGCTTTGGACCCTGTCAATTTCAATAACATCCGGTGCTCTAGAACCCAAAATTTGACCAAACAATCCCTGGATTGTAGGTAATAAGTCAGGGGGACGCGTGGCTTCCGGAAGTCCCCGAATGCTTATGTTTTGCATCCGATCCCTATTTTCATAATCATCTAATTGGTCCATGAGTGAATTCAATGCCATTTCATGCCGCGTCGCGTTTTCTTGTAAAGCAGCTACAGTTTGCAGTATGTCATCCTGACCAGTCTCCAGAGTGTCAACCCTGTGTCCCATTGCCATTGTGTCCTGACGTAGCCCCTCAATAGCTTGTTTAAAGGACTGTTCCACAGTAGTAATCAATTGCACTATTTCTGCTTTAGTGGGAAGAGCCTTAATGTGAGCCCTCCAGTCCCAATCCCCCTCCACATACTGACTATCAGACATGTTAGTGGATCTACCTGCAGAGTGAGTGGAGGGAGAATGGCTGTTCTGCAGTACCTGCGATGAGCTCGACCTGGATGGTAGGGCTGCTCCTGTAGTCTGAGGTGGCCCTGCTGTGTCCTGTCCAGGTGCCATCTCGGGAGCAGCGTGGCGCCTTTCTGAGGAGGCCAAGGAGAGGGCCCTGAGATCGCTGGAGCCACTGCCACCGCCTGGAGGCTGGGAGGACATTCTCCGTTTCACCAGCATGTTGGGTCACACAAGGAGAGAGCTGACGAAGCCGCTGGATCGATAAGATGCTCAGGGGAAGCGAGAGCTCCGGTGCCGCACATCCTCACACCATAACGTTCAAGCCACACCCTGTAACGTTCAGCTTTGACCGGCCTTGGACTTATGAGATTGCTATCACAACATCTACAAATCTGTAATGAATGAATATCATTTATAACAGTTTTGCCTTAGCCAATCACAGATAAGTAGTAATTACAGCTGTCATGAATTAAACTCATGCATGACAGTTTAAAGTATTGCCGGTACAAAGATTTTCAATGTATCACCAATCAAAATTTTAACAAAATTAAATGGACTCTCCCACCCAGAATAGTGCAGTGTTAGTAGGGTGACACTGAACTAATTGGATAAAAGTATGGTGCATAAATTAAAATTATATTTCAATACAAAAATCTTTAAAAAAAATTTGTACACACATTTTTGTTTTTTTTTCCATTTTTATCATACTGTCCCGTCAGTGTCCCTAATCCCTGCCACATCAGTCATTTGCTTGAGCTAAGGGCTGGTTCACACCACAAAACATACTCCAGATCCATTCTGGGTGCATTTCTGCATGCACATTTTTAATGCGCTCCGGTGCGTTTTTGATGCATTTCCGGATGCCTTCCAGATGCTTTTTTCTTTTACTTTTTCCTCACTGTACTGGGGTCTTGTTCATTTTTGATGTGTTCCAGTGCATTTCAGTGCTTTTTTTGTGCGTTACAGTCCAGTGCAGGAAAAAATGCCGTTTTACTTTTTTTTTTCTGGAACTGGAACGCCCTGGAGCTGACAGCACAGGTGTGAACTATGCCATTGGAAACTATATAACCTATTTTCCATGCATTTTTGATGCAGAAAAAAAAATGCACTAGACTGCATGTGGTGTGAACTGGCCCTTAAGGCACGCTACAGCAGTTGCAGGCAGCTGAAAATTAGCAAACTAAAATGCGCACACAAAAGAGACAGGCCGGGCAACTTACGTGGGCAAGGGGACATTTCTGTTAACCGCTTGCCGACCACCAGCAGTACATATACTGCGGCAAGTTGGCTCTGTCCTGCGAAATGGCGTAACTGTACGTCGCGGGACCGCTAGTGGGGGCGTGAACGCCGTGTAACAGAACCACAACCCACACTGTGTTTGTGGGTTTCCGTCAGTATACGACTTTCTTCAGTCTTGAACATAGATATCAAATATTCCAGCTGCCCCCATACAAAGCTAGCCGACAACTTAGCTTGTACTGGAACCTTCTCCTTTATTGAACAGTCACACAGAATTTATATACAGCATGGACATCCCCCTCCTGATCAAATTACCCCATCAGGTCAGGTGCCTGATTACATTATCCTGTGCAGATGAAATTGCATACATAAGTATAATTAACATCTCTAAAGAACAACCAGTATATAACAAACAGTATACTATTTACACTCAGCAACTAACAGATGACAGTGTTTCAATCCACCTGAGACTATTAACTAGCAGACCGCCGTCCTTAAGCTCATGAAATACAATACACATTATCATAAGTGTAAACACAGAACCTATTGTAGATAACAGGTGATTAAATCAACATATTCAACATTGTCTCGAAGACAGGTGGCTGAGCTGATGATACTAGCATCTGCTAGGAGTCTGACTGTGTGAAGCAGCCTCCACATATCTCTTGAGAATCATGGCTGACAAATATCACTGTCCTTGAAGTAATCCAAACCATATTCTCAGTGTCCATTAAGTGCCTGTCTTTCTCTCCTATTGACAGTGAGTACCGTGACATATCCCCCCCCAAATAAAAAAAAAACTAGACTAACCGGGTACCAGACCTCCAATCGGTCTTCTTCGAGTTAGTCGGGTAACAAGTCCCAAAGAGTCAAACCATCATGGCAGCTTCCTTGACAAAGTTCCACATAGTTTGTAAGTTTGTCCCAGCAGGGCACATGGAGCTCTTATAGCCGATCAGTCTGGAAGTCTGGTTTGGGCAGACCAGACTGGGCTTCTTGGTCATCCTGTGTCCCTAATAGACACAGGGTGACTTACACACAAGAGGGGCCTAGGGGGCTGAAAGGAGGATCCTGGCTGCTCTGGGCAAAACCACTGCACAGAGCAGGCAAGTATAACATGTTTGTTATTTTTTTTCCAAAAAAGAATGAGACTTTAATATTACTTTAACTTTTCAAATACACTGTAAATCCCGGTACTTGTCTTTTTTTTTTTTTTTTTTTGAAAATCTTTTTATTGTTTTAAACAAGTTAACAACACATAGACAAACACTGGTACAATAGGTCCACCAACCAGCCTCGCCACACACGGCATGCGCTGGAAACAGAAATACATTCAGAGGGGGGCGCCCACGCAGGGGCAAAGCAATCACCGAAACAGCAGTCATAACGTAATAAATACACGTTAAGGTACAAAAAATTATACACCAATACAGGGGACCCACCAGGCTCCAAACGAGGGGACCCCGCCGTGTCCCCCTGGCAACTAGCCATCGGCCGGGGCATCCCCACCCAGGCATTCAGCAAGGATCGGGATTGCGGAGTCCGCCAGCCACTTGGCCCAGACCCTATCATGCTTCTTGGGGCAACCTCTGTGAGTATACGTATCCTTATACAATGGTATAACTGAATCCACCAGCGCCCTCCACCGCCGAAGCGGGGGGGGGGACCGCTGTCTCCAGTGAAGAACAACATTTTTCCTGGCGTAGAATAGTATGAGACCCAGGAGAGTGCGGTCCGCCACCCGGGGTAGCAGATCATCCAGCAGGCCCAGGAGGGCCAACCGCGGAGTGGGGTTGATCGATATCTGCAATATTCCTCCGGCCGCTGCGAACACCCGCGACCAATAGTCCGCCAGGGCCGGGCATGTCCAAAAGATGTGAATAAAGTCCCCAGGGGTGCTGCCACAGCGCCAGCACTCCGGGGAGTTAGAGCCATGAATCTTATGCAGGCGATGAGGGGTAAGATACGCCCGATGTGCAATCTTATATTGTACCATACGGTCCCTGAGTGAGATCAAGATCTTGAACGGGGAATCCCACATCTGCTGCCAGTCCTCCGCATCCAACTCCGGAACATCCCGGGTCCACCGCTCCCGGAGACCCGTGAGCTCCGGAGAGAACACCCGAAGGAGGTGAGCATGCAGAACGGAAGCCGCTCGGTCAGAACAGTCAAACAGGAGAACCCACTCCAAGTCCGACTGCACCGCCCCCCCCCCCCCCCCTGCGGAAACTGGGCCCTGAAGGCATGGGACAACTGCAGGTAGCGAAACAAGTGGGATGAGGGCAACCCGTGAGATTCAAGGAGGCGGGAGAATGTGGGAAGGGAAAGGTCTGAGGATAGGTCCGAGACCCTTTTAATACCAAACTTGGTCCAGGCGGCCGGATCCGGCAGAGAGTAGAGGTGAGGTAAGGTAGGATTGATCCACAGTGGTGCATTGGGGGGAGACTGCGGTGTCGGGGTAGGCCTCCAGGGCCAGGCCCTGGCGCCAGGCTCTAATCGTCGTCCGCATGGAGGAAGTCAAAGGATACGGAGCCCGGAGACCCCTGAAAAGCAAGTGTGTCAACGCCTCCACTGACCCCAGCACCGCAGCCTCCGTCACCACCGCGGAGTTGGAGGCGTCAGGAGACAACCACCACACCGCAGTGACCAGTTGGGAGGCCAAAAAATATTTGTGGCAATCTGGGAAGGCGAGACCCCCTGAGACTGAGGTCTCATAAGCGTGGAGAATTTGTACCTGGGAGGGCGGGAGCCCCACAAGAAGGAGGAAAAGAGCTTATTGAGATTAGCAAAAAAAGCTTTGGGGATCCACTGTGGTGAGTGACGGAAGAGATACGTCAGTTTGGGGAGGATTTTCATTTTCACCAGGTTCACCCGCCCTAGCAGGGACAGAGGGAGGTTCTCCCATGCCTTCAGTTTAGCCCTGATATCCCGCACAACAGGGTCAAGATTCAGTGAGATAAAGGTCGTGGGATCTTTGGAAACTCTCACCCCCAAATACACAAAACTATCAACCCACTGAAGTTCGAGATCCGACGGGGCGGCAGCACGTGCAGCCCCATCGATCGCCAGCAGCTGAGACTTGGTCCAGTTCACCCGCAGGCCCGTGACCCTGGAAAAACCATCCAGGATATCCAGGGCCCCCCGGAGGGAGGGACCAGCGTCCTGCAGGAACAACAGAAGGTCATCTGCGTACAGAGCCACCCTCTCCTCCAGCCATGCCACACGCAACCCCCGAACCTCCGGAGAGGTCCGAAGTGCCTCAGCCACAGGTTCCATGGCGATGGCGAACAAGGCCGGAGAGAGCGGGCAGCCCTGCCGCGTGCCCCTGTACAGTGAAAAGGGGGCAGACAACCGGCCCCCAAGACGGATCGCCGCCCTGGGGGAACGGTATATAATTTGTAGCCACCGGATGAACAAAAGGGGGAATCCCATTCTCCTCAGCACTTCCCACAGAAAGGGCCATTCCACCGAGTCGAATGCCTTCTCTATATCTAGAGATGCCACCACCCTCGTGCCAGCGTTCAGATGCTGCGTCTGTAGATTCGTAAACAACCTGCGCAGATTAATGTCCGTAGACCTACGGGCCATAAACCCAGTCTGGTCCTGGTCAATCACAGAGGGGAGGATAGGCCGAGGATTTTTAGATCGCAATTAAGTAAGGCGATCGGTCGGTAAGAAGCACATAATTTAGGATCTTTAGGGGCTTTGTGAATTAAGATGACATGGGCTTTTGCCATAGAGGGTGGCAAAGAGCCCATCTCCAGACAGTCATTATATAATGCTGCCAAGAGAGGGGCCAGAACCCCCACGTGAGTCCCATAAAATTCAATAGGTAACCCGTCAGGGCCTGGGGCTTTGCCCCTGGGAATGGACCTAATCACCACCTCCACCTCCTCCGCCGTGACCGGCCGAACCAGACCCACACGCTCCGAGTCAGACAGCCAGCCCAGAGCCACGGGGTCCAGGAGCCCCTGCAGGACCTCCGGGCCGAGGTCAGCCGGGAGGGTAGTATCATATAACCGTGAGTAGAAAGTCCGGAACGTCTCCAGTATCCCCATCGGAGAGGTGATCGCCTCCCCCGTAGGGGAGGTAAGTTCAGGCACCAATGTGAGGGGGGTATCATGATGAGACATGGTGGCCAGCAGCCTCCCATTTCGGTCCCCGTGCTCAAAGAACTTCTGCCTAGCATGATACATGGACAGCCTGGCGACCTCAGCCAAGTGGAGATGCAGGTCCCGTTTGGCTGCCTGCAACCCCTCAAAGTTGACTGCCGAGGGGTCCCGAACGTAACGGTCGGAGGCCTCCTCAGCCGCCGACTCCAGGGTCGTCACCGTAAGTGCCTGGCGCACCTTGACAGCTTTGATGGTCGACATGTAATGACCTCTTGTAACTGCTTTGAAGGCATCCCACACCATCCCGGGAGAGGCCGTATCCGCATTGATGTCCCAATACTCACGAATCACGGACGGGGTCTGAGTCACAATATCAGGGTGCTCGACCCAATGGGCGCCGAGACGCCACATGGAGCCGTCACGATCACACCCCGTCCGCAGGACGACCCGCAGGGGACTATGGTCCGACAAGCCGCTGGGGAGGTAAGAGACCCCCTCCACATCCAGCAACATCGACGGATTGGCGAAACCATAGTCAATCCTGGACGCCGTTTTGTAAGTGGCCGAAAAACAGGAGTAGGCTCGCTCCTGAGGGTACTTCCAACGCCAAACCTCCCGAAGCCCCGCGGCCTCAGCCCAATGGAGAAGGTCCCCGGAGAAGGTCTTGGGTGGCACAGGTCTATCCAGGTCCGGGGAGAGGATGGCATTGAAATCCCCCAGGAGAAGCACCTTGGCCGGACAGTATTTGGACACTCTCTCCAGGACGGTGTAGAGGACCTCAGCTTTAAACGGCGGGGGCACATAGATACCCGCCACCACATACCTCTGTCTCCACATCGTGAGCACCAGTACGACATACCTACCAGAGGGGTCGGTATGTACCGCCTCCACCTCGCAGGGCAAGGATTTCCGAATCAGAATGGTGACCCCTCTGGCATACGTAGAGTAAGAGGCATGAAAGGACTTTTGTACCCATGGCCTTTTTAGTGAGAGAAGCTTGCTGCCCACCAGATGAGTCTCCTGCAGAATCAGAATGGAGGGGCTATAACGTTGCAGGTATTAAATTGGAGAGCCCTCTTGAATTTGGAATTAAGGCCCCTAACATTCCACGAAATCACAGAGAAAGTGGATAATCTAGAAGGCGCCATCATGTAACATGTGGAATGCGAGCACCCCCGAGGGAACCCAATCAGGATAGGCACCCAGGGAGCAGCAAGGCCTAGCAGACCATGTACCAGATAAACACATACAAAACAGAAAGAAAAAAAAAGAATAAAGAAAAGACAAAAACAAGCAGTTCTCCAGGGGGGAGAACAAAACACCCCAACATAGCATCTTTACCCTACTGTACCCCAGCCCCCTCCTAACAGTGGGGGGGACAGGGGACAGTTTGAACCCTGAACAAGAGAAAACGGTGCGAGCAGGCTCAGCCATCAACCAGCCAAGCCCCTCGTGGGAGCAGGAGCGGGAGCAGAGGCCCGGCCAGAGTTCTGAGGGGGGTCAGTCTGCGACAGTCCACCAAGGGGACCCCCAACAACGTCAGTTCAAAAAGATCCCAGGAGGGAAGCGGCACACTCGGTGAGTCTTCCCGACGTCAGTCCTGGGCAGGGCTCCGATCCGTAGCAAGACAGGATCCCGTGCTATAGGGCAAAAAAAGAAACGTCCGGCACCGACCAACAGGGGGGAGGAAGTGGGAAAGGGGGGGGGGGACCGTGCCAGTTCAAGGAGATTTGCGGATGTAGGAGCAATCGACAACCAGTCTCAGTCCGGGACATGGGGAAGGATCAAAGGGGGGGGGGGACAGTCACAAGCCCGGGTAGCAAAAAGGAGAAAGGTGGTCAAACCTGCAGGTGTAGGCATCCAGGGGATCAGGAGCACCGCGACCGGGTACAGGACTCCCGGGGGAGATCAAGCAGGGAGGTTAACGGACGTCAAGCCAGGCAGCCGCCGCCTCCGGATCCTCAAAAAAGCGCGTGCGATCTCCATCTATCACTCGCAATCGGCTAGGGTAAAGTAAAGCAGGCTAAACTTGATCCCCTTCTCCCGCAGCCGCCTGCGGATGTCCGTAAACATACGCCGTCTTCGCTGGACCTCCGGGGAATAGTCGGGAAACAACATGACCTTGGCATTTTCAAAGCGGAGATCCGGCTTCGTCCTGGCAGCGGAGAGGATGTGGTCTCGGTCCCGGTAATTCAGAAGTCGGAGCAGAAACGGGCGGGGGGGGGGGCTCCCGGGATCGGGGGCGCCGGGGGAACCCGATGTGCACGCTCCACCACGAACGTCGGAGGCATATCCCCCAAATCCAGCAAGGAGGTGAGAAACCGCTCAGCGAACTCCGCAGGGCGGGAGCCCTCCGCCCGCTCTGGTAGGCCCAGGATCCGGATGTTATTCCTCCGCAGCCGATTTTCGGTGTCCTCCGCCCGATCCTGCAATGCCCGGACCTGCAGTTGGAGGGCATGAAGATCCCTGGAGTCCTCCCGGGTCGAATGCTCTAACTGGGAGATACGGTCCTCCGCCTCCGACATTCTGGACCGAAATTTATCTAAGTCGTGGCGGATCAAGCTGATATCCGTCGCCATGTAGTCCATCTTGACTGTAAGTGTGTCTTTGCAGGCTTTAATGGCCTCCAGAATGTCGGATGGGGACGGATCCTTGCTCGCCCCTGAGCTAGGAGCCTGCTGAGAGCCAGCTGCCATCCTGGAGATGGAGGACCTCGTGGGCAAGATGGCCGCGCTGGAGACAGGACCCGAAGCACCGGAGTTCTTACCGGAGCGGAGCTTCCCCGGAGACAGCGGAGGAAGCCGCGTGGATGTCCCCCGTCTTCTGGAACCCAGGGTGCAGGTAAGTGGGGTGCCGGAGCTGGAAAAAGAGAGGCTGGTAGAAGATAAGGATCCCTGAGGACCGGAGCTCAAGCACAGTGCGACCGCTCCGCTTCACATCCCAGCCACGCCCAAGCCGGTACTTGTCTTTTTTAATGTGTACTAACCAAAGATGCTACTCAGATTCAGGCTTCATTGTAACTCAACATGAAGACCCATGTACTGCATTTACCACCCTGTATTTTTGGCACTTCTTGACACTATTTTACTTTTAGAGGCCAAGTAGTGAAGTTTGGTGATCCAGCAATCAGCACATTGCCTCACTCACACCGCTGTCCTCTGCTATCACCACATAGTTACATAGTTAGTGAGGTTGAAAAAAAGACACCAATCCATCCAGACCAACCTATGATGTGTTTATGTCAATAGTACATCTTATACCCCTGTATGTTGTGGTTGTTAAGGTGCCCATCTAAAAGTTTTTTTAAACTATCAATGCTCCTTGCTGATACCACTGCTTGTGGAAGAGAATTCCCCATGCTTACCGCTCTGACGGTAAAGAACCCTCTACGCAGTTTAAGGTTAAACCGCTTCTCTTCTAGTTTTAGCGAATGGCCGTGAGCCCTTTTATATTCCCTTTCACTAAATAGTTTGTTCCCTATGCTAGGGTCACCAGTATGGTATTTGTACATTGATATCATATCCCCTCTCAATCATCTCTTCTCCAGAGAGAATAAGTTCAATGCTTGCAGTCTTTCCCCATAGCTGAGATCCTCCAGTCCCTTTATTAGCTTTGTTGCCCTTCTCTGTACTCTCTCCAGTTCCAGCACATCCTTCCTGAGGACCGGTGCCCGAAACTGGAGGGCATACTCCAGATGAGGCTGGAGTTTTGTAGAGTGGGAGACTTATTGTTTTATCTCTGGAGTGAATACCCTTTTTAATACATGCCAATATTCTGTTGGCTTTGCTTGCAGCAGTTTGACATTGCATGCCATTGCTGAGCTTGTCGTCTACTAGGACTCCCAGGTCCTTTTCTATCTTAGATTTCCCCAAGGGCTCTCCCCCTAGTGAGTAACTTTCATTCGTATTTCTGGCACCCAAATGCATTACCTTACATTTTTCAACATTAAACCTAATTTTCCATGTAGATGCCCACCCCATTATTTTGTTAAGGTCATCTTGTAAGATTTCCACATCCTGCGTAGAAGTTATTGCCCTGCTTAATTTAGTAAAATATGGAGATTGTGCTGTTTATCCCATCCTCTAGGGCGTTTATAAATAAATTAAATAGGATTGGTCCAGGACAGATCCTTGGGGGACCCCACTTTCCACACCAGACCATTCTGAGTACTCCCCATTTATCACCACCCTTTGGACTCGCCCCTGCAGCCAGCTTTTAATCCAGGTACTCACTCTGTGGTCCATACCTATGTTTCTTAGTTTGTACAGTAGGCGTTTGTGGGGAGCTGTATCACATGTGGCTTTCATATTGAGATAGTAGTGGGTACTACTAGTATAGTAGTGGTAGTGGGTGCAGCTAGTATATAAGTGAGCATATGAATGGTGGAGGTGCTTACAACCTATCAGGGTACAGAAATGTGTGCAAATGTCAGAAGAGCTTACAAGCTGATAGGATTTAGGGTATGCTACAAAAAAGCAGAATGGCTTACAATTTAATATGATATAAGGTAAGATACAGAAGAGTATATTAGAGTATAATGGAATACAGAAGCTTGAAAGGTGTAAAACTTCTAAGCGTATAGTGAAGAAATACAGAAGGTGGAAGTTTGTACAATCCATTAGGAGATCAGGGAGAATACAGACAATGGAAGAGCTTACACAATTTGGCCGGCCATACACGATTTGAACTGTTAATGGGCAGGCTGAATGTACCAAGTTGATCGATCAACTTGCGTACACCCAGCCTGCCAGATTCTCTTACGATTATAGCTAGTGGCTGCTATAGCCACTAGCGATAATCACTGTCTTCTCCTGGCTTGGAGGGCTTCCGCTGCTTGTCCCCACTGGGAGCAGGCAATTGCTCGGTAGGACGGATTTCCCTGTCAGCACTGTCTGTGTTGATGGGGGAATCGTGCAAATTTATTTCCTGAAACTCATAACTACTGCCTTAGATTATAAAGAAGGATATAAGGCAGAACAATTTACATTCTACTGGAGAGATAAAGGAGAATACAGAAGATGAAAGATCTGACAATTGTTTAGGGTGTAAGGGAAAGATACAGAAGGTAGAGAAGCTTACAGAATGTAATGAGGGAGACAACATTTGAAAAAGTTTACAATCCACCCGTGAATAAGTAACAAAATGTTTTATTAGATGAAAAAAGCGTGTGGTACCACAAAGTTTCTGCTTACGCAGATGATTTGCTCTTCTCTCCATCTAACCCACATATTTCTCTGCCCAATCTTTTGGAGGAACTTGAGCGTTATGGAGCTTTATCAAACCTGAAAATAAAAATTTCCATATCTGAAGCCATGGAAGTTGCCCTGCCTTCCCCATTACTTTGCACCTTACAACTTAATTTGAACTTTAAATGGGCGTCCTCCAGGTTAGAGTATCAAGGCACTTACATTCCTCCAAACCCAGTGGATATCTTTACTTTAAATTTCCCACCTTTACATTGTAAATCCTGTGCCCTTCTAGATAAGTGGCATCAACGCCAGGATTCTTGGTCCGGCCGCTGTATTATCATCAAGATGAGTATCTTACCAAAGTTTTTGTATCTCTTTCAGACATCACCAATCTCCATTCTCTCTGCCTACTTTCGCCAAATTAATGCCCTTTTCACTAAGTTTATAATGGCACATAAATGACCCAGGCTTTGTAGATGCCTCCTGACATTGTAAAAAAGGTTATGGTGGAGTAACCGTTCCGCATGCATTCAAATATTACAAAGCTGCCCACTTGGGAAGAGTGATCGACATGGAGAACTTAAGCTCTGGACGACCATTGAGCAACAATACAGCCCCTTCCCCCTGTGTAGGACGCCGTGGTGTTACACAACCTTACCGACTTCCCTTAGGCCACATCCCACTATAGGCCCCACACTCCATGTTGGCTTTTTGGCTTGCCAGAAACCTGAGCTTCCCTCCCCTCAATCATCACCGATTCCCATTTTGGGGAATCCTAGCTTCCCTCCAGGTATGGTGCCTGGCCCATTTCTGGGTCTTCTCGAGAGACGTTGTTTTCAAGCCTCTCATTTTTTGATGTCTAACGCTTGACCCCCGGTCTCCACACTGGTACAGTCAAGCTATACAGAGGCCAGCTGCCAATCCGAGGAACAGCATCACTTGCTAGGATACCCTCCCCTGCTCTGGCTTGGAGAGTTCCCAGCACACGTCAGCAGTGCAAATCCCCGCCAAGCAGACAGTTTGCATAGAAGCCAGACAGTGCTGTGGGACTACAAGGACCAGTCGAGAAAAGGCAGTAAGCCATCCACCTTCTGCACACCCCAGACAGGCAGTATATTTAGACTGCCATGTAAAACAAGCCTGGGAAGGAAAAGCAGTAGATAATAATGCTGTAATGAGCACTACAAACACACAGTAACTTATACTGTTATACTGCTATGATATCCGCTAACGGTGACCTATCTGCCGGGGTCCGAGAATCTTTTAGCGGATCATCTGAGTCGAAAATTCCTAGATCACAATGAATGGGGCCTCAACCCCAAATAATTACACAGGATTTTCAAAGCTTGGGGAACACTGAAAGTAGACCTAATGGCATCGGAGAGGAATTTCCAACCTCTGTGCTACTTCTCCTGAACCTGGCATCCGCAAGCCCAGGGTCAGGATGCCTTCTCCAAACCTTGGAATTTTCCTCTGGTTTATGTGTTTCCTCCTCTCCTGGTAGTTCTCAAGGTTCTCTTGAAGACCCAGCAGGAAAAAGTAGCGGCCATAGTGGTGTTATTCTTCTGGCCCAGAAGGTTGTGGTTTCCGTTGGCATGAAGGATGAAGATGTGTCAGCCGGTCATCCTTCCACCCTGTCCAGATCTCCTACTACATAATGGCATGCATCATCCCAACCCCAGGAGACTGAAGTTAGCAGTATGGAGATTGAGAGGGGATGTTTAAGACCGAGTTAAGATCGAGTTCTGGATACCTTGCTGCTGGCTCGAAAAAAGACAACCAATAGTACCATCGGGTTTGGAAAGCATTCACATGCCTGTCCACAAAAAAAAATTGGAATTTTGAGTCTCCTTTGGTCTCTAACATACTTGAGTTCCTCCTAGAGGGGCTGGAAAAAGGCTTGACCTATTATTCCTTAAAAGTCCAGGTCTCTGCCCTATCGGCTGTTTCAGGAGTTAGATGGGCTCTCCATCCTCTGGTGGTCCTTTTTTTTTAAGGTAGCAATAAAGAGTAAACCTTCTTTTAAATCCTTTTTTCCAAAGTGGGATTTGACGCTGGTTTTGAAGGCCTTATTAGCTCCTCCATTTAATCTTGCCTCCTCGTGTTCTCTGTTTCATTTGACATTAAGAACTACATTTTTGACTGCTATTGCCTCGACAAGAAGAGTGTTTGAGTTATGTGCATTTTCTTCCAAGGAACCATTTTGTTTGGTTTATCCAGACATAGTGGTGCTCAGGCCTGTTCCTAGTTTCCTCCCTAAGGTAGCGACTTCTTTTCACATAAATTGGGAATCAGTTCTTCCATAATTCCCTGAAGATGAGTTGGGAGATGAATGGAGAAGATTGAACCTGGTCCATTCTCTCAACCTACCTGGACCAAACCAGAAAAATTTGGCCGCAAGATCAACTTTTTGTCTTTCCTAGTAGACCAAAAAAAGGCATGGCATTACCACCTAGAGTTGTGTCCTCCTGGATCGTCATGACAATTCAGACTGCGTACAGGACTTTGGATCTTCCACCATCCTTGGAGGTCAGGGCGCATTCTTTGAGGGGTGGAAGCTTTCGGATCCACTGTTATAGCGGTGGCTGTCAGCCATTAAAATATTTTGTAGCATTGGATTATGGTTTTGTTGATTTGTTTATTAAGGTTCTTTTTTCCCTCCCTGTTCTGTTACTTCCCATTGTAGGCTGACATGAGGAGGTCCAGGAATATGGAAATTTTTTTCTCTACTTATCGTCATTTTCCTTTCCTGTATCCTCCTCATGTCAGCCGAAGACTTACACCGAGTTATGTTTAGGTCTTTTACAAAGTTAACCATGGAACTCTCAAAATGTACTGGCACTATTTCATGACAAAAGTAACCAACCTTGCCAAGGCTTTGATTTTTGCTGCATGTCGCTCTTCCTGTTCTGTGACTTTCCTACTTAGATTGTCGATTTCCAGCCTTAGTATTGAAGAATGCTCCATCTCAGAATCAAGCAGATTTCTCAGTGATCTGGAAAAGAGAAAGGACCATCTGAAAAAGAAGATAAAGATGTCTGGAATATTGAGTACTATTTAATTCCTTAATCCTTAATTTTTACACTGTTCTCCATCATTTTGCATGGACTCATTGTATCTTCAGAGCCCATCAAAGTCCTTCCATGTGTCATTGCATCTTCAGTCCCTCCTGAGACACCATCAGTCCTTTCATCCTCCATGTGCCCTCAGCCAACATCAAATAGTCCCTCCATCCTCCATGTGTCCTCAGTCATCATTAGTAAGTCCCTACATCCCCAATGTCTCCTCACTCAGCCACCATTAGTCAGTCCCTCCCTCCTCCATGTGTCCTTACTCAGCCACCATCAGTCAGTCCCTCCATCCTCCATGTGTCTTCAGTCACCATTAGCCAGTCCCTACATCCTCCATGTGCCTTCAGATGCTGCCAGTGTTCCCCATTCTCCATGTGCCTTCAGATATCACCAGTGTCCCCCTGCCATTTGCTGTTATGTAACCATAGCAATTAAACTAAGATGTCAGGTCTCTTAAAGAGACCCTTCATGGTGAAAGATCACAGTCGGGATGCATGAGTATTTATGAATGAGTGAGATCTATATTATTAAGGTGAGCATGCATCAGAGCGCAGTAAGGAAGGGTGACATTGTGATAGAAAATCTGAATGCATGGTTCCTGGACACCGGTGTAACAAAGGACTGTTTTGGAAACACTCTTTGACTGATGTGGATGGAGTTTGGCACATTTTTGCACTTTTATGGCTTTATGTGTATTATCTTCACTAGAAAGTTGTTTTTTTTTTTTTTTTTATTCACAAACATGATTGATCAATTTAAATCTTTATTGCATAAGAACATTGCTTCACATTCTCTACTCACCATTGGGTAAGTTGTATACAATATCTCACAAAAGTGAGTACATCCCTCACATTTTTGTAAATATTTTATTATATCTTTTCATGTGACAACACTAAAGAAATTACACTTTGCTACAACTGGTTACCGCCACACACAATTGACACCATATGAACTAAAAGAGTTTATCTTAGCCTCTTCAGACCACAGGACATGGTTCTAGTAATCCATTTCCTTAGTCTGCTTGTCTGCAGCAAACTGTTTGCGGGCTTTCTTGTGCATCATCTTTTGAAAAGGCTTCCTTTTGGGACAGCCATGCAGACCAATTTGATCCAATGTGCAGCATATGGTCTGAGCACTGACAGGCTGATACCCCCCCCCCACCCCTTCAACCTTTGCAGCAATGCTGGCAGCACTCATACATCTATTTCCCAAAGACAAACTCTGGATATGACACTGAGCACGTGCACTCAACTTCCTTGGTCGACCATGACAAGGCCTGGTCTGAGTGGAACCTGTCCGGTTAAACCGCTGTATGGTTTTGGCCACCATGCTGCAGCTCAGTTTTAGGGTCTTGACAATCTTCTTATTAAAAAACATGAGGAAGGCAGCGCAAGAACCACACCGGGATGCAATGGATAAGGAAGTCAGGTGAACATCCAGTATAGAAAGGGTTAACAGTTTATTGGTATTGATAACCGAAAAACAAAGTACATAAAATGCTTACATCCCCCTGGGCTGGAGTGGACAAGGGCACCTGGCAGCAAGCAACACGAGTGCGAGGAGGTCAGTCTCCCAGGACTGCTGAGCAGTGTGTGCACAAAGCCGGAAACCAGCCGGAGCGAGAAAGAAAGGACTCGGCTGTAGTTCTGTAGCAGTGACATCAGCCGGACAGGCGCCACTTGCGGGGAAATACCAGGAACCAGGGTGGAACACAAGCTATATGGTTGCCATGACTACATGTTTCGCGCTATGCGCTTTATGCTCGTTGGCTAGCAGCAGAAAAACCACTGGGGAGCCTCACAGGCTTATTTCTATCCCTCCACCCTAAAGGCACCCCAGGAGTGCCAGATTTGTGATTATTGCTTTGACTTCTGGACTGGATTCTTTCCTATGGCTGCCCTGGGTGCGAATCTCTTTACTGAGCCATTAGTTGGCTAACAGCAGAACAACCGCTGGGGAGCCTCACAGGCTTATGTCTATCCCTCCACCCTACAGGCATCCCAGGAGCGCCTGGTTTGTGATTATTGCTATGACAATCTTCTTATAGCCTAGGCCATCTTTATGTAGAGTAACAATTTTTTTTTTCACATCCTCAGAGAGTTCTTTGCCATGAGGTGCCATGTTTAACTTCCAGTGACCAGTATAACAGAGTGAGAGCTATTTATAGGGTAGGGGGCATGTCCATGTGCTGAAATGTTTCAATTGGCTGTCCCCTTCCCCCTGATGGCTGTGTCATGGGTCAAAGTTCTCCCCAATGTAAACTAATATGGCCGCCGCGGACGACGCCATGTGTTTGCAAATTTGGCGGGTAACAAACAAGCAAAATTCGCCGAGAGCCCAACGCCAGGCAAACCGCAAGGCCATCTCTACCTGTCACATATCCACAAGATAGCAGTAGATATGAAAGGTATTATATATAGGTTTCAAATTAAATGTTGGAGCAGAGCAGGTGACCATATTGACGCCTGGGGGCCCTGTTGTCCGGACTCCCACGCGCTGGATATGCCCCATCGGGTGGTTTGTGTGGAGAGCAGGTCCTCGCCAGTGTCTGACGTAAGTCGGATGGGTGGTGGACGTTCCAAGCATGCGCGATGGATCACTGTGGCATCCACGCCTCCTGAAGGCATGTTATGCACGCTGGAGGTGAAAGGCACTATAAATAGACCAGACAAAATGGCTCATAGAGCTTGGCTTCCTTCTGGAGACTACATGGAGAGACACAACAAGTAAAATACAACCACTTATTAAAGCGAAACGAGTAAGCAGAGTTGCTATGATAGTAATGTATCTGATTCCTCTCTATTTCAGAGTGGATTAAGCCTTGTAACACCAGGGATTCTGTTTAAGTGGTCTCTGATCTTTAATTTCATACTACACCTGATGCAGATCTCATTAATTTGCTTGTCTATGAATTAAAGGTAATTCATGAATTGAAGGTAGTTCATTCACATGCACTACTTTATATACACCTTTCATGTATATATATTTTATATATATATTTTTCTTTATTTCATACGATCAAATATTAATTTCATTTTTTAATATATTCTTAATATTACACTGTTTTCACCAACAGCCTTTTTTGTATAAATTTTTAAAATTTTTTACAGTTTTTTCACCTTTTCATCATTTTTTATTAGATGTTTTGGCCACAAGATGGCATTTTATTTATTCACAACAGGATGTGTGTTCATATCAGCCCAATCTATGAATAACGAGATGTGTACAGTTATATGAAATACATAGTGCTTAAATAGGTATTTGTAATGTTCCGGTACCTTTGGTACCCTAAATTACACTTTCCACAAGTGTATGCGCCCCACCATTTACTTTTGGAAAGGTGCGCATACACCTTTAAGACTGGAGCTGTCATCACTCAGCGCCGGACTAGATGGCTATTTAAGGCGTCGGCTCTCACTCACATGTGTTCGTTCAAACACCCTTATCTGGATGCTAACCTTGCTTGAAGCTTCCATGCTTGCAAGCTTACTTCGCTGACGGAACCTCGCTGCGCTGATCCCTGTATCCCGCTACTGGATCATCCGCCTCTCCTGAACCACCCTTCGGCTGTATCGCTAATAGTGCTAAGTACCCCGCAGGGGAATTCTCTATAAACTTATACTAAGCTTACACTATCTAGCTCTGCATAGTAGAGACTGTTTATCACATCTGCATAAACTAGATTGCTAGCTCTTGAGACTACTGCTACTTTTCTGCACTGGGTTGATCTCTTTTGTATGTCCACCTGCTATTCTATCATCTGCTATCATACAACATTGCTAAAGCTTCCTGCATCCATCTGCTACTGTCTCACCTTCAAGTGTCTATCACCTACCACCTCCACTCAACCTATCCCTCAACCTTCATCATTGTGTTACCACATACATAAAGTCACTCTAAGAACCAGCTTGCTAATTGTGTGTATTTACTGGCTGAAATAAGACCTTCCACACATGATGAGTCATTGAGGTTGGGAATGGTATCTCAGCATATCTCTTACATGACTACTGACGTGGAACTATTTCTGCAGCTGAAAATCCACACCATATAAAAACGCAGGAGCTTTACAGTATTATGTTTCAATATAGGTATTTTTTAAATTGTGTAATTCTCCTCAATCTTTGTGATTAATACACTGTACTCCTCCCTATTTCTTATAGTTTTTAATCATGAGCGAGGTATACTGTCTCTAGTGGTGGGTGCATGATATAGCCCGCAGTGGTTCGTTTGCACTAAGCTACCATAGAGAGGGATAGAGTGCAGGGTAGTCTATCACTTCCTATTGAGTGAGACCATGTGATGATACTACTTCCGCTTCCGGGTTGGTGGTTACCATTGGCAGATGTGATGACACTGCTTACACTTCCGGGTTGTCGGCCATCATTGATGGATGTATACAACCTTTGTCTCCACGTTGCTTCATCATTGGTGGACGAGGTTGTCACTCACCTAGATGTGGGGGTACAAATGGCGTGTGAGTTGTGTCTGGAGTCACGCCCAGACGAAGTCTTTTGATGACGAAACGTTGGCGACTCCAGACACAAAGTCCACACGCCCCCTTACGGAGCCGGCTGCTTTACATTGCTTGATGCTGCTTTGGACAATTGCGGGACGCAGCACTGTTCTATGTACCTGTTTTTTACCTTCTCATTGTGAGTAGTATTCTTTTAATAAATTGGATTTTATATGTTACGGAATTACGCTATGGGCTTTTATTCTTTTTATATACTCATTCATATATGATGGAGTGATTATGAAGCATTGGAGCTTGACAACCGCTGGTGACATTGGTATAACATCTTGCTGGGAGAGGCTGTCTCATTAAATTGAGTAGCCAAGGAGTTCTGGTAAGCTGCTTGTGATACTTGTGCACAGAGGTGTCCCCATCCTTCACTTTTCCCTGGGTGTCACTGAAAAGGATTGTTCTCAACACCTTGCATGCGGATTCATTTTCATTTGCATTTCTGTTTTGGGACTTTATTCAGTATTTTGGACACTATTTAGCTTATATTGTATATGTTTTTTTTGTGGTTTTCCACTTGCCACATTATTATTCAAATTATTTTAGCGCTGCACTTTGTGTAAAGATTTTGGTTATTGATCACTGTTAGTTGATTTTGGTGCTAGCTGCTCACATAATTCATATCGAATACACTGTCATTTATTTAACTTAGCGCAGGAATTTTTTTCTCCCCTTTTATAATGACAATTATATATCTGATTATCTCCATAGAGGGTATCACTCTGGATAAAGTTGCCTTTTGTGGTATACCAGATGCCTGTTTCCAAACATTTATACTCAAATCTCAGGTGTCTCCCATGCAGTTTTCCTTTATGTAATGCTTTACAGGATTATAGGTTTGAGGTAATATTTTTATCCTCATTCCTTTTTTACTTACCTGCCGAGAGGATTTGTCCCCTTCAGAGAATTGTTTGCATGTAAGCACCATTTTTTGATGTTTTGATGCCATGTATTGTTCATACATTGATGAATATATTTTTAGATACTAATATCTGTTTCTCCAAATAGGAGAGTATTTCCATAACTCCTGAAGAAGCTGTTCTAATACAGTGAAACATGTAGAGATATATATGGAGAATTGCTTGTCACATGCTCAAAAGTCATATGTTGGGGGGGCGTGGCTTGCATGCGAGCTGAATGGCTGCATGAGCTGAGAGCTCCCTGTAACCGGCCAGAGAATCCACCTGCATCGGGGCAGCACAAGTAGATCCATCATACCATTTTGCTCCGTACATCTCTCTAATCGTCTGGGGACATGGCTTCACGCAAAAGAAAAGAAGAAAGGGGCCCTACAAAACTTACGGCCTTCTTCTCTAAGCTGCCCGCACAGCCTGGGAAGATCCAAGATGGCACTGCCGCGCCTGCAGGCGGGGGAGACGCCGCGGCCTACACAGACTTACCTGATGCGATCCCCCTGGTATCAGAAGCCCTGTCACCCAGCTCTTCAACGACCTCACCTCAATGAGACTGAGAATCTCCCAGAGAAACGTCCCCATTGGGAACTGAGGGGGCACTGTCTCCGCACAGTGCCACACCGCAGGGTCCAATAACATGTTGTGAATAGCCAAAAAAGGGGGTCTTAGGCTGGATCATCAAGTGACAATCTGATAAGGAGGTACCAAAGGAATATATGTTAAAAATAGAACCATAATCATGTAGTAAGAATCATACAGCCCAAGAACAAGGTAAGAGAAAAACTAGATGTGGGGGTTGGGGCCCAAGGGGTACCAGTAGGGTCCAAAGAGGTGAATAATAGAAGGTAAAAAAGAAGAAGGTAACAACCATAAACCAGTACATAAAGTTATGATACCAAAAGTGAAACAAAAGCGTAAGGACAAAAGGGGGCACCTGGTGCAAGGAAATGTGAAGATAATACCCCAATAACAGGGATGGTAAACCAGTACATAAATTATGAGACCAGAGGTGAAGCTAAAAATGAAAAAAGGGGAACATCTAGTGCAGAAAGGTTAGAGAGTGAAAACCCGGTGGTGAGGATAGTGCACATAAATGATAAAACAAAAAGTGGACCTGCATTGTGGCATGGGCAGGGACGGCTCCCAGCGTCACGTTTTTCTGGGAGATTCTCAGTCTCATTGACAACCAACACTTTATTGTAAGCCATATTATTTTTTATTTTTTCAATAATATCCATTCTTGGATGCATGATTGTTTCCTTTCACATATATATATATTATATATCTTTTAGAAATGTGCCTGCTCCTGATGAAGTGATACTATTTTCACGAAACGTGTTGAGCCATGGAGGCCATTGAACCATGGAGGCCACTCCAATCTTTTTTGCCATATTCAACATGCATCCCAATATCATTACTCAATGCTATTTTATAATTTTTATTTTTTTCTGTCATCATTTCCAGAATACATCTATGGTTTTATCATGTCATTTTTTTGCATTATTTATGTCACCTTTTTATTTGACTTGTATTTATTGTACTCTATGTTATCTGCCATGTACAGGTTAATAAATGCATAATGATCAACCCTATGCTTCTATATGCTTACCAGCAGATGTATATGTGATATTGTCATCATTATGTTCATTCTGGTTACACCTCACGCAAAGTCCCAAACATTTTTTTGAACACCAAGTATTCTTATTTTTTCATACACTTCTACCCTGCTAAGGAAAAAATCCTACAAATGTCCAGAAGACTATGCACATTGCCAGCTCCGTATGCGGATATTCAGCTGTATGCAGACCTTTTTCAGCACACACTCCAGCAAAGGCGGCAATTGAAGACCCTGACCAAGGCTCTCTTTAATCATAAAATCACCTATAAATCGCGCCACCCTGCAACGTTACTTGTCACGCACAACGGGATCCCCCACACTATCTCAACCATTGACGGTGGGAAACTTCACTCCTGGGGTATCATTCCAGAACCTCCCAAGGGATTTCACGATGGGCCAAGGCAGTCTCCCTCACCCAGATCCAGGCAACAACAGGAGCCTACTAACCGCAGAGCATAACCGTGTGTTCAGCGCTACCCCTCTTCAGCGTAACATAGTCCGGCCGGGCTACAACTAAGTGATTACTTTTTTTTTCCGAGTGCCTTGTTTCCACCTAGGTGGAGTACCCCAGATTCATCATCAGCAAGCCCAAAAAGGGTTTCCACTTGCTGATTGTTTGCACCTTATAGTGTTCAAGTCACCGAGCATATTGATCAGCTCCAGTGCCTTTGCAAAGTTGTACACAGTTCTTTGTTGTAACTTTCTCTTTCCTTAACGGGAGCAACTTTTGTTTATTTGAGCTTTTTGATCATCTGCCGCACTTCAGTATCTAGTGTTATTTCGCCTGGTGTTGAAGACCCCAGAGTGACCACCATTGACCTCCACCAAGAGAACTTACCGTCTCCTCAAGAACTGAGATTCCGCCTGTTGTGATACGAACATTCTCGTCCAGCATCACCTCCCCTCATAAGGTAACTGTAAACTTCACCTAAAAGCTGTAATTGACTCAGACCACACGCCCTTCTGAGGAGTCGTCCTCTCCCTCCACATCCCAATTAGTAGGACTTTCCCCCCACCTTCCCACCTGCCAACTATCATGTCCTTCAACATTGTGTCCATCAACGCCAGAGGTCTGAACCACCCCGCAAAGCGGGCCTCCCTGTGGTCTACAGCCAACTCCCTCAAAGGGGACATCCTCTGCGTACAAGAAACACACTT
This sequence comes from Pelophylax lessonae, assembly GCF_965119305.1. Lineage (NCBI taxonomy): Eukaryota > Metazoa > Chordata > Amphibia > Anura > Ranidae > Pelophylax > Pelophylax lessonae. The sequence continues at coordinate 135,801,666 of NC_138773.1, forward strand.
CTCCATTTCTGCGACTCCTAAATGCAGTCATAAGCATTTCCCCCACATTTATCTGGCTTCAGGGGAAAAAGAAACGCAAGGGAGTTGTTCTGGCTATTAGACATTCTCTGGCGTTCCAACACCATGAATCTATCTTGGACCCTAAGGGTCGCTACATTATCCTCAGATGTTCCATAGACAATCGACAGTACACTATGGTGAATCTGTACGCACCCAACAGCCATCAACTGTCATTCATTCGATCTGTAATCCGTAAAGCAAAAGCATTCCAATTTGGCAACCTTCTTGTCTGTGGGGACTTTAACCTAGCTCCGGACAGCACTATGGATTCTTCAGCTACTCCCAGGCGACACAATTCTTCCTTGTCTAAATTTTTATGGTCCAATGACCTCTATGACGTGTGGAGGTGCTGTCATGCAACGGAGAGGGATTATTCCTTCCTTTCCCCGTGTCACGGCACCTACTTACGCATAGATCTTTGTTTCTCTGATAAGAAATTGTTAGAATGTATCTCGGCTACAGAGCTCCACACGGCCACCTGGTCGGATCACTCACCGCTGAGTGTCATGATTTCCCATGGCTCACCAGCATACTCTACTTTTATGTGGAGACTGCACAACCACCTGATTTCCAACCCAACCTATGTTAGAGAAATCCAAACTCACCTTGACAACTATATATCCGACAACTTGCGGCCTTACTCTGATCCATTGGTCGTGTGGAATGCTCATAAAGCAGTCATAGGAGGGATGTTTATGCAACTGGGAGCTAGGGATAGGAGGAGGAGGACACAGCAGATAGATAATATCACACGCAAGCTTTCTTCCCTAGACTCGCAAAACAAACAAACCCCCTCTCCTATTCTACAGTCACAAATGTTTGCCCTCAGACAGGAACTCAGAGCTTTCCTATTGGAAAAATGTAGCACTTCTCTCAAAAAATGGAAAGCTACCTCATACTCTACTAATAACAAAGCCACCAAAGCGATGGCCCTCTGTATTAAGGGGCAAAGACTTAAATCCAGAATTCCCTATATGTACCACCCTAAATCGAAGGCCAAAGTTGCTTAAACCCAACCTTATAGCCGACGCTTTCAGCTCTTATTACGCATCCCTCTATAACCTCAAGGATGACTCAACGACACACCAACCCTCTCCACATGACATTAAATCCTTCCTTGACCACATTAATCTGCCAACTATCACTACTCCTGACCTAGAGTCCCTCAACCTTCCTTTCTCAGACCTAGAAATTGCTGACGCCATTTCTACTCTCCCCAACTTGAAATCCCTGGGCCCGGACGGCTACTCGGCCGAATATTATAAAAAATTCCAATCCTCCTTAATTCCTCTGTTGCGTGGGGTGTTCAATTCTGCTGCCTCCTCCTCCTCCTTCCCTAAGGAAATGTTAAGAGCTATGGTTGTGACTCTACCCAAACCTGGAAAGGAACCCAATCAGCCCCAGAACTTTAGGCCTATATCTCTTCTGAACATGGACGTAAAGATCTATGCCACGTTGATAGCTACTAGATTAGTGGACCTCCTTCCCGCCATAATTCATAAGGACCAATCTGGCTTCACCAAAGGCCGTCAGGCGTCAGACGCCACGAGACGTGCTATCAATGTTATCCACCACGCGGGCCTCTCTGGGACGCCTTCTCTGCCCCTCTCATTGGACGCAGAGAAGGCGTTCAACAGGGTCCACTGGGGATTCTTATCAGCTGTCCTCCACAAATTCGGTATACATGTTTTTTTGCATAACGCCATAATGGCACTATATTCCACTCCCTCGGCAACGGTCCGCACTACGGAAGCAATCTCCACCCCGTTCAATATAACAAATGGCACTAGACTAGGGTGCCCCCTCTCCCCCTTGATTTTTAATATGATCATGGAAACCCTAGCCGAACACATTCGCTCCAACCCTAAAATTTCAGGGATGCACATAGCAAATCAGCACCATAAAATCAGTCTGTTCGCGGACGACATTATTCTTATGGTTACTAATCCTACCGCCTCTCTGCCGGAAATCCAGAGGACTCTAAAATGGTTTGGGGAAGTTTCATTTTATAAGGTTAATGAATCCAAATCTCATATTCTGGGCATAAGGGTGGATGCTACAACGAGTAATCTTCTTCAACAGCAATTCCCTTATGTGTGGGCAGACCGATGTATATCCTATGTAGGAGTACACCTAACAGCTTCCACCAAAACACTATTTACGCATAATTTCATTCCAGCCCGCTCCACTCTCCAAGACAACCTCAAGCAATTGGCTTCCTCTGAGTTTTCCTGGCTGGGAAGGTTGGCAGCGTTAAAAATGATGTACCTTCCCCAACTGCTTTATTTGTTCAGAACACTCCCAATCCCAATACCGCAGCAATATTTTAGGTCTCTACAATCATTACTCTCTAAGTTTATCTGGCAGGGCAAGAAACCCAGATGCGCGCATATTAACCACTTGCCGCCCGCCGTCAATTGACGGCGGAGCGGTGAGACCATTATTCTGGGAAGACGTCATATGACTCGATCCCAGAATAGCAGGGCAGGCGCGCGATCGTGTGCGCACCGCCCTGCACTGCCGGTGTCGGGGTGTCCCCGGGACACCCCCCGTCACCGGCAGGGGGTAAACAGCCAATGGGCATGGCTGTTTCCCACGTGATCGGCTGCTGTGTTCCAATGACACAGCCGATCACAATAGCGGAGCCCGGAAGATGACCGCGCATGCGCGATCGGGAGCGCGCAGCGCGGTCATGTCGGTGACACTGTGTTCCGTAGGAACACAGCTGTCACCGGCGGTAGTAAACAGTCACTGACAGTGACTGTTTACTATGTGATTGGCTGTGAATCCATTCACAGCCGATCACAAAATGTAAACAAAGAGCAGTAACTCACTGTTACTAGCTCTTCTCCCCTCATACAGCTTCCAGTGAGAGGGGAGCAGAGCTAGAAACAGTGAGTTACTGCTCTGTGTACCTGTAAAAAGTAAAATCACACTAAAATCCCACTAATAAAGGTCCCCACACAGTCCTCAGCCCCCCCCCCCCAATTGCACCTGTCACCCAACAGTCACCTCATCAGTGCCCAGAAATTGACACCCATAACGTTCACATGTGAGCGTAGCGATCGCGGGCAGAATCACTGCGATTCTGCCCGCGATCCGGAAATCATTGCAAATTGCGGGACGCCTGTGCGTTGCCCGTGATTTGCAATAGCACCCCAAACGCTGTGCAATGCCGCGATTTCCACCTGCCGAATCGCGGTAACATCGCGCAAACAACGCATGACGCCCAAAAAAGGTACAAGAGCTTCTTTGGGGCGTCATGCGTTGTTTGCGTGATGTTACCGTGATTCAGCAGCGGAAATCGCAGCAACATCGCACAGCGTTTGGGGTGCTATTGCAAATCACGGGCAACACACTGGCGTCCCGCGATTTGCAATGATTTCTGGATCACGGGCAGAATCGCAGTGATTCTGCCTGCGATCGCTACGCTCACATGTGGACATAGCCTAAAGTTCACCGGTCACCAGAGACTGCCATCAGTACCGCCGTGCACCATCGCCCGTCACCTGTCACCCATCAGTGACCATCACCCGTCACCTGTCACCCCATCAATCACCGTCACCTGTCACCCCATCAGTCATCGTCATCTGTCACCCTATCAATCATCGTCACTTGTCACGCCATCAGTGATCGTCACTTGTCACCCCTTCAATCGTCACTTGTCACCCCGTCAGTGATTGTCATCTGTCACCCCATCAATCATTGTCACTTGTCACCTCATCAATCATCGTCACCTGTCACCCCATCAGTCATCGTCACCTGTCACCCCATCAGTCATCGTCACCTGTCACCCCATCAGTCATCGTCACCTGTTTGCCATATATATGCAACCACTTACCGACCGCCTAACGACTATATGCGTCGGCCATTAAAAGCTAAATACTGGGGTTATAGCAGCAGATAGCTGCCATAACCCCGGTATTTTTTGAAACGGCGGGCGGTCGGCTTTCAGATAAGGGTGGCCCCAGTGGCGGATTCGCCGTGGAATTACCCTTACGGTGCAGGGGAAGAGGTGCCCCCCCCCCCCCTTCTGCCACGTCCCAGACGTTTTCCCAGCTTACCGGACCCGCCGTCAGCAGGGAAAACTATCCGGTCCTGGATCCTCAGAGACAGGAAGTCGAGTGAGGGCAAGATGGCCCTTACTCGACTCTATGGGCTTGGAGGACCGGAGCTACGTCAAAAGATGTTGCCTAGCAACCGGTTTAAAGGGCCGCTTTTTTTTTCCTTTTTTCAACAATTTTTTTTTTCTTTTTTAGTGTAGTTGTGAGGTGTGAGGTCTTTTTGACCCCAGATCTCACAATAAAGAGGACCTGTCATGGCTATTTCTATTACAAGGGATGTTTACATTCCTTGTAATAGAAATAAAAATGATCAAAACATTTTTTTTTTAAACTGTGTAAAAATAAAAAAATAATAAATAAAATAAATAGGAAAAAAAAAAATTAAAGCGCCCTGTCCCTGTTAGCTCGCGCGCAGAAGCAAACGCATACGCAAGTCCCGCCCACATATGTAAACGGTGCTCAAACCACACATGGGAGGTATCGCCGTGATCGTTAGAGCGAGAGCAATAATTTGAGCCCTAGACCTCCTCTGTAACTCTAAGCTGGTAACCTGCAGAAATTTTTTAAAATGTTGCCTATGGGGATTTTCAAGTACCAATGTTTGGCGCCATTCTGTGAGCATGCGCAATTTTGAAGCATGACATGTTGGGTATCTAATTACTCGGCGTAACATTATCTTTCACATTATGGAAAAAAATTGGGCTAAATTTACTGTTTTCTCATTTTTAGTTCAAAAAAGTGAATTTTTTTTTTTTAAAAATTGCATTTGGAAGACTGCTGCGCAAATATGGTGTGATAAAAAATATTGCAACGATCTCCATTTTATTCTCTAGGGTCTCTGCTAAAAAAAAAATATATAATGTTTGGGGGTTCTAAGTAGTTTTCTAGCAAAAAAAATGATTTTAGCTTGTAAACACCAAGTGTCAAAAATAGGCCCAGTCTTAAACTGGATAAATGGACAACTTTGTGAAAAGTGCTACTTGGATGTTAGGCCGATGTATGTGGCCAGGCTGTGAAAAAGTGTTACACATGTGGTATCACCATACTCAGGAGGAATAGCAGAATGTATTTTGGGGTGCAATTTTTGCTATGTACATGCTATGTGTTAGAAATATTGCATAAATGGACAGCTTTGTGTAAAAAAAAATGTGTTTTCATTTTCTTTCCACATTTTCCAAAAACTTGTGGAAAAAAATGACATATTCAAAAGACTCATTATGCCTCAAAAATTATACGTTGGGCTGTTTGCTTTCCAAAATGGGGTCATTTTATGGGGGTTTCCATTGTCCTGGTGCTCCAGGGCCTTCAAAAGTGCGATAGGTTTTCAGGAAATTTTATGTGTAATTTGTGCTCCTAGAATGCCGGACGGTACTACTTGGATGTTAGGCCTCTGTATGTGGCCAGGCTGTGAAAAAGTCTCACACATGTGGTATCACCATACTCAGGAGGAGTAGTAGAATGTGTTTTGGGGTGTAGTTCCAATTATACATATGCTGTGTGAGAGAAATAACCTGTTAATACGTCAATTTGTAAAAAAAAAAAAAATCTTCATATTGCAAAGAGTTGTGGGAAAAAAATACAACTTCAAAAAACTCACCATGCCCCTTATTAAATACCTTGGAATGTCTACTTTCCAAAAAGGGGTCATTTGGGGAGTATTTGTACTTTCCTGACCTTTTAGTGTCTCAAGAAATGAGATAGGCCTTCAGTACATCAGGTGTGGTCAAGTGTGATCAATTTTCAATGATTAGCACCATAACTTGTGTGGACTCTATAACTTTCACAAAGACCAAATAATATACACTTATTTGGGTTATTTTTACCAAAGATAAGTAGCAGTATAAATTTTGGCCAAAATTTGTGAAGAGAAATTACTCATTTGCTAAATTTTATGACAGAAACAAAGAAAAATGTGTTTTTTTCACAATTTTTTCAGTCTATTTTTATTTATAGCACAAAAAATAAAAAAACCCAGTAGTGATTAAATACCATCAAAAGAAAGCTCTATTTGTGTGAAAAAAAGGACACAAATTTTTTATGGGTACAGTGTTGCATGACTGAGTAATTGTCATTCAAAGTGTGAGAGCGCTGAAAGCTGAAAATCAGTCTGGGCAGGAAGGGGGTGAAAGTGCACTGTAGGCAAGTGGTTAAATTGATTAAACATCGCTCAGTAGGGGGTGCAGGATATGTGGACATACACAATTACTACACTGCATAAGTTCTCACCCAATTACAAGATTGGTTCTGACCAGCCCCCATTACTCTATGGAGCTCAATCGAATCTACCTATTGTAATAGAAAAGATCTATCAGCTGGGCTCATTGCAACCACCTTAGGAGCTAGAATACCTTCCCATCTTCCCCCATTTATGATTGCTGCGGCTAAGGCCTGGAAGATATTATTGGCACAACACTCTTCCCCTTCTACACAAACCCCACTTCGAATTCCTATCACAGCACTTCACTCCCTCTTAGACCAAGCATACTTTGTGGATTGGCAGAGGAAAGACATTACACATATAGATGATTTGTATCAAGATTCCAAGATACTACATTTTCCAATACTCCAAACTAAATTCCATCTTCCTCACATGTCCCTTTTCACAAACCTGAGATTGGTCCACTTCTTAAATTCCCTTCCACCATGGCAATAATTTATATCTACTCAAGCATAGAGATATCTCTTTAACTCTGGGTCTCCTAAACAAAAGGGAATCACCACTTTCTATAACCTCCTTCAACATAAAACACTCTTTGTTAAGAGCTCACCTCATATACAATGGGAACGGGATCTGGGAACACACTATACAGACAAGCAATGGACCCAAGCACTCCAATTCGTACACTTGGCTACTAGCTGCTCTAATTTATGGGAACTTTCCATAAAAATATCTCTTAAATGGTACCTGACCCCATCGAGATTACACAAATTTGATCATAAATATGACAGTGCATGCTCGAGACTATGTGGTGAGGAGGGCACTCTTTTCCACATTCTGTGGTAATGCCCAAAACTACGGAGGGCAGTATTCACGATAATTTCTGAGGTGACGCAGATCTCTCTTTCTCCCGCTCCGGGTTTGCCACTATTATCGCTAGGGGTAGAACAGATCCCCAGGCCCCTCAGGCATACAGTGATACATATCCTCTTGGCGGTCAGACTCACTCTTACTCGAGCTTGGAAACAAACTCCCCAACAGACAGGGAGGTTGTTGACTTCGTCAACACGCACTACATATTTGAACGTGCTTTATCTCTTAAAAACCGTTCTGCATACCACACTAATCAAGAATGGCAACCCTGGATCAGTTGGACTGAACATAGAGGTCAATTTCCCTCCCTCATAATACCCGTGTCCCTCATACCTCGCTTTACATTTACACCTTATTAGGGCGCACTTCTCCTCTTCATAGCCTCTACCCTTGGGCACAGATTTGCTCCCTTTGGGGGTGCCCAAGAGGCGGAGGCTGTGAATAATGCCAGTTCAGGATTCTACCTACAAAGGAGGGAAGGAGACAGGTAACCTCAGCCTATTCATGTCAACTGGTGGTCACGTACTACTTTACTGTCATTCCAAATGTGTCATTATATGCTTCTCTTAATCCAGATAGTTGTTTATTGATATACCTGACTGATGCCCAGATTGGGCTTTTCAATCACTAGGCCATGCAAGAGCGCGGTTTTTACCTTAATGGATATGTTGGTAAACTTGTGTTCCTCATTTACCCATTGACCCTGCCCGCATATTTCAATAGCGATATATGCTTCTGTTAACATTTAAATTGTGAGACACCTACTGTTTGTACTTATATCTTTGCCACAATTGTGGCCCTTTGAAAATCTGTACTGTTATTATAACGCATCTTCTTTGTATCTGTTAAACTCAATAAAAACCTTTAAATTAAAAAAATCATATGTTGTATGTTTATATGTTTGTGATTTTATAAATAAAAACTTTTTTTTATTAATGGTTGTGTCAATTTGCACCTTTAAAGCCCATTAACACTACTTGCTTATTCTTGGGCCATATAAATATAGTTTCTCTATCGTCCATCAACAGACGCAGCCTCATCTCCATGAGCTGAGTGGGTTTATGTATGGTGAGTAAATGTGCCCCCCTTGCACCTGCTGGCCTTGGGGAGATGTGGGCCCTTCCCTGGGGATAATGGGATTTATGCCTCCAAAGAGATGCCCCTGGTCTGCCCGGTACCCGGCCTGTGTGACCTTCCCTCTCCCTGTCCCTGCAGGGACTGTGTCTAGTATGCTCTGGCGCTATAGGGGGGAGGGGTATGACATGGTACCTTGGGCTTGCTGGTCCCTGTTGTGGTTCCTGAGGCCTTCATGTGTCTGTCCCCAACTCATGGTGCGCTGTGGGCGCCACTATCTTAGATGTGGGCAATGAGATTTTTTCCCTATAGACTTGTATGATACAAAAAGGGTACCCTCAATGGTTTGGGACTTTATATGCCACTGAAACACTGAAGAAAGACAGAGGAGTATATAAATTACAATTTTTTTTTCAAATTCTTTATTTAGGCAAACAGGAATAAAATACAAAGTGCATCAAAAGAACAGAGTCAAAAGAATTGTCCACGTCAACAAGAGAGGGGTCCGCAATGTAGAAAACATAACAGTAACTAACCCCATCGTGATGCAAAGGATCGGCTTGACCAACTAGCGGACACGTTTCAAATCAAGTCCACAGAATCAATTACAGAGAGAGTAGAAAAGAAGGGGAGGAAGATACAACGTGGGGGCATAGGTATAGGAGGGGGGGGAGGCAGGTAAGAATGGAAAGGAGGGTGGGTGGGGATTGTGAACAACAATGTGATGAGGTCATGGGTGAACCGCGCGTGTGACCCCCACTCCATCAGGTCTCGGGCCGCGAAGGGGGCTCACTCAAGGCTCGCCCTTCGTCGGAAAGGATAAACGCATTCCAGCAATCCCAGGTTTTAGAGTATTGTTCCCTTCTACCCCGTGCGGTGAGCACCAGATCCTAAAAGTCGTTGATCCACTTCACCCTCTGCAGCCAAAGGGCAATCGTAGGGGGGGCCTCGCTTTTCCAACAGAGACTTATACACGACTTTGCCGCGTCCGTGAGATGCCGTAGAACCGAGCGTTTGTAACGTTTCGGAGCCATGCCCGAACAGTGGAGCAAGAAAAAAGCCGGGTCTTCCGGGACGTCCCGTTCAGTCATCAATTGAACAACACGGCGGACTTCCGTCCAAAAGTCCTTAAGTCTGGGGCAGTGCCAGAAAATGTGGGACAAAGTGCCCACATCCTGTTGGCACCTCCAGCAACTATCAGACGACTCCGGGAAAATATGTCTGAGTCGGGAAGGTGAGAAATACCAGTGAGTGAGTATTTTATAATTGGATTCCTGGACACGGGTGCAAATGGAAGATTTAAGGGAGAAGCGAATGATGTTTCGTCTTTGGGGTTCGGAGAATGTCCGGTGCAATTCTCCCTCCCACTTGAGGATGCCCGGGAGGACAAAGTCCTCTGGCGGTTGTATAAGGAGGGCATACAGCTGAGAGAGGGCATGGGGTAGATGGCCCCTGGTCACCAGCAGGTGCTAAAGGGGTAACAAGTCACGCATATAAAGTGAGGGGGGGCCCAGATCTCGCAGGAAGTGAAGGAGTTGTAAGGCCTGCCACCTGCAATTTATATTGCATAAAGAACCAAAAAATTACATACACATAATTATATATATATCCAGCAGATAACTAGATATACATAGAGTTAAAACTTGCATGCAAGGACAGACCAGTATCCGTACAGAAGACTCCTAGGCACCATTGGTGGAGAGAACCGGACAGGACCCTACGCGTTTCGGTATAAAAACCCTTCTTCAGGGGTCAACCAGAGTTCAATGCACTAACTGTACCTATATAAATATAAATTGCATTTAATATGCTGTAGATAAAAAACGTATTCAAAAAGGGGAATTTCCATATTATACAAGTTATGCGCAATATCATCATCTTCTAATGCAGGTACCTACCGAAGGGAGTCTTTTTGTGAGGGTAACTGGGCTGTCAATTAAAACGGTGTTAACCGAAAAAGAGGTGTCTGGTCTCACTTAAACATTGTTCACTGAGAAAGAAAACAGTGTGAACAATGGCTGGTAAACGGCAGGACCGCGGGCGCCACAATGATCCACTGTTGGTCCTAAACGGTCCTTATGGGTGTGTGGGCCGATGTGGCATCCCTACAATCAATGAATCAAAAAATAAATATATGTAGTTGTATTCAGTAATTGAACATCTAAATAACCGTGTAAGGGAACAGTATGTATATCATACCTGTTATAGGTGAGTATCTCTCGTGGCTAGAGGTAAGCGAAGTATGTGGGAGTATCAGTCCAAAAACGTGGAATGTTCCTGAAGGTAAGAGTATAATGTAGGGAGGGATGGAAAAGCAAAAAGTAAGCATACTATGTTACCCTTCTCTACTTATGTGTCTTGAATCTTATTTACAAACAACATTGTGGGTGCAAACATTCTCAGTTTGGGTATACCCCGCAGACACATAATTTTTAACCAACTGCATGGCTGACTATATTCTGATTTGGCCTTGACTCTGAGGGATGACACTTAAATGGTTAAAGCAATATGTATCTTTTTAAGTACCCTTCAAGGTGTTACAACAGACAAATGATACTAATATATCCTTTCCCAGGTTCCCTTAGTGGGCTGATGAGTTTGAATATTTCAATATATAAATCATTTTATGGGATTTACAACAGATAAATGATACTAATACACCCTTTTTCCAGTATCCCTTAGTGGGCTGACAAGTTTGAATATTTCAATATATAAAATCTATCAAGCTCTGCGCTGTGAGATCAGCAGTCTGAAGTTATGCTTTTGCCATTTATATGTACTATCCCAGAGACAATAGCCAATGGACATTCAGTAAAAATTCACATGTCTCTCTCTCCTGGATTCTCAGGATCTTATGACGCACTGATTTTTCCCATTCTCTTTGCACGTGGTATACACACCCCCCTTTTTTCACCACAGCACATTCTATACACAATTGTCACTTATTCAACATGGACGGAAATAAAAACCATGTTCCCTTTCCTACTTTTTGCTTTTCCTTCCCTCCCCACATTATACTCTTACCTTCAGGAACATTCCACGTTTTTGGACTGCTACTCCCACAAACTTCACTTACCTCTAGCCACGAGAGATACTCACCTATAACAGGTATGATATACATACTGTTCCCTTACACGGTTATTTAGATGTTCAATTACTGAATACAACTACATACATTTCTATTTTGATTCATTGATTGTAGGGATGCCACATCGGCCCACACACCCATAAGGACCGTTTAGGACCAACAGTGGATCATTGTGGCGCCCGCGGTCCTGCCGTTTACCAGCCATTGTTCACACTGTTTTCTTTCTCAGTGAACTATGTTAAAGTGAGACCAGAAACCTCTTTTTCGGTTAACACCGTTTTAATTGACAGCCAAGTTATCCCTCACAAAAAGACTCCCTTCGGTAGGTACCTGCATTAGAAGATGATGATATTGCGCATAACTTGTATAATATGGAAATTCCCCTTTTTGAATATGTTTTTTTATCTACAGCATATTAAATGCAATTTATATTTCTATAGGTACAGTTAGTGCATTGAACTCTGGTTGACCCCCTGAAGAAGGGTTTTTTATACCCGAAACGTGTAGGGTCCTGTCCGGTTCTCTCCACCAATGGTGCCTAGGAGTCTTCTGTACGGATACTGGTCTGTCCTTGCATGCAAGTTTTAACTCTATGTATATCTAGTTATCTGCTGGATATATATAATGTGTATGTAATTTTTTTGGTTCCTTATGCAATAAAAATTGTAATTTATATACTCCTCTGTCTTTCTTCAGTGTTTCAGTGGCATATAAAGTCCCAAACCATTGGGGGTACCCTTTTTGTATCTATCTACCGGGATGATGGCCACTAACACTGGGTACTAAGTGATAGGATCTAACAAATTATAGACTTGTATGGGGCAGCCATTTTCTCTGCGGCTTCCTATTGTTTCCTATGGGCGTCCATCTTTGTGTAGTCCTGGTGCTATACTCAGCAGCGCTTCTCTATCAGGCAAAATCACTTCCTGTGTGGTCATTTCCTGCTGCTGTGCAGAGGTCACTTCCTGCTTTTCTCTACATGCTGTGGTAGATTCAGGAGGAAGTGTGTCTGAGGTGGTAATGTATCGGGGGTCTCTGCGGGCATATCCTTACACTTTCTATCAGTTTGGTTTAAATGGGTTCCCTGCAGACTGCTGCGATTGGTGGTAGATACCGCGATCGGTGCTCTTAAAGCGACAGTAATCCTTTTTTTGCAATTTGCACTATGGAGTCCCAAACTGATAAATTACCCTTAGACCCACTCTGTGCGACTCCCAGACAGTCCGGATCGCAGTCGCTGGCCTCGATTTCAGCTACCCTGGAAAGCCTGGTGACAAAAGTTGATTTAGTCATGAAAAAGGTTGATAGCTGAAAACGGCCGCTGCCTTCTCCTTTTATGGAGGTGTCCTCTGATTCAGAGGCTGATGGGGTCGCCCTGGATGCCCCCCTACCTGAGGGGTCACTGTCCTCACAGTCAGATGGTGAAGCAAACCTGTCTTCTTCAGCTGCAGTGCAGGAACAAGCCTCAGTGGAAGCCCTGATTATTTCAGTACGGAATACTTTAAAATTGGCTGATGCACACACGCCGGCAGGGACACGGTTGGATTTGGCTCCCAAAAGTCTCAGAAATCTGGCAAGGTTTTCCCTTGTCCCGACACCCTTCAAGATATTGTGAATGACCAATGGCGGCACGTTAGGCACTTTTTAGTGGTGCCTAAATGCTTTAAACGCCGGTATCCTTTTGCTGAAAGGTCTCCAACCGTTGGGCGGTGCCACCTAAAGTGGACCATCCTGTTTCCAGATTTAACAAACCTACCCTTGTGCCTGAGGAGGATTCCCCAGTTTTTAAGGATCCAGTGGACAGGCGGGTAGAATCCCTTTCCCGGTGTCTTCATGTGCTGGCGGGTTACATTTTGAAACCGGTTTTTGTGTCTGTTTGACGCATCTATGAATGAGGCTCCCCTGATGGTCAGGGTCTTGGCCGTGGGCATTGTTTTAAGACGCATGGTTTGGTTGAAGAACTGATTGGCTGATAAAAGGCCTTATCTGATCTCCCCTTTCTGAGAGACAGGTTATTTGGTGACTCATTGGATGAGTTGATCAAGGGACTGACTGGCAGGAAGAGTACTCTTCTTCCTCAATAAGACACCACGTCCTAAGCGGGGGCCATCCTTTTCTGCTCACAAATGTTTTTTTCATGCCTCCGGGGTGCAAAAAAAAAGGTAAAAAAAAAGGAACTTCTGGAGGCTGCACTGATTTTGCCACAGACATGCCTAAAGGATTCCTGGTGAAGAGAAGTAAAAAGTCCCCGCCACTGACCTACTGAGTGCGGGTGGAAGACAAGGACATAGAGCAGCCCCCCCCCCCTCCAGCATGGATGGTGTAAACTGTGTCTGAGCAGAGGCCAGTTCCATGCCCCACTGGAGCTCCCCCCAACCGCCTCCTGCTGGCCAGGTCGGGAACCCGGATCCCGGATTCAGCTGGTAAGCAGAGAGTATCTGGAGCAGGGCTTCAGTTTGGAATGGGGGTCAGGAGGACGACGGGAAGAGGGAGAGTGCGGTCAGCTGTGAGCGGTGAGGAGGAGCCGCACTGTGAGCCGGACGTGCGGGGGAGGGGCTGAGAGGAGACACCGGAAGCTGTGTGTGTGGGCAGCGTGTGCAGCACTGTGAGTGTGTGTGTGTGTGTGAAGGAGCTGCGGGGGGAGACATGCGGGAGACCTCCTGGGGGAAGCCTGTGACACCTGGGACCACTAAATGGTGGCGGCAGCAGAGGATGGTCAGGGGGGCTGGTGACCCAGAACAGCAGCACGTGAGTAGGTGACCGATCAGCTGTTTGGCAGCTGATGGGGGGGAACTAGAGGGACTAGCTAGGAACTGTGCTCTGCGACTGACTGTGCTCTGCGACTGACTGCTCTGGGACTGACTGCTCTGCGACTGACTGCTCTGCGACACTGTGTTGTGCGACTGTGAGTGTTGTGCTACTGTAAGTGTGGTGCTACTGTAAGTGTGGTGCTACTGTAAGTGTGGTGCGACTGTGATTGTGGTGCGACTGAGTGTCAAGTGAGGGTAGCGGAGTACCAGAGGGTGAGAAGGTAGAGTATATAAATAGTAAGAAAGCGAGGCCAGAACACATTGGCCCCATAAAAGACGACAAGGGAGATTTGGTCACAGAGGACAGGGAAAGGGCGGTAGTGTTAAATAATTTCTTCTCTTCAATCTTTACAAAAGAATCGGGGGGGCTACACTAACCCAGCTTGTAAGGCCAAACTAAATAATACACCTCAGGAAGTACCGCCATGGCTAACAGAAGATAGACTTAGAACTTAACTAGAGAAACTTAACATAAATAAATCACCGGGACCAGATGGCTTGCACCCGAGGGTTCTTAAAGAGCTCAGCCAAGTGATTGCCAGACCATTATTCATGACTTTTAAGGATAGTTTACAGATGGGTATGGTGCCAGCTGATTGGAAAAAAGCCAACGTGGTACCAATATTTAAAAAAGGGCTGAGATATATGCCGGGAAACTATAGGCCAGTGAGCCTAACATCAGTAGTCTGCAAGATTTTGCAGGGGATGTTAAGGGACCACATACAAGACTTTAGTAATGAAAATGGTATTATTAGTAGTAATCAGTATGGATTCATGAAAAATCGTTCTTGCCAAACCAATCTATTAAGCTTCTACGATGAAGTGAGCTGCCACCTAGATAAAAGGTAAGCCTGTGGTGTATCTGGACTTGCAAAAGGCCTTTGACACCGTTCTCCACAAACGCTTACTATTCAAACTAAGGAAGGTAGGTATGGACCATAAGGTGAGTACCTGGATAGAGAACTGGCTCCAGGGGAGAGTGCAAAGGGTGGTGATTAATGGGGAGTACTTGGATTGGGCGGGTGTGGAAAGTGGGGTCCCCCAGGGTTCTGTCCTGGGGCCAATACTGTTTAATTTATTCATAAATGATCTAGAGGAGGGGATATCTAGCACAAATCTCAGTATTTGCGGATGATACTAAACTAAGCATGCCAATATCTTCTATGCAGGAATAGCAAAATTAGCTCATTGGATTAATAGATTAAATCCTAAGGTACCTCATCCCTAGTCATAATAGAGGGAATATCGAATATTCTTTTTCTTGTTATTCTTCTAGTTGTTCATTATTAAGCTCTATCCCTTGTACCCCTGAGGAAGCGGTACACACCGTGAAACATGGCGGGTAGTGGAGTCTGGATCCATTAGAGGGCCACACACCGGCTACGGTCACCCAAGCCGGCTGTGACCTTTGATGAGTCCACCCACCTAATCAAGGATTTGATCTTATATTGACACTGTAATGTTTGCTACTATGGCATATTTTATATATTGTCTGGTACCATTTTTGTCTTATTTATTATTTTCGTGTATCCCGTTGTTGGGAAATGTCTGTAAACAATAAAAGACAAACTTTTTAGATAAATTATAGATCACACATTGTCTTTGTGGTATATTGGTTGTTAAAACGGTACCCTTAAAATCCCAACCTATGCCCCAATATTCGATATTCCCTCTATTATGACTAGGGATGAGGTACCTCAGGATTTAATCTATTAATCCAATGAGCTAATTTTGCTATTATATATTGGGTGGACAACACACCCGGGGCCCTTTCTTTTCTTAGCTCAATATTGTGTATTACGGATAATTACTGAGATATATATTTCTTAGCCTATTGTCTATCGACCCTGGATACCCTGTGCACTATACTAATCCCTTTTTTCTATATTTTCCTCTATATAGGATTCCTCCGGACGTTGAGTGTCCTGTTATTTCTTTGTTCTGTTGCGTTCAGTTTTGTTT
Source organism: Pelophylax lessonae (assembly GCF_965119305.1). Classification (NCBI taxonomy): domain Eukaryota; kingdom Metazoa; phylum Chordata; class Amphibia; order Anura; family Ranidae; genus Pelophylax; species Pelophylax lessonae. The sequence continues at coordinate 135,817,755 of NC_138773.1, forward strand.
GTCTTTTTTGGTCTTTATTATTTTGTACTATTGTTATATAGACTCCTACTGAGTTGTTGTGCTCCCCTCGCTTAGACGAGGGACTGTCTGGATTTTTATTCTATACTCCACACCATTCTGTAGAGATGGATCTGGAGGGGAAGGCATGGGGGGGTTTCATGACCACCATCCAGGCCACCCTCACCACCTCCCAGAAGGGTGATGAGGAGTTGAAGATTTATTTAGACAAAATGTTTGGACTCCTCAAAAGGAAATCGCATTTATACTGGCACTTAGATTTCTTTAATAAATATATTAAGGAAAATCTTAATCCAATAGGTCTGAGGTCACACACTTTTCCAACGATCCATAATCCCACAGAGAGTTTTAAACTCGATTGGGAATCGGCACTAAATGATTGTAGTAAAGCACTCATGGCTTTGCTAGTGAAACAATAAACAGCAGATATGACACAACTTGATGAAGAGATTGGAGATATCAATAAACAATATGAACAAGTCTTTGAGCATCCCGATTTTGCTGAGAAATGGCAAAGCATTAAGGACAGACTAAGTAATATCAATAAAGAAATCTTAGTAAAAAAACAGTCCAAATTTAGTAGAGATAAATTAGCCTTTCTTGGAGGCTATGCTTACAAATGGACAAACAAACAGCGTCCATATAACCAAAAAACGGGACGAACGGGCTTTCAATCACACGCTCAATCAGATGACTATTCTGAGTCTGATTCATCAAATTCTAATTATGTTTCCCTACAGGCACCTGTACGATCTCTGGCTCTACAGGCCACCCGTACCAAAGCACAGAAACGCACACGCCATGGTGGTGGGCACTCCTCCGGTGAATCTAATGATAAAAAACGCACACAGTCGGCACGAACCGGTTTGATCTCAAACACGAGTGACTTAACACCAGCACTACAACAAATTCTCACACAAAAGACATAAGCTACACTTAATGATGACGGTTTTTTACATTTACCAACAACACTGTCCACCAAAACCAAAAAACAAGCGAGCCTGAAAGACTTTGTCACACAAACGCCCCAGCACTAAACACACCAGAAGCCAACACTATCAATTTTATAAACCTCACTTCAACCACCCTAAACGATGACCAAATTGCAGTACTACAGCCTGGTCTGGGATTCTGTCCAACACAGCATATAGATGTCTATCAAACAATTAAAGATATATATCTATTCGCCCGTAATCTGACATTCAAATTTATTTTTGATAAGGATCGGAAACAAAAACATTTGGAACTAGAATTAACTGAACAAATTAAGGATTACACCATGGAGGAGTTCAGGGCGCTACGCGACCTGATGCTCCTCTACGAGGAAAGTAACCCTACATCTGATCCCAATAGTACTAATCAAGATACAGAAATAATCCCATATGCTCATTCTAGCAAAAAAATCAAACCAAAATCTAAAAAATTCCGGATATCATGACATGCCCAAATGTTTGGGCTTTTGTGAATCAAACCATTAGAGAACTAAAACAGACACACTGGTCACCAACAGATCAAAACCTAACAGACAAACAACGACAAGCATTATACAATCTACAAAATAACCCACAATTTATTATCAAGCCTTCAGATAAAGGAGGGAACATTGTGATTCTCTCTCATCCCCAGTATCAAAATATGTGTATGGAAATCTTAAATAATAAACGTTGTTATAAACGAATTGATTCTACCCACATTGATACCTTTGTCCGTGAATACAGAGATCTCTGCCTACAGGCGTTTATCTCCGGTATTATTGACAAAGATATCTATGAGTATTTACAGAACAAGTATCCAAGAACTCCCACGTTCTATACCCTCCCCAAGATACATAAGAACCCCACACATCCCCCAGGTCGCCCAATTGTGTCAGGGATAGGATCCCTTACTGAGCAAGCAAGCAGGTATGTGGATTCTATCCTAACCCCACATGTACGCTCTTTACCATCGTTCATTCAAGATACATCTGATTTGCTGAGACATATAGATGATATCGAAGTACCCCCAGAGGCCCTTCTGGTCTCGGTTGACATAGAAGCACTTTACTCTAGCATCCCCCATGAACAAGGAATAGCATCTACTGCACTTTTTTTAAGAGAACTCGATCACTCTCTATGGCCTCGCAACGACTTTGTCCTAGCTCTGTTGAGATTTATTTTGACACAAAATTGTTTTACTTTTATGGAAGACACCTTTTTACAACTACAAGGCGTAGCCATGGGCACTTGAAGTGCCCCTTCTTACGCAAATCTTTATTTAGGTCACTGGGAACGATGGATCTTTTCTAGCGACGCATATGCGGAATATCTTCCGCATGTGTCGTGCTGGTTCAGATACATCGACGATCTTTTTTTGATCTGGACAGGACCCCAAACACTATTAAAAGCGATGTTGGAAGAATTCAATAACAACCAATTTAATTTAAGGTTCACATACAATATTAGCTCAGTCATGATCCCATTTCTAGACATTGAAATTCGCCGATCTAGCATAGGTAGAATCACCACAAGTCTCTATAGGAAACCAAATGCAGGAAATACCCTATTGCATGCCACAAGTGCGCACCCCAATACACTAATTAAAAGCATACCTTATGCACAATACCTGCGGATATACAGGAATTGTACTGAGGAATCAGACTTCAAAGCTGAAGCAGATAAATTACAACAACGCCTGTTAATACGCGGTTATTTGAAAACAACACTTAGAAAAGCATATAATAGGGTGAAAATTCAATCTAGGGCTGACCTGCTTTACAAACATAAAACAAAAAAGGAAGAATCCACGGTAAGATTGATAACAAGATTCTCAGATAACTCTACACAATTCAAAACGATTGTCAATAAACATTGGCACTTACTCACAGACAATCCAACATTATCAAAATATATAAAAGATCGTCCAGAGCTAGTATACAGACGGGCAACCTCGTTAAGAGACCGCTTGACCTCTAGTCACTATAGAGAGAGTAGACAAACCCCTTCAAACGGCCCAAGAGGCACATATAGATGTGGGAACTGTGCCCGTTGTCCATGGGTTCAGGAGGGCCATACCACTATCCTTCCCAATGGGGATTTACATAGAGTGCGTACATATGCCGATTGTACTACTCAGGGGATTATTTATTTAATGACATGCAAATGCAAAGCCTTTTACGTAGGCAAAACTATCCGCAAGTTTGGCCTTCGGATACGAGATCACATTTACTGTTCGGGCAATGGCAAAATTCTGACGCCGGTAACTAGGCATATTGGTCTACACCACAAATTCAATAACACTGTAGTGTCATTTCAAGTCCTTGAGGTCATACTCCTTGATCCACGGGGTGGTGACTGGGACAGACGGATTTTGCAAGCCGAGACTTTATGGATTGAGAGATTAAAAGCTCTCGATCCTCCAGGACTCAACGAGATGCATACCTTTAAAGCATTTCTATAATGATGTATTAATAGAGAGATGTAGATCTGTTTCTGATGTTATATCCGTTCGACGGATCCTGGTGATGGTATTTTGTCTTTTTACTCCTCACTATTCATTTATTCTTTTCCTTTCTTCCCCCCCCCCCTCCCGTCAGTGTTTCCCCCTTGTCTATTGCTGGGTTTCCCCCTTTACTTTCCCCCCCTTTCCCAAACCCTCCTCTCCCCCCGCCCCCCTCTTCATATACAGGGTTGTTCCAGGGATGTATCCCAGCCACGATCGATGATCCCGTTGTGAGCATAGTCCCTATACGGGCGGTTTCTTGGCATTTGCACTGAACATAGGTCTTGTGTTATTTTATTGTGGTGGGCTACACAATAATGTAATATGTCAAAAATATGGCAATTGTACTCATGCTATTTTTCTTATAATTGCAGAGATGTAAACCTTGGCATACAGCTCGACTCACAGGCATCGGGTGACGTCCCTTTGGAATTAGAGACCATCCCGAGATTTGGTGCAATGGATTGCCTATGAGGTCCCACAGGCGGGCATGCGATGTACAGAGGTTCGTGTTGGCATAACCAGCCCCACGTCCCTTTGTTTACATGGACGGACCTCCCTCTACAAACGCCGTTTCCACCCACAGCGCCGTTCGCTGTGTACCGGCGTCACTGGGTTGCCAAGCAACCGCAAGAGGGTTGGTCCGCTTCTGTTATTCACAGCTGCGCACCGCGTCTACCGACGCGCATGCGCAGTTGTACATCGGACCCCGTGATGTCATCATGGCGCGTGTCGCCCTCTGTTGACAGCGGGGTTGACGATACACATATAAGCAGTGGTAGTGTGCTATCACGGTGCAGACGATGGAAGCTTGACACATGGACTAGTGAAGGTAATGGCGGTGGTAACGCTAAAGACTTGTTATTTTGGGACCCACGGTATGTCGCTACACACTACGGACTCCCCCCTATGCTTTTGAGCTTTTGGGTGGTCCTTGCATTGCCGCCAAGGGGATGTAGCTGAGTCCAATACACACACTTCCTTATGTGTCTACATACCGGCTTGGTGGTCCATATTGTTGGGGACTTAAGGGGGTCTCCCTTTATGGCTCATATTGTCTCCTTTATCTATATGCACATTTTTACAGACACCCACAAAGTAATCCGGAGACCCGAATTCAACGGGGCACCTCTCCGGGGTTATTAAATTGGTCCCTAGATCCAAGTTGTCATTCCCATCGTCTGACCAGTACGCAAGTTCTGGCCTACATTGCGGTAGGTATTGATATATATTTTTTTATATTTTTATATTACCACCATAATTGTACTACAATTAAAGCAGCAGTGGACTCATATATACTGTTATCTAGAGACATGGTAAATAGTGCATATGGAACACTCAATCACATAAATCATACCCTGCTAATCTGTGGAATACTTAACAGTATTCAAAAGAATCAAGTATACTTGTTCATCAGTACAATATGTACCTTCTACCATCTAGGCCAGGCTACTCTCCTTTGTGGTCCATCCATGCCCGCCAGGGGGACGTTAGTTGGCATCCAGCACCTACACCTCGGATGTTTTGATACAACAGTCTCATCATTTGGGAGCATTGCATATGCCTCGGCCTGTATGCCAATGTAGATGAACTTCCTTTTTATCTATGTAAGTAATTTTGTTAATTGTGATCGAATACATGACGTCTAAGTGTCACAAGTTGGAGGGGCCATAGCCTAAGACTCCATACTTGACACACACTGATATTCGAAATAACAAAATCGCATGATGACAAAGTGTAAACTGTGATATCTATTATAATAACTCTATTTTTTCTTGTTATTCTTCTAGTTGTTCATTATTAAGCTCTATCCCTTGTACCCCTGAGGAAGCGGTACACACCGCGAAACATGTCGGGTAGTGGAGTCTGGATCCATTTGTTTCGCGTGCGTTTCTAGCAACGTTACTTTGCGGTACAACCAAGGAAACTTAGACCTTTGTGGTGTGTAAATGTGCTTTACTATGCAAAAACAATCTGTACATACAAAACTATTACAATATTTAGGAGCATAATACAAGACTAGCAGATACAGATAAAGATAAAGCAAATATACTTAACTAAAAGAAGTTTGCAGCCATGGAGTCTAATTCCAATGCACATGGCTCAGGGAAGTCAGGTTTAGCTTCTTGCTTCATGGATGTTCCTGTGTGAGACTGACTTCTTGCAGCTTTGAGCAGTCATTTAGACTTGTGATTAAGGAATATACCATCCCCCCAAACCAACACCATTTGTCCTGAGGACAAAAGGGCTGTTTATCCATTGTACAGTGACTTTGAAGGGGGGGGGGGGGGTAGGCTTGGCCAAACTTCCTTCCAAATCTCACTAAAAGAAAGGTATCATTTAGTGAGCCACTGTTACATATGCAATTTCCACAACACTTCACCCCTTGGCTCACAGATGACATAATGCCTCCAACTTTACATAAAGACATCTAATAATTCTCCCACCCCCTGGTTTATCTTAAATAAAACACAATGGGGGAACTAACTAAAATACAACCCCCTCCTATAACTATGAAGGTATTTCAGTCTTTGGCTAAAAGTTCATTAGAAAAGTCCAATCTAACGATCTTTAGAAAAAAACAAGTCCAGGCTTGTAATACATCAAAAGGCCTTGCTCTCCATAGCTCTTGCGGTCTTCCATCATTCTGTCCATCATGTAACCACTTTCTCTGGTCTTCCTATGGATCAAATCGGAGACAGCCTGTGGAGTGGAAAACAAAGCGGATTATCTGTTCCTTCTAATAATACATATACAGTAGATCCCGGCCCTTCAGCTACAATCTCACCTCTAACTGACTTCTTGCCTGGATCTCTGACCAACACTTTTCCACCTGCCTGTATCCACTTCTGATCCTCCCAAAGAACATCAATAGGGAGGAGAGGAAATATATTGATATTTCCTAGAAGATCACTGCTGTTTATTTTGGAAGGTTTGATATTATAGAGCCTCAGTTTCCACTCTTGCTGGGAAGTATCCACTAGCCAATCAGAGTCCCAGCCATTGTCCTGAAGCTCATCTGCCAATGCAAATATAACTTCAAACCTTCCTGCCAGATTCCCTCTCATTCCTAGATATGCTTCAGCTTCAGATACGTCACTCTTGGTTTCTATGTCATGGGAAGCAGTAACTTGGTACCTGTTAAACCCTGTTCTTTCAGGAACCTTGTGTAAATACTGAACTCTGCACTCCAGCTGTGGAATCTGCACCCCAGCCCCAACCATCCTTTCATATGGTGTGCTTTTGGCTAGTGGCCTAGAATTTAACAACATGAATGCCTGTGTGAGGACTCGATCCCACCCCCTTAGTGTACGTGTGGGTGTAAGTTTGCGTATCTGGTCCTTCAATAGCCCATTGTATCTTTCAATCAAACCAGCTGCCTGTGGATGGTATGGGATGTGGCACAACCAGTACACTCCAGAATCTTTGGCCCATTGCTGTACTGTTGATCCGGTGAAGTGTGAGCCATTATCACTTTGGACTTGTTTGGGACAGCCATACGCAACAACAATTTTCTGTAGCAGTTGAAGTGTTGCGGCTTGATCTGCACGTTTGCAAGGATGAACAAACAAAAGTCCTGGATAGATGTCCACTGCAGTGCAACAATACCTCAGTCCATTGTTTCCCTGGGGCAGGGGACCGATGAAGTCAATCTGCCAAATCTCTGCAGGCCTCTCTCCCCTCTTAATCGACCCGGTGGAGTACTTTTGCAATGGCCATTGTCGCACTTCTCCACACACTGTACAGTTGCCTATTACAGTCCTTATCATGTCCATTGATATGGGCAATCCTCTTTGTTGTGCCCATTCATATGTGGCTTTCTGCCCCAACTGTCCAGATTGCTTGTGGGCCCAGTTGGCCAAGTTCATCAAGACAGGATCAATTGGCACAACTGCATTCACCTTGGCAATTTCGTCTGCCACTCTGTTATAGTTCTCAAAGTCTGGGACCAGGGGCACATGTGCATCAACATGCCCCACTTTTATGGTGCGGGAGTGAGCTTCCTTCCAGATAAAGTCCCAGACTTCCTTGCCTCCCCACACCACCTTTCCATGAATCAACCATTCATTGGACTTCCACGTGGGCATCCAAGTTGTCAGTCCTTTAAAGACCGCCCAGCTGTCAGTGTAGATAGTGACATGGGAAGAAAGATCCTCCTGAAGAGTCATCACTACAGCTTTCAACTCTGCATAGTGACTGGACCCTCCAATACCGGTCTCCTGCAGGACTGTGTCTGTACTCGGGTTGTAGGCTGCTGCTGTCCATTTACGCCCAGACGAGGTGACTATGGCTGAACCATCAGTGAACCATGCTGACTCCATCTTATCTGACAGAGACTCAAAGGGTGAAGCCTCCTGAATGGGGGATGACTGCAGCACAGGAATTTCTTCTTCTGTATGGGTGTTGGTAAAAGTGACAAGCCCAGCCAACTGTTTTGAAATGTCTCTGACATCCCCAGCTGCAATACCCCCTCTTTCTTGAAGGTACCATTTCCATTTCATTAGTGTTTGGTTCTGGGCTACAGCTGGCCTAGTGGTCAGTCCATCAACTCTCACCCATCCTGCTATTGGCAATGCAGTATGGATGGTGACTGTGTCCTTTACTGTAATGGTCTCTACGTGTTGAAGTGCTGTGTAGGCCCCAAACAGGTACTTCTCTAGGGGCGTGTATCTCTTCTGTGCCCCTGTAAGTTGTTTGGACCAAAATCCAATGGGTATTGCTCTCAGTCCCTTCTTTTCATTTGGCTGCCACAGACTCCAAGATATTGTACCATCCTGCTCAACTACATCCAGCTGAAATGGTACTCCTTTTCTCACAGGTCCCAATCCTTGATGCTGCAAAATGGCTTCTTTAGCAGCCAGGAATGCGGTCCGCTGCTCTGAACCCCATGTGAACTCAGTATTTTTCCTTGTGACATTGTATATAGGCCTCAGAATCAGTCCAAGATGTGGGATGAATGATCTCCAGAATCCCACAACTCCAATGAACTTCTGCGCCTCCTTTTTGGTAGTAGGTGGCAACAACTGTCTCTGGAATTTTCCTCTGTGGCCCAGTCCACATCATTCCCAGGAATTTCACCTCTGTGGCAGGTCCTTGGACTTTGTCTCTGTTGATAGCCCACCCTCTGTTCTCCATGTGCTGTATCAGCAGGTGCAGTGCTTCAGTTACATCTTCCTTTGTTCCAGAGATCATGATGTCATCAATGTAGTGAAACACACCGACTTTCAGATTTAGGGTGCTTAAATCTCGGGCAATCAGTCCATGACAAATTGTTGGAGAATGAAGGTATCCTTGAGGAAGAACAGTGAAAGTGTACTGGCGGCCATTCCACACAAAGGAAAACTGGTTCTGACACTCTGGGTCTATTGGAATCGAAAAGAAAGCATTAGCCAGGTCTATCACAGCATGATATTCTCCTGCCTCTTTAGCAATTTTCTCAATGATTGAGATCATATCCGGTACAGCTGACTTTAATGGAGGTGCCACTTTGTTTAGACCTCTGTAATCCACAGTCATTCTATATGTCCCATCAGGTTTCTTTACTGGGAACACCGGAGATGAGAATGGACTTACAGCAGGTCTAAGGATCCCTACTCTTAACAGTTCATGAATAGTCTCCCCAATTTCTTTGTGGCCTCCAGGAAGTCTGTATTGCTTGAGACAGACTGGCTTCTCTGGTGGAGGAATAAAGACAGGGGTCCATTTTGCATGACCTCTGACCACAGCCTTCACCGCCCTGACCAGATACGTTTTATCAGGATACCCGAATGTGAATGTACCTTGTTCAGTCTGAATAGACTGACCTTGAAGTACATCCATCCCAAGAATATTTTCAGGTAACTCTGATACCAAAACATTTGTCCAAAATCCTGGTCCCTTGCCAATAGCCAATTTCACCCGTGTCCTAACTGCTGGTGTGGTTTGCCCTCCCAAACCTTCTACATAAATCACTTCTCCTTTGTGATGGGAAGGATCTCCTTGCAAAAGTGTAACTTCAGCTCCAGTATCCACTAAAGCCATGACATGTGTAGGAGGAGACGACTTCCCCCACCATAAAGTGACAGGTGCATATGGGCGTCGGTCTCCTGCTGTCACTGTTCTTATTGCTATTACAGGAGACCCACCTTCCCTTCATAAAGGATAAGGAACCTCCCAATCCCCTTTTCTAATTCTCTCTAACTCCTCCCCAGGATAAAGGGATTTGGGTTTGGGTTCATGTTCAGTTTTGGGAATGGGTTTGGGACTAACAGGAGGGGTCTGTTCTGTTGTCTCTAAATCTAGGCTGATGTTATCTTCACTAGGAGTAGTGTTTCTAACCCTGACAGTTTTCCCCACTAAATGTTTCCACCGCTTCAAAATTTCTGCAGTAGAGATGCCATCTATCTCACTTTTAGGTACTCCTGCCTTTAATAGGTCCACCCACATTTGTTTCCTAGAGATAACTAGCCTGGTTTTCTCTTCACCTCCTGTCTTCTCTCCCACATTCCCTTTCTTCTCTTTAAAAGTCCTTTTCAGCCTGTTCTCTGCCTGTCTGACCTTATCTACTGCCCTGACAGGTTTTGTTTTAGTCTCCTCTAGCTCCCCCAACTGGCTTAAAAGGGTTGTTGCTTCATGAATTTTGCTGTTTAAACCCAGGCCTCCCAGCAAAGACAATAAAGGAGCCCTGAGATTAAATGGTGCAGACTTCATTAGCTTAGAGCGCAGAGCAGACGTGAAGGGTTCCATATCTGGACCCATCCATTCTGGAAATGTATTTAATCCGGTTATACAACCCATCTCACGTAACCTGGAAATACCTTCTCCTAATGTTCTCCACAAGTAGGTATTTTCCAGGTCACTAGGATTAGCGTATACTCGGACTATACCATCTCTCACGAGGTCCAAGAGTGAAAAATTCACACTAAACTCTCGGGCTTTTCACATGGCCTGACGCAATTGTGGATCATGGGTTAACACTCCCAAAGCCACTGCTTCCTTGCCTGACAAAACAACACTGTCCGCCCCTTCATCCCACAAACGTAGGAGCCAACTCAATAGGGGTTCCCCGGACCTTTGTTTGTATTGTTTTGCCAGCTCATGGAGTTCAGTTTGTGTAAACTCCCTGACTTCTTCAAATTCAACATCTCTGGGGTTGCGATAATGCACCTCCCCATCTGCCATATCCTCTCTATCATGTTGCCTTTTCCTATGCTTAGTAATGAGAGGTCTGGCACACTTTTTCTTTCCCATTGGATGATCATCATCAGAAACATCAAATTCTATCTCCTCATCCTCACTATCATTGGAGGAGACATCCTCACAATCCCAGTTTTGGGATGTGACAATGGCACGTACCCTGGCTTTACTAACAGGTTTACGTCCCTTTCTTTTCCTTAAGGCATTAATTGATTTGGTCATGAGGGCTGCACACCGCTCTTGCAAATCATCAGCCCTACTAGCAGTTGAACGCACACACTCTGAAGCAACTGCTGGCTGGTCTTTCAATAACTTAACTTCTGCCTCTGCCTTCTCCCTTCTCTGTGATTCTGTATAGAGAGCATGAAGAAAATATCAGCCCACTGTGGAAACTGTCCTCTTCTCTGCTTTACTTAAATCCAACCCCTTAAGGCAAAAATCTACAAAATGATCTGAGATTTTATCACCCCAAGTTTTATTCAAAGGAGAAGCATACTTTGCAAATTCTTTAGCAAGAGACTCCCACTCATTGTCTCTGGCCCAGATAGGTAAACTGCACATTTCCTTCTGGACACCAGAAACCTCTGCAGCCTTGCTTTTCCTAAACAGCTTATGCAGCATTTTTTACCTAGCACAAGCTACACAACACACCACAGAAAACAAACAGGTCTGTTTCAGTTGAATTTATAGCGCAAATCCCGGACGAGCCCCCAAATGTTTCGCGTGCGTTTCTAGCAACGTTACTTTGCGGTACAACCAAGGAAACTTAGACCTTTGTGGTGTGTAAATGTGCTTTACTATGCAAAAACAATCTGTACATACAAAACTATTACAATATTTAGGAGCATAATTCAAGACTAGCAGATACAGATAAAGATAAAGCAAATATACTTAACTAAAAGAAGTTTGCAGCCATGGAGTCTCATTCCAATGCACATGGCTCAGGGAAGTCAGGTTTAGCTTCTTTCTTCATGGATGTTCCTGTGTGAGACTGACTTCTTGCAGCTTTGAGCAGTCATTTAGACTTGTGATTAAGGAATATACCATCCCCCCAAACCAACACCATTTGTCCTGAGGACAAAAGGGCTGTTTATCCATTGTACAGTGACTTTGAAGGGGGGGGGGGGTTAGGCTTGGCCAAACTTCCTTCCAAATCTCACTAAAAGAAAGGTATCATTTAGTGAGCCACTGTTAAATATGCAATTTCCACAACACCATTAGAGGGCCACACACCGGCTACGGTCACCCAAGCCGGCTGTGACCTTTGATGAGTCCACCCACCTAATCAAGGATTTGATCTTATATTGACACTGTAATGTTTGCTACTATGGCATATTTTATATATTGTCTGGTACCATTTTTGTCTTATTTATTATTTTCGTGTATCCCGTTGTTGGGAAATGTTTGTAAACAATAAAGACAAACTTTTTACATAAATTATAGATCACACATTGTCTTTGTAGTATATTGGTTGTTAAAACGGTACCCTTAAAATCCCATTCTATGCAGGCATGTTGAAACCTTACAAGCGGACCTGAACAAAATAATGGGGTGGGCAACTACATGGCAGATGAGGTTTAATGTTGAAAAATTTAAAGTAGTGCACTTGGGTGCCAGAAACCAGAAAGCAAGCTACTCACTAGGGGGGAACCTCTAGGTGAATCTAAGATGGAAAAGGACATGGGGTACTGGTAGACAATAGGCTTGGCAGTGGCATGCAATGCCAAGCCACTGCAAGCAAAGCCAAAAGAATACTGGGATGTATAAAAAAGGGGATTCACTCCAGAAATAAAGAGATTCTCCCTCTCTACAAGACTCTGGTTTGGCCACATCTGGAGTATGCTGTCCAGTTCTGGGCACCAGACCTCAGGAAGGATGTGCTGGAACTGGAAAGAGTCCAGAGAAGGGCAACAAAAATAATTAGGGGTATGGAGGACATCAGCTATGAGGAAAGACTACAAGCATTGAACTTATTCTCTCTGGAGAAGAGACGATTAAGGGGGGATATGATATCAATGTACAAATACTGTACTGGCGACCCTACCATAAGGAACAAACTATTCAGAGAAAGGGAATACAATAAGACACGTGGCCACTCACTAAAACTAGAGGAAAGGCGGTTTAACCTTAAAGTACGTAGGGGGTTCTTTACTGTCAGAGCAGTAAGGATGTGGAATTCTCTTCCGCAAACAGTCGTATCAGCAGGGAGCATCGATATTTTCAAAAAACTATTAGATGGGCACCTTAAAGACCACAACATGGAGGGGTATAAAATGTACAGTTAACAGCAAACACACACACACATCATAGGTTGAACTGGATGGACTGATGTATTTTTTCAACCTCATGTAACTATGTAGTGGGATGAGAGCTGAGTCGCTGTACCATGGGCCTCTGGTTTGTACTTATCCCCTGGGCTGAAAGTTGCCAGTCTGCCCCTACAAAAAATGATCAGTTTTGGGACTTTAGATGAGACACCGGCGAGCACTGCTCAGCGTCTCCATCCCTGTATATGACAAAATTGAAAAGCAAGGGGGATTAAAGAAGGTGTATGGAAACCAGCCAGTCCCTAGTTTGGTATACTTACCCACCAGTCTGCTAACAAACCAAATAAACCTGTCTAAAAAAATAGGTTAAAAACAGGGGTTTAGTTAACACACATTTGCAAACGCATGTATAAGCTGCAAGGCCAACTAACAAGGCACCCTGTGTATCTTGCAGTCCTAATACTTCCTAACACTACTCAACCTGAGTGTCTGAGTGTCTCCACAAGGGAAGCACATGAATGCTGATGGATGGATGGGAAACAGATGGGCTTGGAGATCGCCCAATCCTCCCCCAACCTGCTGCAATCCATGACTGGTAATGAAAAACTAATGGCTATGTAATAGCCATAGGGTGCAAACAAAAAGTGATCAGCTGGGAAACGCACAACCCCATCTCTTTAGTATGGATGGTGAAGGCAAGACCAAGGCCGGTCAGTCCAGTGCGGCAGACAAGTCCTCTTCAGCATGAAGGGGCGCCCTCATCCGGCTATGGGGTGGGGGGGGCATCTGTGTTTCTTTCAGGAATCCTGGACTTCCTTCATTCAGGACGATTGGGTTCGCAAACTGGTTTGTTCTGGGTACAAGATCAAATTCTGGTCCTGGCCAGGGGACAGGTTCTTTCAGTCAAATCTTCACCTGTCTCCAGAGCATTTGAAGGATCTGCGGGAGGCTGTGCGAGATCTCCTGGCTCAAGGGGTGATTGTGCCGGTTCCCCAACAGGAACTTTCTCGAGGTTTCTATTCAAACCTGTTCACTCTGCCCATAAAGGAGGGCAAAGTCCGTTTGATACTGGACCTCAAGGCTCTCAACCGCTTTGTGCGGGGGCAGAAGTTTCAAATGGAGTCCATTCGATCGGTTGTGGCATCTTTGAATCAGGGGGATTTTATGGCTTCCATCGATCTCAAAGATGCGTATCTCCATGTCCCCATATTCAAGGGACACCTGCAATTCCTTCACTATGCGGTGGCAGAGGAGCACTTTCAATTTGTAGGGTTACCCTTTGGTCTCGCCTCGGCTCCCAGAGTTTTTACCAAGGTCCTTGCCCCTGTGCTGGCCTTGTTGCATCAACAAGGTATTTCCATTGTGGGGTATCTGGACGATCTCCTGTTGCGAGCAGTTATCCATTCAGATCTGCTGGACAATGTCTCCATCACCATTCGGACCCTTCAGGAATTCAGGTGGACGATGAGTGTCGCCAAATCTGCCCTGACTCCATCTGTGCGGGTCACCTATCTGGGGCTGATCCTCCTCGACTCTGCTCTGGCGAGGGTCTTCCTTCCCTTGGACAAGCTTTAGAAGTTGCAAGGGGCGGTCAGGTTGCTAATGGAGGCCGATCAGTCCTCCTTTTGGGCTTGCACGAGGACCCCGGATCTGATGGTCTCGACTTTCAAAGCGGTCCCGTTTGCTCAGTCTCACACAAGACAGCTGCAGAACGAGATTCTGTCAAAATGGAACAGAGATCCTTGGTCATTGGACCATAAGATTTGGTTGAGCCATCTCACGAAGCCGGCTCTCTCTTGGTGGCTCCAATCGCCTATACTATGCCAGGGCAAGTCCCTTCTGCTGGTGTTTTGGATGGTGGTCCCCACGGACACCAGCCTATCAAGCTAGTTGGAGTGCTGGGGAAGCTCTGTGCCCAGGGAACTTGGACGACAGAAGAGTATTCCTTGCCAATCAATATCTTGGAGCTGAGAGCGACCAAGCTCTGCCTGTTTCACTGGACGAGTCGGCTACACGGCTCTAGTCCTGGTCAAGTCGGACAATGCCACAGCCATGGCTTACATCAATCATCAAGGGGGCACCAGGAGTGCCCTGGCAACCAAGGAGGTGGCCAAGATTATGGTATGGGTGGAACACAATGTTCCAGCTCTTTCCGCGGTCCACATTCCGGGTGTGAAGAATTGGCAAGCGGATTACCTGAGTCGTCAGGTGTTGGATCAGGGGGAGTGGTCCCTGCATCCGGAGGTGTTTCATCTCCTGTGTGCCCGGTGGAGGAGGATCTGTTTGCTTCTCGCCTCAACAGGAAAGTTCAGAGGTTTGTGTCCAGGTCTCGGGGTCCTCTAGCCGACGCCACAGACGCTCTGGTGGCTCCTTGGGGTCGGTATCACCTGTTATATGCCTTCCCTCCGCTCGTTCTCCTGCCAAGGATTCTTCGCCGGGTGGCGATGGAAGTCATTCCGGTCATTCTGGTGGCCCCAGACTGGCCTCGGTGGTCTTGGTACGAAGAATTGGTAAAAACTGGTAAGAACTGGTAAAAAATGGTTGTGGATCCTTCATGGCGTCTTCCTCTGTGGGAAGATCTTCTATCTCAAGGACCAATCTTCCATTCTGCTTTACGGTCGCTGGCTTTAATGGCTTGGCTGTTGAACGCAAGGTGTTGAGGGATAGAGGTCTCTCTGATTCGGTGATTCCTACCCTTTTGAAGGCCAGGAAATCAACCTTGAGGAAGATCTATCATCGTACATGGAAATCGTACATTTCATGGTGTGAATCACTGCAGCTGCACCCTTGCTCTTTTTCAATAGCTAGGGTTCTGGCCTTTTTGCAAAAGGGGGTTGAGCAGCGCTTGGCGTTGGGGGACTATAAATGGCCAGGTTTCGGTCTTGATTTTTTACTTCCAACATCCTTTGGTACTCATAGTTTGATTCACACCTTCATTCATGGGGTGCGTCATCTGGCCCCTCCGAGGAGATCCCCACTGCCTCTGTGGGATCTTAATCTGGTTTTGTCTGTTCTTCAAAAGCCTCCTTTTGTGAATATTAGGGAGATTTCTCTGCTTTCTTTGTCGCAGAAAGTTGCCTTCCTAGTGGCTATCACTTCTGCCTGCAAAGTCTCTGAGTTGGCAGCGTTGTCCTGTCGTTCGCTTCATTTGGTGGTCCACCAGGATAAAGTGGTCCTCCGACCTAATCCATCTTTTCTTCCTAAGGTGGTGTCGGATTTTCACCTGAATGAAGACATTGTGTTGCCTTCCTTATGTCCTAAGCCTAAACATCACAAATAAGTTTGATTTGCACTCTCTGGATGTGGTTCGGGCGATAAGAGTTTATCTGACGGTTACTATGACCTTCAGGAAGTCGGACTCTCTCTTTGTCCTTCCAGGCAGCCCTTGCAAAGGTTTGGCTGCGTCCGCTGTGAACATTTCGAGATGGATCAGGCAGACGGTGGTTCAGACTTATTCAATCAAGTGTCAGGTTCCTCCTTTCCCTGGAAAGGCGCATTCTTTTGCCATCAGGCCTCTGTTGTACAAGTTTGTAAGGCAGCGACCTGATCATCTGTGCACACCTTTACCAAATTTTACAAGGTAGATTTGTTGGCATCTTCGGATGCCTCTTCAGGCCGCAAGGTTTTGCAGGCTGCTGTTTCATAAGAGAATGTTTGTTTGTACTTCTCTTCGGGGTCTTTTTTCTGGGTGATGACCTGTTGTTTGGTTGAGCTCCATGTTGCCCGGTTGGCTAAGTTTAGCCTTTTGGAGTTGACATTACTATCTGGTTGTGTTTTTCCCACTCCTCATACCCACACTGCTTTGGGACATCCCACTCAGCTCTTGGAGATGAAGCTGCGTCTGTCAACGGACAATAGAGAAAATAAGATTTTTGTAAGATCTTACCGTAAAATGGTTTTCTCTGATGTCCCTCGACAGACGCAGCACCCGCCCCTCTGTTTGGGGTAGGGCTCTTTTGTCTTCACTGCTTTTAAACTAAACTGATGTGCTGGATTGTGCAGTGGGGGTTTATGCCTAGAAGGACAGCCCCCTGGGCGTGTGTATTAAAAATTTTACTGCCTAGACTACTCCTGATGGGAGAAGCATAAACCCACTCAGCTCATGGAGATGAGGCTGCGTCTGTCAACGGACATCAGAGAAAAAGATTTTACAGTAAGATCTTACAAAAATCGTATTTTTTCAAAGTGACTGATGCCCAATGTCTTACATTCCTAGCCATTTGCCATTGACTCAGGGTGAAATTCCTGTCTCTGGGGGTTTCTAATATGCCTTTGGGGGTCAGGGGTACTACATAGAGTAGGTTATGCAGAAACTACTGGGAAAGTGTAATAGCATTATTTAGCTTTGACATGGCTGGAAATTTTGGTAGGCTGTTACCACAGTTGAGACATACAAGTAAATTGTATGGCATGTAAGTAACCACACAAAACTAAAATATCACGTGTGGGAAATGCTGGGCAATCCACTTGAGTCTACTTTTTTTATCTTCTGTTCAATAGGCAGATTTACAATGTTCTTGTGTACAGTACACCAAGCAGATGTCACAAGCTGTTTGCACTAGCTCTATGTAGGAAACATGTAGGAACTGCCAATATTTCTCTTCCCATTTTCTAAAAACTGTACTGGAAGAATAATAACTGGAATAATATTGGTTGCTATATGCAGCAAAGCTTGTTTTAAAGTTTAAATGCAGAAAGATGATTGTGTGGGCTTTGCCAATAAGAAATATCTACTTAAAAAATAAGCCTGAAAGCCTGATAACCAAGATTTAGGAAATAAACATTTTTTGCTAAAGATAAAAATGTGCCTTTCTCAAACTTTTTACCCCAGAGGAAACCTTGAAATAATTTTTAGGATGCAGGGAACCCCTGATAAAATTAGTTTATTGGGAGTCATTAGGAAAATGCCCATTACATTGGTGGTCAGTAGAAAGGATGCCCCCTATACAGTGGGAGTTAGAATGCAACCTTTACAGTCAGTGATAATTGATGTTATGCTTCTGGTTCTTCCAAGTAGAGATGGACCTTGAAATATGAAGGCAGCATCAGATGAAATGTCAATTACAACAGCTCAAGGAACCCCTAGCCAGCTCTGGAGACACCCTGGTTGAGAATATCTGTTCTAAGTCAATTAGAGCAAAATGTCAGATTTTCTGCAAAAGTTCCCATTTACAGGTAATAGGGAACAATGTGTCTGTTATTGACAAGGCCAGATCCAGTCTCACTTATGTGAGAGTGCAGTAATAAATGTCATGGAGAGGAGAAGGTAAAGGATGCAAGGTCAGCAGGGCAGTGTGTATAGGGGTCAGTAACGCAGTGTACAGGGGATCAGTAGGGCAGAGAATAGGGTCAGCAGTTTGTAGGGCAGTATACAGAGGCTATTAGTTTGTAGGGCAGTGTACAGAGGACATTAGGTTGTAGGGCAGTGTACAGTTAATTATCAGGGCAGAGGACTGGTGTCTGCTGGGTGGAAAGCAGGGGGTATACCGGGAATCAGCAGGGCAGAGGAGAAGGTTTTTCAGGGCAATGTACAGGGGTGAGCAGGGCAAAGAAAAGGCATCAATATGGCAGAGAAGAGGGGTCACAAGGCCAGAGAATAGGGATCAGAAGGGCCAAGGAAAAGGGTCAAGAAGGGCAGTGTACAGGAGTCAGCAGGATGTAGAACAGGGGTCAGCATTATGGAGGACAGGAGTCAGCAGGACTGAGGACAGGGGTTCAATATGGTGGAGGAAAGGGGTCATCAGGGCAGAATACAGGAAGTCAAATCCCCCAATTCTCCCTCTAAGCTAAAATCCCCCCCACCCACATTACCCTTCCCAGCACAAATAGCCTCCCACCCCTCCCCCCCTCCACAAACCTCTCATGCCAAAAACAAATGATTGTCATTCCCCTCCCCTTCCTCCATTGTGTTTCCAGTACAATTCCTCCACGTGTAGGTTCAAACCCCCTCTCCCCCAAAACTTACAGGTGGAAATTTGCTACAGAGCCAGGAGGAGGTGCAGTCTGTTCTGCCCTCCTCCTGTTAAAACCAAAATCCTTCAAATAGCAGATTACACAAAATCACTCTTACATGAAACTGTACACACACAGTTTGATTACCTTCCCCATATGTCCTCCAAGGGCTGCTTATCTCCTGGCAGCAGGAAATATGGATAAGGCAGGTAATCAAACTATGTACAGTCCAATGTAAGAGCGATTCTGTGTCATCTGCTATATGGAGGAGCACCATTATAACAGGAGGAGGAGAGCACAGCACAGCCTGCACTTCCTCCCGACTCCGTCCTCTCGGCTGCTGTCACTACAACCTGGATTTTTTCACCTTAGTTCATGTCAGTAAGTTAACAATTGCCACAGATTTGCTAGCAGCAGTTATATACAAAATTGTGCAATACAAACAATTAGCATTTCTATTAGGCACATACGTGTTTTGCTCTTCTAATTCATCTTTTCTGTTCTTCAGAACAACAGCAGCTTGCCGAAGTTCACCTAGATAAAATACACATAAGAAAAAATTAATGAAACTTGCACAATTTTAGGACATTTCATAGTATAGGGCATATAAACATGCCTTTCAACAATATGAAAATACATTTTTAAAAAAAGCAACCAGGAAAATAAAAAAAATCCTCTTTTTTCTTGTATGTATATAGGCTCTAAGAATATCAATTCTTTCCCAAATTGTCTAAATTTTGCTCATTGCTATCTGTTAGCTAGTTATGAAGCTGTGGACCTGCCACTTTATACTGTATATTGAATGCTTATGTAGACAGACTATTTTGTGGGTATCATTTAATATGTACTCATTTAAAATTGACTTTCCAGGCACTTCCTCATTTCATGGAGTAGCCATAAAAAGATTTCCTGCATCAGAAGATGTGGTTATTTTTTCCCTTGGTTGATTGCCTTTTCTTTACCCGCTAAGGTGCAGTTTCTTCTGGTGGGAGGGGTCTGGTAATATTGGTGAGTGCATGTTATTAAAAACACCCTAGGTAGCAGGGTTTAATATGACTGGTGCAATTATGCTGCCTCTAGTCTGTAGACTCTTCGTATTTTTCCCCTATTTCTCAATATTTTTTTAAAAATATGTTCCTCCTTTTCCTGTCTAACATTAATATATCAGAATTACTCCTCAGCTCAGAGTAAGGTTTGAGCTCTCTGTGTAATTTTACTTCCTCTGGTAGTTGGCATCTTACGCCATTTTATTCCGACAGGCAGACTTACTGTGGTGGCTTCCACCCATCTCCTGATCTCTGTGAGGAATACAAAAGGAAATGACTGGACAAGATAGGCAGGAGCTAGGATCAGGAGGAACATCAGGTAATTTTAAATACTTTTTCACCACCTGTCAAGCGGTCCCAACCAGTTTCTCCTTTTATTTGTGCTACTGCCTACTTGGGCAAAAGGTATTCTTTCCTAATTTGTTTGGCTCCAAATCATGTCTGAAGTTTACAGGCTCTCACCTGTTCTTTTGTCCTTTTCCTCTCTGCAGTTCTGTCTTTCAACTAATTAATAGGTAGGGGGTACTCTGTAGCCGAAAATCACACAGTACTATCCCCAGAAAATCTAGAATACAGCAAGGAGTCCCCAGCACTCTTCAAATATGAAGAGATGATGGGAATATATTTATAAATGTATTATGCTTGTTGATTACTAGTTCTGTGATCATCAGATACATGGATCCTGAAGAAGCCCAAGATTCGGGCGAAACGAGTTAATCCAGATCCATATGTATTTTTCTATACATTCCCCTATCTGGGATGATTATATATGTCTATTATAATTTTTCTATCTCATTGAATATGTATTTTTTTTTTTTTAGACATTTAATGTATCAATAAATAAACATGTTTTTATTAACTTTTGGAATAGTACAGTTACAGTATATCTGTTGTTCCTGTTTGGGCACTTTACAGTCCCCTTTTCCCATCATCTCTTCTAATTTTAAGAGTGCTGGGGACTCCTTGCTGTCTTTCAACTAAGTCCACCAACACAACAGAGCCATTAAACTGCACATTGCGGATCAAGGTGGGAGCATTTTTTCCCTATAAATATCTGCAGAATGAAGAGCGCATTCTCATAGGCTATATCTATATTTTGCACTGTCTCTAAAAGGGGACATTGGCAGAGAATGTTTTACAAGAAAGCACTGTTAACCAAGATGCCACACTGACTCACTATAAAAAAAAGAAAAAAAATCTTTAAAAAGATCCCATATTTTAGGAGATTCAAATTCCTCCCACTAATATACCTTACCACATAGGGAAAGGAAATCACATAATTCCCTTTCCTAACAAACAGAAGGGTTTTGTTAGTCATAAGGCAACCACTCATCTGATACGGAATTAAAAGAGGTTAAAGTGGGACTACACAGCATCTGAACACAATGCATGCATCAAAAATGCCATTTAGCTCATTTTTTAAAACTCAAAGCACACTCATCAATCCCTACATGCTTTATTATGGTGAAATATATATATCATATCTATTTACTAATGCTAGCAGCTTAGGGATTAAAATAGTCAATGTTGATTGGGACAGGGAAGTTCAGCTTCAAAACTTTTATTCAAGAGGCTATAGCCAACATCATGCAAGAATTCGCAACCCTGACTCAACAGATACCAGGGTTTCTCTGATTTTTAATGATAAAATAGGACTTTAAGGGAAATTCCTGTAGTCTAGATAATTAGATAAATACAAAACATTAGGACAATTTTTAACAGCCTAAAGATCCGTGGGTAATATATACTCAGAAAAATATAAGGATAAGCAAGGGACACTATGACTATGCACTCATGAATCATATCAAAATAATATGGAACAGAAACATGATGGAAAATGGTGCAAAATGTATAAAAACCTCTTTTAAGGAGTAATAATTATTGCCTTAACATGGATTCCTGGATAGAATAATACACCTTCAGCCAGTGTAACACGATTAAGATGATAGTACACTTAAGATAGATATTTCAAACAATATTAAACAGCACCAGGAATATAACTTTACACCCTCTAAATAAAATTACACATTTAAATTAACTAATATAAAAACATATTACAGCTCATATAGAGTGAACTGAATAAATTCCAATTCTATTCCCAGAAGACCTAATATAGGGATTCCTAGTCTTAGAGCGCCATCTGCTGGACAACTAAAACCACTGACTGAGTAAACAATCAGTTAATCTGCAATACTGCTCCTCAATCAGGTGTGAGTATATATTTCAAACTACACCCTCTAGGCTAGTCCCTAGGTAAGAGGATTTATGGGAATAAAAAGGGGGATTCAAAGAGAGAAGAAAAACACCATCTGAGATCATCCCTATCATTATCTTGAATCATCATCACCATCTTAGATCATACTCCCTCTTAGGAAGAAGGATCAGTCTTCATTAGTATGCTCTCATGCATTAGGCTGCTCGATCGATTTCCTAGAATGTTCTACTGTGGTGTGGCTCTTAATGCAGCAGCAGTAACTTTCAGGGTAAAGTATAATTTGTGCAGTACTTTTTACTTTGAACAACTTCTATCAATACTCCTGAATGTAATTTACCTATCTATAATCTGTATTATTACAGCCTGTAGATAGACTCAATCCCTTTTATTCTGCTGCACAAGAAGCAAGAGAGGACATTCTGATAGGTGCAAACCTAGTTTTCTGCTAGGTTCCTTAGATTTTTGCTACTCTGTTTCCTGATTGCGATACCTATGAGTGGACATTAAACTATCTAATCATACTATTACTAGGCATATAATTTTAGCTGTAAAAAGTTTGCTTTTTGATGTGGAATAATAATTTTCTATGTCCAAGTTATATGACTAATCTTATGGATTAGTCTTAAATTAGAAAAATGGAATACAGGTTTACACTCTAGGCTGGGTAGGTGTAATCTTATTAAGATGTCTATATTACCTAGATTCTTGTATCTTTTTCAAACATTACCTATTAAGATCCCAACTTACTTTAAACAGGTAAATTCAATATTTATGAAATTTATTTGGGCAAACAAGAAGCCACGGATTTCGTGAGAGTTACTAACCTTACCAAAAAAATATGGAGGAGCGGCAATTCCAGATATTCGTAAATACTACCAGGCTACACACCTTCAGAGGCAAATTGACTGGTGTCGTCATGGAGAGTCAGAATTATGGGTACAAATAGAACAAACAAATACACCGGTCCCCCTAAAAAGGGCACTATGGTGTTATAAAAACTTACCAGTAGAATTAAAATCACATCAATTGATTGGTACGACCCTACAAATACAGTGCCTTGCGAAAGTATTCGACCCCCTTGAACTTTTCGACCTTTTGCCAAATTTCAGGCTTCAAACATAAAGATATAAAACTAATTTTTTGCGAAGAATCAACAGCAAGTGGGACACAATCATGAAGTGGAACAAAATGTATTGGATATTTCAAACTTTTTTAACAAATAAAAAACTGAAAAATTGGGCGTGCAAAATTATTCAGCCCCCTTAAGTTAATACTTTGCAACGTCACCGTTTGCTGCGATTACAGCTGTGAGTCGATTGGGGTATGTCTCTATCAGTTTTGCACATCAAGAGACTGAAATTTTTGCCCATTTCTCCTTGCAAAACAGCTCGAGCTCAGTGAGGTTGGATGGAGAGCGTTTGTGAACAGCAGTTTCCAGTTCTTTCCACAGATTCTCGATTGGATTCAGGTCTGGACTTTGACTTGGCCATTCTAACACCTGGATATGTTTATTTGTGAACCATTCCATTGTAGATTTTTTTATGTTTTGGATCATTGTCTTGTTGGAAGACAAATCTCTGTCCCAGTCTCAGGTCTTTTGCAGACTCCATCAGGTTTTCTTCCAGAATGGTCCTGTATTTGGCTCCATCTTCCCATCAATTTTAACCATCTTCCCTGTCGCTGCTGAAGAAAAGCAGGCCCAAACCATGATGCTGCCACCACCATGTTTGACAGTGGGGATGATGTGTTCAGGGTGATGAGCTGTGTTGCTTTTATGCCAAACATAACGTTTTGCATTGTTGCCAAAAAGTTCGATTTTGGTTTCATCTGATCAGAGCACCTTCTTCCACATGTTTGGTGTGTCTCCCAGGTGGCTTGTGGCAAACTTTAAACAACACTTTTTATGGATATCTTTAAGAAATGGCTTTATTCTTGCCACTCTTCCATAAAGGCCAGATTTGTGCAGTATAAGACTGATTGTTGTCCTATGGACAGAGTCTCCCACCTCAGCTGTAGAACTCTGCAGTTCATCCAGAGTGATCATGGGCCTCTTGGCTGCATCTCTGATCAGTCTTCTCCTTGTATGAGCTGAAAGTTTAGAGGGACGGCCAGGTCTTCGTAGATTTGCAGTGGTCTGATACTCCTTCCATTTCAATATTATCACTTGCACAGTGCTCCTTGGGATGTTTAAAGCTTGGGAAATCTTTTTGTATCCAAATTCGGCTTTAAATTTCTCCACAACAGTATCTCGGACCTGCCTGGTGTGTTCCTTGTTCTTCATGATGCTCTCTGCACTTAAAATGGACCTCTGAGACTATCACAGTGCAGGTGCATTTATACGGAGACTTGATTACACACAGGTGGATTCTATTTATCATCATTAGTCATTTGGGTCAACATTGGATCATTCAGAGATCCTCACTGAACTTCTGGAGAGAATTTGCTGCACTGAAAGTAAAAGGGGCTGAATAATTTTGCACGCCCAATTTTACCGTTTTTTATTTGTTAACAAAGTTTGAAATATCCAATAAATTTTGTTCCACTTCATGATTGTGTCCCACTTGTTGTTGATTCTTCACAAAAAAATTACAGTTTTATATCTTCATGTTTGAAGCCTGAAATGTGGCAAAAGGTCACAAAGTTCAAGGGGGCCGAATACTTTTGCAAGGCACTGTATGTTCACAAATTTGTCTCCATGATTCTGTCTCTTCCTATGACTCACCATTATATCCTATACTGGGAAACCCGAGATTTGCCATGGGATTGGAAGCGCAATCTTTTAAAGCTCTTAGTAACTCAGACTGTTTCCAAGCCTCTCACTTTATAAGGGAGAATAACTGGCCCTCTATGGAGATATTAATGAATGAAGGAGGGGCTTTTAGACTTCCCTTCTGGAACGCATTTCAACTTTATTATTTCCTAAGATCAATCCCTAACCCTCAGAATTATAATCGTCAATTAACGACATTTGAAAAATATTGCTCGGACTCAGGGGGCATATCTCAGGTGTTATCTAAAACATACAATTTGATAAACCTCTCTAAGGTAAAATATCAAGTGAATTATTTTGACAAATGGGAGAGGGAATTATCTTGTGCCTTCACCACGGAGCAGCGACAACACATAATCAACATTGTCTTTAAATAATCTATATGTACTAGGTATCAAGAATTAAATTTTAAAATTTTGACAAGATGGTATTATACTCCATATAAATTACATAAAATGGCAATAAGTAATACTGATAGATGTTGGCGTTGCTTGGTGGAAGAAGGCACATTAATACATATTTTTTGGTCTTGCCCTGAACTAGCAAAGTTCATTCTTCTTCCTCATGAATGTACACATAGCACCCCATACTGACAGAAAAACACAGAATTGTTGACATTGTTGCAGATTTATTAAAAAAGAAAAACTGAAATATCACATGGTCCTAAGTATTCAGACCCTTTGCTGTGACACTCATATATTTAACTCAGGTGCTTTCAATTTCTTCTGATCATCCTTGAGATGGTTCTACACCTTCATTTGAGTCCAGCTGTGTTTGATTATACTGATTGGACTTGATTAGGAAAGCCACACACCTGTCTATATAAGACCTTCCAGATCACAATGCATGTCAGAGCAAATGAGAATCATGAGGTC
Source organism: Pelophylax lessonae (assembly GCF_965119305.1). Taxonomy (NCBI): domain Eukaryota; kingdom Metazoa; phylum Chordata; class Amphibia; order Anura; family Ranidae; genus Pelophylax; species Pelophylax lessonae. Next base: position 135,843,551 of record NC_138773.1, read on the forward strand.
AAAGGAACTGCCTGAAGAGCTCAGAGACAGAATTGTGGCAAGGCACAGATCTGGCCAAGGTTACAAAAAGATTTCTGCTGCACTTAAGGTTCCTAAGAGCACAGTGGCCTCCATAATCCTCAAATGGAAGACGTTTGGGACGACCAGAACCCTTCCTAGAGCTGGCCGTCCGGCCAAACTGAGCTATCGGGGGAGAAGAGCCTTGGTGATAAAGGTAAAGAAGGACCCAAAGATCACTGTGGCTGAGCTCCAGAGATGCAGTCAGGAGATGGGAGAAAGTTGTAGAAAGTCAACCATCACTGCAGCCCTCCACCAGTCGGGGCTTTATGGCAGAGTGGCCCGACGGAAGCCTCTCCTCAGTGTAAGACACATGAAAGCCCGCATGGAGTTTGCTAAAAAAACACCTGAAGGACTCCAAGATGGTGAGAAATAAGATTCTCTGGTCTGATGAGACCAAAATAGAACTTTTTGGCCTTAATTCTAAGCGGTATGTGTGGAGAAAACCAGGCACTGCTCATCACCTGTCCAATACAGTCCCAACAGTGAAGCATGGTGGTGGCAGCATCATGCTGTGGGGGTGTTTTTCAGCTGCAGGGACAGGACGACTGGTTGCAATCGAGGGAAAGATGAATGCGGCCAAGTACAGGGATATCCTGGACAAAAACCTTCTCCAGAGTGCTCTGGACCTCAGACTGGGCCGAAGGTTTACCTTCCAACAAGACAATGACCCTAAGCACACAGCTAAAATAAGGAAGGAGTGGCTTCACAACAACTCCGTGACTGTTCTTGAATGGCCCAGCCAGAGCCCTGACTTAAACCCAATTGAGCATCTCTGGAGAGACCTAAAAATGGCTGTCCACCAACGTTTACCATCCAACCTGACAGAACTGGAGATGATCTGAAAGGAGGAATGGCAGAGGATCCCCAAATCCAGGTGTGAAAAACTTGTTGCATCTTTCCCAAAAAGACTCCTGGCTGTATTAGATCAAAAGGGGGCTTCTACTAAATACTGAGCAAAGGGTCTGAATACTTAGGACCATGTGATATTTCAGTTTTTCTTTTTTAATAAATCTGCAACAATGTCAACAATTCTGTGTTTTTCTGTCAGTATGGGGTGCTATGTGTACATTCATGAGGAAGAAGAATGAACTTAAATGATTTTAGCAAATGGCTGCAATATAACAAAGAGTGAAAAATTTAAGGGGGTCTGAATACTTTCCGTACCCACTGTATTTGAGTTATGAAAAAGTTAACGTAAGAACAGACTTGAATATGATATGAGATGTTTGATTTTCTATTGTATGATCCCACCTTGAAACTTTAATAAAATTCAAAATTGAAAAAAAAAAAAACATTAGGCTGCTTGATCAATTTCCTGGAATGCTCTACTGTGGTGTGGCTCTTAATGCAGCAGCAGTAACTTTCAGGGTAAAGTATAATTTGTGCAGTACTTTTTACTTTGAACAACTTCCATCAATACTCCTGAATGTAATTTACCTATCTATAATCTGCATTATTACAGCCTGTAGATAGACTCAGTCCCTTTTATTCTGCTGCACAAGAAGCAAGAGAGGACATTCTGATAGGTGCGAACCTAGTTGTCTACTAGGTTCCTTATATTTTTGCTACTCTGTATCCTGATTGCGATACCTATGAGTGGACATTAAATTATCTAATCATCCTATTACTAGGCATACAATTTTAGCTGTAAAAATGTTGTTTTTTGATGTGGAATAATAATTTTCTATCTCCAAATTACATGACTAATCTTATGGATATTACATAGTTACATAGTTACATAGTAGGTGAGGTTGAATAAAGACAATAGTCCATCCAGTTCAACCTGTGTAGGTGTGTGTGGCTGTACTCATCTCATATGATATGCGTGATTATGGGAGACTTAATTGTTAAATACATTCTTTTTTTTTTCTATTTCTGCAGTCCATACTTTAACACAATTGTATTGTGCCTACAGAACGCAAATATGCGTCCTCGGGTTTAAGGTGTTGTACTGGGGTGATGTCTGCAGCTAGAGGCACTCAGGCCACTCAGCTGCCACTACAAGGAGCAGGTGGGGACACCCTCCCCCCCTCTTGCCGCCTTCCCCGTCTCACCTGGGTCTTCCGTCCCATTGGGAGACCCGAGCCACCAGCTGGCACGTCCGCCAGCTGGTTGGAGTCCTGAACAAAGCCGAATTCGGCTTTGATTGGGTCTCCAATGTAAAATCCCGGAAGTGATGTCATGACATCACTTCTGGGTACTGGAGCTTTAAAGGTGCCACATTTAAAAATAAAAAGAAAGCATTCAAAACAGCCAAACATGGAGAGGAGGGGTTTGTGGTCTTTTCAACCCCAGATCCATTCACAAAGAGCACCTGTCACTGCCTATTACTGTCACAAGGGATGTTTACATTCCTTGTGACTGCAATCAAAGTGATATATTTTTTTTTTTTCCAATCACAAGAGTCAAACACAGGAACAAGAACACGGGTAACAGCTGCAGATCAAACAGAAACCAACTAGTGCAGCTCCTGCACTTACATAGGCCATTTGGTGCCAGTGTCAGTGGCGAATGCACGCGCGACTGTGCACTGCAACACGGGCACCCACAGGACTGTTTGTAAATTAAGTTGCGCTAAAATATGATCGATGGAGATATAAAGTCCATAAAGTCCCAACAATAAATGAAGATGTAATCCAGGAACAGACTCCCTTAAGGGTATATGCTTACCAGATTGAGGTAAGATAAAAGCAGATGCTCTATGTAAATCTTGTCACCTTGATAGTAGATCCAGGCCCACGTGAGCGGTAAACTCAATGGTCATTGGATCATGGAAAAAAAGTAAAATATGCAATAGCGTAAAACCCAACAACTAAATTGATTAAACACCACGGTGTTGCTTAAAGGATGAATTCCGTGTGAAATAAACCTCCACCAATAGTCACTAATGAAAGTGAGCTGATATGTAAACATAAAAGGAAAAGTAATTGAGTGATAAATACCCCTTACCAAATAGAGATAAGGGTTAATGCAAACAAAACAATTATATTGTGTTCCAGCTGAAGTTGCCTCTTACCAAACGACAGTAAATAAATAGCCCAAGTGAGGAAGGCAATGTTGGGAAGATTGCGTGTTGAACCACCACCAACTAGATTAGCCTCTTACCATGTGAGAGTAAAAACAAGTATGTGCAAATCACAATCCAATGTGACACCCGGATTCAATACCAAGAAACACCAGTAGGGGTCGCCTCTTACCAGATCAAATATTCAGCCAGGCCTGTATGGTAATCAATGATCATCTGTGACGAAACGTCGTCAGGGCACGGCGTACTGACGTCATCGGATTGCGACCAGAGAATGCGGGCGAGCGAAGCCGTCCGACCCGCGGCTGCATACATTGCTCATTCCATCCTGGTCTCTTGTAAGTTTTCCTGTTTTTTACTTGAATACATTTTTAAATGGTTTTACACTATGGGAGCCTCTTTTCCTTTTTGTTGGTGAACATTTGGAATACCTCTGGATACATCTGAGGACTAGTTGTTCAAGTCCAGGGTCGGGTCCCCGAATCATTGATTACCATACAGGCCTGGCTGAATATTTGATCTGGTAATAGGCGACCCCTACTGGTGTTTCTTGGTATTGAATCCGGGTGTCACATTGGATTGTGATTTGCACATACTTGTTTTTACTCTCACATGGTAAGAGGCTAATCTAGTTGGTGGTGGTTCAACACTCAATCTTCCCAACATTGCCTTCCTCACTTGGGCTATTTATTTACTGTCGTTTGGTAAGAGGCAACTTCAGCTGGAACACAATATAATTGTTTTGTTTGCATTAACCCTTATCTCTATTTGGTAAGGGGTATTTATCACTCAATTACTTTTCCTTTTAAGTTTACAGATCAGCTCACTTTCATTAGTGACTATTGGTGGAGGTTTATTTCACACGGAATTCATCCTTTAAGCAACACCGTGGTGTTTAATCAATTTAGTTGTTGGGTTTTACGCTATTGCGTATTTTACTTTTTTTCCATGATCCAATGACCATTGAGTTTACCGCTCACGTGGGCCTGGATCTACTATCAAGGTGACAAGATTTACATAGAGCATCTGCTTTTATCTTACCTCAATCTGGTAAGCATATACCCTTAAGGGAGTCTGGTCCTGGATTACATCTTCATTTATTGTTGGGACTTTATGGACTTTATATCTCCATCGATCATATTTTAGCGCAACTTAATTTACAAATATTCATTGGGGTGTGGTCACACTGGAAGTTGCTGCTGTTTAATTTGCTTCCTTTAGCGCGGTTAATCCCCCTATACATACTACCCACAGGACTGTGCCACAGCATTTGTGTGCACCTCAGAACTTCAACTGCACTATGGCCAGCGTGTCCCTGACATAACCCTTGCAGTGTGGGGGGAGAATCACTACAACTGTAGCTTTGAAATTTTCTTAAGATAAGATAATATTAAAAGCTTACTGGTTTCTTTGAATACCATTACTTGTATTTTTCTCTATTTTTTATGTCACTTTAACTGCTCTGTTATGTAATTGCAACTTTGGAGATGTCAACAGAGATTATTAAGTATATGTTCTGAACTGCACAAAATGGTAAAAATCATAACAGTGCCTGAGAATTCAGTTGTCAATTTCAAAGACTGGTCGCCAGGAAACAGAGCAAGCTGGAAAGATTTTATCACTATCAAAATTTAATACAGCAGCCCTACAATAAACTGAAAAAAATGTATCACCAGAGACAAAGGTACACGCTGTTTTCTGACTTCTCTAACAAATTAATTGAACTATTATATGTGTAAAAAAAAAAAAAAAATCGGCAAATATATTTACTACGTACGTCTGCTGGTCAATCACAAAAGGAGATCGATAACAGACTTTTCTTATGTGCTCTTATTATTGTGCAATTCAATTCCGTATTTTTTTACCTGCCATCCATTTAGAATTTGGTTGCTATGCAACAAGCTAGAAGCCTCTCTTATTTAGAATCCATACTGATAGCCGAGGGATAACCATTTTACACACAAGATTACCTCAGTAAACAGAGAAAAGGGCTAAAGTAAGCTTCAATAATGCTTATCTTAACTGGTCAGCTGAAGATCTTCCTTACAGTAGATTTTTATTTATAAGTCACATTTTACAGGTATTAAAAACACCTGTCAAACACAAGAACCACTAAAACCATGGTCTACAATCATTGGTTTAGAATGGACAGAATTTCACTTACAAACAATACTTTTGTGTGTCTGTTTACTACTCTTGGAAATGCAAAAAATAAAACATTGGTAAGCGATTGCACTGTTTTAGCCTGTTACAATGAAAAGTTAAACAACTAACAATCAAAAAAGCAGTGTAGAGAAATGAAGTGCAATTCTCCCCCTTGTGGTTATAATGTTTTAAGGCAAGAGCAATACATATCGGAACATCAAGATGTGATTTTCCTAGGTATGCTTTCAAGGTGTGCTTTTACTAAAGCGCGACAGAATAAAATCCAGCCAGGTTTTATCCAATAATAAAATGTAGTTAAGTGTTTTTGCCTATGGCAAGTACACTTACTATTCTTTCACATATATATTATTCTTATTATAGTGAAAGCCTATGGGAAAAGTTGGCACCCTAACTCCTCCCACAGTTTTTGCACTATATAGACAAGTGTATATACCTAAACGAGTGGATCGTTCCTGTTTCTGTTGCTATTATTTTTTGGAAGATTTTGCTAAATGGTTTGTGAAATATCATCGTTTTTATGGCAAAATTAGCTCATAGGAATGAATGGCGGAATGTTCAAGACTAGAGTGGGGCCTGAAATAGTTAGAGGGGTTTTCAAAAATCCACGGCCCTTAATATCTCATTGAGTGAATCAGAGTTAAATTTAGCGCAGAATGCGTTACCATTTTCATGGTCTTTGAAGCACATTCCATATTTGGGTATAAAATTTACTCCCAACCATTCTGATCTTTATGCAGCCAACTTTACTCCATTATTGAAAAAAGTTACTGAACTACTGACGAAATGGGCATCCACTTGCATTGTCGTGGTTTGGGAAGATAAATGCAATCAAAATGGTTATTCTACCCAAATTTTTATATTTATTTAGTGTCCTGCCAATTCATATACCTGCACATTTTCTTCGAATCTTACAACGTAAAATAATTAAATTCACCTGGGGTTCAATCAAACCTAGATTGCCCGAATTCACATTGATTCTCCCCAAAACAAGGGGTGGACTGGGTCTCCCCAATTTTGCCACATATTACAAAGCTGCGCAATTGGCACAATTAACTAAGTATCATGCCACTACTGAAATTCCCTTATGGGTTACGATAGAATCTATTGAATGTGACCCCATATCAATTTCCAATCTCTTATGGTTACAACCATCAGATCGAAAACATATTACTAATCCAATTACCAAGCATTCTCTCTCTTTATGGGATAGACTAAAGACTAATTATAATTTACAGTCTACACACAATCCACTACAATCTTTTCTGAGAAATCCAGCCTTTTATCCGGCTTGGGAATTCCCAAATTCATTTCGGGCATGGTCTAGGTCAGGCCTGTCAAGGCTATTTAATCTGGTCTCTAGCTCTTCTATCTTAAGTTTTCCTGAACTTTGTGAATCACATCATTTACCACATTCAGAACTTTTTCGATATCTCCAAATTAAAAATTTCTATACCCCATTTATAACAAATGGTACCATTCTGAATCAGCTCTCTCAATTGGAGCGTATCTGTATCAACAACCCACACTCCAGAGATCTAATTTCTAGCCTATATTCTCAATTGCTTAACAATCCAGACGTAGATACACCAAGCTATGTCAGGAAATGAGAAACAGACCTTGGCCGTACACTTAACCAATCAGAATGGTCTGAAATCTGGTCTGTAACAAAATCTTCTTCTTCAAATATTATCGCAATTGAATCATCATACAAGGTTGTTTCACGATGGTACTTGGTACCAGCTAGAATCGCCAAGTTCACACCAAACTATCCGGCCTTTTGTTTTAGAGGTTGTACGGAAATAGGTACACATGTTCATATATGGAGGAATTGCTCAATTGCTACAGTTTTTTGGAAAGAAATATTCTCTCTAGCATCTAAAATGTTTGAAATAGATATTACTCCAGATCCGGTGATTGCCATTTTAAATTTAAAACCTGCATGCCTGGCACGAAAACAATTCAAATTATTCCTTCAACTTCTTAATGCCGCTAAACAAACCATAGCCAAAGCTTGGAAGACTACAACTTTGAATCTTGTAGAAGTTAAACATAGGATGAATAATGCATTATTGCATGCAAAAATGGAAGCCATGGATTGCGATAAATTTAGTACTTTTATAAGCATTTGGGACCCTTGGATTAAACATGGCCTATCACCGGGTTTTGAGGAACAGGTTCTGAATGCTTGGTAGTTAAGACTTATATTTTATTTACTTTGTATTAACCTTTGTGGTACAAGTTCTATTCTCGATGCCCTCTCCTTTACCCACTTTACCCTACCCACACCCTGCTGACTTTTTTTTTCCCCCACAGCCATATTCTGAATACCTTCTCAAAATCTTAATCTCAGAATATCATATTAATAATTCTACCTTTTTCTTTTGTTCCTTCCTTTTGTGCAAACTTCACTATACAGTATAACATTTATAATACTTCTGTAACAATAACAGTATTTCTACTTCTGTTTTTGTTTTGTAACTTGCTTTATGGCTGTTTTATAAAACTCAATAAAAGTTTTGAACGAGAAAATGGTTAGAGGGTGAGCGAACAAATCATGCCACCATTTCTAAACTCCTCCCACTCCCTCATTTTTAAGGCCACCTACACAACTGTTACATCAAAACGTTCGCCTATCCCTGCTGCCACTTAACATGTCCACCTCTAAGCCATAATAGTTTTTGCACTATGACCATTAATTTCCAACTCACGCTGTCCATTGACATTCAGTGAAACTGCACTCAAACTCTCACATTTCAAGGCCGTTTTCTAACCTGTGACTGTGCCTTCAGTTTTAATGTTTCATAGACATACTATACAACAAAATGTCTGCCGGTGTCTTGTGATTCCTATGGAATAAGTCTCTAAGCTGTGAGATATAGAGCCTTTACACTAGAGCCATGTGAAAATGGGCACCTCCAACTTTGGTAAGTTGTCCCATAAGAATGAATGGCGGAATGTTACGGAATGTTCAAAACTAGACCGTTTGTTTCCAACTGGCAAAATTTCTTAACTGCTGCCACTCCCACACACACACACACACACCACACACTACACACAAACTGCTGCCACTCCCACACACACATAGTTACTCCGCCCACTCCAGCTGGAGACTACCGGTGGTGGCAAGAACACTTCACACAATTTCCCCAGAAATTGTACGTTTTCTAGTTATTATTACAATTTCTCAAAACAGAAGGGGGAACAGGACATCTAGTAAATGGTTATGTTGAATGATTAGGCTAAAATTTATGTAAACGATCAGCAATGAGGTCCCTAAATAAAAGCGTGCTAGCACCAGTTATGTGACTCTCCCCACATATAAAATTAAATACACCTTTTTCTCTCATGTGCTCCTTCACATTCTTGCCATACACATATGAGATGGTTCGACACTTCAACTGACACCATCTGTATCCCTAGAGGCCTTGCCTGACAACTTTCTACCGATACTTGTTTTATCTACTGCTGTTTTATCTACCACTTAAGCATCTTAACCACTTGCCGACCGCCGCAAATATATATACTGCGGCGCTCAGCCCTGGGCAGGCAAAGTGACGTACCGGTACGTTACTAGCCTGTGAGCCAATAGGGGGCGAGCGCGCGCCGACGGAAGGGCGCTCCCACCCCCGCTCGTTCACGGACACCTCCGCGCGAGTGACCGGCGGACCCGATGTCCGCCAGTCACTCGCGATCATCAGTTACAGAGGGAGAAAGGCAGGCGGCTAATGTAAACACAGCCGCCTGTCATTCTCCCTTGTGTAACATAATGTAATGTAGGACCATTGATCTCTGCTGTTACATGAACAGTCACATCCCTGCACAGTTAGAAACACACCCCTAGGGACACACTTGACCCCTCCTTCTCCAATAAAGTTAACCTCTTCTCTGCCAGTGTCATTTTTATAGTAACAGTGCATATGTATAGCACTGATTACTGTAGTAATGTCACTGGTACCCCCAAAAGTGTCAAAAATGTCAGTTAAGGGTCCGATCTGTCCGCCGCAATGTGGCAGTCCCGCAAAAAAAAAAAAATTGCAGATCGCCGCCATTACTCCTTAAAAAAAAAAAAAAAGAAAAAAATATTTCCCGTAGTTAGTAAACGCAATAACTTTTGCGCAAACCAATCAAAATATGCTTATTGCGATTGTTTTTACCAAACATATGTAGCAGAAAACAAATTGGCCAAAAATGTTAAAAAATTTTGATTTTTACATTTTTTTTGGGGGGGAATTTCATATAAAAAAATGTGAAAAATATTGTTATTTTAAAACCAGTACTTCAACTGATCCAGATGAACTGCAGTAAGATAATCCAGTATGTCAACTATGCCCATACCATCCATTGATCTATGTTTATTTAGAGATGCGTGCGAGCAGCGAGCTCTTTTCCCTTCCAGATAAATCTTCTCAGTTGTGCTGTAAGGGTGTTAATATATGATTACTTAACTGGTACATGCAAGGACCTAAAAGTGTACAGGATCTGAGGGAGGATCTGCATTTTATATGCTGCTTATCTACCCATCCACGACAACTCTCTTGGGCTAGGTGTTTAAGTTGAGCATCTATTTTGGCTATCAGGATTTATAATTGGTGTCCCCTAAAGTGGAGTACGAGGGTGTGAGTATGATGCCTAGGTAGGGAATACCCTCCTCAGCCCAGGAGTACAGCAGAGCCCTCCTCATAATGGTCTTAGTATTCGATGGGATATTCATATACATTATAAGAGATTTAGAGTCATTTACTGATGTTTAACGATATGATATGTCGCTACATTCAATAAGAATTTTGTGAACTTGCGGAAGCGAGATCTGAGGGTGTGTCAGCTTTAGGATGACATCTGCGAAAAAAATCTATGCCTAAACCGGAAGCCTGTAATCGATGGGTGAGAGCAAATCTTTTCAGCTAGTGGATCCATCATCAAAATAAATATTGATGGGGATAATGGACATCCTTACCTTGTACCATTAGATATAGCAAAGGGTTTTGAAAGTAGACTAGCGGTGTACACCTGGGTCGAGGAGGAGGACTAAATATAGCCAATAATATCATACCCTGGAAACCAAAACTGCTCAGAATTTGCGACATGTACCCCCATTGTACTCTGTTGAATGCCTTCTCTGTGTCAATTGAGAGAAGCAGGGAAGGCGTTCGAGTGTGTTCCGCAAAATGCAGCACATTTAACACCCGTCTGGTAGCTTCAGACATGTGCCTCCTGTGACAAACCCGACTGATCCGGCTGTATTAGAAAGGGTAATATTTTTCCTTATCTTCGTGCAAGTGTATTGACATATATTTTTACATCAACATTGAGTAAGGTGATTGGTCTCAAATTAGCCAGGGCTCTTCCCCGGTTTGGGAATAGTGACAATGTGAGCTCTCAACATCTCCTGTGGGAACATTTGTTCTCTAGCATCAGTATTAAATAGATGGACCAGGAGGCTATAATAGGGGCTGACCTGTGGAGCACCACTGTCTCTATTTTTAAATCAGGTGCTAGGGAGGGAGGCCTCTACATCTATTGAAGTAGACCGGGTTCACCGAGTAGGAAGATTAGGTGGTAACCATGATGGCCGGCCAAGAGATGTGCTATGTAGAATCCATTACTACATCCTGAAAGAGGAAATTTTACAGAAGACTTGGCATCTAGGGACATTTGATTTTGATGGGTCCAAAATAAAGCTGTACCCTGATCTCTCCCGCAACACACTTTACATGAGACGGGTGGTTAGCCCCTTATTGGATCTCATCCAACAGGCTGGTGCAACATATACGTGGGGTCATCCTTTCAGTGCAAAAGTGACAAGAAATGGAAACAAGTTTACACTTGCGGACCCGGAACAACTTTTTATTTTTGAAACAAGAGCCTATTGATATTGTGCACTGGTTGGATACCCCAGATAATAACCTACGTGGTCCTTTTCCTCAGGATCATGGATGCCTGAGAGCTAGTTCGGTATCCAGAGTAAGGAGACCTAACACTACAGAGGATTAACGTGCATTTTTTACTTTCAATAGATTTTTATTGAAATTGAAGTACAAAAAACAAACAATTCAGATTATAACAGTAACAGTGAGTAGCCGTATCAAAGCATGAGGAAAGAAAATGCGGGCATATGCAGCCCATAAAACAAGGACGTTACGTGTGCAAACGGAGTAACATTACAAGAGAGCAAATTACATAATATATTCAAAAGTCATACAGGAATGCAGTCAGAGAAACTATTCAAAAGGAAGCTAGTCCGTGTGCTCAACCTCAGCCAGGTACTGGGGAGAAATACGGGCTTTGTACCCATGGTTGCCATGCAGCATGAAATTTAGGGCCTCGGGATTTAGAATATGCATATGCCTTTTCCAGCGAGCACTGCAAGTTCACCTGGCGAGTGACTTCCATGTGTGAAGGTGCAGTGGGCTGTTTCCAGTGCCGTGCTATGACCGTCTTGGCCGCTATCAATATGTGTACAGAGACTGTCCTCAGGGGGGGTGGAAATGAGTCTAAGCCTAACAGGAGTAGGGCCAGGGCAGGGTCAGGTTTCCTGAGAATACCAGTCGTGGTGGATAGGATCTCAAACACCTTTCTCCAAAAACTAGATAGGCCCTTACAGGACCAAAAGATGTGTAGCAGTGACCCTATTTGATCACAATTGCGCCAGCATGTAGGGCTATGGGAATCAAAGATCTTCGAGAGTCTATATGGGGTCAGATACCATCGGGTAAGGAGTTTTTGGGCTTGTTCCCAATGATTCACACATTGGGTGAATTTATAAGAGCTACAAATGGCAATTTTCCACTGGGACTCAGAGAAAGATGCTTGTAGTTCCCTCTCCCACGCCAACATGTGGGGTGATTTGGAAAAGGCTTGTTTGTCGCCAAGGGTGTGGTAGAACAGCAAGATACCTTTTACCGAGGTGGAGGGGGACGTGAGGAAGTTCCACACTGATATGGGAAGCTTGATTAGCGGAGGGGGATGTTTGCGCATGAGACTTGCTATGCTGTTGTACGAGTACAACGTATGTGGGGGTAGGCCAAATTCCGAACGTAAGGCCTCGAACGATTTAAGGGAGTTGGACTGGAAAAGCTGGTGCACTGTTTTGATCCCTGCTGCTTGAAAGTTAGCGAGGTTTGTGTAAGGAAGTAGCGTGCATATCGTGGAAATTGGGAGCTGGACGGATATGGTCTGGGATGTGGCAGGAAGCTGTTTAAGAAGGGATCTTCACGCCGCCAGTGTGGCTTGAGTGGGCAAAGGCAGACATTGGATATCTAGCGGTTTCCACATGTCAGCGAGTAGCAGGTCAGAGAGGGTAGTGGTTTTGGAAAGGGTAGACTCAACAGAGACCCATAGTAGGGTGATCTGCAAACCAGTGGCGCAGAGATGCTAGGTGGGAGGCAGTAATCAAGTAAGTCAGGGAGCCCTAGGCCACCTACCGATTTGTGTTTGATCATGTGGGAACGTGCACATCTAGCCCTCTTCTTCTGCCATATAAACGCATGCAACATTTTGGAAAAGGGAAGAATGATCTTTTTAGGGAAGGGGACGTGAAGAGTGCGGAACAGGTACAAGAGCTTAGGCAGGCAGACCATCTTAAATGCGGCTATGCGCCCCATCCAGGACAGTTCGACCGATTTGAGCTTAGCGATATCTGAAGTAAGCGATTTCATGAGGGTGGAAGCATTCACAGTGACCATGTTGGACGTGGGGAAGGTCAAATCAATACTCAAGTAACGCAGGGGGTGAGTGGTCCACGTGTAAGGTAATGTATTCTGTAAGTGAGAGCGTGCAGTAGGATAAACTCCCATGTTTAGTATCACTGACTTGCTAAAGTTAACCTTGTAGTAGGAAACGTTACTGAAGGATTGGAGGATGTTGTGTGCGGCAGGTAGGGACACAGTGGGGTTCGTGAGGCTTAAAATGACATCGTCCGCAAATAGCGTAATGACATGGTGGGAATTGGGGAGTTTGAATCCTGACACCAAGGGGTTTTGTCTCAATTGCATCGCCAACGGTTCAATTAGGAGATTAAAAACCAAGGGGGACAGTGGACAACCCTGACGAGTCCCGTTGGAAATAGAGAACGATTTAGAGAGCGTGCTGGCAGATAATACTCTAGCGGAGGGGTTAGAATAAAGAGCAAGGATGGGGGATAAGATAGGGCCCGAAAAACCAAATTTCTGTAGAACGGCATGCATGTACCCCCAATGAACGCGGTCGAACGCCTTCTCCGCATCAATAGACAGTAGCAGAGAAGGCGTTCGAGCACGCTCCGCATGATGCATCACGTTTATCACGTGTCTTGTAGCGTCCAGGGCCTGCCGACCCTGGACAAAACCCATCTGATCTGCCCCCACTAAAGTGGGTAGGATTAAGGCCATGCGATTCGCTATGATTTTAGCATAGATTTTAATATCTGTGTTGAGTAAGGATATAGGCCTAAAGTTTTCCGGTGTATTGGGTGCCTTCCGCGGTTTGGGCAGAGTAGTAATGTTTGCCTGAAGCATTTCAGATGGCAGGGAACCCATGTCTATAGCTTGTGTGAAAAGAGATAGCATGTGAGGGGAAAGGATGTCCTGCATAGCCGCATAGTATTCATTAGTCAGTCCATCCGGCCCCGGAGATTTATTGGAGGGCATTGACTTAATAGTTTTCGATAATTCTGAGGGGGAGATGGGACCATTAAGAAACGACAAAGAGTCTGCAGATAAGGATGGGAGGTGCAGGTGATGGAGGAAGGCCTGTATGTCCGCATCCGTGGGTTGAGGCGTTGAGGTGTCAGTATTTAAATTATAAAGGGCACTATAATAGTCCGCAAAAGCGTCTGCAATATTTTGGGGATGGGAGTGTTTCTCGTTAGTTTGAGGGTGTATAATGGAATCAATTCTAGTTCGGGTTCGCCTGGTCTTAATGCGAGAAGAGAGGAATTTGCCAGCTTTATTGTGTGATGAATAATAGGTCATGCGTAATCGTGCTAGCAGTTTGTCGTGCTGCTCGGTCAACAATCTGCGGAGGTCGGCGCGAAGGGAAGTCAACCGAGAGGCATGTTGCAGGGAGGGGGACTTTTTGTTCAGCTCGTCAAGGGAGTGAATCTCCTCAGTGAGGCGCTGAAGGGCAGCATTACGTTTCTTTTTCAGTCTAGAGCCTGCCTGAATCAACATACCCCGGATAAACGCTTTATGTGTGTTCCACAGGGTGAAGGGGGAAGTATCAGAGGCATTGTTATTGAGAAAGAAATCTCGCAGGTGCTTTCGTGGGTGTTTTAGGGAGTCTGGGTCCGAAAGAAGGGAATTGTTGCACCTCCAAATAAAGGAGGCTGTAGAGGGTGGGCTTGTAGAAAGGGTCATGTGGACCGCAGCATGGTCTGACCACGTGATGGAGGATATGGAGGTATCTGTAAGGAAGGGCAACGTAGCAGAATCCACAAGGAACATGTCAATTCTGGAGTATGTGTTATGCCTCGCGGAAAAGAAGGAATAGTCCCTCTCCTCCACGTGCTGATACCTCCAAACATCATGCAAGCCCTCTGAGTGCAACAATGAAGCTAGGGAAGGGGGCTTGGATCTGAGCCTAGCTGAAGAGTCCAGGGCATGATCGGCAACCATATTAAAGTCCCCACACATTATCAATTTACCTACTGTCAGTTTGGATACCTTAGAACACAATTTACGTAGGAAAGACAATTGTCGTACATTAGGAGCATACACATTGACAAGAGTATTAATTACAGTTATAGGAAGCAGAGGGGTAATATAAGAACACTGAATTTCAAAAGAGCCAATTTCCCTAAACTGCGCTTGCTGCTAGAAAATATCAATTGGGATAGAACCCTGGGAACAAAGAACACGGAGGAAAAATGGGAGCGCTTCAAGAGCATACTAAACAGGGGGATTGGCCAGTGCATTCCAAAGGGAAATAAATTTAAAAGAGCAAAAATAAACCCTGTATGGCTAAACTCCAACATAAAAATGTATATTAGAGCTAAAGAAAAGGCCTTCAAAAAATACAAGACTGAGGGGTCATTGTCAGCATTTAAGCATTACAAAGAATGTAATAAGAAATGTAAAGATGAAATCAGGGCGGCTAAAATAGAACACGAGAGACATATAGCGGAGGAGAGTAAAAAGAACCCCAAGAAGTTCTTTATATAAACAGTAAGAAAGCGAGGCCAGAACACATTGGCCCCATAAAAGATGATAAAGGAAATATGGCCATTGAGGACAAAGAAAAGGCGGAAGTGTTAAATAATTT
The DNA here is from genome assembly GCF_965119305.1 of Pelophylax lessonae. NCBI lineage: Eukaryota > Metazoa > Chordata > Amphibia > Anura > Ranidae > Pelophylax > Pelophylax lessonae. Next base: position 135,859,038 of record NC_138773.1, read on the forward strand.
CTTCTCTTCAGTCTTCACAAAAGAATCGGGGGGCTACATGAACAGAGCTTGTAAGGCCGAACTAAATAATACACTAATAAGTGCCGCCATGGCTAACAGAGGATAGACTTAGAGCTAAACTAGAGAAACTTAACATAAATAAATCCCCGGGACCGGATGGCTTGCACCCGAGGGTTCTTAATGAGCTCAGCCAGGTGATTGCCAGACCATTATTCTTGATCTTTAAGGATAGTTTACAGACGGGTATGGTGCCAGCTGATTGGAAAAAAGCCAAAGTGGTACCAATATTTAAGAAGGGGCCGAGATATATCCCGGGTAACTATAGGCCGGTCAGCCTAACATCTGTAGTCTGCAAAATTTTGGAGGGGATGTTAAGGGACCACATACAAGACTTTAGTAATGAAAATGGTATTATAAGTAGTAATCAGCATGGATTTATGAAAAATCGTTCCTGCCAAACCAATCTATTAACCTTCTACGATGAAGTGAACAGCCACCTAGATAAAGGGAAGCCTGTGGATGTGGTATATCTGGACTTTGCAAAGGCCTTTGACACCGTTCCCCACAAACGATTACTGTTCAAACTAAGGAAGGTAGGTATGGATCATAAGGTGAGTACCTGGATAGAGAACTGGCTCCAGGGGAGAGTACAGAGGGTGGTGATTAATGGGGAGTACTCGGATTGGGCGGGTGTGGAAAGTGGGGTCCCCCAGGGTTCTGTCCTGGGACCAATCCTGTTTAATTTGTTCATAAATGATCTAGAGGAGGGGATATCTAGTACAATCTCAGTATTTGCAGATGATACTAAACTAGGCATGCCAATATCTTCTATGCAGGATGTGGAAACCTTGCAAGCAGACCTGAACAAAATAACAAGGTGGGCAACTACATGGCAGATGAGGTTTAATGTTGATAAATGTAAAGTAATGCACTTGGGGGCCAGAAACCAGAAAGCAAGCTACTCACTAGGGGGGGAACCTCTGGGTGAGTCTAGGATGGAAAAGGACTTGGGGGTACTGGTAGACAACAAGCTTGGCAGTGGCATGCAATGCCAAGCCGCCGCAAGCAAAGCCAACAGAATACTGGGATGTATAAAAAAGGGGATTCACTCCAGAAATAAAGAGATTATTCTCCCACTCTACAAGACTCTGGTCCGGCCACATCTGGAGTATGCTGTCCAGTTCTGGGCACCGGTCCTCAGGAAGGATGTGCTGGAACTGGAGAGAGTCCAGAGAAGGGCAACAAAAATAATTAGGGGAATGGAGGACATCCGCTATGAGGAAAGACTACAAGCACTGAACCTTTTCTCTCTGGAGAAAAGACGATTGAGGGGGGATATGATATCAATGTACAAATACTGTACTGGTGACCCGAGCATAAGGAACAAACTATTCAGAGAGAGGAGATACAATAAGACACAAGGCCACTCACTAAAACTTTAGGAAAGGCGGTTCAACCTTAAAGTGCGTAAGGGGTTCTTCACTGTAAGAACGGTAAGGATGTGGAATTCTCTTCCACAAGCAGTCGTATCAGCAGGGAGCATTGATAGTTTCAAAAAACTATTAGATGGACACCTTAAAGACCACAACGTACAGGGGTATACAATGTACGGTTAAAAGCAAACACACACTCACATCATAGGTTGAACTGGATGGACTAATGTCTTTTTTCAACCTCACTATGTAACTATGTAACATTGATTGATAATGCAATTGATAATCAGGAAACGGCCTTCCCTGTCCTCCACCAACTTAGAGAAGGAGAAGGACAAGGAATTCCGAAAAGCCAGCAGCACCCCTCTTTTTTTAGCAGTATAAGAAGCCTGGAACACGTGTGGGTAGTCGGGGTGGGTACAACGGGGAGCGCGCCCGATCTGGAAATGAGTCTCCTGTATCGCCAAAACATCGGCTGTAGCTGCGCCAGCCTCCCTCCACATCGAGTGACGTTTTGCGGGGTGGTTCAACCCCTTAACATTCATGGAAAGGAATTTAACAGCCATCTAAGTTCCAGAAAGGGTCCATGTGGACGTAGATGGGCCGGGAACAAAGGGGACACGTGGCGCTTGGAAGGGTGAGGAGAGTCTGGTACACCCAGTGGAGAATATGGGATAAAGGGGCTATGAAAACAGTACCTGAGAAGTTCTCCAAACCTGGCTGTAGAGGCGACCATTGCGAGTTTGTAGGGTGGATAATCACGGAGGTCCTGCTGTGAAGTTCCATGGGCAGGGTAGAGGCGAGCAACGTGGTGCGTATGTTCATCCGGGAACAGCTGAGGAAGGTGAAGACTGCATACGGGCAGAGAAAAGGCACATCATGTGGTACGGCAATATTGGTAATACTGAAGACAACATCAAAACAAACAAAACAGTCAAGAAATAAAAAGGACATGGCCCCTCAAGGCCAAAAGGGTAGCTGTAGCTACAAAAACTGCAGGGGGAAAAGAGCACGGTGGGGTGTGCACCTTAGAAGCAGGGAGGGCCGGGCACGCCCGGCTAGATCCAACAGTGAGTGTCACTTGTGGCGGCTGCGAGATCTTGAGGATCTGGATGCAACTTGCCATTCAGGTTGTACACGGGGAGGTAATGGAGGTAGAACTTTAGTGTTCGATGGACCTGTGTCATCGGGGACAATACCCCATTGGCGGAGCAGGCGCATTCCCTGTTCGATGGTGGTGACCTGAGAAGAGGAACCCTGATGGGTTATGCACAGTTTCGCCGGATACTTCCACTTGTAAATTATCTTGTGGTTGCGCAGGGCCTTTGTTATAGTATTGAGGTTGCGGCGTTGTTGCAAGGCGTATTGAGAGTAGTCGGGTAATACTTGTACCGCCGCTGCCCGTTCTGGTAGATGGTCCCTGCACCGGAAAGCATCCAGGATCTTCTCTTTTGCTTGGAAGAAGTGGATACGGAGCAAGACATCCCTAGGAACATCATTGGGGAGAAAAGAGGGCTTGGGGATTCTATGGATCCTGTCTATAGTCAAATCAGAGTTTGTTAATGCAGGTACAACTTGTTGGAAAAGATCCCGCACGAAGTTAGGAAGCTGGTTAGGCAGAACCGCTTCCGGGATGCCGCGTATTTTCAGGTTATTGCGTCGGGACCGGTCCTCCAGGTCCGCAAGTTTGGCCTGTATGCGGCTGATATCATTTTGCTGGGCAGTGTGCGAGTCCACTAGAGTGTTGTATGATACGGTAAACTCATCCATCTTGCATTCAATTGTATTGACCCTCTCTCCTAGGCCATGCAACTCTTTCTGGCAATATGCGATGGAGGAAGATACTGTAGCCTGCATGGACTTATGCATCATGGACAGCATGTCTTTTAAGGCACTATCGGAGATAGGTTGCCCTGTTGTGGGGATAGAGGCAAAGGGGTCCGGTTCAGGGACAAATGACCATGCACTATGTGTGGCAGAGTCCTGGTCACTCACCTCCATGTTCGTGGGGTGAGATGTGCGGTGCCCTTCCTCGCACAGCGGCTTCGATTTCGCCGGGCTGTGGGTAGATGGAGTGGAAGGGGAGGAATCGGCAGAGCGCGCCAGCCTCATCTGCCTGCCAGTATCCTCCGTGTCTCGGCGCGCTGGTGACGTCACTGCTGCGCCGGGGCTTGTAGACACTAGAGGGCGGGTATCGTTCTTGCGATGCGAGGCTCCGGCGCCATTTTGTGTGTGACCCGAGGCCGCCGGATAGAAGAAATCAGATAGCTTACGAACCGCCGGCAGCTCTGTTTTTCGTCTCGCCATGTCCATCGGTTGCAGGGAACGTTCCCCTAAAGATCTGTGTGTCTGTGAGGTAAAAACACTCACTCTGATGGGCCGAAGATGCGGATTGAGCCGAGCGTGCAGCGGAGCTCCTCTGCTAAGCGGCCATTCAGTCCGGCGGTCGCCACGCCCCCCCCATTAACGTGCATTTTTTTTATTTTTATTTTTTTATGATGGCCCACATATGAGTTTTATTGGCCTACATGACTGTTCTATCAGGACAATGCTATTTATGCAGTTCTAGCTAAGTTTTTACAGTGGCCTTATGAGTGGTTTCTTTAAAATCCCGCTGGAACCCCTGTTAGATTCATCGGCTTCGAGATCCGCAATTTCCTTCACTAAACTAAGGGCTTCTAAGCGGGCTCTATTTAATCTGCACTTGGTAGACATCTGGTGGATCTTGCATCCAAAAATTCAGAATTATATATATTTTTCCTCAGTTCACCAAACTTATAGTCGCATAGATTATTTTTTTGTGGATCATAGTTGTTTAGACTGGTCCCCTATATGTGATATAGACTCTTTGTATGGTCTGATCACTCTCCAATATACTTAACATTTCTCCTACCGGCTTCACCGACACGAGAATGGACCTGGCGCTTAAATTACACTTTATTGATGAATCCAGAATGTATAAATCTGATTGAGGAGACTATTACTAATTTTTTTAATGACCATGCTTCTGATGAGACTTCTCTCGCCATTCAATGGGAGGCGCTTAAGGCTGTTCCCCGTGGCTTTTTTATTCAGGTAGGGTCTAGATTGAAGAGGGAACGTTCAGCGGCCAGGGAGGCCGCACTTACATGCCTTCGTATCCTGGAAACAGAACATAAAAAAGCACCCACAATGCAATCTTTTGCTGATGTATCGACGACTCATCTACATCTCAGAGAGCTGTACGAGACATCTGCCCGCAGATATTCTGATAAAATAGCCTTGCATCAATACAAATTTCAAGATAAGCGTGGGAAGTCCTTAGCTAGGACTCTGCATCCTAGGTCTTCATTTACTTTTATAACTCATATCCATGATGCTACTGGCGAATTAGTATTTTCCCCTAATAATATCAGGCAAACGTTTAAAGAATTTTACCACTCTTTATATAATATTCCGTCAACACTGACCTCAGATCAGTATGCCCTTTTGGAAGCAGATAAACGCTCCTATATTATGAAGACCGCTCTTCCGAGTTTAGAAGGAGATGTAGTGGAAGAACTTGAATCACCTATTACAGTAGATGAGGTGGCGAGAGCGATCTCGACCACTCCTTCAAGGAAAAGTCCAGGCCCAGACGGTTTTACCCCTACATTTTTTAAAGCTTTTTCTCCTCTTCTTGCTCCCTTCATGACTAAAATGTTTAATTCTCTGTCAGAAGACATTTTGTTTGCGCCTCAAACATTGGAGGCTCACATATCTCTTATCCCGAAACCCGACAAAGACCCATCTTTCTGTGCAAATTATCGCCCCATAGCTTTGATTGGGGTGGATCTAAAAATCTATGCCAGAGTTTTAGCAAATAGGCTGCAGTTGGTAATGCCCGAGTTGATCGATTTGGATCAGGTGGGGTTTGTTGGGGGTCAGGAGGTAAGAGATAACACTTTAAAGACTCTTCTTCTGATGGATTATGCACGTTCCCACAATATTCCAATGTGCCTTCTTACGGTGGATGCCGAAAAGTCGTTTGACCGGGTAGATTGGCAATTTCTTCGGTTGACTTTGCAACAGATTGGGTTGGGATCTCATTTGATATCAAGGATTATGGCTTTGTACTCCTCTCCCTCTGCAAGAATTCGAATTAATGGTTCGTTATCTACCTCATTTAGGATTCATAATGGCACATGGCAGGGGTGCCCCCTCTCTCCTCTTTTGTATGCACTGACAATGGAGCACTTAGGCGTAGCTCTATGGAATAACCCCTCTATATGTGGGGTTACAACTGGTCCTATTCATTCAAAATTGTCTCTTTATGCGGATGACCTATTGTTGTTTGTTACTCGCCCCCATAATTCACTACCTGCAATTATACAGGAGTTTGAGGAGTTTGGGAGAATGAGCAACTTTAAAGTTAATTTTATCAAATCTGAACTTCTAAATGGGTCTCTATCTATAGGTACCCTACATCAGCTTTTGTCTTCTTTCCCATTTAAGACCAATTCTACTTTGGTTCGTTATTTAGGGATTATCCTCCCCACTAACGCATCTGAGCTTTTTGCAGTAAATTTTGAGCCCTTATTTTGTAAAACTCAAACAGATTTGTTGTCCTACTCTAATAAAAGACTTTCTTGGTTGGGAAGGATAAACATTTTGAAGATGGATGTTCTTCCACGCTTTTTATACCTGTTTCGGACGATCCCCATTTCTATTCCATCTGCATATTTCATTAAACTTCGTCGATTGTTTTCTCGGTTTATATCATGGGTGTCCAACCTTTTGGCTTCTCTGGGACACATTGAGTGTAGAGAAATTTTCTCGGGCCGCATATAAAATATATACTTTAGTTAAGGTATATAAGTAATAAAAAGCTGCCACGCCCTCCCCCCCCCCCGCACTAATTTTGAGGATGATCAAATGAAATGGAATCAGTATACAGAGGTTTACTTCTTCTGAGAGATATTAAAGGAACACTCTAACCACCATGACCACTTCAGTGATTTGAAGTGGTCATGGTGGTAGGAGTCAGAAACACTGCACATGCTGGGATATTTACAGTTATGTGCTGGGGGATAGTTGCACCCCTTGCACATATGACTTAGGCAGCCAGACAATGTAATGTCCTTATTCAAACATGTACAACAAGCACAACTAGTTATTAAAAAACATATTGCAACAATTTACACACGCTAATGCACATACCTTTTCTTCTTATTTTGCAGACTGTTGGCGGTTACTGCTGGCGGGTACTGCTGGTGCGGTTACTGCTGGTCATGACGTCGGGTACTGCTGGAGGAAGCAGAGGCTGCAGTAGAGAGCAGAGCTGCTACTTCCTGTATGGCTCCTGTCACAGGCGGAGGAGGGGTGCATTTCATATCACTCCGCCTGTGACAGAGCTGGAAATATACAGGAAGCAGTGGCTCTGTCACTGACCGCAGACATCCTAAGTCAGTCAGGAGATCGCACGGTACTTGCAGCCTAGTGCGTGCCCATCCAATGCAGCCTAAACAGTGCCCATCCAATGCAGCTTCACCAGTGCGTGCCCATCCAATGCAGCCTGATCAGTGCCCATCCAATGCAGTCTCATCAGTGCATGCCCATCCAATGCAGCCTGATCAGTGCCCATCCAATGCAGCCTCACCAGTGCAAGCCTATCCAATGCAGCCTGATCAGTGTCCATCCAATGTAGCCTCACCAGTGCGTGCCCATCCAATGCAGTCTGCAATAAAGAGAGAGGAGAGCCGCTGGATTACACAGAGCAGGGATCTCCCACTTACCCGGCGACTGCTGTCATACGAAGTCCTGCCTCCTGGACTGGCTCCTATGATAGTAGTCACCAATGTGCTGTCTATCATTGACAGAGGCTCCGAAACAGCCTCTGCCTACAGTTAGTTGGAAGCCGCTGTGGCCGTGACCCCCGACTCGACTTCCTTCCTGCCCAGCAAAAAAATAATAATTGTCAGGGGGCAGTGGGCCACAGGTTGGACATGCCTGGTTTATATGGAACTCAAGCCAACCCAGATTACAATATGAGATCCTGTCCCTCCCGAAAGATAAGGGGGGTGCTGGAGCACCTGACCCTTCTCTTTATTACAAAGTGACAGTGTTGACACGAATAGTAGATTGGTTCCATGGCTTATCATCTAAGCTATAGGTTCAATTGGAGCAATATATTAACCCCTATGACTTAAGAGCCATGCCCTGGGTGCCAGCAACTCACCGAGGAGATTTATCTCTATTTGCTGGAATGACACGTCAGACCTTACGGATTTGGGACAATTTGGTGGAATCTAGTTCAATTTCTATGATTCGGGGACAAATGTTACCATTCTTTGGGACCCCAGAATTTCCGGCGGCTGTTAAGAGTACACGATTTGGCCCATGGAATAAGAAGGATCATCATCGCGTGGCCCAATTATTACAAGCAGATCCTACATTATTATTGACTGACCCCTCAACTCAGAAATTCTCTCAAAAGATGACAGCATGGATGTGGATTGTCTTCCCTGGCAGATGTCCAAGGGGAACCATCGGAACTTGACGGTATGCTTCTTCATACAGACCCTCCTAGGAATGTACTCTCTTCTTTATATGGATTACTGATTAAGGCCTTTCGTCTGGAGTTCCCTTCCTACACTAGGGTGAGGGAACGGGAACTCGGACATGCTTTTTCCCCTTTGGACTGGCATAAGTGCTTTGTTCTAACCCATGGATTTTCTGTGGATATTAGGATTCAAGAAAAGGGGTTTAAACTACTAACCAGATGGTATCGATGCCAGGCTACTATCAAAATATATAGATTCTACATCGTCCGATGTATGTTGGAGATGTTCCTTAGATAGGGGCACAATGCTACATATATGGTGGCACTGCCCCCAAATCCTGAAGTTATGGGAAAATGTTTTTGTTTTGCACTGCAGGTTGACAGAGACCACAATGACTCCTTCCCATGAGATAGCTCTGTTATCTTTGATACCGGGACCTCTCAGGTTGGTTAAGTTAGATATCCTGTGCCATTTTTTGGCTGCTATGAGAAATGTGATCCCTAGATATTGGAGACAATCAGAAGTGCCCTCTCTAATGAAGTGGGTGGTAGAGGTGGATAAAATTAAAGCCTTGAAACGTTTACTTGCGCAAGAACTTGATGATTTGGAACATTTTGCGAATACTTGGTCCGTGTGGGCTGAGTTTCGGGATTCAGCTGAGTTTGTTAAGTGGGCCACTGATATATCGTCATAGCGGAGTGCGACCTTTCTGTGCGTGTTTTTATGTTTTTTGTAGTTTTTGTGTTTATTTTTGTTTTTCCTTTTTTTTTTTCTTTATCCCCCTGTGTGGTTGAGAGTGTTTACATCAAGTCATTAAGCCAACAAAGACATTTTGATGTATTTGTAAATCACGATTAAGTGATATATTCAGAGGAGCATTTAGTTATTGGATTATAATCATGATATGAGTTGGTCTTAAAACAATATATTAAGGTTTTGTAGCTATAATGTTTGATGGATATTAAATGTTTGATATCTATATTTCAAACATTAACATGAAATACTTGGTATCATGTTAAGTGGTATTAAGGTGGTTCTGGAGAGAATTTCTGTTTTCCCTTTTTCTTGTGTACACTTGTATTTTCTAATAAAATAAGATTGAAAAGGAAATAGATGGACCAGGTGTGGGAGTAGGAGGGGGAGAATGTATGGTAATATTCAGCAGTGAATCCATCTGGGCTGGGAGACTTCCCACAGGGCATAGACTAAGCGAAGGTAGGTTAAGGTTGGTCAAAAATGAGGTTATCACATCATTGGAAGGTTGGGTTAAAGTATTGTCATTTTTCAGATTTAGGGTGGAGTTTGTTCTCTTTCTCCAAAGATTGGAGATTGCCTAGTAGTTCATGGAATTTGTTAACATAAACTCGTTTAGCCTAGGCACCCAATTGGATCAGGATTCCACTGGTAAACGCTTTATGTACATTCCAGAGAAAGAAGATATTTGTGTCGGGAGTATCATTGTTGAGGAAGTAATTTTGGAGATATTGAGTGATCACCTTGCTAGTGGATTTCTCTTTGATAAGTTTATTGTTAGAGCGCTATAACAAAGTGGGCCGCTGGATTTCCGATTCCGAAATCGTGATACAGATCGGAGCGTGGTCAGACCACGTTATGTCACCTATTTAGGAGGAAGAAATCTGTTGCAGTAGCCACTTATCTACTAAACATAGGTCTATGTGGGAATAGGAGTTGAACCAAGGGGAATGATAGGAGTAGTCACAATCAGATGTGTGGAGGCATCTCCATGTGTCATAGAGGTCTTTACTGTGTATAAGATTGGTCAGGGGGGATGACCTATATTTTTTCTGGGGAGTACTGTCTAGACTCGGGTTGACCACTGTGTTAATATCTCCACAGATCATTAAATGACCTAGTTTGTGGAGTGCTATGCACTTGAACAGCTTACAAAATATTTTACCTTGTTTAGTATTAGGGCTGTATACTCCTACTATCGTATAGACATTGGAATTGATCATACATACCAAAATAGTATACCTACCACCTTCATCTATGACAGATGAGTGGAGGTTAAAGTCCACATTGTTACTAATAGCAATAAGAATGCCTCTCTTCTTGGTGGAGAATTTGACAGAAAAGGTAAAAAGGAAAGTCTCTGTGTTTGTATTTTGGAGCTGCAGTGCTTTGAAGTGGGTCAGGAAAAGTCATTTGGCAGGGTGGTTGATTCCACGTGTATTAATGGATAACAGTTTAAGGGACATTGGATTGGTAGTGGTGATAGATATGGAAATGGACACTCCAAGCCTGCCCCCCAGGGAGCAGGGACAACTGAAACCTGTGGGTGTCTGGCAACCTCATAGTCTGTAAGTTGTATCTCTGACTGATGACATAGTGAGATAGGGATGGAGGGTAGGTCCCAGCTCCCCAGTATCTTGGATGACGTACATCCGTAGTGACCTTATTGGATGAGAAATGTAAGATGGTACTTTCGTTAATTCTGGTAGAGCCTTGCAGGAATAGGGGTTGGGAAGGCGATAGTTGAAAGGTAAACGGAGAAAGGAGTAATAAAAAAAAGTTCAAAACAGAGAACCATTAGTGCAGCTCAACTGCAGTAAGTAAGGGGAACTCAGAAAAAACGTAGTAAAAACAAACCAATAACTTCTGCTTCAGGAAAGCATCTTCTTTAATGTGGATATTGCTGAGAGATGATTACAACCTGTGGTCACTTGTTGGGGTCATAACGTCTGTCCTGGCGTTGGTTCCGTTCTTTAGGTGGCTTAGATCCGGGCCATCGGGGTGTAGCGTCAGGTGGATCAGCCGGGATGATATTCCATGCTGTTAGCATGTGGAGCCCTTCATCCAGGGTGTTGACAATTGAAGTCGACCCCTCTCTGGTGACCTTAAGTGTGGCAGGGTATTTCCATTGGCACCCTATATTGTGATTTCTTAAGACTTTCATTTCTTCCGCCACTGCAGGGTGTAAGTTGAGAGGTCAGGCAGGACTTAAATAGTTGCGGCCTGTTCAGGGAGGTGATTCTTATTTCGGAATGCAGACAGTATGAATTTTTTTGCCTGGAAGCAGTGCATTTTCAGGAGGACATCTCTAGGAGTCTCTTGTGGGAGGAAAGCTGGTTTAGGAACCCTGCAGTGGCGGAACTACCAGGGTTGCAGGAGTCGCACTTGCGACTGGGCCCTGGTGTTCCACCACTGTCGACGAAAAAAAATATCCGATTCCCCCCATCTTCACATTCAAGGTGGATGGGGGAATCCTCCCGCTGAGACAGTGACAGAACTACCAGGGTTGCATATGCGGCGGGGTCCTAGCGGTCCGCCACCAGGGGGATTTCCAGCCTCCTCTTGTTGTCCTGCCCCTGCTATTGACAATGCCAACCTTGTGTCTCTGTCTCCCTGGCAGTGGCTGCAGCACATTAAGACCCAGTACTGGTTACATTATGGGGCTGATGGGTGCATACACAGGGGGGCAGCACTACTGGTTGTAGACAGCTGAACTCTCTGCCAGTCACTTAGCAGCTGTGAAACTTCTTTGTTGATATGGTGATCTGGATGTGATCCAGGCGATGCTCCCAATCGGATCTAATAATAAATATGATAGTGGGGGGCATGTCCGGCCAGCGAATGAGATGGCCGCTTAACGAGAGAGCTCCGGCAGCCTCTGTCACAAAGCAGCTCACAGCAACTAACGGATCGAGTTATTCACACCCGGACTCACCTCCTCAGCAGCCTGATCACCTGCAGCATCATGTGCAAAAGAAGGAAGGCAAATAAACCACCCCAGCGCCTGACCGACTTCTTCCCGGCGGCTCTGCAGCACGGTAAGCAAGATGGCACTTGCCAGCCTGGGAGAGGATTTGATCATGATAATAGGGACTTAACAGGCATGGGGGCCCTGGAAGAGTGCTCTCTACCCTCCTCTCCCACTACTTCCAGCCCCGCTAAGTCTAAACAGTGCAGGGGGGGTGAGGAAATCTCTCCCTCCTCACAGCATGTAGCAGCCCAGACTCCTAGGCTGCATAGTTCACCAGGCCTTACCATAGAAATGTTTCCTGCCTCTCACCAAGCTCTCTCTAAATCCACCATGAAGAACATGCTTCTCTCCTTAAGGAGCACCCTCCAAGCAGACTTTTCTGCTATGTTTTCACCCCTGCATGAAATGGCTCAGACTCATGATGACAAGATTCATCACATAGAATCTAAAATGGCGGACCTCTACTCTGCCCACAACGATTTGGTAGATGCCTATACTGACCAAGAAAGTGAATTGCAACGTCTCCAAAACAAAATAGCTGATCTAGAGGATCGTTCTCGACGAAACAGGGATCCCTGAATCTATACCCCACAGTGACCTGACCAACTTTGTGCAACGCTTGATGAAGGCCCTCATCCCGCCCTTAAGCGATATTGAACTGTGCGTGGATAGGGCCCACCGCATTCCTAAACCCAAATTTCTTCCAGACACGGCACCCAGAGATACGCTAGCACGCATCCACTATTATCACGTCAAAGAGCGTATCATGATAGCGGCTAAACAGAGTCCAGCAGTACCTGATGAATTTATTGGCATCTCTCTTTATACGGACATTTCCCAACAAACAGCTCTGAACCGCAAGAAACTAGCTCCGCTCACCAAAATCTTACGCAATAACAAGGTGAACTAGAAGTAGGGCTTCCCCACGAAACTCCTGATTACTTGGAACGGGAAGACCTACCCAGTATATAGCGTGAAAAAGGGGATTCAAGTTTTCCAACAATGGCACCTGTTACCTGCTGAAGATCGCCCAATTATTGCTCCTCCTTTGAAAGGTCTACAAACTGAATGGTGTTGACTCTCTGTGCTGCTTCTCAAGATCTCATCTCTGCAACCCTCCTCACTTCTCCAGAGGTCTGCTGAGAGCCCACCTGCCTGTCACCTGATTGTTTTTTTTTCTCTCCTTCCTTTTTCCTTTCTTGTCCATTTTTTATGGATTCAGGCCCTTTTTCTCCTGACACAGTTGTAAGTTAATGTGTGGTCTGCTCAGCACTTGCTGGGCGTCGCTATGCCCCCTTCGGTCGCAGTGGCTCTAGTAGCCGCCCATCATGCCTGTCTTTTTTTCAGGCTTTTCTTATATGTGTGGTGTTTGTCTTGTATGTCTTTGTGGTCTTCCCTTCCCTTTACAGCTCCTCTACTCCAACTCTCCACCTGCATGGATTCAAGTCTTCCCTCAAGCATCAAAAGTCTGAAGAACTCGACAGTACCACTGACATGTGGAACTAGACATCCTCCTTGTGCTCCATTCGCTTCTTATAACCTACTACTGACCTTCACTCTTTGGTGGTCTTCCACAATAAGGTACTGTCTATTAAAGGCCCTACAGGCGTTAAAGGCCCAACAGATATTGCACTTGTATCCCTCCCAATATGCCCCTGCACGTAGTCTCCCTTAATGTGAAAGGCCTTAAAAGCCCTTACAAACGATCAGCATTAATGAAAGAAGCTAGATCCCACAAAGCGGATGTTCTTTTCATTCAGGAATCCCATTTTGCGGCCCATAAATGCCCCAAGGTGTCCTTTCCACATTTCCCACATGTGTATATGGCAAATGGTCTGAAGAAGGCTTATGGCGTCTTCATAGCCGTTAGAGACTCAGTATCCTTTAAACATATTAAAACAGTTGCTGACCCTGAAGGAAGGTACATTATATTGGTTTGTCAAATTAACAACAGTGTATTTACTCTACTTTATGCCCCAAACACGAAACAGAGGAAGTTCTTGGCCCCGCTACTCTCTGAAACCATGAAGCTCGTACAAGGCACCCTCATCATAGGAGGAGACTTCAACTCTGTCCTGGATCCTACTATGGATTCCACCTCCCACACTAGACGACCGATCCACTCCATTGTACCCCTACTAAATACCCACAAATTATATGATGTATGGCGATGTTTTCATGGCTCTGAAAAAGATTTCACTTTTTTGTCTGCCGCGCAACTCATACTCTCGCATAGATCTTTTTCTTACAACAAAGGGATCTTTACAGAGTGTGATTAATGTGAAGATTGGTACAATTTCTTGGTCGGACCACTCACCAATTGTGTTAGAGTTTGATGATCAGCTGCGCAACTCTCCCCCTCCCTTATGGAGATTGAACTCTACACTGCTGGCTGACGAGAAACTGTGCCAACAAATCTTACAGGAACATAGCAACTTTTTTGAGTTTAACGACAGCCCGGATGTTGATGGATTCACATTGTGGAATGCCTATAAAGATTTGTTCCATTATCTCAAAACTCCCTAACAACAAATCACCTGGTGAGGACGGGTTCTCCAATGAATACTACAAACGATTCTCCTCTGAAATAGCACCTCGTTTGCAGTCCGTCTTCTCCCTTGCCTCCTCCACTGCCTCATTTCCTCCTGACATGCTACGAGCTGTAATAGTCACAATACCTAAACCTACTAAGGACCCCTCGCTCCCTGCTAATTATAGACCTATATCACTCTTGAATGTTCTATGATCTGTAAGATCTATGCCAAAATATTAGCTCTCAGACTACATAAGGTACTCCCCCTTTGGATACACCCTGATCAAGTGGGATTTGTCCCAGGACAACAAGTCCCTGATGCCACCAGACGTCTCCTTAACTTGATCTCCCAGGCTGGACCCTCTCGGGCACCTTCTCTGCTCTTATCTTTGGATGCGGAGAAGGCGTTCGACAGGGTCCACTGGGGCTATCTCTAACAGGTACTTGACAAATTTGGTATCCGAGACTGGCTGCAATCTGCTATTTTATCCCTATATTCCAAACCTTCGGCTACCGTCCTCACTTCAGGTATTAAATCAAAACAGGTCCATATTACCAATAGCAACAGACAAGGCTGCCCGCTCTCGCCCATCATCTTTACACTCCTCATGGAGTCTTTGGCTCAAAGAATTCGCTCTTGCTCTCTTATCAAAGGCCTCTGCGTTGACGGCATAGAGCACAAGATCAGCCTCTTTGCGGATGATGTTTTGCTCTTGCTGTCAAACCCGGCTTTGTCCCTCACAGCAACCTACGAACTACTGCAGGAATTTAGCACAGTTTCGTACTACAAATGGAATGCCAATAAATCCCAAATTCTCGGTCTAAAGATATCCTCTGCTCTATGAAAATCACTGTCCTACAAGTTTCCCTTTCCATGGGTCACAGACTCACAAGTTTCCTAGGCATCCAGCTCACCTCACAATTGTATGACCATAACTTTAAGCCCTTATTGGATTCCCTACCCCAGTCACTTACTTCTTTAAAAACCCAAGAACTCTCAGTGATGGGTAGAATTGCCACATTCAAAATGCTAATCCTTCCCAAACTTCTATATTTTTTTCGCACATTGATAATCCCCCTACCAAAGCGCCTCTTTACGGCAATCCAAAGCATAATTACTAAATTTATATGGAACCATAAACCCTCGAGATGCTCTCTGGCCACTATGTCTCGACATAGGTCCATTGGAGGCATGGCGGTGCCCAATATCCTTGCGTATTACAAGGTATGTGCCCTCGATCAAATTAAACATTGGTGGATGGCTTCTACCCACAAAACATGGACACATATAGAAGCCGCTACAACCCCTCATAAAAACCTACGACTATTACTGCTAGCTATCAAACTGGGGGCTATGCCCTCACCTTCATCTTCTCCTTCTATACAGATATTCGCTCAAATATGGAAGGAGTTCCCACTAAATCAATCCTCCTCCGAACCGGGACATAAACTTCCAATTCCAATAACCATTCTGAAGCACTTTATCCCCAACCTAGACTTAAGACTATGGACACCTAGGGACTCCCCACAAATGCATGTTCATGATCTATACCAAGGGAAATCACTGCCCTCATATGCAAATCTGGTTAAAAAAATAATTTCTCATTTCTGCGATCACATCCTACCAATGCACCTTGAACTCCCTGTCTCCATTCAAAAATGCTTTCAGGAACCCCTTGGACCCTGCAAAGGTATAACCCTCTTCTATAAAGCCTACACCCATCAGGGCTCCTTCTCCAAGACGAACACCATGACTAAATGGGAAACCACCCTCCAGAAAATATTCCCGGCCCTATCTTGGCAGAAGGCTTTTTCCTCTACCTACTCTGCCACAAAATGTGTCACACATTGGGAACAATATCTTAAATTGACCCATCACTGGTATTTATTTCCGTATAGGCTGTCCAAAATCGACCCCTCTCTTCCGGCCTTATGTTGGAGGAAATGCGGTGAACAAGGTACCTTATATCACACTATGTGGACTTGTTTGTCGATCAGATCCTTTTGGAATAAAGTTTTTTCCCTAATATCTGACATCTGCAACCAACCTATAGAGCCCAACCCGGAACTGGCCCTACAACACCTTAACATACACAGTTTTCTGTCCACCTCTCCAGCACGGACAACAGTCCCCTACTATCATGCAGAGGTTACCCCAGTTGTACCCAAGTTCGAACCCACTGAGGAGCAATTTGGGTACCCTTCACGGAGCTGACCCAGTGCAAGCCACTAAGGAGAAACGATAGCACCATCGCCAATTGGTCCAGTTAAACGGAAAGCCCGCACAAGGTCTCCGAGACACGGGAGCCACTCTCACCTTGGTCAAGCAACACCTGGTCCCAGATGCCTCCTGACCTGGAGGTTCAGTAGTTGTACGGATAGAAGGGGGAGCAGTACACCGGCTATCCACTGCGAGGGTCCACTTGAATTGGGGTGCCGGGTCAGGTCTGATTGATGTGGGGTTGATACCGGAGCTCCCCTACTTGTATGGACAGCAGTTCACCCTACTCAGGGATTACAACCTGTTGGTATGGCTAAACAGAGTGGCAGGGGGCAATGCCAGGTTGTTTTGCTGGAGTTTGGCATTACAACCGTATGACTTTACTATCCATTACCATGCCTGGAAACAGAATATCAATGCTGATGGGTTTATCGCATCAAACTGCACTGGAAAAGGGATTCGTGGGTACTCCCTGGACATCCCCAAGCCGATCATTTATGGAACAGACTGTGTGTCGGCTTGTGGTTAAGGGGGAGTAGTGTAGCAAAATGGTTTGGATTACTTCAAATGGGACAGTAATATTTGTCAACAATATATCTCAAGGATCCATGTTCAAGGCCTAGCTGCCTATTGCCAATAAAATATGGCTCCACACAGTCAAACTCATAGCAGAGGCTATTATCATCAGCTCAACCACCTGTCTTCCATACATTGTTGATTACGCTGATTTACTCATCTGTTATCTATTGTGGTGATGTGTTTACACTTATAATAATGTGTATTGTATTTCAGGAGCTCGATGACGGAAAGTCTGCTAGTTAATTGGCTCAGTTTGATGAATCACTGTTATCGATTAGTTGCTGATATGAAAGTAGTACTGTTTGTGTTGGTTGTGTTGTGTTGGTTGATCAAGGAAGGGCCGAAGGTCGGCGCGTGCGTCAGAAGCCGATGGCGCCATCTTGCAAAATCTGATCTGTCCTACCCATCCTGGCAGACGTAACAGATCGGAGAAAGCGCGGAGGAGACAGTGTAGAGCAATGATGAAATACGGATAGTCCTATGCCATCTAGTGGACAATTTGAAAATTGATTAAGTGAACAGAATAGGGCAGATAAGCCCAGAGCATGCAAGAACCAAAGGAATCCATACATAAACAGTATATATAATTAAATACTTTATTTGAAACACTAAGCTTGCATAATCTTAAACAAAAATGAAAACAACCAAAATAACCATCAAACAAAACAAGAACATATTGAAAAAACAACATCACATTTGTCATAGATAAAGTTTATTTTTTCCAAGTTATTTTGGGGGAAAAAAATGTACACATACCCAGGGGGCCCCAGATCTGCAAGAAAGACTTGAAGCTCATGGCTTTATTGAGTCCAGAGTATTTGGTTGCTGATAAAACCTTTTACATTCACAAATCATGAAGTATACCACTCCTACGGTTTGACAGGTTGCCTAAAAACTAGGCTTATGGGTTTGCCCATTTGGTAAAATCAATTCTTTAGCATCCATAACCATAAGTGGCAAAAGTTACATTTACCACAGGGCTTTGTGCTTGTGGCTTTTTCTGACCGTGATCCAGGAAAGGAACAGCAATAATGGCTGATTACCAATTGACCCCCTAGTGATCGGGATCTTTTATATGTAATTTGAGGGTATTCATCCACATATTCAGATATTACGTTATCTGCCGTTAGGAGTGACCAGTACTTACTCATGATATTTCTAACCTGATTGTAGTGACCCGAAATACCTGGTCATCAATCCTACTTTGTCCCGTTTTGGAGCCCGATCTCCCTTGAGACATATCAATTGTTCTCTATTGTGGTTGTTTGCTCTATGGTAGGTCTTTTTGAGGCAATTTTTGCTATAGCCTCTAGCTAGCAATCTGGTTTGGAGAGTGTGACGGTATCACTGTATCTCACCGCCTTGTAAATTCCTTAATCCCCAATAGTTGAAAAATCCCCAATTCGCCAAATAGGAAATCGCTGGTATCGCTGAATAATTCCACACATAAGCCAAAGCTGAATGCTGGAACACACTTTACTGGAAGCAACCACAGGCATTCCAAAAACTACAATTTCTTTTATGCCCTGCTCCCATGCAAGGGAGACACCCACAACAAATACACATTAACCAATAACACAAAGGTTACAATCCACATAACCCCCCCCCCCCCCCTCTGTCTGGGAGGTAATTATGGTACACAATGGTTAACATAATTATCACAGGCAGGGAAAAATGCAGTTTCACCCGCATGCTGTAACCTTAAAACTATACATCCAATCTTTATACAGATACATTCACAATCAATCCATTCAGGGGGACAACATATTCAAAAATGGCACAAATCAGACCAGGGTTTCAAAAGTTAGTAAAAAAGTCTCTTTGGCCTGGCTGTACACATGGCTTGTCTGCCCAACACCAGTTCTACACAGTCTTTTGTCCTGGAGACAATTGAGAAGTGATCCACCTATCTCCCAAGGACACAGGCAAGACTCCCATTAGCCACACTGTAGCAACAGACAGCAAAATACATGAAACTATATAACTATGCAGCTATTGCATGAAACAAGTACATTCAACATATCCCCAGATAGCTTAGATCTGAGCGCACATTATTAGTGAATGGCGCTCAGATCACATACGTACAGATTCAACAGCAGGGGAAGAAAAAGTGTTTCAACATGGGACCATAATCACATGGTAAAAGGCTGGCAATTAGTCCTCTCCAGGTACTCGTGGCAACACAAAAGAGGGGAGTTTGTCACAGACATATAAACGAATACTCAATATAGTCTTTTAAGCAGAGAGAGGAAACATACAAACAGACATAGAAGGGCATCCTTCACAGAGAGCCTTTGCTTTCTTAACAAAATTTGAATTGAGACTAAAATTCTTTTTTAATTTTAAATATTGACTGCATGGTATACTTTGGACTAATGGGATTGGATGGGAGCTGGTGGCGTTGAGGATGGTATTTCCTGCTGAGGGCTGCCTGTAGAGCGAGGAACCCAGGCTCCCATCAATATTGCAAAATATCTGTATGTCTAGAAACTCAATAGTTTGTTGATCCGCAAGAGTAAACTTTAAATTCAAATCATAACATTTAATTTTGTCTATAAATGTCAATAGTTGCTCCTTAGTACCCGTCCAGACAATAAAGATATAATCTATGAATCTCCACCAGATGAGGACATGATTAGTAAATTCAAGTAGTTCATCATTGGAGAAAAGGTTACGTTCCCACCCCTCCAGGTACAGGTTTGCATAGGAGGGGGCACAACGGGTCCCCATAGCAACTCCCTGCACCTGGAGGTAGTGGTAACGACCAAACATGAAAACATTATTTGAGAGAATAAACTTCAACAGCTCCAGCACAAACTTAAAGTAACTTTGAGCCACGAGTTCTCACTCCGACAGGAAGCCCCCCACAGTATGCACTCCCAAGGAATGGGGAATGCAGTTGTAAAGAGCTTCAACGTCCAAAGCCACCAGCCACGCATCCTCAGGAATAAATATACCATCCAGAACACACAGAAGATCCTGGATATGTGAGCTCATGGATTTAACATGTGGGCAAATGTATTCATCCACCAGTTTACTAGCGGATTCTGTAAAACAACCATTGCCTGATACAAGTGGACATCCTGGAGGACGTGTTCGATCTTTGTGAATTTTTGGGAGAACATACAGTGTAGGAACTCTGGGATTCTTAGTGTTCAAAAAATCAAAAGTCTTTTGGTTAAGTAGACCCTCATTCAAGGCCCTGCCAATGAATTTTCTAAACTTGGTGGTGATACGATCCAAATGGTCAACAGAGACCTTTTTGTACCATTCTTTATTGTCTCAGATATCCATCACCATAGCTTTATATTTTAATTCATCCATCACCACCAAGTTCCCACCCTTATCGGCTGGTTTTATAATGATTTCAAAATTTTCTTTCAAAGAGGACAGAACCATTTGAGTAGTAATTAGATTACAGCTGCAAGAAGAAGTATGTGAACCCTTTGGAATGATATGGAGTGCTGCACAAATTGGTCATAAAATGTGATCTGATCATCATCTAAGTCACAACAATAGACAATCACAGTCTGCTTAAACTAATAACACACAAAGAATGAAATGTCGCCATGTTTTTATTGAACACACCTGTAAACATTCACAGTGCAGGTGGAAAAAGTATGTGAACCCTTGGATTTAATAACTGGTTGAACCTCCTTTGGCAGCAATAACTTCAACCAAACGTTTCCTGTAGTTGCAGATCAGACGTGCAAAACAGGAAGGGGTTCCTCCTAGAGGTTGGACTTTAACGGCAATCACACTTCCAAAGAGAGTAAAATTAAATAATTTATTTGGATGACAACAAAGTAAAATAGATCAAAGAAGATCTAGTATTATAGAATTTATAATATATACAGAAATGCAGTGTGTGGGTGTAGAACCATGTGTGTAATGTAGGTAATACATATACTGTAGGGTATATGATGAGATCGATGAGGGAATCCACCAACCCAACGCGTTTCAGGCAGATAAGCCTTTCTTCAGGGGTGTGGAGATGGAGAACATTGATTTCCTAAACAATGCAGTAAATAGTATCATGTTAGTTGCTGGATTGTAACATGTATAAGTAACATTACATATTAAGATATCAAAAAAGAAAAAAACAACATAAATGGTGCATACCAAATGAATATCCAAGTGCGACAAGAGAGTCGCAGCAGGTAAGATCAAGAAGGCTGATAAAGAAACTGCTGTGGAAGATGTTTTCAGTGGGCCAAAATGTGCTGCCAGGTGTTGATATTTTCGTCATATGGACTGGACCCCCCGACCTACTACAAGAATGCATAAGTCGCATGAACACTAATATGTTTAACCTGTCATTCCCCATGTGCTATCATCGGGGAACCATAAATTTCCTTGATATCACAATTCAAAAAGATGACACAGGTTTACTCAAGTTCCATCTACCGGAAACTGACTGCTGGCAACACTATCTTGCATGCCACCAGTTCGCATCCATCACCATTATTCAAGTCCATCCCTTATAGCCAATATCTTAGGATTCGCAGAAATTGTTAAAATGAAGAAACCTTTAAAACAGAAGCCAATAAATTAAGAAACAGACTATCACGATGTGGTTACATAAATACTTGCCTAAAGAAAGCATTTAAAAGTGTCGCTCCAAAAAAAAGAAATGACCTACTATTTCCCACATCTTTTAAAAAACCCAAAACGACAAAAGCAGACACACTACGTATTATCACCAAATACACACAACAGCATGACAAAGTAAGGAGAATTATAAAGAAATATTGGCACCTAATCACAGTTGACCCTAAGCAATCACCTTTCGGAAAACGAAATCCCTTAAGGACCTTTTGGTCCAAAGTAAATATACTGGCGAATTCAGGAAAGTCCCAAGCAAAACGACCAGGGACCTTTCGCTGTGGAGGATGTTTCTACTGTCAGTATATGGTTACCACCAACTGTATCACCCTACCCAACGGCAAAAAATACAGACCAAAGCACTACGCCAACTGCAAAACAGTTGGGGTGGTCAACCTACTACTATGCCCATGTGGCAGTTATTACGTTGGCAAAACAAAATTGGAATTTCACACTAGAGCCTACCGACATGTGCTCAGCATGAGAACAGCCAACCCTAACCTTCCTCTGGGCCGACATGTCAGAGACTTCCACTCAGGCCACTTTCCTCCTATCCAATTTCTTATTTTGGACAGGATACACACTAACACCAGAGGAAGGGACTGGAATAAGATACTCCTACAACGTGAGGCACGCTGGATAGTGGAATTGAACGCCACCTCACCCCCTGGTTTAAATGATTGTTTGAGCTTCCGACCATTCCTGGAAGGCTTCTCCTCAGGAGGCAGGGAAAAATAATACACAACCCCCACTGAATATTACCTTACCACTAGATCCGCCTACCCCATACATATACATGTATATACACACACACACACACACACACACACACACACACATATATATACAGTGGGTACGGAAAGTATTCAGACCCCCGTACATTTTTCACTCTTTGTTATATTGCAGCCATTTGCGAAAATCATTTAAGTACATTCTTCTTCCTCATGAATGTACACATAGCACCCCATACTGACAGAAAAACACAGAATTGTTGACATTGTTGCAGATTTATTAAAAAAGAAAAACTGAAATATCACATGGTCCTAAGTATTCAGACCCTTTGCTGTGACACTCATATATTTAACTCAGGTGCTTTCCATTTCTTCTGATCATCCTTGAGATGGTTCTACACCTTCATTTGAGTCCAGCTGTGTTTGATTATACTGATTGGACTTGATTAGGAAAGCCACACACCTGTCTATATAAGACCTTCCAGATCACAATGCATGTCAGAGCAAATGAGAATCATGAGGTCAAAGGAACTGCCTGAAGAGCTCAGAGACAGAATTGTGGCAAGGCACAGATCTGGCCAAGGTTACAAAAAGATTTCTGCTGCACTTAAGGTTCCTAAGAGCACAGTGGCCTCCATAATCCTCAAATGGAAGACGTTTGGGACGACCAGAACCCTTCCTAGAGCTGGCCGTCCGGCCAAACTGAGCTATCGGGGGAGAAGAGCCTTGGTGAGAGAGGTAAAGAAGAACCCAAAGATCACTGTGGCTGAGCTCCAGAGATGCAGTCAGGAGATGGGAGAAAGTTGTAGAAAGTCAACCATCACTGCAGCCCTCCACCAGTTGGGGCTTTATGGCAGAGTGGCCCGACGGAAGCCTCTCCTCAGTGTAAGACACATGAAAGCCCGCATGGAGTTTGCTAAAAAAACACCTGAAGGACTCCAAGATGGTGAGAAATAAGATTCTCTGGTCTGATGAGACCAAAATAGAACTTTTTGGCCTTAATTCTAAGCGGTATGTGTGGAGAAAACCAGGCACTGCTCATCACCTGTCCAATACAGTCCCAACAGTGAAGCATGGTGGTGGCAGCATCATGCTGTGGGGGTGTTTTTCAGCTGCAGGGACAGGACGACTGGTTGCAATCGAGGGAAAGATGAATGCGGCCAAGTACAGGGATATCCTGGACAAAAACCTTCTCCAGAGTGCTCTGGACCTCAGACTGGGCCGAAGGTTTACCTTCCAACAAGACAATGACCCTAAGCACACAGCTAAAATAACGAAGGAGTGGCTTCACAACAACTCCGTGACTGTTCCTGAATGGCCCAGCCAGAGCCCTGACTTAAACCCAATTGAGCATCTCTGGAGAGACCTAAAAATGGCTGTCCATCAACGTTTACCATCCAACCTGACAGAACTGGAGAGGATCTGAAAGGAGGAATGGCAGAGGATCCCCAAATCCAGGTGTGAAAGACTTGTTGCATCTTTCCCAAAAAGACTCCTGGCTGTATTAGATCAAAAGGGGGCTTCTACTAAATACTGAGCAAAGGGTCTGAATACTTAGGACCATGTGATATTTCAGTTTTTCTTTTTTAATAAATCTGCAACAATGTCAACAATTCTGTGTTTTTCTGTCAGTATGGGGTGCTATGTGTACATTCATGAGGAAGAAGAATGAACTTAAATGATTTTAGCAAATGGCTGCAATATAACAGAGTGAAAAATTTAAGGGGGTCTGAATACTTTCTGTACCCACTGTATATATATATATATATATATATATATATATATATACACACACATACATACATAGTTACTCCACTACCCCTCTCTCATACACACCCCCCGTTCGGTTCCAAGTTCCACCACTCAGCTCCCCTTGTTATCTGCTAACCATGTATTACCATTTATGCTGACAATCTGTTTTTGCCTACATCATCTTATATTTTTATATTAATCAGGTTTGATGCCCTCAGACCATTTGGAAGCTCCGGGTCTCAGGTTTACTCAGTTTATTTATTTCTGTGACACAATGTAATCATATACCACCTAGAGACACTTGCCTAACAATTTTAACACTGGTCATCTTAATTGTGTTTTTTTTTTACTAAAAATTCCATCAGGACTACTTAGCAATTCACCTTACTTTCTCTGTATAAGCTAAACATACTATTGATACATTGCTATATAGTTCGATATTTAGAATTATTTGTGTCAATGTCAATGATTATGATTCCATATTTCAGTTGTCCGTATTTTGGGTACTTATGTATGTATTTCTCACTGCTTTTCTTGCAGTTACACTCTACACCTTTCATTCCTTCATCTTTGAATACCAGATCCACTCCATCCTTGCCCCTTTTTTCCTTTGCATCTTTGCTCCATCTCACCGTCTCTCATACTTCCCATTTTTTTGTCATCACACACCGATCTGCCCATCTCAGTCCTCTCTCCTCCCAATGTACCGCCCCCTTCAACTGGCTCCTCCTGCGGACGACGCCGTGTCATTCTGTGTGTCGGCGCCCCTGGGACGCACGCCGCACTTCCGCGTCCGGGGGTGGGGCGTGCGCTCCAGGGGCGGGGGATCCCATTGGCCACACTCTGCGCAATTGCGGGACTTGTCCCGCACTGCGCAGGCGCCGGCGTCCTCCTCGCTCCATATATAAACAGCAGCGGACACAGCTCCTCTATCCGCTGCGGTTACAGGCTATACCCTGATCTGGACACCGGTGAATCCACCACGCAGGTACCATATATTGATAGACCCCCAGGAACTAGGCTGACCAAACGCCTTAACGTACCCCGACATACCTGTCACCCCTTGCTTTTCAGGTTAGACCCAGCACCTGTATCGCAGACTGGTACTTTCTGTCACCTATATCCAGGTCATTTTCTACTACCTACTACTCCCTGGTACTTTATTGACATGAGTATATTCTCATTTTACCCCTTTTACACCTCAGATCCAGTAACCGGGCCGATATTTGGACACCTCCTGGCTCCCCAACCCAGGAAGTTTTTTTCCCATTTGAAACACACCAGTACCCCATCTATAGAGTATATAGTTGCATATATCTGGTAACACACTTTATATACCTCACTTTCCCAGTACCGGCTTTGGGGCCGTCCCATCCCTAATCAACCTAGGGGGACGTTCCCACTACCCTCTCTGGATGAATACTTCTCAAATTATTGACCTACCTACAACAATATAAAGGTACTCCACAACGCAACTTCAACCTGCTCACATAACACAAACATCACATTTCGATACCAAAAAAAAATGTGTTTCAGGAATCACCCCCCCATTTTTGGAAATGCAGAATAATCTACCTTGGAGCCCGTTTTCCAACAACCCCCGGCAACCATTGGGCATACCCTAAAAGGTACTTGACCTCATCCTCTACCATTTATTCAAAGCAAGAATGATGATCACATAATATACTAACATCATTATACACACTTCCTCTAACCCCCTTACATATACCACCAGAGACGCCATTGTGGCCTACACTTTTGGCATCCTCGCTGAGGCCCCCTGAGGGGAGGACACCACCTGGCAGCACATTTTGGCCCACTGACATCTTCCACAGCAGTTTCTTTATCAGCCTTCTTAATCTTACCTGCTGCGACTCTCTTGTCGCACTTGGATATTCATTTGGTATGCACCATTTATGTTGTTTTTTTCTTTTTTGATATCTTAATATGTAATGTTACTTATACATGTTACAATCCAGCAACTAACATGATACTATTTACTGCATTGTTTAGGAAATCAATGTTCTCCATCTCCAGACCCCTGAAGAAAGGCTTATCCGCCTGAAACGCATCGGGTTGGAGGATTTCCTCATCCATCTCATCATATACCCTACAGTATATGTATTACCTACATTACACACATGGTTCTACACCCACACACTGCATTTCTGTATAGGTTATAAATTGTATAATACTAGATCTATTTTACTTTGTTGTTATCCAAATAAATGATTTAATTTTACTCTCTTTGGAAGTGTGATTGCCGTTAAAGTCCCACCCCTAGGGGGAACGCCTTCCTGTTTTGTTACAGTTCTTTTGGGATGTTGGCAAACCACTTTCAGATTTTCCTATAACTGGGGACACACCTCTGACAGATCAGACGTGCACAACGGTCAGGAGTAATTCTTGACCATTCCTCTTTACAGAACTGTTTCAGTTCAGCAATATTCTTGGGATGTCTGGTGTGAATCGCTTTCTTCAGGTCATGCCACAGCATCTCAATCGGGTTGAGGTCAGGACTCTGACTGGGCCACTTCAGAAGGCGTATTTTCTTCTGTTTAAGCCATTCTGTTGTTGATATACTTCTATGCTTTGGGTCATTGCCCTGTTGCAACATACATCTTTTGTTGAACTTCAGCTGGAAGACAGATGGCCTTAAGTTCTCCTGCAAAATGTCTTGATAAACTTGGGAATTCATTTTTCCTTCGATGATAGCAATGCGTCCAGGCCCTGATACAGCAAAGCAGCCCCAAACCAAGATGCCCCCACCACCATACTTGACAGTTGGGATGAGGTTTTGATGTTGGTGTGCTGTGCCTCTTTTTTGCCACACAGTGTTGTGTGTTTCTTCCAAACAACTCAACTTTGGTTTCATCTGTCCACAGAATATTTTGCCAGTACTGCTGTGGAACATCCAGGTGCTCTTGTGCAAACTGTAAACATGCAACAATGTTTTGTTTGGACAGCAGTGGCTTCCTCTGTGGTATCCTCCCATGAAATCCATTCTTGTTGAGTCTTTTACTTATTGTAGATTCACAAACACGGATGTTGGCATTTGCCAGTGACTTTTGTAAGTCTTTAGCTGACACTCTAGGATTCTTCTTCACCTCATTGAGCAGTCTGCGCTGTGCTCTTGCAGTCATCTTTACAGGACGGCCACTCCTAGGGAGAGTAGAAGCAGTTCTGAACTTTCTCCATTTATAGACAATTTGTCTTACCATGGACTGATGAACAGCAAGGCTTTTGGAGATACTTTTATAACCCTTTCCAGCTCTATGCAATTCAACAATTCTTAATCGTAGGTCTTCTGAGAGTTCTTTTGTGCGAGGCATCATTCACATCAGGCAATGCTTCTTGTGAAAAGCAAACCCAGAACTGGTGTGTGTTTTTTATAGGGCAGGGCAGCTGTAACCAACACCTCCAATCTTATCTCATTGATTGGACTCCAGTTGGCTGACATCTCACTCCAATTAGCTCTTGGAGATGTCATTAGTCTAGGGGTTAACATACTTTTTCCACCTGCACTGTAAATGTTTACATGGTGTGTTCAATAAAAACATGGCAACATTTCATTCTTTGTGTGTTATTAGTTTAAGCAGACTGTGATTGTCTATTGTTGTGACTTAGATGATGATCAGATCACATTTTATGACCAACTTGTGCAGAAATCCATATCATTCCAAAGGGTTCACATACTTTTTCTTGCAGCTGTATGTGCCAATTTTGGATCCCATTTAGTTCTTTCTATATCTCTTGTTACTTGTTGAGTAAAGGCCCAGATGTTGGGGTTGGCCTACAAGAGAGGAAAGACTAATGTAATATTGTTTTTTCAATATGTTTTAGTTTTGTTTGATGGTTATTTTTTGGTTGTTTTCATTTTTGTATAAGATTATGCATTATGTTCATTGTTGAGTAAGCTTAGTGTTTCAAATTAAGTATCCTGTTATATGTACTGTTTACGTATGGATTCCTTTGGTTCTTGCATGCTCTGGGCTTATCTGCCTTTTTTTGTTCACTTAGTCAATTTTCAAATTGTCCACTAGATGGCATAGGACTATCCGTATTTAATCATTGCTCTACACTGTGAGGATAGTGAGTGGGTGATCATATGGATGCCTTGCCACTTCTACGGCCGTCAGAACACTCTTGGTGCCCCCCTGGTGATGGACATAAGCCACGGCCCGTGGCATTGTCCGACTGAATCCGAACCGGGTAGCCCCGAAGATGCTCGATCCAGTGAACCAGGCAAAACCTGATCGCTCTCAGTTCCAACACATTTAATCGGCCACCTGGATTCTTCCAGGGACCAGAGCCCCTGAGTAGTCAGAGACTTCCTGGTCCGCTCGCTCAGCCGGATCCGATTGTCCAGGGAATCGGGATTCCGGTTCCATTTGAGAAGAATCTCCTTTTGGAGAGCCCGCATATGAAACTGAGCCTGCGGAGACTCCGTACCAAGGAGGAGGTCGTCCAGGTAGCCCAGGACCGATATGCCCAGCAGCCGCAACAGCACCAGAAATGGGGCCAAAACCTTTGTGAAAACCCGGGGAGCAGAAGCGAGACCAAAGGGTAACGCCACAAACTGATAATGGTCCTCTCCCACAGCAAAGCGCAGAAACCGCTGGTGTCCTGCGTAAATGGGAACATGAAGATAGGTATCCTTGATGTCTATGGACGCCAGAAAATCCCCCTGATGCAGGGAGGCCACCTCTGTGTGAATGGCCTCCACTCCTTGTTGCATCAAGTCCTGCACTGCCCCCAACAGAGCCGCTATATATAGAGTCGCATATTGGAAGGGAAGAACATCACCGGTGGAAGTGATCGAAACTCAATCTTGTATCCCGACCGTAGGACCTTGTGAACCCATTTGTCTTGAATCCTGGAGAGCCACGGGTCCGGGAACCGGCGAAGACACCCCCCCCCCACCCCTGATATGGGTGGGGGCGCACCTTCAGGCTGAAGCGGTCTTATCCTCAGGTCTGGAAGGACCGTAATTTTGCTTACCAGACCAGGGTCTCTTGAAACCCCCCGGGGGGGCTTTGGAGGGCTTCGCCTTCTTGCCCGCCCCGGAAGAGCGAAAACACTTCTTGTGAGCTGAAAAGGAAGGTCCCTGTCTGCGACGAGGTTCCTTACCCTTATTAGCCTGTGGTAGAAAGGTGCTCTTGCCCCCAGTGAGATCCTTGATAATCTCATCCAAGGTAGCACCAAACAGGCGATCCCCCTGAAAAGGGAGATCAGTCAAGGCTTTTTTGGAAGCCTGATCCGCCGACCAGCACTTCAACCATAGCATGCACCGGAGGACTACCGCCGAGATCGACACACGCCCCAGCAATGGAGCAGCGTCCAGTGCGGCGTCACAAACAAACTGTAGCCCCTGCACCATCTGCTCCAGCAAATCCGTCACGGCAGGGGGAGACTTCTCCCCTCCAGGTCATGGCTTAACAGCTTGGCCCATTCCGTCAACGTCTGCGAAACCAGAGCAATGGTAAACACTGGCCTCAAGGCCGACCCTGCCAGGGAGAATATGGAACGGGACACAGATTCCGCCCTACGATCAACCGGATCCCGAAAGGACGGGGAATCCTCCAACGGGATAACAGTAGCCTTATTTAGTCTGGAAACCGGAGGATCCACCGAAGGTGGCACCGTCCATTTCTTAAGGAGGGACCCTTCAAACGGGTAGCGCCTAGCAATCCGTTTGGGCATCCCAGGGGGTCGTTTTGGACAGGCCCACTCCTTTTTAATGATATCGTCAAAGCATTTGGGAAAGGGAAACACCTTCGTCACCCTGGAGGGCTTGCGAGTGCCAAAGGCAACTTCCGTATGAGCTGCATCCGCAGGTGCAACCTCCAGTTTTAGGGTCTCCCGGACAGACACAATCAGTGCGTCCACCAGTGCCTTGTCTTGTGCTATGGCGGAGGCAGAAAGGTCATCCTCACTATCAGATGAGACGGGGCGCGAGACAGCAGCCCCAGAGGAGGAACCCGCAGCAGCAGCGATTGGCTCAGGATCAGAATCTGAGGCATCAGACAAGACAGGGGTAGGCGGGGGTCGCTTTTTAGCCCCCCGTCCCTGACAGGCCACCTCCACCCGGGACACAAATTACTCCAGGACCGCCGAAAGCGCATCAATGGTGAGCGGAGAATCGGAGGGCCCTGCGGCCACCTCGAGGGGATTAGGTGGGGACACATGTGCAGCAGGGTCCATGGCAACACCAGGGGAACCCGTCAGAAAAATATGACAAAATTGAAAAAAAAAAAACTTTTTTTTTTTTTGCAAAATGTCACCCAGTGCTGCAGCGCCCCTCAATGGTCAGACAGCGTGCCTCGAGACCCCCGCAGAGAGAGAGAGGGACCCCCAAAAGGCTCACCACACAATGCACCAGAGTTCAACAGGACTGCTCTCAGCGTTTGTCTGCATGACAAGGAAGTCCTGTGGAGCAATCTTCCCGGGTCTAGGGAGGGGCTCCGCCCCCTCACACGCCCTCAGTAACTCCCACAGCTGCCCAGCTCTGCAAACAAAACGAGCTGGGTGTACCAAGATGGCCGCACCCATGAGCCACATGAGGTACTCCAAACAAATGGCGGCCCCGTGCGCTGCGGTGGGAAGGGGGGTCCCCACATCCACTAACAGACGATCGATCGGCAGGTAGGCCCAGGGAAAGCCAGGGAGGAAGCCCCCCGCACAACAGCCGTCCGCACTCGGGACCCCCCCACCCCCTTAGCGGCTTCCATGAACGGCGAGCCACCCCACACAAACACCCCCCTCGTAGGGGGGAAGGGAGGGGGGAGAGGGACACCACGGGGGGAGGGTGCACAGGGGAACCCAGATGAGTGTGGGTCCGACCGTCCCAGGGAGGGGCCCGGGTCCACCCCAGAGTCAGCCATGAGGAGCAGGGGGGAAGCATTTACTCACCATACCGGAACAAAGCGGGCGCCACTCCAGACAAAACCCCTCGCCGCCCAGTGGGGGGGGTGTCGGCCAAAGGAGACGCTGCGACTCGGCCGTCGACCGGTCGTATGCGACTCGGCGGGGCGTTTAACCCGCGGGCCAGTCCCCGTCCAGCGGGACTATGTCGTGGCCGACCCAGCGCGGAGCTAGGGCCTGCAGGCGTAGGCTCGTAGGCCGGCTGGGGTGACCACTGGATCTCAACATCCAGCCCGTCGCCCAGATCCGGCATAATTGCTTGAAGATCTCACAGGAACAACTGGAGAAAAAAGCTAACTAAAAAAAAGATTTATCTAAAAAAGCTTGCCAGGACCAGAGATCCCAGCAAGGAACTCTAGGTCCTTATTCCTGACTAGGCAGAAAAAAAAATGACATCCTATGCAGGGAGAGAGAGGATATACCCCCTGGGACTGCCCATAGGTGTGGCCAGAACTTTTTTCCTGCCTAGTGTCCTACTCCTGTAGGGGGCAGTATAACCCTACGGATATCAAGATATCAGTCCTGCGTCTGTCAATGAGCGACAGAGAAATTACATTTTTAAATTTTTCTAATAAAATGTTGGAATTTTATATAAAAATATTAATTGTGTTTTATGCACCCTGAAAACCCTATATTGTTCACGCTACTGGGGGTCAGTGTTACCCCTATTCTACATTATACTGGAACTTTATGTTATTGACAAGAATAACAAATTGTAGTTAGGAAGATAATCTGCTGTACTTTGGTGTGACAGAGCCAACAAGAATGTTCACACTAAAGTTTGTGCCTACTAAACTATGGGGATGCAGAGGCAGTATGATTCTTCAGTTAACCCTTGTTGGTGGAATTGCTGTCTGGACAAGAGAAAAAAAAATGTTTTAAGTTTGTGCCTACTGGACTCTGGGGTTTCAGAGACAATGTGATATTCTAGTTAGGTAGTCAGGTAGGCTGTGCTTTTGTGCCTTAGGGCAAGCTTACCTCTGAAACCTATACTTCATGGACTACAAAATGTTTCCTGCAAACTTTTTCTGCTTTGCTGACACCAGATGGCATGAGCAGGCCAATCTGATTGAGCAGTAAGTTCTTTATTTAATCATAATATGCTTAATAATATATGCGTATATGTGTACATATACTTTTTCATAATGTTGGTATTTCTATGTACAGTTATTTTCTAAAAGAGTAAAGTATATTAGGATATGCTAATGTGAGTTTACCTTATACATTTTCGTCTTCTTCTGCTGAGGTTAGACAACAATTCAAACATATATATAAATGTTTATTTTGCGAAGATATTGCTTTAATAGTAGACTATACTATAGTGTGTTGCCAAATTCTTATACACACCGTGTCTTGCTTGGCTGAGGAGAGACAGTACCTTAAGCTGGTATAATAACATTGCTTTACCTGACTTAGAGTATAGTTATAATAGTTAGATAGTTAAGGATATAATGTCATTTTAACTCTCCTTTTCGTGTGGAATGCCACCCACATATTTGTAATTCAAAGTTTAACCTTTCCTGTACCCTTCCCTATCCACATTTTGCCAGGACTTTCACTCTCAGGCTTGAGAGAATTAGTTTTTTGCAGACTTCGAGGACGTCATCTCCTTGGCAGGGAAAGAACGTAGCACTTTAGTCCTAAACAGGGCTACTAATAAATTTAGCTGTGCTAGGTGGTAGCTTGCCTGGATAACTTGTAGTCTTTGTGATCATTGAATTTTCCTCCTAAGCCTGGTTTAGCTGTGGTTTCTCCCCTTTCTCAATAGGTGGCACTGTTACCTTTGGCATTAATGTGATGAATTACAGTGAGTCTAGGTTAAGAATATGTATACTTTTCTCAGCCAATCATACTGGTCACTGAGCATGCTGGGAGAAGGTATTTATTTGGCGGAAGTCAGGTGATCTGTATCCTTTCCACCCAGACTGCTATCTGGGTGGGTGTGTGAGAAACAGCTGCTGCTGGGTAGGCCTAAAGCTTGAGGCCTAGCCAAGTGTTTTAGGGTCCTTTCACACTGTCCGCATCTGCCGGGGGAATCTGTTCTGCTCAGTGGGGAGACGGAGCTGTCAGATCCCCGCTGTTCTCTATGGGGGAATTGGATGAGAACGGACCGCCTGTCCGTTATCATCCGATCCCATCCGATCCGCTGGACGGATGGAAAATAGGGTTTCCATCCGCCTGGATTTCACGGACAGGATCGGATAGCAGCGGGTGTCAGTGGAGATACCTCCGCTGATATTTGCTGCCCCATAGGGATGCATGGCGGATCCGATCAGGTCCGCCTAACAAAACTGACAGGCGGATCTGATCGGATAGTTTGTGTGAAAGGATCCTAAGGCTTTGCAAGGGAGAACATGCTCACTACCTGGAAGCAATATTGATAAGGATGGAGTTCTGAGGAAGTACCAGAGGTGACACTTTATGAGCCGGGGACTATGAAGTGGCTGGGAAAACTTCAAGAGAGAACTCATCCAAGAGAATTTTGTGCGATGCTGTAAGTTGAATATTGTTGCTATAGGAGACATCTTATGCTACAAAATACAGATGGCTGGTTCCAGCTTAAAGGCTCTTTTTCTGTACTCCTGTCTATCTTTTCTACATTTTTGTCTAAGGAGTCTGCCGATCTGCAAGTCTGCTGCTTTTTTTGACTAAGAGTGTCCTATGCCCTACCCCTCTCTCCCACATTTTTCCTGTTGGGAGAAATAAACTTCTCTTTGTTCAAGCTTTAAAATGACTGGTGCCCATCCTTCTACCTTGTACACCACCCACCATGCCTAGTGACCTGCACCCTGAGGAGAAATGTTGGCCCTCCCTGTCTCTGGGGTCACCACCAGGCTCTGGAGGTTGGGGGGGGGGGGACACTACATTTCAATGCACATAGATTTCCTGAGTTTGTTGCCTTTGCAACCTATCTTGTTTTTGAGCAGAAATGCATGGCAGGTAGCCCAAGAAATTTCCCATGTCTTTTCAGGCACATGAAGGAACACCTATACCTTTAGCCTTCTGTTGGTAAAAGCTAAGCACTCTTCCATTAAACAGCTGGGAATATGTGTAGCTTTACAATGTACAGTGCCTTGCGAAAGTATTCGGCCCCCTTGAACTTTTCGACCTTTTGCCACATTTCAGGCTTCAAAACATAAAGATATAAAACTGTAATTTTTTGTGAAGAATCAACAAGTGGGACACAATCATGAAGTGGAACAAAACTTATTGGATATTTCAAACTTTTTTAACAAATAAAAAACTGAAAAATTTGGCGTGCAAAATTATTCAGCCCCCTTAAGTTAATACTTTGTAGCGCCACCTTTTGCTGCGATTACAGCTGTAAGTCGCTTGGGGTATGTCTCTATCAGTTTTGCACATCGAGAGACTGAAATTTTCGCCCATTCCTCCTTGCAAAACAGCTCGAGCTCAGTGAGGTTGGATGGAGAGCGTTTGTGAACAGCAGTTTTCAGTTCTTTCCACAGATTCTCGATTGAATTCAGGTCTGGACTTTGACTTGGCCATTCTAACACCTGGATATGTTTATTTGTGAACCATTCCATTGTAGATTTTGCTTTATATTTTGGATCATTGTCTTGTTGGAAGACAAATCTCCGTCCCAGTCTCAGGTCTTTTGCAGACTCCATCAGGTTTTCTTCCAGAATGGTCCTGTATTTGGCTCCATCCATCTTCCCATCAATTTTAACCATCTTCCCTGTCCCTGCTGAAGAAAAGCAGGCCCAAACCATGATTCTGCCACCACCATGTTTGACAGTGGGGATGGTGTGTTCAGGGTGATGAGCTGTGTTGCTTTTATGCCAAACATAACGTTTTGCATTGTTGCCAAAAAGTTTGATTTTGGTTTCATCTGACCAGAGCACCTTCTTCAACATGTTTGGTGTGTCTCCCAGGTGGCTTGTGGCAAACTTTAAACAACACTTTTTATGGATATCTTTAAGAAATGGCTTTCTTCTTGCCACTCTTCCATAAAGGCCAGATTTGTGCAGTATACGACTGATTGTTGTCCTATGGACAGAGTCTCCCACCTCAGCTGTAGATCTCTGCAGTTCATCCAGAGTGATCATGGGCCTCTTGGCTGCATCTCTGATCAGTCTTCTCCTTGTATGAGCTGAAAGTTTAGAGGGACGGCCAGGTCTTCGTAGATTTGCATGTGTTTGATACTCCTTCCATTTCAATATTATCGATTGCACAGTTCTCCTTGGGATGTTTAAAGCTTGGGAAATTGTTTGTATCCAAATCCGGCTTTACACTTCTCCACAACAGTATCTCGGACCTGCCTGGTGTGTTCCTTGTTCTTCATGATGCTCTCTGCACTTTAAACTGACCTCTGAGACTATCACAGTGCAGGTGCATTTATACAGAGACTTGATTACACACAGGTGGATTCTATTTATCATCATTAGTCATTTAGGTCAACATTGGATTATTCAGAGATCCTCACTGAACTTCTGGAGAGAGTTTGCTGCACTGAAAGTAAAGGGGCTGAATAATTTTGCACGCCCAATTTTTCAGTTTTCTATTTGTTAAAGTTTGAAATATACAATAAATTTCGTTCCACTTCATGATTGTGTCCCACTTGTTGATTTTTCACAAAAAAATTACAGTTTTATATCTTTATGTTTGAAGCCTGAAATGTGGCAAAAGGTCGCAAAGTTCAAGGGGGCCGAATACTTTTGCAAGGCACTGTAAGTTGGTTTTCAAAAGGTCCAAAATCTACCAAAAACACATTTCAATTGGAAATTACAGAATAGTGGTAAATTATAAATACATTGTAGAGAAAACAGCTATGCTGTAATAAGGTAGAACAATATTATATGACTATGCTTCAATAAGCGTAAAGACCATCACTACTTACTAACTGTCATTGAATCTGGCTCTGGTGTACCTAGCAGTATACTGGTCAGTGTAGGTCCAGGTACTGGAGGGCTGGCTTCCATGCTGGGTGAAAAAAAGCATACTAGCATTAAGCAGTGCATCAAAATTCAGGTTTTAATACATAATCACAATACTGTCACAATGAAAACATTCTCTTGATTCCAGTGCTACTTTTGCCTAAATAATACCTCTTACTGGGTTCAATTCACAGAACCAGATTGCATGCGGTATTTAGAGGTTTTCCCAAATACAGCATTGGATCCTGAAAATGTAAATTCACTATTGCTTTATACGGTATTTTTTTTAAAACTTGTTTATTAAGAAAAACATGTACAAGATGTATATACCATATACATATACAATAAATAAACATAGGTTATAACAATCAGAGCAAGTGCAACAGCAATGTTTGTGAACTTGTACTGTCAAAAGGAACATATGCATGCATATGGCAATGATTACTAGGCTGGCACTGAAAAGAAACAACGGTAAACAAACCAGATAATTTCAACATACAGTCAGGTCCACAAATATTGGGACATCAACACAATTCTAATTATTTTGGCTCTATACACCACCACAATGGATTTGAAATGAAAAGATGTGCTTTAACTGCAGACTTTCAGCTTTAATTTGAGGGTATTTACATCCAAATCAGGTGAACGTTGTAGGAATTACAACAGTTTTTATATGTGCCTCCCACTTTTTAAGGGACCAAAAGTAATGGGACAGATTAACAATCATAAATCAAACTTTCACTTTTTAATACTTGGTTGCAAATCCTTTGCAGTCAATTAAAGCCTGAAGTCTGGAACGCATAGACATCACCAGGCAGTGGGTTTCATCCCTGGTGATGCTCTGCCAGGCCTCTACTGCAACTGTCTTCAGTTCCTGCTTGTTCTTGGGGCATTTTCGCTTCAGTTTTGTCTTCAGCAAGTGAAATGCATGCTCAATCGGATTCAGGTCAGGTGATTGACTCGGCCACTGCATCACATTCCACTTCTTTCCCTTAAACTCTTTTGTTGCTTTTGCAGTATGCTTCAGGTCATTGTCCATCTGCACTGTGAAGCTCCGTCCAATAAGTTCTGAAGCATATGGCTGAATATGAGCAGATAATATTGCCTGAAACACTTCAGAATTCATCCTGCTGCTTTTGTCAGCAGTCACATCATCAATAAATACAAGAGAACCAGTTCCATTGGCAGCCATACATGTCCACGCCATGACACTACCACATGCTTCACTGATGAGGTGGTATGCATTGGATCATGAACAGTTCCTTTCTTTCTCCATATACTTCTCTTCCCATCACTCTGGTACAAGTTGATCTTGGTCTCATCTGTCCATAGGATGTTGTTCCATAACTGTGAAGGCTTTTTTAGATGTTGTTTGGCAAACTCTAATCTGGCCTTCCTGTTTTTGAGGCTCACCAATGGTTTACATCTTGTGGTGAACCCTCTGTATTCACTCTGGTGAAGTCTTCTCTTGATTGTTGACTTTGACACACATACACCTACCTCCTGGAGAGTGTTCTTGATCTGGCCAACTGTTGTGAAAGGGTGCTTTCTTCACCAGGGAAAGAATTCTTTGGTCATCCACCACAGTTGTCTTCCGTGGTCTTTCGGGTCTTTTGGTGTTGCTGAGCTCACCGGTGCGTTCTTTCTTTTTATGTATGTTCCAAACAGTTGATTTGGCCACACCTAATGTTTTTGCCATCTCTTTGGGTTTGTTTTGTTTTTTTCAGCATAATGATGGCTTGCTTCACTGATAGTGACAGCTCTTTGGATCTCATATTGAGTGTTGACAGCAACAGATTCCAAATGCAATTAGCACACTTGAAATTAACTCTGGACCTTTTATCTGCTCCTTGTAAATGGGATAATGAGGGAATAACACACACCTTGCCATGGAACAGCTGGGGAGCCAATTGTTCCATTACTTTTGGTCCAATAAAAACTGTGAGGCACATATACAAACTGTTGTAATTCCTACACCGTTCAGCTGATTTGGATGTAAATACCCTCAAATTTAAGCTGAAAGTCTGCAGTTAAAGCACATCTTGTTTGTTTCATTTCAAATTTGTTGTGGCGGTGTATAGATCCAAAAAGATTAGAATTGTGCCGATGTCCCAATATTTATACACCATACTGTATGTCTATTAAATTGCTTCCTGATCGGGAAAGCCCTATTAGTTCCCCGCCACTGAAATTTCAAGCAATTTCAAGCAAAGTCCAGAGTATCTACAAACCTCCTGAGTAATGTCATCCATACAATGTCCACTAATGTGATGAGGTGCTTCTGCAAATGATGCAGTGAATCATTATATCTTTTAAATCCAGCCAGGGTCCCCAGATCTTGGTGAACTTTGCCGGACACCCCAGAAGGCACCATTTAGCAGTACAAATATTAGAGAGCTCAAGGCTTCCGAAATGAAGGCATTCACTGCTGACCAAAAAGGTCTGCCCATAATACATGACCATATCATGTGTAGGAAGTCTCCTTGCTCCCTGTCGCATTTATGGCATGTGGAGGAGACCCTTCTACACATCAAGAAAAGCCTTTTGGGAGTAAAATATGTGTGATGTAGATATTGTAACTCATTCGATTTATCTCTGGATGAAATTACTGTGTCTGGATAGGAGATACACACCACTTTCCAGTCTTCCTGGGTGAGGTTTGGTATATCTGCTATCCATTTGTCCCAGGCCTTCTCCAATTGTGGTGAAGGTTTATCCATGAGCAGTGCATAGTAAGGAGAGTTTAGTTTGGAGTGGTCAGGTATAAGAAGTGCCCGCTCTAGCTTAGAATTGGTTACGGTTAAAAGCAAACACACACACACACATCATAGGTTGAACTGGATATCTTTTTTCAACCTCACAAACTATGTAACTATGTAATTGCACCTCACCTAAACCCAGCTGAGCATGGCAAAGTTGTAAATATTTAAAGTGCCATATTAAGGATGCTCGAAACTCACGCTGCAATGTAGGTATTTTAAGCCCAGTTCTGCCTAGTGCAACGCATCCTCTAGGGTATTAAAGTGCAGTAGACGAGAAAAAAGAAGTGCAGGCAGTAAATAGGTAGTGGTGTCAGCATGCAATATTTAAGGAACATAGTACCTTTACTCAATCACCCAAAAAAAAAGTGTAGTGTAAAAAATGACAGTAGGCAGTTTTTGACAACTCCTTTAGATTAAAAAAAAAAATATATACAAAAATGTCCCCTGGTGTAGATTCAACGTTAATCATGACACCCGCCGCCGTCAACCCAGAAAAAATAAAGTCTGCTTCTGATTTTTTTTTTAAATAACTGAGGGGTTGAGGGGATCCGGTGACCCCATCCCCTTGTAATGTCATCGGCCAAGCACATCCCTGGCCAATGACATCACAAGAGGGCAGGGTCACCCAGTGATTTTACCGGGTGGCCCAACCCCTTAGTTATTTAAAGCGGAGCTCCATACAACAGGGGAAGCTCCACATGTCTGCCTCCTCCCCTCCCCATGCGCTGCCAACTTTGGCACCTTTTTGGGGGGAGGGGGAGTGGGTACCTGGTTTTTGGTTCGGGGGCAGGAGCATAATGCCGGCTGCGTGCGCTCGTTTCAGACGAGCGACGTAGGTCTACATCGTTTTGCCTGCCCGAGATACCCTAACACAGTAAATAGGCGATGGGTGGTCGGGAAGTGGTTAATCTGCAGCCACTGTAATTTTCTGAAAATGCAATGCAATATGGCTACCTGGAGGTGTTC
Source organism: Pelophylax lessonae (assembly GCF_965119305.1). Taxonomy (NCBI): domain Eukaryota; kingdom Metazoa; phylum Chordata; class Amphibia; order Anura; family Ranidae; genus Pelophylax; species Pelophylax lessonae. The sequence goes on from NC_138773.1 coordinate 135,898,684, forward strand.
TTAACACAGAATGTGTACTAAACACACCCCGAAACATAAATTTGCTGCTTGTGTGATTGGCTCACTGATTTTCTAAGATACAAGTCAGACTTCAGGCATCCCCTGCAACAAAAATTTCATTTTTGGTGAGATACTCCCAATAGGAACACATCTAAAGGGATGCAGGCCCAGCAGATTTCCTCATTAGTGTCATTCTCCCACAGGGGCACAAACACAGAGGGATTTCTTCAGAATAACAAAAAGGTAGGAATCTGCAACAAAGGTTGTTTGCAATCCTTGCAATGTACATAGATCAGCCAGAGGGGAATATTTTTTCTCAACACAAGTGGAGTTACGCTTTAAACCCAAAAATAAAAAAAAATAATATCATCAAAGCATAAACAATAGCTACAACAATCATATGTGTACTGTGACAGAAAGTCAGGTAAATCTGTGGATGTAGTCACAGACCGGAGATACATTTCCACCTGGCTTAGAAAATTCACCAATTACTATAGGGTGTCAGCTGCAAAGGTAGCCAGAACTGTCTAAGGAAGTTGAAAGGCCTTCAGCTGTTTGGAATGAGGAAGTTAAGGCCTCTATAATTTGTCCAAAGGAAGTCCTATTGATTGCTGCCTCCTGACGCCGTGTGGGCTGGGGAGAGGAGGACAGTCAGATGTGTGCCTCCCGACGCTGTGAGAGCCTGGGAGAAGGATTGCTGCCTCCTGATGCCGTGTGGGTAGCGGAGGACAATCAGATGGGTGCCCCCTGAAGCTGAGTGAGCATAGGAGGGGAAGACCTCCTGGAGCGATGTGCGCTGAGGAGGGTAACAAGTGTGAAGACTACTCAAGGTGAGGTCTTGGACTATTTCTATGTGGAAAAAAATAAATGCACTGTTTGCTATGTGAAGAGACAAACAAAGGAATGTGTTCTATGTGAAGAGAAAAGGGACATGTTCAATGGACATTTGTTGTATGAAGAAAAACATGGACTATTGAGTGTCTGCTGTAGGATCAGCAAAGTTTGCCCAACAGTAGGTTGGAGACAGACTCAGTAGGTAGGTTCCTGTATGTGAGAAGGTAGCCGCCCACAGTGGCAAGGATTTATTTTGTGTTTTATTTTTATTTTGATATTTTTGAGGCTTGCACTTGTGTGAAGTAAACTGCAAGAATAAACCAAACTGTTGTTTGCAACCACTTCTCGGCTATCTCCCTGTGTAAACGCACCCCCCAAAGGGGTCATCCATACCCGCCACCGAGCTAATCTCCCACAGTACTTATTGTGACAAAATATAAACATCATAAATCATTCTCCATCAGCCCCGTTTTATCAGTCCCATACACCAATCAATCTTCCTGTGCAATTCCCGGTGATACTGCCAGTCTTGGCATGCTCCAAAGGACATATGTTTCACAAATCTTAAAGAGGAAGTAAAGCTTACTCTGTAACTTGTATCTTTAGATAAGCCTATGATAAGTCTTACCTATAGGTACTGTAAATATCTTCTAAACATGCACTGTTTAGGAGATATTTACTTTGTATGCAGCCAGTGACATCACTGGCGCATGCGCTCTGAAGGAACAGTCGCCCATGCCGTTCCTTCAGAGCCGTAAATGGCGGCACCTGTGCACATGCGCGGGAGAGACATCATCGTAGGTCCGGCCAGACGGCTGAAGGACGTGAACCTGGAAGGAAGACGGGTTAACATGTCGGCCGTGTAAGTGTTGTGTGGGCAGCACTGCAGGGGCTTAAGATAAGTATTTCATAATGAGCTAGTATGTGATGCATACTAGCTCATTATGCCTTTGCCTTTCAGGTTATTTTTTCTTTTTTTTTGGGAGGTTTACAACCTTTTTAAAACACAGATGTGCCCATCATCTCAACTTATGGGTGTCTCCTCACCTTTTTGGATTCACCCCACTATGTAAATAGTGGTCACAAACACTTTATATACAATCAGAGAACATGCATCCATATCCTCCTTAGCTCATGGTCTTTAGCCTCTCATGGATAATATAACATGGAAAGGCATAGGGAAAACCCAATAATGCAGACTGCAAATTCCATTTTATTTGTAAATTAAAGTAAAAAATGCACTCACAAATGATAAAAAGTAAACTCACATTTAAAACCACATGTATGAAGGTCTCAACAAAATGGCTTCCTCACTCCGCCCAAGGAGATGACATCACTGCTCGTCTGATGCGTTGTGCCGTGATTGGCTTGATCAAAGGCTCTTTTGCATTTTGCAATGCTTATGTCTTTTAGAGCACTGCAAAACTGGCAGTATCACTTGAAGTTGCACAGTAAAATTGATCGGTGTATGGGACTGATAAAAAATATGTTTTTTGTTTTGAAGAACAATTTATGTTTTTTTTTTTTTTTGTCACAGTAAGTTATGTACACACAATATTATTGTTGTAAAAGTTTATGCTTTGATGAAATTCTATATGGACACTGGGAATATTTTTTATTTTTGGATTTATTATAGAAAGAGCTAGATCTGTAGGTAGCGCTTCACCTGCACAATTTGGTTGGATCAGCTTCCAGTTTTGTGATTTACAAATATATTTTTGATTGCACTGATAATAGCGGGGGATTTTTATATTTATTTTTTGTATCACTAATTGTTTGCTTTTATTGTGATTTTTATGGTCAGAGGTTTTACGCACACTTTTTGTTAATCATTTTTTTATGCGGGTTTCCCCCTATCTGGTGTCTCCGCACCGGATCCTGTGTCGGCGCGGCTCTCTTTCCCCCTGTCTGCCCTGCTCCAAGATGGCCGTCGGACCACTTCCGGTCCGCGGGACGATGTCACTTCCGGTTTGTTAGCCGGATGTGGACTTCCCCCCGGGGCGGGGGCTCCTCCCGATACTGTCACGTTCCTCCATCCACGTCACATGACCGTCCTGGATCGGGCGGTCCGGGAGATGTCAGCTGCGGGGGGCAGGTGGAGCCTCTCTCCACCAGTGGGCGAGGGCTGGAGGCAGTTCCTGCTGGGACAGCATGGCGGTATTGGCTCATTGAGGCAGGAGGTGGGGCCTTTCTCTTCCTTATATACCTGGCTTCTCGACCCATGTCCTCAGTCCATACTTCCTGTGGGGAGGCATGTGTGTCGAGTTCTAAAAAGCAGGTATGTTTGATCTCTGATCTCTACATCACTTAATACTACTATACTACAAATTGTAATGTTTTTTATTTCTTCCTCACTCCATCCTCTATTTCTTACTTCTGGTTGTGTTTTTTTTTTTTTTTTTTTCAGGAGAGACTATCTCTCCCTTTTTTTGTGTTTTTAAGGAACAAAACTTTCTCCTTTTTTGTTCCATGACATATTTTCCTCCATTTTTATAGTCACTCCTTCGCATCATCTCTGCCTTGGATATCAGTGACTACAAAAACTCAAGCAGGTACCTGGACTGACAAGTCCTCCCTGACCACCTATATTTTTTATTATATATTTTTTTACTTTTTCTTTGAATATTGGTAACCGTTTGGTGTGTTTTTTTTTTTTTCTCTCTTCTCTGGCTTTTGTTCTCCTTTCCTATCCCCCCTCCCATACCGCCACGTCTCCATCAGGTTCGTCTCCGACCTTCTCAGTGCTCCTGCCCCTTGTGGTCTCCAGGCCAGGATCTGTTTTCCCCTCTGGGGCTTCTGGGTTGGGAGATCTGCAGCATGTGCGATTCGCACAAACCTTTGATCTAAAAACATCAACATTTATATGTGTGCTTTCTTATGCTCATTTTTACTTATTTGATGTTAATAACTAATGTAAATCTCTTTTTTGTACTATCTGTATAGATATATGTTCTGAGGTATTTTGGACCATCTCTCCCCCGGAGGAAGACAAAAATAGTTGAAACGCATAGGGGTTTTTGGGTCCGATACTCAGTTCCTCGGTATATGTGCATGTATGCTATATCTGGAATCTGATCTGCTTTGAGGCCTTTACTAGGCTTGTTGAGGAATGTGTATTTATTTTTCACATTTTGCATTGTCCATATCTTTTTGATTTGTATATGTTAATAAAGATTATATATTTTTTAACCTATCCACATCTTCTGCTTTATCTACATCATTATATGTACGCTCTCTATATTAAAGCATCAAAACATCCCGTTCCCCCGTTTCTTTCCCTGGAGGAGGTCCCTGGCTAGGATCAACCTCACAGGCTATCTTTGCTCCTTAAATTTTGGGATGGATGCACCTTCATTTTAATATATCCCTCCACATCCCTTCAACTGAGCCCTTTCTTAATCATTTTTTTAACATTACTTTTTAATTTTTTTTTTATTATGGCTTTAAATGTTATCACATTTTTATAACAAATTAAGTTGAACTAAACTTGAAATTCAAGAATTAAAACACACACATATATTATATATATATATATATATATATATATATATATATATATATATATATATATATATATATATATATATATATATAATGGATTTTTGTAAAATCTTACCGTAAAATCCTTTTCTCTTAGCTCATCGACAGACGTAGTCCTCGGTGATACACCACCTTCGGGTTATGTTACCTCCGCAGGAGCAGGACTAGACAGGAAATTAAAAAGCTCTGGCCACACCCTAGGGGCAGTCCCAGAGGGTATATCCTCTCTCTCTCTGCCTCAGCAAATCAGTTATGTGAAAAAGCAGTGCTTAGAGAATTTAACCCAACCCAACTCCAAAACAGAGGGGCGGGGACTACGTCTGTCGATGAGCTAAGAGAAAAGGATTTTACGGTAAGATTTTACAAAAATCCATTTTTCTCTAGCGCTCATCGACAGACGTAGTCCTCGGTGATACACCACCTTCGGGACGTCCCAGAGCAGTATCACAACTGAGGGGTGGGAAAATGGAAATCAATCCCAATCTAGAAGGCCCAACCGGTGCCAACTAGAAGTTTACAATGCTCATCCTTAATGATGAGACTCAACCAAAAAAAGAGAAAACAATTTTTTTTTTTTTTTTTTCAAACAGAAAAAAACCCTCGAGGTAGACCGCCGGTCTCCTCAAATTGCGGCCTGCAAAACCTTGCGGCCAAATGAGGCATCCGCCGATGCCGTCACATCAATTTTATAGAATTTTGTAAAGGTATGTACCGACGACCAGGTGGCCGCCTTACATACCTGGACCACTGACGCCTGATGGCGAAAGGCCCAGGAAGTACTGAGCGCTCGAGTGGAGTGCGCCCTAACAGGGAACGGAGGACTCTGACCCTTAATAGAATAAGCCTGTACCACCGTTTGTCTAATCCATTTGGCAATGGTCGCGGCAGATGCAGGCAAACCCTTTCTGGGGCCATCCGTGATCACAAAAAGTGAATCCGTCTTACGGAATGATTCCGTAGCTTTCAGGTATACCCTGATTGCCCGAACCACATCTAAGGAATGCAACGCATGTTCCCAATGATGCTTGGGCTGAGGACACAAGGAAGGTAGTACAATATCTTCATTCAGATGAAAATCTGAAACCACCTTGGGAAGAAAAGATGGCTTAGGATGAAGTACTACCTTATCCCTATGAATCACTAGGTATGGTGACTGGCATGATAATGCAGCCAGTTCTGACACCCTGCGAGCAGAAGTAATAGCCACCAAGAAGGCCACCTTCTGGGATAGAGTAAGCAAGGGAATCTCCCTGATGTTTTCAAAGGGAGGTTTCTGTAGAACCGACAAAACCAAATTAAGATCCCAGGGCGGTAAGGGCGCGCGGACTGGAGGAGCCAGGTGCCGCACCCCCTGGATGAAATTCCGCACCAAGGATTTGGTAGCTAAAGGCTTCTGAAAGAAGATTGCTAATGCTGAAACTTGACCCTTGATGGTGCTCAAGGCTAGCTTCTGCTCAACCCCTTGTTGCAAAAAGGCCAATATTCGAGTCACCGAATAGGTACGTGGAGGAAATCCTAAAGATTCGCACCACGCAATATAAGTCTTCCATGTGTGATAATAGACTTTGCTGGAAGTCGCTTTCCTTGCTTTAATAAGGGTAGGAATGACTGAAGTAGACAAACCTCTGTCCTTCAGTACTTGGGTCTCGATGGCCAGGCCATTAAAACCAGCGACTGTAAAGCACGAAGGTAAATTGGTCCTTGAGACCACAGACACTCCCTGAGACGAAGTTCCCACGGAACGTCTGCGACTAACATGTCCAAGTCGGTCAGGCCGGCTTGAGGAGGCCAGCCTAGAATTTCTAGGACCACTGGCGCTGATTGGATCTGAACCAGGCGTCCCTAGAGGTATCTGGCCCCGACCATCCGAGAAAGTCTGGTCGTTTTCTGTTCCCACACATTTATCAGATACCTGATTGCTATCAGGAAGGGTGATCTTTTCTGGTTGAACCTCAGGGACCGAAGTCACCCGACTAGAGGCTACTTGGCCTATCTGGTTAACCAGATCCGATTCCTGTGAGGTATCGGGACTAATCTTAGGAAAAGGTAAAGGAAAAGATCTTTTCAGGGAACGGTAACTACCGCTTCCTGTGGTACTTAAATGTTGGAAGGGAAGAATCGCACCGGTAGTAGTGCTTGATGCTCGATCTAATGTCCTGAATACCGGTGAAAACGTCCCCCCACCCTGAAACCGGGTGGGGGCGCACCTTCAGGCTGTGTACTCCTTTGCTTCGGGTTTGGCTGGGTTGGTCCCCTTCTTGAACCCTCCTGGAGGAGTCTTGCCTTTCCCGCTAGTACCAGCCGGGCGCCCTTTATGGGCGGTAAAGAAAGGTCCTCGCTTGTTGCGAGGTCCCTTAGCTTTTGCAGCCTGTGGCAAAAAAGTGCTCTTGCCCCCAGTGGCATCCTTAATGATTTCATCTAGGTTGGCTCCAAATAGACTATTCCCCTGAAAGGGGAGATTGGTCAAGGTCTTTTTGGAACCTAGGTCAGCTGACCAGCATTTTAACCACAGCACACGTCTGAGGATCACTGCTAACTTAGATGCATGCCCTAATAGGGGAGTAGTGTCCAAGGCTGCGTCACAGATAAACCGTAGCCCTTGTATGATCTGTTCCATCAAATCAGATGTCTCCTGGGGAATATCTTTTCCCCTAAGATCTTGGCGTACCATTTTCGCCCATTCCGTAAGTGTCTGGGAAACTAGACCAATAACGATTACTGGTCTAAATGCTGACCCTATCAGAGAAAAGATAGTGCGGGACTCTGCTTCTATCTTTCGATCCACCGGATCCTTAAAGGACGAAGTGTCCTCCACTGGAATAACCGTGGCTTTATTCAGCCTGGAAATAGGCGGATCCACGACTGGTGGTACCGTCCATTTCTTAATGATGGATTCCTCAAACGGATAGCGTCTAGCAATACGCTTGGAAATAGTAAAGGTACGTTTAGAATGCTCCCATTCTCCTTTAATCTGATTACCAAAACATTTAGGTACAGGAAAAGCCTTCGCCGTCTTGATGGGCTTATTAGTCCCAAAAGGCCTCTCTGTTTCAGTTGCCTCTGCCGGTTAAGCCTCAAGTTTTAAGGTTTCTTGCACTGCCACAACTAGTGCGTCCACCACTGCTTCTTCCTGAATTATAGCAAGAGAAGAAGCGTCCTCCTCACTGTCTGAGGGGGCTTTACCTGGGATAACAGCCCTTGCAGAGGAACCTGCAACTGCCGTGACCATCTCTGAATCTGAGTCAGAGGTGTCAGATGGTATAGGGGTAGGCGGGGGTCGCTTCCTAGACCCCCGTCCCTGACAGGCCGCCTCCACCCGAGCCACCATAGACTCCAAAATTGCTGTAAATGACTCTATACTCTGTGCACCGGCGGGTCCCGAGGCCCCCTCGAGGGAAACAGGTGGGGGAATATGTGTGGCAGGGTCATAATAACTCCAGTTACTTCCTGGATAATATAATTCAAAAGTAAAGAAAAAAACTTTTTTTTTTCTTTTCTGACCCCCAGCGCCACAAAAAGCCCCTTAGTGTTACCTGCTTAGGGATCCCTATCGATCGAGAGAGAGAGAGATAGACCCCCAGGCTCACCACTTGATGCTCAGAGTTAAACTGCAACAGCTTACAGCGCTGTCTCGACAAACAGGAAGTCTCTTGGCTGGCTGCCCAGGAAGAAAGGAGGCGGCTCCGCCCCTCTGCACGCCTTCCGGCGCCTCCCCCAAGCTCCACGAGGTGTAGGATCACCTCAAACATGGCCGCCCCCATGCTGGAGACACGAGGCTACGCCAAAATGGCGGCTCGTGCGATCCAGCAAAAAAAATGGCGGCGGCCTAAACTGAATAGCGGTGTGCTGCAGGGCACACAACACTCTCTCTGCATGGGGATATGGCGTGGTTGGCGGTACTGGCCCTGTCGGACCGCGTGGCCGTTCGGGAGGCCTGCTATTAGCTGGAGATCTGATTTGGAAGGCAGTCTACATGTCCGTGGCTTCTGACTGGTAGGTAGCTTATACTTAACCCATAAGATTCCCAGAATGCCACAGATTACATCTTTAAAACATGTATACAATAGATTGTTAGCTCCCAAGCCAAACCTCCTGGCTTTTGCACACATAAATCACACTCAAAGTAGGAGGATTTGTGACATGTTATAGGATAGAAAGGACTCTTTCTTACCATACAGAGAGGGGCCCGCGTTCACCACAAAACCCGTCAGGGAAAAAGGGGGAACATACTACTCACCATACCGGAACCAGGCGGGCACCAACTCCTGACAGTACCCCTCTCCACCGGGGCGGGAGGGCTGTCGACCGATACGGACGCCGTGACTCATGGTCTTTGGCGTTTCGGCGAGACGTTTAACTCGCGTGGACAGTCCTTTAATGGGACTTTGTCGCGGCCGACCCAGCGCGGAGCTATGGCCTGCACGCGCTCGTAGGCTGAACTGGGGTGACCACTGGATCTCAACATCCAGCCCGTCGCCCAGTTCAGCTTTCTTGCTTGAAGATCTCACAGGAACACTGGAGAAAAAAGCTGTCTAAAAAATCTTTTTAAGAAAAAAATCTTGCCAGGACCTAAGATCCCAGCAAGGTGTCTAGGTCCTTACTCCTAACTAGACAGAAAATAACTGATTTGCTGAGGCAGAGAGAGAGAGGATATACCCTCTGGGACTGCCCCTAGGGTGTGGCCAGAGCTTTTTAATTTCCTGTCTAGTCCTGCTCCTGCGGAGGTAACATAACCCGAAGGTGGTGTATCACCGAGGACTACGTCTGTCGATGAGCGCTAGAGAAATATATATATATCTATCTATTAAACAACAATAAATATGTAAAAATCACACTGTAGGGATGATGTGGGACCACAGAAATACAGTGGATTAGATACCAGGGACTTTTATGGATAGGGTATGGCAGTAGGAAGCACACATGGATGTAAAAAATCCCAAAAAAATTACCGTAATTAAATATATAAAAACATGAAGGTGCATAAGTACATTACATTTGAAGCAAAATATAAGAGGTATAACAGGGATACAATCGTAAGAAATCATAAGGTTTCGACGGGTTTCGCCAGTTAGGTGAAAGATGGCTTCCTCAGGAACCATTATGATTGATTGTGCGTCTGACCGGGCTGTGCGACTGTGAGTGTTGTGCGACTGATCGGGCTGTGAGATTGTGAGTGTGTGCAACTGAGTGTCAAGTGAGTGTAGCGGAGTACCAGAGGGTGAGAAGGTAGAGTTAGGAAGCCAGGAAATAGCCACATAGGATAGACTTAAATCGCTGAATCCCCATTAGATTAGATTAGTAGGTACAATGCCCGGCGGGTGTGGAGATGCGACACAGTGTACATCTTGTGATATGTATGCGTTCCTCAGACATGTGATCGAGGGCGAATACAAATGCGCAAAATGTAAGCACGTTGTTTCCCTGGAAGCTCAGGTCCTGAATCTAGGGAAGCAGCTGGCAACACTGAGACGAATGTCCATACCGGAGGAGAGCCAGGATCGTACCAGTCAGGTGCAGACAGGGGTCTGCACAGAGGTGGGCGGAGTATTGGAGGTGCAGGCATCAGAGCAGAGTAGAGGGGTGACAGGAGGGGTAGAAGGGGACAAGGCAAGGAGGCTGATCCTGGGCTGGAGCACCCCAATAGATACGCCCCGTTGTGTGATGTTGGGGAAACCAGTCAGGGACCAGCATTGCTGGATCAGAGTGACGCCCCTAGCTGCCAGGGGAAGAACTCCTCCAGTGAGGCCGGGAGAAAGGGAAAGGAAAGACAGGTGCTGGTGGTAGGGGATTAAATTATTAGAAGGACAGACAGTGTAATCTGTGACAAAGACCGTGTGCGCCGAACAGTCTGTTGTTTGCCGGGCGCTCGGGTTCGGCACATCGCGGATCGGGTGAACAGATTATTGGGTGGGGCTGGGGAAGACCCAGCTGTCATGGTACATGTGGGTACCAATGACATAGGCAGAGGAAGATGGAGAGTCCTAAACGATTTCAGGGACTTAGGAGCTAAGATGAGGAGTAGGACCTCCAAGGTAGTATTTTCCGAAATACTACCTGTACCTCGAGCCACACCAGAGAGGCAGCGGGAGATTAGGGAAGTTAATGAGTGGCTGAGGAGCTGGTGTAGTAAGGAGGGTTTCGGGTTCCTGGAGAACTGGGCTGACTTCTCAGTCGGCCACCGGCTCTTTGGTAGGGACGGATTGCACCTAAATGGGGAGGGTGCAGCCGTACTGGGTAAGAGGATGGCCACAAAGTTAGAGGGGCTTTTAAACTAGGGAATGGGGGGGGAGGGTACAGATGTAGAATTAGCCAGGGGAAAGCAAGATTCAGAGGGCAGAAATGGGGGCATTAGCGGTAGGGTGTTCGGAGCTCCTAAACCCAGGGTGGGTATGGGGAAAAATCAAGTGAGCAGCCTAAAAACAACAAATGAGGATATATGTAACCGATCAAAATTAAGAGGTTTGTATACCAATGCCAGAAGCCTGGCCAACAAGATGGGAGAGCTGGAGCTGCTGATGTTTGAGGAGGACTTAGATTTTGTGGGGATAACTGAGACTTGGTTTGACAGCTCCCATGACTGGATGGCGACCATTCAGGGGTATTCCCTTTATCGCAGGGATAGAGAAGGTAAAAAAGGGGGAGGGGTATGTCTGTATATTAAGAACAGTATACAGGTAAATATGAGGGATGATATTAATAATGGAGCTAAGGACGAGGCAGAATCCCTATGGGTAGAGCTTCAAAGGGAAGGCACGGTGGGGAAGGTAATATTGGGCGTATGCTATAGGCCCCCCAACCAGAGGGAGGAGGACCTCATGTTACAGATAGGATTGGCAGCAAGGATGGGAAATGTCATTATAATGGGGGACTTTAATTATCCAGATATAGACTGGGCAGAAGGAACTGCGTACTCAGCCAAGGCTAGGCAGTTCCTAAATGTTTTGCAGGACAATTTCATGGGTCAGATGGTGAATGCACCGACAAGAAACAATGCGGTACTTGACCTACTGATTACCAACAATACAGACCTGCTCAAGGATATAGAAACACGGGACAACTTAGGAAACAGTGACCATAGGTCAATTGGTTTCAGTATTAATTACAGTAATAGGAAGCACAAGGGTAATAGAAGGACACTGAATTTCAAAAGAGCCAATTTCCCTAAACTGCGCTCGCTGCTAGAAAATATCAAATGGGATAGAACCCTGGGAACAAAGAACACAGAGGAAAAATGGGAGTGCTTCAAGAGCATACTTAACAAGGGGATTGGCCAGTGCATTCCAAAGGGAAATAAATTTAAAAGAGCAAAACTAAACCCTGGGTGGCTAAACTCCAACATAAAAATGTATATTAGTGCTAAAGAAAAGGCCTTCAAAAAATACAAGACTGAGGGGTCATTGGCAGCATTTAAGCATTACAAAGAGTGTAATAAGAAATGTAAAGATGAAATCAGGGCGGCTAAAATAGAACACGAGAGACATATAGCGGAGGAGAGTAAAAAGAACCCCAAGAAGTTCTTTAAGTATATAAACAGTAAGAAAGCGAGGCCAGAACACATTGGCCCCATAAAAGATGACAAAGGAAATATGGCCACTGAGGACAGAGAAAAGGCAGAAGTGTTAAATAATTTCTTCTCTTCAGTCTTCACAAAAGAATCGGGGGGCTACACGAACCTTGCTTGTAAGGCCGAACTAAATAATACACCTCAGGAAGTGCCGCCATGGCTAACAGAAGATAGAATTAGAGCTAAGCTAGAGAAACTTAACATAAATAAATCCCCAGGACCGGATGGCTTGCAGCCGAGGGTTCTTAATGAGCTCAGCCAGGCGATTGCCAGACCATTATTCTTGATCTTTAAGGATAGTTTACAGACGGGTATGGTGCCAGCTGTCTGGAAAAAAGCCAACGTGGTACCAATATTTAAAAAGGGGCCGAGATGTATCCCGGGTAACTATAGGCCGGTCAGCCTAACATCAGTAGTCTGCAAAATTTTGGAGGGGATGTTAAGGGACCACATACAAGACTTTAGTAATGAAAATGGTATTATAAGTAGTAATCAGCATGGATTCATGAAAAATCGTTCTTGCCAAACCAATCTATTAACCTTCTACGATGAAGTGAGCTGCCATCTAGATAAGGGAAAGCCTGTGGATGTGGTGTATCTGGACTTTGCAAAGGCCTTTGACACCGTTCCCAACAAACGCTTACTGTACAAACTAAGGAAGGTAGGTATAGACCATAAGGTGAGTACCTGGATAGAGAACTGGCTCCAGGGGAGAGTCAAGAGGGTGGTGATTAATGGGGAGTACTCGGATTGGGCGGGTGTGGAAAGTGGAGTCCCCCAGGGTTCTGTCCTGGGACCAATCCTGTTTAATTTATTCATAAATGATCTAGAGGAGGGGATATCTAGTACAATCTCAGTATTTGCAGATGATACTAAACTAGGCTTGCCAATATCTTCTATGCAGGATGTGGAAACCTTGCAAGCGGACCTGAACAAAATAACGGGGTGGGCAACTACATGGCAGATGAGGTTTAATGTTGAAAAATGTAAAGTAATGCACCTGGGGGCCAGAAACCAGAAAGCAAGCTACTCACTAGGGGGGGAACCTCTGGGTGAGTCTAGGATGGAAAAGGACTTGGGGGTACTGGTAGACAACAGGCTTGGCAGTGGCATGCAATGCCAAGCCGCTGCAAGCAAAGCCAACAGAATACTGGGATGTATAAAAAAGGGGATTCACTCCAGAAATAAAGAGATTATTCTCCCGCTCAACAAGACTCTGGTCCAGTGGCATACCTAGAGCATTTGGCACCCGGGGCGGATCCTATATCTGGCACCCCCCCCCCCCCCACTTTAAAATGTAAAAACACCCACAAAAAAATGTAATGTTTTCAAGAATATTTTTTGCACAAATGTCACAGCCCCCCCATCACAGTGCCCCTTGCAGTCTGCCCTCCGTCTCTCTAATCACAGTTCCCCCTTTTGCACTCTCTGCCTCCCCTGCACAGTCCTACCTTCAGCATAGATAGATAGCTAATATTAGCAATGTGTTTAATTTTGAGTAAGAGATTGGAGACTTGCTAAAGGAGATATTCAGAGACTACAGACATGATACAGGAGATGGTCAGAGACTGCAGACATGATACAGGAGATGGTCAGAGACTGCAGACATGATACAGGAGATGGTCAGAGACTGCAGACATGATACAGGAGATGGTCAGAGACTGCAGACATGATACAGGAGATGGTCAGAGACTGAGGACATGATACAGTAGATGGTCAGAGACTACAGACATGATACAGGAGATGGTCAGAGACTGAGGACATGATACAGTAGATGGTCAGAGACTACAGACATGATACAGGAGATGGTCAGAGACTGCAGACATGATACAGGAGATGGTCAGAGACTGCAGACGTGATACAGGAGATGGTCAGAGACTGCAGACATGATACAGGAGATGGTCAGAGACTGAGGACATGATACAGGAGATGGTCAGAGACTGAGGACATGATACAGTAGATGGTCAGAGACTACAGACATGATACAGGAGATGGTCAGAGACTGCAGACATGATACAGGAGATGGTCAGAGACTGCAGACATGATACAGGAGATGGTCAGAGACTGAGGACATGATACAGTAGATGGTCAGAGACTACACACATGATACAGGAGATGGTCAGAGACTGCAGACGTGATACAGGAGATGGTCAGAGACTACAGACATGATACAGTAGATTATCAGAGACTGCAGACATGATACAGGAGATGGTCAGAGACTGAGGACATGATACAGGAGATGGTCAGAGACTGAGGACATGATACAGTAGATGGTCAGAGACTACAGATATGATACAGGAGATGGTCAGAGACTGCAGACATGATACAGGAGATGGTCAGAGACTGAGGACATGATACAGTAGATGCTCAGAGGCTGAGGACATGATAGAAGATAGAAGAGCACTAGGGGGGCCGGAGAGCACAGACGAAGCAGAGAGCACTGGAGGTGCTGAAGGGCACGGTGGGGGGGGGGAACTGGAGAGAATTAAGAGAGGGTTTGGAAAGCATTGTAGGGGGGTTGGAAGGTGCAGGGGGTGGATTGCACTGGGGGGGACAGGGAGCACTTGGGGGGGCGAGCAGGTAAAACCAGGGGGGTGGAGAGCACTGGGGGGACAGGGAGCACTTAGGGGGGTGGGCAAGGAAAATCAGGGGGGTGGAGAGCACTGGGGGGGCGAGCAGGGAAAACCAGGGGGGGTGGAGAGCACTGGGGGGACAGGGAGCACTTAGGGGGGTGGGCAAGGAAAATCAGGGGGGTGGAGAGCACTGGGGGGACAGGGAGCACTTAGGGGGGTGGGCAAGGAAAATCAGGGGGGTGGAGAGCACTGGGGGGAGGGAGAAAGCACTGTGGGGAGTTGAAGAGCATGGGGGGGGGCTAAAGAACAGGGGGGGGGGCTAGTGCACTGGGGGGAGAGGGGCTAAAAGCACTGAGGGAGGGATTAGGAGCACTGGAGGAGGTTAAGAACTTTGGGGGGCCAGCAAAAGAAGTTGTATAGGAGGGGGATGGGGCAGCTGCATATAGATGAATTGATCTTTCCCTATTCTTCCTGCAGGAGGGAGAGGAGGAGATCAGTTATTCAGCAGGAAGTTGCAGGAAGAATAGAGAAAGATGAATTCCTCTATATGTAGCAGCCCCATCCCCCTCCTATCCAGCACACACTTTTGCAATGGGCACTCACCTTCTTCCCGCCGAGGCTCCGCCCCTTATTCCCGCCGCGGCTCCGCCCCCTTATTCCCGCCGTGGCTCCGCCCCCCACTAGCAGCACGGACTGAAGGAGCTGCCAGCCACTGCAGCTGCCTTCACACTGCGGGATCTGTCTGACTATGAACACACCGGGCAGGACACCGGCTGACACCCCCCAGTGAGTGGCACCCGGGGCGGGCCGCACCCCCGCCCCCCCCATTGGTACGCCACTGCTCTGGTCCGGCCACATCTGGAGTTTGCTGTCCAGTTCTGGGCACCGGTCCTCAGGAAGGATGTGCTGGAACTGGAGAAAGTCCAGAGAAGGGCAACAAAAATGATTAGGGGAATGGAGGACATCAGCTATGAGGATAGGCTACAAGCACTGAACCTATTCTCTCTGGAGAAGAGACGATTGAGGGGGGATATGATATCAATGTACAAATACTGTACTGGCGACCCTAGCATAAGGAACAAACTATTCAGAGAAAGGAGATACAATAAGACACGTGGCCACTCACTAAAACTAGAGGAAAGGCGGTTTAACCTTAAAGTGCGTAAGGGGTTCTTCACTGTAAGAGCGGTAAGGATGGGGAATTCTCTTCCACAAGCAGTCGTATCAGCAGGGAGGATTGATAGTTTCAAAAAACTAGTAGATGGGCACCTTAGAGACCACAACATACAGGGGTATACGATGTACGGTTAAAAGCAAACACACACACACACATCATAGGTTAAACTGGATGGACTGATGTCTTTTTTTAACCTCACTAACTATGTAACTATGTAATTGATGTCCCCTCTAACATAAAAAGAAGAATATATAAGCAAATATACAAAATAATTATTTATAGTGTTCACCCAGATTAATCTAGAGTGTGTGTTTTATATCATACAAGACATAAACACACCATAATATTTACGTGCTCACCCTATCAGTAGGAAATGGTCAACTTTGACATCCATGATATCAAGCCAGCCATATCGTCTGAGGCAGATAAATCTCCAAAATATAACCCTGGTAAGGGTCAAAGATGCCAAAAAAGGCATTGTGGACCGGACCAAGCCCATATACTGCCCTGAAGATAGGGTTGTAATAACCACAAGAGAAGATATATCCAGCGGGATAAAACGTCCCGTATAGTAGGTGAAAAAGTGGCAATATCCGTATTCTCTGAAAAGGGACAAAATGTATAATTGTAAGGAAAAAGGTAGGATCTGTGTGAAAATGTAATTATATATAAAAATTGTGAACAAAAAAGGGAGAATATGTAAACAGCTCATACAGCTAAGCCTAATATAACCCAATTATATGATGGGTATATAGTAAGGGTAATAAATAGATAAATAATTAATCTTCAGATATAACAAAGCACAATGTGTGCCATATTCAGGGCATAATAGCTGGAAGTATGTTATTAGCACTAACAGGCTAATACACCATTAATTCCAGGGTATATAGAGCATATGTGGGGCATTTTGGGGAAAAGATGAAAAAAAGTAAGTGAACAGTCCCACAGAGGAGTGTGTATATAAAACACCCCTATAGCTATAGGAGGTCCTCCCTGGGTGTAGCTGCACAGACATCCCCTATGGCATATACAAAAGCTGAGGATGAAGAAAGATGGATCCAAGGATGATCTTACCTGTGTAATGTTGGAATTGACATGGGCACCGAATGCCAACTATCGCAGCAAGATTAGCCGCCATCCCTGGCGTCCTTGCCTGGTGGCATTTAAATGGGGATGGTCCCACCGGAAGTGAGACGCTGTCGGGCATCCCGCGTCACTTTCGATGCGGGTGCAAGACACTGTGCATGCCCGCACCTAGCGACGGAAGTCAGGGAACCTACGGCCGCGGCTTGGCAGCAAGCAACCCCAAAAAGGATGGGAGGAGACCAGGGACAAAAAGCTCCCGTCTCCTCCTTTGCGCTGGATCCACAACTATTGGAGTAAGAGCCGCAACGGTCCGAGAGGCTGACAACCATGGATCTCAAATAGTATAAAAGTCCCAAAAAAAAAAAAAAAAAAAAAAATCATCAATACAAAAAGAATAATACATTTATATTACAAATCAAATATCGGTTATTATTTATTATACATTTGTACCTCTACAAATGTGAATAGGCAATTTTTAGTAGCAAACAACATATACAACATACACAATGAATGAAAAATAAAATCATGAACAAAAATGCAAGGAAATATCAAAATAAAACAAAAATGTGAAATCATAAACAAAAATACAAGAAAATATCAAAATGATAAAAAAAAAAAAAAGGAAAAGGACCACAAAGGGGGAATAAAGAAGATCTGGAATTTTTTTAAAGAAATGGTTTGTACGAAACAGCGGTGTTGAGGCAAAGATCCATTTTGCCTCTTTTTGCAAAATATGTTTGTCAGTATCTCCACCACGTGCATTTTTGGGTATCACCTCTAAAACGGAAAAATAAATCATATTTTGGTCATAACTATGGTTTAATCCAATACGCTTACATATTGGCGTATTTATAAGTCCTACTTCCAAATAATATAGGTGATCATTAATCCTTTTACGGAATTTTCTCTTAGTTTTTCCGATATAGAAAGCGCCGCACCGGCACATGGCTAGGTAAACGACACCCTCTGTTTGGCAATTGCCTGAAAATTTGGGCCGTAACATTCCTCTTCGGGGTAGGGGAAGGGTAGACCCCTCCCTGACCCAGGGACATTGGTCACACATCCCACACTGGTGGGTATCTAATCTACCAGTGGCTCCCAAAGGGGAGTCGGTGGTAGATAATTGCTACCCTCTGTAACTGGAGGAATGTGTCACCATGAAAGGTGAAGATGTTGGAATGGAGTATGTAGTCAAGAAGTTGTAATAAAAAATCTGCTACTACCCAATTGGAGCGCTCCTGTTCTTGGAGGAACAAAGGCGCCACCCTTAGGCACTTATCATGCGGTATTGAGGAATAGAGGGCCTCAATGTCTATAGCCACCAATGTTGATCCTGAGGGTACCGTAAGCCCCTCTAGAGTTTTTATTAAGTCTAAGGTGTCCTTCAAAAAAGAAGGTAACCTTGTTACATGTGGGCAGAGTTGGCTGTCAATGTAGCGACTGGAGTTTCTCAATATCTTTGGCTGTTTGTTTAAGAAATGCCCATATGGCAGGGTGTAACGCTTCTGCGTTTTCTGAAACAAGATGGATTTGCAGCTGCAGAAAAACTCCACTCAGTAGTCATGTAGAGATACGTTGAAATACCAATTCCAACTCCCAAGACTCATCACTGTGGTCTGTCTGATTCAGCATACAAATATACACACTCAATAAGATGTTCCTGGAGTGATAGATGTATATAGCAGCATAGTGGTGATGAGTTGAAGAGACAGGTATGAACAGTGACAAATAGGTGAACAGCACTTGAGAGAAATGTTCATGAGAGTATAGATGGTAACAGGTAGGATGCAGATAGGTTAGCAATCATGTATGGTAGTAGGTGGTAGGACAGCAGATGACATACAGGAGAGACTAACCCAGTGCAAGGATAGATGTTAGTAGGCTCAAGAGCTAGCAATCTAAAACAACAGTGCAGATGATAGTTACAGTCCTTAATATGCAGAGCTAGATAGTGTAAGCTTAGTAGGAAGGTTATGGAGGATTCCCCTGCGGGGTACTTATCACTAATAGCAAGCAGTAGTAGAGAGATTCGGTATGAGCGAGTGATCCGGTAGCGGGATACAGGGATCAGCAGCGAGGTTCCGACAGCGAGGTATGCTTGTTAGCATATGAGCTTCAAGGCAGGTTGAACGAACATGTGAGTGAGAACGCCGGCGGTTGAAATAGCCGCTCTGCGGCGCTCAGTGATGACAGCATCGGTCTTAAAGGTGTATGCGCACTCACCAGAAGAGAATGGTGGGACGCATACACTGAATTGGAAAGTGGAATAAGGGTACCAGAGGTACCAGAACATTACAGTACCCCCCCCTTAAGGCCGGCTCTGGAAGGCCTCTAGAACTGGTTTTTCCGGCTATTTCGCGTGAAAATTGCGAATCAGCCTAGGGGCATGTATATCAGAGGTATCCAGCCAGGTGTCGTCTTGGGGCCCATAGTTCTTCCATCGTACTAGATATTGGAGTCTTCTTCTGTGGATACAAGAATCCAGAATCTCCTTTATCTCATATTCTTCTCCGCCTTCAACTTGTACAGGAGGTGGAGGTGGGATGGTAGGCCTTATTCCTTGGTCAGGAACATGGGGCTTCAGTAGCGACACATGGAAGATGGGATGTATCTTGAGGTCTGTTGGTAATGTGAGCTGTACTGCAGCTTTTCCAATAAGTTTCCTGATTGGGAAGGGTCCCAAGAATAGAGGCCCAAGCTTTTTGCTAGGGATCTTTAATCTTAAGTTTTTTGTTGATAGCCAAACAAGGTCCCCAATAGCATACTGAGGAGAAGGTCTTCTACGAAGGTCATAGTACTTTTTTTGTTGACTATGAGCGTGTGAGATGGTAGTATTAAGTAAACCCAGAGAGTCTTTTATTTGGGTAAGATAGTCTGAGGCTACTGGGTTACTTGATGGAAGGATGCGTGGTGGAAGAATAGTGGGATGAAACCCATAGTTCAAGTAGAACGGACTCTGTTTGGTCGTACTGTGGGTTGCATTGTTGTAGGCAAATTCTGCCAGAGGGAGGAGATCCACCCAATCATCCTGTAGGTATGATGTATAGCAACGTAAATATTGCTCGATGCACTGGTTGACTCTTTCAGTCTGTCCGTTGGTCTGAGGATGGTAGGGAGAAGTGAGCTTTCGCTCAATTCGTAGTATGTGGTATAGTTCTTGCCAAAACTTGGAGATGAATTGTGATCCACGGTCAGACAAAAGAGTTTTTGGAATACCATGTAACTTAAAGACATGTTTCATCAGTAGTTCCGCTGTTTGTTTGGACGAAGGTAGTCTGCGATTAGCAACGAAATGTGCCATCTTTGTCAGATGGTCCACTGACACTAAAATGGTATTAAATCCTTTGGAAGGTGGTAGTTCCACTATAAAGTCCAAGGACACAACTTCCCATGGAGTCTGGGGTATTGGTAGACTGCATAGTAGACCGGATGGTTTTGTAGTGTCAATTTTAGACCTGGCACAAACGTTGCATGAAGAGACAAATTTTTGTATAGATGTCTTCATATCAGGCCACCAAAACTGCCTGGTAAGCAAACTAAGGGTCTTTGTCATACCCATATGTCCTGCCATAGGCACATCATGTGACAATTCCAAGATCTTGGTGCGCATAGTAGGGGGTATGTAGAGTTTGTCGTTGTAGTAGAGGAAGCCTTCTGCATCAGCAGTTAGTTGTGGTGGAGGTGAATCCAAACCTATACTGTGCAGAATCTCTTCCTTCAAGGAACAGATAACCCCAATAATACGCTTGTAGGGTATTATAGGAACGGAATGGATTTCGGAGCAATTATCTTCAGTTAATCGTGATAGCGCATCCGATTTTTTATTCTTGTCTGCAGGTGTGTAGGTCACTAGGAAGTTAAATCTTAGGAAGAATAGTGACCATCGTACCTGCCGGTGGGAGAGGGTTTTGTTAGTCTGAAGATATTGAAGATTTTTATGATCTGTATATATGAGTATTGGTAATCGGGTGCCTTCAAGTAGATGTCGCCAATTCTCCAGAGCCAGTTTTATAGCAAGCAGTTCCTTTTCACCCACTGGGTAATTCACCTCTGGGCTGCTTAGAGATTTAGAGAAGAAGGCGACTGGATGGAGTGGTGAAGTATTCGTTGGTCATTGGCAGAGTACTGCTCCTACTGCCATATTTGACGCATCTACTTCCAGAATGTATTGGAGGGATGGGTCTGGATGGCGTAGTATGGGAGCAGAGGTAAAGCTTGTTTTTAACAAGCGAAAAGCTTCATTTGCTTCATCTGACCATTTAAATGGTTTCTTAATACTTGTGAGTTGTGTGAGAGGTCTCACAATGGCAGAGAAGTTCTTGATGAACTTCCTATAGAAGTTTGAAAATCCAAGGAATCGTTGTAGTGCTTTGCGGGTGGTTGGTATAGGCCAATCCTGAATACAGGATATCTTACTCATATCCATCTTGATTCCTGTTTTGGATATGATGTATCCTAGGAATAATACTTCTTCTTTATGAAATAAGCATTTTTTTAGTTTCACGTATAGATTGTGTGTGAGTAATCTGGATAACACAAGTCTTACATGTTTAATATGTTCAGACAAGGATCGTGAATAAATAAGTATATCGTCCAGATATACCACAACACAGACATCAAGTAAGTCTCTAAGGATATCGTTTATGAATCGTTGGAAGGCTGCGGGAGCGTTACATAGCCCAAATGGCATTACAAGATATTCGAACAATCCGTATCTGGTTCTGAATGCTGTCTTCCACTCATCTCCATCACGGATTCGGATTAGATTGTATGCCCCTTTCAGGTCCAATTTTGAAAAGTAGGTAGCTCCATGCACTTGTTCAATGAGTTCAGGGATAAGCGGCAAAGGATAACAATCTTTTACTGTAATGGCGTTCAATTGCCTATAGTCGATAATAGGCCTGAGACTTGAGTCTTTATTGCGGACGAAAAAAAGTCCTGCAGCTGTGGAAGAAGTGGAAGGACTAATAAAACCTTTTGTCAAATTCTCATCCAAGTATTCCTTGAGATGGGAAAGTTCATCCTGCGAAAGAGGATCAACATGACCAAAAGGCAATTTAGAATTAGGGAGTAGATCAATAGTGCAATCATAATCCCTATGGGGAGGCAGTATTTGAGCATTTTTCTCAAGAAAAACTTCGGACAGATCCTGATAGCATAGTGGTGCAATCTCATCTGACACCACAGACAGGATCTTTCCATAAGACGGGAGGTTACATGTACTCTCGCAATAGTAAGAGAGGAAGGTTAGGGTCCATTTCTTCCAATCTATGGTTGGTTGATGTGTGTGTAACCAGGGAAGTCCCAAAACAATGGGAAAGTGGGGCGAAGACAATAGGTCGAAGGTAGTGGTCTCCGTATGAGACTCATTAGTGGTGACTAGGAGTGCTTGTGTCTGATTAGTGATTGGGCCAGAAGATAACGGAATACCGTTAATAAGACTCACAGAGACAGGCTTAGGTTTTGAAATAATAGGTACTTTATTTAAAGTAGCAAAACGTATATCGATATAATTTCCGCAAGATCCTGTGTCGATCATGGCCTTAGTGGTAATCCTAGTCTGGTCCCACTGCAATGTCAAACGAACAAAAAGATAAGGGTTAGTAAATGAAGTTGTCAATCCCCCTAGGAAGACATGTGAACACTCACCCTCTTTTTTGCGGACAAGGGGACAGACGCTTATCATGTGATCCGGGGATGCGCAGTACAAGCAAAGATTACTGGATCATCTCCTGGCTCTTTCAGCAGTTGATAAAGGTGGGCGTATGGTTCCTACCTCCATAGGAGTAGGGTCAATGGCCGAAATCCGAGAAGGACTGGACAATGACATTCCCATTTTTTCAGCCTTTCTTTCTCGCAGCCTCCTGTCTATGTTGATACTGAGTTGTATCAAAGCATCCAGGGTGTCCGGTAAATCCGCTCGGGCGAGCTTGTCTTTAACAGCTTCTGATAGGCCGAGTCTAAATTGAGTTCTCAGAGATGTATCATTCCACCCTGAATCAAGGGTCCATCTTTTGAACTCTGCTACAAAGTCTTCTACAGGTCTCCTACCTTGTTTCAAGGACCTCAATTGAATATCGGCAGTACTCTGCCTATTGGGGTCATCATATAGACTAGTGAGTTCCGCTAGGAATAAAGCATAGGAGTTGAGAAGCTGATCATTTTTCTCAAAAAGAGAGTCTGCCCAGGCCCGTGGATCACCCGTAAACACTAGAGGAGGATTTATTTTGGGTTCAGGGGGCTGAGCAGCGGCAAGTTGTGATAGACGGGTTACCTGCAGCTTCAGAGCCTGATTGTCTTCTTTTAATTCAGTAAGAGCGTGTATTAACGCAGTCACTTGTTGTTTTAATTGTGTCACTTGAGTGGGTAAATCTGCTGAATCCATTTTAGGTTCGTTCAATCTGTAACGCTCCTGCGTTTTCTGAAACAAGATGGATTTGCAGCTTCAGAAAAACTCCACTCAGTAGTCATGTAGAGATACGTTGAAATACCAATTCCAACTCCCAAGACTCATCACTGTGGTCTGTCTGATTCAGCATACAAATATACAAACTCAATAAGATGTTCCTGGAGTGATAGTTGTATATAGCAGCATAGTGGTGATGAGTTGAAGAGACAGGTATGAACAGTGACAAATAGGTGAACAGCACTTGAGAGAAATGTTCATGAGAGTATAGATGGTAACAGGTAGGATGCAGATAGGTTAGCAATCATGTATGGTAGTAGGTGGTAGGACAGCAGATGACATACAGGAGAGACTAACCCAGTGCAAGGATAGATGTTAGTAGGCTCAAGAGCTAGCAATCTAAAACAACAGTGCAGATGATAGTTACAGTCCTTAATATGCATAGCTAGATAGTGTAAGCTTAGTAGGAAGGTTATGGAGGATTCCCCTGCGGGGTACTTATCACTAATAGCAAGCAGTAGTAGAGAGGTTCGGTATGAGCGAGTGATCCGGTAGCGGGATACAGGGATCAGCAGCGAGGTTCCAACAGCGAGGTATGCTTGTAAGCATATGAGCTTCAAGGCAGGTTGAACGAACATGTGAGTGAGAACGCCGGCGGTTGAAATAGCCGCTCTGCGGCGCTCAGTGATGACATCATCGGTCTTAAAGGTGTATGCGCACTCACCAGAAGAGAATGGTGGGACGCATACACTGAATTGGAAAGTGGAATAAGGGTACCAGAGGTACCAGAACATTACACTGGGCAAGTCTGCAATCGTGGAAATTTAGTAGATTTGGCCTTGAACTTTTGTTCGAAGTGTGGCTCAGGCTCATCGTCAGAAGAAGATGAGCCGGAGTCCTCCACCACCGATTTGTTTTCGTCCAGCAACTGGATAAGTATCTTTAATGCTTTAAAGTCTTGCACCTTTAAACCCCTTATATGGGTCTTCGGTTGCACCTTCGCCAATATTTTTATTTTTATCAAACAGATACCTATATGTCAAATTACTTGCAAAAAGGTGAAGATCTTAAGTTATTTCGAATTTATTGTACTTTTCTAGCGGGCAAAAGCCGAGACCCAATTTGAGAATTTCCATCTCCTTATCTGTAAACTGGCGTGAAGACAGATTAACAATGTCTAATCCTGAAGAAGTGGGTTTGGTTTCACCACAAAGGTGTCCAGTGTGCCCACTCTTTTGTCTCCCAACACCTGCTGCATAGATTGTGCCACAGGCGTTGGGTTCACACCCAAAGGGGGATCAAGGGAGATGTTGTTTTGCTTATTTTTAGGTTTCGTTCCGGTGTTAGAGTCTGAGGCAGGTCGGAGTCCATGTTAAACATAGACAACTGACGACCACTAGTAAGGAACATACCGTATAGTCAGTACCTAAGGATTCGCCATGATTGCACCAGAGATGAAGATTTTGAGAGGGAAGCACAAGCTCTGAGGGAACGATTAAAAACTCGAGGTTATAGTGGGAAAGTTTTGAAAAGAGCCTACCAAAAAGCTAAACTGCAGACTAAAGAAGATCTTATCTTTGCTCCTAAAAAAACGTCAAAATTCCCAAACCATCAAATTAGTGACTACATTCAATGCACATCACCAGGAACTGCGTACTGTCATCTAAAAAGATTGGCATTTTCTTACAGAGGACCCAATTATTTCCAAGTATATTTTATCCAGACCTGAGCTGGTTTTCAAAAAGTCCAGATCTATTGGGGATTAATTGGTCCATAGCCATTATCTACCACCGGCTCCCCCTTTGGGAGTCGCTGGTAGATTAGGCACCCACCGGTGTGGGTTATGTGACCAATGTCCTTGGGTCAGGGAGGGGCCTACCCTTCCTCTACCCAGAGGAGGAATGTTGCGGGCCAAACTTTCGGCCAATTGCCAAACAGAGGGCGTTGTTTACCTAGCCATGTGCTGATGCGGCGCCTTCTAAATCGGAAAAACTAAGAGAAAATTCTGTAAAAGGATTAATGATCACCTATATTATTTGGAAGTAGGACTTATATATACGCCAATATGTAAGCATATTGGATTAAACCATAGTTATGACCCAAATATGATTTATTTTTCCGTTTTAGAGGTGATACCCAAAAATCCACGTGGTGGAGATACTGACAAACATATTTTGCAAAAAGAGGCAAAATGGATCTTTGACCATCAAGCTACCATTTGGCCAGGCCTCAACACTGCTGTTTCGTACAAACCATTTCTTTAAATAATTTTTGGATCTTCTTTATTCCCCCTTTGTGGTCCTTTTCCTTTTTTTTATCATTTTGATATTTTCTTGTATTTTTGTTTATGATTTCCTATTTTTGTTTTATTTTGATATTTCCTTGCATTTTTGTTCTTGATTTTATTTTTCATTCATTGTGTATGTTGTATATGTTGTTTGCTACTAAAAATTGCCTATTCACATTTGTAGAGGTACAAATGTATAATAATAACTGATATTTGATTTGTAATATAAATTTATTATTCTTTTTGTATTGATAATTTTTTTTTTTTTGGGACGTGTTTACTATTTGAGATCCATGGTTGTTCCATGTCAGCCTCTCGGACCATTGCAGCTCTTACTCCAATTGCTGTGGATCCGGGCGCAAAGCAGGAGATGGGAGCTTTTTGTCCCTGGTCTCCTCCCATCCTTTTTGGGGTTGCGTGCTGCCAAGCCATGGCCGTAGGTTCCCTGACTTCCACCACTAGGTGCGGGCATGCACAGTGTCTTGACCCGCACCGGAAGTGACGCGGAACGCTCAACGGCGTCTCACTTCCGGTGGGACCATCCCCATTTAAATGCCACAAGGCAACAATGCCATCGGTAACGGCCAATCTTGCCGCGATAGTTGGCATCTGGTGCCCATGTCAATTCCAACATTACACAGGTAAGATCATCCTTGGATCCATCTATCTTCATCCTCAGCTTTTGTATATGCCATAGGGGATGTCTGTGCAGCTACACCCAGGGAGGACCTCCTATAGCTATAGGGGTGTTTTATATACAATATAAAAGTGGATATTTCTGCGCTAATATAATTATAAAAAATTTGTATTGTAGGGTGAGCTGCTGCACAAAGGAATCACAGAAAAAACCCAAAGTGAATATTGAACGAAAATGTGCTGCGCTAGAATATAGTGAATAATAAAATCACCCAAAAAATCACAAAAAATATATAATACAAAAATTATATATATCACTCTATATGTGTATGAGGATAAGGTAACCAGAAGTTAATCAGTATTCCTTAAAAATGTGAATATCACCAATGTAAATCAATAATCACATAAATCATAAATCATCCAGTGTAAATTATAATAAAGTGAAAAATAAGGGTAATAATTAAATTAAATCCCAATAAAGTCCATACAAAAATTAGAAGAAAATCCAAGAAGGTGTGCCACAAGATCCCAAAGAGTGCATCCACGCAATTCCTTGTGAAAATATAATAGACACCGATGTGCAAATCACCCAGGGAAATCAGATGGCTGCTTACCAGAACGGGTAGGTCTCTCAAACTAATGAGTAGACCACAGAAAGCTTAAGTGTAATGCCAAGGATGGCCACAGGATGTCTCCTTTAAACTCTCAATGGCGATGTCCACATAGTGGGAAACAAATTATGACAGGGACATAGTGTAACTCCGTATATAAGGCATTTATTAGCAATAAAAAGCAGATAAAAACACTCACATTTGCGATGTGAATTCAAGGCATCTAAAGGTTACAGGTACGCTGGAAATGAACGAACATCTCCCTCGCTGTTAGTATCTAGGTAGCCGGCTTGTTGGGGGCGTGGTCTCGTCACGTCTGGGTCACCCGACCGGTTTCGCCATAGGTTAGCGTCATCACCCCTGATGACGCTAACCTATGGCGAAACCGGTCGGGTGACCCAGACGTGACGAGACCACGCCCCCAACAAGCCGGCTACCTAGATACTAACAGCGAGGGAGATGTTTGTTCGTTTCCAGCGTACCTGTAACCTTTAGATGCCTTGAATTCACATCGCAAATGTGAGTGTTTTTATCTGTTTTTTATTGCTAATAAATGCCTTATATATGGAGTTACACTATGTCCCTGTCATAATTTGTTTCCCACTATGTGGACATCGCCATTGAGAGTTTAAAGGAGACATCCTGTGGCCATCCTTGGCATTACACTTAAGCTTTCTGTGGTCTACTCATTAGTTTGAGAGACCTACCCGTTCTGGTAAGCAGCCATCTGATTTCCCTGGGTGATTTGCACATCGGTGTCTATTATATTTTCACAAGGAATTGCGTGGATGCACTCTTTGGGATCTTGTGGCACACCTTCTTGGATTTTCTTCTAATTTTTGTATGGACTTTATTGGGATTTAATTTAATTATTACCCTTATTTTTCACTTTATTATAATTTACACTGGATGATTTATGATTTATGTGATTATTGATTTACATTGGTGATATTCACATTTTTAAGGAATACTGATTAACTTCTGGTTACCTTATCCTCATACACATATAGAGTGATATATATAATTTTTGTATTATATATTTTTTGTGATTTTTTGGGTGATTTCATTATTCACTATATTCTAGCGCAGCACATTTTCGTTCAATAGTGTTTTATATACACACTCCTCTGTGGGACTGTTCACTTACTTTTTTTCATCTTTTTCCCAAAATGCCCCATATATGCTCTATATACCCTGGAATTAATGGTGTATTAGCCTGTTAGTGCTAATAACATACTTCCAGCTATTTTGCCCTGAATACGGCACACATTGTGCTTGGTTATATCTGAAGATTAATTATTTATCTATTGATTATTATTTATTACCCTTACTATATACCCATCATATAATTGGGTTATATTAGGCTTAGCTGTATGAGCTGTTTACATATCCTCCCTTTTTTGTTCACAACTTTTATGTATAATTCAATTTTCCCACAGATCCTACCTTTTTCCTTACAATTATACATTTTGTCCCTTTTCTGAGAATACGGATATTGCCACTTTTTCACCTACTATACGGGACGTTTTATCCCGCTGGATATATCTTCTCTGGTGGTTATTACAACCCTATCTTCAGGGCAGTATATGGGCTTGGTCTGGTCCACAATGCCTTTTTCAATGTCAAAGTTGACCGTTTCCTACCGATAGGTGAGAACGTAAATATTATGGCGTGTTTATGTCTTGTATGAAATAAAACACACACTCTAGATTAATCTAGGTGAACACTATAAATAATTATTTTGTATATTTGCTTATATATTCTTCTTTATATGTTAGAGGGAACATCAATCAACCATAATGGTTCCTGAGGAAGCCATCTTTCACCTAACTGGCGAAACACATCAAACCTTATGATTTCTTATGATTGTATCCCTGTTATACCTCTTATATTTTGCTTCAGATGTAATGTGATGTACTTATGCACCTTCATGTTTTTATATATTTAATAAAGTTTTTTTGGATTTTTTACATCCATGTGTGCTTCCTACTGCCATACCCTATCCATTAAAGTCCCCTGGTATCTAATCCACTGTATTTCTGTGGTCCCACATCATCCCTACAGTGTGATTTTTACATATTTTTTTGTTGTTTAATTTAATTATGGATGCAGATATTGGAATGGCATTTTTGGTAGCCTTACTTACTCTTACATATACTATATATATAATCTTGGCTAAATTAGAAAATCTCAAATACAGCAATATATAACTGCGCTAATACGCTAAATACCAAAGCTGCAGCTTACGGTGAGATAACACAAATATAGATAAAGGTAAAAAAGCTGCGCTACATAATTGAAAGTGATAAATATCACACATAAGCATTAAAAACATAAGAATTAAGTGTGCAAAAACACAGGAAAATCAAGTGGTAAATGAATCATATACATGAAAGCTCAATAGATAATAATTGATAAAATAAATGGGATAATCTCCAAAATCAGATGTGATAAAAAGACCAAAGAATGAACAGAAAGTCCCAATGTGATGGTCCAGTGCAAAAATATAGAGGAAGTAAACCCATGATATGTTGTCATCCACCTCCGTGCAATAACACCTCACCATGTGAATCTGCTTACCAGATATCAAATGATTGAAACTCAAAAAGCCCCTATGATATAGACCCGTATTAAAGGAAGGGACACACACTTCAATGGTAAGATGACCTCAGAAGCAAATGATGCCACAAGTATCACCCAGGATCACCACTCCTCTCCCCACTTTAGTGGTCCAATGGGCTCCAGGTAACAGCCATAGAAAGGAATAGTAACTCCATAGTCATTAGCTGCAAGTACTCCATTCAAGTACAACATTTTAAGTACAGTGAAGAGATATTGCAGGAGACTGAAGAGATTGAAGAGATACTGCAAGAGATTGGCTTGGAGTTTGCAACTGACTCATCTGTGTTTTTTGCTGACCATTGCTTGAGAAGAGGAAAGGAATTTGGTCAGGTGTTTGCTATTGTGCATTTGCTAATGAGACTAGCTCATTAAGGTGTTACATTTGTTGCTGGGGAGGAGCTTGTGAATATATATATATATATATATAGAGAGAGACTCATTAGCTGGCCTAATTCATTAGCTGCAAGTACTCCATTCAAGTACAACATTTTAAGTACAGTGAAGAGATATTGCAGGAGATAGTCAGGA
The DNA here is from genome assembly GCF_965119305.1 of Pelophylax lessonae. Taxonomy (NCBI): domain Eukaryota; kingdom Metazoa; phylum Chordata; class Amphibia; order Anura; family Ranidae; genus Pelophylax; species Pelophylax lessonae. The sequence goes on from NC_138773.1 coordinate 135,928,548, forward strand.
GGTAGGCTGGAAGGTGGAAAAAAAATAGAAACAAAAAGGTAAGATTTGTTTGACTTAAATTTACAATTTTTTTTATTATTTATTTTTATTTTTTTCTCCTCTTTAAAATGGCAGACTTGGTTCAGTGCAGGAATTGTTGTGCATTTATTTCATGTTCCACTCTTTGGAGATTCGGATGCTGTCAAATCTGTAGACAATTCTCCTTACTGCAGCAGGAAATTGCATTTTTGAAATCAGAGATATTTAAATTATCTGTTAAATAAACTCCAGCTGGGACTGCTGCAATGCCACTGCCACAGAGAACCCCCAGAAATGGCAGATGGGTTACTGTAGGTTCTGGAAGACTTAGAATGGTGGATAGAAGACATGTCCCACAGTCAGTGGTTCTTCATAATTCATTTGCAGCACTCTCAGAATGTCAGGACAACATGGATATGGACTCAAGCACAGAGGGTGAGAAACCATCAACTCCTCGAAGTCTCAAAGGAAGCAGCTGTTGCTGGGTGATTCAATCATAAGAAGTGTGGAGCTTAAAGAAAATGGTTTTGTGAGATGTCTCTCTGGTGCTACTGCTAGACGAGATAGTAGACGTATTATTAATATTGTTAAGCAAGCAAAGCAGGAAGGGGACGTGGATGTTCTTGTCCATCTAGGGACAAATGACCTGGCTTGCAATGAAGTGTCAGAGGTGAAAAAATCGGATTTTTGTAAGATCTTACCGTAAAATCCTTTTCTCTTAGCTCATTGATAGACGTAGTCTTCTTGATTCACAAGAACTGGGTTATGTTGTCTCCGCAGGAGCAGGACTAGGCAGAAAGAAAAAACGTTCTGGCTCCACCTTAGGGGCAGTCCCTGAGGGTATATCCTCCCTCTCTCTGCTGCAAGGCATCAGTTCTGTCACAAAGCAGCAACAGAGAATTTAACCCAACCCAACTCAATGATAGAGGGGCGGGTACTACGTCTGTCAATGAGCTAAGAGAAAAGGATTTTACGGTAAGATCTTACAAAAATCCGATTTTCTCTGTCGCTCATTGACAGACGTAGTCTTCTTGATTCACAAGAACTGGGACATCCAGAAGCAGTGCCACAAATGAGGGGTGGGATTGACAGAAATCAAAATCCAATCTAGAAGGCCCAACCGGAGCCAACCAGAAGTATCAAAGGACTCATCGAGTAAACAGATGAGACCTACCCCACAAATCCTCGAGGTAGACCAACAGTCTCCTCAAACAGTGGCCTGCAGGAACCTTGCGGCCAGAAGAGGCATCTGACGATGCCATCACATAAACCTTATACAATATTGTAAAGGTATGAACCGACGACTAAACAGTCGCCTTGAAAACCTGAACCACTGACGCCTGATGGCGGAAGGTCCAGGAAACTCTAAGCGCCCGAGTAGAATGCGCCTTAACAGGGAACGGGGGATCCCGACCCTTAGATAAAATAAGCCTATACCACCGTCTGTCTGATCCATCTAAAGATGGTCACAGCAGAACAGGCAACCCCTTCTTAGGGCCATCCGTGATCACAAACAGTGAATCCGTCTTACAAATTGAATCCGTAGTATTCAAATATATCTTGATCGCCCGAACTACATCCAAGGAATGCCATGCAAATTCTTGAGGATGATTGGGCTAAGGACATAGGAAGGACAATACACTGTCCTCATTCAATGAAACTTTGAAACCACCTTAGGAAGGAAGGATGGATTCGGATGAAGAACAACCTTATCCCTATGAACCACCAGATCTGGGGAACAACAGGATAATGCAGCCAGTTCTGACACCCTGCGTGCAGAAGTGATAGCCACCAAGAAGGCCACCTTCTGGGATAAAGTAAGCAAGGGAATCTCCCTGATATCTTCAAAGGGAGGTGTCTGAAGAACCGACAGCACCAAATTAAGATCCCAGGATGGTAACGGCGCGTGCACTGGCGGAGCCAGGTGTCGCACCCCCTGGATGAAATTCCGCACCAAGGAATGAGTAGCCAAAGGCTTCTGAAAGCAGACCCTTGATAACACTCAAGGCCAGCTTCTGCTCAACTCCCTGTTGCAGAAAAGCCAATATTCGGGCTACCGAATAAAGATGTAGATGGAACCCAAGGGATTCACACCACACAATATAAGACTTCCATGTACGATGATAATCTTTCTGGAAGTCGCTTTCCTTGTTTTAACTAGAGTAGGAATAACTGAAGCTGACAATCCCTTGTCCTTCAGCACCTGGGTCTCAATAACCAGGCCGTTTAAAACCAGCGATCGTAAAGCAGGATGGAAGATCGGTCCCTGAGACAGTAGATCCTCCCTGAGAGGAAGTCTCCACGGGACGTCCGCCACCAGTCTGACCAAGTCAGCGTATCAAGCTCGACGAGGCCAGTCCGGAGCTACCAGGATTACTGGAATTCCTTCCTCCTCTATCCTGCAAAGAAGTCTTGGCAGTAACCCAAGAGGAGGGAAGGCATACATTAGCTGGTATTGCCCCCACGGGGTGACCAGTGCGTCTGCGGTCTCTGCTAGAGGATCGCGGGAGCGAGCCACGAATCTCTGTACTTTTCTGTTGAATCGTGATGCCAACAGATCCACATCCGGGGTGCCCCAACGTAGGCACAACTGGTGGAAAACGTCTGGATGGAGGGACCATTCCCCCTGATCCAGAGTCTGACGGCTGAGATAATCTGCCTGCCAATTTTCCACCCCCTGAATGAACACCGCAGAGATAGCTGGAACAAATCGTTCCGCCCAGCGAAGAATGCAAGCCACTTCTTTGGCCGCTCGGACACTCTTGGTGCCTGGTGATTGACATAAACCACGGCCGTGGCGTTATCCAACTGGATCCGAACCGGGCTGCCCTGGAGCTGCTCGGTCCAGTGAATCAGACAAAGTCTGATCGCTCTCAGTTCCAACACATTTATCGGTAACCTGGATTCTTCCGGGGACCAAAGTCCCTGAACGGATAACAGACCGAGAATTCCTCCCCATCCGGATAGGCTGACATCCGTGGTCACTATCGTCCAATATATTGGCAGAAATGACTTTCCCTGGCTGAGCATCGGAGACCGAAGCCACCAGACCAGAGACTCTCTGGTCTGTTTGCTCAATCGGATCCGATAGTCCAGAGATTCCGGATTCCGATTCCTATCTGAGAAGAATCTCTTGCTGAAGAATTCGGGTATGGGACTGGGCAAATGGGACTGCTTCGAAGGAAGCCACCATCAACCCCAGAACCCTCATGCAAGTCCGAAGGGAAGACCAGCTGTTGGATAGTAACAACTGGACTACTGATTGAATCTTCCGGAGTTTCCTTACCGGAAGGAAAACTCTTGTCCTGAGTGTGTCTAGAATTAGACCCAGATATTCGAGCCTCTGGGTGGGAACCAGGAATGACTTTTGCTGGTTCACCAGCCACCCGAATTCCTGTAAAGAAATTATAGTAATTTCTAGATTTTGTAGCAGGGTCTGAGGAGACTCTGCATGAAGCAGGAGATCGTCTAGGTAACCTAGAATCGATATGCCTCTTTGGCGCAGTAGTGCCAACATTGGGGCCAACACTTTCGTGAAGACCCGAGGAGCCGTGGCGAGACCAAAAGGTAACGCCACAAACTGATAGTGGTTCTCTTCTATGGAAAAACTTAGAAATCGCTGATGTCCTGCGAAAATGGGAATGTGCAGATAGGCGTCCTTGATGTCTATGGACGCTAGGACATCCCCTGAATACAGGAAGGCTGCTACTGTGCGAATGGATTCCATCTTGAATTTTCTTATGTTGAGAAAAGGAATTGAGTGTCCTTAAGTCCAGAATTGGACGCACTTTGCCCTCTTTCCTGGGTATTGTAAATAGGTTTGAATAAAACCCCTGAAAACGTTCTGTCCAAGGAACGTGGACTACCACTCCTTGTTGTAGTAAATCCGTGACTGCTCTCCGCAGATCTTCTAAGCGATCCGGGGATAGTCGGATATTGGAAGGGAAGAATCGCGCCGGTGGGAGAGATCGAAACTCGATCTTGTACCCTGACCTAATGACTTCGCAAACCCACTTGTCCGGGATTCTGGAAAGCCATGGATCCGGGAACCGGCGAAGACGTCCCCCCACCCCGATTATGGGTGGGGGCGCACCTTCAGGCTTTGGACGACTCATCTTCAGGTCTGGAGGGGGCGGGCTTTTGCTTGCCCGACCAACGTCCCCTGAAGCCTCCTGAAGGAGCTTTGGAGGACTTAATTTTTTCACCCGCGGGACGAAAAAACTTTTTGTGAGCAGAGAAAGAAGGCCCTAGTCTTTGACGAGTTCCTTTACCCTTAGCATTTTGCGGTAAAAAGGTGCTCTTTCCACCCGTGAGATCCTTAATGATCTCATCTAAGTTGGCTCCAAATAAACGCTCTCCTAAAAAGGGGATATTAGCCAATGCTTTTTTGGAACCTTGGTCGGCTAACCAACCCTTTAGCCACAGTGTACGCCTGAGAACCACTGCTGAAACTGATGCTCGCGCCAATAATGGAGTGGCGTCTAACGCCGCATCACACACAAACTGTAACCCCTGTATCATTTGTTCCAACAAATCTGATACCGCCTGAGGGACTTCTTCTAAGTCCCGGCGCAACCACTTGGTCCATTCAGTTACAGTCTGCGAAACCAGTCGAATAGCAATTATTGGTCTGAAAGCTGATTCAATCAAGGAAAACATGGTGCGAGACATAGCTTCTATCTTGCGATCCACTGGATCTTTAAAAGACGGGGCGTCTTCTAAAGGAATAACCGTGGCTTTATTCAATCTAGCAATTGGTGAATCCACCACAGGTGGTTCTGTCCATTTCTTAATGAGGGTTTCCTCAAACGGATAACGCCTGTTAATGCGTTTAGAAATAGCAGAAGTGCGTTTTGGCAGACTCCATTCTTCTTTGATTGGATTGCCAAAACATTTGGGCAATGGAAAAACCTTCGCTACTTTGATGCGTTTTTTAGTCCCAAAGGGGATTTCAGTTTCAGCTATTTCCGACGGAATACCCTGTAATCTTAAGGTTTCTTTGAACAGATACAATGAGTGCGTTTACCAACGCTTCCTCTCGGGCTATGGCTGATGCCGAAACATCCTCCTCACTGTCTGAAGAGACAGTACCCGAGACACCAATCCCAGATGAAGTACCTGCAACTGCAGAAATAGGCTCAGATTCTGAATCCGAAGTTTCAGATAATAAGGGGTTAAGCGGGGGTCGCTTTCTTGCGCCCTGTCCCTGACAAGCCACTTCCACCCGGGACACAAAAGTTTCCATAATAGCTGAGAATGATTCAACCGTCAGTGGGGTGCTGGAGGATCCTGCAGACACCTTGAGGGGATCCGGTGGAGATACATGAGTGGCAGGGTCCATGTTAATTCAGGACACCTCTGCCAGAAAAAACAAAAAACTTGTTTTTTTTTTTTAAATAAAATAAAAAAATACCTCTTTTTTTTTTTTTTTAATGTGTCTCCCCCTAGCGCAATAGCGCCCCTCAGAGTACCTGCTTCTCGATCCCCACAGAGAGAGAGAGGGACCCCCAAGGCTCACCACCCGATGCAGAGAAGTTTCCAACCAACTGCAGTCAGCGTCTGTCTTTTACAGACTGGAAAGAGCTGTGTTCGTTTTCCCGGGTAGAAGGACGTGGCTCCGCCCCCTGTGTACGCCTTCCGGCGTTCCCAGCTCTCCACGAGGTAGCTGGGCTCATCAAACATGGCCGCCCCCATACGGGAGACAATAGACTCCAAAAACATGGCGGCCGGCGTGACCTGAGGACATTCATGCACCCGGTCTATGGCAAAATGGCGGCGGACTGCCGAAATCGTTTTTCCCAGCACATCCACCTGCATCTCTGCTAAGTGGCGGTTTATCGATCTGCAGGAGGTACACTACAATTAAGGTAGGATTATACCTCCTATGTCTGCTGTAATACTACAGTCTGCTGGGTAGAGTGTTAGCTCTCAAACCAAGTCCACTTCCCACCAAACACATACTGTATTTACAAGGGGGACTTTTAGTGTCAGATATATACTGACCATGTATGGAGGGGCCCATAATTCATACTGCCTCATAACGAGGAACAAAAAGGGAACGTTTACTCAACATACCGAACCGACAGGCACCCTCTCTTCACAATACCCTCTCCACCGGGGTGGGGGGTTGTGGACCACTCCGGACGCCTCGACTCTCTGGTTCCTGGCGTCCAAGCGAGACTTTTAACTCGCAAGGTCAGTCCCTCCAATGGGACTCCGTCGCGGCCGACCCAGCGCGGAGCTCTGGTCTGCACGCGCTCGTAGGCAGAAACCGGGGTGACCACTGGATCTCAACATCCAGCCCGTCGCCCGGCCCCGCATACTTACTTGAATGTGTCGCGGCCGACCAAGCGCAATGCAATGGTCTGCGCGCGCTCGTAGGCCGGCTGGGGTGACCACTAGTGTCGCCCAGTCCGGCGTATTTGCTTGAAGATCTCACAGGAAAAAACACTGGAGAAAACTACCTAAAAAATATTTTTTCTAAAGAAAAAATCTTGCCAGGACCAAAAAGATCCCAGCAAGGAACTTAGGTCCTTACTCCTGACTAGACAGAAAAAAACTGATGCCTTGCAGCAGAGAGAGGTAGGATATACCCTCAGGGACTGCCCCTAAGGTGGAGCCAGAACGTTTTTTCTTTCTGCCTAGTCCTGCTCCTGCGGAGACAACATAACCCAGTTCTTGTGAATCAAGAAGACTACGGCTGTCAATGAGCGACAGAGAAAATCTTTTATCACACTTGGTAATGACGTACAGGATTTTGCATCCACCATTTCATTTTCTGAAGTTCTGCCTGTGCATAATGTTCAGAATGATAGACAGAGGCGCATAAAGGAGTTCAACATATGGCTTAGTAAATGGTGTCAAGAGCAAGGATTTGGCTTTGTTTCTCATGATAGCTCTACTTGGAATAGAAAGGAACTGTACAAAAAAGATGGTTTGCATCTTTCTCTCAAAGGAACAAATGTACTTAGTGAACAACTCCAAGAATTTGCATCTGAGAATGTAGATTTAGTGGCTGTTACGGAGACATGGTTTAATGAAAGAAATGACTGGGACATAACCATACCAGGGTACTCTTTATACAGAAGAGACAGAGAAGGCAAGAAAGGAGGAGGAGTGGCCCTGTATGTGAAAGATAGCATTAAATCTAGCCTAATACAAGTTGGTGAGGCCAACAGAGTCAGTTTGGGTTACGTTGCAGTTTGCTAATCATGCAGTAACTCGTGTAGGTGTGATATATAGACCAACTGGTCAAGTTAAAGAACTAGATGATCTACTAGTTGAAGAAATAGCTAAAATGACAATGAAAGGAGAAGTTATCATTATGGGAGATTTCAATCTTCCAGATATAAACTGGAAAACCAAAATAGCAAGTTCTACCAGGAGTACAGATATTTTAAATTCCCTACTGGGGTTGTCTCTGCAACAAGTGGTTGAGGAGCCAACCCGGAGGGAGGCCATTTTGGATTTGGTATTCACAAATGGGGATTCGGTATATGATGTCATTGTAGGCGAAACCTTGGGATCTAGTGATCACCAGTCAGTGTGGTTTAATATAAGAACTGTGAAAGAGTCACACCACACAAAAACAAAAGTTTTAGATTTTAGAAAACGGATTACATGGAGTCCAGGAGAAATGGGACTACTTAAAAGGTGCATTATTGAAGGCAACAGAAAATTGCATTAGACTTGTCAGTAAAAGCAGAAAAAGGAAGAGACCACTGTGGTACTCAGCAGAAGTGGCCCAAATCATTAAAAATAAAAAGCTAGCATTTTGTAATTATAAAAAACCCAGAGCAATGAAGATAAGGAAATCTACAAGATTAGGCAGAAAGAGGCCAAGCAAGTTATAAGAACTTCTAAAGCGCAGGCAGAAGAAAAACTAGCTCAGTCTATGAAAAAGGGGGATAAGACATTCTTCAGATATATAAATGAAAAAAGGAAATAAAAACAAGGAATAACTAAATTAAAAACAAAGGACGGAATGTATGTAGAAGAGAATAAAGGGCTAGCCGACTGCCTTAATGAATACTTCTGTTCAGTTTTTACAGAAGAAAAAGAAGAAGGACCTCTACTTGAAAGGATGACTAATGAATCGTTTGATGCATGTGTCTTTACAGAGGAAGACATTCTAAGATTGCTGTCTGAAGTGAAGACAAATAAGTCAAAAGGTCCTGATGAGATACACCCAAAATTATTAAAAGAGCTTAGTGGTGAGCTGGCAAAACCATTAACAGATTAATTTAACCAATCATTAGTAACAGGAGTCGTCCCGGAAGATTGGAAATTGGCAAATGTCGTGCCCATTCACAAGAAAGGTAGTAGGGAGGAATCGAGCAACTATAGACCAGCGAGTCTGACATCAATAGTAGGCAAATTAATGGAAACCCTATTAAAGGATAGGATTGTGGAACATCTTAAATCCCATGGATTGCAAGATGAAAAACAACATGGGTTTACTTCAGGGAGATCATGTCAAACAAATCTTATAGATTTTTTTGACTGGGTGACTAAAATAATAGACGGTGGAGGTGCAGTAGACATTGCATATCTAGATTTTAGTAAGGCTTTTGACACTGTCCCACATAGAAGACTTATCAATAAACTGCAGTCACTGAGCATGGACTCCCATATTGTTGAGTGGATTAGGCAGTGGCTGAGTGACAGACAACAGAGGGTTGTAGTCAATGGAGAACATTCAGAACAAGGTCATGTTACCAGTGGGGTACCTCAGGGATCTGTACTGGGACCAATTTTGTTTAATATCTTCATAAGTGATATTGCAAAAGGCCTCGATGGTAAGGTTTGTCTTTTTGCTGATGACACAAAGATATGTAACAGGGTTGATGTTCCTGGAGGGAAACGCCAAATGGAAAAGGATTTAGGAAAACTAGAAGAATGGTTAGAACTCTGGCAACTGAAATTTAATGTGGATAAGTGCAAGATAATGCACCTGGGGCGTAAAAACCCACAGTCCTGACCTAAGTATCTGAGGAAAGGGATTTAGGAGTAATTATTTCAGAAGACTTAAAGGTGGGAAGACAATGTAATAGAGCAGCATGAAATGCCAGCAGAATGCTTGGATGTATAGGGAGAGGTATAAGCAGTAGAAAGAGAGAAGTACTTATGCCGCTGTACAGAACACTGGTGAGACCTCACTTGGAGTATTGTGCGCAGTACTGGAGGCCATATCTCCAGAAGGATATAGATACTCTAGAGAGAGTTCAGAGAAGAGCTACTAAACTAGTCCATGGATTGCAGGAAAAAACTTACCAGGAAAGGTTAAAGGACCTTAACATGTAAAGCTTGGAAGAAAGAAGAGACAGAGGGGATATGATAGAAACTTTTAAATACATAAAGGGAATCAACTCGGTAAAGGAGGAGAGCATATTTAAAAGAAGAAAAACTACCACAGGAGGACACAGTTTTAAATTAGAGGGGCAAAGGTTTAAAAGTAATATGAGGAAGTATTACTTTACTGAGAGAGTAGTGGATGCATGAAATAACCTTTCTGCAGAAGTGGTAGCTGCAAATACAGTGAAGGAGTTTAAGCATGCATGGGATAGGCATAAGGCTATCCTTCATATAAGATAGGGCCAGGGACTATTCATAGGATTCAGATATATTGGGCAGACTAGATGGGCCAAATGGTTCATATCTGCCGACACATTCTATGTTTCTATGTTTCTATGAACCAGTAACAAAAATGGTAACAATAAATAGAGTAACACTTACAGTAAAAAGGCAGATATACGCTTAAAAACATAAAGCCGGCCGGCTTCTCGCTCTCCCCGTTCCTTCCGGGTAAACACTGGTGACGTCAGCACGCCGTGACTGACGCGTTTCGTCGCAGATGACATCTTTCTGGGTTATGGGAGGCGTACTGACTTCAGCATTTAAATAACGAAAAACAAGGAGACTCCACCTCAGTCTGAGCCGCGGGATTAACAACCATCATGCGCCATATTGAAAATGGGAAAACTTGCCATTAGATAGTAACTGGAAAGCAAAATGAATAGGCTGTGCACCGCTCCACTATAGAATAGCAAAGCGCAATAACCCCACTTCGAATTAACCCCTAAGGTGCCAATAGATTGACGCGATAGCGGCAAATATTGGTTGAGGTTGGTAAAAACCGGTAACGGACACAGCAACAATCATGGGCCATATTGAAAATGGGAAAAATTGCCAATAAACAATGATAAGGAATAAAATATAAATAGTGAGCTGTGTTCCGCTCCGCTATGAGCTAGAAAAGTGCAATAACCTAATATTGAATTAACCCTTAGGTGCCAATATAATTGACACAATAGCGGCCAATATTGATTGAAGCTGGTGGAGAGCAATAGCAAAACACAGCAACAATCCTGGCTGAAGGAACACAGAAAATAAGGAGCTATGCTCCCACTACCAAAAAACAGACAAAGTTAACAATTAAATGTAGATTTTAATGAATATGAAAATTTAAATCCTAAAGATAAAACTATATTAAAATAAATAACATCAGATACATTTTGAAAAATATATTTAAAAAACAACAAAAAAAAAAACAAAAACCAAGCTAATTGACAAAAAACAAAAAGAGGGTATCAGTCACTCAAATGATTGATGGATATATGTAAATCCATGGTTAAAACAGGATTCACATGCACATATAAAATTATAATTCATGAATTGTGAATAAAAGTGTTTACGTCAACATCAATATTCAAGCCAAAAGGGGCAAATGTTTTACTCTTAACCCTATGAATCCAAGACATCTCCAATTTAGACAGCCCTCTCACCAAGGGCTCATCCCACCAATGGGGACTAAATTTATTAATAGCTAAAAAAGTAGCATTACTAGGGTCTTTGTTGTGGTGTAAGAGATAATGTTTAGAGACAGAATGCTGTCTGAAGCTCTTTCTAATGTTAGCTATGTGCTCATTCAAGCGCACCTGTAGGGGGCGCTTAGTCCTGCCAATGTATTGCAGTCCACAAGGACATTGCAAGAGGTAGACAACCCCCACAGTAGAGCAGGACAAAAAAGGCCTAATAGCATGCAATACACCAGTACTAGTAGAGATAAACTCTCTAGTATTCCTTTGTTTGCACTTATTAAGCAAACAAACCTGAAATCTGTTGCATCTACAATAGCCTGTAAAATTAAATGAAAAACTAGGCTTAACGATAGGAGGGTCCAAAACATTAGGGGCCAACCTGTCACGAAGAGTCGGAGCTCCTCTAAATATAACGTGAGGTTTGGCAGGCAAGGCATTATTCAATTTAGGCAGGGCATTGTTCAATTCAGTTTGAATTTTTGGACCCTCCTGTCATTAAGCCTAGTTTTTCATTTTATTTTCCTGGCTATTATACAGGTCCCTCTCAAAAAATTAGCATATTGTGATAAAGTTCATTATTTTCTGTAATGTACTGATAAACATTAGACTTTCATATTTTAGATTCATTACACACAACTGAAGTAGTGCAAGCCTTTTATGGTTTTAATATTGATGATTTTGGCATACAGCTCATGAAAACCCAAAATTCCTATCTCAAAAAATTAGCATATCATGAAAAGGTTCTCTAAACGAGCTATTAACCTAATCATCTGAATCAACTAATTAACTCTAAACACCTGCAAAAGATTCCTGAGGCTTTTAAAAACTCCCAGTCTGGTTCATTACTCAAAACCGCAATCATGGGTAAGACTGCCTACCTGACTGCTGTCCAGAAGGCCATCGTTGACACCCTCAAGCAAGAGGGTAAGAAACAGAAAGACATTTCTGAACGAATAGGCTGTTCCCAGAGTGCTGTATCAAGGCACCTCAGTGGGAAGTCTGTGGGAAGGAAAAAGTGTGGCAGAAAACGCTGAACAACGAGAAGAGGTGACCGGACCCTGAGGAAGATTGTGGAGAAGGACCGATTCCAGACCTTGGGGGACCTGCGGAAGCAGAGGACTGAGTCTGGAGTAGAAACATCTAGAGCCACCGTGTACAGGCGTGTGCAGGAAATGGGCTACAGGTGCCGCATTCCCTAGGTCAAGCCACTTTTGAACCAGAAACAGCGGCAGAAGCGCCTGAAGTGGGCTACAGAGAAGCAGCACTGGACTGTTGCTCAGTGGTCCAAAGTACTTTTTTCGGATGAAAGCAAATTTTGCATGTCATTCGGAAATCAAGGTGCCAGAGTCTGGAGGAAGACTGGGGAGAGGGAAATGCCTGAAGTCCAGTGTCAAGTACCCACAGTCAGTGATGGTCTGGGGTGCCATGTCAGCTGCTGGTGTTGGTCCACTGTGTTTTATCAAGGGCAGGGTCAATGCAGCTAGCTATCAGGAGATTTTGGAGCACTTCATGCTTCCATCTGCTGAAAAGCTTTATGGAGATGAAGATTTCATTTTTCAGCACGACCTGGCACCTGCTCACAGTGCCAAAACCACTCATAAATGGTTTACTGACCATGGTATTACTGTGCTCAATTGGCATGCCAACTCTTCTGACCTGAACCCCATAGAGAATCTGTGGGATGTTGTGAAGAGAAAGTTGAGAGACGCAAGACCCAACACTCTGGATGAGCTCAAGGCCGCTATCGAAGCATCCTGGGCCTCCATAACACCTCAGCAGTGCCACAGGCTGATTGCCTCCATGCCACGCCGCATTGAAGCAGTCATTTCTGCAAAAGGATTCCCGACCAAGTATTGAGTGCATAACTAAACATAATTATTTGAAGGTTGACTTTTTTTGTATTAAAAACACTTTTTTATTATTGGCCGGATGAAATATGCTAATTTTTTGAGATAGGAATTTTGGTTTTTCATGAGCTGTATGCCAAAATCATCAATATTAAAACAATAAAAGGCTTGCACTACTTCAGTTGTGTGTAATGAATCTAAAATATATGAAAGTCTAATGTTTATCAGTACATTACAGAAAATAATGAACTTTATCACAATATGCTAATTTTTTGAGAGGGACCTGTAGATGCAACAGATGTCAGGTTTGTTTGCTTAATAAGTGCAAACAAAGGAATACCAGAGAGTTTAGGCCTTTTTTTGTCCTGCTCTACTGTGGGGGTTGTCTACCTCTTGCAATGGTAGACAACACTGGTATGGTATGGTATGGTATGGTATGGTATGGTAACACTGGTGACAGTATGTAAAAACATATTTTTTAAAGTCTTAATTTTCCAAAAAACGTGACAAAAAATTCCAAATTCCTTTCCAAAAAGGGATCATTTGGGAGACAATAAAAGAAAATAAAAACGCCCATGGGACTTTAAATGAGGTGGGTACCGTAGGCCATAAATACTGCATTTTATTTTGTCATACAATACACAGTAGACAGGATCAAACAGTAAAATTACAAAGTATACATATAGGTCCATAACAGTATAAATTGCATATTGGTACATAAACAACTCACTCAGTCACCTAGGAGAATAATCCCACCCCACTGGCTTCACATTTGTATGCCTTGGCAGACTTCCACTCACTCTGCAAACCACTATGGAGCACAAGGGATATCTTCCCACATTGGATATACCACACTTATCTCCCACATGTCCCCCCTTGGAAGCTGTCTGTTTATTCCACTCCTTCAACTCCCGGATCAGGCGTTTGCGGCCACTACCTGGGGGTTGCACAGGCTCAGCCGATACTAAATACGCATCTGCTCTTGAAGAAGTGAGTCAAATCTCACAAAATGCATTGAGCCTCAAGATGTTTATGTACCGATATGCAATGTATACTGTTATGGACCTATATGTATACTTTTTTTTTAATTTTACTGTTTGATCCCATATACTGTGTATTGTATGACAAAATAAAATGCAGTATTTATGGCCTATGGTACCCACCTCATTTAAAGTCCCATGGGCGTTTTAATTTTATTTTTATGTATGAGTAGGGATGGAGGTGTGTTACCTATAAAGCAGTCTCAGACCCTGCTCTCTTTTTTTTATTTGGGAGGCATTTGTACTCTCCTGGCATTTTTGGGCCTCAAGAAATTAGATTATCAGTGCATCAGAACTTATCAATTTTCATATAAATATATCATAGTTTGCGGACTCTAGAACTTTCCAACAGACTAATTAAAAAAACATTTAATTGGGTTTTTTTCACCAATGAAAAAATGTAGCAGAATACAGTTTGGCCTAAATTTTTAAAAACAAGTTTTTTTTCCCCAAAATTTTCAGTCTTTTTTCATTTATTTAGCAAACAAAAATAGAAAAATCTAATAATAATTAAATACCACCAAAAGAAATCTCTATTTGTGTAAAAAATAATAATAATAATAATAATAATTTCACATGGGTATAGTGTTGCATGACTGAGCGCTGAAAGCTAAAAATTGGCCTGGGCAGGATGGGGGTGAAAGTGCCAAGTATTGAAGTGGTTAAAGTGTATTTTCAAGCTACTATTTAATTCATCCAATAGCGGCTGTTATTAAACTGCATGCTCCACACCCTGACATGATCAACATGATCCTCCACCTCCACACTACAGAATGCACCAGATCTCCATTGGAACGGAACCGTGACCCACACTGTGCTTGTGGGCTTCCGTCAGTATACTGCTTCCTTCAGTCTTGAACATAGATATCAGGTATTACAGCCGCCCTACATACAACAAAGCTAGCCGACAACTTAGCTTTTATAAGTTCTTGGACATTTATTGAACAAACTCACACTGAATATACAGTCAGGTCCATAAATATTGGGACATCTACACAATTCTAATCTTTTTAGCTCTATACACCACCACAATGGATTTGAAATGAAATAAACAAGATGTGCTTTAACTGCAGACTTTAATTTGAGGGTATTTACATCCAAATCAGGTGAACGGTGTAGGAACTACAACAGTTTGTATATGTGCTTCCCACTTTTTAAGTGCTCAAAAGTAATGGGACAGATTAACAATCATAAATTAATCTTTCACTTTTTAATACGTGGTTGCAAATCTTTTGCAGTCAATTACAGTATGAAGTCTGGAACGCATAGACATCACCAGACGCTGGGTTTCATCCCTGGTGATACTCTGCCAGGTCTCTACTGCAACTGTCTTCAGTTCCTGCTTGTTCTTGGGGCATTTTCCCTTCAGTTTTGTCTTCAGCAAGTGAAGTGTATGGTCAATCGGATTCAGGTCAGGTGATTGACTTGGCCATTGCATAACATTCCACTTCTTTCCCTTAAAAAACTCTTTGGTTGCTTTCGCAGTATGCTTCGGGTCATTGTCCATCTGAACTGTGAAGCGCCGTCCAATGAGTTCTGAAGCATTTGGCTGAATATGAGCAGATAATATTGCCTGAAACACTTCAGAATTCATCCTGCTGCTTTTGTCAGCAGTCACATCATCAATAAATACAAGAGAACCAGTTCCATTGGCAGCCATACATGCCCACACCATGACACTACCACCACCTTGCTTCCCTGATGAGGTAGTATGCTTTGGATCATGAGCAGTTCTTTCCTTTTCCATACTCTTCTCTTCCCATCACTCTGGTACAAGTTGATCTTGGTCTCACCTGTCCATAGGATGTTGTTCTAGAACTGTGAAGGCTTTTTTAGATGTTGTTTGGCAAACTCTAAACTGGCATTCCTGTTTTTGAGGCTCACCAATGGTTTACATCTTGTGGTGAACCCTCTGTATTCAGCCTGGTGAAGTCTCCTCTTGATTGTTGACTTTGACACACATGCACCTACCTCCTGGAGAGTGTTCTTGATCTGGCCAACTGTTGTGAAGGGTGTTTTCTTCACCAGGGAAAGAATTATTCAGTCACCCACCACAGTTGTTTTCTGTGGTCTTCCAGTGTTGCTGAGCTCACCGGTGCATTCTTTCTTTTTAAGGATGTTCCAAACAGTTGATTTGGCCACACCTAATGTTTTTGCTATCTCTCTGATGGGTTTCTCAGCCTAATGATGGCTTACTTCACTGATAGTGACAGCTCTTTGGATCTCATATTGAGAGTTGACAGCAACAGGTTCCAAATGCAAATAGCACACTTGAAATGAACTCTGGACCTTTTATCTGCTCCTTGTGAATGGGATAATGAGGGAATAACACACACCTGGCCATGGAACAGCTGAGCAGCCAATTGTCCCATTACTTTAGTGGGAGGCGCATATGCAAACTGTTGTAATTCCTACACCTTTCACCTGATTTGGATGTAAATTCCCTCAAATTAAAGCTGAAAGTCTGCAGTTAAAGCGGAGTTCCGGGCACAAAATTCAATTTCTAATAATTACTGCATTGTATTCCTTACTCTCCGCTGAGTCAGAATTGGATATTCCCATAGTTTTTTTTTTTTCACTTACCTGTTTACAGAGGTTTGTATACTCACCTTTCAAAGGACTTCCTCCCTCCTGTGCCTCGGCTCTCCTCGTCACTTCCTGCCGCAATGTCCTGGGAGCTCTTCCTCGGCCCTCCCATGATGCACTTTGCAGTCACATGGGCGGCCGACCACTGTTCTCATTTCTTGACTCACAGGCCTACGCCCACTGGAATCAGGAAGAAGGGAAGACATTTCCCCACAACGGACTCGGCAATCCACAACAAAGATGGCGCCGCACATCAGAAATTATATAAAGTAAGATTTTATTCTTGCAAACTCATTATTTCTCCATTCTAACCAGGATTAGCGGATGTATCGATGTGTAAGGGTGATTGTTAGGGGGAGATTGAAAAAAAAAAAACAATTCTGTGCCCGGAACTCCGCTTTAAAACACATCTTGTTTGTTTCATTTCAAATCCATTTTTGTGGTATATAGAGCCAAAAAGATTAGATTTGTGTTGATGTCCCAATAATTATGAACCTGACTGTATACCTCATCAGGTCTGGTAAGCCTGATCACATTATCATATGCAGATGAAATTGTATACAGAAACATAATTAACCAGTGGCGTAACTAGAACCTTCAGGGCCCCGATGCAAGAAACCATAAAGGGCCCCCCGGACGGGGCCCTTCCCTCCCAGCCTGGTGGTGTGCCCCCTTTCAATGCAGACTGACCACAGCGTGCCCCCTTTCAATGCAGACTGACCATAGCGTGCCACCATCAATGCAGAGTGACCACTACGTGCCCCCTTTCAATGCAGACTGACCACAGCGTGCCCCCTTTCAATGCAGACTGACCACAGCGTGCCCCCTTTCAATGCAGACTGACCACTGCGTGCCCCCTTTCAATGAAGAGTGACCACTGCGTGCCCCCTTTCAATGAAGAGTGACCACTGCGTGCCCCCTTTCAATGAAGACTGACCACTGCGTGCCCCCTTTCAATGCAGACTGACCACTGCGTGCCCTCTTTCAATGCAGACAGACCACAGCATGCCCCCTTTCAATGCAGACTGACCACAGCGTGCCCCCTTTCAATGCAGACTGACCACTGCGTGCCCCCTTTTAATGCAGACTGACCACAGCGTGCCCCCTTTCAATGCAGAAAGCCAGTGCACTTACCTGCAGCGGCGGCTTCTCCTCGAGTCCTCCCCCCACCTCCTCGACCAGCTGATACGTGTTACCCACACACAGCCCCCCTCATATAACAAGCAGCCCACACACAGATAATGAGCACCGCACACACAGCACTCCACAGTTGACAAGCTCCCCACTCAGAGCACCACCCCCCCCCAGGATTGGTGCCCGCACACACAACGCCTCCCAGATGACAAGCACACCCCACATTGCTTCCTAGTTGATAAGTGTCCCCCACACAACTGGCATGTACCCTTAAATAAGCACACACACGTACATATATCCATACACATATAAACACACAAACATACATACATGCACACACATACATATATAGATGCACACACATATAAACACACACATACATACACACACACATACATAAATGCACATACATATAAACATGCACACACATACACACAGTCACACACACAAACATACATACAGAAAGCCTTTTTACAGTAAAAACGGCAGAGGAGGACTTTACCTTCCTGTAACTTCCTGCCGGGTATTGCACTGTAGGGGGAGGCAGAGAGCACACCACACACTGCTTTAACTTTCCATTCTTTCCAATGTGATCACGATCAGCTCTCTCGGGAGGATCGGGGGAGCTCCGGTCTCAGCTGCGGTTGCCGCTCCTCCTCTCTATACATACAGGGGGCCCTCTCAGGCCCCCTGCAGCATGGGGCTCGGTCGCCATGGCGACCCCTGCACGTCTGCCCCTGTAATTAACCACTTAAGCCCCGGAAGATTTTACCCCCTTCCTGACCAGGGTTTTTTTTGCGATTTTTTTACTGCGTGATTTTAACGGACAATTGCGTGGTTGTGCGACGCTGTACCTAAACGAATTTGACGTCCTTTTTTCCCCACAAACAGAGCTTTCTTTTGGTGGTATTTGATCACCTGTGCGATTTTTACTTTTTGCGCTATAAACAAAAAAGAGCGTAAATTTTGCAAAAATAACAATATTTTCAAATTTTTTTATATGAAATTCCCCCCCAAAAAAATTTAAAAATCTAAATTTTTTAACATTTTTTGCTAATTTGTTTTCTGCTACATATGTTTGGTAAAAAAAATTGCAAAAAGCGTATTTTGATTGGTTTGCGCAAAAGTTATTGCGTTTACTAACTAAGAGAAAGATTTCGGTCATTTTTGGTGTTTTTTTTTTTTACGCGTAATGGCGGCGATCTGCGATTTTTTTGGCGGTACTGCGACATTGCGGCGGACAGATCGGACCCTTGACTGACATTTTTGGGGTTACCAGTGACATTACTGCAGTAATCAGTGCTATACATATGCACTGTTACTGCAAAATGACACTGGCAGGGAAGGGGTTAACTTTATTGGGGAGGGAGGGGTTAACTTTATTGGGGAGGGAGGGGTTAAGTGTGTCCCTAGGGGCGTGCTTTTTACTGTGATTGGCTGTGGCTACTAGTGTAGGAACAGTGATCAACGGTCCCACATAGTAGAACAGTATGATCACGGTTTCTACACAGGGGAGAATGACAGGCGGCTTGTTTACATCAGCCGTCTGACTTTCTCCCTCTGCACCGACGAGCGGCGAGTGACCGGCGGACATCGGGTCCGCCGGTCACACGCACTGACTTCCCTGTGAACGAGCCGCGGCGGGCGCGCGCCTCTGCGGGTGCGTGCTCGCCCGCTATTGGCTCACAAGGAAGTGACAGGCAAGTGACGTAGTTCTACGTCACTTTGCCTGGCCGGGGCTGACCGCCGCAGTAAATAGTCGTGCGACGGTCAGCAACCGGTTAACCTAAATGAATTACCTAGCCATCTGGACAGAAACAATATGTGAATGGGAATGCAGACCCAGACAATGTTATCATTAAAATCTTCATCAACTCAGCACTAAAACAAGGCTAAAACAAAATACATTACACATTATCTTAAGCATAAACGCAGAACCCACAGTAGACAATAGATGAGTAAATCAGCATAATCAACCATCTGTGGAAGTCTGACTGTCTTGGGGAGACATGGACTTGAGTCCAAAGTAACATTACTCCAAGGGCCCCACATATAATGTGTGTCTTTCATTCCCAGTGATGGTGACTACTATCACATCCATGACCCCCTAATCTATAGTGGGTTAATAGGTGCTTGTAGCCCCCCAGGATTAAACCATCCAGAGCCTCCTCCACTATTTAGACTATTATCTCATGTCACAGATATCACAGGGGGAAAAAAAAAGAAAAGCCTCCATAGTGTAAAACATTTTTTTATAAAAATGCTCGTTAAAATCATATAAAATGCCAACTCGCATGTCAAAGTGCAATAGCCCTGCACAAAGGTATAAACAGCATAATCTCTTTAAGGAACCAGCCCCACTAACTCCCATGTGAGCCTGATTTCCAATATTTAACCTTACTTCTGGGTGTACTACATGACTTTTGGGAGTACTGTGCGGAAAGACATCACTTCCTGAAGGGGTGGAGCTACATGGAGAGCAAAGGGATCTGGTGAGTTCTCTAGTGTGGAGGTGGAGGATTACCTTGATCACAGCAGAGTGTGGCGCATGGAGTTTAAAAATAGCAGCTACTGGATGAATTGAAGAGTAGCTTGAAAAAAGCACAGCACTGAGCACTTAGTTTCTTTAGAGCACTGGACACTTTTTGAAAATAAGCATGGACATTTCAATGTGCATACTGTACATTTAAAATATTTTTGATCAATAATTTGTATCCTGTAATATGTATTGGTTTAAACATTAGAGGGAATTACATAGAGCACTGCATATAAATGTGCATAGATTGTTAAGACTCGATTGTTAGTATATGGGAACCTAGCAGAGGTGAATTTAAAATTGTATCAACATAAAAAAGTGCAGCATTATGCAAGGTCATACACCATAACAAGTGTCTATTTATACATGCATTAAAAAAACCTACCGTTAGTCCACCGGTATTGGTCTTTCTTACGAGCCTTCCAGGACGGCCCAACGTGAGAGATGATAGGCTCCTCCTCACAGGAAACAATCAATTAACGTTTGTTAAAAGGCCCCACCCTTCCCTCTGCCCCTCAGTTGTAAAAAAAGTATCTTCCACAACCAATTCCGAGGTAAGTGTTCTTCGTAATTCTATAGGTACTTACCACCTAAGTTTATCCATAGTATTCACACCCTTTTAACAAGGGCGGGTAGGCCGGCCGTCCTGGAAGGCTCGAAAGAAAGACCGTTACCGGTGAACTAACGGTAGGTTTTCTCTCCTCGCCTTCCAGGACGGCCCAACGTGAGAGGATAATAGATTACCTTCATGCCTACCTTAGGGTGGGACCACTGCCTGTAAGACCCTTTGGCCAAATGCTAGGTCTTGTTGGGACAGTACTTCTACACGGTAATGCTTCAGGAAGGTGTCATGACTGGACCAGGTGGCTGCACTGCGGATCTGTTCCCATGATACTCCGGCTTTCTCGGCCCAGGATGTAGCAATGGCCCTTGTTGAGTGCGCTTTTACCTTAGTTGGAGCAGGAATGCCTGATGACTGATAGGAGGTGGTAATTGCTTGTCTAATCCACCTAGCTACCCAAGGCTTAGAAGCCTGCAACCCCTTTCTAGGCCCAGAATGAAGGACTAAAAGGTGATTTGATCTCCTGAAGGTTTTGGTTCTTTCTAAGTGAGAAGGGCTCTTCTTACATCAATACAGTGGAATTCCCATTCCTTCCTATTCTTTGGTTTATCACAGAAGGAGGGCAGATTTATTTCTTGTGACCTATGGAATGAGGATGCCACCTTAGGTAAATACAGAGGATCTGGCTTTAGGACAATCCTATCTGGAAAAACCAACAAAAAAGGTTCCTTTATGGAAAGAGCTTGAAGATCACCTACTCTTCTTGCTGTCGTAATGGCTAGCTGGAAGGCCACTTTTAAAGACAAAAGTTTAAAGGAGATTTCCTTTAAAGGTTCAAACAGGTCCCTAAATAACACCCCAATTTCCCTGGTCAGGTCCCAAGGTGGGAACCTGTTTCTAGTAATGGGGGTAACCCTACGCCTAGCTAACAAGAATCTTTTGATTAACGGCTCTTTTGTCAGACTAATGTCCAAAAATACAGAAAGAGACGCTATTTGTACCTTAAGGGTGTTAATAGCCACACCCTTATCTACTCCGTCCTGTAAGAATTCTAGAATCTTAGGAATAGAGGTAGAGGCAAATTCCTTTTGCCTATGTCAGGCACAACATTTTTTCCATACTTTAAAGTAAATATTCCTAGTGACTGGTTTTCTGCTCAGTAAAAGAGTGTCTACGACTCTTTCTGAGCATCCTTTTGCAATTAAGAGTTGTCGCTCAGTAACCAGGCTGTCAGTTGAAAGAATTCTGGATTCTGACATAGAACTGGTCACTAAGACAGTAGGTCTGGGGAAATCGGGAGCTTCCAAGGGCAAGCTATTGACATGGCTTTCAGCATGGCAAACCAATGCCTCTTGGGCCACCAAGGGGCAATCAGGATCAATTTCAGGTTCTGAGATTGGCTCAACTTCTGTAGGACTCTGGGGATTAGCATCAGAGGAGGGAAGGCATAGGCTAGCTCGAACTGCCACGGCTGGGCTAGAGCATCCAGGCCCATCATCCCTTTGGACCGTGAGAGGAAGAAGAAACTTTCCACCTTTTTTGTTCTGAACAGAGGCAAATAGGTCTATCTCTGGCTGTCCGAACCTTTCTACTAGTGACAAGAAGATGTTGGGATTTAGTTCCCATTCTTCTTCTTTTACAAGGTGGCAACTGAGGAAGTCTGCCTGCAAGTTATTCTCTCCCTTGATGTGAATGGCCATCAAGGAAATTATTCTCCCTTCGGCCCAACTTAGGATGTTTTGTGTCAGGGCAAGGAGGGGGCTTGACCTGGTCCCTCCTTGTCGATTCAGGTAGGCCACCGTTGTGGTGTTGTCTGATAGAATCAGGACTTCTCTGTTCAGGATGAACTTTTGGAAGGCTTTTAAGGCTTTCCCCACTGCCTTCAACTCTCTGAAGCTGGAAGAGGCCTGTGCTGTTCTTTTGCTCCAGACTCCCTGAGACTGAGCTCCTTCTAAGTGGGCTCCCCAACCCTTGGTGCTTGCATCTGTGGTAATCCGTATGGGATTCCACTGACCCCAAGGTCTGCCTTCTCCCAGGTTGTTTGGATTTGTCCACCATACCAAAGACAACTGTACTTGTGTGGTGAGATTGACCCTTTCATCTAGAGATTCTGTCTTTCTGTCCCAAGAGGACAGATGGAAGAAGAGAAGCTCTCTTGCGTGAAGTTGTGCCCACACAACTGCTGGGATGCTGGCTGACATAAGTCCTAGAACTCTTAAGATTTCTCTCCTGGAACAGGTTTGAGCATTCTCTAACCACCTCCCATCCGCGCTGTAACCGAAGTACGGCTGCAGCGCAGACTCACATTTTCGGGAGGCCGTCCTTAAACGGCCTCCCAGACACAGGCTCCCCGCGCTCTCCCGCGAGCGCGCATCGGGGGAAAATCTGCGTTGGCCGTGTCCCTTGGACACAGCCGATCACAGATCGTGGTGAATGGCCAATCACAGCAGCCATTCACCACGTGATCGGACCATCCAATGAGAGATGATCTCATATGTAAACATATGAGATCATCTCTCATCGCCAGCGCTCCTTCCTCACACAGACACTGCAGTGTGAGGAAGGAGAGAGCCGATCAGCCGCCGGGGACAAAGAAAAATGTAATCAGGGCACTGATCACCAGTGCCCTGATTACAAAAGGTACACCAAACACACTAACTGCCCACCATCAATGCCCACAGTGCCCACCATCAGTGCCCCCCATCAGTGCCCACAATCAGTACCCATAGTGCTGCCAGTCAGTGCCCATCAGTGCTTGCTCATCTAGGCACTGATGAGCACTGACTGGCAGCACTATGGGCACTGATGGTGCTGCCCATCAGTGCTCATCAGTGCCACCCATCAGTGCTCATCAGTGCCACCCGCCAGTGTCAATCAGTGTCACCCGCCAGTGTCAATCAGTGCCGCCCGCCAGTGCCCATCGGTGCCGCCCGTCAGTGCCCATCGGTGCCGCCCGTCAGTGCCCATCGGTGCCGCCCGTCAGTGCCACCTCTCAGTGCCCAGCAGTGCCACCTCTCAGTGCCGCCTATCAGTGCTCATCAGTCCTGCCTATCAGTGCGGCATATTAGTACCTCCTCATCAGTGCCACCTCCTCAGTGCCCATAAGTGCCACCTCATCAGTGCCCATAAGTACCACCTCATCAGTGCAGCCTATCAGTGCCCATCAGTGCCACCTCATCAGCGCACATCAGTGAAGGAGAAAAATTTATTTATTTTCAAAATTTACTCGCAGAAAATAAGAAAAACTTTTTTTTTCAAAATTTTCTGTCTTTTTTCTTTTTTTTTTGTAAAAAATAAAAAACCCAGAGATGATTAAATACCACCAAAAGAAAGCTCTATTTGTGTGAAAAAAATGATAAAAATTTCATATGGGTACAGTGTAGCGTGACAATTGTCATTCAAAGTGTGAGAGCACTGAAAGCTAAAAATTGGTCTGGATGGGAAAGGGGTTTAAGTGCACAGAAGGCAAGTGGTTAAGGCTAGAACTGCAGAAACTATCTTTTCCCTTTTTTCTTTGGGTAAAAATAGTTTCTGAGGCACTGAATCCACCTGGAAACCCAGAAAGATTTGCCTTTGGGTTGGAACCAGGGATGACTTCTCTAGGTTTATGAGCCACCCTAACTTCTGTATGAACCTCATAACCCGTTGAGTGTCCCTGTTTACCTGAGCTGCTGATTTGCCAAAAATCAGCAGATCGTCCAGGTAAGGGATTATTGCTTTCCCCTGAGTGTGTAGGTGGGCTACCGCCTCTGCTAGAACTTTTGTGAAGATTCTTGGACTGGCTGCTAGTCCAAAGGGTAATGCTCTGAACTGCCAATGAGTTGTCCCTTCTTTTGTCACTATCGCAAACCTCAGGAAGGCCTGATGTTCCTGGTGGATGGGAACATGCAGGTATGCATCTCTGAGGTCTAACGTAGCCATGAAAACATCTTTCAGTAAGTTCTTTCTCACTGAGTAGATGGTTTCCATTGTAAACCTCCTGTAAAGTAGAAACTTGTTGAGGTTTTTCAAGTTTATTATAAGGCGATATTTTCCCAAGGGTTATGGAACCACAAACACATGGGAGTAAAACCCCTGGAAGATTTGATCTGTTGGGACCGGAATTATCACCAACTGTTCTGCCAGTTCCTGAATCCCCAGCAGAATGGCTTCTTTTTTCTGAATGTCCTTGGGAAGCTGTGTAAGGGTTACTGTCATAGGGGGTATTGATGCAAATTGTAGTCAGTAGCCTTCTTTTATAAGGGAGTAAATATATGGGGAGACTGCCATTTCTTCCCAACTTAGAATTTAGGAGAGCCCCTGATTTAGCCGAGGCTATTACTGACTCTACCGCAGCATCCGCTAGGTAGGCCACAGCTTTCCCTATTACTGAAAGTGAATCCTGAATGTCTAAGGTTTTGGTTTGAGACAAGTTTTTACTCAGTCTTTCAATCCAAAAGAAAGCATTTCTTGCCACACAGGAAGCAGCCAAGGCTGGGGCCATAGCAGATGCATTGGCATCCCAGGCATCCCTAGTAGGGACTCTGCTTTACGGTTCATGACATCCTTGATGCTACCTGCATCTACAAAGGAGAGGTCTGTCCTTTTTGTTACCTGTGCCAAAGGGGCATCTAATTTAGGCTTCTTAAGAAATTTCCCTATATCTTCTTCCTTAAAAGGAAATCTCCTTTTCCAGGATCCCACCTTGTTTAACCTGCTTTCAGGTAATTGCCATTGTTGAAGGATTAAATCCTTAAGGGAATGGTGTATAGGTAGAACTCTAGAAGGGCTTTTGCCAAGACCCCTGTAGAGCTTATCCTGAGCTGAGGTTTCCTTAGGTAGATCAGGTATCTCCTCTGAGGTACAGATAGACTGAAGGAGTCCCTGCATGTTTTCTAGACCAAACAAACTTCTTGATGGTTCTACCTCCTCAGGAACATCTGAGTCCCTGTCCCCTTCACCTTCTGAGCAGGTTCGGGAATCTGAACGGTTCTCCTGTGGTGACAACCCAGCTTCCTCCCTAACTTGTGCTGAGGAAAGACCTTTGGAGGGTGGAATGCGAACTGAGGATTCTATCCTGGGTAAAGAGCTCTCTTGAGAAGAAGTCCCTTCTAATGAAGAGAGTTCTTTAGGATCTGCAGCACTTGGGGTACCTACTGTAGAATGTACAGTTTTAACGGTAGTCAGCATTTCTTCTAATAATTCTTTCATTAACCCTGAAGTTTCTCTCCCTGCTAACTTGTAGATACATTTGTAGCAGAAAGGTTTGGTGTGGGAACTGGATAACCTATCCCCGCAATTACCACACTTCTGAGAAGCAACAGGGCCTACTAGTGCCGAGGTAGTATTAGAAGCTTCTTGTGAACCGCTCAGGGACTCTGGAAGACAGGATACAAAGACATATGTATCACTCTTCCCCAAAACATGAATGAAAAGACCATAGAAAGGACACTACACGTCCGACTAAGTTCAGGGAAATGGGAGAATTTAGTCCAGGCATATTTTAAGTTGGTACCAGCAGACTTGAAAGCACAACCCAAATCAAGGATAAGTCTTTTCACTTACCTGGTTCCATCCTGGGTTTTGCTACCGACACCTGGACCGGCCTCTCCTCCTCCTTCCCCGGAGGAGGAGTTGTGGAGGGCTTCATTTCCCCAGCAGCTGTCTGAGCTCTGATAGCCTGGGAGTCTGCATCACCGCTAAGAAGCGGTTCCGGCGTCTCCTCCACACTCTTCTTCTTCCGCATGATTACGTGCGTCTGACGTTGCACCGGAAGTTCCGGTCTGAAGACGAGGCTTGAACCGCCCGTCTGGCGGGAAATTCAAAATCCTTCAGTGGAGGAGAGCTGCTGGCGCCGGAGACAAGACCTGGACGGATACCACAGGTGACCGACGGCTTGTATACCTGAGGGCGACCTGTGAGAAGCCTGAGAAGGCGGCAGGTATAGTTCAGCCTTCACCTCCTTTCCAGGAGAGGCAGTTTGCTGAACCTGGCCCACAGGGGTACCTTTCGACTCCCAGAGCCTGCAGGTCAGTGAACATAACAAATGTTTCGTTGAAGGAAGAAACACAATCTAAAACTGAGGGGCAGAGGGAAGGGTGGGGCCTTTTAACAAATGTTAATTGATTGTGTTTCCTGTGGGGAGGAGCCTATCCTCTCTCACGTTGGGCCGTCCTGGAAGGTGAGGAGAGAAAAACTGAATTTTTGTAAAATCTTACCTGTAAAATTCCTTTCTCTGAGTCCTCCAACAGTCGCAGCCGCCTCTAAGTCATCACTGTTGGGTATTGACTTCCGCTCTGCAGGAGTAGCTAGGCATAAAGACTTAGTCAAAAGAACAAAGGCATTTGCATATACACACCCATGGGGGCTGTCCCATCTGGTCAATACCCCCCTGCAGTGACCACTCCCAACTCAGTTTGGTAGCATAGCAGTAGGTAATAAGAACACAACCCCAAAAGAGGGGCGGGGGCGGCGACTGTCGGAGGACTCAGAGAAAGGAATTTTACAGGTAAGATTTTACAAAAATTCAGTTTTCTCTTACGTCCTCCGACAGTCGCCGCCGCCTCTAAGTCATCACTGTTGGGATGTCCCAAAGCAGTATAGACATGAGGGGTGGGAGACGCAACCGTAGAGAAGGCAACGCAGTACCCACAGCAGAGAAAGGAATCTTACATGCACCGTAAGAGAACCTTCCGGGCAACAGAAAAAACAATGCTCAACAGGAGCAACAGCCCAGGAAAGCAAATACCAACAGCCAGGGACCCATAAAAAAACAAGGATCCTTCATGGCACTGCCGCACTGAGAACCTTGCGGCCAAAGGAAGAATCAGCTGATGCCAGAACATCTACTTTGTAGAACTTGGAAAAAATGTGCACCAACGACCAAGTCGTAGCCTTGCACACCTGAGCCACCGAGGCCCGATGCCAATAGGCCCAGGACGCACTCACAGATCTGGTAGAGTGCGCCTTAACAGGGAAGGGTGGAACCCGTTTCTTCAAGGCGTAAGCCTGTTCAATGGTCTTTCTGATCCATTTGGCAATAGTCGCTGCAGATGCAGCCATGCCCTTCCAAGGTCCCTCAGGAAGGACAAAGAGGGAATCCGTCTTCCGAAAAGATTCCGTAGACGACAGGTACACCCTGATCGCCCTGACAACATCCAAGGAATGCAGAGCAACCTCCTTAGGATGCTTAGGCTTCGTACAAAGCAAAGGCAGGACAATGTCCTCATTAATGTGGAACTCAGAGATCACCTTAGGAAGAAAGGAGGGATGCGGACGCAAGACCACCTTATCCCGGTGAATCACCAAGTACGGAGAACGGCAAGATAACGCTGCCAGTTCCGACACCCTGCGAGCCGAAGTGATCGCCACCAAAAAGGCAACCTTCTTAGACAGCAGAGGCAACAATATATCCCGGATGTTTTCAAAGGGAGCACGCTGTAACACGGACAGAACCAAGTTCAAGTCCCATGGAGGTAAGGGCTCCTTCCTGGGAGGAGCCAAATGTTGCACACCTTGAATGAAGGTGCGAACCAGAGAATGAGACGCCACAGGGCGTTGGAAAAGAATAGCCAGTGCGGACACCTGGCCCTTGATCGTGGCCAGCGCCAGGCGCTGGTCCACACCAGAGTGGATTAAGGCCAACACTCTCGACACCGAGTATGAGCGAGGGGAGAACCCCCTGGACTCACACCAGGCGAAATAAGCCTTCCAGGTACGGTAACAGATTTTACCAGAGGAGGTTTTCCTAGCCTTGACAAGGGTAGGAATGACCTCAGAGGAGAGACCCCTGTCCCTCAGGACCTGGGTCTCAACAGCCAGGCCGTTAAAGCCAGCGACTGTAAAGCAGGATGGAAGATCGGACCCTGAGAGAGGAGATCTTCCCGCAGAGGCAGTCGCCATGGAGGCGCCACTACCAGGTGAACAACGTCAGCGTACCAGGACCGGTGTGGCCAGTCCGGAGCCACCAGAATCACCAGGTGCGGTTCAGAGGCTAACCTGCGGAGGAACCTGGATAGCAACTGAATCGGAGGAAAGGCATACATCAGACGATACTGATGCCACGGGCCACTAACGCATCCGAGGCGTCCGCCAGCAGATCGCGCGTTCTTGCCACGAACCTTTCCACCTTTCGGTTTAGCCGAGATGCGAACAGATCCACGTCCGGGGATCCCCACTTCGCACACAGCATTTGGAAGACATCCGAGTGTAGGGACCATTCCCCCTGGTCCAGGGTCTGGCGGCTCAGATAGTCGGCCTGCCAATACTCCACACCCGGAATGTGAACTGCTGAGATCGCCGGGACATGAGTCTCGGCCCAAGTCAGAATTTCGGTCACCTCCCGGGCCGCCCGAGCACTCCTGGTGCCCCCTTGGTGGTTGATGTAAGCCACCGCGGTAGCATTGTCCGTCTGTACACGGACAGGACGGCCCCGCAGACGGTCCGACCACTGGAAGAGACAGAGTTTTATTGCACGCAATTTCAGCACATTTATCGGGAGGGAGGACTCCTCCTTCGACCAAGTGCCCTGGGCAGACAAGTTGCCCAGGACTTCACCCCAGCCCGACAGGCTGGCATCCGTGGTAATCGCCGTCCACACCAACGGACGGAAGGACTTGCCTTCCGCCACCGACGGGGACTGGAGCCACCACAGAAGAGCCAATCTGGTCTGACGACTCAAGGAGACCCTCAGATCCAGGGACTGAGGCAGTTTGTCCCACCTGGCCAGGATCTCCGCCTGGAGAGCCCGCGTGTGAAACTGAGCAAAGGGTATCGCCTCGAAAGCCGACACCATCAACCCCAGGCCCCGCATACAGGTCCTGAGTGACGAGAACGGGTTGTCCCTGAGGGACCTGAGCTCTTCCTGCAAGGTCCGGAGCTTGTCCTCTGGCAAGAACACCTTTGCCTGAGCAGAGTTCAGAATCATTCCCAGATAGGGAAGACGAACCGATGGAGACAACGTCGATTTCTGAATGTTGATGGTCCATCCAAACTCCTGGTGCGTCTGTACCGTGGTGAACAGATCGCGCACAAGGTCCTGGCTGGCACGTGATCTCGGAAGTAGATCGTCCAGGTAACCCAAGACCGTAATGCCCTGTGCCCTTAGCAGGCCCAGAACCAGCGCCAACACCTTGGTAAAAACCCTTGGTGCCGAAGCAAGACCGAAAGGTAACACCACAAACTGGTAGTGGTCATCTGCAATAGCAAACCAAAGGTACCGCTGATGACCCTCGAAAATGGGGATGTGCAGGTACGCATCTTTTAGATCTATCGAGGCCAGGAATTCCCCTGGACTCAGGGAGGCCACCACCGAGCGGAGAGACTCCATACGGAACTTCCGAACGCGCACAAAGTGGTTCAGCGCGTTCAGGTCCAGAATAGGACGCACTTTGCCCTCCTTTCTGGGCACAGTGAACAGATTTGAATAAAACACGTGAAACCTGTCCCAATGAGGCACCGGGACAATCACCCCCTGAGCAACAAGGTCCTGTACCGCTTGGTGCAGGTCCTGCAGACGCCCCGGAGGCAAATGAAGATTTGAGGGAAAGAATATGTCCGCCGGCCGGGAAAGGAATTCGATCTTGTACCCCGATCAAATGATTTCCAGAACCCACCTGTCCGAAATCCGGAGCAGCCAAGGTTGAAGGAAACCGCGCAAACGTCCCCCCACCCCTGAAATGGGTGAGGGTGCCCCTTCCGGCAGAGGCGGACTGACCCGCCGAGCCGGCATTGCCTGACTTCTGCTTACCCGCCCAGGGCTTCTTCTGGTGCCCTGGGCCTTGAAGGGCTTGCCCTTGGATTGGTTCCGAAAGGCACGAAAGGACCCCTGAGTTGATCTAGGCGCAGAACCCCACTTGCCTCAAAAGGACTTGTTCTTCGGGTTCTGGGGCAGCAAAGTGCTCTTGGCCCCCGTGACGCCTTTCACCAGGGTATCCAATGCCTCGCCAAAAAGGCGAGAGCCAGCATAGGGAAAATCAGCAACTGTTTTCCGCGAGGACTGGTCAGCCGACCAGCTCTTCAGCCAGATCAGTCGCCGGTTAAGTACCGAGTCACTAGACAGGCGTGCTACTAAAGGGGCCTCATTCAAGGCCGCATCACACAAATACATGATTTCTTGGTGAATTTGATCCACCATTTCCAGCCAGGCAGACGGAACATCATCAGACACGAGGTTGCTCCTAAGCACCTTGGTCCAATCAGCCACCGCCTGAGCCACCAAAACGGATGCGAAAATGGGTCTGAGCAACGAGCCTGCCACCGTATAGGAATGGCGGGCTAGAGACTCCAACCGCCGGTCTGTGGGATCCTGGAAAACCGGGGTATCCTCAGAAGAAACCAAGGTAGCCTTGTTTAACACGGCCACAGTGTGATCTACCTGTGGAGGCACACACCATCGTGATTCCGTAGCCGGCGCAAAGGGATAAAGCAATTTGAACCGGCTAGGTACCAGAAATGGACGTTTTAACGTGCGCCACAGTTCCTTAACAGTGTAATGAAACTCAGCTGGGCAGGGAAAAACCTGCGCCGACTTGCGGGTCCTGTGCGTCCCAAACGAGGACACAACGCCGGAGGACTGGGCTCATCCTCCAAATGTAGTGTTTCCTTTACAGAAACAATCAATTCATCCATGGTCGCCCGCTCTTCAGGCGACCCCGGGGAGGAGGTATCAACCCCTTCCACCTCTGCCTCCCCCTCAGACCCCAGCAGGTCCAAGGATGAGCGAGACCCTGAAAAGGGCACGCTCGCAGCAGCAGCAGCCATATCACCATCTGAATCAGAGGAGAGAGACAATCTGGGCCTCTTTTTAGCAGCAAGTTCAGCCATCAGCAATTCCATATTTGACACCAAAGTCGCCACTACAGCGGCCAAATCAGGTCTCAGAGGGGCCACAGAAGAACTGGAGATCCCCACCAGAGCTGGGGGGAATTTGCTGTCCTGAGAATCCATTGCTCAAGGTTACAAAACAACAGTGCAAGAAAGTTTGTACTGCCCCTTTAAGACCTCTGCGGAGTGCGCAGCCCACGCTACAGCTACAGTGACAAAGACCCCCAAACAGGAGAAGAAAAAACTGAGCCAGAAGCGACAGTACAGAAGGATATTGAGAGCAATAACCTGCAGAGCCCTGCAGAGTGTTGCCACCAATGTCCTGCTTCAGAGTAAAAGGAAGTGCTGCTAGAGTAGGCTGAACTTATAGGCTGCATGACTCAGGGAAAATGGCTGCCCCATAGGATTGCATGGAAGGCTCCGCCAAAATGGCCGCTGGACATGCGGTCGGAACGATCGTTCTGCTACCGCAAAATGGCAGCGGATGGCGCCAAAACAGCATGTAGTATTGCCCATAGAGAAGCCAAACATGCCTGCCCATACCTAAAATGGCGGACCGCGTGGATTTACCCCGCTGCGGCCGCCACACACACAGTCTGCACCCCCAACAAGCACCGAAGTGACACAGGGAAGGGGACCCCCAAAAACATACAGCACCGAAGCACATGCACAAGCGATCCCCGCAGGGACCGCATCAGGGAGTCACACAGGCACAGACATGGGGGACACACAGCAACACAGGACTGCCACCCCAGACAGAGGCCCCACACAGAAGTACTTACCTGTACAAGATGGCGTGGGGTGCCTCTATGAACGGAAAGCCACTGTCCTCATCTGACAGGGAGTGCCGTTAGCCAGGGACATGACACTGCAGCATCGTAGATGTGTCCTGTGAGGTAGCCACCTCACGGCTACATCCCTGCTGCGAGCAGGGATGGGTCGTTCATAGTGCCAGGACGAACCACGGCTGAACGCTCGATGGCGGGCTGGGGGTCCATCTGACCCTCTGCCCTGGAGAACCAGGGCGGTCAGTCCGAATCCCAGCACCGCATGATCCATCTTCATCCGAAGATCCGACTAAAAACTAAATGCTGACAAAATAAACAGCTAGTAAAGTAAGAAAAAACTGACATTTTCAAAGAAAATCAAATAAAAGATTAGTTAGGCTCAGACTGTAGCCTCAGCACAGGGAATCCTAACTACTCCTGACACTAGGCAGAAAGAAACTGAGTTGGGAGTGGTCACTGCAGGGGGGTATTGACCAGATGGGACAGCCCCCATGGGTGTATGGGTGTGTATATGCAAATGCCTTTGTTCTTTTGACTAAGTCTTTATGCCTAGCTACTCCTGCGGAGCGGAACTCAATACCCAACAGTGATGACTTAGAGGCGGCGGCGACTGTTGGAGGACGTAAGAGAAAAGTGCATATAAAGTTCCATGCTCTTTGATATCTAAAGTGCTAAGTATTTAAAGGACCAGGTGCATCTTGACCAGGGGTGTACTGACCATTCGGGCACTGCCTGAGGTCAGTAGGAGGCCCCATGATAGGTGCTAGGAGCTCCCACAACCAACAGTCTGCACTCAGGTGGAGCTGTCAGCTTGGTGCCTGCCACCCTCATACAGGCAAATGTGCACAATCCAGTCAGACTCCGGAGTTACCGAGCTGCAGAGGTCCCTAAGGCAGACAAGTGATCAATCAATCATCAGAATAGTCCAGGTCAAGACACAGAGAGCCCGCACCTACATCTAAAAGTCCAGCGCTGGAAACATACACGGGGAAGCTGGCTCCTAGTCCTCCTTATGGCTGTCTTTCAATCCATGGCCGTGTGCCTGTTAAAAGCGGTAAGTCCTTGCATTGTGAAAACTGGGAGTCCCTCTTTGACACAGATTACCACCAGCAGGCAGCAGCTCACACCGTGCGTAATCTTCATAAGATTTCTTTGTCAGACTGTATGTACAACCAGCACATGAATGACTAATGCTGCAGCATACCATCACAGGTATAATACATTATGAAGATTGCCCCAGTAAATGGGTTCCCTTTAACTCCAAATGTTTTGTTTCCATGGCTGGCCTTGTGGTAGTTAGGGATGATCGAATGGTTCGGGTCGACCATCGGTTCGGCCCGAACATTGGGTGTTCAAGGTTCGGCCGAATTTAGAACTTTTTGCCCAAAAAGTTCGGAATTCAGCAACCAGAACCGCCCAAAATGCAATGCTTCAGGAAATGGGCTTTAAAAGCCTGTGATTGGACCAGAACCATTAGCAAAAGCCAATTGAGGGGGCAGGAGAATGCTAGGAATGTGATTGGAGTGACTAGGGGGTCCCTAGACCAATCATTAGTGGATACGCCCCCCAGTATATAAGATCGCCCCCGCCATATTCCTAGCATTGTTATACTGGACATGGAAGAGAGTGGAAGCAGTTCTGTTAATTTTACTTTAAAAGTGTCATTTAGCTATTTTTAGTGTGAGGAAAGGGATATCTAGTGTAGTTAGAGTGCTCCTTTACACTTAAGTTAGCTTCAAAAATGTAGTTTCTGTAGGGAAAGTGTAAGGGGACCGTAGTGTAGTGTAGGGTTAACTGGCAGTGACTGCTATGGCAGGGTGACAAAACCCTTCCATAGCAGGGTGACCGCTATAGAGAAATGATCATTTCTCTGAATTGCTTCGGCACACCCATATGGCTTCTCACCAGCCAAGCATTTTTTATGCTGCAGGGGCTGCCACTGCCAGTGCTTTTTTGAGGACATGTTTGATGTCAGACATGACATCTGAACATGTGTATAGGGGGTATATATAGACATATATGTCTGAATATATAGCCCTAGACATATATAGGTGTGATAGTAGCAGAAATAAATGCTTGCGCTAATGAAATCATTTACAGTAATATATTTCTGCTACTATCACACCTATATATGGCTAGGGGTATATATTTAGACATATATGTGAATATATACCCCCTATACACATGTTCAGATGTTTTGCCTGCCTCAAAAGAACCCAAAATAATGCCAAAAAAATGCTAGCGTCAAAAAAAAAAAATGCCCAGGTGTGTTTTTGCTGGCATTTTTTGGGGGGTTTTGGAGGCAGGCAATACATCTGAACTTGTGTATAGTGGTGTATATACACACATCCATATATTTATATACACACCTAGACATATATAGGTGTGATAGTAGCAGAAATATATGCTTGCGCTAATGAAATCATTTATAGTAATATATTTCTGCTACTATCACACCTATATATGTCTAGGTGTGTATATAAATATATGTATGTGTGTATATACACCACTATACACAAGTTCAGATGTTTTGCCTGCCTCAAAAGAACCCAAAAAAATGCCAAAAAAACGCTAGCGTAAAAAAAAAATGCCCAGGTGTGTTTTTGCTGGCATTTTTTGGGGGGTTTTGGAGGCAGGCAAAACATCTGAACTTGTGCACAGTACCACTATACACAAGTTCAGATGTTTTTCCTGACTGCAAAGAACCCAAAAAAATGCCTGCTTTGAAACCGGCAAGGTGTGAAAACCGAGGAGAGAAGCTAACCCCCTGAGCTGAAAGTTTTCTAATACATACAATCCTTTTTTTTCTGGTTCTGGACATGCTACAGAGCTGAAACTTCACAGGTACACCTTTTAGACCCCCAGACACAAAATCACACAAAAAAAGTTCTTAAAAATTGTAATTTTTGATAAAAAAGCCAATTATTGAAAAAATTAAAAAAAAAAAAGATTTTTTGATTTTTACTTTGGATTTCAGATCTGGGTGGTCTAAAAAGTGTACATGTGAAGTTTCAGCTCTGTTGCATGTCCAGAACCATAAAAAAAAGATCGTTTGTATTAGAAAACTTTCAGACAGGGGGTTGGCTTCGCTGCTGTAACACCTTGCCGGTTTAATAGAAGGCATTTTTTTGGGTTCTTTGCAGTCAGGAAAAACATCTGAACTTGTGTATAGTGGTACTGTGCACAAGTTCTGATGTTTTGCCTGCCTCCAAAAACTCCCAAAAAATGCCAGCAAAAACACACCTGGGCATTTTTTATTTGACGCTAGCGTTTTTTTTGGCATTTTTTGGGGTTCTTTTGAGGCAGGCAAAACATCTGAACTTGTGTATAGTGGTATATATACACACATACATATATTTATATACACACCTAGACATATATAGGTGTGATAGTAGCAGAAATATATTACTGTAAATGATTTCATTAGCGCAAGCATATATTTCTGCTACTATCACACCTATATATGTCTAGGTGTGTATATAAATATATGTATGTGTGTATATACACCACTATACACAAGTTCAGATGTTTTGCCTGCTTCAAAAGAACCCCAAAAAATGCCAAAAAAAACGCTAGTGTAAAAAAAAAAAAAATTCCCAGGTGTGTTTTTGCTGGCATTTTTTGGGGGTTTTTGGAGGCAGGCAAAACATCAGAACTTGTGCACAGTACCACTATACACAAGTTCAGATGTTTTTCCTGACTGCAAAGAACCCCAAAAAATGCCTGCTATTAAACCGGCAAGGTGTTACAGCAGCGAAGCCAACCCCCTGAGCTGAAAGTTTTCTAATACAAACAATCTTTTTTTTTTATGGTTCTGGACATGCTACAGAGCTGAAACTTCACATGTACACTTTTTAGACCCCCCAGATACTAAATCCAAAGTAAAAATCAAAAAATCTCTCTCTCTTTTTTTTTTTTTTTTTTTCAATAATTGGCTTTTTTATCAAAAATGACAATGTTTAAGAACTTTTTTTTGTGTGATTAATAGTTAATGGGGCATGACCCAGAACCCTAGGCACTTTTTAGGGGCATTTATTGGGTTTTAGGGCTTAAAAATTGTGTTTTTTGATTACCGAAGTTCGGGTCCCATTGATTTCAATGGGGTTCTGAAATCCGGGCCGAACTTTCGGGAAGTTCGGATGTTCTGGCCGAACCGAACTTTTCAAAAGTTCGATCATCCTTAGTGGTAGTAAGGTGTTTTGGGCCTGTGATCACAGACAAAATGATCATTGATTCTGAATGTTTTGCAATTTAACAAATGTTCTGCTTTTTCCTATTTCAGAATATTCCTAATCTAATATTCTGAAATACAAAAGCGCACATATTGATACTGAACTTGTTGGAGCAGGCTTATCTTTCACTTACATCATATCTGGAGACAAGAACAGGTAAATTGGCATAACAAATTCCACAAAAAGAAAAAAATATATATATATATTGCTGTCTGCTGCAACCAGTTAACTTTGACCAAAAATGAATAATGGCACTATGCAAGAGGGAGCTGTTTGTTTTTACTTCTCTATTTTTGTTTCAATGATTAAATAAAGTGTAAATCTCAGGTCACACTGGGGAGACTTGTCAGGCGACTAAGTCACCTGATAAGTCGCGCTCCATTCAGCGCAATGTACAAATTGAATACTATCCATACGCAACAAATTGCAACAGTAAGGCTCGGTCACACTGGGGTGGCTTCAAAATCGCCCGACTCTGAAGCTGCCCCGTACAGTGCGACTTCATCGCGGCTTGCAAACAACTTGTTTAATAGAAGTCAATGCAAGCCACTCCAAAGTCAACCCCAAGTAGTGAAGGAACCTTTTTCTAAAGTTGGAGCGACTTGACCTTTATCAAAGAAGTAATTTGCAAGCCGCGCTGTACGAGGTGGCTTCAGAGTCGGGCGACTTTGAAGCCGCCCCAGTGTGAATCAAGCCTTACTGATGCAATTTTTTGCATGTGGATAGTTACTGTGTGTAACAGATCCCCAATACTTGGACCAAGTATTTCTGTCCTAGATCTCCAGAATCTCACGTGATGCAGTGACCCGGCCCCTCAAATCCCCCCAAACATTAGCCTAAGCTCGATGAAGGGTAAAACAAAAGACACTTTATTCAACAACTCACTTCCAATATATACAGTCTCATGTGTTTGATTTCATTATCATATGCAAATGTAATTGCATAGAGAACATAGTTTACATACCTTGGCCATCTGGAAAAAGACACTAGGTGAAGGAAACTACAACATTATCATAATTAACTCAACAAACAACAAGCCCCCAAAACAAAGCTGAATACGTATTCCTAGAAGTGTAAATGCAAAACCACCTCTAAACAGATGACAACAGAAGATGTAGGCTTGCAGACTGCCCGTCTTCATTTTCAAAACACCTTACTATAAGTGTCAATACACATCCCCTCAGTAGACAATAGCTGAGTTTGACGTCATTAGCATCTCTTTAGTCTCTCATTGTGTGGAGAAGTCCTCTGCTGAAACAGGCAGCTTTTAGCCTGTAACATTGATCCCAGTCTCAGAGTCTATCTTGGGGTGACATGGACCCGAGTCCAAAGCAACACCACTCCCATGGTCCCCCAGCATATACCCCCACACAGAGGTGCACTCCCCTACAAGCCAGGGCCCATAGTCCGTGGGCAGGAGTCTGGCCTCCACACACCTCCAGTAGCCCCGTGGCAAACGTCCCACCAAATAGGCGTTCGTCACACTGTGTTACAACTCCTAAATACTGTGTGTTTAAATATAAGTATAAACAACAGTGGGTATGTGAAACTGTGTTCTCCCACATACAAGTGCCAGCACTTGTGTTCTCCCACATACTATACCAAACATACATTATATTAAAAAGGTTGGTGTGCAAATTCTCTCTCTCTTGAAACTTTCAGATGTTTTGCCTGCTTCAAAAGAACCCCAAAAAATGCCAAAAAAAACGCTAGTGTAAAAAAAAAAAAAATTCCCAGGTGTGTTTTTGCTGGCATTTTTTGGGGGTTTTTGGAGGCAGGCAAAACATCAGAACTTGTGCACAGTACCACTATACACAAGTTCAGATGTTTTTCCTGACTGCAAAGAACCCAAAAAAATGCCTGCTATTAAACCGGCAAGGTGTTACAGCAGCGAAGCCAACCCCCTGAGCTGAAAGTTTTCTAATACAAACAATCTTTTTTTTTTATGGTTCTGGACATGCTACAGAGCTGAAACTTCACATGTACACTTTTTAGACCCCCCAGATACTAAATCCAAAGTAAAAATCAAAAAATCTCTCTCTCTTTTTTTTTTTTTTTTTTCAATAATTGGCTTTTTTATCAAAAATGACAATGTTTAAGAACTTTTTTTTGTGTGATTAATAGTTAATGGGGCATGACCCAGAACCCTAGGCACTTTTTAGGGGCATTTATTGGGTTTTAGGGCTTAAAAATTGTGTTTTTTGATTACCGAAGTTCGGGTCCCATTGATTTCAATGGGGTTCTGAAATCCGGGCCGAACTTTCGGGAAGTTCGGATGTTCTGGCCGAACCAAACTTTTCAAAAGTTCGATCATCCTTAGTGGTAGTAAGGTGTTTTGGGCCTGTGATCACAGACAAAATGATCATTGATTCTGAATGTTTTGCAATTTAACAAATGTTCTGCTTTTTCCTATTTCAGAATATTCCTAATCTAATATTCTGAAATACAAAAGCGCACATATTGATACTGAACTTGTTGGAGCAGGCTTATCTTTCACTTACATCATATCTGGAGACAAGAACAGGTAAATTGGCATAACAAATTCCACAAAAAGAAAAAAATATATATATATATTGCTGTCTGCTGCAACCAGTTAACTTTGACCAAAAATGAATAATGGCACTATGCAAGAGGGAGCTGTTTGTTTTTACTTCTCTATTTTTGTTTCAATGATTAAATAAAGTGTAAATCTCAGGTCACACTGGGGAGACTTGTCAGGCGACTAAGTCACCTGATAAGTCGCGCTCCATTCAGCGCAATGTACAAATTGAATACTATCCATACGCAACAAATTGCAACAGTAAGGCTCGGTCACACTGGGGTGGCTTCAAAATCGCCCGACTCTGAAGCTGCCCCGTACAGTGCGACTTCATCGCGGCTTGCAAACAACTTGTTTAATAGAAGTCAATGCAAGCCACTCCAAAGTCAACCCCAAGTAGTGAAGGAACCTTTTTCTAAAGTTGGAGCGACTTGACCTTTATCAAAGAAGTAATTTGCAAGCCGCGCTGTACGAGGTGGCTTCAGAGTCGGGCGACTTTGAAGCCGCCCCAGTGTGAATCAAGCCTTACTGATGCAATTTTTTGCATGTGGATAGTTACTGTGTGTAACAGATCCCCAATACTTGGACCAAGTATTTCTGTCCTAGATCTCCAGAATCTCACGTGATGCAGTGACCCGGCCCCTCAAATCCCCCCAAACATTAGCCTAAGCTCGATGAAGGGTAAAACAAAAGACACTTTATTCAACAACTCACTTCCAATATATACAGTCTCATGTGTTTGATTTCATTATCATATGCAAATGTAATTGCATAGAGAACATAGTTTACATACCTTGGCCATCTGGAAAAAGACACTAGGTGAAGGAAACTACAACATTATCATAATTAACTCAACAAACAACAAGCCCCCAAAACAAAGCTGAATACGTATTCCTAGAAGTGTAAATGCAAAACCACCTCTAAACAGATGACAACAGAAGATGTAGGCTTGCAGACTGCCCGTCTTCATTTTCAAAACACCTTACTATAAGTGTCAATACACATCCCCTCAGTAGACAATAGCTGAGTTTGACGTCATTAGCATCTCTTTAGTCTCTCATTGTGTGGAGAAGTCCTCTGCTGAAACAGGCAGCTTTTAGCCTGTAACATTGATCCCAGTCTCAGAGTCTATCTTGGGGTGACATGGACCCGAGTCCAAAGCAACACCACTCCCATGGTCCCCCAGCATATACCCCCACACAGAGGTGCACTCCCCTACAAGCCAGGGCCCATAGTCCGTGGGCAGGAGTCTGGCCTCCACACACCTCCAGTAGCCCCGTGGCAAACGTCCCACCAAATAGGCGTTCGTCACACTGT
Organism: Pelophylax lessonae; assembly: GCF_965119305.1. Classification (NCBI taxonomy): domain Eukaryota; kingdom Metazoa; phylum Chordata; class Amphibia; order Anura; family Ranidae; genus Pelophylax; species Pelophylax lessonae. Next base: position 135,968,770 of record NC_138773.1, read on the forward strand.
GTTACAACTCCTAAATACTGTGTGTTTAAATATAAGTATAAACAACAGTGGGTATGTGAAACTGTGTTCTCCCACATACAAGTGCCAGCACTTGTGTTCTCCCACATACTATACCAAACATACATTATATTAAAAAGGTTGGTGTGCAAATTCTCTCTCTCTTGAAACTTTCTTTTTAACATTTTATGTTTTCATATATGATCCACCACCATTAGTGCAGAGGATTGCTCCCTGAAAAGTGAAGGCACATTGAGCTGTATTATAATCTGACCAGCAACGAAAGTCAATGAGTTAATTTAGGACACTATTGATGGTGGATCATATATGGAAACATTAAGAAAACATTACAAAGAAAGTTTAAAGATAATGGATATTGTTAATCATTGATTGGGACTTCTTGGATATGCTGAATATGTTTTTTGATTTAAATGTAGATATATGGATTTTTTTTTTTCCACAAAAGCACTTTAAGATTTTGTTGATTTATATGATCGGATTTGCACACAAACCTTTTTGATACATTGTATGCTTAGTATAGTATACTTTTTTTGACACCATATATGCTAGCACTTATATGTGGGAGGACATGGTTTCACATACCTACTGTTGTATATATTTATGTAGCACCCTAAAAGGTAGGTGCTAGGTAAATTATAAGGGAGGCCTTGCCTGCTTAACAGCAGGACCAGATTGTTCAGTGAGGTTGTCATGGTTCCCAGGTGTGACTGTTGAGACTGGGGAGTCTACCCACTGTAACCCAATGAGGGCTCTCAATGGGCAGTGGGGGAAACCTGAGAGAAAAAAACAAATTTGTTGGTGATCCGTGATGGGCCACAGGAGTATTGAAACAAAAATATATACTCAGCCACAGAGTAATGTGTACAGTGGACACAACTAATGGGCTAAGGAGGGACAGTAGGTGACCGTTGGATGGGGGGTACACAATTTGAAAAAATGTGGTGTGACCCAACAAGATGGGGCACAACCACTAGAAACCAACTAAGGACACTGCTACCAACCACTGAAGTGAAAAAAGTTAATTTTATTTAGGCACTTATGCCTGTGCACAAATCAAAATACAGAGGTAAAAAGGACACACTGCATGGTAACACATTAAAATGATGTTAAAAAGTGACACTCGGCACATAAATACAGGGGACTTGAGCATACAATCAACACATAAGGATCTGCCAGTATGGCTAGCTGGGATGGCTAACAAACCAGTGATGGTAGTGATGAGGCACTAAGCCCGGCTATTAGCATGTAACTAAGTGATGATTGTACATATCACCAAGCATATGTCGACACTGTGGGTCGGTATGAATGCCTGGTGGTATGAATGTAGCTTCAAGGATGCATCCACTATCGATTCCCTAGGGAGTACTCCTGTTGAAAAATGACCTATCACCACATGGAGAGGACCTGCATTAGACCTGGTAAGGGTATATATGCGGTGGAACAGTCCAAAAAATGAAAAAGTCCTCTGTGGATGAGGGACGAGAAGGACTGCTTGCTCCGAGGGCGAGGTGGATACAGGAGTGTTCAATGGGGTCGGTAGAGGGATAGATGATAGACCCTGTTGTGAGATCTCAAGGCACGGATCCGGTAACAGTTGAGGCACCAGATTGGAGGATATCCCCAAAAAGACAAACCGGGGAAAAGTATTCCACAATGATAATGTCACAGCTTTACCTGCGGGTGTCTTGGATGTGTGGGATCCGACTTGAACTCTAGAGAGGACCTATGAAGGTACAGGGCTCTGTCCCAGCCCCGATGTTGCGTGCTGCCCGATCCGATGTCTCTTTCCCTGCGGCGTTCAAACCCTAGGTCGGGCTACCTCGGCATGAGGATTCTCCACTTCCTAGACGGAGTGACCGACGTCACTTCCGGTAGCTGAGTCCGCCGGGTGCTTTAAAGGGGAACAGCCGCGAGACATATGCCGTAGAGGATAACAGGCAAATGGGCAATATTGCACGAAGGGGCACAATGTGCAGGGTGCCACAACGCCACACGCTGACGCGTTTCACCGATAGGCACTTCAGAGCTGATGTGATTGCCCAGGGTGCCGGTCTATATACTGATCATAATTGGCTATAATGGCTTAACTGTTTCATCACCGATGTGGTGGTTAACCCATTCAAGGGATCATCACTAATGTTATCTCCCCATTGGTTAACAACCTACCACATCGTACTGCCTAATAGACATACCGATCAAATAGGGGTGGCACCACCGGGTACCCCGGCGTTGTGGCTGTCGCACAGAGTGGCAAATAGAGTCCAATGACAGACATGCATCAGGGTCAGAATGTCAATCCTTTTACACATCTGGACCCATAGCCACGACTGTGGGGCAGCCAAATTAATCAAAATATTAACATAGATAGACAAATATAAAAATACTGCATAATGAAAAGGTAAAAAACACACATTATTCCAAAAAAGGGAAGATTAAAATTGACGTCAGTGAAATTGTCATCACCATGGAAACCGACATAAGCAAGGGGAGGGGCTATCTGTTTCGCACATAGCAGAGAGAACAGAGACAACCAATTGGACCAAATTTGAGGGGGTCCCTATCCTAATGACTGTAAGCCCAACGGGTCCCCATTCCATCCGGGTGGTGGATGTCCTCAACTAGATAGTATACTTTAGTTATTAGTTCCAGAGAAGTATATATCTAGGGGTAACCCCAAATGAAATGGTATCATGGGGAGTATGGATTTTATAGAGTCTGGCATAGCAGGACCCCACATTCACCACCTAGGCATTCACAATGTCCAGAGGGCTAAGTTATGTATTAAGGAAAGGCTGGAGATTGAACTCAACGTTCAAGCCGCGAGGCACACGGGACCCCATCATGTATATCCACATCTTTTCCTTTTGAAGGAGGACGTTGTCGAAGTCCCCCCTTCTTGCTGGTAATTTCAGTGCATAGATGCCCCTTACTTTGAGGCCCTCTGGATTAGCATTGTGGTGCTCAAGGAAGTGGAGGGGTATGGTCCTGTTGTCCACCTTTTTCCTAATGTCAGAGATGTGTTCAGAGATACGCACTTTCAGTTGGCGTTTTGTTTTGCCGATGTAAGATTTGTTACAGGGGCAAATCAGTTCATAAATTACGCGCTCTGTCTGACAGTTTATAAAACTGTTGATGGTGAACTCTCTCTGTCCATCACAGCTGGAAAAGGTTTTGCATTTTAACACTGACTTACAGATGTTACATCTACCGCAGGGGAACATCCCTTTTATACGGGGCAGCGAGGTTAACCAGTTATCTTCCCCTCCAGAGCGTGTAAATTCGGAATGGCACAGATTATCCTTAAGATTCTGTGCCCTTTGGCAGTTATTAACAGTCGTGGTCCGACAATACGCTCTATGAGGGGAGATACTGTAAGAACTTGCCAGTGTTTGCACAAAACCGCCCTCACCTGTTCCCACTGTGTGCCGAAGGGTGTGATAATTCGGGGGTCGGCCGTCTCTATAGATGCTGTATTAGTAGTTGGGTCATCCTTACCGCCCAGGAGAGTTGTTCTGGGTCTCATAGCCACTTTTTTACGCGCTCGTCTGATGGTTTGATGTGTGTAGCCCCTTTCCAGGAATCGCTTGTGTAGCTGTCTAACCTCTGTCTGATAATCCTCCGGATCTGAACAATTTATTTTAAGACGGAGGAACTGGCCTACAGGTATACTTTCTACGAGGGACCTAGGATGGTGACTACTTGCTGCCAACAATGTATTGGCAGCCGTCTCCTTGCGGTATGTTGTAGTTTTCAATCTCCCTCCCTCAATAGAGATGAGCAGGTCCAGGAACGGAAGATGATTTGAAGTGGCATTAAAGGTAAGTTTAATGTTACGATTGTTGTTGTTGAGTTCCTGCATAAATTGCTCCAATTCAGATTGGGTGCCGCCCCAGAGGAGCAGGACATCATCAATGTACCTCAGCCACATGTGTGAGTGGCTGAGGTACATTGGGGATGGGTATACAACCTGCTCCTCCCAGAGTCCAAGATGGAGGCACGCGTAGGCCGGAGCCCACGGTGCCCCCATCGACGTACCCCTAATCTGTTGGTAGTAACATTTTAGAAATTGAAAATAGTTGTGTTGGAGTAAGAACTCCAGGAGTTCAACAACAAATTCATTATGTGCCCCTAGATGCGGATGGTAATGATCAAGGAAATGGGTAACTGCTTGCAAACCCCATTCATGTGGGATGGAGGTATATAGGCTTTCAACATCAATCCCAACAAGAAGAATGTTATGCATGAATGGGGTCTCGGATAGTTTTTTGAGGACATCTCTTGTGTCCTGTACATAGGAGGGCAAGCTAGTCACCATCTCCTTGATCAATGCATCGATGAACTGGCCCGTTTTTTCCAGGGGTCCCCCTATCGCAGAGACGATAGGTCTTCCAGGGGGATTAGTAAGGGATTTATGCAGTTTTGGGATAATGTAAAAAGTTGGAGTGTTATAACTTTTCACAGTAAGATGATCTGTTTCCCTCTTAGAAATCAAATTTGCCTCTTTGGCCAGGAGAATCTTGTGGTTAAGGGCAGAGACAAGGGAGGGAAAGGGGTTCCCATGGAGTTTTAAATATGTGCTAACATCACTTAACTGTCTATGTACTTTATGAGTGTACCCCCCATCCAACGGTCACCTACTGTCCCTCCTTAGCCCATTAGTTGTGTCCACTGTACACATTACTCTGTGGCTGAGTATATATTTTTGTTTCGATACTCCTGTGGCCCATCACGGATCACCAACAAATTTGTTTTTTTCTGTCATATGGTAGATCTGCTTTTGATCTTCAGGTGTTCCAGGCCCAATACATGTAGTTTATTATCCTGGCCTCATTTTGGCCTTATCAATAATTAAACATCCGAGGTAATTTAGTGGCGACACTGCTTGGTAACTATATACTGCATAAGAATTTTAATAACGTATAAACGGTCAGTGTATTGCCACCTGTGTGAACCCATAGCAAGGTGCGGAGAGAGTGTGGTTTGTGTTACTGATATGGCATATTGCATCGACCTTGACATAGAGCAAGAGATAGAGGTGGCCTTTGCCAATCAAGGTGAGACTACAATTCCATCCGTAGAACCTCTCAACAATCTTTTTAAGCAACACAAAAAACTAGTGTTGAAATCTCTTAACAGGAAGTGGGACATAGCGTCCCTCCAATCCCACAAATCACACCGCATTATCCCGAGGGGTCTGAGAGAAAGGCTACTCCCAGCCAAACATCTCCACACTCCAAGATTCCTGGGAGTGTGGAAAAGGGATTGTGTTGAGAGAGGGATACATGTAATGCACCTAATTGTAGAGGAAGAAAAACAACAACTGGGTGAATTACAAACTGAAATTGAAGCCACCACAGCGGCCCTAGAGCCCTTTAAGGACAAGGAGGAATTTCAAAAATTAAACGATAACCTCAAAAGGGAGGTTGAAAAGACTCAAAAAAACCTGAAACTGACTAAACAAAACAAGTTTAGACAGAATCTAGTAGACTGCGAAAGTGAGGATCTTTTCAACCCCACAATTACTAGGAGCCGCAGTAGATCCAGGAGTAGATACAACAAATATAGGAAATCAAGCCGACACAGGGGACAGTCGTCAGGCAGTGAGTCCGACGCAACAGAAAAGTCAGTGACTTTTTTAGTACCAGGAACAGACCTAACATCGGACGAAATACATATTCAACAAACGGAACCGGTAGGTGGGTCGCAGAGAGGAAGGGGAAATCCCAAAATCAAGGGTGGAGAGACTCAAAACAATCTGGGCCCCCAGAGGGAAACCAGATCCAACACCCTGAGAAAACACACGTTAGGTACCTCCTCTGGTGACCTCAGGGTAGTGAATCTCTCCACATTTGATTTACAAGAGAGACACGTCAAACTACTCAGTAAGGGACTTTCATTCGCACCCACCTCCTCCATGACAGAGTTTGACGTCTACAAAGACGTCTGTCTTTTCCTGAGAAAGGTAATCTTTAGGATGTGGCATGATAGAGAGGGAGAAAATTTCGACCAAAGCGTTCCCCCCTCAGAGGAAGACGCTGAAATGTTAGAAATTTTAACCTCCCTCTTCCTAGAGGGTAATGAAACAGAGGTGGATAATATTCTCAATGAACCTACACGTAGGGATACCAACCTCCGAATCAAATCTAGGAAGATGCCCTCCCTTTCCAAACACAAAAACATAAAAGTGTTCCTGGACTTGGTCCAGGAGGACCTTACTAAAATCAAATGGACTAGGGAGGGACGGGATAACTTATCCAAGGAGGAGAGGATAGCCCTTAAGGAGCTGAAGGAAGCCACCAATGTGGTCATTAAGGGCAGCGACAAGGGAGGCAACGTGGTCCTCATGAGTGAAGAAATGTACACTCATGAGGTACATAGACAGTTAAGTGATGTTAGCACATATTTAAAACTCCATGGGAACCCCTTTCCCTCCCTTGTCTCTGCCCTTAACCACAAGATTCTCTTGGCCAAAGAGGCAAATTTGATTTCTAAGAGGGAAGCAGATCATCTTACTGTGAAAAGTTATAACACTCCAACTTTTTACATTATCCCAAAACTGCATAAATCCCTTACTAATCCCCCTGGAAGACCTATCGTCTCTGCGATAGGGGGACCCCTGGAAAAAACGGGCCAGTTCATCGATGCATTGATCAAGGAGATGGTGACTAGCTTGCCCTCCTATGTACAGGACACAAGAGATGTCCTCAAAAAACTATCCGAGACCCCATTCATGCATAACATTCTTCTTGTTGGGATTGATGTTGAAAGTCTATATACCTCCATCCCACATGAATGGGGTTTGCAAGCAGTTACCCATTTCCTTGATCATTACCATCCGCATCTAGGGGCACATAATGAATTTGTTGTTGAACTCCTGGAGTTCTTACTCCAACACAACTATTTTCAATTTCTAAAATGTTACTACCAACAGATTAGGGGTACGTCGATGGGGGCACCGTGGGCTCCGGCCTACGCGTGCCTCCATCTTGGACTCTGGGAGGAGCAGGTTGTATACCCATCCCCAATGTACCTCAGCCACTCACACATGTGGCTGAGGTACATTGATGATGTCCTGCTCCTCTGGGGCGGCACCCAATCTGAATTGGAGCAATTTATGCAGGAACTCAACAACAACAATCGTAACATTAAACTTACCTTTAATGCCACTTCAAATCATCTTCCGTTCCTGGACCTTCTCATCTCTTTGAGGGAGGGAGATTGAAAACTACAACATACCGCAAGGAGACGGCTGCCAATACATTGTTGGCAGCAAGTAGTCACCATCCTAGGTCCCTCGTAGAAAGTATACCTGTAGGCCAGTTCCTCCGTCTTAAAATAAATTGTTCAGATCCGGAGGATTATCAGACAGAGGCTAGACAGCTACACAAGCGATTCCGGGAAAGGGGCTACACACATCAAACCATCAGACGAGCGCGTAAAAAAGTGGCTATGAGACCCAGAACAACTCTCCTGGGCGGTAAGGATGACCCAACTACTAATACAGCATCTATAGAGACGGCCCACCCCCGAATTATCACACCCTTCGGCACACAGTGGGAACAGGTGAGGGCGGTTTTGTGCAAACACTGGCAAGTTCTTACAGTATCTCCCCTCATAGAGCGTATTGTCGGACCACGACCATTAATAACTGCCAAACGGGCACAGAATCTTAAGGATAATCTGTGCCATTCCGAATTTACACGCTCTGGAGGGGAAGATAACTGGTTAACCTCGCTGCCCCGTATAAAAGGGATGTTCCCCTGCGGTAGATGTAACATCTGTAAGTCAGTGTTAAAATGCAAAACCTTTTCCAGCTGTGATGGACAGAGAGAGTTCACCATCAACAGTTTTATAAACTGTCAGACAGAGCGCATAATTTATGAACTGATTTGCCCCTGTAACAAATCTTACATCGGCAAAACAAAACGCCAACTGAAAGTGTGTATCTCTGAACACATCTCTGACATTAGGAAAAAGGTAGACAACAGGACCATACCCCTCCACTTCCTTGAGCACCACAATGCTAATCCAGAGGGCCTCAAAGTAAGGGGCATCTATGCACTGAAATTACCAGCAAGAAGGGGGGACTTCGACAACGTCCGCCTTCAAAAGGAAAAGATGTGGATATACATGATGGGGTCCCGTGTGCCTCGCGGCTTGAACGTTGAGTTCAATCTCCAGCCTTTCCTTAATGCATAACTTAGCCCTCTGGACATTGTGAATGCCTAGGTGGTGAATGTGGGGTTGTGGTCCTGCTATGCCAGACTCTATAAAATCCATACTCCCCATGATACCATTTCATTTGGGGTTACCCCTAGATATATACTTCTCTGGAACTAATAACTAAAGTATACTATCTAGTTGAGGACATCCACCACCTGGATGGAATGGGGACCCATTGAGCTTACAGTCATTAGGATAGGGACCCCCTCAAATTTGGTCCAATTGGTTGTCTCTGTTCTCTCTGCTATGTGCGAAACAGATAGCCCCTCCCCTTGCTTATGTCAGTTTCCATGGTGATGACAATTCCACTGACGTCAATTTTAATCTTCCCTTTTTTGGAATAATGTGTGTTTTTTACCTTTTCATTATGCAGTATTTTTATATTTGTCTATCTATGTTAATATTTTGATTAATTTGGCTGCCCCACAGTCGTGGCTATGGGTCCAGATGGGTAAAAGGATTGACATTCCGACCCTGATGCATGTCTGTCATTGGACTCTATTTGCCACTCTGTGCGACAGCCACAACGCCGGGGTACCCGGTGGTGCCACCCCTATTTGATCGGTATGTCTATTAGGCAGTACGATATGGTAGGTTGTTAACCAATGGGGAGATAACATTAGTGATGATCCCTTGAATGGGTTAACCACCACATCGGTGATGAAACAGTTAAGCCATTATAGCCAATTATGATCAGTATATAGACCGGCACCCTGGGCAATCACATCAGCTCTGAAGAAACCGACGTGCCTGTCGGTGAAACGCGTCAGCGTGTGGCGTTGTGGCACCCTGCACATTGTGCCCCTTCGTGCAATATTGCCCATTTGCCTGTTATCCTCTACGGCATATGTCTCGCGGCTGTTCCCCTTTAAAGCACCCGGCGGACTCAGCTACCGGAAGTGACGTCGGTCACTCCGTCTAGGAAGTGGAGAATCCTCATGCCGAGGTAGCCCGACCTAGGGTTTGAACGCCGCAGGGAAAGAGACATCGGATCGGGCAGCACGCAACATCGGGGCTGGGACAGAGCCCTGTACCTTCATAGGTCCTCTCTAGAGTTCAAGTCGGATCCCACACATCCAAGACACCCGCAGGTAAAGCTGTGACATTATCATTGTGGAATACTTTTCCCCGGTTTGTCTTTTTGGGGATATCCTCCAATCTGGTGCCTCAACTGTTACCGTCCCGTGCCTTGAGATCTCACACCAGGATCTATCATCTATCTCTCTACCGACCCCATTGAACACTCCTGTATCCACCTCCCCCCCCGGAGCAAGCAGTCCTTCTCGTCCCTCATCCACAGAGGACTTTTTCATTTTTTGGACTGTTCCACCGCATATATACCCTTACCAGGTCTAATGCAGGTCCTCTCCATGTGGTGATAGGTCATTTTTCAACAGGAGTACTCCCTAGGGAATCGATATTGGATGCATCCTTGAAGGTACATTCATACCACCAGGCATTCATACCGACCCACAGTGTCGACATATGCTTTGTGATATGTACAATCATCACTTAGTTACATGCCAATAGCCGGGCTTAGTGCCTCATCACTACCATCACTGGTTTGTTAGCCATCCCAGCTAGCCATACTGGCAGATCCTTATGTGTTGATTGTATGCTCAAGTCCCCTGTATTTATGTGCCGAGTGTCACTTTTTAACATCATTTTAATGTGTTACCATGCAGTGTGTCCTTTTTACCTCTGTATTTTGATTTGTGCACAGGCATAAGTGCCTAAGTAAAATTAACTTTTTTCACTTCAGTGGTTGGTAGCAGTGTCCTTAGTGGGTTTCTAGTGGTTGTGCCCCATCTTGTTGGGTCACACCACATTTTTTCAAAGTGGGGGAAACCTGACCAATGGCACACCAGGGTTTGTATCTATCCCAGGAGGTCAGATTATGCTGCACAGCATTCTGGGAGAGGGTATAAGTCTGAGGGGGGCAAATGACGCAGCGTTTTTGGCGGGAAGTAGAGTCCCAGGAGGGAGGTGATGACTGTCTCTCCTCCTGTCAAGAGGAATCAGGTATCCCAGGTGGCTTGCCTGAGGGGATACAGGGCTGAGCTGCAGAGAAGGATCCAGTGTGCTGAGGACCAGCGGAGCTTTTGGGGGACGAGTTTCAGGAAAGCATTCTGAGTCGTGAGTACTGCAAACTGCCCCTGGGGTTTGCCTAGGAGAGGGGACCACTCCAGAGAAGGTCAGGGGGATCCAGGAGCTAGCTAGCCGGGCAGCGGTGACAGAAAAAGGGGGTGCCAGAGTTAACCCTGAAGAGTAAATGGGTGCCAGCGGTTGGGCCCTGAAGTGTAAAGTGTTAAATGTTGCAGCAGTAATTGCAAGTGGCTACCTCAGTCAGGAAGGACTGGAGGAAGCAGTGAAAGAGGACTTTTGAGCTAACAGGAGTGTCAGAAGTCAGTTGAAGTTCAGTGATCGCAAGTCAGTGTTCACAAGCGCCAGTAAGCGTTGGTCGGCATTCATCCAGCTTCAAGTAAGCTCTAGAAGGCATTTTTCTCAAGTGTCCCATTTTTGTGCCTAGTTGAGCCAGAGGAGTATCCCACTCATTCCCTTCTCCCATCCAAGTTCCTAAAATAAAACTAAAAACCAAAGATGCCGGACTGGTCATTGTGTCAGTATTGACACTTGGGCAAGGAGCTTAAATGTGCTGTTGGTGTTAACGGTAACCATGGCAGACCCACCTCAGGCCCGATGCATGGAAATCCTGCTACATTTTTAACACAAAGTATTTAAAGGGATTGTAAAGTCAGTTTTTTTTTTTTATCCTAATGCATTCTATGCATTAAGATAAGAAAATCTTCTGTGTGCAGCTCCACCCTCAGCCCCCTAATACTTTCCTGAGCCCATCTTTATCCAGTGATGTTGCAGGAGTTTTCTAGCTGCCCGGGACTCCTGTCCTCATTGGCTGAGACAGCAGTGTGGCGCGATTGGCTCTCGCTGCTGTCAATTTAAAATCAGCCAATCAGGAGTGAGAGGGGGCAGGGCTGGGTCGGGGCTCTGTGTCTAAATGGACACAGGGAGCTGTGAATCGGCTCCGGTGTCCCTATAGCAAGCTGCTTGCTGTGTGGGCACTCAACAGGAGACTTTACAATCACTCTAACAGTTGTAACACCATAACTATCCCCATGCAAAAAATTGCAACAGTAAGTGCCCTCAAAGTTGAATAATGCCCTTGCTATAGATGTAGACCATTAACGTACCTTACGGAAGCTGATTGGAAAACTTCTAGGCCATTGCTAAGAGCCGCCTAGTGGTTACTGTTCACCTTCACCATCACATCATGAGCTCAGAGCTACAACAGTGTTTGGAGAGAGAGAAAGAGCATGTGAGGGGGTTTGAATCAGAGAAAAAGAGTTCCCTCCTGTGTTGGTGAAGGTGAATGGTAACAGCCATGTTTCTCTTAGCAATGTCCTTAGTAACACCCTGGAATTTTTCCAGTCAGGCTTCATTGTGGGCAGTGCAATATGTAGGTGGAGCTTAGTGTGGGCGGGGACAAAGGGGGCCCAATGAGATGTCAGTCTGTCTCTGAGCTTGACCCAACTAAACAATGAGTCAAAACTAGAGGTAAGTGGCTTGTGTGGATGGTGGAGAATTATGCACTGGTGATAATGATTGACACTAGCAGGGTGTAGTGGATTGGAGTTGCAACACATTGAAAGCAAATAATAAGCACACAGAAGATATATGTTTTTTGGACACTTTATATATCAAAGAGCATGGAGTTTTATTTGTACTTTTTTAATGCATGCAGTATGGTGTATGACCTATGTAGCCAGGTGAAGAAATAGTATATGGTATAATTTAGACTGAAGTATTGTTCCTTTAAGACTGGTGATCAGTGTGGGTTCTTCTGCAAAAGGGGTGAGTTGGATTATGGGATATGTAGCTTGAGGAAGGATAAAGACTGCACAGGATGGACTTTACTGGACTACACTCCCAGGGAGCCGAGGGATCCGCGGAGGATTGTGGGAGAGAAGATAAATAGGGGGCGGAGTCAGATGTACGCTCTCTTGCTTCGGGGACCTAGTGGAGAGCGGAGGGTCAGAGAGGAGAGCAGAGCCGCTGCTGAGAGCTGAGTGATCAGAGACTGAGGCCAGAGCTGAGAGAGCGCATCAGAGAGGCACCAGAGGTTGCGGTGAGGTGACTAGCCCTGTGCGGAGTCCTGCTGGACAGAAGTGGTGAAGAGTTGGGTGAGAGAGGCCTAACTGTTCTGATTGCGCATATAGAGGGAGAGTCAGTGACGCAGCACAGAAAAGGAAAGAGTCCTGAATAGCTGAGACAATTGCCATTAGACACTCCTTAACCACTTAAGCCCCGGAAGATTTTACCCCCTTCCTGACAAGACCCCTTTTTTCAACTTGGCACTTCATGACTTTAACTGACAATTGTGCGGTCATGCAATGTGGTACCCAAACTAAATTTACGTCCTTTTTTTCCCACAAACAGAGCTTTCTTTTGGTGGTATTTGATCACCTCTGCGCTTTTTATTTTTTGCGATATTAATAAAAAAAGAGCAAAAAGTTTGCAAAAAAATGACATTTTCAACTTTGTCTTTTAAAAAACATCCAATATACTCAATTTATGTCATTTTTTTTGGCCAAAATATATTTAGCTACATGTCTGACAAAAAAAAATCTCAATGAGCGTATTTTTATTGGTTTGCGCAGAAGTTATAGCGTCTACAAACTATGGTGTAAATACTGAAATTTACGCAGCTTTAATTTCTGACTGCCTATCTCATTTCATGAAGTGCTAAAAGGGCAGGGCAGTACAAAACCCCCCCAAACTAACACTTTTTGGAAAGTAGACATCCTAAGGCATGTTGAGCTCATTTTTTTTTTTTTTTTTTTTTTAAACAAAGTTGTCATTGAAATGATATATTGCTCACACATGCCATGGGTATATGTGTAATTACACCCCAAAATATATTCTGCTGCTTCTCCTGAGTAGGGATGATCGAACGGTTCGGGTCCACCATCGGTTCGGCCCGAACATTGGGTGTTCGAGGTTCGGCCGAATTTAGAACTTTTTGCCCAAAAAGTTCGGAATTCGGCAACCAGAACCGCCCAAAATGCAATGCTTCAGGAAATGGGCTTTAAAAGCCCGTGATTGGACCAGAACCATTAGCAAAAGCCAATTGAGGGGGCAGGAGAATGCTAGGAATGTGATTGGAGTGACTAGGGGGTCCCTAGACCAATCATTAGTGAATACGCCCCCCAGTATATAAGATCGCCCCCGCCATATTCCCAGCATTGTTATACTGGACATGGAAGAGAGTGGAAGCAGTTCTGTTAATTTTACTTTAAAAGTGTCATTTAGCTATTTTTAGTGTGAGGAAAGGGATATCTAGTGTAGTTAGAGTGCTCCTTTACACTTAAGTTAGCTTCAAAAATTTAGTTTCTGTAGGGAAAGTGTTAAGTGTCAGGGGACCGTAGTGTAGTGTAGGGTTAACTGACAGTGACTGCTATGGCAGGGTGACAAAACCCTTCCATAGCAGGGTGACCGCTATAGAGAAATGATCATTTCTCTGTGTTGCTTCGGCACAGGCATGTGGCTTCTCACCAGCAAGCATTTTTTAATGCTGCAGGGGCTGCCACTGCCAGTGCTTTTTTGAGGACATGTTTGATGTCAGACATGACATCTGAATATGTGTATAGGGGGAATATATAGACATATATGTCTGAATATATACCCCTAGACATATATAGGTGTGATAGTAGCAGAAATAAATGCTTGCGCTAATGAAATCATTTACAGTAATATATTTCTGCTACTATCACACCTATATATGTCTAGGGGTATATATTCAGACATATATGCCTATATATACCCCCTATACACATGTTCAGATGTTTTGCCTGCCTCAAAAGAACCCCAAAAAATGCCAAAAAAACGCTAGCGTCAAAAAAAAAAAGATGCCCAGGTGTGTTTTTGCTGGCATTTTTTGGGGGGTTTTGGAGGCAGGCAAAACATCAGAACTTGTGCACAGTACCACTATACACAAGTTCAGATGTTTTGCCTGCCTCAAAAGAACCCCAAAAAATGCCAAAAAAAACGCTAGCGTCAAAAAAAAAATGCCCAGGTGTGTTTTTGCTGGCATTTTTTGGGGGGTTTTGGAGGCAGGCAAAACATCAGAACTTGTGCACAGTACCACTATACACAAGTTCAGATGTTTTTCCTGACTGCAAAGAACCCAAAAAAATGCCTGCTATTAAACCGGCAAGGTGTTACAGCAGAGAAGCCATATTCCTGTGCTTAAAGTTTTCTAATACAAACAATCTTTTTTTTTATGGTTCTGGACATGCAACAGAGCTGAAACTTCACAGGTACACCTTTTAGACCCCCCAGACACAAAATCACACAAAAAAAGTTCTTAAAAATTGTCATTTTTGATAAAAAAGCCAATTATTGAAAAATTAAAAAAAAAAAAAAAAAAAAAAAAAAAAAAAAAAGATTTTTTGATTTTTACTTTGGATTTAGTATCTGGGGGGTCTAAAAAGTGTACATGTGAAGTTTCAGCTCTGTAGCATGTCCAGAACCATAAAAAAAAAAATCTCTTTTTTTTTTTTTTTAATTTTTCAATAATTGGCTTTTTTATCAAAAATGACAATTTTTAAGAACTTTTTTTTGTGTGATTAATAGTTAATGGGGCATGACCCAGAACCCTAGGCACTTTTTTAGGGGCATTTATTGGGTTTTAGGGCTTAAAAATGGTGTTTTTTGATTACAGAAGTTCGGGTCCCATTGATTTCAATGGGGTTCTGAAATCCGGGCCGAACTTTCGTGAAGTTCGGATGTTCTGGTCGAACCGAACTTTTCAAAAGTTCGATCATCCCTACTCCTGAGTACAGGGATACCACATATGTGAGACTTTTTGGGAGCCTAGCTGTGTACGGGAGCCCGAAAACAAATCACCACCATCAGAATTTTAAAGGGCGTACATTTTTCATTGCATTTTCTCAGTACCTATAACAGTTTAGGAGGCCCTGAAAAGTCAAGATACCACAACCCCCCCCCCCCCCCCAAATGACCCTATTTTGGAAAGTAGACACCCCAAGCTGTATGCTGAGAGGCACGGTGAGTCCATGGAATATTTTATATTTTGCCACAAGTTTTGGGAACATTACAACTTTATTTTTTTATTTTTTTACACAACGTTGTCACTAAAAGATAAATTTCTCACACATAACATGGGTTTATCTGGAATGACACCCCAAAATACATTCTGTCGCTTCTCCTGAGTATGGGGATGCCTCATGTGTGAGACTTTTTGGGAGCCTAGCTGTGTACAGGACCGCAAAAACCAATCAACACTCTCAGGCTTTCTAATGGCGTAAATTGTGCATGTCACCTCTGCACTACCTGTCACAGTTTCGGAGGCCCTAAAATTCCAAGATAGCACAAACCCCCCCCCAAATGACCCCATTTTGTAAAGTAGACACCCCAAGCTATTTGCTGAGAGGCATGGTGAGTCCATGGAATATTTTATATTTTGCCACAAGTTCCGGGGAAAAAAATATATATATATATATATTTTTTTTTTTTTACACAAAGTTGTCAGTAAATGATATATTGCTCACACATGCCATGGGTATATGTGAAATGACACCCCAAAATACATTCTGCTGCTTCTCCCGAGTACAGGGATACCCCATGTGTGAGACTTTTTTGCAGTCTAGCCGAGTACAGGTCCCCAAACCCAGTCCCCACTTTCAGGCTTTCCAAGGGCGTAAATTGTTGATTTCACTCCTGACTACCTATGACAGTTTCGGAGGCCCTAAAATTCCAAGATAGCACAAAACCCCCCCAAATGACCCCATTTTGGAAAGTAGACACCCCAAGCTATTTGCTGAGAGGCATGGTGAGTCCATGAAATATTTTATATTTTGCCACAAGTTCCGTGAAATATATATACTGTGTATATATATATATATATATATATTTTTTTTTTTTACACAAAGTTGTCAGTAAATGATATATTGCTCACACATGCCATGGGTATATGTGAAATGACACCCCAAAATACATTCTGCTGCTTCTCCCGAGTACAGGGATACCCCATGTGTGAGACTTTTTTGCAGTCTAGCCGAGTACAGGTCCCCAAACCCAGTCCCCACTTTCAGGCTTTCCAAGGGCGTAAATTGTTGATTTTCCTCCTGGCTACCTATCACGGTTTCGGAGGCCATAAAATGCCAAGACAGCACAACCCCCCCCCCCCCCCCAAATGACCCCTTTTCGGAAAGTAGACACCCTAAGCTATTTGCAGAGAGGCATGTTGAGTGTTTTGCAGATCTCACTTTTTGTCACAAAGTTTTGGAAATTGAAAAAAGAGGAAAATAAAATGCATTTTCCTGTTTTTTCTTAATTTTCCAAAAAAATGAGAGCTGCAAAATACTCACTATGCCTCTCAGCAAATAGATTGGAGTGTCTACTTTGCAAAATGGGGTCATTTGGGAGGGTTTTGTGCCATCTTGGCTTTTTATGGACTTCAAAAGTGTGATAGGTAGTAAGGAGTGAGATCAACAATTTACGCCCTTAGAAAGCCAGAAGATGGGGGATTGGATTTCCGGGTCCTGTACGCGGCTTGACTGCCAAAAAGTCTCACACATGGGGTATCCCTGTACTCAGGAGAAGCAGCAGAATGTATTTTGGGGTGTCATTTCACATATACCCATGGCATGTGTGAGCATTATATCATTTACTGACAACTTTGTGTAAAAAAAAAAAAAAATAATAATAATAATTAAATAATAATAATTTTCCCGAAACTTGTGGCAAAATATAAACTATTCCATGGACTCACCATGCTTCTCAGCCAATAGCATGGAGTGTCTACTTTGCAAAATGGGGTAATTTGGGGGGGTTTTGTGCTATCTTGAAATTTCAGGGCCTCTGAAACTGTGACAGGTAGTCAGGGGTAGAATCAGCAATTTACGCCATTAGAAAACCTGAAGATGTGGATTGGTTTTCGGGGTCGCGTACACAGCTAGGCTGCCAAAAAGTCTCACACATGTGGTATCCCTGTACTCAGGAGAAGCAGCAGAATGTATTTTGGGGTGTCTTTTCACATATACCCATGGCATGTGTGAGCAATATATCATTTAGTGACAACTTTCTGTAAAAAAACAACAAAAAAAAAAAGAAATAATAATTTTCCCGACACTTGTGGCAAAATATAAACTATTCCATGGACTCACCATGCCTCTCAGCAAATAGCTTTGGGTGTCTACTTTTCAAAAAGGGGTCATTTGGGGGGTGTTTGAACTGTCCCGGCATTTTATGCTCAATCTTATCCACACATCACCCACTCTTCTAACCACTTGAAAACCAAGCCTTTTCTGTGACTTTGTTTACATGAAAAAATATTTTTTTTTTTACTAGAAAATTACTTTGAACCCCCAAACATTATATTTTTCTTTAAAGCAGAGGCCCTATAGAATAAAATGGTGGATGTTGCAAATTTTTTTGTCACACGGTATTTGCGCACAGATTTTCCAAACGCAATTTCTGCGAAAAAAATATATTTTTTTTAATTTATTGCACAAATACACTATATAATTCCAATTTGTTTGGTAAAATTTAAAAGATGATCTTATGCCGAGTACATAGATACCAAACATGACATGCTTTAAAAATTGTGTACGCCTCTACAGCGGCAACAAAGTACGTACATTTTTAAAAACCTTTAAAAGTCTTTACAGGTTACCACTTTAGACTTACAGAGGAGGTCTACTGCAAGAATTACTGCACTCGACCTGGCGTTCGTGATGATACCTCACATGCATGCTGCAATTGTGGTTTACATATGTCACTAGACCAACGCTTGCGTGCGCCATTGCGCGCAAGCACGGGGGGAAAGGGGGGGGGGCTTGATTTTTTTTTTTTTTTTGCTTTTTTATGTTATTTTGACACCTTTCCTTTCATTTTTTTTTTAAATCATTTTTATTGTTATCACAGTGAATTTAAATATCCCCTATGATAGCAATCTGTAGTGACAGGTACTCGTTTTTAAAAAAATTGGGGTCTTTTAGACTCTAGATCTCTCCTCTGACCTTAACGCATCTGACCACACCAAAATTGGTGTGATAAAATACTTTCCCAATGGCCCTGTTTATTTCTGGCGAAACAGAAGTCATGAAATGCTCGTAGCTTCCGGTATCTTAGGCCATAGAGATGATTGGAGCCATTCTCATCTCCAATTAGCTCTATGGTTAGATAATTGAACCACCGGCTGCACTCTCGGGTTAACCGGTGGGACAGGAGAGCCCGAGAAAAACCACGGAAGGCTGCGGAAGGCGGCGGTGGGGGGGGGGGGGGTCCCCTCCCACTGTATGTAAAAGCAGTCTAGCGGCCAAGTACCTGCTAGGATTGCTTTTACATGTAAGCCGACCGCTCGCTGTAAAAAACGATACCAAGATGATGCCTAAATCTGCAGGCATCATCCTGGTATAACCACTCAAAGTCCAGCAACGTACCAGTACATTGCTGGTCCTTGTTTGGCATATAGTTTTTATTTTTTTTTTCATGCAGCCTGTGGGCTGAACGAAAAAAAAGAGAACCTATCAGAAATCAGCACAGGAATAATGCGTAGTATTACTCATCATTAACCGCCCAAACAACCACCCACTGAATTTAATGATGGGTATACACGACACTATCCACGTATACCAAAATAGGATTTTAACTGCAGTGCTGAAATCAGAAAATCACCACAGCTGCTGCCAGTAAAGGTATCCATATATGCTGAGCGCAAACGCTGTTTGTGTCAGAATATATAAAATCAATGTCGTGGCAGCCGACGAGTACCTGCAAGAGAAACAGGTCACAAAAGAATGAAAAAACAAACAAAGGACATTAAAAGTACAGTAGGAAGAGTAGAAGAACATATAAAATGACTGACACAACAACAGTTTTTGGATCCTTTTATTTTTCTTTCTAACTGTTGTTCCTTCATTTGGGACTGCGATCTTCCAGCTTTGGTCTCTCAAAATGTCGATGGACATCCAACATCTTTCGAGACCCTGTGTCGTGCTGTACCCTACACTAATACTCCACTAGTGTATGGTAGCGCTCGAAACATTCCCCCGATGCAGAGACCAGGTTGGTCAGGACATCTGGGACAATAATAGCGGGTGTCACGCCTAAATCCGCTCCTGCTACAGACACGACATCTTCTTTGGGGGTATCTTTGGGTAGGGGTACTCGGTAGAACATGTGAAAAATGCCTCTCATGCAGCCGGCTCACTGCATCTGGAAGGGGAAGTTGGGCAGGCATGCCTCCTGGGTACAGATAGGCAAGGATGATCTCTTCCTGGAATTCCCGGAAGGATCCAGTTCGTCCTGACGCCCTGTATAGGACAAAGGCGTTCAGCATCGCCAATTGGAATAAATAAACAGACACTTTTTTGTACCAGCGTCTGGCTTTACGGGCAACTAATTACGGCGCCAAAAGCTGGTCGTTAAGGTCCACCCCTCCCATATTAAGGTTATATTCGTGGACACAGAGGGGTTTCTCCATAACGCCAGTTGCCGTAGGGATTTGGATCGTCATGTCTGCGTGAAGGGAGGACAGAACATAAACATCCCGTGTATCCTTCCACTTCACCGCAAGCAATTTGTCCTTTTTCAAGCAGGCTCTCGCCCCCCGACTAAGACGGGAATCTACAAGCCGTTGGGGGGAGCCCCGGCGATTAGGTCGCACGGTGCCACATGCGCCAATTTGTAATTCGAGCAGGTGACTAAATAGTGGCACGCTTGTGTAAAAGTTGTCCACGTACAAATGGTACCCCTTTCCGGATAAGGGTGACACCAAGTCCCAAACAATCTTGCCGCTGCTCCCTATGTAGTCTGGACAGTTGGGGGGCTCCACACAGCTATTTGTTCCCTCATAGACCCGGAAACTAACTGTATAACCTGTGGCCCTGTCACACAATTTATACAGCTTGACCCCGTACTTGGCACGCTTGTTGGGGAGGTACTGTTTCATAGCAAGGCGGCCAGTAAATTTAATCAGGGACTCGTCAACGCAGACAACTTGTTCAGGGGTGAACAAGGCTGCAAACCGCTGATTGAAGTGGTCTATGAGGGGCTGAATTTTGTGAAGCCGATCATATGCAGGGTCTCCCCGAGGACGACAGATTTCATTGTCGCTGAAATGCATAAATCGCAGTATTTGCTCATATCTCGCCGTGGACATGGAGGCAGAGTACATGTGCATATGGTGAAGTGGGCTAGTGGACCAATATAGCCACAATTCACTCTGGTTATGCCCATGTTGAGGGAAAGGCCCAGAAAGATTTTAAATTCGGAAACCGTTATAGGTTTCCAGCCGAATGGTCTGGCAAGGGGCGAATTTGGGTTGGTGGCGATGAATTGTTGAGCGTATAAATTTGATTGATCCACAATAGATCTGAAAAGATCTTCCGTGAAGAACAGCTCAAAAAAGTTAAGGGGCGTAAAACCAGCTGTCTCCACGTGGATTCCAGGTTGGGCAGTGAATGGGGGAAGTACTGGCGCTGTAGAATCAGTGGGTTGCCAATTGGGATATGCCAGCGCATCAGGGAGGGCACTATGGGCTCTACGGGCCTGTCTTAGTATATGCGGTGGCTGCGGGCCACTACTCGTGCTAGCCACCGCACCAGCTTCAACTGCACTTAGGGGACTCGCCACGTCACCAGGTGATACTGCAGTGCTGGTTGTACTAGGTCCAGGGTGTACTAGGCCGCTGGCGCTTGCCAGGTCGCCAGAAGGATGAGCGGCACTAGTAACCACACTCTGCTCCATACGAGCACCCTGCGATTCCTGCATCTCAACAACTCCAGAATGGGGTCGGGTATGCCTGGGTCTAACAGGGACCCATCTGTCGTCGGAGCTATCTGTCAGGGAGCCGCTGCTGTCATCTGGTTCGTATACTGACCCTGATTCTGCCAGTGAGGCTTCCCCATCGCTCTCACTTGACATGGTCATTATACTATATATCTCTTCACCACTGTACAAACGTTTGGTCATTTTGGTAACTAAATTTACCAGTACAGTGGTGCGACTCACAGGTAATAAAAGCACCTGGTTGTCAAGAAATATTTCAAGTGCTACCAAAAAAAACTGCTACTGCTAGCAGGGATCAGGCCTGACTCTGCTAACACAGCGGTTTTGTGTGTTGTGTTTTTTTGCAAGTGACAGTAATCTATTGATTACTACACTTGCCTGGGTGAAAGGGTTAAACGCAGGTGCTGGCAGGAATCAGTGCTGATCGTGCAAACACCCCGTTTTGGGAACCCTAAACTATGGGGGCGCTAGTATAGTTCTGATCAGATATTGATCTGTTCAAACACTATACTAGTAATGGAAGTGTATGTGCGTGCGTGCGTGCGTGTGTGTGTGGTAATCAAGGGGTTATTTCTAACTATGCGCCGGGGATCTGGGGGGGGGGGTGGCGGGGACCCTAAAACTCCATTGGAATAGAAACTAACTCGCTAGAGCAACCTCAAGTCACAATCACACTAATACAAAATACAGTAAAAACAGTATATTATGTGTGTATTAGTGTGCAATGTGACAGGGGGGGAAGGGGTTAACTGGATGTGATCAGGGGGGATCAGGGGGTTAATTATTTATTGGGAGGGGCTGGCGGGTATCCTAAGGATAAAAGGAATGGTGGCAAGCGCTAAACCTGGTCACAAGTCACACTTATACGGGTATATAGAAAATGCTATATACTATATGCAGTGTGTGTTGTGGCAGGGGGTGTAGGGGTGATCAGGGGGGGATCAGGGGGTTAAATCTTTATTAGGTGGGTGGCGGGGACCCTAAACCTCCTTGGGACAGAAACTTAGTCGCCTGCGCTAATTCTGATCACAAAAACACTAATACAAAAATACAAAAACACAGTATATTACGTTTGTATTAGTGTTGAAGGTGACAGCGGGTAGGGGTTAACTAGGGGTGATCAGGGGGGATCAGGGGGTTAAATCTTTATTGGGGGGGGGTGGCGGGTAATTTAAGTGAAAAAGGGGGGGCCGCAAGCGCTACACCTGACCACAAATCACACTTTTAATTACAAAAATACAAAAACACCATATATTACGTTTGTATTAGTGCTGAATGTGACAGCGGGGTAGGGGTTAACTGGCGGTGATCAGGGGGGGGGGGTCAGGGGGGCTCAGGGGGTTAAATCTTTATTGGGGGGTGGGGGGTAATTTAAGTGGAAAAGGGGGGGGTCGCAAGCGCTACACCTGACCACAAATCACACTTATACAGGTATATAGGAAAATGCTATATGCTGTATACAGTGTGTGTTGTGTCAGGGGCTGTAGGGGTTAATTGGGGGGGGCGATCGGGGGTTAAATGTGCCTATCTACCTGTGTGTGGGTGTGCTTGGTGCAGTTACTCACATTTAGATGTGCTCTCCTCTCACGCTGGATCCAAAAAGGACGTTGGGAGGGGAGGGCACATCTTCTCTAAGCTTGTGTTCACATTTCACAGGCTTAGAGGGTCATTTGATTGGGCAGGACCGATCAACAGGTCCAGGCCAAAAATGATTGGCCTGGACCTGATGACTGATCGGTTCTGAACCCAATCGAGCCATCGGCGGCGGCGGGGGGGGGGGGGGGGCGCACATGACCGGCGGGAAGTGCTGACGTAGATCTACGTCACTTTGCCTGGCCGGGGCTGACTGCCGACGTAGATAGTCGTGCGGCGGTCGGCAAGTGGATAAACTCTGTAGTGCATGGAGAACTGGAGAACCGCAAGTATATTTAAAGTGACACACACTGATCATATTTCAAGCAGAACCTGGATTTGCCAATACCCCCTTCCCTGTGGATTACAAATGTAATTTATTTAAATGACCAGAGCTACAGCTGCCGGTGTAATGTTAAAAAACCCTACCCCGTGAAAATTCGCTACCCTCATCACTTCCTGTGAGGGTACGTCATTCAACAGCTGAGCAGCTTCCCAGAGCGCATGCTCACAGCCGCGGCGGGTAGAAAATTTTCAGGGGGTAGTGTTTTTTAACTGCTTCATTTATCAGCTGTTGCAGCGCGTCCCACTGCGCATGCCTGGCCCCTAAATTAAATCATCGCGGAGACATCCCTCATCAGCAGGTGCGGCGTCCCAAATGAGTGACTGTTACGTTCTAAAACACTGTTCACACGGTAACAGCTGATAAATGAGGCAGGGTTCCGCGAAGAAACACTACCCCGTGAAAATTCCCTACCCTCCGCAGCTGTGCGCATGCACACTGGCAAGCGGCTCAGCTGATATATGACGTACCCTCACCGGAAGTGACGAGGGTAGGGAATTTTCTCGGGTAGAGTTTTTTTTTTTTCACGGAATACCGGCGAAGAATTGCAAGGCTTTGCTAGGAAAGAGACTCTAGTAATTCACTACTGAAGGGGGCCCCCTACAGGTGTTTGAGTGCATTATTTTAGTTGCTAGATTAAAGGTTAAAAGGCATTTCAATCAAACACACACACACACACACATATATATATATATATATATATATATATATATATATATATATATATATGTATATTCAGCTGAGTTAATTAGACCCATCTATTCTACAAACACTTAGTGTAGACAAGTTTGTCTGAGTCACTCTCACAAGTCTTTTGAGTAAGTTACATAATATATTCATATGTACATCTAATTAGATATTTTCACATCTATTCATATTCTGTCATATTGTTGTTACTAGATTTTGGGCCTTGAGTCTCATATTTGTATTTGGGACTTGGAGACTCAAAATCTTATTATATCTCTTGGTTGTTATTCCAGTCGTTTTGAAAGTATATCTGTTTATCTCCTATTTGAATTCAGTAAACTAATATACTGATACTTATGTGTCATTGGTATCTTTAAAATGTCAGAACCAATAGTGCCTAGTGGGTCGGAGCAACCTCAGAGTCCAGGGAGTGCAGAGAAAGTGAACATAATCAGCAGCCCCGAGGGGGTCGTGCTACACGCAGTGTTGCCAACCCCCGAGAGGGAAATTTACTGGCAGAACGTCCAAAATTTACGGACGGCACCAATTTTTTACCGGCATTGCAAAAATGTACATAAACAGGCTGTTTTCAGTGCTAAACCGTGCAAATATCAATACTTAAACTATAAACATGTAGATAGAGCTATTAGCAATGTGTTTAGGTTAAATAAAAGTCAAAAACCATATTTCTCCATTAACATGATCAGATTAATATAACCCAGCCAGCACAGCGTTCCCCCATACAGTAATCCCCCGCTCCATCGCGGTTCAGTTTTTGCGGTCCCGGTAATTTGCGGGTTTTTTTGTAATGTTATTTTACTATATAAATCATTAAAAATGAAATATTTTTGTGGTTTCCATAGCTCTTGCTATGTCTCTCAGTATCTTGTATGTGTTTAAATGAGTTTCTATTGTTTTAAAAGTGTGTTTAAAGACCTTAAAATGCTTCTACACGTACAGTGACAGTAAAATAAACATGCCTACAATGCATTTTAATAGGGTTTTTCTATTTCGCGGAATTTCACTTTTCGCGGCTGGGTCCGGAACGTAACCCCCGCAATGAAGGGGGGTTTACTGTATATCAGAGTCCCCTGCATTCTCCTTTACATCAGAGTTCCCTTTTAAATCAGGGTCCGCAGAGTTCCCTCTTCGCACTGTAAGGGGAGAATCCTGCAGACTCTGATGTAAAGGGGAACGCCAGGAACTCTGATGTGGGGGGGCAATCTGGTGACCAGAGACCACCTTACACAGAGTGAATACATTATGATATGGGGGGGGGGTTTACTAATATAGAGGGATCTTTATATCAGTGCCCCCTTACATCAGTGACCCCCCCCCATCAGACTGGTCTGGCGGCTCTGTCACTGACCTCCTCTCAGGTGCACTGTGCAGGGCTCAGTCAGATGGCCCCTGTCTCCACTCCGCAGGCCCCGCACATCTGACTTCTCCCATGACCCCCCCCCATCCCGGCAGCGCTCTCACTCTTGACTCCTCTCCAGAGTCCAGACTCCCCTGCAGACATGATAAAAGACAAGAGATGGTCAGAGACTGCGGACATGGTACAGGAAGTGGTCAGAGACTGCGGACATGGTACAGGAGGTGGTCAGAGACTGCGGACATGGTACAGGAGGTGGTCAGAGACTGCGGACATGGTACAGGAGGTGGTCAGAGACTGCGGACTGTAACGTTCATGCGTTTTTGTTTGCGGATGGATTTACAGCTGCAGAATTATTACACTCAGTAGCCTTGTAGAGAATCTGTTGAACAACATATCCAACTCTCAGGACTTCATCACCGTGTACAGCCTGTTATACACTATATATATATTAATAGATGTTTAATGGAGGGATAGAGTATATGAGGATATATAGATGAGAGACAGGCTATTGTATGGTGAGCACTAGAAGTAGTATAGGAGAGTTGCAGGTGATGGTAAACAGATAGGTTCTGATGTCAAGTATAGTGCAGATGGTAAGAGGACACAGATGGAGCATACTTTAGACAGAGTAACCTAGTGCAAGGATAGTTCAAGGTAGTCCCAAGAGCTAACAGTCTTATGCAGATGATAGTGAATAGATAGATACAGATAGTCTTGGTAATTGCAGTAGATGATAGTAGGAGATTGGTTAGTAAGAATCCCCTGCGGGGTACTTATCACTTAGATAGGTTAGGAAATACAATGTCCAGAGGAGAGGGGTGATCCCGTAGCGGGATACGGATCACCAGCGAGGTTTCCGGCTTAGTTCAGCAAGGAAGGTATGTCAGCAGCTCCGACTTCTCAGGCGTAGGTGCGATGAACATGGGGGTTTGAACGAGCGATGAGTGAGAGCAAACCGGCGATTGAAATAGCCGCTCATAGCGGCGCTCGGCAGTGATGTCATCCGGTCTTAAAGGTGTATGCGTCCTTTGTATATACAAGATGGGACGCAAAGAGAGGAGAAATATAGGAACAAGGGTACCATAGGTACCGGAACATTACAGTACCCCCCCCTTAAGGCCGGCTCCGGAAGGCCTCTAGAACTGGTTTTTCCGGATATTTCGAGTGGAAATTGCGAATCAGTCTAGGGGCATGGATATCGGAGGTATCCAGCCAGGTGTCATCTTGGGGCCCATAATTCTTCCATCGTACAAGATACTGGAGTCTTCTTCTATTGAAACGGGAATCCAAAATTTCTTTTATCTCAAATTCTTCTCCACCCTCCACTTGTACAGGAGGTGGAGGTGAGATAGTAGGCCTTATTCCTTGGTTAGGAACATGGGGCTTCAGTAGAGACACATGGAAGACAGGATGTATCTTGAGGTCTACTGGCAATGTGAGTTGTACTGCAGCTTTTCCAATAAGCTTCTCTATTGGAAAAGGTCCCAGAAATAGAGGTCCAAGTTTTTTACTAGGGATCTTTAGTCTCAGATTTTTTGTAGAAAGCCAAACAAGATCCCCAATGGCATATTGGGGAGAGGGTTTCCTACGGAGGTCGTAGTATTTTTTTTGTTGGCTATGAGCATGAGATATTGTATTGTTGAGTAATCTCAGAGAATCCTTTATCTGGGCAAGATAATCAGATGCTACTGGATTACTTGATGGTAAGATACGTGGAGGAAGGAGTGTGGGATGAAACCCATAATTCAGGTAAAACGGACTTTGCTTAGTAGTGCTATGAGTAGCGTTGTTATAGGCGAATTCCGCCAGTGGGAGGAGATCTGCCCAATCGTCCTGTAGATACGAAGTATAGCAACGCAGGTACTGTTCAATGCACTGGTTAACTCTCTCTGTCTGTCCGTTGGTCTGAGGGTGGTAGGCAGAAGTAAGGTTACGCTCTATTCGCAGTATCTGACATAGAGCTAGCCAAAATTTTGAGATGAATTGTGAACCACGGTCAGACAGCAGTGTTTTTGGAATACCATGTAACTTAAAGACATGTTTCACAAGTAATTCTGCTGTTTGTTTGGATGAAGGTAGTTTTCGGATAGGGGTGAAATGTGCCATCTTGGTCAGATGGTCCACTGATACCAAGATGGTGTTGAATCCTTTGGAAGGTGGTAGTTCCACTATGAAATCCAAGGATACCACTTCCCACGGAACCTGGGGTATCGGTAAACTACAAAGTAATCCTGATGGTTTCGTGTTGTCAATTTTAGACCTTGCACAGATATCACAAGATGAAACGAACTTTTTTACGGTTGTCTTCATGTCTGGCCACCAAAATTGCCTAGTGAGTAGATTGAGAGTTTTAGTCATACCCATATGTCCTGCCATAGGTACATCATGCGACAATTCTAAGATCTTGGTTCGCATAGTAGGGGGAATGTATAATTTATCGTTGTAGTAGAGGAAGCCTTCTGCGCCAGTAGTTAGTTGTGGTGGAGGTGAATCCAACCCTATGCTGTGCAAAATCTCCTCCTTCAGTGAGCGAACGACTCCGATAATACGTTCAAGTGGTATTATAGGAACTGAGGGAACCTCAGTGCAATCTTTCTCGGCTAGTGGTGAGAGTGCATCCGCTTTTTTATTTTTGTCTGTGGGCGTGTAAGTTACTAAAAAATTAAATCTCAGAAAGAATAACGACCACCGTACCTGCCGGTGGGAAAGAGTTCTATTAGTCTGAAGGTATTGGAGGTTTTTGTGATCAGTATATATCAGAATTGGCAATTGAGTGCCCTCAAGTAGATGTCTCCAATTCTCTAATGCCAGTTTTATGGCTAATAACTCCTTCTCACCTACTGGGTAGTTCACCTCGGGGCTACTTAATGACTTTGAAAAGAAAGAAACTGGGTGAAGAGGTGAGGTGTTTGTTGGTCGTTGTGAGAGAACTGCTCCTACTGCCATATTAGACGCATCTACCTCCAAGATGTATTGAAGGGATGGGTCTGGATGGCATAGTATGGGGGCAGTAGTAAAGCTTGATTTCAGCAGAGAGAATGCTCCATTTGCTTCCTTTGACCAATTAAATGGTCTCTTCGTGCTTGTAAGTTGTGTGAGAGGTTTCACAATCGCATAGAAGTTTTTAATGAATTTCCTATAGTAATTAGATAATCCTAGGAACCTTAGTAATGCTTTGCGAGTGGTTGGCACAGGCCAATCCAGAATGCAGGATATTTTGCTCATGTCCATTTTGATTCCACTTTTAGATATAATATATCCTAGGAATAGTACCTCCTCTTTATGAAAGAGACATTTCTTTGATTTAACATATAAGTTATGTGAAAGTAGTCTTGACAACACAAGTCTCACATGTTTTATGTGCTCAGGTAAGGAATGAGAATAGATAAGTATATCGTCCAAATATACTACCACACAAACATCAAGCAAGTCTCGGAATATCTCATTTATAAAACGTTGGAAGGCAGCGGGGGCATTACATAGCCCAAATGGCATTACAAGGTACTCAAACAGTCCGTATCTGGTTCTGAATGCCGTCTTCCATTCATCCCCTTTACGGATTCGAATTATATTGTATGCCCCTTTTAGGTCCAATTTTGAAAAGAAAGAAGCCCCAAGCACCTGTTCCAAAAGTTCAGGAATAAGAGGTAAAGGATAACGATCCTTTATTGTGATGGCATTTAATTGTCTGAAATCAATGATAGGCCTAAGGCTAGAGTCCTTATTGCGGAAAAGAAAAGCCCAGCAGCAGTGGAGGAAGTAGAAGGTCGGATGAATCCTTTTGCCAAGTTTTCATCCAGATACTCTTTAAGGTGAGAGAGTTCATCCTGTGAGAGAGGATATACATGTCCGTAAGGCAACTTGCTATTAGGGAGCAGATCGATACAACAATCATAGTCCCTGTGAGGAGGTAACATTTGAGCGTTTTTCTCGAGGAAAACCTCCGATAAATCTTGATAACACTTAGGAATAATGTCATCTGGCAGTACAGACAGGATCCTATCATGTGTGGGGAGGTTACACGTCGTCTCGCAATAGTGAGAAGAGAAGGCTAACGTTCTTGTTTTCCAATTGATGATTGGTTGATGTATGTGTAACCAGGGAAGTCCCAAAATGATTGGAAAATGTGGCGAAGTTAATACATCAAAGGTGGTGGTCTCCACACGAGACTCGTCAGCAGTTACAAGAAGTGCCTGTGTCTGACTGGTGATAGGACCAGAGGATAAAGGTGTACCGTTAATAAAACTAACGGAGACAGGTTTGGGTTTTGAAACAATAGGTATTTTATTAAGGGAGACAAAACAAATGTCAATGTAGTTTCCACAAGATCCTGTGTCAATCATAGCCTTGGTGGTGATCCTAGTTTGGTCCCACTGCAATGTTAATTGAACAAGAAGGTAAGGATTAGGAAAGGAAGTTGTGAGTCCCCCTAGCAAGACATTTGAACACTCACCCTCTTTTCTGCGGACAAGAGGACAGTCGTTTACCAGATGATTCGGGGATGCGCAGTACATGCAAAGATGTTCGGTTTTCCTCCTGGCACGTTCAGAAAGGGTCAGAGGTGGACGTATCATTCCTACTTCCATAGGAGTAGAGTCAGCAGGCAACATCCGAGAAGGACTGGAAAATGGTGAGCCCATCTTCTCAGCCTTTCTTTCTCGTAGTCGTCTGTCAATATTGATACTGGTCTGGATCAGTCCCTCTAGAGTGCCAGGTAAATCCGCTCGGGCGAGCTCGTCTTTAACGGCCTCAGATAGGCCGAGTCTAAACTGCGTTCGCAAAGATGTGTCGTTCCACCCTGAATCAGGGGACCATCTTTTAAAATTCGCCACAAAATCTTCAACAGGTCTCCTTCCTTGTTTTAGGGCCCGTAACTGGGTGTCAGCGGTACTCTGCTTGTTGGGGTCTTCATATAAAGTAGCAAGTTGTGCTAGAAATAAGGGATAAGAATTAAGGAGTGGATCATCCTTTTCAAAGAGAGCATCTGCCCAGGCCCGGGGTTCACCCGTTAAATAGGAGATGATGGTACAAACCTTAATTTGGTCAGTGGTGTAGGTTAGAGGTTTTAACAAAAAAAACAATTGACATGCGTTTTTAAATTCACGGAATTTGCTCCGATCACCAGAAAACACTATAGGAGGGTTTATCTTAGGCTCACGGGGCTGAGCAGCAGGAGGCTGTGTGAGACGGCCAAGCTGCTGTCTCAAGGTTTGATTGTCATTTTTTACCTCTGTAAGTGCATGGATCAATGCATCTACTTGTTGTTTTAATTGCAGTACATGAGTGGACAATTCTGCTGAATCTATATTTTTTTAAAGGCTCGTTCAATCTGTAACGTTCATGCGTTTTTGTTTGCGGATGGATTTACAGCTGCAGAATTATTACACTCAGTAGCCTTGTAGAGAATCTGTTGAACAACATATCCAACTCTCAGGACTTCATCACCGTGTACAGCCTGTTATACACTATATATATATTAATAGATGTTTAATGGAGGGATAGAGTATATGAGGATATATAGATGAGAGACAGGCTATTGTATGGTGAGCACTAGAAGTAGTATAGGAGAGTTGCAGGTGATGGTAAGCAGATAGGTTCTGATGTCAAGTATAGTGCAGATGGTAAGAGGACACAGATGGAGTATACTTTAGACAGAGTAACCTAGTGCAAGGATAGTTCAAGGTAGTCCCAAGAGCTAACAGTCTTATGCAGATGATAGTGAATAGATAGATACAGATAGTCTTGGTAATTGCAGTAGATGATAGTAGGAGATTGGTTAGTAAGAATCCCCTGCGGGGTACTTATCACTTAGATAGGTTAGGAAATACAATGTCCAGAGGAGAGGGGTGATCCCGTAGAGGGATACGGATCACCAGCGAGGTTTCCGGCTTAGTTCAGCAAGGAAGGTATGTCAGCAGCTCCGACTTCTCAGGCGTAGGTGCGATGAACATGTGGGTTTGAACGAGCGATGAGTGAGAGCAAACCGGCGATTGAAATAGCCGCTCATAGCGGCGCTCGGCAGTGATGTCATCCGGTCTTAAAGGTGTATGCGTCCTTTGTATATACAAGATGAGACGCAAAGAGAGGAGAAATATAGGAACAAGGGTACCATAGGTACCGGAACATTACACGGACATGGTACAGGAGGTGGTCAGAGACTGCGGACATGGTACAGGAGGTGGTCAGAGACTGCGGACATGGTACAGGAGGTGGTCAGAGACTGCAGACATGGTACAGGGGGTGGTCAGAGACTGCGGACATGGTACAGGGGGTGGTCAGAGACTGCAGACATGGTAAAGGGGGTGGTCAGAGACTGCAGACATGGTAAAGGGGGTGGTCAGACTGCGGACATGGTAAAGGGGGTGGTCAGAGACTGCGGACATGGTAAAAGGGGGTGGTCAGGGACTGCGGACATGGTAAAGGGGGTGGTCAGAGACTGCGGACATGGTAAAGGGGGTGGTCAGAGACTGCGGACATGGTAAAGGGGGTGGTCAGAGACTGCGGACATGGTAAAGGGGGTGGTCAGAGACTGCAGACATGGTAAAGGGGGTGGTCAGAGACTGCAGACATGGTAAAGGGGGTGGTCAGACTGCGGACATGGTAAAGGGGGTGGTCAGAGACTGCGGACATGGTAAAAGGGGGTGGTCAGGGACTGCGGACATGGTAAAGGGGGTGGTCAGAGACTGCGGACATGGTAAAGGGGGTGGTCAGAGACTGCGGACATGGTAAAGGGGGTGGTCAGAGACTGCGGACATGGTAAAGGGGGTGGTCAGAGACTGCGGACATGGTAAAGGGGGTGGTCAGAGACTGCGGACATGGTACAGGGGGTGGTCAGAGACTGCGGACATGGTAAAGGGGGTGGTCAGAGACTGCGGACATGGTAAAGGGGGTGGTCAGAGACTGCGGACATGGTAAAGGGGGTGGTCAGGGACTGCGGACATGGTACAGAGGGGTGGTCAGGGACTGCGGACATGGTAAAGGGGGTGGTCAGAGACTGCGGACATGGTAAAGGGGGTGGTCAGAGACTGCGGACATGGTAAAGGGGGTGGTCAGAGACTGCGGACATGGTAAAGGGGGTGGTCAGAGACTGCGGACATGGTAAAGGGGGTGGTCAGAGACTGCGGACATGGTAAAGGGGGTGGTCAGAGACTGCGGACATGGTAAAGGCGGTGGTCAGAGACTGCGGACATGGTAAAGGGGGTGGTCAGAGACTGCGGACATGGTAAAGGGGGTGGTCAGAGACTGCGGACATGGTAAAGGGGGTGGTCAGGGACTGCGGTCATGGTACAGAGGGGTGGTCAGGGACTGCGGACATGGTAAAGGGGGTGGTCAGAGACTGCGGACATGGTAAAGGGGGTGGTCAGGGACTGCGGACATGGTACAGAGGGGTGGTCAGGGACTGCGGACATGGTACAGGAGATGGTCAGAGCTCTCCACATGAGATGAGTGTCCTCCTCCTAAGTCCCCTTCACCTCTCCACAGCCACAAACATCAGTGACATTACTAGTGCAGAGTGAAGCTGTGACACTGCCTGTGGAGAGGTGAAGGGGGCACAGGAGCAGGACACTGATGTCCTCTGCCCCCTGACTCATCTCTCTACTCCAGTCTGCTCCTGCTAGCTGTCGGAGGCTCGGAGCCCCAGCACTTACCAGTCCTCTGCCTCGGCTGTCACAGTCTGCGACTGCTCTGTCCACTCCACCATCCATCCAGCGGCAGCATCTCCTAGTCCACTCCACAGACAGAGTGAGTGACTCCACATTGTCGCTGGCGGCCGGCTGCGGCGGCGGGAAAACTTAAATGGGGGCGGGGGCGGAGGCAGGAGCGGGCGCAGGCGGGCAGTCTGGCAGTCTGCATGGCTGCGAGAGTCGAGAGAAGAACTCGGGGATCTCCGGAATTGCGCGCCGTGCATGCGCAGTTCTGACAGTGCCGCCGCCTCAGTAGATTTACTGGCACTTTTCTCCTGCTACGGGCATTTACGGGCAGGAGAAAAGTGCCCTGTTTTTACGGGCTGTCTGTAAATCTACGGGCGGTTGGTAACACTGGCTACACGTAATTATATTAAATATTATGAAGTTGCTTGGCACTTGTTTATGTTGATAATTTGTTTGATGTGGGAGCACGTCAGTGATTGAGCTGCAGCACTTCTAGATTTTCATTTGATTCATCTTCACATGTTTAATTAGTGTAGCACAATTTTCAGCCGTTTTGCTGGATATGGGTTCCCCTAGGTCACCGGGTGCAACAAAAGTACCTTTGTGCATGTTTCTCCAAGTGTGAGTACTGAGAATGACCAGTCCAGTGTCTTTGTTTTTTTTTTATTTATTTGGTAACTTGGATAGGAGAAGGGATGAGTGGGATACTCCTTGAACTAAACTAGGCTCATTAAGCGGGGACACTTGAACAATACTGTTAACGCTGACTTAACGCTGGTTAACGCTGGCTGGATGCCTGTTAACACTGACTTGACTTGAGACTGCTTTCACACTAAAGAAGTCCTCTTTAAATCTCCCCCTAAGCACTCTTGCTGAGGTAGCTATTTGAATACACTGCTGAACACTTCAGGGCCCTCACCGGCGCCCCCTTTCTCTCACTTCTCTTCAGGGTTTAGATACAGGCACCCCTTTCTCTAAACATCTCTACTGGTTAGCTGGCTCCTGGATCCCTTTGACCTTCTGGAGTGGCCCCCTCTCTTAGGCAGACCCCTGGGCAGTTTCGAGTACTCGCAACACTATTTTTCCTGGAAACTTCTGCCCAGCAGCTCCACTCGGTCCACAGCACTCTGGATCCCTTCCTGCAGCCCAGCTCAACCTCCGGTCCTCTAGGCCGACCGCCCAGGACACACTTGCTTCCTCTGACAGGAGGAGTGACAGCAGTCAGCCTCCTCCTGGGACTCTGCTTCCCGCCAAAGACGCTCTGTCATGTGCTCCCTTCACACTTTTACCCCCCTCCCATGGTGCATTGCGGCAGACTCCGCCCTCTTTTGATAGATATAAGCCCTGGTGTGCTATTGGCCAGGTTTCCTCCACTGTCCAATAAGAGCCCTCATTGGACACAGTGGGGAGACTCCCCAGACTTAACAGACACACCTTGAAACACACGAAAGCCTATCTGAACGATCAGGCCCCCCTGATAAGCAGACAGGGCCACAATATGCTTTTCCTAGCACCTACCTAAGAGGGTGCTACATTAGTGTGGCAGGGTGGAGGATATAGCTAGTAAAGATTTGAAATGTCATAGTTTTTAAAAATGGGTACACACAGTTTTAAAAAATGTATTTGCCAAAAGTACTGGGTTTACCCGGACTGTTTTTGGATTTGTCAAACAAAACAGCTGGGATTCTATGCTCTTATTTTGTAGAGCATGGTATTGTGGATACACATTTATCTGAGAAATACTGGTGGTTATGTAATAGGTGTAATGTATTGGCATGCAGATCCAGTGTATAAAAGCTTAATGAGGAGCTCCAGCCACCTATAAAAAAAATAAAATTGAGCAACTACAAAAAGTGTAGCTGCTGACTTTTAAAAAACAGCCACTCACCTGTCTCACGGTCCAGTGGTGAGCTCACCTCAGCCCGCTTTTTTTTTTTTTTTTTAATTTATATCTTTATTGGTATTTTTATACATACATTTCCAAACATACATAAAACATATCATTCCCAACCCCACCCTCATTCACCTTCCCCCTCACCCCCCAGCCACAACCAAAAAAAAAGAAAGAAAAAACAAAAAACAAAACAGCATACCCAAAATTACTCTACATATGTAGCTAATTTTGTATTACAACTTGCCTAATGGGGTGTGGGGACCGTCCCTCGACAGACTGAATCAAAAACAGCTAGGGGTAACCCCCTCTCATACTCCTATTAAGAAGAATTGGCTTCTAAGTATTGAACCCAGGGTCTCCATCTCATCTTAACCTGATCCTCCGTATTTCCCAATACGGCAGATAGTTCTTCCATTTTAAAAATCTCATTGACTTTCGAGCGCCACAGCTCGAATGTAGGAGTCAATGTCTGTTTCCAGAAGATTGGTATACATGCTTTTGTTGCATTGAGAAAGCGCAGAGTCAGGGATCCCCTATAACTCTTCACTGAACTTCTTGTTAAATGTAGCAGACACAGCGCGGGGTCATCTAGTATATCTACATTAGTCATGAACTTTATAGCTACTGCTATTTTTGTCCAGAATGGGCGTACTCTTATACACTCCCAGAAGATGTGCAACATATTTCCGTCCTCCAATCCACAACGCCAACATTTTTCTGAAACTGTCTCCTCTATTCTGTGTAATACTGATGGGACTCTATACCATCTAGTTAGAATTTTGTACCGTTTCTTGGATTTTACTATCCAGTGAGGATTTGTGTACTAATCTCAACATTTTATTTACTTGCTCTCTCGACCACGTGCTATTTAGTTCCTGCTCCCATTTTTGTATAAACGGTAATTGCTGGTCCCCTTCATCCTCTGATAGTTGTGTATAAAACACTGAAATCAAATGGCCAGTCGAATTACCCGTTCTACACATATTTTCAAAATAAGTCAAATCTCGTGCTACATACCCTTTCTGCTGGACCGACCTAACATAATTGTATAGCTGATATACACTGAAGTAATCTAACGATTCTCCTGAACCTGCCCTAAGCTCTTCAAGAGAAGGCATGGGGCCATTTTGCCATATGTCAAAAAGATGCATTCTGCCTTCCTGAGCCCACCTACGAATTCTGGCATTTGTACACCCCGGGGAGAAATCTGGGTTCCCTATTAAAGGTGTCATTGGGGACGGCCTGGAGCTACCTTCCAATGAGACTGGATTCTCCTTGTTTCCTTTACAGTTGCTCCCACTGTAGGATGTTTAAGAATGACATCTTTTGGTTCGAACACCGACCACGGGGCCGGGGGAGTTAGCTGTCCTGTTTCCCCAATCTCCAACTCAACCCAACGTTTGGAAAGTTTATTGCAATGCCAGTCTATTACCCTTACCATATGTACCGCCCTATAGTATCTCAGGATATCTGGCAATCCAATACCTCCTCTTACTTTAGGCAAGGACAACGTCTGCATCTTAATTCTCGGGGACTTATTTCCCCAGATATATGTGCGAAATAAGCCTTTGATTGATTGAAAAAATTATTTTGGAACCGTAATCGGAATTTCCTGCATTATGTACAAGATTCGGGGTAGCACATTCATCTTGATTACGCTACAACGCCCGAACCAGGTCAATGCTAATAACTGCCATGCTCTAAGATCTGCCTTAATCTTTCCTAGCAGCGGAAGATAGTTCTTTCTATAGAGTTCTAAGGGGTCCGCCGTTAGCTGTATCCCTAAGTATTTCAGCGTATGTAGGGCCCACTGAAACGGAAACGCTGTTCGTAGCAATCTTTCTTCTTGATTATTTAAAGATACATTGAGCGCCGCTGATTTAGCTAAATTTATCTTGTAATTAGAGAGCCTACTGTAAGTTTGAAGGGCTTCCAAACTATTTGGTAATGAGAGGGATGGATTAATGGCGAAAAACAGAAGGTCATCCGCAAAAGCGGCCACCTTGTGCTGATCACCCCCAATTTGAATTCCTGTTATATCCGGAGAGCTCCGTATCGTGCACAATAAAGGTTCCAAACACAGGATAAATATAAGCGGGGATAATGGACACCCCTGCCGGGTGCCATTGGAGATTGGGAAATAATTTGACCTCCATTCATTTACCCTAACCGCTGCTGTAGGGACCGTATAGAGTGCCAGGATAAATTGCAGCATTTGCGGGCCCAAGCCTATGTGTGACAGGGTGGCTCGGATAAAATCCCAAGCCACCCTGTCAAAAGCTTTCTCCGCATCTGCGGCTAGAAGAACCAGCTTCTTCCGTGTTGTGCGTGCCAGATGTATTAGGTCTATAGCTCGGATTGTATTATCCCGAGCCTCCCGGGAAGGGACAAATCCCACTTGGTCAAAGTGCACCAAGTCCGCTATATGTGGTAGGAGCCGGTTTGCCAGTATTCTCGAGTACAATTTAGTATCTACATTTATCAAAGATATCGGGCGGTAACTACCACAACACAGAGGATCTTTCTCCTCTTTAAGTAATAAGGTAATATGCGCCCTCAGAGAGTCCACCGGAAACATTGCTCCTCTTCCAACTTCATTGAAATGTAATAATAGAGGCCTCTTTAAACGCTCCCAAAATTTCTGATAATAAATTAGAGTGAAGCCATCCGGGCCGGGAGCTTTATGCGCTTTAGTCTGTGAGACTGCGGCGGATAATTCCTCCCCCGAAATCTCCCCTTCCAATGCAAGTGCTTGGTCCTCTGTTAATGTGTGCATACCCGAGTCCCGTATGTACTTCTCTACCTGTTTCCTTTTATCGGGTGTTCTCTTTCCCACTGTTTCCAGGAGGTTATACAGTGACCGATAAAAGGAGCAGAACTCTTCTGCTATATCAGCCGATGTATGTACCTCACCTCCTTTTGTATCCCGAATGCGTAAAATTTGGGTTCGTCTTATTGGGCCCCTCAATACTCGTGCCAACATCGCGCCTGGTTTGTTTGCATACTCGTAAAGATGCCTTTTCATCCACAACATATTTCGTATTGTCTTTTGGAAAAGCATGCGGTTCAATTCCTCCCTCGCTTGCGTGAGTGGAATCAGCTGGGCTTCTGCAAGTGTTCTCTTATGTTTTCTACTCAGCTGCTCTATCTTAATCAAATAGTCTTTAATTTTCGCCTCTCGCTCTCTTTTACGCTGTGAACCCAGCTGAATCAATACCCCCCGTATTACACACTTATGCGCTTCCCAAACAACTGAGGGTGAAAGCGAATCCACTGTATTTTCTGTGAAATAATTATTTAACGCCTCATCTATCGCCCCCTCAGCTTCCGGGGATTGTAACACAGTCTCGTTTATTGGCCATGACCTTGGACTATATATCTTCAGCTCCCATTCTATACTCACGTACGCTGGAAAATGATCTGACAGTGAAAAATCCCCTATGTCTGAGGCTGTCACCAAAGGCAGGTCCGATTTGAGTAACAAGAATTCTATCTATCCGACTATATGCATCGTGGATTGGAGAATAGAAAGTGTAATTTCTCTCTCCTGGGTGCATCAATCTCCACGGATCGATTAGACCCAGGAGGGAAATTTCTTGCTGCATCTTTTGTAATTTTGCAAATGAAATGCATGAGCTTTTCTTGGAGGTATCTATCAATGGTTCCGGCGCGTAGTTGAAATCACCTCCCATTACTAAATGCCCCTCCCGGAATTCTAATACAACTGGTAGCAATTTCTGCAGGAATACTACATGATCGTAGTTGGGGAGGTATACATTCAGAAGGGTTACCTCAACCCGTCCTATACTCCCTTTAACCAACATGTACCTGCCCATCGGATCAGCCAATTCTTCTTTTAAAGTCCAAGTCAACGAGTCCGATATTAAGATACTCACCCCCTCTGACTTGGAAATAGGAGATGTGGCATGGTAGGCCCATGGAAAGTCCTTATTGCAGAATTTTGGTAATGCGTCCTTACGGAAGTAGGTCTCCTGAATAAAAGCTATTTGTGTAGCATCCCGCTTTAAATCACCCAAAAGACGCCTACGTTTCTGAGGAGTAGAAAGTCCCCTAACATTATAAGTCATGATCTTACATCCTGATGTCACCTTTTGGATTATCCCCCTTCCAGCTGCCATCGTTGACGGTCCCCTACCTCCACACAGCAACACAACCACCACAAAACAGAAAATGGGGAAAAAAAAAAAAAAAAACGCTATACTTATAAAATACACAGACACAACCCCCCCTAACCCCCTCTAGTGGTTCAACTAAACCAGCGCACCCAGGCGCTAACTAATGAGAGAGCCGTGGTTCCCAAGACGCCGTGAGAAAGCCACTGTATTTGGGTACACTTCTTTAATAATAAACAAGAAAAAAAAGAAAAAAAAAAAAAAGAACACTGCGTACTCCCCACCCCTTTCGTGGGGAAAAGATGTGGCCTCAATCAAACTAGGAAAAATAAAATTATTAAGATTTAAAGTCCCCCAATAAGGAGACGTGGTCCGGTGGATGGTAGCCTCCACTCTCGTAATACCAATGTTCCGCTCCCCCAGCCCCCACCCTAATAGACCCCTCCTGCTTCTCCTAAATTCAGAGAAAACTTTACTTGCACTGTTATTTACATTCTAGTTTTACCGTCCCCCAACCCATCCCTCTATGGCTAGGGGTGTGGCTCAGTAAAAAGCCGAGCCCTCCCCCCTCCCCCTAGAGGAACGGGTATTCCTGATCATAGTAACATATCATATACATAACATATAGTAGCATATCTAACCAAGCAGAAAGAAAAAAAAGAAAAAGAAAAAAAATTATTTTATGGGTCTTCGGCCCTCCTGCTCGAAGCCTCTACTCATATAGATTTGTTTAATTCCCCTCCCCTATCCCATCCCCTCTTCCCCCCTCAGAAAATGCCCCAAGATTCCCCCTCCCCTCCTTCTTCATGACTTAAACAATTCCCATTACTCCGGTCCTCTGTCTCCAAGCTGACTCTTCAGACACTGGAATGAGCCCAGGGAAGAGAACTCTTACTAACTAATGATTACCAGCCATAATTGACCGCACATAATTCCCGAGACCCCCATGACCTCAAAATCCCCCACCTGGTTACTTATAATTTAGTGCTACTCATAATAACACGCCTACTTATTTCGTATCTTATGTGTCCCCAAAGAAAAAAAACCAAACACACAAACAACAAAAAAAGAGAAAAAAAAAAAGACTAGAATATCTCCAAAGCAAACACCCCCAACCCCCGTGCCACATCTACAACATCGTTCTCAGGCCCCCTATCATAGGGCCGAGCCTGAAGATGACAAAGAAGCCCCATTCGGGCTATAAGTGTGTACCTATTCAACTTAGATAATCACAAACACTTCTAAAAAAAAAAAAAACAAACGCAATCCACCGTAATAAAAGAAAAAAAATGTTCCACACCACTTAAGAGGGTGACTCAGGAATATCCACGGCCTCTGTCTTTTTGCCCCAAGGTCAAAAAAGAAAAAAAGAAAGAAGATTAAAGGAGGATGGGAGGCTAAAAGGTAAAACAGGAGCAATAAACCCCCCCCCCCCCCCAGGGGTGAAAGAGGGTGGGATGGGCCGGGGATCTTATGGGCATAACCTTAGACCTCACTCATTCTAGATAAGTCCTTTAAATATGGTTTTATGCTTCCTGTCCTGGGCAACTATTTTTCCCCACTCCTGTCTTCTCAGGGTTTCTCCTGTATTGTGTGACTTGATTCGTATAATAATTCACTGAGTTCTGATTTCCAAAAATGTCCAACCAGTCATTCACGTAGATGGGAGGACACCCCAGGAATGTAAAAAGCCCAGGGAGCTGATCCGGCCATTTCAATATAAAAGTGTCTCTGTTTTTCACCACCTTCAGATGAAAGGGATGGCCCCAAAAATAAGTTGCTCCCACATTCCTTATAACCTCTAAAAGGGGTTTAATTGCAGCCCTCATCTTTAGGGTACTACGTGAGAGATCTGGCAATAATTTTAGCTGAGTACCCTCAAATTCAATCAGCCCTTTTGCCCAAGCTTGTCTCATTATGTCCTCTTTGAGCGAAAACAGGTGGATCCTAATCAAGACATCTGAGATTAATTCTGTCTCCGGCCTTCGGGGTGCTTTAACCCTGTGCACTCTATCAATTTCCATTTTTTCCATATGGGGTCTCTCCAACAAGCCATTCAGAATGCCCACTACTGTAGTTCTAAGCTCTGGGCCCTTTATAGTTTCTGGTAAGCCCCGCAGCCGTATGTTATTCCTACGGCTGCGGTTCTCACTATCGTCCTGCTGCAACTGTAACAGAAGGACTTGTTTTTGCAG
Source organism: Pelophylax lessonae (assembly GCF_965119305.1). Lineage (NCBI taxonomy): Eukaryota > Metazoa > Chordata > Amphibia > Anura > Ranidae > Pelophylax > Pelophylax lessonae. The sequence goes on from NC_138773.1 coordinate 136,009,759, forward strand.
CAGTACCTGTGTACTTTCCAATTCAGATATTCTGAGATCATAATCACACTGTACTGTCTCTGCTTTCACTACCCTGACCTCTATTTGATCAATTTTTTGTTTTAAGCCATTAAAATTCCATTTTAAGGTCACTCACAATTGCTGCGGCCATATCTTGAATGTCCTGTTTCGTCGGGATCTGCTTTACAAAATCTCCCCACTCTGCTGCCGATGGTGGTTGCGGCTGTTGCGGCTGGTACTGGGACTCATTGACCACCTCCATCCTTTGTTCCTGCGGCATATCCATTGCTGGGGTCTTTCTTCCACCTGCGGTGTCTCCTGTAGATTGAGCACTCGTACCTTTAGACCCTTTCTGCTGTGCCGCCATACCTGCAGCTGTCTGACGCTTCTGTGTCACCTTAACCCCCACACTACTTTGTGGGACAACGGAATGCCTCAAAAAATACAAGGTAATGTCTGTTCTTTTTGCTGGGGCTTGCTTCTGATCAGGGCTAGCTGCCGTGTTCATATAGGCGGAGGAGAAGGAAAGCCTCCACGCCTACCGTCCCAGCCAGTTCCTGATCCCAGATCTCCTGCACCTCAGCCCCCTGCACTCGTACCAGGCTCTCCGCTTTAAACTATGCCTTTATTCCTCACAAGGTAAGGTCCTGTGTATCCGCTGCGTGTCTGCTGTCCGTTACGGTATAGCCGCCGCTCCGTACACCTCGTGGCCGGGTCTTAACTGTCACTTGCCTCTAAGTGCAGCGGAACTCCATCGGCACCCGACAGGGGAGGGCGGGAACTGACTCACCCACTGAACGGCTATCTCATCCACCTCACAGAGCTCCTGCTACTCGGCGTCTCACGGCGCCATTGTCAAACCACCCAGCCCGCTTTATCCTTCGTCCTCCCTCTGCTGCGCTGGCATCTTCACAGCCGGGTGCCCACGGTATCTTGCAAATTCACCGCTGGGTGCCCACTGCGCATGCGTGACTAAACCTGAATTGGTGGATGCAGTCTTCTGGGGGGGGAGGGGGGAAGGAGAACGGAAGTGGGAGCAGGTACCTGTCGAAAATTGCCCCCCCAGTCCTGAAAAAAGATTGATGCCCTTTCTTCCCACAAAGCTTTCTTTTGGTGGTATTTGATTACCTGTGCGATTTTTATTTGTTGCGCTATAAACAAAAAAAGAGCAACAATTCCGTTGCTATAAAAAAAAACAATATTTTTTACTTTCTGCTATATAACATTCCCAAGGAAAAATTTTAAATCAAATTTTTTCATCATTTTATGCCAATTTCTATTCTGCCACATATTTTTTATAAAAAAATTTCCAATAAGTGTATAGTTATTGGTTTGCGCAAAAGTTATGGTGTCTACAAACAAGGGAAAGATTTATGTCATTTTTATAAAAAAAAATTTACCAGTAATGGCGGCGATCAGCAAATTTTAGCAGGACTGTGACATTGCGGCGGACAGATCGGACACCTGACATTTTTTACACTTTTGGGGGAGACCAGTGACATTACTACAGTAATCAGTGCTAAAAATATGCACCGTTACAGTAGAGGGTGCTTTCTAACTGTGTGGGGGTAATCGCGGCCGCCAGACCTGCAGAATAGCTTCCCCCGTGGCTAACAAAGTTTTGTGGTAATGAGCAGACCTGCCGCAGTATATGTACGATGGCTGGTCGGCAAGTGGTTAAGAAACCCTACAGAAAAAAAACAAAAAAACATTGCTTTTTCTACATACTGTATATTCCATTCAGTAAATCATACTCCTCTTTAAATCTGTAGGCAAGAGCAAAAAATGGCTGCATATGAGCTAATATTTCAGATGTATCAGAGCACAGATGCTTTTGGGGTTTGATCAGCACTTGTCTAGCTGATGTGAGCACTTGGCTCTCTAATCCTTTGTGTGGTAGTACAACTTCCGATCCAACATTTCCCTGCGACCACATGTCCAACTTCCATGCGACTTCAATGAACTGGATCTGACTTTGATCCGACCATGCCAAGCCCTTTGAGTCTGGTATGAATCTTGAGGGGGGAAAACGACGCAAAAATAAAAAAATGGTGTGCCCCCTCCAAGACCATACCAGACCCTTAAGTCTGGTTTGGATTTTGAGGGGAAACCCCACGCCAAAATTAAAAAAAAAAAAAAAAAAAAAGATGGCGTGGGGTTCTCCCCAGAATCCATACCATACGTCACAAGGGGCAAAGTCTCATGGTGACATCACCGGATGGCAACGCCCCATGGTTATATAAGAACTGGCACACATTGGAGATGACACCAAGGCAGGAGCCAGCATCGGAGGAGGGACAGGTTGGCGGCGGCGAAGATAGCAGCGGTGGAGAAGATAACAATGGAAGAGAAGACAGCACTGGAGGGAGAAAACCGGAGGAAGAACACAGCACTGGAGGGAAAAGACTGAAGGCAGAACACATCTGTGGCCGAACCGGAGAAAGAAGACACGTTGGAGCTAAGATAGGGGTCATTCTTCACTTTTAATAAAGGACTTGTCAAAACCATCTCTTGTTTTTACTTACACTACTTTTTTTTTTTTTTTTTTTAGGTGTGAATGGGTACAATGAACCCCATACTCAATTACATAGGGGGGCTGGGATCTTGGAACCCACTTGTTAAAGGGGGCTTCCAAATTCTTATATGCCCCCTGTTCGCAGACCCCCACAACCACTGCCACAATCATCAACATGGGAACAAGGTGCTTTGGGGTGGAAGGGCGCAGAGCACCCCCCCCCCCACCCCAAAGACCCCACCCCCCCATGTCTGAACTGCCGGGCTGCTTCCTAGGATAAGTGTCTGGTATGGATTTTGGGGGGACCCCACAATGTTTTTCTTTTTTTATTTGGTCTTTTTCCCCTTAAAATCCATAACAGGCAGAAAGGTCTGGTATGGGCTTTGGGGGACCCCACGCCATTTTCTTTTCAATTGTGGCGTGGGTTTCTCCCCCAAGATCCTTAAAGCACAAGGCACATGCCACAAGTCTGATCAGATAAGATGATGATCCCTACTTCAATTCAAATCAATAGGCTGAATACCAATGCAGTGCAGGAAGCATTTTCAAAGTCAGACCGACACAAGTTGGATCAGTTAAGACGGCCTTCATAGGAAACTTTTGATTCTGACATGTCATGCAACTGGAAGTCGGAGCACATGTCAGATCAGTGTGAACCAGCCCTAAGTATATTTAGCTTACCTTGCAATGACCACCGCTGAACGCTGCTTTAAAAGTATTCTATTTAACAACTTAAACACACACATTAACCTCCCTGACGGTATTCCCGAGTGTGGATCGGGGTGGAATTTCAGTGCCATTAGTGGTAACCCTGAGCCCCACTCGGGGTAACGCCAGTTAGCATCGCTGGATCCTGGAAGATGCAGCCCTTGCCTGCAGTTTTACTGTAATATATATATATATATAGATATATATATCTATATATATATATATATATATATATATATATATATACACACACACACACAGTGCCTTGCGAAAGTATTTGGCCCCCTTGAACTTTGCGACCTTTTGCCACATTTCAGGCTTCAAAGATATAAAACTGTAATTTTTTGTGAACAATCAACAACAACTGGGACACAATCATGAAGTGGAACAAAATTTATTGGATATTTCAAACTTTATTAACAAATAAAAAACTGAAAAATTGGGCGTGCAAAATTATTCAGCCCCTTTACTTTCAGTGCAGCAAACTCTCTCCAGAAGTTCAGTGAGGATCTCTGAATGATCCAATGTTGACCTAAATGACTAATGATGATAAATAGAATCCACCTATAATCAAGTCTCCGTATAAATGCACCTGCACTGTGATAGTCTCAGAGGTCCGTTTAAAGCGCAGAGAGCATCATGAAGAACAAGGAACACACCAGGCAGGTCCGAGATACTGTTGTGGAGAAGTTTAAAGCCGGATTTGGATACAAAAAGATTTCCCAAGCTTTAAACATCCCAAGGAGCACTGTGCAAGCGATAATATTGAAATGGAAGGAGTATCAGACCACTGCAAATCTACGAAGACCTGGAGCTCATACAAGGAGAAGACTGATCAGAGATGCAGCCAAGAGGCCCATGATCACTCTGGATGAACTGCAGAGATCTACAGCTGAGGTGGGAGACTCTGCCCATAGGACAACAATCAGTCGTATACTGCACAAATCTGGCCTTTATGGAAGAGTGGCAAGAAGAAAGCCATTTCTTAAAGATAGCCATAAAAAGTGTCGTTTAAAGTTTGCCACAAGCCACCTGGGAGACACACCAAACATGAGGAAGAAGGTGCTCTGGTCAGATGAAACCAAAATCAAACTTTTTGGCAACAATGCAAAACGTTATGTTTGGCATAAAAGCAACACAGCTCATCACCCTGAACACACCATCCCCACTGTCAAACATGGTGGTGGCAGCATCATGGTTTGGGCCTGCTTTTCTTCAGCAGGGACAGGGAAAATGGTTAAAATTGATGGGAAGATGGATGGAGCCAAATACAGGACCATTCTGGAAGAAAACCTGATGGAGTCTGCAAAAGACCTGAGACTGGGACAGAGATTTGTCTTCCAACAAGACAATGATCCAAAACATAAAGCAAAATCTACAATGGAATGGTTCACAAATAAACATATCCAGGTGTTAGAATGGCCAAGTCAAAGTCCAGACCTGAATCCAATCGAGAATCTGTGGAAAGAACTGAAAACTGCTGTTCACAAACGCTCTCCATCCAACCTCACTGAGCTTGAGCTGTTTTGCAAGGAGGAATGGGCGAAAATTTCAGTCTCTCGATGTGCAAAACTGATAGAGACATACCCCAAGCGACTTACCGCTGTAATCGCAACAAAAGGTGGCGCTACATAGTATTAACTTAAGGGGGCTGAATAATTTTGCACGCCCAATTTTTCAGTTTTTTATTTGTTAAAAAAGTTTGAAATATCCAATACATTTTGTTCCTCTTCATGATTGTGTCCCACTTGTTGTTGATTCTTCACAAAAAATTACAGTTCTATATCTTCATGCTTGAAGCCTGAAATGTGGCAAAAGGTTGCAAAGTTCAAGGGGGCCGAATACTTTCGCAAGGCACTGTAGATACGTATATATGTGTGTGTGTGTATATATATATATATATATATATATATATATATATACATATATACATACACTTTAACTTATTTATAGTTATTTATTATATTATAATTTATGATTTTGTGTTTCAAACTTTATCATACCCGAGATGTTATAAAGAAGAACGCACAGTAAAAAAAACAAAATCATATGTAAATAGTTGGTTTGGGTTGCTTGTCATTAAGAATTACATGCAAAATAATTGTACCGCTTTCAGCACCTAAAATCGGAAACAATCATACCCATACCGCCAGGGGGGTTAAAAATTAGATGCATGATGTGCAATCGTTACATTGACACTGTAAACCCCATGGCTTAATGAAGAAAAGGTTAGAATGGGCCAAATGTCCCAGTTCATAATGGGTACTCAAGCTGTCTACTTCATATTGATTACATAAGAAAGAAACCGTCTACATTTGATGCTGTTGTTTGTATTGATCTTCAGAGTAAGACTTTCATCTTGTGAGATTGGAAAAAAAATCTAGTTAATCACAGAGGGGTGGGGTTTTAGGCACTGCCGAAACTTTATTATGAAGCTCCTGTAAATACATAGTATCAGACTGGCCACTGACACAATAGGGTCAATTCTTAAAAGACTTACCGTATGTACTCGAGTATAAGCCGACCCGAGTATAAGCCGAGGCCCCTACTTTTACCACAAAAAGATGGGAAAAATGATTGACTCGAGTATAAGCCTAGGGTGAGAATGCAGGGTGGCGGGCATGGTACAGGAGAATGCAGGGTGGCTGGCATGATACATGAAAATGCAGGGTGGCAGGCATGGTACAGGAGAATGCAGGGTGGCAGGCATGGTACAGGAGAATGCAGGGTGGCGGGCATGGTACAGGAGAATGCAGGGTGGCAGGCATGGTACAGGAGAATGCAGGGTGGCTGGCATGGTACAGGAGAATGCAGGGTGGCTGGCATGGTACAGGAGAATGCAGGGTGGCTGGCATGGTACAGGAGAATGCAGGGTGGCTGGCATGGTACAGGAGAATGCAGGGTGGCTGGCATGGTACAGGAGAATGCAGGGTGGCTGGCATGGTACAGGAGAATGCAGGGTGGCGGGCATGGTACAGGAGAATGCAGGGTGGCGGGCATGGTACAGGAGAATGCAGGGTGGCGGGCATGGTACAGGAGAATGCAGGGTGGCAGGCATGGTACAGGAGAATGCAGGGTGGCAGGCATGGTACAGGAGAATGCAGGGTGGCAGGCATGGTACAGGAGAATGCAGGGTGGCAGGCATGGTACAGGAGAATGCAGGGTGGCAGGCATGGTAAAGGAGAATGCAGGGTGGCAGGCATGGTAAAGGACAATGCAGGGTGGAAGGCATGGTAAAGGAGAATGCAGGGTGGAAGGCATGGTAAAGGAGAATGCAGGGTGGCAGGCATGGTAAAGGAGAATGCAGGGTGGCAGGCATGGTACAGGAGAATGCAGGGTGGCTGGCATGGTACAGGAGAATGCAGGGTGGCTGGCATGGTACAGGAGAATGCAGGGTGGCTGGCATGGTACAGGAGAATGCAGGGTGGCTGGCATGGTACAGGAGAATGCAGGGTGGCTGGCATGGTACAGGAGAATGCAGGGTGGCTGGCATGGTACAGGAGAATGCAGGGTGACAAGCATGGTACAAGAGGATGCGGGATTGCGGGCATACTAGTGCGGTTGTGTTTCACTTACCTGTTCCAGAGGCCGCTCGGGAAAGCTGGTATACGTTCGGCTATTCCCAGCCTGTCCCGAGCAACGGCGGCGCACGTGCGGTGACATGTATACGCCGGTGTGCAAACTGTCGGCGCTATATAAATCCTGTATAATAATAATAATAAAAAAAGTAGCACTGCCCTTTTGGGAGCTGCTGAGAACAGATTCCCCTGGGTTACCCATAGCAACACTAAGAAATCTGAGTATATTAATACTTGGCTCAGTCAAAGAACAGTCCAGGGGAGTTGTTTTTTTGTATTTTATTTGGAACTGGAATGGGAGAAGGGATGAATGGGATACTCCAACTTATTAACTATGCACAAAACTTGAGGACATCTAGCTGCGGTGTGTACGGCAAGGCCGCTGCTTCACTTTGCCACTGAGGTGAAGATTTAAAGGTGGTCTTTACTTTAGATTTATCTTCAGGGTCTAACTTGGCACCCCCTTTCTTACTCGCTGTGTGAACTGGCTTCTGTCCAAAGACTCTCCCTGGAGTGGTCCCCTTCCTGGGCAGTCCCCTGGCAAGCTCCCCGGTACTCACGGACACCGTTTGTCCTCAGGTCACTCTGCCATTTGCTCCACAGTCAGTATCCTGTCACATGTGCCCTTGGCTTTTATGGCCAATCCCAGGATGCACTGCGGGTGTGCCCTCCCACTGGGACCGCCACAAAAGCCTGTGTCACTGGCTGGGTTTCCTCCACTGTCCAACAGGCTCCCCTATTGGATACAGTGGGGACACTCCCTCAGACCAAGTGAATCACACCTGGACACATGTAACAGGCAAAACTAGAAATCCTGCTAATCTAACAAATGCCTTTACCTAGCACCTAAATAGGAGGGTGCTACATCCACCCCCACCAAAAAAGAGCCATGTCCCCATTGGCTCTGGGGCAGTCGCCCCATACAAAAATCCTACAAAAAATGACAAGGAGTATCCCACAAACCTGGAAAAGGGGAAAACAAATGTAAAATAAATTATTTAAGTGTAAAAATAGAAATATTTGCTGTACAAATATGATACATTTAAGGTGCATTAAAGGCAATGCACCCCCCCACCAAGCAAAACTTCAGGAGTACATTCTTTAGGGGTCCCTGGCACCAGGGCACCCCCCCATCAAAACTCCCAGGATGTACTGCCCACTCCATCTGGCGGTCACTCACTGAATTCCACCATCGGCCCGTTGGCCCAAAAGTAGTCCTACAGGAACTCTAATAAAATTTGTAAGCCAAGATCCCGGCCCAATGGCCCAAAGGATCTCACAAACCGTATGTGGTAAATTTTTCTTTCTGAGAGGGTCGGCCCTCTGATGTAAGCCCACCTGCCAGTGGCAGCTGGCGCTTCCCTCAACCCCTTCTGCAAGGATAGAAGATGAAGGGGGTGATAGGACTAGGGCCTAAGCCCCAGTAGCAATTGTAGCTTGTCAGTAGATATAGGCTAACCAGCCTCAATTGGATATAGAATGTCCTTCTCAGCAGTAAAAGTCTGGATGGGGAATCCGCACTGTCTTCCCTTCCTTGCCCTGAATCCCGATCGACATGGCCTGGCCTAGATCCATCTGGATGGCGGACCTCCACCCAGTCCAAGTAGATAGCCCGCCCGTGATTCCACTGCGTTTTGACGGATAGGAAAGTTTACCACAAGTCCATCCTGGACTGGTTAAGATGTGGCTTGGGGATGAAGAGGAAGTCCTATACAGCTTCATCCCAACAGGACTCTCTTTTAGCCTTTATTTCCAGCATGACCTCCTGTGGAGCATCGGGATAGTCATACCCATACTCTAAGGCCACCTTCCTCTGTATCCACCTCTGCATCCTTGAAAATCTGGGAAGGGTCTTCCGATTACCTCTCCCAGCTGGAGAATATGGGGTCTCCTCTCTTTTGATGGAGGCGTAGGCCTCATTTTGATCCCGAGCCTGGGCATAGTTCTTAGGTCTGGGACCCAATTGACATAGACCTCACAGAACCCCAGATTCCTGGCGCACTCTCCTTGCACCACGGAATCCCTAGTCTCCTAATCAGGTGTATCAAAACTGGCTGGACTGCTCCGATTTTTGGACCTCCAGTCCCATTCAGTCTCCTCCTCCGACTTCCAGACATCTAATCCTTCCTCCAAGGACCTGAACCGCTGCTGGAAGCTGGGAGACCCCACATCAATGGCCCCCGATCTCTTCCTCGCTGCTCACACTTCCACGTGCAGCCCCGGTCATCACTGGCCATTTTCTCCCTTCTGCCTGTGGAGCATACTTGATTTCTGCTGCTGCAACTTTTGATGCACTAGGTGGCTGCTCCCTGGCCCGCACTACCTGCATGCACCCCGGCTCTGACACTCGGGCTTTCTTCCACTTTCACCCTGGACCACTGACTGTCTGCGTCGACTCCAGTTGCATCAATAGCCTGAGCAATCCTCTTCCTCGGCCGATGTAAGGCCACCGACTCTGCAGCCATCAGGGAACGAGTGACCCCAGTCTCCCAAGACACATTCAGCTTTCTGGGCCGACCTCCACTCTCTTCCGCCCACAGCAGTAGATTGCCGCAATGCCCGCACTGGCCCCACACTTGCATGCGCATGGTCACATTCAGACACTGAGAACAAGCAGTTGTATAAGCAGGAAGCATCGATAGTTTCAAAAAACTATTAGATGGGCACCTTAAAGACCACAACATACAGGGGTATACAATGTACGGTTAACAGCAAACACACATGCACATCATAGGTTGAACTGGATGGACTCATGTCTTTTTTCAACCTCACAAACTATGTAACTATGTAACATACCAGGGCCAAATGCTCCACCTCCGGTGCATAATGCCCATCTTCCGTTGGTCACCACCCGCACCCCTGTATCCCACAGGGAGGCTGTTTTCGGCCCTCCGGTCCACTCTGCAGGTTCTCCGCCAACACGTGGGATAGCCTCTACTGCACTCCGGCTCTCTCCGCTACTCGCCATCTTGCTCCACACACTTGTATCCCTCTCAGCAGCACCCAAAGGCGGAAGTAATTTATGGACTTTCCCTCCATCTCCGGATTGGCTGTGCGTGAGCGGCGTTCCTGTCCACGACTCTGGATTGGCGGTGGCTCCTCCTGCTAGGCAGAACTTTCCAGCGCACTTTCCTGCATGGTACAGTAACCCTTCCGCTGCCGCTCCAGCTCAGCCTGCATGGAAGTTACTGTAAAGTGGACCGTGCCTCTCAGCTTGCATGCATCCGCCATCCTTGCTTGTTTCAGGGCTCCAACTGCGCCTCCATCGCTCTCATCACCGTTTCTCCTCAGGTCGCTCTGCCACTTGCTCCACAGTCAGTATCCTGGACTTCATGGCTCAGCACCACACTCCTGGTCCACCAGGCCGACTGCCTGTGGCCACTTTCCATACCGACAGGAGGAGAGACAGCCATCACCCTCCTCCTGGGACCTGGCTTCCCGCCCAAAGACATCCTGTCACATGTTCCCTTGGCTTTAATGACCAATCCCAGGATGCACTGCTGTCACTAGCTGAGTTTCCTCCACTGTCCAACAGGCTCCCCTATTGGATACAGTAGGGACACTCCCTCAGACCAAGTGAATCACACCTGGGCACATGTAACAGGCAAAACTAGAAATCCTGTTCCCTGATAAGCAGAAGAGCAAACAAATGCCTTTACCTAGCACCTAACTAGGAGGGTGTTTCACTTTAAAAAAAAAAAAACATGCCGTCAATAAAAAATGATGAGAAAAAAAAACAGCATGGGGTTCCCCCCAAAATCTATACCAGGCCCTTAAACGAGCATGCAGCCCAGCAGGTCGGGAAAGGAGGGGGGGTGAGTGAGCGCCAACCCCCTCCTTAACCATACCAGCCACATGTCCTCAACATGGGGGGGTGGCTGCTTTGGGGCAGGGTCCCCTGATGTAAATTCATCTTCAACCACACCGTTCGCCGCACCGCTGACCCGATAAAGGAAAAAAAAAATCAAATTGCCGTGCAGTAAGGCAAACCTTCGAATGCCTGGCTTACCGTTTGATAGTTCTTGCTGGGTCAGAGTTGCCACAAGAAGAGCGATCCCACCAGGTAACGTCGCCAGGTTGCCCCGCCCTTACCTATAAAAGAACTTACTGGATAACAGGGTGATTTTTTTGGGGTCAGTGGTGCGGCACGGGGCGTGATTGAGGATGGATCTACACTGTTTTTTTATTTTTTAATAAAGGAATTGCCAAAAACTGTCTCTGTGTTTTTATTAGTTATTGACACTTTTTTGGTGAAAATGGGTAGGGGTACTCATTCATATAGGGGGGCAGAATCTGTGGGATCTTGTTGAAAGGGGGCTTCCAGATTCTGATAGGCTCCTGACTGAAGACCCCCACAACCACCACCCAGGGTTGTGGGGATGAGGCAAGAGCTCCCCCTGCCCCCTGTGACAACCCCCCATGTTGAGGGCGTGTGGCCTAGTATGGTTTGGGGGGGTGGTATGGATTTTGAGAGTCAGCTGACCCTTTGCTATTCAGTAGAATTGTCCCACTGTCATATGCACGGCCAACATTTCTCTTCGTAGCACTTGTACAAGCAAGACTCGCCATACTGTATTTGAAAAATGTCCTACTGTCAACATGGTCAACAGATTTCTGTAGAGCATTCATTTGCCACTATTCTGGAAGAATGTCCCGCTGCCATTGGATGCACGGTCAACATTTTCCTACATAGCTCTGGCACACATGGCCCCCTGAACACGGATCCACGTGCCCTGGGCCATCATTTTCTCCGCCAACACTCCATTTACTGTTAAGCAGACACAGTCTTTTTGTACAGCAAGATGCATTTCTCCCGCTCTCCAGCACATCACGTAAGACAATTTGCGATTCTGACAGGATTTCTTTTGTTGCCACGGGCAACCTTTGTTGTGCAATTGACTCTTCATCCCATCTCCTGTAGAGCAGGCCGCACACTTTTCTTGAGCATTAGAACACTGTTCTTAGGAGGAAAATAACATTTTCACAAATTTTCTTCAGCCGTTGCCATTAGTAACCGTTCCAGTAACCCAGGGCGATACCTTGGACGAGCCCCCAAATGTAGCACTGCCCCCTTGGGAGCTGATGAGAATGGCTTCCCCTGGGTTACCCATAGCAACAGTCTGTGAAATCTTAGTACAACACTTGGCTCAGTCAATGAATAGTCCAGGGGAGTTGGTTTTTTGTATTTTCTTTGGAACTGGGATGAGAGAAGGGATGAGTGGGATACTCCAACCTATTAACTATGCACAAAACTTGAGAACATCTAGCTGCGGTGTGTGTGGGCGGCAAGGGCGCTGCTTCACTTTGCCACTGAGGTGAAGATTTAAAGGTGGTCTTTACTTTAGATTTCTCTTCAGGATCTAACTTGGCACCCCCTTTCTTATTCGCTGTGTGTACTGGCTTCTGTCCACCGACTCTCCCTGGAGTGGTCCCCTTTCTGGGCAGACCCCTGGCAAGCTCCCCGGTACTTACAGGCACCGTTTCTCCTCAGGTCGCTCTGCCACTTGCTCCACAGTCAGTATCCTGGACTTCCTGGCTCAGCACCACACTCCTGGTCCACCAGGCCGACTGCCTGTGGCCACTTTCCATACTGACAGGAGGAGAGACAGCCATCACCTTCCTCCTGGGACCTGGCTTCCCGCCCAAAGACATCCTGTCACATGTTCCCTTGGCTTTAATGACCAATCCCAGGATGCACTGCTGTCACTAGCTGAGTTTCCTCCACTGTCCAACAGGCTCCCCTATTGGATACAGTAGGGACACTCCCTCAGACCAAGTGAATCACACCTGGACACATGTAACAGGCAAAACTAGAAATCCTGCTCCCTGATAAGCAGAAGAGCAAACAAATGCCTTTACCTAGCACCTAACTAGGAGGGTGTTTCACTTTAAAAAAAAAAAAACATGCAGTCAATAAAAAATGATGAGAAAAAAATAACAGCATGGGGTTCCCCCCAAAATCTATACCAGGCCCTTAAACGAGCATGCAGCCCAGCAGGTCAGGAAAGGAGGGGGGGGTGAGTGAGCGCCAACCCCCTCCTTAACCATACCAGCCACATGTCCTCAACATGGGGGGGTGGCTGCTTTGGGGCAGGGTCCCCTGATGTAAATTCATCTTCAACCACACCGTTCGCCGCACTGCTGACCCAAAAAAGGAAAAAAAAATCAATTTGCCGTGCAGTAAGGCAAACCTTCGAATGCCTGGCTTACCGTTTTGAATACCTGGCTTGCGGTTTGATAGTTCTTATATAGATAAGGATGGGGCGACCTGGCGATGTCACCAAGTGGTACGCCGCCCAGTGCATGCTGGGTCAAGGTTGTCACAAGAAGAGCGATCCCACCAGGTAACATCGCCAGGTTGCCCCGCCCTTACCTATATAAGAACTTACTGGATAACAGGGTGATTTTTTGGGGGTCGGTGGTGCGGCACGGGGCGTGATTGAGGATGGATCTACACTGTTTTTTTATTTTTTAATAAAGGAATTGCCAAAAACTGTCTCTGTGTTTTTATTACTTATTGACACTTTTTTGGTGAAAATGGGTAGGGGTACTCATTCATTTAGGGGGGCAGAATCTGTGGGATCTTGTTGAAAGGGGGCTTTCAGATTCAGTCTTCAGTCCAGGCCCCTGACTGAAGACCCCCACAACCACCACCCAGGGTTGTGGGGATGAGGCAAGAGCTCCCCCTGCCCCCTGTGACAACCCCCCATGTTGAGGGCGTGTGGCCTAGTATGGTTTGGGGGGGCGGTATGGATTTTGAGAGGGGGGACCCATGCTATTTTTTTTAAAAAAAACTGGCGGTGACCCCACACATTTTTTTTTCATCATTTTTAATTGTTGCCACATTTTTTTTTACATTCAGCTGTCAGCGGGGAACCTGATGAGTCAGCTGTTGTTAAGGACGCGGAGTCCGGCTTCCTTGCTTACTCCTTAGCAACCAGCTCCCAACTCCCACGCTATTTTTTGATAAATACTGCATGTGATACCGCCAGCAAAACCCTGGTGGTAAATCTAGTTTTTTCACTCTCTGGTCCATTTGTGAATTGAACATTAGAAGCTTTTTAACCAGTTCTGGGCCAGAAGGATTTGCCCCCTTAATGACCAGGCCATTTTTTGTGATTCGGCACTGCCTAACTTTAATGGAAAATTGTGTGGTCGTGCAATGCTGTACCAAAATAAAATTGATGATCTTTTTTTTTTCCCACAAATAAAGCTTTCTTATAGTGGTATTTAATCACCTGTGCGATTTTAATTTTTTGCGCTATAAACAAAAGAGCGACAACTCTGAAAAAAAAAACAATATTTTTCTCTTTCTGCTATAGAACATTCCCAAAAATTAGAAATCAAATGTTTTCATCCTTTTACGCCAATTTGTGTTCTGCTACATATTTTTTGGTAAAAAAAAAAAATCGCAATTAGCGTATTTTGATTGGTTTATGCAAAGTAATCGCGTCTACAATCTAGGGGAAAAAATTATGTAATCTTTATTTATATATTTTTTTTACTAGTAATGGCAGCAATCTGCAATTTTTAGCAGGACTGTGACATTGTGGTGGACAGATGGGACCCCTAACTGACCTTTTTTGTGAGGTCGCCCCGGCAAGTCGGATCGCTCTAATTTGAACCAGCTCTTAAACTGCGGTGGGCGGTCCGGAACTGGTTAAACAATATTTACCGGCATACGTTTCATTTTGCAGTAAATAATTTTGTTTGAATTGGACTTTAACGCATGCAATAATTTCTGCAAATGAGTCAGGTGTTATCGCATGCAGTAAATGTTAGTGAAGAAGATCCAAACAAATTGAAAATATCAAACAGTTTTATAATTGCAATTGACCTTTGCAATAATTTGACATGCAAGCTATATTCAACCAAAACACTGTCTGCAGAAAATGAATTTCCAAAAGGTTAAAATATAATTTTGACAAATATAGTTAGGCCAGGTTTAAAAAAGGACATTGGTTTATTGAGTTCAACCAAAAACTGAAATTGTGCATTTAATCTGTAACGATATCAATACTACAACATACTCTTATACCAAATACTCTTTATTTAATATTCTCAAATTTGGCCTATGGACGGCCTTAGTGATCTATTAAAAAGTGAAAAGTTCTAGGGCTTACCTAAAATGAATATCGGATTCCCTTTGTGCCAACTCTGCAGCAAAGGTAGCACTCTCAGTTTCATCTCCATGTGGTAAATTATCCAGGGTGGAATCTGTATCAGATATAATGGGTTTGTTACAATGGACTCTTGTATTTGTTATTTCGAAAAATGAATGAATACCATTATTGATATGGCCTCTGGAACATAATTTTTTTTTTTTATCTGTGTTTGACAAAACAGAACAGTCTAGCAAGAAAAGTTCAAAGTCTTCCCGATATATTTATATATTAATGAGGAAGTAAACTTCCATCTTTAAGTTTTACCTATATTAAGGCTTACCTATAGGTAGCGTAAATACCTCCTAAACCTGCACCGTTTAAAAGATATTTACTGTCCTAGCAGCCAGTTACATCACTGGCACGTGCACTCTGAAGGAACGGCTGCCTTTGCCGTTTCTTCAGAGCAGTGTGCCGCGACTGGCGGCTCCCGTATGTATGCGCAGGAGTGACGTCATCACAACTCCGGCCAGTGACAGAGCCAGAGCCATGAACCCGGAAGCAAGACCGGGTATAGATGGGACACTGTCCCCAGTGATGATATTGCTTTGCTGGAACTCTTTGTTTTCAGGTAAGTTTAACACAATGTGCTAGCATGCGATGCAAACTAGCACAATATGCCTTTGCCTTGCAGGTAAGGGAAAAAAAAGTGCAGCAGTTTACAACCGCTTTCATTTTCTTTAAGTTACCAGAACACTTAACATATACCTTCCTTGGTGAACATAAAAATATTATTCGCTTTTCAATGAAAAGTACATGATGTATGTTAAAATAAATAGAATAGTCTTGGAAACATGTCTGACAAACTATCGGGTCTCAACATCTAGTTTTCTCTCTAGGTGTTGAGACCTGAATACTTACTTCAAATAAACCACTGACATGTAGCTTGGAGGTGTGACTACGCTTTCTTTATTTCAACGATTTTTAGTTTAATATTTTCAAAGCAGAACATAACAAGCTCCAGGTTTGCCCCCACAGGGGCTATAAAATTTTCAATGAGTGTCAAACATACTATGTCATTAAACAGAATGAGAACGGTGCAAAATACAAAAAGGTGACGTGACTACTCTTTAAAAAGGCTATAAATGACAGTAAAGGTTATTTAATTAATCAAAACAAACAAAAAAGAGGTAATAACCAACCCAAAATAAAAATAAGCTACAAGGTTCATCTATGCATAAAACAGTATTTTTTGTACCTTCCATTTTTTGGATTTCATTAAGGGACAGAAGATCAGTAGTTTTTCTGATATGGTTGGGTTATACTGTCACCTTTTTTACATTACCTACTAAATAAGTTTTTCTTATTGTTCATTAAGGGGCATGGGATCAGTAGTTTTTCAAATGCAGTAGGGGCATACAAGAGTAGTCCAACTCAGGGGTTGGCAATACAGCAAACTGTGACGGGAGTCACTTTGGGCATGGGGGTTGTGGACCCTAAATTCCTTTTGAGAGGTTGGGGGGCACCATGCCCAGCCTTATGGGGCTCTCATGTTTAAGTCACCCTGCATCTGTTATGGATGCAGGGTGACCAGGAGGGTGGTGAACACTGAAAAATGATTTGGACTACTACAAATGGTGTTCACCATCACTGGAATTTAAGGACAGATGGGTGATGGGTTGAATTGCTTCATATTTGTCAGCAAGGTCATTTGTTCCCTTTGCCATGAGGTCTCTGAGCAGGAAGTCCAACTCCTAATATGGTCATTCCAGGAAGTTCAATGTGGAGACGGGCTGTCTAAACAATGTTGCTTTTGGTCTGACGTGGCTTTCCATTCACCTATTGTCAGGTGTGCTAATGACCTCACCTGCTGTCTGCTAAGGGATGTATTGACACTCAGAGTAATGTGTATTGAGGGCTCGTTAGGGAACCATTGTTCTGTGTCTGACTATTGTGTACATTGATTGCCCCCTGGGGCTTCTGTCTCCTTGCAAATGGCAGTCCTTCTGGTCAAGCTATCTGACCAATCCCTGTTGACTCATTTTCAAGTACTCATTTGCATGGCAGTCCTTCTGGTCAAGCTATCTGACCAATCACTGCTGACTCAATTTCAATTCCTCATTTGCATGGCTAAAGAGGACCTGAATGGGAACTGCAGGTACTTTGCAATTGACCAATGGGAGGGCGGTTGTTGGGGGCAGGATGTTCCAAATTCTGTATAAAAGTGTGCTGTGTTCTTCCAATAAATGGTCTTCCTGTTTGAACTTACATACAGCATTGCCTGGTGTTTGTTCTAATGGATTCCGAACGGCACATAGCTGTAGTTCGGATCCCGGATCCTTGGTTGACCGAACCTTCAGATGTTGCGATCTGCAGGCTGACTCACTAGAAACAGAGGAGTGTCGGGAGAGCGGACAGAGCGAGCAAGGGTCTCGTCACACAAACAAAATGTCAAAATACTGTATAACAAAACACAGAACAAAGCCCATGTCAGCCTGCAGCTCAAAGGGCTGTCTAAAGGACCTTGCACCCAAAGCTCACATCAGATGAGGCCTGAACATCCACCTAGTAAAACTTAAAGAATATATGAAAAGAACCAAATGGCAGCTATTGAAAAAGGTTAAACTTTGTTCTTAAAGTGGGAATACAATCTGTATAAAAAAAAAAAAAATGGATTTTTGTAAAATCTTACCGTAAAATCCTTTTCTCTTAGCTTATTGACAGACGTAGTCCTCGGTGATACACCACCTTCGGGTTATGTTGCCTCCACAGGAGCAGGACTAGACAGGAAATTAAAAAGCTCTGGCCACACCCTAGGGGCAGTCCCAGAGGGTATATCCTCTCTCTCTCTGCCTCAGCAAATCAGTTATGTGAAAAAGCAGTCTTTAGAGATTTAAACCCAACCCAACTCAAAAACAGAGGGGCGGGGACTACGTCTGTCAATGAGCTAAGAGAAAAGGATTTTACGGTAAGATTTTACAAAAATCCATTTTTCTCTAGCGCTCATTGACAGACGTAGTCCTCGGTGATACACCACCTTCGGGACGTCCCAGAGCAGTATCACAAATGAGGGGTGGGAAAATGGAAATCAAATCCCAATCTAGAAGGCCCAACCGGTGCCAACTAGAAGTTTACAATGCTCATCCTTAATGATGAGACTCAACAAAAAAGAGAAATTTTTTTTTTTTTTTTTTTCAAACAGAAAAAAACCCTCGAGGTAGACCACCGGTCTCCTCAAATTGCGGCCTGCAAAACCTTGCGGCCAAATGAGGCATCCGCCGATGCCGTCACATCAATTTTATAGAACTTTGTAAAGGTATGTACCGACGACCAGGTGGCCGCCTTACATACCTGGACCACTGACGCCTGATGGCGAAAGGCCCAGGAAGTACTGAGCGCTCGAGTGGAGTGCGCCCTAACAGGGAACGGAGGACTCTGACCCTTAATAGAATAAGCCTGTACCACCGTTTGTCTAATCCATTTGGCAATGGTCGCGGCAGATGCAGGCAAACCCTTTCTGGGGCCATCCGTGATCACAAAAAGTGAATCCGTCTTACGGAATGATTCCGTAGCTTTCAGGTATACCCTGATTGCCCGAACCACATCTAAGGAATGCAACGCATGTTCCCGATGATGCTTGGGCTGAGGACACAAGGAAGGTAGTACAATATCTTCATTCAGATGAAAATCTGAAACCACCTTAGGAAGAAAAGATGGCTTAGGATGAAGTACTACCTTATCCCTATGAATCACTAGGTATGGGGACTGGCATGATAATGCAGCCAGTTCTGACACCCTGCGAGCAGAAGTAATAGCCACCAAGAAGGCCACCTTCTGGGATAAAGTAAGCAAGGGAATCTCCCTGATGTTTTCAAAGGGAGGTTTCTGTAGAACCGACAAAACCAAATTAAGATCCCAGGGCGGTAAGGGCGCGCGGACTGGAGGAGCCAGGTGCCGCACCCCCTGGATGAAATTCCGCACCAAGGACTTGGTAGCTAAAGGTTTCTGAAAGAAGATTGCTAATGCTGAAACTTGACCCTTGATGGTGCTCAAGGCTAGCTTCTGCTCAACCCCTTGTTGCAAAAAGGCCAATATTCAAGTCACCGAATAGGTACGTGGAGGAAATCCTAAAGATTCGCACCACGCAATATAAGTCTTCCATGTGTGATAATAGACCTTTCTGGAAGTCGCTTTCCTTGCTTTAATAAGGGTAGGAATGACTGAAGTAGACAAACCTCTGTCCTTCAGTACTTGGGTCTCAATGGCCAGGCCATTAAACCCAGCGACTGTAAAGCACGATGGTAAATTGGTCCTTGAGACCACAGACACTCCCTGAGACGAAGTTCCCACGGAACGTCTGCGACTAGCATGTCCAAGTCGGCCAGGCCGGCTTGACGAGGCCAGCCTAGAATTTCTAGGACCACTGGCGCTGATAGAATCTGAACCAGGCGTCCCTAGAGGTATCTGGCCCCGACCATCCGAGAAAGTCTGGTCGTTTTCTGTTCCCACACATTTATCAGATACCTGATTGTTATCAGGAAGGGTGATCTTTTCTGGTTGAACCTCAGGGACCGAAGTCACCCGACTAGAGGCTACTTGGCCTATCTGGTCAACCAGGTCTGATTCCTGTGAGGTATAGGGACTAATCTTAGGAAAAGGTAAAGGAAAAGATCTATTCAGGGAACGGTAACTACTGCTTCCTGTAGTACTTAAATGTTGGAAGGGAAGAATCGCACCGGTAGTAGTAGTTGAAGCTCGATCTAATGTCCTGAATACCGGTGAAAACGTCCCCCCACCCTGAAACCGGGTGGGGGCGCACCTTCAGGCTGTGTACTCCTTTGCTTCAGGTTTGGCTGGGTTGGTCCTCTGCTTGTCCGACCAGCCCTTCTTGAACCCTCCTGGAGGAGTCTTGCCTTTCCCGCTAGTACCAGCCGGGCGCCCTTTATGGGCGGTAAAGAAAGGTCCTCGCTTGTTGCGAGGTCCCTTAGCTTTAGCAGCCTGTGGCAAAAAAGTGCTCTTGCCCCCAGTGGCATCCTTGATGATTTCATCTAGGTTGGCCCCAAATAGACGATTCCCCTGAAAAGGGAGATTTGTCAAGGTCTTTTTGGAACCTAGGTCAGCTGACCAGCATTTTAACCACAGCACACGTCTGAGGATCACCGCTGACATAGATGCATGCCCTAATAAGGGAGTAGTGTCCAAGGCTGCGTCACAGATAAACTGTAGCCCTTGTATAATCTGTTCCATCAAATCAGATGTTTCCTGGGGAATATCTTTTCCCCTAAGGTCTTGGCGTACCAATCTCGCCCATTCCGTAAGTGTCTGGGAAACTAGACCAATAACAGTTAACAACGTTTTGATGGGCTTATTAGTACCAAAAGGAATCTCTGTTTCAGTTGCCTCTGCCGGTAAAGCCTCAAGTTTTAAGGTTTCCTGCACTGCCACAACTAGTGCGTCCACCAATGCTTCTTCCTGAATTATAGCGGGAGAAGAAACGTCCTCCTCACTTTCTGAGGGGGCTTTACCTGGGATAACAGCCTTTGCAGAGGAACCTGCAACTGCAGTGACCATCTCTGAATCAGAGTCAGAGGTGTCAGATAGTATAGGGGTAGGCGGGGGTCGCTTCCTTGACCCCCGTCCCTGACAGGCCGCCTCCACCCGAGCCACCATAGACTCCAAAATTGCTGTAAATTACTCTACACTCTGTGCACCGGCAGGTCCCGTGGCCCCCTCGAGGGAAACAGGTGGGGGAATATGTGTGGCAGGGTCCATGATAATTCCAGTCACTTCCTGGATAATATAATTCAAAAATAAAAAACTTTTTTTTTTTTTTCAGACCCCCAGCGCCACAAAAAGCCCCTTAGTGTTACCTGCTAGGGATCCCTATCGATCGAGAGAGAGAGAGAGAGAGAGATAGACCCCCAGGCTCACCACTTGATGCTCAGAGTTTAACTGCAACAGGTTACAGCGCTGTCTTGACAAACAGGAAGTCTTTTGGCTGGCTGCCCAGGAAGAAAGGAGGCGGCTCCGCCCCTCTGCACGCCTTCCGGCGCCTCCCCTAGCTCCACGAGGTGTTTGGATCACCTCAAACATGGCCGCCCCCATGCTGGAGACACGAGGCTACGCCAAAATGGCGGCTCGTGCGATCCAGCAAAAAAAATGGCGGCGGCCTGTACTGAATAGCGGTGTGCTGCAGGGCACACAACACTCTCTCTGCATGGGGATTTGGCGTGGTTGGCGGTACCGGCCCTGGCGGACCGCATGGCCATTCGGGAGGCCTGCTAATAGCTGGAGATCTGATTAGGAAGGCAGTCTACATGTCCGTGGCTTCTGACTGGTAGGTAGCTTATTCCTATCACCGTAAGATTCCCAGAATGCCACTGATTACAATCTTTTTAACATGTATATAATTAGATTGTTAGCTCCCAAACCAAGCCTCCTGGCTTTTTGCACATAAAATCACACTCAAAGTAGGAGGATCTGTGTCATGTTATAGGATAGAGAGGGACTCTATCTTACCATACAGAGAGGGGCCCGCGTTCACCACAAGACCCGTCAGGGGAAAAGGGGGAACATACTACTCACCATACCGGAACCAGGCGGGCACCAACTCCTGACAGTACCCCTCTCCACCGGGGCGGGAGGGCTGTCGACCGATATGGACGCCGTGACTCATGGTCTTTGGCGTTTCAGCGAGACGTTTAACTCGCGGGGTCAGTCCTTTAATGGGACTTTGTCGCGGCCGACCCAGCGCGGAGCTATGGCCTGCACGCGCTCGTAGGCTGAACTGGGGTGACCACCGGATCTCAACATCCAGCCCGTCGCCCAGTTCAGCTTTCTTGCTTGAAGATCTCACAGGAACACTGGAGAAAAAAAGCTGTCTAAAAAATCCTTTAAGAAAAAAATCTTGCCAGGACCTAAGATCCCAGCAAGGTATCTAGGTCCTTACTCCTAACTAGACAGAAAATAACTGATTTGCTGAGGCAGAGAGAGAGAGGATATACCCTCTGGGACTGCCCCTAGGGTGTGGCCAGAGCTTTTTAATTTCCTGTCTAGTCCTGCTCCTGTGGAGGCAACATAACCCGAAGGTGGTGTATCACCGAGGACTACGTCTGTCAATGAGCGCTAGAGAAATTATATTTAACCACTTCTGGACCGGAAGGATTTACCCCCTTAATAACCAGGCCATATTTTGCAATTCGGCACTGCGTTACTTTAACGGACAATTGCGCGGTTGTGCGACACTGTACTCAAATAAAATTTATGTCCTTTTTTCCCACAAATAGAGCTTTCTTTAGGTGGTATTTGATCACCTGTGCGATTTTTATTTTTTGCTCTATAAACAAAAAAAAAAGCGCCAATTCTGAAAAAAATATATATATATTTTTTACATTCTGCTATATAACATTCTCAAAAAAAAAAAAATAGCCCAATTACCTAAATGGCACGCTACTAAGGAAGTCCCTATGTGGGTATCTCTTGAAGCAGTTGAAACAGACCCTCTCTCTGTCGCAAACCTATTATGGCTGACCCCTTCTGACCGTCGGTCGATCACGAATCCTATCGTACGCCACTCCCTGCGGCTTTGGGATGCTCTGAAATTTAAATTTAAGCTCCGGTCACCGCATAATCCCTTACTCTCCTTCTTGCGCAACCCCTTTTTCACTCCGGCCTGGGAATCCCCTACAGCCTTCAACAGTTGGGTAACTGCTGGTCTCCTCCGAGCTCACTCTATAATAGCATCTAACGCCATTAAACCCTTCTCTGACCTTTGTGCGTCTCACCACCTGCGAAGCTCAGAGGTCTTCCATTACCTTCAACTCAAACACTTCTTCACGCAATGCATCCCCACTGACCCCACTCTGCCCCGCATGACCTTTTTTGAACATATCTGCCACGACGATCCGCACACACGAGGCCTCATTTCCCAACTCTACTCTAGGCTCACTGCACCCCCTACTAATGATCCTCCGCCTTACGCATGCAAATGGGAACGAGATCTTGAGTCCTCCATTGAAAAAGAGGACTGGACAAGAATATGGCAATCACCTAAATCGGCCTCCCAAAACATTGTAGCCCTAGAAACAAACTACAAAGTGCTGATGCAATGGTATCTAGTACCCGCACGCATTGCGAAATTTCAACCTTCATACCCTGCAACATGTTTCTGTGGATGTTCAGAGGCTGGCACGCATATGCACATCTGGTGGACTTGCTCAATTGTGCAAACTTTCTGGCAGGAAGTCTTTCGGGTCCTTTCCAAATTAATGTCCACACAACTGCTGCCCGACCCTCTCCAGGCCCTCCTTAATGTGAAACCATATGATAGAAAGGCAAGGGTGACCAGCGCTATGGAAGTGTATAGATAATATATAACAGACAGGTGTAAGCTGCCAGCAACAAAACCCCAAGGGGTTAAGATAATAGAAAGTGCAAAAGAAGTTGCCCCGGCGCTACCTCTAAGTGACACCTTGTCACTTTAAAATATATGTGCCATAGTGTGAGTGATTGGAAAAACAGTGAATAAAAATAAATATAAATAAATAGTGCACATATAAAATTAAATAATCCTTTTGTGAACAAGGATATTTCTTTGTGACCACTGTGAGAAGGTGCTCGTGTGCAAGTTGCAAATAAATAAATAGGTTGAAAAGATGAAATTTTTTTATTCCAATCAATAAATAGATTAAATGAATTCAGGGCAATAAATAAACAAATTAATCAATTCAGTGCAATAAAAGACAAATGAATAGTGCCACTGGATAGTGTGCCAGTGTAAAATTATAATATTGCTTGTAGAAGGTGCCAGTGAGGCAAGTGAAAGGAAGAAATTCCCACTGTGAGAGAAATCAGTGAATGAAGGTTGCATACACTAGCGTGGCCGCTAGATGTCGCAACTACAATACGACCTGTTTGGTAGTATTTGCTGGATTAGGTGAGCACAATCATGAGGGTTCCTTCTCCACGGCGAACAAGTATTGCCAGTTGATGTCATGTAACATAAGAAAAAGGGGACCCCATTTGTGCAGTAAAATAAGCGGCAATTTGAAAAGAATATAGACACACTCACGGTGTAGGCTGATAGCGATCAGTTGCGGTCTCCCGGGAAGCTTCCGCGTTCCACGGTCAGATGCTGTTGAAACCGGAAGTGACGTATGACGCAATGGACCCGTCTTACGCGTTTCGTCAGAGGACGTTCTTTTGACGAAACGCGTAAGGCGGGTCCATTGCGTCATACGTCACTTCCGGTTTCAACAGCATCTGACCGTGGAACGCGGAAGCTTCCCGGGAGACCGCAACTGATCGCTATCAGCCTACACCGTGAGTGTGTCTATATTCTTTTCAAATTGCCGCTTATTTTACTGCACAAATGGGGTCCCCTTTTTCTTATGTTACATGACATCAACTGGCAATACTTGTTCGCCGTGGAGAAGGAACCCTCATGATTGTGCTCACCTAATCCAGCAAATACTACCAAACAGGTCGTATTGTAGTTGCGACATCTAGCGGCCATGCTAGTGTATGCAACCTTCATTCACTGATTTCTCTCACAGTGGGAATTTCTTCCTTTCACTTGCCTCACTGGCACCTTCTACAAGCAATATTATAATTTTACACTGGCACACTATCCAGTGGCACTATTCATTTGTCTTTTATTGCACTGAATTGATTAATTTGTTTATTTATTGCCCTGAATTCATTTAATCTATTTATTGATTGGAATAAAAAAATTTCATCTTTTCAACCTATTTATTTATTTGCAACTTGCACACGAGCACCTTCTCACAGTGGTCACAAAGAAATATCCTTGTTCACAAAAGGATTATTTAATTTTATATGTGCACTATTTATTTATATTTATTTTTATTCACTGTTTTTCCAATCACTCACACTATGGCACATATATTTTAAAGTGACAAGGTGTCACTTAGAGGTAGCGCCGGGGCAACTTCTTTGCACTTTCCTTAATGTGAAACCAGATATGGTTTCGAAATTTCGGCACAAGCTGTTTCTGCAGGTGACCACGGCAGCGAAACAGACCATAGCGAAAGCATGGAAGTCTCTGCATTTATTTCTACTTGAAGTTAAACAGTGTGTCACTACTGCTATGATACATGCCAAGATCGAAGCTACGCTAATGGACAAAATAGATCGGTTTGACAGACTTTGGCAACCCTGGGTTGACAACTTCCTTCCTTCCAACTTCGATAGCTCCCTGTTGATGCCCTAATCACCCTGAGCTGTGCCCACCCCTTTCCTCCACTCATGGATCCCCCCGGCGACCCTCCCCCTCTTTTTTTGTTCTATTCCCACCCCATGCTCCCTCCCCCGCCTACCCCACCATCCCCACTCTTCTTTACTAAATTCTTCTCCCATAACACTAACAACGGCCTTACCTGAACCTGCCTCTCACAGTATAGCCCACCTGGCAGGCTCATAAGTAAAGCCAGCTCTCCCAGTTCACTGGACTATACTCCCAGTTCCCCACGTCTGGTCAGTCTTTTCTGCGGTTTCCTCCACCCCTCTGCTTCTCTCTCCGAGATGTTAAGGTATTGGGCATTAGATAACCCTGGCTCACTAGCTACCTGGCTGCAGCTTCCTGTCTAGGCACAGTGTGTTCCCATTACGGGGTGCCTACGGGCTGGTCGCGCCACCTGCCTACATCTAACTTTGCCCAACTTGTTAGCTCGTTCGCTCTCATGTTTACCATACAGTTATGGCTGATCCTGTTAAATGCCTGTCATGGTTATGACAATCTACTGCAATGTAAACTCACACATTGTTATTGTTATTTGTTATTCTTCATCAATAAAATACTTGAACAAGAAAAAAAAAAAAAAATTAACATTTTAGGCTAATTTGTTTTCCGTTATATATTTTTGATTGGTTTGCGCAAAAGTTATCGCATCTACTAACTACGGGAAAGATTTATGTCATTTTTATTGTTTTTTTTTTACTAGTAATGGCAGCGATCTGCGTTTTTTTGCGGGACTGCGACATTACGGAGGACAGATCAGACCCCTGACTGACATTTTTGACACTTTTGGGGGTACCAGTGACATTACTACATTAATCAGTGCTAAAAATATGCACTATTACTGTAATAATGACATTGGCAGGGAAGGGTTTAACCCTGTGGGTGATCAAGGGGTTAAATGTAAGCCTAGGGGAGTGATTCTAACTGAGGGGGGCGTGGCTTCTGAAATGACCATAGAGACATGTTATCCTATATAGAAGGATCACATGGGTTCTATGATCATTCCAGGGAGAAGAACGGTCAGCTGTGTTTACAACAGGGATCCAGTTATATTATCTTGGAAAGGATTTGTGACCAATTTTATTGCCCTCTGGGGGGACCTGCTTTTGGGAATTGCACACTGCGTTTTTGATCACTGCGAGAGCAGTGGTCAATTCCATTTGGTAAGAGGCCAATATTGCATGCGGTGGAGGTGTAGGCTATTTGGATTGCCCACTCAACTTACCAACCTTGCACACAAATGGTGTCAACAAATATGGACTAACCTTACATTGTGGACTTTTATTTTAATGTGTTTTATCCATTTAAGTTTGGATGATTAGCGCTGCATTTCTATTGCACATGTATACTCAGTCATTTATAGTAGTTTAGAGGCAGTTGGGTTTTGGGACTTTTTTTGTTTTTCATATATTCTGACACAAACCGCATTTGCTCTCAGCATATATGGAAATCTCTGATGGCAGCGCTGTAGGAGATGATTTCACCACCACAGTTGAAAAAAAAAAATAGGTATACATGGCGTTGGTTACGTATACCCATCATTAGAAAGTGGGTTGGCTGTTTTGGGCGGCTAATGATGGGTGTACTACACCTTTTCTGGCGGATTGTTCTTCATCCACATATAGTGCTCTGGGACTGCAATGGGATCTAACGTTGCACCCTCTTTTGCCAACATTTACATGCACCAATATGAACATAACATATTTTTGCTTAGATTGGTACCACAGGTAATGTTTATTGTTGCTTTAGAGACAACCTCTTGGTATTTTGGTCTGGAAATAGTGATGATCTGACACAGAGAATTGTTGAGCTCAATGATATGCTAGAGAATTGTTGAGCTCAATGATATGCTCAAAGCTGACCTATATAGCTTCCGATATGGACATCAATTTCCTGGATCTTAATATGTAAAAAAACAACCATCAAAGACAACACAATTCTGCCAACTGACAGAAACACTAAGCCTCATGCACACAATCATATAAAGTGGTTAGTAAGAGTATAGTATTAGTAGGTCTATGTACGTGCCCTTCTTGCCTACGTGTGCTAGGCTGGCTTAACCAAAAACAGCATATAAACAAAATATTCTGTATAGACCACAGAAAAAAGTATGGTTATTCGTCAGCAATAATATGGCGGGCTCAATGTATAGTGAACATAGACATTTATTAATAAAAAATATATTTTGAGGTTATGATTACAACCATGCAAGGTGAAATGTTAGTAAATACAATCAGTGTGAACAAGAAACAAGACAAACATAACATTTAAACATATAGTGACAAAAAACCGGCCGGCAAATAAAATTAAACTTCAAGTAACTAGATATATTCAATTAAATGCAGTTGCAATAGTAATGTTCTTGAAGGGACACCTTAGGGGGCAGTGGTTTGCCACTAGGTTTGATACCTGTATTGTGCCATTATTGTTGCATATTAGGTCCAGTGTTATCACTTGGGATAGTGCGGTTAGTATGCTTTGTTTGGGGAGAGGGTTGGGGAGTGTCCCGAACTGAGAGGCAGTTAGGTGAGACAGCTTAACTGTTTAAGGTATTGCCGTATGGTGATACATCAATTTTGGGCTGGTGTGGCTTAACGGGGACTATGCAGGGATCTGACAATAGTGTCCCGATCGCTGACGGTGTAACACCGTTTCTTCACCCCTAATGGTGGCGATGTGTTGCTCGTGGTGGTAACTAGAGTGTTATCTATTAGTTCTGTGGGGGTATAAGAAGGTACAGGGGACTTAAGCAGAGCCTATAGTGTCCTGGTATATACTTTTTTTTTCCGCTGACCGCATGTGCCGTATGGCGAGTCAGTGCGGTGAAGTAAATGTTTTATACCGCTTGCTCTGACAGCTGATGGCCGTTTCTTCACCCCTGCCTCTCAAATTCTTATTACCTTGTCGGTAGTCCGAGGAGCAACTCCATCCGCTACACCCGCTTCTCGCCACTGGTCTCTGTGTGTGCCGTCTCTGGTTTACGCTCTCCCTGGCAGTCCTGGCAGTCCGTTGGGAGTGTTGAGAGGATGTGCCGCCGGGCTGTGACGTCGACGCGTTTCGCTTCCTGTTTGCGTAGCTTCGTCTGGACCTTCTTATACCCCCACAGAACTAATAGATGACACTCTAGTTACCACCACGAGCAACACATCGCCACCATTAGGGGTGAAGAAACGGTGTTACACCGTCAGCGATCGGGACACTATTGTCAGATCCCTGCATAGTCCCCGTTAAGCCACACCAGCCCAAAATTGATGTATCACCATACGGCAATACCTTAAACAGTTAAGCTGTCTCACCTAACTGCCTCTCAGTTCGGGACACTCCCCAACCCTCTCCCCAAACAAAGCATACTAACCGCACTATCCCAAGTGATAACACTGGACCTAATATGCAACAATAATGGCACAATACAGGTATCAAACCTAGTGGCAAACCACTGCCCCCTAAGGAGTCCCTTCAAGAACATTACTATTGCAATTGCATTTAATTGAATATATCTAGTTACTTGAAGTTTAATTTATTCGCTGGACATTTTTTGTCACTGTATGTTTAAATGTTATGTTTGTCTTGTTTCTTGTTCACACTGATTGTATTTACTAACATTTCACCTTGCATGGTTGTAATCATAGCCTCAAAATATATTTTTTATTAATAAATGTCTATGTTCACTATACATTGAGCCCGCCATATTATTGCTGACGAATAACCATACTTTTTTCTGTGGTCTATACAGAATATTTTGTTCTCATGCACAAAATGCCCACCCCCAGCACTAGCTCATGAGATTACATATGCCCAGATGTTCAGAATAAAAAGGATAAACTCCCAGCCCATAACAGCTGAACTACAGCTTGACAAAATAATGGAATGGCTTTCTGCATGTGGCCACTCAAAAATCTCCTCAACCAACAGACAGCAAGTGGCACCCTGATTTGTTAAATGATGGGCACAACAGTAAGTGGTATATATGCACCTTAGCAAGGTGGATATCTGGTCCATGGACCACCTTATACTTGTGCATTCTGAACCTATTTCCTTAGGTGAGTTCACTGACATACATGTGCTTATTGCTATGCATTGCCATATTTTGCCATTTATCTTCTATGCTTGATTGATTCTTGTGGTGTAATGTATCACAGTTTTATGGTTTCCAGATGAGCCCTGTGTGCCTCACTACATATCCTTTTTCTTGGTGGGGAGGATTTTTCCCCTTCTATCCTGTTACCCATTTTCATCATGGTCTATAAAACTGAATTTTTTTTTTACACTAGTGTACAGTATGTACCTTATAGCAAGTTTCCCTTTTTATGTACGTTATTGTATGCACTTTATGGTTGCTATTTTTTAGTCTGGAAACTTTGTATGATCCTTGCACATATCTTTCAATTACTTTACCAAAGGGAGTGGTATAGCAACTGTGCTAAACTTATCCTTCCTCGATAGCATAGGCTAGCACACAGAAGACGCACTGTTTTCATACCCTTTTTATTTATTGGCAGCTTTACTAGGTTTCCATATGTACCTCCTTTGTCTGGGATGGCATGTTGTTTTTCCAGTGGTTTTAGTTTCCAGCTTCTCACCAGCATTCTTCATTAGTGATGGACGAACATCGGCCAGGGCGGTTCGCGAACGTTAGCCGCAAACTTTCTCAAATGTCCACGAACTGCAAGTTTGCAGCGGGCCCCATTGACTTTAATGAGAGGCAAACTTTAAAAACCTTTAGGTCATATTTGCAGCCACAAAAGACTTACTAGCTGTGCACAAATAGTCCCACCACATGGACAATGTCATAACAGAAGTATTGCAATTGGAAAAGTTGCCCTAAATTTTTTTTTTTTTACAGCAAAAAATTTTTTTTTTTTCCCCCTAAATCAGCCAGAACTGACAGCAGCCGGTAAATACATGTCAAATACATATCGGGTCCAATCACACATCTGTAAAATGGGTCCGCATCCATTCCACAATTTGGCGGAACGTTTACAGACCCATTGATTTTCAATTCCAGTCTGAAAAATTAGGCATTCACAGGATAAAGAAGTGTCGGCCATTCCAGACCCCAAAAATAAGCCCACATGCGTTTTACCTGACTGCTAAGAACGTTGTATTCTGTGGCTGAAGGTACATTAGGCATTCACAGGATACAGAAGTGTCGGCCATAAAAGGCCCCAAAAATTAGCCCACATGGGTTTACCTGACAGCTAAGAATGTTGTATTCTGTGGCTGAAGGTACATTAGGCATTCACAGGATACAGAAGTGTCGGCCATAAAAGGCCCCAAAAATTAGCCCACATGGGTTTACCTGACAGCTAAGAACCTTGTATTCTGTGGCTGAAGGTACATTAGACATTCACAGGATACAAAAGTAAGTGTCGGTCATAAAAGGCCCCAAAAATTAGCCCACATGGGTTTACCTGACAGCTAAGAATGTTGTATTCCGTGGCTGAAGGTACATTATGCATTCACAGGATAAATAAGTAAGTGTCGGCCATGAAAGGCCCCAAAAATTAGCCCACATGGGTTTACCTGACAGCTAAGAACGTTGTATTCTGTGGCTGAAGGTATATTAGGCATTCACAGGATACAGAAGTGTCAGCCACAAAAGGCCCCAAAAATTAGCCCACATGGGTTTACTGACAGCTAAGAACGTTGCATTCTGTGGCTGAAGGTACATTAGGCATTCACAGGATACAGAAGTAAGTGATGGCCATGAAAGGCCCCAAAAATTAGCCCACATTGGTTTACCAGACAGCTAAGAACATTGTATTCTGTGGCTGAAGGTACATTAAGCATTCACAGGATACAGAAGTAAGTGTCGGCCATGAAAGGCTCCAAAAATTAGCCCAAATGGGTTTACCCGATAGCTAAGAACGTTGTATTGTGTGGCTGAAGGTACATTAGGCATTCATAGGATACAGAAGAGTCGGCCATAAAAGGCCCCAAAAATGAGTCCATATGGGTTTACCTGACAGCTAAGAACGTTGTATTCTGTGGCTGAAGGTACATTGACAGAAAAAATAATTGTCGGCCATGAAAGGCCCCAAAAATCAGACATTCAATGGACATGAAATGCCATTTATGCCGC
The DNA here is from genome assembly GCF_965119305.1 of Pelophylax lessonae. Lineage (NCBI taxonomy): Eukaryota > Metazoa > Chordata > Amphibia > Anura > Ranidae > Pelophylax > Pelophylax lessonae. The sequence continues at coordinate 136,041,002 of NC_138773.1, forward strand.
TGTATTTCCCAAAGACAAGGGCCATGAATTGTTGTGGGTGGATGGGGGTCTGGTGGATATTTGTGGCCTGTCATGAGGAATTGCAATCAGAGGTCTATAGTCAACACGGTCATGAGCTAGGCGAGTGCGCTTATCGGTCACGATCCCCCCTGCTGCGCTGAACGTCCTTTCGGACAGGACACTGGACGGGGGGCAAGCCAACAGTTCCATTGCAAATTGTGCAAGCTCTGGCCATAGGTCAAGCCTGCCCACCCAGTAGTTCATCACTCCTCAGAGCGTCCACATCGGCCGTTAACCCAATGTAGTCGGAAATCTTGTCGGTCTAGGCGTTCCCTGATGCTGGATCCGGAGTACAGCTGTCGATGGGTCGGCTGAAAGAAGGATCTCATATCTGAAGTGACAAACACATCTTCAAACCTCCCTCTTCTTGCAGGTGCTGTTGGATTGCTACCCACAACTGTTTCTCTGTGAGTGGAAATTCCTCTGCCAGCGCACGTAAAAGCAGAATGCAGCATTTCTCGCAGCAAGGCCTAGAAGTGCTGCATTCTGACCGCCCTCTGTGATGGTGGTAACATTTCCGCCATTTTTTGTTTGTACCGGGGGGGGGTCTACGTATGTTGCCACCCAGTACTGGTCCTTGCCCTTTATGCTTTTTATAGGGGGGCCCCCTGAAAACACTGGAGCATGAAGGCCCCCATTCGCATTAAACTGGACGCGGTGTAGTGGCCTGGTTCCAGCTCGTCATCCAGGATAATCTCGTCCTCGTTCTCCTCCCCCCATCCACGGACAACACGATAGTTACATAGTTACATAGTTAGTGAGGTTGAAAAGACATAAGTCCATCCAGTTCAACCTATGATGTGTGTGTGTGTTTGCTTTTAACCGTACATTGTATACCCCTGTATGTTGTGGTCTTTAAGGTGTCCATCCAATAGTTTTTTGAAACTATCAATGCTCCCCGCTGATACGACTGCTTGTGGAAGAGAATTCCACATCCTTACCGCTCTTACAGTGAAGAACCCCTTACGCACTTTAAGGTTAAACCGCCTTTCCTCAAGTTTTAGTGAGTGGCCACGTGTCTTATTGTATCTCCTTTCTCTGAATAGTTTGTTCCTTATGCTAGGGTCGCCAGTACAGTATTTGTACATTGATATCATATCCCCCCTCAATCGTCTCTTCTCCAGAGAGAATAGGTTCAGTGCTTGTAGTCTTTCCTCATAGCTGATGTCCTCCATTCCCCTAATTATTTTTGTTGCCCTTCTCTGGACTTTCTCCAGTTCCAGCACATCCTTCCTGAGGACCGGTGCCCAGAACTGGACAGCATACTCCAGATGTGGCCGGACCAGAGTCTTGTAGAGTGGAAGAATAATCTCTTTATTTCTGGAGTGAATCCCCTTTTTTATACAACCCAGTATTCTGTTGGCTTTGCTTGCGGCGGCTTGGCATTGCATGCCACTGCCAAGCCTGTTGTCTATCAGTACCCCCAGGTCCCTTTCCATCCTAGACTCACCCAGAGGTTCCCCCCCTAGTGAGTAGCTTGCTTTCTGGTTTCTGGCCCCCAAGTGCATTACTTTACATTTTTCTACATTAAATCTCATCTGCCATGTAGTTGCCCACCCCGTTATTTTGTTCAGGTCTGCTTGCAAGATTTCCACATCCTGCATAGAAGATATTGGCATGCCTAATTTAGTATCATCTGCAAATACTGAGATTGTACTAGATATCCCCTCCTCTAGATCATTTATGAATAAATTAAACAGGATTGGTCCCAGGACAGAACCCTGGGGGACCCCACTTTCCACACCCACCCAATCCGAGTACTCCCCATTAATCGCCATCCTCTGTACTCTCCCCTGGAGCCAGTTCTCTATCCAGGTACTCACCTTATGGTCCATACCTACCTTCCTTAGTTTGTACAGTAAGTGTTTGTGGGGAACGGTGTCAAAGGCCTTTGCAAAGTCCAGATACACCACATCCACAGGCTTACCTTTATCTAAGTGGCAGCTCACTTCATCGTAGAAGGTTAATAGATTGGTTTGGCACGAACGATTTTTCATGAATCCATGCTGATTACTACTTATAATACCGTTTTCATTACTAAAGTCTTGTATGTGGTCCCTTATCATCCCCTCCAAAATTTTGCAGACTACTGATGTTAGGCTGACCGGCCTATAGTTACCCGGGATATATCTCGGCCCCTTTTTAAATATTGGTACCACGTTGGCTTTTTTCCAATCAGCTGGCACCATACCCGTCTGTAAACTATCCTTAAAGATCAAGAATAATGGTCTGGCAATCACCTGGCTGAGCTCATTAAGAACCCTTGGGTGCAAGCCATCCGGTCCCGGGGATTTATTTATGTTAAGTTTCTCTAGTTTAGCTCTAAGTCTATCTTCTGTTAGCCATGGCGGCACTTCCTGAGGTGTATTATTTAGTTCGGCCTTACAAGCGGGGTTCGTGTAGCCCCCCGATTCCTTTGTGAAGACTGAAGAAAAGAAATTATTTAACACTTCCGCCTTTTCTCTGTCCTCTGTGGCCATTTTTCCTTTATCATCTTTTATGGGGCCAATGTGCTCTGGCCTCGCTTTCCTACTGTTTATATACTTAAAGAACTTCTTGGGGTTCTTTTTACTCTCCTCCGCTATATGTCTCTCGTGTTCTATTTTAGCCGCCCCGATTTTGTCTTTACATTTCTTATTACACTCTTTGTAGTGCTTAAATGCTGCCAATGACCCCTCAGTCTTGTATTTTTTGAAGGCCTTTTCTTTAGCTCTAATATACATTTTTATGTTGGAGTTTAGCCACCCAGGGTTTAGTTTTGCTCTTTTAAATTTATTTCCCTGTGGAATGCACTGGCCCACCCCCTTGTTAAGTATGCTCTTGAAGCACTCCCATTTTTCCTCCGTGTTTTTTGTTCCCAGGGTTCTATCCCATTTGATATTTTCTAGCAGCGAGCGCAGTTCCCAGGGATCCCAGACAGGTTTAAAGCATGCTCTTCTTGCTCCTCCTCATCCGCCCCGACACCATCCTCCTCTGACTACTCTTCAGACTCCTGTTGTTGATTTGTATCAGATGGAGTAGCACCCCCTGGGAATTCATCCAACATTGCGACTTCCTCATCTTCCTGTTCCTGCTCCTCGATGGCTTGATCAATGACACGATGCAATGCAGAAAGAAAGAAGGCGTAAGGTACGATGTCACTGATGGTGCCCTGGCCATGACTGACCAGTTTGGTGATCTCATCAAATGGCTGCAGAAGTCTGCATGTATCGCGCAAAAAAAAACCCAAGCTCCCCAGAACCTGTTCTGCTGCAGAGTTCATACAGGTAGTCGTTAACATCATGTTTCTGCTGGAGCAGCCTATCAAGGATATGCAACTTGAGTTCCATCGCTTCGGGCAGTCAAAAATAAGACGCCTGATGGGCAGGTTGTGTCGCTGCTGAATGTCAGCAAGGTGAGCCATGGCTGTGTAAGATCTTCTGAAATCACCTGAGATTTTCCTGGCCTGCCGCAAGACGTCCTGGACCCCAGGGTATTTGGCAACGAATGGCTGCACGACCAAGTTCGGGACATGTGCCATGCATGGCACGTGTAATTTTGCCCTGTTCCAGTGCGCTCAGCAGATTGGCACCGTTGTCGCACACCACTTTACCAACTGTCAAATTGAGCGGTGTCAGCCACTGATCTGCCTGTGAACGCAAAGCTGAAAGGAGTGCAGGACCAGTGTGGCTCTTGGCTTCCAGGCACAACAGACGCAGCACAGCATGGCAGCGTCTCACCTGGCATGTGGAATAGGTTCTGGGGATCTTGGGCGGTGCAGCGGAGGAGACGGTAGCAGCGGAAAAGGAGGAGTCAGCCGAGGAGGAGAGGGAGGATGGAGTAGGAGAAGAGGCAGGCCTGCATGAAATCCGTGGCGGTAAAACCAAATCTGTACGGGTGCCACGGTTTACATGCTTGACAGCCGTCAGAAGGTTCACCCAGTGGGCAGTAAAAGTGATATACCTTCCCTGCCCGTGTTTGCTAGACCATGTGTCTGTGGTCAGATGTATCTTGGCACCGACAATGTGTGCCAGAGATACATTCACTTGCCGCTGAACATGGCCATACAGCTCTGGAATGCCCTTCCATTGTGGTATTCCAATGGCCACAAATTTCCGAAAGGCCTCCGAGACCACCAGTTGATATGGCAGTAGTTGGCGGGCTATCATTTCCGACAAGCCAGCAGTCAAACGTTGGGCAAGAGGGTTATCCGTTGTCATCATTTTTTTACGCTCCAATATTTGGGCCACGGAAGTCTGCCTTTTTCCAGAACAACGTGAGGACGGCATGATGGAAGGTGGAGTGGAGGACAATTGTGAGGAGAGAGGACAAGGAGAAGATGCTGGACGGTGAGAGCCTGGATTGTGGCTTTGTGGGTTTTGACGGCGTTGCTCCCACTGGGCTCGTGATGGGAGTTCAGATGCCTTCTTAAGGTGGTCGTCCCTAGGTGAGTGTTGGGCTTACCGCGACTTATGCGTTGACTGCAAAGGCTGCAGATGGCAACACTGTTGTCAGCAGCAGACACATTAAAAAAAGCCCACACTGTGGAGCTATGTGCCGACATCCTGGGAGTGCCAGATGTGACTGTACATGGTTGATGGCTCGCTCCTGATACATTTGCAGTCTGCTTTGTCCCTCCTGCTTCTCTTCCCTATCTGCTGGTCCGTCTCTTCCTCTGAACTCCCCTCCTCTTCCTCTCTTGTGGCCACCCATGTGACGTCCACAGACACGTCATCATCCACGTCACCTTCCCCACCACTAACATTCAAGATCTTGGAGTAGGCAGCAACAGCGGGGTCCAACCTCCTTTGGCTGATCTGGGCACTTTCGTCAGACTGCTGAGTGGTGGCTGTTGCTACCTCCTCTTCCTGATCCGATGCGAAGAATGGCAAATGCCTTGTGATGGATTGGAAAATAATTCCAGTGACTCAAGCAGAGGGTATATGGTGGTGGTGGTGTTGGTGTCTTTGGGGGTGCACACAGCAGAGAGTGAAGAGGGTGCAGATAGAGAGGATGAGGAGGGTGCAGAAGAGGAAGGCTGAGGGAGCCACTCAACCAAGTCTGGTGCGTCCTTTGAGGTAATCGAACTAACCTTCTGAAACTTCATACTTTGGCTCCGGCCTACTGCTCCTGTCCTACCCCTACCACCTCTGCGTAAGGGCCTGCCTCTTCCTCTGCCTGTCATTTTTTAAATTACCCTGTTACAAAAGTCTCTAGAGAAGCGCAGTATGTGGAAGAAGGTATATAACACCCGCTTCAATCTGTGGTATTGGGGGGCCACTAGTTTACCACACCAGTTCTACAAAAAATTTGCCAGTAACTGTTGTCACTGTGTGTAGCACAGTTAACGCAGCAAGAGAGGCCACATTTTTGCAGGACTAAAATACACTGTTATAAAAGTATACTGTTAAATAAAACCCCACTTTAATATGTGGTATTGGGGGGCCACTGGTCAATCACACCAGTTGTACAAAAAATTGGCCAGTGAGTTTGTGTAATGTTCTGGTACCTCTGGTACCCTTATTCCACTTTTCACTTCAGTGTATGCGTCCCACCATTCTCTTCTGGTAGGTGCGCATACACCTTTAAGACCGATGCTGTCATCACTGAGCGCCGCAGAGCGGCTATTTCAACCGCCGGCGTTCTCACTCACATGTTCGTTCAACCTGCCTTGAAGCTCATATGCTTACAAGCGTACCTCGCTGTCGGAACCTCGCTGCTGATCCCTGTATCCCGCTACCGGATCACTCGCTCATACCAAACCTCTCTACTACTGCTTGCTATTAGTGATAAGTACCCCGCAGGGGAATCCTCCATAACCTTCCTACTAAGCTTACACTATCTAGCTCTGTATATTAAGGACTGTAACTATCATCTGCACTGTTGTTTTAGATTGCTAGCTCTTGAACCATACTAACATCTATCCTTGCACCGGGTTAGTCTCTCCTGTATGTCATCTGCTGTCCTACCACCTACAACCACACATGATTGCTAACCTATCTGCATCCTACCTGTTACCATCTATACTCTCATGAACATTTCTCTCAAGTGCTGTTCACCTATTTGTCACTGTTCATACCTGTCTCTTCAACTCATCACCACTATACTGCTATATACATCTATCACTCCAGGAACATCTTATTGAGTGTGTATATTTGTATGCTGAATCAGACAGACCACAGTGATGAGTCTTGGGAGTTGGAATTGGTATTTCAACGTATCTCTACATGACTACTGAGTGGAGTTTTTCTGCAGCTGCAAATCCATCTTGTTTCAGAAAACGCAGGTGCGTTACAGATTGAACGAACCTAAAATGGATTCAGCAGATTTACCCACTCAAGTGACACAATTAAAACAACAAGTGACTGCGTTAATACACGCTCTTACTGAATTAAAAGAAGACAATCAGGCTCTGAAGCAGCAGGTAACCCGTCTATCACAACTTGCCGCTGCTCAGCCCCCTGAACCCAAAATAAATCCTCCTCTAGTGTTTACAGGTGATCGCAAAAAAATTTGTGAATTCAAAAACGCCTGTCAGTTACTTTTCTCGCTAAAACCTCGTACCTACCTTACTGATCATATCAAAGTCTGTACTATTATTTCATACCTAACGGGTGATCCACGGGCCTGGGCAGACTCTCTTTTTGAGAAAAATTATCAGCTTCTCAACTCCTATGCTTTATTCCTAGCGGAACTCGCTAGTCTATATGATGACCCCAATAGGCAGAGTACTGCCGATATTCAATTGAGGTCCTTGAAACAAGGTAGGAGACCTGTAGAAGACTTTATAGCAGAGTTCAAAAGATGGACCCTTGATTCAGGGTGGAATGATACATCTCTGAGAACTCAATTTAGACTCGGCCTATCAGAAGCCGTTAAAGACGAGCTCGCCCGAGCGGATTTACCGGACACCCTGGATGCTTTGATACAACTCAGTATCAACATAGACAGGAGGCTGCAAGAAAAAAAGGCTGAAAAAATGGGAATGCCACTGTCCAGTCCTTCTCGGATTTCGGCCGTTGACCCTACTCCTATGGAGGTAGGAACCATACGCCCACCTTTATCAACTGCTGAAAGAGCCAGGAGACGATCCAGTAATCTTTGCTTGTACTGCGCATCCCCGGATCACATGATAAGCGTCTGTCCCCTTGTCCGCAAAAAAGAGGGTGAGTGTTCACATGTCCTCCTAGGGGGATTGACAACTTCATTTACTAACCCTTATCTTTTTGTTCGTTTGACATTGCAGTGGGACCAGACTAGGATTACCACTAAGGCCATGATCGACACAGGATCTTGCGGAAATTATATCGATATACGTTTTGCTACTTTAAATAAAGTACCTATTATTTCAAAACCTAAGCCTGTCTCTGTGAGTCTTATTAACGGTATTCCGTTATCTTCTGGCCCAATCACTAATCAGACACAAGCACTCCTAGTCACCACTAACGAGTCTCATACGGAGACCACTACCTTCGACCTATTGTCTTCGCCCCACTTTCCCATTGTTTTGGGACTTCCCTGGTTACACACACATCAACCAACCATAGATTGGAAGAAACGGACCCTAACCTTCCTCTCTTACTATTGCGAGAGTACGTGTAACCTCCCGTCTTATGGAAAGATCCTGTCTGTGGTGTCAGTTGAGATTGCACCACTATGCTATCAGGATCTGTCCGAAGTTTTTCTTGAGAAAAATGCTCAAATACTGCCTCCCCATAGGGATTATGATTGCACTATTGATCTACTCCCTAATTCTAAATTGCCTTTTGGTCATGTTTATCCTCTTTCGCAGGATGAACTTTCCCATCTCAAGGAATACTTGGATGAGAATTTGACAAAAGGTTTTATTAGTCCTTCCACTTCTTCCACAGCTGCAGGACTTTTTTTCGTCCGCAATAAAGACTCAAGTCTCAGGCCTATTATCGACTATAGGTAATTGAACGCCATTACAGTAAAAATGGATTTTTGTAAAATCTTACCGTAAAATCCTTTTCTCTTAGCTCATCGACAGACGTAGTCCTCGGTGATACACCACCTTCGGGTTATGCTACCTCCGCAGGAGCAGGACTAGACAGGAAATTAAAAAGCTCTGGCCACACCCTAGGGGCAGTCCCAGAGGGTATATCCTCTCTCTCTCTGCCTCAGCAAATCAGTTATGTGAAAAAGCAGTGCTTAGAGAATTTAACCCAACCCAACTCCAAAACAGAGGGGCGGGGACTACGTCTGTCGATGAGCTAAGAGAAAAGGATTTTACGGTAAGATTTTACAAAAATCCATTTTTCTCTAGCGCTCATCGACAGACGTAGTCCTCGGTGATACACCACCTTCGGGACGTCCCAGAGCAGTATCACAACTGAGGGGTGGGAAAATGGAAATCAAATCCCAATCTAGAAGGCCCAACCGGTGCCAACTAGAAGTTTACAATACTCATCCTTAATGATGAGACTCAACAAAAAAAGAGAAAACAAATTTTTTTTTTTTTTTTTTTCAAACAGAAAAAAACCCTCGAGGTAGACCACCGGTCTCCTCAAATTGCGGCCTGCAAAACCTTGCGGCCAAATGAGGCATCCGCCGATGCCGTCACATCAATTTTATAGAATTTGTAAAGGTATGTACCGACGACCAGGTGGCCGCCTTACATACCTGGACCACTGACGCCTGATGGGGAAAGGCCCAGGAAGTACTGAGCGCTCGAGTGGAGTGCGCCCTAACAGGGAACGGAGGACTCTGACCCTTAATAGAATAAGCCTGTACCACCGTTTGTCTAATCCATTTGGCAATGGTCGCGGCAGATGCAGGCAAACCCTTTCTGGGGCCATCCGTGATCACAAAAAGTGAATCCGTCTTACGGAATGATTCCGTAGCTTTCAGGTATACCCTGATTGCCCGAACCACATCTAAGGAATGCAACGCATGTTCCCGATGATGCTTGGGCTGAGGACACAAGGAAGGTAGTACAATATCTTCATTCGGATGAAAATCTGAAACCACCTTGGGAAGAAAAGATGGCTTAGGATGAAGTACTACCTTATCCCTATGAATCACTAGGTATGGTGACTGGCATGATAATGCAGCCAGTTCTGACACCCTGCGAGCAGAAGTAATAGCCACCAAGAAGGCCACCTTCTGGGATAAAGTAAGCAAGGGAATCTCCCTGATGTTTTCAAAGGGAGGTTTCTGTAGAACCGACAAAACCAAATTAAGATCCCAGGGCGGTAAGGGCGCGCGGACTGGAGGAGCCAGGTGCCGCACCCCCTGGATGAAATTCCGCACCAAGGATTTGGTAGCTAAAGGCTTCTGAAAGAAGATTGCTAATGCTGAAACTTGACCCTTGATGGTGCTCAAGGCTAGCTTCTGCTCAACCCCTTGTTGCAAAAAGGCCAATATTCGAGTCACCGAATAGGTACGTGGAGGAAATCCTAAAGATTCGCACCACGCAATATAAGTCTTCCATGTGTGATAATAGACTTTGCTGGAAGTCGCTTTCCTTGCTTTAATAAGGGTAGGAATGACTGAAGCTGACAAACCTCTGTCCTTCAGTACTTGGGTCTCAATGGCCAGGCCATTAAACCCAGCGACTGTAAAGCATGATGGTAAATTGGTCCTTGAGACCACAGACACTCCCTGAGACGAAGTTCCCACGGAACGTCTACGACTAACATGTCCAAGTCGGCCAGGCCGGCTTGAGGAGGCCAGCCTAGAATTTCTAGGACCACTGGCGCTGATTGGATCTGAACCAGGCGTCCCTAGAGGTATCTGGCCCCGACCATCCGAGAAAGTCTGGTCGTTTTCTGTTCCCACACATTTATCAGATACCTGATAGTTATCAGGAAAGGTGATCTTTTCTGGTTGAACCTCAGGGACCGAAGTCACCCCACTAGAGGCTACTTGGCCTATCTGGTCAACCAGATCCGATTCCTGTGAGGTATCGGGACTAATCTTAGGAAAAGGTAAAGGAAAAGATCTATTCAGGGAACGGTAATTACCGCTTCCTGTAGTACTTAAATGTTGGAAGGGAAGAATCGCACCGGTAGTAGTGGTTGATGCTCGATCTAATATCCTGAATACCGGTGAAAACGTCCCCCCACCCTGAAACCGGGTGGGGGCGCACCTTCAGGCTGTGTACTCCTTTGCTTCGGGTTTGGCTGGGTTGGTCCTTTGCTTGTCCGACCAGCCCTTCTTGAACCCTCCTGGAGGAGTCTTGCCTTTCCCGCTAGTACCAGCCGGGCGCCCTTTATGGGCGGTAAAGAAAGGTCCTCGCTTGTTGCGAGGTCCCTTAGCTTTAGCAGCCTGTGGCAAAAAAGTGCTCTTGCCCCCAGTGGCATCCTTAATGATTTCATCTAGGTTGGCCCCAAATAGACGATTCCCCTGAAAGGGGAGATTTGTCAAGGTCTTCATGGAACCTAGGTCAGCTGACCAGCATTTTAACCACAGCACACGTCTGAGGATCACCGCTGTCTTGGATGCATGCCCTAATAAGGGAGTAGTGTCCAAGACTGCGTCACAGATAAACTGTAGCCCTTGTATAATCTGTTCCATCAAATCAGATGTCTCCTGGGGAATATCTTTTCCCCTAAGATCTAGGCGTACCATTTTCGCCCATTCCGTAAGTGTCTGGGAAACTAGACCAATAACAATTACTGGTCTAAATGCTGACCCTATCAGAGAGAAGATGGTGCGGGACTCTGCTTCCATCTTTCGATCCACCGGATCCTTAAAGGACGAAGTGTCCTCCACTGGAATAACCGTGGCTTTATTCAGCCTGGAAATAGGCGGATCCACGACTGGTGGTACCGTCCATTTCTTAATGATGGATTCCTCAAACGGATAGCGTCTAGCAATACGCTTGGAAATAGTCAAGGTACGTTTAGAATGCTCCCATTCTCCTTTAATCTGATTACCGAAACATTTAGGTACAGGAAAAGCCTTCATCGTCTTGATGGGCTTATTAGTACCAAAAGGAATCTGTTTCAGTTGCCTCTGCCGGTAAAGCCTCAAGTTTTAAGGTTACCTGCACTGCCACAACTAGTGCGTCCACCAATGCTTCTTCCTGAATAATAGCAGGAGAAGAAGCGTCCTCCTCACTGTCTGAGGGAGCTTTACCTGAGGTAACAGCCCTTGCAGAGGAACCTGCAACTGCAGTGACCATCTCTGAATCAGAGTCAGAGGTGTCAGATAGTATAGGGGTAGGCGGGGGTCGCTTCCTTGACCCCCGTCCCTGACAGGCCGCCTCCACCCGAGCCACCATAGACTCCAAAATTGCTGTAAATGACTCTATACTCTGTGCACCGGCGGGTCCCGTGGCCCCCTCGAGGGAAACAGGTGGGGGAATGTGTGTGGCAGGGTCCATGATAACTCCAGTTACTTCCTGGATAATATAATTCAAAAATAAAACTTTTTTTTTTTTTTTTCCGACCCCCAGCGCCACAAAAGCCCCAGTGTTACCTGCTAGGGATCCCTATCGATCGAGAGAGAGAGATAGACCCCCAGGCTCACCACTTGATGCTCAGAGTTTAACTGCAACAGGTTACAGCGCTGTCTTAACAAACAGGAAGTCTTTTGGCTGGCTGCCCAGGAAGAAAGGAGGCGGCTCCGCCCCTCTGTACGCCTTCCGGCGCCTCCCCCAAGCTCCACGAGGTGTTAGGATCACCTCAAACATGGCCGCCCCCATGCTGGAGACACGAGGCTACGCCAAAATGGCGGCTCGTGCGATCCAGCAAAAAAAAATGGCGGCGGCCCGTACTGAATAGCGGTGTGCTGCAGGGCATACAATACTCTCACTGCATGGGGATATGGCGTGGTTGGCGGTACCGGCCCTGGCGGACCGCATGGCCGTTCGGGAGGCCTGCTAATAGCTGGAGATCTGATTAGGAAGGCAGTCTACATGTCCGTGGCTTCTGACTGGTAGGTAGCTTATTCTTAACCCATAAGATTCCCAGAATGCCACAGATTACATCTTTAAAACATGTATACAATTAGATTGTTAGCTCCCAAACCAAGCCTCCTGGCTTTTTGCACACATAAAATCACACTCAAAGTAGGAGGATCTGTGTCATGTTGTAGGATAGAAAGGGACTCTATCATACCATACAGAGAGGGGCCCGCGTTCACCACAAAACCCGTCAGGGGGAAAGGGGGAACATACTACTCACCATACCGGAACCAGGCGGGCACCAACTCCTGACAGTACCCCTCTCCACCGGGGCGGGAGGGCTGTCGACCGATACGGACGCCGTGACTCATGGTCTTTGGCGTTTCGGCGAGACGTTTAACTCGCGTGGACAGTCCTTTAATGGGACTTTGTTGCGGCCGACCCAGCGCGGAGCTATGGCCTGCACGCGCTCGTAGGCTGAACTGGGGTGACCACCGGATCTCAACATCCAGCCCGTCGCCCAGTTCAGCTTTCTTGCTTGAAGATCTCACAGGAACACTGGAGAAAAAAGCTGTCTAAAAAAATCCTTTAAGAAAAAATTCTTGCCAGGACCTAAGATCCCAGCAAGGTGTCTAGGTCCTTACTCCTAACTAGACAGAAAATAACTGATTTGCTGAGGCAGAGAGAGAGAGGATATACCCTCTGGGACTGCCCCTAGGGTGTGGCCAGAGCTTTTTAATTTCCTGTCTAGTCCTGCTCCTGCGGAGGTAGCATAACCCGAAGGTGGTGTATCACCGAGGACTACGTCTGTCGATGAGCGCTAGAGAAAAGATCGTTATCCTTTACCGCTTATCCCTGAACTCATTGAACAAGTGCGTGGAGCTACCTACTTTTCAAAATTGGACCTGAAAGGGGCATACAATCTAATCCGAATCCGTGATGGAGATGAGTGGAAGACAGCATTCAGAACCAGATACGGATTGTTCGAACATCTTGTAATGCCATTTGGACTATGTAACGCTCCCGCAGCCTTCCAACGATTCATAAACGATATCCTTAGAGACTTACTTGATGTCTGTGTTGTGGTATATCTGGACGATATACTTATTTATTCACGATCCTTGTCTGAACATATAAAACATGTAAGACTTGTGTTATCCAGATTACTCACACACAATCTATACGTGAAACTAAAAAAATGCTTATTTCATAAAGAAGAAGTATTATTCCTAGGATACATCATATCCAAAACAGGAATCAAGATGGATATGAGTAAGATATCCTGTATTCAGGATTGGCCTATACCAACCACCCGCAAAGCACTACAGCGATTCCTTGGATTTTCAAACTTCTATAGGAAGTTCATCAAGAACTTCTCTGCCATTGTGAGACCTCTCACACAACTCACAAGTATTAAGAAACCATTTAAATGGTCAGATGAAGCAAATGAAGCTTTTCGCTTGTTAAAAACAAGCTTTACCTCTGCTCCCATACTACGCCATCCAGACCCATCCCTCCAATACATTCTGGAAGTAGATGCGTCAAATATGGCAGTAGGAGCAGTACTCTCCCAACGACCAATGAATACTTCACCACTCCATCCAGTCGCCTTCTTCTCTAAATCTCTAAGCAGCCCAGAGGTGAATTACCCAGTGGGTGAAAAGGAACTGCTTGCTATAAAACTGGCTCTGGAGAATTGGCGACATCTACTTGAAGGCACCCAATAATTACCAATACTCATATATACAGATCATAAAAATCTTCAATATCTTCAGACTAACAAAACCCTCTCCCACCGGCAGGTACGATGGTCACTATTCTTTCTAAGATTTAACTTCCTAGTGACCTACACACCTGCAGACAAGAATAAAAAAGCGGATGCGCTATCACGATTAACTGAAGATAATTGCTCCGAAATCCCTTCCGTTCCTATAATACCCTACAAGCGTATTATTGGGGTTGTCCGTTCCTTGAAGGAAGAGATTCTGCACAGTATAGGTTTGGATTCACCTCCACCACAACTAACTGCTGATGCAGAAGGCTTCCTCTACTACAACGACAAACTCTACATACCCCCTACTATGCGCACCAAGATCTTGGAATTGTCACATGATGTGCCTATGGCAGGACATATGGGTATGACAAAGACCCTTAATTTGCTTACCAGGCAGTTTTGGTGGCCTGATATGAAGACATCTATACAAAAATTTGTCTCTTCATGCAACGTCTGTGCCAGGTCCAAAATTGACACTACAAAACCATCCGGTCTACTATGCAGTCTACCAATACCCCAGACTCCATGGGAAGTTGTGTCCTTGGACTTTATAGTAGAACTACCACCTTCCAAAGGATTTAATACCATTTTAGTGTCAGTGGACCATCTGACAAAGATGGCACATTTCGTTGCTATTCGCAGACTACCTTCGTCCAAACAAACAGCGGAACTACTGATGAAACATGTCTTTAAGTTACATGGTATTCCAAAAACTCTTGTCTGACCGTGGATCACAATTCATCTCCAAGTTTTGGCAAGAACTATGCCACATACTACGAATTGAGCGAAAGCTCACTTCTCCCTACCATCCTCAGACCAACGGACAGACTGAAAGAGTCAACCAGTGCATCGAGCAATATTTACGTTGCTATACATCATACCTACAGGATGATTGGGTGGATCTCCTCCCTCTGGCAGAATTTGCCTACAACAACGCAACCCACAGTACGACCAAACAGAGTCCGTTCTACTTGAACTATGGGTTTCATCCCACTATTCTTCCACCACGCATCCTTCCATCAAGTAACCCAGTAGCCTCAGACTATCTTACCCAAATAAAAGACTCTCTGGGTTTACTTAATACTACCATCTCACACGCTCATAGTCAACAAAAAAAGTACTATGACCTTCGTAGAAGACCTTCTCCTCAGTATGCTATTGGGGACCTCGTTTGGCTATCAACAAAAAACTTAAGATTAAAGATCCCTAGCAAAAAGCTTGGGCCTCTATTCTTGGGACCCTGCCCAATCAGGAAACTTATTGGAAAAGCTGCAGTACAGCTCACATTACCAACAGACCTCAAGATACATTCCATCTTCCATGTGTCGCTACTGAAGCCCCATGTTCCTGACCAAGGAATAAGGCCTACCATCCCACCTCCACCTCCTGTACAAGTTGAAGGCGGAGAAGAATATGAGATAAAGGAGATTCTGGATTCTCGTATCCACAGAAGAAGACTCCAATATCTAGTACGATGGAAGAACTATGGGCCCCAAGACGACACCTGGCTGGATACCTCTGATATACATGCCCCTAGGCTGATTCGCAATTTTCACGCGAAATACCCGGAAGAACCTGTTCTAGAGGCCTTCCGGAGCCGGCCTTAAGGGGGGGGGGGGGTACTGTAATGTTCTGGTACCTCTGGTACCCTTATTCCACTTTTCACTTCAGTGTATGCGTCCCACCATTCTCTTCTGGTTGGTGCGCATACACCTTTAAGACCGCTCATCACTGATCGCCGCAGAGCGGCTATTTCAACCGCCGGCGTTCTCACTCACATGTTCGTTCAACCTGCCTTGAAGCTCATATGCTTACAAGCGTACCTCGCTGTCGGAACCTTGCTGCTGATCCCTGTATCCCGCTACCGGATCACTCGCTCATACCGAACCTCTCTACTACTGCTTGCTATTAGTGATAAGTACCCCGCAGGGGAATCCTCCATAACCTTCCTACTAAGCTTACACTATCTAGCTCTGCATATTAAGGACTGTAACTATCATCAGCACTGTTGTTTTAGATTGCTAGCTCTTGAGCCTACTAACATCTATCCTTGCACTGGGTTAGTCTCTCCTGTATGTCATCTGCTGTCCTACCACCTACTACCATACATGATTGCTAACCTATCTGCATCCTACCTGTTACCATCTATACTCTCATGAACATTTCTCTCAAGTGCTGTTCACCTATTTGTCACTGTTCATACCTGTCTCTTCAACTCATCACCACTATACTGCTATATACATCTATCACTCCAGTAACATCTTATTGAGTGTGTATATTTGTATGCTGAATCAGACAGACCACAGTGATGAGTCTTGGGAGTTGGAAATGGTATTTCAACGTATCTCTACATGACTACTGAGTGGAGTTTTTCTGCAGCTGCAAATTCATCTTGTTTCAGAAAACGCAGGAGCGTTACAGTTTGGCACTGTGTGTAGCAGAGTTAATGCAGCAAAAGAGGCAATATTGTTGCAGGACACAAATACACTTATAAAAGTATACTCAGATAACAGCCCACTTCAATATGTGGTATTGGGGCCACTGGTCTATCACACCAGTTATAATACTTTTTTAAAAGTGCTTTTGTCACTGTTTGTAGTATTGCTGCAGAAACTCTCAACACACCAGTCACAATGCTGCACAGTGCACTATACAAATCCACTATGATATGCTTTCTATATTAGAAAGTATATTATAACTGTATTACACCCCTATATAGTGTACTGCACACCAAATAATAGCACACCTATACCAAATACCAGTCCTTAAAAGGACTTTTGTGGACCTTAACAGAGCGATTTGTGTCACTGACGATCTGTCCCTGGTGCACACAGCAAACATCTCCCTAACACTGACAAAAGAGACAGTACACCTATACCAAATACCAGCCCTTAAAAGGACTTTTGTGGACCTTAACCACTTGCCGACCAGTCACTGGGACTGAACTGCGGCAAAGTGGCTCGATTCCGTCCAGCGACGTAGACCTACGTCGCTGGACTCCTCCCCCTGTAGGCGGCGCTCGCGTGCCGCCGGAGGCGCGCTCCCGCTGTTTTCAGTCACAGCGGGAGTCGGGCCAGGGGAGGAGCGGCGGCGATCGCCACTGCTCTTCCCTGATCGTCGGGGAATCGAGTTTGGAGATCCGCCCGCTTGTGTAAACAAAGCGGGCGGATCTCCTAAGTGACAGGCAGGGTCAGATAGTAGGGTTCAGCATAGCTGAACCTGCGATCTGTCCCTGTGTCACTCAGTCACCTCCCCCCACACACGTTAGTAAGCACCAGGCATACATTAACCCCTCCCTCTCCAATACAGTTAACTCCTTCACTGCCAGTGTCATTTTTACAGTAACAGTGCATATGTATAGCACTGATTACTGTAGAAATGTCACTGGTATCCCCAAAAGTGTCAAAAATGTCAGTCAGGGGTCCGATCTGTCCGCCGCAATGTCGCAGTCCCGCAAAAAAAAAAACGCAGATCGCTGCCATTACTCGTTAAAAAAAAACACCAAAAATGACAGAAATCTTTCCCTTAGTAAAGGGTAGTAGTAAACGCAATAACTTTTGCGCAAACCAATCAAAATACGCTTATTGTGATTTTTTTTACCAAACATAGGTAGAAGAAAACAAATTGGCCAAAAATTTTAAAAAAATTTGATTTTTACATTTTTTTGGGGGAATTTCATATAAAAATTTTTTAAAAATATTGTTATTTTTTCAAAATAAACGCTCTTTTTTTTGTTTATAGCACAAAGTAAAAATCGCACAGGTGATCAAATACCACCAAAAGAAAGCTCTGTTTGTGGGAAAAAAAGGACGTAAATTTCGTTTGGGTACGGCGTCGCACGACCGCACAATTGTCAGTTAAACTCACACAGTGCCGAATCGCAAAAAGTGGCCTGGACGTAAGACAGCAAAATCCTCCGGTGGTAAAGTGGTTAACAGAGCGATTTGTGTCACTGACGATCTGTCCCTGGTGCACACAGCAAACCTCTTCCTACACTGACAAAAGAGACAGTACACCTATAAAAAATACCAGCCCTTAAAAGGACTTTTGTGGACCTTAATGCCCCATACACACGTGCAGATTATCTGCAGACTTTTGTCTGCAGACTTACCAAAACCATATAATATGAGGTCAAACCTAAACACTTTCAATTTGCAATCCGGCAGGCCCTTGCACTACATAGAAAAGGTAAGTCTGCAGACAAAAGTCTGCAGATAATCTGCAGGTGTGTACGGGGCATAACAGAGCGATTTGCGTCACTGACAATCTGTCCCTGGTGCACACAGCCAACCTCTCCCTACACTGACAAAAAGCAGAATGTGAAATGGCCGCCAGGTCAGGTCAATTTATAAGGTAGGGGGTATGTCCATGTGCTGAAATGTTTCAATTGGCTGTCCCATTCCACCTGATGGCTGTGTCATGGGTCAAAGTTCTCCCCAATGTAAACTAATATGGCCGTCACAAACAACGCCATATGTTCGCAAAATCTGCGGACTGCGAACGAGCAAAGTCCTCGGGTTCTTCTTTCTGGCTGTGGAGTACTGATTCACATTCATACTCTCACACTTGCTTTTTTGGCACATGTGGGGTGTTTACTCTTGTGCAGTGTTTTTCTGTGGCTATGTTGAAATTTTTCATTTGAAAAGCTTTGTTGTCATGTCCTAGCACATCACTTGTTATTTTATTGCAATGTTTTGGTATGGGTGGTTCATTCCGGTCTGGTATTTACCATCTGCATAGGGGCCATCTTGAGTGGTAAAAATATGCTTTTTGTTTTTATTAACTTTTTCTGCATTTGCCATTTTTATGCAGGTGGCATTTCTGTTAAGTTTAATTTTAGCTAGGATCTAGTAAATTTTGCTGTTTTCACAAACTATTTGCCCTTTGCAATGTGTTCCTTTTCTGATCTTTCTTTTACTCCTGCCTTGTATGCATCTTTTTATCTTTGCAGTGTGTGATGTCATCACTAGGGGGTGTGGGTGGTGGGACTTTTGAGTATATTAGTCTGTTCACTTCCATGTTTTAGTGTCTTGAGACATCAAAATATTCACATTGAAATGTTGTTGCTTTGATTTATCTCTGTTGCAAGACGCATGAGTGCCTCTATATACATTTTAGATTTGTATACATTTCTGGTTGGGTGAGCTTACACATAGAGAGCAGTGGCTACACTTAAGACTGTATTTCAATAAAAATATATGTTGATTGGTTTAGTGTCTAAATTAAACTATAAGGCAAACCTTTTTCTTTTAATTTTGTATACAGTAAGGGAGGGTGATGTAGGCAGGTGTTGGGCTACAGCAAAATGGAGACAAAGGCATTGCCCTTTATTTTTCTCTCCCTCTAGCGAGATACTGATGTCATGATGCAACATCCTCCTCTAGCCAGAAAGAGGAGAGATAAAGCCATGCAAGCCCATAGACTTCTATGCAGAGCGCTGAGAATCCTGGGAGTTGTATTTTGAGATGACAGCCTTATGATGGCTACATTATAATAGTTAAACTACAAATCCCATTATGCACTGGTAGGAGGAGTGGACCGAGAGGGTTTTTATTAAACTGCCTGGGAAAGTTCTTCCTTTTGTAACAGAGGAGGTTTAGAGAAAGAGCACCTCTGTCTGAATATTCGCCTGCCAGCTGGAGGCCATACCAGCAGAGATCCGAGCCTGCGACTGGGAGTGAGTACACCCCGAGGCAATACAGCATTACCCACATCACAGCACCCTCAGCACTGCCAAAGGGAGATTGGAGCATACACTTACCATCTGCTTCCCACTGCTGATCTTCAGAGGCTTTTGGGAAGATACTGAAGGGGCCCCACCTACAGCAAGAGGTCACTGCAGCATCCTGGGGACTGGAGAGAGAGCTACATGCCCATTACTGATACTGCTAGCAGGGACTGAGCCTTTCAGAGCAGAATACCAAGTATATACAATCTATGCAGCACCCATACTGCACCCTATACCCCATTTATTCCAAACCTAGACTGCACCTACACTAAATCTATACCACATGCAATATTTGGGGAATCAGCTGGATCACAGGACACAGGCGTTGAAATCAAAGATATGTTTATTAACTTAAATAGGTTTCAAAGCAGCAAAAAAAAAAAAAACACAACAAGGAAAAACAGTCTCACCGACTTGAAGAGTTCAGATCTGCTTTTGCAGTCAAACAGTCCCCACTTTTGCAGAGGGTAATTTCCCCTGGCAACAGGTTCCCAGTCTGCATACTGACATGCAAGCTCTCGGCTGTACAAAAGTCCACCATCCACAGTCTCCTCTATACTCCACCACACTAATCTACAACTTCCTGTCTTTCTTAAACCCACTTCCTCTGATCAATGAGTTAACCCCTTTTGTTCCCTTAAAGGGACCACAGCCCAAATATAAATATATAGTGTCCTTCCAGGACCCACCCTCGATGACCTGTACATATCCCCCCTCTCTGCCCCAACTTCAAGGAGGTGGAGGCAACAGTGGAGCCAAGACAATGGGCTCATGAGAGGGCATCTGCATTTTGATGCTGTCTCCCGGGCCTGTGCTCCACTACAAACCTAAATCCCTAGAGTGCCAGGAACCAACGGGTAATCCTGGCATTAGTCCCTTTACTTTGTCACATATATATATATATATATATATATATATATATATATATATATATGCAAAAAACAATATATTATTGTTACTTCCTATATCTAACCAACCCAAAAATATATTAATTTCACACATATACAATGTTTTATTTTTTGGGGGGAGCCATATTAGTGTTGCTTGTCATATAGAACAACAGAGACAGTTGTAGGTAGTTCAGGGATTTGAACCGCCAAATACACTGTTGCATGGTAGATTTGCTAATCATTTAGCCACCTGGTGTTCATGACATTTTTTTTTTTTTCCAAATAATTTTTATTAAATTTTCAAAATACAAGGAATCACATAAACAAATAACAAAGAACAAGCAAACTCTCGCTCAAGATGAGGTGGAGCGTAGTCAGTATAATCAGTGACAAAATACAATCAGTAACAAAATACAATCACCTAGGTGAGGTCAAATCAGAGAGATAGAAACAAAGCAATAACCGTCTGTGGTAAAGTCAGGAGACCTTATTACGTAGTAGGTATACGTGGACAAAGAGCTTGTGACATGACAGGTATGTTACGAAGATGAGTACCAGTGAACCCAAGCTGCCCATTGTTTGTCAGAAGGGATAACATTGTCCCTAGTTCTGGCTGCAAGTAGACGCTCATAGTGGTAAGTCAGATTGACTTGGACTAATACTTCACTATGGCCAGGGGCCGAGCTATCCTTCCAATGCCTAGCTATGCATAACTTAGCGGCCAAGAGTAAATGGACCATAATGGTTCGGAATTCCCATGGATAGTCCTGCACCCCTAAATGAAGAACAGCTAAGGCTGGGTCAGGCTTTTTCAGTATCCCAGTTATTTCAGCCATAATTTGGAATATTTTCTTCCAGAAGCTGGAAATACCTACACATGACCAAAATACATGAAAGATATTAGCTGGTTGACCACAACCCCTCCAGCATAATGGTGAATAAGATGGAATAAATTTCGCCAATATGACCGGGGTCTTGTACCATCTTGCCACTATCTTCTGGGAGAGGTCCCAATGGTTAGTACAATGTGTTGCTGCTGTTACAGCTTTAAATGCCTTGAGCCACGAGTCTGGTGGGAATTGTGTTCCTAAGTCGGTTTCCCAACGTAACATGGGTGGTGTTTTAGCGAACATGGATTTGTTGCCCAGTATATCATAGAATAGCGAGATGCCCTTTGTTTTTCCAACTGGTGTTGTGAAGAAGTCCCGGGCCCCGGATGTTACTTGGACAACCGGAGGAGGGTTTTTGCTTAGAAACTGACCAATCTGTAGATACGTGTGGTGGGCAGTGGGGGGAAAGTTGTATGTATCGACCAGCTCCTGCCAGGGTTTAATAGCAGGACCTGAACTGATTTTGTCTACATAATAAATGCCACAATCCTGCCATTTGTTAGTTTTTAGGTAAGGTATCAAAAGTTCAAGAGTTTGAACCGGTAGGCATAGGCTGGCAGGATGTGGATTATGGGATGAAGACGCAACCAGTTTCTGCCATGCTAGAAGTGTAGCTTGTGTTGTGGGAGGGAGCGAGTGGAGGGACCTTGGCCTCCATGAGTCCGCCAGAAGGAGCAGATGCAGTGAGGGAGTAGTCGCTAGTGCCGCCTCAAGTTTAACCCATAGGGCCTCTGGGGACTCACGGAACCACTGTTTAGCTTGGGACAGCAGGGATGCCGTGTAGTAGACCTCTAGTACCGGCCAGCTCACCCCTCCCACAATTTTGTGTTTCACAAGATGGGCCTGCGAACATCTGGGTCTTTTCCCTAACCATACATATTGTCGGAGAATATTCTGCAGTTCTTTGAAATACTTTTGATGTACAGGGATGGGGATAGTCCTGAAAAGGTATAGGATTTTGGGTAGTTCCATCATCTTGAATGAAGCAATTCTGCCCATCCATGACATTTCCACTTTAGACATGCGGAGTAAGTTCTGGCGGATCTTTGCAATAAGGGGTTTGAAATTTATGTCAACGATTTTAGTCAAATCAGCCATAAGGTGAATACCTAGGTAAGGAATCATTTCTGCTGCCCAAGTGTAAGGGAACCTATGCTGCAAGTGACGTTTGGTGTGGGTATTGAGTCCCAAATCCAATATCAAGGACTTGTGGAAGTTAACTTTACAGTATGATAACGTACTGAAATGGGTTAAAAGGTCATGAATAATCGGGAGAGAGATCAGGGGATTATTGACAATCAGAACAACGTCGTCCGCAAATAAATTAATCACATGAGACATTAGATTAGCCGTCGTGCCTTTAATGAGGGGGTGGGATCTGACCGCTTCGGCGAGGGGTTCCATCATCAGGTTAAAGATAGCAGGGGACAGGGGGCACCCCTGCCTGGTCCCGTTTTGAATAGCAAACTCCTTAGATAAAAAGCCAGATGTGAAAACCCTCGCCGAAGGTCTAGAGTATAGGGCTAATATTGCAGAGACAATATGTCCGTGAAGTCCAAATTTAGCTAGAGTGGCTTTCATATATCCCCAATGTATCCTATCGAACGCTTTTTCAGCGTTGATTGATAATAGGAGGGTTTGGGATTTACTACTGCGTATATGTTGAGTAACATTAATTATACGTCTGGTGGCGTCTGATGCCTGTCTGCCTTTAGTAAAACCCGTCTGGTCAGGCTTAACTATAGAGGGGAGAACTTCAAATTTTGGCATATATCTTTACGTCCAAATTTAAAAGCGAGATGGAGCGGAAATTGGGCGGCGAGTCGGGGGATTTGCCCGGTTTGGGCAAAGTTACAATATGAGCAGTGAGCATTTCCGAAGGAAACTCTCCAGTTGATGCGGCCGAAGTGAATAGGGAAAGTAGGTGGGGTAGGAGGATAGAGTGAAATGATTTATAATATTCGTTCATAAGGCCGTCAGGACCAGGAGACTTGTCTGAGGGAAGCGAACGAATCGTCTGGAGGACTTCGTCGGGCGTAAAGTCACCGTTGAGGAATGCTAAGTCTTGCTGAGACAATTGGGGAAGGTTGAGAGAATCCAGAAACTCTTTGATAATGGTTTCCGTAGGTTGGGGAGTCTGGGGGTTGTCTTGGAGGTTGTATAATGACCCGTAGTATTCCGCAAATGTGTCAGCAATAGTTTGAGGGTTTTCTACCTTTTGTTTCGTGGCATGGTGGAATACATGAGGTATAGTGGCCTTCGCTCTTTGCGTTTTAAATTTCTGTGCTAAGAATTTTCCCGCCTTGTTGTGATTGGCGTAGTATTTTAGTTGAAGGCGTTGCATATAAAAGTCATGGTCTATACAGAAGAGTTCTCTGAGTCGGTGGCGTAGTTTGGAGAGTTGGGAGGCTAAAGCTGGTGTAGGATGGGCCTGGTTTTGCCTATCAGTTTCCCTGATCTCCGCAGAGAGTCAAATTGAGCAGAACGGGATTTTTTCTTGCGAGCAGCAGCCCCCTTACAAACGCCTTATGGGCATTCCAGTTAATAAAAGGGTTTGTGTCGGAGGGACGGTTTAATTCAAAATAATGCTCTAACTCTTGGGTCAACCTCTTCCTACAATCAGTGTCCTGGAGAACAGAGTTGTCGCATCTCCAAATACGAGAAGAGGCAACTCTGGGACCCCCGGAAAGGGACAGCGTAATTGCTTGATCTGACCACGAAATGTCGTGGATGGCAGCCTTTGTAATAATAGTCTATCCACCAGTACATAGTCAATCCTAGAGTATGAATTGTGCCGCGAGGAGTAGAAGGTGAAAGAGCGTTCCTTGGCATGTTGACACCGCCATGCATCATATAGGCCCTCTGCAAGAAGGAGCCCATGCAGGAATGTGGGTCCCCTCCTGCCAGAACCAGATGAGTCCAGGGCGGGGTCAAGTACCATGTTTAGGTCACCACACAAAATCACATTACCCTGTCGCACCCTGGAGATTAGGCGAAAGAGACGTTTCATAAATCTTGATTGGTGCGAGTTGGGGGCATAGGCATTAATTAAAGTGTATAACACATTGTGGAGCTTACACACGAAGATGATATACCGTCCATTAGTGTCCAGATACGATTCCTGTAGCTCAAAGGGGACATTGGCACTAATGGCCAGCAACACCCCTCCTTTTTTCTCCGACCTGGAGGCAAGAAAGAGATGAGGAAAATTCCTGTGGGAACAGAAGGGAGTCTTGTCCTTGTGAAAGTGGGTTTCCTGCACAGCCACAATGTCAGCTAGATGTTTTTTGGTGTCCCCCCAAAGTGATCTCCGCTTCGTGGGGTGGTTCAACCCCCACGCATTGATGGACATAAATTTAAGTGACATGGTTCATAAAACTTTGTGCAAGGGGCATAGCCAGGGCCATCGAGGTGAGCATGGAGGGCTCTCTGTGAAGTTGGTAAACAATGAAGGCAGATCTCGAGGTGTCCTACAAGGAGGCATCCAAAGAGCGTAGAGAAATGCAGCTGAACGAAACGTGGCAGCTGAGGCATCCGAACAGTCAGATCCAGTAAGGCACATGTCCACAGAGAGCGCTAAAGGTACTTTGTTTCGAGATGAAAAGTACATGGGGAATTATAGATCCAAGAGCGTTGGGGGTCGCAGGCATCTAGGAGAGAGCAAAAAACAGACAACCAAACAAAAACAAGATAAGATAAAAAGTGTGGACCGATCAAAGTCCGTGCAGCTCATGCTGCCTTTTCCAGCAGGGGACAGGTACGATGGAATGTACCTGAAAGGGGTGCCCGTGGAGGGTGAAGGACTAGTTGCGTACTTGCGACACCTAAAGTGGTCATTTGTGTTTGGTGTTGCACCGAGGGAGAACGACTTGCCAGTCGGGGGCAACATGCCTAAGATCAACAGGAGGTTGGCGGTTGTCTGCCGGTGGAGGATTTTGGCCGTCTTGGGGCACAATTCCCCAATCCCTTAAAGCTCTGATGCCATGATCCAGAGACGTGATCAGGTGTGTCGAGCCATTGTGCATCACGTTCAATTTGGTGGGGTATTTCCACTTGTAGGCCACATTATGGTTACGGAGAGCTTTAGTGATGGTGGACAATTCCCGTCTTTGTTGAAGAGTGTGCTTGGAGTAGTCAGGGAGCAAATGCAAGGACTGTGCATGAGGTGGAACAGAGTCCTTGCGTCTAAGCATTTCTAGTATGCGCTCCTTGACTTGATAAAAGTGAACTCTGAGGATTACATCCCTCGGGACCTCTTGCGGGTGGAAGGAGGGTTTCGGGATTCGATGGACTCTATCCACTGTCAGGTCAGCAGAAGTCAGGGACGGAACCAGATCTTTAAACAAGGAGTGAACATAGTGAGACAGTTGCTGCTGAGTAACCGATTCAGGGACCCCCCTTATCTTGATGTTGTTCCGGCGTGACCTGTCTTCCAGGTCCGCCAGTTTATTTTTAATCATGGATAGGTCTTCCTTATGGGAGTTGTGAGAGTCCACTAAAACATTGTAAGAGACTGCGACTTCTGACAACTTTGTTTCATTCATGTGCACCCTTTGCCCCAAGTCCTGTACCTCTGCCTGACATTGACGAAACGCTGTAAATAGGTCAGCATGCAGAGAAGCTTTCAAGGACGGCATCATTTCCTTCATGGTTACATCAGATATTAATTGACCTGTGGTGGGAAACTGTGCTATAGGATCAGGCATAGGGGATGGACCAGAAGGTGGTACCTGTGAGGGATTGTGGGATCCTGTGTCCATCATCCCCCTCCTAAGGTACAGCTCTGTGCGGGGTTTTGATTTTAAAGGGCTTCTGAGTGAAGGTGTGCTGGCTCCGGAGTCTGTTTGTGGGGATCTGGAGCAGTGGGAGCTGTTATCTGCGTCCTCCATTGGGGCTTGCTCCGAGAACGGTACTTCCGCCGCTAGAGGGTGAGGAGGCAGCGGCGAGGATGGTCTTCCGCCGCCATCTTGCCAGAGTCCCGCCGGCTGCAGAGCGGGGAAGTAGGCCGGCAATTTCTTAACTTGCAGGACGTCGGTACGGTTCCTCCGCATCTTCGGGTATCGTGGAGGGCTTCCTACAGGCGGGGACGACGGAAGTTTGTGTGTAGCGGCGGTAGATGTCGATCTATGGGCGATCCTCCCTGGGCAACGAGCAGAGCTCTTTTACAGCGCGGCCATCTTGCCGAGCGGTCGCCTGTTCATGACATTTTTGAAAGAATTTGTGATGGGGGTAGTCTTGGGTAGACTTCTTTCTTAAACAAACCAAAAATACTTAAAAATCAATATATAGTTGTTCAAGAAAGAGTTCTGGATTCAGCTGCCCATGCTCAAACAGTTTGCAAAATTTCACATTTTTCTGTGTTTTGTGATATAGGAATATATTTGTTGGTTTAGTGGGGAGCCATATTAGTGTTGTTTCCTATATAGAACCACATTAAACTCTGAAAAACTGCAAACTGTTTTAGCGTAGCTGAACCCAGAACTCTTTCTTGAAAAACTACATACATACTGTATGTGTGGGTTTGATTTTTTTGGTATATATGTATGTATATATATATATACACTGTATATATATATATAGATATATATATATATATATATATCTATATATATATATATATATGGAAAGAAAACTAAACTAAAAAATTATAAATATATATATATATATATATATATATATATATATATATATATATATATATATACACATACATACACACACACACACAGATATATATATATATATATATATATATATATATATATATACACATACAGTGGGTACGGAAAGTATTCAGACCCCCTTAAATTTTTCACTCTTTGTTATATTGCAGCCATTTGCTAAAATCATTTAAGTTCATTCTTCTTCCTCATGAATGTACACATAGCACCCCATACTGACCGAAAAACACAGAATTGTTGACATTGTTGCAGATTTATTAAAAAAGAAAAACTGAAATATCACATGGTCCTAAGTATTCAGACCCTTTGCTCAGTATTTAGTAGAAGCCCCCTTTTGATCTAATACAGCCAGGAGTCTTTTTGGGAAAGATGCAACAAGTCTTTCACACCTGGATTTGGAGATCCTCTGCCATTCCTCCTTGCAGATCCTCTCCAGTTCTGTCAGGTTGGATGGTAAACGTTGGTGGACAGCCATTTTTAGGTCTCTCCAGAGATGCTCAATTGGGTTAAGTCAGGGCTCTGGCTGGGCCATTCAAGAACAGTCACGGAGTTTTGTGAAGCCACTCCTTCGTTATTTTAGCTGTGTGCTTAGAGTCATTGTCTTGTTGGAAGGTAAACCTTCGGCCCAGTCTGAGGTCCAGAGCACTCTGGAGAAGCTTTTTGTCCAGGATATCCCTGTACTTGGCCGCATTCATCTTTCCCTCGATTGCAACCAGTCGTCCTGTCCCTGCAGCTGAAAAACACCCCCACAGCATGATGCTGCCACCACCATGCTTCACTGTTGGGACTGTATTGGACAGGTGATGACCAGTGCCTGGTTTTCTCCACACATACCGCTTAGAATTAAGGCCAAAAAGTTCTATGTTGGTCTCATCAGACCAGAGAATCTTATTTCTCACCATCTTGGAGTCCTTCAGGTGTTTTTTTAGCAAACTCCATGCGGGCTTTCATGTGTCTTACACTGAGGAGAGGCTTCCGTTGGGCCACTCTGCCATAAAGCCCTGACTGGTGGAGGGCTGCAGTGATGGTTGACTTT
The DNA here is from genome assembly GCF_965119305.1 of Pelophylax lessonae. Lineage (NCBI taxonomy): Eukaryota > Metazoa > Chordata > Amphibia > Anura > Ranidae > Pelophylax > Pelophylax lessonae. The sequence continues at coordinate 136,068,912 of NC_138773.1, forward strand.
CTACAACTTTCTCCCATCTCCTGACTGCATCTCTGGAGCTCAGCCACAGTGATCTTTGGGTTCTTCTTTACCTCTCTCACCAAGGCTCTTCTCCCCCGATAGCTCAGTTTGGCCGGATGGCCAGCTCTAGGAAGGGTTCTGGTCGTCCCAAACGTCTTCCATTTGAGGATTATGGAGGCCACTGTGCTCTTAGGAACCTTAAGTGCAGCAGAAATCTTTTTGTAACCTTGGCCAGATCTGTGCCTTGCCACAATTCTGTCTCTGAGCTCTTCAGGCAGTTCCTTTGACCTCATGATTCTCATTTGCTCTGACATGCATTGTGATCTGGAAGGTCTTATATAGACAGGTGTGTGGCTTTCCTAATCAAGTCCAATCAGTAAGGACTGAGACCCAATTGTCGATCAAAGGCTTTTTTCACTAGCTCCTGGGGGTATCCTTTTTCTAAACATTTCTGAGTTGTGTGTACACCCTGGGAGATGTAGTCACTATCCTTCGAGCAATTTATCCTCAGCCTATTAAATTGCCCGCTGGGAATATTGTTTTTCCAGGCTGGGTGGTGGCAGCTTGAGTAATGAAGGTATGAATTCCCCCCTGTCGGCTTCACATGATTCCTGGTAATAATTGTATTATCTTGAGAGAGAATTAAGTCCAAAAAGACCAATTCCTCAGCATCCAGGACATGGGTGAAGGATAGACCCATGGTGTTTTGGTTACAATGGGTCACAAAGGAGGAGAAGACATCTGGGCCCCCATCCCAAATCAGCAGAACATCATTAATATATCTGCCGTAGAACACGAGATGTCTGGCGAACGGGTTATTGGCCCAGATGTACCTCTCCTCCCAGTGGCCCATGGTCAAATTGGCATAACAGGGGGCAAAATTAGCCCCCATTGCCATCCCCCTGACCTGGAGATAGAATTTATTTAGGAAGGAAAAATAATTGTGGGTCAGACAAAACTCAGTGCAGTCAACTAGAAAGCTTGCTTGCCCAGAGTTTTTGTCCCCAAAATTAGAGAGATAGTGCTGTACATATGCTGGTATATAGCGGCGTGACATCTAGAGAAGCCCACATGTAATTGTCTTCCCAATTGTATTGTCTGAGTATATCTAAGACCTGGCTAGAATCCCTGATATAGGAGGGTAGACAACTGACAATGGGTTGAAGAAACTTATCAATATACATCGATAGTCTGTTGGTAAAACCATTGGTACCAGCCACTATGGGCCTACCTGGTGGGTTGGTCAGGGACTTATGCACCTTGGGGAGGTAATAAAAGTAAGAGGTGCTCACAACCGATGAAAGTAGGAAGGCTTTCTCCTTATTGAGCAAACCCTCTCTCCAAGCCCCATTGACAAACTGTTGGAGTTCTAACTGAAAGCCAGGTATAGGATCAGACTTGAGAATCCTATAAGTGGTAGGGTCTGACAGTAACCGATGGGTCTCCTGAATAAAGTCCTTCTTATTTTGGATAACCAAACTACCTCCATTACCTGCCTGCTTAATTATGAAGTCTTTATTAGCAGTAATGTCCTTCAAAGCCTGTTTCTCAACAGTGGTTAGGTTGTTTGTTCTCTTAAGCAGACTTTTAGTGTCACACAATTTAATTAGATCCCTATAGACTGCCTGGTAATAGGTTTCTATATAGGGGCCTTTGACCGAGCAGGAAAGAAGGTAGACACAGGTTTCAGTTGGGTATGTACAACCTCCGGGTCCAGAGTAACCTAGCTCATAGGGTTATCATCATTGCCCTCTAGTCATAATTCCTGTAAGATTGTCAAGATATCACTATCTAGTGAACTAACAGGCTCAGAGAACTTGGCCTCATGTTCTAAAGGGTTGGTAAATTTACCATACTCTGAATAATGCCGCTTGAGAGTTAAAGTGCGAATAAATTTATTAAGGTCTTTGAATAGACCAAATTTATTTGGGGCCGTAGAGGGAGAAAAGCTAAGACCTTTCTTTAACAAGGTCAACTCTGCCCCTGTGAGTACATGTGAGGAGAGGTTATATATCTTCATTGTATCTTCGGTCCCTTCGGCTCTATCCTTTCTTTCTTGCTTTCTCTTCTCCCGTTTACCTCCTCGTCTACCTCTTCTAACTTTCTTTTCTCTTTGTGGGCTCCCTTTGGAGGTTGTGTTGAAAAATTTCCCTCTATTGAAAGTAAGTTTAAAGTGCTGCCTGAATGGTGACCTTCAGATTTAAAGTTGTCCAAATCACGTGCCAAAGGACTATACCTATTGGAGGTAGTTAGGGAATAACTAGTGGAAGCAATGCCCAAGGAATCTGAATGGCCTATTCCTAACACAGGGGATGTAGTGACCTGAGACACACTGTGTGGATCTGATGGACTCACTGTGACTATATCCTCATCTTCTGTGATGATGACTAGATCTAAGGCCTGCATGGCAGGGGGAGGAGTAGAAACCTGACCCTGGGCATCGTTTGAGGCCGATTTTGGAGCTACATTATTCCTTACCCGAGCAGTATCAAGTATTTGAGTACGTGGAGGATTTTTAGCTTGGTGGTTCTTTTTGTGGGCAAAATTCTTTTTGAGGGGCTTTTTAACAAAGTTACCTTTAGGGTGTGTAGAATTACCTATGGTTGGCTTGAATGGTCGTTTCCACTCAAACACACGGCCTTCTTGGTAATCAGAAATATCCCACTCTAGTTTGCCAGTCTTTTTGCTAACTATGGAATCCTCATTCTTTTTAACATTGGTGTCCAGCACCTTTAACCACTTTTCGTAGAGACAAGAGGTACTAAAACTCTTGAGCTCCTCTTCTTTTTCTGAAACTCTCTGTTGTGCAAGAGACAGTTTTTTCTCTCTTTGCTTAATAATTACTTTAATCCACTTCATAGTGCAAAACTTAACAAGGAGCTGCCATTCCTTTTTGAGGTCCTCAACCAAGAAACTACACTGTTTCTTAATGCGGAGCCCCCTGGGGGTAATCCCCAATTGTAGATACTTTTCCAGGAAGGACAGGTCCCACCACTGTGTGGCCTCATATTGTTTTGCATTCTGAAGTTGGAAAAAAGCCTTCCTCATGGAAACTTCAAAAGCTTCTGTGTGGGGGGATCAATGACCGCCTGACTCTTAGTCTGTTGCGGTTGGTCAGCTGGATGTTTATCGCGTATCATAATGTAATCAAAAATGTCCTGCAATCTATTGACAGGATCCATGTTAAAAGTATTGAATAAACTGTGAAAAAATGGGAAGAGGAGAAGGAAACCAAAAGGAGGGAGGGGGGAGGGGAACCAGGAAGGGTGGAAGGGAGGAAGAAGGGGAAGGGAACAGGGCAAATGATTGCCAAGAGATAGTATAGAGATAGATATTGAACAACGCTATACTAATTAAAACTAACTGCAAAAATAAAAATAAAATAATACATAAAAATGACCAACCATATAAACAATGCATACAGTGATTGTGGGCAATATTAATCAGAAACGACCAACGCTATACAATAAAAAAAAAACAAAAAAAAAACAGTATACAAATCTGACCCTTGATTGGGTTGTTTCTTGAGATCCAAAAATGTAGATAATAAAAAGCAAAACAAAGTCAAAACCATTGATTATAAGAACTTGGATCTGAGGGCTGAAGTTCAGAGTAAGACCATTACAGCACAAAAATCGTAATGAAATGGTCTCCTTCTTTGTCCTAAAAGTTGTCTAGCCTGACCTCAGGGAAGGCAATTGGGATAAGCGCTTATTACAGTGTGAAACCCTAAGGATTGAACGTTTGAACGCCTTGGTTCCCCATTGAATTAAGTAAATTGTTATAACCTCTTCTATTTCTGTTTCTAGCTTCTGTTTTGTGATATAGGAATATATTTGTTGGTTTAGTGGGGAGCCATATTAGTGTTGTTTCCTATATAGAACCACATTAAACTCTGAAAAACTGCAAACTGTTTTAGCGTAGCTGAACCCAGAACTCTTTCTTGAAAAACTACATACATACTGTATGTGTGGGTTTGATTTTTTTGGCATATATATATATACTTATAAAAGTTCTATTTTGGTCTCATCAGACCAGAGAATCTTATTTCTCACCATCTTGGAGTCCTTCAGGTGTAGACACATGAAAGCCCGCATGGAGTTTGCTAAAAAAACACCTGAAGGACTCCAAGATGGTGAGAAATAAGATTCTCTGGTCTGATGAGACCAAAATAGAACTTTTTGGCCTTAATTCTAAGCGGTATGTGTGGAGAAAACCAGGCACTGGTCATCACCTGTCCAATACAGTCCCAACAGTGAAGCATGGTGGTGGCAGACCTAAAAATGGCTGTCCACCAACGTTTACCATCCAACCTGACAGAACTGGAGAGGATCTGCAAGGAGGAATGGCAGAGGATCCCCAAATCCAGGTGTGAAAGACTTGTTGCATCTTTCCCAAAAAGACTCCTGGCTGTATTAGATCAAAAGGGGGCTTCTACTAAATACTGAGCAAAGGGTCTGAATACTTAGGACCATGTGATATTTCAGTTTTTCTTTTTTAATAAATCTGCAACAATGTCAACAATTCTGTGTTTTTCTGTCAGTATGGGGTGCTATGTGTACATTCATGAGGAAGAAGAATGAACTTAAATGATTTTAGCAAATGGCTGCAATATAACAAAGAGTGAAAAATTTAAGGGGGTCTGAATACTTTCCGTACCCACTGTGTATATATATATATATATATATATATATATATATATATATATATATACACACAGGGAGTGCAGAATTATTAGGCAAATGAGTATTTTGACCACATCATCCTCTTTATGCATGTTATCTTACTCCAAGCTGTATAGGCTCGAAAGCCTACTACCAATTAAGCATATTAGGTGATGTGCATCTCTGTAATGAGAAGGGGTGTGGTCTAATGACATCAACACCCTATATCAGGTGTGCATAATTATTAGGCAACTTCCTTTCCTTGGGCAAAATGGGTCAAAAGAAGGACTTGACAGGCTCAGAAAAGTCAAAAATAGTGAGATATCTTGCAGAGGGATGCAGCACTCTTAAAATTGCAAAGCTTCTGAAGCGTGATCATCGAACAATCAAGCATTTCATTCAAAATAGTCAACAGGGTCGCAAGAAGCGTGTGGAAAAACCAAGGCGCAAAATAACAGCCCATGAACTGAGAAAAGTCAAGCGTGCAGCTGCCAAGATGCCACTTGCCACCAGTTTGGCCATATTTCAGAGCTGCAACATCACTGGAGTGCCCAAAAGCACAAGGTGTGCAATACTCAGAGACATGGCCAAGGTAAGAAAGGCTGAAAGACGACCACCACTGAACAAGACACACAAGCTGAAACATCAAGACTGGGCCAAGAAATATCTCAAGACTGATTTTTCAAAGGTTTTATGGACTGATGAAATGAGAGTGAGTCTTGATGGGCCAGATGGATGGGCCCGTGGCTGGATTGGTAAAGGGCAGAGAGCTCCAGTCCCACTCAGACGCCAGCCAGGTGGAGGTGGAGTACTGGTTTGGGCTGGTATCATCAAAGATGAGCTTGTGGGGCCTTTTCGGGTTGAGGATGGAGTCAAGCTCAACTCCCTGTCCTACTGCCAGTTTCTGGAAGACACCTTCTTCAAGCAGTGGTACAGGAAGAATTCTGCATCCTTCAAGAAAAACATGATTTTCATGCAGGACAATGCTCCATCACACGCGTCCCAAGTACTCCACAGCGTGGCTGGCAAGAAAGGGTATAAAAGAAGAAAAGCTAATGACATGGCCTCCTTGTTCACCTGATCTGAACCCCATTGAGAACCTGTGGTCCATCAAATGTGAGATTTACAAGGAGGGAAAACAGTACACCTCTCTGAACAGTGTCTGGGAGGCTGTGGTTGCTGCTGCACGCAATGTTGATGGTGAACAGATCAAAACACTGACAGAATCCATGGATGGCAGGCTTTTGAGTGTCCTTGCAAAGAAAGGTGGCTATATTGGTCACTGATTTGTTTTTGTTTTGTTTTTGAATGTCAGAAATGTATATTAGTGAATGTTGAGATGTTATATTGGTTTCACTGGTAAAAATAAATAATTGAAATGGGTATACTGTATATTTGATTTTTGTTAAGTTGCCTAATAATTATGCACAGTAATAGTGACCTGCACACACAGATATCCCCTAAAATAGCTAAAACTAAAAACAAACTAAAAACTACTTCCAAAAATAGTCAGCTTTCATATTAATGAGTTTTTTGGGTTCATTGAGAACATGGTTGTTGTTCAATAATAAAATTAATCCTCAAAAATACTAATTTGCCTAATAATTCTGCACTCCCTGTATATACACATACACACATATATATATATATATATATATATATTTTTTTTTTTTTTTATTTAAGAAAGATTAGTGTTGCTTCCCATATAGAATCACATTAAACTCTGAAAAATAGCAAAGTGTTTGAGCTGCAAAAGAGAATTTGGAAATTGATTGAGCATATGCAGTGGAACCCCAGAACTCAGAATTCAACAACCCCAAAAAAATAACTATATATATATATATATATATATATATATATCCCCAAAGTATAATTAATACATATATATATATATATAGTTTTTTTTTTTTTTCTCTGAAACATTTCTGGGTTCAGCAGCTGCTCATGCTCAAACCAGTTGCTATTTTGCACAGTTTTCTGTTCCAAAAATACTACATCAACTCTACCCACATATATGCTTTCAATAATCTCATGAGCACAAAGTGGATTTTTCATTTTGACAAACATTTTCATTCATTAGTGAACTGGTGATTTTGTTTTAGGAACCAACAGACACAATTAATTACTTTGCTGGGTGTTTCCTATACTGGGTGGGTGTAGTTTAACCAATGTTATATAAAGGCATGTTGAAGAGCAGATAATTTGGCCTCTGGCAGGGCCACATGTCTTTATGTCCAAATTTGCTTTTGGGGGTGGGGGGTTTGCTGGCATGCCTAAGGACCCATATTGCAGTATGTGTATTTTTTGGATGAATACTTTTCATGCTCTAAATGTTTTGTATAGTTTTGCAAAGTGTGTTTTTCTGCACTCCATACATGTGTTTTTTTTTTTTATTTTCATGCCTCTGTGTAGCTGTATGTTCAAGTGATTTGATGGTAGTTTAAATGGAAAAGTAGGTTCATGCAAACAATAACCATAAAAGTATGTTGGGTATGTTTTATGCTTAAAACTAAGGTGTCTACAACTTATTTTGCTTGACTGTTGGATATTGTAAGCTCTATATCATTCATCATATGTTGTATCTTTGCACTGTTATTTGAATAAAGAATACTTGAGATGTGGGTTTTTTTTTTTTTTGTTTTTTTTTTGGGGGGGGGGGCATTTCACATTTCACCTGACTGCTTGAGTTATGATTACTGATGTGTTATACATGTTCAATAAAGCTTATTCATTTGTGCACAGCTCCTGTTTTTTTTTTTTTTGTTTTCTTTTCTTCATATTTGTCTGGATGTAATTCAGATATCTTTTATGTCTTTTAAATGTAATTCATTTCTTGTATTTTTGGTGTGTATGAACATGTGTATGGCTCCGTCCCTGGAAAGCGGCAGGGGTATGGTTTCTCCCTGTACAGCGGCAGGGGCATGGTTTCTCTCTGTACTCCAGCGAAGTGTGTATGGGGGTGTGTGTGTGTATAGGGGGGGGGTGTGTGCATGGGGGGTGTGTGTGTGTGTATGGGGGAGTGTATTGGGGGGTATGTGTGTGTGTGGGTGGGTGGGTGGGGGTGTGTGTGTGGGTGTGTGTGAGTGTATGGGGTGTGTGTATGGGTGTGGGTGTGTGTGTGTGTATGGGGGTGTGTGTGTTTATGGGTGGGGGTGGGTGTGTATGGATGGGGGTGGGTGTGTGTATGGATGGGAGTGTGTGTATGGGTGGGGTGTATGGGTGTGTGTGTGTGTGTGGGGGGGGTGAGTGGGGGGGGGGTGTATGGGGGGGTGGCGGGGGGTGTATGGGTGTGTGTGTATGGGGGGTGGGGCCAAATTGTAAGAAATAATTTTAAAAAAGGGTGTATGTATAGATTTAGCCATAAATATATATAAATAAAGGAATAATACAAAATTTCCGTTCAGCCTCTGTGGATGAATGTAACCAAAACATTTAATAAAAAATCACTAAAAATTATTACTAAATAAAAGATTGCTACAGCGCTGTATTCATGCATGACTGGCTCACCTTTTTAGTTGGCCTAGGTCAGTGATAGTGAACCTTGGCAACACAGGTGTTTTGTAACAACATTTCCCATGATGCTCACCTACACTCTGTAGAGTACATGAGCATTATGGGAAATGTAGGGCAAAAACATCTAGGGGGGTTAAGGATTACCATCACTGGTCTAGGTAAGACATTTCCAATACATTTTAGTTGTCTGTGTGCACCATTTTTAAAATAAAGCAAAATCCATTTAAAATAAATTACAAATGGCACATAGGCGTTTGCCCTGGACCAGAAATGACACCAAATTGGGTTGCACACATTCCAGGAAATGGTCACAATCAACTGGCTAATCATGGTGAGGACCACTTTCAGCCATGAAGAAATGGCATTCATATGCAAAGTAAGTGTGGGGGGGGGGGGGGTCTGTGCTTGTAATCAGAGCATTGATTACCAGTGCAGACCCTTGGGGGATGCCACTAGAGCTACCATTGATGCCAATCAGTGATTAGGGAGCCTGTTAGTGCCCTCCTCATCAATGCTGCCCATCATTACCATCTATCAGTGCTACCCACCAGTGCCAATCATTGCCCATCAGTGCCAACTATCAATGCCCATCAATGCTGCATATCAGTGTCCATCAGTGCTGCATATTAGTGTCTCATCAGGGCCTGCCAGTGCAACAAAAAACATATTGATTTACTAAATTTTATTACATAAACAAAAACACATTTTTTTTTAGGGGTCAAACATTTAGGTCTTCTTTTAGCCAATAAAAAAAAAAAAAAAAAAACCTTGCAGTGATCAAATACCACCAAAAGAAAGCACTATTTGTGTGAAAAAAATGTCATACATTTGTGTTAGGTACAGGGTTGCATGACCGCGCAATTGTCATCCAAAATGCAACAGTATAAAAAGCTGAAAATGGTTTAGTGGTTAGTGCTCCTATCTATAAACACTGAGAGCATGAGTTCAAATCCCAAGTATGCCATCACCTCCTTAAATTTTAGACAGCTGTAAATAAATATTGAAACTTGGCAAATGCATAATTGCACCCTGCACATATGCATGTCTGTTTCTTGAATATACATGGCCATTGACATGCAATTTTAGGTGATGTAGCCAATGTATTACTATGTGGCAAAAAAATAATGACACACAACTGTGAACACACAGGGTGTTAGCATGGTTGGGCTTGAACTCATGGCCTAGCAATCTTTGTCTATGAGCATAGACCACTACACAAATGTGCTGAATACAATCAGACATGCCTGAAAGTTTCAGATGAATAAAGAAGGAAGATTGATAATTAGACAGCTGTGTAGTCTGCTATTAGTAAATCTAAAGGTTAAAACACATAAGATACATAACTATACCTTAAAAATAAAATAAACCATAATAGACGACATTGCTGTGTAATAGTGATTCAGAATAGACAAATTTCCTTTTATGAAAAACAACGGAATTTGGTTAACTCCATACCCAAATTCACTTTTTGGTTAACTCCAAACCCAAATTCACTATAGCACCTAGATGAAGGTTTAACTCCAGCAGATTCACCTAATTAATATGCTAATGAGTTTAGGTCGGAGTTAGTTTTGGAGAAGTGAGCAGCTCTAGTCCAAACTTATAGTGAATTAGGCCCATAGTCTTGGTGAGGTCGTTAAATCCTATCCATTGCTCGCTGGAACATGGCTGGAGCCGTTTGTAGTCCTAAAGGCATTCTTTTGTACTGAAAACTCCCCTCTGCAGTAGAAAAAGCAGTTTTCTTTCTGGCAGCCTTAGTCAGGGGGATTTGCTAATACCCCTTAGTAAGGTCTAGGGAGGTGATATAATTGGCTGGGCCTAGTCTCTCAATAAGCTCATCCACCCGGGGCATAGGGTAGGCATCACACTTTGAAACTTCATTAAGTTTCCCGAAAATCATTGCAGAACCGTAGAGTCCCATTGGGCTTTGGTACCAACACGATTGGGCTTGACCACTCACTCTGTGATACTTCAATAATATCCAGGTCTAACATCTTCTTTACTTCCTCTGAAACGGCCTTTCTCTGAGCTTCTGGGGTACGGTACGGTCGGACACAAACTTTGACTCCTGGTTCTGTGATAATATCATGCTCGATGACCTTAGTAAGACCTGGCCAATCTGAAAATTTCTCTTTATTTCTCTGAAAGAACTCCTTTGTTTGCAGACTTTGGATTTTTGACAGGGTATTTGCTACTTGGACACTCTCCACGCCACCCTGGGGTTCAGGGAGGTCACCGGTTCCCTGTTCATCCAGGGCTTTAACAAGTTTACGTGATATATTTGATACGGCTTCCTCTTGCCTGGCTGGTGGACTTCATATTTTTACCTCCTCTATTTTTTTCCACAATTTCAAAGGGACCTTGCCATCTGGCCAAGAACTTACTTTCCACAGTGGGAATCATTACCGCCACTCGATCCCCCACTTGGAAGCGCCTTATTTTAGCGGCCCTATTATATACCCTTCGTTGAGCCTCCTGGGCTTTTTGCAAATGTTCCTTGACCAGTGGCATCACACTTATGATCCTTTCCTGCCTTTGGGAGACATATTCAAGAACACTCTTATGTTGAATAGGTTCACTTTCCTATTCCTCTTCAACAAAATGAAGCAATCCACGAGGTCTCCGCCCATACACCAACTCAAAGGGTGAAAACCCCGTGGAGGCCTGAGGCACTTCTCGGATAGCAAATAGGAGAGCTGGTAACAGGCAGTCCCAGTCTTTCCCATCTCTTTGTACCACTCTCTTGAGCATTGACTTCAGAGTCTTATTAAAGCGCTCTACCAAGCCGTCTGTTTAAGATGGTAGACTGATGTGCGCAGCTGTTTAATCTGAAACAGCTTGCACACATCGGCCATAACCCTCGACATAAATGGAGTGCCCTGGTCCGTGAGTATATCCTTAGGAAATCCAGTCTGTGTGAGCAATTGGAATAACTCCCGAGCAATAGTCTTAGGTGTTCCGCAGGGGTAGCGCCTCAGGATATCAGGTGGCATAGTCAAGAATCACCAGTATATAGGAGTGACCTCGAGCAGACTTTATCAAGGGACCCACTATATCCATCGCTATCCTTTCAAATGGGACCTCAATTATAGGCAGAGGGACCAAAGGGCTACGGAAGTGAGTCACCAGAGCGGTTAACTGACAGGGGAGACAGGAGGCCCAGTATGTCTTTACCTCTGCTTTCAGACCTGGCCAGTAAAACTGGCCGGTGATCCGTGCTTCTGTCTTCTCCATTCCTAGGTGTCCCCCTAAACCATCGTTATGGGCCAGGTCAAGAACCTTCTGTCGATATTGTTGGGGTACCAACAATTGTTCTACCACATTTCCTCTTATTTGGTTAACCCGATAAAGCAATTAATTGCATACTGCAAAGTGTGGCCATCGATCATTTGCACCTGGCTCTTGGGAAACCCCATTTACCACCTCATGTGGTTGTCCTTGTTCCCACAGTTTTGCAAACAACGGACAGTCTTGTCCTATTATCACATCATGCACTAAGTTTTCCACCACCCCCACCTCTTGAGTACCAGTGCCACATGCCGTGGACATGGACACCGAGATAAGAGGGTACTCTCTAGTGCAGGGGTCAGGAACCTTTTTGGCTGAGAAAGCCACGAACACCACATATTTTCAAATGTAATTCCGTGAGAGCCATATACTATATTTCAGGGGTCGGGAAGGGAACCTTTATTTAAGTAAGTAACGCAGTGACGAATTGCAAAAAATGGCTTGGTCATTAAGGGGGTAAAACCTTCCAGAGCTGAAGTGGTTAAAGGCGCTGAAATATTAAAGTTGACTCCCCCGTTCACACTAGTGCGATTTGCAGGGCACAACAATGGAAAGGAGAAATAACCTTAGCGCAAACAAAGTGGATGTGTAAGCCCATATGTGCCAAAATGTCAATGTCTGGGGAAATGTTATTAAAAAATCCCACTGTATATACGGCTGCAGACCTGCAGCACTTCTTCAGTGAGGGTATTGGGAGCCTCTGTAAACTGTGAATAAAAGATAAACAAGAAGGTGCAGGCTAGCCTATATTTTTTTGCTTTCTGTGCTTCCCTGTCTCAACTTAGTAATTGCAAATACTCTTTCTGAAAGAGGATTTGCAATTATTTGAGACAGGGGAAGCACAGAACGCAAAATATTTACACTGAGTCTGACTGACTGAACTGTCCCCTCAGGCCCTCCCTCGGCTCTACGCTGAGCCTGTGCTGCCGCCTGGAGAAGAGGGAGGTGGCCGGTGGTGGGTGGAGTCAATTTAGGGGCGGAGGAGGGTTTTTACCATTGCCCAGGCTCTCCCGCTGTCACATGACGACGCTGACGTCACGTGACATCACTGGTTGCTAGACGCCAAGCGGCACACTAGCAACCAGTGTGGCCACAGCGCGCAGGCATGGACTCGACTCGGGGCTAATAATGATATACTCATAGCAGGAGACCCTATTTGTCTGTGAGCCAGATGCAGCCATCAAAAAAGCCACGTCTGGCTCGCGAGCCATAGGTTCCCTACCCCTGCTCTAGTGTCCCCGTGAATGCGCACGACCCATAAAGTTTTTCTTACCGGGCCGATCCTCCCAATAAGTCTGGGATGAACCAGGGTCACCATGCTTCCTGAGTCCAACAAAGCCCTGGCAGGAAGGTGGTTTACTCAAACTTCACACTCGAACTTCCCCTCACCAAGATCCAGATGTGTTGTGCATGCTTTATGGGCATAAAAAGACCCCTTTTGGAGAACCCCGCATTCCATGGGCTCCTGTTGTAGTGGGCAGTGTGCCGGATATGGCCCCAGGAATGACACCGCCAACATTGTACATCCCCCACTTTCCAAGCAGGAACAGACCTCTGAGGAGGCACAAGGAGCGACTCTTGGCCTTGTGAGATTGGTGCTCCAGCGTTCCAAGGGATTTCCATCTGAGTCACTGCAGTTGACCGAACAGGCCGAGCCATGCTGGGTGCTTGGTAGGGCCAAGAATATCCTCCACTACCTTATATCTTTCCACCATCTCAACAAGGTGGTTCACTGTTTTGGGGTCTCCATGGCAGACCCATCGTTAAAGGTCGTCTGGCAGGGACCTCAGGTATCGGTCCAACACAACTTGTTCCACAATTTGGAGGCCAGACAACACCTTGCCCTGCAGCCATTTCTTTACCAGTTGCACCAGGTCATGCATTTAGGACCTCGGAGGCCGGTCTGGACATCATTTCCACTGGTGCACTCGTTGGGCGCGAAAGGCCGTAGTTATCTCCAGACGAGCCAGAATTTCTGCCTTTAATCATTCATAGACTTTCGCTTCATCAGGCAGCAGATCAAAGTAGGCCTTTTGAGGATCTCCGGTGAGGAAAGAAGCAATGAGACCGGCCCACTGGTCCTGGGGCCACCTTTCTCTCTCTGCCGTCCTCTCAAACGTAGCAAGGAATGCCTCTACATCATCACTGCCTGCTCATGACTCTGGAAAAGGTGCTGTACTACCTCTTGTAAGGCATTCACCTGAGTCTGTATAGCTCCTTGCTGGGCTTCCAGCTGGGTTACCAACAGGTGAGTACTTTCTTGCTGCTGAGCCAGAGCCTCTTTGTGGTAAGCTTGTTGTACCTCCAGCTGGGTTGCTAAGCGCTGATTAGCTTCCTCATGACGAGTCTGCATATTGGCCAGGGATAACTGTTTAATTAGCTCCTCCATTGTTTCAACTTTTAGTGCAGCTTTAACCCAGGACATAAGTCAAATGTACTGTTCCTTTAAATGTCAGTTTTCAGTCCAATGCAAAAAAAAAAAAAAAAAACATTTTTTTGTTCTTCTTGTGCCATTTACTCTGTCCAGCCCCACATCCTGCACCAGTTGCAATGTTTGGGGAATCAGGTGGATCGCAGGACACAGGCGTTGCAATGAAATAAATGTTTATTGACCTAAACAGGCTTCATAGCAGCAAAAAAACACAACAAGGAAAAACAGTATCATCGACTTGAAGAGTTCAGATCTGCTTTTCAAGTCAAACAGTCCCCACTTTTGCAGAGGGTAACTTCCCCTGGCAACAGGTTCCCAGTCAGCATACGGACATGCAAGCTCTTGGCTGTACAAAAGTCCATCATCCACCATCCTCAGTCTCCTCTATACTCCACCACACTAATCTACAACTTCCTGTCTTTCTTAAACCCACTTCCTCTGATCAATGAGTTAACCCCTTTTGTTCCCTTAAAGGGACCACAGCCCAAACAGAGAGGAAATCTAGTGTCCTTCCAGGACCCACCCTCGACGACCTGTACACACATTATACCGAACGTTTACTGCATCCTGAACCATATATACCTTACACCTGTGCCAAGACTATACCGTACAGTAAGTAGGCTAACTGGGGCTGTCATTAAGTGCACCAACGCTCTTAAAAGGACCCCAAAGACAGCCAGCAGAACATCTCAAAAGGACAGTCCCTCACATAATAATTATTCTTCAAGCCCCTTTGTTCTCCTGCCCCTCTGCTACCATCCTTATTTTCTTTTGGACAGTGCAAACCCAGTCAGTCTAGGACTAGCATCATGGCCATAACTGCGCTCTGGCAGTATAGTTCCAGCACACAGTAGATTAAACTTTACTACTGCACTTGAAGTAACCTTGTTACTGCATATGCTGATCTGGATGCAAAATGTCATATTATGACTAGTCCTTACTTTTAATCACAATATATTAAGTTTTCCTGGAACCTGGGATATAGTTCTGTATTGAGAGCAGACTGTTATCTGGATTGCTGAAGGAACTGTACTTCCAGGGAGCAATGGGGAACTGAAGGACCATGGGAGAAACTATAAACATATCTGCTTCAGAGTGTGCAAGCTCTCTTGCTTCCAGGACCCAGTAAGTGTGGATCAGTCTGTTGAGTGCTCACAGAACTGTCGGTGGTTGAGGCCTAGGACACGAGGCTTAACCCGAGTGCGGAGCTCGTCCTCAGCGGAGCGGACAGTGATAAGAGCTCCAAATGCCGGCGGAGGCTTAGCAAGGGCTTGCTAGGGGAGGGGTTAATACCTGGTATAACTTAAAGGGGACAGAATGTACTTTATTGCACTATTAACTAGAATAGTCACAGGCACTGGTACAGTTCTAAGTTCTTTCCTCTAAGCAACAGTTATAGTAGTGCTATAAAAGTTAACAGTCATTGCTCACAATCTGAAAATATTGTGTCACTATTGTTCATTGATATCCTTTGTTTGCTATTTCTTTATATACCAGTCCTGCTGAATCTCACTGTTTTTGGTGGGATTTGAATGACTGATCGAGTTATACCAATTTATCCTTTAAGTAAAAAAGCAAAACATCATTCCTTTTGTGTCAGTGTGTTCTTAAAGGTATACTTACAATGTCAGAACCTAGAGTGTCAGGTGGGTTGGACGGATTACAGGGTCACGGGATTGCTGAGGAACACCCATCAACCAGCAGCCCTCAAGGGGACAGTGCTACACTATGTATTACCTTCATTGATTTCTTGTGATATTGTATGTTTGTACACTCAACCTGATGTGTTAGAGGGGATGAGGTTTTTTTGGAAAAGGCTGAGGCAAAGAACAGAGGACCCATCTTAATCAGCGGCTCCTATGGGGGTAGCACTACAGTTATTACAGCAGTCAGTTCTTTTGCCATCTATGTCGCATTACGGGGGGGGGGGGGCCTTCACTTCCCGCCAATAGACAAAAAAGGAAGCAAGACGAAATTTCTCCAAAGTGACACTGGCACAAAGGTCACAAAAGGTTGTAAGAAAATTCTATTCTTTTCTTGCTCTGATGAAAACCAAATTTTTTGGATTTTCCGTTACTTACATTCTTACCAATAACAGTAAAAGAGAGAAGTAACTCTCTCCAGCAAGGACAGAGACAGCAATAAAATCCTGATAGGGGTTCTCATGCTTCTCCACTATCCAAATGTAAAAAAAAAAAAAAAATGTTCTTTAAGATATACATAAAATAGGAAGGAAATCGGGAGTTGCTGTTAAAAAGGAAGGCGGTCTTTTGGATATGCAAGATAAATACTTTACACGCGTATCGATTAAGTTGGGATTTTAATTTATATTTATAGCATTGTATCTATTGGATCATTATGTTTTCATTATTGATCTTTGATGTTTGATGTTTTCAAAACCAAGTCGTGAGTAGATAGTTTTCAATATGTATATATCTGAGATTCATTTGTAATTTACTCAATACTGATAAATATTGCTGCACCTTCCCCTATTAGTGTGTGTAAGGGAAAATATCTTCCAGTGTATAGAAATAAAACATTTAATATAAATTCATATCCTTTTTACATACAGTAAGAAAATAATATAAAGTGCTTCAAGTGCATTCACAATTTACTTCTGTGCCTGTGTATAAATAGTGATATCTTCCAGTGTGTGAAAATAAACATTCAATATAAATTCATAATATTATTTATATTCAATGATAAATTGATATAAAGTGCTCAAAAACTTTTCTAGGGTCATAGTCTTAGAGAGTCAGATACTGCATCCCAAGGAGTGACTAGTGGCCCCCAGAAACTAAACAGAGGTAGAGGGAGTAGTAAATTGGAGCCTGTTCTGTACACCCCAAGGTGGGGAAAGTGTGGTTTAACCTGGAAGTTACAGGTCTAACCTGGAGGTGAGCACAACCCTGAATGCGGGAGACACTAATCACTTTTATTGTGGCGCAAAGAGTGGACCATTTTATAAACTGTGACACAAGTGCATAAGTGATTTTTTTTTTTTTTTTTTTTACACAATTATGAAACTATGATGGAAGTTATTCCTCTAATCACTAATTTTTGGGGGATTTTGGGGAGGGGTTCCCCCCCTTTTCTTTTTTTTTTTTTTTCACACAATTTTGAAACTATGATGGAAGCTATTCCTCTAATCACTAAATTTATGGGGGATTGATAGATTAACAATTGGGGGGAGGAAAGAAGGAGGGGATTGAATTAGTGAATTTGAAAATGTTGTGATGTTTATTATGTGATGAATGACGCTCAGGGGATCGGGGGGAGGGATGGTTGGGGAAGGGAGAGAAGGGAAAAGGGAGGTTATTCTCAAACCTGCTACCTCCCCACCTATCCCCAGGGTCATAATTTAGACATTTTAATGCCCTTTGGTAATTTAATGAGAAGAGAAGGCCTCTATTTACTGGGGGAAACTGAAGAATATGAAGGGAAAAGGAAACTCCGGTAAATCTTAGAATAAAATAAGGATAGAATGAGCACATAAAAAACGGCGGGAGGAGGTGGAGGAGAGTCCACAGAGAATCACTTCAGGGCACGACCCTATCTATAGAGTCACACAAGTGGCACGAAAGTGACCGTGTGAAATAAGGATAAGTTTTGTTATTATCCGAAACTACGGGGGAGAGGGCCGCTCTTTTGTGGAGATCGTCCCCCTCGAACCTGTAGGAAGGGGGGTAAAGGGGGGGGTGGGGGTTTAGGGAAAGCGGAGGGGTTTTTTTTTTTTTTTTTTCTCTTCTCTCTCTCTCTCTCTCTTCCTCCTTTTGCTCGTTTTTGCGTCACGAGCTAAGGATGGAAAATATAAAGGTGGTATCATATAATGTCAAGGGACTTAATGTACCAGAAAAAAGACGCATGCTATTATCTGACCTAAAGCAGTTACATACTAGTATAGCGCTGATCCAAGAAACGCATTTCAGGACGGATAAACTACCCTTTCTTAAAAACAGAAATTTCCCTTATGTATATCATTCCACTTATACACAATCTAAAGCAAGAGGAGTCTCCATACTTATTGCAAACTCTGTCCCTTGGACTTTCCAAGATAAAATGCAAGACCCGGAAGGAAGATTTCTGTTTGTTAAGGGGAAAATAGGAGAAATACAAATAACAATAGCAACAATTTATGCGCCCAATAACGGACAGGAAAGGTTCATAGCTAAAGTAATAGAGAAATCTATGAGGTTCTCAGAGGGACAGTTAATTATGGGAGGAGATTTTAATTGCCCATTAACACCAGCATTGGATATATCTACAGGGACATCGACTTTTTCAGCAGGAAGGAACAAAAAAATTTTAAAGACACTATATAAAGCTCAACTTATAGATGCATGGCGGTTACAACATCCCTCTGAAAAAGAGTACACTTTTTTTTCTACGCCGCATAAGACTTATTCTAGAATTTATTTTTTTCTTATACCACATGCACAATTACAATCAGTTCAAAAAACAAGTATAGGTAGTATCACATGGTCAGACCACGCACCTATATCCTTGCTGTATAATTTGGTGGTGAACTCTGCACAGGGGAGGAGCTTCTGGAGGCTAAACGAAAGTTTGCTACAAAAGGAAGAGATATTAAGGGAAGTTGAGAAAGAAATTAAAAGTTTTCTTGAAATAAATGAACAACCAGACTGTAAGATGGGAATACTCTGGGAGGCACATAAGGTAGTTGTGAGAGGACTCCTTATAAAACATGGAGCACGTATTAAAAAAGAAAGGAATGAGCAATTGTCACAGCTATTGGGAAAACTTAGAGAACTAGAGATAGAACATAAACAAAGACCAATAGATGTAACCTTGGTTGAGTTAAAACTAGTCAGGAAACAGATAACAGACCTGTTACAGTATAAAGCAAAAGCTGCCTTACAAAGATGCCGCAAGTTAAATTATGAGGCGGGAGATAAATGCGGGAAAGTACTGGCTAGAACTGTGCGTGAGCAGAGGACAAGAGCTTATAAACCATCTATCACATCAAGAGAGGGAATTAAAAAGACTTTGCCAAAACAAATATTGAAAGAATTTGAGATATATTATACTTCTCTATATAATCTACAGGAGGCACCCCCTCAACAGCAAGATATGGATCAGTATCTGGTACAGTCACAGATGCCTAGACTCTCAGAGGAGGACCGGGAAAGTCTGGAAGCCGAGATTACACTAGAGGAAATAAAACAGGCAATTAGAGCCATGAATCCCGGGAAGGCGCCTGGCCCAGACGGCCTAACGGTACAATATTACCGGGTACTGTTCCATATCTTGGGACCGTATATGGCAAAGCTGTATAATGCATCAGGTCGGGAAGGGAAACTAGCGAGAGATACACTTACAGCTCATATCTCGTTATTATTAAAAGAGGGTAAAGACCCAGCGGCATGTGGCAGCTATAGGCCAATATCCCTATTAAATGTGGATTTAAAAGTACTGACTAAAATCTTGGCAAGTAGATTGGCAGAATTCCTTCCAAAATTAATACACCTAGATCAGGTAGGCTTTATGCCATCTAGAGAGGCAAAAGACAATACAACAAGAATCCTCAATTTGATGCAAGTAGCAAAAGAAAAAAAGATCCCTTATGTTGTGCTGAGTACGGATGCAGAGAAGGCATTTGATAGAGTGGGATGGCCGTTTCTGTTTTCCGTACTCGGACACATCGGATTAGGAAAAAATATGCTAGAGAAGATTACTAGGGTATACACGGAACCGATAGCTAGAGTAAAGGCCAATGGGTTATTATCAGAAGCTTTCCCAATAAGGAATGGTACTAGACAGGGATGTCCCCTGTCACCCCTCCTGTTTGCCTTAACGGTGGAACCTTTTCTGTGCAGAGTCAGACTGAATCAGGATATTGAAGGGATAGAGGTAAAAGAAGTGCAATATAAAGTAGCTGCTTACGCAGATGATTTATTATTTTCCCTGACTAAACCGGGTATCTCACTGCCAAATCTCCTACAGGAATTTAAAAAATTTAACAACTTGTCCTATTTAAAGATTAACTATGGAAAATCAGAAGCAATGGGCGTAGGATTATCTATAGCTCAAATTAACCTATTAAGAGACAGTTTTGGTTTTAAATGGAAGGAGGACGCAGTGAGATACCTGGGGACTTATATACCAGCAAGGTTAATACAGGTGTTTGACCTTAATTTTTTACCACTTTTGGAAATGACTAGGAAACTACTTAAACAGTGGAATGGCGGGCTACATTCTTGGTTCGGTAAATGCAACTTATTAAAAATGATAGTACTACCTAAATTTTTATATCTATTACGTGCCTTGCCAGTTAAGATACCAAGCGCGTTTTTCAAGACAATACACTCTCTTTTTGTAAAGTATATATGGGCCCATAAAAGACCCTGCATAGCACGTAGAACTTTAACCCTACCGAAAAAGAATGGGGGCCTGGCTGTACCAGATGTCCGAGTCTATTATCTTGCAGCACATATGAGCAGGATATTGGATTGGTGGCATCATTCAGAAAATAAACTTTGGGTACAAATTGAACAGACTCAAACAGAAATAGACTTAAAGAGGGCGATATGGGTCTACCAGTGGTTACCTAAGGAATTGAAAAATCACCCAATAATAGGAAATACACTGCGGATATGCTCGCATCCGAGCATATATAGTAAACTAACGAAGAAGGAATCACCTTTATTTCCAATATTAGGGAATCCGCAGTTTACTCCGGGCTTAGACTCCAGAAGCTTTATACAGCTGAGAGAAAAGAAACAGGAACAGGCTTCATCATTTCTTATACAAAATAACTGGGTTTCGATCAGTGAATTGCTGGAGAGAGATGGTGCATATAGCTTGTCTTTCTGGCAAGCAGCGCAACTACATCATTTCCTGGACTCCATACAGGGCTCAGAGAAGTATGGTAGAGCATTAACAAAATTTGAAAAGCTATGTGTAGAACCAGGGAAACTACTACGTACATTGTCAATCTCCTACGATTTACTGATGGAACCAGAAGAGCAAGTTAAACCTCAGTGGGTGGGAAAGTGGGAGAAGGATTTAGGGTTTGAGTTAACAGAAGGGCAGGTACAGAGAATAGTGAGACTAACTTTTAAACCAGCAAGATGTACCAAGACTCAAGAGATGAACTATAAGTTCATGATGAGATGGTATATTACTCCTGAGAAATTGCATAATTGGTATCCAAGAGAAACCAGTGAATGCTGGAGATGTAAAAAAGAAATAGGCACGCTAGTCCATATTCTCTGGACATGCACAGAAGTTAAACCCTTTTGGGGAAGAGTAAAGGAGGTAATCCAGAAATTTACTGAAAATAGAATAGAGGAAAAACCAGCCCTTTTTCTGCTGCACTTGTCGGATATACCGACAAAGAGTTATGAAAACTCGATCGTCCCATTTTTGATAAATGCAGCAAAGGCATGTATACCGAGTAATTGGAAAAAAGCACACCCCCCCCTCGATAGGAGAATGGGTAAATAGAGTAGAGGAAATAAGGAGAATGGAGGAAATGATTGCATCCTCTCAGAATAGGCAGGGAAGATATAAGAAAATATGGGAGGAGTGGAGTCAATTCATAATCTCGGAAGAAGGGAAACAACTTACAATAGGAATAAGTAATCTGGAAAAACTTATTGATTGCTTTGATCACTTGAACATTGGCTGTGGATGGAGGGGTGAGGGGGGGAGAGAGAGGAGGAGAGAAAACTTATGGGGGTTTTCCTTTTTTTTTTTTTTTCTCGTCTTTTGGGTTTTGATAGGGAGGGAGGGAGGGAGGGAGGGAAAAGAGAAAAAATGTAGGAATATAAGAGGTAAAAAGTGGAAGAGGAAGATTAAATTACGTGTTAAAAAATGTTGTAAATTTCACTTTGAAGTAAATGTTTGTATTTTGTTTTTTTTTGTATGAATATTCCTGAATAAAAATTTTATATTTGAAAAAAAATAAGTGATCCCACAACAAACAACTTGCTACTATCCACTCAGAGAAGAGGAGGGGAAAGTGCAGCCGGGGGGACTGAAGGAAAAAAAAGAAAAGAGGTAAGAGACCTCTCTGTGCAACATTCTGCACAGAGCAAGTAAGTATAACATACTTATTATTGTAAAAAAAAAAAAAATATTTTAATATCACTTTAAATAAACCAGCACGGCACTCAACTGAGCCTTGTGAGAAATTATATTTTATACCAATTACCTGAATGTGAATAGGAACCAGCAGCTTTGACAGGAAACAAGACTTCAGAGTTATCATGTAGAACTTGCAGTGGCGTCCAGCAGCAAACCTGGGGGTGTTCTGAGCTACCTACAGGTGTCCTGCAATCATTAAAACCAGACATTACTATGTGGACTCCTGTATGGTATTATATAAAGTTGTTAGATCAATGCAACTATTTTAAAACTTAGTAGGTGAAGTAGGAAGTTTGATTTTTATGTAACAGCTGAAATTATTTTACTTTTTTTTTTTCCGACATTTGATTCATAACATTTTTGCATAATAGTAGTCATTTTTTTCTTTACATATTACAACTATTTATCCCATTAAAACAGTGCTGGCAGATGCCTACTGTAGTTCACCTTACATATCACTGTTTATTGAATGCAATTTAAGTAAAGGGATTCAGTAGCGTTTTCCTCTTTTTTTAAAACGCTTTTAAATTCAGTTTTAAACTGAATGTGATAGGCTTCATGTACAGTAACTAACGCACTAATGAATGTTTTAAAAATCTGGTTTGTATGTATTGCTGGGAATTATATACTGTATATTACACTTGTGGCAGCTATAATTACTGTTGATCCAGAACAGCATTCATAGAAACTAAAAAGTTACATCAAATATAATTGTAGGGTACAACAATACAAAGAAGCATATTTGTAGAATTATTGGAATCTAGGCACATTTGCTGACACCTGCTGGCAACAGTTAACATAAATTTACAATACTTAAATGTGCTACAGGAAATACTGCGCTAGATTTACCAGTAACTCTATTTCCAGGAGTCTTACAGGACAGCATGAGAGATATGCTCCTCTTAAAGAACACATTACCAAAAAATAACTTAAAAGTGAGACCTTATGCTGAATTGGTCAGTTATAAAAGGGAACCAAAGAACCTAATCTAAAGAAAAACGTGTATAATAAAAAATGATTGCAGGGCCCAGTTCACACCTAGACATAGCATAACGGTTTAAAAAACACACTAAAACGCACAATACGCTTGTGGTGCCATTATTTGTTAATAGCACCACAAACACGGGTAACGATCACACCAAAACGCCTAAAAATGTGCTACACAAAATGTGCTTGGATCAGTGCCAAAATCTGGCCCCTCTTTAGCACGTTTTTGGAGTGGAGGGAGGCCCATTCAAATGAATGGTGTTGCGCCAAAAAAGCAACACAGTAGAATCGCTCAAGTGTGATCGGGGGGCTAATACAGGGGTGAGAACACTGCTGTCCCTGAACCCTCCTAAAGTTACTGGCAAGTATAATTCTGAAGTATAGTCTTCGCCTTCCAGAACAGCACAAGAGGATGAGAGAATTTGCTAGATTAAGGAGGGGAAGAAAAAGCCTAGAGAGCTCTCCTTAGAAAGAGCTGACCATGAACTTGAACAGATGGACCACAGGCATTAGAACCTCTCAACAGAGGGGTATAAAACAAAAACAAAAAAAAAAAAGTGCAGGAGACCTAAACTGCAGAGGAAACAACTGGAGTACATAGCCATCATGTACATGTTGGCTTCTGGCTAACCTATTATGATTTTACCCAAGGCTGACTCAAAATATACATATTGTATTGCAATAATTGGACCACACCAAGGTGAGGCTATAACAAATTAAGGGCACACACGTCCCCCTATGACCTGTATAGCCTAATGTAAAATTGTAATTAAGGAATTTACTGACCTCTCTATTTGGCTCAGGTATTACATACAGCCCTGATTACATACCCCCATATCCTGCATACAAGAGATAAACATGTAGTATCCATGCATATCTATTGCAGAAACACTTTATGAAGTATTGAGTGCAAGCTGGAAATTAATATAGCCTCACAGATCTAATTTGTGCTGACTTTGGGCTAGGCTGTGGTGGAGAATAAAATGTACACCCCCTTACAGTGTATTAGCACAAAGAAAATAAGGCTCTGTTGCAGAAGTACATACACAAGGACCAATCACAACCTACCTTATTTCATATAAGCAAAAAGAGCAGAGTGCACAGACTAAGTGTAGCAGGTAACATGACATTTAGTACAGTACCTGCTGGCACAAAGACAATGTATACATGTAAAATAATAATAAAAAGGTACATTAAGAACAGACAAAATTGTAGTCCATAAGAAGTACTACTAAAACTTGAACTTCGAGTCCATGTAATAAATTAATGGCGGCAGCTATCCTCAGAGAAAGCCAGCTCTGTGGAATAAAGCAAAAGAGGGAAAGACAGGAAGCGCCACCTGAGTGAAGTAATAGTATAAACACTTAAATTGTCAAGATACAGAACACTCACAATATATGCTCATCTATAGTGGGGTGTCACTCAGGTCTCTCCTAATGTCCTCACACTGTATCCACGGGCTGTGGAGGTAAAGGGAGGTCTATAGTCCAGCCTGTGGCTGCCAGGAAGTCCAACAAAACCAGCATGGTGAGCCTCAGGCTAGTAAAAGGAGCTGATGCTGCGATCGCATAGTCAATCCTGTGCAGTGTTCCCGGCTGTCTTCCCATTTCCAGTGACGTCATTTCCGTTCCTTCCATGCTGGTTTTGTTGGACTTCCTGGTGGCCACAGGACAGACTACAGACCTCCCTTTACCTCCACAGCCCGTGGATACAGTGCGAGGATTTTCAAAGAGACCAAAGGGACACCTCACTACAGAGGAGCATTTTTTAAACCTGAATCTTGTGAGTATTTTGTATCTTGCTAACATTGTTTATACTAATACTACATGAAGGTGGTGCTTCCAGTGTTTAACATGACAAATATTGGAAAAACACAACTAACGACTCACAATTAGTAAAATCAAAAGAGCTTATCATATGTAAAGCAAAAAAGGGGGAGAGCATTGTGGAGCGTGCCAACATCCTATTAAACAACAAAAGAAAGGAAAAGGTCTTTTCATATAGAGACCCCTGTACACAAAATTGGACTTTAAAGGCAAAATATGAGACACATGAACAAGATAAATTTAACAAAATTTTAATTTATTTGAACAAACAACATAAGTATAAAATATAAAAAAAAAAGATGGGCCATGTTACCACAGCCGACCCATTCCAAAAGAAGAAAAGGGGAGTAGTTATCCTCCCTTTAATAGTATTTTATGTACCCTATGTACTTTAACCATAGACAAGAGCGGAATATTACTGATAGTGAAGTATATAAATACAAATGCTCTTATCTGATGGTAGGTCGACGTGTTTCACAAGTAGCTGCTTCAGGACTGTTGAATAGTGGAGGTACAAACAGTTATCTTAAAATGAACAAAGTTCGTATTAGAGATTGTATTCACATATTCACTGTCTGGGGGGCGGACATAAAGGTTCAAGCAGGCCACTTCAATGTAAATGACAGAGATTTATTAAACCGATCTTGCCTAGATATAAAGATTTTAAAGTTAATGCATATATAATAGAGTCAGATATTACCAATATATGATATATATTGAGATAAACTTGCTCATAACACTGAAAATGAATTTGCAAGCTCATACCTCAGATGTACATTGTAGTTCAATAAAGGTCCACATGGCATTTTTTAAAGAAAATTCATAGACAGTCAAGGTGTTCAATGGGCTGAAATCTATGACAATGAATGTCTAGGAAAGATACGATGTCCAGAGCCTCAGGTAAATATACTGCCAAAGCCATATATATATATATATATATATATATATATATATATATATATATATATATATATATATATTGTGAGGGACTAGCTCGGTGGCGGGTGTGGATGACCCCTTTTGGGGTTCGTTACACAGGGAGATAGCCGAGAAGTGGTTGCAAACAACAGTGTATGGTTTTATTCTTGCAATTTTTATTCACACAAGTGCAAGCATCAAAACATCAAAAATAAAATAAAACAAAATAAATCCTTGCCACTGTGGGCGGCTACCTTCTCACACACAGGAACCTACCTAAGGAGTCTGTCCCCAACCTACTGTTGGGCAGACTTTGCTGATCCTACAGCAAGCCATCAATAGTCCATTTATTTTTCTCTTCACATAGAAAATGTTCATTGACCTCTTCACATAGAAAACATTCCTTTGTTTTTCTCTTCACATAGAAAACAATCCAAGACCTCACCTTGAGAAGTCTTCAGTCTTTTTATCCTCCTCAGCGCACATCGCTTCAGGAGACATTCATCTGACTGGTCTCCTATCCCCAGCTCACACAGCTTCAGGAGGCAGCCATCTGACTGTTCTCCTCTATTCACAAGGCGTCAGGAGTCAGCAATCAATAGCCTTCCTCTGGACAAATTATAGAGGCCTTAATATCCTCCTTCTGAATAGCTGAAGGGTTCCCAACTTCTCTACACCTTCCTGCTGGCTACCTCTGCAGCCGACACCCTATAGTAATTGGTGCATTGTCTAAACCAAGCAGACATGTATCTCCCATCTGTGACAACACTCACAGATTTACCTGACTTCCTGTCACATCCCCCCCCTTGTCTCAACCCTGGGGTTGGGACACAGTTTTCCAGGCACGCATGTGTCAGGCACTTCTCTTGACTCTCACTGATAAGCCTCCTAGTATCTTCCCAAGTAATGTTCAGTCTATTTGATTCTTTGTCTGCTTCAGCTGCCAGAGATACATCCTTCTGAGCAATCTGCTTTGCTTTTTCCATCAGCCACTGTCTTTCATGCTGATATGAATTTATTTCCCTCCCCAGTTCATTAACAACTGCTAACCTTTGTTGCAATGCTTGTAGGGGTGGCTCTTTCTTTAAGTCTGTTAGCTTGTCTATATACACTTGTTTTGGCTGATCCTCTCCATCTTCATATAGCCAATTCTCTGTATCTTCAAGCTTCAGGACGAAACTGTTTCCGTCATCTTCATTGACAGATTTCTCATAAATGCCACACAGCTTGTCCCTCATCTCATATACATATTCCTCAACTGCATTTTTGGCATCATTTAGCTCCTTCTCAAGTTTGTCCTGCATAACCGTCTGTCCTATCCGCCATGGAGGACCGTGATCCATAGGCAACTCAATTGTGCTAGTCTTAATGTCTTCACCAGTCTTGAGCCGCCTTTCTCTGCAATCAATAAATGATTTCCACAAAACTTTGAGAACCTCTGCTTCACTTAGCTTTGTTCCAAGTAATATCTGTACTTTTTCTAGTGGACCTGTTTTGTCTTGATCCACGCTGACTGTTCCCACTACTGTTTCTTTTAAGGTTTGAAGGACCCCTAGAGAGTCTGCATTTATTCTTAAGAAGTCTCCTAATTTGGACAGGGACTCTTGACGTCTCTCTGTTACTTGAGTTACCTCTCCATACAGCTGTACACAATCATTGACTCTTTGTTGTAAAAGGGAAAGATCTTCTTTCTTGAGCTTGGCTTGCTCTAAGATGCTGTGTAGAGGACCTTCCATTTGCGACAACAGGCTGTCACACATTTCTTCAAAGTGACCCCTGTTCCTTTTTCCAGAGACATCAATATCATTCACAAAACATTTCATATTTAGAGGCAGATCTGAAACATTTGCACTCATCAACTTCTTAAGCTTTTCGCCCTCCTGAGCGAGTCGCAGTAAAGGCCTACTATTTGATTTGATATCCAGTTTATATTTCTTGCCAAATTCTTCACAGAAGTAGCCAACCAGAACATCATCAAATTTCCTTCCACCATCATATGGATCAAAGGCAGTAGCTTCATTAATTAGCTGTAGACAGTTGAACCCAGCGATCTGGGTGGTATCCATTACAGACCTACTCTCTGCATCAGTGAAGAAACATGGAACTGCAACACAGTCTATTACAGGTTTCTTCACTGCACTTTCTGCTATTGCATTACTTTTCCCTTGTAGCTCTTTTTCTTTATCTGAACTCCACATGGAATGTATCTCAAGATCACGCTCAAACTTCTGCCACCTGTCTTTCACCAGTTCCATTTTGGAAATATTCCCGGAAAGGCACTTATTAATTTGCTTCACGTTTTCACCACTAGGTGGTGTTTGCTTTTTTCTCCAAGCTTTATATCACTTGCCTTCTTTACTAGACTTTCAGCCTGAACTGAGAAATCATCACATTTCTTACACAGCTCCTGTGTTTGCTGAAGTTCTAATGATACATTTTCCATTGCTTGAAGTTTTTGAAGGAACTGTTTAATCCAGAGGGGTGATTCAAACAACATGTCATCAAATTTCTGATGCTCACTCAGGACAGACCCCAAAACACTGATCCTTTTATAAACTGTATCAGGCGCACTATCCCCTCTTTGGAACAGATCCTCTGTTACCTGTAATTCCTCTTTAAGTTCTTCCAACTGAATCTTCATCTCTTCTACTTGCTATTCTAAGGCTCACTTAGACTTTTCTAGCTCCTGAACGCTTTTCCCAACATCATCCTTGGAGCGGACTAAATCTTCCATCTCTGTACACAGCTGTTTGTTAACTCTTTCTAGTTCAACCTTACACTCTAGAGCTTCCTCAAAGGAGCGAGCCCAGAACAGGGCTTTGCTCTCTTTCTCCCGAGCCTCTGCGTTTGTATGGTCACGTTCTTCTGCATATTTTGCAGACACAGTCTTCTCCTCACCAAGCATCTGATCAAACTTCTTTTGCTTCTTCTCCAGGTTGGACACAATCTAATTCTGGTGATCCAGATCCACACTCAGTTCATCCAATTCCTGCTGAAGTCTTGTCTTGGTCTTCTCAAGCTTGTCATAAGCAGCTGTTTTTTTCTCATAGCGTTGATTAGCAGCTTCAAGGTCTTTCTGCAGTTTCTTTTTCACATCTTCAACACTCTCTAATGAACAAACGCTTTCTTCCATTAGTTTATTCATATCTGCTATCTGAGCTTGCAGTGTTGCGACTTGCTCTGATAGGTTTTTCTTCGCTTCCTCCTCTTTTAATTGTTGCAGGACGCCATTTTTCTCATCTTCCATTTGAGTTTTGTGCTAAAACACAGCCTTTGACATCTCTCTTCCTGTAAGAGCAGCTGCGATTCCAAGATAGAGAAATCTTTGTCAATTTCTCTAGATTTGCTGTCTGTTTGAGAAAGCTGATTTGTGACATTGTCCAACTCAACCTGCAGTCGGTTTGCCTTCTCTGACAGCTTAGCACCCAATCGGTCACTTTCTGACACCTTAACTTGCGATTCCTGCAGCTGTGCCTCTACTTTTTTCCTCTTGTGTTCAGAATCTCCTTTTCCCTGCATAAGAGCCTTCACCTCATTGGCTAGTTTCTGGGAATAAGAATGTAATTCTGCCACACAGGCTTCTTTCTTCTTTAACTGCTGCTGGACACGTTGGGCTGCAGCCTTCCAATTTTCACAGTCTATACGTAATTCATCTACCACATTGCTCAAAGTGGTGAGCTCATACACAGTACTCAGTAATTTAGCCTCTCTCTCATTTTTCTCCTTGTAGCAGAGAGACAAGGCAGTTTTCAGAGAGACATTCTGTTCCTGCAAAGTCTGAATTTCAATTTCCTTTTCCATGAGGATGATATCGTTCTCCATTATAGTCTCTCTACGTTTTTTCAACTCGGAAAAAAGAAGAGCAGTGGTTTCGTCCCACTGTAACTGTACCTCCAGGGCTTGTTCCTTTTCCTCCATTCTCCGTTGCAAGGTTTCCAGCTCAGCCCTGCACACATACTCGGTTTCCTCCAAACCGCGGGCCTCCATTTGCTGCCGGCATCTCTGTTTCCAGCCTGTCATGCTCTCTTGGTGAGCTGCCATGCTCTCTTGGTGAGCCTGTTGTTGAGCTGCAAAGCTTCGCTGAAAATCCACATTTGCCCCAGTGTTGCTAGGGACAACCTCTCTTTTTAGCAGACTCCGTTTAAGCATGGATGGGGCTCGTTCAGGCGGTAACATCCCCTCCATCCATAGAATTCGGTCTCATTTTAGCTATCTTTGCTGCTTTCAGGCGTTTTGAGCACCCCATCTTCAGTCACTTCACCACAAGTTTCTCAAAGTCCAAAAAAAAATTTTGAGACCACTGTCTCTTTAAATCAAGTAGCTTTTCTCTCTCTTGCAGGATCTCCTCTCCTGCACACACAGACCGTGCAGTCTTATGCACCAGATAAAGTTCATAGGACAGATGAACTTCTTTGCAGGGATCTCTGCTTATGCCCGCATCCTCCACCATATGTGAAGGACTAGCTCGGTGGCGGGTGTGGATGACCCCTTTTGGGGTTCGTTACACAGGGAGATAGCCGAGAAGTGGTTGCAAACAACAGTGTATGGTTTTATTCTTGCAATTTTTATTCACACAAGTGCAAGCATCAAAACATCAAAAATAAAATAAAACACAAAATAAATCCTTGCCACTGTGGGCGGCTACCTTCTCACACACAGGATCCTACCTAAGGAGTCTGTCCCCAACCTACTGTTGGGCAGACTTTGCTGATCCTACAGCAAACCATCAATAGTCTATTTATATGTGAAGAGAAAAATAAATGGTTAATTTTCTCTTCACATAGAAAAACATTCATTGTTTTTTCTCTTCACATAGAAAATGTTCATTGACCTCTTCACATAGAAAACATTCCTTTGTTTTTCTCTTCACATAGAAAACAATCCAAGACCTCACCTTGAGAAGGCTTCAGTCTTTTTATCCTCCTCAGCGCACATCGCTTCAGGAGGCATTCATCTGACTGCTCTCCTATCCCCAGCTCACACAGCTTCAGGAGGCAGCCATCTGACTGTCCTCCTCTATTCACACGGCGTCAGGAGTTAGCAATCAATAGACTTCCTCTGGACAAATTATAGAGGCCTTAACTTCCTCCTTCTGAATAGCTGAAGGGTTCCCAACTTCTCTACACCTTCCTGCTGGCTACCTCTGCAGCCGACACCCTATAGTAATTGGTGCATTGTCTAAACCAAGCAGACATGTATCTCCCATCTGTGACAACACTCACAGATTTACCTGACCTCCTGCCACAATATATATATATATATATATATATATATATATATATATATATATATATATATACACACACACATATATATAGTCAGGTCCATAAATATTGGGAAATTGACACAATTCTAATCTTTTTGGCTCTATACACCACCACAATGGCTCTGAAATGAAACAAACGAGATATGCTTTAACTGCAGACTTTCAGCTTTAATTGAGGGTATTTACATCCAAATCAGGTGAAAGGTGTAGGAATTACAACAGTTTGTATATATGTGCCTCCCACTTTTTAAAGGGACCAAAAGTAATGGGACAATTGGCTGCTCAGCTGTTTCATGGCCAGGTGTGTGTTATTCCCTCATCATCCCATTTACAAGGAGCAGAAAAAGGGTCAGAGTTCATTTCAAGTGTGCTATTTGCATTTGAAATCTGTTGCTGTCAACTCTCAATATGAGATCCAAAGAGCTGTCACTATCAGTGAAGCAAGCCATCATTAGGCTGAAAAAACAAAACAAACCCATCAGAGAGATAGCAAAAACATTAGGTGTGGCCAAATCAACTGTTTGGAACATCCTTAAAAAGAAAGAACGCACCGGTGAGCTCAGCAACACCAAAAGACCCGGAAGACCACGGAAAACAACTGTGGTGGATGACCAAATAATTCTTTCCCTGGTGAAGAAAACCCCCTTCACAACCATTGGCCAGATCAAGAACACTCTCCAGAAGGTAGGTGTATGTGTGTCAAAGTCAACAATCAAGAGAAGACTTCACCAGAGTGAATACAGAGGGTTCACCAGAAAATGTAAACCATTGGTGAGCCTCAAAAACAGGAAGGCCAGATTAGAGCTTGCTAAACAACTTCTAAAAAAGCCTTTACAGTTCTGGAACAAAATCCTATGGACAGATGAGACCAAGATCAACTTGTACCAGAGTGATGGGAAGAGAAGAGTATGGAGAAGGAAAAAGAACTGCTCATGATCCAAAGCATACCACCTCATCAGTGAAGCATGGTGGTGGTAATGTCATGGTGGGGGCATGTATGGCTGCCAATGGAACTGGTTCTCTTGTATTTATTGATGATGTGACTGCTGACAAAAGCAGCAGGATGAATTCTGAAGTGTTTCGGGCAATATTATCTGCTCATATTCAGCAAATGCTTCAGAACTAATTGGACGGCGCTTTGCAGTGCAGATGGGCAATGACCTGAAGCATACTGTGAAAGCAACCAAAGAGTTTTTTAAGGGAAAGAAGTGGAATGTTATGCAATGGCCAAGTCGATCACCTGACCTGAATCCGATTGAGCATGCATTTCACTTGCTGAAGACAAAACTGAAGGGAAAATGCCCCAAGAACAAGCAGGAACTGAAGACAGTATGCGCATGTTCCAGACTTCAGGCTGTAATTGACTGCAAAGGATTTGCAACCAAGTATTAAAAAGTGAAAGTTTGATTTAGGATTTTTAATCTGTCCCATTACTTTTGGTCCCTTAAAAGTGGGAGGCACATATACAAACTGTTGTAATTCCTACACCGTTCACCTGATTTGGATGTAAATACCCTCAAATTAAAGCTGAAAGTCTGCAGTTAAAGCACATCTTGTTTGTTTCATTTCAAATCCATTGTGGTGCTGTATTGAGCCAAAATATTGTCCCAATATTTATGGACCTGACTGTATATCAGATATAGGGTTGCCATATGTAGGTAAATACATTACATGGGAATGTAAGTAACGTTGAAACCAAAAGATCCACAGACAATACACACAATTTGGATAACAATGAATCAGAGGATTTTTTAGGGTTGCTCACACAAGACACTTCAAACACGCCCAGACACCCCACAGGAACAATGGACCCATTTGTCATAAAGCTAAGTCATCCTCCACAGGATTAAATATTATTAACCTATAATCACACACTCTCACAAAAGCAGAAGAGATATTGAGCTTAGGTTTAACAATCAATACATAGACAATGTTTCAATGCTACGGCCGGGGTCCGTAGAAGAACTTTATGAATTCATGGTTACTCTAGGCAGGAATGACTAATTTAAAACTCACGTTACAATATGATGAAAGGATCATCCCATTCCTAGATATTCAGATTCTGATACAGGAGGAGGGAAGGATAGAAATTACCTTATATTGAAAACCCACAGCTGGGAATACTTTATTAAATGTGAAACCCCTTGTACACAGTATACCATACTCTCAATATTTAAGACTTCGACTGATTTGCTCTAGTGAGGAACATTTAAAACAGGAGGCCAACCTACAGCGGGATAGGTTGCTCACTAGAGGATATTCATGTACAATCCTATGGAAAGCATACGAGGCATATAAATGTAAAAAAGAGGAGGTGCTGTTTCAGGCCCCAAAACATCCTGAAACAGAGACATTCAAAAGAGCACATTCTGTAAAAGAGAGTCCTTAGGAGTTACTTCAAAGATGTAAAAGATGTAGATCTAGAATTAAAAGGAACTTTGAAATGTGGGACATGTAACTTCTGTCATTGGATCTATGAAAGCCAATCCCTATAAAACCTGTAGGTGTATAAAAAAATCAGTGCAACCAAAATAAACATATACTTTTAAACAATTTTAAGTGCTTAAACACAAAAACAAAAGAAAATACATTTATGACTGCTGCTCATACTTTTAAGAGTGTGTGTCCACCTACCTCAAAAAACAATACTAAAACATACAGGTGTAGTGCTGTCAGTAAGTAGAATAAAACATATAAATGACAAAAACCAACTAATGATAAATCATGTGTGTGTGTGATAACCAAACAATATACAGTATCTCACAAAAGTGAGTACACCCCTCACATTTTTATAAATAATTTATCATATCTTTTCATGTGACAACACTGAAGAAATTACACTTTGCTACAATGTTAAGTAGTGAGTGTACAGCTTGTATAACAGTGAAAATGTGCTGTCCCTTTAAAATAACTCAGCACACAGCCATTAATGTCTAAACCGCTCGCAACAAAAGTGAGTACACCCCTAAGTCAAAATGTCCAAATTGGGCCCAATTAGCCATTTTCCCTCCCCGGTGTCATGTTACAAGGTCTCAGGTGTGAATGGGGAGCAGGTGTGTTAAATTTGGTTTTATCGCTCTCACTCTCTCATATTGGTCACTGGAAGTTCATCATGGCTCCTCATGGCAAAGAACTCTCTGAGGATCTGAAAAAAATAATTTTTGCCCTACATGAAGATGGCCTAGGCTATAAGACCATGGTCGACCAAAGAAGTTGAGTGCACGTGCTCAGCATCATATCAAGAGGTTGTCTTTGGGAAATAGACATATGAGTGCTGCCAGCATTGCTGCAGCCCAAGACCATGACACAGGGGACAGCAAATTTACACTGTTATACAAGCTGTACAAGCACTACTTGATATTGTAGCAAAGTGTCATTTCTTCAGTGTTGTCACATGAAAAGATATGATAAAATATTTACAAAAATGTGAGAGGTGTACTCACTTTTGTGATATACTGTACACTGTGATACACTGTATACTGTGCAACTGTAGTGTTATAAATTGCTTATATCCAACATATTCAGTGCCCACCACCTTCTACCAAAATTCCTGCTCACCTCCAGTAAACTACGCCACACAGAGTCAAACCAGCCTTAATGTCCTCCACCTAATATGGTACTGGAACATATCCTCTGGTGGCACCCCTGAATCCTTAGTCCTCTATCTCATAATCTTAATATTCGTTGAATATATCATAAAATCAAAAATGGAGAAACCATAGTGCTCTCTATACCAAATGAGTTTATTGATAAAAAAATGGGATAAAAACATTCACAAAGGTATAAGTACAGTGCACAGATCATCAACTCACCACGGATACAGATTTGGTGAAATGGCATCATAGGACAACGACTCCTCCCACCCGTACGCCTTAAGCTCAGATCATAAGCTTCCTAATGTGATGTGATGTAATGTAATGTGTTCTAACCCATTACACCAAATCTGTATCAGTGTGATGGATATAAGCAATTAATAGCACAAAAGATTTTCTTGAATCAGACTTTGATGCATATATTGTTTGGTTGTCACACACACAATTTAACACTGGTTGGTTTATTTTCATTTATATGTTTTTTCTACTTACTGACAGCGCTACACTTGTATGTTTTACTACAATCCCTATACCTACCTGATGGGCATCTGCATGTGATTACAAACCATGTTAACTGCCAAACAATAGGAACTGTTCTGCGAATGCAGAGCATTTTATGCGGGCAAAACCCAGCACCAATTTTGGCGCAGAATAATCGTTCATATATACTATGGCAAAATGAACTTTCTATCAACACCCATAGGTAGACACATAAGATTATATCACAAAAAAAAAATCAAAGTAGTTTGATTTGCAGCACTAGAAAGAATCATGGAGAATCCTAGGGGTGGTAAATTTGATCAAATAATTTTGCAGCGAGAAGCTAGCTAGATTTTTAATTTAAAAGCTATAGAAGCTCTAGGTTTAATTGAGGCACTCGGCTACAAACCCTTTTTGTAACTGAGTTTCCTCCTTTAACAATGTAATGTAAGGGGGGCGTGGCTTGCCGGCACCAGAGATGGCCGCTTAAGTCTTTGCTCTGAGAGGACAGAGAAGAGTATCCAGCGACGACAGCCCGCCGAAACGCGTATCGCCACACTGAACGGCTCCGGTGATACCCGCTGACAGCATGCTCAGAATGTCCCGCAAGAGGAAGGACGATCACCGGCCGAAAAAGCTCACGGCCTTCTTCTCCCGACTCCTGCCGAGGGTCTCTTCCCGCCAAGATGGCGCCGGCGCTCCTGCGGCCTTCTTCTCCACACAGCCACCGGAAGACATCGGGGTCCCATCTGAGGTACTGCCGCCCCAGACCTCCCCATCATCTCCCACCAGACCAGGAGATTATTCCCCAGCCTCCTCTAGCCCTGCGAAAGCCCGCATGAGACTGGAGATGCAGCCCTCAGGTCTCCCACACAGCAGCCAGGACACTAGCCTCCTCTCTAACCCCTCATCACAGGCCTCATTTGCGGACTTCCCCACCACAGGCCAGCCTGTTCTGGACACTACATTAAAAGACATGTTGCTATCGTTCCAATCTTCCCTATTTCAGAATCTGTCATCCTTATTTGGTGAAATTGCCTCTGATGTGCAGAGGATGGATCACAGGCTCAACTCTGTGGAGGCTCAGATGGCTGACTGTACTGACATCATTAATGATATCATTGACACCTGTGATGAGACTAGAGATGAACAGCACTGGATTAAAGCTAAATTGGCAGACTTAGAGGACCGCTCTAGACGCAATAATGTCAAACTGTGTGGTATTCCTGAGTCTGTTCCTCAGAGCGAGCTCCACAAATATGCTAGCTCCCTTATGGCGGCCATGCTCCCCGACTGCTCTGCTATGGACCTCACTATCGATCGCATACACAGGCTGCCTAAAGCATCTCATCTTGCTGACTCTGTACCGCGGGACACCCTTATGAGAGTGCACTTTTATCAAACTAAAGATCATCTCCTGGCTGCATCCCGTCTCCAACGCACACTCCCAGCTCCTTATGAGGGGATACAACTATTTGTGGATCCTTCTAAATATACGCTCCAACTGCGGAGGCAACTTAGCTCCATCACCAAAGCCTTGATGAACCTCAACATCCCCTATAAATGGAGACACCCGGCGACTATCCTAGTCACCAAAAATGGGATCCCCCATACCATTTCCTCTATGCATAATGGCATGCGACTGCTCAACTCATGGGGTATCATACCCACCCCTCCAAGGGACGAACCTATGCAGACCATGTCCTCTAGAACCCGCCAGCCCAGGAATCACCCTACTGGGGACTCCCGCCAGCGCCCATGACCATCATGTGTAGCGGGCCCCATGACGCTCCAGCGCTCTCCTCTGTCCCCCTCTCAGGGATCCATTGAAAGACTCTTCCCCCCGACCCACTGGTAGTACACATAGTCAGTGTCCCCTACCGGTGTTTCTCTACTCTTGGATAGACTTTCTCTCCTCACAGAGCTTTTGTTATCTACTCACATACCAAGTGCAGTTCTACAAGCACCTGTTCCGTGTCACATATCACAAGGCTACGCTACCTACTAGTACCTTATTCCACCAGCCTTCTAGGCGCTGCCACAGGTACATCTATCTAAGGCATAGTCTTCATTCATCTGCGGTGTTACTGTTTTTTTTTTTTTTTTCCTGTCGTTTTTCTTTTTTGTTGTGTTGTTTTTGCAGTTACTGGTCCAAGCTCACTTTGTTCCAGCGCTTTGGGCAGCGACGATCTCCCAGCCAACCAGGCTCTACGTGATCCACTGGACTTGGTCACCCACATATCCCTTCGGAGTCAACACATCCAACTGTGAGTAACTCTATTACACCACCTACCTAGCCACCTCAGCACCATGCCACTCACGATCTTATCTATAAACGCACGGGGATTAAACCACCCAGCCAAGCGGAAATCGCTGTGGTCAACCGCCATCGCTCACCACAGTGACGTTCTCTGTGTCGAAGAGACACATGTCTCGCAATCACCATTACCATACTGCCGTCATAAAAGCTTTCCCCACATTTTTCACTCATGCTTCAATGCCAAAAAACGGGGGGTGATGACTGCTGTCAGAGACTCTGTTTCTTTCCAACAACACCATTTGACAATGGATATCAATGGCCGCTACCTTCTTCTTGTGTGTTCTATAAACAATGTGCAATACACAATCCTCAACGTATATGCACCCAACCAACGTCAGATTACTTTTCTATCCAAAGCTCTCAAAGCCGCTGCCAAGGTTCACAAGGGACATTTAAATGTCTGCGGAGATTTCAACACGGTTCCAGATGTGACTTTAGACTCTACTGCCCCTTCCAAGCGCCACAACTCCCACCTGAAAAAGCTGAAAAAGCTACTTCATTCCCAAGACCTCCACGATGCGTGGCGGTGCCAGCACGCTGAAGAGCGTGACTACGCATACTTTTCCCCGAGCCACAATACTTATTCCAGGATTGATCTATTCCTACTGGATAAGTGGTTATTGCAAAATATTTTATCTTCTGAGATCCACACGATAGCCTGGTCGGACCATGCTCCACTGACACTCACCCTTTCAGACAAATCGTCCCAACAATCCCATTTCATTTGGCGAACCAACAACTTTTTACTCCAACAACCACATGTGGCCACTTACATCTCCGACCAACTTGAACAATTTTTTGCCCACAACCAACATTCTGTATCCGACCCGGCTGTGGTGTGGAACGCCCACAAAGCGTTTGTTAGAGGACTGCTTATTCAGGTGGAACAATTGGCACTCCTTAATGCCCCGTTCACGACACAAGACATAGCAGACGTCATATCGGCCCTACCATCCAACAAATCACCTGGCCCTGACGGTCTGTCGGGCGAATACTTTAAACGCTTCTGTTCCGTCCTCTCACCCCATCTGTTACCTGTCTTTATCCAAGCTGCCACCTCCTCTAAGTTCCCCCCTGAAATGCTTCAAGAATTGGTCATCACCCTCCCGAAGCCAGGGAAAGCCCCTACTTCTCCTCAAAACTTTAGGCCAATAACCCTCCTAAACATAGATGCAAAAATTTATGCTAAATTGCTCGCTAATAGGATCCAAGCAGTCCTCCCCTCCATTGTTCACTTAGACCAAACGGGATTTACACCTTTCCGCCAGGCATCAGATGCTACCAGGCGACTCCTTAACATTATCCATCAGGCTGAGACCTCTCGAACGCCTTCTCTGCTTCTCTCTTTGGATGCAGAGAAGGCGTTCGACAGGGTCCACTGGGACTATCTCAGAGCTGTTCTGACTAAATTCGGATTCCAAGGCACTATTATGTCAGCGGTTTACACTTCCAACATGTTATCCCTTCCCTTCAATATCACGAATGGCACCACCAGGGCTGCCCACTGTCCCCCCTGATATTTAACCTTCTCATGGAACCATTAGCGGCCCATATACGCTCTAATCCCCTTATATCGGGGTTCCAGTTTGGCTCGGTTACCCACAAGATAAGCTTTTTTGCGGACGACGTGATAGTGATGCTTCCTAACCCCACGACGTCCCTACCTGAAACGTACTGAATCCTACAATGGTTCAGCGACGTATCATACTATAAAGTCAACGTGACCAAATCCACCATACTTGATCTACATCTTGATCTAATGACTAAATCCATCCTCCAACAAAGCTTCCCGTTCTCATGGTCAGACCAATCCATTCCATACCTCGGTACCCACTTGACCAAATCAGTAAAGTCCCTTTTCAAGACAAACTATGCCCCTTTCCTTTCCAAAATGCAATCTGAACTCCAATCGCTCCAACATCACAAATTTTCTTGGTCAGGTAGACTTGCGGCGTTTAAAATGATGATTCTTCCCCAGCTTTTATATTTATTTCGCACGTTGCCTATTCCCATCCCCAACTCGTATTTCACATCCCTGCAATCCATTCTGAGAGCATATATGTGGCAACATAAGAAACCGTGCTGTGCACACTCGCTTCTGACCAAACACCGCCTAGCAGGGGGAACGGGCTATGTTGATTTCCAAGACTACTACCTTGCTACATTGACAACCCAACTGAAGGGCTGGTTCCGCTCCTCACCCGCCACTAGCTGGGGTCAGATCGAATCTACTCAAATACCAAAATTGTCCTTGCAAACTTGGTTATTAAGCGCCCCTTATGGTCCCAAAGTCCCAACGTCTTTCTCTCCCACTATGGTAGCTTCGCTAGCTGCATGGTGTAAACTCCTACCCCTGACTAACATTTCCCCCAATGTAACCCCACTGCCGATACCATTAGAAATCACCACCCTGTTGATCCCTGATATTTCTGTCACAGAATGGAAGACACATGGCATCCTGACGTTACAAAATCTTTTTCACGACAAGGTCCTGAGATCCTTTACATCCCTACAGCAAGACTACAATCTCCCCCTCTCAACGCTCTTTACCTATCTCAGGATTAAACATCTTCTTTCTACTCTCCCCCCCCCCCCCCGGTGTATGGCCTTCCACCCCACATGAAATTGTTGTATCTCACTGCTTGGAACATTGTGTATGTTATGTTCGATCTCACCTTTTATTTGTTGTATTGTAAAATTCAATAAAAAACCATTGAAAGTAACAATGTATTTTTCATTACGTTATTCACCACCTCAGCCTTCCTTCCATAATTCTCTCCAGTGATACAATACTGATTGGTTACTGAACATATAGCCTAGGATATATTCTAGGATATATCATATATTAAACACCCACGCTGTCATACAAATGGAGACCATTGAATGCATGAGACGGATTTAGTTACGGTAAATTGTACTAAGAAATGCAATATACATCTGTATACATTTTGTTTATTTAAAATGGCTCATTTATGGCTTTTCCAGATCTCCTTTGTGTGTCTGTCTGTGACGGGCATACGCGTTTTCTTGGAAGTGTTGGTGCAGTGACGGCTCTGCCTTCATGTACCCCATTTGCTTGTAACCAGGGTTCACTCACACC
This sequence comes from Pelophylax lessonae, assembly GCF_965119305.1. Classification (NCBI taxonomy): domain Eukaryota; kingdom Metazoa; phylum Chordata; class Amphibia; order Anura; family Ranidae; genus Pelophylax; species Pelophylax lessonae. The sequence continues at coordinate 136,109,407 of NC_138773.1, forward strand.
CCAGGTCGCTATGGAGCGGAGAGACTGTAGGACCGAGCTGCCGCCCCGCAGTTAGCGCAGTCATTGACATCCTCCACAAGGAGGATAAGTCAGAAAAGGTAATTGCTAAAGAAGCTGGCTGTTCACAGAACGCTGTATCATAGCATAATAATAATGGAAAGTTGAGTGGAAGGAAAAAAAGTGGTAGAAAAAAATGGATTTTTGTAAAATCTCACCGTAAAATCCTTTTCTCTTAAGCTCATTGACAGACGTAGTCCTCGTTGATTAATATCAACTCAGGTTATACTGCCCTCTACAGGAGTAGGACTAGACAGGAAAGAAAACGTTCTGGCCACACCCTAGGGGCAGTCCCAGAAGGTATATCCTCTCACTTCCTGCTACAGCAAATCAGTTATGTCACAAAGCAGTGTTTAGAGAATTTAACCCAACCCAACTCAAAAACAGAGGGGCGGGTACTACGTCTGTCAATGAGCTTAAGAGAAAAGGATTTTACAGTAAGATTTTACAAAAATCCATTTTTCTCTGTCGCTCATTGACAGACGTAGTCCTCGTTGATTAATAACTCGGGACATCCCAAAGCAGTACCACAAATGAGGGGTGGGATAACAGAAATCAAAATCCAGAAGGCCCAACCGGAGCCAACTAGAAGCATCAAGGACTCATCGAGCAAAAAGATGAGACCTAAGTGAAAAACCCAACAAACCCTTGAGGTAGACCAACAGTCTCCTCAGATTGCGGCCTGCAGAACCTTGCGGCCAAAAGAGGCATCTGACGATGCCATCACATCAACTTTATAAAATGATGTAAAGGTATGAACCGACGATCAAGTCATCGCCTTGAAAACCTGGATCGCTGACGCCTGATGGCGGAAGACCCAGGAAACACTAGGCACCCGAGTAGAGTGCGCCTTAACAGGGAACGGAGGATTCCGACCCTTAATAGAATAAGCCTGTACCACCGTCTGACTGGTCCATCTAGAGATGGTCGCGGCAGACACAGGCAACCCCCTTCTAGGGCTATCCGTGATCACAAAAAGTGAGTCAGTCCTACGAAACAAGTTCGTAGTAGTCAAGTGTACCCTGATTGTCTGAACCCCATCCAAGGAGTGTAATGCAAACTCCCAAGGATGGCTAGTCTTCGGACACGGTGAAGGAAACACAATATTTTTATTCAGATGAAAACTCTGAAAACCACTTTAGGAAGGAAGGATGGATTCGGAAGAACCACCTTATCCCTATGAACCACCAGATATGGGGAACGACAAGATAATGCGGCCAGTTCTGACACCCTGCGTGCAGAAGTAATGGCCACCAAGAAGGCCACCTTCTGGGATAATGTAAGCAAGGGAATCTCCCTAATATCTTCAAAGAGAAGTTTCTGAAGAACCGACAACACTAAATTAAGATACCAGGCGGTGAGGGTGCACGCACTGGCGGAGCCAGATGTCGCACCCCCTGGATGAAATTCCGCACCAAGGAATGATTAGCTAAAGGTTTCTGAAAGAAGATTGCCAACGCTGAAACCTGACCCTTGATAGTGCTCAAGGACAGTTTCTGCTCAACCCCTTGTTGCAGAAAGACCAAGATTCGGGTCACCAAATAGGTATGTGGGGGAAATCCAAGAGATTCACACCACGCAATATAAGACTTCCATGTGCTGGAAGTCGCTTTCCTTGCTTTAACTAGAGGTAGGAATAACAAGCTGACACTCCCTTGTCCTTCAGTACCTGAGTCTCAATGGCCAGGCTATTAAGCCAGCGATTGTAAAGCAAGATGGAAGCTCGGTCCCTGAGACCGCAAATCCTCCCTGAGAGGAAGTCTCCAAGGAGCGTCCGCGACTAGCCTCACCAAGTCGGCGTACCAGGCTCGACGAGGTCAGTCCGGAATTTCCAGAATAACTGGAATTCCCTCCACCCTTTATCCTGCAAAGAAGTTCCCGCAGTAACTTGAGAGGATGGAAGGCATGCCGTAGCTGATACTGCCCCCACGGGGCGATCAGCATTTCTGCTGCGTCCGCTAGAGGATCGTGGGTGCGAGCTACAAACCTCCGCACCTTCCTGTTGAGCCAAGGTGCCAACAGATCCACATCCGGGGTGCCCCAATGAAGGGACAGCTAGTGAAATACCTCTGGATGAAGAGGCCATGCCCCTTGATCCAGAATCTGACGGCTGAAATAATCTGCCTGCCGATTTCCCACCCCCGGAGTGAACACTGCGGGGAGATCCGGAACAAACCGTTCCATCCAACGAAAGATGCTAGTCGTTTCGATGGCCACCAGGACACTCTAAGTGCCCCTTTCTTGACATAAGTCACGACCGTGGCATTGTGCGATTGGACCTGAATCGGGCTGCTCTAGAGCTGCTCGGTCCAGAAAATCAGACAAAATCTGATCGCTCTCAGTTCCGATACCCTTATTGGTAACCTGGATACTATCGGAAGGAATGACTTCCCCTGGTTGAGCATCGGAGACTCCCTGGTCCGCTCGCTCAACCGGATCCGATTGTCCAGGGAATCGGAATTCTGATTCCATAGAAAAGAATCTCCTTCAGGAGAATTCGGGTATGAGACTGGGTATACGGTACTGCCTCTAAGAAGGCCACCATCAGTCCCAGCCAATAGACGGACAGCAACATCCGAATCGTTGACTGAACCTTCTGGAGTTTCTCCGCAAGGAGAAACCCTCTTGCCCAGGATGTATCCAACATTAGGCCCAGATAGTTCAGTCTCCTGGTGGGAACCAGGGATGATCTTTGGGAAAGCGAAGAAAACGCTGATGTCCTGCGATGATGGGGATATAAAGATAGGCATCCTAAATATCTATGGACGCCAGGAAATCCCTCTGACGCAGGGAGGCCACCACTGTTCAGATGGACTCCATTTTTCCCCAAGTCCAGAAATTGGACGCACCTTGCCCTCTTTCCTGGGCATTGTGAACAGGTTCGAATAGAACCCCTGAAACCGTTCAATGTTAGAAGGGAAGAATCGCACCGGTGGAAGTGATTGAAACTCGATCCTGTATCCTGACCGTATGACTTCGCGAACCCCTTAGTCCGGGGTTCTGGCAAGCCATGGATCCGGAAACCGGTGAAGACATCCCCCCACCCCAGAAATGGCTAGGGGCGCATCAGGCTGTATTCTTCAGGCTTAGCTGAGCCGGACTTTTTGTTTAGCCGACCAGCGCCCTTTGAAAACCCTCTGAAGGGGCTTTGGAGGGTTTCGCCTTATCGGCCGCCCTCGCGGAACAAACAAACTCTTTATGAGCAGAAAAGGAAGGTCCTCATTAGTTACGAGGTCCTTTATCCTAGCAGTCTGTGGCAAGACAGTGCTCTTGCCCCCAGTGAGATCCTTTATAATCTCAACCAAACAAGCGATCCCCTTGAAAGGGGAGATTAGCCAACCCATTCCAAACTAAATGGCAACCACTGGCCTAAGGGTTGACCCTATCAGGGAAAAAATGACGCGGGATTCCGCTTCCACTTTTTCGATCCACCGGATCCCTAAAGGACGCAGCGTCCTCCAACAGGATAACGGTGGCTTTATTTGGAAATAGGTGAGTCCACTACTGGTGGTACCGTCTATCCTTTAAAGAGGGATTCCTCAAATGGATAGCGCCTAGCCATGCGTTTGGAAATAGCAGGGGTTCGTTTCAAACGACCCCATTTGGGTAAAGGAAAATCCTTCGCCCTTTTGGTAGGCTAACAAGTACCAAAAAGGAATTACAGTCTCAGCTACCTCTGCCGGTGTAACCTCAAGACTAAAGGTTTCCCGGACGGAAACAACTAGTGCATCCACCACTCTTGTGCTATGGCGGAGGCAGAAACGTTCTCCTCACTGCTGAGGAGACATTCCCTGAGACAACAGCACCATAAGAGGGACCTGCAGCTGCATTGACCAGCTCTAAATCCGTATCTGAAGTATCAGATGAAAAATAGGGGTAGGCGGGGGTCAAGAAGCTTCTTGACCCCCGTCCTGACAGGCCACCTCCACCCGGGACACCAAAGACTCCAAAACTGCCGATAATGCATTAAAAACAAGTGGGGTACTGGAGGGTCCTCCGGCCACCTTGAGGGGATCAGGTGGGGATACATATGCGGCAGGGTCAATGATTATACAAGACATTTGCCAGCGACAAAAAAAAAATGACAAAAGTAAAAAACTTTTTTTTTTTTTTTTGTAATCCCCCAGCGCAACAGCGCCCCTCAGTGTTACCTGCCTTTTTGGACCCCACAGAGAGAGAGAGAGAGACCCCAAGGCTCATCCCTGATGCACAGAAGTTTTCTATCAGCCTGCTCAGTGCTGTCCTGTTACAGACAGGAAGTCTTTGGCCCTTTTTCCTGGGTAAAGGAGGTGGCTCCGCCCCTTAACACGCCTTCCGGCGCCTCCCCCTGGCTCCATGAGGTGTTTGGTCACCTCAAACATGGCCGCCCCCATGCCAATATGGCGGCCTCGTACGATCTGCAAGACAATGGCGGCGGCCTGCTGGATGTCTGTATGCGGCCTAGCGCCCTGCGGGAGTGCATCGGCCCCACAAACTTTACCCTGAATGGTGATAAGCCTGGCCGGCGGTACAGGACCCTGGCGGGCAGCATGCGGTGCGTGGGTCATCGGGAGATGCCACAAAACAGTGCTGTGCAGCCCGTGGAAGCTGGAGGAATGGCGATCTGGACTGCAGTACTCAGGCATAGGCATCAGCCTGTGTACCTCTGACAGGTAGGATACCTTTTACCTCAATAGTAACGCCCTTTTAGTGCTGCCACTGACTTCAGTCATCCTTACAGTCTTACAATGACTTTAGATCGTCAGCTCCCAAACCAAGCCTCCTGGTTATTTTTCACAAAAATCACACTCAAATTGGGGGATCTGTGACTTATTATAGGATAGAGGGGAGATTCATCCTACCATCCCAGAGAGGGGCCCGCGTCCACCACAAACCCGACAGGGGGAAAGGGGGAACATCTACTCACCATACCGGAACCAGGCGGGCGCCAACTCCTGACACAACCCCTCTCCACCGGGGTGGGGGGGCTGTCGACCAATATGGATGCCGTGACTCTGTTGGTCATTGGCGTCCAGGCGAGACGTTTAACTCGCAGGGTCAGTCCCTGTCCAGTGGGACTATGTCGCGGCCGACCCAGCGCGGAGCTATGGCCTGCACGCGCTCGTAGGCTGAACTGGGGTGACCACTGGAACTCATTATCCAGCCCGTCGCCCAGTTCCAGCTTACTTGCTTGAAGATCTCACAGGAAACTGGAGAAAAGAGCTGTCTAAAAAATCTAAGAAAAAAATCCTGCCAGGACCGAAGATCCTAGCAAGGCATCTAGGTCCTTACTCCTAACTAGACAGAAAAAAACTGATTTGCTGTAGCAGGAAGTGAGAGGATATACCCTCTGGGACTGCCCCTAGGGTGTGGCCAGAACGTTTTCTTTCCTGTCTAGTCCTACTCCTGTAGAGGGCAGTATAACCCGAGTTGTTATTAATCAACGAGGACTACGTCTGTCAATGAGCGACAGAGAAAGGTGCATTAGCAACAGGGAAAGCCACAGCCTTAAGAGGATTGTGAATCAAAGGTCATTCAAGAATTTGGGGGAGATTCACAAGGAGTGGACTAAGACTGGTGTCAGTGCTTCATGAGCTGCCACACACAGACGTATAAAGGACATGGGCTACAACTGTTGCATTCCTTGTGTCAAGCCACTCCTGAACCACAGACAATGTCAGAAGCGTCTTACCTGGGCTAAGGAGAAAAATGACTGGACTGTTGCTCAGTGGTCCAAAGTCCTCTAAATTTTGCATTTTATTTGGAAATCAAGGTCCCAGAATCTAGAGGAAGAGTGGCGAGGCACAGAATCCAAGTTGCATGAGGTTCAGTGTGAAGTTTCCACAGTCGATGATGATTTGGGGAGCCATGTCATCTCCTGGTGTTGTTCCACTGTGTTTTATCAAGTCCAAAGTCAGCTAAGCTCTCTATCAGGAAATTCTAGAGCACTGCATGCTTAACTCTACTGACCAGCTTTATGGAGATGCGGATATAATTTTGCAGCAGGACTTGACACCTGCCCACACTGCCAAAAGTACCAATATCTGGTTTAATTATCATGGTATCACTGAGCTTGATTGGCCAGCAAACTAGCCTGACCTAAACCCCATAGAGAATCTGTGGGGTATTGTCAGGAGGAAGATGAGACACCAGATCCAACAATGCAGATGACAACAATGCAGATGAGCTGAAGGCCACTATCAAAGCAACCTGGGTTTCCATAATACCTCAGCAGTGCCACAGGCTGATCGCTTTCATGCCATGCTGCACTGATGTAGTAGTTCATGCAAAAGGAGCCCAGACTAAGTATTGAGTGCATACTATACTGTACATGAACATTCTTTTCAGTAAGCCAACATTTCTGTATTAAAAATCCTTTTTTTTTGTTGGTCTTAAGTAATATTCTAATTTTCTGAGATACTGAATTTTAGGTTTTCAGTAGCTATAAGCAATAATTAAAGTTAAAAGAAATACTCTATGTTTAATGGATGTACAGTATCTCACAAAAGTGAATACACCCCTCACATTTTTGTAAATATTTTATTATATCTTTTCATGCGACAGCACTGAAGAAATTACACGTTGCTACAATGTAAAGTAGCGAGTGTACAGCTTGTATAACAGTGTAAATTTCCTGTCCCCTCAAAATAACTCAACACACAGCCAATAATGTCTAAACGGCTGGCAATAAAAGTGAGTACACCCCTAAGTGAAAATCTCAAAATTTGGCCCAAAGTGTCAATATTTTGTATGGCCACCATTATTTTCCAGCACTGCCTTAACCCTCTTGGGCACTGAGTTCACCAGAGCTTCACAGGTTGCCACTGTAGTCCTCTTCCACTCCTCCATGATGACACCACAGACAAGGTGGATGTTAGAGACCCTGCGATCCCCCACCTTCCGTTTAAGAATGCCCCGCAGATGCTCAATAGGGTTTAGGTGTGGAGACACGCTTAGCCAGTCCATCACCTTTACCCTTTCTTTAGCAAGGCAGTGGTCATCTTGGAGGTGTGTTTGGGGTCGTTATCATATTGGAATACTGCCGTGCGGCCCAGTCTCCAAAGGGAGGGGATCATGCTCTGCTTCGGTATGTCACAGTACATGTTGGCATTCATGGTTCCCTCAATGAACTGTAGCTCCCCAGTGCCAGCAGAACTCATGCAGCCCCAGACGATGACACTCCTACCACCATGCTTGACTGTAGGCAAGACACACTAGTCTTTGCACTCCTCATCTGGTTGCCACCACACACGCTAGACAGCATCTGAACAAAATAGGTTTATCTTGGTCTTATCAGACAACAGGACATGGTTCCAGTAATTCATGTCCTTAGTCTGCTTGTCTTCAGCAAACTGTTTGCATGCTTTCTTGTGCATTATCTTTAGAAGAGGCTTTCTTCTGGGATGACAGCCATGCAGACCAATTTGATGCAGTGTGCGACATATGGTCTGAGTACTGACAGGCTGACCCCCACCACTTCAACCTCTGCAGCAATGCTGGCACCACTTATATGTCTATTTCTGATAGACAACCTCTGGATATGAAGCTGAGCATGAGCACTCAACTTCTTTGGTCGACCATGGCAAGGCCTGTTCTGAGTGAAACCTGTGCTGCAGGTCAGTTTCAGGGTCTTGGCAATCTTTTTATAGACTAGGCCATCATAGTTCTTGAGTGAGTGAGTGAGAGAGATAAAACCAAATTTAACACACCTGCTCCCCATTCACACCTGAGACCTTGTAACACTAACGAGTCACATGACACCGGGAAGGGAAAATGGCTAATTGGGTCCAATATGGACATTTTTACTTAGAGGTGTACTCCCTTTTGCTGCCAGCGGTTCAGACATTAATGGCTGTGTGTTATTTTGAGTGAACAGCAAATTTACACTGTTATACAAGCTGTAAATTCACTACTTTACATTGTAGCAAAGTGTCATTTCTTCAGTGTTGTCACATGAAAAGATATAATAAAACAATTACAAAAATGTGAGGGGTGTACTCACTTTTGTGAGATACTTTATAGAATACAGGTCCCTCTCAAAAAATTAGCATATTGTGATAAAGTTCATTATTTTCTGTAATGTACTGCTGAACATTAGACTTTCATATATTTTAGATTCATTACACACAACTGAAGTAGTGCAAGCCTTTTATTGTTTTAATATTGATGATTTTGGCATACAGCTCATGAAAAACCAAAATTCCTATCTCAATAAATTAGCATATTTCATCCGACCAATAAAAAAAAAGTGTTTTTAATACAAAAAAAGTCAACCTTCAAATAATTATGTTCAGTTATGCACTCAATACTTGGTCGGGAATCCTTTTGCAGAAATGACTGCTTCAATGCGGCGTGGCATGGAGGCAATCAGCCTGTGGCACTGCTGAGGTGTTATGGAGGCCCAGGATGCTTCGATAGCGGCCTTGAGCTCATCCAGAGTGTTGGGTCTTGCGTCTCTCAACTTTCTCTTCACAACATCCCACAGATTCTCTATGGGGTTCAGGTCAGGAGAGTTGGCAGGCCAATTGAGCACAGTAATACCATGGTCAGTAAACCATTTACCAATGGTTTTGGCACTGTGAGCAGGTGCCAGGTCGTGCTGAAAAATGAAATCTTCATCTCCATAAAGCTTTTCAGCAGATGGAAGCATGAAGTGCTCCAAAATCTCCTGATAGCTAGCTGCATTGACCCTGCCCTTGATAAAACACAGTTGACCAACACCAGCAGCTGACATGGCACCCCAGACCATCACTGACTGTGGGGACTTGACACTGGACTTCAGGCATTTTGGCATTTCCCTCTCCCCAGTCTTCCTCCAGACTCTGGCACCTTGATTTCCGAATGACATGCAAAATTTGCTTTCATCCAAAAAAAGTACTTTGCACCACTGAGCAACAGTCCAGTGCTGCTTCTCTGGAGCCCAGGTCAGGCGCTTCTGCCGCTGTTTCTGGTTCAAAAGTGGCTTGACCTGGGGAATGCGGACCTGTAGCCTATTTCCTGCACACGCCTGTACACGGTGGCTCTAGATGTTTCTACTCCAGACTCAGTCCACTGCTTCCGCAGGTCCCCCAAGGTCTGGAATCGGTCCTTCTCCACAATCTTCCTCAGGGTCCGGTCACCTCTTCTCGTTGCGCAGCGTTTTCTGCCACACTTTTTCCTTCCCACAGACTTCCCACTGAGGTGCCTTGATACAGCACTCTGGGAACAGCCTATTCGTTCAGAAATTTCTTTCTGTGTCTTACCCTCTTGCTTGAGGGTGTCAATGATGGCCTTCTGGACAGCAGTCAGGTCGGCAGTCTTACCCATGATTGCGGTTTTGAGTAATGAACCAGGCTGGGAGTTTTAAAAAGCCTCAGGAATCTTTTGCAGGTGTTTAGAGTTAATTCGTTGATTCAGATGATTAGGTTAATAGCTCGTTTAGAGAACGTTTTCATGATATGCTAATTTTTTGAGATAGGAATTTTGGTTTTTCATGAGCTGTATGCCAAAATCATCAATATTAAAACAATAAAAGGCTTGCACTACTTCAGTTGTGTGTAATGAATCTAAAATATATGAAAGTCTAATCTTTATCAGTACATTACAGAAAATAATGAACTTTTCACAATATGCTAATTTTTTGAGAGGGACCTGTATATGAGTTTCACTTTTTGAATTGAACTACTGAAATAAATTAACTTTTTGAGGATATTCACATTTTTTTTTAGATGTACCTGTATTTGTTTTACACTGACTGGTGCGCCACTACCCCACCTGGTTGATTGATTTTCTTTTTTTGTTTTTGTACTGTCTATGCAAAACCTCAATAAACATAACTATGAAAATAACGGTATTGGTCAGTGAAAGGCAAATACTTATATCTCATGGCACTTATTCAGTCTTTAGAGCAGGGATCCTCAAACTACGGCCCTCCAGCTGTTACGGAACTACACGTCCCATGAGGCATTGTAAAACTCTGAAATTCACAGACATGACTAGGCATGATGGGAATTGTAGTTCCTCAACAACTGGAGGGCCATAGTTTGAAGACCCCTGCTTTAGAGGCTTGCTGAACCATGCTGGCAACCCCAGCCAGTTAACCTGAACCTGTTGACAGCCCCCGCCAGTCTTTTGTAACATGCTGGCAGCCCCAACTGTTCCTTGCAACATACTAACAGCCCCTAGCAGTCTACTGGGACATGCTTGAAACAACTCATTTTGAAAAGCATTGGGTGTTCACAACTTGCATTTCCTGTTTGGTGATTTCAAAAGAAAACCTGAATGTACTGCAAAATAACTAGAAATTGCTGTAATACCCATTTTAATACTATGCTATGTATATGCTTTTATAATTCTGTAATAATAAAGATTTTGTAAAATTTTAAGAATTTATTCTAAGTTACAATTTTCTGTGCAAGATTACTTGTTGCCGTTAAAAGTCCCACATACAAGGGTTTTTCTATATTTATGCTTGAAACACCCAACAGCCTCCTGGTCCTGGAACATTGTCTTTTGCATTGTAACAACAATAAAATAAAATGTACTGTAGGTAGGGTGAATTTTTTTTTTTCAAACAGTAGGAATGCCTTAGGATACTACCTTTATAAAACTGATTCTAGTAAGTATGTTATGTTCTACAACACTTAAGCACTCTTTTTTAATAATGTCCGCTACCTCTGAAAGTTTGTTGCAAAGTGTATATTGTGTTCTTAAAGTTGCCTGGAACATGTATGCTATAACTTATATACCTTTGAGTGTCTCCTTGAACTGTACCTCTAGGATTCTTTTGTTATATCACCAGTAGGGATGAGCTTCGAGTTTGAGTTATCACCCCAAATATCACAACTGGTGTTTCGGATGCGGGCAGTGCATTTAAACCGAAAAGAGCCGATTAAAAGTGACTTTAAAGAGACAGTGTACCCATTTGCATGTCTTGGGTGAAGTCTTTGCATACAGCAGGAAAAGACATGGAGGAGGTTATCAAGGCGCTAATGCAAGCCACTGTGTCCCAGCAGCAAGCCTCCATAGAAGCGAAACGTCGACATGATTCTTCACAAAAGAATCGGGGGGCTACAAGAACCTTGCTTGTAAGGCCGAACTAAATAATACACCTCAGGAAGTGCCGCCATGGCTAATAGAAGATAGACTTAGAGCTAAACTAGAGAAACTTAACATAAATAAATCCCCGGGACCGGATGGCTTGCACCCGAGGGTTCTTAATGAGCTCAGCCAGGTGATTGCCAGACCATTATTCTTGATCTTTAAGGATAGTTTACAGACGGGTATGGTGCCAGCTGATTGGAAAAAAGCCAACGTGGTACCAATATTTAAAAAGGGGCCGAGATGTATCCCGGGTAACTATAGGCCGGTCAGCCTAACATCAGTAGTCTGCAAAATTTTGGAGGGGATGTTAAGGGACCACATACAAGACTTTGGTAATGAAAACAGTATTATAAGTAGTAATCAGCATGGATTCATGAAAAATCTTTCTTGCCAAACCAATCTATTAACCTTCTACGATGAAGTGAGCTGCCACCTAGATAAGGGAAAGCCTGTGGATGTGGTGTATCTGGACTTTGCAAAGGCCTTTGACACCGTTCCCCACAAACGCTTACTGTACAAACAAAGGAAGGTAGGTATGGACCATAAGGTGAGTACCTGGATAGAGAACTGGCTCCAGGGGAGAGTCCAGAGGGTGGTGATTAATGGGGAGTACTCGGATTGGGCGGGTGTGGAAAGTGGGGTCCCCCAGGGTTCTGTCCTGGGACCAATCCTGTTTAATTTATTCATAAATGATCTAGAGGAGGGGATATCTAGTTCAATCTCAGTATTTGCAGATGATACTAAACTAGGCTTGCCAATATCTTCTATGCAGGATGTGGAAACCTTGCATGCGGACCTGAACAAAATAACGGGGTGGGCAACTACATGGCAGATGAGGTTTAATGTAAAGTAATGCACCTGGGGGCCAGAAACCAGAAAGCAAGCTACTCACTAGGGGGGAAACCTCTGGGTGAGTCTAGGATGGAAAAGGACTTGGGGGTACTGGTAGACAACAGGCTTGGCAGTGGCATGCAATGCCAAGCCGCCGCAAGCAAAGCCAACAGAATACTGGGATGTATAAAAAAGGGGATTCACTCCAGAAATAAAGAGATTATTCTCCCACTCTACAAGACTCTGGTCTGGCCACATCTGGAGTATGCTGTCCAGTTCTGGGCACCGGTCCTCAGGAAGGATGTGCTGGAACTGGAGAAAGTCCAGAGAAGGACAACAAAAATGATTAGGGGAATGGAGGACATCAGCTATGAGGAAAGGCTACAAGCACTGAACCTATTCTCTCTGGAGAAGAGACGATTGAGGGGGGATATGATATCAATGTACAAATACTGTACTGGCAACCCTAGCATAAGGAACAAACTATTCAGAGAAAGGAGATACAATAAGACACGTGGCCACTCACTAAAACTAGAGGAAAGGCGGTTTAACCTTAAAGTGCGTAAGGGGTTCTTCACTGTTAGAGCGGTAAGGATGTGGAATTCTCTTCCACAAGCAGTCGTATCAGCAGGGAGCATTGATAGTTTCAAAAAACTATTAGATGGGCACCTTAGAGACCACAACATACAGGGGTATACAATGTACGGTTAAAAGCAAACACACACACACACACATCATAGGTTGAACTGGATGGACTGATGTCTTTTTTCAACCTCACTAACTATGTAAGCTATAGCAGCTCAGCAGGAGACTACCCGCTTGCTGGTCACCCATCTTACAGCCCAGCAGGAGGCTACACAAACGCAGGTGGTGGCCTTAAAGGAGGCAGTACAGCATCTAGCTCAAGGACGAAAGCAAGTAGCTGTTGGCCCTGGCAACCAGATAGCAGTGAGAGCCAGCCATGTTTTACAGAAACTGACTCCAAATAATGATGTAGAAGCATTTTTGTTTACTTTTGAAAGGATAGCAGAGCGAGAGGGATGGCCCCGTGACCAATGGGCTGGCATCATCGCCCCCTTCCTTACCGGTGACACGCAAAAGGCTTACTTTGATCTTCCGATGGAACACATCAAAGACTATGAGTGGCTGAAGGCTGAGATCCTGGCCCGCCTAGGGGTGACTACAGCCGTTAGGGCCCAAAGGGTGCACCGCTGGAGGTACCAACCTGACCGCCCACTGAGGTCTCAGATGCATGAACTGGTGCAGTTGGTCAAAAAATGGCTGCAGCCAGAAATGTTGTCTGGCCCACAAATGCTGGAACGGGTGGTGATGGACAGGAACCTGGGGTGCCTGCCGGATGACCTTCAATGCTGGGTAAGCCATGGAGACCCTGCAACAGTTGACCGGTTGGTGGAGTTGGTTGAAAGGTATACCGTGGTGGAGGATCTGCTCGGACTTGCCAAGCGACAGGAACCCACATCAAGGGTAGGACGGCCAGCTGCAGCATCCAGGAGGGGAGCCCTACAAGACCCGGGAACCTGCATCCCTGCCTCAGTTTCGCCAGATCCACGGAGTTCGGCCCCTGGCAACCGAATGGGAGACATACAGTGTTGGCGTTGCCAATCCTGGGGCCATACCCGGGAGCAGTGCCCACTTCAGGAGGAGCCCATGGAATATTGGGTGGGCAGGAGAGTCTCCTATGCCCAACTAGCATGCATCACCCATCTCGATCTAACAGCAGGACAGTTTGAATGCGAGATTTAGGTGAACCACCTTCCTGCCAAGGCATTACTGGACTCCGGGAGTATGGTGACACTGGTTCACGCTAGGGTGATCGGGAGACTCGGCCCTGTGAGTAAGACTCTTCGGGTAGTATGTATCCATGGGGATACCAGGGAGCACCCCTTGGTACCTGTGACTGCTTCTTATGGCTGCACCTCAGTGACACAGGAAGTAGGGGTGATAAACAGCTAAATTCACGATTCATAGAGGGGCAGGATTGTCCACTATTCCTTGAACTATGGAACCAGGTGCAGAGTGGACTACCTGGACAGCCAAGAGATCTAGAGACAGTGGGGCCTGAAGGGCTAAAGTCTCAGGGGTCCGGTCCAGAACTGCCCAAAACACACCCCGTTAGCTTTGAAACACCTAGGGGCGGTAGTGGTATACTAGAAAATGTTGATATGATGGATGACTTTCATGTTTCAGATCTTAAGCCTGAGTTGACCCCTGAGGGGGGGGGGGGGAAGACTCTGTTACAGGTCATGTTGGGGGAAGATGAGGAGGAACTCTTCTTACTGCAGATTCCCCTTGGGGAGGTTTCCCCCAGACCAGTGAGCCCAGACCTGGACATATCCAATGGGGCATTTAGCTCCGCCCAGTAACAGGATCCCTCCTTAGTCAATGCCCGAGAACAGATTTCAGTGGTGAATGGAGTCCCACAAATACCAGGGGCAGAACAAAAGTTTCCGCTCATTGGGGATTTGCTCTATCGAGTGACTGAAAGCCAAGGGGAAATGATTGAACAGTTGCTGGTTCCCCAGTCGTATCGGCGAAGGCTCCTCGATTTAGCTCACAATGACGCATTAGGCGGACACCTGGGAGCGGAGAAAACAGAGGCCAGAATGACTGACCAGTTTTACTGGCCAGGCGTGAAGGCGGAGGTAAAGAGGTACTGTGCTTCCTGCCCCACGTGTCAGTTAACGGCCCCAGTGTCACACCATAGGAACCCCTTAGTTCCCTTGCCTATAATTGAGGTGCCGTTTGAGCGGATTGCTATGGACCTGGTGGGGCCTTTAGTAAAATCTGCGAGAGGACACCAATATATATTAGTAGTATTAGACTACGCAACCAGGTATCTGGAGGCAGTCCAATTACGGAAAACAACCTCCAAGTCTATTGCCTGAGAGTTGTTTCATATGTTTTCACGCACTGGGCTGCCCAAAGAGATCCTGACGGATCAGGGCACCCCGTTTATATCAAAGGTGATGGCGGACCTCTGCAAACTTTTTCAGATCAAACAGTCGCGAACGTCCGTCTATCACCCGCAGACAGATGGCCTTATTGAGAGGTTTAATAAGACCTTAAAATCCATGCTAAAAAGAGTGGTCGAGAGGGATGGCAAAGATTGGGACATGTTGCTCCCGGCCTTGTTATTTGCCATCTGGGAGGTTCCGCAGGCCTCCGCGGGTTTTTCGCCATTTGAACTAATGTATGGG
The DNA here is from genome assembly GCF_965119305.1 of Pelophylax lessonae. Taxonomy (NCBI): domain Eukaryota; kingdom Metazoa; phylum Chordata; class Amphibia; order Anura; family Ranidae; genus Pelophylax; species Pelophylax lessonae. Next base: position 136,124,574 of record NC_138773.1, read on the forward strand.
CGAAGGCCCCGCGGATTGCTGGATATGGTGAAGGAAACCTCACCACACAAAACTGTGGTGGAGCATATTTCCCAAATGAGAGAGAGGGTGGCAAAAGTAATGCCGTTGGTAAGGAAACGCCTCCAAAAGGCACAGGATGCCCAGAGGAGGGTATATAACCGGTCCGCCAGGATAAGACCGTTCCAGGTAGGAGACCGGGTAGCTGTGTATACCCACAGTAGAAAGCAAATTCTTGGCCAGGTGGCAGGGTCCATTTGAGGTGGTGGAAAAAGTTGGTGATGTGAATTACAGGGTACATCAACCTGGGAAGAGGAAACCCTACCAAATCTACCACATGAATTTGCTAAAACCCTGGATGGAGAGGACGAGATCATGTATCCGCTGTGGTAGGGGTCACTGTAGAGGACCCTGCAGGAGTTGAGCTAGTGCATGTTGCTGCCACCATGACTAAGTCCCAAAGCAACAAGTGAGAGAATTTCTGCAGAGAAATAAAGAAAAGTTTTCAGGATTGCAAGGTCTAACCAACATAATTGAGCATGACGTTGTTACAGAGCCCAATGTAAAAATCCGCTTAAAGCCCTATCGCATCCCAGAAGCATATAGGAAAGCGGTGTCTGAAGAGGTAAAAAGAATGTTGGAACTTGACATCATTGAGGAATCGCAAAGTGAATGGTCAAGTCCTATCGTTCTGGTACCAAAACCCAACGGCACTCTGCGATTTTGCAATGATTTCAGAAAACGTAACGAAGTCTCAAAATTAGACGCATACCCGATTCCCCGGGTAGATGAATTGATTGAGAGGTTGGGTCCCGCCCGGTACATTACCACACTAGACCTTACAAAAGGGTATTGGGAAAAAAACAGCTTTTTCCACTCCAAAAGGCCACTGGCAATATAAAAGAATGCCGTTTGGTTTACACTCCGCCCCAGCCACGTTTCAAAGATCTATGGACAAAATATTATGGCTCCATGGACGATACGCTTCAGTATATCTGGTTGACATCGTCATTTTCAGTACTGATTGGGAGTCCCATCTATCTCGGGTCCAGGCCGTCCTAGACTCTGAAAAGAGCAGGGTTTACCGTAAATCCAGAGAAGTCAGCTGTTGGGATTGAGGAAGCGAAGTACCTGGGGTACATTGTGGGTAGGGGACTAGTAAAGCCTCAGATGAACAAGGTAGAAGCCATCCTGAACTGGCCCCGCCCCCTAACAAAAAAACAGGTCAGGGCTTTTCTGGGCATAGTCGGCTACTATCGAAGGTTTGTTCCCAACTTTGCTACTATTGCGGCCCCATTGATGGACTTGACAAAAGGGAGGACGTCTGTGATAACGTGGAATGCAGAGGCCAAGGAAGCTTTTCAGAAGCTTAAAACCGCATTGTGTGAGCATCCAGTGTTAGTAGCGCCAGATTTTTCCAAGGAATTTGTAGTACAGACGGATGCCTCAAATGCTGGACTGGGTGCTGTCTTGTCGCAAGTGGTCAATGGGGAAGAGCACTCCGTAGTTTTTCTCAGTAGGAAACTGACGGCGGCAGAGAGAAACTATGCTGTGGTGGAGCGGGAGTGTCTCGCCATCAAGTGGGCACTAGACTCTCTGCGCTACTTCCTGCTGGGTAGGAAGTTTCGCATGGTGTTCGACCATGCCCCGTTGACCTGGATGCGACAAAACAAGCAGGCCAATGCCAGGGTGATGAGGTGGTTCCTGTCCCTCCAGGAATTCAATTTTATGGTAGAGCATTGGCCCGGGAGACAGCGTTAGAATGCCGATGCACTCTCCCGACTGCATTGTATGGTGTCTGACGGTGCCTCCAACACCTCCGCGTTGAGGCAGGGGGGGGGGATATGTGGAGGTCATAGAGGTTGGATCCTGGATGGGTGTTACATAGCACCAATATTTGGGCTGTGGTCCCTTTAAGGGAAGTATGGGATCTCAGGAAGGCAAGGGTTAAGCCCTCTCCCAGAGAGACCAGCTCTTAAAGACAGGAAGTAGTGTCAGTGGGGGTGTGGAAAGTAGGAGCTGGAGATACACCTGGGAGACTGAGCTGCTAAAACAAGTGTGTTTGTATGCTGCATGGTGGTTGGAGACAAGCTGCTGCTTGGGACGACATACATGGGGTAAAACCCCTGCCAAAAGACTGTATTATATTATAAGTTACCATTTTATTAAGCGGACTTTTAAGTTATGCCTATTTTCTGAACTGTTTGCTGCTGGAAGCTTTATTTCTGTTATGAAGAAAATAAACCACTTCTTGTTTAAATTTTCCCGGCTTGTGCACGTGATCCCTTGGAGCTATCACCCCAAATATCACAATATATATATATATATATATATATATATATATATATATAGGACAATTGTTTACATACATTAGGCCATTGAGTATCTATTGGTCAGTTCAGTATAGAGCATACATTGATCTCTCTGTATATATAGGACAATTGATAACATATATTGTGCCATTGAGTATCTATTGGTCAGTTCTGTATAGACCACACATTGATATCTCTATAGATATATAGGCCACTTAGTATCTATCGGTCATTTCAGTACATATCACCAGTGCATTATACAGTATATAGATAAAAGTAAAATCCACATCATGTCCGAAAGGCCGACAAGGAGAGGCAAACACTCACAGGCCATTAAAAGAGGGCAAGCAGCCTCTTTGTCCACAGAGAAAAGTGGTGGTCACAGACATGGTGCATCCCCTGCAGGCGGGGCACGACCCGTCCTTTTTTTTTCCAGTGCTAGCCATGTTATTCAGCCACAACATGTAGAAGAGTTGGTGGAGTGAATAAAAAAAGAGTCCTCTGTCACCCACGCTCATACTAATTTGCCTTCCACCACAGCTGCCAAAGCGGCCCGTTCCACAGGCTTCTTCTCCACAGCTACTCCTTCTGTTGCCCCACCATCATGCACAGAGGAGTCAACCGAACGATTCTATCATAGTGTCAGTGACATGCTGCTGGAGGATACGCAGCAATTTGAAAGCTGTGATGTTGGTTCCCAGGTTCATGAAGAGAATAACGTAAGCCTAGAAAGAGGGGGTGACAATGACGGACAAGAAACTAGCAATCATGTTGCCACAGCTGCAGCATACTGCCAAGTTTGACGGGGAGGGAGGGGATGATGAGGTCACTGACTGTACTTGGGTGCCTGACAGAATAGTGGAGGAAAGTGAGGGGGAGAAGGACGAGGAGGCACATCACCAATGAGACAGGATGTACTCCAGGGGCCGCCATAGGAGTAGCCAACCTATCTCATCCCAGCACAGAGCTCCACAGTTGCAGGGTGCTGCAAACTCCCCACAGACTTCCAGAAGTTCATTAGTGTGGGCTTTTTTCAGCACATGTGCACATAGGTGCCACAGAGACTTGCACCCAATCTGCTAGCAGTACACCACCACTTGATTTGAGCAGCAGGCAAATTTCACTAACCCAGTTGCTGAACTATAGAAAGAAATACTGTCCCAGCCAGCCACATGCTCAGCGTCTTAGCTTGGCCAAATTGCTAGCATTACAATTGCTGCCTTTTCATCTGGTAGACTCTGCTCCCTTTCGCAAATTTGTGGAATGTGCTGTACCACAGTGGCAGGTACCAAAAAGGCATTTATTTTCGCGTAAGGCCATTCTGGTGCTCTATCGTCATGTGGAAGGTAGTGTTTTGGCCTCGTTGGACAGAGCAGGCATGGACAGGGACGTTAAATTTCCATCATGGTGCACTGGGTAACTCTGCTGGCAGCTGGGAAGGATGCAGGACAGGGTTCAGTGTTGCAGCTTGTTTTGCCACAAAGCCTCCAAAAAAGCTGGTGCTGGTTCTGCCACATCTGTCTACTCCACCTCCTCCTCTTCTTCTTCCTCCATGTCCTCTTCTGCTCAGTTGTCCTCTGAAGCAGCAGTGCTCCCTAAGCGTTTAAGAGGCTACACAAGTAGTCAGGCTAAAAGATGCCATGCCATGCTTCAGTTGGTCTGTCGAGGGGATGGGAGTCACACCGGGGCAGAGATTCTGTCAGCTCTGCGGGGGCAGGCTCAGAGATGGTTGACACCACGACAGCTTGAGCCAGGAATGGTTGTATGCGACAATGGCACCAACCTTCTCTCCGCCCTCCGACAGGGACACTTGACACATGTTCCATGCATGCTTGGTCCTGAATCTGGTGGTGCAGCGTTTCTTGACCAGATACCCAGGCTTCCAAGATCTCCTGAGGCAGGCCAGAAAAGTCTCTGGACATTTCCGGCATTCATACACTGCCAGTGCCCGCTTATCTGACATTCAATGGGAATTAAACCTGCCCACCAGGTGGAACTCAACATTTTCAATGCTGCAGTGGCTGCACACGCAGCAGAGGGCCATCAATGAGTACCTGTGTGAGGTTGGCTTTTTTTCCCACGCCAGTGGCTTTTGATAAAGGATGCATGCACCGTCCTGTCACCATTTGAGGAGGCCAGAAGGATGATGCATGCATTAGTGACACTTTTCCTCTAGTCTACCTGCTGGAGCACATGCTTCGTGAAATCATGGACAGGGCACTTGGGGCAGAACAGCGGGAGGAAGAGGAGGACTTCCTTTCCTCACAAGGCCCCCTTTATGCAGATATCATGACTGCAGGGACACAAAACACACAGGAAGAAGAGGAGGAGGATTGTGGCAGCATGGATGTATAAGATAGCATACAGCAGTCTTCAAGGGATGGTTTTGATTCCCCAGAAACCCCAGGAGTTGTCTGTGGTTGGGGAGAGGTTGCTCCTGACAATGTCCTCCTTAGTGACACAGAGGACTCAGAAGCTCATGCCTCCTTAAACTTAGTTTGCATGGGCTCCCTGATTCTGCAAAGTATGCGAAAGGACCCAAGGATTCGTGCTATCAAAGAGAGGGATAATTACTGGTTGGCAACCCTTCTTGATCCATGTTACAAGGTTAAAGTTGCAGAGCTCATCCGGTCTTTGCTGAGGGAGCAGAGGAAGAAACATCTTGAGGAGGCCTTGAAAAAAAATTGTTTAACACCTTTCAAGATACTGGAAGGTTAACATTCTCTGGACGTGTTTCTGAGGCATCGTTCAGCCAAAGGAGGAGCGTTGAAGAAGGCGGCTGGCTGACCGATGCCTTTGAACAGTTCTATAGTCCTCAGCAGCACCCAGGGCTGTTAAGTTTAAGCAACCATTGGCAGCGTCTCCATCATATGGTGCACGAATATCTAGGGGCGAGAGCAGACTTGGAGACCTTTCCAAGTGAGCATCCACTGAGGGTTACTGGGTCTTGAGGATGGACCACTGGCCAGAACTTGCTCAATATGCAATGGAGCTTCTGGCCTGTCCTGCTTCCAGGGTGCTTTCCGAATGGATGTTCAGTGCTGATGGAGGAATTGTGATGGACAAAAAAGAGTGTGTCTGTCCACAGACTCTGTTGACCAGCTGACTTTTATCAAAATGAATCAGTCCTGGATCAACAGCAACTATCAAGCCTCTGATGCTGATGTAACTGATTGCATTTGCTAGGGGTCTGCCATCCCTCGAAGACTGCATATGCTGCCTATCCTATTCCTCAACCTTGATTCTGCTAGCTTCCATCAATGTTTTTGGTTTAGGTCACCACCAAGCCCCAAGGCCTAATTTTTCTGCACTTGTATGCCAGGTGCATACAATTTAAATTTTGTATGTAATTTTTAACAGCAGGCCCTGTCCCTGCGCCCTGCTCCCAGCGCACAGCAAGAGTAACTGAGGGGTTACGGTGTTCAGGCACCACCAACACCAAAGGCCCAATTTCAAATTCATTTCCTGCCAATACTAACCTTCCAGGTCCTCATCACTCCAGCAGGTTTGCATAGCCAACACCCAACCTTGGCCAGTATAGATGACAGCACAGCGACCCCACCTGATCACATACAACACTTGATCTTTGCCAATTTCAAATTCGTATGGAATTTTTACCAGCACGGCCTTTTCCTGCGCCCAGCAAGAGTAACTGCGATGGGTTGCGGTGTTAAGGCACCACCAACAACCAATGTTATACCTGAAGGTTTTCACATGTACTGTTACTTTAAGGCTGGCTCCACCCAGGAGTGATGACAAGGGTCAAGGGGCAGAGTGGCCATCTTAGAGACATGTAAGGGATGCATTGATATACAGAGCTGTCCTGTAATGCATGTTGCAGTGTACAGTGAGTCCTGAATAAACATCCGTTGTTCCAGATCAGAGTCCTGTGTCTCTCACAACACAGAGAATATAACAGTGGTGACGAGGATGGGATTTACAAGGTTACTATCCGTGTGAGAAAAGAAAAGAAGAAAAAAAAACTCTGGATTGTCACCTGGATACAAACACCCACAGAGCCCAGCAGGAAAATGTCATTGATCGGGACATTAAGTGAATTTGATGGAGAACAGACAACCTGGAGTTTCTGGATTTAGAGACTGGAACAATATTTTTGTGCAAATGCCATCCCAGGCGACAGGCAAGTAGCAGTATTTCTGACAGTGGTTGGTGCTAGGACATATGACACTCTTAGGGATTTCCTTTTCCCTGAAAAACCAGCAACTAAGACTTTGGCAGAGCTCCTGACACTGTTAGGGAATCACTTCCAGCCTAGAGATTGCAGAAAGATTCCGGTTCTATCAGCGGCAGCAGCAGCCGGGTGAAGATATTAAGGCTTATGTGCTCGCCCTTCGCAGACTAGCCTCAACCTGTTATTTTGGGGAGTACTTACCGACTGCACTGAGGGATAAGTTTGTCATGGGACTAAATAGTAGGGATGATCGAACGGTTCGGGTCGACCATCGGTTCGACCCGAACATTGGGTGTTCGAGGTTCGGCCGAATTTAGAACTTTTTGCTGAAAAAGTTCGTAATTCGGCAACCAGAACCGACCAAAATGCAATGGTTCAGGAAATGGGCTTTAAAAGCCCGTGATTGGACCAGAATCATTAGCAAAAGCCAATTGAGGGGGCAGGAGAATGCTAGGAATGTGATTGGAGTGACTAGGGGGTCCATAGTCCAATCATTAGTGAATACGCCCCCCAGTATATAAGATAGCCCCCGCCAAATTCCTAGCATTGTTATACAGGGACATGGAAGAGAGTGGAAGCAGTTCTGTTAATTTTACTTTAAAATTGTCATTTAGCATTTATTAGTGTGAGGAAAGGGATATCTAGTGTAGTTGGGGTGCTCTTTTACACTTTAGTTAGATGCAAAAATTTAGTTTCTGTAGGGAAAGTGTGAAGTGTCAGTGTGACCGTAATGTAGTGTAGGGTTAACTGACTGCTATGGCAGGGTGACCAAACCCTTCCATATCAGGGTGACCGTAATGTAGTGTAGGGTGAACTGACAGTGACCGCTATGGCAGGGTGACCAAACCCTTCCATATCAGGGTGACCGCTATAGAGAAAAGATAGTTTCTCTTAAGTCACATTCGGTGCACTAATATGGCTTCTCGCCGGTCAGCTTGCTTTTTTGCTGCAGGCGTCTATAGTGATTTTTTGAGCACATGTTTGGAGTCAGGCATGACATCTGAACATGTGTATGGGGGTATATATACACACCCATGTATGTATATATACACCTGCACATATATAGGTGTGAAAGGAGCAGAAAACACTACTTGCGCTAATGAAATAATTAACACCATTATACAGGGAGTGCAGAATTATTAGGCAAATGAGTATTTTTGAGGATTAATTTTATTATTGAACAACAACCATGTTCTCAATGAACCCAAAAAACTCATTAACCACTTCCATACCAGGCCTATTTCGGACACTTTGTGTTTACAAGTTAAAACCAGTATTTTTTCCTAGAAAACTACTTAGAACCCCTAAACATTATATATATATATATATTTTTTAGCAAAGACTCTTGAGAATAAAATGGCGGTCATTGCAATATTTTTTGTCACGCGGTATTTGCGCAGCGGTCTTTAAAACACCATTTTTTGGGAAAAATTACATTTCACTGCATTTAAAAAATTCTAAACAGTAAAGTTAGCCCATTTTTTTTGTATATTGTGAAAGATGATGTCATGCCGAGTAAATAGATACCCAACATGTTACGGTTTAAAATTGCGCCCCCCTGTGGGATGGCGACAAACTACGGTCAATAGAGATCTCAATAGGCGACACTTTAAATTTATTTAACGGTTACCAGTTTAGAGTTGGAGTGTAGCTCTTCTTTTAAATTATTGCTCACGCTCTGGTGATCGCGGCGATACCGCACATGTGTGGTTTGAACAGCTATTTCATTCGCGGCTCGACTTCCGTATACGTTTTTTTTTGTGCGCGAGCTAACGGTGATCGGGGCGGCTACATTTTTTTTTTTCCCATTTATTTTATTTATTTTTTTAACTTTATTACAGTTTTTAAAAAAAAAAAAAATCTGATCACTTTTATTGCTGTCACAAGCAATGTAAACATCCCTTGTGACAGCAATATGCAGTGACAGGTACACTTTATGGAGGGATCGAGGGTCTAAAAGACCCTCGACCCCTCCACTACACTTCCCTGTATGCAAAACGCCGAAAACGGCGTTTTTGCATACAGACGTTTTTCAAATTTGGCGCCGTTTTGCAGCACACTAACCCGGAAGTGACGTCATGGACGCCGCCTCCGGGTTACGTCATCGGAGACCCGATCGATGCCGTTTCCGGCATTCATCGGGGCTCCATCCAGCCGGCGGACGCGCCGGCTGGGTGCTCGGGGCTCCCGGTGGGACGGGAGCCCCGGTAAAAGCCGCGGAAGGCGGCGGGAGGGGGGGGGACGTCCCCTCCCGCCCCCGGGTAACGATCGAGCGGCTCCCGAGCCGCATCGATCAGTACCGACGGAAAGCCCACTGTCGGCTTCAAACAACGGTACCGGAATGATGCCTCTAGCTAGAGGCATCATCCCGGTATACCCCCGCAAAGTTTACGACGTCATATGACGTCGTCCTAGGGGGAAGTGGTTAATATCAAAGCTGACTATTTTTGGAAGTAGTTTTTAGTTTGTTTTTAGTTTTAGCTATTTTAGGGGGATATCTGTGTGTGCAGGTGACTATTACTGTGCATAATTATTAGGCAACTTAACAAAAATCAAATATACAGTATACCCATTTCAATTATTTATTTTTACCAGTGAAACCAATATAACATCTCAACATTCACAAATATACATTTCTGACATTCAAAAACAAAACAAAAACAAATCAGTGACCAATATAGCCACCTTTCTTTGCAAGGACACTCAAAAGCCTGCCATCCATGGATTCTGTCAGTGTTTTGATCTGTTCACCATCAACATTGCGTGCAGGAGCAACCACAGCATCCCAGACACTGTTCAGAGAGGTGTACTGTTTTCCCTCCTTGTAAATCTCACATTTGATGATGGACCACAGGTTCTCAATGGAGTTCAGATCAGGTGAACAAGGAGGCCATGTCATTAGCTTTTCTTCTTTTATACCCTTTCTTGCCAGCCACGCTGTGGAGTACTTGGACGCGTGTGATGGAGCATTGTCCTGCATGAAAATCATGTTTTTCTTGAAGGATGCAGACTTCTTCCTGTACCACTGCTTGAAGAAGGTGTCTTCCAGAAACTGGCAGTAGGACTGGGAGTTGAGCTTGACTCCATCCTCAACCCGAAAAGGCCCCACAAGCTCATCTTTGATGATACCAGCCCAAACCAGTACTCCACCTCCACCTTGCTGGCGTCTGAGTCGGACTGGAGCTCTCTGCCCTTTACCAATCCAGCCACGGGCCCATCCATCTGGCCCATCAAGACTCACTCATTTCATCAGTCCATAAAACCTTTGAAAAATCAGTCTTGAGATATTTCTTGGCCCAGTCTTGATGTTTCAGCTTGTGTGTCTTGTTCAGTGGTGGTCGTCTTTCAGCCTTTCTTACCTTGGCCATGTCTCTGAGTATTGCACACCTTGTGCTTTTGGGCACTCCAGTGATGTTGCAGCTCTGAAATATAGCCAAACTGGTGGCAATCTTGGCAGCTGCACGCTTGACTTTTCTCAGTTCATGGGCTGTTATTTAATCCTTGGTTTTTCCACACGCTTCTTGCGACCCTGTTGACTATTTTGAATGAAATGCTTGATTGTTCGATGATCATGCTTCAGAAGCTTTGCAATTTTAAGAGTGCTGCATCCCTCTGCAAGATATCTCACTATTTTTGACTTTTCTGAGCCTGTCAAGTCCTTCTTTTGACCCATTTTGCCCAAGGAAAGGAAGTTGCCTAATAATTATGCACACCTGATATAGGGTGTTGATGTCATTAGACCACACCCCTTCTCATTACAGAGATGCACATCACCTAATATGCTTAACTGGTAGTAGGCTTTCGAGCCTATACAGCTTGGAGTAAGACAACATGCATAAAGAGGATGATGTGGTCAAAATACTCATTTGCCTAATAATTCTGCACTCCCTGTAGTTACGCTCCTATAACACCTATATAGGTCTAGGTGTATATATACATATGAGTATGTGTGTATATATAGCCATTTTTTGGGGGGTTTTGGAGGCAGGCAAAACATCTGAACTTGTGTATAGTGGTATATATACACACATACTTATATGTATTTTACACTTAGACATATATAGGTGTTATAGGAGCAGAGCCATATTAGTGTTAATTATTTCATTAGCGCAAGCATATATTTCTGCTACTATCACACCTATATATGTCTAGGTGTATATATACATATGAGTATGTGTGTATATATATCCGTATACACACGTTCAGATGTTTTGCCTGCCTCCAAAGAACCCAAAAAAATGCCCAAATAAACGCTAGCGCCAAAAAAAAAAAAAAAATGCCCAGGTGTGTTGTTGCAGGCATCTTTTTGGGGTTTTTGGAGGCAGGCAAAACATCTGAACTTGTGTATACGGGTATATATACACACATACTTATATGTATATATATATACACCTAGACATATATAGGTGTTATAGTAGCAGAAATGTATGCTTGCGCTAATGAAATCATTTACACTAATATGGCTCCGCTCCTATAACACCTATATATGTCTAAGTGTAAAATACATACAAGTATGTGTGTATATATACCACTATACACAAGTTCAGATGTTTTGCCTGCCTCCAAAAACCCCCAAAAAATGGCTGCAACAACACACCTGGGCGTTTTTTTTTTTTGACGCTAGCGTTTTTTTGGGTTCTTTGGAGGCAGGCAAAACATCTGAACTTGTGTATAGTGGTTTATATACACACATACTTATATGTATTTTAAACTTAGACATATATAGGTGTGATAGGAGCGGAGCCATATTAGTGTAAATGATTTCATTAGCGCAAGCATATATTTCTGCTACTATCACACCTATATATGTCTAGGTGTATATATACATACATGGGTGTGTATATATATAGATATATATATATATATAGATATATATATATATATACCCCCTATTCACATGTTCAGATGTTTTGCCTGCCTCAAAAGACCCCAAAAAATGCCCAAAAAAACGCTTGCTACTAAACCGGCAAGGTGTGAAAAGAGAGAAGCCACTAACCTGTTCTATAAGTGACCTAATACAAACAATCTTTTTTTTATGGTTCTGGACATGCTACAGAGCTGAAACTTCACAGGTACACTTTTTAGACCCCTCAGATACTAAATCCAAAGAATTTTAATTTTTTTTTTTTAATTTTTTCAATAATTGGCTCTCTATCAAAAATGACAATTTTTAAGAACTTTTTTTGTGTGATTAATAGTCCCTGGGGTATGACCCAGAACCCTAGGCACTTTTTAGGGGCATTTATTGGGTTTTAGGGCTTCAAAATGGTGTTTTTTGAATACCGAAGTTCAGGTCCCATTGATTTCAATGGGGTTCTGAAATCTGGGCCGAACTTTCGGGAAGTTCGGATGTTCTGGCCGAACCGAACTTTTGAAAAGTTTGATCATCCCTACTAAATAGTGAGTCTAGCCAAAAGAGACTGTTAACAGAGAAAGACCTTACCCTTACAAAGGCAATTGAGATAGCTTCAGTGATGGAAATGGCTGTGAAAGATACAGAGGCATTGAACCCCCAGAGCAGAAGGGAAGAGGTTAAAGAGGAAGTTTTCAGAACAGCAGTCAAGCCAACAGCAGCAAACTGGAAATATAGACCCTCACCAAGCCGGGAGTCAGCTTGCTACCGTTGTGGGAATACAGACCATGATCACAAAGTCTGCCGGTTTAAGGATCAGTTCTGTCATAATTGTGGTAAAGCAGGCCATCTGAAACGAGTCTGCCATAGTAAGATGGTGCGAAATAAACAACCTCTGAACACCAGGACAAAGGCAGAAATGGTGGGAAGATATACATCATTATCTGAATCAGAGGATGAGGAAGTACTCCACAGATTGGACATACATCATATGCATTCGGCACCCTCTGCAATGACTGTAGAGGTAACCGTGGAAGGAAAGAAACTCAAGATGGATGTAGACACAGGAGCAGCAGTTTCAGTTCTAAAATAAAAAATAGTGTTGCGCAGAATAAAAATCCTCTTAGATAAAAATGTATATATGATGTAAATAGATGTATAAAAATAATATATGCTCCTTCAATAAATAAACAGATATATCTATATTGTTCAAAAAGATAAATCCCTAATTATCCTCGCCAGTGTTAAATCATAATACATATAAATATTGACCAGAAATGAAAAATATATAAAGTGACTGGTGAATAATTTAGTATAATAAAACACACTCTCTTCTCAATAAAGCTGCATCAATCCTCATAAAAGTGCGTAGTGCAAAAAAATTTGTTCAATAAAAAACTTGTTACCAATTTCCAAATCACAGTGATAAAGAATCAAAATACAGTCCAACGTATATTAATTCAAAAATAAATGAAGTAGTGTCAAAAATAGAAAAATCCAAGTCTTTGTGAGTCAGTGCAAATAACAATTTAGAATCTTCTATAAAGTGCTCAAGACCACCTGAGGGTGGTAGGTGCTCCCCAAGAAAGTGAGTGACCAGAGTGTCACAGATCATAAAACAACTGTGCACCCCCTTGCGAGTGGGTGCTCACCTTATACACGATTAAGGCAGGCACATATACAGAGGATCCTTCTTAGGGCTGACTCTTCCAGATCCTATTATTCCAATGGTCTGTAGCTCAGATACGGTTTAACCACTTCAATACAGGGCACTTTCACCCCCTTCCTGCCCAGGCCAATTTTCCCCTTTTAGCGCTGTTGCATTTTGAATGACAATTGCGCGGTCATGCAACACTGTACCTAAACCAAATTTATGTCATTTCCCCCCCCCCCCACAAATAGAGCTTTCTTTTGGTGGTATTTGATTACCTCTGGGTTTTTTTCCTTTTTGCTAAACAAATAAAAAAAGACCGAAAAGTTTGAAAAAAATTGGATTTTTGACTTACCGTAAAATCCTTTTCTCTTAAGCTCATTGACAGACGCAGACTTCTTGATTCATATCAGTAGGGATATAATGCCCCCTACAGGAGTAGGACACTAGGCAGGAAAAAAGTTCTGGCCACACCTTATGGGCAGTCCCAGGGGGTATATCCTCTCACTCCCTGCTACAGGATGTCAGTTATGTAACAAAGCAGTGTCAGAGAATTCAACCCAACTCAACTCAAAAATAGAGGGGTGGGTCATGCGTCTGTCAATGAGCTTAAGAGAAAAGGATTTTACGGTAAGTCAAAAATCCAATTTTCTCTGTCGCTCATTGACAGACGCAGACTTCTTGATTAATATCAGTAGGGACGTCCCAAAGCAGTGCCACAAATGAGGGGTGGGATAACAGAAATAAAAATCCAATCCAGTAGGCCCAACCGGAGCCAACCAGAAGCATCAAGGACTCATCGAACAAAAGGATGAGACCCAACTGAAAAAAAAACAAACAAACCCCCGAGGTAGACCAACGGTCCCCTCAAACAGCGGCCTGCAGAACCTTGCGGCCAAAAGAGGCATCCGCCGATGCCAGCACATCAACTTTATAGAATTTTGTAAAGGTATGAACCTACGACCAGGTAGCCGCCTTGCATACCTGAAGCACCGACGCTTGATGGCGGAAGGCCCAGGAAGCACTAAGAGCCCGAGTAGAGTGTGCAGGGAACAGAGGAACCCAACCCTTAATAGAATAAGCCTGCACCACCGTCTGTCTGTTCCATCTGGAGATAGTCGCTGCAGACACAGGCAACCCCTTTCTAGGGCCATCCGTGATCACAAAAAGTGAATCAGCCTTACGAAAAGAGTCAGTAGTAGCCAAGTACACCCTGATTGCTCGAACCACATCCAAGGAGTGTAACGCAAACTCCCGAGGATGACTGGGCTTAGGACACAGGGAAGGTAACACAATAACCTCATTCAAATGAAACTCTGAAACCACCTTAGGAAGGAAGGATGGATTCGGACGAAGAACCACCTTATCCCTATGAACCACCAGCTATGGGGAACGACAGGCCAATGCGGCCAATTCAGACACCCTGTGTGCAGAAGTGATAGCCACCAAAAAGGCCACCTTCTGGGATAAGGTAAGCAAGGGAATCTCCCTAATATTTTCAAAGGGAGGTTTCTGGAGAACCGACAACACTAAATTAAGATCCCAGGGCGGCAAGGGCGCACACACCAGAGGAGCCAGGTGCCGCACCCCCTGGATGAAATTCCGTACCAAGGAATGAGTTGCCAGTGGCTTCTGGAAGAAGATTGCCAATGCTGAGACCTGACCCTTGATAGTGCTCAAGGCCAGCTTCTGCTCAACCCCCCGTTGCAGAAAGGCCAATATCTGAGCCACCGAGTAAGAACGTGGAGGAAACCCAAGGGATTCACACCACGCGATATAAGACTTCCATGTGCAATGATAGACTTTTCTGAAAGTCGCTTTCCTCGCTTTAATCAGAGTAGGAATAACTGAAGCAGACAAACCCCTGTCCTTCAGCACCTGGCTCTCAACAGCCAAGCCGTCAAAGTCAGTGATCGTAAAGCAGGATGGACAGGACTCCCTGAGACAGTGAGGAAGTGAGGAAGTCGCCAAGGAGCGTCTGCGACCAGCCTGACCTGAAGAGGCCATTCCCCTTGATCCAAGGTCTGACGGCTGAGAAAGTCCGCCTGCCAATTTTCCATACCCAGAACGTGAACTACAGACAGAGCCGGAACGAACTGTTCCGCCCAAAACATGCTGGCCACTTCCACGGCCGCTAGAACACTCTTGGTGTCCCCTTGATGATTGACATAGGCCATGGCCGTGGCATTGCCCGACTGAATCCGAACCAAGCAGCCCTGAAGATGCCTGGTCCGGCGAACCAGGCAAAACCTGATCGCTTTCAGTTCCAACACATTTATCGATAACCTGGATATTTTCTGAGAAAAGGGCTTCCCCTGACTGAGCATCGGAGACCGAGGCCCCCAAACCAGAAACTACCTGGTCCGCTCGCTCAGCCGGATCCGATTGTCTAGGAAATCGGAATTCCAGTTCCATTTGGGAAGAATCTCCTTTTGGAGAGTCCGCGTATGACACTGAGCCTGCGGAGACTCCGCACAAAAGAGGAGGTCGTCCAGGTAGCCCAGGACCTATATGCCCCGCTGCTGCAACAAAGCCAGGACTGGGGCCCAAACTTTGGTGAAAACCTGGAAAGCAGAGGCGAGACCAAAGGGTAACGCCACAAACGGATAATGGTCCGCTCCCACCGCAAAGCGCAGATACCGCTGGTGTCCTGCGTAAATGGGAACGTGAAGATAGGCACCCTCTATGGGCGCCATTTACATCCAGTGCTGTACTGCCCCCAACAGAGCCATTAGGCGATTCGGGGACAGTCGTATATTGGAAGGGAAGGACCGCACCGGTAGAAACGATCGCAACTCGATCTTGTGTTCCGACCGTATGACCTCGTGAACCCATTTGTCTTGAATACTGTAGAGCCACGGGTCCGGGAACCGGCGAAGACACCCCCCCCCACCCTTGATCTGGGTGGGGGCGCACCTTCAGGCTGAAGCGGTCTTATCCTCAGGTCTGGAAGGACCGGATTTTTTTTTTTGAAAAGAATCCCCCAGCGCTAAAGCGCCCCCAGTGGTCACGTGCTCGAGACCCCCGCAGAGAGAGAGAAGAGAGACCCCCAAAAGGCTCACCACTTCAAACCAGGACTGCTCTCAGCGCTGTCTATCTGACAGGAAGTCTTTGTGGAGTGATTTTCCCGGGTCTAGGGAGGGGCTCCGCCCCCTTACACGCCCTTGGTAATTACTACAGCTGCTCAGCTCTCAAGCAGGACGAGCTGGGTGTACCAAGATGGCCACCCCCATGCCGAGGACATGCAGGCTACAACAAAATGGCAGGCCCGCGGGAAAATGGCGGCCCCGCGCAGTCCGCAGTGTCAACAGGGGACCCCCGTGAGCCTACCCTACGGATCGATCATAGATGGGCATGAAAGCACAGGTATTAACCCCCCCTGATCGTTTTTAGGGTAACACCGGCGGCGCCCCCCCCACCGCCTCCATATGTGGCCTGTACCCACTAGTGAGGGGGGCAGATAGGTGGGGGTGCGTAATAGGACAGAGGGGAACCCGGAATCATGAGGGTCCGACCATCCCGGGAAGGGGCCCGCGTCCACCCCAAAACCCATCAGGGGGAGAGGGGGAACATTCTACTCACCATACCGGAACAGGCGGGCACCAACTCCTGACAGAACCCCTCTCCACCGAGGTGGGGGGGCTGTCGGCCAATACGGACGCCGCGACTCAGATTCCGACTGGTCATAGGCGACCTGGCGAGATGCTTAACTCGCGGGGCCAGTCCCCATCCAGTGGGACTATGTCGCGGCCGACCCAGCGCGGAGCTAGGGCCTGCACGCGCTCGTAGGCCGGCTGGGGTGACCACCGGATCTCAACATCCAGCCCATCGCCCATATCCAGCATAATTGCTTGAAGATCTCACAGGAACAAACTGGAGAGAAAAAAAAAGCTAACTAAAAAAAGCTTGCCAGGACCAGAGATCCCAGCAAGGAACTTAGGTCCTTACTCCTGACTAGGCAGAAAAAAACTGACATCCTGTAGCAGGGAGAGAGAGGATATACCCCCTGGGACTGCCCATAAGGTGTGGCCAGAACTTTTTTCCTGCCTAGTGTCCTACTCCTGTAGGGGGCAGTATATCCCTACTGATATGAATCAAGAAGTCTGCGTCTGTCAATGAGCGACAGAGAAAAAAAAGTTTTTTTGTTTGTTACACAATTTTGTAAATAAATAAGTTTTTTCCTGCACTGATGAGCACTGATGAGACTGCACTGACAGACACTGATGAGGAGGCACTGATGGGGTTGCACTGATAGGCGGCACTGATATGTGGCACTGGTAGGTAGCACTGATATGCAGCATTGGTGGGCACTGATGGGCACTGATAGGCGGCATTGATGGGCACTGATAGGTGGCACTGATGGGCACTGATAGGTGGCACTGATGGGCACTAATGGGCACTGATAGGCGGCACTGGTGGGCACTGATAGGCGGCACTTATCGGCACTGACGGGCGGCACTGATGGGCACTAATGGGCACTGATAGGCGGCACTGGTGGGCAATAATGGGCACTGGTGGGTGACACTGATAGATGGCAATGATGGGCACCGGCGGGCAGCAATGATGGGGAGGGCAATGGGGGGGCTCCCTGAACCCTGATTGCCATCCCTGGTGGCCATAGTGGGCATCCCTGGGGTCATGGGTGGGCATCCCTGGTGGTTCTAGTGGCACCCCCCACCCCGAGGGTCTGCACTGGTAATCAATGATCTGATTACCAGTGACGACCCACCCCCCCCCCCCGTCAGGGGAGCCGCCGATCGGCGCTCCTTTACACGAACTAAGGAAAGCCGATCAACGGCTCTTTCTGTTTACTATGTGATCAGCCGTGATTGGACACGGCTGGTCACATGGTAAAGAGCCTACGTCAGAGATCAGGCTGACACCTCGCATCACCGATCCCCCCAGGGGGCGCACAGAGCTGTATTATCCTGCCGCCGTCATATGACGTCCGGTCAGGATAATACAACCACAATCCCGCCGTCAATTTGCTATAGGGCGGGCGGGATGTGGTTAAACTGGCCCATATACAGGGAATCAGGGAAAATTATCCATTCAAAGCGTGACACTCCAGCAGCAAGTATCAGTGTGGCATATGCAAAAAAGAAACCTCCAATAGTGCTTATACCTCTTTAAATGTTTATTTTAATAAAGGAAAGATAAATTGAACTCACATATTTCAGTGCATCCATGCACATTTTACAAGCGACATATAATTATCCATACATCGAACCAAGCCGTAATGGTAAAGCGGGAGACGCGATGGCCGTGTACCTTCTCCTACGCTGGTACAGCCCGACAGTCTCACGATCAGTGAAGCTCTCCGTCCGTCCTTGCCCCTCCCCTACGCGTGACGACACAGGGACCTCGTGTCTTCCTCAGTTTCAGTTATCACCCAGAAACAATGGAGAAAACGTCTGATCCGAACAACTGTCCGTCCAACACCAATCAAACTGCAGACATACTCAAAGCAGATACTCCACCCACTGGGGTACGTGAAAGTACAGGTATACTACAAGGGTCAGACGAAGAGAATGCCATTATATATCCTAGAACATGGGGGACCCCCTCTCTTTGGGAGAGACTGGATTGCTCTCTTTGGCATGCCAGACATCGCCATAAACCCCTGCAACCACGTGACCATCCCATCAGGAGATAAAGAGGGATGGGTGGAATCCCTGAAACAGCGATTCCCACAAGTCTTTGATAACCATTTGGGGAAAATAAAGCATGACTGTGTGAGACTCAGGCTGAAACCCAACGCGCTGCCTAGGTTCTTCAAAGCTCGGACGGTACCTTTCGCACTCCGAGCAGGTGTGGAAGCTGAACTATTCAAATCTGTAAAGAAAAGCGCACGCAACCTCGGGCAATAACGCTTTAATAAAGGACAATAACACAGTACATTGGAATTGCACAATCAAAACAATTCAAATCTGTAAAGAAAAGCGCACGCAACCTCGAGGGCGCTTTTCTTTACAGATTTGAATTGTTCTGATAGTGCAATTCCAATGTACTGTGTTATTGTCCTTTATTAAAGCGTTATTGCCCGAGGTTGCGTGCGCTTTTCTTTACAGATTTGAATTGTTTTGATAGTGCAATTCCAATGTACTGTGTTATTGTCCTTTATTAAATCGTTATTGCCCGAGGTTGCGTGCGCTTTTCTTTACAGATTTGAATTGTTTTGATCCCCCCCCCCCCCCAGTGGAGTGAGAGAGGAGCAGCAGCAACCAGGACATTTCAGCTAAAAAACATACAAACAAAGGAGGTGAACACATGGACAGCGCCATGGGCTGGTGAAGCACTCCTCTTTGTACTTGTTGTATATCAGCATGTGCAGGATCTGTCCTTTTTGAGTGGAAGCTGAACTAAGTCAGCTGGAGGAACAAGGTGTCATCTCAAAGGTAGAGCACAGCGAGTGGGCATGGCACGATTTCTGCATGGCACTAAATTCTCAACTGGAGATAGACCAGTATCCCCTACCCAGAGTAGATGACATTTTTGCCTCTCTTGCAGGTGGTAAAAAGTTCACCAAGCTTGATCTCAGGCAAGCTTATTTACAGTTTGAGGTCCACCGTTCGTCCCGCAGGTTTCTAACCATCAGCACTCACAAGGGACTGTATGAATACAATCGGATGGTGTTTGGTGTAGCCTCCGCCCCCGCCATTTGGCAACGCAACATGGATGAGATTTTGGCAGACATTCCTTTCACACAGTGCCTGTTAGATGACATGCTCATCACGGGCCTGACGGACCAGGAACACAAGTGTAACGTGGAGCTTGTGTTGGCGAGACTCCAAGAGCAGGGTCTAAAAGTGAACTTGGCGAAATGCCAATTCATGGTACCTAAATTGGAGTTTTGTGGTCACCTTGTGGATGCAGAGGGTATACACACCACGGAAGCCAAAGTTGATGCTTTAGTAAAAGCTCCAGCCCCAACCAATGTCCAACAGCTGCGATCATACCTGGGCTTGCTGAACTATTACCACAAACTCCTGCCAGATCTAGCACACACTTTGCTTCCGTTGAACAAGCTTTTGGAGAAACACTCCAGATGGAACTGGTCAGCTGCATGCCAACTTGCTTTTGAAGTTTCTAAGCGAAAGCTGTTGGCGTCACGCATGCTCGTGCACTATGACCTCCAAAGGCCTCTCACCTTGGCTTGTGATTCCTCACCCTATGGTCTAGGGGCTGTGCTATCTCACGTTTTACCAGATGGGTCAGAGAAACCAGTGGCATTCATCTCCAGGTCCTTGACAAAAGCAGAAAGCAATTACTCTCACATTGACAAAGAGGCTCTAGCGCTCATATGGGCAATTAAGAAGTTTCATCTTTACCTGTATGGTAGGGAATTCACCATACTGACTGATCATAAACCACGCCTTCAGATCTTTAGCCCTGACAAAGGCATCTCCCAGATGACTGCGGCCCGTCTTCAACGCTATGCCCTATTCTTGGGAGCATATAGCTACAAAATCCACTATCGCAGCCATGATGCCAATGCTAATGTGGACGCCATGTCCCGTCTGACAAGGACATTAACAGACTCTTCTCCACCAGTTAAGAGTTGTCGTTACACCGCGTGTCCTTTCTGTCTTCTGGGGAGGTAGCAGCCCATACAGCCAAGGATACCTTCCTTAAGACAATACTCTCCTGGGTACGGTACGGTTGGCCTGTAACTGTCACACAGGATTATGAACCTTACTTCCGTAGGCCTCTGGAATTAACTGTGGCTGGCAACTGTGTTTTATGGGGAGATCGAATGATCGTTCCACAGACCCTCCGGAGACACATTCTGGACTTGCTACATACTGGTCATCCCGGTGACACACGTATGAAACAAAAGGCCCGAGGCTATGTGTGGTGGCCGAACCTAGACTCAGATATCACGACATATGTGAATGCGTGTGCTGGATGTGCACAAACTGCAAGAGACCCTCCTCGAGGGTGCGTCCAGCCCTGGACTTGGCCCACGGTTCCCTGGTTTCGCCTACACTTGGACTTTGCAGGCCCGATCAGAGGACACACCTTTTTGATCATTATTGATGCCCATTCAAAGTGGCCTGAGGTCATTCCTGTTACCCAGCCGACGACTAAGGCGACGATTTCCATACTGTTACATCTCGCTGCTACGTTTGGATACCCCAGAGAAATTGTCACAGACAACGGTGCACAATTCACAAGCCAGGAGTTTCAGAGTTTCCTGACTGCCCACAACATCAAACACAAGTTGACCGCACCTTACCACCCGGCTACAAATGGTAAAGCAGAAAGGTTTGTGCAGAAAGGTTTGTACAAACCTTCAAACGCTATTTCAAAGCTACTGTGGCTACAAGTAAACAACAGTCCCTGTCACCCCAGCAGCTGGAATCCTTCCTTTCTGCTTACAGAAACACACCACATGCAACCACTGGGAAAACTCCAGCTGAACTTCTTTTGGGTCGGCAGCCATGGACTGCTTGGACATGCTCCACCCTCAAATGGTCCAGGAACATGTACGGCAGTCCCAAGACAAGAGGGTCGAACATGACAAGATTCCCCGGTTTACAGCCCAGCAAAAGGTATGGGCTCGATCTTATGGTGCTTCCAACACTCGTTGGATTCCTGCTATCGTTGCAGAGACTTTGGGACCAAAAATGTATAGGGTCTGCCTGGAAGATGGTTCCATTTGCAGACAGCATGCGGACCAATTGCGTCCTCGTTCTCAGCTGCCCAAATCCCTGACATCGGCTGCACCTCCAGTGTCTCAAGGATCTGCTCCGACCGGACCAGGATGCATTGAGACTGATGCTTGGGGGGACTCTGAACTTTTGAACTCAGCTCCAACAGAGCCCTCCAACCCTGGTCCAGAGGTCTGTTCACCCTCTGAGCTAGGGGATCCCCTCTTGGCCCCACCGGTGTCCATTCCGGCCAGCCCTGCTTCATCCGGCCCCGAGTCGCTGGGTGCCCGTCCTCAACGATGCTGTCGCCCTCCTGACCGGTTTCAGCTGCAAGAGCGGTTACGAGACTTTCGACGGGCCCGCCGAAAGTGATCCGCTGCCATGTTCTCCCCGTAGCGTCCCTGGATGTTGTTCCCACATCCGGACGCGGAAGAAGCCATGTAAATCTCCTGGGTTGGAGGACTGTATTGGACAATTATTAGTTCCTGTTTTATGCCTGTTCTTGTTTTGTTGTGTTCTTTTTTTTTGTTGTTTTTTTTAGGGATGGATGGAAGGTGTTATACCTGAAGGGTTTCACACGTACTGTTACTTTAAGGCTGGCTCCACCCAGGAGTGATGACAAGGGTGAAGGGGCAAAGTGGCCATCTTAGAGACATGTAAGGGATGCATTGATATACAGAGCTGTCATGCAATGCATGTTGGAGTGTACAGTGAGTCCTGAATAAACATCCGTTGTTCCAGATCAGAGTCCTGTGTCTCTCACAACACAGATAATATAACAACCAAGGCCCAATTTTTCTGCACCTGTATGACAAGTAAATGCAATTTCAAAATTTGTATGGAATTTTTAGCAGCAGGGCCCGTTCCTGGACCCAGCAAGAGTAACTGCGAGGGGTTGCGGTGTTCAGGCACCAACAACAACCAAGGCCCAATTTTTCTGCACCTGTATGACAAGTACATGCGATTTCAAAATTTGTATGGAATTTTTAGCAGCAGGGCCGTTCCTGCACCCAGCAAGAGTAACTGCAAGGGGTTGTGGTGTTCAGGCACCAACAACAACAAAGGCCCATTTTGTGCACCTTTATGACAAGTACATGCAATTTCAAAATTTGTATGGAATTTTTACCAGCAGGGCCCGTTCCTGTGCCCAGCAAGAGTAACTGCGAGGGGTTGTGGTGTTCAGGCACCACCAACAACCAAGACCCAATTTTTCTGCACCTGTATGACAAGTACATGTTGTTCTAAAATTGGTATGAAATTTTTAGCAGAAGAGCCCGTTCCTGCGCCCATCAAGAGTAACTGTGAGGGGTTGCGGTGTTCAGGCACCACCAACAACCAAGGCCCAATTTTTCTGCACCTGTATGACAAGTACATGCGATTTGAAATTTGTATGTATATTTGTATATGACATTTTTTCCTTTAGAAATGACAGTATTGCTGCATCAGGCTACATACATTGTACACATGTGCTACTTTACAGGCACATTAAGGGGACCCCCCAGGTATGATATTTGAAGGAATTTTTAATTTTTATCTTTTTTTTTTACTTTAAGCCTCATTAAAATCAGTAAATCACTGCTCCTTTAAAAATTATCATTTAAAAAAAACGGAATTTTTGTAAAATCTTACCTGTAAAATTCCTCTCTCTGAGTCCTCCGACAGTCGCCGCCTCTTCATATTCGTCACAATGGGGTTATTGACCTTTGCTTCGTAGGAGTAGCTAGGCAACAGAATATGTTAATATCAAAGCTTTTAGCATACCCCACCCCTAGGGGGTGGTCCCCTCAGTCAATACCCTCCTGCTTCCTGCATTTCTACCTCAGTTTCAGTAGTATAGCAGTAGAGTACATAAACAAACCCCAAAAGAGGGGCGGGGGCGGCGACTGACGGAGGACTCAGAGAAAGGAATTTTACAGGTAAGATTTTACAAAAATTCTGTTTTCTCTTACGTCCTCCGACAGTCGCCGCCTCTTCATATTCGTCACAATGGGGACGTCCCAAAGCAGTGTAGACATGAGGGGTGGGAAAACAGCAGCCGCACCTAAAGCAACGCAATACCCACATCAGAGAAAGGAACCTTACCAAAGGAAGGAAACCAACTGGGCAACATGAAAAAAATGTGCTCAACAGGAGCAACAACCCAGGAAAACAAATAACCTAGGGATAAAAACATCCCAACAGCCAAGGGTCCAAAAAAAACAAGGAACCCTAAGGCACTGCCGCACAAAGCATCTTGCGGCCAAAGGAAGCATCTGCCGATGCCTGAACATCCACTTTGTAGAATTTGGAGAAGGTGTGAACGGACGACCAAGTCGCCGCCTTACACACCTGGGCCACAGAAGCCCGATGGTGACAGGCCCGAGACGTACTCAGAGATCTTGTAGAGTGCGCCTTCACAGGCATGGGGGAACTTTCCCCTTCAAAGCATAGGCCTGTTCAATGACCTGTCTGATCCATTTGGCGATGGTAGAAGCCGACGCCGCCATGCCCTTCCGAGGCCCCTCTGGAAGGACAAATAGAGAATCCGTCTTGCGAAAAGATTCAGTCGATGACAGGTAAACCCTGATCGCCCGAACAACATCCAAGGAATGCAAAGCCACTTCCTTCGGATGTTTAGGCTTTGCGCAAAGCGAAGGCAAGACAATGTCCTCATTGAGGTGAAATTCCGAAATCCTTTTCGGAAGGAAAGACGGGTTAGGTCGCAAGACCACCTTATCCAAGTGAACCACCAAATACGGAGATCTGCAGGACAAAGCAGCCAGCTCCGACACCCTACGAGCCGAGGTGATTGCCACCAAAAAGGCGGCCTTCTTGGACAACATAGACAACGAGATCTCCCTGATTTTTTCAAAGGGAGCATGTTGCAACACGGACAGAACAAGATTCAAGTCCCATGGAGGCAAAGGCTCCCTCCTAGGAGGGACCAGATGCCGTACCCCTTGAACAAAGGTACCAACCAAAGAAGTAGACGCCACAGGGCGTTGAAAGAGAACGGCCAGAGCAGAAATCTGACCCTTAATCGTGGCCAACGCCAAACGCTGGTCCACGCCCGTTTGAAGAAAAGCCAACACTCTTGATACCGAGTATGAGCGAGGGGACTACCCCCTGGACTCACACCAAGCAAAATAGGCCTTCCAAGTACGGTAGTAAACCTTCCCCGAAGAGGACTTTCTAGCCTTGATCAAAGTGTGAATGACCTCAGGGGAGAGACCCCTATCCTTCAGGATCTCGGGTTCAACAGCCAGGCCGTCAAAGCCAGCGACTGTAAAGCAAGATGGAATATCGGCACTTGAGACAGGAGATCTTCTCGAAGAGGCAGACGCCACGGAGCGTCGACCGCCAGATTCACGAGGTCTGCGTACCAAGACCGGCGAGGCCAGTCTGGTGCCACCAGAATCACCATTTTCGGTTCCGAGGCCAACCTGCGAAGGAACATGGACAGCAGCTGAATCGGTGGAAAGGCATACAACAGGCGATACTGATGCCAGGGCGTCACCAACGCGTCCGAGGCGTCTGCCCGAGGATCGCACGTCCTTGCCACGAACCTTTCCACTTTGTTGTTCAGACGAGACGCGAACAGGTCCACATCTGGGGACCCCCACTCCTCGCACAACATCAGGAAGACATCCAGGTGAAGGGACCATTCTCCCTGGTCCAGGGTCTGGCGGCTCAGATAATCCGCCTGCCAGTTCTCCACCCCCGGAATGTGAACAGCAGATATCGCCGGGACGTGCGTCTCGGCCCAAGATAGAATGTCGGCTACTTCCCGAGCCGAAACAAAGAAGAAAGCCGCTCAGGTGCAAGTTCAGCACTCGGTGCAGGTCAGATCCGCCATCCAAGCATGTAGACATCCAAAAAGAGAAAGACCGCACTCAGAGATGTTAAATGAAAATCCTTAGGACTCCTTTATTTTCCATAAATCCAACAGACAGCAGACAGACAGTGCAATACACGGACAGACGTGTCGGGTTGACGCGTTTCACGATAAAAATCGCTTATTCATAACTGAGAGATCGGTGCCAATGTAGATATTATACAATTTATATACGGGCTGTTTTCTTAGGTGTTTGTCCTCTGGTGTCATTTTTCCCATATAACAACTTTTATATTATATCTTCATTTAATCATTATTTGTTCCATTCACATATTACTTGAGTTTCCTTTTTTTTATATTATTTCCATATATATATTTTTATATATATTTTTATATACCCTTATATTTCCATTCCATTTTTTATCTTCACATTCACTCTATAGTCCAGGTTCCATCTATTATTATTTTTTTAAGGGAAACCAGACTCACATATTTGGATGACATACCTTTGTCCTCATCTTTTATATTTCTTGATCATATTACGTTCTCTACAATGTCACTACATTATAGCCTCAAACACATTTATATTTCTTAGGTGTGTTTTTTAGGTCTCTTTTTTAGGTTCTTTCTCATGTATATATATTTTTTTGATCATACGTTTACTTCATCACCATTTTCATTTTTTACATCAGCCATTTTGTTCATCAGTTCTCTCCAATATTACACATATTTATTTTATACATTATATATTGTTCACATTTTTATTCACATATGTGTTCTATTGGGATTATTCATGCTCGCACTTTTATACTTATCTTCCTTCATTCATTGATATGTTCACTCATTTATACTTACGTATAATATAATTTCTTTTTCATTGCCTCGGTAATGTGTTTTTCTATTTTTCAGTTTTTCACAGGTACCATTCATTGACAAAAGATCTTTATTCATATAGATATCTGTGTTTTTTCACTTATATTATGCTATACCGGCCCCACACTACTGCCGATGAAATATTTGGAGAAATTCTTTCCCAATAGTACTTTTGGATAAAGACAACTTTTATGTAGTTATCATTGACTACCAGAGGACAAGCCCTATAAGTATACATGTTATGTGTTGCTTTGTAACTTATTATATATATTTTTTTGATTCTTTCAGCCCGTTATATATATATACATGTATTTATATGTGCTTTTTTTATCAAAATGTGATTTTATATTGTCTATATGTACCCTTCTCCCTCCCCCTGTAGGGAGGGAGACATGTTTTGTAATTAAATGTCTTCAGCTTGAGACTGTGGATTGCTAAACGAGCAGCTGTGTGCCTTTTCGTACCAATTAACTCAGGGTGTGAGCAATCACATTTTTTATCCACCCTTTACTTGGTTTATCTACAAAAGGTTGCTGGCATCCACAGTCTCAAGGTGTGTGGTTATGAATAAGCGATTTTTATCGTGAAACGCGTCAACCCGACACGTCTGTCCGTGTATTGCACTGTCTGTCTGCTGTCTGTTGGATTTATGGAAAATAAAGGAGTCTTAAGGATTTTCATTTAACATCTCCGAGTCCGGTCTTTCTCTTTTTGGATGTCTACTTCCCGAGCCGCTCGGGCACTCCTGGTGCCCCCTTGGTGGTTGATGTAGGCCACCGTTGTGGCATTGTCCGTCTGCACCCGAACCGGACGGCCCTGCAGCCTGTCCAACCCACGCCGAAGGCAGAGATTTATCGCTCGCAATTCCAGAATGTTGATCGGAAGGGAGGACTCCTCCTCCGACCAAGTTCCCTGGGCGGACAGAACGCCCAGAACACCACCCCAGCCCGACAGGCTGGCATTCGTGGTGATCACTGTCCACGAGAAAGGGCGAAAGGACCTGCCCCCCGACACCACCGGGGACTGGAGCCACCACAGAAGGTCCCTTCTGGTGCGATGACTCAACAAAATCTGGAGATCCAGAGACTGCGGTCGTCCGTCCCACCTGGCCAGAATCTCCCTTTGGAGACCCTGCGTGTGAAACTGGGCAAAGGGTATCGCCTCGAAAGCCGAGACCATCAATCCCAGACACCTCATGCACGTCCGGAGGGACGAGCACTGAACGTCCCTGAGGGACCCGACTTCTTCTTGAAGCTTCCGGAGCTTGTCTTCCGGCAGGAAGACCTTCGCCTGAACAGAGTCCAGGATCATTCCCAGGTAGGGAAGACGAACCGACGGACACAGCGTCGATTTTGGAAAGTTTATCGTCCAACCAAACTCCTCTAGAGTTTGCATCGTGACGGACAGGTCTTTCACCAGACCCTGACTGGTCGCAGACCGAACCAGAATGTTGTCCAGATACCCCAGGACCGAGATGCCCTGGGCTCTCAACAAAGCCAGAACCGACGCAAGCACCTTGGTGAAAACCCACGGAGCCGAAGCGAGACCAAAGGGTAACGCCACGAATTGGTAGTTATCCTCCGCAATGGCGAATCGAAGGTACTTCTGGTGACCCTCGAAAATGGGGATGTGAAGATACGCATCCTTCAGATCGATAAAGGCCATGAAATCCCCCGGAACCAGGGCAGCCACCACCGATCGCAGGGATTCCATGCGGAACTTACGAACCCGCACAAAGCGGTTCAGATCTTTCAAGTCCAGAATCGGACGTACCTTGCCCTCCTTTCTGGGCACAGTGAACAGATTGGAATAGAACCCCCGAAATCTGTCCCGATGAGGCACCGGAACCACCACTTCCTGAGCCCGCAGGTCCCGCACCGCCAGGTGAAGATCCCGCAATCGCTCCGGAGACAGCTGAAGATTTGAGGGAAAAAATCTGCCCGCCGGCCGAGAGAGAAACTCGATCTTGTAACCAGATCAAACGATTTCCTGAACCCACCTGTCCCGAACGCGGGCCAGCCAGGGTTGAAGAAAACCGAGCAAACGTCCCCCCACCCCAGAACTGGGTGAGGGCGCCCCTTCAGGCCGCATTGTTATGGGCAGCGGACCCGGACTGGCCGGACTTCTGCTTACCTGCCCACGGCTTTTTCTGGGAGCCTTGTCCCTTGAAGGGCTTGCCCTTATAGTGCGACCGAAAGGCACGAAAGGACCCCTGAGAGGGCCTAAACGAAGTATTCTTCTTACCGCGAACAAACTTAGTCTTGTGAGTCTGGGGCAAAAGAGTGCTCTTACCCCCAGAAATACCCTTTATCAGAGTATCCAAAGATTCGCCAAAAAGGCGAGAGCCCGCGTAGGGCAAATTAGCTAAAGTCTTGCGAGAAGATTGGTCAACAGACCAACATTTCAGCCAGATCAGGCGACGGTTCAACACCGCCACACTCTGGAGACGCGCAGCCAAAGGGACCATATCTAAGTCCGCATCACACAAGTACATGACACCCTGATGAATCTGATCCACCATAGCCAATGTTGACGGCGAAGCAGAGTCAGTTACCAGGGTGCGCCTGAGCACCTGCGTCCAATCGGCAATAGCCTGGGCTGCCATAATGGAAGCAAAAATAGGCTTCTTTATATTGCGCCATTGCTCATCAACAGCGCGCTGAAATTCCGTAGAGCAAGGAAAAACCTGCGACATTGTGCGTTTCCTTTGCGTCCTGTACGAGGACATCAAAACAGGAGGACATGGTTCATCCTCCAAATGCAGCGTTTGCTTGATAGAAGCAACCAACTCATCCATGAGTGCAAGCTCTTCAGACGAGCCAGGGGGGGAATTATCAACCCCTTCCACCTCAGCCTTCCCTTCAGACCCCGCAAGGTCTAGAGATGAGCGAGACCCTGAGAAGGGCACTCCAGCCATAGCATCCCCATCGCCCTCTGAATCAGAGGAAATTGACACTCTGGGCCTTTTTGTGGATCGATCAGCCACCAGCATCTGCAACTGAGCAGCTAAGTTAGCCACAATAGTAGCCAGATCAGCCCCCTCGGGGGAAGCAGCAGCCCCTTGGCCCCCTACCAAGGAGGGGGGAAACTTGCTTTCCTGAGAATCCATGCCCCAGTAGACTTAGGAAAAAAAGAAGGAGTACTGCCCCTTTAAGATCGCGGCAAGCGTAGCCCACTGCACTCACAGAATACACTGACCCCCACAGGGATAGGAATACAAGGCAAGGAATACAGGAATATGGAAAGGTAAAACCTGGAGGGATCACACAGGCTGCTGCACCGATCGCTGTCCCAGAGGAAAAGGAAGTGATGCAAGACTGACCGCCCCTATGAAGCCTATGTAAAGGCTACACAAACATGGCCGCTGGCTGAGGCTCCATAGGCAGATACAGAAACAGCGCTGACATGAGGCCAGATCGATCGCCGCCAAAATGGCGGCGCTTGGCGCCAAAAACGCCGCTCTTTCCACACAGGACCGGCCACCATAGCTTGCTGTAAAAAATGGCGGACCGCAGCAGCGGTCGCCGCACAGTATGCCCCAAAAACGTTGCACAAGCATGTCACACACAGCATACAGCATGTCTCACAGAACTCTCAGCCTGTTACACAGAGCAGAGCAGGAGAGCCCCCCCCCCCCCTCTTCAGCCCACAGAAAGGCAGCTAATACTGACAGGGAGCTCAACGTTTTTTCACAGACATGCAGGGTCCCACAGTCCCAGACTGACACCCAAAACAGACAGGTCCCCACACAGAATACACTTACCATCCGGATGGCGTGGGGAACCCGCACAAGCGATCAAACCGCTGCACTAGGGACAGGGAGAGTCGCAGCCAGGACGCAGTGGAACTGCGGTGCGAAACCGCAAATGGCGTCCGGTGAGGTAGCCACCTCACCGCAGCATCCCTGCAGCGAACAGGGATGGGTCGTTCATCTATGCCAGGGAAACCTGAGCTGAACGCTCGATGGCAGGCTGGGAAGCCACTGGCCCTGAACCCCGGATACCCAGGGAGGCCAGCCCGAGACCCAGCTCCGCATGATCATCTTCATCCGAAGAACTAAACTAATGCTGAAAAATAACAGCTAAGTAAAGAAGAGAAAACACTTGAAATAAAATCAAAAAGAGAGAATAGAGGCTGAGACTGAAATCCCAGCACAGGATAAGCCTGCTAACTCCTGAGCTAGACAATTGAAACTGAGGTAGGAATGCAGGAAGCAGGAGGGTATTGACTGAGGGGACCACCCCCTAGGGGTGGGGTATGCTAAAAGCTTTGATATTAACATATTCTGTTGCCTAGCTTCTCCTACGGAGCAAAGGTCAATAACCCCATTGTGACGAATATGAAGAGGCGGCGACTGTCGGAGGACGTAAGAGAAAAATCTTTTTGCATTGCTACATGTTCCCCAGATCAGTACCCAGACCCCCATACACTTTTTTGGGCAATAACTTGCATTTAAGCCTTCCAAATCAGACTGTTTATTTTTAACGTCCGAGTCCCATAGACTTCAATGGAGTTTGTTTGTTCGTACTAACTTTCCCCCTGTTCACAGTGTTCTGGTGCGAACTGAGGGGGGTGTTCGGCTCATCACTAATCACCAGCAGTCACGTGAATCAGCAAAAAGTTTGGCTGAAAGTAGTATGTTTTTCCCAAATCATCTCTCTTTTACTGTATTTATTATGAGTGACCATTTGTAGAACTCCAAGCCTACAAACTACCACTGTGATTAACACCAGCATGTTAAACAATCCCTCTAACCTACAGGTTTAAATGAAAAAGTTTAAATATATTTTTCTATGTGACTGCTAATCTGCCTTGCATGTTATACCACAGTGGTTCTAAACCAGGAAAACTGTGCCGGAAAGGCAGTTGAAGCTTTTATGTATGCGGGCAGTCAACAAGACACTGAGAAGAAGGCACAGTGTAAAATGCCAGGTATTGAACTACAACTAGCATTTACAGATAGGTAGAAAAATCTAGAAAGTGACTTTTTCAATAGAACTTCTCTCATATATACATAATAATTTAACTTAGACTGTGTGGAGCTACATATCCCCTGGCTATATAGAATGCAAATAAAATTAAAATTCATTAACAAATAACACCTCAGGCTCTATGATATACGAGACAAAGCTACAGACACTGACCCTAGACACAGAAGGAAAAAGTGGTGCTGTATTTGAGATAAACTTACTGTTCACAGGAAGCATTCTTGACTCTGTCTCTGGACCAGCTGACAGTTTCTGGTTCATATGTGTCATAGTCATCCAGCTCTTCATCATCTATGCTTTTCATGACCAGCTTTTGACATTTAAAATCGCCATTAACACAAGAAGAGTCATCATTTTCCTTGTCACGCAAGTCCAGTTGAAATTCTGCTTCAAAGTGAGGTAAAACTTCCGAGGACCTGTCAGTCTGCTCCTCTGAACTCTCTATGCTACTCTTTCGAGTCTTTGAAACATTCACAAGATCTGGGTCTTGCATGTCCCCATCATCACCAAATGAGATGATAGTCAACACTTTTTTCTTTTTCTTGCGGTCCTTTTTAGCTTTGCCATCTACAGGAAGTAAAACTGATGTTAAATAAGTTATCAAGTAAAAGAAGATTTTATGGCTTTAGCTCAGTTTGTCTTGACACAACAGTGAAGATAAAGTACTAACTAGAATAACAATTTTGTAGTTCCATTAACATAATTCACAATTCTTTTATTTTTGGGGATACGCAACAAATGTAAAATTAAATAATACTAACAAAAGAAACTGAAGTGGAACACTTTCAAAATGCTTATTTTAGTTTAATTGTCTTACCTTATGTTATTCAAATGCTTTTGAGGAAGTTCTATTCTCTACCCAATAATATTTTTTAACCTATGTTTGCAAAATTAGTATAGCAGTTCTCAATAAAAAAATATATTAACATGTATGAAAAGATGTAAAGCCCAAATTGTTGGTTTTTTTGTTGTTGTGGATGAAGTATGTGCATGTGATGAAGTTAAACACACTTAAACCCCAGGTTTTTATTGCCATCTTTTTTTCTGCTGGGGAGATTCAACCTCTTTAAAAACTTACCCACTGGCCACTTAAACCCCCTTCCTAACCAGACCAATTTTCAGCTTTCAGTGCTCTCACATTTTGAATGACAATTACTCAGTCATGCAACACTGTCCCCATATGAAATTTCTGTCCTTTTTTTCACACAAACAGCTTTCTTTTAGTGGTATTTAATCATAATTAGGTTTTTTTATTTTTTGCGCTATAAATGAAAAAAGACAGAAAATTTTGTAAAAAAAATGTATTTTTCTTTGTTTCGGTTTAAAAATTTGCAAATTTAGTCATTTGTCTTCATAAATTTTGGCCAAAATTTATTCTGCTACATATCTTTAGTAAAAATAACCCAAATAAGTATACATTTTATGGTCTTTGTGAAGGGTATAGAGGCTACAAGCCATGGTACCAATCATTGAAAATTGATCACACCTGATGTACTGATGGCCTATCTCATTTCTTGAGACCCTAACAAGTCAGGATAGTACAAATACCCCCAAATTACCCCTTTTTGGAAAGAAGACATTCCAAGGTATTTAGTAAGAGGCATGGTGAGTTTTTTGAAGTTGTAATTTTTTTCCCACAATTCTTTGCAAAATGAAGATTTTTTTAAAAAAATATATATTTTTCACAAAATGGTCATATTACGAAGTTATTTCTCACACACTGTACAGGCATACTTGCAACTACACCCCAAAATACATTCTGCTACTCCTCCTGAGTATGGCGATACCATGTGTGAGACTTTTCCACAGCCTGACCACATACAGAGACCCAATATCCAAGGAGCACCGTCAGGCGTTCTAGAAGCAAAAATTACACACATAATTTTCTGACCACCTATCACACTTTGGAAGGTCCTGGAGCACCAGGACAATGGAAACACCCACAAAATGACCCCATTTTGGAAAGAAAACACCCCAATACATAATCTAGGAGGCAATATGAGTATTTTGAACATGTCATTTTTTTCCACAAGTTTTTTTGAAAATGTGCAAAGAAAACCAAAACGCATTTTTTTTTTTTACACAAAGTTGTCCATTTATAAGACATTTCTAACACATAGCATGTACATGGCAAATATTACACCCCAAAATACATTCTGCTACTCCTCCTGAGTATGGCGATACCACATATGTGACACTTTTCCACAGCCTGACCAAATACAGGAGGCCCAACATGCAGGGAGCACCGTCATTTCCTGACTTCCCATTACAATTTTGTGAGGCACTGTAGGACACTGATAAGCATTGTAGTGGCACTGCCATATCCATGCCACGTCAGGGCGCTCATCTGTGCCTCATCCATGCCACATCAGTGCTCATCCATCTCACATCAATGCCATGTCAGGGCCATGGATGTGGCCCAGATGAACACTGACGTGGCATGGATGTGGCACTGATGAGCACTGACGTAGCATGGGTGTGGCACTGATGAGCACTGACATGGGATGGATGTGGCACTGATGTGGCATGGATTAGCCCTGACATGGCATTGATGTGGCACGGATGAGCACTGACGTGGCATGGATGAGGCACAGATGAGCGCCCTGACGTGGCATGGATGTGGCACAGATGAGCACTGACATGGCGTGGATGTGGCACGGATGTGGCACTGACGTGGCATGGATGTGGCACGGATGAGCACTGACATGGCATCGATGTGGCACTGACGTGGCATGGATGTGGCACGGATGAGCACTGACGTGGCATGGATGTGGCACGGATGAGCACTGACGTGGCATGGGTGTGGCACGGATGAGCACTGACGTGGCATGGGTGTGGCCCGGATGAGCACTGACGTGGCATGGATGTGGCGCGGATGAGCACTAATCTGGCATGGATGAGCACTGACATGGCATGGATGAGCACTGACGTGGCATTGATGTGGCACGGAAGAGCACTGAAGTGGCATGGGGGTGGCATTGATGAGCACTGAGGTGGCATGGGTGGGCACGGATGTGGCAAGGATGATACATGGATGGGGCACAGATTAGGCATGGATGGGCACGGTATAGGCATGGATGGGGCATGGATGAGGCACTGTGATGGGGCACGGATGAGGCACTGTGATGGGGCACGGATGAGGCACTGTGATGGCTGGGGCATGGATGAGGCACTGTGATGGGGCACGGATGATGCACTGTGATGGGGCACGGATGAGGCACTGTGATGGCTGGGGCATGGTTGAGGCATAGGAGGCGTGCAGCTGCAGTTTCTCTCCTCTCCTCGCATGCTGTACCGATTGCTATGTACAGCGTGCGAGGAGAGGAGAGAAATGAACCGGCCATGCGCCGGTTTGTTGTGAAGTGATTGCTCCATCATTGGATGGAGCAATCACGTGGTAAAAGGACCGCTCTCATTGGCCCTTTGCCACGATCTGTGATGCGTCGGGTCCCCGGGACCCGGCGAGCACGGATACTCCCGTGTGTGCGCCCCAGGGGGCGCGCGATTCTGGGAAGACGTCCATGTACGCCCTCCCAGAACTAGACGACCGCGCTGTAGCCATCTTTTGGCTATGGCCTGGTCGGCAACTGGTTAATCACCAGAAGGTTTTACCCCCTGCATGACCAGGGCATACTTTAATTGGCAATTGCACAGTCATACAACACTGTACACAAAAATAAACAATCTTTTTTTTTAGCCAAATGTAGCTTTCTTTTGTTGATATTTGAATATCACTGTTTTTTTTTATTTTTTTTGTGATATAAACAAAAACATTTAGAAAAAAATCAATATTTTCTAGTTTCTGTCATAAAACAGTCAATAAAATCTAATTTTGCCATAAATGTAGGCCAAAATGTATTCTGCTCCATGTCTTTGGTAAAAAGGGAAAAAAAAATCCCAATAAATGTATACTAATTGGTTTGTGTGAAAGGTATAGCATCTACAAACTATGGTATATATTTTTGAAAGTTGATCAATTCTGATGTACTGACGGCCTTATTTCTTGAGGCCCTAAAATTTTAGGACAGTACAAATTGACCCAAATAAACAATTTTTTTGGAAAAAATTGATTTTTGTAAAATCTTACCGTAAAATCCTTTTCTCTTAGCTCATTGACAGACGTAGTCCTCGGTGATACAGCACCTTCGGGTTATGTTGCCTCCACAGGAGTAGGACTAGACAGGAAATAAAATGCTCTGGCCACACCCTAGGGGCAGTCCCAGAGGGTATATCCTCTCTCTCTCTGCCTCAGCAAATCAGTTATGTCATAAAAGCAGTCTTTAGAGAATTTAACCCAACCCAACTCAAAAAAACAGAGGGGCGGGTACTACGTCTGTCAATGAGCTAAGAGAAAAGGATTTTACGGTAAGATTTTACAAAAATCCATTTTTCTCTCTCGCTCATTGACAGACGTAGTCCTCGGTGATACAGCACCTTCGGGAAGTCCCAGAGCAGTATCACAAATGAGGGGTGGGAAAATGGAAATCAAATCCAAATCTAGAAGGCCCAACCGGTGCCAACTAGAAGTTTACAATGCTCATCCTTAATGATGAGACTCAACAAAAAAAAAAAAAATTTCAACAGAAAAAAACCCTCGAGGTAGAACACCGGTCTCCTCAAATTGCGGCCTGCAGCACTTTGCGGCCAAAAGAGGCATCCGCCGATGCCATCACATCAATTTTATAAAATTTTGTAAAGGTATGTACCGACGACCAGGTGGCCGCCTTACATACCTGGACCACTGATGCCTGATGGCGAAAGGCCCAGGAAGTACTGAGCGCTCGAGTGGAGTGCGCCCTAACAGGGAACGGAGGACTCTGACCCTTAATAGAATAAGCCTGTACCACCGTCTGTCTAATCCATTTGGCAATAGTCGCGGCAGATGCAGGCAACCCCTTTCTGGGGCCATCCGTGATCACAAAAAGTGAATCCGTCTTACGGAATGATTCCGTAGCTTTCAGGTATACCCTGATTGCCCGAACCACATCCAAGGAATGCAACGCATGTTCCCGATGATGATTGGGCTGAGGACACAAGAAAGGTAGTACAATATCTTCATTCAGATGAAAATCTGAAACCACCTTAGGAAGAAAGGATGGCTTAGGATGAAGTACTACCTTATCCCTATGAATCACTAGGTATGGGGACTGGCATGATAATGCAGCCAGTTCTGACACCCTGCGAGCAGAAGTGATAGCCACCAAGAAGGCCACCTTCTGGGATAAAGTAAGCAAGGGAATCTCCCTGATGTTTTCAAAGGGAGGTTTCTGTAGAACCGACAAAACTAAATTAAGATCCCAGGGCGGTAAGGGCGCGCGGACTGGTGGAGCCAGGTGCCGCACCCCCTGAATGAAATTCCGCACCAAGGACTTGGTAGCTAAAGGTTTCTGAAAGAAGATTGCTAATGCTGAAACTTGACCCTTGATGGTGCTCAAGGCTAGTTTCTGCTCAACCCCTTTTTGCAAAAAGGCCAATATTCGAGTCACCGAATAGGTACGTGGAGGAAATCCTAAAGATTCGCACCACGCAATATAAGTCTTCCATGTGTGATAATAGACCTTGCTGGAAGTCGCTTTCCTTGCTTTAATAAGGGTAGGAATGACTGAAGCTGACAACCCTCTGTCCTTCTGTACTTGGGTCTCAATGGCCAGGCCATTAAAACCAGCGACTGTAAAGCACGATGGTAGATTGGTCCTTGAGACCACAGACACTCCCTGAGACGAAGTTCCCACGGAACGTCTGCGACTAGCATGTCCAAGTCGGTCAGGCCGGCTTGACGAGGCCAGCCTAGAATTTCTAGGACCACTGGCGCTGACTGGATCTGAACCAGGCGTCTCTAGAGCTATCTAGCCCCGACCATCCGAGAAAGTCTGGTCGTTTTCTGTTCCCACACATTTATCAGATACCTGATTCCTATCAGGAACGGTGATCTTCTCTGGTTGGACCTCAGGGACCGAAGTCACCCGGCTAGAGGCTTCTTGGTCTGTCTGGTCAACCAGATCTGATTCCTGTGGGGAATAGAGACTAATCTTAGGAAAAGGTAGAGGAAAAGATCTATTCAGGGAACGGTGACTACCGCTCCCTGTAGTACTTAAATGTTGGAAGGGAAGAATCGCACCGGTAGTAGTAGTCGATACTCGATCTAATGTCCTGAATACCGGTAAAAACGTCCCCCCACCCTCAACCCGGGTGGGGGCGCACCTTCAGGCTGTGTAATCCTTTGCTTCGGGTTTGGCTGAGTCGGTCCTCTGTTTGTCCGACCAGCCTTTCTTGAACCCTCCTGGAGGAGTCTTGCCTTTCCCGCTTGTTCCAGCCGGGCGTACGAACCCTTTATGGGCGGTAAAGAAAGGTCCTCGCTTGTTGCGAGGTCCCTTAGCTTTAGCAGCCTGTGGCAAGAAAGTGCTCTTGCCCCCAGTGGCGTCCTTAATAATTTCATCTAGGGTGGCCCCAAATAGGCGATTCCCCTGAAAGGGGAGATTCGTCAAGGTCTTTTTGGAACCTAGGTCAGCTGACCAGCATTTTAACCACAGCACACGTCTGAGGATTACCGCTGACATAGATGCATGCCCTAATAGGGGGGTAGCATCCAAGGCTGCGTCACAGACAAACTGTAGCCCTTGTATAATCTGTTCCATCAAATCAGATGTTCCCTGGGGGATATCTTTTCCCCTAAGGTCTTGGCGTACCAATCTCGCCCATTCCGTTAGTGTCTGGGAAACTAGACCAATAACAATTACTGGTCTAAATGCTGACCCTATCAGGGAGAAGATAGTGCGGGACTCCGCTTCCATCTTTCGATCCACTGGATCCTTAAAGGACGAAGTGTCCTCCACTGGGATAACCGTGGCTTTATTCAGCCTGGAAATAGGTGGATCCACCACTGGTGGTACCGTCCATTTCTTAATGATGGATTCCTCAAACGGATAGCGTCTAGCAATACGCTTGGAAATAGTAAAGGTACGCTTAGAATGCTCCCATTCTCCTTTAATTTTATTACCAAAACACTTGGGTACAGGAAAAACCTTCACCGTTTTGATGGGCTTGTTAGTACCAAAGGGAATCTCTGTTTCAGTTGCCTCTGTCGGTGAAACCTCAAGTCTTAAGGTTTCCCGCACCGCCACAACTAGTGCGTCCACCAATGCTTCTTCCTGAATTATAGCGGGAGAAAGAACGTCCTCCTCACTGTCTGAGGGAGCTTTACCTGAGATAACAGCCCTTGCAGAGGGACCTGCAGCTGCAGTGACCATCTCTGAATCTGAGTCAGAGGTGTCAGATAATATAGGGGTAGGCGGGGGTCGCTTTCTTGACCCCCCTCCCTGACAGGCTGCCTCCACCCGAGCCACCATAGACTCCAAAACTGCTGTAAATGCATCCATACTCTGTGCACCGGTGGGGCCCGTGGCCCCCTCGAGGGAAACAGGTGGGGGTACTTCTGTGGCAGGGTCCATGATTATTCCAGTAATTTCCCGGAAAATACAATTCAAATTTAAATAAAAAACTTTTTTTTTTTTTTTTTTCTCAGACCCCCAGCGCCACAAAAGCCCCTCAGTGTTACCTGCTAGGGATCCCTATCGATCGAGAGAGAGAGATAGACCCCCAGGCTCACCACTTGATGCTCAGAGTTCACTGCAACAGGTTACAGCGCTGTGTTCACAAACAGGAAGTCTTTTGGCTGGCTGCCCAGGAAGAAAGGAGGCGGCTCCGCCCCTCTGCACGCCTTCCGGCGCCTCCCCTAGCTCCACGAGGTGTTTGGATCACCTCAAACATGGCCGCCCCCATGCTGGAGACACGAGGCTACGCCAAAATGGCGGCCTCGTGCGATCTAGCAAACAATGGCGGCGGTTAGTACCGAATAGCGGCGTGACTGCAGAACATCACAACACCTTCTCTACATGGGGATTTAGCCTGGTCGGCGGTACCGGCCCTGGCGGACCGCATGGCCGTTCGGAAGGCCTGCTATCGCTGGAGACTAGACTAGGAAAGCAGTCTACATGTCCGTGGCTACTGACTGGTAGGATACTTATATTATCACAGTAAGATACCCATACTGCCACTAATTACAATCTTTTTTAACATGATTACAATTAGATTGTCAGCTCCCAAACCAAGCCTGCTGGCTTTTTGCACAAAAAATCACACACAAAGTAGGGGGATCTGTGCCATGTTATAGGATAGAGGGGAACTCATCCTTACCATACAGAGAGGGGCCCGCGTTCACCACAAGACCCGTCAGGGGAAAAGGGGGAACCTGCTACTCACCATACCGGAACCAGGCGGGCACCAACTGCTGACAGTACCCCTCTCCACCGGGGCGGGAGGGCTGTCGACCAATACAAACGCCGTGACTCATGGTCCTTGGCGTTTCAGCGAGACGTTTAACTCGCGGGGTCAGTCCCTCCAGTGGGACTATGTCGCGGCCGACCCAGCGCGGAGCTATGGCCTGCACGCGCTCGTAGGCTGAACTGGGGTGACCACCGGATCTCAACATCCAGCCCGTCGCCCAGTTCAGCTTTCTTGCTTGAAGATCTCACAGGAACACTGGAGAAAAAAGCTGTCTAAAAAAATCTTTTTAAGAAAAAAATCCTGCCAGGACCGAAGATCCCAGCAAGGTATCTAGGTCCTTACTCCTGACTAGACAGAAAAAAACTGATTTGCTGAGGCAGAGAGAGAGAGGATATACCCTCTGGGACTGCCCCTAGGGTGTGGCCAGAGTATTTTATTTCCTGTCTAGTCCTACTCCTGTGGAGGCAACATAACCCGAAGGTGCTGTATCACCGAGGACTATGTCTGTCAATGAGCGAGAGAGAAATAGATAATGTGAGGAATTTAGTAAGAAGCATAGCGGGTTTTTTGAAGTTGTAATTTTTTGTCACACCTTCTTTTACTTTTTATGTACTGTCACCAGCACAGTACAGCATCATCATATGACTGATGTGGCAGATATCAGGGACACTGACTGGTGACAGAATGTGAAAAAAAAAAATAAGTTTATTTTATTTTTTAAACATTCAATTTTATTTATTTTTAACATACTTTTATCAGAGTAGTTCAGTGTCGACATAGTAACACTGTACTACTTTGAGGGGGGTTATCCGGAATTTGTTTTTGTTTTTTTGTAGTTTGCTATTAGAATGAAGATCATTGTAATAGCAAAGTTTTCAACTGTCATGAATGGGTTAACTATTCATGACAGCTGTGATTGATCACTAGTGATCGGTGATTGGCTACAGCTAATCACATTGTAGAGGGTGCTGTGATTGGCCTAGGTACCATGTGATAGCTGTGGGTAAATCACAGCATAGGCAACACAGCTGGTATTAATTAATTTATACCAGCTTTGTTGACACTGTGATCATGTGACCGCATAGGGATCACATGATCACCGTGCCCCGAGTACAGGGATCTGCAATCACCAACAGGTCACAGACAATAAAAAACAAACTGACAGCAGGTTAATCCTTCCCTACATCATAAAAAAACTAAAAATTAAAAGAGGTTTTGGTGTTACATATACACTATATTACCAAAAGTATTGGGACGCCTGCCTTTACATGCATCCCAGTCTTGGTCTATAGGATTCAATATTGAGTTTGCCCACCCTTTGCAGCTATAACATTTTCAACTCTTCTAGGAATGCTGTCCACAATGTTTAGGAGTGTGTCTATGGGAATGTATGACTATTTTTCCAGAAGCGCATTTGTGAGGTCAGGCACTGATGCTGGAGAGAAGGCCTGGCTCGCAGTCTGCGCTCTAATTCATCCCAAACGTGTACTATCGGGTTGAAGTCAGGACTCTGTGTAGACCAGTCAGGTTCCTCCACTCCAAACTTGCTCATCCATGTCTTTATGGACCTTGTTTTGTGCACTGTTCCAAATCATTTGGTGGAGGGGTTGTTTTTAAGGGGTTGGGATTGGTCCCTTGGTTCCAGTGAAGGTAACTCTTAAGGTGTCCGCATATCAAGACATTTTGGGACAATTTTATGCTCCCAACTTTGTGGGAAGAGTGTGGGGATGGCACCTTTCTGTTCCAACATGACCAGTGCACAAAGCAAGGTTCAGAAAGACATGGGTAAGCAAGTTTGGGGTGGAGGAACTTGACTGGCCTGCACAGAGTCCTGACCAAAACCCGATACAACACCTTTTAGATGAATTAGTGCGCAGACTGCGAGCCAGACCTTCTCTTCGAGATCAGTGCCTGACCTCACAAATGTGCTTCTGGAAGATTGGTCAAACATTACCATAGACACATTTCTAAACCTTGTGGACAGCCTTCCCAGAAGAGTTGAAGCTGTTATAACTGCAAAGGGTGTGCCAACTCAATATTGAACCCTGTGGAAGAAGACTGGGATGCCATTAAAGTTCATGATGGTGTAAAGACAGGTGTCCCAATACATTTGGTAATTTAGTGTACTTTAAACATACAAACTATTACTGTCCAACACTATGCGTTTTCTGATAAATGTAAGCGCATTTTATTCTCCGAAATAAATGAAAATTCCTTTACAATATTACACTATGTTGTGGAAATGTTAATATTATTTGTGTTGACATTTTTCAGGAAGTGTTTTGTTTAAATAGCTAGTATTTTTCCCAATGTCAGTTTACCGGTATTCGTATTCATGTACAGTGAATATGGCTTTAACTAGCATTGAGGTAAGACGTGTAGTTGTGGAAACCTTCCATTACATGGAAGCTGCATACCACTCACCTGATCTCCCGAATGGCGGGCGCTCTGAACAGCTAACGAACACCGGTCCGGATCTATGGCAGTGCGATGTGAAGTCTGCCATGTAAATGTCTATCAGTCAGCCGGGGCCCTAATATTCACTGGAAGAGATGTGAAAAAAGGGGGTTGTGTACCAGCGCTATGGAGTTTCAGTACAAAATCAATTAGTGGTGTAAGCTGCCTCCAACCTACCTCTGAGGTAGTAGATTAGGAAAAATTGCAAGAAATGTTGGACCCGGCGCTACCACTTTTAAATTAGTATTGTGCAAATATGTGCTTTATGTGCTATAAAAGTGCATGTAGTGCAATCAATACATAGAAAGTGCTACGTGCCGTTAAAAACATCAATAGGTTTAACCTGGGCTGTGCTCAGTGTACCACATTAAAAGTGTCATATATCATACATCTGTATAAAGTGCCAAGTGCTAATAATACCAAGTGCCACGTGTTGTGATCCGTGCTAAAAACAATATATGGCGCCGGCGGATGGTCCACCAAAAAGCACCGCTGCTTACCGCACTCTTAAGCCTTTGACTCGACACTTCTTGGTCACTAAAACAGAGAATAAACCTCCCTTGCGTAGCATATGTTGTATGTAGCAAAATAACTTAGCATCCACTCACAGTTTGGGGAGTTCACTGTCAGCTTGAAAGGTGTTCGCCGGGCCGCTTCCGCGTTCCACCGGCTCAAACCACCATTCCCGGAAGTGACGTATTGACGTAAACAAGCCACGCCCTACGCGTTTCGTCATACGACGTCATCTGGAGCGTGCCATCTCTCGCTACTCCCGGTCTTTTTATAGGCTGGGATGGCGCCATCTTGGTATACCCAATTTAAGGCCGGACACGGCGGCCATCTTGGTGCACCTATCCCATATCCTAAAAGAATGTTTATTCATCATGTGAACTCCCTTCATGTTGTGTTTGCCGTACATAAAAAACAATATTCTTTATTAAACACAGAGTACGACTAAACCAATTAATAGGTTTCAAATAAATTTGTGCAAATAGTGATGTGTCTGGTTTAATCGGGGGGTGAACCGATAACCAGTGTGTGCCGTGATTGTGGAAATAATAGATATTTGTTAAAATAGTTTTATTATTATAGTGACAAAGTGATCAAGTGATACGTGTCTTGACTATACTTCATACATAAAACATAAAATCGTGGGCCCATGTGTCTATGCAATAGGTGCTAGACTATGAAAAAAAGTGCCCATACATGTAAAAATTAGTCGGTGAGATAAAATCGTGCTAAAACAAAAAATGTTTTTTAATGTAAAATAGTTCTGATTAAAATCCAGAGACCTCATGAGCAGGTTCTCACGTTTTTAGACGAAAAAATATAAAAAATAAGAATAAAATTGTATATTCATTATAAATCCAGAAAATCCAGAAAAAAAAAGAAAAAAACAGAAAAACCAGGAGGACGTTAAAATAGAGGAACCATTGCAATAGGACACTTGAAATATTCTTATATGACGGGGAAGTCCGTGGGAGGAGAACATTGGAACAGATTGCATATAAAATAAATAATAAAATTCCAAAAATTAAAATTATATAAAATTAAAAATTCAAAAAAGTTACAAAAAATGTGAGTTGCTATAATCCATAAAAGGAGAACTTGTAAAAAAGAGAACTTGTAAAAAGGCTAGATCTACATCAGAGGAGGGTGTGCAAATTGGATAATATCTTGTTTGGATGTGTATGAACCAGGGTTTAAAAATTACAAATCAATTATTAAAACCCTTTCAAAAACCCTTCTTAGAGATGTATAAGAACCTTCATAGAC
Source organism: Pelophylax lessonae (assembly GCF_965119305.1). Classification (NCBI taxonomy): domain Eukaryota; kingdom Metazoa; phylum Chordata; class Amphibia; order Anura; family Ranidae; genus Pelophylax; species Pelophylax lessonae. Next base: position 136,168,423 of record NC_138773.1, read on the forward strand.
AAAGAACTATGAATAATAAAAATATAAATGAAAATAAATATAAAAAATATATAAAAAATTAGAAATAAAAAGTCCAAGGCTCAAAAACGGGAGTTTTTAAAACGGGGGGACCAGTGGATGGAGCAACGACCACAAGGAGAATACCGTGGAAGCAGGGAGGACACAACACGGCACCAGGAAAGAGACAGAAACGAAAACCACGAGGAACACGAGGAGGAAAGAAACGACAGAAAAAGGAGAAGAAAACAATAGGAAAAGGCATCAATAATCTGAGCGATATACAATTTGAGGAGGAGGAGTTAAAAATACTGGATTTGGGTCTGAAATATGCCCCAGGAAAAAACTTAGATAAGTTTGAGGCCTACATAGACCTGAATAAATATGTTAGAAAATTGAACATAAAGAAACATTTTACTTTAAAACAAAAACAGACACAAAGACCCATACATAAGGAATACAAGCAAACGTCGCTAAAGAATCGCTCCAAGTTTAACCCCAAAAATCCTCAGAACGAGAATTTGGAGGTTTTTAAACGGATGGTGGAAGCAGACATAAGAGCTTTGAGAATTCAAAATAGAAAAGAGAAAAACACATGGGACACAATTAAGAAATTGGAAAAAAGGAAGGGAGTAATAATAAGGCCAGCGGATAAGGGAGGAGGACTTGTGATCTTAAATAAAAAAGATTATGAGGAGGAGATGGAAAACCTACTCAATATAAAGGACACCTATATTAAGCTCAAAGGTGACCCGAAACAAGGATTTGGAAAAACTTTACAGAAATACGTAGATAAAGGAAAAGACTTGGGAATCTTAAACAAAAAGGAGGCCAGATACATTTGCCTGGAGAAACCAAAAACCCCAGTTATTTATTACATTCCGAAGATACATAAAGATGATAAAAAACCACCAGGCAGCCCCATTGTAAGCGGAATTAATTCTGTGCATTCAAGGCTAGGGGAGTATCTTGACCAGTTTCTACAGCCTTTGGTCCAAGTGGGAAAATCCTATCTAAGGGACAGCAAGCAATTGCTAGCAGAAATTAAGGACCTGGAAATAGAGGAGAGTGACATCTTGGTAACAATCGATGTAAACTCCCTCTATACCAAAATAAAACAACAAGATGGTCTACAAGCGGTGGATTGGGCCCTGCACACTCACACAGATATGAAGGAGGTGCAGATCGGATATATACTGGAGGGATTGAAAACAGCGATGGAATCAAACTATTTCTGGTATAAGGGGAATTATTTTGTTCAGAAGAAAGGAGTAGCTATGGGGGCTAAGTACGCCCCTAGCGTGGCAAACGTGTTTATGCAGAAGTGGGAGGAGGAGCAAGTGTTTAGCGTACCAAGGAATGACCTGAAGTATTACCGTCGATATATCGACGATATCATTATCGTGTGGAAGGGAAACGAGGAATCCCTACAGGAATTCTTTGATGAAATTAACATGAACATATATGGCATCACCTTTTCAGGTACCTTTCACCACGAACATATTGCATTTCTGGACCTGGAACTAACCAAAAATGAAGGAAGACTAACCAGCAAAACGTATTTCAAAAAAACTGACCGGAACGGGTACATTCCCAAAAACAGTTGTCACCACCCCAAGTGGTTGGGGAATATCCCCAAAGGGCAACTGATAAGAATCAGAAGGAACTGTAGCGACATAAGAGATTTTGAAATACAAGCTGAGTTATTGATTGACAGGTTTGTGGAGAAAGGGTACAAAAGAAATGAATTGATTAACATCAAGAAAAAAGTGGAAAAAATGAATAGGGAAGACCTGATAAAGGAGGTACCAAACAAAACAAGTGGAAATAAGAATAGTGAGTTTGCTTTCTTAACAGGATACAACACCCAGCATAAGGCCTTAGAAAAAATTGTAAGAAAACACTGGCCAATCCTGCAAGCAGACACAACACTTAAAGATATCCTCCCCTCTAAACCCACCTTCATATACAGAAAAGCACCAAACCTGAGGAATCGGTTGGTGCATAACGTTATTGACCCCCCCAAGAAAATAAATCTCCCAACCAGTCTAAAGGGTTTCTTCAGATGAGGGAAATGCCTGCCTTGTAAAACGTCCAAGGAAAAGAAAAGAAAAACAACGTCCTTCATGGCACAGAGCACAGGAAAAATATATGAAATCAAGGAGACCATTACATGCACAAGTACTCATGTAACCTATGTGGTGGAGTGCCCTTGTAAATTACAGTATGTAGGCCGCACAACCAGACCCTTATTTGTCCGTATTAGGGAGCATGTAAAGAACATCCGTAAGGGGTTTGAGAAGCATAGTCTGTCACGACACTTCAAGTTCCATCACTCTCAAGACCCCACGGTAATGGTTTTCTATGCCATTGATAAAATTAAAAATAACTGGAGAGGTAGCAATAAGAAAATAGATGTGTCAAGAAACGAAACGAAGTGGATATATCAAATGCAGACCCTCCAACCTAAAGGCTTGAACATCGACATCGATCTGAACTGTTTTATCACCGATTTTTAATGACTCCCGTTTTAAAAACTCCCGTTTTTGAGCCTTGGACTTTTTATTTCTAATTTTTTATATTTATTTTCATTTATATTTTTATTATTCATAGTTCTTTGTCTATGAAGGTTCTTATACATCTCTAAGAAGGGTTTTTGAAAGGGTTTTAATAATTGATTTTTAATTTTTAAACCCCTGTTCATACACATCCAAACAAGATGATATCCAATTTGCACACCCTCCTCTGATGTAGATCTAGCCTTTTTACAAGTTCTCTTTTTTACAAGTTCTCCTTTTATGGATTATAGCAACTCACATTTTTTGGAACTTTTTTGAATTTTTAATTTTATATAATTTTAATTTTTGGAATTTTATTATTTATTTTATATGCAATCTGTTCCAATGTTCTCCTCCCACGGACTTCCCCGTCATATAAGAATATTTCAAGTGTCCTATTGCAATGGTTCCTCTATTTTAACGTCCTCCTGGTTTTTCTGTTTTTTTCTTTTTTTTCTGGATTTTCTGGATTTATAATGAATATACAATTTTATTCTTATTTTTTATATTTTTTCGTCTAAAAACGTGAGAACCTGCTCATGAGGTCTCTGGATTTTAATCAGAACTATTTTACATTAAAAAACATTTTTTGTTTTAGCACGATTTTATCTCACCGACTAATTGTTACATGTATGGGCACTTTTTTTCATAGTCTAGCACCTATTGCATAGACACATGGGCCCACGATTTTATGTTTTATGTATGAAGTATAGTCAAGACACGTATCACTTGATCACTTTGTCACTATAATAATAAAACTATTTTAACAAATATCTATTATTTCCACAATCACGGCACACACTGGTTATCGGTTCACCCCCCGATTAAACCAGACACATCACTATTTGCACAAATTTATTTGAAACCTATTAATTGGTTTAGTCGTACTCTGTGTTTAATAAAGAATATTGTTTTTTATGTACGGCAAACACAACATGAAGGGAGTTCACATGATGAATAAACATTCTTTTAGGATATGGGATAGGTGCACCAAGATGGCCGCCGTGTCCGGCCTTAAATTGGGTATACCAAGATGGCGCCATCCCAGCCTATAAAAAGACCGGGAGTAGCGAGAGATGGCACGCTCCAGATGACGTCGTATGACGAAACGCGTAGGGCGTGGCTTGTTTACGTCAATACGTCACTTCCGGGAATGGTGGTTTGAGCCGGTGGAACGCGGAAGCGGCCCGGCGAACACCTTTCAAGCTGACAGTGAACTCCCCAAACTGTGAGTGGATGCTAAGTTATTTTGCTACATACAACATATGCTATGCAAGGGAGGTTTATTCTTTGTTTTAGTGACCAAGAAGTGTCGAGTCAAAGGCTTAAGAGTGCGGTAAGCAGCGGTGCTTTTTGGTGGACCATCCGCCGGCGCCATATATTGTTTTTAGCACGGATCACAACACGAGGCACTTGGTATTATTAGCACTTGGCACTTTATACAGATGTATGATATATGACACTTTTAATGTGGTACACTGAGCACAGCCCAGGTTAAACCTATTGATGTTTTTAACGGCACGTAGCACTTTCTATGTATTAATTGCACTACATGCACTTTTATAGCACATAAAGCACATATTTGCACAATACTAATTTAAAAGTGGTAGCGCCGGGTCCAACATTACTGGCAGAGATGTGTTTGTGAGGAGGAATTGTTATTGTTTTGATAAGCATCTGCCCTTTAGCTGGAATAATGGCTGGAAGCTTTCTGTTATGCTTGATCCGCATTATCCAAATACTGCTGCTATATCCTTTGCAGATATAGTCTCATTTACTGGAACAGTAGCATAATCACTATCAAATATGTTTTTTATTAACTATATTATAAAGGATTTTACCTGAATGACCAGGCCATTTTTTGCAATTCGGCACTGTATGATATTATAGATGTGTTTCTGCGCTATGGATCTGATAGTTGCTTGTGGCAGCTGCCCTCACCTTGAATTATCACCAAAGTGGCTTCTATGGAGAAGGGAATATGCAAGGAAAAAGTGGATATTGGCGCTGCTCTAATTGTTCCTAAGTGTATATAAACTTGTATACAACAAATACTGTGCTTATTTGAAAAATACATAAATAAAAATGTATATAACCTGTTGTGGAAATTTTAATATTTGTGTGGACATTTTTTAGGATGTATTTTTAGTTAAATTGCCATTATGTCTCCCAGTGTCGGTTTACCTGTAATCACTATTCACAGCGAATATGGTTTAAACTGACATTGAGGAAAGACCTTTAGTTGTGGAAACCTTCCATTAAATGGAGACTGCACGCTACTTGCCTAAGCATCCCTATCGGCGGACGCTCTGAGCGGCTGTGTGAACGAGCAAGTGCTGGTCCGGATCTATGGCAGTGTGAGGCGAACTCCACCGGACAAATGTATATTGGCCAGCCAGGGCCCCGGTATTCACTGGCGGAGACATGTTTGTGATGTGGAATTCTTATTGTTTTGATAATATCTGCCCCTTTGCTGGCATAATGGCCAGTAGCTTTCTATTATGCTTGATCCGCATGATTAAAAATACTGCTGCTATTGTCCTTTGCAGATAAAGTCTCATTAACTGGAACAGTAGCATAAACACTATTAAATATGGTTTTTATTAACTATATTATATAGGATTCACACACTAGTTCCCTTGTATAGTGTTTGGTGGCCATTTTTCCTACACGTGTATTTTCATTGTTCGTAATAGTGCATGGTCGATCGTGCAACCAACAGCGAAAAAAGGCAGGCACGTGCATGAACATAAACTCCCCTTTCTATTGATCCTTTGAATGTATACATGTGTGTGATTGGTTGTGCAGTACAGTTGTCCCCTCCCACTGTAAACCTCCTTTTCCTGACTATAAATAAACCAGGGCTCTGCTCTGAAGCAGAGACTCTTCAGTTGGCATTGATTTGACACAGTGTGCGCCTGTTTCTTTCTTTGTCGCCGAGCTTTTGGATTTCTTTATACAAAAGAGATGTACACAGTACTTTTCAGTACAAGGGAATAACGGCGCGTATTAATATCCAAAAGTGTGCTTTTCAGAGCAGTGAAGTTTTCAGCGCACCGAGAAAATTTCTATGCTCCAAACCCCAATAATTTCCAAGTTTGTGGTAAGACACACTCCATTTCAGTTTTTGAAAATTTGTTGCTTTACACCAAAGCTTACTTTCTTTGTCCACTGTGGAAGTTAAAGCGGAGTTCCGGGCACAAAAACAATTTTTATTTTTTGTGCCCCTCCGCTAGGTAGAGCTCACCTGAAAAGGAATTGGATAGTTATTTTTATTTTTTTTGTTTACTCACCTTTTTATTGAAGATCGTAAATACTCACCTCTGACTGCTTCCTCCCTCGGAGCCGCGGCTCACCCCGTCACTTCCTGCCTCGCGATGATTCCTGGGAGCTAAACGTCATAGCTCCCAGGAATCAATGCGACGGCACCGGCCCCGCTCGTCATTTCCGGGCGACGCCGCATTCCCCTGCTAAACAGCTTCTGGGCATGCCCAGAAGCTGTTTAGGAATGCGGCGCCGCACCGGAAGTGACGAGAGGGGCCGGTGCAGTGCATTCTGGGACACGAAGACGCGGAAGAAGACAGAGAAGAGGACCGCGTCGGCTTCAGCTGCCCACAACAGAGATGGAAACGCTGTGGAAGAAATTTTCTAAGTAAGTATTTCTTCTAAAAGGTAAGTGCGAACTGGGACAGATCAGAGGCTAGCCATTGTGGAATGTGCTAGCCCTGACTGTCCCGGGGGTATGTTCAGCAAAAAATTATTTCTGTGCCCGGAACTCCGCTTTAAAAACACAGCCTAGGGGGCGTGGTCTGGCCGCGCAAGAAGATGGCAGCCTGAAAGCGGAGCTCCCACCGCCACGAGCCTATTCAACCCTCCACAGAAGACATCTCACCGTGCATACCTCCATTAAGAATGGGATCCACTGCCCGCTCCTCCTCCACTACCCGGTTCCGCTCCCCGAGGGATTCCGGCCCCAAGCTCAACCCTAGCATCCCGGAGCTCTTCCGGTCCCAGACAGCTAATATGGTGCCCGGCCACAGCTCTGACACGGCTTCCAATCCACCTCCATCCGCTCGCTCCTATACTGATGTTGCCTCAGGGGACACAGGCACACAATCCCAGCATACTATTACACCCAGGCAGCTGTGTACGGAAGATCTCCGGGTCATAGCCACAGACATTAAAGATACACTGGGGGCTGCTATCTCGGAGCTGAGAGCAGAGATTCACTCCCTTAATGGCCGGGTAGAAAGGATCACAGAACATCAGGATTATGCCATCCGCACTGTATCATTTAAAACTGACTGCCACACTTTACAATTGAGGGACATGCAACGGCACCTAGAAGACTTGGATAACAGGGGCAGGCGCCATAACCTGCGTATTAGGGGCCTACGCGAGTCAGTGGAGGGAGAACAGTTATTGCCCACTATTACAGGTCTCCTCAACTCCCTCCTTGACAGACCACTGCAGTCCCCGATTGACATGGAAAGGGCACACAGAGCCTTACGACCAAGGGGCAGAGAAGGGGACCCTCCCAGGGATGTGGTGTGTTGTCTGGTAGATTACAGGCTGAAAAAGGACATACTGCGTAAGGCCAGGAATCAACGCCAAACAGACATTGAAGGGATTCCCATTCAGATATACCAGGATCTATCCGTCATCACCCTTCAACATCGCAGGGAACTGAGACCCCTGCTGGATGTGCTGCGCACACAAGGAATCACGTACAAATGGAAATTTCTATTCTGTCTCTCGGCCTCCACACAGGGCCGTACTGCGCTCCTTAAAGTCCCTGAGGATCTCCTGCACTTTTGTTCCACAATGGGTATCCCTAACATGGTATGCAGAGTTTAGGGTTGCCCCTCCCCGTGCGGATGCCCCAAGAGAGGAACCCATGGAGGCGCAAGATGTCCAAGCCCGACGACAAAGTTCTCCGTCTGGCGCCAGGCCACTCTCTGCTCATGTGGGTCACAACAATATTGCCAGTCCTACCAAACCGCCGAAACACCGAAGGGCACGCACAGGGGAAGGAGCTGGCACAACCTTTTTTCTCTCGGCCCATTCTCTGCCCTACCTAGCAGTAGTTGCATCCACGTGACTGCACAATTGTTTCTACTCTCACTATTATTTTGACTGTGTTGTTTACCTGTTTCCTTTTTCTACTCTTTTTTTTTTTTCTCTACTGCCGAACATGGAGATGCCCTCTGGACATGCGACATATCGCCTGAGTGACTACATAGACGCACCGTTGGATAAGCCATGTCCCCCGGTACAGCTTGTCGGTAACGTAATGCTTAGACCCATGTTCTTTTGCAGACTCATGTCGGGGGGCCGATGGTTTGGAATGCTTTCCTAGTCAAGCAGCTTATGATTCTAACAGCTCTCTCTAGATTGGCATTGGGCTGGTACAATTTGATTGCCAAAACTATACCTATGGGTGCTACAGCGATCAATTTTTTTTTCTGCTTACGCATCGTGCTGCTAGCCTTTTCATTGTGTAGCCCTGACCTGCTACATTATAGGAACACTGCTATGCAGACGCTAGAGGAAGGCCCCCCTGGCAATTGTTGCAAATGATATGTCTGTGTGAATTAGACACTGCTCAGGGCTAGATATACCAACTTAATGTATCTGTTTGATATCATGCTATTGCTCATGTTCCTTGGTATCCTATGTTCTAGATACACTCTCTCCCCTGGTGAAGGGATTTTGGATCGTTACTGCACTCTCCTGTTTTAGTATGCTGATGGCGAGCTGCTCGCCTCCCTAGGTTGGACACCAGGGTTTAAAGCGTAACTGTTATCTTTGTCTGCCTCTTACCTTTCCTGGTTGTACAAAAGCGTACCTTCAATTCAATCATATCCCTGCTTCAACGGTGCTGATTCATTGCCACTTCACCGGGGAACGGGGTCTTCACCCATGGAAACGTTATGTTATGACTCACTTTGGTGCATATGATCCCTTCAGTTAATGATGGTTATTCTCCTCATACTATTCTAATGTGATGGACATAGACACATGGTTTTGTTTTGTGCCCTTTACTTTCTTGATTACAGACTGTTTGGCGCTTGTTCTCTCGCATACACTAATGACGTGGCATACATTCGTTCTCATTTTATGTTCTAGAATTTGCCTGACGAATCATTTGCGAGGGTGCAATGCATGCGCCTTTTCTCTACTGGATCCCTATCCTTATGCACTTTCCATCTCATTAAACCTGTGTTTTGTCTCCTCCCAGTAGTACTTCTTTGTTTTTTTTTAGGCTTGTGGTGGGGAAACCGTTAGTAATTGTCTTCCGCTTTATCCCTTCTGGTTAGGTCTACTCCAACCCGCGCTTAGTGGTTACCTCCTGCCTATGTTTGCTATCACTTATCAAAGTGTCAATATCCACTACACCCACTCTTTCCTATCCCGCTCTTTGTAGGTTAGGCTTGCCTCTCCTGATAGCGGACAGTCCCTTACACCTCGCCCCCTTAACTTTTTTTTAACCCAGTGCACTTTACATTTACCCCCTCCCCATCCTCTTTTTTTTTTCTTCTTTCTCATTTCTTCCCAACCTCCATGTCCACCAACACCTCTATGGGCCCCTCACGACTTGATACAATGCAACAATCACTAAAACTGTACTCCCTCAACAACAAAGGATTAAATGTCCCTGAAAAGCGATCTAAACTTCTTCTATCGTTTCATAGACCTAAAGTGGACATTGTTTTCCTACAGGAAACCCACTTTAGGTCGGATAGCATCCCTAAAATCTTGAATAAACAATTTCCTAATGTTCTCCACGCAACGACGCCCGAAACAAAATCCATGGGTGTCTCTATACTGTTCTCCAAAAGTTGTCCCTTTGAAATTCCTGACTCACTGGCGGGTAGCGAAGGCAGATTTTTGTTTTAAGGCTCAACTCATGGTCAACCATTAACGTTAGCGAACATATATGCACCTAACAAGAATCTGGTACCTTTCTTCCGTAGCACAATTCTCCAACTGACTGATTTTTCTAGTGGTTCGATCATTGTGGGGGGTGGTTTCAATGTTGCATTATCCCCGCTCTTAGATACTTCGGCGGGCGTAACGTCACTCCCGTATGCGTCGCTTCGTGCCATTAAAACACACTTATCGGACTTACTTCTCCACGACTCCTGGCGCACTATGCATCCAGACACTAAAGGCTTTACATATTATTCATGACCGATACTCATGCATCGACTATTTCTTCGTCACCCAAGATCTCCTTGCAACCCTCATTTCAGCATCTATCGACCCAATAATTATTTCGGACCATAATCCCATTTGTCTCACCCTATCGCTCTCAGCACATGGTCGGCATTCCCATGCTTGGCGTCTAGACACCTCCCTCCTCTCTGACCTTTTGCATGTCTCTTACAATCTCTGAGCAGTTGTCCCATTACTTTACTGAGAACACCACCCCAGAGACTGCCCACACTATGTTAAGGGCAGCCCATAAATGTGTAATTTGGGGAGAATTAATTGCTTTGGCATCCAAACTAAAAAAAAAGCTTGCTTGGCACGTATCGAAGATCTTACACGCCGGATTGGCTCTCTAGAACGTATACATAAACAATCCCTTTGAGCCCGAACACTACACGACCTCACGCTCGCTCAACAAGAACTGCTAGAAGAACTAGGGAAATCAGTCCGTAGTAAATTTGCCCCGTCGCAACGCTTATTTTATGAGTATGGCAACAAATCAGGCAAGTTGTTGGCAAGGGCCCTATGGAAGAAAAGGGCTGCTAACACCATACATTTAATCTCTGACCCAACAGGGGCAAAAAGCACCTCCACTCTGGACATCGCCGGTCAATTTGTTAAGTACTACTCCGAATTATACAACAATCGCCAGGGGGATACTCACGCTCTTGCGGAAAATAGGTTAATGGACATTAGGCAATTTCTGCAGAGGTTTTCGCCTCCACTGTTGTCGCCCAAAACGATTTCCACCCTTGATGAACATATCACATCAGAGGAAGTACATGCTGCCCTGCTCCAACTTAAACCAGGTAAATACCGGGTCCGGATGGTCTCCCTCTAGGGTACTACAAGACTTTCTCTAATATTTTGTTGCCCAACATGGTTGCGACTTTCAACGCATTCCCGAAAACGCCCAATATAGGCCCAGACTTCTTGGAAGCTCACATTACCATTCTGCCCAAGCCAGGCAAAGACCCAGCATTAGTCTCCAATTATAGACCGATATCCCTCCTGAATGTGGACGTGAAAATTTACGCGAAGATACTCGCTAATCGCCTTCTGCCAGTTATTCCCAACATAATCTCTCTGGACCAGGTGGGATTTGTTCATGGATGTGAGGCCAGGGACAACACGACCAGGGCTTTACATTTACACCACTGGCTCACGGCCTCTCGTACACAAGCCTTCTTCTAGTCTCTGGACACGGAGAAGGCATTCGATAGGGTGGCATGGGATTACATGTCTGAAACACTCATTGCACTTGGGATCTCGGGCCGCATGCTACAATGTATCTCCACCCTGTACTCCACCCCTACGGCAAGAGTGCGAGTCAACAACTCCCTGTCGGATGCCTTCTCCGTGTCTGATGGGACGAGACAAGGCTGCCCACTTTCCCCCCTGATATTTATCCTTACATTGGAACCGCTCCTCCGCCAAATCAAATCTAACCCAGACATTAAGAGAGTGACGATAGCGGGCAAAGAGTATAAACTCGCGGCTTACGCCGATGATATCCTTTTATTTCTTACGGAGCCCATTACCACCACCCCAAACCTGCTTGCCAACCTTAGTGCATTCCAGAAGCTATCTAAGCTGAAAATGAATTATTCAAAGTCATGAGCGCTTCACATATCTCTCCCTCTCCCGATTTTATCCCAATGTCAGTCTAACTTCCCTTTCAGATGGGATCCGCAGGCCATCACATATCTCGGCATTCAACTTCCTAACAACTTCTCTGATTTATACACCAAAAACTACCTTGGGCTCCTAAATACCATTAAAACAGACTTATCATCCTGGTCCAAGGGCCCATACTCCTGGTTTGGCAGAATAGCGATAGTTAAAATGATGGTTCTCCCTAGACTTCTTTACATTCTACAAGCTATTCCCATTCAGCTCCCTCCACCTTTCTTCCAGTCATACAAGTGCCTCTGCTCAGATTTTATCTGGTGCTCTAAGTGCCCGAGATTAAACTGGGCCATGCTCACGTCCCCCAAAATGAAAGGGGGTCTCGGACTTCCTCACTTACTAACATACCACTGGGCTTGCCACTTGTCCAGGATTGTGGACTGGCATGCACACTCTGCTTTCAAGGACTGGGTGAACCTTGAAAATGCCATTTCTGCACTCCCGACACACCATCTCCCCTGGTTCAAACCTTCTTCTACCCCCAAAACTTGCCTCTTGCATCCCTTGACTGGGGCCACCCTGAAGGTTTTCAGAACTGTCTGTAGCAAATTGGAGCTATCCCCGAAGCTCAGCCCACTGACTCCGTTACACTTTAACCCTGACTTTCCACCTGGAGGCTCATCTGCTGGGTTGCCATATAGAGCTGCTCACTTTTTCTCTGGATCCCATATTATGTCTCATACGGAATTGCTACAAAGATATCCAAATGCAGACATCCCTTTTTCAATTTCCTTCAAATAAGACATTTTCTATCTATCACCCAGGGACTATCGGAGTGGTCCAGGGCCCTCACTCCCTTCGAGACACTGTACAACACATCAGGTATGCAGCGACATTTGATTTCTTCTATTTACTCTATGCTCTTTGCTTCAATTACTTCGCAATCCTCCGTGCTGTGTCTCCGTTGGGGGAGGGACGTGGCCCTAGACCTCTCCGAGGACGATTGGTCTCGCATTTATCATCATATTCACAAAGGTCCCATGAGCGTATTCGCCCCCAGGAGAATGGTATTAAAATATATACCAAATGGTACAGAACCCCTGACATATTGAACAAGATTTCTACGGACATCTCGCCAAACTGTTGGAGATGCTCTCAACACTGAGGTACCCTATTGCACATTTGGTGGGAGTGCCCTCTCATCCAATCGTTCTGGCAGGAAGTGCATTCTCACATTTCTCACATCACCACCTTCACTCCAGAATTTTTCCCCAGCTCAATATTTGCTACATCACACCTCCATGCCCCATTCCCAATGCAAGAAATCACTCACTTTACACCTCATTAATGCCGCCAAAATGTGTATCCCTTGTCACTGGCTTTCCACCACCCCTCCCTCTATTGCAGAGTGGTTTAAAAGAGTACAACGGGTGGCAGACATGGAAGACCTCATATCCCAAGCAAAAGACTCCTTTGGTAAATTTTATAGCATCTGGGCCCCATGGTTGGAATTTACAAAGTCGCCTACTTACCGTGCATTGCTCACGTAGACAACCATTATCCTTCCCCACACACTTGACTTGCTGAGTACATTGTGAACCCCACGTGACAGGGTTCCCGAGAACTGATCGGAGGCAATTCCCCCCCCCCTTTTTTTTTTTATTCCCCCGGCATTCTTTGTTTATCCTAAATGTCAGCTTGCCTCTATATAGGTAACATGTGATGGTTCCTGGTAATTTTCGTTATGATTTCCTATACTGACTGGTGGCTTCTTTCTGGCCTCCGGCAGTTTGTTCACTGTTGGGGGTGTCGGGGTCCAGACAAGGGTCACAGTCTCATTCAATATAAGCTTTCAATGCCTTGGCTTTCATATAATGCTGGGTTAACCTCTTTGTTTATTTATGATTACTTGTCTTTCTATTTTGATTCTTCACCTCATTATATGCATAAAGGATGCCTCAATAATCTTTGTATATGTGTTCTACATGGCCATGTAATGTTTACAGTGTTTATTGTTTGCTCATTTTGGCGATGTCCACAATGTTACAGTTTTTGTATTCCGTGCTGAATTTCAATACAATGTTTTTTCAAAAAAAGAAACACAGCCTAGCAAAGGACCTTTTTCATTTGCAGCTTTAGCTCTATTGTATAACGATGGGGTGTTTTGTATTAAAATTTGTGGCTGGGGTAAGGTCTATTAATTGGGGAAGAAACCTGTACGGCAGTCCTTTACAAGGTTCCCAGTTAATACAACCTTGGGTTTTGATCTATGTGTTAAATATTTCCTTTTCAGCATCTCTTTTGTAATATCAGTTTAGTTCGACATGATAGCAATAGATTATCAGTCAGTGTTGGTTTTGGCGGTGGATACCACGTTTTAGTATAACAATCAGTTTGTATATATGCTGAAATTGTTTTTTGGCGGCAACTCCTTTATTAGTGAAACTGTTGGATGTTTTAGACACTGAAGATTGAGTTGAGCATAGACATCCAGGTTTTGTATTGAGTTTCCGTTTCAAGAGGCGGATTGCACCGTGCAACTGAAGATCAATATTCTGTGAGGATAATTATTGTCTACACAATATTTTAAATCTGGTTGATTGTAATTTCTGTTTTTCCTGTTTTTAGTATCATCTTTTTGTTTTTATATCAAGAAACATGTGTTTGCTTGACTTTTTATTTTTACATACTTCTATTGTGGCTGGTGGTTCCCAGTGCCACCATTTTGTGTCAACCACGTATTTGGCCGCCATTTTGTTTTAGCATTAAGACCCACATGGCTGTAACACAATTTCCTTTGTGTATCGGCCATTTTGGGTTCTACATCCATCCATTTTGTTTGGTGTTGTTGAAACCCACCTGGTTGAGCCGCCATGTTGAGTTTTAACAAACCACCTCTTCTGTTTCCATTTTTGGTGTTTCTAAACATTTTTTGTTTAAAAGGGCAACTTTGTTATAGAGTTATTATGTGATTTTTGTACTTTATTTCAGTTTAAAGTGGGGTTTCTTCATTTCATTGAAATTCAGCATCTAGGGAGATTTTTACAGGATCATTGCGGTTGTTTTTCTAGGTAACCTTGTTCCTCTTTTTGTTCAAATTTAGCATATACTTACCCAACCCATCTGTTTTATGTCTGTTTTTAGGGGTAACTGTTTTTTTTTTTTTTAAAGCTGTTCTTTTTGTAAGCATGTGTGTTTAAGCAGTTTTTGTAGTGTATTTTATCCCATTTTTGTTCTAACTAGGTTTTTTAACCACTTGCCGCCTGCTGACAGTAATCCTACTGCGGCAGTGTGGCTCCCCTGGGTCCAGCGACATAGACCTACGTCGCTGGACTCATAGTGGTCTCAGCGGCGCGCGGCGCCGCCGGAGGCTCACTCCTGCTGTGTAAAGACACAGCGGGAGTAGGGCCGGAGGAGGAGAGGCGCCGATCGCCACCTCTCTTCCCCGATCGTCGGGGAAAGTGTGAGAAGACCCGCCTGCTTATGAAAACAAAGCAGGCGGATCTGCTCAGTGACAGACAGGGAGAGATCACAGGATTCAGCATAGCTGAACCTATGATCTCTGTCTGTGTCACAGAACCCCCCCCCCCACACACACGGTTGAAGTTCTCTAGCTGACCGGGGGAGGGCCATGTGAAATAATTGGAGTCCAGAAGCAAGCCCACACTGTCAAAGCAGGCGCCTGGCAGTGTTGCTCCTAAACCAGGTGCGAAGGATTCAAATTGTGATGGGCAATGGTTCGTCCATGCCATGGAGGGGGGGGAACGCAGGCCCCCCAAATTATCCAAACAGCTTTGCGGTACATATAGTCTGCGTTTAAGGCTCGGCCATGAGACCCCTCAAGTGAACCAGTTGGTGCATCCCTTTGGAAGGCACCTTTGATGTCTGGAGATGGTAGAAGTTCATTAATAAATTTAGGACTAGGCTCCAAACAACAATGATGTTAGATGTAGCACAATTGTGGCTTCAGAGATCTATTATGGTCAATCAGCAAGGCGTACATAAGGCGGTTTCTGTCCAGAAGAGAACCGCATTATGTATACTTGGCCTGATGAGATAGCCGAGTCCAGCGATCCGGGGAGGGAAGTGGGGGAAGCTCTTTCTAAGCTAACTTTTCTTAGATGAGCCAGATCCGCTGACACTGAACCTATGGTCTCTATGGTCCCTGTCTCTCCGGATTCACAGCCTGTTATTGACTCTACTGTCTCTGCATCTTCGTCTCCGTTTTCTCCGGCCTATAGTACAGACCAGGATACTGTTTAACACCCTTTCACCTCACACTGTCTCTATCTCTCAACAGCCTGCCATAACACCTAAACCCTCTCCTTCTTACTCTGTGGTAAACTATGAGCTCTTTTCAAGTGGGGACTTACAAGCGTTGTGCGAGTCAAGGGGGATTCCGGTGAGGAACAGAAATCGTGTGGAGTGTATACAAGCCCTAAGGGACTTTGATTCCAAGGTCCCTTCCCTGTATCCTTTCCTGGGGAATCTCATGTCAGAACCAGTTGTGGGTGAAACCGTTCATATTAATTCACGACGAAGCCAACACCTCCATGGTACACCCCTGCTTTTGACCCCGGTACTTATCCAAGTAAAACAATAGGAAGGCGCCCCTGAGGCTAATGGAGAGAGAACAGGGGGTGATAAGAGTAGTGTGGCATGTCCCTTTTACACCCTCAGAGATCAGGAGCATCCTGGTCGACTTGCCGGACTATAGGATGAATCCACGGGGGTTTGCAAGAATTTTTGGGCAAACTCAATTGAGTTAGGGCATGAGCAGAACAGATTGCGCCCAGATTCTGAGAGCTAAGATGGGAGATGAGATGGCAAATACAATAATATCTTGTTGTCATATTACCACCCAGGAGCAGATAACATCAGGGGGAAGGAATTTTGTGTGGCCCTCCTGGGAAAACTTCCTCCACTTCTCAAGTGATGAAGCTGAGCCAAAACTCAGGGGAGGAATGCGTCTGTTTCTGGCATTGCCTGAAGAAGGCTGCATTGGATGCAGATCTGGAGGTAGGCCCTGACACCCCAGCTGAGGGTGGGAGACCCACAGCCATCCATCTTATGCTAAAGAGCCACATTTTAGAGGGGGATCCACACGAAAATTTGAGACCAGCTATTATTAGCTAGACCCAAATTTAACAAGATGTCCATGCCTGCCATTCTGTCTACTCTCACTGCTATAGAAAGGAAGATGGATCAGAGGCAGGATAAGACATCCAAGGTTTTTTGTATCCCAGGCCCCCTGCCCGCAGTGAACCATAGAACGTATCTCAGAGAGCTCACCTGAGCAAATACGCTGAGGGCCCAGAGATATTACCCAACGCAGAGAGGAACGGGTTTGCTATAGATGTGGAAGGTTAGGGCACTTCAGGCGTCATTGTCCGACCATACTGCCTGGTCCGCGGGGTAAGTGGCAAGTTATTCCAGAGAATCAGGAAACCCTAGTGGTAGGTATGGACGGCAACGACTATACTTCATCATAGGGCGTTGGTAAACCGGTGTCGGCCCAAATCAATTTATTAATTGAGGAATTAAAATATCCCCTCCCTTAGACTGTTGTAGGCCATGAACTCTGTGACTCCTAAATAATCAAAGCATTGCTTTGATGTGTATTCCATGTACTTCAATGTAGGAGACAGACAGACTGATACAGGGGTCTCTTGCCATTGTCTGTATAATAGGGTGTTCTGTTTATATACTTAGGATAATGTGTAATTTTGTATTTTGTCTTAGCTTTGTTGCAGGGGAGTCTTGTCATCCCAGCTGGTTTAAGTGTGCAGATTTAATTAGCATGTGAATGATAACTTTGTCTAGATGGGATTAGCTATGAGTCAGCTGTACCTCATTATCTAACCATTGTGTGATGTTTTGAGTAAATATTCGGGTCATTGTTCATGTAGTGACTGACATACTTCTCAAGTGTATAAAAAAATGGATTTTTGTAAAATCTTACCGTAAATCCTTTTCTCTTAGCTCATTGACAGACGTAGTCCTCGGTGATACAGCACCTTCGGGTTATGTTGCCTCCACAGGAGTAGGACTAGACAGGAAATGAAAAATGCTCTGGCCACACCCCAGGGGCAGTCCCCGAGGGTATATCCTCTCTCTCTCTGCCACAGCAAATCAGTTATGTCACAAAAGCAGTGCTTAGAGAATTTAACCCAACCCAACTCAAAAACAGAGGGGCGGGTACTACGTCTGTCAATGAGCTAAGAGAAAAGGATTTTACGGTAAGATTTTACAAAAATCCATTTTTCTCTATCGCTCATTGACAGACGTAGTCCTCGGTGATACAGCACCTTCGGGAAGTCCCAGAGCAGTATCACCAATGAGGGGTGGGAAAATGGAAATCAAATCCAAATCTAGAAGGGCCAACGGGTGCCAACTAGAAGTTTACAATGCTCATCCTTAATGATGAGACTCAACAAAAAAATTTTCAAACAGAAAAAAACCCTCGAGGTAGACCACCGGTCTCCTCAAATTGCGGCCTGCAAAACCTTGCGGCCAAATGAGGCATCCGCCGATGCCATCACATCAATTTTATAAAATTTTGTAAAGGTATGTACCGACGACCAGGTGGCCGCTTTACATACCTGGACCACTGACGCCTGATGGCAAAAGGCCCAGGAAGTACTGAGCGCTCGAGTGAAGTGCGCCCTAACAGGGAACGGAGGATTCCGACCCTTAATAGAATAAGCCTGTACCACCGTCTGACTGATCCATGTAGATATGGTCGCGGCAGACACAGGCAACCCCCTTCAAGGGCTATCCGTGATCACAAAAAGTGAGTCCGTCTTACGAAAACCACTTTAGGAAGGAAGGATGGATTCGGAAGAAGAACCACCTTATCCCTATGAACCACCAGATCTGGGGAACGACAGGATAATGCGGCCAGTTCTGACACCCTGCGTACAGAAGTAATGGCCACCAAGAAGGCCACCTTCTGGGAATGTAAGCAAGGGAATCTCCCTAATATCTTCAAAGAGAAGTTTCTGAAGAACCGACCACACTAAATTAAGATACCAGGCGGTAAGGGTGCGCACACTGGCGGAGCCAGATGTCGCACCCCCTGGATGAAATTCCGCACCAAGGAATGATTAGCCAAAGGTTTCTTGAAAGAAGATTGCTAACGCCGAAAACCTGACCCTTGATCGTGCTCAAGGATAGTTTCTGCTCAACCCCTTGTGGCAGACAGACCAAAATTCGGGTCACCGAATAGGTCTGTGGGGGAAATCCAATAGATTCACACCATGCAATAGAAGACTTCCATGTGCTGGAAGTCGCTTTCCTTGCTTTAACTGGAGGTAGGAATAACTGAAGCTGACACTCCCTTGTCCTTCAGTACCTGGGTCTCAATGGCCAGGCCATTAAGCCAGCGACTGTAAAGCAAGATGGAAGATCGGTCCCTGAGACCGCAAATCCTCCCTGAGAGGAAGTCTCCAAGGAGCGTCCGCGACTAGCCTCGCCAAGTCGGCGTACCAGGCTCGACGAGGTCAATCCGGAATTTCCAGAATAACTGGAATTCCCTCCACCTCTATCCTGCGAAGAAGTTCCCGCAGCAACTTGAGAGGATGGAAGGCATGCCGTAGCTGATACTGCCCCCACGGGGCGATCAGCGTTTCTGCTGCGTCCGCTAGAGGATTGTGGCGCGAGCTACAAACCTCCGCACCTTCCTGTTAGGCCAAGGTGCCAACAGATCCACATCCGGGATGTCCCAATGAAGGGACAGCTAGGGAAAAACCTCTGGATGAAGAGGCCATATGCGATTGGATCCGAATCGGGCTGCTCTAGAGCTGCTCGATCCAGTAAATCAGACAAAATCTGATCGCTCTCAGTTCCGATACCCTTATTGGTAATCTGGATACTATCGGAAGAAATGACTTCCCCTGGTTGAGCATCGGAGACTTCCTGGTCCGCTCGCTCAACCGGATCCGATTGTCCAGGGAATCGGAATTCTGATTCCATTAAAAAAGAATCTCCTTCAGGAGAATTCGGGTATGAGACTGGGTATACGGTACTGCCTCTAAGAAGGCCACCATCAGTCCCAGCCAATTGACGGACAGCAACATCCGAATCGTTGACTGAACCTTCTGGAGTTTCCCAGCAAGGAGAAACTCTCTTGCCCAGGATGTATCCAACCTTAGGCCCAGATAGTTCAGTCTCCTGGTGGGAACCAGGGATGATCTTTGGGAAAGCGAAAAAACGCTGATGTCCTGCGATGATGGGGATATAAAGATAGGCATCCTATATGTCTATGGATGCCAGGAAATCTCTTTGATGCAGGGAGGCCACCACTGTACGGATGGACTCTATTTCTTCCCAAGTCCAGATTTGGACGCACCTTGCCCTCTTTCCTGTGCATTGTGAATAGGTTCGAATAGAACCCCTGAAACCGTTCAATGTTAGAAGGGAAGAATCGCACCGGTGGAAGTGATCGAAACTCGATCCTGTGTCCTCCAGAAACCGGTGAAGACATCCCCCCCCACCCCAGAGATGGGTAGGGGCGCATCAGGCTATATTCTTCAGGCTTGGCTGAGCCGGACTCTTTGTTTACCCGACCAGCGCCCTTTGAAACCCCTCTAAAGGGGCTTTGGAGGGTTTCGCCTTATCGCCCGCCCTCGCGGAACGAACAACTCTATATGAGCAGAAAAGGAAGGTCCTCGTTAGTTACGAGGTCTTTTTATCCTAACAGTCTGTGGCAAGACAGCAGGTGGTACCGTCTATCCTATAAAGAGGAATTCCTCAAACGGATAGCACCTAGCCATGCGTTTGGAAATAACAGGGGTTCGTTTCTAAACGACCCCATTTGGGTAAAGGAAAGTCCTTCGCCCTTTTGGTAGGCTAACAAGTACCAAAAAAGGAATCTCAGTTTCAGCTACCTCTGCCGGTGTAACCTCAAGACTAAAGGTTTCCCGGACGGACACAACTAGTGCATCCACCACTCTTGTGCTATGGCGGAGGCAGAAACGTGCTCCTCACTGCTGAGGAGATATTACCTGAGACAACAGCCCCCTAAGAGGGACCTGCAACTGCATTGACCAGTTCCGAATCCGTATCTGAAGTATCTGATAAACAATAGGGGTAGGCGGGGGTCGCTTCTTGATCCCCGTCCCTGACAGGCCACCTCCACCCGGGATACCAAAGACTCCAAAACTGCTGATAATGCATTAAAAACAAGTGGGGTACTGAAGGGTCCTGCGGCCACCTTGAGGGGATCAGGTGGGGATACCTATGCGGCAGGGTCAATGATTATACAAGACACTTGCCAGCGACAAAAAATGACAAAGTAAAAAAAAAACTTTTTTTTTTTTTGTGTCCCCCAGTCGCAACAGCGCCCCTCAGTGTTACCTGCCTTTTTGGACCCCACAGAGAGAGAGACAGACCCCAAGGCTCATCCCTGATGCACAGAAGTTTTCATCAGCTTGCTCAGTGCTTGTCTTGTTACAGACAGGAAGTCTTTGGCCCTATTTCCTGGGTAAAAGAGGCGGCTCCGCCCCTTAACACGCCTGCCGGCTCCTCCCCCTGGCTCCATGAGGTGTTTGAGTCACCTCAAACATGGCCGCCCCCATGCTGGAGACACGAGGCTACACCAAAATGGCGGCCTCGTGCGATCTACATGTCTGCAGAAGGATCTCGGCCTCACAACCCTTCACCCTCATGGTGGTCAGCGTGGTCGGAGGTACCGGACCCTAGCGGGCCGTATGCGGTCCGTGGCCGTCGGGAGGCATCTGCTTAGCTGGAGGAATGATCTGGAATGCAGTATACATGTATAGACATCGCCCTGTGGCTACTGACAGGTAGGATACCTTATACTATCACAGTAAAGTTCTAGTACTGCCACTGACTACAATCATTTACACATTTTTACAATTAGATTGTCAGCTCCCAAACCAAGCCTCCTGGCTTTTTGTACACAAAAATCACACTCAATTAGGGGGATCTGTGACATGTTGTAGGATAGAGGGGAACCCATCCTTACCATTACAGAGAGGGGCCCGCGTTCACCACAAGACCCGTCAGGGGGAAAGGGGGAACATACTACTCACCATACCGGAACCAGGCGGGCGCCAACTCCTGACAGTACCCCTCTCCACCGAGGTAGGAGGGCTGTCGACCAATACGGACGCCGTGACTCATGGTCTTTGGCGTTTCAGCGAGACGTTTAACTCGCAGGGTCAGTCCCCGTCCAGTGGGACTATGTCGCGGCCGACCCAGCGCGGAGCTATGGCCTGCACGCGCTCGTAGGCTGAACTGGGGTGACCACTGGATCTCAACATCCCGCCCGTCGCCCAGTTCAGCTTTCTTGCTTGAAGATCTCACAGGAACACTGGAGAAAAAAAGCTGTCTTAAAAAATTCTTTTCTAAGAAAAAAATCCTGCCAGGACCGAAGATCCCAGCAAGGTATCTAGGTCCTTACTCCTGACTAGACAGAAAAAAACTGATTTGCTGTGGCAGAGAGAGAGAGGATATACCCTCGGGGACTGCCCCTGGGGTGTGGCCAGAGCATTTTTCATTTCCTGTCTAGTCCTACTCCTGTGGAGGCAACATAACCCGAAGGTGCTGTATCACCGAGGACTATGTCTGTCAATGAGCAATAGAGAAAGTCTGTTTTTTGTTCAATAAAGGAGTTAGTTGTTTTCAGACACGTACAAGCTACGTTGTCGGCTAGTTTTGTATGTAGGGCAGCTGGAATATATATCTATGTTCAAGACTGTAGGAAGATGTATACTGATGGAAGCCCACAAACACAGTGTGGGTCGGCGGTTCCGTTACAACCGGGTTAAGTATGTTTTTTTTTCTTTATATATACCATTGCCCTGTGGGCTGCTGGGATTGGGGGCTGCTCTATGTGCCCATACCTCCCAACTTTCTGAGATAGGAATAAGGGACACCTATTAGCAAAAGTATGCAGGCATAGGATTCGCCCCCTGCCACAAGTGCTGTTTTTTATTGTTCCATTATTATTCATTTATACTGGCTTTTGGAATTTACAAATGCAGCAATTTTGAAATTGGATGAAAGGTTTAGCACAGGGGGAAAATAGTTTAGTGGTAGATTGGCGCAAGAAGAGGTCTCAGTATGGGCTAGTCCTGGGGACCCAGGGGGGGGAGGGGAGGGGGAAAAAACAGGGGTCAGGGGGTCCTAAGTTCAGGGGATAGCTGTCCACTGTAGCGGCTGCTGGCAGGAGAGACAGAAGTGATCTCTGGGGGGAGACAAGAGGAAAGAAGTGCAGCGCCTTCTAAGTGCAGCAAGACATTTAATGTAAAGTAAAGCAGTATTACACTCACATGACACAGGTGAATGAGAGGCAGTTCAGCAAGATGTATAAGTCATCTGGGGCATCACTGGAGCAAGCCCTGGTTGTGGAGGCATGGGTCCCGATGAGAGAGGCAGGGAGGTTCCTCTGTATGCGAAGGGGCGGCCTCGGTGGTGGCCGTGGGCTCCCCGTCAGCTGGTGGAACGCTGGCACTCGTGGGTCCTGGGATCATGACGTCACTCCTGGTGGTGATGGGGGACGCTACGGTGACGCATTTGCGGAGCATGCGCTCCTTCTTCATGCTGTGAATGCGCCGTATTGGAAGAGGGCATTTATGCTGTGATTTGGATGGTGGCCTGGGGAAGGCAAAAGGAGGGGCGTGGATGGCTGAAAGAGGTGGAGGATCGGTGTTTGGCCACTAAGGGGAGGTGTGTGTGGGCAGAGGGCGGAAGGAGAGGGAACTAGTGAACTAGTACTAGTGAACAGGGAAGAGGGACAAAAAATGAAAAATAAAAAATGAAAAATAAAATATAAAACAAATGAAAACTAAAAAAAATGGATGACCAGAAAAATAATAAATGGAGGAAATACCGGATGTAAAGAGGTTGCAGATTAGAGGAATGATGAAGAGGGAATGGGAGGGGATTGTGTGCAAGTGTCACAGGTGTGCTTAGCTGTATGTTTGATACTGCAGGACACAGAAAGTGCGCATGAAAGTGGTGAGGGGGAAGCGGGGGGCATTTTGAGGGGATGGTTGGTGTTGTTTTTGCATGGGCCCCTATATCATATGGGGAGGGGGGTGCGGGGATGCACTAATAGGAGTTGGGAAAGAGTATTAAGGACAATATGGAGGGTATGGTAGTGGGTGTATAGGTGGAGGGGGTATTTGGACATTAAAGGGTTTGGTATAATTAGGAACAGTAGGTAGGATAGGTGTATTAATATAGGGGGAGAGAGATTCGGAGGGGGTGATACTGGGTGGGGGGGTTGGGGGTTCCCTCATGGGGGGGGAAATGGCTGGGGAAGGGGGGAGGGGAAGAATGTGGGTGAGGTGCATGGGGAAGCGTTACAATAAGGTGTTTGTTTCAATTTCCTCGTTCAGGCCTCCAAGCGCGAGGGTGTCAAGCGTGTAAATCCAGAAAGTTTATCTGCGACACAGTCGCTTGAAATGCTCTGTTTGTGGGAATGAGTTGGGGATGGACTCAATGACCCAGACACGCATACCCAGTGGATGATTGTTCGTGGTGTTCAGCAAAGTGTCTGGGCACACTATGTTTATCTTTGCCGGCCTCGACTAGGCGGCGGTGTTCACCAAACCATTTTCTTAGGGTCCGGATAAGGCATGGGGTAGCTGTGGGGGTTTTTTGTTTTCCTTTAAGTTTGCTCAGGGCTACCAGAGTTTTGATGCTTCTGGCCTTTCGGAAGGAAACCTTAGGCTTGGGGGGGTGGTGGATTTTAAGTGGGGGTCTTCCAATAGGATGGGCCAGTGTTTGGCAAGGATCTGTTCCATTCTACGAAAATTTACGTGAAATTGGGTGGTGAATCGTATAGGCTGCGTTGTGGGTGCGTCTTTCGGGGTGGGGACAGGAATGTTTGTGTACCGGGAGTAGGCTTCATTGATGAGGGGCTGATGGCAACCCTTCTCAACAAATTTTTGAGTCAGTAGGCTACTCTGTTCGGTGTAGTCGTGTTCCTTGGTGCAATTCCTTCTGAGTCGGCAGAATTGACTCTTGGGGATGTTAGAGAGCGGAGGCTTGGTCTTTGACCATGCAGGCACATGAGGCCGGCATAATCAATAAACATGAACTGCCGAGGCCGGCAAAGATAAACATAGTGTGCCCAGACACTTTGCCGAACACCACGAATAATCAACCACAGGTATGCGTATCTGGGTCATTGAGTCCATCCCCAACTCATTCCCACAAACAGAGCGTTCCAAGCGACTGTGTCCCAGAGAAACTTTCTGGATTTACACACTTGACACCCTCGCGCCTGGAGGCCTGAACGAGGAAATTGAAACAAACACCTTATTGTAACGCTTCTCCATGCACCTCACCCACATTCTTCCCCTCCCCCCCTTCCCCAGCCATTTTATCCCCCTCCCCCCCCCACGAGGAAAACCCCAACCCCCCCACCCGGTATTACCCCCTCTGAATTTCTCTCCTCCTATATTAATACACATATCCTACCTACCGTTCCTAATTATACCAAACCTTTTCACGTCCAAATACCCCCTCCACCCACTACCATACCCTCCATATTGTCCTTAATACTCTTTCCCAACTCCTATTAGCGCATCCCCGCGCCCCCCCCCCTATATGATATAGGGGTCCATGCAAAAACAACACCAACCTCTCCCCGCCTTACCTCTCACCACTTTCATGCTCCCTTTCTGTGTCCTGCAGTATCAAACATACAGCTAAGCATACCTGTGACACTTACACACAACCCCCCCCTTCCCATTCCCTCTTCATCATCCCCATCCCTCTAATCTGAAACCTCTTTACATCCGGTATTTCCTCCATTTATTATTATTTTTCTGGTCATCCATTTTTTTTTTTTTTATTTATATTTTTTTTTTCATTTTTTGTCCCTCTTCCCTGTTCACTCAGCCATACTAGTTCCCTCTCCTTCCGCCCTCTGCCCACACACACCTCCCCCTAGTGGCCAAACACCGATCCTCCACCTCTTTCAGCCATCCACACCCCGTCTTTTGCCTTCCCCAGGCCACTGTCCAAATCACAGCATAAATGCCCTCTTTGAATATGGCGCATTCACGGCCTGAAGGAGTGCATGCTCCGCAAACGCATCGCCGTAGCATCCCCCATCACCGCTAGGAGTGACGTCAGGATCCCAGGACCCATGAGTGCCAGCGTTCCACCAGCTGATGGGGAGCCCACGGACACCACTGAGGCCGCCCCTTCGCATACAGAGGAACCCCCCTGCCTCTCTCATCGGGACCCCCTGCCTCCACCACCAGGACTTGCTCCAGTGATGTCCCAGATGACTTATACATCTTGCTGAACTGCCTCTCATTCACCTGTGTCATGTGAGTGTAATACTGCTTTACATTACATTAAATGTCTTGCTGCACTTAGAAGGCGCTGTGCTTCTTTCCTCTTAGCACCGGGGAAACACTTTTTGATAGATATGTGGTGCTTTTTATTTACAACTATATAGATAGGACCAAAATGAGGGACAAATGAGGAAGAAAGAGGGTTCAAAAATTCCCATAGATATTGCAAGGGGGAGCATATGTTAGGAAGATCAAATTTATCAGCAATAAACTCAGTCACCATAGACAACAAAGGCCTTATCGTGGTACAATCCCACACCATATAACAAAAAGTCCCTTCAGCCCCCAGGCATTTATGACAGGTTGCAGAGTTTCTCCTATGCATGAAGAACAACCTTACCGGTGTAGAATACATCTGATGAAGGAACCTAAGTTGAATCATCCTATCTGTTGAGGAGATAACAGTAGTAAAGTAATTGGCAAGCACCTTCTGCCCCAACTCTTCCGATAACTCCAGTGCAAAAGCCAGCCATCTAGTCCTGGCTCGTCCTATCAACCTGGGGTTCCCGGGTCCCAATGCAAGTTAAAACCTTGAAATCCTTTTGGCTGGACCAGGGTCTAACAAAGTAGCCTCCAATGAGGTATTTTTAACCTGGACATCTCCACTTTCAAACTGAGCTATGGCCGCACGACGTAGCTGGGCATATCTAAAGTGCCAGGTCCTGGGTATCCCAAACTGCCCACGTAGCTGATCAGAAGAGCATAGCTTACCTTCCTGATATTTTATGTAGGTACTTTATCCCAAAACGGGCCCATACGGATCCATCCCCCTGTTTAAGGAACTCCCCAGACACTTATTGTACCATAGCAGGCTATTAGGAGACAGCATTAAGGGTGTATCCCCTACATTTTGGGAGCATATATGAAAAATCCTCCCAGGGACTGCCATCACTGAGCCAACCCTCCTACCCGGGACTCCCTTCCTGTAAATCATATTTAAAAGGGTCTCCTGGGAAGTTGCTAACACAGCTTCCAACAAAATGGTTACATTTGAAATCTGTGGAAAAAATCTCCAATGCAAAAAGATCAGTTGAGAGGCTTCCATACGCCAGTGACGGATCCCGGGCCTAACCCCCATATTGAGATCAAGCAGGAAAGGGGAATGGTCTGAAAGCGCTCTGGGTAAGTATTTAACCTCCTGCACTAAATTTAGGCTCTCAGCCTCTGCAAGGACGGTGTCTATTCTGGATAGTGACTTAGGCTTCTCAGAATAACACGAATATTCCTTAATGTCCAGATGCTTGAAACGCCAAACATCCTGGAATACATAAGTAGACAACCATCCAGCCAGGGGGACGGGAGCGTTTGGAGGTGCCCCCAACCTATCCATGGCCTTCCGTCACCGCTTTAAAGTCCCCCATAAGAAAAATCTTCCCTTCTGCTATCTCATAAGTTGCCTGAAGCATATCAACCAGATGAGGGAGTGAGAAGAGAGGAGGTACATTATATATATATATATATATATATATATATATATATATATTGACCAATGTCAGGAATTTATTAAACACTCTGATGACCAGAACTATATATCGGCCCTTCAAGTCAGTATTAATTGCATGTATGGATAGGAGTAGTGGTTTTGTAGTAGACACCCCCCCTAGCATATGAGGAAAAAGTGGCATGACCGGCCCCAGCAATATGGGCCCTTTTTAAGGAGAGAATCCTGAAGCCCTGCAAATGAGTCTCTTGCAGGAGAAATACATGTGGCTTATACTTCTTGAGATAATCAAAGATCAGGGCTCGTTTAAATTTGGAATTAAGTCCCCGGACATTCCAGGACCTCCATCTTCAACAGCCAAGGAACAGATAGTAGAGACTCTGTACTCCATCACCACCAGTGGAAGGAGACAGACAGAGCCCCAGAATTCTCAGCAAGACACAGGCTAGCACAAAACAGATGAGAAACGCAACACCGCATATCCAGAGTCTTCGATGTAGTACACATACTGTCTGAAAAGAAAATCAGTCCAGATACAAAAAATTTGCCCAAAAGAAAAAACAAAATCCCAACAACCCCCCCTCCCTGCACCAAGCCCCAACCTGCCATGTGCTTTGACCACCATGTGAAGAAGTGAACCTTTAGCCACGATTCTCATTTTAGCCAGATAAAGAACACTATAGGCCATATTCAGATCCCTTGGGCGTTTCTTCACTTGCTGAAAACTGGCCCACTGCTTCTGAGTGGCTGCAGAAAAGTTGGGATAGATAGAGATCCGATATCCAATAAACTCCAGCTCTGGATCATTTCTGGCCCCTTCAGAATATTCTCTCGGCCCCAAAGTGCAAGATCTTTGCTATCATGGGGCGAGGGATCGCTCCTTTTGGTGGTGCTCTAGCTGGAATGCGATGGGCCCTCTCAATAGCAAACCTGCTGGTGAATGTAGCAGGATCTAGATGTGTTTTAAGCCATCCCTCCAAGAACTCCTCAGGGTGTCTCCCTTCAACGCCTTCTGGAAATCCCACCAGTCAGATGTTGTTCCTATGCATACAATCTTCCATGTCTGCCATTTTCAGTGTATGTTCAGAAAGTGCCTTTTTGCCACCTGTACTGCAGTATCCATGGGTCTGACAACCACCTCCAAAGATGTAATACTTTTTCTGCAGCAGCTTTTCTCTCCCTCACCTCCTGAACATTATTCTTCAGGAAGGAGAATTCTATCTTCAGCCCAATATGATCAGCCAGCGTAGACTGACAGACATGTATGGCTCTGCCTCCTCCCCCTGTCCTGCACTCACTGACCGACCATCTAGTCTGTCCAAGGATTTCCCCCAGCATTGCCCTGGGCCGTTTGGGGTCTAGGACTCACCAGCTCAAGCACAAGGGAGTCAGTCTGTCCAGAGTCCACTGCCTGTTTGAGCTGGGGCTGTGCATCCCCCTCTACATGGCCACCCGCACCATCTAGCGACCCAACACACAAACCAGCGTTATAAGGAGAGGTGGTCCAAATTTTACCATCACTGAAGCCTCCAGTGGTGTCCTCCCATACATGCCCAGGCAGTTAGGGTCAGGATCGAGCGTTCTGCTCGCAGTATTAAGCCAGGATCCAAGAATTACAGACAGAGCTCTCTACCATAAGTTCTCGCATGCTGTGTGCTAGCTCTGACCCCTATTTTCTTATTATTATTTCACCTGTTACCATTTAGTTCCCTAAGATCTGCATTTGCCTTATCTCTCTTAAACTATGTCTTTATCTCTTTTCCTTTCTTTCTCTTTCTGACCACCTTTAGTCTTTCCCTCACTTATTGGCATTTTTCTTCCTTTTGCTTCCCATTGTATTTTATTTGGCCACATCAATATTTTTACCATTATAGGTCCTGGCATTTCATGTCCTACTGCTCTTTCCTATCTGTTATGCAGCATGTGCATAATTTTGTTTGTTACATAGTAGTTGAGGTTGAATAAAGACAATAGTCCATCCAGTTCAACCTGTGTAGGCGCGCGTGGCCATAATCATCTCTCATACCCCTTAATGTTCTGATCCTTGAGCTGTACGTCCAAGAGTCTTTTGAAAGTAGCCATACTTCCTGCAGAAACTACCTCTTGTGGTAGAGAATTCCACAATCTTGTAGCCCTAACAGTAAAAAAAAAAACCTGCGTTGCCTGAGGTCAAAACGCTTCTCCTCTAATCCAATTGTATGTCCTCGAGTTCTCATGCAATCCTTGCGACTGAATAGCTTTTTTTCTATGCTGAGATCACCATTGAGGTATTTATAAATTGCTATCATGTCCCCTCTCAGGCGTCTCTTCTCCAGGGAGAATAAATTAAGTGATTGTAGACGCTCTTCATAATTAAGGTCCTCCAATCCCCTAATTAGTTTAGTTGCCCTTCTCTGGACTCTCTCCAGCTCCAACACATCCCTCCTGAGGACTGGCGACAAGAACTGGACAGAATACTCCAGATGCGGTCGGACCAGAGTTTTATAAAGTGGTAGGATTATAGTTTTATCTCTGGAATGGTTTTCCTTAATGGTACAACTTGCTTCCTTGAAAAAATGGGGTTTTGGATCTTACATTGGAAGGTTAATAGTCGTTTCTGCCACCATCCCGAGAGATTATTTGTAGGTTGTGATGCCTCAGGTCAGGTATGGTATTTTAAGGGCAGGAGTAAGGGAGGTAGGCAATAGTTGTGCATTGGATAAAATACAATTTATTGCATAAAGTATAGGTTTATATACAAAGGTAATGGTGACTTGATGGGTAAAGTCCCATTGTGCAAGTGAAGAGAAAATAATAAGGTGTGATACACGTGAGAAAAGGAGTGACTTGAGAATAGGTTTGTAGGTGGTCCTGCTCTGCTGTTCCTCGTGTCAGTAGGCAGGGATAATTGCAGAGAAGGGGCCTGATCGGTAATCCGACATGTTTCGGCCAGTTGTGGCCTTTATCAAGGATTTGTCACCGATTCTAAAGGTAATCAAAGTAAGTATTAAGTCATATCATAATGTACTGTAATTCAAGATGCAGTTTTGTACTCAGTATAGTTTGACATACATTTTTTGTCCACTTCCTAAGGTAATGCCTCCCCGGAGTTTCTCCAGGTGCTGCAGGAACAATATGCTGTATGGGTGAGAGAGGTGATTTGCTGAATATTGGAGGAGAGGAAAAAGGAGGGGTTTTTTCCTCATTAAATGAGGTCTAAATAATAATCATTTACTTCTTGGCAGCGTTTCTGGTCCAAGGTCCAATGTGGTTGGGGGTAACCAATTTTCACATTGATAGAGATCGTCTGTAGTAGTAGGGTATATTGTATATAGGTGAGGTACAAAAAAAGGGGTTCAAAGTAAGTAGGCAATGGAAAAGTAGCTTTGGTAGGGAGATAAATCTCCTTCAAGGCTGAACTTACGTTTGTGAGAAGAGATCTCATCTAGTCTGGCAGCATATAGGCTTCAGGTCCGACTACTCCCTTGGTCCGGGAGAGACTGAAGGACCTGGAGTGTTCCCCGGCCTTTTAAGGCAGTCACGCATGCGCGGTGATGCGCTGCGTGCCGCCCATAGGCGGAGTCTGTAGCGTGGTACAAGGTGCGCCTGCGTGAAGCAGGAACCGCATCCCTTGTGACCGTGCAGACGTGCCAGTGCGGCCGCCGACACGGATTAGAAACCGAAGACCCCGCTGGGGATAGGAAGGTGCAAGACCGACCAATCGGTTTCAAAATTGCCCCGATCCCGTAGGGATTCGGGGCTTTCCGTGCCGGGAGCTCCTGGAGTCTTGGGAGAAGGGGCAAAGAGGAAGTGGATTAACAGAATAAGCATTTTAAAAGGTGGTACACTGTATATCAGTATAAACATTTTGAAGGTGGTACACTGTATATCAGTGTAATCGTATGTAAATACAATTATATAAAGGAGGTCCATATACAAGGCATAATATATGTAGGTTGCAGCAATGCAATAAAAAGAAGAATTTCTGTGGGAGGATGTGGGCGGGTCAGGGGAAGAGTATAGTCGGATATCACCAGTTGGTTGTATGGTTGTGCGATGATGTATGGGCGATTGAATAGTAAGTCGGATATCGCCGGTAGGTTGTATGGTTGTGCGATGATGTATGGGCGATTGAATAGTAAGTGGTATGGTATTGGAGGGCCCGAGTAGGGTCAAGGGCAGGACTGTTGTAGGAGTGGGAGAGGATCTATTTCAATGTCCATACACATTGAGATTGAGATTGAAAAAATCTGAAGAAGGTATGGAAATTAAGAGAAATTGTTTCAGGACGGGAGGTTTCTGGTTTAGTCTTTTTTCCCTGACGAGAAACCTTGGAGAAATGGACGAAAGCTCTGTGCTTCGTTAAGCCCTGGTGGAATAGTCGCTTTAAGTCTAGAGATCCAGCGCATTTCCAATTGTAGCAAAGTTTTATTCCAATCTCCGCCTCGTAGCGGGACGTGAATCCTGTCCAAAGCCATAAAGTTTATTTTTGGCATTTTGTACTTATGATGGTCTCTTACATGTCTGCCCAGTGGGACAAAAAAGTTTCCAACGTGCATGGTCTGAAGATGTTGGTTCACCCGTTTGCCAAACTCCTGCCGGGTCTTCCCTATATAGAAGGACCCACATTCACAGGTCATCATGTACACTATTCCCCTAGTTTTGCAATTACAAAAGTGTTTAGGTCGAAATGGTTCTCCATTGGGTAAAGTAATATTAGTCGTTTGGCGGATAACGTGACATTGGGCACAGCACCCGCAAGGAAACGTGCCTTTAGTTCTGCAGGGGTCTTTTTTGGATCCTTCTTTAAATTCACTATGTACTAATTGTTGTTGCTTGGAGGTGCTGGGTTCTTCCATGAGAATAGACCAATTTTTAGTAAGGATATTTCTAATTTGTTGGTGCTCATTGGTGAATCTGATAATTATCCGGGTGTCGGGTTCAGTTTTCGTTGGTTCCTTATTCTTAAAGAGGAGTGTTTCTCTGTCTTTTTGATTGGCCCGATTAAAAGCCTTGCGTAATGATGTTTTAGTATAACCTCTTTGTAGAAATCGGTTGGTCAATGCGTTAGCCTCTAATTGGAAGTTGATTGGATCTGTACAGTTTCTCTTCAGCCTGAGGTATTGGCTATAAGGTATGGAGTTGATTAGAGGTTGTGGGTGAAAGCTGGAGGCGTGGAGGATGGAATTGCCTGCCGTATCTTTTCTGTATAGAGTGGTGGAAATTTTGCCTGTGGAGTCTTTGTATATTAGAGTATCGAGAAACGATAAATTGTATTTTATCCAATGCACAACTATTGCCTACCTCCCTTACTCCTGCCCTTAAAATCCCATTCCTTGCCTGAGGCATCACAACCTACAAACAACTTGCTTCCTATGACTGCACATTATGTTTATGATCTATATTTTGCAGTGGCCTTGACTCAGATTCTTGTTTTCTGTAATTTAAAAAAATAAAAAAATAAAAATAAAGGAACACTTTTTATTCAGAGTATAGCATTCAGTCAATTTAAGTCCTGGGATAATAATCTGGTCAGTTAAGTAGCAGAGGGGGTTAATTTGTTTCATCTGCTTTGGTGTTGATGAAATTAACAGGTGCACTAGATAGGCAACAATGAGACACTCTCCAAAACAGGAATGGCTTTGCAGGCCTCCTTTTACTTCCCTACTCATCTTTTCCGACTGTTTTTCACTAGTTTTGCATTTGGCTAGGGTCAGTGTCACTACTGGTAGCATGAGGCGATCCCTGGACCCTATAGAGGTTGCACAGGCAGTCTAACTCCTCCAGGATTTCCACATCTGTACGTGACATTGCCAAAAGGATTGCTGTGTCATAAGAGCATGGAGGAAATTCCAGGAGACAGAAAGTTACTCTAGGAGAGCTGGAGAGTGTCATAGAAGGTCCTTAACCCATCAGCAGGATCAGTATCTGCTCCTTTGTGTGAGGAGGAATAGGATAAGCACTGCCAGAGCCCTACAAATGACCTCCAGCAGGCCACTGGTGTGAATGTCTCTGACCAAACAATCAGAAAAAGACTTCATGAGTGTGGCACGAAGACCCGACATCCTCTACTGGGCCCTGTGCTCATTGCCAGGCGCCGTGCAGCTGGATTGGCATTTGTCCTTGAACACCAGAAATGGCAGGTCCGCCACAGGTGCCCTGTGCTTTTCACACATAACAGCAGGTTCACCTTGAGCACATGTGAGAGACGTAAACGGGTCTGGATAAGCCGTGGATAACGTTATACTGCCTGTAACATCGTTCAGCATGACCGTTTTGGTGGTGGCTGCTGGCACTGGGGAGCTACAGTTCATAGAGGGAACAATGAATGCCAACATGTACTGGGACATACTGAAGCAGAGCATGATCCCCTCCTTTCGGAGACAGGGCCGCAGGGCAGTATTCCAACATGGTAATGACCCCATACACACCTCCAAGACGACCACTGCCTTGCTAAAGAAGCTGAGGGTAAAGGTGATGGACTGGCCAAGCATGTTTCCAGACCTAAATCCAATTGAGCATCTTTGGGGGATCCTCAAAAGGAAGGTGGAGGAGTACAAGGTCTCTAACATCCACCATCTCCGTGATGTCGTCATGGAGGAGTGGAAGAGGACTCTAGTGGCAATCTGTGAAGCTCTGGTGAACTTCATGCCCAAGAGGGTTAAGGCAGTGCTGGAAAATAATTGTGGCCACACAAAATGTTGACACTTTCGGCTCACTTTTGTTGCCAGCGGTTTAGACATTTAGGCTACATTCACACCTGAGCGTAGCGTTTTCGCGCGTTTTTTACCGCGATTTTACCGCGATTTTTGTGCAGGGGTTTTTAGATTGAATAGAGATCAATGGAAAACGCCTGTAATCTGCCCAAAAAGAAGCTCATGTACTTTTTTGAGCGTTGGGCGTTTTGTATATAGCATCAAAACGCTCAGATGTGAACAGGGGCCATTGAAATGAATAGGATTTGTCTTGTTGGGCGTTTTGAGAGCTGATCCTAGAGCAGAAAAACTCCCCAAAAACGCCTACATGCGAACGGAGCCTAATGGCTGTGTGTTGAGTTATTTTGAGGGGACAACAAATTTACACTGTTAGACAAGCTGTACACTCATTAGTTTACATTGTAGCAAACTATCATGTCTTCAGTATTGTTACACAAAAAGATATAATAAAATATTTACAAAAATGTGAGGGGTGTACTCTCCTTTCTGAGATACTGTATATTGTAAAACAATAAACATATTTTCGCCACTAAAATAAGGGAAAAAAAGTATTTATATATTTTTTTTCATAGCTATTGTGAGACTCGCATCAAGTGTAGTGCTTTAAAGGACACAGTCACTCGCTTTTCTTTCTTTTAGCCCCGGTTCACACTACTGCGTGTGCGGGGTTCGCATGCAATGTCGGAGCGCACTGCTCCGACATGACATGCGATCAGCTGTGCGGTGCGAGTTTAGCCATACAGTTTGTATGGCTAAATTCGCATCGCACCCGCAGCAAACACGCACAGGAGGCATTTTTGCTGCCGCATCAGGATCAGATCGCACAGCGGTTCACACTTGTGCGATCCGATCCTGTGCGAACTGCACAATCGCACTGCGATATGCGATCAAACTGGGGGTGTCGTTAAGATTACATTGACACCCCCAGCGGATCGCATATGGCAGTGTGAACTGCCGGGGGTGCGTGTGCGATGCGGGAACAGGCTGCGAATTCGCAGCCTTCCCGCATCGCATCAGTGTGAACCGAGCCTTAAGGGCTTTCCTTGCCCATGTTTATTAAAGGAAAGTTTATCAAGCAGAAAAATAACAAGGTTTCTCTCGCAGGGGTTTCAGCACTTAAGTCCTAAGCAAAATAAACGATCATTCAGCCCTCATGGCTTGTACTTGCAGCGCTGCTGCTCTGGCCTCAAACTCCAGGTCCTTGTCTGTCTCCTGCAGACTTAGCTCACCGAACACGGTGCACACAGATAGCAGCCTCGTGCCGCACTGACTCCCACGTGGAGCCCTCCTGACTCCTGGGCCAGACCTCCTGTCTGCCAGGGTGGAGCAATGAACCACGGTCAGGTCATTATTACCAGCCTAGCACACACTTGACCAATTAGTTTGCTGGTTATTCTGAATAGCTGGACCAAGGATTGGAAATTTCATCCCACCTGGATCACTTTGAAATATCCAGGCTCCAGGTCCCAAACTGGACTTTTTAAAAACACAGAGGAAGCTGAAAAGCCAGTTTCCTCATCATTTCACAAGCTCCCTGGAGCCCCTCAACCTGCCCGGTTGAGAATTCTGGGCCACAATCACTTGCTAGACCCTGGCAGGGCAACGCTCTGCAACATATCCCCCCACCCCCCGCTTTGACCCCGGAGGGGGGTGTAACACACCAGCCTACTTTTACAACTTGGCATGTCTGTGCCAGCTATCACCCACAAGGGCCAAACCCAGTCTTATCGGGTGACTTTCCCTATGTCCCCCTGCTACACTGATTTGGGTCCTATAAAGACACCCCTGTGAATTTTTACAAGTGCGCTTCCAAAAGCGCCATCTGCCTATTTTCCTTGGGGCCACACCAGTCCTTTTACCAACAGGGAGTTTACAAATCTTGGTACCTTTTTTACCCCTAGGCCGACTACTGACTTTTAAGTGTCGGGTATCTTTAAAGTTACAAAGCGATCCCTCGATTTCCTCTGGACCAACCCTTCTCGCTTGATTTCATTTTGCAGGGGTCACACTTTTAAACACTTCAGTAATATGCATGGGCTCTTTTATTTTGGAATTAAACTCTTTTAATGGCGCCTTGTTAAGCTTTGGGCCAGTGTCCTCTGACCTTTTACTCTTATAACTTGGGAGGTTCCTGGACCTCTGGAAATCTTTCCCAAAATTACCCTCCTGAACCTGTAGCGGGGCCTAATTCTACTGCACCTATTCCCTCTTCGGTGTCTGTCATACCACTATTCATTCTCCTGCATTTTTTAGGATTAGCAGCAACCATGTCATCTTGACCATCAGGTCTACCCTTATTTTTGTTGTCACCCATGGTAACCAAAACATTTACCAGTGCATTGAACTTTTCCTCTTTCTCAAAACCATCAAAACATTTATCACAACTAATTTCAGTGTTTGGCAGGGCATTGTCTGGAGAGCAATTGCACAGAGCAGAGTGATTGCCTCCAACAACGACATCACTATCCACCAACTCCACTGGCACATGACCCTCTTCCAGCAACTGTCCTGACACCAAATCATGGTGGCATCATTTCACAATATTAGGAGGCAACCTGGCAATGCACTGTGAGACAATTTTCAACATGACCAACCAGAAAGGCATCACAGAACTCCCATATTGGCCACCTTTGTCCAGTACAGCCTGTAATACCCAGCTCCAGTTAGCGGTACACCACAGTACCAGCTCTCCCAAACGTGAAAGAGATAGAGAAGTATACACTGGCTGTACCTTCCAGTACTCTAATATTTCTCTCAGCATGTCTGTCAAAACAAAGCACTGTGATTCTACACATAAGACCTTCCTAGGGTCCTTCATGTTCCTGGGGACGTGGAGAGACTCATTTACTGGTGCCTTAGATCTGGTGCTTCTTAAAAGGGGTTCCTCCCCGCTGGAGGTATCCAACACAACAATCTGGTGCTTTCCCAGAACGTAGTCAGGTGCAGGATTCACCACAAAACTCTCCAGCTCAGAGTCAATGATCTGTTCCAGGTCTTCTCTATGAATATCAGCTTGGTATATGCCTCTATTAACTTCTTTATGGGTTGTGGGCAAAATTCCTGCTGTGCTTTCATCCTCATTGGTTCCTTCTATCCAGAGAGGGCCATCATCTGCAATGCCAGCAAGTGAGCCCTTGTCCAAAAGCTGCTCTGCAGTCCCTCCATTTAACACAGCAGAAATTGTGTCCACCTCACTATTACCTTTATAAATTTCTTTCCACCATGCTAATATCCTTATGGCCATACTATCCCAGTCTGCCCTGTTTGTGCTCCAATCCACAACACTCTGCAGCACAGCTCCATCTACCGAAGGAGACACAGGACAGAGTGGCTCAGCAGCAGACACATTGCACATGCCACTTTTGTTCAAACTAAACTCTGGCATTACATTTTTAAACATAACAGGCTGCAATAGCATAACTTTACCACCTTGCTCTGGTGGCGCTTCATTAAACTCATGAACACTTTTGCTGTCAGCTGTGACAGACCCCATTAACCCATTATCATCACAAGTAATTTCAGACATTTTAGTTTTACTATTCCCCATATTTTCATCACAAAGGTCAAGTACCCTCTTATCCATCTGAGTGGCACCACAGTTGTCCCAGGCAACCTCTGGCTCCAACACACCAAGCTCACTGGAGGTTTCGAGGGACACCTCTGCAGCCTTATATACTGTTGCTAGGAGGAATAGCATATCCTGCTTAGCAATCACCCCTACCTCATTAAACTCAGAACCTTTTTCAGCTGACACAGTAGCAATGTTTTTATCTCTAGTGAGCTGCAATAGCCCATTAGCAACTGGGCCATCAACTTTAGCTAACACATTAGCAGTTTTACACATCACAATGTCACATTCAATTTTAACACTTGCCTCCCCACTGGACAGGGCACTGTAGCAAGGCAAGTTCTTTTCTGTACCAACAGTGGATCTCCCAGTTGGGATCACGTCCACTCCAGTGTGAGCACTCAGTCAGTCTTTCCCATGACTTCAACAGCAACAGTCTTAGCCATCACTGTAAGAGGTCTTGTCATGTTCACTTGAGTACGTTGACCTTCTTCTTCTGCACTTTTACTGGCCCACTCCCTCTGGTGGCCATGGGATGAAACTACAGCAGGCATCTCCGGCTGTTTAGCACCCCCTGCCGGCACAACAAGAATTTTCCCTATGTTGCCAGGGGTGACTGCAAACATTGTTAAACAGGAGTCTGGGCTTGCAGACAATGACTTTTGCCCAGCAACATTATCTCCAGCAGTATTCCAGAATCATGGGACAAAAAAAAGTCATACCCAATTGACCACATTCCAGGCATGGTAGTTGGCAAATTTCTCCTGTTGCTAAGGCAGATGGCACTTTCCCAACATTCCAAAATGCACGTGCATCTCTATGGGGATGGTGGGCCACCTCTCTTCTGTAGCCCCTCCTTCCGATTGGCACATTTTTCCCTGTTGCTATGGAAGATAGCACTCTCTCAGCTGCACATTGCTGGCTCTTCCAAACACAATGACTTCTCTCTCCACAAAGCATTGTTGTTTCCAACTTGTCATGAACCTCTGCAGGCAATATCTTTCCCATGCGGTTCACAGCCTTGACATCACAGGCGTTGCTATGGGCAACTGCACTCCTCTCAAACTTTTTGCAAGCCCGTTGCTCACTCCTTGCACTCAGAGCAGGCTTCCCAAACACAGATACAGACTTTTGCTTTGCTTGGTACGTTTGCATTGGAGTCTGGGACAAAGGGAACTTGGAAACAGCATGCCCCCACTCACTGCCTCGCAAACAGCGCTCTTCCCTCCGTGTCTTATCCAGACTTCCCACACTGCATCCTCTTTCCAGCTGAGAACACTGCGTCTCCATAACTGGTCTATTCTCACCAGTGTTGCTAGGGACAACAGCCTTTCTCCTCAGCAAACTCTGTTCAGGCATGTATATGGCTCGCTCAGGCGGTAACAACCCCTCTAGCCACAGAGCTCTGTCTATCATCTGTGCCATCCTTGCTTCTTTTTTGAGT
Organism: Pelophylax lessonae; assembly: GCF_965119305.1. Classification (NCBI taxonomy): domain Eukaryota; kingdom Metazoa; phylum Chordata; class Amphibia; order Anura; family Ranidae; genus Pelophylax; species Pelophylax lessonae. Next base: position 136,207,312 of record NC_138773.1, read on the forward strand.
TTTGACTGACCCATCTTCAGTCACTCCACAATAGTTTTTTCACAGTCCAGAGAAAAAAGAATTAGAGCATTGTCTGTTTAAAGCAAGTAACTTTTCTCTTGCAGGTTCTCCTCACTTGCACACACAGATTGTGCAGTCTCTTGCACCAAAACACAGTTCATATAAAAGATGAACTTACTTTATTGCAGGGAATCTCAGATTGTGCCCAATGCATTCCTCCACCATATGTGAGACTCGCATCAGTGTAGAGCATTAAAAGGACACCGCCAATCACTTTCCTTTTTTTTAAGGGCTTTCCTCGCCCATGTTTATTAAAGGAAAGTTCTTTAAGCAGAAAAATAACAGAGTTTCCCTCACAGGGGTTTCAGCATTTCAGCCCTAAGCCAAATAAACAATCATTCAGCCCTCCTGGCTTGTATTTGCAGCGCTGCTGCTCTGGCCTCAAACTCCAGGCCCTTGTCTGTCTCCTGCAGACTTAGCTCACCCAACAGGGTGCACATAGATAGCAGCCTCGTGCCACACTGACTCCCACGTGGAGCCCTCCTGACTCCTGGGCCAGACCTCCTGTCTGCCGGGGTGGAGCAATGAACAATGGTCAGGTCATTATTAAAAGCCCCAAAGAACAATAAGGTGTGACCACCCTCCTCCTGTGCTTGGTATCCAAACCCCTCGACCACACTCCTCACGGGACTCACAACTGGCTTCTTAGATGGCTTAGGTCTTGCTGCCCATATCGGACTGGGGTAGTCCACCGGTACTGAAAGCAAAGAAACAAAAAAAGGGCGCACCGACCTAGCGCATTATCCTCAATAGAAGGCTTTATTGAAGTAACATTAAAAAGTGGCTACTCACAGACGTAGATAAAGTAAGTCATATCAAGCTCAATTGCTCAAAAATCCGGGTGTAGTCCATACAATCGTTCATAACTGATGAGATGACGGCTGACGCGTTTCGAGGCCCAGCCTCTTCCTCAGAGCCACTGTGTCATGGCTATCTCCTTGGTTTAAGTAGTGATGTACTGATCCAGTCCCTACCCCTAGGTGGGAGTGTCTCTTCCCCCGGGGGAGTGGCTAAAGCACTACAGCTCTTCCTCTCATGACCTCATTATTAGTGGTATACAGTGACATAAATCAATCATGCAGATACAAAACAATGCTAAACATATATGCTAAAAATATATGTATACGTATAGTTAAAACCATGTGCATGAAAATAGGATTAAAATAAAAGTAAAAACCATATGCATAAAAACTACCATGAGCAGATACCAAAGACTGATGGAGTTGCTTGCTGAGTGCATATAGAGACACTGTAGGAGCTCCCTGAACCGACAATGGAGGGCAGCTAATGTGATCACTATTTGATAATAACCCCCATAATTTTCCTTTTTTACCTTTGCCGGTCTGCTGTGGTCTGGGCCATAATCTCACCCACTCCTCTCCATACAATCCCCAAATTGATTCCATCATACAGGAGGGGGAGGGGGGGCGCGGAGAAGATCTGCACCAAACAGGGGGAGTCAAAACGGGGGGTGGGGAGCCGATCTATCATTGTGCACCGGTTCCCAGCTCCGTAGAATGCCAATAGAGGGAAGACTCATGCGGAATATGGAGCCGATCGGTCATTGCATGCCGATCACCGGCTCCGTGGAACGCACGCCGCTACATGGCTTGTCGTCACTTCCGCTAACATCACTTCCGCTGACGTCCCTTCCCATAAATAGAGATGCTACGTACAGCGAGGTAGTTCGTCTCCATGGTGACCCTCCCTGGCCCTCCATTGGTCCAACGAGCACCAGCACCGCCCCTACTGCACAGCACCATATCCTAATTAATTACATATGGACGATTCCAGTAATCTTATATTTTAGCCTCAATTGTAGCACTGTCCCTTATTGTAAGACCTCCACCCTTAATTTGGAACCATTTGAAACCACAATGTGTCTCTAATGGACTCGAGAGGATTGTATACAGACATAAGTGTATTTTACTTGCTTCCTCTTACTATTAGTACTATTGTGGTCCTAATGCATACATGTGGTGGCGCGCATGATACATACGTACAAGGACCCACACCGGGCATGTGGTCACATGCCCATATGCACGCAGCACCACATATGCACAATATGCATATAAGGTAGACAGAGCCCTCCTCTACGTTAATCCGAGTCCAAAAACCGTTGATATGAACACATGTATAAGAATATGCTGCACTGTGTATCTAGATAAATGCTCAATATGGTCACAATATAAAACCGACAATTAAAATCAATATAAGGAATAATTGATAGCTGAGGGGAATGTGTAGGTGTACATATATACCTTCCTTTTGAAGGTTGACCCGAGGATTGACTTTTCCGTCTCTCCAGGGGAAAAGACCCGTCCTCAAGACTGGGTGAACCGATATCATCATTCACTGATAGTCGCAGGTTCCCGCTAAACCTGCGACTGTACGGCTGTTTGCAAACTGGATGGGACCATGTTTTACAATATAGTTCCGAGACTCTAGAACAACATCCATGGATGCCGCTCCGGAGATTCGAACTAGAACATGATCAAGATTCAATTTGAAATTTATTTTTTATTTTTAGAACTAGTATCAAAAAGCAGAGAAGGAACAGACCGAATGTAGGGTAACCACGGCACAGGCTAGCCAACGGACCCAGCATCCGACCTGAACATATAGAAATGTGTATGAGGATCAATGGAGCTAACAGATTCAGTGCACCCATTGTCCTTACAGAACCCCATGGATCTCTAGATCCTCATTAATGCCTCCTGGTGCTAAGGACCCCAGAGAGAAAATCCAGTAGGTTTCTCTCTTGCAGAGTTTCTGGAATCTCACCCCATCATCCTGTTCCTTATTGATGGCTTCAATCCCCTACACCCTTAGCCCTGTAGGGTCTCCATCATGGAACTGGCAGAAGTGGCGGGGTACCGAGTAGTTGTTACGATCTCTCAGTCCCTCCTTGGTCTTTTTGTTGAGTATGCTACACTTGTGCTCCCCGAATCTTACTCTCAGGGGTCGTATGGTACGTCCGATGTATAGTAGACCACATGGGCAGATTAGGGCATATATAAGGTAGCTCGTGCCACAATTAATGAATTGTTTGATCACGTGGCTTCGCCCATCTGTGCCAGCTACTTCCTTCTTCCGATGCCACATGAAGGAGCAGGCCCCACAATTTTTGACCCCACACCTGAATACCTAGGGGTAGGGACTGGATCAGTACATCACTACTTAAACCAAGGAGATAGCCATGACACAGTGGCTCTGAGGAAGAGGCTGGGCCTCGAAACGCGTCAGCCGTCATCTCATCAGTTATGAACGATTGTATGGACTACACCCGGATTTTTGAGCAATTGAGCTTGATATGACTTACTTTATCTACGTCTGTGAGTAGCCACTTTTTAATGTTACTTCAATAAAGCCTTCTATTGAGGATAATGCGCTAGGTCGGTGCGCCCTTTTTTTGTTTCTTTGCTTTCAGTACCGGTGGACTACCCCAGTCCGATATGGGCAGCAAGACCTAAGCCATCTAAGAAGCCAGTTGTGAGTCCCGTGAGGAGTGTGGTCGAGGGGTTTGGATACCAAGCGCAGGAGGAGGGTGGTCACACCTTATTTTTTTTTGGAGCTTTCACAAGTGGGGACTCCAGCAGCAGTGGTAGAACCAGCTCCCTAGTGGCTTACTGTGTGTCACGGACCACCTCCAACAAAGGCGAAAGCATGGTTTTATCCATTGAAGCACGGGAACTTAGGAGACTTTCTCTGGCCAAAGGCTTCAGTAACAGTATTGATACATATGAGCAGCGGACTACTGCAGATAGTATCCGCACCGATGAGACAGACACTGTGGATAGGGAAGACACCATGGTGTCCCTCTTCTATAGATTGAGACGAACCTTGGAAAAAGAGATGACCCAGTGGTGGGACATTCTGCTTTTGGAGAAGTACCTCGAGGTCGATCGGATTCCAAGAGGTTTGAGACTCACCAAAATGTGCCTCTGGCTGGACGAGGATTTGCAAACCGAATGGTTAGCCAAAATGAGAGTGTGCAATAAACTATTATTGGAATCAATCATAAAGCAGAGACAGAGATATTTAGAAAAGATTCGTATAGATGTTAAAGACATACAAGAACAGTTATCTGAATTTGTAGATGTAGCTTCATTTAACACATGGGATGGGAATGTAAATGAACAGGTGGTGAGCTTTGAGACTGAGCTTATCAGCAAAAAAATCGGGCAAATTCGAAAGAGACAGGCAGGACTATCAAGAGGGACGGGAATTTAATTGGAAAAAAGATCCCAGTCCGCGCTCACCATCTAGGAATACGATGGGGTTCAGGTGGGTCGAACACAACAACTCCCCAAGAACTGGACACACCAGTCAAGGGGAAGCTAGGTCTGGAAGAGCTAAGAAGCCCGTCCCTAACTATAACAATAAAAATAAAAGAAACCCAAGGAACAACAGCTATATCAATAACACCAGGAAAGATAGATCGCAGGTTGAGACAAATGCAGCAAATAAATCTAACACAAAAAAATCCTGCAGGGACCCCCCGAGCAGGAGTTCAAACAGTGGGGCTGGTCCTGCCGGCAACCCCTCCTCCAGTGGAACAGTGGAAGATAGAACTCTTGACACCACTCCCACACAAACCAGTGCCACAGATGTGGTCGGGAGCGATGCCCAGAGTGAAGGAGCACTGTCCCAAACCCTCACTTTTTTAGGGCAGGGGGCTGTGGGGAGCTTCACCCCCACGGCCTCGAGACATCTCAATTCCCTCCCTCAGAGGTACCCTACAAGAAAAAGGGGAGAAAGGGAAAGAGAGGGAAAAGAGGAGGAAAAAAGACCAAAAAGAGGGCGGAGATAGGTGGGACCTACTCCACCATTAAAATTTATAACCTTTCTGGAACGGTATTTACCGAAAAAGAGTTAGACCTGTTAAGAAAGGGGCTTAATTTCGCCCCCCCCCAGTTATCCGAATCTCTTTGAGCTATTCATTGACTTGAACAAATATGTCAGAGGGCTCACGGTCAAAAGATTCTATGCCCTTAAAAAGAACCCCGTTATCCCGGACGAATTGACCCACAATAGTGCTAGGGAAGAAGACGCACTAACCATCCTCGAGAGTCTTTTCGAGGAGGGGAGATGTGATGATCTTCCAGTAGGTCCGGAATTAATAGGAATGGACAAAGCCCTGATACACACCCCCTTTAAACCCAAGTCTTGCTTTTTCCCTCATTGGGCAAAGGGCAACTTCATACCTGCATTCTATGAGGTGGTGTTGGAGGAAATCAAACAGGTCTGTCAGAATAAGAATGGGATGCCCAAAAAGCAAAATCATCAAGCAAAGGGATCCGAAACGGGTGAAAGTATGACGGACACAATTAAGAGTTTGAAAAACAATGAGGAGATTATTATCAGGCAGGCCGATAAGGGAGGGGGCCTGGTCATACAGGATCGATCTGCATACTTGGCAGAGGCCTACAGACTCTTGAATGATCAAGAGACGTACGAGAAGCTAAAGAAGGATCCTCTAGTGGAGTATATAACATCATTGAAACTACTGTTGGACAACGCGTTGGGAAATAAAGTGATTACAAAGAATGAATATCACTTTCTATTTAAGCAACACCCAAAAACCCCACATTTTTACCACATCCCCAAGGTCCACAAGGACCTAGAGAACCCCGCTGGTAGGCCGATAATAGCTGGCATTGACAGCCTAACTAGCAACTTAGGCTGTTACATAGATCATTTCCTGCAAGATTTGGTGGTGACTCTTCCATCCTATGTTAGGGACTCGAGTCATATGCTGGAGATTCTGACTCCAATGAAATGGTCTCCTCGATACAAATGGCTGTCCTTGGACGTGTCCTCATTGTATACGTCCATTGAACACATTTATGGCCTGAAGGCAGTTGAACATTACCTGAGCCTCAGCAACTTGCATCCCCTTCAAACAACATTTCTGGTTGACTCCATCAATTATGTGTTGAACCACAATTATTTTTCATACGTAGGGGAATACTACAGGCAGATTAGAGGAACAGCAATGGGGGCTAGGTTTGCTCCCAGCTATGCCAATCTTTTTATGGGGTACTGGGAGGACCTATTCATTTGGAAGAACAATCCCTTCAGGGCGAATCTAGCCATGTACGCCAGGTATATCGACGATATACTCATTATTTGGGATGGCACAAAGGAGGATCTGGCAGGCTTTGTACAACATTGTACGAATAACCCGTTCGGGATCTCTTTTACTCAGGTAATTGATGAAACCCGCTTAGTCTTTCTAGATCTAGAACTGCGAGCTGACTCCGATGGAAACATAGTCTCCAAAACTCATTTCAAGCCGAGTGGGGGTAATGCCTACCTCCATGCAACCAGCAATCACCATCCCAGATGGATAAGAAACATCCCCTTCGGGCAGTTCTGTAGATTACACAGGACCTGTACTAAAAGGACTGACTACGAAGAACAAGGTACAATCCTTAAAGAAAGATTTGTCGAGAAGGGCTATAAAGTAGAACATATCGAGGAGGCATATGTTAAATATTGGTTAATGTATGGGAGTGACCTCTCTGCCGAACACCCATCTCCGATAGATAGCCTCCAGCATACCAGCAACTCCAAGAAAAAGCCCCCCAAGGTTACTAGCACAGGGTCAGTCAGGTTCAGCACTGTCTACAGTAACAAAGCCTTTGACATCCAACGCGTGATACAGCGCAATTGGAAAATTCTTAAACAAGATCCAGTTTTGGGAAGTGTATTGCCACCAAGACCAGAAATAGTGTTTAGGAAGCCAAAGGACTTGAGGAGCCAAATTGCACCCAGTAGGGTTCGTAAACCTAAAATCTCTCGAGGGGTACCTACATCTAACCCGTGGTTCTCAGCCTTTGACCAGAAGGGAAACTTCAGGTGTGGGGTCAAAAATTGTGGGGCCTGCTCCTTCATGTGGCATCGGAAGAAGGAAGTAGCTGGCACAGATGGGCGAAGCCACGTGATCAAACAATTCATTAATTGTGGCACGAGCTACCTTATATATGCCCTATTCTGCCCATGTGGTCTACTATACATCGGACGTACCATACGACCCCTGAGAGTAAGATTCGGGGAGCACAAGTGTAGCATACTCAACAAAAAGACCAAGGAGGGACCGAGAGATCGTAACAACTACTCGGTACCCCGCCACTTCTGCCAGTTCCATAATAGAGACCCTACAGGGCTAAGGGTGTTTGGGATTGAAGCCATCAGTAAGGACCAGGATGATGGGGTGAGATTCCAGAAACTCTGCAAGAGAGAAACATACTGGATTTTCTCTCTGGGATCCTTAGCACCAGGGGGCATTAATGAGGATCTAGAGATCCATGGGGTTCTGTAAGGACAATGGGTGCACTGAATCTGTTAGCTCCATTGATCCTCATACACATTTCTATATGTTCAGGTCGGATGCCGGGTCCGTTGGCTAGCCTGTGCCGTGGTTACCCTACATTTGGTCTGTTCCTTCTCTGCTTTTTGATACTAGTTCTAAAAATAAAAAAAAATTTCAAATTGAATCTTGATCATGTTCTAGTTCGAATCTCCGGAGCGGCATCCATGGATGTTGTTCTAGAGTCTCGGAACTATATTGTAAAACATGGTCCCATCCAGTTTGCAAACAGCCGTACAGTCGCAGGTTTAGCGGGAACCTGCGACTATCAGTGAATGATGATATCGGTTCACCCAGTCTTGAGGACGAGTCTTTTCCCCTGGAGAGACGGAAAAGTCAATCCTCGGGTCAACCTTCAAAAGGAAGGTATATATGTACACCTACACATTCCCCTCAGCTATCAATTATTCCTTATATTGATTTTAATTGTCGGTTTTATATTGTGACCATATTGAGCATTTATCTAGATACACAGTGCAGCATATTCTTATACATGTGTTCATATCAACGGTTTTTGGACTCGGATTAACGTAGAGGAGGGCTCTGTCTACCTTATATGCATATTGTGCATATGTGGTGCTGCGTGCATGCGTGTGTGCATATGGGCATGTGACCACATGCCCGGTGTGGGTCCTTGTACGTATGTATCATGCGCGCCACCACATGTATGCATTAGGACCACAATAGTATTAATAGTAAGAGGAAGCAAGTAAAAATGGATTTTTGTAAAATCTTACCGTAAAATCCTTTTCTCTTAGCTCATTGACAGACGTAGTCCTCGGTGATACAGCACCTTCGGGTTATGTTGCCTCCACAGGAGTAGGACTAGACAGGAAATGAAAAATGCTCTGGCCACACCCCAGGGGCAGTCCCCGAGGGTATATCCTCTCTCTCTCTCTGCCACAGCAAATCAGTTATGTCACAAAAGTAGTGCTTAGAGAATTTAACCCAACCCAACTCAAAAACAGAGGGGCGGGTACTACGTCTGTCAATGAGCTAAGAGAAAAGGATTTTACGGTAAGATTTTACAAAAATCCATTTTTCTCTATCGCTCATTGACAGACGTAGTCCTCGGTGATACAGCACCTTCGGGAAGTCCCAGAGCAGTATCACAAATGAGGGGTGGGAAAATGGAAATCAAATCCAAATCTAGAAGGGCCTACCGGTGCCAACTAGAAGTTTACAATGCTCATCCTTAATGATGAGACTCAACCAAAAAAATTTTCAAACAGAAAAAAACCCTCGAGGTAGACCACCGGTCTCCTCAAATTGCGGCCTGCAAAACCTTGCGGCCAAATGAGGCATCCGCCGATGCCATCACATCAATCTTATAAAATTTTGTAAAGGTATGTACCGACTACCAGGTGGCCGCTTTACATACCTGAACCACTGACGCCTGATGGCGAAAGGCCCAGGAAGTACTGAGCGCTCGAGTGAAGTGCGCCCTAACAGGGAACGGAGGATTCCGACCATTAATAGAATAAGCCTGTACCACCGTCTGACTGATCCATGTAGATATGGTCGCGGCAGACACAGGCAACCCCCTTCAAGGGCTATCCGTGATCACAAAAAGTGAGTCAGTCTTACGAAAACCACTTTAGGAAGGAAGGATGGATTCGGAAGAAGAACCACCTTATCCCTATGAACCACCAGATATGGGGAACGACAGGCTAATGCGGCCAGTTCTGACACCCTGCGTACAGAAGTAATGGCCACCAAGAAGGCCACCTTCTGGGAATGTAAGCAAGGGAATCTCCCTAATATCTTCAAAGAGAAGTTTCTGAAGAACCGACCACACTAAATTAAGATACCAGGCGGTAAGGGTGCGCACACTGGCGGAGCCAGATGTCGCACCCCCTGGATGAAATTCCGCACCAAGGAATGATTAGCCAAAGGTTTCTTGAAAGAAGATTGCTAACGCCGAAAACCTGACCCTTGATCGTGCTCAAGGATAGTTTCTGCTCAACCCCTTGTTGCAGACAGACCAAAATTCGGGTCACCGAATAGGTCTGTGGGGGAAATCCAATAGATTCACACCATGCAATAGAAGACTTCCATGTGCTGGAAGTCGCTTTCCTTGCTTTACCTGGAGGTAGGAATAACTGAAGCTGACACTCCCTTGTCCTTCAGTACCTGGGTCTCAATGGCCAGGCCATTAAGCCAGCGACTGTAAAGCAAGATGGAAGATCGGTCCCTGAGACCGCAAATCCTCCCTGAGAGGAAGTCTCCAAGGAGTGTCCGCGACTAGCCTCGCCAAGTCGGCGTACCAGGCTCGACGAGGTCAATCCGGAATTTCCAGAATAACTGGAATTCCCTCCACCTCTATCCTGCGAAGAAGTTCCCGCAGCAACTTGAGAGGATGGAAGGCATGCCGTAGCTGATACTGCCCCCACGGGGCGATCAGCGTTTCTGCTGCGTCCGCTAGAGGATTGTGGCGCGAGCTACAAACCTCCGCACCTTCCTGTTAGGCCAAGGTGCCAACAGATCCACATCCGGGATGTCCCAATGAAGGGACAGCTAGGGAAAAACCTCTGGATGAAGAGGCCATATGCGATTGGATCCGAATCGGGCTGCTCTAGAGCTGCTCGATCCAGTAAATCAGACAAAATCTGATCGCTCTCAGTTCCGATACCCTTATTGGTAATCTGGATACTATCGGAAGAAATGACTTCCCCTGGTTGAGCATCGGAGACTTCCTGGTCCGCTCGCTCAACCGGATCCGATTGTCCAGGGAATCGGAATTCTGATTCCATTAAAAAAGAATCTCCTTCAGGAGAATTCGGGTATGAGACTGGGTATACGGTACTGCCTCTAAGAAGGCCACCATCAGTCCCAGCCAATTGACGGACAGCAACATCCGAATCGTTGACTGAACCTTCTGGAGTTTCCCAGCAAGGAGAAACTCTCTTGCCCAGGATGTATCCAACCTTAGGCCCAGATAGTTCAGTCTCCTGGTGGGAACCAGGGATGATCTTTGGGAAAGCGAAAAAACGCTGATGTCCTGCGATGATAGGGATATAAAGATAGGCATCCTATATGTCTATGGACGCCAGGAAATCTCTTTGATGCAGGGAGGCCACCACTGTACGGATGGACTCTATTTCTTCCCAAGTCCAGATTTGGACGCATCTTGCCCTCTTTCCTGGGCATTGTGAATAGGTTCGAATAGAACCCCTGAAACCGTTCAATGTTAGAAGGGAAGAATCGCACCGGTGGAAGTGAAAAGTGATCGAAACTCGATCCTGTGTCCTCCAGAAACCGGTGAAGACATCCCACCCCAGAGATGGGTAGGGGCGCATCAGGCTATATTCTTCAGGCTTGGCTGAGCCGGACTCTTTGTTTACCCGACCAGCGCCCTTTGAAACCCCTCTAAAGGGGCTTTGGAGGGTTTCGCCTTATCGCCCGCCCTCGCGGAACGAACAACTCTATATGAGCAGAAAAGGAAGGTCCTCGTTAGTTACGAGGTCTTTTTATCCTAACAGTCTGTGGCAAGACAGCAGGTGGTACCGTCTATCCTATAAAGAGGAATTCCTCAAACGGATAGCACCTAGCCATGCGTTTGGAAATAACAGGGGTTCGTTTCTAAACGACCCCATTTGGGTAAAGGAAAATCCTTCGCCCTTTTGGTAGGCTAACAAGTACCAAAAAAGGAATCTCAGTTTCAGCTACCTCTGCCGGTGTAACCTCAAGACTAAAGGTTTCCCGGACGGACACAACTAGTGCATCCACCACTCTTGTGCTATGGCGGAGGCAGAAACGTGCTCCTCACTGCTGAGGAGATATTACCTGAGACAACAGCCCCCTAAGAGGGACCTGCAACTGCATTGACCAGTTCCGAATCCGTATCTGAAGTATCTGATAAACAATAGGGGTAGGCGGGGGGTCGCTTCTTGATCCCCGTCCCTGACAGGCCACCTCCACCCGGGATACCAAAGACTCCAAAACTGCCGATAATGCATTAAAAACAAGTGGGGAACTGAAGGGTCCTGCGGCCACCTTGAGGGGATCAGGTGGGGATACCTATGCGGCAGGGTCAATGATTATACAAGACACTTGCCAGCGACAAAAAATGACAAAGTAAAAAAAAACTTTTTTTTTTTTTTTTTTTTTTGTGTCCCCCAGTCGCAACAGCGCCCCTCAGTGTTACCTGCCTTTTTGGACCCCACAGAGAGAGAGACAGACCCCAAGGCTCATCCCTGATGCACAGAAGTTTTCATCAGCTTGCTCAGTGCTTGTCTTGTTACAGACAGGAAGTCTTTGGCCCTATTTCCTGGGTAAAAGAGGCGGCTCCGCCCCTTAACACGCCTGCCGGCTCCTCCCCCTGGCTCCATGAGGTGTTTGAGTCACCTCAAACATGGCCGCCCCCATGCTGGAGACACGAGGCTACACCAAAATGGCGGCCTCGTGCGATCTTCATGTCTGCAGAAGGATCTCGGCCTCACAACCCTTCACCCTCATGGTGGTCAGCGTGGTCGGAGGTACCGGACCCTAGCGGGCCGTATGCGGTCCGTGGCCGTCGGGAGGCATCTGCTTAGCTGGAGGAATGATCTGGAATGCAGTATACATGTATAGACATCGCCCTGTGGCTACTGACAGGTAGGATACCTTATACTATCACAGTAAAGTTCTAGTACTGCCACTGACTACAATGATTTACACATTTTTACAATTAGATTGTCAGCTCCCAAACCAAGCCTCCTGGCTTCTTGTACACAAAAATCACACTCAATTAGGGGGATCTGTGACATGTTGTAGGATAGAGGGGAACCCATCCTTACCATTACAGAGAGGGGCCCGCGTTCACCACAAGACCCGTCAGGGGGAAAGGGGGAACATACTACTCACCATACCGGAACCAGGCGGGCGCCAACTCCTGACAGTACCCCTCTCCACCGAGGTAGGAGGGCTGTCGACCAATACGGGCGCCGTGACTCATGGTCTTTGGCGTTTCAGCGAGACGTTTAACTCGCAGGGTCAGTCCCCGTCCAGTGGGACTATGTCGCGGCCGACCCAGCGCGGAGCTATGGCCTGCACGCGCTCGTAGGCTGAACTGGGGTGACCACTGGATCTCAACATCCCGCCTGTCGCCCAGTTCAGCTTTCTTGCTTGAAGATCTCACAGGAACACTGGAGAAAAAAAGCTGTCTTAAAAAATTCTTTTCTAAGAAAAAAATCCTGCCAGGACCGAAGATCCCAGCAAGGTATCTAGGTCCTTACTCCTGACTAGACAGAAAAAAACTGATTTGCTGTGGCAGAGAGAGAGAGGATATACCCTCGGGGACTGCCCCTGGGGTGTGGCCAGAGCATTTTTCATTTCCTGTCTAGTCCTACTCCTGTGGAGGCAACATAACCCGAAGGTGCTGTATCACCGAGGACTACGTCTGTCAATGAGCGATAGAGAAAATACACTTATGTCTGTATACAATCCTCTCGAGTCCATTAGAGACACATTGTGGTTTCAAATGGTTCCAAATTAAGGGTGGAGGTCTTACAATAAGGGACAGTGCTACAATTGAGGCTAAAATATAAGATTACTGGAATCGTCCATATGTAATTAATTAGGATATGGTGCTGTGCAGTAGGGGCGGTGCTGGTGCTCGTTGGACCAATGGAGGGCCAGGGAGGGTCACCATGGAGACGAACTACCTCGCTGTACGTAGCATCTCTATTTATGGGAAGGGACGTCAGCGGAAGTGATGTTAGCGGAAGTGACGACAAGCCATGTAGCGGCGTGCGTTCCACGGAGCCGGTGATCGGCATGCAATGACCGATCGGCTCCATATTCCGCATGAGTCTTCCCTCTATTGGCATTCTACGGAGCTGGGAACCGGTGCACAATGATAGATCGGCTCCCCACCCCCGTTTTGACTCCCCCTGTTTGGTGCAGATCTTCTCCGCGCCCCCCCTCCCCCTCCTGTATGATGGAATCAATTTGGGGATTGTATGGAGAGGAGTGGGTGAGATAATGGCCCAGACCACAGCAGACCGGCAAAGGTAAAAAAGGAAAATTATGGGGGTTATTATCAAATAGTGATCACATTAGCTGCCCTCCATTGTCGGTTCAGGGAGCTCCTACAGTGTCTCTATATGCACTCAGCAAGCAACTCCATCAGTCTTTGGTATCTGCTCATGGTAGTTTTTATGCATATGGTTTTTACTTTTATTTTATTTTAATCCTATTTTCATGCACATGGTTTTAACTATACGTATACATATATTTTTAGCATATATGTTTAGCATTGTTTTGTATCTGCATGATTGATTTATGTCACTGTATACCACTAATAATGAGTTCATGAGAGGAAGAGCTGTTACATAGTTACATAGTTACATAGTTAGTGAGGTTGAAAAAAGACACAAGTCCATCCAGTTCAACCCATGATGCGTGTGTGTTTGCTTTTAACCGTACATTGTGTACCCCTGTATGTTGTGGTCTTTAAGGTGTACATCTAATAGTTTTTTGAAACTATCTATGCTCCCCGCTGATACGACTGCTTGTGGAAGAGAATTCCACATCCTTACCGCTCTTACAGTGAAGAACCCCTTACGCACTTTAAGGTTAAACCGCCTTTCCTCAAGTTTTAGTGAGTGGCCACGTGTCTTATTGTATTCCCTTTCTCTGAATAGTTTGTTCCTTATGCTAGGGTCGCCAGTACAGTATTTGTACATTGATATCATATCCCCCCTCAATCGTCTCTTCTCCAGAGAGAATAGGTTCAGTGCTTGTAGTCTTTCCTCATAGCCGATGTCCTCCATTCCCCTAATTATTTTTGTTGCCCTCCTCTGGACTTTCTCCAGTTCCAGCACATCCTTCCTGCGGACCGGTGCCCAGAACTGGACAGCATACTCCAGATGTGGCCGGACCAGAGTCTTGTAGAGCGGGAGAATAATCTCTTTATTTCTGGAGTGAATCCCCCTTTTTATACATCCCAGTATTCTGTTGGCTTTGCTTGCGGCGGCTTGGCATTGCATGCTGTAGTGTAGCTGTAGTGCTTTAGCCACTCCCCTGGGGGAAGAGACGCTCCAACCTAGGGGTAGGGACTGGATCAGTACATCACTACTTAAACCAAGGAGATAGCCATGACACAGTGGCTCTGAGGAAGAGGCTGGGCCTCGAAACGCGTCAGCCGTCATCTCATCAGTTATGAACGATTGTATGGACTACACCCGGATTTTTGAGCAATTGAGCTTGATATGACTTACTTTATCTACGTCTGTGAGTAGCCACTTTTTAATGTTACTTCAATAAAGCCTTCTATTGAGGATAATGCGCTAGGTCGGTGCACCCTTTTTTTGTTTCTTTGCTTTCATTATTAAAAGCCCAGTACACACCTGACCAATTCGTTTTCTGGCTATACTGAATAGCTGGACCCAGGATTGGAGATTTCATCCCAACCAGATCACTTTGAAATCTCCAGGCCCCAAACTGGACTTTTTAAAACAGAGGAAACTGAAAAGCCAGTTTCCTCTTCATTTCACGAGCTCCCTGGAGCCCCTCAACCTGCCTGGTTGAGAATTCAGGGTCACAATTGCTTTCTAGACCCTGGCAGGGCAACGCTCTGCCACACTGTACCCAAATGTTTTGTCCTTCATTTCTATTTTAAATTTAATGGGTTGTTTTACAAGATGATTGTTTACAATCACGTTAAGCATTTGAGGTACTGTATCAAATGTCTTGGCAAAAATCCAGATACACTATGTCCACCGTTCTATCCAGATTACAGCTTACTTCCTCATAGAATGTTAAAAGATTGGTCTGGCAAGAACCATCCTTCCTAAATCCATGCTGGTTACAACTAATGCTGCCATTTCATCACCAAATTCTTGGATATAGGGCTCCATTCACAGAACCAGATCACATGCAGTATTAAGGTGTTTTTCCTAATACCGTATGTGATCCTGAAAATGTCAATTCACTTTTGCTTTATGCAGTTTCCTGCTGACAGTTGAATTAAAAAAAAATAAAATAAATGCTGGCAGTGAAATATTAAGGAAAAAAGTTAGATACCTGGTAACTCCTTTTCTAGGAAGTCTTCCAGGGTAGCATCTGAGAGATAGGGCTCCTCCCACCTGTAAACAGTAAACACAATGTCCACCATTATAAAAAGATTGCAAATGCCTGCCTGCCTCAGTAATATAAAAGTACTGAAGGAACAACAGTTGATTATTATGCCTCTTCACTGAAACCAAAAAATCCCCCCCCCTCCCCCCACACACTTTTTTTTTTCTTAGGGAGGCAACGAGTGCAGCCCTGGAAGACTTCCTAGAAAACGAGTTACCAGGTACCTAACTCTGTTTTTCTCAAGTCGTCTTCCAGAGCAGCATCTGAGAGTAAGTAGCAAGGAATACTTACTGGGGGGGGTCTATCCACTGGAGAACTTTCCTATCGAAAGTTTGATCTCGGCTGGACAGGCGGTCAATGGGATAGTGCCTTTCATAGTCTTAAAGCTTGACCATGTTGCTGCCCTGCAGATCTGCTCCAGCGTAGCCCTCCTTTACTGCAAAGGAGGAGGTCCAAGCTCTGGTAGAGTGGGTTGTGATACCCTCAGGCGGACGTAGTCTTTGGGACTGGTATGCTAGTGCAATGCCCATTTTATTCCATCTCGCTATAGAGCTCTTCGCAGCTTGATGACCTCTATTTTTCCCTGAGTATAGAACAAAGAGCAAGGAAGTCTTGCGCCAGTCTTTGGTCCTTTCCAGATAAGCTATCAGGATTCTTCTGACGTCTAATTTGGAATAGGTTTGTTGCTATGGAGGTTAGCTGGGAGGGAAGGTGATGCCCTGTGACCTATGGAACGTTGAGGGGACTTTCGGTAGAAAGGCTGGGTGAGGCGAGAGGATTACTTTGTCTAAAAGGATCGTACAGTATGGTTCCAAGATTGATAGTGCCTGAACCTCGCTGACTCTTCTGGCTGACACCAGCAATACCAATACCCCCATTTTTAGTGTTAGTGTTTTTTGTCTGAGCAATTGTCTAGAGGTTCGAAAGGAGTAGAGCGGAACCCTTTTAGTACTGTGGACAGATCCCACGAGGGGAAATTTCCTATAACTTGTCAGTTTTGACTTTCTTACCAATAGGAGGAAACATTTTTATGAGTGGATCTTCTGCTAGTTTTTCATCAAGGAAGGAGGATAGTGCTGCGAACTGGACTTTTAAGGTGCTATGTGATAACTTGCAGTCTGCACCGTCTTGCAGAAAGTCTAAATGGTTAGAATAATTATTTTCCCCAAATTTTTTCCTTTCAAATGCCAAGATAAAACCTTTTTTCAAACCTTCTCCTAAATTGCTTGGGTGACATTCTTCCGACTAGCCAAAATGGTATTCACCCCTTTGTCTGATAGGTTTTGTTCTGTAACATTATCCTTTCAGGAGCCAGGCTAAAAGCTTCAGTTTTTTGATGTTCGGGTGCTGGATTAGCCCCTGAGTTAGTAGTCCTGTTTTGCATGGTAAAGGGAGGTGCGGCCAACTGCTCATGTTCTTTAAATGGCTGAACCATGCTTTTTGAGGCCAGTAGGGGGCGATCAGAATGACTGTGGTCTTCTCCTTCTTGATTTTTTGGATGACCCTGGAGTTCAGGATCCTTGGGTGAAATGCATAACATAGCGGGAGTGACCAGTCTTGTGCCAGGGCATTCACCCCCATGTTCCTGACCCTTGGGGAGAGGGAAAGAACCTCAGGATCTTCTTGTTGTGCTTTGATGTGAACAGGTTTACCAAAGGTATCCCCCAGATCTGCACAATCCAATCAAAGGTTGCCTGGTATAGGGACCATTCCGTATATTGCACCATGTTTCCGCTCAGGTAATCTGCTAGGACATTCTCTATCCCTTTCGGGTGTATGGAGGATAATGACTCTAAGTTCACGGGTTCCCAACCCACTGCACTAGGATGAAGTTCTGTAATGGTCTTGTGTGCAGTTGTGCCCACTTTATGGCCGATATATAAGACATCACGAGCCAACACATACCCTAGATAATTTACCTTTGGCTGGGGTTTAGGTAGGATTTTTGTTTGTTTATTATCCATCCTAAACTTTTTAGATAATTGATACTTGAATGGAGGTCGTCTGCCAGGGTTTCTTTTGTGCTGGCAAAGAAAAGGAGGTCATCCAATTATGGTACGACTCCTATGCCTTTTAGCCTTAGACTCTTCAGTGCATCCGCCAGGATTTTGGTAAAAATTCTGGGAGCTGACGAAATGCCGAACGGCAAGGAGGTGTACTGGAAGTGCAAGGTGGGTTATGGCCCTTGTATTGCGAATCTTAGAAAATTGTGGTGCTCTTTCTTTATTGGTATTTGCAGGTAGGCATCCTACAAGTCAACCATTACAATGAAGGCTTCTGGCGGTAGCAAGTGTCTTACCAAAAAGATTGGGGGATTACAGGTGGATTTATCAGAGTATGTGACCTACATCCCAGATAAGTAGATATTTGGAAAGCAAAGAACCGCCCTTAATGGGACTTTAATGGCCTGTGTATATAAGTATCAAACGAAAAAAAGCCTAGCAAACACTAAATATAAAATCATGTAATTTTTAACAATGAATAAAAAGGGATATACAAAATGTACAAATAAATTGTGCCTAGTGGATAAAACTCCAAGAAGTTACCAACATAATAGGAACTAGAATCTGTATGAGTCACCAAGGGGATCATGGTATGACCACCCTGCCATGGAAACATCCAAAGTGTTTCAGAAGTTGCTTCTTTCTTCAGGGGTGTATATTGTTGTAGTGGTAACAGATCACTTCTACAAAACAAACAAAACGCAAATAGGTAAGAAACAAATCTCATATCAATATATAGTATTAATGTTGGTCAACTTCCCGCAGTTCTACACTTACATGTTGGAGGAGGTTTTAAATACAGTAGCCACAAATAGATTAAAAGCAAACAGTGACATCCATCCCAATGGTCAAAGAGGAGTGTACCTCAGGATTTTCAGTATTACCACCCGTGAACTCCAGCAAGATAAGGCAGATAAGTGCAGTACAGTAAATAGGTCTTTCTTTTTTGTACATCACAGGACACAGAAATCATAACATAAGGGTTATATAGCCACCTATAGGTGGACACTGGCAACCAATCAGGATTGATGACCCCCTAAAGTAAAGTACCTCAGTTTTTTCGCTAGTGTCTAAAAGGTGAAGGTTGCTGTGCAGAGGTTCTCCACATATTTGTTATGTTTCAAAGAAGAAGAAAGAATATATGATATCATACCCCAAACAAAGATTATTGGATTTAAGGGGTTAGCTATCGGATCCATCTAGAAACAATCAATAGACTAAAAAGATGGTATCCGAGCCTCGGAAGCAGATACAAGGTTTTGCCTGTAACGCTGTCCTTTTTAGGCGCTGGACCCTGGGATCCAGACCCTTGGAATACCAAACCCCAAAGGAGCTCCGTGCAGGGTGCTCTACAGGTCCAAGGCCGTGGCCCCTTTTATATAGGGTACCCAGTCCTTGACGGTCTCTAAGACCATGCTCGCCGTGATGGGTGTAGATTGGATTCTTGCTTATAGCAGATTCCTGCGGCAGGACTGGTGAGTCAGTTTTAAATATGTACACAGCATTCAAACCTTAAAAGGTTAAAATTGCAAAAAATTGTAAATATGTGAGGCACTGTTCCCTTTAATAAGATTACAGAGACTTGTGCCAAGTGTATTTCTGCTTGTAATTACATGTATTGTAGCAGGTTTATGCAAAGTATTGTGAAGGAATGTAATGAACACTTGTGAATTAAGCAAAATGTCTATTTTTCTATGTCTATTTTTCTGTACATATCTTTTTTCTGTTTTTCTTACTCAAAATGGCTGTTACTAGATACCCCCCTCAACCAAAATGGAATGCCTGAAGAAAGATGGAGCCTTGGCACGGGGCCTTCAAGAGAAGATAACATTCAGAAACTCGAAGGGAACTACCTTAGAATGGACATGACTAATCAGAAAGCTGCAAATAATCAGTATTATGCTAATAGTATGCTTATGACGTACTAACATATGACACCGCCTACTAACTATTTAACTAGCTGAACATTAGAAATAAACAGGAAGTATAATTTACCTGAACAACGTGTGTCAGTGTGATCTCCTCGTGCATGCACTACAAGTACCAAATTAGACCCAGCAGTGGAAATTTATTTTTAGCCTGATTGAGGTTCGCGAATCATTACATTCTGGCGCCCAACGTGGGGCCCCAGGTGTTCTTCCGAAGGAAAGCCGCGTAGGAGGTTTGGGGACTGAATGAGACAGACCAAGAGGGACTTGTGCACCCCTGAGAGTACGGTAGGTACTTTTACTTTACCACTGTATGACTTGTCTCTGTCTTATCTTGTCACCAATCTTGACTGCTTTTCCAAGGACGTTTTAGAGGCAGGTAATCTTTTATTCCTCGCCTGGGGCTGTTTTTATTAACCTGCCATAAGATTTCTGCTGGCTGTATATTGTTTGTTCAGTGTCTGCCACCCTGGCTGATTGGGACTCTGCAGGCTGAAAGAAGGTTGCATTTGTGTGTCCTCAGGTGAGCTGCCTGCTCTTGGGATTTAAGTGAGCTGTCTGCCCTTGAAAAAGACGGATATTAGCAACGTACGTCCTTCGGGACGGGTTACTCGGGGGGTTGGCTGATTGAAGGACCCCCTGAGGGTTTAGCTCAGCTGCAGGAGGTTACCCAACAAAAAGGGAGGCAGGAGTAAAGTCTTCAGTGTCTGTTATCTTGTTTGAATTTTATCTCAGCAGATTGAAAGAATACTTGTATGAGTGCCTGACTTTGCAACGGGCGTCCTTCGGGACAGTTACTTGGGGGGGGGGGGGTCTACTGATTGAAGGACCCTCCTGAGGGTTTAACTCAGCTGTTGAGGTCACATGACATGAGAGAGACGACAGGAGTTATGTTTTGTTCTGTGTGTGTTGTGAAATTAAACGTACATGATTGCACAGATAAATCCAGTCAGGTTTGAGGTTGCCATGGGCAACAGAGAGAGAGAGACAGACAGAGAGAGGAAGGGGTTACATTTTAAGTTTTTTCAGTTCAACCCCTCTTCCCTTCTGTGTGTGCCTGGTAGTCTTTCTGAGACTTGCGCTGTTATCAGGTAAACTCCCCCGCTTGCAGCTGGTACATTCTTCTCGTGAGAAAACGAGAGGGGTCATTTCTGCACGGAGCGGTGTGAGTAGCGTAAGCAGTGTAGAACTAAAGGTTCCAGCATTCATACGTATATACAATTCTCTACAACATTCAATTGTTTTGACATTTATAAACTTGTGTCTACCTTGTTTGACAGAGAGCGTAGCAGTAGTAGATAAAAACACTGTTTTATCACAAAAAACATACATTGGTATAGTCGGCAGGATCCTCTGAGGTTATTTTCTACAAAATGATATCTAGTGAGGAATAATATTTTGCCTGTGGTTTCTTAGCCTTGGGGGAGTCTGGCTGCAAAATTTAGAAAATGGGCTACTTGCCAATGAAGGGGGGGGGGGTTCAAATGTAAATATCTTTGTTCCTATTACAGTTATAGAATTAATTTTTGGACATCAAGGGTTACAGCAATTAACGTGACCATTGAACCCTATTGGCACTGAGCCAAAAGGTAACTTAGATTAACTTTTTATCTGATTATAGTATTTAAGTGATATTTGGGGGGCAACCTCTATTGCAGGAGGGGAACCTCTGGTCAGCTCTGGTCACCCCTGGTCGGAGTTTTGAAAATTGTCAGGAGGCCAAAAGTTTAAAATCAAGTTAACCCATTAGTTGCCAGTACTGCCCCCTCCTCCGGCCGTCAGCCGCTTTAGTCATGGGTCAGCATATTAGCAAGCCAGAGAAGGGAATGTTTGCATATGATATTGTAAAGCGTAGAGAGGGGAGTGAGGCTGTTAAACATTTATCCAAGATTGTGAAAGTCTGCAAATTAAAAGATCCCATGGAAAGACTTCAACCAGAATTCTGTCGTGTACTAATCAGGGATTACAAAGGAATTTTGTGTGATAAGGGCTTGTTGAACGTGGCAACAGCCTGGTATAAAACCACAAAAGCTTTGCATTCTGAAGGATGGCTTGAAGAGACGATCAAGGTTGGAAATCGCATGATGTATGTATATCATAAAGTAGATCGTAAAGCCAGTAAGCCCCCGCCCTATAATGGCATCTGGAGAGATAAAGGGGAGGGTCCTTACTCTCCGCCTACCCTCCATTATCCTCACACCACTCCTACTCAAACGCAACCCACAGGGACAGTTCCTGCAGATGGCCATCTTGGTGCAGTCATGTCTTCACTTCCTGCCCCACCCAGTACAGTTCCTCCAGACGGCCATCTTGGTACACCAGGAAGGCCTAACAGAGGCCTATAACCCATTATCCCTGTTCTAAACCAGGATGGTTCCTACCACACTCCCATCCTCCCCGAATCACAGGTCCAATATACTAGTGATGGATACGCGCATCTGACTGGGAAGACCAACCACAGGCGACGAGGGCACCAGCTGATTTAACCCCCAATCTAGCCCCAGACTCACAATTCCGAGGGCTTCGTCTGTTCCCACCCCAACACCAGTCCCGGTTACCAGAAGGAGCACCAATGAGGTATGTCGCTTTTACCCCATCACAAGCAGCGACCTTAATGACAAGTCTGCCTGACCCAGAAAAACAACCAATGCCCTTCTATCGCAGGATAGTGCAAATACAACAAACTTATTCAGCTGCCAGGAAAGACTTGATCAGCCTATGCCAAATTAAAGCAGGACATGTCTTTTGGCCGGTCATGCAGGTGGCCTTCAATGAGGCCTGCCTGACAAGTGACATATCCTATTCCTCAGGTGTGGAGTTCTGCACCTGACTCCATGACTGGGCAAAGGAGAAATTGGCGGATCAGACTACCACAATTCAAGATATAGTCCAAGATAAAGGGGAATCTGTGGAGAAGTATCATGCCAGACTCACACAGGCCTTTGATGATCTGGGTTTTTCTCATTATGAAAAGGCACATACACATATGCTATCAACTGCTTTTGTCTCAGGGCTCAGAGAGGATATCAGAAAAGGTCTGATGGTAGCCCGCCCTGAATACCGCTCTATGAAGATGTCCGATCAACTGTTGGTTGCCAGAGGGATAGAAAACCAAAAAGGGAAGAAGCCAACCTCCCTCATGGTAGCCCGTGATGATGATCACACCTACACTCGACCACCACCACTGCTTAGTAACAGGGACAGGATCACCAGCTATAACTGGGAAACAAGGACACTTTAAAATAGAATGTAAAGCACCAAGACGTCACAGACAAGACAAGGATCAACGTGATGGAAAACAACAACAACAATCACCACGCCCCAACTCTAGCTAGGAAATGGGCAAGCCCGTGTCACCCCTTTTGACAATGTCCTCAAATGGGACTGGGGGACCCCTTGCAAAGGTCACGTTACCTATACAGGGACAACCTACCACCTTCCTCATTGACACGGGTGCTGCCAGAAGCGTTTTGAGGGCTGAGGACCTACCTGCTAATACTTCCTTTCCAATATTGATGTTTCCTGCGTGGGTGTGGATGGGGTGCCCCGCTCCAGTCCCCTTACTGAGCCACTCCAAGTGGGGACATTTCCAGACTTGCTTGCCAGATTTGTAGTGTCTTCTACATGCCCCTTGAATCTGCTAGGAGCTGATGTACTGTCCAGACTACAGGCCTCATTCATTTTCACACCTGAAGGAGGAGTGAAGCTACATACTCCCCTATCCTTAGAAGACTCATCTGCCTTGTGTTCTCTGCCGCTCATGATGACACTCCATGAAGCGACAACTCCAGGTTCAATCCCACAGGAAGTACTTGACAGGATCCCTGCATGCCTATGGTCCACAGGACCGGAAAACATTGGTCACTTAAAAGTACCACAGTCATGGTACAACTAAAACCTGGGGCAATGCTGCCTAGAAAACCACAGTACCCCTTTGAAGCCAGCTCAATCCGCAGCTATCTCAAAACAGGTTGAGACCCTTGTGTCTAATGGAGCTTTGATACCCTGTACTTCTGAATGCAACACACCCTTGTTCCCAGTGAAAAAACAGACCCCAAAAGGAGAACCTGAGAAATACAGAATGGTCCAAGACCTCCGAGCAGTTAATGAAGCGAAAGTGTTGGAAACCCCAATTGTGCCAAATCCACATACCTTATTATCAGGTATACCTCCAACAGCTGAGTACTTCACTGTAGTGGACCTGGCAAATTCTTTCTACAGTGTTCCCCTGCATCCTTCCTGCAGGTACCTCTTTGCTTTTTCTCATGAACGGAAACAGTACACCTGGGCAGTTATGCCTCAAGGGGCGCAAAACTCTCCAAACCAATTTGCCAAAGCCATAACCTCTGTCCTTGATACATGGCAACAGGAACACCCTGCAGTGACTCTTCTCATATATGTGGATGACCTTCTTCTTTGTGCAGATGACTACCCTGCTGCTGAAGAGAATTCAGAAAGTCTACTATGCTACCTTGCGGAACAAGGCTGTAAGGCCTCCAAAGAGAAAATACAGTGGTGTTCAAAGACTGTCACCTTTTTAGGCCACTGCATTTCTAAAGGCACAAGACATATTACATCAGACCGAGTAGCTGCAATCCAGAATATTCTTTAACCAAAAACAGCTAAACAACTGCATGCCTTTCTTGGACTCATATCTCACTGCAGGGTGTGGATCCCTGATGCATCAATCCTCATGCAACCACTCTATGATGCTCTCACGTCCGTGCCATTTACCCTGTCAAACGAGGCCCTGGACAATTTTATTCTGCTGAAGCAAGCAATATCCACAGCTCCTGCTTTGGGCCTACCAGATTATGGGAAACTCTTCAAACTGTTTGTGTCTGAGAAGAATGGCCACGCCACAGGGTTCCTGGCTCAGGAACATGGAGGACGGACTAGACCCATTGGGTACTATTCTTGCCACTTAGACCCCGTGGCTAGGGGTGGTCCTTCCTGTCTAAGAGCTGTCTTTGCTGCCCAAGCACTCCTAGACAAAACTTCAGACCTTGTCTTAGCACATTCCCTCCTTCTGGCACCGCATGACATTGCTGCCATCTTAAATCAGATGCAACTTCGACACCTGT
The DNA here is from genome assembly GCF_965119305.1 of Pelophylax lessonae. Taxonomy (NCBI): domain Eukaryota; kingdom Metazoa; phylum Chordata; class Amphibia; order Anura; family Ranidae; genus Pelophylax; species Pelophylax lessonae. The sequence continues at coordinate 136,231,823 of NC_138773.1, forward strand.
CCACGGCCAGACATCTATGGCTGCAAATGTCCCTCCTACTTCCTGACAACGTGACCCTCCAAAGGTGTCTCACTCTCAACTTGGCCACCCTTCTGCTGTTTTTTGAGGGGGGAGAAGGAGAAGGTGAAGAAGGAGACCCCTATGATACTCCACATGACTGCCTTGAAATGATGCGCTTGGAAACCTCATATCTCCCTACAGTGAGTGAAATTCCTCTGGAAAACCCTGACTACACACTTTTTGTGGATGGCTCTAGATATGCAGACGAAGAAGGAAAGTACCACACAGGTTATGCTGTGACCTCTGAATTTGAAATCCTACAAGCATGAAAATTACCCACCAACTGTATCTGCCCAGGAAGAAGAGCCCTCACTGCAGTGTGCAAGATAGCAGAAGGCAAAAGAGCCAACATTTACACAGACTCAAGATACGCCCTTGGAGTAGCTCATGACTTTGGTATCATCTGGAGAGCCAGAGGGTTCCTGACAGCGGCCGGAACACCGGTGAAACATGGTCCTGCCATCAAAGATTTAATGGATGCACTACTCCTACCGGAACAAGTGGCTGTCTTGAAGGTTAAAGCACATGGCAAGCTGAATTCTCAAGAGGCCAGAGGAAACCACTTGGCGGATAAAGCGGCTAAACAAGCAGCAACAAACCAAATGGAAAACGGCTGAAGCAGCTGAAGATCAGAGTGAATCCCCAGTGCAGATGTCTTTGGCAGTGCATGTGCCATCTAACAGACTATATGTAGCCTCTATGCAAAAGGCGGCTTACACAGATGAAAGGCTGGAATGGATCGACAAAGGAGCAGAATACAAAAGAGATCTGTATCTAATGAAAGGGAAAACCGGTTTACCAAAATATGTATCCAGCAGTTGTCCAATGGGCACATGGACCTGCACATCTCTCTAAGAACTTAATGAATTCACTGATCAGCAAATATTATTGTGCCCCGGGAATAACCACCTTAACCAGAAACTACTGTGCCTCATGTGCAGTATGTGCGAAATGCAATCCGGGAAGGACAGAAAAGACACCGCAGAAAAATTTGGCGAAACCCCTATATCCGTTCCAAAGGATACAAAACAATCACATACAGATGCCAAAAAGTGGCCGATATGAATACGCCCTAGTGGTGGTGGACATGTTCTCAGGCTGGCCAGAAGCCTACGCAGTCACAAACATGACAGCTAAAACCACGGCTAAAAAACGACAGAGAGATAGTATGTAGATTTGGGGTCCCAGAGGTGATAGAGAGCGATCAGGGTCCAGCTTTCACAGCAACCCTAACAAAAGAGATTTGGGCAGCACTGGGAGTTCAGTTGGCTTTACACACCCCATACCACCCTCAAAGTAGTGGGAAGGTAGAAAGGATGAATGGGACTCTAAAGAACAGGATGTTAAAGATGGCCCAAAAGGCTAACAGGAGTTGGCCAGACAGTTTGCCTATTGCTCTGTTCAGTGTCAGACACACATCCCGGGGGAAACATGCCCTGTCTCCTTATGAAATTTTGTTTGGTTCAGCCCCCAAACTTGGCTGTTACTTCCCACAGCAGTTGCAGTTACAGTCTGATGTGTTAACTAGTTATGTTACACGTTTGCCTAAAGTATTAACTAGTATCCATTCTAGAGTATTTTCCTCCATTCCAGAAACAGACTCGGGAACCCACAGTCTTCAGCCAGGAGACTGGGTGTTGGTGAAGAAGTTCAAAAGGAAAAATTCACTTGATCCCCAATACGAAGGACCATTCCAGGTGCTGCTGACTACAGCTACATCAGTCAAGCTAGAAGGGAAAAGCACCTGGATACACGCCTCCCACTGCAAGAAAGCCCAATCTCCTGAAGACAAGATTCTGCCAGCAGCACAATGATTGTGCTGTGTATCCTTTTTCTTATAAGTTTGATAAAAGCTCAGCAGGTGATTATCACCAAAACAGGTACTCAACAGGTGGCCATCACTAAGACAAATGGTGTCACTACATTTTGGTACAATTCATCCAGCACACAAGTGGTTACGTTTACTTTTGATTTTTGTAGTACAATACCCAAATATTGCAACTGGTATAACTCAGGGTGGGCACTGCGGGCTTGTATGATGCCAAGCTATTCCGATCAGATATACATATGTTTAACGGATAAGTATTGGGGACAGAACTGTGCACATTGGGGATCAGTGGGATGGAGTACCCGAGGAGACTGGGGGTATGAACCACAGAGTGCCATGAATAGGAAAGATCACATGGGGAAACCCCTCCTTAAACGTTTAACCATCTGGAAGTCAGGGTGCAGTAAGGACGGAGAAAGACTTGTCTTAAACATTGAGAATCCTAGCCCCGGAGATGCAGGATTTTAGTGGTTGGGTAAGTACCCATCAAAGGGTCTACCTATAGAAAATTTTTACCTGAAAGACATGTATGACGCATCAAAACCAATATCAAGTCCCCTTAAACCTTCCATCACTACTATAAAAGATATGATAGCAATGGCGAACCCAACCTTTGAAGAGACAATGGCAGCTGAAACCGGGTTCTCTGACTCTAATTTGTGGCTTGAGTGGATGAGATTCAATGCAAACAAACATAACAGAAGCAACTGCTATGTCTGTGGTAGTGTCAGGCCACATTTAGAACAGTCCCTCTTCATATCCCACAAGACAGTGAGGAATGTTTCCTCAGCCTGTACACTAATACGTCCACAGGTCACTCTGCGTGTGAAACGTGGAAAAAGGAGTATCCTGGGGGCGTGGCCAGCGCGGGACCGTGATGGACGTCTGATCCCTCGCTCCGGCTCCAGCATCCGCAATCCAGCGACATCTACCCAGCTACGCTAGGCATCCACCCTCGATCTTCACACCGCTGCATCCCGGGAACGCTCCTGCACCGATCGACATGACGGGGAAGCGAAAGGGAGTGAAGGGGCCGCAGAAACTTACAGCCTTCTTCCCCCTGCCATCCCGGAGCGGTCGACAAGATGGCGCCGGCGGCTCGGGCCTTGCCGCTCCGGCGGGGCAGCGGGTACACTACTCCGATCTGCCGGACGAACAGCAGTCCGGTGACATACAGCGACCAGGTACTGTGTCCCCCTGCACCCCTGAACCCTCTAGCCCGCAATGCTCCAGCCCGGCCAAATCCAAGATTAGACTTGACTCCCAGGCCCAGGCCTCGCTGCTAGGCCGTACTGCACCCTCTCCGCTTTCTATGCAATTAGGGGCATCTCCTATAGCAGACTTCCCCACAGTGGGGAAGCCAATCCTGGACACTGCTTTAAAGGACATGATGTTCACTTTTCACACGTCCCTGCAATCTGATATCATGGCTTTGGCAAATAGATTTACAGCAGAGGTCCACTCCCTAGGAGAAAGAGTGCACAATGTTGAATCATCTATGTCTGACATGGTGGCCACAGTAAATGAACTTGTAGATGCTCACGAGGAAAACTTATCGGAACGCCAGTGGGTTAAAGCTAAAATAGCTGATCTGGAGGATCGCTCCAGAAGAAACAATTTAAAGATCCGGGGCATCCCTGAATCGGTGACACCGACTGAGCTACACAAATTTGCCCTGGCAGTTTTCACAGCCCTCCTGCCTGAAGCGTCCCCTTTGGATCTAACCATAGATCGCATTCACAGGGTTCCAAAACCTCCCTTTCTGCCTCAACATATTCCTCGTGATACCTTACTGCGTGTACACTTTTATCACATCAAAGAAGCTCTCCTACAGAAATCAAGGGTGTTGGGCCACCTCCCTGAACCGTACGCCAATGTAAAAATTTTTGCGGACCTATCCAAGCACACCTTAGATATGCGACGGCAGCTGTCCACGATTACAAAGGCTCTTCGGAACCATAATCTCCCATATAAATGGAAGCATCCCTCAAAAATTGTGGTAGAGAAAAATGGCTCCTCATTCAGCATCACAACTCTGGAGAGAGGTATCTCATTACTGCAATCTTGGGGCATTATCCCAGAACCTGCTCCTCCGGCTGGAGCAAAGAAATCCCCAAGTCGTATTCCCCAGCAATGGCACACAGTGCAACAGGGCGGCGCCCACGATGGTTGAAGTTCTAAACGAGCACTATGCCAACTGCATCACCTGTTACGTTATGCTTTTTTGTGGATGCAGGCTTCATAGGCGGAATGCCTGGAGCCCCTTAGCCCGATTGGCTAATAACTGTTTACCCTCCTTGGGAGATGGCTACGTTGCCGCGAATCTCCATCCTCTTTACTTGCCCCAGCAGTTTGGTCATGTTTATCTTCTGCATTTTTCTTTTTTTGCTGTTTTCGTTTTTGTTTTGTCCTCTCCCTCTATGCAGGTTCTTACCCGTCTGCCAAGATGAAAGGTTTTCACCATACACCGCAAGGTACCAACTCATCAAGACTGCTCATGTTCAGCAGAGTCTCCAGGAAATCTACTACAGCTGTCATCTCCACACAGTATCCGGAGCGCATGGCTGCCATCTACTCTTGCTTAGTCACATCCGAACAGTGAGTAGCTACACCACATGCAGCCTTTTAGTTTCCAATGACAGTTAAGATCCTGTCACTGAACGCTAACGGTCTGAATCACCCGGCCAAGCGAGCCTCACTTTGGCGTACTGCCCTCAAGCATCATGCGCAAATAGTATGTGTTCAGGAAACACATTTTTTGGACTCCCACGCACCCACTTGCCATCACAGGGATTACCCCTTGATATACACAGCCTCTTGTCCCAGAAAAAGGAAAGGAGTACTGATAGCCGTCCACAGAACTCTGGACTTTACACTGTGCTCCTCCACAGCTGATCCCAATGGTCGCTACCTTATACTGAATTGCACCATAGACGGCATGCCCATAACCATAGCCTCAGTGTATGCCCCTAACGTTCATCAGTTGAGATTTTTGAAGCGTACACTCTGCACCATCAGGAAAGTCCAAAAAGGCCCCCTACTCCTATGCGGAGACTACAATTTGCCCCCGGACAGATCTTTGGACTCTTCAACTACCTCTAATAGGCTCCAGCCATCACTACAGGGCTTTATGAACAAAAATGACTTGTATGACATATGGAGGTGCCACCACCCCACTGATAGGATGTATTCGCATCATTCTGCGGTCCACAATTCATATGCTCGTATTGATATTATATTGTCTGATAAAGCGATCCTCCAGAGGTCCGTAGACTCCGAGATAGCCCCGATAACCTGGTCTGATCATGCCCCTGTAAGCGTCACATTTGCGATATCCCCTAAAGCCCGCTCGGATAAACCCTGGCGAGCGCGAGCAGAAATGCTCAAGCACCCGGCAAATGCTGCTATCCTCAAACAAGAAGTAACAGAGTTTTTCCAGAACAATGCGGGGTCGGTATCGGGGTCTGCGGTCCTCTGGAATGCCCACAAGGCTTTTAGTAGAGGGGTGTTAATACAATTGCAACATAAAACGAACAAGCAGCGTTCCAAGGCTATAGATGAGCTGACGAGAGAAATTGCGTCAGTGGATGCCCAAAACCAATCAGCTCCCTCCACGGCCTTTAAGCAGAAATTAACTGTACTAAGGCAAGAACTTAGATCGCACCTTCTTGATTCGTATGAGCGTAACCTCCAAAAATCAAAAGCTAAGCTTTACGCCACGAGTAACAAAGCAGGTAGAATGCTAGCCGCCAGGCTGAAAGGCCAGAGGGTACAACATAAAATACACTCTATTAAACACCCTGCCACAGGTAATAAGGTACATGACCCCAAAGAAATAGCAGACGCCTTCAGTAGCTACTACCACTCACTGTACAATCTCCAAGAGACGCAAACGTCCTCTCCAACCCCGGAGCTTATTAATGGTTTCCTAGACTCCATCGCGCTTCCCTCACTGAGCCCACAACAGACAGAATTACTGAATCAACCATTCACGGTTGAAGAGGTGATGTCTGCCATTTCCTCATTGCCATCGGGGAAATCTCCTGGCCCGGATGGCATGATCAATGAATATTACCTTCAACTAAAAGACGTAATTGCACCACACCTTTGCTCGGTTTTCAACGAAGCGGCGTCCTCGTCCTTGTTTCCCTCCGAAATGCTTAAGGCAACCATAATCACTCTGCCAAAACCAGGCAAGGAACCCGACACGCCACAAAACTTTCGGCCGATTTCGTTACTGAATACGGACGTGAAAATCTATGCCAAGACAGTAGCCACTAGACTCATGAAATATCTTCCCCTACTCATTCATAGGGACCAGGCAGGCTTTACCAAGGGTAGGCAATCAGCGGACGCAACCAGACGTCTTATCAATATCATTCATGCGGCTCGCACTGACAGAACGCCTTCTCTGCTCCTCTCTTTGGACGCAGAGAAGGCATTTGATAGAGTGCATTGGGGATATCTGCGTGAGGTCCTCAGGCGCTTTGGCATTGTGGGCAGAATGCACTCTGCAATAATGGCTTTATATGCCGGCCCTTCAGCACAGGTGTTAGTGGACGGCACTCTCTCGTCTCCGTTTGTGATTACGAATGGGACGAGGCAGGGCTGCCCATTGTCCCCTCTAGTCTTTAATATGGCAATAGAACCCCTAGCTCAGAAAATTAGGACTGATCCTAACATTACCGGAATCTACGTGAATTCAATGGAGCATCGAATTAGCCTATTCGCGGACGATGTTATTCTCATGGTCTCGAATCCCACAACGTCGCTACCACGTATCAGACAAATCTTGACCGATTTCGGGTCTATATCCCTTTAGGCTCCATGTACACGGGACGTTGTTAAAAGTCCCTTTGAATGCTGGAATTTTTAGGACGTTTGAAACGTCCGTTCGGTCGCGTTTGTACCCGCGTTTAGCGGGCGTTTAGCAGCGTTTGCGGGCGTTTGCGTTTAGAAGCGTTCCTAGAGGTCAAAAAAATTATTCCCCTTTAAAATGGAAAATCGCGAACGCTAAACGCGGGTCATCGCGTTCAGACGCGTTCGGACGCGTTTAGACGCGTTTAGACGCGTTCGGACGCGTTTGAAACGTCGGGAAACACACGTTCGAACGCAAATAATTGCGTTCTAAAAAAAGTCCCTGAACGCAACTGCCTGCAAATGACTGTAAATGACCCTGTGTACATGGACAGATAAGATAAAATGTAGATGGGTTCAGGGGCTTCTGAAAAAAACGCCCAACTGCTCCTAAACGGCCATTTCCAGCGTCCCGTGTACATGGAGCCTTATAAAGTCAACGACGCCAAATCCTGCATCCTAGATCTGGGGGTCGATGGCACTACGAGAAATCTTCTCACCCGATCCTTTCCATATAAGTGGTCAGACTCGGGCATAACCTACCTGGGAATTAAACTTACTAACACCGCCAGCAGCCTATTCCAAGCTAATTACATCCCTCTAAAATCCCAACTAGCTACAGAACTTCGATCCCTAGCCAAATTTGAACTTACGTGGTCAGGAAGATTAGCAGCCTTCAAAATGTGCACTCTACCCAAGATCTTATACGTGTTTAGATCGCTACCGATCCCGGTTCCCAAATCATTTATACAATCCCTCCAAGGCATGGTATCCACTTACCTGTGGCAGGGCAAACGCCCTAGATGTGCGAAGAGTATCCTTATGAAATCTAAAGCAGTGGGGGGTGCATCTATGCCGAACCTGATGGACTACTACATAGCCACAATTATATCGCAAATGCGAGCATGGTTCCAGCAGGTCCCAGATACTCTCTGGGGCATGATGGAACGGGCAGTGACCCCGGAACATGATCTGTTCACCTGGGTATGCAGTAGGAGACGAGGGGTTCACCTCCCACGTTATGTGTCACCAACGATCCGAGCGTCGGTGACGGCATGGCTGCACCTTACACACACCAAATGGAAGAACACACCTGTAGTAACGATCCCATTTCCAGTGTCGGGTCTGACCCAGATAGTACCCGACATGGACCTCACGGCCTGGCGGCACTCTCCCCCTATCCGTATACAAGATCTATACCAAGCGGAAACCGTGCAACCATTTCGGACGATGGCAGCCAAATGGCACTTGGGTAGTGGCGAATGGTTCAGATACAACCAAATTGTCTCTTGCATACATCATAACCCACAACTCCAGTCCAAGGTTCCTGCCAGAATATGGCAATACCTGTCCCAACCTTTGCAACCCGCTAAAGGCATATCCCTGATATACTCTGCACTAGATGAAAAAGGGGTTTTTACTAAAACTCCCCCCTTGTTAAAATGGGAACAAGACCTAGGGGCTACCTATTCCACATCCCAATGGACAAAAGCCATAGTGATGAGCAATAAAGCAACTCTGAGTGCATCCCTAAGGGAACTGTACCTCAAAGTATCCCTGAGATGGTACATGACCCCTACAGTGATTGCGCGCTTTGCGCCTACAGCATCGTCCATGTGTTGGAGGAACTGTGGTAAGCACGGTACGCTGATGCATATTCTGTGGGAGTGTCCACCAGTTATGACGTTGTGGAAGAGCGTGTTTAAAATGATCTCTGATGTTCTAGGGCACCAAATGACCCCATCCCCTAACATGGCTTTGCTCCATGTTCCGATAGCATTAATCCCCCCAAAGGCTCGCAAACTTGTAATTAACGTATTACTCGCTACCAAGATTTGTATCACTAGGAAATGGAAGGAGGTGTGCATACCTGCTCTATCAGAAGTGATAGCTACGGTCCAAACACATAAAACCTTTGAACTGCTCATGGCACCCACTGTGGGCAGGTATCAAAGAGAGGTACAAGAATGGTATCCGTGGACTCAGTGGTACGATACCCATATACGGAAGTGAGGGCACAAACTGAACACTATATATAGAATAGTTCAGACAGATTGCACTACTAGTTCTATAATGTGATATATAGACATAAGTGGGATCGCAATAATTATAGTTCATGGTCACGAACTGCTATTTTGTTGATAGTTGGTTGTTACGGTAATTGATATGACTATCCTGTATTAAGATCATCTGAAGAGTTACTTAAGTGACATACCTGCAAGTTACTTTATTCTACCCTGACTGTTTTTGATTTCTTTCCCTGTATGTTTGAAAATTCAATAAAAATATTTGAAAGAAAAAGGAGTATCCTATAGCTACCAAGCTTCCAAAACCTGGAGAGGGCATCACAATATATCCCGGAATTGACACCTATTACTCTAACTACCAGGGTAAGGGAAGGTTCCTGGGTAACTTCACTGAAGGATACTGCTCTACCTATAGTAGTGGCTCGGCAAAGTTAACACAGAACCAGGTCCAGTCCCTTGGTGACATATACTGGATCTGTGGGGATCAAAAGATTAGGACCAGATTAGAGGGAACTTGGAATGGTGAATGTGCCCTTGCAAAGGTCATTATGCCTCTCCATATCCTAACAGAGGACACCCCTGATAAATACACTGACTCAGCACCCAACCACAGGAGGAAGCGAGCAGCTCCCGCTGGAAGCTTTGATCCTCATATGTACATAGATGCCATAGATGAATTCAAAGCTAGGGATCAGGTAAAAGCTGGTTTTGAGTCTTTACTCCCCATAATAACTGTCAACAAGAATGTAGGTTGGATTAACTACATATATTATAACCAACAGAGATTTGTGAATTACACCAGGGATGCCCTTCAGGGAATTGCTGACCAGTTAGCCCCCACTTCCTACATGACATTCCAGAACCAGAAAGCCTTAGACATGGTGTTAGCGGTGAAAGGAGGTGTCCGTAAAATGACAGAAAAAACGGGAACCTGTTGCACATACATTACTGACAACACTGGTCCAAATGGTAAGGTTACTCTAGCTATCAAGAAATTGGAAGATCTGTCGTTTGAGTTGAAGAAGAACTCAAGTATTACAGACCCATGGGATCAATATTTTAGCTGGATGAGTGGGTGGCAGAAGGTGCTTGCCCAGGTAGGAGTGACAGTACTAATAATCCTAGTTCTTTTAGCCCTGATTGTATGCTGTATTCTACCATTTGTAAAGATGCTAATGAGCAAAGCTGTAGACAATAGCACACCTCCACCAAGAAGAAGAAGACCGCCTTATGATGGAAGAGGACAAACCCTTCACCCCTCTACAGTCACTCCCTGTTCCAAATTTCACAGTTCTATAGGGTTGTAGGGCTAGATAGCACCTGACTGCCCTCTCCAGGCTGTATCGAGGGGGGTAGTGAACTAGTTACTGCTCTCCTCTATATACAGCCTTAAAAAAGTTCCGGAGGAGTTTGGGCCAGGTGAGTAGGCACTTTAGTATGAGGGACAGAAGAAATATAACCATTTTAGGGGGGACTGTGAAGGAATGTAATGAACACTTGTGAATTAAGCAAAATGTCTATTTTTCTAGGTCTATTTTTCTGTACATGTACATATTTTTTCTGTCTTCCTTACTCAAAATGGCTGTTACTAGATACCCCCCTCCACCAAAATGGAATGCCTGAAGAAAGATGGAGCCTTTGCACGGTGCCTTCAAGAGAAGATAACATTCATAAACTCGAAGGGGACTACCTTATAATGGACATGACTAATCAGAAAGCTGCAAATAATCAGTATTATGCTAATATTATGCTTATGACGTACTAACATATGACACCGTCTACTAACTATTTAACTCGCTGAATATTAGGAATAAACAGGAAGTATCATTTACCTGAAAAACGTGTGTCAGTGTGATCTCCTCGTGCATGCACTACAAGTACCAAATTAGACCCAGCAACGGAAATCTATCTTGAGCCTGATTGAGGTTCGCAAATCATTGCAGTATGTTTACTTTATAGCATATTGTTACACTGTTTTTTACCCTGAGCTGATTACCTGAAAGGTTTCATCTGTGACAAACAAGATTCAGCCTAAGCTGCTCTCACCCCCGTTGTTTTGTTGTGTTAGCCCTGGCGTATACGTGTCCGCATGTTCATCTCTGCTTTGAACGCGTGTCTATGGCGAAGGCCTATTTGCACGCGGGAATCTTCGCCTTTAAGTAGGGGCATACGCCGTATGGTGGGCGTGTTCTAACGTGATTTGGCGTGCACGTGTACGCCACGTAACGTGCCGCACATGCATAAAAGGGTGCATTCTGCAAGGAACTGTCTCCAATACACTAGTCTCTGTCACAGGCTGAAAGAGACACAGAGCGGCAGTAACTGGGTTGTGTGAGTTACTGTGGGTGTATGTTACTGGCACAAATAGGTTCTGTTTCTTAGGATAATCAGTGTTGTGTGCATTAGGCTGTACAAGCTTGGCACAAGCCTTGAGTAAACTTTAACGGTAGTACCTTAAGTTTGTCTTGCTATAAAGCAATGTCTGCTCGAAAAAGGGCTGAAGGGAGCACAGTTGGAAAGGGCAACATAATGCCACCATCAGGCCCTGAAGGTCCTAGTCGTGCTTCCACTGTGTCTACTCCTTCTGATAAGCCAGAGGCATCTAGCCAATGTGAGCCATTATGGTTGTCAGGCATAGTAGCTACTTCGTGTACTTCTGCCACAGCCTATGTTACCAAGGACGATTTGGCATTGGCATTAGCCAGCCTAGAGAGTAGGATTGCTGACATGATTGCAGCACCACATGGAGGTAGATCCCCTTTTCCTGAGCCGCCCCCTGGATCAGTTCAGGATTGGGCAGAGGATGTGGAAGATGTAGCTGAGGGTGACCCTATGGAAGGTCAAGCTGAAAGTTCCACTTCTGGGGAGTCAGAGGAATCTGTATCAGCCTCTCAATCCCAGAGATTGTTTATTCAGTCTCTTGCTGAGATGGTGCAGGCTGAGTTTAAACTTCTGCCCTTGGAGACAACTGAAACCTCTTTTTCCTCCCTGGGCTCATTGCGCCCTCCTCAGTGTCCTCGGTCATTTCCCATACATCCCTTCTGGAGCAAGAAGTGTATAAAGATTGGGATCATCCTGACAGGATGTTTGTTCCTCCTAAATGGTTTTCATTGTTACATCTTATGGAGGATAAGTTTTCTAAGAGATGGAAAATTCCCACTGTGGATACAGCCATTTCTTCGGTTAACAATAATTTAACCTGCCCTGTGGATAATGCCCAGGTTTTTAAAGATCCAGCGGATGAAAAGTTGGATTCTTTATTGAAAGCCTCCTTTGCGGTTGCAGGTTCTGCAGTACAACCAGCAGTAGCAGCCAAAGGAGTGTGTCAGTCTTTGAAAGACCACATAAAGCTAGTGTCCAAGACAGTTCCTTCTCAAGGAGAGTCTGTGGAAGATCTGTCAGATCTACCTCGCACTTTGTTTTTTTGCAGTAGATGCTCTTACGGATTCCATAAGGCAAATGTCACGGTTTGCTCTAATGACAGTGCATATGCGCAGAATCCTTTGGTTAAAGAGCTGGCCTGCTGTGGAATTACCATGTAAAAAATTACTGGCTAGCTTCCCCTTTCAGAGAGAACACCTTTTTGGTGATGATCTGGATAAGTATATCCAAAAGATCTTGGGGGGGAAGAGTACATTGCTACCTGTAAAGAGGAAGAGCAGGCGTCCTTCCTTTAAGATCCCCAGCACTTACAATACCAGTGCTTTCAATTCCAGGCAGTGGCAACAGCCTCAACCGTCTGCATCTGGACCCAAGCCTTCGGGGTAAGGTCAGAAAAAGCGCTGGACCCAGAGATCAGCCAAGTCTTCCTCTAAGCCCTCTCAGTGAAAGGGCGCCCCCACTCGCCTGGGTGGGGGGGGGGGCTCTCCTGCAGTTCTCAGGGTTATGGGTGGAGTCAATTCAAGACAACTGGGTCATCTCCACCATTTCCCAGGGATACAAGCTGGAATTTCGGGTGTTCCCACATCCCCGGTTTGTGAGGTCAAGTATACCAACAGATCCCCTAAAAGAAAGATCTCTTTCAGGCATTGGACCAGCTGAGAGCTCAGAGGGTGATAAACGAGGTTCCAGAAAACAAAGGGTTCAAGGGTTTTTACTCAAACCTAGTCATAATCCCCAAACCAAACGGGGATGTGAGTCCTATTTTGAATCTAAAGGCACTGAATCAGTTCATCAGTTTGTTCTTTCTGCATGAAAACAATTCATTCAGTTATAGCCTCCCTGCAGAAAGAGGAGTTTCTAGCATCCATAGAGACCAAGGATGCATATCTTCATGTGCCTATATTTCAGACCTATCAAAGGATCCTTCATTTTGCGATTGGAAACCATAATTTCCAGTTTGTGGCCCTGACAGAGATATCTGTAATAGGATATCTGGACGATCTATTACTAATAGTTTGATCGGCGTCGGCTCTAAGCCAAAAAATATCCTTCATACAGTACATTTTTTGGAATGTCTGGGTTGGATACTGAACTTAGCAAAGTCAGCATTACAGCCAGTCCAGCGTCTCGAATACCTGGGGCTTCTTGTCGACACGGCAATTCCCTATGCTCAATTCCATCCCAGACCCTTTCAGAACAACATTCTGTCTGCCTGGAATGGAAAAATTCAGGCCTTGGACTGGTCCATATCTCTGCTACCAAGAGTACGACAGAGTCTGAATTGGTGGTTGTTGACCAGAAATCTGGAGAGGGGGAAATCCTTTCTTCCAGTGACCTGGAAGATGGTGACTACAGATGCCAGTCTCTCCGGCTGGGGAGCAGTTCTGGAGAAGCGGTTTGGGTAGAGCGTCATCTCCCCATCAAAATTTGGAAATTCATGCAGTCAGTCGGGCTCGGAAATTCTGGATGCCCAGACTTCGGGGTCACCCTGTCAGGGTGCAATCCGACAATGCCACAGCCGTGGCTTATGTCAACCATCAAGGAGGCACAAGGAGTCGATCAGCCCAGAAAGAGGTGGATATTATCCTGTCCTGGGCAAAGAAGTTTGTGCCATGCCTGACAAGTGTTCATTCCAGGAATAGAGAACTGGCAGGTAGATTTTTTGAGCTGTCAACAAATGTTTCTGGGTGAGTGGTCCTTATATCCCAAGATTTTTCAGTTGATCTGCCTATGCTGGAGGGTCCCAGACATAGATCTTTTGGCATCCAGGTTCAACAACAAGCTGGAGAGATTTGTATCCAGGACCAGGGATCCACTCGCAGTTGGAGTGGATGCTTTGGTGACTCCTTGGAAAGAGCATTCCCTGATCTGTCTTTCCTCTGGTACAGCTGATATTGTGTTTTTGGCGCAGGATCCAGCTAGAGGGGAAACCAGTAATTCTGGTAGCTCCAGCTTGGCCGAGGAGGATTTGGTATGCACAAATCCAGAGGTTGGCAGTGACGAGGCCTTGGGTTCTTCCACTGCGTCCAGACTTGCTCTCAAGGTCCGATATTCCACCCTGCTGTACAGTCTCTAAATTTGACGGCTTGGCTATTGAAGCCTTAATCTTGGAAAAGCAGGGTGTATCTGGCCCCGCAGTTCATACACTGATAAACGCCAGGAAGCCAGTCTCTAGAAATAGTTATTAGTGTCTGGAAATCCTACATTGCCTGGTGTGAAGCCGGAAATGGCATCCCCGCACATATATTATCGGGAGAGTTCTATCCTTCCTGCAAGCAGGGGTAGATATGAAATTAGCCCTGAGCACGATTAAAGGGCAGATTTTAGCTCTATAATTTTTTTTCCTGGAACCAATCGCTTCCCATTCGTTGGTTCAAACCTTCGTCCGGGGAATATTTTGTTTGCTTCTGACAGTGAAGCCACCGTTGTGTCCTTGGAACTTAAATTTGGTGTTGACAGTTTTGCAAAAACAGCCTTTTGAACCACTGGGGCAGGTTCCCCTGGTTCTTTTGACCAGAAAACTGGTCTTTTTGATTGCGATAACTTTGGCTAGAAGGGTATTGGAACTAGCAGCTCTTTCTTGTAAAGAGCCATTCTTGATATTTTATCAAGATAGGGTGATTTTTACGTCCTCATCCAGATTTTTCGCCCAAGGTAGCGTCTGCCTTTCATTTGAATCAGGACGTTATATTACCTTCTTTTTTTCCAGATCCTCATTCAGAGGAAGAAAAGTTATTGCATTCTCTTGATGTAATACGTGCACTTAAAGTTTATTTACAGGAAACAGCTCAGATTCGTAAGACCAAGAGCATGTTTGTACTTCCAGAAGGCCCCAGAAGGGGATTGGCAGCATCTAAATCTACGATTTCTTGTTGGATTTGCCAGGTTATTACCCAGGTGTATGGTTTATTAGGAAAGGTTCCACCTTTTCCTGTAAAGGCACATTCTACCAGAGGAGTAGGTGCCTCTTGGGCACATCACCATCAAGCCTCTATGGCTCAGATTTGCAAGGCCGCGACCTGGTCGTCAGTGCATAATGTTCACTCGTTTCTATAGAATGGATGTTGGGACCCAGGAGGAGTTTGCTTTTGGTCGCAGTGTGCTGCAGGCGGTGTAATCCTTCTGTTAAGGGTCATATGTCGTTATTTTTTGGTGTTCCCCTCCACACAGATGCGTTGGTTTGGGACGCCCCATAAGTTATGATTTATGGCTCTGTGTTCCGTGATGTACAAAAAGAAAAATGGATTTTAAATTCATACTTACCTGTAAAATCAATTTCTTGAAGTACATCACGGGACACAGAGGTCCCTCCCTCTTCTATTTGGTCTTTTATTGCTTTCTACAAAACCAAGGTACTTCCTGTGTGGGAGGGGTTATATAGGGGGTCATTAATTCTGATTGGCTGCCAGTGTCCTTCACCTATAGGTGGCTATATAACCCATATGTTATGATTTTATGGCTTTGTGTCCCATGGTGTACTTCAAGAAATGGATTTTACAGGTAAGTTTGAATTAAAAAATCCATTTATTTAGAAAAAAACTAAAAATGTCAAAAAGAAATTAGATGGTTTAAATAGATAAATGGAGTTTATTAGCAAAACAGCATTGCCAACAAGTAAATGGGCCATTATCATTATCAGTATACATGGAAAAAGATTCCCCTGGGGTTGGGATTTTTTAGGCACAAGTTATTAGACAATTTAGAAATATATGCAAAAATGATAACGTTTATTTAAAGTAACAAAATCCAGGCATGAATAAAATCACAGGCAGTAAAAAAGCAAGAATTAAAACCATAGATGTATAACCATGTAGATGACAGGAACCTGAACCCGATATATTTCGGAAAATAACTTTTTCCTTCTTCAAGGGCGGTTCTTTTTTGGAGTGCTCTAACAACGAGACAACAGCATAAATTACAACACTATACATTATATTAGCAACTACTTTTGCATTTCAAAGATAATGTACGTATGGACAGTGTTGTACAAATATATAAATCATTACATGCGTTGTTTATGAACTTATTCATATATACGTTGAGAGGAGACACTTACATGGTTAAGCTTGCAAAATATTATATTGCCTGTTGAACGAGTTAAAAACAAGCCAGTTCACCGTGTTTATGGATCGGCATTGCTGTAAAGTATTTCCTGCAGGGTCATATAGGTACCCTAGATATCAGGTGTCTCCTCTCAACGCTATAATGTATAGTGTTGTAATTTATACTGTTGTCTCTTTGTTAGAGCACTCCAAAAAAGAACCGCCCTTGAAGAAGGAAAAAGTTATTTTCTGAAATATATCGGGTTCAGGTTCCTGTCATCTACATGGTTATACCGCTATGGTTTTAATTCTTGCTTTTTTACTGCCTGTGATTTTATTCATGCCTGGATTTTGTTACTTTAAATAAACGTTATCATTTTTGCATATATTTCTAAAATGTCTAATATCTTGTGCCTAAAAAATCCCAAACCCAGGGGAATCTTTTTCCATGTATATTGTTCAAGGGATGTGGCACACCCTATAGGAACACTGGCCACGAGCAAAACCCCATTATCATTATCAGCTGGCATTCCAGAGAAACACTTATAGGTTTTTTTCCCTAATGCATATTTAGCATGCAGCACAGCAAGAGGTCCGCATATCGGTGTATGTATGTATGTAGTGGCTGTGCCACTAGCATATTGTTCACAGTTGGATTGAAGTTGCCATATAAGTTATATTACTCAAATTAAGAAAGGAGAAGGAGAAAAAATAGTAGCCAAGACTGCATTGTCATGAGAAGAACAAACTCCAAAAACGAAAAATTGTCATATCAAAAAAAATGATTCACAAAAATAAAAGAAACGGGTTACCTGGTTGATGAATGGCAAGAAAGGATGTTACACCAGATTGTGCAGCCACCGCCAAGCACAGTGGCCCTAGAGCCAGAAGGCAGATAGGGAGACATGGGGAGATGTTGTCCACAAATACACAGAAAGGCCGCAAAGAAGCCGTGGGAGGTGTGTACTTCTGCCCTATACTGGCCCGCATGCATTCCAGGTTGGTGTACAGGATCCTGGCGCACAATGCAGCGGTGTCAAAGCGGTGTCACGCGTCAAGTGCCCATCGATGCGCATGGGGCGGAGCATTTGGCTGTAGAACCAAGCCCCAGATTGCTAAGCAATGCCACGGGCAGAAGTATGCCAGCCTAGAGGCAAGAGAACCACCCAGATGGACAAGGCCCCCGCTCTGAAAGATACAGAGCAGGCGGCCTATGCGCGCCGGGTGGAGAATCACAGGAAAGAAGGTAAATCACCAAAAAGACAAATAAATGGTCCCCTGCGCTCAAATATGTTAAAATATAAATATAACAATCTGTCCCAAGACAAGTTGCAGCTACTTTATAATTTTAATATTCTCAAAGAACACTAATTCAATTTCATAGAAACCCAATAGGTGTTAGTAGCGCAGACGAAATAAGATCCAGGGCAATAATGAATTCACCCCTCAAAACAACATAGTTCAATAAAAAAATATATAAAAATAAAGTCTCTTGAATAGAGTCTATGTAATACTGAATAACATCAGTGATAGGGCAGAACCCCAGAAAATTATCTATGCAGACCGATCCACCTCTTAACTCCTACACCACTATGGCACCAATCATGGTCAAGATGGCAACTCACCGTTGCTCACTGAATCAGGAGATTTGAAGGAGTTTAATGAAAACACAAAGAAAAAACTAGATAAAATTGACAAAGATACTCAGAGAAAAAAAGTGAAGAAATACAACAGGGATATGTCTGATTTTAAAAATAAGCTGGTCTACAATTGGCAGTCTGACACTGGCACTAAGGTTGGTGGATCTAGTCAGGGAGTCAGTGGAGTTGGTGTTCCTAAGGAAACCCCTATCACTCCTAGTAGACCCATCCAAACCCATATATCCAGGAGACAGTCAAGAAATATAACTAATCAATGGGAACCTAGAGATGGCACCCCTAATTGGAGACAGAACGGGGGAGGCGAGAGTTTCAACCATTCTGTCACCCATGAATGGATTGAAGCTCCTCAGAGAGGTAGAACATCCAAGGGATCTGCTAATGGGAGAAGGGGCCGTGGCAACTATAGGGGGAGGCCCTACCCCCATAATAGTGTGAACTATGTCCATGACAACTATTATGAGCCTCTAGCGGACCAAGGAGTTGCAACAGTCCATTCTCAAAATTCACGTGGGCATCCTTTTTTAGAGAGAGGGAGGGCATGGGGACGGAACCAACCCTATCAAAATGGATATCAAGGAGAGTCGAGACGATTGGGAGAAGATCACACGCAAGAAGAGGTGTTAGGGCTGGACGAAGGATCCAGCACAAGAAAAAGGAGGGAATATTAAATAAGGACATTTTTAACCTGAATTAGGTTGAGTTGACTAAAAAGGAATTACACATTCTGGATCAGAGCCTAACATGTGCACCAAATTGTGCTTTAATAAATTCAATGTATACATCAATGCCCATAACTACATTAGAAAACTCAATCTTAAGAAATACTTTTTAAATAATCCCATTACCTCCACTAGCAATGGAAGTTCAGAGGGAATGCTTAATAGTGGACTAAAAAATAAATCCATCTTGAACCCGCCAGTGAGTAATAATCATTATGTTGAGGTCTTCAAAGATCTTGTGTTGGAAGATTTGCAACAACTGGTACCCCATAAGAAGGTTTACAATAACAGTAGGCATATTTTAGAAGGTCTAGAATCCTTGGAAATAAGAAAGGATATAATCATAAGACCCGCAGATAAGGGAGGGGGAGTGGTGATTCTAGATAAGTCATTTTATCACCAACAATTGCAGAACATGTTGGATGACCGTAATACTTATGTTAAGCTATCTATAGATCCAACCAAAGGCTTTGAGGCCAAACTGAAGTCATTAGTTAATTTTGGCTTCAGGTCACATGTTTTGACCAAAAAAGTATCTGATCCCTAGTGTATGTAAAATCCCCACAATCTACACGCTCCCTAAAATTCACAAGGACGATAAGTGTCCACCTGCTCGTCCTATTGTCAATGGGATTGGGTCAGTGACAGCGAGGTTGGGCCAATACCTTGACAAGTTCCTTCAGCCTATTGTTGTCTGTACCAGGGCATTTCTGAAGGATACTAAAGATTTGTTGGTATCTTTGGGTGATGTGTTGTTGAGTGAGGGCTCGTCGGCCTTCTTAGTGATGGCCGACGTGTCCTCACGTTACACCGTAATACAACATGATGATGCCCTTTTGGCCTTAAATTGGGCCTTCAGTAAACGTGATGATATTCCTTTTGCCTAAAAAAGAGTGGGAGGACAAGTTTGTCTTTAATCAGATGAGACAGGAATTACGTTATTATAAAAGATATATTGACGATATCCTGTTTATCTGGGAGGGCACTGAGGAAGATTTACTTGCCTTTATGTCCCATTTGAACTCTAACCCTAACAACATCCGGTTGGAGTTCCATTGGGACATGGCTAGTATTCAGTTTTTGGATGTCACCAACTTCAGATAACAAAATAGGTTTGCAACAAAGGTATATTTCAAGCCAACTGACAGAAATAGTTATCTGTCAATAATGAGTGGACACCATCCCACCTGGCTAAGAAATATACCTAGAGGGCAATTTATGAAAGGAAGACGTAATTGCTAATATGACCAGGATTACCTGATACAATTGAAGGTCATCAAGGAAAAATTTCTACAGAAGGGGTATAAAGAAGAGGTTTTGGACAGTGAAATTCAAAATATATTGGAAATACCCAGATCCCGGGGGGGCGTGGCGACTGCCTGCTAAGATGGCCGCATAGCTTAGGAGCTCCGGTGCTCACCTGGCAAAACTAATCTCCACAGCCGACCACACCGACTGATCGCACCCAAGACATTCGGATCCGGACGTGGGAAACCCTCGGGAACGCATCCGCTATGACCAGGAGGAAGCCCGAAGCCACTGCAGTGCGCAAGATGTTGGATTTCTTCGGACCCGCCGCTGCTGGTCCACACCAACATGGCGCTGGAGCCCATCCCTTGCCGCAACACATCCGCCCTCTAGCGGCGGTCGCACAGCCTGACGTCACGGCTTCTCTCTAGGCGCTCAGTCAGTCGGATCCACCGCCCCTGATGCGATCTGCACGATCGGGAGACTCTTCCCCGGCGACCCCATCCACCCAGAGCCCGGCCAAGTCATGGCCTAGATAGGAGGAGAGCCGCGCATCCGCCGACCAGCCCGACATGTGAGCATCCACAACACCTCAGGGACTACCACTTGGGCCTATGTTCCCCCCGCCTGACCCCTTTGCCTCCATTACTACCACAGGCCAGCCAGTGTCCGATATGACCTTGAAAGACATGTTCTCTATAATGCATACTTCCATGAAAGCTAACATAGCCGCATCTATTGCATACTGCCAGAAAGAACTCCATGGCATTGGAGATAGAGTACATACTGTAGAGAATAAACTGGGAGAATTCACGGCTTCCTACAATGTATTAGTGGACTCTCATACTTCACAACAGGACGATATACGCCGAATCCAAGCCAAATTAGCTGACCTTGAAGATCGGTCGAGGCGTAACAACCTTAAAATCAGGGGCATACCAGAATCCATCCTGCCTAACCAACTCCCCTCATTTGTCAGAGACCTGTTCAACAAAGCGGTCCCTGAACTTACCAACGTGGATCTGACAATCGACAGAATACACCGTATTCCTAAGCCATCTTTCCTCCCACAAGACATTCCCCGAGATGTGTTGCTTAAGAGTACATTTCTTCCAGGCTAAAGAAAAGATCCTCGAAACCTTCCGGCAAAAAGACCATCTCCCAGAACTCGCTGAAACACTCCAAATACTTCCTGACTACTCTCAGTATACTCTGCAACTGAGACGGAACCTGAATTCCATCACCAAGGCTCTACGCAATCATAAAATCGTCTACAAATGGAAGTATCCGGCGAAATTATGTGTGACACATCAAGCCACCTCATCCCAAATCACCAACATGGAACAAGGCATCCGCATGCTCCGTCAATGGGGAATCATCCCTGACCCTCCTGGTCCCACGCACACTGACAACACACCTCCTGTCTCGCATGTCCAGCCTGACTGGAACGTCGCGTCAAGATCATCCAGATCCAACACCCGTCATAAGTGACAGTCCTACCTGATGCATTCGCCGGGTGACCCCGGCTCCATTGCCTCCGATGGGCACTTCCCACCGTGCTCATGACCCCCGCTGCCTTTGCAACGCCAGTTGCACACCTGGTCCTAACGGACAGAGTCTTTTTTACCTTATGATCCTGTTTTTTTGTTTTTTGTTCGTTCCCTCTGTCCTTTTTGTATTCTATGTTCTGTTCCAGCCTCGATCCTGGATCTACGCCTTGGAATTCCCTGATGCTCTCCGTTCCAGACACCAGACCCTCCACTGCTCCAGCAATGGACGCGGACACACCTTCGCTCACCAGCTCTGGTTCACAGTGCGTATCTTCACTGCTTCTTCGCTGCCGGTTACTCAGGTACTCTTTCCCACTTGGTTACCACCACACTTCATGTACCCCACTTTTTGCTTCCTCTACCACCGGATCCCCATTCCTGGGATAATAACTGTCTCCAATACTTCTGGGTTTTACTCAGGGAAAGAAAGGGATTACTCATTATTTTCACCTTGCCACAACACATATACCAGAATTGATATGTTTCTCGTGGATTCTTCCACACTACCCCTAGTTCTTGCCACTTCCGTATCCCCTATCACTTGGTCAGACCATGCTGCCATTCATATGTCCCTAGCCACTAGCCCTGTCTCTCCTTCCTCCTTCATCTTGAGGTGCAATAACTCTATCCTCTCCGACCCTGAATCCCTTAAATTTTTACTATCTCAAATGCGAGAATTCTTCAATTCTAATGAAACTCCTGGGACATCCCCTTCACTCCTGTGGGCAACACATAAAGCATTTGTTAGGGGCGTATTTATTCAACTGGGGTCCCGCCTCAAAAAGGCACGTCAGGCTAAATTACGCAGCCTCATATCGGAAATACAGTCCCTAGATAACGCAAATAAGAACACCCCCGTCCCCAACCAATGCCTCCAAGCTCACCTCCCTGCGTTCAGATCTCCGCAGACTCATGACGGAACACCACAACAAATTCCTTGTTCGCCTCCGTTTGCGCTACTATTCATCCCACAATAAGGCAGGTAAATTCCTAGCATCCAAGCTAAAAGCGAGACGGGTAAAATCCAAAATAGACTTCATTGTCCATCCCCATACTAATGCTAAATTGACCCATCCCCAAAAGATTGCCGACACGTTCGCGGACTACTATAGCTCCCTCTATAACCTCAAAAACGACCCGGACACCTCCCAACCTGTTAAGACCGACATCCAGACCTTTCTTCGTGACCTTCCTTTGCCATCCTTATCCATGGAATCGCTCTCGTTCCTAAATGAACCCTTTACACTTTCCGAACTAACTAAAACTTTGAAGACTCTCCCTATGCACAAATCCCCCGGCCCTGACGGCTTAACTAACGAGTACTATTGTACTATGCAAGATATACTAGCTCCCCACATGTTAAAACTATTTTCCGATGCCACCACTTCCCAACAGAGATGCTTCAAGCAAACATCACCACTCTCCCCAAAGCTGGCAAAACCCCTACGTCCCCCGCAAATTTTAGACCCATTTCATTGCTGAACAATGATGTCAAGGTTTTCGCCAAACTCATAGCCAATAGACTGGCAACCATCCTACCTTCACTGA
Source organism: Pelophylax lessonae (assembly GCF_965119305.1). Taxonomy (NCBI): domain Eukaryota; kingdom Metazoa; phylum Chordata; class Amphibia; order Anura; family Ranidae; genus Pelophylax; species Pelophylax lessonae. Next base: position 136,254,745 of record NC_138773.1, read on the forward strand.
TTAGTGGAGATCAGATGGGATTTATTAAGGGCAGACAGGCTCCGGATGCCACCAGGAGAGTAATCAACCTGATCCATCGCGCGGAGCGCACCAAAACGCCTTCTCTGCTCCTCTCAATAGATGCAGAGAAGGCGTTTGACCGTGTTCATTGGGGCTACATGAGAAAAGTCCTCCACAGATTTGGTTTTTCTGGCCCGATCCTGTCTGCAATATTTACCCTCTACTCCTCCCCTTCAGCTAAAGTGCTCTCGGCCGGCATCCTCTCCAAATCCTTTCCCATCACTAATGGCACAAGGCAGGGTTGTCCCCTCTCACCCCTTATTTTTAACCTACTTATTGAGCCCCTGGCAGCGAAGTTGAGGCAACATCCCCTAATTTCTGGTTTTAAATTTCGCCACTCCAACCATACGATCACATTGTTTGCTGATGACGTGATCCTTAGTCTGACTAACCTGGTCGTTTCCCTTCCCGCAGCTCACGCAATCCTACAAACTTTCAGCTCCCTCTCTTACTATAAAGTTAATTTTGGCAAATCTGTCATTCTTAATATGGGAATCCACCCTTCCATACACACCCACTTACAATCTGCCCTACCGTATACATGGTCCACATTACCCCTGCACTACCTAGGTATCAACCTGACGTTTCCCACAGCCGGTCTGGTTACATCCAACATGTCGCCTCTCCTCACTGCCATATCAAGCGACCTGTCCAAAATCAAATCAACAGAATTGTCTTGGACTGGTAGAATTGCAGCCTTCAAGATGGTATGCTTGCCCAAAATTCTCTACGTTTTTCGTACGCTACCAGTACATATTCCTCTACATTTTATCAGGTCCCTTGTTAAACTTCTGCGTTCGTTTATTTGGCAGAAGAGGAGAGCGAGATGTGCATATACACACGATTCAACATAGGTCGTGGGAGGAATCGGAGTTCCTGATATCCTTGATTACTCCCATGCATCCTGACTAGCACCCTTGCAACATTGGTTTTCGACCCACACCAACCTCCCCTGGCTTTCCATTGAATCCTCGCTTTCTGATGTCGAACACCTACATATCCTATTACTAGCTGACCAATGGAGACAGCTACCCCTTCACTCCCTTCCGCTTTGTGTTCAGTGTTACCCTGTGCCTTTAAGGAGGGGTGGGCTCCCTCTAGTCACCTGTCCTCCATCTATCCCATTAAATGCATGTGCTCTCATTGTAGAGACTCTTTCAATTGTAGAGTTAGGGACTGCAGATATCAGGGTGCCTTGCCGTGGCCTGCAGCTTACGCATGTATTTGCAAATGTGTGCAACCAAACCCCTGTTTTTAACGCATACTGTTAGACAGGTCAAATCGGTTGGTCGCTGGCTGGTTGGTAAGTTGTGACTGGAAACCTCTTCGTTTTTTTGATCAACTCAAGCATCATTGCTTTCTTGGAGGAAGCTCATCGCTCAATTCCGCCCCTCAATTCCACTTATTAAGATCCCCTTACCACTCACCGCCTTTCGAACCCTACTCCCATATGTTAACATATCTAAATTCACATCAGCGGGTATTGAGGACGTATCACAACTCCATGGCGGAGCTCTGAAGTCATTTGAGACGCTCCAAAGGGAATTTACACTGCCGACACAAGCCATTTTCTCGTATAATAGTGTCTCTAGTTTTCTTCACAAATACCCTCCGCCGAAGATACCCTTACTCCCCCAACTGTGGCAATTTCTTTCCAACCCTCTTTGTCCTGCCAAAGGTATCTCCTTGTTTTACAATTCCTTTGGTCAAAAAACTACTTTTCACAAAACGCCACATATGATTGCTTGGGAAGGAGAGCTGGGGCTACCATTTTCCGATGCACAATGGAAACTGGCTATTCGTACCTCATACAAGTCATCCCAATGCGTTTCCCACTGGGAATAAGAACAGAAAATCTTAATTCGGTGGTATTTAACTCCATACCGTTTATCCAAGATTTACGATAATCCAAGCCCCAAATGTTGGCGCAATTGCGACCAGATCGGCACAATGCTCCATGTCTTTTGGATGTGTAAGGGACTGACCAGTTTTTGGGGCAAAATCTTTGAAATTATCTCCATTGTCTCTGGCATATTGCTTAAACCAAATCCAGCTCTAGCCCTACTGTCCCTGGGACTAGACATAATACCACCTGATATGCGAACCCCGGTAACCCATATTCTCATTGCGGCTAGAACCGTTATAGCGCGCTACTGGAAGCAACCTATCGCCCCTTCCCACCTAGAAGTCATACCACAGGTCAATGTCCAATATTCCCTAGAAAAAGCATACGCATTTTCTACCTTACGTGGTCCGAAATTCCACAAAGACTGGTCAGTCTGGACTCAAAGTAGATACTTTGTTCCTTCCTTTTGATACTCTTTCACTATGTTACACGCATTAAGTTTTAACTGTAGCTTCTACTATGTATACACAGAACGCCCTGTAATTTGTTCTTCATTTTAATTTCATTCTATGGTTGTCTTTGTTATTTGTTATGTGAAAAAGTCAATAAACATTATTGAAAGAGAAATACCCAGATCCCAATGTCTGGAGAATAGGATTAGGTCTAAGGATAGTAGGAAGGAATGGAGTTTTATTTCAGATTTTTCTGGGGATTACAAAAAAGTGGAGGAGATCTTCTGAAAGCATTGGCATATACTTCAGAGAGATTGTACCTTGGGGCCAGTGCTTCCGGATACTTCGTTCTTTATCTATCGTAAAGCTACCAATTTTGGGGACAAGATTGCGAAGAAAGTTCTAGACCCGCCCAATGTTTCTTTCTTTCCGGGTAGGAAAGGTTTCCACGCGTGTGGCAAATGTAGGGCCTGTTAATTTGCAAGCACAAATTTAAGGAGAGAGGAATTTAATATTCCTACAATTGGTAGAACCTTTAAAATTCAAAATCTCATCACATGTGATACCACTCATGTGGAGTATGGTTTGATGTGTCCTTGCAATTTATTGGTTGTACCAAGAGAACTGTTTTGAAACGGGTGGGTGAACACATCTCAAACATTCTGAAAGGGTTCAAGGACCACAGTGTCTCTGACCATTTCAGGAGATTACATCAAAAAGATCCATGTGGGCATCATTTTTGGGGGATTGAGAGGGTGACACCCTCATGGAGGGGTGCTAACTGGGTCAGGGAACTATCCAAATGTGAGACCAAGTGGATCTTCCTGACCCAAGCTCTTGATCCAAAAGGTTTAAATATAGAACTAGACCTGAACTGCTTTATTAGTGATCATTAGATTTTGAAAAGCGAGAAAGTGGGGGGTTCACCCTTCTTTGGTTTAAAGTTTTGTCTCCTTTACTTGTCTTTTGGGAGATATATATATGTTTGGATTATCTAGTTGTTTATTTGGTATTGCTTTCAAAGGCATTGGTCTATTTCTCTCAGTGTCTCATATTTAATTCTTTATAAGAATTTATATTTTTTTGAGGAATTGATTATCTTCTGAGTAATGGATTTATTTTAGTACTTATAATGATGTACACCTGTGATACTTATGACAGGTGCACAGTACATACCTTTGTTAGGTATTTATTATATATATAATTTTTTATATTTGTTTTAATGATGAGGTATGGTGCAGAGTATTGGAATGCATTATTTGTCTCGGGTATATATAGGGTATATACTTGTATATATTTTACACAACTATATATGCTTTTTAAGTTCGGATGAGGTCTTTTGAGTTTTGGTACACTAAGATATAATTTATTGCAACCATTATTACATATGTAATTGTTTTCTATCTGACGTCCACATTTAAGCTGTAGGTTCTGATCATGTAACATTCTGTTATTCAGGTGTGGCGTGATTAGATTATAATTATACTGTGGTGGCGGCTCAGTGTGAATTATCGTCCGGGTGGGAGGGTCAGGAATACTGACGATTTGTATACTGCTTATTGGCATTCTCAGCATTTTCATTGGGGCGGGTTAGTTCCGATGCTTTAAATCTGGGATGTCGCGCCGTATGTTAACTCCCCCTTGAAAAAGTCGGAAATAACGAAACGCGTCAGTGCGTGACCATACGGCAAACCGGAAGTACTCGGGGGTCACGAGCGGAGCGTCCCTGGAACCTCTACACTAGCGTGGAGTGGGCGAGAGCAACCGGGAGCATCCGTGAGTGTCCCTGACCATGTTGTAACACTGCTATAGTTTTTATCTTTTATGTAAATGCATTATTTTATGGGTCAAATAAAACTAGCATTTAACCATATTACACTAGTGCGGCCCTTCTGTCTCTTTTGTTTCCCTTATTGTTGTCATCAATTGGGAGTGTGTGAAGCTACATAGGAGAAGGGTGTGCTGTTTTGCAAGGGACCCTAGGGTGCAGGGCCGGCGCTCCCGCTAGGTGAACTAGGCAGCCGCCTAGGGTGCACTGCCACCTAGGGCGCAGCCATACCTCTCCAGCGAGTCAGGGCTGAGTCCGGGAATGCTTGCGGTGGTGCGGGTGGCTTGGTTCCCGCACGCCGCGAGCGATACACACGCGGAAGCTGGTCTCTCTCCCCAGCTGCCTGTGTCAGTGCGGAGAGCACTGAACCCTCCCCCTACCTCTGTTTTCCTGTACACAGAGGAGGCGGGGAGCAGCTCACCACTCTCTGCAACAGTGCCACTCTGATCTGAGGTCTGTGATTTTTATAACTAATACTAACTTGCAAGGGGGGGAAGTGTATGGTGCTGGGGAGGGGTGTATGGAGCTTGGTGGAGAGTGTAAGGAGCTGGGTGGGGGGTGCATGAAGCTGGGTGGGGGCTGTATGTAGCTGGGGAGGTGTGTATGAAGCTGGGTGGGGGATGTATGAAGCTGGGGGGGTTCATTAAGCCGGGTGGGGGTGTATGGAGATGGGGAGGTGTGTAGGAAACTGGGTGGAGGGTGTATGAAGCTGGGGGGGTGTATGAAGCTGGAGGGGGGAGTATGGAGCTGGGGAGGGGTTTATGAAGCTGGGGGGTGTATGGAGCTGGGTGGGGGTGTATAAAACTGAGTGGGGGGTGTATGGAGCATGGGAGGGGTGTAAGGAGCTGGGGATGGGGTGTATGAAGCTGGGTGGGGGGTGTATGAAGCTGGGTGGGGGGTGTATGAAGCTGGGGAGGGGTGTGGAAGCTGGGTGGGGGTGTATGGAGCTGGGGAGGGGTGTATGTCATCTTCCTACCACCCCACCCCGTCATCTTCATCCCCCCTGTACCGCACTGTCATCTTCCTACCATCGCACCCCCTGTCATCTTCATCCCCCCTGTCAGCTTCCCATCATCCCACCCCCTGTCATCTTCGTCCCCCGTCAGCTTCCTACCATCCCACCCCCTGTCATCTTCATCCCCCCTGTACCCCAACTGTCATCTTCCTACCATCCCACCCCCTTTCATCTTCATCATCTTCCTACCATCCCACCCCGTGTCATCTTCATCCACCTGTACCCCACTGTAATCTTCATCCCCCTGTACCCCACTGTCAGCTTCCTACCATCCCCCCTGTACCCCACTGTCAGCTTCCCACCATCCCACCCCCTGTCATCTTCATCCCCCGTACCCCACTGTCAGCTTCCTACCATCCCCCGTACCCCACTGTCATCTTCCTACCAACCCTACCCCCTGTCATCTCCATAACCCCATCAGCTTTCTACCATCCCACTCCCTGTCATCTTCATCCTCCCTGTCAGCTTCCTGCCATCCCACCCCCTGTCATCTTAATCCCCCCTGTCAGCTTCCTACCATCCCACCCCTGTCATCTTCATCCCCCGTCAGCTTCCTGCCATCCCACCCCCTGTCATCTTCATCCCCCTGTCAGCTTCCTACCATCCCATCCCCTGTCATCTTCATCCCCCATCAGCTTTCTACCATCCCACCCCCTGTCATCTTCATCCCTCATCAGCTTTCTACCATCCTACCCCCTGTCATCTTCATGCCTCCTGTACCCCACTACCAGCTTCCTTCCACCCTAGCCCCTTAAATTTACTGGTGCACATCATATATGATGGACGCATGGAACATTTTTTTCTTCCAGTGACAACACGGACACAAGGACATTTGTCCTTCGAGTGAAACCACCAATGAAGGGACTTTTTTTATTTCAGTGACACCAAGGATGCAGGGACAATCTTTTTTCCAGTGACATCACAGATGCAGGTGCATTTCTATCCAAAACCCTGCTCACCCATAGTGCAATGATCGTGTTTTAAAAACGTTTTAAAGTTTTTTTTTTTGGGGGGGAGGGGGGGGTGCAAGTAGCTGGTCTTGCCTAGGGCGCAAAAGTGTCTAGCACCGGCCATGCTAGGGTGATACCATTCAAGTGGGATACAGAGACCAGGAACACAGTCTGTGTGGAGAACCTCAACCCTGCCATATTGCCTTTTCCATCAGAGTGGATAGGCATGTGTTTTTGGTGAGTTACCATCTTGATCATATTGGGTGTCACAAACGGTGAAGGCATGTGAGGTGGTTTGGTCTGCACACTGTCTTTTTCCTGTGAGTCTGCGATGCCACTGAAAGTTTCTGTCACTATACAGACTTTGGTAAGAGTCTCTGGTGTTTAATATTATCAGTATTACAAAACAGTATCACACTAGTGTGGCCCCTTTGTTTCTTTTCCCTATTGCTGCCATCGATTGGATTGAGGAGGAACATAGCAAAAGGGTGTGTTGTATTAGAAGATACCCCAAGGTGATATATTTACTGGATACAGTGATCAGGAGCCAAGTCTGCTGCAGAGATCATCAATCTTGCCCGATTGCCACATCCGTGTGAGTGGACAGGCATTGGTTCCGGTGAGTTGCCATCTTGACCATGATTGGTGCCTTAGTGGTGTAGGAGTTAAGAGGTGGATCGGTCTGCATACATGATTTTCTGGGGTTCTGCCCTATCACTGATGTTATTCACTATTACATAGACAGAGGGGCGGAGCGACCGCGGACGAGTATGGCCGCATGGGACAGGAGCTCCTGCACCGGACCAGGGAGATCGCCTCATAGCAGCCCGCTAATCTCGCCCGTTCACATCCACGATCACTGCGGTTACTCCGAGCACCCGGCGCCAGAGAGACCCACCGAAGCCGAGGAAACTAACGCTGTACTTCCCGCCTGTAGCGGGACGGTCTCGCCAAAATGGCGCCCAGGCCCCTCTTCACAGAGATGCAGCCAGTGCTTTGGCTGCGGCAGCCCTCCTGCGTGACTCCCTGGACTCGGCAAACGATGACCCAGACCCGACATCAGGTCAGTCAACCCCTTCTACACATAGCCCTGCTAAAAGCAGGCAAAGGACATCCTCATTTTCGCTCACGGATGAGCCATCCGACAGCGGGATCCCGGCAGGGGATGCACCCGCCATGGACACCAATACACCGGACCCTATAGCAGCCTTCCCGACCACCGGCCAGCCCATATCGGACACAGCACTTAAGGACATTGTCATGCTGCTACGGTCCTCCCTGCAAGCAGATTTATACTCAGGCTTGAAAGATTGTAAGAAGAGAGTGTAGGTGGTGGAGACTAGAGTACACCAGGTAGAAGAACAGATGACAGACTTTGCTTCCTCCTTTAACACTATGTTGGACTCTCACTCATCCCAAGCTGACGATATCTCCTGGATTAAATCTAAACTGGCAGACTTTGAAGACCGGTCGCGCCGGAGCAATCTCAAGATCCGAGGAGTTCCAGAAACAGTTTCCCCTAACCAACTCCCGCACTTCGCAAGAGATCTGTTTCTGGCTGCGGTGCCCGGCTTCTCACCTACGGATGTCACCATAGACCGAATACACCGCATCCCTAAACCTTCCCATCTCCCTGCAGAAGTGCCTAGGGATGTTTTATTGAAGATGCACTACTATCAGGCTAAAGAAGGAATCCTCCTTGCATTTAAACAGAAAGACCAGCTGCCTGAACATGCGAGGAACCTACAAGTGTTTCCAGACTTCTCTCGCTATACGATGCAACGGCGCAATAACTTGATGACCGTCACCAAGGCCTTGCGCAATCACGATATCCCCTATAAGTATCCAGCGAGCTTGATCATAACCAAAGAGGGCTCCACCAAAACCGTCCACACCCTGGAAGCTGGATTGGAACTTTTGCGCACCTGGGATATCATAGCCCCTCATCCTCCGGAATCCACTCAACCACGAAAAGCGAATACCTCCCTGGGGTGGTCTAAGCCTTCCACGCGCCACCGCAATAAACCTTGAAGGCTCACAATGCTCTATTTCTACTCTACGGACTTCCCTGGTCCGGTGCCTTGGTACACACTACCGTACCTTTCCCTCATAAATGTTGCAGGTCCTCCTGCTCGAATCCCTCTCGAGGAATTTTATTTTTTATGCCCAGGAATGGGTACCCTTGTTGTCCCCGTTGGGGCTAGAAGTTATGAATAAGCAGCGTTCAATTTTTGTTCTTTTGGATCCTACCGGCAACTCGCATGATCATCACGCCCAAGACCCAGTGTTTCATACCACTTGTGAACCTTTCAACATTTGTTTTTCCCTTTGCCAACATGTGACTTCCTCCAGCTTCACCCTAACGCACCGCTATGCATGCAACTCATTTCCCAGATGCCAGCATCGCAGACGGATACCACCATCTCATCTTCCTCTTTCGCCATGGGTCTGAAGATCCTTTCAATTAACTCCAGTGGACTCAATCATCCAGCCAAAAGGAGGACCCTCTGGAAAGATGCAGTCTCACAGAAGGTGGACATTCTGGCGGTACAAGAAACGCATTTCCGGATAGATGCGTCCCCATATTGCCAACACAGGAACTTTCCCCACACTTTCTTCGCCTCAGCGCCTACCAAGAAGAATGGTATCCTGGTGGCCATCAGAGACTCTGTGGTGTTCTCCCTCAAGTCATCCCACCTAGATCCGGAGGGTAGATATGTGATATTGATATGTGTAATTGATAATGTACCACTGACGATAGTTTCGGTATATGCACCAAATACCAAGCAACTGCACTTTCTCCACAAAGTCTTCAAAAAGGTTAGGGCGCTAAGAGAGGGTCGCCTCATTCTATGCGGTGACTTTAACTTACCTCCTGACCCGGGTATCAATACCACCTCTGGGTGCGGCAGGCGCTCCGCTGCTTTGGGGTGCCTGCTTCGCCGAGAGGAGCTATACGATGCTTGGCGATGCTTCCACGCGGAAGAGAGGGACTACACCTTCTTTTCGGCCCGCCACAGATCATACTCACGCATTGACCTATTCATTGTGGATGCTTGGTTGCTGCACCGTACTTCAGAGGTCACGATCCACGACATTACATGGTCGGACCACGCGGCCATTACCATTGTACTCTACCTGGACAAGCCAGGGCCTGGCTTCTCCTCTTGGAGGTGTGATAATAGGCTGATCCAACTCCCACAACACTCTGTCGCTCTCCAAAACCACTTGAGAACCTTTTTCCAGATAAATGATGACCCCAACATTTCTCCCCAGGTACTGTGGAATGCCCATAAGGCAGTTATGAGGGGCATACTGATCCAACTCAAATCGAGAGACAGAAAATCCCACAAGACAGCCATAGACTCCCTATTGGCGGATATCCATAAGTTGGAGACCTCCAATAAGGGCTCTCCAACAGCCACAAACTCGTCCACTCTCACTAAACTCAGACACGACCTACGCTTACTACTGATCCGGGACCATGACAAGGCCATGCGCTCCCTCAAACTGATGTTTTACTCCCAACATAATAAGGCTGGCAAGTTCTTGGCGAATCGCCTAAAGGCCCGTAGAATCAAGAGTAAAATCCCACACATTGTCCACCCCTTCACTAAACAAAAACTGCTAAAACCTCAGGAAATAGCGGATGCATTTTCTGATTACTATGGGGCGCTATACAACCTAAAAGAGGACCCCTCATGCCCTACCCCATCGGAGTCAAACATAAAAGCATTTCTCGACGACATTTGTCTCCCTACCCTGTCTGATGAGCAACTTCTGCGCTTGAACTCCCCCATCTCACCAGAGGAACTATCACTAACCATAGTGTACAGGACGCCAAGGTTGGGTCCTGGACGGGTGCTACATAGCACCAATTTTTGGGTTATGGTCCCTTTAAGGGAAGTGTGGAAGTACTCAGAGGGTCACCCAGTACGGGTGAGGAATCCCCGGGAATAGCCTGAAACAGGAGAGGACTGATTACAGTTCTCTCTGGTTTATCTGAGAAATATTTGGGACCCGGGATTTCGGAGACCCTGAAGCGATATTCGGGTGGGAAGGGGTCTCCACCTCTGACTGAGGATTCCAGCACACACAGGGTTAAGAACCTCCAGGAAGCAGCTCTTAAAAGAAGACAGGAAGTAGTGATAGAGGTGTGGAGAGGAGGAGTTGGTGTATGCACCTGTGTTTGGAGAGCTGGGAGTTTTGCTGGAGGCTGCAAGAAAACAGGACTTAACAAGGACTGTAAAACCTGGGGGGCGAAGACCCAACTACGAACTGTATGTGTTTTCCTTTTTACTTTTGTGCTGAAGATAAGCAGACTTTATTTTGTATTTTGTGCTTGTGTGCTGCTGGAAGCCATAACTTTTTGTTACCTGCTGAATAAAAGCCTTTTTGTTTGAAGTTGAACGGTTTTGCACTCGGTCCTGAGGAGCCATAATCCCCCAAACATTACAATAGATAAACTTCCTAATGACAAATCCCCTGGCCCGGACGGCTTTACCAACGAATATTTCAAACAATTTGAGTCCATACTGTCCCCATTCTTACTGCACCTATACCAAACCGTCTCCCACTCAGGTACCTTTCCTCCTGAGATGCTTAAAGCTCATATAGTGGCCCTCCCTAAACCAGGTAAATCCCCGGACACCCCAGCAAATTTTCGCCCAATATCCCTGTTGAATTCGGACGTTAAAATATATGCCAAAATCATTGCCAATCGCCTCTCCACCATCCTTCCCACCCTGATTAACAACGACCAGCTAGGCTTCGTGTCCAATAGACAGGCGTCGGATGCAACGCGTCGAGTCATAAACTTGATACATTATGCTGAATTAACAAAGACCCCCTCTCTTCTCTTGTCGATCGACGCAGAAAAAGCGTTCGATAGGGTCTATTGGAAATACATGCTATTGGTGTTGGAGAAGTTCGGATTTCGGGGACGGATATTATCTGCCATTATGGCTTTATACTCTACTCCCTCCGCCCAGGTATTTATCTCGGGTGTGCTCTCCAGACCCTTCGCCATCACCAATGGCACCCGCCAGGGTTGCCCACACTCCCCGAGTGTATTTAACCTGATGATGGAGCCTCTGGCTGAGCACATAAGGACACATCCCCATATCTCAGGATTTCGTATCAAGGGAGTCTCGCATAAAATTACTCTATTTGCAGATGACGTCATCCTGTCCATCACCAACCCCATAGTGTCTATGCCCTTTTTACACCAACTGCTGACATCATTCTCATCCCTCTCATATTACAAGGTGAATTTCACCAAATCATTCATCCTTAACCTAGGAATCCAAGCACATGCTAGACAGCACCTAGAAACACTTTTACCGTACGTATGGACGGACCAAGAAATCTATTTGGGCCTAAAGTTGACCCCACTGGTCTCTTCACTGGCAGACACCAACTACAAACCCCTCATTGCTGACATACAAAGGGATCTCAAAATGAAGCCCTACCAGGAACTGTCCTGGCTGGGCAGACTGGCAGCTTTCAAAATGATGGCCCTCCACAAAATCCTGTACGTTTTCCGCACTCTCCCGATCCCACTACCGGCGACACTGCTCAAACTCATGACCTGCGTACTTAAACACTATATATGGCAAGGCAAGCATGCCAGGTGCCCCTGGACTCATCTTATTAAGCATAAAAAAGTGGGGGGAACGGGCATGGTGCAGCTACACGATTACTTCTTGGCCTCTCAGCTCACACACCTACATAAGTGGTTCACGGAGACTCCGGATATACACTGGTCCCAAATAGAAGCGGCGTACAACAAAGTAGACCACTTACACCACCTATTACTAGCGGACAATTGGTCCCCTTGTGCCCTGTCACACATGTTAGTGTCGACCAAAACATCTATCATAGCCTGGAGAGAATTGAATAAACATACTAATGTAGAAGAAGCCCACTGTAAACAACGACTGCCTATTGGACTCCTAGATATCATGATCCCCTGCCTATCCACTTTAAAATGGAGAGACAACGACGTTCAATGGATAGATGACCTCTTTAGCAATGACCAACTAAAGCCATTTGCATCCCTCACTCAACAATACCATATCCCGCGCGCAGAATCGTACAGTTACACACGTATCTCATCTTTTTTGACCAAACACCCTCCGCCTGCCATCAGCATTCCACACTCGGTATATCAATTCTTCACTGGCCCTGCTGGGCCAAAGAAAGGCATCACCTTTTTCTACAATAGATTCCATGCTAAAACCACTTTCCATAAATCGAATCCAATGATTAAATGGGAAGAAGATCTCCAAAGATCTTTTTCATCGCAGCAGTGGACCCAAGCCTTTCGACAAGCGTATGGGGTATCGAAATGTGTTACACACTGGGAACTGTCGCAGAAAATAATTTCCCAATGGTACTTTACCCCATATAGGCTGTCTCGATTCTACCTGGCACATTCCCCACTATGCTGGAGGGACTGCAGCCGAGTAGGAAATCTATACCACATACTGTGGACGTGCAAAAACCTCACTAGCTTTTGGAACCAAGTCTTTGGCCTTATTTCCTCAATAACGCAGTTGCAAATTGCACCAAACCCAGCTTTGGCGCTTCTCAACCTAGATATTGAGATTATACCTAGTAAGTATTACATAGACACTATTCAAGAGACTTTATTTTTACCTATTTTTTTATTGAACTATGTTGTTTTGAGGGGTGAATTAATTATTGCCCTGGATCTTATTTCGTCTGCGCTACTAACACCTATTGGGTTTCTATGAAATTTAATCAGTGTTCTTTGAGAAAAATGAATTCATATTAAATTGGTAATCCTATTAGGGAACTCCAAGACAGGAGGATGTCACTGAATGTTACAACACAATAAGTAAATACAATACCAAAGTGTAAACTGCAAAAACAAATATATATACAGCATGGTACAGAGATTATCAAACAAAAATGGGCATGAGCAACACTCTAGATGGTCCTTAATGTAGAACCTATCTATAACAGTGTGAGACATATTCATTATAGCGTGAATATAAAAATGGTCCAATATTTGCAAGTAGTAGAGAAAGATAGAAACACAGACAACCCCATGTTAGTTACAGGAGAAAACACAGAAAAGGGAGTATGTGAGTAAACTGTATTATACCAATGTTAACCAATATGAAGAACTTCAATTAGGTTTACTTTTCCCAGCTGCCTAAAACAAATCCTTCAAGGAAAGGTTTTAAACGTGTTGCTTCATTCATGCCTATGGGGGAAGTGGCTGCCAGTTGATGAATCCAGCATAATTCACATTGGAGCAACTTCTTGTTCTAATCTTCTTCCAAAATTATGAACCGCTGTGACACGGTGACCCCATGGAAGTTCTGGAATACATCTACGCATGCTGAGTATGTGGCAATATGCTCGCTTCCAGAACTCCTGAATAATTTCACCTACGCAAAAGCAATTGCACTCGCAGGTCAGAAGATAAACTACACCGGTGATTTTACAATTGGCATGGTGCTGATGTTTGAAGAAAGTGCCATTAGGTAGGCGTACTTTTTTTGTCTGTACACGTAAACTAGTAATAGTTGCAACCCCCACAGCGAAAGGTGCCCAGATGTTTACATGTGTCTCGTCTATTGCATCCCTTAAATTCACTGTGGATTAAATGATCACCATTAGATTTTGCCCATCTACAGTCAGGTCCATAAATATTGGGACATCGACACAATTCTATTATTTTTGGCTCTATACCCCACCACAAAGGATTTGAAATTAAACAAACAAGATGTGCTTTAACTGCAGACTTTCAGCTTTAATTTGAGGGTATTTACATCCAAATCAGGAATTACAACAGTTTGTATATGCGCCTCCCACTTATTAAGGGACCAAAAGTAATGGGACAGATTAACAATCATAAATCAAATTTTCACTTTTTAATACTTGGTTGCAAATCCTTTGTAGTCAATTACAGCCTGAAGTCTGGAATGCATAGACATCACCAGACGCTGGGTTTCATCCCTGGTGATGCCCTGCCAGGCCTCTACTGCAACTGTCTTCAGTTCCTGCTTGTTCTTGGGGCATTATCCCTTCAGTTTTGTCTTCAGAAAGTGAAATGCATGCTCAATCGGATTCAGGTCAGGTGATTGACTTGGTCATTGCATAACATTCCACTTCTTTCCCTTAAAAAGCACTTTGGTTGCTTTCACAGTATGCTTCGGGTCATTGTCCATCTGCACTGTGAAGCGCCGTCCAATGAGTTCTGAAGCATTTGGCTGAATATGAGCGGATAATATTTCCCGAAACACTTCAGAATTCATCTTGCTGCTTTTGCCAGCAGTCACATCATCAATAAATACAAGAGAACCAGTTCCATTGGCAGCCATACATGCCCACGCTATGACAATACCACCACCATGCTTCACTGATGAGGTGGTACACTTTGGAACATAAGCAGTTCCTTTCCTTTTCCATACTCTTCTCTTCCCATCACTCTGGTACAAGTTGATCTTTTGGTGTTGCTGAGCTCACCCGTGCGTTTTCTTTTTAAGGATGTGCCAAACAGTTGATTTGGCCACACCTAATGTTTTTACTATCTCTCTGATGGGTTTGTTTTGCTTTTCAGGATAAAGATGGCTTGCTTCACTGATAGTGACAGCTCTTTGGATCTCATATTGAGAGTTGACAACAGATTCCAAATGCAAATGGCACACTTGAAATTAACTCTGGACCTTTTATCTGCTCCTTGTAAATGGGATAATGAGGGGATAACACACCTGACCATGGAACAGCTGAGCAGCCGATTGTCCCATTACTTATGGTCCCTTAAAAAGTGTGAGGCACATATACAAACTGTTGTAATTCCTACACCTTTCACCTGATTTGGATGTAAATACCCTCAAATTAAAGCTCATACTGTTTGTTTCATTTCAAATCCATTGTGGTGGTGTACAGTGCCAAAAAGATTAGAATTGTGTCAATGTCCCAATATTTATGGACCTGACTTTATATGTATTTGCGGGTTTAGCCGATTATTTTCGGATAAACCGGCAATTACATATAGACTGGCAAAGTCTATTCGTGGCGGACTTCTCACCGTTGTGTTGCTTAGCAACCTGGGGCTTGGTTCTATGGCCGAATGCTTCGTCCCAATGCACGTCGGCAGGCACCTGACGCCGCTCCGACGTCACTGGGCGGCGCTGCTACGCGTGCCATGATCCCGGGGACGAAGCTGGAATGCACACGGGCTAGTATAGGGTGGAAGTACCCCCCTCCCGCGTCTTTTTCACTGGCTTTCCAGTGTACATTGGGACAACATCTCCCCATGTCTCCTTATCCGCCTTCTGGCTCTAGGGCCACTGTGTGGCAGTGGCTGCATCATCTGGTGTAGCATCCTTTCCTGTAATTCATGTACCAGGTACAGGAATACCGTTTCTTTCAATTTTGTAAATAATTTTTTTTATAAGACAATTTTTCGTTTTTGGAGTTTGTTCTTTTCATGACAATGCAGCCTTGGCTACTATTTTTTCTCCTTCTTCTTTCTCAATTTGAATAATATTACTTATATGGCAACTTCAATCCAACTGTGAACAATATGCTAGTGGCCAGAAAAACTTTATTTGCCGACAATTCAGAGCCACTACATTAGTGTCTTTAGTGTCGCCTGTGCCTTTACATGGTCTGGCTATGGAGCCCTATGTGGACTTCTTGCTGTGCTGTATGCTAAATATGCATGGGGAATATGCCTATAAGTGATTCTCTGGAATGCCAGCTGTTTATCTTTTTTGATAATGGCCCATTTACTTGTTGGACAACGCTGTGTTGCTTATAAACTCCATTTATCTCTTTAAACAATTTAATTTCTTTATGAAATATTTTATATTTTATCTAAATAAACGTTTTTTGTTCTATTAGACCTGTTTACTGCATACACACTTATCTGCCTGCGTGGGTATCTGCCAGGTCTTGCTGGACTTCACGGATGGAAATATTGAAAATCCTGAGTTACCCTCCTCTTTGACCATTGGGATGGATGTCACTGTTTGCTTTTAATCTATTTGTGGCTACTGTATGTAAAACCTCCGCCAACATGTAAGTGTAAAACTGTGGGAAGTTGACCTACAACATAAATACTATACATTGATATGAGACTTGTTTCTTACCTATATGCATTTTGTTTGCTTTATAGAAGTTATCTGTTCCCACTACAGCATTATACATCCCTGAAGAAAGAAGCAATTTCTAAAACACATTGGATGTTTAGATGTTAGAGACCTTGCGCTCCCCCACCTTCCATTTGATGATACTCTACAGATGCTCTATAGGGTTTAGGTCTGGAGACATACTTGGCCAGTCGATCACCTTTACCCACAGCTTCTTTAGCAAGGCAGTAGTCGTCTTGGAGGTGTGTTTGGAGTCGTTATGTTGGAATACTGCCCTGCGGCCCAGTCTCCGAAGGGAGGGAATCATGCTCTTTTTCAGTATGTCACAGATTATTGGGTGGGGCTGGGAAAGACCCAGCTGTCATGGTACACGTGGGTACCAATGACATAGGCAGAGGAAGATGGAGAGTCCTAAATGATTTCAGGGACTTAGGCGCTAAGTTGAGGAGTAGGACCTCCAAGGTAGTATTTTCAGAAATACTACCTGTACTTCGAGCCACACCAGAGAGGCAGCGGGAGATTAGTGAAGTTAACAAGTGGCTGAGGAGCTGGTGTAGTAAGGAGGGTTTTGGGTTCCTGGAGAACTGGGCCGACTTCTCAGTCGGCCACCGGCTCTATAGTAGGGATGGATTGCACCTAAATGGGGAGGGTGTAGCTGTACTGGGTTAGAAGATGGCCGAAAAGTTAGAGGGGCTTTTAAACTAGGTGATGGGGGGGGAGGGTACAGATGTAGAATTAGCCAGTGGAAAGCAAGATTCAGAGGGCACAAATGGGGACATTAGCGGTAGGGTGTTCGGAGCTCCTAAACCCAGGGTGGGTCTGGGGAAAAAATCACAAGAGCAGCCAAAAAACATCAAATGAGGATATATGTAAACTGCCAAAATTACGAGGTTTGTATACCAATGCCAGAAGCCTGGCCAACAAGATGGGAGAGCTGGAGCTGCTGATGTTTGAGGAGGACTTAGATTTTGTGGGAATAACTAAGACTTGGTTCGACAGCTCTCATGACTGGATGGCGACCATTCAGGGGTATTCCCTTTATCGCAGAGATAGAGAAGGTAAAAAAGGGGGAGGGGTGTGTCTGTATATTAAGAACAGTGTACAGGTAAATATGAGGGATGATAATAATGGAGCTATGGACGAGTCCCTATGGGTAGAACTTCTAAGGGAAGGCACTGTGGGGAAGGTAATATTGGGCGTATGCTATAGGCCCCCCAACCTGAGGGAGGAGAGGGAGGCGGACCTCCTTTTACAGATAGGATTGGCAGCAAGGATGGTAAATGTCATTATAATGGGGGACTTTAATTATCCAGATATAGAATGGGCAGAAGGAACCGCACATTCAGCCAAGGCTAGGCAGTTCCTAAATGTTTTGCAGGACAATTTCATAGGTCAGATGGTGAACGCACCGACAAGAAACAATGCGGTACTTGACCTACTGATTACCAACAATACAGACCTGCTCACGGATATAGATATACGGGGCAACTTAGGAAACAGTGACCATAGGTCAATTAGTTTCAGTATTAATTACAGTAATAGGAAACACAAGGGTAATATAAGGACACTAAATTTCAAAAGAGCCAATTTCCCAAAACTGCGCTCTCTGCTAGAAAATATCAAATGGGATAGAACCCTGCGAACAAAGAACACGGAGGAAAAATGGGAGTGCTTCAAGAGCATACTTAAAGGGATTGACCAGTGCATTCCAAAGGGAAATAAATTTAAAAGAGCAAAACTAAACGCTGGGTGGCTAAACTCCAACATAAAAATGCATATTAATGCTAAAGAAAAGGCCTTCAAAAAATACAAGACTGAGGGGTCATTGGCAGCATTCAAGCATTACAAGAGTGTAATAAGAAATGTAAAGATGAAATCAAGGCGGCTAAAATAGAACATGAAAGACATATAGCGGAAGAGAGTAAAAAGAACCCCAAAAAATTCTTTAAGTATATAAACAGTAAGAAAGCGAGGCCAGAACACATTGGCCCCATAAAAGACGACAAGGGAGATTTGGCCACAGAGGACAAGGAAAAGGCGGTAGTGTTAAATAATTTCTTCTCTTCAGTCTTCACAAAAGAATTGGGGGCTACACTAACCCAGCTTGTAAGGCCAAACTAAATAACACACCTCAGGAAGTACTGCCATGGCTAACAGAAGATAGACTTAGAACTAAACTAGAGAAACTTAACATAAATAAATCACCAGGACCGGATGGCTTGCACCCGAGGGTTATTAACCGCTTTACCACTGCCCACAGTAATATTACTGCGGCAGAGTGGCTCGTTATCGTCTGACGACGTAGTACTACGTCGTCAGACACTCCCCCTTCTGGGCGGCGCCGCCGGAGGCTCGCTCCCGCTGTTTTCATTCACAGCGGGAGTCGGGCCAGGGGAGGAGCAGCGGCGATTGCCCCAATCGCCGGGGATCTAGTGTGGAGATCCGCCCGCCTGTGTAAACACAAGCGGGCGGATCTCCATAGTGACAGGGAGTGACAGATCAGAGTGTTCAGCATAGCTGGACATCCGATCTGTCCATGACTCACTCAGTCACCTCCCCCCCCTACACGTCAGTAAGCACCAGGCATACATTAACCCCTCCCTCTCCAATAAAATTAACCCCTTCCCTGCCAGTGTCATTTTTACAGTAACAGTGCATATATATAGCACTGATTACTGCAGTAATGTCACTGGTACCCCCAAAAGTGTCAAAAATGTCAGTCAAGGGTCCGATCTGTCCGCCGCAATGTCGCAGTCCCGCAAAAAAAAAAATCGCAGATCGCCGCCATTACGCGTTAAAAAAAAAAACACCAAAAATGACAGAAATCTTTCCCTTTGTTAGTAAACGCAATAACTTTTGCGCAAACCAATCAAAATACGCTTATTGCGATTTTTTTTACCAAACATAGGTAGCAGAAAACAAATTGGCCAAAAATTTTTAAAAAAATTGTTTTTTACATCTTTTTTGGGGGGAATTTCATATAAAAAATTTTTTAAAAATATTGTTATTTTTTCAAAATAAACGCTCTTTTTTTGTTTATAGCGCAAAAACTAAAAATCGCACAGGTGATCAAATACCACCAAAAGAAAGCTCTGTTTGTGGGAAAAAAAGGACGTAAATTTCGTTTAGGTACGGCGTCGCACGACCGCGCAATTGTCAGTTGAAGTCGCACAGCGCCGAATCGCAAAAAGTGGCCTGGACGGAAGACAGCAAAATCCTCCGGTGGTAAAGTGGTTAAAGAGCTCAGCCAGGTGATTGCCAGACCATTATTCTTGATCTTTAAGGATAGTTTACAGACGGGTATGGTGCCAGCTGATTGGAAAAAAGCCAACGTGGTACCAATATTTAAAAAAGGGCCAAGATATATCCCAGGTATCTATAGGCCGGTCAGCCTAACATCAGTAGTCCAAGATTTTGGAAGGGATGTTAAGGGACCACATACAAGACGTTAGTAATGAAAATGGTATTATTAGTAGTAATCAGCATGGATTGATGAAAAATCGTTCTTGCCAAACCAATCTTTTAACCTTCTACGATGAAGTGAGCTGCCACCTAGATAAAGGTAAGCCTGTGGATGTGGTGTATCTGGACTTTGCAAAGGCCTTCGACACCGTTCCCCACAAACGCTTACTGTTCCTAATAAGGAAGGTAGGTATGGACCATAAGGTGAGTACCCGGATAGAGAACTGGCTCCAGGGGAGAGTGCAAAGGGTGGCGATTAATGGGGAGTACTCGGATTGGGCGGGTGTGGAAAGTGGGGTCCCCCAGGGTTCTGTCCTGGGGCCAATCCTGTTTAATTTATTCATAAATGATCTAGAGGAGGGGATATCGAGTACAATCTCAGTATTTGCGGATAATACTAAACTAAGCATGCCAATATCTTCTATGCAGGATGTGGAAACCTTACAAGCGGACCTGAACAAAATAATGGGGTGGGCAACTACATGGCAGATGAGGTTTAATGTTGAAAAATGTAAAGTAATGCACTTGGGTGCCAGAAACCAGAAAGCAAGCTACTCACTAGGGGGGGAACCTCTGGGTGAGTCTTGAATGGAAAAGGACATGGGGGTACTGGTAGACAACAGGCTTGGCAGTGGCATGCAATGCCAAGCCGCTGCAAGCAAAGCCAACAGAATACTAGGATGTATAAAAAAGGGGATTCACTCCAGAAATAAAGAGATTATTCTCCCTCTCTACAATACTCTGGTCCGGCCACATCTGAAGTATGCTGTCCAGTTCTGAGCGCCGGTCCTCAGGAAGGATGTGCTGGAACTGGAAAGAGTCCAGAGAAGGGCAACAAAAATAATTAGGGGAATGGAGGACATCAACTATGAGGAAAGACTACAAGCACTGAACTTATTCTCTCTGGAGAAGAGACGATTGAGGGGGGATATGATACCAATGTACAAATACTGTACTGGCGACCCTAGCATAAGGAACAAACTATTCAGAGAAAGGGAATACAATAAGACACGTGGCCACTCACGAAAACTAGAGGAAGGCGGTTTAACCTTAAAGTACGTAGGGGGTTCTTCACGGTCAGAGCAGTAAGGATGTGGAATTCTCTTCCGCAAACAGTCGTATCAGCAGGGAGCATCGATAGTTTCAAAAAACTATTAGATGGGCACCTTAAAGACCACAACGTACAGGGGTATACAATGTACGGTTAACAGCAAACACACACACACATCATAGGTTGAACTGGATGGACTGATGTCTTTTTTCAACCTCACTAACTATGTAACTATGTAACAGTACATGTTGGCATTCATGGTTCCCTCAATGAACTGTAGCTCCATAGTGCCGACAGCACTCATGCAGCCCCAGACCATGACACTCTCGCCACCATGCTTGACTGTAGGAAACTTGTCTGTGTACTCCTCACCTGTTTGCCGCCACATATGCTTGACACCATCTAAACCAAATAAGTTTACCTTGGTCTCATCAGACCACAGAACATGGTTTCAGTAATCCATGTCCTTAGTCTGCTTGTCTTCAGCAAACTGTATGTGGGCTTTCTTGTGCATCATCTTTAGAAGAGGCTTCCTTCTGGGATGACAGCCATGCAGATCATTTTAATACAGTGTGCGGCGTATGGTCTGAGCACTGACAGGCTGACCCCCCACTCCTTCAACCTCTGCAGCAATGCTGGCAGCACTCATACTACTTTACATTGTAGCAAAGTGTAATTTCTTCAGTGTTGTCACATGAAAAGATATAATAAAATATTTTAAAAAATGTGAGGGGTGTACTCACTTTTGTGAGATACTATACCTCTCCATGTGTCTGTGTCCCAAAGAAATGCTGTATCCAGGTTGCTGACTGCGGCCAGAAATGAATTCATTGCTGTGTCCTCATTTTGCTGTCCCCCTCCAGGTCCTAGGGCCCACAACAAAGATGGCGCTGGACGGAAGTAGTTCACCGGAGGGTCTACCCACTGATAGTGACACACTTGGCGTCCCGGGCCCAACACCATCTTGCTACATCCCTCCTAACTCCAGCAGGCCGAGGAAAGGGGAGAGTGGATGGTGGCCCGCAGACGCCCTGGGAAATGCTGCTGCACTCCAATGCCTGAGTGGGACTCAGGGAGGCATCCCAAGATGCTATGTCAGCTGGGTGGACAGTTGCTTACTCCCCAATGGGAGCGAAATCTCAAGCAGATGGGTTCCCTGTGTGGGTCCCTGGAGGCCCTGGCCTGAGCAGCCTGACCCCCTCAGAGGCAACTGAATATGACTGGCCAGGGAGTCCCCTGCATCTAGCACAGGGACTGGAGGTGCTGATCCTGTTGGTCCGGAGGAAACACAAGAAATGAGGCAGGCATGTATGTGCAATTTATTTTTTATAATGGTGGACATTGTGTTCCCTATTTATATGTGGGAGAAGCCCTATCTCTCAGATGCTGCCCTAGAAGACGACTTGAGAAAAATGGCATGGTGGTGTTTAATCACCATTGGGTTTTAAATATTTGCTAAACAAATTTAAAAAAGTTCAAAAATATTGAACAAAAATAAATTCTGTTGCAAACAAGTATTTTTTCTCTTTTACTGATGTGTTCTGTTGGGGCTGCACTGATATGTGGCACTGATAGGCATGGATTGGCAATAATAGGCAGCACTGTTGGACGTTGTGTGGGAATAATGATAATCAGGATACTGATTATCAGTGTAGATGTCCCCTTTCATATTGGCCAGTTACTGGCTCTGCCTCTCCTTACACTGTCGCAAAGGAATGCCGATAACTGGCAAGTGTGTCTACATCTGATCAGCTGTGATTTTCACAGCCGATCATATGGTAAAGAGCCGCTGTCATTGGCTCTTTACCCCGATCGGGTATGTACGGTGTTCTAGGGACACAGCTCACCACGGATTGCAGCGCCGCCCACTAAAAATGGGAGGAGCTCATGATGAGCAGTCCTGCCCGGCTGAAATTTGGCTATATGGCAGACGGGAATCGGTTGAATAACTAAGGGGTGGTACCATATGGTGTCGTCACCTGGTGGCACCGCCCCCTTTGCGATATCACTGACTGGGGAATGCTGGGTCAGTGATGTCGCACAGCCCCCTAGTTACTTAAGAACTAGGTGGGGCCAGGATCTGGTTGTTAAAAGAGGCTTCCAGATTCCACAAAGCGCTTCACCTGCAGATCCCCACAAAGAGCCCCCTTGCCAATAAGCACCCCCCCATGTTGAGGGCATGTGGCCTGGTATGGTTCAGGGGGGAGGCACTCGCTCGTTCCCCCCTTTCCTGACCTGCCAGGCTGAATGCTCGGATAAGGGTCTTTTTTTTTTTTTTACATTCAGCTGATGACTCATTGCTCCTTAACAACCATGATAGTTACTGGTTGTTAAGGGTGCCAACGGTCCTCGCTCCTTAACATTTTGATTTTTTCAGCTTGTGTTAGGGATGCCAGCTACCGCTTGAGGTGACTTAACGCAGGCTTTCATTACTAAAATACCGCATGACTTTATAAAATAACTCATGGAGTATTTTAGTAGTATTTTGTAGTGAATGCAATAAAACATTTTGAAAAACCCTGTGTGCATTGTGAAAAGAGCCCATAGTCCCTTATTCCCTCAAATAGTTCACATACTATTGATGTTAGGCTGACTGGTCTGTAGTATACAGGTATATTATCTTAGCCCTTTTTTAATATTGGTACCATATACCAAGTGGTAGCTTTTCGACAAACATCTGGTACCATTCTGGTTATTAAGCTGACCCTTCAGATTAGGAATACTGGTCTACCAATAACCCAAGTTCTTGGAATTCTTGGATGTAAGTCATCTGGTCCTCTGTATTTGTTCACAATAGGTTTTACCAGTCTCCTTCGAACACTGGCCTCCATTAACCAAATAGCAATATTCCATGCTGTGTTCATAACTATACTGCCCTGTTTGTTGTACCCCTCCTTTTCCTTAGTACTTTAGCACAGTTGTCTTCTCCCTGTCACTTGTAGCCATATCTCCTTAACTATGCTTTATGAGGCCAATATGCTCACATTTGGCTCCTAGTAGTTTTGGAATGTTGACAGTGATCTTTTTTTTAAAGGATATTTTTTTTTTCTTTAATAAGCCTTTTTACACTCAAATTTAGTCACCCTGGTTTGATTTTGTTTCTATTTAGTTTCTTGCTTAATGGAATATGGAGAAAAGGGGGGCTGTAATTAGCCCCTCTTTTCTTTATGGGATTGCGGCAGGGGCAATATAAAATTAGTGACCTTTTTATGACCTGGTCTATGAGCGGGTTTTGTGACACTACTGTCTCTGGGTCAGCTGGCCTCCTTTTCCTACTCAAATTTATCCTTGTATCTGGGAAGATTTGGTTCAGGACCCTTCTTCCCACTCAAATCAGCCTTGCCTCTGGGGAGATTTGACCTAGTACACCATTTTTTCCGCTCAAATCTCCTGCCAAGTTACCATCCAGTTTTGACCAGTCCTTAGATCAGGACTATTTAAGGGGTCCCCCAGCGGCTCAGATTCCACCGCCTCAGAAACTGAGCTGCGGTGTTCCCCTACCTCCCTCCCTCCCTTGTGTTGTCGCGGCCAGTTATTTATTGGTAAGTGTCGCCTTTGTGTGATGCATTGGTGGACTAAAGTGTTTTCTAAATTTTGAAGTTATAATTTTGTACTGAATAAAATTATTTGAGTTAATGTTGTGTAATTTCAACCTGAGCCGTAGTGGCTAGGTTGTTTGAGTTCATGTGTAATGTGTTTTGAAATAAAATATTTTATTTATGTTTTGTAATAAACCAATAATAAAATGGCCGCGGCCTATAATTTCCAACCCAATGTCGTAGTGCTGCTGTTATTTATTTAAGTTAAGTGTTTATTTGATATATTCAAGTGTGCAATCCCTGCCTGCTGTCCCATAAACTGTCTGATGCCCTAATATGTTCCTAAAGTGCTCCCACTTTCCGTTCGTGGTTTTTGTGTCTAGATTATCCACCAATTTAATGTCATGAAGTATGGAGGGAAGTTTGCAAAAGTTGGATCTATTGAAATTGAATGTTCTTGTCCTTCCTTCATATCTCCTTTTATGATTTACAGCAAATGTTACTACCATGTGATCACTGGTACCCAAGTTATCCCTTACATCCACGTCAACAATCAGCTACATGCTGTTTGTAATTAGTAGATCAAGCAATGCTATATTGGATATTTGAAATCACCCATGATAACAACATTGCCCTGCCTCACCGCCATTTCGAACTGTGAAAGGAGATTGGTCTCCTCTTCATCCTTCAGGTTAGGGTGCCTGTAGCATTCTTTTGTTTTTTCTCCTTGAAGCTCCAACCACAAGGATTCCACCCCCTTCTTTGCCCCGGTAGTAATGTCATCCCTCATAGTTACATAGTTTGTGAGGTTGAAAAAAGACATCAGTCCATCCATTTCAACCTATGATGTGTGTGTGTGTTAGTACATTGAATACCCCTGTATGTTGTGGTCTTTAAGGTGCCCATCTAATAGTTTTTAAAACTATTGATGCTCCCTGCTGATACGACTGCTTATGGAAGCGAATTCCACATCCTTACTGCTCTGACAATGAAGAACCCCTTACGTATTTTAAGGTTAAAACGTTTTTCCTCCCCTTTTATTGAGTGGCCACGTGTCTTATTGTATTCCCTTTCTCTAAAAAGTTTGTTCCTTATGCTAGGGTCCTCACCAGTACAGTATTTGTACATTGATATCATATCCCCCCCTCAAGCGTCTCTTCTCCAGAGAGAATAAGTTCAATGCTCGCAGTCTTTCCTCACAGCCGATGCCCTCCATTCCCCTAATTATTTTTATTGCCCTTCTCTAGACTCTCTCTAGTTCCAGTACATCCTTCCTGAGGACCGGTGCCCAGAACTGGACAGCATACTCCAGATGTGGTCGGACCAGAGTCTTGTAGAGTGGGAGAAAAATCTCTTTATTTCTGGAGTGAATCCCCTTTTTTATACATCCTAGTATTCTGTTGGCTTTGCTTGCAGAGGCTTGGCATTGCATGCCACTGCCAAGCCTGTTGTCCACTAGGACCCCCAGGACCTTTTCCATCTTAGATTCACCCAGAGGTTTCCCCCCTAGTGAGTAGCTTGCTTTCGTGTTTCTGACGCCCAAGTGCATTACTTTACTTTTTTCAACATTAAACCTCATTTGCCATGTAGTTGCCCACCCCATTATTTTGTTTAGGTCCGCTTGTAAGATTTCCACATCCTGCATAGAAGATATTGGCATGCTTAGTTTAGTATCATCCGCAAATACCGAGATTGTGCTAGATATCCCCTCCACTAGATCATTTATGAATAAATTAAACAAGATTGGTCCCAGGACAGAACCTTACGGGACCCCACTTTCCACACCTGCCCAATCCGAGTACTCCCCATTCATCACCACCCTCTGGACTCTCCCCTGGAGCCAGTTCTCTATCCAGGTACCCTATGGTCCATACCTACATTCCTTAGTTTGTACAGTAAGCGTTGGTGGGGAACGGTGCCAAAGGCCTTTGCAAAGTCCAGATACACCACATCCACAGGCTTACCTTTATCTAGGTGGCAGCTCACTTCATCATAGAAGGTAAATAGGTTGGTGTGGCAAGAACGATTTTTCATGAATCCATGCTGATTACTACTAAAAATACCGTTTTCATTACTAAAGTCTTGTATAAGGTCCCTTAACATCCCCTCCAAAATCTTGCAGACTACTGATGTTAGGCTGACCGGCCTATAGTAACCCAATATATATTTCGGCCCTTTTTTAAATATTGGTACCATGTTGGCTTTTTTCCAATCAGCTGGCACCATACCCGTCTGTAGACTATCCTTAAAGATCAGGAATAATGGTCTGGCAATCACCAAGAGCTGAGCTCTTTAAGAACCCTCGGGTGCAAGCCATCCAGCCAGGTGATTTATTGAAGTTTCTCTAGTTTAGTTCTAAGTCTATCTTCTCTTAGCCATAGTGGTACTTCCTGAGGTGTATTATTTAGTTTAGCCTTACAAGCTGGGTTAGTGTAGCCCCCCGATTCTTTTGTGAAGACTGAAGAGAAGAAATTATTTAACACTTCTGCCTTTTCTCTGTCCTCTGTGGCCATATTTACCTTGTCGTCTTTTATGGGGCGAATGTGTTCTGGCCTTGCTTTCTTACTGTTTATATACTTAAAGAATTTCTTGGGGTTCTTTTTACTCTCTTCCGCTATATGTCTCTCGTGTTCTATTTTAGCCGCCTTGATTTCATCTTTGCATATCTTATTACACTATTAGTTATTATCAAATCACTCTTGATAAATATGCACATCCCTCCCCCTCTTCTACTAACCCTGTGATCTGATCTGATATAGGGAGTACCCCAGTCACAAACCAGTCATATGAGCT
Organism: Pelophylax lessonae; assembly: GCF_965119305.1. Classification (NCBI taxonomy): domain Eukaryota; kingdom Metazoa; phylum Chordata; class Amphibia; order Anura; family Ranidae; genus Pelophylax; species Pelophylax lessonae. The sequence goes on from NC_138773.1 coordinate 136,281,874, forward strand.
GTCAAACCAGGTTTCTGCTACTCCCACACACTTTCACACACTTTCTGCTACTCCCACTATACACTTTCTCACAAGCAGCTTGTATTTTGACACTGCTGTTAGTCTGATCATTTTTAGTTATCTAACCATATCGCTTCAAAGAGGCCCTTTAGATAGATATGAAATTTTAATGTGCAGTAAAGCTGACCATACAGACCAAACATCTTATGTCTCCTATTAAAGTTTAGGGCGGGGGGGTCTGAAAAAAGACCAGTTACTGGGAAAAATTATAAAGTGGCAATCTGTTTTTAATTTAAAAAAAAAAAAACACTCAATCTTTTGCTCATACTTCTCTTCTGAGTCACAGGAATGCACTTACTTTTGCACTCCTGTGACCCAAAATCAGTCTGCTGTTGGCTAACATCACAGTCAGTCCAGGATCCTGAAAGAAACTATATAGTCAGGATCTGCCCGGCTGCCGGATTGACAGCTGGCTCTCAGCACGTGGCTGAGAGCTGAAGCCAGCTGCTCCTACTCCTGCCTCGCAGTCCAGTGAGAGCTGGAAGGGAAAAGCAGAGAGCAGTGTCTGACAGTCAGAGCTGAATGAGAACTGAGTGAACAGCAGTCATGTGATTGCCCAGTTCTTAAGCTTAGAGCTGGCAGAGGACAGCTGCCGCATCAGATCAATGAGGTATTCAAAACAAACACAATAATTATAATCTGCGTCACCGAAAATAATAAACCAGTATACAACCTACTAATGTAGGTAAACATGTATCAAGACTTCAATGTTGGCACAATAACCCCTGTGTAATCTTATGTGGGTGCAGCCTGGACACTGTATAGGTGATTTCACAACAACCAAAATATACATCATATAGAACACAAAATATGTGCAGCACAACTCAAAATCATCACATTATCTATTAACATGTATATCCCAATGTATATCCCAACAAATTATAAGGTTCATATGTAGGTCCAATTAAAAAGTCCCAATATTATTTACACTGCCATACATAAAGTGAAAATAACAGTCTTCTGGCTTTTGAAACATTCATTGTCCACCCCCACTGGTGAAAAACCTGCTGACATCAGCTTCAGTCCCCACTACAGAGTCTAACAAGCACCAACAATTATATCCTCTCTGTGTCTGGAACAGCAGGCTTCCTCCACTGCAGTGGCAGAACTACCAGGGTTGCAGCAGTCGCATTTGCGACTGGGCCTCGGCGTTTCAACTTTAAGGGGGCCCCAAGACAGCAGGAATAACTTCCTGTCCAGTGCCTGATGTAGCAGCCGCAAGGAGGGTGAGCTCTAGCACTGCTGGTACTTCCGGCACTTGGCTTCAGTGACTGGCTTGCAGCCTGTGTGGGGTGTTTCAGGTTCCATACACTGTGTTTACTCTGTATGGCAGCGGTCGCATTTCTCCCTCTTTCCCCCTTTCTCCCCCCTCTTGCCTCACACCAAAACATAGACTGAAGCCCCCTCCTCCTTCTCCTTGGCTCAGATGTCACAGACAGCAGGAGGAGGGAGAGAAGAATAGTCACAGCATCAATGGGATGGGATATGCTGTTCTGAGGTTAGTACTGAATCTGAATGCTCTGAACTTGCAGGAGAAGGAGACACAGGGAAGGGGACTAGAAGGGGGCAAGTTGTCAAAGAAGAATACTTGCAGTGATTTAAAGGGGGGGATAAGAATATGGTGTATGTACTTGGGGCACTTTGGGAGAAAAGAGAACTTGTGCTGGGGGGTGGGGGCATGGGGGGGTTAGATTTTTATATTCAAGATCTCGCTCCTCCCAAAGTGCCCCCAGTACATACAGCACCCCCCCCCCCCCAAGAAATCACTGCAAGTATTCTTCTTTGACAACTTGCCCCCTCATTTAAAGAGATTCTGGCTGCTATTGAGGGGACAATCATGTTGTCTGGGATCCCAGTCACCTCGCTAGATATTCAGGGCAATCACCCCCAGGCGCCTTCCATTAGTGCCCCCGTCAGGCAAGTTAGTGGCGGCCAAGTGCCTGAACTTTTTTTCAGCACTGGGCTCCAAGACTCAGAGCCGGTTCACACCACTAATCACAAACTAACATACTGTGCATTCCTGTGCAATTCACATGACTTCCAGGTGCTGTGTGATTTCAGCCCTATCATTTGGGCTGAACTTGTTAAGTTGACACCCGCTACAGATCACTATGGCAGTACATTTTAAATGCAGTGTGGGAAACACACACAAAATGTAGGTTTCCCTCACTGTATTCTAGTATGAATAGACCATTAGTCCGGATACACAGGAATTTATTTGTATGTCAGGAAGGTCCCACCAAAAATAGGACAGTTGGAAAGTATGGATTTGTATTAGAAGGGGAGAGGATTTGTGTTTTTTTTTTTTTTTTTTTTTTTTTGGGGGGGGGGGGGGTTTGTACTGGGAAGGGGAATTTAGGTAGTAGGATGACAGAACTGGGGAGAATACTTATGGTAGCATGGTGAAGAGAGGATTTGTGCTGAGGAGGATGGGGGGGGGGGATTCTACCCAGGATAGGGGAGGGGGTTGTGCTGGAATGGAAACCTGGGGGAGAGGATCTGTGCTAGAAGTGGGGAGAGGATTTTTCCTGAGAGGGGGATCGGGTGTGGGTGGATTTGTCCCAGAGGGATTTGAAGAGACATCCTTCACACTGTACCCCATCACAAATACGGGTGCAATATGAAGGAGGTCCCAGCGAGGCTCTAGACAGTGGGGGGGGGGGGGGTTGCGTTGTTAAGGGGGGAGGGGTGGCAGGTGGACAGTGGGATGGAAGAGCATCAAAAATCAAAATGCACCTTCGCCTGTGTAGACAAAAATTCTTGCACTGGCCCTGCTGGTACTGATAACGGCTGCCTGACTTGCCCCCACTGCTCACCAGCTCAACGCTGCCAGTATGACCTTCCATCCTCTATCAGTATCCCCAGTGTGAGCCACTTGCTGTCAGAGCTCTCCTCCTGCACCACTGTCATGGATGATCTGCTCAGTGTCCGCTCACTGAGCCTGTCTGTAAAATCCTGTTTAAAAATCTTTTGGATGCTGGGAGTGCAGGTCTTACATGCCCGTAAAATCTATAACATTTAGGGCAGTACCTAAATACAGGTGGAACACCGTGTTGAACTACCAGGGTCACAACTGGACCCTGGTTTTCTGCCACTGTGGGATCGTAATAAAGGACCCCACAATGAGAGTAAAGGGCCCCTGGCCCGGAGGGAAGGTACCAGAGGACAGGGGGGGCCCCTTCACGGTTTCTTGCACCGGGACCCTAAAGGTTGTAGTTACGCCTCTGCTCCATGATATCCTCCCACGATAGGAGGCTCCAAGGTCAGCACATTTACATATAAGGAAACCCATGAAGGATACCCATAATGCTCGCAATTTCCACATCTATTGATAAAAAAAAAAGAAAAACTTACAAAAATCCTTGAAAATGCATGCAAAGGTACAAAATTTCCTGGATGACGACATCACTGGCTCAGCCCCTCCCACCTATATGTGATGCGCCCCGTGATTGGGCTTCCTTAGTAGGTCTACCACATATGAACTTTAATTTGTTTACAATATTGGGATATACATAATAATAGATATGTGATGATTTTGAGTTGTGCTGCACTTCTTTTGTGTTGTATTAGATCAATGAGGAATGTTTTTTTTTATCATCTACCCCAAACTTTTCCTTGCATGCAACATATAATGAAATCTAATCTAAGCGGCTGCTCTGCTATTGTTTGTCAATATTTCTAACCCTTTTACTCGGTTTTAAATTTAACATACCAGTAGTAAGACTTTTTGAAAGTACAGGAAGAGGGTCAGATTCCTGCTCTGGCTTGATCAGGATAGAGGCAGCAGAGGATGAAGTGATATCTCGAAGGAGACTACTGACACCTTGCGTGGATTCCTTAAGCAAGGAGGTGACATTCTGGGTGGACTCTTTTAGAAGATGAGACACTGTAGGAACTGTCTTTGCTGGTCCATTTAAGTCCGCATTGTCAATGTTGATAGCAAAAAGAATAGAGTTCAAGCCTAGGAAAACAGGTTGAAAACAAATAATCAGAAAACAGTAAAAAAAAGTTATTTTCTGAATGATATGTTTACCTAAAGCGTATGTGAAGGCAAAAAAAAAAAAAACATTTTGTAATTTTTTTTAAAATGCATGCACATTACCCACGTTCTATCATTGCAAGTACAGAAAAAAAAGGTATTTTACTTACTTGTAAATTCCACATCTTGGAAAACAGTACAAGGCACAAGCAACGCTTTCACACACCATGGGTTATAGCTCCATACCTTCAGGTGATTAGACACTGGCAAGATTCTGAAGACCTACCCTCCCAGGGGCACCTCGCCTATAACTCTACCCCGCTTTATGAGTCCTCAGTTTTTTTTAGCAAGCAATGCAGAGTAACGAGGAAAGTTTGGGTGGGAAAGGTGTCCTGCAACATATAGATATTTAAAGGTAGGTCAAAATGTCTCTTATCTGATCATATATTACAGGACACAGGCAACTTATTCATACACCATGGGACATCCCAAAGCAATGAATACATAAATACAAGGGTTGGCAATAACTAGGCAACTGAACTGTGGAACAGGCACATAAACAGAGGTAAAAACTCCAGTTTCAGAGTGCCCCTGCAATAATCTTGCAGCCACCAGATTAAACATGTACCAATTAAAACTTTGAAAAAGTGTGAACAGAAGACCATGTGGTGACTTTCCTGAGTTCTAAAACAAGATTGGTGCCTAAAGGTCCAGAATGTTTTAACAAATCTGGTTGAGTGTAAGTGTAACAGAGTAGGGGAAGATTTTTAGAGGATAGGCTCTAACAATCAAATTCCTTATCCACCTAGCCAGCGGCGTAGCTAGACATTCTTTCACCCGAGGCAAAGACAGTCCTGTAAGTGAATGTACAAGGGTATCAATGGATGTACAGTGGTATCAGTAGAGTAGCAGGGGTATCAATGGTTGTATAGGGGTATCAGTGGATGTATGTGGGGTATCAGTAGAGGTACAAGGGACATAAGTAGATGTACAGCTGTAGCCAAAAGTTTTGAGAATGAATGACACAAATATAATTTTTTACAAAGTCTGCTGCCTCAGTTTTTATGATGGCAATTTGCATATACAACAGAATGTCATGAAGAGTTATAAGATGAACTGCAATTAATTGCAAAGTCCCTCTTTGCCATGAAAATTAACTTAATCCCACAAAAAGCTTTTCCACTGCATTTGTGAAGAAGGCTTCAAGACGCGCAAAATAATCTAGCAAGCACCAGGACCGTCTCCCACAGTTGATTCAGCTGCGGTATGGGGCACCACCACTGCAGAGCTTGCTCAGGAATGGCAGCAGGCAGGCGTGAGTAAATCTGCACACATAGTGAGGCGAAGACTTTTGGAGGATGGCCTGGTGTCAAGTAGGGATGATCTTCAAGTTTGAGTCGAAGCCAAGTTCGACTCGAACATCGTTTCTTCGCAGGAAATTTGAGCGCCCATAATGCACTGCTCGGGCGTGCAGCACGTTATGTGATTGGCCAAAGCATGCACCCTGACCTCATGCTTTGGCCATTTAAATGATCTCTGCCATGATTGGACAAAAGTTAGGCTGTCTTTAGACAATCATGGCTCAGGGGCTAAATACACGCCCCACATTATATAAAGGCTGCTCGCGCAGCCGCAGGGTGTAGTGTGATTATGCGGACGAGGAGACAGGGAGAGGAATGTGTTTGAGGCAGGGAGAGAATCGTTTTTTGCAGTTTGTCAGACAGTGCAGTGAGACATTGCTAGTAGTGTAGGGAGGGAGAGAGATTTGTGCTTTTTACACGTTCAGAGATCAGATAGTGAAGTATATTCAGAATGTAGTGCATACCGTACACCATATACCATACATAGATCTTGATCTATAAATAGGGCTATCGATTACATCATATCAGGTCATTGCAAATTGTATTCGTCACTTGCGTATACCGTATATTCATCACATCTCTATCTATATATAGTGCTATTGGATACATCACATCAGGTCATTGCATATTTTATCGGTCACTTGCATATACCATATATTCATCACATCTCTATCTATATATAGTGCTATTGATTACATATCAGGTCATTGCGTATTGTATCGGTCACTTGCATATACTGTATATTCATCACATCTCTATCTATATATAGTGCTATCGATTCCATCATATAAGGTCACTGCGTATTTGATCGGTCACTTGCGTATACCGTATATCCATCACATCTCTATCTATATATAGTGCTATTGATAACATCATATCTGGTCACTTGCGTATACCCTATATTGATCTCTATAAACATCATGTCCGAAAGCCTGACAAGGAGAGGCAGACGCTCACAGGCCACGAAAAGAGGGCAAGCAGCCTCTGTGTCCACAGTGAAAAGTGGTAGTCACAGTCGACATGGTGCATCCTCTGCAGGCGGGGCACGTCCGTCCTTTATTTCCGGTGCTACCCGTGTTATTCGGCAACAACATGTGTAAGAGTTGGTGGAGTGGATAAATAAGCCGTCCTCATCCTCCTCGTCCTCTGACACCCACGCTCACAGTAGTTTGTCTTCCTCTGCAGCTGCCAAAGCGGCCTGTTCCACAGGCTCCTTCTCCACACCTACACCTTCTGTTGCCCCACCATCATGCACGGAGGAGTCACCTAAACTATTCGATCATAGTGTCAGTGACATGCTGCTCGAGGATGCGCGGCAATTTGAAAGCTGTGATGTTGGTTCCAAGGTTGATAAAGGGAATGACATGAGCCTAGAGAGAGGGGGGTGACAATGACAGACAGGAATCTAGCAGTCATATCCCCACAGCTGCAGCATACTGCCATGTTTGCTCCAGTGACGAGTGGGGAGGGGATGATGAGGTCACTGACTGTACTTGGGTGCCTGACCAGATAGAAGAAGAAAGTGAGGGGGGGGGGGGAGGAGGCACAACTCCAATGAGGCAGGATGTGCTCCAGGGGCTGCCATAGGAATAGCCAACCTATTGCGTCACAGCACAGAGCTCCACAGGTGCAAACTCTCCGCGGACTCCCAAAAGTTCATTAGTGTGGGCTTTTTCAGCACATGTGCCGTAGACCGCAGTGTTGCTGTTTGCAACATCTGTCTGAAGCGGCTCAAGCATGGCCAGAACACCAGCTGCTTGGACAACACATGCTTGACAAGGCATATGACGACCTGCTATGCAGTCCGTTGGCAACATCACCTGAAAGAGCCAGAAGATCAAAACAAGCATACAGCACCTTGCTGTGCTCATCTGTGATCTCTAGCCCTACTATACCTCATGCCTTCTCAAATACCAGCATTGAGAGGGATGATGGTATAGCAATAAGTGCCACAGGGACTTGTACCCAATCTGCTAGCAGTACACCACCGCTTGATTTGAGCAGCAGGCAAATTTCACTACCCCAGTTGCTGAACCGTAGAAAGAAATACTGTCCCAGCCATCCACATGCTCAGCGTCTTAATGCTGGCTTGGCTAAATTGCTAGCATTACAATTGCTGCCTTTTCATCTGGTAGACTCTGATCCCTTTCGCAAATTAGTGGAATGTGCTGCACCACTGTGGCAGGTCCCAAAAAGGCATTTATTTTCGCGTAAGGCCATTGCGGCTCTCCACCGCCATGTGAAAGGTAGCTTTTTGGCCTCCTTGGACAGAGCGGTCAGCTGGAAGGTGCACATTACTGCTGACTCTTGGTCCAGCAGGCATGGACAGGGATGTTGCATTTTGTTCAAGGTGCACTGGGTAACTCTGCTGGCAGCTGGGAAGGATGCAGGACAGGGTTCGGTGTTGCAGCTTGTTTTGCCACCACGCTTCCAAAAAGCTGGTGCTGGTTCTGCCACATCTGGTTACTCCACCACCTCCTCCTCCTCCATGTCCTCTTCTGCTCAATTGTCCTCTGAAGCAGCAGTGCTCCGTAAGCATTCAAGGGGCTACGCAAGCAGTCAGGCTAAAAGATGCCATGCCATGCTTCAGTTGGTCTGTCTAGGGGATAGGAGTCACACCGGGGCAGAGATTCTGTCATCTCTGCAGGGGCAGGCTCAGAGATGGTGGTCCCCACGACAGCTTGAGCCAGGAATGGTTGTATGCGACAATGGCACCAACCTTCTCTCCGCCCTCCGACAGGGACACTTGACACGTTCCATGCTTGGCACATGATCTGAATCTGGTGGTGCAGCGTTTCTTGAGCAGCTACCCGGGCTTTCAAGATCTCCTGAGGCAGGCCATAAAAGTCTGTGGCCATTTCTGCTGTTCATACAATGGCGCTTATCTGACATTCAACAGGAATTCAACCTGCCCACCAACCGCCTCATTTGTGACATGCCCACCAGCTGAAACTCAAGGTTGGCAATGCTGCAGCGGCTGCACACACAGCAGCAGGCTATCAATGAGTACCTGTGCGAGAATGGCACAAGGACAGGGTCAGGGGAGCTTGGCTTTTTTTCGCTACGCCAGTGGCTTTTGATAAAGAAGGCATGCACCGTCCTGTCACCGTTTGAGGAGGCCATAAGGATGGTGAGCTGGGACGATGCATGCATCATTAACACTATCCCTCTAGTCTACCTGTTGGAGCACATGCTGCGTGGAATCATGGACAGGGCACTTGAGGCAGAACAGCGGGAGGAAGAGGAGGACTTCCTTTCCTCACAAGGCCCCCTATATGCAGATATCATTCCTGCAGGGCCACAAAACACACAGGAGGAAGAGGAGGAGGATTTCAGCAGCATGGATGTAGAAGATAACATACAGCAGTCTTCAAGGGATGGTTTTGATTCCCCAGAAACCCCAGGAATTGTACGTGGTGGGGAAGAGGTTGCTCCTGACAATGTCATCCTTAGTGGCCCACAGGACTCAGAAGCTCATGCCTCCTCCAACTTATGCTGCATGTGCTCCCTGATTCTGCAAAGCCTGCGAAAGAACCCGAGGATTTGTGCTATCAAGGAGAGGGATAATTACTGGTTGGCAACCCTTCTTGATCCACGTTACAAGGGTAAAGTTGCAGAGCTCATCCTGCCTTAGCAGAGGGAGCAGAGGATGAAAAAGAAATTGTGTACCACCTTTCCAGACACTGGGAGGTCAACATTCTCTGGACGTGTTTCCAAGGCATCGTTCAGCCAAAGGAGGAGCAGTGGAGAAGGCAGCCGGCTGACCGATGCCTTTAAACATTTCTTTAGTCCTCAGCAGAACCAAGGGCTGTTAGGTTTAAGCAACCATCTGCAGCATCTCCATCATATGGTGCATGATTATCTAGGCGCAAGAACAGACTTGGAGACCTTTCCAGCTGAGCATCCACTGGGTTACTGGGTCTTGAGGATGGACCATTGGCCAGAACTTGCTCAATATGCAATGGAGCTACTGGCCTGTCCTGCTTCCTGCGTGCTTTCCAAACGGACGTTCAGTGCTGCTGGAGGTTTTGTGATGGACAAAAGAGTGCATCTGTCCACAGCCTATGTTGACCAGCTGACTTTTATCAAAATGAATCAGTCCTGGATCAACAAGAGCTATCAAGCCCCTGATGCTGATGTAATTGACTAAATTTGCTAGGGGTCTGCAGGTCCTTGAAAACTGCATATGCTGAGGGGCGTGGCTTCCGGCGGAGTGAATTTTCGGCTTTCTAGCACCGCTCCATTAGCCCCCGGGGACACTGACTGCTACAACAGCCCTACGACCGCCGCTGTCGACCTCCTCATACCACATCTAAACCTCCGGACCCCCGTGGACAAGATGACGCGCCGCAAGAAGGATCCGGGACAGCTGAACAAGCTAGTAAGCTTCTTCAGGCAGCAGGGCCCGGGACTTCACAAACATGGCGGCGGAGCGTGCCAAGGCACAGAGAACCGCTCACATACTATGCAGCAGCATCCGCTGCCTTCTGCGGCCAGGATGGTAGCTAATCCAGATAGCGGGACTTCCTCAGGCTCAATCTCCCCTCCATCACCACCTCTATCACCTGCCTCACAGAGCCCGGCTAAGAACAAGCCCAGGACGGCTTCTCCACCCAGATCCTCCAACTATCCAGGTATGCCTGTTCCACACTCTCCATCTGCCTCATCATTTGCCCCCCAACATGTGTCAGACCCCTTTGCTGCCTACCCATCGGGAGATCACCCTGTCTCTGTGTCTCTGCTGAAAGACATGCTGTACACTTTAAAAACTTCTATGCACTCAGACATGATGTCCTGCATGAATAAGTTCAAGTCTGAAATGCACTCTTTAGGCACCAGAGTGGACTGTGTGGAGCACGCTGTCTCTGCCCAGACATCATCCTTTAATTACATGGTGGAAGCTGTTAACACTCAGAGGGACGAAATACAATGGTTAAAATCTAAAGTGGCTGACCTGGAGGACCGTTCCAGAAGGAACAACATTAAGATCAGAGGAATACCTGAATCAGTACCACCTGATCAGCTGCAGCCTTACGTTAGGACTCTCTTTCGTGCCCTTTTGCCCTCCGCCTCAGCTTCAGACATCCTGACAGACAGGATTCACAGGCTTCCTAAGCCCACTTTCATAGCAGGAGACCTCCCCAGAAATGTGCTGTTGCTGATCCACTTCTACCATATTAAGGATCAAATCATGAGGGCTATCCGCACATCCACCTCAACGCCAGCTGAGTATGCAGGCGTTCAACTTCTGCAGGACCTGTCTCGGCACACCCTTCAAAGCAGACGCAACCTAGCCACAATTACTAAAGCTCTGCTTAATAACAACATTCCTTACAAATGGAGGTACCCAGCTACCCTGCTTATCACCCATGCAGGCTCCACAGTCCTGGTCCGGACCCTAGAAGAAGGATTCGAGGCTCTCCGCACATGGAACATTCTTCCTCCGACTCCAGAGGGATTTACCACCTCCCCCCAACCTATGCTCCAAGAAGAACCTTGGCAAGTGGTTTCCCGCAAGCGATCTGCTAAATCTAAATGATACCCCCTCTAGGGCTGTACACTTCTCGTCCACCCTTACAACTTTCCAGTGTCCCTGGCCTAAGGATGTTCGTATTCTTTATGGCCCTCAAACTCAATCTTAACAGCATAGACTGTTCACGGACTGCTGAGACGGTCCCTTTCTTATACCTCCTCTTATGTGTTTTACTCCCTGATGTCATCCATCAACCCTTGATCCTACTTATGATTTACTTGACAACGCTGGTTACCTTATCTCACTTGGATTGCCCCTATGCCATGGGATCTGCGCTTCCATGTGACGCCTCCTCTCCAGAACCACTACGCCTCTGTGCTATCCATTGTCTTCAGCAACCTCCATGACCATCAAATGTTTAACGATTAATGCTAATGGCATAAATCACCCAGCGAAAAGACATTCGCTTTGGAAGGAAGTGCAAGATAGCAAAGCGGACATCGTCGCGGTACAGGAGATGCACTTTCAGTCTAATAATCACCCAGGCTGCCTCCACAGGAACTTTTCCCATGTTTTCTTTGCTAATGGCCCAGAAAAAAAGGCAGGGGTGATGTTAGCATTCAGAGACTCGCTGACCTTCCATCTGAAATCAGTGTTACCGGATCCTGAGGGACATTTCATCATACTCACCTGTGATGTTAACAATCTTCCTCTAACGATTGTGGCTCTGTACGCTCCAAATACGCACCAGTTGCGTTTCCTACACAGACTGCATAAACAGATTTCTTGGGTGAAGTATGGGCATTTATTAATGTGTGGAGACTTCAATCTGGTTGTCGACCCCGGGCTGGACTCTTCGTGTCCTTTCGGGGGCCGACAAGTCTCCTTGGCTAATTTACTACGGTCAGAATGTCTGTTTGATGTATGGCGCTGTTTGCACGCATCCGAGAGGGACTACACGTTCTTTTCTAATCGTCACCACTCGTATTCACGCATAGACTTGTTTGTCACAGATCTACGCCTGTTGGAGAAGTCCTCCTCCTCGGTGGTCAGGGATATCACCTGGTCTGACCACACGGTGGTGGAACTGACCATCGAGGAGGGGACACCTGTCAGAACAACGTTTCTCTGGAGATGTGACAGCAGGACCTTGCAGGAATCCAACCCACATATTAAAAAGAACCTTAGTGAATTCTTTGAGATCAACACTCCTTCGGTTGATGACCCCTGGGTGTTGTGGGGTGCACATAAAGCTTTTTTAAGGGGAGTGTGCATCCAGCAACACGCTAGGGTGAAAAAACAAAGACAAACTAAAATGAAAGACCTCATATCCCAAATACACACCCTCGAAACCATGAACAAACGGTCCCCCTCGGATGCAAATTCTCACAAGTTGTCCCATCTTAGACATGAATTGCGCCTCCTGTTTCTAGATCAGTCCGACAGGCTGCTGAACAATTTAAAAAAGTCCCATTATACTCAAGCAAACAAGGTTGGTAAACATCTTGCTTCCAGGGTTAAGCAAAAGCAGGCTAGAGCGAAAATTCCCTTTCTCCTTACCACGTCCCCTTCCCAAAAAATATTCCACCCGCAAGACATAGCCGACTCCTTCGCCGATTTTTATGCCTCATTATACAATTTGAAAGAAAGCCCCGACGAACACCATCCCGAGGACCACATAATAAACGACTTCCTGTCCTCCTTATCACTACCTTCTCTTAACAAATCCCAACTTGACTCTCTGAACCTCCCCATCAGCGTGAAGGAAGTTGAGGACTGTATCAAAACACTGCCTAAAGGAAAATCCCCCGGCCCGGATGGCTTAATTAACGAGTACTATCAGCATTTTTCACCAATTCTTGCCCCTTACCTAGTCAAAGTTTTTGAAAAAGCGTCATCTACTGGCTCACTCCCCCCTGACATGCTCAGGGCATATATTTCTACTCTCCCCAAACCGGGTAAAGAACCCACGACCCCTGACAATTTTCGCCCAATCTCTTTTCTTAATTCGGATGCGAAGCTCTTCGCTAAAATTATAGCCAAACGAATACAATGTGTACTGCCTGACCTATCCAACGTGACCAACTGGGTTTCATGCCAGGGCGCCATACTTCTGACGCCACTAGGAGAGTTATAGACATTGCCAATTACGCCTCCCTCCACAAAATCCCATCTGTGCTTTTGACGATCGATGCCGAAAAGGCATTCGATAGGGTGCATTGGGGGTATATGTATTCCACCTTGAAGAAATTTGGTTTTGCTGGCCCTATCCTACTAGCCATTCAGGCGTTATACTCAAGCCCCTCCGCTCAAGTTAACAACTTGGGTATTCTTTCAAAACTGTTCCATATAACTAATGGCACAAGACAGGGTTGCCCGCTATCCCCAACGCTGTTTAACCTAATTATTGGACCCCTAGCGTAATTCATACGTACTGACCCTACCATATCTGGCTTCTCTATCGTGTCCACTACCCACAAAATAAATTTGTTCGCGGACGACATAATTCTTATGCTGACAGATCCACTTCGCTCACTACCAGCTGCTTACCAAGCTTTGCATAATTTTAGCAAGATATCCTATTATAGACTTAATGCGTCCAAATCCGCAATTCTGGACCTGGGGGTAAATAGCTCTACGAAATCCCGATTGCAAAAATCTGTTCCCATCCCTTGACCAGCATACATTATTTGGGCATTGACGTCACTGCCACGCCGACTACCTTACTTTCTACAAACCTAACCCAGATACTCAAGAAAACAGACCTAGCACTGAAACAGATTGCAAAAACTGAGCTAGCTTGGTGTGGACGTTTGGTGGTGTATAAAATGATCGTCCTTCCCCAAATTTTGTATTTATTTAGGAATCTACCTGTCCCTTTCCCATATACCAGTCTTTCCTTATTGACCAAATCACTCCACAAGTTTCTTTTGGGCAAGCGGGCTAGATGTGCACCCCAAGTTCTCCATAAGAAAAAACAGCTAGGGGGAGCGGGATTGCCTGACCTCCACCTTTACTATTGGGCGACGAATCTCTCTCAAACCAAATTGTGGTTACGGCCCTCTTCTCCTCCTATCTGGGTTGCCCTGGAAACGGCATTGTCGCCCACGAAAGATCTCAGTACTATCCTCCTATATTTTTATTATTACTGATCGGGATTGACAGATCCCCCCCCCCCCCCTGTTTTTTCAGTGTATGTCCTGATTACATGGAAATATGTTGATATATTCTACATTTTACCTTACGGCTACGCCGTTGTTTGTTATAATTTTGAAAAACCCAATAAAAATGATTAAAAAAAAAAAAAAAACTGCATATGCTGCCTATGCCTACACCTTGATTCTGCTAGCTTCCAACAATGTATTTGGTTTAGGTCACCACCAACCCCCAGAGCTTAAGTTTTCTGCACTTGTATGACAGGTGCTTGAAATTTAAATTTTGTATGTAATTTTTAACAGCAGGCCCCGTCCCTGTGCTCTGCGCCCAGCAAGAGTAACTGTGAAGGATTACGAAGTACAGGCACCATCAACACCAAAGGCCCAATATTGTTGCACCTGTATGACATGCAATTTCAAATTTGTATGGAATTCTTACCAGCAGGTCCCATTCCTGCGCCCAGCAAGAATAACTGTGAGTGGTTGGTTACGGTGTTCAGGCACCACCAACACTAAAGGCCCAATTTTTATCACCTTCATGACAAGTACATGCAATTTCAAATTTGTACGGAATTCTTACCATCAGGGCCCGTTCCTGCGCCCAGCAAGAATAACTGTGAGGGGTTGCGGTGTTCAGGCACCACCAACAATTTGAAATTTGTATGTATATTTGTATATGACATTTTTTTCCTTTAGAAATGTCAGTATTGCTGCAGCAGGCTACATACATCATAGAGATGCGCTACTTTACAGGCACATTAAGGGGACCCCCCGGGCACGATATTTAAAGGAATTTTTCATTTTTATAGTTTCACCTTAAGCCTCATTAAAATCAGTAAATCACTGCTCCTTTAAAAACACTCGTTTTTAATTTTTTTTTTTTTTCATTGCTACATGTTACCCATGTCAGTACCCGGACCCCCATACACTTTTTTTGGGCAATAACTTGCATTTAGGGTTTCAAAATGAGGCCATTTGATTTTCGATGTTCAAGTCCCATATACTTCAATGGGGTTCGTTTGTTCAAACAAACTTTTCCTCTGTTTGCGGTGTTCTGGTGTGAACCAGGGGGGCCGAGTGTTCGGCTCATCACTAGTGTCAAGAATGGCAGCAAAGAAGCCACTTCTCTCCAGGAAAAACGTCAGGGACAGACTGATATTCTACAAAAGGTACAGTGATTGGACTGCTGAGGACTGGGCTAAAGTCATTTTCTCAGATGAATCCCCTTTCCAATTGTTAGAGGAATCAAGAAAAAACCTTGTCCAGAGAAGAAAAGGTGAGCATTACCATCAGTCCTGTGTAATGCCAACAGTAAAGCATCCTGAGACCATTCGTGTTTTGGGTTGCTTCTCAGCCAAGGGAATGGGCTCACTCACAATTTTGAAAACAGCCATGAATAAAGAATGCTACAAAAACATCCTCCGAGAGCAACTTCTAACCATCCAAGAACAGTTTAGTAAAGAACGATGCCTTTTCCAGCATGACGGAGCACTTTGCCATAAGGCAAAAGTGATAACTAAGTGTCTTGGGGAACAAAACATCAACATTTTTGGTCGATGGACAGGAGACTCCCCAGACCCAAATCCCATTGAGAACTTGTGATCAATCCTCAAGAGGCAGGTGAACCAAAAAAAAAAAAAACTCCACACATTGATTATGCAAGAATGGGCTGACATTAGTCAAGATGTGGCCCAGAAGTTGACAGCATGCCAGGGCAAATTGCAGAGGTCTTGGAAAAAAGGGTCAACACTGCAAACATTGACTATTTGCATAAACTTAATGTAATTGTCAAAAAAAAAAACTTTTACAGTTATGAAATGCTTGTAATTATACTTCAGTATATCATAGTAACATCTGACAAAAGGATCTAAAAACACTTAGGCATAAGACTTTGTGAAAATTAATTAGTTTCATTCTCAAAACTTTTGGACACATCTATAGAAAGGGATATAAAAGGATGTAAGAGGGGTATCAGTGGATGTGCAAGGGGTGTACCTGAATGTACAGGTAGTATCAGTGGTGGTAAAGTTGATGTAACGGATCAACCTGCACCTGGACCAGGCACTTCCGTTAATGGACGCTCCTAGTGCTTCCCGAGGGCTCCAAGCACTCCACCAGACACCGTAACTACTTCAGACCCCACGAACTGCAGCAGCTTGGTTAGGGTCTCACCATCTCCTTCCCACCCTGGACCTACGACAAGGCTCCAGGTTCCCGTGGGTGAACATCTCTTTCCCCAGAGAGTGCAGCAGAACAAGCTCTTACAAAAGCTTAGTGATTATCCAAGGGAGTATGGAGGACATAGCAATCCCTTGTAGCTGATTCCCCCAATGAGAGACAGGACTCTAGATTGAGGGTCAAGTATATCTCTTTATTAAACAAGAAACAGACTTTTATACAGTTTCCCCCCACGAGGTTACCTACCAGGTGGACCTTGTTGAGAACAGGCCCTGACATTCACAATCCAATGAAAACAGAGTTTTACACTCCCATACAGTGTACACATATACTTCCCATAATAAGTTTATCTTAAGACAGCCAGAACAAGAGAGGTCATTAACATTTAACAATGAGACAGGTAAACTTTAACACAATACACATTCCATTTCAATACACAAATAGGGAAGCCTGTCTGGCATGCAGGGACATGGAATACACACATTATCTAGGAGTCAGACTTCATGGCAATTGTCTATAACAGTCTAAGTCTCCCAGTGTAAAAATGGATTTTTGTAAAATCTTACCGTAAAATCCTTTTCTCTTAGCTCATCGACAGACGTAGTCCTCGGTGATACACCACCTTCGGGTTATGTTACCTCCGCAGGAGCAGGACTAGACAGGAAATTAAAAAGCTCTGGCCACACCCTAGGGGCAGTCCCAGAGGGTATATCCTCTCTCTCTCTGCCTCAGCAAATCAGTTATGTGAAAAAGCAGTGCTTAGAGAATTTAACCCAACCCAACTCCAAAACAGAGGGGCGGGGACTACGTCTGTCGATGAGCTAAGAGAAAAGGATTTTACGGTAAGATTTTACAAAAATCCATTTTTCTCTAGCGCTCATCGACAGACGTAGTCCTCGGTGATACACCACCTTCGGGACGTCCCAGAGCAGTATCACAACTGAGGGGTGGGAAAATGGAAATCAAATCCCAATCTAGAAGGCCCAACCGGTGCCAACTAGAAGTTTACAATGCTCATCCTTAATGATGAGACTCAACCAAAAAAAAGAGAAAATTTTTTTTTTTTTTTTCAAACAGAAAAAAAAAACCCTCGAGGTAGACCACCGGTCTCCTCAAATTGCGGCCTGCAAAACCTTGCGGCCAAATGAGGCATCCGCCGATGCCGTCACATCAATTTTATAGAATTTTGTAAAGGTATGTACCGACGACCAGGTGGCCGTCTTACATACCTGGACCACTGACGCCTGATGGCGAAAGGCCCAGGAAGTACTGAGCGCTCGAGTGGAGTGCGCCCTAACAGGGAACGGAGGACTCTGACCCTTAATAGAATAAGCCTGTACCACCGTTTGTCTAATCCATTTGGCAATGGTCGCGGCAGATGCAGGCAAACCCTTTCTGGGGCCATCCGTGATCACAAAAAGTGAATCCGTCTTACGGAATGATTCCGTAGCTTTCAGGTATACCCTGATTGCCCGAACCACATCTAAGGAATGCAACGCATGTTCCCGATGATGCTTGGGCTGAGGACACAAGGAAGGTAGTACAATATCTACATTCAGATGAAAATCTGAAACCACCTTGGGAAGAAAAGATGGCTTAGGATGAAGTACTACCTTATCCCTATGAATCACTAGGTATGGTGACTGGCATGATAATGCAGCCAGTTCTGACACCCTGCGAGCAGAAGTAATAGCCACCAAGAAGGCCACCTTCTGGGATAGAGTAAGCAAGGGAATCTCCCTGATGTTTTCAAAGGGAGGTTTCTGTAGAACCGACAAAACCAAATTAAGATCCCAGGGCGGTAAGGGCGCGCGGACTGGAGGAGCCAGGTGCCGCACCCCCTGGATGAAATTCCGCACCAAGGATTTGGTAGCTAAAGGCTTCTGAAAGAAGATTGCTAATGCTGAAACTTGACCCTTGATGGTGCTCAAGGCTAGCTTCTGCTCAACCCCTTGTTGCAAAAAAGCCAATATTCGAGTCACCGAATAGGTACGTGGAGGAAATACTAAAGATTCGCACCACGCAATATAAGTCTTCCATGTGTGATAATAGACTTTGCTGGAAGTCGTTTTCCTTGCTTTAATAAGGGTAGGAATGACTGAAGTAGACAAACCTCTGTCCTTCAGTACTTGGGTCTCAATGGCCAGGCCATTAAAACCAGCGACTGTAAAGCACGAAGGTAAATTGGTCCTTGAGACCACAGACACTCCCTGAGACGAAGTTCCCACGGAACGTCTGCGACTAACATGTCCAAGTCGGCCAGGCCGGCTTGAGGAGGCCAGCCTAGAATTTCTAGGACCACTGGCGCTGATTGGATCTGAACCAGGCGTCCCTAGAGCTATCTGGCCCCGACCATCCGAGAAAGTCTGGTCGTTTTCTGTTCCCACACATTTATCAGATACCTGATAGTTATCAGGAAAAGTGATCTTTTCTGATTGAACCTCAGGGACCGAAGTCACCCGACTAGAGGCTACTTGGCCTATCTGGTCAACCAGATCCGATTCCTGTGAGGTATCGGGACTAATCTTAGGAAAAGGTAAAGGAAAAGATCTTTTCAGGGAACGGTAACTACCGCTTCCTGTGGTACTTAAATGTTGGAAGGGAAGAATCGCACCGGTAGTAGTGGTTGATGCTCGATCTCATGTCCTGAATACCGGTGAAAACGTCCCCCCACCCTGAAACCGGGTGGGGGCGCACCTTCAGGCTGTGTACTCCTTTGCTTCGGGTTTGGCTGGGTTGGTCCCCTTCTTGAACCCTCCTGGAGGAGTCTTGCCTTTCCCGCTAGTACCAGCCGGGCGCCCTTTATGGGCGGTAAAGAAAGGTCCTCGCTTGTTGCGAGGTCCCTTAGCTTTTGCAGCCTGTGGCAAAAAAAGTGCTCTTGCCCCCAGTGGCATCCTTAATGATTTCATCTAGGTTGGCTCCAAATAGACGATTCCCCTGAAAGGGGAGATTGGTCAAGGTCTTTTTGGAACCTAGGTCAGCTGACCAACATTTTAACCACAGCACACGTCTGAGGATCACTGCTAACTTAGATGCATGCCCTAATAGGGGAGTAGTGTCCAAGGCTGCGTCACAGATAAACCGTAGCCCTTGTATGATCTGTTCCATCAAATCAGATGTCTCCTGGGGAATATCTTTTCCCCTAAGATCTTGGCGTACCATCTTCGCCCATACCGTAAGTGTCTGGGAAACTAGACCAATAACGATTACTGGTCTAAATGCTGACCCTATCAGAGAAAAGATAGTGCGGGACTCTGCTTCTATCTTCTCAAACGGATAGCGTCTAGCAATACGCTTGGAAATAGTAAAGGTACGTTTAGAATGCTCCCATTCTCCTTTAATCTGATTACCAAAACATTTAGGTACAGGAAAAGCCTTCGCCGTCTTGATGGGCTTATTAGTCCCAAAAGGCCTCTCTGTTTCAGTTGCCTCTGCCGGTAAAGCCTCAAGTTTTAAGGTTTCTTGCACTGCCACAACTAGTGCGTCCACCAATGCTTCTTCCTGAATTATAGCAAGAGAAGAAGCGTCCTCCTCACTGTCTGAGGGGGCTTTACCTGGGATAACAGCCCTTGCAGAGGAACCTGCAACTGCCGTGACCATCTCTGAATCTGAGTCAGAGGTGTCAGATGGTATAGGGGTAGGCGGGGGTCGCTTCCTTGACCCCCGTCCCTGACAGGCCGCCTCCACCCGAGCCACCATAGACTCCAAAATTGCTGTAAATGACTCTATACTCTGTGCACCGGCGGGTCCCGAGGCCCCCTCGAGGGAAACAGGTGGGGGAATATGTGTGGCAGGGTCCATAATAACTCCAGTTACTTCCTGGATAATATAATTCAAAAGTAAAGAAAAAAACTTTTTTTTTTTTTTTTTTTCTTCTGACCCCCAGCGCCACGAAAAAGCCCCTTAGTGTTACCTGCTTAGGGATCCCTATCGATCGAGAGAGAGAGAGATAGACCCCCAGGCTCACCACTTGATGCTCAGAGTTAAACTGCAACAGCTTACAGCGCTGTCTTGACAAACAGGAAGTCTTTTGGCTGGCTGCCCAGGAAGAAAGGAGGCGGCTCCGCCCCTCTGCACGCCTTCCGGCGCCTCCCCCAAGCTCCACGAGGTGTAGGATCACCTCAAACATGGCCGCCCCCATGCTGGAGACACGAGGCTACGCCAAAATGGCGGCTCGTGCGATCCTGCAAGAAAAAATGGCGGCGGCCTGCTGAATGTCGGTGTGCTGCACACAACACTGTCTCTGCCTGGGGATATGGCGTGGTTGGCGGTATCGGCCCCTGGCGGACCGCATGGCCGTTCGGGAGGCCTGCTAATAGCTGGAGATCTGATTTGGAAGGCAGTCTACATGTCCGTGGCTTCTGACTGGTAGGTAGCTTATACTTAACCCATAAGATTCCCAGAATGCCACAGATTACATCTTTTAAACATGTATACAATAGATTGTTAGCTCCCAAACCAAGCCTCCTGGCTTTTTGTACACAAAAAATCACACTCAAAGTAGGAGGATCTGTGACATGTTATAGGATAGAAAGGACTCTTTCTTACCATACCGAGAGGGGCCCGCGTTCACCACAAAACCCATCAGAGGGAAAGGGGGAACATACTACTCACCATACCGGAACCAGGCGGGCACCAACTCCTGACAGTACCCCTCTCCACCGGGGCGGGAGGGCTGTCGACCGATACGAACGCCGTGACTCATGGTCTTTGGCGTTTCAGCGAGACGTTTAACTCGCGGGTTCAGTCCTTTTAATGGGACTTTGTCGCGGCCGACCCAGCGCGGAGCTATGGCCTGCACGCGCTCGTAGGCTGAACTGGGGTGACCACCGGATCTCAACATCCAGCCCGTCGCCCAGTTCAGCTTTCTTGCTTGAAGATCTCACAGGAACACTGGAGAAAAAGCTGTCTAAAAAAAATCCTTTAAGAAAAAATTCTTGCCAGGACCTAAGATCCCAGCAAGGTGTCTAGGTCCTTACTCCTAACTAGACAGAAAATAACTGATTTGCTGAGGCAGAGAGAGAGAGGATATACCCTCTGGGACTGCCCCTAGGGTGTGGCCAGAGCTTTTTAATTTCCTGTCTAGTCCTGCTCCTGCGGAGGTAACATAACCCGAAGGTGGTGTATCACCGAGGACTACGTCTGTCGATGAGCGCTAGAGAAAATAGGATTAAATCTTCATATTTCTATATGAAGATATTGCTGACAAATATTGGTGTCCCATTTGAAGCAATTCAAATCATTAAGTATCTGCTCCTCACCTCCAGTGATGGTGAATACCATCACAGTTGGTATCAAAATGTGCTGAGGTACATGGGGATGGGTATTAATAATTTTAGTATTTGAATAGGTGGTATCATGTGGAAAGCAGAGAGGGGGAGGCGCCAACTAAGTGTAGTATAAAAATCACATCTTTTATTACACAAGATTAAAAAGACAAGAAGCATGAGAAATTCATGCCTCCCATAGTACTGGTCAGTCCTGGCAGTCCTACAGGCTCCACAAATGGTCCATGCTGGAGAAGATGTGAGCCAGATGGGGTGCCTCTCCATTCAGGGATGGCCAGGGACTCCACGCTAACCAGCGTGGAATGCGGAGGTGAAGTCACTAGAACAGGGCAGAATTTAGGACCAAGGGCTGTCAGACATAGAGGCTACATGCTCGGAGCTCATAGCTCCTTCTACTGGCCAGGGGTCAATAATAATAATAATAATAATAATAATTGTGAGGGATGAACTGATGAAAGAATTAAAAGTTCAGTTGTCAAGTGGAGGCAGAATAGGCTACCCTGAAGAGAGGAGTTTTTAGGGATCACCTAAATGAGGCCAGAGTAGGAGATAGCTGGACGGATTGACTTAGAAAGTTCCAGAGGATGGGGGGAGGCTCTGGATTGAACATGGGAAGAGGAAACAAGAGAGCTAGAGAGCAGGAGTAAGGAACAGAGAGGATGATATTTGGAGACTAGATTGGTCATGTAGCTCGAGGAAAAGTTGTGAATGGCTTTGTATGTTGTTGTTAGTATACTGAATTTAATTCAATGGGCAATCGGAAGCAAGTGGAAAGAGAGGGGCGGCAGGCACTGAGCAGTTGGTAAGGTAGAGGTGTCTGGGAGCAGCATTCATGACAGACTGAAGAAGGGATAGCCTGCGTAGAGGTAGGGTTAAGAGAAGGGAGTTGCAATAGTCAAGGAAGAGAAAGATGTAACTGTTCTGTTTGCCCTGAGTTTTACCTCCTGTCCGAGCTGCTGGGGCTCTTGCCAATCCACCCTGAACCTAGGTATTATTAAGTATTAGAACCTGTGGGTTAGTGTTTGAGCAACGTGTCTCCATGCTGAAGTCAGACCTTCATGTTCCTCTGGCCTTTGCTGTTCTTTCATTACACTTGTATTCTGTGTGTTTGTTTGCTCTTGTGAGTGTTATCAGTATTTTCCCTCTTGTTGCACTCTTGTATTTCCTTTGCTTTCATTCTGTGGATCACTTTGTTTTCTGTTGCTGTGGGTGCGCTCCACAGCATTGTTTTTTGTCGTTTGGCTTACTCCTTCATTCCTGCTTGCTGTGTCCATCTCTCTGCCGCATTGCCCAGCTTCCTTCGCTCTCTTGTGCTTGATGCTTGTTCCCCGTGTCCTCCCCTAGTGTCTCTTCTTGCTAGCTTTCATAGTCTTTCCTTTGGTCCTTGTATCCTGCATTTACCCTACATTCAACCTGTATGCTATCTGCTGCAACTGTGCCTGCACGGATGTGTTAGCTCTAGTGAAAACCAGACGGCTTCTTAGATCCTGTGATTCGGACAACACCTGTTTGCGTGCGGTCACTCTGCTCAAGCACCTTCCGAAAGCCATACCCTGGCACACCCGTTTAGTCATCCCTATTGATCAGCTAGACCTGGAGTTTTTAATGTCCCAGGTGTTCCAGTCCTCAGATCGAGACAATAAAAAAGGAGCAAATTAGTAGCTTGATGAATTTGTTAAAAAGGGAGAATTTTAGAGATGTTATGGAGGTGAAGTCTACAAGTTTGGAACAGTGATTGGATATAGAGCTTAAAGGATAGCTCAGTGTCTAGGATTACACCTAGTACCCTGGTGCAAAGGGAGAGAATTATAGTTGTATTATTGACCTTTATGGAAAAGTTGGGGTGGGGGCCTTTTTGGCCCATTCACTTGTACACAGATCTCGGCCATTTTCAGAGGAAAAACATCTCTGTTCTCCCTCTGAAAACCAAAGTTCTCCACTTCATAAACAAGGTGCCAGAGGAGATAGTGAACTGAGAAAAAAATTCTAAGTTTCATAAACGTACACCTAAGCATTCAAAAATGTTAGAGGTAAATTGGAGTAAGAAGATAAGTCTTAGGTTGTTGATGTTTGTGTGGTCAAGTGAGGGCTTTGCAAGTATGTGGATGATTTGTGCATGCTGTATAAGTGAGGGGAAAGTGTCAGTAGAAAGGGAGCAACTGAAGATGTGAGTGAGAGAGCATAGGGCAGAAGAAGAGGGTGACCGTAGTAGTTGGGAGGGAACAGGATCCAGGGGACAATTGGTTAGGTGGGCATCTGAGAAAAATTTGATATAACTATAACTTAAGGGGCCAGCTATTGAGGAGGGTGCACAGCCATTTACACAAAGATGTAAGGAGCAGTTTTTTTCAAGGAGTTTGGCACAACAAGCAAAGGTGTTTGCAAAAATATTCATCTACTACAATAATCTCTTCACACATTCTTTTGTATCACCAAAAGATGGTTAATTTAAAGACACCTGATTATTCACATTGGACTTGTTTTGTATATCTAATATTGATGTATACAAATTTAACTTAACAAAAAATTCCAAGTGCCCATAGGATTTTCTCAAAGGTATATCAAGACAAAAAAAAATGTGTAAAAGGTTTTAATTATGAATAACAAATAATACCATTTCTTTACAGGGAAGATTTTGAAAACAGCTGATTTAGAGCCGGTTCACATAGGCGCGACCCGACTTTGCCGGGCGACCTGTGAAGTCGCGTTGCGCAGCTCGCACCGCGACCTCGGAGCGGCATGCACGGACTTCATATCATTGAAGTCAATGCAGGTCGCCCCAAAGTAGCTCAGGACCCTTTTTCTAAGTCGGAGCGACTTGTGTCGCTCCTATTAGAACGGGTCTTGTGCTAATCTAAGGCAGGCGACCCAGGGCGACTTGTCAGGCGACCAGGTCGCCTGACAAGTCGCCCCAGTGTTAACCGGCTCTTACTGTGAGCAGTTGAAAGTTTTTATATCTTATTCATAAACAACTGTGTTGAATTTCTGCAAAATAAACAGTACCTGTCACAGCAGCCATTAGTGTACCTGTCAGTGCCATCTATCAGGGTACCTGTCACTGCATCCATTAGTACAGCTAAATCAGCATACCTGTCACTAAAGCAATTAGTGCAGCCTATCAGTGTACCTGTCAATGCATCCATCAGTGCAGCCTATCACCACAGCCTTCAGTGCAGCTTATCAGTGTACCTGTCAAGGCAGCCTTCAGTGCAGCTTATCAGTGCACCTGTCACCCCAGCCTTCAGTGCAGGCTATTAGTCTACCTGTCACCGCAGCCTTCAGTTTAGCCTATCATTGTACCTGTCACCACAGCCTAATCAGTGTACCCATTACAGAGCCGTCATCACTTCCGCCAAATCAGCAGTTTATCCATCATACAGCTGCAATCAGCAGTGTAGGTATCACCAGAGTTGCCATGTTACATAGTTACATAGTAGGTGAGGTTGAATAAAGACAATAGTCCATCCAGTTCTACCTGTGTAGGTGTGTGTGGCTGTAATCATCTCACATACCCCTGAATTTTCTGATCCTTGAGATGTACGTCTAAGAGTCTTTTGAAAGCCACCATACTTCCCGCAGAAACCACCTCTTGCGGTAGAGAATTCCACAATCTTGTAGCCCTAACAGTAAAGAACCCCCCACATTGCCTGAGGTTAAAACGCTTCGCCTCTAATCGCATTGTATGCCCTCGAGTCCTCGTGCAATCCCTTCGACTGAATAGCTGTTTTTCTATGCCGAGATCACCATTGAGATATTTATAAATTACTATCATGTCCCCTCTCAGGTGTCTCTTCTCCAGGGAGAATAAATCAAGCGATTGCAGACGCTCTTCATAATTAAGGTCCTCCAATCCCCTAATCAGTTTAGTTGCCCTTCTTTGGACTCTCTCCAGCTCCAACACATCCCTCCTGAGGACTGGCGACCAGAACTGGGCAGAATACTCCAGATGTGGTCGGACCAGAGTTTTATAAAGAGGAAGGATTATAGTCTTATCTCTGGAATACATCCCTTTCTTTATGCATGCTAATATTCTGCTGGCTTTGGCAGCTGCCGCTTGACATTGCATGCTATTGCCTAGTCTATCATCTACCAAGACTCCCAGATCTTTCTCCATTTTTGATTCCCCCAAGGGTTCCCCCCCTAACGTGTATTGTGCTTTTATGTTTTTAGTCCCCAAGTGCAAAACCTTACACTTCTCCACATTAAACTTCATTTGGAGTCCATTTGTTTCCATGATATCGAACTACTGATCCCATCCTCAATGCTGTTTATGAATAAATTGAACAAGGTTGGTCCCAGGACTAAGCCTTGGGGGACCCCGCTTACCACCTCAGACCAGTCTGAGTATGCGCTGTTTATTACCACCCTTTGGACATGCCCTTTTAGCCAGTTCTGTATCCAAGAGCAAACCCTGCGGTCGATACCTGCAGACCTTATTTTATAAATTAAGCGCTTGTGGGGAACTGTATGTTCAAAATGTTTTATACAAGTGAGAAGGCATTTCAAATAATCAGTATGAGGGATGAGAGCAGCAGGGAGCTCCCAGTGTTCAAATCCGATTTGAAGTATAAACCCATTAAAAGTAGTGGTTCAGTGACCGAATCGGAAGAGGAAAGCGTCCTTTTAATTAAATGCTCTGAAGACCAAGCAGCCATCAGCAGCGCCATACACCCCAATGGGGAATCAGCAAGCCCTAATGGCGCTAGATCTCAGTATGAAAGGCGCAGTAATAGTACTGGAATATCATATCAGACCCCAAGAATTAGGGCCCAAACATATCTCCCAGATGCATTGGCAAACCCATTATTGCTGTCTTCCAGTTCAAAATAGGCTAAAATTGGGGGGGGGGGGGGGCGTGGCGACCGCGCAACGACATGGCCGCATAGTCAGTGAGCTCCGCTCCACACCCCGGGATACAGCGTCCATTTAGGAACCCTCACCACCCGACGACGATTGTCTGACTTCTTCCCCATGATGCAGAAGAGCCTCTCCCAAAATGGCGGCGGGAGACACTCGCCATCGCTCCCCACTGCGCCTCTAGCGGCAGCACCTGCCTTCCACGCTACGGAGACTGCCAACATAACTGGCGGCCTGCTAGAGCGATCTGACTCTCCCTCCTTAGGCTCTGGCTCCAGCACTCCATCCATGAGGAGCCCCATGAAATCCAGGCCCCGCAGAGACACTGAGGAATGGCAGGACGTTATGGAACATGCTGAGCTGGGCACCCCTCCTGTGAGTACCCCTCCTCTGCATAACTCAGACCCCATAGCTTTATTTCCTACAATGGGTCAACCTATTTCTGATGTGACTCTTAAAGATATGTTGCGGTCTTTAAGCACCTCTCTCCAAGCCAACATGATCGCTTCTTTACAGCAATGCAGAGCTGAAGTTCGTGAAATAGGTGACAGAGTACATCGGGTAGAAAATAAAATGTGTGAAATCACATCATCTTTCAATTCCCTGGTGGACTTACACACCACACATCAAGATGAACTTACACGCATCCAATCAAAACTAGCTGATCTTGAAAATAGATCGCGCAGGAACAATCTCAAGATAAGGGGTATTCCAGCATCTATCCTGCCACAACAGCTCCCACAATATGTTTGCAGCCTTTTCAAGGATTTGATTCCATCCCTGACTTCTGCAGATTTGACCATAGATAGGGTGCATAGGATCCCCAAACCCTCCTATCTGCCTTTTGATGTACCCAGAGATGTCTTACTCAGGGTACACTTTTTCCAAGTCAAAGAGCAACTTTTGGCAACTTTCTGCATTGCGGAGAACATTCCTCTTCATGCAAGTAACCTGCAGCTTCTCCCGGACTTTTCTAAATATACCCTCCAACAACACAGGAACCTCTCAACCATAACAAAAGCGCTTCGGAAACCACAAGATCGTGTATAAATGGAAATAGCCGGCTAAAATTAACATTATATACCACGTTTCTTCCCATCTCATCACTACTGCTGAACATGGTGTGCGCCCGTTTAGAGAACGGGGCATTATTCCTGCTGACCTTGGGCCCACCCCTGCTTCTACCAGCATTAAACCTCAACACCTTACCCCAGACTGGCAGGTGGTGCATCACAAAAAATTTGCCAACAAGAAAAAATGACGGCAGGGCCCAAGCTCCTAATATAAGAAGCCATTACTCTATCTTGAAATCTCTGGGTGACTAAGGGGTACCTACTACCGTACCCTGATCCCCTCACTACATGAGCAGTACATACTGCACAGGTCCTGATCAGACATTCCTTTGTTTTCTTTTTTGGCAACAGTATACGAATTCTTCAAGTCTTTTATGGACTACTTCAACTATTACGTCACATTCCGTTGCTCCACCAAATATGCTGTACACAGCCTTCCATTTGGTTCCTCATCTACCCTGGACCAACTACCTCACTCTGTCACGCTTCGTATGCTCGGACCTCCCCAGCCTGGAGAATTCCACCTCCTTCATCTTTGCTACATCCACGATGGATGCCGGCCATATTGTATCCTACCCTGAGATCGTACGGCTTTATCCCTCGAAGTTGGGCTTACTCCTGCACCCCTCTCCTACATCTCCCGCATATGAACTTCCATGGATCTTAAAATTTTGTCTATAAACACCAGAGGTCTCAACCACCCTGCGAAAAAAGATCCCTTTGGAAAGATGCCAGACACAAGGCACACATAGTGGCAGCGCAGGAAACCCACTTCCACAAGGACTTCAAACCAAAGATGGAAACTGGGAGTTTCCCAGATCGATTGTCCAATGAGTACTACAAAACCTTCCACTCACTTTTAACTCCCCACTTACTCTCAATATTCCAAGTAGCTGCAGAATCCAATTTGTTTCCGGCCGAAATGCTGAAAGCCCATGTTGGTAACTCTCCAAACCTGGTAAATCTCCAACCAACCACCTAACTTTCGCCCGATCTCCCTTTTAAACGCTGATATCAAAATTTAGGCCAAACTTACAGCAAAACGACTGTTTGATATAATCCCGTCACTGGTCAAAAGACAACCTTCAGATACAACGAGACGCATCATTAAAATACTACACCATGCACAAACCGATAACATTTCATGTGGAATAAGGGAATAATAACCGCGCTAAAGGAACAGATAAATTAGAACAGCAGCAACTTCAAGTGTGACCACACCCTAATAAATATTATACATATAAGTCGCGCTAAATATAATAGATGGAGATGTGAAGTCCATAAAAGTCCAAAATAATATTATTGATAAATTCCAGGACCAAGCTCCCTTAAGGGTACACCTTTGATAACGTCATCTGTGACGAAACGTCGTCAGGGCAACGGCGTACTGACGTCATCTGACTGCGACCCACGAGTGCGGACGAGCGGAGCCGTCCGGCCGGCGGCAACCTCCATTGCTCACCCATTCCTGGTCTTTGTAAGTTTTTTTGCTTATATGGAATAAAATGTTTTTATGGTTTTACGCTATGGGAGCCCTTTCTTTCTTCTTATGGTGGTGATATCCTATATTGCTGAAACTTCTGAGACCCAGTTACTTACACCTCTGGTCGGATCCCCTGGTTATTCGTATACACACAGGCTTGGATTCAATTTGGGGTCGGTCTTTGGCCACTTGGTTTACCCTACAGGCTTGATACAACTTCATATGTGGTAAGAGGCAACTCTCACAGGTGTGAAATTGCTGGATCCTGAGTGTTACACTGGATTTGTTTAGTGCACTTTGGCTAATCTATATCTATCCAGGGTAAGAGGCGAATTCAGCTGGTGGTGGTTCAGCACGATTACCTTTTTTTCAACGTTTTCTTCACTGTGTCATTATTTTTTCTGTTTGGTAAGAGGCTACTCCAACCGATACACATTAATCACTTAAGGCGTCAACCCTCAACCTCTCTGGTAGGGGTTATTCACCCTAAGTTCCCTATATTTTTGCATGATTTATTTATTCCATTTATTGTGGTGGAGGTCATATCACATCACAATTTTCATTTACCCACACCTATGGTGATAGTCACAATTTGTTTGTTGGGTTTTACGCTATTGCGGCATTTTTTGCTTTTCATGATCCCATGTCCACTGAGTTGATCGATCATAGAAGCTTGGATCTACTGTCAAGGTGACAAGTTTCTACGCAGCGAGACTGCCTTTTCCTTACCTTCATCCGATAACATTTCATCTCTGTTGCTTTCTATAGACGCAGAAAAAGCGTTCAATAGAATCAACTGGGATTATATGAGAGCAGTGTTACACAAATTTGGATTCCAGTGTCACATTTTGTCCGCAATCTTGGCCCTAAATTCCCAGCCTTAAGCACAAGTATTTACCTCAGGATTTCTATCCAAATCTTTTGCAATCTCGAATGGCACGCGACAGAGGTGCCCTCTGTCACCGGCGATCTTAAACTTAATGATAGAGCTCCTAATGATAGAGCCCCTCGCTCAAGCCATAAGATCGCATCCACATATTAAAGGCTTTCAATTCCAATGTACATCCCACGTAATTAAATTTAATTAATTTATTTGCAGATGATGTCATCCGCTTACTAACAAATCTGGTAGACTCCCTTTCCTTTGCGCACAAACTCTTTGATTGCTTTAGTAAATTGCCCTACTATAAACTTAATTTTAATAAATCTCTGGTTTTAGATCTAGGAATTAATGAACACACAAAAAAAACACCTGGAACACCATCTCCCATACACTTGGGCTGAGAAAGGTATCCCATACCTGGGGATCAGCTACGACCTCTGAATTGATAGATTTGAATCTCAAACCCCTTATCACCGACCTTCGCACAATCTCTCCTGTATGGCAAAGCACGAAATGTCATGGATAGGCAGACTTGCTTCCTTTAAAATGGTATCATTACCAAACATTTTGTATGCGTTTAGGACAAATCCCCTCCCTATTAAGGCAGCTTACATTAAGGAAATCAATAAAATCATCAAACATTTTGTTTGGCAGGGAAAAAGAGCAAGATGCTCCATTAAACACCTTACCAAACATAAAATTGCAGGTGGAGTGGGCTGACCATAGAGGACTACTATACTGCTACCCAACTAGTCCATCTCAAACAATGGTTTTTGGACCCACCAGCAGCAAGATGGGTAGTTCTAGAAATGTCAACTGCTAAGGCATCTAAATTGTATCATCTCCTCTTAGCTGACACTTGGAAAAGTATCAACATAGCATCTTTGCTGCCAAAAACTCAACTCTCCATCTTGACATAGAGGGAACTTCTCCTGCAGTCCAAATGTTCACACCATACTACTGATATCCGAATGCCTATCCAAGCCCTTGAATTACCTATCAGTTCAACCATGGATAGATCATGGTGCTCTGTGGATTGAAAACTTAATGGACAATGACACCCCCAAATTGCTGCTTGCCCTAATTGAAAAATGTAACCTACCCTCCAGCATTTCTTTTACTTACACCCGCATTAAAAGTTTTATATTACGGTGCCCCTTACCGAACACACTAGTAGACATTCAAGCTTGGAGATTTCTCACTACTTCTCCTGAAGCAAAAAGAGGCATATCTCTCTTCTACAATTTATTCCAAAACAAACAACTGTTAGAAAAATGTCCACCTATGTTACGCTAGGAAACCAATCTGGGTAAGGAATTTTCCACGCGACAATGGTCACAAGCTCTTGGATTTATTCATAGGGCATCTCATTGTACCAATCACTGGGAGCTAGTACAAAAAACCGTGGTGAGATGGTACAAATCACCACAACAAATAGCAAAATTTGATCCTACATACTCTCTTTTGTGTTGGAGGAATTGCGGGCAAATGGCCAACATCTATCACATATTGTGGTCCTGCAAGAGTCCCACTAGTTATTGGAGGAAGGTCTTCCAGATCCTTGCGGAAATCACTGGGATATTGACAGCCCCTGATCCAGCTTTAGCAATTCTCCATATTGGTATAGAAAATTACACAGTTACACTTAGAACACTAACAACCCACGTGCTGCTAACAGCAAAACTGGCAATCACCAGACATTGGAAAGACGAGAACCTTACCCCCCCCCCACCCCATCCCACCCCAAGTGGTAGCTCAAGTCAACCTCAATTATCATGATGAACAACTATTAGCTTTTAGGAAAAGGTTCTTCCAACCTCTTTGACAAACAGTGGAAGGCCTGGGTAGATTGGTACACTTAAACCCTTTGATGATATGTGTATGTCTGTATACTACCTGTTTCAACACATGTCCTTTTTTGTCCTGCATATGGGTCCCCCTGGGCCACCGGGTGCAACAAAAGTACCCTTGTGCATGCTCCCTTTAAGTGTGAGTGCTGAGACAATGATCAGTCCAGTGAGAAAAGGGTTCGATCCCCGATACCTAAATTAGTGGGTGTAGCCAACGTCCCAAGAGAACATTTAGGAGCAAATTTTGGTGCCTCAGGTCAAAGGAGATGGGACTTTAAGGGCTCAGTAAAATAGTGTATTTTATTAAAGATATATTATTATGTACTGATAGCAAAATAATAATACAAACAATGTAACACAATAAGTGCCAATGGGTTATAGACCCATGTGAGGAATAGAGATGTACAGAACTATTCGCCGGCAGACAGTTCCCGGCGAACTTAGCATGTTCGCGTTCGCCGCTGCGGGCGAACATATGCGATGTTCGGTCCGCCCCCCATAATACATCATTGAGGCAAACTTTGACCCTGAACTTTACAGTCAGCAGGCACATTTCCAGCCAATCAGCATACCTCCCTCCCACCTCCTATAAATAAGCAAGGGCAGCATCCATCTTAGATCATTCTGAAGCAGTGTGTGTAGTGAGAGTAGGGAGAGCTGCTGCTGCTGTTAAGCTAGGGACAGTTAGTCAGTGTTCCTGGTCTTGCAGTGTTCTTGGTCCACTACTGCTGTAAGGGCAGCACCCCAAAAAGCCCTTCTAAGGGCTGGTATTTGTGTAATTTTTTTATATATATATATATACACATATATATATATATATCTATTGTACACTGCAGTTGCCTGCCCGCTGTGTGTGAGAGGCCACACACCTACCACAGACTGTACTGTGTGCACACCACACTCATTTCGGGTGGCACAGGCACAGTACCTTGCATTTTAAAAAATATTTTTTTTTTTCCTCTGTCATAATTGCAGTGAGTGCTGTGTCAGGTCCACAGAGTGCACTGTACCCACTGTAGTGCACTGCCCACCACTGATATATATACGGTGGCACAGCATCTTGTTGCAAATTGAAAAAATATATATTTTTTATTATTGCAGTTGCCTGGGCTGCCAGTGACTGTCAGGTCCACAGAGTGTACTGTGCCCACTGCAGTGCCACTGTGTGCCCACCCACCACTGATATATAAGGTGGCACAGCAGCTTGCAAAGTAAAAATATATATATATATTTTTTTTAATTGCAGTTGCCTGGGTGCCAGTGACTGCTATCAGGTCCACAGAGAGTGTACTGTGCCACTGCCCACCCACCACTGATATATAAGGTGGCACAGCAGCTTGCAAAGTAAAAAAATATATATATATATTTTTAATTGCAGTTGCCTGGGTGCCAGTGACTGCTGTCAGGTCCACAGAGAGTGTACTGTGCCACTGCCCACCCACCACTGATATATAAGGTGGCACAGCAGCTTGCAAAGTAAAAAAAAAAAATATATATATATATATATATATATATATATATATATATATATATATATATATATATTTTAATTGCAGTTGCCTGGGTGCCAGTGACTGCTGTCAGGTCCACAGAGAGTGTACTGTGCCACTGCCCACCCACCACTGATATATAAGGTGGCACAGCAGCTTGCAAAGTAAAAAAATATATATATATTTTTTAATTGCAGTTGCCTGGGTGCCAGTGACTGCTGTCAGGTCCACAGAGAGTGTACTGTGCCACTGCCCACCCACCACTGATATATAAGGTGGCACAGCAGCTTGCAAAGTAAAAAAAAATATATATATTTTTTAATTGCAGTTGCCTGGGTGCCAGTGACTGCTGTCAGGTCCACAGAGAGTGTACTGTGCCACTGCCCACCCACCACTGATATATAAGGTGGCACACCAGCTTGCAAAGTAAAAAAAAAATATATATATTTTTTAATTGCAGTTGCCTGGGTGCCAGTGACTGTCAGGTCCACAGAGTGTACTGTACCCACTGCCCAACACTCCTATAGGGTGGCACAGCACCTTGCACTCATAGTACAACACATTAAAAAAAAAATGACAGGCAGAGGCAGGCCACCCCGCAAGGGCCGTCGTGGTCGTGGTGCTGTGATTTCCTTAGGCCCTAGAATAATACCCAGTGTTCAGAGGCCACCACAGACCCTGAACTCAAAAAATTCTGAGGCCATAGTTGAATGGCTTACACAGGACACCCAATCGTCTACAGCTTCCGCTCGGAACCTTAATGCACCATCCTCCTCCAGCTCAGCTTCGGGCACCTCTCAATTTACCACTCGCCAGCCCGCCGGCACCACCACCAACACTAGCACCACAGCCGCTTCACTTGATCCGTCAGAGGAGTTATTTTCACATCAGTTGGAAGAAATAAGTGATACGCAACTATTAGTGCCAGAGGATGTAGATAACGGGGATATGTCTCAGTCAGGCAGCATTATACACATGGACGTACATTGTGATGATGATGATGATGATGTTGTACCTGCTGCTGCTGCCTTTGCTGAGTTGTCAAGTGAAGCGGCTGATGATGACGATGTGTCTGTGGATGTCACCTGGGTGCCTGCTCGAAGAGCAGAAGAAGAGGGGGAAAGTTCAGATGGGGAGACAGAGAGGAGGAGGAGACGAGTTGGAAGCAGGGGGAGGAGGTCATCGCAAGGAGCTAGTGGCGCAGTCAGACAGCATGTAGATTCGGCACCCGGGGTCAGCCAGACAGCACGCCAATCAACGCAAGCTGTTGCCACCACCAGAATGCCGTCCTTGCAAAGCTCAGCAGTGTGGCATTTTTTTTGTGTGTCTGCCTCTGATATCAGCAATGCCATTTGTAACCTGTGCCAAAAGAAACTGAGTCGTGGGAAGTCCAACACCCACCTAGGTACAACTGCTTTGCGAAGGCACATGATCTCACATCACAAACGCCTATGGGATCAACACATGAGTAAAAGCAGCACACAAACTGAAAGCCACCATCCTCCTCCTGGTCCAGCATCTTCAGCCACGTCAACCACTGCTGTCCTCCATGCCCCCTATCAACAACCCGCCCCTCCGCCTCTCACCTTCAGTAGTTCCTGCTCGTCACCTGCCCACAGTCAGGTGTCTGTCAAAGAAATGTTTGAGCGTAAGCCAGCTGTCAGACCCCCTTGCCCGGCGTCTGACAGCTGGCTTGTCGGAACTCTTAGCCCGCCAGCTTTTACCATACAAGCTGGTGGAGTCTGAGGCCTTTAAAAAATTTGTCGCTATTGGGACACCGCAGTGGAAGGTACCCGGCCAAAATTATTTTTCACAAAAGGCAATCCCCAACCTGTACTCTATTGTGGAAAAGGAAATCATGTCACGTCTGGCACACAGTGTTGGGGCAAGGGTCCATCTGACCACTGATAGCTGGTCTGCAAAGCACGGTCAGGGCAGGTATATAACTTACACTGCGCATTGGGTAAACCTGCTGGCGGCTGCCAAGCATGGAATGCGTGGCTCTGCTGCAGAGGAGTTGGTGACACTGCCACGACTTGCAGGCAGGCCTGCTGCCACCTCCTCTACTCCTCCTACTCCATCCTCTTTGCTAACCTCCTCGAGTCCTCTTCTGCTGTTGCGTCTTGCTCTACACCAACTGCACCCCCCTAGCTCCCCAGGGGCTATTCCACATGCCGGATACAACAGTGTCACGCTGTCTTGGGGTTGACTTGCCTGAAAGCAGAGAGTCACACCGGACCAGCACTACTGTCCGCCCTGAACAGGTGGATCAGTGGCTGACCCCGCACCAACTGGAGATCGGCAAAGTGGTGTGTGACAACGGGAGCAATTTGTTGGCGGCATTGAATTTGGGCAAGTTGACACATGTGCCGTGCATGGCACATGTGTTGAATCTGATTGTGCAACATTTTGTGCAGAAGTACCCAGGCTTACAGGACGTCCTCAAGCAGGCCAGGAAGGTGTGTGGCCATTTCAGGCGTTCCTACACGGCCATGGTGCACTTTGCAGATATTCAGCGGCGAAACAACATGCCAGTGAGGCGCTTGATTTGCGACAGCCCGACACGTTGGAATTCAACACTGCTAATGTTCGACCGCCTGCTCCAACAAGAAAAAGCGGTCAACGAGTATTTGTATGACCGGGGTGCTAGGACAGCCTCTGCGGAGCTGGGTATTTTATTGCCACGTTACTGGACGCTCATGCGCAATGCCTGTAGGCTCATGCGTCCTTTTGAGGAGGTGACAAACCTAGTGAGTCGCACCGAAGGCACCATCAGCGACATCATCCCATATGTTTTTTTCCTGGAGCGTGCCCTGCGAAGAGTGCTGGATCAGGCTGTAGATGAGCGTGAAGAGGAAGAGGAAGAGTTGTGGTCACCATCACCCCCACCAGAAACAGCCTTACCATCGCTTGCTGGACCTGCGGCAACACTGGAAGAGGAGTGTGAGGAAGAGGAGTCAGAGGAGGAATGTGGCTTTGAGGAGTAGGAACACCAACCACAGCAGGCATCCCAGGGTGCTCGTTGTCACCTATCTGGTACCCGTGGTGTTGTACGTGGCTGGGGGGAAGAACACATCTTCAATGACATCAGTGAGGACGAGGAATTGGACATGAGTAGCTCAGCATCCAACCTTGTGCAAATGGGGTCTTTCATGCTGTCATGCCTGTTGAGGGACCCTCGTATAAAAAGGCTGAAGGAGAACGACCTGTACTGGGTGGCCACGCTACTAGACCCCTGGTATAAGCAGAAAGTCTCTGATATGTTACCCAATTACCGGCAGTCGCAAAGGATGCAGCAGCTACAAAATAAGTTGAAAAGTATGCTTTACACAGCATATAAGGGTGATGTCACAGCACAACGGGAATCCAACAGGGGAAGAGGTGAAAGTAATCCTCCTCCTACCACCACAACCACGCCGGCAAGGACAGGACGCTTTACAGACGTCTTGTTGATGGAGGACATGCGGAGCTTTTTTAGTCCTATGCATCGCCACAGCCCTTCGGGGTCCACCCTCAGAGAACGACTCGACCGACAGGTAGCAGACTACCTTGCCTTAACTGCAGATATGGACACTCTGAGGAGCGATGAACCCCTTGACTACTGGGTGTGCAGGCTTGACCTGTGGCCTGAGCTATCCCAATTTGCCATTGAACTTCTGGCCTGCCCCGCTTCAAGTGTGCTGTCAGAAAGGACCTTCAGCGCAGCAGGAGGTATTGTCACTGAGAAGAGAAGTCGCCTAGGTCAAAAAAGTCTTGATTACCTCACGTTTATTAAGATGAATGAGGCATGGATCCCGAAGGGACTGACAGTGGGGGATGCATTTGACTAAAAAAGGCCTGGTGATGACTGAGATGCCTTGGGCTAAAAATGGTCCACAAGCTGCTGTATTTAATCATTCTCTGCATGCCGGATGACTTACGTGACGTCTCCGCCACCAACTACGGTTCAAGCCGCAATGTTTTAGTGCACTTTCTGCCTTGAAAACCTCAATTTTTCAGGCCGCTGCTACAGCAGCGGCTGCAACAATACCTACTTTTTCATGCATGTGTACATGCCTAATTTTTCTGGCCTCTGGTGCTACACTGTGGCAGCAAAATAACAAAAAACAAAAAAAAAAGGCACATACATGTGTCAATTCCCCTTCGTGATCGTTACCTTGTCGTGGTGAAGGGGCTTGCGTATCACAATGAAGCGATCACCTCTAGGAGTTTGTTGGCACACCCCAGATGATAAGGTCGTTGCTTCATTGTGAACAGACCAAAAGCGATCCGCAGGATAATTTTTCATAAAAAAAACATTCATTTTCTTTCATTCTTTCTGCGGAGCTGGGTATTTTTTGGCCGCGTTACTGAATGCTCATGAACAATGGCTGTAGGCTCATGCGTCCTTTTGCGGAGGTGACAACCCTGGTGGTCAGTCGAACCCAAGGCAACATCATCGACCTCATCCCATATGCGTTTTTTCTGGAGCGTGCCCTGCGAAGAGTACTGGATCAGGCTGTAGAGGAGCATGAAGAGGAAGAGTTGTCGTCCACTCCCCATCACCACCAGAAGCAGCCTTGTCATTGTCAATTGCTGGACCTGTGGCAACGCAGAGAGAGGAGTCTGAAGAAGAGAAGTCAGAGGAAGAAGGTGGCTTTGAGGAGGTGGAATACCAGCCACAGCAGGCGTCCCAGGGGGCTTGTTCTCACCTTTCGGGGACCCTTGGTGTTGTACGTGGCTGGGTGGAGGAAGAGACCTTCAATGATGTCAGTGAGGACAAGGAACGGGACATGGCTAGCTTGATATCCAACCTTGTGCAAATGGGGAGTTTGCGGTTGTGCAAATGGACTGACTGACTGACTGTTAAACGGGGAGTTTGGTCTGTCAGAGTTTGGTCTGTCACTGTGAAGCGGGCGTAACCCTTACACTACTTGACCGATACAACATCATACCTGATCGTATTCACACACTGGATGTTTTAAAGCACGTTATTCCAAACAATTTAGGAATGTTAGGTGATTTATACCCTTTATGGATCAAAACCCGACTCTGCGTCAACTACGTAATTTTCCATGGGAGTTTTGCCATGGATCCCCCTCTGGCATGCCACAGTCCAGGTGTTAGTCCCCTTGAAACAACTTTTCCATCACTATTGTGGCCAGAAAGAGTCCCTGTGTGTTGGCGGTTCGCGAACATTTGCCGATGTTCGCTTTCGCCGTTCGCGGACGGCGAATTTTAGGTTCGCGACATCACTAGTGAGGAAGTGAAATAGAGCGAAAGGTGACAATGTGAAATGGTGACTTTAAGAACTCTGTCTATTTAGGCTCATGTATGTGAGCTTGTTGAGAAAGAGTGTCTTGTCAAACTTCCGACGTGTTTCGGCATTAGTATATTGCCTTTATCAAGGAAGCGGGGAGAGTTCACCATATCTGGAAAATATATAGTGAATATATATTAAGAAATATAGTATAGCACTATTTATAAAAATAGTGAATAATGAAGTATGCACGTACATGTGATTAAGCGGTCAGGTCCCAGGCTTTGGTATTTCCATTGCTTTCCCAAAACTATTCACACAGGATTTGTAGAGGAATAGCTGTCTGTAAAGATATATGATTGAGGCAGTGATGATATTGCCAACTTGGTGTGAATGAAAAAAGAAATATGTATTGAGCAGACTTACATGGCGTAAAGATTGCTTGATATGTGTGAGGAGGGAGGAGATCCTTCTCATTGGCCTAAAAATATGACATATTGGGTCAAGTAATTGATTTGATAATTATTTGAGAGCACTATAGTAAATAGTGCTGGTCACTTACAGTTGGTGATTGAAGTCTTAGTTATAATGATCCAATTATTAATTTGGAGGCAGGTGGAGAGTATGTTCTTGCTTTACTTTACTTTAGCCTGCATGGTGGAACAGATTGTGGTTTGTGTTGACACAAATATAATTACTTTAATTTGTACTGATGTATAAACATGTTGGAGACTTACATTGAAGGGAGTTCCAGATTCAAAACAGCAGGGGGAGCCCTGGTCATGGATCCTGGTAATTCCCTGGTGAGAGAATTTGTGCTGGTAAGCCTTAGAAAGAAGGCATTTTGGGCACTTGCAGAAGAAGTACATCGAACAATGCAAAATAAAGCATTGTTGGATGATGAACTTACGGTTAGTAGGGCTGGGTTGGCAAAATGAAAATCCAAAGAAGCGTATCCTAGGGCGTCCGTACCGTCCCTCAGCTGGAGGGAAGTGGCGCCCTGTTAGAAATCCCCGGCTATATATACCCCTCGGCGCATGCGCACTAGCGCAGCCGTGCGTCATGACGCCGATCAGGGGCCCGGGTCAGCGTGAGGGAACGATGCGCGCGCCGATGGAGTTGCGCGCGCACATCTCAAAGCTGATCCGGCCTCGGGCCGGCGTGAGGTCGTGATGCGCGCGCCGATGGGCTGCGCGCGCACCTTACCTATGACGTGGTGGGCATAATGAAGTTGTTCCGTAGCCGCCGACACAGGAATAAGACACAGATCTAAGAGGATGCAATCCCCAAAGTCTTTGTTAATCCCCAGAGTGGGATACTCTGGGGTTACCTGTGCCGGGTGGGTTTGGGAAGGCAGAGAGGGAATATGACAATCCTGGGTAGTTGAACCTATCCTAGTCACGATGTATTAGGCATATGTAACACATAGGTAATACAAAATTGATGATTAAAGATAATGAGGAAAAATAATGAGAATAATTCTACATTGAGAGTAATAAATAATATTAAACAGCAATAATAGTTACAACAGGAAAATTAAGGGACTGTCCAGTTAGATGGGGTAACTGGTGGGCATGGATGGGTAATACCAAATGACAACATGCATGTCATATTCAAGATGAAATTATGATATAGGGGAGAGGGAAGAAGGGATTTTTTGAAGAAAAAAAACTGTCTGGTGTGTGATATGTAGAATAAAACAGAAAGTTTTATAGTTATGGGCATGATGCCGGGGAGTGTGTGTTATCAGTCAGTTTTTCCTGAAGTGAAACCTTCTAGGAAAGGGCGATAGCTCTCACTTTCGTTTAATCCAGGGGGTGTTGTTGCATTGAGTTTTTTTATCCAGCGCATCTCTTTCTGTAGAAGGGACTTATTCCAGTCCCCTCCTCTGGCTGGAATGTGGATGCGGTCTAATGCAGAAAAGGAAACTTTTGGCATCTTATATTTATGATGTTGGGTTATATGACGGCCTAGTGGAAGATGAAAATTGCCGATGGTCATGCTTTGTACATGTTTATTGACTCTCAGTCCAAATTCTTGACGTGTTTTCCCGATGTAAAATGCTCCACATTCACAGTTCATAATGTATACTACCCCCCTGGTTTTGCAGTTGGCAAAATGACGGGGAATAAAGGTTTCACCGTTAGGAAGAAGTAAGTGTGTGGATTTCAGTATCACTGCGCATTGAGCGAAGGAGCCACAAGGAAAGGTTCCCACGGTTTTACAGGCGTCTCTTTGGGATTTCATTTCACTCCTTACTAGAGTCTGATGTACAGATCGTGATTTTCTGTAAGTGATGAGGGGATGAGCAGGTACCAGTTCTTTGAGTGTGGGGTCCTCAGTAAGAATGGGCCAGTTCTTTTGTATTATATTTCTTATTTTGTTGTGTTCATTTGAGAAGCGCATAATGATTCTCGTGGGAGGGGCATCTGTTTTTGTGTCCTTTTTAGTCTGTTTATACAGAATCTCGTGTCTGTCCAATTTGTTGACTCGATTAAATGCCTTTCTCAGGCATGTTTTTGAGTATCCTCTGTTTGTTAATCTGTCTGTTAGGGCATTGGCTTCTTTTTGGAATTCCGAAGGGTTGGTACAGTTCCTCTTGAGTCTGAGGAACTGGCTGTAAGGTATTGAATTTTTGAGGGGTTCGGGATGAAAGCTCTTGGCATGAAGTATTGTGTTGCCGGCTGTTTGTTTTCTGAAGAGTGTTGTTAAAAGATTGCCCACGTCATCTTTATAGATATAAGTATCCAAGAACGGTATTTTTGTTTGGTTGTAGGATATGGTAAAATACATATTAAATTGGTTCTGATTCATTTGGTTTAAGCATTCTAGTAGAAGGGTTTCTGATCCGGTCCATATGAGGAAGACATCGTCGATGTATCTTTGCCACAGGATAATGTGACTGGTGTATTTAGTGTAGTGTTCTGATGATGGGAAATCCTCTTCCCATTCGCCTAGGTAGATATTGGCGTATGTGGGCGCACAACTTGTGCCCATCGCCACACCACATATTTGTGCATAATACGTACCACAGAAGGAGAAGATGTTGTGGTTTAATATAAACCTCAACATCTGTAGAATAAAGGTGCTAAAATTGACATCGTATCTGCTTTCTTGAAGTATTTTTTCTACTACTTTTAAGCCTTTAGAATGAGAAATATTATTGTAAAGCGTTTCAACATCAATGGTGACGAGGAAAGCGTCTGTTGGTATCGAGATGTCTAATATCTGAAGTAAATGTTCGGTATCTTTGACATATGATGCCAGTTTGGTAACAAAAGGTTTGAGGTGAACATCAATCACCTGACTAATATTTTCTGTAATACATCCGTTTCCAGAAATAATGGGTCGTCCGGGCGGATTTAGTGGATCTTTATGCACTTTAGGGAGTGCGTAGAATGTTGGCACTCGCGGGTGTTTCGTTCGTATGAATTCCCAAAGAGTTTGTGTGATAGTTTTGTTATTGTATGCTCTGTCAACGAGTTTGTAAAATTCCTCATTGAAGCTGTGTACCATTAAGGGGGAAATTTGTTGATAATATTTTTTATTTTGCAGGATGTTAAGGCACATTTCTTTGTATTTTTCGTTGTTCATTAGGACAACATTACCCCCTTTATCTGAAGGTTTGATAGTG
This sequence comes from Pelophylax lessonae, assembly GCF_965119305.1. Classification (NCBI taxonomy): domain Eukaryota; kingdom Metazoa; phylum Chordata; class Amphibia; order Anura; family Ranidae; genus Pelophylax; species Pelophylax lessonae. Next base: position 136,323,877 of record NC_138773.1, read on the forward strand.
ATGGAGTCATTTTCTTGTAGTTCTTTTAATGCTTGTCTTTGATTACGTGTGAGATTGGTGGAGTATGTGGTTTGGCGTAATTTTTCGATATCTTTTGTAGTTTGGCGTACAAAAAGTGCGATGGCCGGATTTGTATTAAGAGAGGGGAAAATGTGTGATTTTTTTCTTGAATTGTGTCTCTGTGGGGGGTCCTGTGGTGATGTCTTCTTCTTTGCTGTCTATAAGTGGTTCCGTATCTTCGAGATCATCTAATCCTCCTTCCTCTAACAATAAATTGAGATCTCTAATTGCTCGATATTCGGCCGCAGTCAATGGTGTAGGTATTGGTTCCATTGTAGGTTTTTTGCTGTAAGTAGCTTTTAATAATAAATTCCGGGCGAATAAATTGACGTCTTTTATCACCTCAAATTTATCCATGCCCTGGTTAGGGCAGAATGAGAGTCCGAGAGAAAGTACTTCTTTTTGTGCTTGTGTAAGAATATGTGAGGAAAGGTTGATAACATTCAGTCCTTCTTGTCCTCCGGTCTCGTTTCCGTGAGATCTTGATTCGATGGGTTTTTTGTGTTGGGTTTCCCTAAAAAAAAACCTTTGACATCCACATTCCAGCCAGAGGAGGGGACTGGAATAAGTCCCTTCTACAGAAAGAGATGCGCTGGATAAAAAAACTCAATGCAACAAAACCCCCTGGAAGTGAGAGCTATCGCCCTTTCCTAGAAGGTTTCACTTCAGGAAAAACTGACTGATAACACACACTCCCCGGCATCATGCCCATAACTATAAAACTTTCTGTTTTATTCTACATATCACACACCAGACAGTTTTTTCTTCAAAAAATCCCTTCTTCCCTCTCCCCTATATCATAATTTCATCTTGAATATGACATGCATGTTGTCATTTGGTATTACCCATCCATGCCCACCAGTTACCCCATCTAACTGGACAGTCCCTTAATTTTCCTGTTGTAACTATTATTGCTGTTTAATATTATTTATTACTCTCAATGTAGAATTATTCTCATTTTTCCTCATTATCTTTAATAATCAATTTTGTATTACCTATGTGTTACATATGCCTAATACATCGTGACTAGGATAGGTTCAACTACCCAGGATTGTCATATTCCCTCTCTGCCTTCCCAAACCCACCCGGCACAGGTAACCCCAGAGTATCCCACTCTGGGGATTGACAAAGACTTTGGGGATTGCATCCTCTTAGATCTGTGTCTTATTCCTGTGTCAACGCCGGAACAACTTCATTATGCCCACCACGTCATAGGTAAGGTGCGCGCGCAGCCCATCGGCGCGCGCATCACGACCTCACGCCGGCCCGAGGCCGGATCAGCTTTGAGATGTGCGCGCGCAACTCCATCGGCGCGCGCATCGTTCCCTCACGCTGACCCGGGCCCCTGATCGGCGTCATGACGCACGGCTGCGCTAGTGCGCATGCGCCGAGGGGTATATATAGCCGGGGATTTCTAACTGGGCGCCACTTCCCTCCAGCTGAGGGACGGTACGAACGCCCTAGGATACGCTTCTTTGGACTTTCATTTTGCCAACCCAGCCCTACTAACCGTAAGTTCATCATCCAACAATGCTTTATTTTGCATTGTTCGATGTACTTCTTCTGCAAGTGCCCAAAATGCCTTCTTTCTAAGGCTTACCAGCACAAATTCTCTCACCAGAGAATTACCAGGATCCATGACCAGGGCTCCCCCTGCTGTTTTGAATCCGGAACTCCCTTCAATGTAAGTCTCCAACATGTTTATACATCAGTACAAATTAAAGTAATTATATTTGTGTCAACACAAACCACAATCTGTTCCACCATGCAGGCTAAAGTAAAGTAAAGCAAGAACATACTCTCCACCGGCCTCCAAATTAATAATTGGATCATTATAACTAAGACTTCAATCACCAACTGTAAGTGACCAGCACTATTTACTATAGTGCTCTCAAATAATTATCAAATCAATTACTTGACCCAATATGTCATATTTTTAGGCCAATGAGAAGGATCTCCTCCCTCCTCACACATATCAAGCAATCTTTACGCCATGTAAGTCTGCTCAATACATATTTCTTTTTTCATTCACACCAAGTTGGCAATATCATCACTGCCTCAATCATATATCTTTACAGACAGCTATTCCTCTACAAATCCTGTGTGAATAGTTTTGGGAAAGCAATGGGAATACCAAAGCCTGGGACCTGACCGCTTAATCACATGTACGTGCATACCTCATTATTCACTATTTTTATAAATAGTGCTATACTATATTTCTTAATATATATTCACTATATATTTTCCAGATATGGTGAACTCTCCCCGCTTCCTTGATAAAGGCAATATACTAATGCCGAAATGCGTCGGAAGTTTGACAAGACACTCTCTCTCAACAAGCTCACATACATGAGCCTAAATAGACAGAGTTCTTAAAGTCACCATTTCACATTGTCACCTTTCGCTCTATTTCACTTCCTCACATGGGTCTATAACCCATTGGCACTTATTGTGTTACATTGTTTGTATTATTATTTTGCTATCAGTACATAATAATAGATCTTTAATAAAATACACTATTTTACTGAGCCCTTAAAGTCCCATCTCCTTTGACCTGAGGCACCAAAATGTGCTCCTAAATGATCAGTCCAGTATCTTTGGGTTTTTTTGGTTTATTTGAGAACTTGGATGGGAGAAGGGAATGAGTGGGATACTCCTCTGGCTCAACTATGCATAACTTTCTAGGGACAACTGGAAACGCTTCTTGACGCTGACTAGATGCCGGTCAACGCCGGCTTGCTGCCTGTTAGCTCCAAACTGATTTTGGACTGCTTTCTCTCTTAAAGAAGTCCTTTCTTTAGCTAACTAAACACTCTTTGCTGAGGTAGCTACTTGTACTGCTGCAGCGCTGCTAAATACTTCAGGGCCCACACCGGCACCCTTTCTCTCTATTATCTTCAGGGCTTCACACTGGTACCCCCTTTCTCTAATCCTTCTCCTCAGGTAAGCTGGCTCCTGGATCCCCTTGACCTTCTGGAGTGGTCCCATTTCCTAGGCAGACCCCTGGGCAGTCCCAAGCACTCACGATACTGTTTTCCTCGAAACTTTTGCCCAGCAGCTCCACTCGGTCCACTGCACTCTGGATCCCTTTCTGCAGCCCAGCTCAACCTTTGTCCTCTAGGCCGACCCCCCAGGACACTCTCACTTGCGCTGACAGGAGGAGAGACAGCCGTCACCCTCCCCGTGGTACTCTGCTTCCTGCCAAAGACACTGCGTCATGTACTACCCTCAGACTTCTATCCTCTCCCAGGATGCTTTGCGGCAGATTCTGCCCTCTGGGATGGATACAAGCCCTGGTGTACTATTGGCTAGGTTTCCTCCACTGTCCAATGGGAGCCCTCATTGGACATAGTGGGGAGACTCCCCAGACCCAACAGACACCCTGGGAAACACATGACAGCCTAACAAATTAATCAGGCCCTCCTGATATGCAGATAGGGCCACCCATTTGCTTCTTTCTAACACCTACCTAGGAGGGTGCTATATCCACCCCCCACAAAAAATGAGCCATGTTCTCATTGGCTCTGAGGCAGCCACCTCCTACAAAAATTGCCACAAACTTGGAAAGGGGGAAAAAGGGAAGAAACAAATGTACAAATAATTTATGTGAAAAAATATATAGACATCTTTATGCTCTACAAATATACAAATCATTTTAGGTGCATGAAAGGATGCACCCCCCAAACAAATCTGCTTGGTGGAGATTTTAGGCAAAAATAAATTTCCTGACTATCTGTCTCTACTGTGAGCCCACCTGTAGAGAGATGAAAGGTTAGTCACAATGCATACACATCCATTACAGGACTATCTGAACTGCTGAGTGAGAAGACCCTCCCCTCAGGGGCAACTTTCTCACTCCATTCCCTGACTCCTCTGCTATTCAGTGCTTGACACGCCAGATCCAATCCTCCCCCTCCACCTGGGATCCCAGAATCTGTGCCCTACTACTGACTACCTATGCAGAGTCCTTGAAGAAGATAAATACAGCATCTTCCAGCTGTCACTCAAAACACTTCTCCTCCTTGGAAACATGGCAAACAACTGGAGCCTGAGTGGCATGAAGTCCGGGAAATGTAAGGGGTCTTTCAGAACACCCCAGCAAGCTTCCTGGATGCACTGCCCATCACTGCGACAGTCACCCGTTTCAATTCAGTCCTTTTCTAAGCAACAATTGTAATCCAGAGATCCTGGCCGTTGGCCCAAGGGATCTTGCAAAGTTAGAGTTCCTCTTTAGGACCCTGGCCTGGTGGCCCATAAGGTCTGTAGAATAAAGTAGCAACTTTAACAGAAACAGTAACTGTGAAATTCAGCATTATATTTTTTCTTTGTGATGGCTAGCTAGCCTTAAATGCACAGTCATGTAAATGAAGGAATCTGATCAGATATAGTATTCTGGGTGGGGGACCCTAATGAGGGTTCCCTGGCTGTCTCGCACTCAGATGGACCAAGCCTGACCCGATCCGTCTGGATGGCAAACTTCCACCCTGTCAATGTAGATGGATCGTCCATACAGACACTGTGTTTTTTATTGTATCAATTTTCTCCTTGAGGTCAGTCCTGGGTGAATCTCGAAAAGGCTTGAGGACAAAAAGAAAGTCCCATATGGCTTTGTCACACCAAAAGACCCTTTTCTCTTCAATAAGTATCATGACCTCCCTGGGAGCATATGGATAATCGTATCCATACTCCATTGCCACCTTTCGCTGCATCCATCTCTGCATCCGAGATAATCGGGGGAGGGTTTTCCTATTGCCTCTCCCTGGCAAAGAAAAAGGAGTTACTTCTCTTGTAATCAATGAAATGTATGCCTCATTCTGGTCCCAAGCCCGGGCATAGTTTGTAGATGGGTTTAGGTCTGGGACCCTTTGTGTGTAGGCCTCGCAGAACCCCAATTTCTTAGCCAACTCCCCTCTTTCTATCGACTCTTGAGTCCTTTATCTGGTACAGGAACAATCTCAGGGCCTGGTGAGCTGCTCCCAGCTTCAGAACCCCAATCCCACTCCATCTCATCTTCTAATCTCCAATCATCCATCCCTTCAACGGATCCATACTTGTACTGAATGGAGGGAGATCCCACATTAATGATCCCAGCTTCTTCCTCACTAATCCGACTGGTCCGTGAGACCTTTGATGGCCGCGGGCCATTTCTGCTGGGATATAGGAACAGGGGCAGACCTTATGTCTGCTGCGGCAGATTCCAGTGCATCCTCTGGCCACCTCCCGGCCCGCTGCATTGGCATGCACCCTCTTCCTCAGCCTAACAAATTAATCAGGCCCTCCTGATATGCAGACAGGGCCACCCATATGCTTCTTCCTAGGAGGGTGCTACATCTGTTATTTGTTTTTCTTTGAACCGCACAGCCAGGTGTGCAGGCCAACACTAAAAAAAAAAAATTTATTTTTTTTCCCTGACAATTTACTTTGGTTGATTTTGGACCAGACCAATCTTTTTTTTCCAAAGATTTTATTTATGGAAACAAAGACAGATGATAGGCATTGGCGGACACAAAAAGGAAACATATGCAACAAATCGCAATGATATAAACAAAGGAGAATATGGAAACACAGAGCACAGAGCTATGCGGTAAGTCACACAATAGGACTCATGAGAGGGCTATGTTAGAATTAAGTTATAAGAAACCAAGATCATCATAAAACAAGTGCGTGGTACATGATTTTCGGTTATCCATTCCAACTGTCTTCAGTGAATTTTTCGGATACAACAGAAGGGTGAGTATATAGAATAGACATAACAAGTAGGGAAGATAGAAGGAAGAAAAAGATGGAAAATGTGTGTAAGGGAGAAGAGGAGAGAGGGAAGAGGGAAAAGGGAAAAGGGGGGAGGGAGGGTGAAGGAGTGAAAGGGAGAGATGGATGTGTATAGGTATGTTGAAAAATTATAAGGTAAACGGGGAATATTTCAAGACGTCCCTCTACATCAATCGCTTCGGCGTCTGTGGGCACATCAGGGATTTCCCACTATCAGAGAGGAGGAACATATTCCAGGGACCCCACATCTTTTCATATCTCTCCTGTTTATGTTGAGCTGTAAAGATAAGGTCCTCCATTCTATTGATATCCTCCAGCCTGCAAATGCAATTACTGATAGTAGGAGAATATTGTGTCTTCCAATATACTGGAATGCACGATTTGGCTGCATTCAAGATATGATTGAGGATCGACTTTTTATACATTCGCAGCGGAATATCCGACACATGGAGAAGAAAGAAAGCTGGGGTGTCTGGAATCTCATGATCAGTAAGTTCCCTAATAAGTGAAAACAGGGAAAGTTTCGGACACTACCAAAAAATGTGCAGCAACATTTGTCAGTAGTATTTGGGTAGAGTTTCAGACTAATCTTTTTGCCCAACAATATATTGAAAACAGCCCCAATTCATGATGCGACTGTCCGTTTGAATGGAGACATCTTACAGAGTTCAAATAATTTTAGGACTACAGTTTATTCAGCTGTAATGTCTAGATCACATTTTACCAGTGCCCTCCTCGAGATCAGCCTGGCTATGACAAACTCTACAAATTTCACCCACTAATTATAATTATTTATTTTTTTTCAAGAGATTTGCTGAACTGTATATCCCTGACGAAAACATCTATTGATGAATCCCTTGCCCACTTAACTGGCTGACTGAGAATCAAGGAATACATTCCCAGTAAAAGGGCTGGGTATGGATTAAAGCTCAACACCCTCAGTGAAAGAGGATATGTTCATGTCTTATGCATGTACGAAGGCAACGATTCCCAGCTCCAGCTGCCTGAATGCCCGAGTGCCCAACCTACATTGGGATCTGGCTTTTACACTATTCCAAAAGGGTTATCACATCTATCTAGAAAATTATTACACATGTCTAACACTTTTTCGCCACCTGCACTGGCAAAAAACCTTGGCCTGCGTTACCACCTGAAAAAACAGGAAGGTCTTCCTACTAATTATAGTGAGCACATGGCTACAAAGGAGGGAACCAGTGAATCTGAGGAACGAGGAAGTGTTGGCCATGAAGTGGAGGTATAAGAGATGTGTATGTCCTGTTCACCTCTGTGAAAATTCACGGAAAATGTGGTCCCATTAAAAAGCCTGACGGTACCAAAGCACCTTGTCCCCATGTTGATGGTGGCAAGGGCCTCTTTCCGACAACCCTTGGCTGTGGTCCTGCTGTATGCTCTGACATTTCTTGTACAGGCAAGGGGCGGGGCCACCTAGCTACATCAACCAGTAGCACTGCCCCTTCTGATGTCACGGACTGGTGCATGCTGGGCATGTGACATCAGAAGGGCCAGTGTCACCGGGTGACTTAGCCAGTCGGCCCCGCCCCTTGCCTATATAAGGAATGTCAAAACACGGGGCGGGCATACGGCAGGATGCCTCCCAGTGGGCAAGAGTGTTTTCAATTTTTTTTATTTTTCAGGTTCAGCGGGCAGTGTGATTGACGATGGATTTACATTGAGGGACACTATTTTTTAATTTTTCAATAAAGGATTTGTCAAAAACGGTCACTGTGTTTATTACTTTTTTGGTTAAATGGGTAGGTACCTATTCACATGGGGGGGGGGGGGTGTGTGATCCGGGGGTTCCAGATTCTGATAAGCCCCCCACCCACAGACCCTAACAACCGCAGCCCAGGGTTGTCGGGAAGAGGCCCTTGTCCCCATCAACATGGGAACGGGGGGGGAAGCGCTCATTTTTTACTTTATTTTTTCAATAGTCCTATGCCAGCAGTTGTAACTGAGTCATTTTAAATGTGATTTGACTATTTTTTTTTTTTTCTTTAGAAATTCCTTTTTTGCTGTAGCATGTTTTATGCATGCTACAGATGCGCCACTTTATAGGCAGACTAAGGGGACCCCCCAGGCACTACATTTAAAAGCAATTTTTTATTTTTATTTTCATTGTTGCACTTTAAGCATAATTTAAATCACTGCTCCAGGAAAAAAACTATGGTTTTAATCTTTTTTTATTGATACTTTTCCCCCAGTGCAGTACCCAGACCCCCATGCCCCTTTTATGGCCAATAACTTGCATATAAGCCTTCAAAAATGGGGACTTTTGATTTCTCCTGTTCGGCTCCGATAGACTTCAATGGGGTTTGCAGTTTGGGTTGGAACATTTCCCCTGTTCGGGAGTTCTGCTGCAAACCGAACAGGGGGTTCGGCCCATCCCTATTTATCAACAAGAAAGTATAAAAAAATGTTGCACTTTACAGTTTTTGTTTGGCCACTTATAATAGGTCACTTGTCATAAGTCCAAGCCAAGACCCACCCCCTTTCTCAAATATATAGAAGATGAGGTCACTGCCCTCATCAACCTGCAAGGATCTCCACCGGAAAGCATTTGCTCTGATTTTGTGAGCAAACTTTATGAGCGCCGTTTTCCTGACAACATTTCATCCACAGAAGAAGGCCAAATATGCCAAAAAAGATGTCAGGTATGCAGCAAAGAGGAAGTTAGGAGGGACACCAGTTTTCCTTGTACCCAATGTCCCTCTCAACCGTGCCTATGCATCGGAGACTGCTTCTGACGTTACCACACATCACTAAAATATTAGGTATGGTGCCCATATTTCTAATAGCCTGCCTGTGCTGATTGTTTACCTGCTGCTTTCCACCTTAACTGACCCGATGACTCTGCCTTCTGTCTGGATTGTTTATGAACCACGTTTCTGCCTTCCACCTTAACTGACCTCGGCCTGTTTTTGACCATATTTTTGCATGCCAATTGGACTGATCTTTTTCCCAGCTAGTGTAGTAGTGGGATTCAAGATAACACAGGGGTCTAAAATATGTGAAGGGCTTCAGAGAAGTGTTCCAAGTAGAGAAAATCAGTTTTTGGTTTTCTCCGGGTCTTGTAATTCTTGGATCAGGGTCTGGAGTCCGGAGGGTTCTAAGAGATTTGGTGGGAAGAAACCTCTACCCATGTGCCCAGATCATAGCTGACCGAGACCCTAAGCCTGATGTTCCTGTGTCTGCTACGGGGACCAATACTTTGGCTGTGCTGACCATATCTCAGCCTGTTGCCTGTAATGACCAAGGAGTTTTAATGGATCATGATCATGTCTGCTGTCTGGACCAGTGGTGTATTTAGGTTTTGTGCTGCCCTAGGCCTGACTAATCTCGTGCACCCCCTAATTTAACTATGACCCACCCCTTCCTGTTTAAGACCCGCCCTGTCGTCTGTAAACCACGCCCATTCCTGTATGTAAAATAAAATTTACCAAAAAAGAACTGGCTCTTTAACTGGAATTTCAGTAGCGCAGGGATGGTGATGACCTCCCACTATAAACACACTGCCAAGTGCCAATACAATGTGATTACTCAAAATAACTGGATCTGATAAGATGCATAAATATGAGATAAATAAAATCCCATCCATAAGAGTCCATAAAGTCCATTAATAACGTGCATAGAGCATTTCAAGGTGCATTCATGAGGAGTCCAAAGTGCAATCATGCAGGATCATTGGTGTGAATTATAGGACCACCCTTGCTTGCCACCACCTTCAGTGCCAGGACAGGTGGTGGCAAGCAAGGGTGGTCCTATAATTCACACCATTAATCCTGCATGATTGCACTTTGGACTCCTCATGAATGCACCTTGAAATGTTCTATGCACTTTATTAATGGACTTTATGGACTCTTATGGATGTGATTTTATGTGATTTTATTTATCTCATATTTATGCATCTTATCAGATGCAGTTATTTTGAGTAATGTGGAGCTTGTGGCGGTGGGAGGCAGCATGGGACAGGTCAGGGAGGGGCTTTTTTGTGTGGGGGGGCTGCAAAAAATCCCTAGAACAGCCATCGGCCTGGGCCTTGTCGGCCTAGACCAAGATACAGGCAGCGTAGTAATAGTTAGAGCATACTTTGAAGTACATTTTTTTTTTTTTAGTTTTATTTTTTTTTTACATTTTTTTTACAGTACTTTCACAGAATGTAAACTGTTTAATGATTTTTCATTGATTTCAGCATGCATGAAACACTTGATGAAATCACAATGCAACATCATTAAACAGTTCACATTCTGTTAAAATGTACTGCAATCAATGCACAGCTGCAGCACAGTTAAGTTATTTTTACAGTACCTGCTGCTCCGCTCCTGCTGTCCTGGCCTGGGGGTTCCCGGGTTCTCCTCTGCTCTGTGGACTCCATCCCCTGCTGTCTCTCTCCTCTCGTCCAAAACTGTGTGCAGGCAGCCCAGGGCAGGGATGTGCAGGGATGGCGGCCGCGCGGAGGAGGGTGGGCGGAGAATTTACCGGCAGCATCTATGGGGGTGGCACTGTCCCTCCCCCCTGGCAAAGTACGCCGCCGTCGCCACCCTTCAGCAGCTGAAGTGAAAGGCGAGCCGCAAGTGAAAAGTCTGTTTTTTTCTTCAAGCCGCCGTCCGCCTGGGACTGCTTGTGTGCGACGGGCGGCGGAGGGCGGAAGGATACAGAACGTTGCCGGTACCCGGCCGGGACTCGAGAGGACGGGTTGGGGGGGGTTTCGTGCGGGGGGGGCGGCTTTTTTGCCGCCCCCCCGCAAAGTGCCGCCCTAGGCCTGGGCCTTGTCGGCCTAGGCCTAGATACAGCACTGGTCTGGACCAATACTTTGGCTGTGCTAACTATGCCTGCTGCCTGTACTGACCCAGGACTTTTTATGGACCATGTTCCTGCTAACTACCTGAACCAATACTCTGGACTCCTGGACCTCTGCGGACAACTGCTCTACTAAAACCACATGTAATCCTTTGTTTACTCTTTATTTGACTAGGCTGTGAAAAGTCTCACACGTGTAGTGAGAGTAGTAGTATCTATTTTTGGGTGTAATTCTTGGTATGCCAAGAAGGTGCATTAACCACTTGCCGACCGCTCACTAGAGCTCTACTGCGGCAAAGTGGTTAGTTCCCGTCCAGCGACGTAGACCTTTGTGTAAACAAAGCGGCGGATCTCCTAAGTGACAGATTGCAGGTTTCAGCGTAGCTGAACCTGCGATCTGTTCCTGTGTCACTCAGTCACCTCCCCCCACACACGTTAGTAAGCACCAGGCATACATTAACCCCTCCCTCTCCAATAAAAATTAACCAATTCCCTGCCAGTGTCATTTTTACAGTAACAGTGCATATTTATAGCACTGATTACTGTAGTAATGTCACTGGTACCCCCAAAAGTGTCAAAAATGTCAGTCAAGGGTCCTATCTGTCTGCCGCAATGTCGCAGTCCCGCAAAAAAAAATCGCAGATCGCCGCCATTACTCGTTAAAAAAAAAAAACACCTAAAATTACAGAAATCTTTCCCTTAGTTAGTAAACGCAATAACTTTTGCGCAAACCAATCAAAATACGCTTATTGTGATTTTTTTTTTTTTTACCAAAAATATGTAGCAGAAAACAAATTGGACTAAAATGCTAACAAATTTTAATTTTTACATTTTTGGGGGGGGGGGGGGGGGGATTTCATATAAAAAAAATGTGAAAAATATTGTTATTTTTTCAAAATTGTCGCTCTTTTTTTGTTTACAAAAAGTAAAAATCGCACAGGTAATCAAATACCACCAAAAGAAAGCTCTATTTGTGGGGAAAAAAAAGGAATTTGGGTACAGCGTTGGACGACCACGCAATTGTCCGTTAAAGTAATGCAGTGCCGAATCGCAAAATATGGTCTGGTCAGGAATGGGGTAAAACCTTCCGGTCATAAAGCGGTTAAAAATACGCTCATTGAGAATTTTTTTTGTCAAAGACATGTAGCTAAATACATTTTGGCCTAAATATATGACAAAAATTGAATATATTGGATATTTTTTAACTGTCAAAAGTAGAAAAATATTTTTTCAAAATTTTCGCATATTTTTATTAATATCGCAAAAAATAATAAGCGCAGTTGTCAGTTAAATTCCCACAGTGCCGAATCGCAAAAAGTGGCCTGGACGTAAGACAGCAAAATCCTCCGGTGGTAAAGTGGTTAATTGTACGGTTCATTCTTTCCACCACCCCCGAACTCTGAGGATGGTATGGAATATGAAACTTCCAATTAATCACCATTAATTTAGCAAGATCTTGCAAAATTTTAGAAGTGAATGTCCAAAACAATGGTTCATGGGCAATCCCACTTTGGGATTATTTCTTTACACAACATTTTGGCTACTGTAAGTGCATCCTCTTTATGTGTTTCAAAAGCTTCTGACCACTTATTAAATGTATCTACTATAACTAGCAGATACCTTTTAGGCATGTGTGTGAAATCAATCTACAATTCTTGAAATGGACCTTGGGGTGGCGGCAAATGATCATGTTTCCCATGTTGAGAGCCCTGGGTATTGTTCCTAATACATGTTATGCATCTACTGGTCCTGGACTCTCCATTTGATATTTTTAATGCAAAACCTTTTCTCTTACGTCTTCTGACAGTCGCCGCCCACTCATACAGTCTTCACCAATGGGTATTGACCTCTTATCCACAGGAGCAAGCTAGGCATAAGACTTGTTAAAACAAAGCAATTTACATAGACACACCTGTAGGGGGCTGTCCCTTTGGTCCAATACCTCCCTGCTATCAGCCTTCCCAACTCAGTTTGTCCTCTGCCTAGTTAGGAGTAAGATAGGCTTCCCTGTGCTGGGGCTACATGTCTCAGCCTTTCTTCTGTTTTATTACTTTTATTTGCTGCAAAAGTGTTTTCTTTGCACTACTAGCTTTTTATTTGTCTGCGCCTAGTTAGTCTGATCTTCGGAAGACTACAGCGTTGCGGAGCTGGGAATCGGACTGGTCGTCCTGGTACTCCAGGACAGAGGATCTTATGGAATCCCAGCCCGCCATTGAGCGTTTAGCGGGCTATGAGTGCGCCCTGGCCTAGCAAACGACCTGCCCCTGTCCTCGGGCACCAGCCTGCGAGGTGGCTACTTCGCCGGGATGCCTCAACATGCGGTGCTTTGATCGTGCGACGCATCCCGTTTCGGCTGCCGGGCCCCCACGCCGTCTGGGGTGGGGGGGTTCCTGCGATATTGAGGCGCCCACGCCATATGGAGCGGTAAGTAACTTCTGTGTGGGGCCTCTGTTTGGGGATGACAGTCTACTGATGTCTGTGCTCTCCCCTCATGTCTGTGTCCTTGGCTCGCATCCCTCCCGGTCCCTGTGGGGGCCTCTTGGCGCATGTATCGCCGTGCAGGGGGGGGGGGGTCTGTGGGGGTCCATGTCCACTTGTCAGTGTGTTTGGGGGTGCAGACATGGCGGTGCGGACCGCTGCGGTGCAAAAAACCACAGGTCCGCCATTTTGCGTGTGGGCAGCTGCTCTGGCCTCACTGTGGGCACTTTCTGCAGCTCTCTATGTAGTGTTTTTTGGCGCCTTCAGGCTCCATCATGTGTGTGGCAAGGTGTTCTTCTTTGCACAGGTTCGGCAGCCATTTTCCCGGAGCCTCCCATTCAGATGCATTGGCAACCATTTTCCCTTAGACAGCTTCCTGTTCAGATGACATCACTTCCCTTCCTGTATGCAGAGATCGTTTCCAGCAGCGTGGTAACACATCTGGGGGTTATTTTTGCTGGTTTTGGGGAATATTCTTCTGTTTTCAGTGCTTTTCCCATCTCAGGGGGGTACCTTAGTGTGATCCTTATTGCAGTGCATTGCGGTGGGTCGCTGTGATCGCGTCTTAAAGGGCCAGCGACAGTGATATTCTCATGGAGTCCCAGGACTGCAAATTCCCCCTAGCCTTGGTGAGTGATTCAGGTACTCCTGAATCTTCACCTTCCCTTGCTGCTGCACTTGCGACTTTAGTGTCCAAGGTGGATTTGTTGATGTCGGAGCGGGATTCTAGGAAACGAGCTAGGGCTTCATTGTCCTCTGATTCTGAGTCTGATATGGTTGCCCTGGACTTTCAGGGGCGCGCTCCTGCTGTATTCAGTTACAGCGGGAGTCGGGCCAGGGGAGGAACGGTGGTGATCACCGCTGCTCTTCCCCGATCGTCGGGGATCTAGTGTGGAAATCCGCCCGCTCTCCTAAGTGACAGGCAGGGTCAGATTGCAGGATTCAGCATAGCTGAACCTGCAATCTGTCCCTGTGTCACTCAGTCACCTCCCCCCACACACGTCAGTAAGCACCAGGCATTCATTAACCCCTCCCTCTCCAATAAAATTAACCCCTTCCCTGCCAGTGTCATTTTTACAGTAACAGTGCATATTTATAGCACTGATTACTGTAGTAATGTCACTGGTACCCCCAAAAGTGTCAAAAATGTCAGTCAAGGGTCCGATCTGTCTGCCGCAATGTTGCAGTCCCGCAAAAAAAAATCCCAGATCGCCGCCATTACTCTTTAAAAAAAAAAAAACACCAAAAATGACAGAAATCTTTCCCTTAGTTAGTAAACGCAATAACTTTTGCGCAAACCAATCAAAATACGCTTATTGTGATTTTTTTTTACCAAACATAGGTAGCAGAAAACAAATTGGCCAAAAATTTTTAAAAATTTTGATTTTTAAATTTTTTTGGAGGGGAATTTCATATAGAAAAATGTTATTTTTTCAAAATTTACGCTCTTTTTTTGTTTATAGCGCAAAAAGTTAAAATCGCACAGGTGATCAAATGCCACCAAAAGAAAGCTCTATTTGTGGGGAAAAAAAGGACGTAAATTTCGTTTGGGTACGGCATCGCACGACCACGCAATTGTCAGTTAAAGTCGCAGAGTGTCGAATCGCAAAAAGTGGCCTGGACGCAAGACAGCAAAATCCTCCGGTGGTAAAGTGGTTAAAAACATCTTAGAAATTGACAAATTTATGTAACAAAAATAACATTTTCTTTCCACATTTTCCAAAAACTTATGGAAAAAATTACATGTTCAAAAGACTCATTATGCCTCATTGAAAATACATTGGGTAATTGCTTTCCAAAATGTGGTCATTAGATATGTAATTATTGCCCCCAGCACACCTGAAGGTCATTCTCAGATGGCTGGGCTTTGAAAAAGTCTCACACATATGGTATCACCACACTCAGGAGTAGTAGCGCAATGCATTTTTTTTTTATAATTCTTGATGTGTACATGCGATGTGCAAGAAATGTCTTATAAACTAAAAACTTTGTGTAAAAAAAAAAAAAAAAAAAAAAAAAAAAAAAAAAGTTTTCATTTTCTTTTTTTCCAAACACTTGTGGAAAAAAGTATATGTTCAGACTTATTATGCCTCATAAAACACACTTGGGGGTGTTTGCTTTGCAAAATGTTGTAATTTTGTGGGTTATGCCATTGTCCTGGTACTCCAGGGCCCTCAAAAATGTGATAGTCAATAAATAAGATGTGAAATATATGCTCCTAGAATGCCTGAAGTTGCTCCTTGGATATTGGGCCTCTCTATGTGACTAGGTTGTGAAAAAGTCTCACACTTGGTATCGCCTTACTTGCCCAATTTGGGTTTGCTACTGCCCCGGTCCTATTTCCCTTTTACAACTACTTTGTGACATGTCCTTTATTACTTATCATAGTTTCATGAGACATTGTTGTTATGCCTATGTTTGAGCCTGTTCGGGTGACTAGCACTCCCCCTGGTGGTGAGCTTTTACATGTCCCGGAAGCTGCGATAAAATATTGGGGGAGGCTTGCTTCTTCCCCTGCTGTCTCCTCCTTTCCCATGGATGGGCGGGGCCACCTTTACATTGGCGCCATGTCCCTGCGCCTCATGTATTACGTCCGCTATGGAGCGGCATCTTGACGTCTCTGCTGCAGTATGTCATCTGATATGGCTTGTGGATACTGGTGCCCCCGCGCTGGTTGACTCCAAGAGGCGGCAAATGGTTATCCTCACCATTTTACATGGTGCTAGGGGACGGAACCATTTACCCCCCACATGGAGTACACATGAGAGGATACTCTACTGACTGCTTTATACAAACCTATGGTAGGTACTTACTCACACAGCTATACTTTGCTAGATTTCATTTTGATTCCTGATTTACTCACTATTTCCACATATTTTTTGTTCCTTTTTTTAAAAATGTAGTCTTTTTTTCTTTCACGTTTTCCTTTCTCCTACATGCATTATTTTTCCCCCCTTTTTTTTTTTATTTTATTTTTCACCTTTTACTTTCTCACAGATGTGGGGTTGATCTTCCCCTTGTCTTCCCATTTTATCTCTGCTATACTGCAACATTATATACATATATATGGATACATTTTACTTGCTGCTATCACTACTATGTGATGCAGTCCTTTTTACTCTACATTATACATTATATATTTTGTTCCAGCAAGGGATACGGTTTGCAAAGGGTTACTTTCATTCACATATCAGTTACACCTTCCTCTCGTGTGTCCCCTGTTGGGGAGTGTTTGGCCCCCTTTCCTTCAGCTCCTGGGTCAGACTATTTGGTCGCCACCAGACATTTGCTTTGTCCTTTTGCACACAGGCTCAGCCAATTTGAAGCAATGTTTTTTTTTTTCCCTACATAGGGCTCTGTGAGGTAAATTGAATAAACCATGTTTTGTGTAAACCTAAAATATATCTAGAGTTATGCTTTAAGCTTACTTGTAACTAATGAAATGTGCTTATCCGAGGTAAACATCTGCTAATGGAAAAAGATGGTCTGCTCATTTAAAAAAAAAAACAGTTGCAGCATGGTGAAAACCAACGGCTTACTTCCCTGTTTGATCAACGAACAGACGTTTGTGATTAAAGTTGGTCCAACGAAGTTGCCCACCAGTTCTAATATTTAACTCTCAACTCACCATAAGAAGAAAATGGACACTGACTGGACCAGTTACATGGTCACACCTAGGTTACAGCCCAGGATAAATCTATACCTCATGCATATTCATTACTATAAAAGCTTAAGCCCTGTGGGGGATCGGGAGGAACTACATACAGGAAGACTGAATTTATAGCATACACCTGCTTGCATTTGTATTCCTCCATATGCATATGAAATAAAGCAAACTTGTTTTTCCTACAACTCACCAGTATTCAACTTGAAATTCTTCCAACATTTCTGGTCCTTCGAGCTGGAAAATCACTACTGGATGGCGAAAGCACTCTTTTGACAGCTGCAAACAGACCTAAAGCAAAACGCTGCAGATCGAAACCGAAAAGTCCTCCAGTCTTGAATTGACTGCAAAGAGAGGCCAGTCGTCTATCAGTGTGCCATAGTCATCCAGAGTCGATTTCACGGAAGACCGGTGAGGTATAACAAGTGGTTCGGTGAGTAACAAATTTATCTTTCTCATAGAAATAGTGTAGTCAGAAATATACACTGTTTGAACTTTTTGTATACGGGTAGTTACTGAAAGGTATATTTTGTGACTAACTATTATACCTGTATAGTAGAATTGGTAGGTTGTTGTGACCAATTTCTATATACAAAGGTGGTAGCCTTGTCGTGCACGTTAAAAATAAAAAGGAAGTAGTTATGGGAAAGATAAATTCTTGTTACAAAAAGTATCCTGAATATAATGATGATGAAAAATATATGTTAAATATTGATAAGAAACTAGTATGTCATTTAAGTAAATGGAAGAAAGATTATGGGTTTGAAGGTACCTTAGATAAAAATAAATGCAGAAATCTTCTTAGAAAAAAAATGACTCAGGAAATAGTGTTAAAAGACAGAGGAAATTAGGAGTACCACAAGTTCAGAGATGGGTAGAAGAGGCATATAAGAGGGAACGGTGTTGTCCAGGAAAAACAGATGAGTTATTTTTGGACAAACAGAAATCCGAAGATGAATTGACGGTTCTTGGAACTAATGATGTCCGCAGACAACCCACAGCACCCCCTCCAGTGCAGCCTTCTCCCCCTGGGCAGCCCACCCCTAAACAAGACATACCAATTGAGGCGCCCCAGGTGCAGGGCAATACCCTATATCCAAGCTTGAATAATAGTTTTACACAGGCCCAAGATATTTTAAATAGAGTATTTGAGACACTGGGTATAGGACAAAGCCCTGTAAAACACGAGACGCCAACTCATTTAGATCCACCGCCCAGCTATGAAGTGGTAACCCCAGGTGTGAGTCAGGCATATCCATATCAAACTAGGTCTCGGGGTCCCCCAGTGTCAATGACACCCCTTAGCCCTATTAAAAATGACCCTACGGTAGAGGAACTTATATCTGAGGTGCAGACATATCCAATGATACAAGCACCTAATCCCCGGGCAGGTCAAAATGACGCACAGGGCCGACCATTAGATCCTTATGTCCTGGTCTATAGACCTTGGACAATGGAAGATGTAAAGAAAGCAGTTCAAGGCATTCCACATCCAAAGGATAATTTGGCAGAATTTATAGTCGGTGTGGCAAATTTGCGGGCTAGTTATAACCTTAAAGGTGTGGAAGTGGAGCAAGCATTGAGGTGTCTCTTGGGTTGTGAGTACCATCTTATAGCTGGTAAATTTAACCCTGGGTCACCACAGGGAGTAACTCTCATCCATGATAGTGCTGAGTTAGGTGCTCAGGTTCAAGCAGTTATAGTTGCAGCCCAGGGGAGATACCAAGTAAGACCCGATTGGATGCTGATTAACCAAGCATTCAGAAGGATTATGAGGATTTTGATTCTTATACGAGCCGATTTCTACCAATCTTCAACAATCTTTCAGGTTTAGCCATACCCGCAGATGGAACACAGGATAGTCCTTATGAACAGCAGTTAAAGAATGCATGGACTTCCGGTTCCGGCGCCTGATGAGCTAGACGTGGCTGCGGCGGCTCCGGACACAGCGGCTTACAAAATAAGCTTTTAAACCCCCGAGCGAGGCAGACATCTACCGCTGGGCTGCCCACGTCACCCAGTGTCTCTCCTACATGGATAGGTTCGTCACCCACTGCGCCCCCCGCCAGGAGACCCCGCACAGCTCCTGACATTCAGCCTCTGCAGGAGGCCATCATGGCCGATGCCACCCTTCCCACACTGGCGGGACCGGCGGAGCCAGCGCTGAATCATCTCCTCCCCTCGGCTCTACCCCAGGAAGAGGAACAGTATGCCCGCATCGCCCAGGCGGTGGCCGCTTTGTTATCTCCCACCATCACCTCTGCAGTGGATCGTGCGGTCACGGCAGGCATTGCTCAGCTTCGTAAGGAAATGGGGGAACATTCCAAACGCATCACTGATATAGAACATCGCATGTCAGATGTTGAGGATGAAATACAGGCGAACATGGCCAATGATCAGCGCTGCTTCCAGACCCAGAGTTATATACTCGAGAAACTAGAAGATTTGGAGAATTGTTCCCGCAGGAACAATCTCCGCTTCATAAGAGTTCCGGAGTCAATCACCAATACTTCCCTGGAAGAATACTGCTCCTCTAAGATCCCAAGAGCCTTGGGGATTTCCTCACCGTGTACTGTGGAACGTGCACACCGCTTGGGCCCCCCTTCAAACGATCGGCGCACCTCGCGCCCTGTGATTGCCCGATTCCTCAACTACGCTGACAGGGTGGCGGTATTGAAATCTTTCCGCAATGCCAAAACGCTCCAATTGGATGGCCATAAGATCCTGCTCTTTGCAGACTATTCGCAGGAGGTCGCAAGATGACGGAAAGCCTTTCAGCCTATTTGCTCCGCGCTATTCCAAAAAGTAATCAAATTTATGCTGGCCTACCCAGCCATTCTGCGTTTCCCCACGTCAGCAGGCGAAGTCAAAACCTTCTCACACCCTGATGAAGCCACTACATATATTCAGTCATGCTTGCAAATCCCCATGGAGACCCAGGCCTCTTCATCCCCTTCCCTTTCCCCGGGAGCCAGAGATCTGCCCCCCCAGGAAAGACTCCTCCAAGAGGGCCCGTTATGCTTCCAAGTCGTATAAATGATCACCTAACCTACTTTTTGAGGGGACTTCCTAAATCCTATGGTTTGGATACCTGGTTTCTACTTCTTTTCTTCAAAATATATTTTGGTCTGCTGTAGATCCCTGATACAGGTTCACTACTGGTTTCCATATAAGCCTCACTCTTGTTACAGGCTGACGCCTCTGGGATTACTGTTACCGATTTTGCTACCTGATATGCTTTATTAGGATTATGCTTGTTTTCTCACTAATGCCTATGATGTTCTCTTTTTTATACCCCCCACAGCCTTACCGCCCGATATCCCTGTTGAATCTAGACACCAAAATTCTATCGAAAATGATCGCCAACCGATTAGCGAATATTATGCCCACGATTATACTCCCCTCGCAATCTGGCTTCACTAAAGGTCGTTCGGCCACCTCGAATATACGGAAGGTCTTGGCAGTATTAGACAGAGCCCACCTAGACCCCCTTAATGACATGGCCATAATCATGTTGGATGCGGAGAAGGCCTTCGACAACGTCAGTTTCTTGTGGCTCCGTTTGGTCCTCGAGAGATTCGGCTTTCGGGGCCCTTTTCTGCAATGTATTCCTCTCCCCGTGCTAGCATAGTAGCTTGCGGTCAAGTCTCGGAGTCCTTCCCTCTCTACAAGGGCACCAGGCAGGGTTGCCCACTCTCCCCGCTACTATTTAATATTGCGATTGAGCTGTTATCCTGCTACCTCTCCGCCCACCCGTTGCTTCATGGCACACACATAGGGGATCAAGAAATTCGCACAGCCCTTTTCGCGGATGACATATTGATTTTTACGTCCAATCCCTCTTCTGATATACCCCTAATCCACGACATCTTCAGCAATTTCCGAACCTGCTCAGGGCTAAGGATTAACTTTACCAAGAGCGAGATACTCCCTCTCTCCCAATCTAAGTCTCCCCGGGGGTCAGCTATTTCTGTCTTCCCTATAGCCAAGTCCCAAATAAAATATCTAGGCATTAAAATAGGCAAATTACCGTCGTCCATCTACACCTTAAATTTTCCCCCTGTTATTGAAGCTATCAAGAAGCAACTGGGGTCTTGGTCAGAGCTATCCCTCTCCCTTCTGGGCAGATGCCACCTTTTTAAAATGGTAAGCTATCCCAAACTATTATATCCCATGCAAACCATCCCTCTTCTCCTCAAACATAAGGACTCTCAGAGTCTCTATAAAGCCCTTTCAGCCTTTCTTTGGCGCAATAAACGTCCGCGTATCTCCCTGAAAAAACTACAGCGGCCCAGACGAGAGGGGGGTGCCAACATCCCAGTTATTAGATTGTACAATTTAGCCTGTCTCTTGAGAGTAGGTATTGATTGGGTCTCAGGGGTGTCCAGGTTCTCCAATATAGACATTGAGTCTCAACTGGTTGCACCTTTAAAGTTGGGAGCCATACTTCATTGCTCTTTAACTACCTTACCAACCTCCATCAAAACTAATGTTCTTCTACGGGAGACAATAATCTCATGGAGGGAAGTAAGCAAAAAACTACACATCTCTCCCTACTACTCAAAGTACTTACCTATTCTGGGGCACCCTTCATTCCCTCAATCCAGACAATATGCAAGCTTTTGCTTCTTGTCCCCCGGCTGGGCTCTCCCACTTTGCTCAACTCTTCGACCCGACCTCAGGACTTCCACAATCCCATTTGGATCTCTGCACCACTTATAACTTACCGAGTAGCCACTTTCTTCATCTGCAACAAGCAATAACGTTTGGCCAATCTCTATGCCCGGACAAGTCTAAACGTTCCCCAGACTCACTTCTGGATACTTTGTTATCCATTACGAAACTTAAACTCTCGGATGTTTACAAACCTCTACTGGCTCTTGGGTCTCCCTGGCACTCTCCATGTTCCACCTTTCCTTGGAATAAGGACTTCCACTTCCCAGATCTTGCATTTGCGATTCTTCAAGGCTACAATATGACGTGCAAATACATTGTCAACGAATTTTGGAGAGAGCAACAGCTCAAAATCCTCCATAGAACCTACTCCCCTTTTTCTTCCTCTGTTGATTCACCTTCTGCGCAAACCTGCTCATGGTGTCACGCTGGCCCCACAGGCTCTGGAGTGTCACCCTGGCCCACAGGCTCTGGAGTTGTCCGGTCATATCAGTTTTCTGGGCTGAGGTCCAACATCTAATCCTCACAGTGACCGGCCTGACTCCGACGAACAACCTGCTACTCCTACTGTTTGGCAATCTCAACGGTCCCTCCCTGGATCTGGACCACAAACAAACAGTTTGTCTCAACCGCCACAAAGCAGGGATTTCTTCTTGCCTCATGATCGCTCGGCGATCCATCCTCAGGAAATGGACAGTCCCTCAACCTCCAAAACTCCAGGAGGTTCAAGACGGACTTATGCAGCTATACTCCAAGGAACTATTGGACTCGAAACTCCTCTCGGGTCCTACCCCAAGATTCCTTCTCAAATGGGACTCATACTCAACTACATTTCCCCAGGCCACCCCCCCCCCCCTTAATCAATGAGATGCAAGAACTGCTGAGCCCTGTGTCTCCTTCTAGCCTCCCCTGGGTGCTCATACAACGGGTTTAGATAATCCCATTGGTATTCCTTTCCGACTGTTCTAGTATATATAGATGATACTCTAGTTGCTTCTCCGGCTGAGGGAGTGTGTAAAAGAGATACACTAGCATTATTGGCATTCCTAGCCACACAGGGACATAAGGTTAACAAATCCAAACTGCAGTTGTGGAAGAAGGAAGGTAAGTATCTGGGGTATTTAATAACTCAACAAGGACGGGCCTTGGACCCAATTAGGAAACAGGGCATTTTAAAAGCCCCCAAACCCATCACAAAGAAGCAGATGATGGCCTTTATGGGAACAATTAATTGTCGAAGCTGGGTACCTAATTTTGCAGAAGCTGTTAAACCCTTATATCAGTTGATGTATGAGATGCCCCTCGCCCCAACCTCAAGACTGTCATGGACATCAGAGGCTGTTGCTGCCTTTGATAATATCAAGCAAGTTATAGCCATCACTGCAATGTTAGCATTACCAGATTACACTAAAGCATTCGTACAAATGGTAGACTGTAAAAATGGGTTCATGACCTCTGTCCTCACATAGGGGTATGGGGGAAAACAACGCCCCCTAGCTTACTATTCTACATCTCTTGACCCTGTAGCCTGCAGTCTTCCCCATTGCGTGCAGGCAGTGGTAGCAGCCTCCATGGCAATACAAGCCTCAGCAACTATTGTATTGTTTCTCCCTTTGATCTTGAAAGTACCTCATGCAGTTTCAGTTTTCTTACTGCAAGACGAAATCTCCTGTTTGTTACCAGCTAGACACCTGGCTTGTATAACTAAACTTTGAGTCAGCCACACCTCACAATTGAAAGGTGTACTACTTTAAACCATGCAACCCTCCTGCCAGACTCCACTGACGGTGAACCACATAAATGTCTGGAAACCATTCATCAGAATAGCCTTCCAAGGGCTGATCTGAAAGATAGCCCACTCCCCACAGTGTACTTAGAATTATTTGTAGATGGATCTGCCAGTAAGAATGACTTAGGTCAAAATCAAGTGGGTTATGCAGTAGTGACCCAGGACCAGACATTAACTAGTGGTTCCCTACCAAGCCACTATTCAGCACAAGAAGCAGAACTTGTGGCTCTTATTGAAGCCTGCAAAGTAGGAGAAAACAAAAGGGTGAACTTTTAAACAGTACATGTGTTTGAACAACAATGGAAAAATAGGGGAATGGTGACCTCTACAGGGAAACCTACCACACATAAGGACTTAATCTTACAATTGTTAGAAGCAATACAGAAACCCACACAGATCGCTATCTGTAAATGTGCGGCACATACAAAATGCCAGGACACTGTTTCACAAGGTAATGATAAGGCAGATCAAGCAGCGAAGCTAGATGCCACCAAAGCACCAACTAACCCAATTTACACTTTGGAGACAGGGAGTGTTACCCATATTAACCACAAGCTTTTGAAAACAATGCAAAAACAAGCCCCTAGTTTTGAACAACAGAAATGGAGAAAGAAAGGAGGTACACATGAAGAGGGTCTGTGGGTAGGTCCAAATGGCAAACCTATTTTACCTACTAGCTTATTCAGGTATGCAGCATTTTTGAGCCATGGAGTAAACCATGTCTCAACAGGAGGTATGATATCCCTAGTAGAGAGAACATTTACAGTGTATGGATTCTCAAATTACTCAAAAAACTTTTGTGCCCAATGCACAATATGTGCCAAAAATGCACCCTCAGGGGAATCTCAAGGTACCTTCCGGTCGATTTCCAGACCCTCCACATCCTTTTCATTCCATATGTATGGATTTTATCGAACTACGATGGAAAACAAACGTTTTTGTTTAGTAATCATAGACATGTATTCCAAATGGGATGAAGCCTTCCCACTTACACACCCAGATGCAAGGTCCGTAGCAAAATGTTTGGTAAGGGAATTATTCCCAGGTTTGGTATACCTACTGTCATGCCTCCAGCATAAGGAAATAATTAATTCTATTGGAACTTGTATTACCAATCTTGTCCACAAGATGCCACTGTGACATAGACTGTTATACAGCACTTTATGATACTTCCTGTACTCTATTGCTGGATTAGTTCCTCCCTTCTCTGAGGAGAATGCCAGTGTAGATTTACCTCAGGAAAGAGCAGACAGAATCTGAGGTTCCTGTGGGAAGATTTCTGAACCCCCCTTTGTAGCATCGCTGGTATGCTCAGAACTGTCAGTTATATATTCAATGCATACATTTGTTAATGTTTGTATACTGACTGTATGCTTTGTATGTTTATTTACAGTTTCACCTATTCACAATCCTATTCGCATTTCCATTCTAACTTGTAACCTGTGACCACTATTCTATCTCTGGAATAAAGCCTTAAGTTACAAAAGGACTGGTTATTGCAGGATTAAAGGTTTAGCTGTATGTTTAGCTGCATACGCCTGGGGCATACGTGTAGTGAGAACAGAACAGTGAAACAGCTACTATCCAGCAAGTGGGATTTAGGACAGAGACTATACAGAGGCCTGCTACCCTGCCAGCGCAGTCATCTGCATATGCAATACAGCAGTCTCTACACAGTCAAGCATTCCTGCAAGCGATATGTCCCATAGCCAGACATCCTCACTCAAGACAAGGTCCCGAGTTTCTGGCTCCTCTAGATCTTCCTCCGCAAGCAATGCACTCGCCATAGCACGTGCGAAAGCTGAAGCCGCCAAGGCGCGAGCAGCCTTTGCCGAGCAAGAAATGCAGATTAAAAAGGAGAAGGTGAGGCTAAAGGAAGAGGCCGAAGAAGCCCTCCTGGAAGTGAGGTTAAAGAAAGAGACAGAGGAAGCCCGCCTAAAAGCAAAGGCAGAGGAAGCCCGCCTAAAAACGCAGAAAGAGGCAGAGGAGGCCCTCCTAGAAGTAGCCCTAGAGAAACTGACTGTAGAGAAGGAAGTAGCAGCAGCCATAGCTGAAGCAGATGCCTTAGAATTAGCTGTATACCCAAGAAGTGAATGCAGCAGACACAGTAATGTTCTCGACCCAGCAGCTGAAACTCCAAATTCTCTACAACAAACTTCAGATTACATCAATCAACACTTTAAGACAAGCAGTGTAAAAGATGACGTCAAAGAGACAAGCCAAAGACACTCCACGGTACCGCCGCAAGTCAGTGACAAGCCTCAAGCCTGCAAACGGGAGAAATCCGTGCAAAGTGACGTCTCCTACGACAGACTCCCCATAGGTGAGATAATAGAATCACCTTCTAATCGCCCTCCAGAACCAACGTCCAAGCCAGATCGGTACATCAGAGGACAGCTCGGTGCCAGCAAAAGGTATGACTACACACAGCCATCTTACCATGACAACACACAACAGGCTAACCAAGCCACAATAGACTTTGCAAGGTTCTTTGCACGACGCGAGTTAGTCACCAAAGGACTTGAAAAGTTTAATCACTGCCCTGAAAACTACAGAGCCTGGCGGTCATCCTTTCAAAACACTATCAGAGACTTAGGGCTATCTTGCAGCAAAGAGATAGACCTCCTGATCAAATGGCTTGGAAATGAGTCTGCCGAGCATGCCAGGCGAATCAGGACAATAAATATAAACTACCCAGACACTGGTCTTAGAACAATCTGGGATAGACTTGATGAGTGTTATGGTTCAGCAGAAGTAGCAGAAAATGCATTATTCAAAAGACTTGATAACTTTCCCAGAATACCTAGCAAAGCCTACCATAAACTTAGAGAGTTAAGTGACTTGTTAATGGAACTTCAAGTAGCTAAATCCGAGGTAGACTTACAAGGACTTGCATTCCTTGACACAGCCAAGGTGTCAATCCCATTGTGCAAAAGTTACCCTATAACTTGCAAGAGCAGTGGATTACACATGGATCCCAATATAAAAGACAGCATGATGTTTCATTCCCTCCTTTTTCTGTTTTTGTGGACTTTGTGTGCCAGCAAGCTAAAACCAGAAATGATCCAAGTTTTGATTTTACGCTGTCGTGGGCTGCTCCTGTGGGACTTAACCCTCGCAAACCTCCAGTAGCAGTACACAAAACTAACGTGTCTCCTCCAGGTTCCTTTCACAGGTCTGCCAACTTCTCTAACTCAGAGACAAAGGTCAACGATCCTGGTAAGCAGTGTCCCTTGCATCAGAAGCCACATCCTCTCCTAAAATGCAGAGCCTTCAGAGAGAAAACCCTGCAGGACCGCAAAGCCTTCCTCAAGGAGAACCACATCTGCTACAGGTGCTGCTCTTCAACATCTCATCTCGCCAAGGACTGTAAGGTCAGTTTGAAATGCACAGAATGTGACAGCTCAGATCACAACACAGGGTTGCATCCTGGGCCAGCTCCATGGACTTTACAACACACCCTCAGCACTAGTGAGCACGGCGGGGAGGAGGAGCACACCACCACAACTACACCAGAGGTCACTTCACAATGTACAGAGATATGCAAAGGAGCCATAGGTGGTAGGTCCTGCTCCAAAATCTGCTTAGTCAGAGTCTACCCAGCAGGCCAAAAAGACAAAGCTATTAAGCTTTACGTAATCCTGGATGACCAAAGTAACAAGTCATTAGCCAGCTCAACCCTCTTTGACATGTTCAGCGTTAAAGGCCCCAGCATTCCCTACTCCTTAAAAACTTGTGCAGGAATAGTGGAGACGGCTGGTAGGAGAGCATCCGGCTACCAAATCGAGTCCATCGAAAAGCGATCTCGCTTGTCTTTGCCAACTCTTATTGAATGCAATCAGATCCCTGATCATAGATCTGAAATTCCTACACCAGATGTAGCTGCTCATCACCCACACTTGAAACGCATAGCACATCTGATACCAGAACTTGATCCTCAGGCTCAGATTATCCTGCTC
Source organism: Pelophylax lessonae (assembly GCF_965119305.1). Classification (NCBI taxonomy): domain Eukaryota; kingdom Metazoa; phylum Chordata; class Amphibia; order Anura; family Ranidae; genus Pelophylax; species Pelophylax lessonae. Next base: position 136,351,088 of record NC_138773.1, read on the forward strand.
CTTGGGAGAGATATCTTACAAGCCCACAAATCAAGAGCTCAAATTAATGGTCCCAATAACGCTCCTTATGCTCAGAAGTTAGACCTCGGATGGGTCATCATAGGAGATGTCTGTCTAGGAAGCGTGCACAAACCTAACTCCGTTAGCAGCATGCTCACAAATACCCTAGAGAATGGACGTCCCTCTCTTTTCCAGCCATGCCACAACCATTTCCTTGTTAAGGAATCAGTCTACGCCACCCACTCATCTTGTCCCTTCACAAGCCCCACTAGTGACAACTTTGCCTGTGACAGTGACCAAGACCATTTAGGGCAGGGCTTGACAAATTTGCCTGAAATCTAGGAGCCAGCTAAAAAAGTTAGGAGCCAGTTTTTTTTTTTTTTTTAAACTAAGTGCCGGTTCACACTCATGCGGCTGCGGCGATCGCATGTAATATCGGAGCGCACTGCTCCTTCATTACATGCGATCGGCTGTGCGGTGCGAGTTTAGCCATACACTTTGTATGGCTAAATTCGCACCGCACCCGCAGCAAAGACGCTTAGGACCCTTTTTTGCAGCCGCATCAGGATCGGATTGCACAGCGGTTCACATTTGTGCGATCCGATCCTGTGCGAACTGCAAGATCGCACTGCGATATGCGATCAAACTGGGGGTGTCATTAAGATTACATTGACACCCCCAGCGTATCGCATATGGCAGTGTGAACTGCCGGGGGCGCGCTTGCGATGCGGGAACATGCTGCGAATTCGCAGCCTTCCCGCATCGCATAAGTGTGAACCGGGGCTTACAACCAAGCTTTATTTAATAAAACGGATACTAAATTTACAAATAAATACGACTAGAACTCCACTCTCTTCTATAGCGCAATTGGATGGAAACAGACTGTCTGTCTCTTTCCATCCGATGCCATCTGATCCGATCAACGGGATGGATAGAAAATAGAACCACCATCCGTCTGTTTTTGGCGGACAGGATCAGATGGCGGCAGATTACCGCTCCATAGAGGAGACTGAAGGGTCCGATCAGGTCTGCCTGAAAAACTGACAGGCGGACTTGATCAGACAGGCGGACTTGATCAGACAGCCCGTGTGAAAGGGGCCTTCGGCTGTGGCACGGCGATGAGGAAAAAAAAAAGATTGAATATATATATATATATATATATATATATATATCTCAATCTTTTTTTTTTTTGTAATAAGAATTGGAAAAAAAAACTTATTTTTTTTAATAATTAAAAAAAAAAAGAGAAAAATTATTTAATTTTTTTTACATTTAAAAAATAAATTAATAATAACCATACTCCCTGTCCACTTACCTTTAAGCAAAGGTAACTGGACAGAGAGATGAAGCCTTAAAAAAAAAAAAAAAAAAAACTTTCCTCTCATTTCCTCTTTGGAAGGAGATGGAAAGGCATTAAGAACATGCATTACTCCCGGCCACCACAAGAGGGCGCCAGTTCCCCTAGCCTTTCTCATCTCACAGAAGAAGGCCGAAAAGCCGGGGCCTCAATTTTTGGACAGCGCGGAAGTCCGTGCACTCGAGGAGAAGGTGGGGGGCTCAAAAGGGACAGGACACCCTATGCAGGGCACCCCAGGCGCCAGGTCGCTAATTCTAGTCGCAAATGCGACCTGGCGCCCGGGTTTGTCGAGCCCTGATTTAGGGTGCACAGTCTTTCAGAGAACTAAAGATGACAATCGTGTGGCAATGTCTATCGAAGACAAACTCTTCTTAGAAATAATGGAGCAAGGTCTAGTCAAAGACAGCACAAACAGCTGGGTCGCACCTCTTCCCTTCAGACCACAGAGACCACGCTTGCCCAATAACAAAGAACAAGCTTTACAACATTTTGCTTCCCTTAGATGTAATTTACAAAGAAAGCCAGAGATGAGGGAACATTTCTTTTCTTTCATGGGGAAGATCTTTGAGAACGGTCATGCCTAGGTGGCTTCCACCCCTAAAGACTCTGAAGAGTGTTGGTACCTCCCTATATTCAGAGTGTACCATCCTAAAAAGCCAGGTCAAATGAGAGTAGTGTTTGACTCTAGTGCCAAATACAAGGGTATCTCTTTAAACGATGTCCTCTTGTCAGGCCCAGACCTCAACAACAAACTCCTGGGAGTGCTCTTACGCTTCCGCAAAGATTCTATTGCCTTCATAGCTGACATCCAGCAGATGTTCTATTGTTTCTTGGTCAGAGAAGAAGACAGGAACTTCCTAAGGTTACTTTGGTTCCAAGACAATGATCCTTCAAAAGATATCTCAGAGTATCGCATGAGGGTACACATCTTTGGCAATAGCCCTTCACCCGCAGTTGCTATCTACGGACTCCGACATTCCGCCCAAGAAGGTGAACTTGAGTTTGGCTCAGATGCAAGACAATTCATGGAGAAAGACTTTTATGTGGATGACTGTTTAAAATCCTTACCTTCCAGTGAGTCTGCAATCTGTCTTCTTAAAAGAGCACAGGAAATGCTCGCTTGTTCCAATCTCAGGCTTCACAAGATTGCTTCTAACAGCAAAGAGGTAATGGAAGCTTTCCCCGCTCAAGACCATTCCAGTGATCTAAAGGACTTAGATCTGGGTACAGACTCTTTACCTGTACTGCGCAGTCTCGGTCTACTTTGGGACTTGAAATCCGATTCCTTTACCTTCCAAGTAAACGGAGAAGAAAGACCCTTCACTCGCAGAGGTGTCTTGTCTACTATCAATAGCCTGTACGATCCATTAGGATTTGCGGCACCTGTTACAATTCAAGGCACAGCCTTTCTTAGAGACTTGATTCGTGAAATGGATGCCCACCTACCCCTCGATAAGAGGAACTCTTGGGTAGAGTGGAGGGACTCTCTATCAGTCTTATCTGATCTCCATGTTTCACGCCCATATGCTCCTGTACCTTCTACAGAGATACAGAGTCAAAACCTTTGCATATTCTGTGATGCTTCTGTCAAGGCAATAGCTGCTGTGGCCTACTTAAGGACTGTTGACACTACAGCACGATGCCACGTAGGATTCATCATGGGCAAAGCAAAGCTTGCTCCACACCCCGAGCATACTATACCTAGGCTAGAACTTTGTGCTGCAGTACTAGCTGTTGAACTAGCAGAGCTAATAGCCTCAGAGATGGACATTGACCTCAAGGATGTTCAACTCTACACAGACAGCAAGGTAGTTCTAGGCTACATCTACAATGAGACCAGACGTTTCTACATCTATGTCAACAACAGAGTGTTGAGGATTAGGAGATCTACCATTCCAACACAATGGCACTATGTACCTACTGACTACAACCCTGCAGACCATGCTACAAGAGCTGTTGCTGCATGTAACCTTAAAGACACAACATGGTTTACAGGACCTGCATTCTTGTACGATGCAGAACAAACCTTTCCTTAAAGTGACACGATTGAACTAATAGATCCAGACTCAGATACTGACATCCGTCCTGAGATCTCAACATTCCATACTGCAACTTCAGGTTGTCAGCTTAAATCTGACAGATTTACCAGATTCTCAAAATGGAAGACACTTGTTCGAGCTATTTCTTGTCTTATTCACATAGCTCGCTCCTTTAAAGGTGACTCAAACAACTGTGACCGCAAGGGATGGCACCATTGCCAAAGGATCAGTTCAGCACTAGAGCTACAGCAGTCTCAGGATCTTATCATCCGCACTGTACAGCATGATGCATATGCTAAGGAGATTGACTGTACCTTGAACGGAAAACCTATCCCTAGAGACAATGCCCTGAGGAAACTTGATCCATTACTTGATCAAAATGGACTACTTAGGGTAGGTGGTCGTCTAAGACAAGCCAACCTAGATTCAGAAGAGAGAAACCCTCTAACAGTTCCTGGTCACCACCACATCGCTCACTTGATTGTGTCACGTCATCACTCCCATGTAAAGTGGAAGCCAAGATCCAGAGAATCAAGGAGACAAAGTTGTTCCTCAGACCAGTTTCTGAACTAGTTTGCTGTTATCACCTGAGGAATAAATAGTGGTATCTGATGATACCAGGCGGGGAGTGTCATGCCTCCAGCATAAGGAAATAATTAATTCTATTGGAACTTGTATTACCAATCTTGTCCACAAGATGCCACTGTGACATAGACTGTTATACAGCACTTTATGATACTTCCTGTACTCTATTGCTGGATTAGTTCCTCCCTTCTCTGAGGAGAATGCCAGTGTAGATTTACCTCAGGAAAGAGCAGACAGAATCTGAGGTTCCTGTGGGAAGATTTCTGAACCCCCCTTTGTAGCATCGCTGGTATGCTCAGAACTGTCAGACCACAACATACAGGGGTATACAATGTACGGTTAAAAGCAAACACACACACACATCATAGGTTGAACTGGATGGACTTTTTTCAGCCTCACTAACTATGTAACTATGTAACTGTCAGTTATATATTCAATGCATATGTTTGTTAATGTTTGTATACTGACTGTATGCTTTGTATGTTTATTTACAGTTTCACCTATTCACAATCCTATTCGCATTTCCATTCTAACTTGTAACCTGTGACCACTATTCTATCTCTGGAATAAAGCCTTAAGTTACAAAAGGACTGGTTATTGCAGGATTAAAGGTTTAGCTGTATGTTTAGCTGCATACGCCTGGGGCATACGTGTAGTGAGAACAGAACACCTACCGTTATATATAGTGACAATGGTACTCATTTTGTAAACCGGGTAATATCAGATATGGCAGTGGCACTTCAGAAGAGTTTAAAAAATCATTGTTCATACCACCCTCAGTCTGCAGGGATTTTGGAGAGACATAATGGAATACTAAAGAGCAAACTAGCAAAAGCTATGCAGGAAACTGTAAAGAATTGGTTATTTTGTCTCCCACTGAAACTACAGAATACGAGGATTGTGCCAACAAAGAAGGGTCTTAGTCCATTTGAGATATTGTTCAGCAGGCCCTATATTCTGCCGCAGTTAGGGCACTATGAATTGTCATATGGAGATAACACGCTAGCTGAATATATGAGGAAAATGTTATTTGCAAAATCTATTCTTTCTGCTAATTTACCATCAGGTCCTGCGACAGGAAGTGAACAGCCAGTGTTGGTAGAGCCCGGTGATTGGATCTGGATTAAAGTACATAAGAGAAAGAACTGGGTATCGCCTAGGTGGGAAGGACCTTATCAAGTCTTACTAGCCACACCCACAGCCATCAAAATTGCTGAAAGGAGCACCTGGATACAGAATACACAGTGTAAGAAAGCTTTGGGACTAACAATAAGCAGAAACACAAACCCTGACATTACGGAGACAGCAGAGACTCCCTGAAAATCACTAGAGTAGAAAATAGACCTATGTGTTGAGTGTTGTGAATGGAGGCACATCTCTTCTTTTAAATAAAGGGATTCACATCCTGGAAGGAGAGACCACCTCACTCCCACAAGAGGTGAAAGTAACACTGTGAACTCAACACATAGGAATAGGTAGATTGGAGGTAACCATGATTTCTCTGCTGTCCCTGGGGTACTTCAAAACCCCCCAGGGAAATTTTCTGATTATTGTTTGTACCTTATTCGCTGTGGGTCTTGCCACCTATTGGCTCTGGGAGACTTTGAAAGTGGAAGATAGTGTGCTAGATCTCTCTAAGAGGAGGATGAGGAGATTGTCTGCAGGAGAGTTGAAGGGGTGGGGTGTACAAAAAACACCAGTGTTGACTACGGAAGCTTCAAATCAGACCATAGCGTTTACTCTAGCGAAGAGCCAGGTGTTTGACCCAACAAAAGTTTCTTATGACCTTGAGGCCTATAATATATATATGTGTAGGAAGGATAGGGCATGTGGTTTCTGGGAGGATGTATGGTGGATGACAGACCCCCACAAGTGGGAGACCAGGTTGGCTAGGATTCCTCCAAATGATATACATACCTATCAAAGAGTCTCCTTGGTAAAGGCAAGTCAAGGAAATGTTATCTTCATAATAGAGAACCCAGAGGTCAAAGACAGTGGGGTATATAGACTGGGAATAACCGTGTCAGGGAAGGATCCATGGACTGAAATCAAACTTCAGGTAAACCCTTCCCGAAATGCCTCTGACAGCGTTACAGGTGGCCCACTCCCTAAGGTTGGAAATGAGCAGGACAGCGAGGTAGTTGGGGTAGAGATACATCCAGAAGATAGATGGAGCATAGAGACTGGCTACTCTGACAAAAATGAATGGCTGGAGTGGATGAAGTTTACTGCTAACAATTCTAATGTGACTGATTGTGTTGTATGTTCAAGTGGTAGGCCTCAATTGGCCACGGTCCCCTGTACCACACATTTTTAACATGACATGTATTTTACTAATAATGCAAGGTAAAGCTGATAATGTTACATGTAATATTAAAATAGCCAAGTTTCCTGTCACTAAAATGAGAACTAAGCCGAGAGGTGTCACAGTGTACAAGGGAAACTACACTTGTTTCAATAACACCAAGAGATTCTCCAGCACTAGTTTTACATTTTGTACAAAGGTTTATCAGGTTAACGAAACAAACCATTTTCCTGCTGAATTATTTATCAATCAAACGCAAGCCTTAGCTGACACTTGCTGGTTGTGTGGAGATAACAAGCTAAGGCCTTTACTGAGCTCAAACTGGGATGGGACATGCACACTAGTGAAAGAAGTTCAACCCTTTCTAATTTTCCCCGCCAGACTAGGAGGTGTTCCTATATGGCAGGGGTAATGAATTAAAATTCAAGGAGGTCCGGTCGCTAAAATTTTCTTTGGGCCGAGGTCCGAATCTGAAGTCTGAGCTATGACTCAGAAAGATGGGCAAAACAAAACGTGTCCATCAGCGTTGCTCTTAACATAAAATATGCCCATTTGAGTGCCCCTTAACATAAAATGTGTCCATCAGCGTGACCCTTAGCGTAAAATTTTCCCATCAGTGTGACCCTTAACATAAAATAAGGGGCACGCTGATGGGCACATTTTATGTTAGGGAGCACTCTGATGGGCACATTTTATGTTAGGGGGCACGCTGATGGGCACATTTTATGTTAGGGGTCACGCTGATGGGCACATTTTATGTTAGGGGGCACTCTGATGGGCAAAACAAAACATTTAAATCAGCATTGCTCCTAACATAAAATATGCCCATCAGAGTGCCCCTTAACATAAAATATGCCCATCAGCGTTCCCCTTAGCATAAAATATACCCATCAGCGTGACCCTTAACATAAAATAAGGGGCGCGCTGATGGGCATATTTTATGTTAGGGGGCACGCTGATGGGCACATTTTATGTTAGAGGGCACAAAACATTTAAGCGGCGGGGAGCGGCGCTCGAACCCCCCCCCCCCCAGAAGCGGGCGGCGAGCGGGTCGGTAACCCCCCCTCTCTCTTGTTGCGGGTGGCGAGCGGTACAGTAAACCCCCCCCCTTTTGCGGCGGGCGGCGAGTGGTGCTGACCCCCCCCCCCCCAGACAGAGAGGGAGCAGAGGAGACTAGCGGAGCAAAGGCTGACCGGGAAGTGACAGAGGGAGGCGGGTGCAGAGCGGAGACTGACCGTCTGAGGGAAAAAAAAAAAAACAGCCAGGAACTGCTAGAGACACACTTAAAGGGACACACACTAGGTAAGTAAGACTGGTGACTGAGATTGTACACTGACTGAGGGTGTAGTGTAGTACCTGAGTATCTGTGAGTACCTGAGTATCTGTGAGTACCTGTTACTACCTGAGTATCTGTGAGTACCTGAGTATCTCTGAGTACCTGTTACTACCTGAGTACCTGTGAGTACCTGAGTATCTCTGAGTACCTGTTACTACCTGAGTATCTGTGAGTACCGGTTACTACCTGAGTATCTGTGAGTACCTGAGTATCTCTGAGTACCTGTTACTACCTGAGTATCTGTGAGTACCTGTTACTACCTGAGTATCTGTGAGTACCTGTTACTACCTGAGTATCTGGGAGTACCTGAGTATCTGGGAGTACCTGAGTATCTGGTAGTACCTGTTACTACCTGAGTACCTGTGTATCTGTGAGTACCTGAGTATCTGTGAGTACCTGAGTATCTGTGAGTACCTGAGTATCTGTGAGTACCGGTTACTACCTGAGTATCTGTGAGTACCTGAGTATCTGTGAGTACCTGTTACTACCTGAGTATCTGGGAGTACCTGAGTATCTGGGAGTACCTGAGTATCTGGGAGTACCTGAGTATCTGGTAGTACCTGTTACTACCTGTGTATCTGTGAGTACCTGAGTATCTGTGAGTACCTGTTACTACCTGTGTATCTGTTACTACCTGAGTATCTGTGAGTACCTGAGTATCTGTGAGTACCTGAGTATCTGTGAGTACCTGAGTATCTGTGAGTACCTGAGTATCTGTGAGTACCTGTTACTACCTGAGTGTCTTGGAGTACCTATCACTACCTGAGTGTTGTGCGTCTGACCGGGCTGTGCGACTGAGTGTTGTGCGTCTGACCGGGCTGTGCGACTGAGTGTTGTGCGTCTGACCGGGCGGTGCGACTCAGTGTTGTGCGTCTGACCGGGCGGTGCGACTCAGTGTTGTGCGTCTGACCGGGCGGTGCGACTCAGTGTTGTGCGTCTGACCGGGCGGTGCGACTCAGTGTTGTGTGTCTGACCGGGCGGTGCGACTCAGTGTTGTGCGTCTGACCGGGCGGTGCGACTCAGTGTTGTGCGTCTGACCGGGCTGTGCGACCGAGTGTTGTGCGTCTGATCGGGCTGTGCGACCGAGTGTTGTGCGTCTGATCGGGCTGTGCGACTCAGTGTTGTGCGTCTGAACGGGCTGTGCGACTCAGTGTTGTGCGCCTGACCGGGCTATGCGACTCAGCGTTGTGCGTCTGACCGGGCTGTGCGACTCAGTGTTGTGCGTCTGACCGGGCTGTGCGACTCAGAGTTGTGCGTCTGACCAGGCTGTGCGACTCAGTGTTGTGCGTCTGACCGGGCTATGCGACTCAGAGTTGTGCGTTTGACCGGGCTGTGCGACTCAGTGTTGTGCGTTTGACCGGGCTGTGCGACTCAGTGTTGTGCGTTTGACCGGGCTGTGCGACTCAGTGTTGTGCGTCTGACCGGGCTGTGCGACTCAGTGTTGTGCGTCTGACCGGGCTGTGCGACTTAGTGTTGTGCGTCTGACCGGGCTGTGCGACTCAGCGTTGTGCGTCTGACCAGACTGTGAGATTGTGAGTGTTGTGTGACTGACCGGTGTCAAATGAGTGGAGCGGAATACCAGAGGGTGAGAAGGTAGCGTTAGGAAGCCAGGAAATAGCCACATAGGATAGACTTAAATCGCTGAATCCCCATTAGATTAGATTAGTAGGTACAATGCCCGGCGGGTGTGGAGATGCGACTCGGTGTACATCTTGTGATATGTATGCGTTCCTCGGACATGTGATCGAGGGCGAATACAAATGCGCAAAATGTAAGCACGTTGCTTCTCTGGAAGCTCAGGTCCTGAATCTAGGGAAGCAGCTGGCAACACTGAGACGAATGTCCATACCGGAGGAGAGCCAGGATTGTACCAGTCAGATGCAGGCAGGGGTCTGCACAGAGGTGGGCGGAGTATTGGAGGTGCAGGCATCAGAGCAGAGTAGAGGGGTGACAGTTAGGAGGGGTAGAAGGGGACAAGGCAAGGAGGCTGATCCTGGGCTGGAGCACCCCAATAGATACGCCCCGTTGTGTGATGTTGGGGAAACCAGTCAGGGACCAGCATTGCTGGAGCAGAGCGACGCCCCTAGCTGCCAGGGGAAAAACTCCTCCAGTGAGGCCGGGAGAAAGGGAAAGGAAAGACAGGTGCTGGTGGTAGGGGACTCAATTATTAGAAGGACAGATAGTGTAATCTGTGACAAAGACCGTGTGCGCCGAACAGTCTGTTGTTTGCCGGGCGCTCGGGTTCGGCACATCGCGGATCGGGTGAACAGATTATTGGGTGGGGCTGGGGAAGACCCAGCTGTCATGGTACACATGGGTACCAATGACATAGGCAGAGGAAGACGGAGAGTCCTAAACGATTTCAGGGACTTAGGCGCTAAGTTGAGGACTAGGACCTCCAAGGTAGTATTTTCCGAAATACTACCTGTACCTAGAGCCACACCAGAGAGGCAGCGGGAGATTAGGGAAGTTAACGAGTGGCTGAGGAGCTGGTGTAGTAAGGAGGGTTTCGGGTTCCTGGAGAACTGGGCCGACTTCTCAGTCGGTCACCGGCTCTTTGGTAGGGACGGATTGCACCTAAATGGTGTGGGTGCAGCCGTACTGGGTGTGAGGATGGCCAAAAAGTTAGAGGGGCTTTTAAACTAGGGAATGGGGGGGAGGGTACAGATGTAGAATTAGCCAGTGGAAAGCAAGTTTCAGAGGGCAGAAATGGGGGCATTAGCGGTAGGGTGTTCGGAGCTCCTATACCCAGGGTGGGTACGGGGAAAAATCAAGAGAGCAGCCTAAAAACATCAAAATTACGAGGCTTGTATACCAATGCCAGAAGCCTGGCCAACAAGATGGGAGAGCTGGAGCTGCTGATGTTTGAAGAGGACTTAGATTTTGTGGGGATAACTGAGACTTGGTTTGACAGCTCTCATGACTGGATGGCGACCATTCAGGGGTATTCCCTTTATTGCAGAGATAGAGAGGGTAAAAAAGGGGGAGGGGTATGTTTGTATATTAAGAACAGTATACAGGTAAATATGAGGGATGATATTAATAATGGAGCTATGGACGAGGCAGAATCCCTATGGGTAGAGCTTCAAAGGAAAGGACCGGTGGGGAAGGTAATATTGGGCGTATGCTATAGGCCCCCCAACCAGAGGGAGGAGGGTGAGGCGGACCTCATGTTACAGATAGGATTGGCAGCAAGGATGGGAAATGTCATTATAATGGGGGACTTTAATTATCCTGATATAGACTGGGCAGAAGGAACCGCGCATTCAGCCAAGGTTCGGCAGTTCCTAAATGTTTTGCAGGACAATTTCATGGTGAATGCACCGACAAGAAACAATGCGGTACTTGACCTACTGATTACCAACAATACAGACCTGCTCACAGATATAGAAATATGGGACAACTTAGGGAACAGTGACCATAGGTCAATTGGTTTCAGTATTAATTACAGTAATAGGAAACACAAGGGTAATATAAGGACACTGAATTTCAAAAGAGCCAATTTCCCTAAACTGCGCTCGCTGCTAGAAAATATCAAATGGGATAGAACCCTGGGAACAAAGAACACGGAGGAAAAATGGGAGTGCTTCAAGAGCATACTTAACAAGGGGGTGGGCCAGTGCATTCCACAGGGAAATAAATTTAGAAGAGCAAAACTAAACCCTGGGTGGCTAAACTCCAACATAAAAATGTATATTAGAGCTAAAGAAAAGGCCTTCAAAAATACAAGACTGAGGGGGTCATTGGCAGCATTTAAGCACTACAAAGAGTGTAATAAGAAATGTAAAGACGAAATCAGGGCAGCTAAAATAGAACACGAGAGACATATAGCGGAGGAGAGTAAAAAGAACCCCAAGAAGTTCTTTAAGTATATTAACAGTAGGAAAGCGAGGCCAGAGCACATTGGCCCCATAAAAGATGATAAAGGAAAAATGGCCACAGAGGACAGAGAAAAGGCGTAAGTGTTAAATAATTTCTTTTCTTCAGTCTTCACAAAGGAATCGGGGGGCTACACGAACCCCGCTTGTAAGGCCGAACTAAATAATACACCTCAGGAAGTGCCGCCATGGCTAACAGAGGATAGACTTAGAGCTAAACTAGAGAAACTTAACATAAATAAATCCCCGGGACCGGATGGCTTGCACCCAAGGGTTCTTAATGAGCTCAGCCAGGTGATTGCCAGACCATTATTCTTGATCTTTAAGGATAGTTTACAGACGGGTATGGTGCCAGCTGATTGGAAAAAAGCCAACGTTGTACCAATATTTAAAAAGGGGCCGAGATATATCCCGGGTAACTATAGGCCGGTCAGCCTAACATCAGTAGTCTGCAAAATTTTGGAGGGGATGATAAGGGACCACATACAAGACTTTAGTAATGAAAGCGGTATTATAAGTAGTAATCAGCATAGATTCATGAAAAATCGTTCATGCCAAACCAATCTATTAACCTTCTACGATGAAGTGAGCTGCCACTTAGATAAAGGTAAGCCTGTGGATGTGGTGTATCTGGACTTTGCAAAGGCCTTTGACACCGTACCCCACAAACGCTTACTGTACAAACTAAGGAAGGTAGGTATGGACCATAAGGTGAGTACCTGGATAGAGAACTGGCTCCAGGGGAGAGTACAGAGGGTGGTGATTAATGGGGAGCACTCGGATTGGGTGGGTGTGGAAAGTGGGGTCCCCCAGGGTTCTGTCCTGGGACCAATCCTGTTTAATTTATTCATAAATGATCTAGAGGAGGGGATATCTAGTACAATCTCAGTATTTGCAGATGATACTAAATTAGGCATGCCAATATCTTCTATGCAGGATGTGGAAATCTTGCAAGCAGACCTGAACAAAATAACGGGGTGGGCAACTACATGGCAGATGAGATTTAATGTAGAAAAATGTAAAGTAATGCACTTGGGGGCCAGAAACCAGAAAGCAAGCTACTCACTAGGGGGGGAACCTCTGGGTGAGTCTAGGATGGAAAGGGACCTGGGGGTACTGGTAGACAACAGGCTTGGCAGTGGCATGCAATGCCAAGCCGCCGCAAGCAAAGCCAACAGAATACTGGGTTGTATAAAAAAGGGGATTCACTCCAGAAATAAAGAGATTATTCTTCCACTCTACAAGACTCTGGTCCGGCCACATCTGGAGTATGCTGTCCAGTTCTGGGCACTGGTCCTCAGGAAGGATGTGCTGGAACTGGAGAAAGTCCAGAGAAGGGCAACAAAAATAATTAGGGGAATGGAGGACATCAGCTATGAGGAAAGACTACAAGCACTGAACCTATTCTCTCTGGAGAAGAGACGATTGAGGGGGGATATGATATCAATGTACAAATACTGTACTGGCGACCCTAGCATAAGGAACAAACTATTCAGAGAAAGGAGATACAATAAGACACGTGGCCACTCACTAAAACTTGAGGAAAGGCGGTTTAACCTTAAAGTGCGTAAGGGGTTCTTCACTGTAAGAGCGGTAAGGATGTGGAATTCTCTTCCACAAGCAGTCGTATCAGCGGGGAGCATTGATAGTTTCAAAAAACTATTGGATGGACACCTTAAAGACCACAACATACAGGGGTATACAATGTACGGTTAAAAGCAAACACACACACACATCATAGGTTGAACTGGATGGACTTGTGTCTTTTTCAGCCTCACTAACTATGTAACTATGTAAAATATACCCATCAGCGTGACCCTTAACATAAAATAAGGGGCACGCTGATGGGCATATTTTATGTTAGGGGGCACGCTGATGGGCACATTTTATGTTAGGGGGCATTCTGATGGGCAAAACAAAACATTTAAATCAGCGTTGCTCTTAACATAAAAAATGCCCATTAGCGTGCCCCTTAACATAAAATATGCCCATCAGAGTGCCCCTTAACAAAATATGCCCATCAGAGTGCCCCTTAACATAAAATATGCTCATCAGCATGTCCCTTAGCATAAAATAAGGGGCACGCTGATGGGCACATTTTATGTCAAGGGAGCACTCTGTTGGGCACATTTTTTTTCTTTTTTTTTTTTAAGGGGCACTTTATAGGGCACTCTAATAAGCATGGCAAAATATGGCAACATATGGCAAAATATGCCAGTCTGCACACTAATGCTTGTGCAGCTACCGTATTCTCCCCCAAATGTGTTCCACATACCTGAACTGCAGCCAAAAGCCGCGAACAGGGGGGCGGGGCGTGCACATAGTGTCACGCCCTAGCTCGCTGGACCGAGTGTGAAGGAGCCGCAGTCAGGAGCAGGGGGCGGGACGCGTGCGTGACGTCACGCCCCCTACTCGCGGCCGGACAGGACACCGGCGGCGTGTGAGCAGGGAGCCGGGAGCCGCAGTGAGGAAGGGGACTGAAGGACTCCTAGGTAGCGGGCTCGCGGTCCAGGCGGAAGCATCACGCGGGCCGCCAATGGACCGTGGGCCACCATTTAGTGACCGCCTATATATGGGATAAGGCCCTAGGCAGGAAATTAAATAAGCTAACCAAGCGAGATCTACCAGGGGGAAGTTTTGATAGATCAGTGTACATAGATGCTATAGGTGTACCAAGAGGTGTCCCAGATGAATTTAAAGCAAGAAACCAAGTAGCAGCAGGTTTTGAATCTATTTTCCTGTTTATATCTGTAAATAAGAATATTGATTGGATAAACTATATATATTACAATCAACAGCGCTTTGTTAACTATACAAGAGATGCAGTCAAGGGCCTTGCCGAGAAGCTTGATGCGACCTCACTGACAGCCTGGCAGAACAGGATCTCTCTGGATATGCTCTTGGCTGAACGAGGAAGGGTTTGTATGAAGTTTGGTACCACCTGCTGTACCTATATCCCCAACAACACTGCACCGGATGGCAGTGTCTCCCGAGCATTGAAGGGCTTGGAGATGCTATCTCTGGAATTGGCAGAAAATAGCGGGATTGAGGACCCCTTCACCGGATGGATGGAACAATGGTTTGGAAAATGGGGCAAGTATTTTACTACCCTAGCCACTGCGGTTGCAGTAGTGCTGTCAGTGTTAGGGCTCTTTCACACGGGCGTTCCTTTTTTTTTGCCCGATTAGGTCCTTTTTTTTTTTTTTGTAACGGACACGGATGACACTTGTGTCATCCGGTCCGTATGTCCGTTTTTCATCCCATCCGTTTGCGGATGAAAAACTGACGTAATGCATGTCTATGTAAAAACGGATGTCTGCGGATGACACCACTGACATCCGTTCTTGCTTCAGTTCCGTTTTTTGAAAGGAAGAAAAAATAGGGTTCTCCTCCGTTCAAAAAAACTGAACTGAACTGAACTGAACTGAACTGACAAAAAACGGATGTCAGAGGATGATCATCCTCTGACATCCGTATTTACATAGAGATACATTATGTCCGTTTTTCATCCGCAAACGGATGGGATGAAAAACGGACATACGGAACGCCCGTGTGAAAGAGCCTTTATTGTGCTTAGGCTGCTGTCTGGTACCATGTATGAAGGGACTCATCTCAAGGATAGCGGACAAAGTTGCTAGCGATGTAATGTATACAGTTCTCGCCACCAATGAACTTGATCCGCCTTTGAATGAGGTAACGACAGTGTAAAATGTACATATATGCTTATAAAAAAAGAAAAATTTAAGAGGCCAACTTTTTTATGACAATGCCTGTTGAAACAGGGTAATCCTGAGACATGTATTTGAGCCAAGCCTATATATTGTAGGTTCAACAGGAGGGAAATGTCAGGTAAACTGAATAAACCATGTTTTGTGTAAACCTAAAATATATCTAGAGTTATGCTTTAAGCTTACTTGTAACTAATGAAATGTGCTTATCCGAGGTAAACATTTGCTAATGGAAAAAGATGGTCTGCTTATTTCAAAAGAGGACAGTTGCAACATGGTGAAAACCAATGGCTGACTTCCCTGTTTGATCAACGAACAGACATTTGTGGTTAAAGTTGGTGTCAGGGTCCGGACTGGCTGCCAAAGAAGACACTAGGGGTGGATCCTCTGTTTCAGTGAGGGAATGACGTGGACCGTACCAGGGGACCGGTTCTAAGTTGCTACTGGTTTTCACCAGAGCCCGCCGCAAGGCGGGATGGACTTGCTGCGGCGTAGCAACCAGGTCGTATCCTCCGGTAACTGCTCAACCTCACGGACAGCTGATTCAGGTGTGGTACAAAAGGACAAGGCAAAGGCAGGGTCAGACGAAGCAGAAGGTCAAGGCAGGCGGCAACGGTTCATAGTCCGGGGTAACGGCAGAAGGTCTGATACACAGGCAGGGAAGATACACCAAACGCTTTCTCAAGGCACAAAGGCAACAAGATCCGGCAAGGACAGGAAGGGGAAGTGGGTTTTTATATGATTTGTACTTGATTGGACCAGGCACCAATTAGTGGTGCACTGGCCCCTTAAATCTCAATGCAGCGGCGCGCGCCCTAGGGAGCGGGGCCGCGCGCGCCGGGAGGAGGACAGGAAGGAACCCGGCGTGCGCCGGGAGGAATAGATGACGGGACCCGGCAGGTAAGTTATTGGAGATGCAGGGGAACAGCGCTCACGGTCGGGGAGGATGACCGGAGCGCTGCTGCCCGCAGGACGCCTCGAGTGCTCCGGGGAAGCAGCGGGACCCGGAGCACTCGGCGTTACAGTACCCCCCCTTAGGTCTCCCCCTCTTTTTGGAGCCCAAATACCGGTGGATGAGCTCCTTGTCGAGAATATTGGACTCGGGCTCCCATGACCTCTCTTCAGGACCATAATTTTCCCAGTCAACAAGAAATTTTTTTTTACCTCTGATGACCTTGGAGGCGAGGATCTCTTTTACTGAGAAGACGTCAGAGGACCCAGAGACAGGAGCAGGAACGGTGACCTTGGGGGAAAATCGGTTAAGAATGAGGGGTTTGAGAAGGGATACATGAAAGGAGTTAGGAATACGGAGAGAGGGAGGAAGATGGAGTTTGTAAGAGACAGCATTAATTTGGCTTTTAATTTTAAAAGGCCCGAGATAACGCGGACCCAGTTTGTAGCTGGGGACCCGAAACCGGATGTATTTGGCAGAGAGCCACACTCTGTCCCCAGGGGCAAAGACAGGAGGAGTTCGTTTTCTATCTGCATGTCTCTTCATGCGAGAAGAGGCCAGGGTGAGCGACTTTTGAGTCTCTTTCCAGATGGAGGAGAAGTCCAGGGTCAAGTCATCAACGGCAGGAACTCCAGAAGAGGTGGGAACAGGGAGGGGGGGCAGCGGGTGACGGCCGTACACCACAAAAAAACGGAGATTTGGTGGATGACTCAGAGTCTCTAAAGTTATATGAAAATTCGGCCCAGGGCAACAGGTCGACCCAATCATCCTGATGGGAGGAGACGAAGTGTCGCAGATAGTCGCCAAGGATCTGGTTAACCCTCTCCACTTGTCCATTGGACTGAGGGTGGTAGGTGGAAGAAAAGTTCAATTTGATTTTTAATTGGGTGCAGAGAGCTCTCCAAAATTTTGAGATAAACTGAACGCCTCTATCGGAGACAATAGGTGTTGGAAGACCATGGAGACGAAAAATGTGCAAAAAGAATTGCTTCGCCAGCTGTGGCGCAGAAGGGAGACCAGGAAGCAGGACAAAATGTGCCATTTTGGAAAACCTGTCAACAACCACCCATATGACTGTGTTGCCATGGGATACGGGAAGGTCAGTGACGAAGTCCATTGCTATGTGGGACCAAGGCTGTTCGGGCACTGGCAGAGGGATGAGAAGACCTGCATGCCTCTGGCGGGGAGTTTTGTCACGTGCGCAGACAGTACAGGCCCGAACGAACTCCGTTACATATTTCTCAAAGGAAGGCCACCAATAGTGTCTGGCAATTAGCTGAGTCGTCTTTTTAATTCCAGCGTGACCCGCCAGGTGAGAGGAGTGACCCCATTTGAGAGTCCGGAGGCGAAGACGTGGAGGAACAAATGTTTTCCCTGGAGGAACTGGTGCCAGTGAAGCAGGGGCAGTTGAAATTAGACACTCAGGAGGAATGATGTGTTGAGGAACGGTTTCATCTTCGGAGGCATCGGTGGAGCGTGATAGGGCATCCGCCCTAATGTTATCAGCAGGACGAAAATGGATTTGGAAAGTGAATCGGGCAAAGAACAATGACCACCTGGCCTGGCGCGGATTAAGGCGCTGGGCAGACAGAAGGTACGAGAGATTTTTGTGGTCATTGTAGATGGTGATAGGATGAAGGGATCCTTCCAGGAGATGTCTCCATTCTTCTAGTGCCAACTTAATGGCTAGTAGTTCACGGTCTCCAACGGCATAGTTCTTTTCAGGAGGGGAAAAAGTTTTTGAGAAGAAGCCGCAGGTGATGTTTTTTCCTTTAGCAGACTTTTGAAGAAGGACCGCTCCGGCTCCAACAGAGGAGGCATCCACCTCCAGGAAGAATGGTTTCAGAGGATCGGGCCTATTCAAAACTGGAGCGGAGGCGAAGGCGGCCTTAAGGCGAGTAAAGGCTTCTTCAGCTTGGGGAGGCCAGGATTTCAGATTCGCTTCTTTCTCGGTTAGTGCCACAATAGGCGCCACGATAGTGGAGAAGTGGGGAACAAACTGGCGGTAGTAATTGGCGAATCCAAGGAGGCGCTGAATAGAGCGAAGTCCCGAGGGGCGTGGCCAATCCAAGACTGCAGAGAGTTTGTCTGGGTCCATTTGAAGACCCTGTCCAGAAACTAGGTATCCCAGAAACGGAAGA
Organism: Pelophylax lessonae; assembly: GCF_965119305.1. Classification (NCBI taxonomy): domain Eukaryota; kingdom Metazoa; phylum Chordata; class Amphibia; order Anura; family Ranidae; genus Pelophylax; species Pelophylax lessonae. Next base: position 136,369,409 of record NC_138773.1, read on the forward strand.
CAGCTACGTTCAAAAAGACACTTTTCAATTTTGGCGTAAAGATGGTTAACCCGGAGATGCTGGAGCACTTGACGAACATGGTGACGGTGTTCCTCCAGAGTGGAGGAGAAGATTAGAATGTCGTCAAGATAGACCACTACGCAGGTATACAACATGTCCCGGAAGATCTTGTTGACAAAGTCTTGAAAGACTGCAGGAGCGTTGCACAGCCCAAAGGGCATGACGAGATATTCAAAGTGGCCATCTCTGGTATTAAAAGCGGTTTTCCACTCATCTCCTTCATGGATTCTGATGAGATTATAACCGCCCGAGGTCAAGTTTAGTGAAGACCTTTGCTCCGCGCAGACGGTCAAAGAGCTCCGAGATGAGAGGCAAAAGGTAGCGATTCTTTACCGTGATTTTGTTAAGACCGCGGTAGTCAATACATGGGCGTAGTGACCCATCCTTCTTGGCAACAAAGAAAAAACCTGCTCCGGCAGGAGAAGAAGACTTCCTGATGAAACCTTTCTTGAGGTTCTCCTGAATGTACTCCGACATGGCCTTGGTTTCAGGAGTGGAGAGAGGGTAAATCCTGCCACGAGGTGGTGTGGTACGGGGAAGCAAATCAATGGGACAGTCATAGGGTCTATGTGGTGGTAAGACCTCGGCCTGTTTTTTGCAAAAGACGTCAGTAAAGTCTTGATAGGCCTTAGGAAGGCCGAGCAATGGAGAGGAGACGGAGACTTGTCTACTAGGTACCGACTTGAGGCAAGGAGTGTGGCAGGTAGGCCCCCCATGATTTAATGTCCCCAGAGATCCAGTCGAGGGTAGGAGAGTGGCGCTGGAGCCAGGGCAAGCCAAGAAGGACGTCAGAGGTGCAGTTCGGTAAAACAAAAAATTCAATTGTCTCTCGTCCCTATGGTCATGAGCAAGGGGTTCTGTGCGATAACGCACAGTACAGTTCAGATTCTCTCCGTTAACTGTAGTAATGAAGAAGGGTTTGACGAGACGGATCACAGGAATGCTAAAGCGGTTGATGAAGGAGGCTTTAATGAAGTTTCCTGCAGAACCAGAGTCCAAGAAGGCCTCCGCAGGGAAGGAGACTTTAGCGGCAGAAGAAATCCGTACTGGAACAATCAAGCGTAAAGAGGAAGAATTTACACCCAGCGACGCCTCTCCCACGTTCACTAGGTACGAGCGTTTCCCTGACGCTGAGGACGAACTGGACAGTCCTTTAAGAAGTGTTCGGAGCTCGCACAGTATAAGCATAAATTCTCGTTCCTCCAGTGAGACCTTTCTTGCTGGGTCAGGCGAGCCCGATCCACTTGCATGGCCTCCTCGGCGGAAGGCACAGTGACCGGCTGCAAAGGTTGCTGGAAGAGAGGTGCCAGGCGTGGATATCGCCTGTTGCGAACAAGATTCTTTTCCTGGCGAAGTTCCTGACGTCTTTCAATGAAGCGCATATCTATGCGAGTAGCCAATTGGATGAGTTCCGTCAGGGAGACAGGTATCTCTCGTGCGGCCAGAGAATCCTTGATCTGGCTGGATAAACCTTTTTTAAAGGTCGCGCAGAGGGCGTCGTTGTTCCAGGTCAGTTCGGAGGCCAGAGTGCGAAACTGAATAGCATATTTGCCTACTGTAGCGTCTCCTTGGACGAGGTTTAGCAAGGCTGTTTCCGCTGACGAGGCACGGGCAGGTTCCTCGAAGACACTGCGGACTTCAGAAACGAAGGACTGGACGGAGGCAGTGGCAGGATCGTTGCGGTCCCAGAGCGGCGTGGCCCAGGCCAAGGCCTTCCCAGACAGTAAACTGACCATGAAGGCCACCTTAGACCGTTCCGTAGGAAACTGGTCGGCCAACATCTCCAGGTGCAGGGAACATTGGGACAAGAATCCCCGGCACATCTTAGAATCCCCATCAAACTTGTCCGGGAGAGACAAACGGACTCTAGCGGTGGCCACCGGCTGCAGAGGTGGAGCAGAAGCAGGCGGTGGAGGCGGTTGCTGCCGTGCTGGAAGAAGCTGCTGCAGCATGGCGGTCAACTGTGCCAACTGTTGACCTTGCTGAGCAATCCGCTGAGACTGCTGGGCAACCACGGTAGTGATGTCAGCGAGACTAGGCAGGGCCACATCAGCGGGATCCATGGCCGGATCTACTGTCAGGGTCCGGACTGGCGGCCAAAGAAGACACTAGGGGTGGATCCTCTGTGTCAGTGAGGGAATGGCGTGGACCGTACCAGGGGACCGGTTCTAAGTTGCTACTGGTTTTCACCAGAGCAAGGCAAAGGCAGGGTCAGACGAAGCAGAAGGTCAAGGCAGGCGGCAACGGTTCGTAGTCAGGGGCAACGGCAGAAGGTCTGATACACAGGCAGGGAAGATACACCAAACGCTTTCTCAAGGCACAAAGGCAACAAGATCCGGCAAGGACAGGAAGGGGAAGTGGGTTTTTATATGATTTGTACTTGATTGGACCAGGCACCAATTAGTGGTGCACTGGCCCTTTAAATCTCAATGCAGCGGCCCTAGGGAGCGGGGCTGCGCGCGGCGGGAGGAGGACAGGAAGGAACCCGGCGTGCGCCGGGAGGAAGAGATGACTGGACCCGGCGGGTAAGTTACTGGAGATGCAGGGGAACAGCGCTCACGGTCGGGGAGGATGACCGGAGCGCTGCTGCCCGCAGGACGCCTCGAGTGCTCCGGGGAAGCCGCGGGACCCGGAGCACTTGGCGTTTCAGTTGGTCCAACGAAATTGCCCACCAAATCTAATATTTAACTCTCAACTCACCATAAGAAGAAAATGGACTCTGATTGGACCAGTTACATGGTCACACCTAGGTTACAGCCCAGGATACATCTATGCCTCATGCATATTCATTACTATAAAAGCTTAAGCCCTGTGGGGGAACGGGAGGAACTACATACAGGCAGACTGAATTTATAGCATACACCCGCTTGCATTTGTATTCCTCCATATGCATTTGAAATAAAGCAAACTTACTTGTTTTTTCTACAACTCATCGGTATTCAGCTTGAAATTCTTCCAATAGGCTAATTCCTTTGAGGATGTTATTTTTAAGGAAACGCGTTAGAAGTATCATGAGTGCCTATTTTTACTGAATGCTTCTTACCATCTGATACATTGTAAGTGCAAGTCTTTTATTCTCCAATACATTTTCCAAACGGTATTATGCTATGGTGTCTTTTTGGTTTATCCCATTATACACTTCCTGAAGTGGGGACTCCTAGACATTTCCGTGTGGATCATTTTTTTGAGGACATTCACCAACATCTGCCATCCAGAGACCCTGTGGGGGTTCCTACCATCCGGTATCGAGAGTATCTCCACATAGACCCAATTGCTGTATAGTACTTTGGGTCCATGCCATCTGGTGAGCGCATTTATATCTTTGTGGTGCGGGATCTATCACCTTTTCAAGTCAGCACTCCCCTGTGTGGGACTTTCTTCTTTCTAGTCATCATTTTAACATATATGAACTTATTGGACTTTTTTCTTTCCTCAATTAATGATCAATGATTTATAAGTGTATATTTATTTGTGCACTAATATCTTTTTAGCAATATGTATATATCTTTATATTTTTTAGATATATTTGTACGCATCTACTCCTGAAGAGTGAGAGATTGACTCACGAAACGCGTCGAGTTAGAAAGATGCATCTAGTTCACCATTGAATGTTATTACTGCTATGCACAAGCTTGTATACTAACCATCATGTCCTTTATCATGTACTGTAATTATGTCTGTATTGGCACATGCATTTGCACATGTTGATATTTTTTATACTTAATAAATTTGCTCCTATTATCTACCCCTTTATATTTGACCACTATGTACACCTCATCTAAAGTCCCAGGGCTAAATCCTTTTTTCTTTGTATGCAAATTTAGGGATGGAGGTGTGTTACTGACAGTACCAAACCAGTTTTTATTTTATTTTTTGCTTTCTCAGAAGGAGTAGCAGAATGTGTTTTGGGGTGTAATTGCAAGTTTGCCTATGCCGTGTGTGAGAAATAACTTGTTATTCATGACAATTTTTGTTAAATACAAAAATATTTATTTCTTCATTTCTCAAAAAATTGTGGGAAAAAATTACAACTTACAAACACTCACCATGCCTCTTACTAAATACCATGGACTGGCTACTTTCCAAAAAGGGGTATTTTGGGGGTATTTGCACTGTTCTGGTATTTTGTCTAATGTCTAAACCACTGGAAACAAAAGTGAGTACACCCCTAAGTGACAATGTCCAAATTGGGCCCAATTAGCAATTTTCCCTCCCCGGTGTCATGTGACTCGTTCGTGTTACAAGTTCTCAGGTGTGAATGGGGAGCAGGTGTGTTAAATTTGGTGTTATCGCTCTCACTCTCTGATTACTGGTCACTGATTACCTAATGGCAAAGAACTCTGAGGATCTGAAAAAAAGATGGCCTAGGCTATAAGAAGATTTCCAAGACCCTGAAACTGAGCTGCAGCACAGTGGCCAAGACCATACAGCAGTTTAAAAGGACAGGTTTCACTCAGAGCAGGCCTCACCATGGTCGACCAAAGAAGTTTAGTGCAGGTGCTCAGTGTCATATACAAGGTTGTCTTTGGAAAATAGACGCATGAGTGCTTCCAACATTGCTGCAGAGGTTTAAGGGGTGGGGGGTCAGCCTGTCAGTGCTCAGACCATACACCACATGCTGCATCAAATTAGTATGCATGGCTGTCCTCCCAGAAGGAAGCTTCTTCTAAGAAAACCCGCAAACAGTTTCCTGAAGACAAGCAGACTAAGGACATGGATTACTGGAACTATGTCCTGTGGTCTGATGAGACCAAGATAAACCTATTAAGTTCAGATGGTGTCAAGCACGTGTGGCGGCAACCAGGAGAGGAGAACAAAGACATGTGTGTCTTGCCTACAGTCAAGCATGATGGTGGGAGTGTCATGGTCTGGGGCTGCATGAGTGCTGCACACACTGGGAAGCTACAGTTTATGGAGGGAACCATGAATGCCAACATGTACTGTGACATACTGAAGCAACTCCCTTCAGAGACTAGGCCGCAGGGCAGTATTTTATCATGATAATGACCCCAAATACACCTCCAAGACAACCACTGCCTTGCTAAAGAAGCTGTGGGTAAAGGTGATGGACTGGCCAAGCATGTATCCAGACCTAAACCCTAATAAGCATCTGTGGGACATCCTCAAAAGGAAGGTGGAGGAGCGCAAGATCTCTAACATCCACCAGCTCCGTGACTTTATCATTTTGGGGGAGTGGAAGAGGACTCCAGTGGTAACATGTGAAGCTCTGGTGAACACCATGCCCAAGAGGGTTAAGGCAGTGCTGGAAAATAATGGTGGTCACACACTTTGGGCCCAATTTGGACATTTTTAGGGATGTAGTCACTTTTGTTGCCAGCGGTTTAGACATTAATGACTGTGTGTTGAGTTATTGTGAGGGGACAGCAAATGCAAACTGTTATACAAGCTGTACACGCACTACTTTACATTGTAGCAAAGTGTAATTTCTTTAGTGTTGTCACATGTAAAGATATAATAAAACATTTACAAAAATGTGATACTGTATATATATACAGTAAAACCTTGGTTTGAGAGTAACTTGGTTTAAGAGCGCTTTGCAAGACAAGCAAAATTTTCAAATAAATTTTGACTTGATATACAAGCGATGTCTTGATATACAAGTAGCCTCAAGTCACAGCTGAGTATAAAAGAGAAGAGAGGCGCCTCTAAGTGTAGCAATATGGTTAATTTTAATGAAGGTACAACATTTAGCAACTCACATGGTTGATGATTGGAACAGGCACATCTAAGGATGCAGGCATCAGGGGTAAAGCTGTCCACATAGGACCATCCTCCGCACCGCCATCTATGTCATCCTTTCCATGCTGCCCCTCGCTTTCAGATCGCTTTACTGCAGGGTGTGGTCTTCCCGGTCAGGATTACAGACTAGCAGTCGGTGGTGCAGAAGATGGTCTATGTGGACAGCTTTACCCCGGATGCCTGCATACTTAGATGTGCCTGTTTTATTCATCAACCATGTGAGTTGCTAAATGTTGTACCTTCATTAAATGGAACCATATTGCTACACTTAGAGGCGCCTCTCTTCTCTTTGATACCCTGTAGCTCCTGCTGGATTTTGCTTCCAATCCCCTTATGGAAGCGGCTATTTGTGGATGGACATTTTATGGTTACACAACCTATCGCAATGCTATAATCTTTTTATATGGACTATAAATTGAAGGATTTATGAATAAATGGTTGTGGAACGAATCATCTGAGTTTCCATTATTTCTTATGGGGAAATTCGCTTTGATATAAGAGTGCTTTGGATTACAAGCATGCTTCCGGAACGAATTATGCTCGCAATCCAAGGTTTTACTGTATATATATATATATATATATAACCAACAAAGGTGGAGAAGCATAGTGCTTTTGTGCTCTGGACAGTGATGGCAGTATTGACCACTTAAAATTGCGACAGACTAGGGTACTTAAAAATATACTTTTACATATGCGTACTTAAAAATATACTTTTACATATGCGTGCACAACTTACGTATGCGTTTGCTTCTGCGCGCAAGCACAGAGGAATGGTGGCCCTTAAAAAAATGTTTCCTAACATGGCGAACGTCTAGGAGAAGAGCTCCGCCGGCTCCTTGCAATAATCCACCGCAATCCTCTCTCTATCCCCTCTCTAGAGGAGAATCCGCCACTCACATCAACTACCCTAACCCCTGGGGACCAGATAAACCTAAAATTTACAGCGAAAAAGCCGCCGAACACAGCCATCCAGCCGCGGCCTACTCGCAGGAAAAGCCTCGGCCTTTCCTAAAGTAGTATCCGGCCGCATCCGCTCTCCATCCCCTCTCCAGAGGACAATCTACCCTCAATACCGCCCACCCTATCACCCAGGGGACCTGATCAGTAAAAATTTGCAGAGTAGGCTGGAAGCGGACTGGAGAGGAGCGCCGCCGATCGCATAGCTAATCCGCGGCAATCCTCTCTAAATACGGACCTGAGCAGCGCATCTTTGCCCCATCCAGCCTCTCAGGACCCTGGGGGACACGATCATCCAATTATTTTCAAAATCGAGCCACCAGGAGCAGATTTACAATCGCGGCCTAGTTAGGCCTAAGAGGCAATCCACCATAATCTTGCTGCCGGACATCATCCTGAGCCCCATCACTCACCCCAGCTGCCCTATGGGAGCATAGGTATCGGCCGATGCCTATATTTTGCGGGGTTGATTACAAAAAAGGGGTTTGAGCAGGATCGGCAAGAGAGGAGCATCGCCTACCTTACTCCCCAATCTGCAGCCATCCGGCTCCCAGGATCACCTGGGTGGAGAGTCGGTGTACCCACAGCTAATCTGATCCTCCCTGGAACCTTCATCCTGCTTTTTGGTCCGAAATACACGCTGCAGGGAGGCAGACAGGTTTGAGGCCTAGCAGACACTGCATCCAGGACTTTTCCTAAAGGGACGATCCATATATCACGGTGGACTGGGTAGGCACTGAATTCTTCACTTTTTGCCATCCTTCACTTGCTTAAGCCCAGCCTATCCTGCTTTCTGCCTCAGCTACAATCTATCCTAAACAGCGGATCCCTCTCTCCTCAATCCACCTTTACAATTTGCCTTCCTGATCTCATTCAATATCATTTCTGAGCAAGCAGAAATTCTGACAAGCTTCACCCTGAGAGATCATAACGTCCTCACAGACTTATCTATGCCTCTAAATTGCATTCCAAATTAATGAATTACAGTCGATGAAACATATAAGTGATATCTTCTCAGTGCGCAGGCGCGGAGCAGCGGAGATGGCCGCTTAGCTCCGAGGCTCCGTCTCGCCCCAGACCATCCGGCCCCATACAGCCACATTGAGCAGCGCAGCCGACACAGGACCCCACCATCCAACTCGGGGCACACCAAGGATCAGTTCTATGGCCTCGGGGACGGTCCGCAGGGATCTCTCCCGCAACCCGGGCTTCGGAGCGGAGGCTCCAGGCCTACACAAGATGGCGCCGCCCGCGCCGGAGGATCAAGATCCCGGGACGGAGGGGATGGAGGACAGCGACGGAGGGGGTCTCCCAACCCCCCATGCACTCCCGGAAGGCGCAGTGAGTACCAGCATCATCGCGGTCCCATCCCCTACCTCCACAGAGTCGCTCATCAGGCACACCCTAAGGGATTTACTCCACACCCCAGTCCGAGGCCTACAGTGCAGCCCCTCAGTATCCAACCTCTCTGAGCTTACTCCCCCTGCTCACTCTTTGGACTTTCATGCTATGATGTCGGCCTTCTCTAAGATGCTGTCTGATGGCTTAGCGCAGACAGCAAGCCAAATCACACACACCATTCAAGCAGACCTACAAAACCTGGGTTCCAGAATTGAAATCATGGAGTCCAAGATGGACCAAACAGTCTCCAGGACGAACCAAAACACTGACCGCATTCAGGATCTAACAGATCGCCTGGAAACCGCCATTTCCAAAATTGATGACCTTGAAAATCGCTCACGGCGTTACAACTTTCGCATTAGAGGATTGCCTGAAGCAGTTCAGGATGTCCATGTTGCTGTCCAAGGATTTATTGCCTCCCTGATTCCCAACATCCCAGCACATAGGCTGGAGTTAGACAGGGCACACAGGGCCCTTCAAGCACCCCGGAAGGATAATCTCCCCAGGGACATTGTGGTAAAGCCACACTTTTATAAAGTGAAGGAAGAAGTCATGCGACTGGCCAGGTCCTCTGATCGTCTGGAAATTCAAGGACACCCGGTCCAAATATTCGCGGACTTATCGCCCCTGACGATCCAGAAAAGGCGTTCTCTTAAACCGCTTCTACATGCTTTAACCCAAAAGGCAATTAAGTACTGGTGGTCGTTCCCATTTCGTCTTTCTTTCGCCTACAAGAGTAAGACACTTGGTTTCTCTAGCTTTCAGGAAGGCGAAAAACTCCTTCTACAATTGGGCATCATCTCCCTGGAACTTTCACGTTCTACATCCCCGGCTCCAGCTGGCCCATCCAAAAGGCCTTCTCCAGCCAGCCCCATTGCCCAGGCGTGGGTGAAGAAGCAATCTAAGCGATCCAAGGACTCGCATGTCACCTGAACTGCTTTCCAGCCCCTTTTTTTTGTGTTCCAAATTTTTCTTCCACCTCCTCTCTGAGAAATGTTTTCATTTTTTTTTCTCAGATAGGGGACTCCTTGGACTCTTTTTTTGAACTCTGTTCCCGGTTAATTTCAGGCCTGGGATCAGGCCGGGTGTGTTAAGTTGGTTAAATTCTTGCTATCTGTTGCTATTTTTTTTTTTTACAGGTTGGCCGTACTTTGAAATCTTGCTGTACGGCTCTTTTCTTGCTCGATATCCCCCATACCTCATCCTTGCGGTGGGAGTCACATTTTTGCTTTGGGGGGTTGGTGGACGACCTAGGGGTCGCATGGTTTTGTTGGCTGACACCCGTTGGGTTGGTATAGCCTCTGCCCGGGTCCTTCCACCACCTCCCAGAGGAAGTAGAGGGATTCATCACTCCTTGATTCATCATCCGGAATGACATACATGTTTGGAGGGTGGGGGGTTTGGGTCGGATGGTTGGCCCTGGTTCTCACCACAATGTTGTATTTAAGTTTATGTTCGTTATCATAGCATTTGGGTTGGGGCCGGGTAGGTCTGGGGCGCGAGCTTTGCGCCTCCCTCTGACCCCGTCCAGTGTAATATGCCCTGGGCGGCGTCAGACGTCTGTCTGCAACTTTCGCGGACAGGTAACTTTTGCTTGTCTCATGGTCTGGGCCTAGGCGGGCCTGGCCCGGACCTGGGGGGGGAGGGGGCTCCCCTGGCTTACATGCCTCAGGGGCCTCTGGGTTGGTCTTCCTCTTCCCCGTCTCTTTCTCTTCTTCTTTGCCTTTCTCTCTCTTATCTGTCTGCTTTCTCTTCAGATGCTGGAGTGGACTCTGTCTCCTCTTCAGACGGTGGGTGGACTGCTGTGATGGTGCTCCGATTCCTCCGACTTCCCGAACTCCTCGGAACTTCAGGTGGGTCCTTCATTGGCGTTATAGCTCCTCTCTGGATTTATGGCGGTTAGTAAACCATCTCTGGCTCCTCTAAAAATTGCATCGCACAATGTTCAGGGGATGAATTCCCCAGTTAAGAGACGGAAATATTTTCAACATGCACACTCCCAAAAATTTGAAGTGCTCCTGCTCCAGGAAACCCACTTCCCTGATACTTATTTGCCTAAATTCATACACTCCAAATTTCCACAGTTCTTCCTGGCTAACGCAGCTAATAAGACAAAAGGGGTTGGCATTATCTTTTCTAAACACTTGGGCTTCTCCCCCACATCAGAAGTTAGAGACCCGGAAGGGAGATACATTCTGGTGTCAGGGACAATGGAGGGGATTTCCTACACGTTTGTGTCCTACTATGCCCCCAATCAGGGACAGGCTAGGTTTTTCACCAGAATGTGGGCGAAGCTTGAACCGTATTTAACGGGTACCTTGATAGTTGGGGGTGACTCCAACACGTCTTTTGATAAGATGTTGGACAAGTCCAGCCCTAGGCGCCCTAGGGTCTTGGGGCCACCCAAACGTGGTCTCACCATCGCTAAGCAACTTAACTCACTGGGTCTGATAGACATATGGCGGGAACTCAACCCTTCCTCCAGGGAATACACACATTTCTCTGCCCCTCATGGCACATTTGCCAGGATTGACCACATTTTCTTGTCATCGGCTGAGGTCCCTCTGGCCGTTAAAGCGAATATTAGGGAATCACCTCTTTCGGATCACTCCATGGTCATCTTGGACCTCCTGTCCCCTAGATCACGGGATGGGGTGCGCAGGTGGCGTCTGAACGAATCTTTGCTCAGTAATCCCTCTCTCTGCAATATGCTGGAAAAAGACATTACTGAATACTTTCATTTGAACGCTCAAAGCGGGGTCTCACCAGAAACCGTGTGGGCTGCTCATAAGGCTGTCATGCGGGGTAAGCTTATCCAGCTGGCGGCGAAACTTAAGCGGGAAAATCAAATTGATATAGCTAAACTGGAGAAGGAATTCCGGGAAGTGTCTAGGGCACATAAGAAAAAACCAACTCTAGCGTCGCGACAGTGTTTGGAAGCGGGTCGTCTGGCCCTGAACATGGCTCTTACCACCCGGGCAGAGAAAAGTTTACGTTGGTCCTCTGCACAGTTCTATTACCAAACCGACAAAATAGGACCCCGGCTAGCTGCTAAACTTTCCCCCAGGCCCAGATCCTATGCTTTTCCCAAAATTAAGACTTCGGATGGATCCATGTCTCAGAACCCACAAAAAATTATGACCGCTTTTTACAAATTCTACTCTCAGTTGTACACTCCTAGTGAGGGAGCGACCATCCAGGGCAGGACGGCCTTCCTGGATGGCCTGGCATTACCTAGTATTTCCGAGGCTCATATGAAATCCATGGAATCCCCCATCTCGGAGCTAGAAATCTTAGAGGTAATTAAGCATTTGAAAAAAGGTTCGGCCCCCGGGCCTGATGGGTTTTCCTCGGGTTATTATAAAGCGTTTGGTCCAGTGCTTGCCCCGCATTTGGCGCGTTTTTTTAATTCCCTTAGGCAGGGACAGCAATTAGAGGCTTCGGCCAATACCGCATACATTTCGGTTATCCCGAAGCCGGGCAAGGATACTTCTGACGTTAAAAATTATAGACCAATCTCACTGATTAATAACGATTTAAAAATTATGACGAAAATATTGGCCAATAGGTTGGCGGATTTTATAGGCCGCTATATTCACAAAGATCAGGTGGGGTTCATGCCGGGGAGGCAGGGACCTGACCAGATCCGAAGGGCTGTGGACATCATTTCTCTTCTGGGGGCCCCCTGGGATGGAGGGAGACCCCAACAGGGTTTCCTCCTTTCCTTGGACCTCCAGAAGGCCTTTGACACGGTTGAATGGCCATATGTGTTTGATGTCTTGAGCAGGTGGGGTTTTGGCCCCTCTTTCCTAAACACCTTAAGAGCCCTCTACTCTTCTCCTATTGCGCACGTGAAACTGCAGGGCCACTATTCGGACGCGTTTCCGATACACAGGGGGACCAGACAGGGCTGTCCACTGTCCCCCCTCATTTTTGCAGTGGCCATCGAAACGCTGGCTATAGCAATCAGAAGCCATCCTGATATTAAAGGGATTTCATGCGGGGGTAGAGAACACAAGTGCGCATTGTTCGCTGATGACCTTCTTTTCCTCTCGAGACCACTCATTACTAGTCCCAATCTTCTACGACTGTTGGATGAGTTTGGGAAAATCTCAGGCCTCCAGGTAAATCTCTCTAAGTCAATAGCCTTGAACGTCAGTCTCCCGCAATCAATGTTGCAGACCCTCCGGGAAAATTTTCCGTTCTCCTGGGCCACCACCTCTATCCCGTACCTGGGGGTCAATTTGACCGCCTCCATCTCCTCTTTGTACCAAGCCAACTACCCGCCTCTGTTCGCTAAATTGTCTACCGATATGGAACTTTGGGCCAGAGGGAACATTTCCTGGTTGGGAAGAGTTCATTCTGTTAAAATGAACCTTCTCCCCAGGATATTGTACCTTTTTAGATCACTCCCGATACAGGTAACTAAAGGGAAATTGCAGAGTCTTCAATCCAAGATGGTTCAGTTTATTTGGGGCACCAGAGGTCCCCGACTCCCGCGGAGGGTCCTCTTCAGAAGCCGCTTACAGGGGGGCCTAGGGGTCCCCCTGCTTTGGAGATACTACCAGGCAGCCCAACTGGCACAATTCTCGGTGGTATATGCTATGGGGGGCAGACCGGATTGGGTTGATATGGAACGACAATCGGTCCCTAATCACACCATAGATTACTTGGTTTGGGCTCCTCCAAGTAGGAGACCTCCTGTATTGGCACCTTCCCTCTCTCACTCATTAGCGCTGTGCGATAGACTATATACACATCCTACACTTATCTCGGCTCACAAACCCCTGACACATATTTTTAACAATCCGGACTTTGTTCCGGGACTAAACATAAGGGCTTTTCGATGGTGGACCAACAAGGGACTATTCAGGATAGGACACTTCCTCTCACCTCAGGGCCCCTTGTCAGTCGCACACTGTACGAGTAAGCTTGATATGCCTTCCTCAGAAAAATTTAGGTTGCACCAGATTAGACATTTCCTATCATCTATGGTCGCAGGTTCAGATGTTGAACCCCGGGCCACTTCATATGAATGCTGGTGTGCACAAGCTCAAGTCCAGAGGGGAGGTATTTCGTTGATTTACAGGGCTTTGATCGACTCACCTGACAAGCCCGGTTACGCCCTTTCCTGGGAAAGGGATCTGGAGCTATCGTGGGAACCGGACACCTGGAACTCCATTTTCCGGAGGGCTTTTAAAGGTATCTTGAATATATCTCTAGTTGAAGCTAATGTTAAGATTATTACGCGTTGGTACCTTGTTCCCACCCGTCTAGCCAGAATGTACCCGGGGACTGATCCTCTTTGCTTTCGCGAGTGCGGACATCAGGGTTCCTTGCTCCATATTTGGTGGGAATGCCCGCGTATCCGTAGTTTTTGGAATAAATTGTTTATTCTGATCCGCAAAGTTACCGGGCTTCCGGCTCCCAGGACCCCGGAAGTAGCACTGCTTCTTGGCTCTGGTGTAAAAGGGCCCAGAACCAGTTTGAAGCTCATGCATTTCATGTTGTTGGGGGGGAAGCTTACCTTGGCTCGGGCTTGGAAGTCCCCCTCGGTCTCAATGGGGGCGACCAAACGCAAAATCTCTTGGATCATGACCCAGGAGAAGATGGTCAGCATCTTCCGTGACAAGCAAGCGGAATTTGAAGCAGTATGGGAACCCTGGCGTCTGTACATCTCACCTCCCTCATCCTAATTGTCTGTGTTTTGTATTTTCTCCACCCGATCCCTTCTTGCATCCACTCCAGCATCTCCATCCTTTCTCCTATCCACTTTCTCTTCTTGTGTTCTTTCCTTCTTTTCCTTTCCTTTTCTTCCTTTCGGATATTCCATACTTCCTCCTTTCTTGTGGCTTATAGGGTATCTACCTCTCTCAGGACCTATATCTTCAGAGGGTGATTATATGCAACCCCAGTTCATAAGATTCAGGGGGGGGTTCCCCTTCCTGGTTTACAGAGGGCATTTGTAACTTACATGGAGGTCCACGGTTATATTTTTCTGTGCCTTGCTTGCGGGCTGGGATTCTGTTCTGATCCTCAGACGTTTTAGTAATACTGTTTTAGTAACCATGCCTATCTCGTATTGCATTGTTGCCATTGTTATCATTACAAAGTCCCTTCCCGAGAGGGCTCTGTATATGACACATTGTATACCTTTCTTATGCAATATTTCCTGAGATTGTATGTTATTAATCTACATATGTCTTACAAAATAAAAAACTTTTGCAAGAAAAAAAAAAATGTTTCTTCTTATTTATTTAAATTTTTCTATGTTTACGCTGTCCCTTTTTTTAATCACTTTTATTCCTATGTAAAGAACCCTTGTAAAAGAAATAAGGATGGCAAGTCTTCTGGAGAGATCTGGGGTCAAAAGACCAAAAAAATAATAATGTGATCTTTTGCTTTAAAAAAATAAAAAATGTACTTCCTGCCTAGACCCAGAGATGTATAGTAACGAAGTAGAACTACTTAAGTACTGTACTTAAGTACCGAAATGCGGTATCTGTACTTTCCTAGAGTAGAATTTTTTTCTCCTACTTCTACTTTTACTTCACTACATTTTTTCGATGATTTCGATACTTCTACTCAAGTATTTTTTTTTTGTGCTGCATAGTTACTCGTTACTTTTAAAAAAATTACAACTGCCAGAACAGTAGATGGCAGGTTGCATAAAGCTCAAAAAAATGTGTATAATGTCATTTGTAAATCAGCGCATACGAAAATAAAGGCTCTGTATAATAAAAGCTGCTATACCAAATCTTTCCAATAAAAAGAAAATATGAAACAAACAAATAAATGGTGCTACAGCGCTTAAAGTGCATCAAGAAACTACTAACAAACACAGGTTAATAATTTGAATAAATCATTTGAAATAATAAAAACAATATAATGTTCAAACTTTTGACTTCTTTCTTTAATAACTACATAACACAGTACTTGTACTTCTACTTTCAGTACTTGAGTAGAAATTTTTTTTCAAAACTACTGGTACTTTTTACTTTTAGTACTTAAGTAGCAAATTTTTTGAAAAAACTACTTGCAATACTTAAGTAAAAAAAATGTTGAATACTTTAGTACTTCTACTTAAGTAACTTTTTCTGCGAGCACTTCCACTTCTACTCAAGTAATTTTTTGATCGAGCACTTGTACTTTTACTCAAGTAGAAATTTCGAGTACTTTATACAAGTCTGCCTAGACCGGAGGTGAGATCATGACATCGCTCTGGTCCTCCAAGGCCATAGAGGTGATCAAAGAGTATACTCTTTGATCACTTATGTGACTAGCTGGCAGCACCATCGGATCGTTTCTCGAGCGAACCTGCGGAAACGGTAAGCCAGAGAAACACCGGCGAGTCCCTCCCGCTGCTTCAGAAGCTGTGCCAGTGACTCATGAGTCGCTCAGAATGGTTTCATGAGAAAGCGGACTGCAAAAAAAAAAAAAAAAAAAAAAAACTATCTGCGGTTATGGCTGATATCTTTAGCCATAATCACGGTAAACAATTTGCAAACCCCAATGTATATATACGTATATTGTGGTCGGCAAGTGGTTAAAGCTGTTTGTAGCCGAAAAAAGTTCCTGGTATCCTGTAGTTGCAGATAGTCAGGTATGCCTAAAGCCCCGTACACACGTACCGATGGTCGGCATACAAATGTTCCTCTTTTCTCCCCGGGATGTCGGTGTCTGTTGAAAAGTGCAAAGACAGCACAAGGACAGCACAAGAATTTTGTCTGCAGACTTCAGCTGACTGCAGAAGTGATGTCATGTAATGGTTAACTTTCCCTGTGTTTTTAATTTTCTGAGCATGCCCAGTCTTGCAAATCTGCGGTCTGTCGGCCGAATTCTGTACTGACAGGCGAACAATCGTCCGTTCTGGTGTCGGCATACAAAAATTTTCATGTTTGCACGAAAGACTTTTGTCCGCGGATTGTGCGCAGACATCTGTCGGAGGCACCATACTAACACGCGTACAATCGGCAGATCTTTCGTCCGCCGACGTTTGTATGCCGACGATCGGTACGTGTGTACGGGCCTTAAGAGCTAGAACTGAATGCAGAGATCGGTGTTAAAAATTGGGTTCTGCTCCGGTTCATGGAAAGCAACATATCTCATTAACGTCATTAAGGCAGGCCATACGTGATTTATTTCAATTCAACACATTTGAGGCAGAAGAGGGAATGCCTCCTATAGAGTTATTACTGTATAATCTGACAGCGGGAAAGCTTCCCTGTTGATAGAATTCAGTCATCAGCAGTTCAGTACTAACTGAATGAAAAATTTTCAACAGGCTGTTTATACAGAAGTTGATTGCGAGATCGACTTCTGTACAACCAGCCTGGCCAAAGTTGGATCGAAATTCAGCTGGTCTCTGCTGAAACAGACAATTTTTATTCCAACTATGGTCAGCCTAAGTCTTATACTTGCTTTAAGGCTACAGTAAGTCAGATAATAGGAAAAACTTTTCTTTCCTTTCCATGCAGCTTTTCATACCCTCAGACACCAGGATCTGGGAACCATTGAATTGCAGTTCTAGCACCTTCAGCACTGAATGCATGTAATGGCAAGGGGTGCTGGGGTGTCCTGGAGGGTCTATTAATGTTGGCTGCTAGAGGAACTGTTGTCGCTGGGGGGAGGGGGGGGGGGGTTGTTAAATGTTTGCTGCTGGAGGTTCTATTGATGCTGGCTGCTAGGAGATCTATTGCTGGTGGGGGTCTATTAATGCTAGAGTGCAAAACCAAAGAAATTCCAGCGCTGGAGCTGTGGCAGTCTCAATAGAGATTGATAATAACTCCACCCACTTGTGATACTGCTAATAAAGGTGCTGAACCAACACAAAAGTACACAGAAAACAAGGAGATCGGCGCTAGCCTCAGTGGATATAGGGGAACCACAGCCAACATGAACCAATATAGTTTATTGAAAATTGATAGTTGAGAATAAAAATCCGATATGTGAATTCCCTGATGGATGAGGGGTGAACACCAAGCATCGCCGCCGGATGGGGTCCGCTATCTGATGGAGAAAACTTGAGCTGGTTGATTGTGCAGGGAGGGGAGGGGAGCACACCGAACCACCTGGTGTGCACTAACACTTCCTCCTTCTACCTCCTATGCTGCAGAGCTCAGCGGAGCGGGATGGATGCGTGCAGCCGGAAACCGGAAGGACGTCACTACCGGATGTGATGAAACAGGAATTCAGAGCCAGCTTGACTCGCAAACAATGCTGGGACATTTAAAGCTAAGGGGAGGGGAGGAAGCCCAAGGGCTCTGCTGCAATGTTAACCCCTCACCATCCCCTTACAGAAAGGACTTTACAGACTGAGGCAATGCTAAACCTTTTAAAAATAGCAATAACGCATTGTAATTATTACATTAGTTAGAATATGCAGATAGATAAAATTATATATAATATAATATATAGTATAATATGCGGTGAAAAAGATGCATAAATATATGGCTTACTAATAACATTATCACATAGCAGCCTAAAAACATCAGAAAGCAAAAAAGGAAAAACCAACCATAGGATTGGAGATAAATGAATACAACATAAAATACATCTGAATATAAAATTGACAGTAAGGCCCCTTCCACACCTGTGCGACCTCAAAGTCGCACGACTCTCCCACGACTCCCTGTCGCGACCCTGATGTGAGCCCGATTAGGCTTACAATGTCCCCTCCTCAAAACGCATCAAAATCATCCCAAAAGTAGTGCAGGGTCCACTCTGAGGCCGGCGCAACTTCAAGTTGCACAGATATGAATAGGGCTCATTGGAAATAATGGAGAATGACCTGTCATGCAAATTTGCAGTCCCAAATCGCATGACAAGCCGCACAAGTGCAAAAGGGGCCCTAAAAGGATCAAACAATGGTGTGGACTTCCAACTCTTTGTTCAAACCACCGGGAGTTAAAGACCTGAGTTTGAAAATACAAAAGGTTTCTCTCTTGCAAAGGAGAGAGAACCTTTCGTTGGTGGTCAAAGTACCCTTGGGGAGAGCTTCAATAGCCATGACCTCTAGCCCCCTAGTGTCCTTTTGGTGCATCTGTAAAAAATGATGCGGGACACTATGTTTGTCACAGCCCTTTTGGATCAGCCTCCTGTGCTCTCCAACACATGTCCGCATGGTTCTGATGGTGCGCCCTACATATAGGAGATTGCAAGGACATATTAGAACATACACCATGTACTCAGTGGAGCACGCGATTGTTTAATAAAAAAATCCCTGCCATCTGCATCACTAATAGAGGACCGCCCATGTGTGATATGTTGGCAGGTCAAGCAACCCCTCTTCCTGCATTGAAAAAGCCCCAACCTATCATCAAAGTAGGTCCTAATGTCCAACGGGGGACCAGATATCGTTGTCCTTAATTTACTGGGTGTCAGAATATTCTTGACTGCTCTTGCCCTACGGAAAGTAATTTGCGGTGCAGAGGGCAAGAGGGGGGCAAGTCTCTGATCTAGTTTAAGGATGTTAAAATGCTTCTGGATGATCTTACCAATTGGGATTAATTGGTCGTTGAAGGTCGTGACAAACCTAACTGCATTGGTCCTAATGCTCAATGACCTGGGTCTGGCCAAAGGACTGAGACCCAATTGTCGATCAAAGGCTTTTTTCACTAGCTCCTGGGGGTATCCTTTTTCTAAACATTTCTGAGTTGTGTGTACACCCTGGGAGATGTAGTCACTATCCTTCGAGCAATTTATCCTCAGCCTATTAAATTGCCCGCTGGGAATATTGTTTTTCCAGGCTGGGTGGTGGCAGCTTGAGTAATGAAGGTATGAATTCCCCCCTGTCGGCTTCACATGATTCCTGGTAATAATTTTATTATCTTGAGAGAGAATTAAGTCCAAAAAGACCAATTCCTCAGCATCCAGGACATGGGTGAAGGATATACCCATGGTGTTTTGGTTACAATGGGCCACAAAGAGAAGACATCTGGGCCCCCATCCCAAATCAGCAGAACATCATTAATATATCTGCCGTAGAACACGAGATGTCTGGCGAACAGGTTGTTGGCCCAGATGTACCTCTCCTCCCAGTGGCCTATGGTCAAATTGGCATAACAGGGGGCAAAATTAGCCCCCATTGCCATCCCCCTGACCTGGAGATAGAATTTATTTAGGAAGGAAAAATAATTGTGGGTCAGAAAAAAACTCAGTGCAGTCAACTAGAAAGCTTGCTTGCCCAGAGTTTTTGTCCCCAAAATTAGAGAGATAGTGCTGTACATATGCTGGTATATAGCGGCGTGACATCTAGAGAAGCCCACATGTAATTGTCTTCCCAATTGTATTGTCTGAGTATATCTAAGACCTGGCTAGAATCCCTGATATAGGAGGGTAGACAACTGACAATGGGTTGAAGAAACTTATCAATATACATCGATAGTCTGTTGGTAAAACCATTGGTACCAGCCACTATGGGCCTACCTGGTGGGTTGGTCAGGGACTTATGCACCTTGGGGAGGTAATAAAAGTAAGAGGTGTTCACAACTGATGGAAGTAGGAAGGCTTTCTCCTTCTTATTGAGCAAACCTTCTCTCCAAGCCCCATTGACAAACTGTTGGAGTTCTAACGAAAAGCCAGGTATAGGATCAGACTTGAGAATCCTATAAGTGGTAGGGTCTGACAGTAACCGATGGGTCTCCTGAATATAGTCCTTCTTATTTTGGATAACCAAACTACCTCCATTACCTGCCTGCTTAATTATGAAGTCTTTATTAGCAGTAATGTCCTTCAAAGCCTGTTTCTCAACAGTGGTTAGGTTGTTTGTTCTCTTAAGCGGACTTTTAGTGTCACACAATTTAATTAGATCCCTATAGACTGCCTGGTAATAGGTTTCTATATAGGGGCCTTTGACCGAGCAGGAAAGAAGGTAGACACAGGTTTCAGTTGGGTATGTACAACCTCCGGGTCCAGAGTAACCTAGCTCATAGGGTTATCATCATTGCCCTCTAGTCATAATTCCTGTAAGATTGTCAAGATATCACTATCTAGTGAACTAACAGGCTCAGAGAACTTGGCCTCATGTTCTAAAGGGTTGGTAAATTTACCATACCCTGAATAATGCCGCTTGAGAGTTAAAGTGTGAATAAATTTATTAAGGTCTTTGAATAGACCAAATTTATTTGGGGCCGTAGAGGGAGAAAAGCTAAGACCTTTCTTTAACAGGGTCAACTCTGCCCCTGTGAGTACACGTGAGGAGAGGTTATATATCTTCATTGTATCTTCGGTCCCTTCGGCTCTATCCTTTCTTTCTTGCTTTCTCTTCTCCCGTTTACCTCCTCGTCTACCTCTTCTAACTTTCTTTTCTCTTTGTGGGCTCCCTTTGGAGGTTGTGTTGAAAAATTTCCCTCTATTGAAAGTAAGTTTAAAGTGCTGCCTGAATGGTGACCTTCAGATTTAAAGTTGTCCAAATCACGTGCCAAAGGACTATACCTATTGGAGGTAGTTAGGGAATAACTAGTGGAAGCAATGCCCAAGGAATCTGAATGGCCTATTCCTAACACAGGGGATGTAGTGACCTGAGACACACTGTGTGGATCTGATGGACTCACTGTGACTATATCCTCATCTTCTGTGATGATGACTAGATCTAAGGCCTGCGTGGCAGGGGGAGGAGTAGAAACCTGACCCTGGGCATTGTTTGAGGCCGATTTTGGAGCTACATTATTCCTTACCCGAGCAGTATCAAGTATTTGAGTACGTGGAGGATTTTTAGCTTGGTGGTTCTTTTTGTGGGCATTATTCTTTTTGAGGGGCTTTTTAACAAAGTTACCTTTAGGGTGTGTAGAATTACCTATGGTTGGCTTGAATGGTCGTTTCCACTCAAACACACGGCCTTCTTGGTAATCAGAAATATCCCGCTCTAGTTTGCCAGTCTTTTTGCTAACTATTGAATCCTCATTCTTTTTAACATTGGTGTCCAGCACCTTTAACCACTTTTCGTAGAGACAAGAGGTACTAAAACTCTTGAGCTCCTCTTCTTTTTCTGAAACTCTCGGTTGTGCGAGAGACAGTTTTTTCTCTCTTTGCTTAATAATTACTTTAATCCACTTCATAGTGCAAAACTTAGCAAGGAGCTGCCATTCCTTTTTGAGGTCCTCAACCAAGAAACTACACTGTTTCTTAATGCGGAGCCCCCTGGGGGTAATCCCCAATTGTAGATACTTTTCTAGGAAGGACAGGTCCCACCACTGTGTGGCCTCATATTGTTTTGCATTCTGAAGTTGGAAAAAAGACTTCCTCATGGAAACTTCAAAAGCTTCTGTGTGGGGGGATCAATGACCGCCTGACTCTTAGTCTGTTGCGGTTGGTCAGCTGGATGTTTATCGCGTATCATAATGTAATCAAAAATGTCCTGCAATCTATTGACAGGATCCATGTTAAAAGTATTGAATAAACTGTGAAAAAATGGGAAGAGGAGAAGGAAACCAAAAGGAGGGAGGGGGGAGGGGAACCAGGAAGGGTGGAAGGGAGGAGGAAGGGGAAGGGAACAGGGCAAATGATTGCCAAGAGATAGTATAGAGATAGATATTGAACACCGCTATACTAAATTAAAACTAACTGCAAAAATAAAAATAAAATAATACATAAAAATGACCAACCATATAAACAATGCATACAGTGATTGTGGGCAATATTAATCAGAAATGACCAACGCTATACAATAAAAAAAAAAAAAAACACCGTATATAAATCTGACCCTTGATTGGGTTGTTTCTTGAGATCCAAAAATTTAGATAATAAAAAGCAAAACAAAGTCAAAACCATTGATTATAAGAACTTGGATCTGAGGGCTGAAGTTCAGAGTAAGACCATTACAGCACAAAAATCGTAATGAAATGGTCTCCTTCTTTGTCCTAAAAGTTGTCTAGCCTGACCTCAGGGAAGGCAATTGGGATAAGCGCTTATTACAGTGTGAAACCCTAAGGATTGAACGTTTGAAAACCTTGGTTCCCCATTGAATTAAGTAAATTGTTATAACCTCTTCTAATGAAAGCTAACACTGATTCTAGAATAATATGATATGTGGGATATATTCCTATTTCCCCTTTTCCCTCCCTCCCCTCCCCCTTTTTTCCCTTTGTGTAGCAACCATGATGATGTTTTGTCAGCTTTACAATATAGGATTGTTTGGTACATGTACTTTATTATGCTTTATAACTTTTATAGTGAATTTTTGAGGTTATGAATCTTGTTGTCTATACCACTTTAATATTTTTGTATATATTTTTGTTTCTAATTCCTGGGGCTGTACACCTTTTTCCTACATCTATCTTGGCCATCTTTGATTAATCTGCCTTTTCTTGGCTGTGCTTGCAGCATCGGGGTCTCTGGAGGGTCTGATTTCTGGCGGGTTTGCGGCAGTGGGGAGCTGCCTTGTGTCCTTTTTGGGCTCCATGGCTCCCCCCGTGTCCCCTTATGCCGCTTTGGGAGCAATTTGTCTTTCCCTATTGCGCTCGACTTTAGACACTGCGCATGTGCGGCTTTACCGCACATGCCCAGTGCAGAGCCAGGCTCGTGACATCACCCGCTAATTGCTGCCACCAGTTCTGTTGCTGGTGCAATGCGGGAGATATCTCTTTTTGGCCACTTTGTGAGTTCTGTTGACACTCTGCGGTCTGACGTTCTTTCAGAGTCTGGAAGTGGTTTATATGGACATTTTACTTTATAAAATGCTCTTGCCAGGTGACCACCATTGGACACTGGGCTGTTAATTCTGATCTGCCTTAGTAACCTTAAATCATAATCTCTATAGATTTAAAAGACAAAGGGAATCTGGCTACAAAGGGCAAAGAGAAGGGAAGGTGCTAAATAAATTCTCCAGTTTTCACAAAAGAATTGGGGGGCTACACTAACCCAGCTTGGGTTAAAATAATAATACATCACAGGAAGGACCCTCATGGTTAGCAGAAGACAGACTCAAAACTAGACTTGAAAAACTTAACATAAATAAGTCTCTGGGACCAGATGGCTTACAGGTGGCTTACACCCGAGGATCCTTAAAGAACTCAGCCAGGTGATAGCCAGGCCATTGTTCTTAATTTCTATGGATAGTCTAATGACGGGAATGATGCCAGCTGATTGGAAAGAAACCAACGTGGTACCAATATTTCAAAAAGGGCCAAGATAAATCATGGGAAACTATAGGCCGGTTAGCCTATCAGTAGTCAGAAAAATCCTGGAGGGGATAAGGGACTATATACAAGACTTTAGTAGTGAAAATTAGATTATTAGTAGTAAGCAGCATGGATTCATTAAGAATAGTTCTTGCCAGACCAATCTATTAACCTTCTATGAAGAAGTAAGCTGCCATATAGATAAAGGAAGGCCTGTGGATGTGGTGTATCTGGACTTTGCAAAGGCATTTGATACAGTTCCCCACAAATGCTTACTGTACAAACTAAGAGATGTTGGTATCGATCATAGGGTGAGTATCTGGTTTGAAAACTGGCTCCAGGGACGAGTTCAGAGGGTGGTGATAAATGGGGAATACTCGGATTGGTCAGGTGTGGAAAGTGGCGTCCACCCAAGGATCTGTCCTGGGACCAATCCTGTTTAATTTATTCATAAAAGACCAAGAGGATGGGATAACCAGCACAATCTCGGTATTTGTGGACGATACTAAGCTAAGCAGGCCAATATCTTCTATACAAGACGTGGTAACCTTACAAGCAGACCTGAACAAAATAATGGGGTGGGCAACTACATGGCAGATGAGGTTTAATATTGAAAAACGTGAAGAGTGAACGTCTGGGTGAATCTAAGATAGAAAAGGACCTAGGGTTCCTAGTAGACAACAGGCTTGGCAATGGCATGCAATGGCAAGCTGCTGCAAGCAAAGCCAACGGAATACTGACATGTATAAAAAAGGGGATTCACTCCAGAGATAAAATGATTATTCTCCCACTCTACAAGACTCTGGTCCGGCCACATCTTGAGTATGCTGTCCAGTTCTGGGCACCAGTCCTCAGAAAGGATGTGCTGGAACTAGAGAGAGTTCAGAGAAGGGCAACAAATATAATTAGGAGGAAAGACTACAAGCATTGAACTTATTCTCTCTGGAGAAGAGACGCTTGAGAGGGGATATGATATCAATGTACAAATACCAAAATGGTGACCCTACCACAGGTAACAAACTTTTCAGAGAAAGGAAATTCAATAAAACACGGGGCCACTCACTAAAACTAGAAGAAAAGCGTTTTAACCTTAAACTGCGTAAAGGGTTCTTTACTGAAAGAGCGGTAAGGATGTGGAATTCTCTTCTACAAGCAGTGGTATCAGCAGGGAGCATCGATAGTTTCAAAAACAATTAGATGGGCACTTTAAATACCACAACATACAGGGGTATACAATGAACAGTTACCAGCAAAGACACACACACACACACACACATCATAGGTTTAACTTGATGGACTGGTGTCTTTTTTCAACCTCACTAACTATGTAATTATGTAAGGTGAGCCATATAGAGTATCTCACAAACATGAGTACACCCCTCACATTTTTGTAAATATTTTATTATATCTTTTCATGTGACAACACTGAATAAATGACACTTTGCTACAATGTAAAGTAGTGAGTGTACAGCTTGTAAATTTGCTGTCCCCTCAAAATAGCTCAACACACAGCCATGAATGTCTAAACTACTGGCAACAAAAGTGAGTACACCCCTAAGTGAACATGTCCATATGACGACATCACAGAGCTGGTGGAGGTTAGCAACCATGCGCTCCTCCACCTTCTGTTCGAGGATGCCCCACAGATGCTCAATAGGGTTTAGGTCTGGAAACATGCTTGGCAAGTCCACCACCTTTATAAGGCAGTGGTCGTCTTGGAGGTGTGTTTGAGGTTGTTATGTTGGAATACTGCCCTGCGGCCTAGTCTCCGGAAGGAGGGGATCATGCTCTGCTTCATTATGTCACAGTACATGTTGGCATTCATGGTTCCCTCAATAAACTGTAGCTCTCCAGTGCTGGCAGCACTCATGCAGCCCCAGACCTTGACATTCCCATCACCATGCTTGACTGTAGGCAAGTGGAAAAAGTGCATAAACTGCGCTAACCAATCAGTGTATAAGCTGCTAGCACAAAAACAACTGACAAATAGGTTGACGCAAATCTAAAAAATGAAAAAAGTGCAGCGCTATGATATAAAGGAACCACAACAGTTCTCAATACAAAGAATAATGACAAATAAAGTGAATAGAAATTCAAGTCTATAAAATAAACACAATCAAAAGTTCATAATGAAGTTCCAATGGTAAGTGCAAATTAGGTAATCCAAAAGGAAAAGGTGAATCGTGATAACGATGTCCCGTCACCAACACCAAATAAAAAAATGCGCTCACCAAACGTTGTTGACCCAAAATACCATACAGCATGAGGGTATGTATCCAGCAGGGTGAATGGAGAGGATGACTCACAAATATTCAGACCCATATGGAAGTAAACCAGACATAGTGTAAAACCCCAATGATTGTGATCGGCTGTTTGTTGAAAATTATGCAACATTGAGTTGGCATATTGAGGGTTAACATATTTAATATACGATTACCCGTTCCTGTTTAGCCCTGTTGAAGGCTAGAGATGGCCGCTACTGGCATATTCCCTGAACCAATATGGTGCTGGCTAGGTTTGGGTGCGGCTCGGACAGGGGCGGTAATGTTGTGTTATGCTCGTTTGTTAAAATGTATTTAAGTGGTGAGTCAGCACGCTGCCCGTGTCCCCAGGAAGACGTCATCTATGACAAAACGCATTGGGAAGGCGTGCTGACGTCACCACGTGATACCCGGAAGTCGGGCGGCTGCGGTCCTTTTGGGTTCTGCCGATAATAGCACTTTTATTCTTATTCCATGTAAGTTGTTTTACTTTACTTAATAAATATTGTGCCTACGTACTTCACTATCTGTGGCCTCCATCTTTTTATGGTGTATGTTGGAGAGTGCTGGACTTGGGTTGTCCGCATTGCGGTGCTGGTTCCTGATCGCGGCTCGCCGCTGGGCTGGACCGGCATAAGAGGCTACAGTGTTTACCATTGGAGAAGACTGGAGCCATACCATATGAGTTCACTGAAGAGCTTTATTGCATCTTCTTTCCGGTAAGCGCATAGCGTGGCTTTGGCATTTATCACTGATCGAGGAATGATATGCTAATTTTTTGAGATAGGAATTTTGGTTTTTGATGAGCTGTATGCCAAAATCATCAATATTAAAACAATAAAAGGCTTGCACTACTTCAGTTGTGTGTAATGAATCTAAAATATATGAAAGTCTAATGTTTATCAGTACATTACAGAAAATAATGAACTTTATCACAATATGCTAATTTTTTGAGAAGGACCTGTATATTCCCCTCTATAGTGTTCCCAGAACCGATGGGACAGATGTGTTACATGATGCTGCGCATGTAATCATTCCATGGGTGGGGGGTAAGAGTTTGTATAGCTCCTGTAAATTTCTATGATCAAACTCATTATCCTTTTTTATTATATTTCCGTCATGACTGTTATTTCGCTATAGATTAGTCTACCCGCTTTATAAAACTCCTGAATAAAGCGGATCCTTCTGTGAAACATGTCTAGAGAAAATATTTGGATATATGTAATGTAATAGGGTATAAGTATCAGCCTTTTGCCTTCACTAAACTATTATTCAGCTAATAGAGAGTGTTCATTGTGCCTTACTCTGGCACGCGCCCTTGCTTTTATATGTGTTTTATCAAATGGCTGTAATAAAAAAATATTTTTTAAGATTTACTTCTGTGTTGATGTCCTTGTACAGTACATTAAAGTCCACATAGCCTCTCTTCATAGTAATTTTAGAATGTGGGTCATCTTTTGGCACGTATTTGGTATATGTGGGGGGAACGAATGTTGAAAGGGGGATGTATTGTTGCTAGTTGCAAGGGATATTGTCAGGGTGGGTATGCCAATGGACAAGATAGCTTCTCTGGGCGGACTTCTGTGCATCTTCACAGGCTAATCCACATTTCTTCTTATAGATGTAGGAATTGGGCACATGCTAATACTTATGCGCATGTGGGCACAAACGTGCACCCATGACAGAGGTGCCAAATGGGCTATTTAACCGCTTGCCGACCGCTGCACGACTATTTACTGCGGCGGTCAGCCCCTCACAGGCAAAGCGACGTAGTACTACGTCGTTAGCCTGTGAGGGTCTAGGGAGCGAGCGCGCACCCCCCAGAGGCGCGTTCCTGCTCCCGCGCGGTCACGGACCCCCCCGCGCGTGTAACCGGCGGACCCGATGTCCGCCGGTCATTCACGATCGTCCGTTAGAGCAGGAGAAAGGCAGACGGCTAATGTAAACAAGCCGCTTGTCCTTCTCCCCTGTGTAGGAATAGTGATCATATGGTTCTACTATGTAGGACCGTTGATCACTGTTCCTACACCTCAAGCCACAGCCAATCACAGTTAGAATCACGCCCCTAGGGACACACTTAACCCCTCCCTCTGAAAAAAAGTTAACCCCTTCACTGCCAGTGTCATTTTACAGTAACAGTGCATATGTATAGCACTGATTACTGTAGTAATGTCACTGGTAACCCCAAAAGTGTCAAAAAAGGGTCCGATCTGTCCACCGTAATGTCGCAGTACCGCCAAAAAAAGAAAAAAACGCAGATCACCGCCATTACGCGTTAAAAAAAAAAAAAACCAACAAAAATCGTTCCCTTTGTTAGTAAACGCGATAACTTTTGCGCAAACCAAACAAAATACGCTTTTTGCAATTTTTTTACCAAACATATGTAGCATAAAGCAAATTGGTCGAAAATGTTAAAAAAATTTTGATTTTTACATTTTTTTGGAGGGAAATTTCAAATAAAAAAAATGTGAAAAATATTGTTATTTTTGAAAAATTTATGCTCTTTTTTTATTTATAGCGCATGATCAAAAAATCGCACATGTGATCAAATACCACCAAAAGAAAGCTCTGTTTGTGGGAAAAAAAGGACGTCAAATTTGTTTAGGTACAGCGTCGCACGACCACGCAATTGTCCGTTAAAGTCAAGCAGTGCCGAATCACAAAATAGGCCCTGGTCAGGAAGGGGGTAAAATCTTCCGGGGCTTAAGTGGTTAAACTGAGCCAGTGCTCAGGTTTAGTGCTGCTCTGTCTTCAGCCTTCTGTGTCCTGAGAACCTGTGAATCTGTATCCTGTTTCCAGTTACTGACCCGGCTCATCTGATTACTCCCTGAACTCTGCTTGTACTGAACTTGACTTGCTTCCTGACCACTGCTTCTGCCTGCTTCATTTGCTATTGTTCCAACTGATTGGCTCCTGACCCAGCTTGTACCTTGACCATGCTATTGCCTGTACCTGATCCATCTTGCCAGTATATAACCTAGCTTGCCTGACTCACTATTCTTCCTGCTGTTGCCAGGAGCTGCCTGTTTACCGGCTGTGCCTGCTTACCCACTGTCTGCTACCAGTATATGTCTCGCCTGCCTGCTACTGCCAGTACCAGTCTTCTTTGGTCGGCTGCTCACCAGCTGCCATCCTGCTTCACTGAAGACATAAGGTGACTACCCTGCCTGGCATGGATACCTGTTCTGCTAGTAAGACTTACAGGCACTCATCCCACTCTGCACTCCTGCACCTTCTATTCACACGATCAGGGGCCCCGAGTCAGAGGTGTAAGAGAGGCCTTCCTCACATATCAGACTCTGCTACCAGATACATGACAGATGTATTTTGCAGCTTATCATTAACAAATTACTTAGCATCACAAAATTATACTTGGCTCTAAATTCTCTAAAAGGGTTGGTACTGGGAGGTATCAAGAGACGGTACTTGGAGGTGGGTAGGGGGCAGAGACAAGGGGTAACTTGAAAAAAGCCCTGGTTACAATGCCATCTCCTTCAAATGTCTTGTTCAGTGAACCCAAATTATTAGTAACAATAACTTAGGATGCTATACAGATAAAGTTACCTGCTGCCATGGTAGGGAGCATGCTTGAACGTTCCTCGTCAAACAGAAATGACCAATCTTCATAGAAGAAGCTAGAAATAAAAAATAAAAAAACTATTTTATTTACAGCATACAAATAAATTATTCTCACATAATTCTAAGGTTCCATTCACATGGGTGCCATCTGTTACATCAGTTTACATCTGTTTCTACATCCGCCTGCTGGCATCTGTAACAACCATGACAGGCCTCCCCGTTGACAGCAGAATGTAAACAAATGAGCCAGCATTAAGAAAATGTTTTAAAAAATGGCGTGGAGGTCCCCCCATCCATATTAAAAGGAAAAATATAAGATTTCTGTAAGATCTTACCGTAAAATCTTTTTCTCTGATGTCCATCGACAGACGCAGCCTCATCTCCGTGAGCTGATTGGGTTATGCTGTCACCCGCAGGAGTAGTCTAGGCCAGAGGTCCTCAACTTCGGTCCATTTGCTGCTCAGTGATTGCAGTATTCTAGTCTGCATCTCCCCAAGGTAATACTTAAGATCTGGCCTGTTAGTGGGCACCGAGGACCGGAGTTGAGGACCACTGGACTAGGCAGTACGTTAGTATAAACTTAACATATTTTTATGTTACAAAATATTTTTATGTACAAAATGTTTAACGGGGCTGTCTCCAAGCATAACCCCCACTGCCACAGCCCAGCACATCAGTTTAGTTGCGAGTAGTGAAGACAAAGAAACCATCCCCATACAGAGGGGCAGGTGCTGCGTCTGTCGATGGACATCAGAGAAAAAGATTTTACGGTAAGATCTTACAAAAATCGTAATTTCTCTAACGTCCATTGACAGACACAGCCTCATCTCCATGAGCGGAGTGGGACGTCCCAAAGCAGTATAGGCATGAGGGGTGGGAAAAACGCAACCAGACAGTAACGTCAACTCCAAGAGTCTAAACCTAGCCAACCGGGCAACATGGAGCTCAACAAAACAATAGGAGCTCACCCAGGTAAAAGACCCATAAGAGAATAACAAAAAAACATTCTCTTATGAGACAGCAGCCTGCAAAACCTTGCAGCCAAAAGAGGCATCCGAAGATGCCAACAAATCCACCTTGTAAAATTTTGTAAATATGTGCACAGACGTCTAAGTCACTGCCTTACAAACTTGTACCACAGAGGCCTGTGGTACTAGTAGAATGTGCCTTCACAGGAACCTGACCCTTGATCAAATAAGCCTGAATGACTGTCTGAAATGGTAGCAGTAGACTCAGCCAAACCTTTGTGAGGACCATCCGGAAGGACAAAGAGAGAGACCTTCCTGAAGTATTCAGTAACTGTCAGATAAACCCTGTTCGCCCGAACCACATACAGAGAGTGCAAAGCAACTTCTTTGGGATGTTTAGGCTTAGGACATAAGGAAGGCAACACAATGTCTTCATTCAGGTGAAAATCCGACACCACCTTAGGAAGAAAAGAAGGATTAGGTCGGAGGACCACTTTATCTCTGTGGACCACCAAATAAGGCGAATGACAGGACAGCGCCGCCAACTCAGAGACTCTGTGAGCAGAAGTGATAGCCACAAGGAAGGCAACCTTCTGTGCCAAAAGAAGCAGGGAAATGTCCCGAATATTCACAAAATGAGGCTTCTGTAGAACAGACAAAACCAGATTAAGAGCCCATGGTGGTAACGGGGATCTCCTCAGAGGAGCCATATGACGCACCCCCTGAATGAAAGTGCAAATCAAACTATACGTAGCTAATGGATGTTGGAAGTAAATAGCCAAGGCCGACACCTGGCACCTGATAGTGCCCAATGCCAAGTGCTGCTCAACCCCTTTTTGTAAGAAGGCCAAAACCTTCGCTACAGAGAACAAGCTAGGGTGCAGCTGCAGCGATTCACACCATGAAATGTAGATTTCCACGTACAATGATAGATCTTCCTAGGTGTCGACTTCCTGGCCTTCAAAAGGGTAGGAATCACCAAATCAGAGAGACCTCCATCCTTCAACACCTTGCTTTCAACAGCCAAGCTGTTAAAGCCAGCTACTGTAAATCAGGATGGAAGGCAGATGGGTCCTTGAGATAGCAGATCTTCCGGCAGAGGAAGACGCCATGGAGGATCCACGATTATTTTTACCAATCCTGCCTACCAGGACCGCCGAGGCCAGTCTGGTGCCACCAGAATTACCGGAGCGCCTTCCGAGCAGAAAAAAGGCATAGATCAGGCGATACTGACTCCAAGGAGCCACCATAGCGTCTGTGGCATCGGCCAGAGGATCCCGAGACCTGGCCACAAATTGCTGAACCTTCCTGTTGAGGCGAGGCGCAAACAGATCGACCTCTGGAGTCCCTCACGGGCACACAGGAGACAAAACACCTCCGGGTGAAGGGATCATTCCCCTTGATCCAACACCTGATGGCTCAGGTAACCCGCCTGCCAATTCTCCACACCCGGGATGTGGACTGCGTAAAGAGCTGGAACATTGTGTTCCGCCCACACTAGAATCTCGGCCACCTCTTTGCCCGCCAGGACACTCTTGGTGCCCCCTTGATGATTGATGTATGCCACAGCCGTGGCATTGTCCGACTGAATCCGAACCGGAGAGCCATGTAGCAGACTCATCCAGTGAAGCAGGCAGAGCTTGATCGCTTTCAGCTCCAAAATATTGATCGGCAAGGAAGACTCTTCCGTCGTCCAAGTCCCCTGGGCACAGAGCTTCCCCAGCACTCCAACCCAGCTTGACAGGCTGGCATCCGTGGTGACCACTGTCCAAAACACTGGCAGGAAGGACTTGACCTGGCACAGGACAGGTGACTGGAGCCACCAAGGGAGAGCCAACTTCGTGAGATGGCTCAACCGAATCTTCAGGTCCAGTGACCGAGGATCCCCGTTCCATTGTGTCAGAATCTCTTTCTGCAACTGTCTCGTGTGGGTCTGAGCAAACAGGACTGCTTCAAAGGTTACATAGTTAGTGAGGTTGAAAAAAGACATCAGTCCATCCAGTTCAACCTATGATGTGTGTGCGTGTTTGCTTTTAACCGTACATTGTATACCCCTGTATGTTGTGGTCTCTAAGGTGCCCATCTAATAGTTTTTTGAAACTATCAATGCTCCCTGCTGATACAACTGCTTGTGGAAGAGAATTCCACATCCTTACTGCTCTTACAGTGAAGAACCCCTTACGCATTTTAAGGTTAAACTGCCTTTCCTCTAGTTTTAGTGAGTGGCCACGTGTCTTATTGTATCTCCTTTCTCTGAATAGTTTGTTCCTTATGCTAGGGTCGCCAGTACAGAATTTGTACATTGATATCATATACCCTCTCAAGCGTCTCTTCTCCAGAGAGAATAGGTTCAGTGCTTGAAGTCTTTCCTCATAGCTGATGTCCTCCATTCCCCTTATTATTTTTGTTGCCCTTCTCTGGACTCTTTCCAATTCCAGCACATCCTTCCTGAGGACCGGTGCCCAGAACTGGACAGCATACTCCAGATGTGGCCGGACCAGAGTCTTGTAGAGAGGGAGAATAATCTCTTTATTTCTGGAGTGTATCCCCTTTTTTATACATCCCAGTATTCTGTTGGCTTTGCTTGCAGCGGCTTGGCATTGCATGCCACTGCCAAGCCTGTTGTCTACCAGTACCCCCAAGTCTTTTTCCATCCTAGACTCACCCAGAGGTTCCCCCCCTAGTGAGTAGCTTGCTTTCTGGTTTCTGGCCCCCAAGTGCATTACTTCACATTTTTCAACATTAAACCTCATCTGCCATGTAGTTGCCCACCCCATTATTTTGTTCATGTCTGTTTGTAAGGTTTCCACATCCTGCATAGAAGATATTGGCATGCTTAGTTTAGTATCATCCGCAAATACTGAGATTGTACTAGATATCCCCTCCTCTAGATCATTTATGAATAAATTAAACAGGATTGGTCCCAGGACAGAACCCTGGGGGACCCCACTTTCCACACCCGCCCAATCTGAGTTCTCCCCATTAATCATCTCCCCTGGAGCCAGTTCTCTATCCAGGTACTCACCTTATGGTCCATACCTACCTTCCTTAGTTTGTACAGTAAGCGTTTGTGGGGAACGGTGTCAAAGGCCTTTGCAAAGTCCAGATACACCACATCCACAGGCTTACCTTTATCTAGGTGGCAGCTCACTTTATCATAGAAGGTTAATAGATTGGTTTGGCAAGAACGATTTTTCATGAATCCATGCTGATTACTACTAATAATACAGTTTTCATTACTAAAGTCTTGTATGTGGTCCCTTAACATCCCCTCCAAAATCTTGCAGACTACAGATGTTAGGCTGACCGGCCTATAGTTACCCGGGATACATCTCGGCCCCTTTTTAAATATTGGTACCACGTTGGCTTTTTTCCAATCAGCTGGCACCATACCCGTCTGTAAACTATCCTTAAAGATCAAGAATAATGGTCTGGCAATCACCTGGCTGAGCTCCTTAAGAACCCTCGGGTGCAAGCCATCCGGTCCCGGTGATTTATTTATGTTAAGTTTCTCTAGTTTAGTTCTAAGTCTATCTTCTGTTAGCCATGGCGGTATTTCCTGAGGTGTGTTGTTAAGTTCGGCCTTACAAGCTAAGTTCGTTTAGCCCCCCTGATTCTTTTGTGAAGACTGAAGAGAAGAAATTATTTAACACTTCCACCTTTTCTCTGTCCTCAGTGGCCATATTTCCTTTGTCATCTTTTATGGGGCCAATGTGTTCTGGCCTCGCTTTCTTACTGTTTATATACTTAAAGAACTTCTTGGGGTTCTTTTTACTCTCCTCCGCTATATGTCTCTCGTGTTCTATTTTAGCCGCCCTGATTTCATCTTTACATCTCTTATTACACTCTTTGTAATGTTTAAATGCTGCCAATGACCCCTCAGTCTTGTATTTTTTGAAGGCCTTTTCTTTAGCACTAATATGCATTTTTATGTTGGAGTTTAGCCACCCAGGGTTTAGTTTTGCTCTTTTAAATTTATTTCCCTTTGGAATGCACTGGTCAATCCCCTTGTTAAGTATGCTCTTGAAGCACTCCCATTTTTCCTCCGTGTTCTTTGTTCCCAGGGTTCTATCCCAATTGATATTTTCTAGCAGCGAGTGCAGTTTTGGGAAATTGGCTCTTTTGAAATTCAGCGTCCTTATATTACCCCTCTGCTTCCTATTACTGCAATTAATACTGAAACTTATTGACCTATGGTCACTGTTTCCTAAGTTGCCCCGTATTTCTATATCCGTGAGCAGGTCTGTATTGTTTGTAATCAGTAGGTCAAGTACCGCATTGTTTCTTGTCGGTGCATTCACCATCTGACCCATGAAATTGTCCTGCAAAACATTTAGGAACTGCCGAGCCTTGGCTGAATGCGCGGTTCCTTCTGCCCAGTCTATATCTGGATAATTAAAGTCCCCCATTATAATGACATTTCCCATCCTTGCTACCAATCCTATCTGTAAAATGAGGTCCGCCTCCCCCCTCCTCCCTCTGGTTGGGTGGCCTATAGCATACGCCCAATATTACCTTCCCCACCGTGCCTTCCCTTTGAAGCTCTACCCATAGGGATTCTGCCTCGTCCATAGCTCCATTATTAATATCATTCCTCATATTTACCTGTATACTGTTCTTAATATACAGACATACCATTAGACCCAGGGCTTTCATGTAGGCCCGCAAGGAGGACTGATCGGTCTCCATCAGCAACCAGACCGCCCTTTGCAACTTCTGAAGCTTGTCCAAGGGAAGGAAAACCCTCACTAGAGCAGTGTCGAGGATCAGCCACAGATAAGTGACCCATACGAACGGCTTCAGGGCAGATCTTTTTAAAAAGATCGTCCACCCGAAGTCTTGAAGGGTCTTAATGGTGATAGAGACGTTGTCCAGCAGATTAAAATGGGAGACTGCTCGCAACAGGAGATCATCCAGATATCCCATGATGGAAATACCTTGTCGACGCAAAAAGGCCAGCACAGGGGCTAGGACCTTAGTAAAACCCTGGGAGCCGAGGCGAGACCAAAGGGTAATGCCACAAACTGAAAGTGCTCCTCTGCCACCGCAAAGCAGAGGAAACGCTGATGTCCCTCAAATATTGGGACGTGGAGATACGCATCTTTGAGATCAATGGAGGCCAGAAAATCCCCCTTATTCAATGATGCCACCAATGACCGAATGGACTCCATTCGAAACTTCTGCACCTGCACAAAGCGGTTCAGAGCCTTGAGTTCCAGGATTGGACCCACCTTGCCCTTCTTTCTGGGCACCGTGACAGGTTTGAATAGAAACCTTGAGAGCGTTCCTGCAGAGGAACCAGCACAATCACCCCTTGAGCCAGGAGATTTGGCACAGCCTCCCGCAGATCCTTCAAACGCTCCGGAGACAGGTGAAGATTTGACTGAATAAACCTATCCCTTGACCGGGACCAGAATTCAATCTTGTACCCAGAGCAAATCAGTCTTCGAACCCACTCGTCCTGAATGAAGGAAGTCCAGGGTTCCTGAAAGAAGCACAGATGTCCCCCCCCACCCCTGAGACGAGGGAGGGCACCCCTTCATGCTGAAGCGGACTTGTCAGCAGCACCGGAATGACTGGCGTTGGGTTTGCCCCAATGCTTTTTAGCTCCTCCAGAAGCTCTGAACGGCTTACCTTTTTCTTGCGCCCCGGAGGCACGAAAAAACATTGAGCAGAAAAAGAGGGACCCCACTTAGTGCAGGGAATCTTACCCTTGGAGGATTGAGGAAGAAGGAGTACTCTTCCTGCCAGTCAGCCCCTTGATCAACTCATCCAATGAGTAACCAAACAAACATTCACCCAGAGAGGGGAGATCAGCTAAGGCTTTCTTAGAAGCTTTTTAAAAAAGGTGTCTGAAGATAAACTGCATACACCCATCCAGCGCTCACGTTCTGAATATATAATTATAAATATATAAATATTCATAGTCTTAAAATAGTATATATATTGCAATAAAATTATGTGTAACCCTAATGTATACACTAGCAGCCACTGTAAACAGAAACTCTATATTAAAAAATGTGTAAATGCAAATCACAGTATAAAAGTCATAGTACGGCATAGAACACTCGGCGCTTAATCATACTGTGTGATAGCATGATAATGATTCATGATATTACTATCCACATAACATGAATGGTTAAAATTAAGTATGTCCAGTCTTTAAACAGGAAAACGTTTCAAGGTGCAGTCTCCTTGGCTAAAGGACACCCGTGTTCCTTAACAGAGGATCAGCAGCCTTCATCACACCTTCCGTGCTCCCCTTAGTAATGGACACTCACCACATCTCACATTAATCTGAGCCTGTATGCATCAGCTGCATGAGCCCTTGCCCCCAGATATCGAGCCGCCTCCATTGATTCCAAGACACCTTTAGCTTCTTCCTCCAACTCAGGGTCAGGCACCATATCACAGCCAGTAAAATGCAAGCAGACAACAGGGAACAGAGGATAGTGTAATATTGCTTTGGCTTTATTTAAATATATAACACCCTGAACCCCCTCAATAAATCTGCTTACATTTAATAAAACTTGCAAAGGCATATAAAATAGTCAGGGACCGGGTGTACCGCTGCCCGCCGTCCGCGAGCTGAAACGCCTCCTTACACAGGGATGTGACAGACCGCGGCTTGAAGCGAGTTCCGGAACATCAGCTGGTAACCCCCTCGGTCTCCTAGGTAGCAACGTAAGTGCGTCCTGACGTGTTTCGTCACGTGGACTTCAACTGAGGACGCCTCAAGCTTTCTTAGAAGCTTGATCAGCCGACCAGCACTTCAGCCAAACCATGCGCCTTAAAACAATGCCCACGGCCGAAACCCTGGCCACCAGGGGAGCCGCATCCGTAGACGCATCACACAGGAACACTAGAACCTGGATCACCTGGTCCAACAGTTCCAGCTATTCCAGGGGAACAGACTTGGAGTATAAAGTCTCCTGCAAACCCCTAATCCATTCCGTCTGAGACTAACACAGACACAAAAACCGGTTTCAAAATGGAACCCGCCAGCACGTGAAGATGGCGGGAAAGGGATTTAACTGGCCTGTCCACTGGATTCGTAAAGACCGGTGAATCCCCTACAGGCACAAGGGTAGATTTGTTTATTCTGGAAACAGGATGGTCCACTTTGGGGGACTGTCCAATGGTTGGAAACCTTTTCAGCAAAGGGGTATCAGCGTTTAAAGCATTTTGGCACCACTAAAACGTGCTTAGTGCGCTGCCATTGGTCATTCACAATATCGTGAAAAGTGTGGGGACAAGGGAAAACTGTCAGTCTTAGGAGACCTTTGGGAGCCAAAAGCCATCAGCGTCCCTGCCAGCGTGGGCTCATCAGCCAATTTTAAAGTGTCCCGTACTGAAATAATCAGGATTTCCACTAAAGGACATTCCCGTGCTGCAGCTAAAGAGGACAGGTCCTCTTCACCATCTGACTGCGAGGACAGCGACCCCTCAGGTAGGGGTGCATCTGGGGGGGACCACATCAGTCTCTGATTTAGAGGACACCTCCATAGATGGAGAAGGCAGCGGCCGTTTTCGGCTATCGACCTTTTTCATGACTAATTAAACTTTAGTCGCCAGGCTTTCCAGGGCTGCTGAAAAAATGGCCAGCGACTGCGATCTGGACTGTCCAGGAGTCGCACAGAGTGGGTCTGAGGGTGATTGCACAGTTTGGGACTCCATATTGCAAGTAGCAAAAACCGGAGTACTGTTGCTTTAAGAGTGCCGATCCCGGCACCCACCACTGATCGCAACGGTCTGCAGGGAACCCCTTTAAACTAAACTGACAGCAGAATGTGCACGAGTATGCCCACAGGGACCCCCAAGTATTGTACCACCTCAGACAAACCGTCCTCCTGATTCTTTCAGCAGTATGGGGAGAAGGCAGGAAGTGACCTCGGCTAGTAGAAAGAAACAAAAGCACAGGAAGTGATGTCGCCTGGGGTCAAGCTGCTCAGCATAGCGCAGGGGCTACACAAAGATGGATACCCATACATATCAATAGGAAGCCTCTGGGAAAATGGCTGCCCCATAGAAGTCTATGGGGAAAAATTCACATTGCCCAACACTTAAGATGGCGGCACCCACGTGAGCCATGCGGCCAGGAACAGACACATGAAGGCCTCAGGAACCACAACAGGTATCAGCAAGCCCAAGGTACCATGTCACATCCCCCTCCCCCAGGGTGTCAGGTGCTCCAGACACACAGCAACAGCAGGGACAGGGAAGGGGGGAAGGTTAGGACACACAGACCGAACAGGCCAGGGGGATCTCTTGGGAGGCACAAATCCCATTATCCCCAGGAGAGGGCCCACATCCCCCCAAGGCCAGCAGGAGCAAGGGGGGGCACATTTACTAACCATACCATGGACCGGGTGGGCTCCGCTCTGGGCAGACTGCCTCCCACCCGAAGTTGGGGTGCTGCCAGCCGAGCGGTACGCTGCGACTCAGGGCGTTCCAGGTCATCGCGTCCCAGCGCAGAATCGTCCCCATCTGGAAAATGGGCACCATCGTGGCTAGGCCTAGGACGGGACTATAACCTGCTCACGCTCATAGTCCAGACTGGGGGGACCATAAGGATCTAGATTATCCAGTGCAAAGCCCCAGCTGGCATCGTTGCTTGTAGATCACCAGGAAAATTCTTCCCTGAACACTAGCTAGCAAGTGAGTAAAGAGAAACAAAAATAAATATTCTGTAAAGAATAAAAAAAAAAACTGAGACCAGAGTCCCAGCAGGAAACCTAGGTCCTATTCCTTCTCTAGGCAGGAAACAAACTGATGTGCTGGGCTGTGGCAGTACGGGTTATGCCTGGAGGGACAGCCCCGTGGGCATGTATAGGATAAAAGTTTTGTACTAACGTACTGCCTAGACTACTCCTGCAGGTGGCAGCATAACCCACTCAGCTCATGGAGATGAAGCTGCATCTGTCGATGGACGATAGAGAAATGAGCAAGTAGCCTAGCAGGCCAGAAAAGGGGAGTAGGGGCGAGCGTGCAGCCCCCCCCCAAAAAAAAAAAATCAAAAGCATGAAGCACCCCATTTTGAGGAAAACATGGGCCTCTTCCCCACAACCCTGGTCCAGTGGTTCTGGGGGTGAAAGGGTGACTTTTTGAAATCTGGAAGCCCCCAGATACCGCCCCCTCCTCCCCATGTAAATGAGTATGAAGATGAACTATGGCCGACCCACAAAGGGAAAAAAAAAACTCTTGACACCTGACTGCTCGGTTTATTACCTCCTGCCGACTGACACTCCGCTTTACCCCCCTCCGCTAAACTAAACGGGAGCAAAGTCACCCAGTGACGTCATTGTCCATATACAGACATGTATATGTCCATGTATGGTCTACAGTATCTCACAAAAGTGATTACACCCCTCACATATTTGCAAATATTTTATTATATCTTTTCATGTGACAACTGAAGAAATTACACTTTGCTACGATGTAAAGTTGTGAGTGTACAGCTTGAATAACACTGTAAATTTCCTGTCCCCTCAAAATTACTCAACACACCAGTAATGGCAACCTGTGAAGCTCTGGTGAACTCCATGCCCAATAGGGTTAAGGCAGTGCTGGAAAATAATGGCGGCCACACAAAATATTGACACTTTGGGCTCAATTTGGACTTTTTCACTTAGTGTCAGGAAAGGAATCAGCATTCAGCAACAATAGAACGCTGGATGCAGAGCAGGTGTGTCACCACGCCCATCTCCCCAGCCCTGGCCCTATACAAGACACTCTCTGGCTGTGCTTCAGTGCTGGTTTATCATCAGCTCCTGTACCCGTGACCTGTTCGATTGCCTGTTGTTCCTGTTTGACCCAGCTAGCTCCTTTGACTTACCTGCATCTCTCCTTCGTTTGACTTCGGCTTGCCTGACCACCCCTTACTCTAAAAGGCACCTCTGCTGGATCTCCTGTGTACCGACCTTGGCTTGGATCCCACGGACTCTCTCTCTTGTACGGCCCTCTGTACCTTCATCTCCTCGGACTGATTATCTGTGTATGACCCTCGGCCTGGCATTAACCTTTGTCTCTTTTCCCTGAGCATCTATAGATCTCCTGGAAGCGGTCCTGAATCACCATCCATCCATCTGGGATCCATCCGCATCCAGTGCTCCTTGGGACGTGTCATCTCCTGTTTCACCACCAGGGGTGATCCGCACCGAGCTGCAAGGGAAGCCCTCTCAGCACTTCGGCCTCCACCAAGGTAACTGACAGCATAAACCAGCCATGTCAGAGGCCGACAGAGGTGCTTCCCCACTCGGGGCTCTGTGCCAACAGGTTTCAGCCCTGACCCAGGCCGTACAAAGACTACAAGATGGTTACTTCCAGCTGGAAGGTCGGGTACTTAACCTAGCCGGCTCCTCCTCCCCGACGGACCCTACTCAGCCTGCCACTAGCTCGCTACCGGCTCCGTCCCAACCGGATCAAGCTAGCTCCGCCCATTCAGTTTCAGCTCTGCCACCAGAGCCACGGGTGCCCACGCCAGAACGCTTCCGTGGGGAGCGAAGCCTTCAAGAATGCCTGTTTGTTATATCTGGCTCTCCAGCCCAGGACCTTCTCCTCTGAATCCATTAAAGTAGGGTTTATAATTTCCCTATTGGCTGACGAACCTCAGACTTGGGCACACAACCTCCTGGAACAGAAGAGTCCGATCCTAAATTCCGTAAGCTCCTTCTTTGAGGCTATGGCCCAATTATATGAAGATCCCCAGCGCACGGTCACCGCAGAGTCTGCCTTACATGCCCTACAACATAACAAACGCCCGGCCGAGGACTACACTGTAGATTTCCGTAGGTGGGCAGCTGACACGGACTGGAATGAGGCAGCATTAAAGTATCAGTACCGACATGGCCTCTCTGAAGCTCTAAAGGACGAGCTTGCTCGAGTAGAGACACCAGCATCCTTGGAAGATTTAATCTCCCTTGCCATCCAGATGGACAGGCGTCTCCGGGAAAGACGCTCAGAACGCCTCCAGGGGGCTCGAGCTACTTGGGTCATACCTAAGGTTCCATTTGCTGCCTCTCCTCTTCCTAGACCAGCTGTCAATGCCTCTGCAGATGGTGAACCCATGCAGATTGGGCTAATTCGTTCCTCCCTAACCCCCGAAGAGCGACAATGTCGCCGCCAGGCGAACCTCTGCCTATACTGTGGAGCTTCTGGCCATTTTCTCCGCAACTGTCCTGTGAGGCCTAGTAAGTGCTATTCACGGTCTGTTCTGAACTGTCAGGTCTCTGAGCCGTCCCCTGCTCACCTTATCCTTCCTGTCTCCCTACAGGTAGCCGAAGAGAGGATCCAGCTCACGGCAATTATTGACTCCGGAGCTTGTAGTTGTTTCCTGGACTGCACTCTAGCTAAGAAACTAGGAGTCCCCCTGCAAGTTAAGGAGCAACGGCTTCAAGTCTTTCTGGCCGACGGGTCCTTGCCTAGTTCCGGACCCGTGACCAAAGAGACCTATCCGGTTCTTACTATCACAAGCCCGGGCCATCAAGAGTTCATCCGCTTCGATGTCTTGTCCTCTCCCTTATTCCCGGTAATCCTAGGCCTACCTTGGCTCCAGGCTCACAATCCCCAAA
Source organism: Pelophylax lessonae (assembly GCF_965119305.1). Lineage (NCBI taxonomy): Eukaryota > Metazoa > Chordata > Amphibia > Anura > Ranidae > Pelophylax > Pelophylax lessonae. The sequence goes on from NC_138773.1 coordinate 136,411,084, forward strand.
TTGATTGGGTAAAGAAGAAGATCTCCTTCTCATCCAAATACTGCCAGGATCATTGCTTCCCTCCTGGACCCAATGCCCCTGCCACTTGTCTAGCCATCCAGCCGGTCCCAGACCCCCTTGAAGACCTTTCTGAAGCTTATCGGGACTTTAGGGATGTATTTGACAAGAAAAAGGCTGATGATTTACCCCCTCACAGGCCCTACGACTGCCCTATTGAACTTCTCCCAGGGGCAGAGATCCCTTTCGGAAGAATATTTCCCCTGTCTGAGAAGGAATTGGAAACTCTTCGAACCTATGTCAATGAAAACTTGGAAAAGGGGTTCATCAGGCCCTCGGCCTCTCCATCGGGTGCTGGAATCTTCTTTGTTGAGAAGAAAGATGGCACATTAAGACCCTGCGTTGATTACCGGGAACTCAACAAGGTGACCATCAAGAACCGCTATCCTCTCCCTTTGATTCCAGAGTTGTTTCAGCGCTTCCGGACTGCCCGGGTCTTTACTAAATTAGACCTCCGAGGGGCAAACAACCTTATCCGCATCCGAGAGGGGGACGAGTGGAAAACAGCATTCAGGCCCCGGTTGGGCCACTTCGAATATATGGTCATGCCCTTCGGGCTGTGTAACGCCCGACCACTTTTCAACATTTGGTGAATGACATTTTTGGAGAGTTTCTGGACAACTTCCTAATTGTGTACCTAGATGACATCCTGGTCTTTTCTTCCACTCTCGAACTCCACCGGATCCACGTTCAGAAAGTACTAGCCACCCTGAGGAAACATGGGCTCTATGTGAAACTGGAGAAGTGTGAATTTGAGAGAGAGTCCATCCAGTTCTTAGGGCTCATTATCTCAACAGGGGGTGTATCTATGGATCCGCAGAAGGTGAAAGCAATTCTGGAGTGGCCAGCCCCCACAGACAAAAAAGGAGTTCAGCGATTTGTGGGTTTCGCTAACTTTTACAGAAGGTTTGTGAAGGGGTTTCAACAATTATTACACCCATCTTACGCGCCAGCAGATCCGCTTCCGCTGGTCACCGGAGGCTCAGTCAGCCTTCGATGAGTTAAAGAGCCTGTTCGTGACTGCACCTATTCTCCAACATCCGGACCCAGCTTTACCCTACATCCTTGAAGTGGATGCCTTGGAAGTAGCCACAGGGGCTATCCTGTCCCAGCGACAAGGCCCAAAGGCCCTACTACATCCGGTAGCGTTCTTCTCTCGGAAAATGTCACCCCCAGAGAGGAATTACGATGTGGGGGACCGGGAACTCCTGGCCATTAAATGTGCCTTAGAAGAATGGAGGTACCTGCTGGAAGGTGCAATGCACCCTAATATGATATTCACGGATCACAAAAATCTAGAATATCTCAGGGCCGCTAGACGCCTAAGACCTCGGCAAGCCCGGTGGGCTTTATTTTTCTCACGCTTCAATTTCCATATCACCTACAGGCCAGGGTCGAAGAATGGAAAAGCGGATGCCCTGTCCCAGATGTTTCCAGACTCTCCCAGCACAACGGAGCCCAATACCATCTTGTCAGCTCAAAACTTTTTCCTGATCCACGCTGACCTACAAACCTCAATTCAACAAGCCTCTACCCAATGTACAGGACTCGAAGCCGAGTCTCTAAAGAAATGGGATGGACTCCTCTGGTACCAGGAAAAAATTTTTGTTCCCGCACAAGTGAGATTGATGGTACTCAAAACCTTTCATGACCACAAACTCGCCGGACATTTTGGGGTGAGAAAAACCTACGAACTTATTCAACGCCGCTTTTGGTGGCCTCAACTGCACCAGGACTGCAGAATGCATGTGAATTCCTGCATTACGTGCCAACGGAGCAAAGGGGCAAAGGTCAAGTCATGGGGCCTGTTGAGGCCATTACCGATTCCAGAGCAGCCCTGGAAAGGTTTATCTATGGACTTTATAGCTGAACTACCGCCCTCAAAAGGGTTTACCACCATCCTAGTAGTCGTAGATCGACTTTCAAAAATGGCTCATTTCGAACATCCACCTTATAGAATTTTGAGAAGGTGTGAACGGACAACCAAGTCGCCGCCTTACACACCTGGGCCACAGAAGCTTGATGCCGGAAAGCCCAAGACGTACTCAAAGACCTGGTACAGTGCGCCTTCACAGGAAAAGGAGGAACCTTCCCCTTCAAGGCATAGGCTTGTTCAATGATCTGTCTGATCCATCTGGCGATAGTCGCAGCCGACGCCGCCATGCCCTTCCGAGGTCCCTCAGGAAGGACAAAGAGAGAATCTGACTTGCGAAAAGACTTAGTGGACGACAGGTAAACTCTGATCGCCCGGACAACATCCAAGGAATGTAAGGCAACCTCCTTCGGATGCTTAGGCTTCGCGCAGAGCGAAGGCAAGACAATGTCCTCATTCAGGTGAAAATCCGATATCCTTTTCGGAAGAAAAGATGGGTTAGGCCGCAGGACCACCTTATCCTTGTGGACCACCAGGTAGGGAGAATTGCAGGACAAAGCTGCCAGCTCCGACACCCTGCGAGCCGAAGTGATCGCCACCAAAAAGGCAACCTTCTTGGACAACAGAGACAACGAGATCCCCCTGATCTTTTCAAAGGGAGCCTGTTGCAACACGGACAGAACCAAGTTCAAGTCCCATGGAGGTATAGGGTCCCTCCTAGGAGGGGCCAAGTGTCGCACCCCCTGAACAAAGGTGCTAACCAATGAGTTTGACGCCACAGGGCGTTGAAAGAGAACGGCCAGCGCAGAAATCTGACCCTTAATTGTGGCCAGCGCCAAACGCTGGTCCACTCCAGTTTGGAGGAAAGCCAACACTCTCGACACCGAGTATGAGCGAGGGGAATACCCCCTGGACTCACACCAGGCAAAGTATGCTTTCCAAGTACGGTAGTAAATTTTACCCGAAGAGGCTTTTCTGGCCTTGATCAAAGTGGGAATGACCTCAGGGGAAAGACCCCTATCCTTCAGGACCTGGCTTTCAACAGCCAGGCTGTTAAAGCCAGCGACTGTAAAGCAGGATGGAATAGCGGCCCTTGAGACAGGAGATCTTCCCGAAGTGGCAGACACCACAGAGCGTCGACTGCCAGATTTACGAGATCCGCGTACCAGGACCGACGAGGCCAGTCCGGCGCTACCAGAATCACCGCGTGCGGTTCCGAGGCTAACCTGCGAAGAAGCCTGGACAGCAGCTGAATCGGTGGAAAGGCATACATCAGACGATACTGATGCCAGGGCGCCACTAACGCGTCTGAGGCGTCTGCCTGAGGATCGCGCGTCCTTGCTACGAACCTTTCCACCTTGTTGTTCAGACGAGATGCGAACAGGTCCACATCTGGGGAACCCCACTTCGCGCACAACATCTGGAAGACATCCGGGTGAAGGGACCATTCTCCCTGGTCCAGGGTCTGGCGACTCAGATAATCCGCCTGCCAGTTCTCCACCCCCGGAATGTGAACTGCCGTTATCGCCGGGACGTGCGTCTCGGCCCAAGACAGGATGTCGGCTACTTCCCGAGCCGCTCGGGCACTCCTGGTGCCCCCTTGGTGGTTGATGTAAGCCACCGCGGTGGCATTGTCCGTCTGAACCCGAACCGGACGGCTCCGAAGCCGGTCCGTCCATCGCAGAAGGCAAAGCTTTATTGCCCTTAATTCCAGAATGTTGATCGGGAGAGAGGACTCCTCCTCCGACCAAGTTCCCTGGGCAGACAGAACGCCCAGAACACCACCCCAGCCCGACAGGCTGGCATCCGTGGTGAGCACCGTCCATGACAATGGACGAAAAGACTTGCCCCCCCGACACCGCCGGGGACTGGAGCCACCACAGAAGACCCCTTCTGGCGTCTTGGTTCAACGAGATCCGTAGATCCAGGGATTGCGGCCGCCCGTCCCACTCGGTCAGAATCTCCGCCTGGAGACCCCGCGTGTGAAACTGGGCAAAAGGTATCGCCTCGAAAGACGAAACCATTAGACCTAGACATCTCCTGCATGTCCGGAGAGACGAGTGTCGGTTGTCCCTGAGGGACCTGACTGGCAGGAAGACCTTCGCTTGGATAGAGTCCAGAATCAAAATGGGGATGTGTAGGTACGCATCCTTCAGATCGATGGAGGCCATGAACTCCCCCGGACTCAGGGAAGCCACCACTGAGCGCAGGGATTCCATGCGAAACTTGCGAACCCGCACAAAGCGGTTCAGAGCTTTCAAGTCCAGAATCGGACGCACTTTGCCCTCCTTTCTGGGCACAGTGAACAGATTGGAGTAAAACCCCCGAAATCTGTCCCGATGAGGCACCGGGACCACCACCCCCTGGGCCCACAGGTCCCGCACCGCCAGGTGCAAATCCCGCAAGCGCTCCGGAGACAGCTGAAGATTTGAAGGGAAAAATCTGCCCGCCGGCCGAGAGAGAAATTCAATCTTGTAAACAGATCGAACGATTTCCTGAACCCACCTGCAAACGGATAAAGCAATTCAAACTTATTTGGCACAGTAAAAGGCTTCTTTAAATTGCGCCACTGTTCATTAACAGTATGGTGAAATTCAGCAGGGCAGGGAAAAACCTGCGCTGATTTGCGAGCCCTCTGTGTTCCGAAAGCAGACGTCCTAGCAGGATGAGTAGGCTCATCCTCCAAGTGCAAGGTGTCCTTTATGGAGGCAATCAGCTCATTCATGAGTGCAAGCTCTTCAGGCAAGCCAGGGGGAGAAACATCAACCCCCTGCACCTCAGGCTCTCCCTCAGACCCCGCAAGGTCCAAGGATGAGCGGGACCCTGAGAAGGGCACGCCAGCCCCAGCAGCCACATCACCCTCTGAATCAGAGGAAATGGATAACCTGGCCCTTTTTGCGGATCGTTCAGCCAGCAGCATCTGCACCTGAGACACCAAGGAAGCCACTACAGTGGTCAGATCGGCCCCTTCGGAGGGTGCAGCAGCCCCCTCGGGGGCGGGGGGAAACTTGCTATCCTGAGAATCCATGCCCCAGTACAGAAAAGCAATAAAGGTACTGGCCCTTTAAAACCACGGCGAGCGCAGCCCACCGCACACTGCTGTATGCACTGACCCCGCAGGGAAGACAAACACTGAGCAAGGAATGACAGGACAGACAGGTAAAAACCTGGAGAGAGCACACCAGACCGCTGCCACCGATCGCTGTTCCCGGGGAAAGAGGAAGTGATGCAATGCTGACTGATAGATATAGCCTATGGAAGGCTCCAGCAAAATGGCCTCTCGGCAGAGGAAAAAAAGGCCACTAGAAAATGGCGCTGCCATGTGCATGGACAGTATCGCCCGCCAAAATGGCGGCGAATGGCGCCAAAAACACGGCGCTGCATTGAGACAGGGCCGGTCGTAGTATACAGTCAAATAAAAATGGCGGATCGCCGCAGCGATCACCGCACACACACGTCTGTACTCAAACTGCACTCAGAGCATAATAAAACAGCAGAGCAGGATGCCCCCCCCCCCGCAGCTCACAGGCATGCAGCCACACAGGGATATGACAGGGAGCCCGCAGTCACACAGACATGGAGGGTAAACACAGCCACAGACTGACACCCATACAGAAGGTCCCCACACAGAAGGTGCTTACCGTACCAGATGGCGTGGGGAGCCGTCTCCAGCGACAAACCGCTATCAGGGCAGACAGGGAGTGCCGCAGCCAGGACACTTGTGGACCGCAGTCATGGCGTCCAGTGAGGTGGCCACCTCACAGGCAGCATCCCTGCAGCGAACAGGGATGGGTCGTTCAATGTGCCAGGGTAAAACCTAAGCTGAACGCTCGATGGCAGGCTGGGGATCCATCTGGCTCTCAGCCCTGGGATGCAGGGCGGCCAGTCCAAGACCCAGCTCCGCATGATGATTCTTCATCAGAAGATCTGTAAACTAAGGCTGACAAAATAACAGCTAGCCAGGAAAAGAGAAAAACACTTGAAAAAATCAAAGAAAGGGTAGAAGGCTGAGACTGAGCCCCCAGCACAGGATAGCAGCTACTCCTAAGCTAGGCAAAGACAAACTGGGTTGGGAATGCTGGTGCAGGGAGGTATTGACTGAGGGGACAGCCCCTAGGGGTGTGTCTATGTTAAAAGCTTTGTATTAACAATTCTTGTTGCCTAGCTACTCCTACGGAGCAAAGGTCAATACCCATTGGTGACGAATTGGGAAGGGGCGGCGACTGTCGGAGGACGTAAGAGAAAAAACAGTTTACATGAAAGAAAAATATATCTACCCTGATCATCAATTTTAGAGGACAATAACTGGAAGGGAGCATGGTCAAATACCAATATACTAACCCCCCTAGAATACGCAGAGTGGGTGGAGTGAAACTGGGTGCCGTAGCCGCGACGACGCAGCAAAGGGAGGGTCGAAGGCTGTAGGTGGGTCTCTTGCAAACAAATTACAGCAGGGGTATACCTTTTCAAAGTAGAGAACATCGCCACCCGTTTAACACTATCACCCAGTTCGCGAACATTCCAAGAGACTAAAGTACAGCAATTAGCCATAATACTGGTAGACATGTAAAGTAAAGGAGAGATCAAACACAAGGCAGTGGAAGGCGGCACAGTAAATACATGGAGGAAGGGATAGGAAAAAGGAGAGAGCAGGTGTCACAGTCCCCCAAACAACCCGAGCACAGGACCACATAGGCCTAGCAAACGTTAGAAACAGCATACAGTTGGTGATGACAAACATAGTGAGGAGCTCCACGTGCAAGACAAGGTTCAAAACAATTGGCAGCGGCAAAAAGAATTCAAACCAACTGACGGCCAAGAGCTCACAACAGGTGAGGTAGGCAGCCATAAAAGTGCAGTACTGAGCATATAAAAATACAGTAGAAAACTCAAGTGAAAAAGAGTGGTAAAAAGGGGGGGGGGGGTCGCACCCCGTAGCAAACGTCCACATAGGACAGAAAGGGGATGGGGGCCCCAATGTCTCAAAAGAAAAAAGACCAGTTCTGTCTTGATCCGAAGGAACTCACAGGAACCACAGTCCCGAGCAAGGCAAAGAATCCAGTGGGATCCATCACTCGACACTCTCCGCCAAAAAACAGGGATATATGCAGAAAATGTTCAATCAATAAAGTGCAAACAAACTTCCTCCTAGTATGAAGAAACCAGTTGGACCCGTCATCAAGCTGGCGCAGCACCAGATCTTTCCAAAGTGGGCTCCACTCTGTCCAGCCAGCTAGATGCAGCAACAGGGTTGTCAAAGAAGTGAGTTTCATGGTTAGCAACCACCCTCAGACGGGCCGGATATAACATGGCATAGTTGACCGTGAATCTCCTCAGACGTTTTTTAACATCAGTGAACTTGGCTCTGCGCCTTTGTACTTCTGCAGAGAAGTCCGGGTAGAAAGAAATGCGGGCATTATCCATTTTCATGAGGTCACCCTTAGTGCGGGCAAGGAACAGACAGGCATCTCTATCCTTCCAGTTCAGAAGTTTGAACAAAAAGGGGCGCGGGGGTTCGCCTGGGCGAGGCGGTTTGGAAGGAACTCTGTGGGCCCTTTCAATGGCAAACATATGAGAGAATGCATCCCTGCCAAAAGAGTTAAGCAGCCAATTTTCCATAAAAGTGACAGGATCTTTGCCCTCAGCCTTTTCTGGGATGCCCACTGCCCTGACATTGTTTCGACGAAGTCTATTCTCCATATCCTCCAAGCGTGAGGAATGGCCCGCAGTAATCAGTTGCATATGATGTACATCCCTCTGCAATGGCGCCAGATCATCTTCCATATGTCCCAGTCTATACTCAATGGCAGCCGTGCGGTCCCGCAGCTTCTGCATATCCTGTCGTAGCAGAGTGACCTCCATCTTCACCCCCTTAAGCTCAGAAGTGAGATCATGGATAGCCTTATTACTGGATGTAACTACTGTGAATATATCTCGCAGGGTGGGTTCGGGGGGAGTCATCAACTGCTATACCCCGGTCTGGTTCAGGCCCAGTAAGGGCAGCGGTACTCACGGCATCCCAGGAGGAGGTAGCGGCCACATCCGCATCCAGGGGAGAGTGCAAAGGGTAGTGATTAATGGAGAGTACAGGGATTGGGCGGGTGTGGAAAGTGGGGTCCCCCAGGGTTCTGTCCTGGGGCCAATCCTGTTTAATTTATTCATAAATGATCTAGAGGTGGGGATATCTAGTACAATCTCAGTATTTGTGGATAATACTAAACTAGGCATGCCAATATCTTCTATGCAGGATGTGGAAACCTTACAAGTGGACCTGAACAAAATAATGGGGTGGGCAACTACATGGCAAATGAGGTTTAATGTTGAAAAATGAAAAGTAATGCACTTGGGTGCCAGAAACCAGAAAGCAAGTTACTCACTAGGGGGGAAACCTCTGGATGAATCTAAGATGGAAAAGGACCTGGGGGTACTGGTAGACAACAGGCTTGGCAGTGGCATGCAATGCCAAGCCGCTGCAAGCAAAGCCAGCAGAATACTGGGATGTATAAAAAAGGGGATTCACTCCAGAAATAAAGAGATTATTCTCCCTCTCTACAAGACTCTGGTCCGGCCACATCTGGAGTATGCTGTCCAGTTCTGGGCACCGGTCCTCTGGAAGGATGTGCTGGATCTGGAAAGAGTCCAGAGAAGGGCAACAAAAATAATTAGGGGAATGGAGGACATCAGCTATGAGGAAAGACTACAAGCACTGAACTTATTCTCTGTGGAGAAGAGACGATTAAGGGGGGATATGATATCAATGTACAAATACTGTACTGGCGACCCTAGCATAAGGAACAAACTATTCAGAGAACGGGAATACAATAAGACACGTGCCCACTCACTAAAACTAGAGGAAAGAAGGTTTAACCTTAAAGTACGTAGGGGGTTCTTTACTGTCAGAGCAGTAAGGATGTGGAATTCTCTTCCGCAAACAGTCGTATCAGCAGGGAGCATCGATAGTTTAAAAAAAACTATTAGATGGGCACCTTAAAGACTTCAACACACAGGGGTATACAATGTATGATTAACAGCAAACACACACACACACACATCATAGGTTGAACTGGACGGACTGATGTCTTTTTTCAACCTCACTATGTAACTATATATACCCCAAAAATGGAGGCCTCATGGATCTTGTAGGTGGTACCTCCTAACGTGGTCGGATACACTATGATCCTTATACCCTTTCAGAATATTGGTTATTTGCATGGACACATTAATGCATGTACCACATGAGTAGTATCGCAAGTCATCAAATGTTTAATCTCAAACTCTTTATTCAGTCCTGGCAAAGAAACAGGATCTGCATCTGCCACAAGCATGAAACCCTTTTCTGTCAGAAAAAGAACAAAGTACTAGGTGGGTCTAGAATTTTCTTGATCACTCTAGCACCAAAATTAGGGGCTTTCCTATAAATAAAAGAAGGGGGTCATAGGTAGGGGGTCATAGGTAGAACTGGTCCCAGTGTTCTAGCCATCTGGAGAATATGCCAATGTTTCCGCAAGATATTCTCTACCTGTTTCAACTGGTCTGAGAACTCCAACAGAAAATTCCATTCTTTAGTTGTCCTTTGTGGTTTATCCATCAGACACTGTTCCCTTGCGTTATTTAAGAGGTTATTAATTTCATTGGTGAGAACAGACTCTCTGTATCCTTTTTGTTGGAATTTATTTTTAATAATCTCAGCCTGGTCTAAAAAATAACCCTCATTAGGTACAATTGCGCATCAGCTGTCCTCTTGGTATGTTTATCAATCATGATGGGTGATGGCCACTGCTTATGGACAGATAATTGTTTCAGTCAGTCAGTTTAAAATAAACCCTAGTAGCCAAACAGCACTCCTGCCTAAAAATATGTACATCAAGGAAATTGAGGGTTTCCTCATGCCAATGGAAGTCCAGTTTAATATCATTGATATTATTATTCAAATGGGTCATGAACAACTTCAATGAATCCTCCAATCCCTCCCAGATGAATATAATATCATCAATGAACCTTTTATAATACCTCAATTGAGGTCTAGGCATATTCTATATGAACTTGTCCTCCCATTCAGCCATTATTATTGTAACGCTCCTGCGTTTTATGTATGATGTGGATTTTAAGCTGCAGAAATATTCCACTTCAGTAGTCATGTAGAGAAACGCTGAGACACCATTCCCAACTCTCAATGACTCATGTGTGGATGATCTCAATTCAGCAAGTAAATACACACACTCAATAAGATGTTTCCTAGAGTGACTTATGTATATAGTAACACAGTGATGATAGGCTGAAGAGACAGGTTGGGTAGAGATGGTAGATGACAGACACTTGAAAGGAAATGTTCTTGAAAGTAAGATAGTAGCAGATGGGATGCAGATAGGTTTAGCAATCATGTATGGTAGCAGATGACAGAGTAGCAGGTGGACATACAAGAGAGATCAACCCAGTGCAAGAACAGGTGGTAGTAGGCTCAAGAGCTAGCAATCTTAGATAATGCAGATGTAGTAATAGTCCTTAGTATGCAGAGCTAGATAGTGTAAGCTTTAGTATAAATGTTATAGAGGTTTCCCCTGTGGGGTACTTATCACTAATAGCAATGTAGCAGAGGAGAGGTTCGGCAAGAGCGGATGATCCGGTAGCGGGATACAGGGATCAGCGCAGCGTGGTTCCGACAGCGAGGTATGCTTGCAAGCATGAGAGCTTCAAGACAGGTTAGCATCAAGGCACAAAGCAGTTTGAACGAACACATGTGAGTGAGAGCCGGCGATCTAAATAGCCATCCAGTCCGGCGCTCAGTGATGACAGCATCAGTCTTAAAGGTGTATGCGCACCTTACCAAAAGAGAATGGTGGGGCGCATACACTTATGAAAGAGTAATTAGGGTACCCAAAAGGTACCAGAACATTACAGTACCCCCCCCCCCCTTAAGGCCGGCTCCTGAAGGCCTCGGGAGCTGGTTTGTCTGGGTACTTCGCATGAAAATTGCGGATTAATCTAGAGGCATGTATGTCAGAGGTGTTTAGCCAGGTGTCGTCTTGGGGCCCATAGTTCTTCCATCGAACCAAGTACTGAAGTCTTCCTCTGTGGATACGAGAATCCAGAATCTCTTATCTCATATTCTTCTCCACCTTCAACTTGTACAGGAGGAGGAGGTGGGATAGTAGGCCTTATTCCTTGGTCAGGAACATGGGGCTTCAGTAGCGACACATGGAAAATGGGATGTATTTTGAGGTCTATTGGCAATGTAAGCTGTACTGCAGCTTTTCCAATAAGTTTCTTGATTGGGAAAGGTCCCAAGAACAGAGGTCCAAGCTTTTTGCTAGGGATTTTCAGTCTTAAATTTTTTGTTGAGAGCCAAACGAGGTCCCCGATAGCGTACTGAGGAGAAGGTCTTCTGCGAAGATCATAGTACTTCTTTTGTTGACTATGAGCGTGTGCAATGGTAGTATTAAGCAAACCCAGAGAGTCCTTTATTTGGGTAAGATAGTCTGAAGCTACTGGGTTATTTGAAGGAAGGATGCGTGGTGGAAGAATAGAGGGATGAAACCCATAGTTCAAGTAGAACGGACTCTGCTTGGTCGTACTGTGGGTTGCGTTGTTGTAGGCAAATTCTGCCAGAGGGAGAAGATCCACCCAATCATCCTGTTGGTAAGAAGTGTAACAACGTAAATATTGCTCGATGCATTGGTTGACTCTTTCAGTCTGTCCGTTGGTCTGCGGATGGTAAGGAGAAGTGAGCTTCCGCTCGATCCGTAGTATGTGACATAGTTCTTGCCAGAACTTGGAAATAAATTGTGATCCACGGTCAGACAGAAGAGTTTTTTGGATACCATGTAACTTAAAGACATGTTTCATCAGGAGTTCTGCCGTTTGTTTGGACGAAGGTAGTCTGCGAATAGCAATGAAATGTGCCATTTTTGTCAGATGGTCCACTGACACTAAGATGGTATTAAATCCTTTGGAAGGAGGCAATTCCACTATAAAGTCCAAGGACACAACTTCCCATGGAGTTTGGGGTATTGGTAGACTGCATAGTAGACCAGATGGTCTCGTAGTGTCAATTTTGGACCTGGCACAGACATTGCATGAAGAGACGAATTTTTGTATAGATGTTTTCATGTCAGGCCACCAGAATTGCCTGGTAATCAGATTAAGAGTCTTTGTCATACCCATATGTCCTGCCATAGGCACATCATGCGATAATTCCAAGATCTTGGTGCGTATGGTAGGTGGTATGTAAAGTTTGTCGTTGTAGTAGAGGAAGCCTTCTGCATCAGTATTTAGTTGTGGTGGGGGTGAATCCAAACTTATACCATGCAAAACCTCTTCCTTCAAGGAACGGACAACTCCAATAATGCGTTTGTGAGGTATTATAGGAACGGAAGGGATTTCGAAGCAGTTTTCTTCAGCTAGTCGTGACAGTGCATCCGCCTTTTTGTTCTTATCTGCAGGTGTGTAGGTCACTAGGAAGTTAAACCTTAGAAAGAATAGTGACCATCGTACCTGTCGGTGCGAGAGAGTTTTGTTAGTCTGAAGATATTGGAGATTTTTATGGTCCGTGTATATAAGTATTGGTAATTGGGTGCCTTCGAGTAGATGTCGCCAATTCTCCAGAGCCAATTTTATAGCAAGCAGTTCCTTTTCACCTACGGGGTAATTTATCTCTGGACTGCTTAGGGATTTAGAAAAAAAGGCGACTGGATGAAGTGGTGAAGTGTGAGTTGGTCGTTGGGAGAGTATTGCTCCTACTGCCATGTTTGACGCATCTACTTCCAGAATGTATTGGAGGGATGGGTCTGGATGGCGTAGTATGGGAGCAGAAGTAAACCTTGTCTTTAACAGGTGAAAAGCTTTATTTGCTTCATCTGACCATTTGAATGGTTTTTTTAATGCTAGTGAGCTGTGTGAGGGGTCTCACAATGGCAGAGAAGTTTCTAATGAACTTCCTGTAGAAATTCGAAAATCCAAGGAATCGCTGTAGCGCCTTGCGTGTGGTTGGTGTAGGCCAATCCTGAATGCAGGATATCTTACTCATGTCCATCTCGATTCCTGTTTTGGATATGATGTAGCCTAGAAACAGTACCTCTTCTTTATGAAACAAGCATTTTTTCAGTTTCACATAAAGGTTGTGTGCAAGCAATCTCGATAATACTAGTCTTACATGTCTTATGTGTTCAGACAGGGATCGTGAATATATAAGTATATCGTCCAGATATACCACAACACAGACATCTAGTAAGTCTCTGAAAATATCGTTTATAAATCGTTGAAAAACGGCAGGGGCGTTGCATAGCCCGAATGGCATTACAAGATATTCGAACAATCCGTATCTGGTTCTGAATGCAGTCTTCCACTCGTGTCCATCACGGATTCGAATGAGATTGTATGCTCCTTTCAGGTCCAATTTTGAAAAATAGGTAGCTCCACGCACCTGCTCAATGAGCTCAGGGATAAGCGGTAGAGGATAACGATCTTTTATTGTAATAGCATTCAATTGCCTATAGTCGATGATAGGCCTGAGACTTGAGTCCTTATTGCGGACAAAAAAAGAGTCCTGCTGCTGTGGAAGAAGTGGAAGGTCTCATAAAACCTTTTTCCAAATTCTCATCCAAATAGTCTTTGAGATGGAAAAGTTCATCCTGTGAAAGAGGATAAACATGACCGAACGGCAATTTGCTATTTGGGAGTAGATCAATGCTACAATCATAGTCTCGATGGGGAGGTAGTGCTTGAGCATTTTTCTCAAGAAAAACCTCAGAGAGATCCTGATAACATAGTGGTGCAATCTCATCTGTCACCACAGACAGGATCTTCCCGAAAGACGGGAGGTTACACGTACCCTCGCAATAGCAAGAGAGGAAGGTCAGGGTCCGTTCCTTTCAATCTATGGTTGGTTGATGTGTGTGCAACCAGGGAAGTCCCAAAACAATGGGAAAGTGGGGTGAAGGTATTAGATCTAAGGTAGTGGTCTCCATATGAGACCCGTTAGTAGTGACTAGGAGTGCCTGTGTCTGATCAGTGATCGGACCAGAGGATAAAGGAACACCGTTAATAAGACTCACTGAGACAGGTTTAAGTTTAGAAATAATAGGAACTTTATTTAAAGCAGCAAAACGTATGTCAATATAATTTCCACAAGATCCTGTGTCAATCATGGCCTTAGTAGTAATCCTGTTCTGGTCCCACTGTAATGTTAAGCAAACAGAAAGGTAAGGGTTAGTGATTGAAGTTGTCAATCCCCCTAGGAGGACATGTGAACACTCACCCTTCTTTTTGTAGACTAGGGGACAGACGTTTATCTTGTGATCCGGGGATGCACAGTACAAGCAGAGATTACCAGATCGTCTTCTGGCTCTTTCCATAGTTGATAGAGGTGGGCGTATGGTTCCTACCTCCATAGGAACGGGGTCAACGGCCGAAATCCGAGAAGAACTGGATAATGGCATTCCCATTTTCTCAGCCTCTCTTTCTCATAGTCTTCTATCTATGGTGATACTGAGTTGTATCAATGCATCCAGGGTTTTTGGCAGATCCGCTCGGGCGAGCTCGTCTTTAACGGCCTCTGATAGGCCAAGCCTAAATTGGGATTTCAGAGATGCATCATTCCATTCTGAATCAAGGGTCCATCTCTTGAATTCTGCGACAAAGTCTTCTACAGGTCTCCCACCTTGTTTCAAGGATCTTAATTGAAGATCGGCAGTACTCTGCCTATTGGGATCATCATATAGGCTAGTGAGTTCTGCTAGGAACAAGGCATAGGAGTTGAGAAGCTGGTCGCTTTTCTCAAAAAGAGAGTCTGCCCAGGCCCGAGGATCGCCTGTTAGGTAAGAAATAATAGTACAAACCTTAATGTGATCAGTAAGGTAGGTACGGGGTTTTAGCAAGAAAAGTAACTCACATGTGTTTTTAAATTCGCGAAATTTTTTGCGATCGCCTGTAAATACCAAAGGAGGATTTATTTTGGGTTCAGGGGACTGAGCAGTGGTAAGTTGTGTCAGTCTAATTACCTGCTGCGACAGAGCCTGATTGTCTTCTTTTAATTCAGCAAGTGCGTGTATTAACGCAGGTACTTGCTGTTTTAATTGTGTCATCTGAGTGGTTATTTCTGCTGAATCCATTTGGTGTTCGTTCAATCTGTAACGCTCCTGCGTTTTATGTATGATGTGGATTTTCAGCTGCAGAAATATTCCACTTCAGTAGTCATGTAGAGAAACGCTGAGACACCAATCCCAACTCTCAATGACTCATCATGTGTGGATGATCTCAATTCAGCAAGTAAATACACACACTCAATAAGATGTTTCCTAGAGTGACTTATGTATATAGTAACACAGTGATGATAGGCTGAAGAGACAGGTTGGGTAGAGATGGTAGATGACAGACACTTGAAAGGAAATGTTCTTGAAAGTAAGATAGTAGCAGATGGGATGCAGATAGGTTTAGCAATCATGTATGGTAGCAGATGACAGAGTAGCAGGTGGACATACAAGAGAGATCAACCCAGTGCAAGAACAGGTGGTAGTAGGCTCAAGAGCTAGCAATCTTAGATAATGCAGATGTAGTAATAGTCCTTAGTATGCAGAGCTAGATAGTGTAAGCTTTAGTATGAAAGTTATAGAGGTTTCCCCTGTGGGGTACTTATCACTAATAGCAATGTAGCAGAGGAGAGGTTCGGCAAGAGCGGATGATCCGGTAGCGGGATACAGGGATCAGCGCAGCGTGGTTCCGACAGCGAGGTATGCTTGCAAGCATGAGAGCTTCAAGACAGGTTAGCATCAAGGCACAAAGCAGTTTGAACGAACACATGTGAGTGAGAGCCGGCGATCTAAATAGCCATCCAGTCCGGCGCTCAGTGATGACAGCATCAGTCTTAAAGGTGTATGCGCACCTTACCAAAAGAGAATGGTGGGGCGCATACACTTATGAAAGAGTAATTAGGGTACCCAAAAGGTACCAGAACATTACAATTATTCACCTTTGTGCACGGGGACTATATATATATATATATATATTTTTTTATATATATATATATATATATATATTTATGTTGATATATTTTTAAGGTTTATTTATCTATTAGAATACCCCTGCAGCTATGGAAGCTATTACGTTTGTGAGTTCTAGACAGGTTGATTTAAAAACTATATTTAATCACAACCAGATGCCACACATGAGTGAGGATATGTTGGATACTTTGAAATCCCTATCTTTAATATTAAAGAAACGAGTCCGTCCACTATTGAAACAGATTTGTCAGAAGGTATTATTAGTCGAGGACATATATGGGATATAGCCCCTCAGGATGGCCTTAATGATGATGAGTCTATGAAGGAATGGCTTGAATTCTTCCATAGAGCAGGAATGGATCTACAAGGTCTAATTCTAAGGAAGAAAAATAAGAAAACTGAATTATTGAATGGCAAAATCAGGGATTTGCAATTAAAATTAGAACCTTTGCATGATAAACCTGAAATTAAAGAATTCAACGAGTACACCAAAAAGAAATTGGATAAGATTGATAATACGCAGAAAAAGAAAGTTAAGAAATTCAACAGAGATATCAATGTTTTTTAAAAACTATCAAGTGTATTGTTGGCAAGCGAATGTGACTAATAACTCACGGGTAGTAATTGGTAATGAGAACAATAGGGATAATGTATCTAAGGTGGGTAGACCCAGGACTGCGAGTGTAACGGACCCCCAATACTTCAACCAAGTATTTTCGTCTTAGGTCTCCCGAATCCCATGTGATGCAGTGACTATGGCTCCCAATTCCCCCCAAACATCAGCCTAAGCTCGAAGGGTAAAACAAAGACTCTTTATTCAACAACTCACTTCCAATATATACAGTCTTAGGTGCTTGATTACATCATGCAAATGTATTGTATACAGAACATAATTAACAAACCTGGCCATCTGGACGGAAACAATAGGTGAATGACACTGCAGACTCAGACTCAGACAGGATTAGCATTATTATAATTGGCTCAACAAGCAACAAGCCCAAAACATAGCTGAACATGCATTCCTAGAAGTATGAACATACACCACCTCTAAACAGATGAAAGCAGAAGACATAGGCTTGCAGACTGCCCGTCTCCGTTTTCAACACACCCTCTAAAAAAAGCTGAGTCTTATGTCGTTAGCATCTGTTTAGTCTCTTATTGTGTGAAGTCCTTTGTTGTAATAGGCAGCTTAGGCCCAGAGCCTGTGTCTCTTGGGGTGACATGGACTTGAATTCAAATTAACAGTACTCCAAGGGTCCCCCAGCATACACCCCACACAGAGCCACGCTCCCCTACAAGCCAGGGCCCGTAGTCCGTGGGCAGGAGGCTGGCCTCCGCACTCCTCCAGTAGCCCGTGGCGAACGTCCCAGCAAATGGGCGTTTGTCACCTATTTCCCCCCTCCTGGAAAGACTAACCAGACCCCAGACCTCAAACTGATTTCGGTCTGTGTTAGTCTGGTGTCTTTTCCCAGACTGTGCCATGCTCAAGAGGGCCTCCTGCCCTACGTCCCAGTTGAAATATCCAGAGTCTTCCTGGGCAGGGCACCAACTATAATCCACTCCAAAGGCATCCCGTTGTTGCCGGAGGGGCCAAATCAGGGTGGCATGGGCCCCCATACTAGAGGGTTGGGGATCTGGGCTGACTGCCCAGCATCTCTGTAATCCAGGGGTGGAGGCCACGGCCCCATCCACCTCTTCCGTGTCAAATGCTGCATGGACTGGTGGGCAGAGACCAGCGGGGTTCTGCCCTGCTGCCAGCTCTTCCGCTGGGTAGGCACCGCCACCTTCTCACCCTGGGCCTCTGGAACTGCCGCAGGTGTGGGGCAGAAGTCTTGGAACCACTGTCCTGTTGTCAGCGCTTCTGCTGTAGGCACACTGGGAGGTTCCTCCTCCGCAGAATAGTCTACTAAATCCACAGTCTCTGGAATTGCTGAAAGTCCAGGACACAGTTTGGTGGCACTTGGGCCCAGTGCCAACACTTTGGCAGGTGATTTATCATCCATATCATCCTCCGATGAAAAGTTCATTAACTCTGTGATCCGTGGCTAGTCCTGGGTAGTGGGCACGACCATCTCCACCCCCAGTGCGGTTGGCTGCTTCTGGGACGAGGGACCTACAATCGCCTCTCCCGGTAATGCTCGTGGGTGCTGGGTAGTGGGCACAACCATCTCCACCCCCAATGCTGTTGGCTGCTGCTGGGCCAAGTCTAGGATGTGTTGGTAGTCCTGTTCCAAACCCCACTCCATGATAACCAGGTGGGTGAGGTCTAGCCTCTGCTCCATCAACAATTGGACCTATAGCATCCTTTTCCTAATAATAAATAGCCCAGAACCGCAACATCGCAGGACTGCCAAAATTATCCTCCTCCTCCATGGCCTTCCACAACAGGCCTGGACCATCATAGCATCCCCCCTCTGGTTGAATGCCTTCTGCCTTTTCACTGAAGCTGTGCTACCTCCATGGACTCCTGCCAGAGTTCTCACATTACATATTTTCTCCAGTCCACCTTGTCCTTGGCTGACATATGGCCCTGTTCCTTTGCCAGTAGTCTCTGCTGGAACTTTTGATAGACAGAACACCTGGCCAACCAGGACGTGTCACGTCTATCAAAGAACCCGGGCTAGGAGGCGGGACTGTGTGTGTCGGCGAGTGCCCGGCAATTACAATTAAAGCTGTTACAGCTTTAATTGTAATCCCATTAATCCCATGCATGCAGCCTTTTTTCAATCCAATCTTGTAAAAATCTAGAGATCTAGAGGACGTAAAAGGACAGAAAGAAAAGCCGCACACCCAGAGACTGACAGACAGCAGCTACGGGGTCCTGACATTCCTCCATGTCTTTGTCCAGGCTCCCGGCCACCACCTGTCCTTCTCAAGACCCTGAATCTTCCTAACCAGGGCCGGTGCTAGACCATTTTATACCCTAGGCAAGACCAGCTACTTGCGCCCCCCCCCCCACAAAAAGAGGGAAGGGGTTAAAAACTCCTCTATGTGACCCTGATCTGATGGTTCCTCCATGTTATGCTGTCATACCCAGTGACCCCCATATTCCTCCATTTCACACCCGGGTCCCTAATGTCCCTCCATGTCACACCCAGGGACTTTGATGTTTTTCCATGTCACACCCTGGGACCCCAATATTACTCCATGTCATGCTGTCATACCCACTAACCCTGATGTACATCTATGTCAGATCCTGATGTTTTTCCATGTCACATTTGGGGACCCTGATGTTCCTCCGTGTCACACCTGGGGACCCCAATCCCCCATGGCACACCCAAGGACCCCAATTCGTCATGACACACCTAGTGACCCCGAACCCCTGTTAAACATGGTGGCTCCTGGTGGAGGGAAAATCAGCAGTCAGAGAGCTCCGCACGTCCTTCATCACCAACCTCCTCAGACCATTCTGGTGCCTCGTCGCTTCTGCCCCCAGTAAAGATTCCGCCCTCCAATGCCGAGCTCTGGCTCAGGTTCAGCTCTCCTCCGCTCCCTGCTTAATACCGAACCAGGGAAATAAACGGCTGCCCACCAGCTCAGGGCAGAGAGTCACTTCCTGCCCGGGGTTAAGGCAGCTCCGCTCCACCTGAAGAGGATCATCATGCAGGCAGCACTCCGGGGGGCTCCCTTCTTGCCTTTTGGGGCCCCTCCAACAGTGGTGGAAAGCCAGGGCCTGGTAGTTCCGCCACTGCCTAAGACACTTGGCATCTTCTGCTGTCCCTTCTTCCCCCCCAAGGCTCAGCTCACAATAATCATTCATGATGGAGAATTCATGATGGAGAGAGAGTGCCAACTCCTGGCTGTGCTCCTAGGTGCCAATGCGCCCTAGGCGGCTGCTTAGTTTGCCTAGTGGAAGCACCGGCCCTGTTCCTAACCTCACCCACCTCGTCAGGAAGGACTTTTTTCCGAGTGGAAATCTGACACGTGCATTCTACGTGAAGTAACGGACTATTAAGCTAAATAGAAAAAGTGTCTCAAAATCCCGATGCGTCTCAAAAGACCCGTACGACCACTCCGCATAACTTAAGCGGGAAAGGAAAGGGATACCTAGAGCCCCACTCACCCACTTATAGACTTCTATATTGAAGGGGCACTGAAGCAAGAAATAGATCATTGTCTCCTCCACACCGCCACACTTCACTCTTGGACAACCACGGTTCTCCGCAGAGCGATGCTTCAAGTTGCCCTTCACATAGAATCTGCCATGGAACGAGAGCCAGGCCAAATCCCGAAACTTCAAAGGAATTCTCTCCAGATTAATCAAATGCAGACCCTCCCTCATAACAGGGCCTGGGCAATCCCTCAAGACCAGTGGCTCGTTAAAGGCAGATTCAACAACCCTCCTCTCCAGGGCCTTCCTAGGAAGAGACTTAATTTCCTCCGCCATCACTCGCCACTGCTGAAGCATTTTCAGGCATGGGGCAACGTAAGGCGGGAGCTTACTATGTCGGGCCCTCAGGCTTTTAACTGGCCCACCATTCTCCCAACTTTGCAGAAAAGGCCTAAAGCAGCCGAACCCACCCAGGGGGTTCCTCTGCCAGCATGTTACCAAAATGATGTTTCAAAAACATCAGAGAAAAAAATACCACCGGGTTAACCATACCTAGGCCACCCATCCGCCTTGGAAGCTGGGTTACAGACCTCTTAATGAGATTCAGTTTGTTCCCCCATAACATCTGGAAAAAACAGCTGTAGATCCTTGCATAGAGAGAAACTGGCAAAACACAGACAAAGCTGACATACAGAAATACTGGGATCAGGTAAGCTTTAATCAGGTCAATTCCTTTCCCTGTCAGAGAGTTTTCATTCCTTCCAGCTGGTAAACTTGGCATCAGCATCTTGTAGTCTGCTTTCCCAATTTGCAAGGCCGTAATCGCCGAGACCAAATTTGATGCCTAAAACTTTAATTTCCTGCCAGGGCTCTGGGAAGGTGTCCGGAAGCTCAAAGCTATCGCCTTCTTCTCCCATCCAAAAAACTTCACTCTTATCCTGATTGATCTTTGAGCCAGATGCCTCAGCATACTGCTCCATCACCGAGACCACCTCCTCCGCCTCCTTTGTCCCAGAGATGAAAACAGACACGTCATCAGGATAGACCACAACCCTCAAAGGGGGCTCACCAGGAATGTCCAAAGGCACCCCCTACAACAGTCCACACTCTACACTCCTGATGAAGAGATCGATTGCAAACGCGTATAGCAGAGTACTCAAAGGACACCCCTGACGCACACTCGAGCCAACCTCAAAGGGCAGTCCAATCCAACCATTCACAATCACGAAGCTTTCAGCTCCTCTGTACAAAGTCTTCAGCCAATCAATAAATCCCCCCTCCAGGCCATACTTGCCAAGAAGCAACCATAGGTTCTCATGATTGACCAGATCAAAATATTGACACTCCCTGAGCAAGAGTTTAACCTCAGAGATCATTGCTGGATCTCCATTATTCGAGACAAGCCTATCAAGCTTCCTCCGCAAACGCTGGTAGGTGACATACTTATCAAGCTGTTTATTTCTTCCTGTGGCCTTGAAAAACCCAACAATCCTTTATTTTGTAAGCTCCCACCACTCTGACTTACTGCTGTAAAAGTCCATGATCGATACCTGTGCCTGAAAAAAAATCCTATCTATTCTACTCTGACTACTACCTCGCTGAAAAGTGAATCCCGTGTTAGTGAATGTGTACATTAACCAGACCTGCCTCCCTAGCTATTTTGTTTTAAAAAAAAGCCATCACAGTCCAGCCTGGCACCAGTACCTTTCCTGTCCTTAGTCCTAGTGACGGTGTAATCACCACCGAAAACAACTTGCTGGGTTGTAAAAAAAAAAAGCTGGATCTTCATGAAAAAGCATTTCCTGTCCCACTTTGTCTGCGGCCCATAGATGTTAATCAGGCGCAGGTCCTGCCCTTCCCCCATGGAGATGTCTAAGACCATACATCTCCCCATTTCTACCTCAATAATCTGCCTACAGGTTACCATGCCGTAAAAAGTACTGCATCTCCAGTGTAAGGCTCGGCTGCAAGAGACCAGAAGGAGGGCCCACGCCTCCACTCCATCTTCGCCAGATGAATATCGGCCAAACTAGACAACCAGGTCTCCTGCAAAAAGAAAATATCAGCATCAAACCCGCTGAGCAAAAATAAGGCCATGTTACGAGCACTTACTGATTTTTTACTGGAAACATTAATGGTCGCTACTTTTAAAGAAGTGGGAACGGTCAGCAGGATGATTAGGGTACACGTTTCTTAGCCTGCTGTTCCCCTTGCTTACGTGGAGACCCTGCACGCTTTAGAGTCCTCTGTGATTCCTCCTCCATTGAAATCACAGACTCATCACCTAAAGAACCTTCATCCTCCACCTTAGCAAACAACTCAAACTTATTGGACATCTCCACCCTCCCAGGTTCAGGTACATCCTTCTTCCTCTTCCCAGACTTTTCTTTTTGCCTCCAACCACACCATATCTTCATGAGACAACTCTGACTGTAAAGCCCCCTCCCCCTCCATTCTACCATCACCCACAACATCATCCAACCCACTCACTCCACTCACCACAACAGTCACTCTACCCTTCAGCCCAGCACCCCCATTCACTCCATCCCCCGGTGCCTCACGCCCTCCAGTCCTCAGACGCCGAGGAGGGGGGGGTCGGCGCAACCTTGCACACCGGTCCAGCTCCCTTCACAGCCCCTACTACTACTGGGGTGACTGACACAGGAGGATCAGACACAGCATCCATTAACACCGACTCAGGGGGCACCACACAAGGGGATGACACAACATTGGACGGGCCATCAGACACTGATTGCACTGAGACATTGGGGACCCCTGACACAGCCCCCCATCCTCTGTCTCTTCCACTATAGCAGACTGGTTATGCAAGGCCTCAGGGCACTGGCTGTACCCATGCCCAAACTCATCACAAAAATTGCATTTGATCTTATTGCAATCCCAGGCCAGATGCCCTAGGCCCTGACACAGAGCGTACTTCATCTCTGGACATGAGGAGGAAAAATGACCCCGAGAACTGCACTTATTACAGAGCTTGGGCTGGCCAGGGTAAAACACAACAATCCTATCCTTCCCAATGAAGGCTGAGGAGGGAAGATGCTGGACCACATTCCCACACACATGCAACCTCATCTGCACCGACCACCCACCTGTCCATATGCCCCTCTCATCCACAATCTTCTTCAGAGGGGTCAGAAGCTCCCCAAATCTCCTTAGCCAGACAGACAAGTCAGCAGAGCAAATGGATTCATTCCTCACCAGGAGGGTGATATTCTTCACAAGAGGTTGGCGTGAGACAAGTTTTGGGACAAGTCCTCCCACTCCAGCAGACCCCTATACACACGCTCATACGTCTCCCAAAAAACATTGAGCGACTGGGGGCAAACAAAGGAGAGATCATACTCATAGGAGCCTACCGGACTAATCAGAGCAAAGATGTCATCCGCCTTGAAACCCATTGCCAAAATATTGTCCACAACCAACCTCCTGATGGGGGGGCACCCCCACTTTCCCACCTAAGCAGCACTACATTCCTCTACCTGAAAGACAGGGGTGTAGATGGCAGACCTGCAGCAGACCTCCCTCTTGAGTTGCCCACCTGATGTGACCCCCTCATCCCAGCAAGAGCCCCAGCATAAGTTTTATTAGCAGGATTAGACACACCAGATCTCAGAACTGCATCATTGGCTGCAGGAGTATCAGAACCCCCACTCTGCAAATCACCACCAGAGGCAGAAGCAGCAGCTGTCACTCCCTCCACCAACACACATACATTCCCCATTCCAGCATTACAAATCGCTTTATCATTCACATTTATTTTTCCATCTGTGGCACTACTACTCCCAGCAGACCCACTTACACCAGATGTTGCTCTCTTCACATCCTCCTCCCTTATTATACTCATTTTGGGTAAAAGCCTACCACTCCTTGTTACTATCCCCTGGTTTTCAGAAACACATTTCACAATGCAGCTGTCATTTCCTTTCCCACCATTATCTGCTATACCTGCAGCATCAACAGGGACTGTGCAGAAACAATGGCAGATCCCTTTCCCTTCCCCCCCAACAGAGTTCAAATTCATAGTTTTCTTACTATCAAAGTACAGAGTCAAAGACACCTTAGTATCAGCAGAGTCCAGTCCTGCAGGCACAGCAGCCATCTTCTCTGCAGAGCTTTGTACAAAAACAGCAGGTTTTCCCTCCAAAACACTGCTCTCCATGCTGCTCTGCATGCTGGAGTTCATGCTGTCAGTTTTAACAAAGTATGACTTCTCAATAAGTTTTACCTTTACAGATCCAGAGTCATTGCCATCGTCCTCATCAGCAGAATCCTCTGAAAAGCGAAAAGTTCTTCCACTCAAGGGAGACTCAATCCTATGAATAATGTTCAGCAGGACTCCACCATTTTCCAAAGCCTCCTGTGCTGTTCCTCCAGCTTGCTGGGGAGGGATGGAGGCATTTCCTCAGGTGAAGCAGAGCCTGTGGTAGATGGGGTATCAAGGGCAGCATCTGGGACCCCCTCCTCACTTGCCACCCGTACTGCCACCGCCGATGCTGCCAATTTTTCAAAACTGACGTTATCCCTAATTTTTTCGGAAACGCTCCTCATTCTGCAACTTCTCTTTAAAAGCTCCACTGTTTCCTTTAAAGCCTTTACCAGACTCTGCTGCTTCTTGATGGCGCCCTCAAAAACATTCAAATCTGGTTTCAAACTTTGCGGCTTGCTGCTCCATGCTTTGTCATGCACGGCCTTCTTCTTTTAATAATCAGCTTTCAGGTTCATCAGCTTTTCCTCCTCCTTTGCAATTCTCCCCAGACGATCAGCAACCCGCTGTCTGAAAGCGGGGGGTCGATTCCCCTTTTTTAGGGCCATATCCGAGGTCTTCAGGTGAAGATGAAGTGTGAGAATGCAAGTTGGGGACCATCGCCCGGGTCATCCCCAGAATTTGCTCCCACCGGCTGCTAGGACGTTCCTCCACTAGATGGGCTCCTGCTGACTGCCCCACCTCCCCATCCCCATCCCGATCTGATCCTGTGGAGGTATATTGTCTGTGAGTGAGGGGGTGGGGAGGGCATTGTATTATGTACTGCATTATGTACTGCATACTGACCGAGAGGAGGCCTGCTCCTCGGGGGGATATGCTTCTGACCTCTTGTGGGGGGAAGGGGTGTCCCCTCCTTCTGGGGGGGCTCAGAGATGTGACCATTGCCCCTGCTTTTCCTCTGTGTCCTTCTTGGGAGGCCCCCAAGCTTATTTCCACGGAGCGCATGTCGGGTGTTTTCCTCGATGTCACTCTGTAGCCCTCTTCTGCTGTATGGTATATCTTGTTTAATGTTTTTACTTTATCTATCGGTATAGTTTTGCCGAATGTTTACATGCTGAGGGAGCTCTGGCCTTAGAGCTTGGCTCCTTTGTCGTGTCTGGTTCTACCCCCTACTTAGGCCCACACCCCAGAGGGTTTCTCTCTTGGACGGGTGTCTCTTCTTTCTCTTGTCATTTTCTCCTTCCCTTCCAGGTTGTGCTTTCTTACCCCTCTTCCCTCCCCCTGGTTATAGCGCTTACCGCATCACGGTACCTTTACCCCCGATCTGCTAACTTCCCCTTACCCCCTGCACATCCCTTCCCCCCCCTCTTTCTGCTCTTTCCTTTTACTTCCACCTCGCCTTTCTCCTTTCGCTATGGATCCCGTGCGGGTGACCACCTGGAATGCCAGGGGACTCAATGTACCCGAAAAACGGCGCATGTTCCTGGGTGACCTGAGACGATCTCACTCGGATATCGCCTTTATCCAGGAGACCCACTTTAGATCCGATGGATTGCCACTCCTTCAGAACAGGTTATTTCCTCACGCATACCACGCTACCAATGTTGCTGCTAAATCTAAAGGTGTCTCCATCCTGCTCTTGAATAATGTCCCTTGGTCCTTACTCGCTCAATTCGTAGATCCACATGGTCGTTTTCTGTTTAAAGGGCGTATTGGGGGACAGTTGGTTACATTGGCCAGCATATATGTACCCAATGCCCGTCAGGATACATTCCTGAAGAAAACCCTGACATCACTGGTGGATTTTGCGGAGGGCCATTTACTTCTCGGAGGCGACTGGAACCTTCCTCTGGACCCATCTATTGACACATCCACTGAGGTATCATCAGTACCCCTGTCATTATGGAGGTGAGACTTGGGGGAGCGGATCGTGAGTCGGACTGGCACTGGAGGCTCAATGAGAGCCTGCTCCAGAACCCGGAGGTGCTAGCAGATGTGTCCCTGCAGCTCCAAACGTACTTTCAACTGAATGATACCCCGGACAGTGACCTCGGAGTGGTCTGGGAGGCCCACAAGGCTGTAATTCAGGGTGTCTTGATTGCCGACGGAGCGAGAATTAAGAGGGACAGAGAGAAGCAGCTGACCAAGCTTCTGGAGGACATAGCCCAACTGGAGGGACGACACAAGAGACACTTAGACGTCTCCATTGGTGCTGAACTGACCAAATTACGGAGCCAAGTGGCTGACCTGCTGAAGTACCGAGCTAAGGCGGCCCTCCAGCGCTGTAAGCGCATACATTACGAGTCGGGCGACAAATGTGGGCGGGTAATAGCCAAGGCCCTAAGAGACCAGCAGGCCTTTTCTTATGTCCCCTTTGTCACGGGTATCGGTGGCCGTAAACTTCATCTCCCGAGGGAAATCTTCCAACGGTTTGGGGATTTCTACTCGGATCGCTATCACCTGCCCCAGGATCCCTCCCATGCTGAAGCCGTTACATCCTACCTTGACTCAGTCCCTCTTCCGAGGTTTCCATCCCTGGCGAGAGATGCCCTGGAGGAGGCATTTACTCCTGGGGAGCTGTCCATGGCCATTAAGTTGGCAAAAAAAAGGCAAAGCCCCCGGCCCTGATGCCTTCACTGTAATGTATTACCAGCAACTGCAACCCCAACTTCTCCCCTATATGCTAAAAATGTTCAATGAGATTGGCCAATCTACTACATTTCATGCAGACTCCCTATTGGCACACATATCGGTTATACCTAAGGAGGGGAAAAACCCTTCGGTGTGTGGGAACTACCAGCCGATTTCGTTATTGAACGCTGACCTGAAGCTCTTTACGAAACTGCTTGCGTCCAGACTCCAGCCCCTCTTGCCAAACCTAGTTCACCTTGACCAGGTGGGCTTCATCTCCACCAGAGAAGCCAGGGACAATACCACCAAAGCCCTTAACCTGATCCACCTGGCCAAAACCACGCGCCGCCCGACTGTCTTCTTGAGCACAGATGCCGAGAAGGCTTTCGATCGGGTGAGCTGGGGATACATTATTGAGGTGCTGAGACGCTTCCGCGTTGGCCCCCGCATGCTCACTTGGATTACAAGTATTTATTCCTGCCCCCATGCGATGGTTAAAGCGAATGGAGTCTTCTCTAAGCCTTTTTGGATTTTTAATGGCACTAGGCAAGGCTGCCCCCTCTCCCCCCTTCTTTATGCCCTCTCCTTGGAACCCTTCTTAACCAAGGTGCGCCTGAAACCTGATATTTTCGGGGTGCCGGTTGGCTCTGCCTTCTATAAGATCTCAGTGTATGCTGATGACCTTCTCTTTTCCCTAACCAACCCCTTTATTTCCCTACCAAATCTCCTTCGCGAATTCGAGCTCTACGGGGTAGTCTCCCACCTTACAATAAACGATCACAAATCTGAGGCCATGGGTGTGTCTCTACCTGTCTGGATCCAAGACACCCTGCGCCACAGCTTTCCCTTCAAATGGGCTGTATCGGCCTTGAAATACCTAGGGACACTGCTGCCACCAAACCCTGCGGATGTTTACCGTCTGAATTCCCCCCCCCCCTTCCTGACCACCACTCGTGCCTTGCTAGATATGTGGTCAACGGGACTCCATTCTTGGTTTGGTCGCTGCAACATCCTCAAGATGTCTATCCTGCCGAAATTATCTATATCTGTTCCAGACCCTGCCGGTGGCAATCCCTATCACCTTCTTTAAGAAAGTAGACGCTGCATTTACCAAATTTATCTGGGCTGGCTGACGCCCCAGGCTGGGTAGACGTATACTCACGATGCCCAAGACACATGGTGGAGTGGCAGTCCCCGATGTTAGGAGATACTACCAGGCGGCTCATTTGAACAGGCTCGTGGACTGGTGCAGACATGCGAAACTGAAGCTGTGGACGACACTGGAGATGTCCCTTTTTCCAATCCATCTTCCGGGAGCCCCATGGTGTGTTCGATCAGTACCTGAGTCGGTCAAACGACACCCCCTTATTGGCCCGACCCTCCAGGTCTGCTCCTCGGCCCTGACCTCTGTGAACACTCAGACTGCATACACAACCATTGTAACAATCCTATAGGCTCACCTGAGTCAGAGGACTGCTGGCCGGAGGTAGGAGTGGAGCCCAGTGGCAAAGACCGCAGGCAGTTAGTAGGTGCTGGATACCGGATAGACACAGCGTAGTACTCTGATGAGGACACGGGTTCACCTGAGGTGCGGAAACTAAGTGCTAGCTGGTTTTCACTAGAGCCCCTGATGGTGGGGATAGACTGCGCTGCAAGCTAACACCAGGACGCGGTCCTCAGGATCACCCAGCCAGGCAGAGGGCAGGTTTGGTCCAAAGGCGGAGGAGCAGACAAGGGATAACCAGAGAGAAGTCAGACGAGCCAAAGATCGGGGCGGGCAGCAGTAAGCGTGGTCAGACAATCCGGATCGGCAACAGAGGTAGCAGTTCAGTAGGTAGGGACAAGGCAGAAGAGTAGTCGGTAGTCAATTCCTGGTCAGCGTTGGATTTGTGGTAGTAGATAAGAGCAGCAGGTGAGGAGTAGCTTGATCAAGGTTCAGGAGCTCAATAATCAGCAATCTGGAGTGCAAGGGGCTGGACTTATATAGGGAAGTACCAGGTGTGGGGAATCAAGGGTGATGAGCAAGGCTAGGCAAGACTAAGGTTGAATTAATAGGCTTCAGGGAAGAATGTTCAGGGAAGAATGTCCAGAGAGGACGGTAGCCTAGTAAGCAGGGCTACCGCCTGGGATGTGGCTGGTCACAGGTTCGAATCCTGACAACCATGTTCCCAATATTGGGCAACCTAGCCTTCCCGGTGGGCTGTGATGGGGGTAGGTTTCGAGCTATCTTGGAGCTGGGGCGCTTCCGGGTGACACATTTCGGAACTGCTGTGGCTTGGCCTTCCCTTCTGCAGTTGACAGCAGTGGGTGGCCTGTTTGCACTTACCCGATGGCAGGCTCTTTAACTGCTCCATTTCCTCCGCAAACTGGGACACCCCTCGAAACCCTCCTAACGGGAAGCACCCCCTTGCCGCATGCTCTGTCTCCGCTCTACACTCTACTTTCAGAAAAGCCCCCGGGGGATTTTGTCCTTCCGGGGCTCTTGAAGTGGGAAAGGGACCTGCAGAGGACCTTCACGGCGACCCAATGCAGAAACATTATCCGATTCTCTCTGCGTTCCTCGATCTGCACGCGTCTCCAGGAGACATATTACAAATTACTGACGCACTGGTACTACACCCCGGTGCGAATCGCCGGCTTCTTCCCTGAGGCATCGGACAGATGCTGGAGGTGTCTGAGCGATCGCGGGTTCCATGCTTGACATGTTTGGAGCTGTCCACGGCTGAGTAATTTCTGGAAGGAGGTGAAGAGGATCTCCCAAAAGATGACCGACTATGTTCTCCAGGATGGCCCTGCTCTCTTTCTATTGCACTATTTTTCTATCCCACCAGCTTGCTAAAAGAAATCAGTCCTGCGCCACCTACTCAATGCAGCCAAGGTGTGCATTGGCCTTTGCTAGAAGTCTACGACCCCCTCCTTCGATACCACTTTGGCTGTTTTGGCTGTATCATGTTGATATTTTATACATTACTTCCCCATAACTCTGATTGTATGCATTATCTGTCTGACAGTACTTTTCTCACTTACCTGCTGTAAGTTATGTTTATGCTGCAACACATTATTGTCTTACTTGTGAATGTGAAACTTGTTGATGCTGCTTTTGATTAACTAAAGAATTTGAAAAAAAAAAAGAATAGATTAAAATTAAATTGAATATATAGACATATACTAAAAAATGGAACACTCAACCAATTGTAAGACAGATGGGGACATAAAAGGAACCGAAAAGATGGCCGCTGGATAACTTCCCGATGACGCCTTTCTGGTGAAATGCATTGAGGTATCCAAGTGACATCATTTCCGGTGGGGTGGAACGCAGGTGGAATGCATGCTATTGCGGAGCTGTGATTCCAAACTATATTGTTATACGTATGCAGAGAGTGCCACTGGAGGCACTCTAAAATGTGAGTTTACTGGCTTTTTACTTGTCACTGAAGTTTTAATAAAGGGCATTGCACAATGAAGTCGTATAACCTTTTCTTGAGAGAATGTATCACTGGATCGTGAACCCCCTGTATGGGATCCCGGCTACCATAGGTGGAGCTGCCTTCCAGCTAGAGGGATACTACAGGCATATGTCATGTCCTTAGTGGCCTGACTGCATTTAGTGGGGGCCAATTTTGGACCAGGTGGTGGAACAAGCAACACCAAGCACAGAGTCTTAGTAATAGGAGCACATATCACTTGGCAAAATCGCTTGGATTGACTTTATGAATCAAACACTATTTGTTGGATTTTAAACAATTTTTAAAAAAGAGAGTGGGTACTAAATCACTTTTTAAAAGTGGCACCTGGTTGTGTATGAAGCAATCGTTGCACTTTATTTTTGAGATCACCTGCATGCTTATGCACTTTATACAGTATTCATATTAATTCAGCACCAATTATTTTTGAGAATGTTTTAAACTTTGCACTTTATTTTTAGAAGATAATTAATGCACTTTATATTTATTTTAATATTTAAGCACTATTTTTAATTTATGTATTTTTTAAATTAATTAAGCACAATATTTGTTATCCACATTTTTTGTTTTGACTGTGTGCTAATTAGTAGCAGCGCCTCACTGATTACCCTCACCCTGAAAAGTAAATTAGCAGATTTGGAGGACAGGTCCCATAGAAATAACATCAAAAATAACATCAAGCTACGTGGCTTAGCTGAATCTGTACTATCCTAGCTACACAATCACTATTAAACTATGCACCGCGACTACATAGCTCTTCTTTAATAACAAGTAATGGTACTTAAATTTGTCACTTTAAACGCTCACAGCCTTAATAGTCCATTTAAAAGGAGAGCTCTGTAGCAAGAAGAAAAATCTCTGCAAGCAAATGTCATATGTGTCCAAGAGACCCATTTTGCAAAATTAAAACAACCCAAGTGCTCCGATAAGACTATTCTCCCACATATTCACAGCCTCAGGCCCCAACAAAAAAAAAAAGAGGAGTGATCATAGATATTAAAAGCTCTGTGGCATTTCATATTCATGAAATAGTGCAGGACACAGCGGGAAGGTATCTAATACTTATATGTTACTTAAACAACATCACCTATACACTGATAAATCTGTATGTAGCTAACAAGGGCCAACTACGGTTCTTAAAGTCCCTGAAGAAGAAGGTTGATAAACCTAAAAAAGACCTCACGTTATACTGTGGAAACTTTAACTGTGTGGCGAATAAAAAGCTAGACTGCTCCTCGGCCCAACAGCACAATAGATGCTAAATTGAACCATTTTTGCATATCTCTAATCTCTATGATGCATGGCTTTGCATTAACTTAAGTGAAAGAGACTATACGTATTACTGAGCACCTCACCAGTCGTATTCCAGAATTGATTTATTTATCTCAGACATAGCCTTATTACGTAAAGTTATGTCAGTGACTATTCATTCTATCACATGGTCTGATCATGCGCCGGTCTCCTTGGAGGTTAAGGTACAGCATACAACAATGCCAATACATCTGTGGCGTAACAAAGTAACCCACCAGGACCAATTGCATCACCAGATCAAAAAATTCTTCTCTAATAACGATGTGCCAGACACAAAAATGTTTTTTATATGGTGTGCCCATAAAGCTTGTAGTAGAGGCCTATTGCTTCAATTGTCTTCTAGGGAAAAACAACGGAGGAAATCAACTCTGTCCGATTTATTGTTAAAACCTAAAGCCTCAGAAGCACAACACAAATCCGCATCTACTCCATCTAACACCTCTGAGCTATTCCAATGTAGGCAAGATATCAGAACACTATTAATTACGGAACATGAACACCTACTACAAAAACTCAAAGCTAAACGTTAGTCTCAGGGCAACAATGCGGGTAAATTTCCAGCCAACTATATATGCAAAAAAAACAACAACATACAAAACTACCCTCCACTGTCGATCCCAAATTGGATAACATAGTACATCATCCCATACCCATAGCTAACGTCTTCTCTAATTACTACAGTAACCTATATAACCTAAACTCAGACTACATGACACCACAACCAACTGACGAGGCCATCAAAGCATTCTTAAGGTCGGTTGACCTACCAACAGTGAGTGATGTTAGGGCTCCAGACACTCAACTCTGCTATAACTGAAAAAGAAGTGTCCCAAGCAATCCACTCACTCCCTCCTAATAAATCACCTGGAGCAGATGGCTTTTCCGCAGAATACTTCAGAACGTTTGAGCCCATCCTAGTCCCCTACCTCTGTAAACTATTTTATCAAGCAATTTCCTCTACCTCATTCCCTGCAGAAATGCTTCAGAAAATTTCTAGTAGCACTGCTTAAAGCGGTAGTATCCCGCTTTTTGACACTTTTACCTACAGGTAAGCCTATAATAAGGCTTACCTGTAGGTACAAATAATATCTCCTAAACCGGCATGCGCTCTGAAGGTCCGGGGGGACCTTCAATTAATTTGCCGGGAGCTTGCCGGAAAATCACTCCCGCGCGCATGCGCGGGAGTGACGTCATCGCGGCTCCGGCCAATCATCGCGCCGGAGCCGTCTCTTCCGGCCATTCACCGCGCCGGAGCCGCCGAACGCGGAAGAGACGGCGAGGGATCATGGCAGCGCCCGCAGCGATGTCCGGGGGTCCGTGTCGGGGCTTCGTTCTAAGGTAAGTTACACATAATGGGCTAGTATGCAATGCATACTAGCCCATTATGCCTTTGTCTTGCAGGTTTTTTTTTTTTCTAGGGTTTACAACCGCTTTAAACCAGGGAAAAAACCCAATTCCCCACAGATACTTTTTGGTGAGTGGCCCTATTACTGGTGGTTTGAGCACACATCGGTGGTGGAATTTGAGGTGCCTTTTGCCCACACTCACATTGGGATACTAAGATCTTTTAGCTATCCATTGGACTGTATTTAACTGCTATTGGACTTTTTTCTATGGATTGACCTTTATAGATTTCTCATATGGATAATTTGTCCAGTTATTAATATATGGTTTTGCGCTACTTCTTCCCTTCCTATTGTATATATGTGGGATGTCTTTAAAACAGGGTTTTAACTAGGTTCAAGGAAACTGAAAATCCAGGTCCTGCATATGACATAAGCACCCTTGAGCGCCTCAACCTGTCTGGATAAGATTTGTGAGTGACAAAACCTCACACAGTGACAGGATGTTATAGTGTCAAATATCTCCGCCTCTGTTTTGACCCAGGGGGCAGAAATCACAGGCCTGAACCCCTTGCTTTGGTACTTCTGTGTTAGCTAACATCTATATGGATATATTCCCATCCGTCTATACTTTCCTTCTCGCTATAGAGGAACTCTATTCCATGCCTCGGTCAGTGACTCTCTCTTACCCCACTGTCATTCTGCTATAGGCTATACTGAGACATTCCCAAATCTTTTTCTGGGTGCGCTTCCACAAGTGCCTTTAATTTGGAGTCACACTGGTCCCCCTCTGTATATTATGGATGGGTCCCATCCTAATTTTCATCTTAATAATCAAATCTTGTGAACTGCTTAACAGAATGTTCAATCTGATCTTCTTTCATTTTCCCAAATCCACTGCATGCTTCATTCTCAGTTTCATCATTAAAATTCCCATATGACTACAGCAATGTCTCAGTCAGTTTCTCTATGCTGGATCTTAAGCATTCATTCATGTCTTTACATTTGTTAGGATTACTAGCTATCATGTCAAATTGACCACCAGTCTGCCATTACTTTGATTTTCACGCATGGCTACTGAACCACCAAAAATCAGTAACACATTGCACTTTTCATCAACGTCAGAAATATCAACACTACTGGCATAACTCTTTTTTTCAGAATTTGGCAGGGCAATGTCTGCAGAGGAAGTATACACTGCCCCCATGGCAAGCTCACTGTACCCCAATTCCACTGACACATGACATTCTGCCAGCAAATATCCCAACATCTGACCTTCATCGCATAAACTAAGATTTGAGTTGTTGTCCCCAGGTATCTTCATTTAGGCCCATTTTATACTTGTGTGACTTTGGTCCGACTTTGATGCGACTTGAGGTCCATAGACCTCAAGATTACACAGGCATTGCTTCAACTTCAGTCAGTCGCGTCAAAATCGCGGCAAAGTCGCGCTACTTTCAGGTCACACAAGTGTGGAAGGGGTCTTTACAGTGCTGTCTGGCACCACTACTCTTTGTATGTTAAAAACAAGACTGCTGCTATGCTCCCATCCCTACTTAGTCTTTTCAACTTGTGAACGGATATCTGCTGCAGTAGCAGGCACACCCTTGACTAAAAGCTGCTCTGGATCCCCTCTGTCTGGAAAAGCAAAAATAGTCTCCATGCCCAAAGCTACATATAGAGACCACTGGTATTACATTTTTGCCCAATTATCCTAGTCTACGGCTGGCCATCCAGCTGGATGATTAAAAAAACAAACAGATTCCCCCATCCACACAATCAAGGTGGAGGAAGTAATCCTCTCCATCTCCCTATTGTATTCCGACACAGGATTACTTGGCTGTTAGAATGCACTCATCAGTCCTGCAGCCAATTGGATAATTGTTCTGTGCTCCAATGAACCTACTTTGTAGCACAGTTTCATCTGTCCATGAAAGCGGTTATAAACCACTGGGTGTTTTTTTTTTTTTTTCCCGGACCCGCAAGGTTAAGGCATAATGTACTAGTATGCATCGCATACTAGCACATTATGTGAAACTTACCTTAAAACAAGGCTCTTCCAGCACTGCAGGGGCTCCCATCTTCACCTGTCTTGCTTCCGGAGCCACGAAGACATCACTCCCAATCATGCATATGGGAGCCACTGATTATGGCACAGGGCTCTGAAGGAACGGTATGGGGGGCCATTCATTAAGAGCGCATGCGCCGATTACATCATCGGCTGCACATATAGTAAATATCTTCTAAACCTATAGGTACAAATTATGCATTGGACTTTACTTCCTCTTTAAACACAGCAGGCTCCATTACCAAAATCTTACCAATGGGAGCCTGTTGCTCTGCACTAAAACGCAAGAAAATTTTTAAAGACTTCAGTCTGCAGTAAGACATTCTTATTTTCAATGTTGGCACACCGCTTTAGGACATTCTTATTATTCCTTGCAGACAATCTTGCCCACCATTCCTGGGTAATTGAGCGCCTTGGCAGTTTCCAGTCAAACTTCTGCTGTCTTAAACACTATCTTGTGATGCTGTTTAGGTATACATGCAACAGAAAAATTAACATGAAGATAAAAAAAAATCCAAAATATGTGTTCAGGCTGCTGCTGTGTGAATGGTTAAAAAACCTGCAATACTAATCAGGGAAATTACAGCGCTGCCACTAAACACCTGTTCTGTGTATACAAAACCTCCAATCTGATCATAACACACATAAATTCATCAATGTTTAGGATAATACATAAACATGGTTGTACATAAAAAAAAAAAACATGCTTGTGCATAAAAATTAATAAAATCAAAAAAATATATACAAATAAAAATATATATATAAAAATAAATGGTGTTATTTGCAATTCATAAAGTCCTCTGCATTAAAAAAATGTTTAAATAAAGTGCTCCTTGCAATATAAATGATAGTTCTTAATTTGATGATACATCTCAGTGGCATGCTCCCCTCCTATGGTCCTGCACTCACCGAAAGCTTGTTTGACTCTTGCTGTCGGGGAGCACGCCACTGAGATTTATCACCAAATTAAGAACTATCATTTATATTGCACTATTGCATGGAGCACTTTATTTAAACATTTTTTTATGCACAGGACTTTATGAATTGCAAATAACACCATTTTAATATATATATATATATATATATATATATATATATATATATATATATATATATTTTTTTTTTGTTTTTATATATTTATATTTGGTTTTTTTTTGTTTTTTTTTATTTTGTTTTGTTTTTTTTTATTTATTAATTTTTTTGCACAACCATGTTTATGTATTATCCTAAAAGTTAATTAATTTATGTTTTGATTAGATAGGAGGTTTTGTATGCACAGAGCAGGTGTTTAGTGGCAGCGCTGAATTTTCCTGATTAAACACCATCTTACTCAGTGGTCACGCCTACCACTTTTAATTCAGCATTTGTCTATATGACACAGGTGCATTCTCAGCAGTAATAAATTTCACATTGACTTTTTCATCAACAGTTATAAACATCGGGTTTATTACATAGTTACATATAGTTACATAGTAGGCGAGGTTGAATAAAGACAATAGTCCATCCAGTTCAACCTGTGTAGGTGTGTGTGACTGTAATCATCTAACATAGCCCTCAATCTCCTGATCCTTGAGATGTAAGTCTAAGAGTCTTTTGAAAGTCACCATACTACCCGCAGAAACCACCTCTTGTGGTAGACAATTCCACAATCTTGTAGCCCTAACAGTAAAGAACCCCCCACGTTGCCTGAGGTTAAAACGCTTCTCCTCTAATCGCATTGTATGTCCTCGAGTCCTCATGCAATTCCTTCGAATGAACAGCTTTTCTTCTAAGCTGAGATCCCCATTAAGATATTTATAAATTGCTATCATGTCCCCTCTCAGACGTCTTTTCTCCAGGGAAAATAAATCGAGCGATTGCAGCCGCTCTTCATAGGTAAGGTCCTCCAACCCCCTAATCAGTTTAGTTGCCCTTCTCTGGACTTTCTCCAGCTCCAACACATCCCTCCTGAGGACTGGCGACCAGAACTGGACAGAATACTCCAGATGCGGTCGGACCAGAGTTTTATAAAGTGGAAGGATTATAGTCTTATCTCTGGAATACATCCCTTTCTTTATGCATGCTAATATTCTGTTGGCTTTGGAAGCTGCCGCTTGGCATTGCATGCTGTTGCCTAATCTATCATCAACTAAGACTCCCAAATCTTTCTCCATTTTTGATTCCCCCAAGGGTTCCCCTCCTAACGTGTATTGTGTTTTTATGTTTTTGGTCCCCAAGTGCAAAACCTTACACTTCTCCACATTAAACCTCATTTGCCATGTCGTTGCCCACTCCGTAATTTTGTCCAGGTCATTCTGTAGGATATCTGCTTCATGCTGTGCAGTTATTGCCCTGGCCAATTTTGTGTCATCTGCAAAAACTGATAACGAACTACTGATCCCTTCCTCAATGCTGTTTATGAATAAATTGAACAAGGTTGGTCCCAGGACTGAGCCCTGGGGCACCCCGCTTACTACCTCAGACCAGTCTGAGTATGCGCTGTTTATTACTACCCTTTGGACACGGCCTTTTAGCCAATTCCGTATCCAAGAGCAAACCCTGCTGTCGATACCTGCAGACCTTATTTTATAAATTAAGCGCTTGTGGGGAACTGTATCAAACGCCTTAGCGAAATCCAAGTACACCACATCCACTGGTCTCCCCCTATCTAGCTCACAGCTCACTTCCTCGTAGAATGCTAAGAGATTGGTTTGACAAGAACGCCCATTTGTAAACCCGTGCTGGTTACTACTGATGATGTTGTTGTCTTTAGCATACTCTACGATATAGTCCCTTATCATCCCCTCCAAAAGTTTACATATTATTGATGTCAGACTGACAGGCCTATAATTTCCCGGGATATGTCTCTGGCCCTTTTTGAATATCGGAATCACGTTAGCCTTCCTCCAATCCCCTGGTACATCTCCTGTCCTAATACTGTCAGCAAAGATCAGGAACAGTGGTCTAGATATAACCATACTGAGTTCCTTGAGCACTCTCGGATGTACGCCATCCGGGCCTGGTGATTTGTTTGTGTTAAGTTTATCCAGTCTTTCCCTGATTTCCCCCTCTGTTAGCCATAGTGGCAAGTCCTGTGTATTACTACTAACCATACAGTCATGGTCAGTGTACCCTTCCTTTTCCTGCGTAAAGACTGACGAGAAAAAAGAATTCAGCACGGTTGCTTTTTCAGTGTCCTCTGTAACCATCCTCCCATCATCGTTAATTATGTGTGCAATATGCTCTGCCCTAGTTTTTTTGCTGTTGATATATTTAAAGAATTTCTTTGGGTTTTTTTTACTATCCTCCGCTATTTGTCTCTCAAAGTTGATTTTAGCCATCTTGATTTCGTGTTTACACTTCTTATTTTCCTCCTTGTATTGCTGGAAGGCCGATACTGTGCCCTCTGATTTATATTTCTTGAAGGCCAATTTTTTTCCCCTAATAAGTTTTTTAACGCTACGGTTTAGCCAGCCAGGTTTGGCTTTGTCTCTTCTAAATTTATTCCCCATAGGAATGCACTGCAAGATGCCTTTGCTTAATATTGTTCTAAAGCATTCCCATTTTTCCTCTGTGGTCAGTGATCCCAGGGTTTGGTCCCAGTTTACCCTTTCCATCAATGAGTACAATTTTGGAAAGTCTGCCCTTCTGAAGTTTAGGGTTCTTATGTTCCCCACTTGCCTTTTTATATTGTTATTTATACTAAATGTGATCATCCTGTGATCGCTAGAGCCCAGGTTGTCCTGGACTCCTACCTCCGAGATTATGTCTGGGTCATTAGTGATCAATAGATCCAGGATAGCATTCTCTCTAGTAGGGGAATCCACCAACTGCGACATGTAGTTATCCTGTAAGGTTTCCGTGAATAGCCGGGCCTTATGCGAG
Organism: Pelophylax lessonae; assembly: GCF_965119305.1. Lineage (NCBI taxonomy): Eukaryota > Metazoa > Chordata > Amphibia > Anura > Ranidae > Pelophylax > Pelophylax lessonae. The sequence goes on from NC_138773.1 coordinate 136,449,962, forward strand.
TGTGCAGTCCCCTCTTCCCAGTCAATGTCGGGATAATTGAAGTCCCCCAATATGATGACTGATCCTAGTTTTGCCGCTTTACCTATTAGTGCTAAAAATTCCAGCTCTACCTCCTCCCCTTGGTTAGGTGGCCTATAGCAAACCCCCACAACTACTTTTCCCTTATCTTCTTCCCTATCGAGTTCAACCCACACAGATTCTAAATCCATGCTCATCCCATCCGTAATGTCACTCCTTTCTAGCACCTTTATATTGTTCTTGACATAGAGACATACCCCTCCCCCTCTTTTACCAACCCTGTCCTTCCGGTACACCGAATACCCTTGGATATTGGCCAGCCAGTCATGTGAGGGGTCGAACCAAGTCTCCGCTATTCCCACAAGGTCTATGTCTTCCTCATGTACTAACATTTCCAACTCATCCATCTTATTAGCTAGGCTCCTGGCATTAGCATATACCCCTCTTAGTTTTACGGAAGTTAAACGTGATTGGCGGTTTTGTTTATTTCTGTTTGGTCTGCTGTTCTCCCGCACAGACCCGCCAATTGATGTTGTTGACCTACTGTCGCTGTTGACCCTACAACTGCCTTCAGTCCTCTGCTCCCTCCTGACTGATTCTACTTCTGAGCCCTCCCCCCCGTCTCCTAGTTTAAAAGCCCCTCCAACTCGGTGGCCATCTTTCTCCCCAAAAGAGCTGTACCGTCCCCATTAAGGTGCAGCCCATCCTTACTAAAGAGCCGGTAGCCGACTGAGAAGTCAGCCCAGTTCTCCAGGAACCCAAACCCCTCCTTCCTACACCAATTCCTCAGCCACTTGTTAACTTCCCTAAGCTCCTTCTGCCTCTCCTGTGTGGCTCGAGGTACAGGCAGTATTTCAGAGAAAACCACCTTGGAGGTCCTTTTCCTCAATCTATTACCTAAGTCCCTGAAATCGTTCTTAAGGATCCTCCACCTACCTTTAACTTTGTCATTAGTGCCCACATGCACCATGACCGCTGGGTCATCCCCAGCCCCGCCCAACAATCTGTCTGCCAGATCTGCGATGTGCCGAACTCGGGCGCCCGGTAAACAACAAACTGTTCGGTTCACGAGATCTTTTTTACAGATTTCCCTCTCTGTCCTCTTGATAATTGAGTCCCCAACTACCACAACCTGTCTAACCTTTCCTGCGTTACGGCCCCCCTTCTTCCTGGAGCCGTCCCTCCCCTGGCAGCTGGGGGAGGGCGCATGCTCCAGCTCTGCCACCCCTGAGTTGATATCCCCCTCAACCTGCAACTCAGCAAACATGTTAGGGTGTACCAACTCAGGACTGGCCTCCCTGACTCTCCTCCCCCTAACATTCCTAACAGTCACCCAGCTGCGTACCTCTGCTGCTTGCGTCTCCTCTATTCCTTCCTCCTCTATGCTGACCCCTGCCAGCGCCTGCTGGGTAATGTCCAAGCTCCTTTTCAGGTTGTAGATGCCACGCAGTCTTGTCACTGTGTTCTCTAGATCCACGATGTGGGCTTCCAGAGCAACAAGTCGCTCACATCTTGCACAGCAGTATTCGTCCTCGATTGTTTCATCAAGGAACGCATACATGCCGCAAGAAGTGCACTGAGTGGCATCCCCAATCCTGTCGGACATTATTACCCACTACTCTATGGGGATAATATTAACGACCTGCTCTTCCTTACCTACACTACCTCTAACTTCCCTGGTACAAAACCTGGGGTACCCACCAGTCGCTAATACCCTCACCAGTCACTAGATACTCACCAGTCGCAAGGATCCTCACCAGTCGCAAGGATCCTCACCAGTCGCAAGATACTCACCAGTCGCAAGATACTCACCAGTCGCAAGATACTCACCAGTCGCAAGATACTCACCAGTCGCAAGGATACTCACCAGTCGCAAAGATACTCACCAGTCGCAAAGATACTCACCAGTCGCAAAGATACTCACCAGTCGCAAGCTACTTCACCAGTCGCAAGGGTACTCACCAGTGCAAGGATACTCACCAGTGCAAGGATACTCACCAGTCGCAAGGATACTCACCAGTCGCAAGGATACTCACCAGTCGCAAGGATACTCACCCGTCGCAAGATACTCACCAGTCGCAAAGATACTCACCAGTCGCAAAGATACTCACCAGTCGCAAGGACACTCACCAGTCGCAAAGATACTTCCAGTCGCAAAGCTACTCACCAGTCGCAATGATACTCACCAGTCGCAAAGATACTCACCAGTCGCAAAGATACTCACCAGTCGCAAGGATACTCACCAGTCGCAAGGATACTCACCAGTCGCAAGGATACTCACCAGTCGCAAGGACACTCACCAGTCGCAAAGATACTCACCAGTCGCAAGATACTCACTCATTATAGAATCTTTAACTCCTGTCTCCCCACTGTACAGTGCAGTGTAGAGTGGCAAGTCTCTCTCAAGATAAACAGCAGGTTTTCCAAACAGTGTAGCTCACATTTTAGAGTAGACAGTTATACTATCATCCTCCATCATTGTTTTAGCAGTTCCAGCATTTCCTTACCATAGTAGTAGGTGGTACCATCTTAATTTGAGTATGTTGGATCTGGTACCACTCTGTCAAATCCTTTTCTTAATTTTGCTCAGTCAATCCACCCATTGAGCTATAGGACGAAAAAACAGCAGGCCCAAAAGGGCTGCAGACACCTTTGATCAAGAAACTGGGCTTGTAGGTTAAGGTTCTTTTTCAGTTGCATAATCTCTTCTGGTATCCCACAACATAGGACAGGTGCCCCTACTAGCCACATGCCAAGCAAGGTACTGGCTGACTTTTCAATGAGGTGCTTCCCTTCTGGCAACTTCTGGCAAGCAGAAACTACCTCTGATGAAGTTAGTGTCTCCCAGCCACACAACCTCTCTGGTTGCTATGGGAGATGGCACTCTCCCATCTTACGCTTGCTGGATCACTAAGACATGCTGAATAACCTCTCCTTTGTCACACAGTTAGCAGGCCTGAACTCACCAGCAATCCTCTTCAGCTTCTGATCAGCCTCTTGCTTTCTCACAGTGCTCAGAGTGGACTTTTATAGTTTCAGTAGCTGGGATCACCGCTGCAAAACATACCTTTGCACTCATCCCTCACAGACTCACAAACTGTAAGCATTTGTTTCAGCATCTGTGGGGCCATTAAAGAGCTCCTTTTTCATTGAATGCCCCATCATTGAAATCACCTCTTTGCACAATCCACAGCATTAAAAAAAAAAATGATGGACCACTGCCCCCTTGAAGAGCTTTCAGTTTTTCTCCTACAAACTCTCCTCACCTGTACACACACACAGTGTTGTCCCACATACAGTTCTACAAACATATTAACAGATGAACTTCTCAAAAGAGGGAATCTAATCACGCTAACTGCATATGCCCCCATACTTTGGGAAATTAGCCCAACGTAGCTCTACCAAGGACTTGTAGGAGTTTTCAGCATTGCTCAGAAAATACTTCATATCATCCCCCAGGTTTGGTGTGGCCTCACAAGCTTGAAGTGATTGTAAAGCCCCTTTAAATGAAAAATAAATATGTTATACTTACCTGCTCTGTGCAGTGGTTTTGCAGAGCAGCCCAGATCCTCCTCTTTTCGGGTCCCTCCCCGGGGCTCCTGGCCCCTCCCTCCTATTGAGTGCCCCTACAGCAAGCAGCTTGCTATGGGGGCACTCAAGCCGAGCCACAGCTGTGTCTATTCAAACACGAAGCTGCGGTTCGCCCCCCCCCCCCCTCTCCCCTCAGCGGCTAACTGACAGCAGCGGGAGCCAAATGGCACCGCTGCTGTGTCTCAGCAAATCAGGAGAGAGAGCCCTGGATGGCTTATTCTCTCCTGGAACATTGCTGGCTGCAAGTATTAGGGGGGGCTTCTGCACACAGAAGGTTTTCCATCTTAATGCATAGAATGCATTAAGATAAAAAAAAAAAAAAAATCTTCTGACTTTTTTAACCACTTTAAGTAACACTCCTAGTAGTCTGAGTAGTTCTGTGAACCAGATTCTCCTGGAACAGTTTATTGCAATGAGAATCACCTTGCTCTAGCTTGTGGAGCATGCGAGGTAGAATCTGTACTTGAGGGAAGGCAGAGATTAGCTGGAACTCAGACCAAAATCTATCTAAACGGGAAAAAATTGCCAGGACCAGAGATCCCAGCAATGAACTGGGTTCTCACTCCAGACTAGGCAGAAAAAAGCAGAGAAGCAGAGTATACCTCCTGGGACTGCCCATAAGCGTAGTCAGTCTTTTTTTTTGCCTAGTGTCCTACTCCTGTAGGGGACAGTTTCTCTACCCAAGAGATGATCTGGCTTGCTTCCTTCAAGACTGCATGATTCTTGTTGCCCACTTGGTGGCTGTTAAGACCACAGCCAAGGCTTTAACTGATTGCATCCTGATTGGGTGTTCTTGCAAAAGGAGGGTCCAGTGTACTAAGCCATCTATATTGCTCTGAGCTGTAGGATGTCAATGGCTTCTACCGATGGCCATGTTCCCTGAACTGAGGCGCACTGGAACCCTGCTCCCCAGCCTGAAAGATTCTTATTTGTCATCATAAGGTTCCGGTGATATGGAAGGAAAGACTTCCTCATTGTTAGGAGTGGGCTGGAGATTTACCAAGCTACAGAATTCTTGCTTGGCAGGAAAGGAGCAAAGGTGTGTTGAGGGAAGGAGCCTGCTTGTTCTATAACCAGATGTGTGCTGGAGAGGTCTCAAATGGAACATAGCACATGGAACAACCTTAAAGGGGGCTCCTACGAGACCCAGTACCCTCATGGACAATCTCACAGAGGGACATCTGTGCTCTGGGAGAAAGCAGTCTCTTCTCTGAATGGAAGACTTTTGCTTGGGGTTTGTCTAGGATCAGACTCCTATATTCCAGGCAAAGAGATAGTTGAGGAGTAGACTTTTGGAAGTTGATCACCCAAACAAAAGTCTGAAGCATCCGAATTGTCCAGAGGAAATGAGGCGAGTCCTTTAGAGTGAGGTTGTTTAGTCACTTCTGGATGGGTACGTCACTCAACTTTCGGTGGTTATGCCAGGATAATGCCTGCAATTTCACACTGGTACCATTTGTTAGAGCCAGCAGTTGGCTCTCTTGTAATAGCAATTGGAGTGGCTAACTAGCCGCTCGATTGCTATTACAAGCAGCAAAAGGGTAGCTCCCGCACCTCGCTCAGGTTCCCCCATCTCACAGGGCTGGCCGGACAGCCAGACAAAGCCAGGATCAGCTTTGAATGGCATTCTGCTACAGTAACCCGAAAGCAATGAAATCACCCGGCGTTACCCGGATATCAACAGCGCCATTTTTTAAAAAATCAAAAGCATTCAAAAACACTGATCTTGGTGTTCTGAATGCTTTTTTTTTTTTTTTTTTTTTAAGATATTTTTATTAAGTTTGCAAACAAATACATACAGAGAAACCAAAGCAATACAAAAGAACCCAAAAAAAAGGCAAAACACAATCAAAATGACTAAACACAGCCATTAACGCTGGAGCTCCTGGTCGCTCCTGGTCAACCCCAGACACGTTTCGCACAGGAGAAAAAACATTAGCGCAGGTGAAAAAGGAATAATCCTAGGTCAAGTTCAACAGACAGTCATATACAGTATAGAGAATGTCGCCATCACTCTAGCGGGGAGTAGCAGAGACAGAACCTTGTTCCACCAGGCTCGGAGGAGTTAAAGTAAGGGGACTGGAAATCCAGCCATGCCATATTTTTTCAAATAAATGTGGACAACCTTTTAATTCAAAAGTAAGTTTGTAGAGGGGAAGACAGCCATTAATCAGTTGAAGACAGGTGGCAACAGTAGGCCCGGCTGACCCCTTCCAACTTAGGAGTATTGCGTTCCTAGCATAAAAATACAGGATGCGGAGCAGCCGCTTGACGTGTCCGGCAACCGATAGGTCCCCAAACACGCCCAACAAGCAGTTTTTCGGGTGAAGGATGTTAGGGATACCAAGAACCGTGGATATAAAGAAGTCAACATCAGACCAAAATTTAGAAACTAAGGGACATGACCAGAAACAGTGTAGAAAAATCAGCCGGCCTCCCACAGCCCCGAAAACAATCAGGGGTGGGACGCAAGCCCAACTTATGTAGTCGGCTAGGAGTGAAATTACTCTGATGGAACACCTTGAGCTGAATCAGACGATCAGTGGAGGCCAGAATGGACTTAGGATAAGTAGCAGAGAACTCAGTCCAGTCATCTTCACTAAGATCAATGCCCATAGCCGTCCAGCGTGCCTGTGCCTTTGTAAATTTAGGGTTGGAATCGGTCATCAGAAAGGAGTAGTATTGGGAAATCAGTTTAGTAGTGCCAGGATCCCTAAGTAATTTCTCCAAGGCAGACATACTTAAAGGAGTCCGAAGAGAGGTAAATTGAGCCTGCAGGGCATGTCTGACTTGGAGATAATAGAACCAAGAGGAAGAGGGGAGCCCGAAGCTGCTGGAAAGATTTAAACCCTTGGGCAGTATACAAGTGATTGAGGTATTTCACACCCCTGTCTATCCAAAACAGGGAGTATGGGAAGGACAGCAGCTCAGGGAGTTCAGGGTTGCACCAAAGTGGACTATTAGGGGAGGAAGTCCAGGCATCCGTCGAGAAGCGCCGGACCACCAATTTAAAGAGAGAAAATGTCTGAAGCATGAGGGTGCCCTGGCCTGATGGAAACTGCCTGCGGTAGACAACATTATGAAGGGATTCAAGTGAGGCGACAATGGCCGCCTCAGTAGTAGTACAGGCGTTATGTGAAGAAGAATGCAACCAATCATGAACCACTACCAATTGAGACGCTAGGTAATAACAGTAGAAACTAGGGAAGGCTAGGCTGGCCAGTTGCGTGGACAACTTTAAAGTTTCCAATGCTATTCTGGGGGACTTTTTATGCCACAAAAATGAAAATAGAAGTGAGTCAATCCGCCGGAACAGGGACTTAACATGGGGCGTTGGCCAAAACATACAAAAGTTTTGGAAGGAAAATCATTTTGATCATATTGACCCGACCCACCAGATTCAAAGGTAGATCCATCCATTGTGTGGTACGTTGTTGGAGAAGCTGAATAAGGGGACACAGGTTATTAGACACATAGGAATGCAGCGGTAATTGGACAATGACACCGAGATAGCGAACGGAGCATGCCACCTGAAGTTGGGAACCCAGGTAGATCGCCTGTTCAGCCTCAGGGTCCAGTGGAAAGATATTAGATTTGGACCAATTAATACGGAAGCCTGAGAATCTACCAAAGTTCTCCATCTCCCATAAGAGGGCCTGCAAGGAGCTAGAGGGATCTGCCAGGTAGATGAGCGTATCATCAGCATAGAGGGATATCCTTTCTTCTATAGTACCGACAATCAGGTCATGGATATCCGAGGCAGATCTGATACGTATAGCCAGAGACAACATCAGACTCCATAAAGGACTGAGCATTAGGCAGGAGTAGATGGCTGACACTGTGATCAAACAGCTCAGCTGACTCCTCTGCCATGTCTGAAGATGGGTCTAAGGGAGGACTTGAGGCGGACATGGACTGAGGCTTTATCAACTGTGCGATGTGAAAATCACCTGCAAGACGCACACTGCTATGCGACCCAAAGTTGTCGCTAAATAAAGCAGATGTGTGTGTTGCAGAGTAGCAAAGCCTTTTGCAGTGGACTTAACGCTTACAAGAACAGGCGTTAACTTGTCACTGAGGCTTTATCAACTGTGCGATGTGAAAATCACCTGCAAGACGCACACTACTATGCGACCCAAAGTTGTCGCTAAATACAGCAGATGTGTGTATCGCTGAAATGTATTTTGCACAATAGCTGACTAGTAAGCACGTATACCTGCTGTAGATATATCAGCAGTGCAACGTGCTCACTAGACGGAGCCCTGACAATTAAAAGTATCCCTACAAAAACTAGATTATTGAATCTAACTATAGTGGTATATAGTTTTTTTCTGTCACTGCTCATCGGGTGACACTGCTTGCCAGCGGAAGGGATTGTGGCCAGGGCTCGGTGCTGCAGCCAGTATTGCCCCCACGTCTGCAAACAGCTGGTGGTGTCGCTGATTCGGGTAGATCGATCACTTCTACCCCCTCCTGCTCCTCCTCCTCATCCTCCTCCATGCCCTCCTCTGCAGAATGGTCCTTTGAACGCTTACGTGGTATCTCATCATATTCAAAGGGCTATTCTATGTCTCAGGCCAAAAGGTGTCACGCAGTGCTGCAGCTTGTGTGTCTAGGGGACAGGCAGCACACTGCCCCTGAGATTCTTGGGGCTCTGCAGGCACAGGACCAGAGGTGGTTGACACCACGCCAGCTGCAGCCAAGAATGGTGGTTTCCGATAATGGGTCAAACCTCCTGGCCGCCCTTCGGCAGGGAAGGTTGACCCATGTGCCATGCCTGGCGCATGTCCTGAATCTCGTGGTACAACGGTTTTTGAACTCGTACCCGGGAATGCAGGATGTGCTAAGGATGGCAAGAAGGGTGTGCAGTCGCTTCAGGCGGTCGTACAGTGCCACTGCACGTTTGGCCGTAGTGCAGCGTGAGTTTCACCTGTCGGTACACCGCCTCGTCTGTGACATGCCCACACGCTGGAACTCCACCTTGGCTATGCTGCAGCGCCTGTACATGCAGCAGAGGGCCCTCAATGAATATCTCTGCGAGTATGGCACCAGCACTGGCTCAGCGCACCTGGGCTTTTTTTCGCCACGGCAGTGGCTTTTGATTAAGGATGCATGCGTTGTCCTCTCACAATTTGAAGAGGCCACAAGGATGGTCAGCCGGGACAGCGCATGCATCAGTGACACCCTACCGGTACTGTTTTTGTTGGAGCACACTCTGCGTGGCATTATGGACAGGGCACTGGAGGCAGAGCAGCAGGAGGAAGAGGAGGACTTCCTTGCCTATCAAGGCCCCCTTTATCCTGACCCCATTATGCCTAGCTCCCAGAGGCCCGAGCAGGATCCAGGAGTGGAAGAGGAGGAGGAGGATTCTTCGGGGAAACTTTTGCAGGCTTTGAGGAGGAGGAGGAAGACATGCGGCAATCTGCAAGGCTTGCCTCCCTCGGGACACTTTGGAGTAGTACGTGGCTGGGAGGAGGAGGAGCACGTTCAAGATCATGTCGTTTTGAGTGACCCCGAGGAGTCAGCTTCTCAGGCCTTTTCAAATTTGCGACGCATTGCAAACATCATGCTTCAGAGCCTGCGAAAGGACCCCAGAATCAAGGCCATTAAAAAGACTGACCACTATTGGTTGGCCACCCTACTTGACCACCGGTACAAGTCAAAAGTCTCTGAGCTTTTCCCATCCACCCAGAGAGTCCACAGGATCAAATCCCTTGAGGACAGTCTCAAGAGGATTCTGGTGAAAACGTTCCCCGACTCCCGTAGGGTGCAGGGGCGGGGACAACCTACCATGGACTCTACTGCGGGTCACGAGAGGAGCGTTGGAGAAGGCGTGCTGATGACGGATGCCTTTCGGTCTTTTTTTAGTCCTCACCGCCCAGGCCTCTCTGCTGCCACTTCGCATCGACAGCGTCTGCATCACATGGTGGATGATTACATTAGGGCACAAAGTGACAGAGGGCTTTTCATGTGACGAATCCGATCCACTGGCATACTGGGTCTTAAGATTAGACCACTGGCCAGAACTGGCACAGTATGCCATGGAGTTGTTGGACTGCCCTGTTTCCAGTGTCCTATCGGAACGGGCATTCAGCGCAGCAGGAGGATTTGTCACAGACCATCGAACGAGACTCTCCACCGACTCAGTCGACCATTTGACATTCATTAAAATGAATCAGTCGTGGATATCAAGCTTTGATGCACCTGATGCAGACCTTGTAGACTAGTCTATCGTTGCGATGTGGCAGCTGAGCCTCAGTTTAAGCCTGGACCAGGGTGCCACCCTCCAACCCTCCTCTCGTTCTGTTTAGGTTCGCAGAACCTCATTTTAGTTTCCACTAGAAAAGATTAATTTTTTTTGTGGCCTTCTGCAACACCAGCTCTCTGGGCTTACGGTGGGGAGGCTCCGCCAACACCAAAATTACCATGTTTGCGCACCTGTTTTACAGGTGCACACCTTCAAAATTGTTACGCCTTCTTCAAAACCAGCTCTTTGGGCTTACGGTGGGGAGGCTCCGCCAACACCCAAAACACAATGTTTGCTCACCTGATCCACAGGTACACATCTTCTTAATTTTTTTGCCTACTTCAACACCAGCTCTTTGGGCTTACAGTGGTATGGCTCCGACAACACCCAAACAACAATTTTTGCGCACCTGTTTCACAGATGCATATTATTGCAATTTTTTTCCTTACAAAGGCAATTATTGCCTTCATGACCAGCACTTTCATAGGGTTATGGTGTCAAGGCATCGTCGGCACCACCAAAGGCCCAATTTTTAAGCATCCTTTACTTCTATTCAAAGTCAAGAGACAACAGTATTCATCCAAAACACCTCTAATCGTGTTCACTGTGGACTACATTGTGGCCCCTAACCCTAACCCTCAATGTATCCGTACATATATGTCTGTTTCTTGTGAGAATTCAAGTTAAAGTGCACCAAACACCATTTTACATGAAATAAAGTGCATCTACATACATCTTTAGACTTCTTGAAAACATTTGTATTAATAGCCCCATTGTGAAAATATACCCGTTAATTATATCCACATGTAAAGAGATAGCACCTTTTTCCAAAAAAACTCTAATCTTGTTCCCAGTGCACTGCATTATGTCCCCATCATACACATTGGCTGTGCAGTTGATTAGGAGCAAAAGAAAGGTGTGGTTAAGCAAAAAAGTCATTTTTGAAGGTTTGGCATGCTATAATTCTGGTTCTGGACATGCTACAGAGCTGAAACGTCACAGGTACACTTTTTAAACCCCCCAGACACTAAATCCAAATAAATCTCATTTTTTTTTTTCAATAATTGGCTCTCTATCAAAAACGACAATTTTTAAGAACTTTTTTTTGCCTGATTCCTAGTCCCTGGGACATGACCCAGAACCCTGGGCACTTTTTAGGGGCATTTATTAGGTTTTAGGGCTTCAAAATGGTGTTTTTTTCATTCCCGGAGTTCGGGTCCCATTGATTTCAATGGGGTCCGGGAATCCGAACCGAACTTTCGGGAAATTCGGGTGTTCTGATCGAACCGAACTTTTCAAAAGTTCAATCATCCCTAGTTGTGAAGGGTACTCATTAGGCACACATCTTTTTTGTCGTGCCATCATTTTGCCTTTATGCCAGGCAACTATTTCTCCTGTGTATAAAGAAAAAGTGCGCTGGATAAAGTAAGTGAAAAAAGCAGCAACCTTAGAGCCAATAGGTGATATGAAATGAAAAAAGAAAGTCAGGTGCGCTAAATTCACATGTGTCACACATCAAAACTTGGGTGTGTCACTATAATAAGTAACCAACCAACCTCTGCAGTGTGTACCTTGGTTGATGTGCACTAAGAGGGTGTATGGTATTACTAGAAACCCTGGTGCTGACAAATAAAAGGTGATGGATGAAGTAATAATTTTCAATGTGATAATAACAACATAATCAAATGGTGCTTCACAAATAATGCAAAATAAAGTCCAAAACTTCAGTGTGAACCACCTAAAGTGTATATACACCCCTAGGGGGTACACAAGTCCCAAAATCCCACACGCTCCTGTAGACGTCATTTGACGAAACCGGTAGGGCGGAGTCTTCGACGTCAACACGTCATTTCCGGCATTCGGAGCCAGAGCCGTGGAACGCGGAAGCTTCCCGGCACACACCACCACTGATCGCGGACAGCCTGCATCTTCCCCGAGCCACAAGCTGAAGCCTCCATCCGGGATAATAGAGAGAACCCCCAGGAAGATAGAGGACCGGGATTGGGACATAATACGAAAAGTGAGACAACTTGCCCATACTTGGAGCGATCTGGTAAGAGGCCAATTTTGTCTGCACATCCCAAGGTGACCCCCGGGACCCCTAGGACACTACTGGGTTAATTATCCGCCCTTGACCTCTTTCTTATGGTAAGAGGCCAATCCCTATCCAGGTGGTGGAACCATTGCACCTTCACAGTTTTATCCAATACACGTTTGTGGACTGTATTATTTGTGTGGGATTTTGGGACTTGTGTACCCCCTAGGGGTGTATATACACTTTAGGTGGTTCACACTGAAGTTTTGGACTTTATTTTGCATTATTTGTGAAGCACCATTTGATTATGTTGTTATTATCACATTGAAAATTATTACTTCATCCATCACCTTTTATTTGTCAGCACCAGGGTTTCTAGTAATACCATACACCCTCTTAGTGCACATCAACCAAGGTACACACTGCAGAGGTTGGTTTGGTTACTTATTATAGTGACACACCCAAGTTTTGATGTGTGACACATGTGAATTTAGCGCACCTGACAACTATTTCTCCTGTCTTGAGCTTTTTGTTGGCAAAGGTTGGGGGCATGTCACGCCGGTTAGCTCTAACGGTCCCATACGCATCCATGTTGTTTTGAAGAAGAACTCCTAGAGTTCTGGGGACGTATAAAAATTATCTATGGTGACACAGTACCCCTGATTCAGCAATGGCTCAATCATCGTAAGAACTGAAGCGGTTGTCATTCCATAACTGCTGAACCTTTTATTGAATTCGGTTCCTTTCCCAGTGTATAGGACCGAATTCAAAATGTATCCAGAGCTGGATTCACATAGCATGAATGACTTTATGTCAAAGCGTGCTCTCTTGGATGCAATATACTGTATACAGCTCAGTCTTCCTTTGTAGGCCATTAGACTTTTGTCTATACAAATGTCTCTATCTGGCACATAGGACTGATGGAAATTTTTCAAAATGATTTGATAAATGTCCCAAATCTTTTTGAGTTTTGGAGCTGGATGAGAAGTCTCGTCAAATTTGTCATTTGTAAAGTGCAAATTTTACATAATGAGCGAAAATTTGTATTCCGACATGACCGTGCCAAAAAAAGGAGTGGCCAGTAATTTGTTGGTGGTCCAATACCACGTCTGCAGGGGTTTCCCCACCACTCCCTGCAGAATAATTATGCCCAGAAACTTCCAGATGTTCTCTTTGGTCACTGGTTCCCACATCCTGCTCCTTGAAAACCTCCGATGCGCTGAAGCTCCTGGTACCGATTCGTTTCCACAACAATCTTTTCAATAACCTCATCGGTCAAAAAGAGTTGGAGGTATGCCAAGGGGTTGTAATCCTCAACATCCACTTTGATACCAGGTGCTCCAGTAAACGGGAACCTTGGGGGCGCTACATGCTCCGTACCGCAGTCAATCGAGCACCAAGTCCGCACATCGCTGGGCACAGTCGCAGGATCATCGCTAAAATCGCTTTCTGGGTCCGATGACGAACTTCCCCACTAATCGCTATCACTCCATTCTGCAAGCGATTCTGTATCACTGTCGCTGTTTTCCAGCAGGTCATATACCGCTTTTGAGGTGGCGGCGCGCTTTTTTGATGCCATGGTCGCTCTGCAGTATCCAGACACAAGGTACAGGAAAAATGCAGGAAGGGCAATTAAGAAAGCACTGCGGGGGCAAGCTAAGGTCAATTTATTTTATTTTAGTAATGTAATCCAATCGGATTACAGTGTATCAGTGTGTTTGTGTTTTTAACTTTTTGAATTTTCCGCCGGGTTCCTTCCCCCTTCGAACCTCACGTCGCAGGAGAAAGAAGCCGGGGCACAGAGAACATCGGGTGGAATATCCGGCCGCAGCACACTGCCCAGATACATCGCTGGATCCCAGGGAAAAGGTAAGTAACCCCTCTTTCAGGATCCAGCAACGCTTCTGGCGGTACCCCGAGTGTGGCTCGGGGTTACCGCTTTTGGCACTGAAATTTAACCCCGAGCCACACTTGGGAATACCGCTAGGGAGGTTAAAAGGAAACTGCTTTCGTACTCGTAGCCTGATCATCCCCATCGGTGGTGCCAGTCCGGATCTATGGCAGTGCAAGGAAAACTTCACCGCACAAATGTATATCAGGCAGCCGGGGCCCTGGTTTTCCATGGGGAGATATGTTTGTGATGTTTGTGATGTGGAATTCTTATTGTTTTAATATATACCCTTTTACCAGGATTAATGGCTGGCATCTTTCTGTCATATTTGATCCATATGATTGAAATACTGCTGCTATTGTCTTTTGCAGATATAGTAAAGTTCCATTCACTGGAACAATAGCATGATCATTATCAGATATGGTTTTTATGAACTATATTATATAGGATTAACTCTAACAGTTTATGATGAGAGTACATGCTTGTGAATTAGCGTGGCCGAGTCCATGAGAATCCATGTGGCAGCCATGTTGCTTTGTTCACTTGGCAGTGGCGGGGGTGTGGTCAGAGACAGATGTGAGCAGGTGTGTGTGACTCACCTGTGGCTCCTCCATCCTGATTGTTTCGCTCTGTCTGGAGCTCAGTGCCCGCTGCGAGGTTGTCTGCCTGCAGAGCGGGGTGGCGTGGAGGGGACGGGGCGGCTGTGTGGTGGTGGAGAGGCCCTGTCCTGCCTGGCTGTGCTGTTGAGCTGCCGCCGACCAACTGGCCTCTCTGGTCTGTTTTCATTCCTGTCTGTGGAGGTTTGAAGGGGTCTAGCCCACTCAGTAGACCCCTTTAGGCAGCATCTGCACAGTGTTCCCCAAATGAAGCAGGAACACATGATCACATGGGCCTGGAAGCATCATTGTTAGAGGAACCATCTTTGAGAGAGGTACTGTCAGCAGTCAATGGTTGTACGATAGCCCTAACAGAGATGACAGTCCAGTTAAAGGGCATTAAAGAGGAACGGATTTCAGTAATACATGATTTACAAAAAGTGCGTGAGCGCACTACTGAATTGGAGGATAGAGTTAGCGGAATTGAAGATGGAATGATACCTATGAAACAGGAGATAGAGTCTCTGAGGACTATAGTTGAAAGACAAAATTATAAATGAGAAGATTTGGAAAACCGGCTAAGGAGAATGAAATGTTCGATTAGTGGGTCTACTGGAAAGAAGTGAAGGAGGCAATATGAGAGACTTTCTGGAAAAATGGATCCCAGAGATTTTAGGAAAGGAAGCGCTTTCACCCTTGTTTACAATTGAAAGAGCACATAGACTTTTACTAAGAATCCCTTTGGGTGGGATGCCTAGGCCGATATTGTTTAAACGACTTTCTTTTAAATATAGAGAAACAATACTTCAGAAAGAGAGATGAAAGACATAACAATTAATGGGGTGAAAGTCTCATTTTTTCCTGACTTTTCAAGAGAAGTACAGAAGAAAAGGGTAAAATTTATAGATATAAAAAGACGCTTGAGACAGATAAGTTGTATTGTATTTTTTTTTTCTTCCCCAGGCCATAATGTTGAGATAGGAGCCATGGGCTTTATTTAGAGTCACAAGTTTAATAATGTGGTTATTTGGAGTGTTGTGGTTGTTAAGGCAAGTTTTTTTGTGGTAAGGAAAATTTTGGTAACTCACAAGAAAAAACAAAGAGGGGCCACAATTAAGTTCCCCAAATTTGCTGGTTTCTTAGGGGGGTGGGAGAGGTAGGTGGGACTGGTTTGCAGGGGTGGTCAGGGGGTCAGGGGGATGGATTGGAAATAGTATTGAGACAAACACAGGTTTTTGATTTGGTTAAAACACATAAGATTTTAAAAGAGAAAATAGTTTGGACATACTAGAAGAAAGGTTTGAAGATATGGTATAGTGGATATGGGTATACTCAAATAAGGTGGTTCACAAGATATGTACACAATTTAAAATGTATTTTCTGGTGTAAAAATGAATGATTGAGTCACGTTTTGTTCATGGAAAATGAGGATTAAGTGACCCATTGAAGAAAATAGCCCTGTTTAAATCAATCTCAACGTTAGGTGCTTCCATTCTCTGCCTTCAGGAGACTCATTTAACTAAAGATCACGGTTAAAGTGGAAGGGGTTTCCATTTCAATACCATTCAATATATACATCCTATTCAAAAGGAACCAGCATTTTAATACACAAATCAAAGAGGTTCTCCTGCATACAAGTAAAAATAGATAGTGCTGGAAGATATATTTTTCTATATTGTATGCTGGCAGAAACATTATGTATAATTATGAATGTATTACATAGTTTGTGAGGTTGAAAAAAGACATCAGTCCATCCAGTTCAACCTATGATGTGTGTGTGTGTTTGCTGTTAACCATACATTGTATACCCCTGTATGTTGTGGTCTTTAAGGTGCCCATCTAATAGTTTTTTAAAAACTATCAAGGCTCCATGCTAATACGACTGCTTGTGGAAGAGAATTCCACATCCCCACTGCTCTGACAGTAAAGAATCCCCTACTTATTTTAAGCTTAAACTGTTTTTCCTCTAGTTTTAGTGAGTGGCCACGTGTCTTATTGTATTCCCTTTCTCTGAAAAGTTTGTTCTTTATGCTAGGGTTGCCAGTACAGTATTTGTACATTGATATATCCCCCCTCAATCGTCTCTTCTCCAAGGAGAATAAGTTCAGTGCTTGTAGTCTTTCCTCATAGCTGATGTCCTCCATTCCCCTAATTATTTTTGTTGCCCTTCTCTGGACTCTCTCCAGTTCCAGCACATCCTTCCTGAGGATCGGTGCCCAGATACTTCCAGGTACGGTAATAATACTTCAGATGTGGCCGGGTCAGAGTCTTGTAGAGTGGGAGAATAATATCTTTATTTCTGGAGTGAACCCCCAGCTCCTTTTCCATCCTAGACTCACCCAGAGGTTTTCCCCCCAGAGAGTAGCTTGCTTTCGAATTACTGATGCCCAGGTGCATTATTTTACATTTTTCAACATTAAACCCCATGTAGTTGCCCACCCCATTATTTTGTTCAGATCCTCTTGTAAGTTTTCCACATCTTGCATAGAAGATATTGGCATGCTTAGTTTAGTATCGTCTGCAAATACCGAAATTGTGCTGGATACCCCCTCCTCTAGATCATTTATGAATAAGTTAAACAGGATTGGCCCCAGGACAGAACCTTGGTGGACCCCACTTTCCACTCCCGCCCAATCTGAGTACTCCCCATTTATCACCACCCTCTGAACTCTCCCCTAGAGCCAGTTCTCTATCCAGGTACTCACCCTATGGTCCATACCTACCTTCCTTAGTTTGTACAGTAAGCGTTTGTGGGGAACGGTGTCAAAGGCCTTTGCAAAGTCCAGATACACCACATCTTCAGGCTTACCTTTATCTAGATGTCAACTAACTTCTTCGTAGAAGAATGGTTTGGCAAGAACGATTTTTCATGAATCCATGTTGATTACTACTTCTAACGGAATTTTTGTAAAATCTTACCGTAAAATTCCACATCCTTACCGCTCTTACAGTGAAGAACCCCTTTAAGGTTAAACCGCCTTTCCTCTAGTTTTAGTGAGTGGCCACGTGTCTTATTGTATCTCCTTTCTCTGAATAGTTTGTTCCTTATGCTAGGGTCCTCACCAGTACAGTATTTGTACATTGATATCATATCCCCCCTCAATCGTCTCTTCTCCAGAGAGAATAGGTTCAGGGCTTGTAGCCTTTCCTCATAGCTGATGTCCTCCATTCCCCTATTCATTTTTGTTGCCCTTCTCTGGACTTTCTCCAGTTCCAGCACATCCTTCCTGAGGACCGGTGCCCAGAACTGGACAGCATACTCCAGATGTGGCCGGACCCGAGTCTTGTAGAGTGGGAGAATAATCTCTTTATTTCTGGAGTGAATCCCCTTTTTTATACATCCCAGTATTCTGTTGGCTTTGCTTGCGGCAGCTTGGCATCGCATGCCACTGCCAAGCCTGTTGTCTACCAGTACCCCCAAGTCCTTTTCCATCCTAGACTCACCCAGAGGTTTCCCCCCTAGTGAGTAGCTTGCTTTCTGGTTTCTGGCCCCCAGGTGCATTACTTTACATTTTTCAACATTAAACCTCATCTGCCATGTAGTTGCCCACCCCGTTATTTTGTTCAGGTCTGCTTGCAAGGTTTCCACATCCTGCATAGAAGATATTGGCAAGCCTAGTTTAGTATCATCTGCAAATACTGAGATTGTACTAGATATCCCCTCCTCTAGATCATTTATGAATAAATTAAACAGGATTGGTCCCAGGACAGAACCCTGGGGGACCCCACTTTCCAGACCCGCCCAATCCCGAGTACTCCCCATTAATCACCACCCTCTGGACTCTCCCCTGGAGCCAGTTCTCTATCCAGGTACTCACCTTATGGTCCATACCTACCTTCCTTAGTTTGTACAGTAAGCATTTGTGGGGAACGGTGTCAAAGGCCTTTGCAAAGTCCAGATACACCACATCTTCAGGCTTACCTTTATCTAGATGTCAACTAACTTCTTCGTAGAAGAATGGTTTGGCAAGAACGATTTTTCATGAATCCATGTTGATTACTACTTATAACGGAATTTTTGTAAAATCTTACCGTAAAATTCCTTTTTCTGAGTCCTCCGCCAGTCGCCGCCCCTCACATAGTCTTCACCAATGGGTATTGACTTCCGCTCCGCAGGAGTAGCTAGGCATAAGACTTGTTAGAAACAAAAACTTTTAGCATAGACACACCCATGGGGGCTGTTCCACTGGTCAATACCCCCCCCCCGCATTAAGCCATCCCAACTCAGTTTGGTAGCATAGCAGTAAGTGTACAAGAAAACCCCAAAAGGGAGGCGGGGGCGGCGACTGTCGGAGGACTCAGAGAAAGGAATTTTACGGTAAGATTTTACAAAAATTCCGTTTTCTCTTACGTCCTCCGACAGTCGCCGCCCCTCACATAGTCTTCACCAATGGGATGTCCCAAAGCAGTGTAGACATGAGGGGTGGGAGACGCAACCATAGAAAAGGCAACGCAGTACCCGCATCAGAGAAAGGAACCTTACACGCACAGTAAGAGAACCTTCTGGGCAACAGAAAAGGCTCAACAGGAGCAAAAGCCCAGGAAAGCAAATAACCCAGGGGATAAACAACCCCAACAGCCAGGGACCCACAAAAAAACAAGGGTCCCCTATGGCACTGCCGCACTGATAACTTTGAGAACATCAGCTGATGCCAGAACATCCACCTTATAGAATTTGGAAAAAGTGTGCACCGACGACCAAGTCGCAGCCTTGCACACCTGTGCCACCGAGGCCTGATGCCGGTAGGCCCAGGACGTACTCAATGATCTAGTAGAGTGTGCCTTAACAGGGAAGGGTGGAACCCGTTCCTTCAAAAGCATAGGCCTGTTCAATGGTCTGTCTGATCCATTTGGCAATGGTCGCTGCAGACGCAGCCATGCCCTTCCGAGGTCCCTCAGGAAGGACAAAGAGGGAATCCGATTTCCGAAAAGATTCAGTGGACGACAGGTAAACCCTGATCGCCCTGACAACATCCAAGGAATGCAATGCAACCTCCTTAGGATGCTTCGGCTTCGCACAGAGCGAAGGCAAAACTATGTCCTCATTAAGGTGAAAATCAGAGACCACCTTAGGGAGAAAAGACGAATGAGGTCGCAAGACCACCTTATCCTTATGAACCACTAGATAAGGAGAGCGGCAAGACAACGCCGCCAACTCCGACACTCTGCGAGCCAAAGTGATCGCCACTAAAAAAGCAACCTTTTTAGACAGCAGAGGTAACGGTATCTCCCGGATGTTTTCAAAGGGAGAACGCTGTAACACGGACAGAACCAAGTTCAAGTCCCATGGAGGTAAAGGCTCCCTCTGGGGAGGAGCCAAATGTCGCACACCTTGAATGAAGGTGCGAATTAAGGAATTAGACGCCACAGGGCGTTGAAAAAGAACCGCCAGTGCCGAAACCTGGCCCTTTATCGTGGCCAGCGCCAGTCTGAAGGAAAGCCAACACTCTTGTCACCGAGTATGAGCGAGGAGAAAACCCCCTGGACTCACACCAGGCAAAATAGGCTTTCCAGGTACGGTAATAAATCTTACCAGACGAGGCTTTCCTAGCCTTGATTAAAGTAGGAATGACCTCAGGGGAGAGACCCCTGTCTCTCAGGACCTGGCTTTCAACAGCCAGGCCGTTAAAGCCAGCGACTGTAAAGCAGGATGGAAGATCGGTCCCTGAGACAATAGATCTTCCCGCAGTGGCAGCCGCCAAGGAGGCTCAACCACCAGGTGAACAACGTCGGCGTACCAGGACCGGCATGGCCAGTCCGGCGCCACTAGGATCACCAGGTTCGGTTCCGAGGCCAGCCTGCGGAGGAACCTGGATAACAACTGAATCGTAGGAAAAGGCATACATCAGACGATACTGATGCCAAGGGGCCACCAACGCATCCGAGGCGTCCGCCCGAGGATCACGCGTTCTTGCCACGAACCTTTCCACCTTCATTTAGCCGAGACACGAACAGATCCACGTCTGGGGATCCCCACTTCGCACACAGCTTCTGGAAGACCTTCGGGTGTAGGGACCATTCCCCCGGTCCAGGTTCTGGCGACTCAGATAATCGGCCTGCCAATTCTCCACACCCGGAATATGAACTGCCGATATTGTCGGGACGTGAGTCTCGGCCCAAGACAGAATGTCAGACACCTCTCGGGCCGCCCGGGCACTCCTGGTGCCCCCTTGGTGGTTGATGTAAGCCACCGCGGTAGCATTGTCCGTCTGTACCCAAACAGGACAGCCCCGAAGTCGATCCGACCACTGGAAGAGACAGAGTTTGATCGCTCTCAATTCCAATATGTTGATCGGAAGGGAGGATTCTTCCTCCGCCCAAGTGCCCTGGGCAGACAGGTTGCCCAGGACTCCACCCCAGCCCGACAGGCTGGCATCCGTGGTAACAACTGTCCACAGTAACGGACGGAAGGATTTTCTGTCCGACACAGCCGGGGACTGAAGCCACCACAGAAGATCCATTCTGGTCTAGCGACTCAACGAGACCCTCAGCTCCAAGGACTGAGGAAATCTGTCCCACCTGGCCAGGATCTCCGCTTGGAGAGATCCAGTGTGAAACTGAGCAAATGAGATCGCCTCGAAGGCCGATACCATTAACCCCAGGCACCTCATACAGGACCTGAGTGACGAGGACTGGTTGTCCCTGAGGGACCTGACCTTGTTTTGAAGGGTCCGGAGCTTGTCCTCCGGCAGAAAAACCTTTGCTTGAGCAGAGTCCAGAACCATTCCCAGATAGGGAAGGCGAACTGAAGGAGACAAGGTCGACTTCTGCATGTTGATGGTCCAACCGAACTCCTGTAGCGTCTGCACCGTAGTTGACAGATCGCAAGTCAGGCTTTGACTGGCACTTGATCTTAACAGGAGATCGTCCAGATATCCCAAGACCGCAATTCCCTGTGCCCTCAACAGGCCCAGAACAACAGGGAACACTTTGGTAAAGACCCTTGGAGCCGAAGCGAGACCGAAAGGTAACGCTACAAACTGATAATGGTCCTCCACAATGGCGAACCAAAGGTACCTCTGATGACCCTCAAAAATGGGGATGTGTAGATACGCATCCTTCAGGTCGATAGAGGGCAGGAATTCCCCTGGACTCAGGGAGGCCACCACTGAGCGGAGGGATTCCATGCGGAACTTCCGAACGCGCACAAAGTGATTCAGAGCTTTCAAGTCCAGGATAGGACACACCTTGCCCTCCTTTCTGGGCACAGTGAACAGATTGGAGTAAAACCCCCGAAACCGGTCCCGATGAGGCACCGGGACAATCATCCCCTGGGCCAGGAGGTCCTGCACCGCTTGATGCAGGTCCTGTAGACGCCCTGGGGTCAAATGAAGATTTGAGGGAAAGAATCTGTCCGCCGGTCGTGAAAGGAATTCGATCTTGTATCCCGATCGAATGATTTCCTGAACCCACCTGTCCGGAATACGGAGCAGCCAAGGTTGGAGGAAACCGCGCAAACGTCCCCCCACCCCTGAAACGGGTGAGGGCGCCCCTTCAGGCGAAAGCGGACTGAGCCGGCGTGCCTGCATGGCCGGACTTTTGCTTACCCGCCCAGGGCTTCTTCTGGCCACCTTGGCCCTTGTAAGGTTTGCCTTTGGTTTGTGACTTAAAGGCACGAAAGGACCCCTGAGCGGGCCTAAAAGTGAAAGGACTTGCAGCGAAAGGACTTGTTCTTCGGATTTTGGGGCAGCAGAGTGCTTTTGCCCCCAGTGACTCCTTTCACCAAAGTATCCAAAGCCTCGCCAAAAAGGCGAGACCCAGCAAAAGGAAAGTCAGCCACGACGACTGGTCAGCCGACCAGCTCTTCAGCCAGATCAGTCGATGGTTAAGCACTGCAACACTAGACAGGCGTGCAGCCAAAGGGGCCTCATTTAAGGCCGCATCGCACAAAAACATGACCCCTTGATGAATTTGGTCCAGAATCAGACACGAGAGTGCGTCTAAGCATCTTCGTCCAGTCCGCCACCGCCTGAGCCACCATGACAGAAGCGAAAATCGGTTTGAGCATAGAACCCGCCACCGTATAGGCATGGCGAGCCAGAGACTCCAACCTCCTGTCCGTAGGATCCCGGAACACCGGGGTATCCTCAGTGGGAACCAAGGTAGCCTTGTTTAACACGGCCACAGCGTGATCCACCTGGGGGGCCACGCAACAGCGCGCATCTGTAGAAGGCGCAAAGAGGTACAGCAGTTTAAACCAACTAGGCACCGTGAAGGGGCGTTTTAAAGTGTGCCTTTGTTAATTCACTGTGTGATGAAACTCAGCGGGGAAGGGAAAAACCTGCGCAGTCGTGCGGGTCCTATGTGTACCAAATGAGGACACAATGGCCGGAGGAGTGGGCTCATCCTCCAGATGTAGTGTTTCTTTAACAGAAGAAATCAACTCATTCATGAGTGCGTGTTCTTCAGGCGACCCCGGGGGAGACGCATTAACCCCCTCCACCTCTGCCTCCCCCTCAGACCCCGGAGGGTCCAGGGATGAGCGAGACCTTGAAAAGGGCACGCCAGCCACAGCACCATCTGAATCAGAGGAGAAAGATAATCTGGGCCTTTTCCTAGCAGCTCGTTCAGCCATCAGCACCTCGATTTTTGACACCAAAGATGCCACCACAGTGGCCAAATTAGGCATAACGGGGGGTTCAGCAGAACTGGGGTCCCCCACCAAGGCTGGGGGTAATTTGCTGTCCTGAGAATCCATCGCCAAAACAATGAGTAAAAGTACTGCCCCTTTAAAAGCGCTGCGGATAGCGCAGCCCACCGCTATAAGCACTGTGTACACAAACCCCCCAAAAGGGACAAAACTGAGCCAGGAGGGATAGAACAGAGACATATGGAAGAGATAGTCTGCAGAGCCCCACAGAGTGTTACCACACCGATCGCTGCTCCAGAGGAAAAGGAAGTGAGGTCACCAGAAGCTGAACTATATGCTGCCAGGCCCAGGGAAAATGGCTGCCCATAGGAATGAATGGAAGGCTTCGGCAAGATGGCCGCCGACATGTGCTCGGAACGATCATTCTGCCACACACAAGATGGCGCCAAAACCACTACATAGCAAGCTATTGTAAAGGCCCATAGTGAAGCCAAACATGCTGCCCACATCCAAAATGGCGGACCGCGCGGTTTCCAGCCGCAGCGGTCGCCTCACACACAGTCTGCATCTCCCAACACTAAAAGTGACACAGGAGAGGGGCCCCCACACCACATAGCGCCAGCAGTGTATTAAAGAAGACCCCCGCAGGGATCGCATCAGGGAGCCCCACCGCACAGACATGAGGGGACACACAGCAACACAGGACTGCCACCCCAGACAGAGGCCCCACACAGAAAAGTACTTACCTGTACCGGATGACGTGGGGTGCCTCTATGAATGGAAAGCCTCTGTCCTCAGATGACAGGGAGTGCCGTCAGCCAAAAAACGCAGGACACTGCAGCACAGGATCGCAGGTGTGTCCAGTGAGGTAGCCACCTCAAAGGCTGCATCCCTGCTGCGAGCAGGGATGGGTCGTTCATAGCGCCAGGGCGAACCATAGCCGAACGCTCGATGGCAGGCTGGGGATCCATCTGACCCTCAGCCCTGGAGAGCCAGGGCGGCCAGTCCGATTCCCAGCTCCGCATGATTCATCTTCAACCGAAGATCCGACTAACTAAAGCTGACAAAATAAACAGCTAGTAAAGCAAAGAAAAAACTGACATTTTGCAAAATAAAAATCATAAGAAAAGATTAGAAGGCTGAGACTGTAGCCCCAGCACAGGGAAGCCTATCTACTCTTAACGCTAGGCAGAGACAAACTGGGTTGGGATGGCTTAATGCAGGGGGGGTATTGACCAGTGGGACAGCCCCCATGGGTGTGTCTATGCTAAAAGCTTTTGTTTCTAACAAGTCTTATGCCTAGCTACTCCTGCGGAGAGGAAGTCAATACCCATTGGTGAAGACTATGTGAGGGACGGCGACTGTCAGAGGACGTAAGAGAAAATACCATTTTCATTACTAAAGTCTTGTATGTGGTCCCTTAACAACCCCTCCAAAATCTTGCAGACTACTGATGTTAGTTAGGCTGACCGGCCTATCCTATCTGTAAAAGGAGGTCCGCCTCCCCCTCCTCCCTCTGGTTGGGGGGCCTATAGCATACGCCCAATATTACCTTCCCCATAGTGCCTTCCATTTTAAGTTCAACCCATAGGGATTCTGTCTCGTCCATAGCTCCATTATTAATATCATCCCTCCTATTTATAATGTCTTATTTCCTATATGATATTTAAAGTGCAATAAGAAACTTATGAAAATATGATACAAGTAAAAATTAAAATCACAAAGCATTTAAAATTAAACACTTAAAAAACATCCTCATAAATACCCATATATCAATATATATTAAAATTTAAATATCATATAGGAAATAAGACATTATGATATGTTTCTGTCAGTTAACATGTTTTGAGCAATCTGCATGTGTAAAATCCCTCCGAGGACCCGGGCGTCCAAATACCCATTTAGTCTGAGCAATCGGACATTATGTGGTAAATTTGGAGAGGTGATGGAGGTTGATGCGAAGTAAGGGCGGAAGTGCAATAATATACATGAAGGCGGGCGGAAGGACGTGGAGGCCGTAGAGTCCATGTCATTACGCAATGAGACGAGTGCCGCCTAGTCTTTACTGTATATATACTAGTGACCGTACCGCTTGTCCACGCCCTCAGTTGAAGTCATTCGTTGACGAAACCGGTCAGGGCGTGGTCACACGGTCACCAGGGTTCCAGTGTCCTGCGTCATACCCGGAAGTTTGTCCGTTTTGGTACCGAGCGGTGAACATAACATTAGCGGGAATCGACCGGACACAGGTTTACCCTTACATACATGCTTTCACCTACTGATTGTTTGTGAGTGCAACTATTGAAGAGCCTTTTTGTTGTGTGGGAATAAATGTGTTGATATGCAGTATTACGCTATGTGGTGTCATTAATTTATTTACATGTACTACGAATTGGTGGAGAGACATATGAGTATAAGAGAGAGGAGAGTATTCCATTCCACTCCATCTTGAGTGTTCAGGCTCTTGGAGGATCTGACCCCCTTGGAGTTTATGATACCTATTGGCCTACATTCAGCGGCCTCTGGTGAGTGCATTACCATAGGGCTCGCACAGTGGTGAGGTGGAGGCTGTATAGGTCGTGTATGCACAGTGGTGGATTCTTGGACTCTCAATCTTTCTTGATTCCATGGACTGACATCACAATATCACTGCATTTCCAGACAACAGAGACTATCTTTCTATTTAGGGATTTATCCCCTATGTTAGCGCTGCTAGTGTATCTTTTAAAGTTTAAGAGGAGAGTTTTAAAGCTTCTTGAGATGCACCTTTTTGTTTGATAGAAGAAATATAAGCACACTTGTAAAAGAAAGCAATTCCGCAGATTTGTGTTACAAAATCCTTCCTGGAACGCTGGCGGCGTGCGTTCCACGGATACAGGAAGTGACATTGTTGGTTCAGTTTTGGTCCATCGCTTCTGGTGAGTGAGGTCCGGGAGGGGGATCTGGACACCTTTGCACCTGATTGCGGTCTTGGAGCACTACAACACTTGGGCACATTACCACTTCAGCACTTTTTTGCACATCTGATTGGACTATTTTCAGCACCTTATATACATTTTTGCACAGCATATTGTTTTTATTTGTATATTATATGGGATTTTTGTGTATAGGTGCACACATCATTATTGCACTTTAGCACAATTGCACTTTGGTTTATGTGTCCATATAGGTTTATCATCTTAAAGCGGTAGTATCCCGCTTTTTGACACTTTTACCTACAGGTAAGCCTATAATAAGGCTTACCTGTAGGTACAAATAATATCTCCTAAACCGGCACGGTTTAGGAGATATTTACAGTGCATGCAGCCGCTCGCGCGAGCGGCGCATGCGCTCTGAAGGTCCGGGGGGACCTTCAATTAAGTTGCCGGGAGCTTGCCGCGCGGGAGTGACGTCATCGCGGCTCCGGCCAATCATCGCGCCGGAGCCGTCTCTTCCGGCCAATCAGCGCGCCGGAGCCGCCGAACCCGGAAGAGACGACGAGGGATCATGGCAGCGCCCGCAGCGATGTCCGGGGGTCCGTGTCGGGGCCTCGTTTTAAGGTAAGTTACACATAATGGGCTAGTATGCGATGCATACTAGCTCATTATGCCTTTCTCTTGCAGGTTTTTTTTTTTTTTTTTTTTTTTTTTATTGGGTTTACAACCGCTTTAACACTGGTACACATATATATTATCACAACACTGGTATATATTTAATTTCTTGAGAGTTTTTAGTTACTATTTTTTGCGAGTGCTGTTTTTTTGATAACCATCCTTTCTGAGTTTTTATTTAGTGAACAGCAGCTGCGTAATATTTTATTATTTCACCAAGTTTTATAGCAATCACATTACAATTATCCTCATTTTAGCGCAGGTTTAATTATTTAGTAATCGAATTGACACAGCGTGCATCTGTTTCTTTGTTGCTGAGTGTTTGGCCAACTTTATACAAAAGAGCTGTACACTGTACTCTTTAGTACAGGCATTAATGGTGTTTGGCACGTATCAATATCCATAAGTGCGCTTTTCAGCGCAGCAAAGTTTTCAACACATCAAGCTAATTTCTATGCTCCAAACTCCATTCATTTCCACAACAGTAATGGCAAGCCAGGAAGTTCTAACCAAACGTTTCTAAACTTCACAGTGGAAAAAAATGGATTTTTGTAAGATCTTACCGTAAAATCCTTTTCTCTTAAGCTCATTGACAGACGCAGTCCTCCTTGATTCATATCAACTCGGGTTATACTGCCCTCTACAGGAGTAGGACTAGGCAGAAAAGAAAAACGTTCTGGCCACACCTTAGGGGCAGTCCCAGAGGGTATATCCTCTCTCTCTCTGCTAAAGGAAGTCAGTTATGTCACAAAGCAGTGTTTAGAGAATTTAACCCAACTCAAAAACAGAGGGGCGGGTACTGCGTCTGTCAATGAGCTTAAGAGAAAAGGATTTTACGGTAAGATCTTACAAAAATCAATTTTTCTCTGTCGCTCATTGACAGACGCAGTCCTCCTTGATTCATATCAACTCGGGACGTCCCAAAGCAGTGCCACAAATGAGGGGTGGGATAATGGAAATCAAAATCCAATCTAGAAGGCCCAACCGGTGTCAACTAGAAGTTTTAAAGGCTCATCAATCAAAAGATGAGACTCAACTGAAATTCCAACGGAAAAAAACCCTCGAGGTAGACCACCGGTCTCCTCAAATTGTGGCCTGCAAAACCTTGCGGCCAAATGAGGCATCCGCCGATGCCATCACATCAACTTTATAAAATTTTGTAAAGGTATGCACCGACGAACAGGTAGCCGCCTTGCACACCTGGACCACTGACGCCTGATGGCGGTAGGCCCAGAAAGTACTGAGCGCTCGAGTGGAGTGCGCCTTAACAGGGAACGGAGGATTCCGACCCTTAATAGAATAAGCCCGTACCACCGTCTGTCTAATCCATTTGGAGATAGTCGCGGCAGATGCAGGCAACCCCTTTCTGGGGCCATCCGTGATCACAAAAAGTGAATCCGTTTTACGGAACGATTCCGTAGTCTTCAGGTATAGGACACAAGGAAGGTAGCACAATATCTTCATTCAGATGAAAGTCTGAAACCACCTTAGGAAGAAAGGATGGCTTCGGATGAAGAACTACCTTATCCCTATGAATCACCAAATATGGGGAATGACACGATAATGCAGCCAGTTCTGACACCCTGCGTGCAGAAGTTATAGCCACCAGGAAGGCCACCTTCTGGGATAATGTAAACAAGGAAATCTCCCTAATATTTTCAAAGGGAGGTTTCTGCAGAACCGACAACACCAAATTAAGATCCCAGGGCAGTAAGGGCACGCGCACTGGCGGAGCCAAGTACAGCACCCCCTGGATGAAATTCCGCACCAAGGAATGAGTAGCCAGAGGCTTCTGAAAGAAGATTGCCAACGCTGAAACCTGACCCTTGATAGTGCTCAAGGATAGTTTCTGCTCAACCCCCTTTTGCAGAAAAGCCAAGATTCGGGTCACCGAATAGGTACGTGGGGGAAATCCCAAAGATTCACACCACACGATATAAGTCTTCCATGTGCGATAATAGACTTTGCTGGAAGTCGCTTTCCTTGCTTTAATTAGAGTAGGAATAACTGAAGCGGACAATCCCCTGTCCTTCAGTACCTGGGTCTCAATGGCCAGGCCGTTAAAGCCAGCGACTGTAAAGCACGATGGAAGATCGGTCCTTGAGACCGCAGATCCTCCCTGAGAGGAAGTCTCCAAGGAGCGTCCGCGACTAGTCTGCCCAAGTCGGCATACCCGGCTTGACGAGGCCAGCCCGGAATTACCAGGATAACTGGAGTTCCCTCCACCTCTATCCTGCGGAGAAATCTCAGCAGCAACTTGAGAGGGGCGAAAACATACAGTAGCTGATACTGCCCCTACGGGGCGCTCAGCGCGTCTGCTGTGTCCGCTAGAGGATCGCGGGCGCGAGCTACCAACCTCCGCGCCATCCTGTTGAGCCGACATGCCAACAGATCCACCTACGGGATGCCCTATTGAAGACACAGCTGGTGAAATCCTTGGTGATCGACTTAAGTCACCACCATGGCATTGTCTGACTGGATCCGAACCACGCTGCCCTAGAGCTGCTTGGTCCAGGCAATCAGACCAAGTCTGATCGCTCTCAGTTCCCACACATTTATTAGAAACTTGATTCCTATCGGAAGTGATGACTTCTCCTGGCTGAGCTTTAGAGACCGGAGTCACCGGACCAGAGACTCCCTGGTCCGCTCGCTCAACCGGATCCGATTCCTGGAGGGAACTGGGAATGATCTTTGGAAAAGGTAAAGAAAACGTTCTGCTCAAGGAACGGAAACTACCGCTCCCTGTAGCATATGAATGTTGGAAGGGAAGAATTGTACCGATAGAATTGATCGACACTCGATCTTGTATCCCGATCGTATGATCTCCTGAACCCCTTAGTCCGGGATTCAGGAAAGCCCTGGATCTGAACACCGGTGAAGACGTCCCCCCACCCCTGAGCTGAGTGGGGGCACACCTTCAGGCTGTATTAGTTTTATCTTCAGGTTTGGCTGAGTCAGCCTTTTGTTTACCCGACCAGCACCCTTTGAAAGGGCTTTGCCCTTTACGCTCGCCCCAGCGGAGCAAACTAACCTTTTATGAGCGGAAAAGGAAGGTCCTCGCCTGTTACGAGGTCCTTTAGCTTTAGCAGTCTGCGGCAAAAAAGTGCTCTTGCCCCCAGTGACATCCTTTATGATCTCATCTAGGGTGGCCCCAAATAGGCGATCCCCCTGAAAAGGGAGATTAGCCAAAGCTTTCTTGGAACCTTGATCCGCCGACCAACACTTTAACCACAGCACACGTCTGAGGACTACAGCTGACATCGATGCATGCCCTAACAAGGGAGAGGCATCCAGGGCTGCGTCACAGACGAACTGTAGTCCTTGTATAATTTGCTCCATCAAATCAGATGCTGCCGGGGGGATACTTCTCCCCTTTAAGTCATGGCGTAGCAATTTTGCCCATTCTGTCAATGTTTGTGAAACTAAACCAATGGCAACCACTGGTCTAAAGGTTGACCCTATCAGGGAGAAAACAGTGCGGGATTCCGCTTCCACTTTTCGATCCACCGTATCCTTAAAGGACAGAGCGTCCTCCAACGGGATAAGAGTGGCTTTATTTAGTCTGGAAATCGGTGGATCCACCACTGGTGGTACCGTCCATTTTTTAATGAGGGATTCCTCAAACGGATAGCGTCTAGTAATGCGTTTGGAAATGGTAAGGATTCGTTTCGGATGATCCCATTCCTCTTTGATTTTATTACCAAAACATTTGGGTAAGGGAAAAACCTTCGCCGTTTTGGTAGGCTTACTAGCACCAAAAGGAATTTCCATCTCGGTTACTTCTGCCGGTGTAACCTCAAGTCTTAAGGTTTCCCGGACAGACACAACTAGTGCGTCCACCAACGCTTCTTCTCGTGCTATGACGGAGGTAGAAACATCCTCCTCACTATCTGAGGAGACATTACCTGAGACAACAGCCCCAGCAGGGGGACCTGCAGCTGCAATGACCATCTCAAAATCTGAATCTGAAGTATCAGATGAAATAGGGGTAGGTGGGGGTCGCTTTCTTGACCCCCGTCCCTGACAGGCCATCTCCACCCGGGATACCAAAGACTCCAAAACTGCTGATAATGCATCAATACTCTGTGAGGAACTGGAGGGTCCTGCAGCCACCTCGAGGGGGTCAGGTGGGGATACATGTGTGGCAGGGTCCATGATTATACTGGACACTTGCCAAGAAATAAAAAATTGCAATTTTAAAACAAAAGCCTTTTTTTTTTCTTTAGTCCCCCAGCGCAGGGACCCCACAGAGAGAGAGAGAGAGACCCCAAGGCTCACCACCTGATGCTCAGAAGTTTCTATTCAACCTGCTTCCAGCACTGTCTGTTACAGACAGGAAGTCTTTGGCTTGCTTTCCCGGGTAAAGGAGGCGGCTCCGCCCCTTTACACGCCTTCCGGCGCCTCCCAATTACTCCACGAGGTGTTTGGTCACCTCAAACATGGCCGCCTCCATGCTGGAGACACGAGGCTACGCCAATATGGCAGCCCCGTGCGATCTATGGGAAAATGGCGGCGGCCTGTGGAGGATAGCGGCGGCTTGTGCAAGGTAGCAGCGGCCTGCGAGAGGTGTGCGCTCGGCCTGTGCGGCCTGCGGGAGGTAGTCCTCGGCCTGTGCAGCCTAAGGGAGGCTGTGCGGCCTAAGGGAGGTGACCGGCTTATGGAAGGATGGCGACCTGCGGATGCTGTATCCAGGCATAGGCATCGGCCTGTATAGTGTCAGGTAGGATACTATCACCTCTATACCTCAACAGTAATGCCTTTTAGCAGTCTGCCACTGACTACAGTCATCTCCCCTACAGTGTCATATAGTGACTTATAGATAGTCAGCTCCCAAACCAAGCTTTAAGAGGGGGATTAATGACACCTGTTAGAATCACGTCCATTCATCCCAGAGAGGGGCCCACGTCCACCAACAAACCCGACAAGGGGAGAGGGGGGGAACATTTTACTCACCATACCGGAACCAGGCGGGCGCCAACTCCTGACAGAACCCCTCTCCACCGGAGTGTGGGGGCTGTCGACCAATCTGGACGCCGTGACTCCGCTGGTCATTGGCTTCCAGGCGAGACGTTTAACTCGCAGGGTCAGTCCCCGTCCAGTGGGACTATGTCGCGGCCGACCCAGCGCGGAGCTAGGGCCTGCACGCGCTCGCAGGCCGAACTGGGGTGACCACTGGATCTCAACATCCAGCCCGTCGCCCAGTTTCAGCGTATTTGCTTGAAGATCTCACAGGACACTGGAGAAGAAAAGCTGCCTAAAAAAGTATTTCTAAAAAATCTTGCCAGGACCAAAGATCCCAGCAAGGAACTTAGGTCCTTACTCCTAACTAGACAGAAAAAAACTGACTTCCTGTAGCAGAGAGAGAGAGGATATACCCTCTGGGACTGCCCCTAAGGTGTGGCCAGAACGTTTTTCTTTTCTGCCTAGTCCTACTCCTGTAGAAGGCAGAATAACCCGAGTTGATATGAATCAAGGAGGACTGCGTCTGTCAATGAGCGACAGAGAAAAGAGGGGAGTGAGTAGGGTCTGGTGCAACAAAGGCCGGCCGTATGTGGTAAGACACTTCATTTCAGTTTTTGAAAATTTGTTGCTTCAGACCAAAGCTTACTTTCTTTGCCCGCTGTGGAAGTTAGAAACACAGCTTAGCAAAGGACCTTTTCATTTGAAGCTTTCGCTCTTTTGTAGAATGATGGGCTGTTTTGTAATAATATTTGTGGCAGGGGTTAAGATCTATTAAACCTGTATATCAGTCCTCTACAAGGTTCCCAGTTAATACAAGCTGGGGTTGTGATATATGTGTTAAATATTGATTTTTCAGCATCTCTGTTGTAATATCAGTTTCAAAAATGAAAAATGTATAAAGGGTGCGCTGATATGGTGAATAAAGCTGGAACCAAAGATCCAAATAATGGTTTAAAAATAATTGAAATAAATAGTCTGGTGCGCTAAATAGTATTGGTGTCACTCTAGAATGTCAAAACACAAAAGTGACAAATAAAATTAATAGTGTACTGTAGCAAGTGAAACCTTATAGTGTACACAAACTAATAATGAATCGTGAAATACCCTCTCTCTCTCTCTGGGGTGTGATATATAGACACAAATAAACAATTGACAATTGCTCGGGTCTCAATTCCAACAAAAATTAAATGTACAATAATCCCGAAGGGATGTGCAAAGAGTCCCGTGTATAGTGTCTCAAATATAAAGTCCGTTAAATCCTTTGTGGTCCCCAAATTTCTCACATCTGCAGTCCTACCTCCTGTAAATATATGAGAGTCTCCACTCTCTCTGGAGACTCTCATATATTTACAGGAGATAGGACTGCAGATGCGAGAAATTTGGGGACCACAAAGGAACATAAAGGCTACATGAGATCTTCTGCATTGGACCCAAGAACTGACCCATTGTGGCGGGAGGAGAGAGTCCCCTTAAGGGGACAGACACACACCTCAGATCCTTATCCATCTGGTAAGAGGCTAATGATATCTCTTCCACGAGGTGTAAAAATAGTGTATTGTCTCTTTCACATCACAAGGAGTCAATATTCTTGAGGTGGCTGTTTTTTCTGCCCTATACTACTACCTGCTGGTAAGAAGCAAACCCTAAAGTTGGTGGGACACAAGATAAAAGCGTTAGACACGTGGTTTTGTTTAAGCAGCTTATTCATTTTATCTTCATCCTATCACCTGGAGTTATTCAGGTTTGTCTCTTAACACGTGGATTTAACGGACTTTATATTTGAGACATTATACACGGGAATCTTTGCACATCCCTTCGGGATTATTGTACATTTAATCTTTGTTGGACTTGTAATATCAGTTTTGTTCGATAGGAAAGCAATCGGTTATCAGTTGGTGTTGGTTTTGGCGGCAGATACCGCGTTTTAGTATAACAATTGGTTTGTGTATGTGCTAGAATTGGTTTTTGGCGGCAACTCGTTTATTAGTGAAACTGGTGGTTGTTTTAGTCGCTTAAGTTTGAATTGAGCATAGACATCCAGGTTTTGTACTAAGTTTCTGTTTTAAGTGGCAGATTGTGTTGAGCAGCTGAAAATCAGCATTCCATGAGGATAGTTATTGTCTAAACTATATTTTGAATATGGTTTATCATAAATCCTGTTTTTAGTATAATTTTTTTGTTTTTATACTAATAAACCCGTTTGCGTGACTTTGTTTTTACATATGGCACTTTTCCACTGCAAGTACCGGCTCGGCTCTACTCGGCCCTGCTTGGCCCGGTTTGGTTTTCCACTGCATGGTACGGTGTTGGAACGGTTCGGTACGGTTTGGTATGGTTTGCTTTTCCACCAAAGTAGTACTAAAGTAAGTGGGTGGGATAACAATGATTCTCTGACCAGTCAGTGGCTAGTAGTGACAAACAGTCAAGGCTGCATGCAAAGGATTGTGGGATATGGTACCGGTACGGCTCTGTTGGAACCACAACTGAGTTAGTACTGTTTAAGCGAGCCGTACCGTTCGGTTCGTGTGTGTGTTTGGCCACCATTTTGTTTAGCATTGAGACCCAGGTGGTTGTAACACAATTTCCTTTGTGTGACGGCCATTTTGGATTCTACATCTCTATTTTGTTTGGTGGTGTTAAAACCCATGTGGCTGAGATGCCATTTTGAGTTTGGTATTTCTAAACATTTTTCTCTCTTTTTTTTTTTTTTAAAAGGGCAACTTTGTTATAAAGTGATTATGTGATTTTTGTACTGTATTTCAGTTTTAAGTGGGGTTTCTTTGTTTTAATTGAATTTTAATTGAAATTCAGCATCTAAGGAGATTTTTTTACAGGATCATTGCGGTTGTTTTTCTAGCTAACTTTGTTTGCCTTTTGGTTCATATTTAGCATATATATATATATATTTACACAACTCATCTATTTTGAGTTTTATGGTAACCATTTTGTTTTATAACTGTTGTCAGTCATTTTGTAAGCATTTGTGTTTAAGCTTTTTTTGTAGTAACTACGTTTTTTTAAACGATAGACTACATTGTGGAGTGTAACTGATCCATTCTTATATTTGGATTCAGTTTTCAGGTTTGTTCTGTGCTGAGTAGCGGTTATTTCTCACAGAGATAGTGTTTTCGGTACTGAAGGTTGGGTTTTAGGTAGAGAGGTTATACCTTCCAGTGTGCAATTAGTAACGGGCATCTCAATTTAATTTTTAATGCAACATCAAGGAATAGTCTGAAGCCAAGGTTTGTATAGGGAGGACTTTCATTGTGCTTTCGGGGGGTTGTTTGGCCGCACAGGTTAGGTCGAAACGAACATGTGTACTTTGAGCCATCTATGTGAAACAGGTGATAGCGACACGCTTGTTTCAGGCTTCAACGTGTGAGTAGATACTGAAACCCGCCCCACATTTGGCATGTGAAATAATCAGAGTCGGGGAGCGTGTGGGGGTTGCTGAGTTGTATAGCTATATGAAGCCACCGGGTTGAGCTTTTCTAGCCGATAGGGCAGTGTAAAATAATCGGAGTTCGAAAGCAAGCCAACACTGTCAAAGCAGGCACCTGGCAGTGTTGCTCCTAAACCAGGTGTGAAGGAGCGATTTAAATCATCATGGGCAATGGTTCATCCTTGTAAGGGGGGAAAACGCAGGCCCCCTCAGGAGGCCAAACAATGAGACCCCTCAGGAAGTGGCATAACCAAGGGAACCAGTTGGTGCATCCCTTTGGAAGGTACCTTCGATGTTTGGAGATGGGAGGAGTTCATTACTGAATTCAGGACTAGGCTCCAGGCAACAAAGATGCTAGGCATATCGCAATTGTGGCTTCAGAGATCTATTATGGCCAATCAGCAAGGCATGAATAGGACGGTTTCTGTCAAGAAGGACCGCATTATGTACACTTGGCCTGGTGAGATAGCCCAGTCCAGCGATCCGGTGAGAGAAGGGGAGGAAGCGCTTTCTGGGCTAACTTTACTGAGATGAGCCAGATCCGCTGACGCTGCTATGGATGTGGAAATTCAGGGCACATCAGGCATAATTATCTGACCAACCTGGCTGGTCTGCGGGGTAAGTGGCAATTTATTCCGGAGGATCCGGAAACTTCAAAAGGTAGTATGATCAGCAACGACTATGACACATCATAGAGCGTCGGTAAACCGGTGTCAGCGCGCATCCTAGAGGAATTGAAATATCCCCTCCCTTGCCTCATTGACACCGATGCAGCCCAAACTGTTCCAAGGTCTCAGGACCCTAGAGGCAAGGTTCCCCTTCCAAGGGAGAAAACTCCCACCGTAGGTCTCACGGGACAGTGTCTTTACAAATGACTGAACCTCTCTATTGCAGGCAGGCTACCAGTTCTGCAAGGAGAAGGTTGTTTTTTTTTTAGGTCATTGCATTTCTCAGGGTACTCAACATCTAACCATTTAGAGAATACAGACATTGAAGGACCTCCAGAGACCTCGTAACCTTAAACGATGCACTATTTTTGAACCCTGCCTCTCTTCTTCCAGTTGAGGAAGAGAAGGGAGGAGAAGGTCGTGCGGAAAATTAAAATTTTCAAAACTTGGCTAATCTCTCTCTCTCTGATCAATTTCCAACTTTGGTAGGACACAAGGAACAACGCGATTGCCTTTCTTTGATGGAGTGGGAATCAGCGGCTGTAAGTCCAGTGAAGGAGACCCCCATTCCAAACGCTAACCTTTTTGTCGATGGTTCCAGGTACTACACCCCAGATGGTAATCCACACACGGCTTATGCGGTAACTACAACTGGTGAAATTGTGGAAGAGGGTTTTTTAGGTTCCCTTAAGTCCGCACTAGTAAAAGCCTGTGAGACACATAAAAATCAGAGGATCAATTTCTATACAGATTTGAGATACGCTTTTTGGATTGGTACATGATTGTGGTCCTATCTGGTAGGCAAGAGGGTTCTTGACTAGTTTGGGGAAGCCGGTAAAACATCCGGGGTAATAGACAGACTGTTCATTGCCTTTTGCTTGCCACACGAGATAGCCATTCTGAAGGTAAAGCTTCATACTACTGACTATGAAAGCCAATGGAAATGCCTTCGGTAGATAGAGCTGCTAAGG
Organism: Pelophylax lessonae; assembly: GCF_965119305.1. NCBI lineage: Eukaryota > Metazoa > Chordata > Amphibia > Anura > Ranidae > Pelophylax > Pelophylax lessonae. The sequence goes on from NC_138773.1 coordinate 136,486,563, forward strand.
AAGGTGCTCTGAGCCCTGTGTCAGAGATCCTGATGCTAGCTATCCCCTCTGACGTGTCGCTAGAGGAATTTAGGGAACTGCAGTCCAAAGCGGAAATGCAGGAAAAGAGGAGATGGACAGCCTTGGGGGCTACACAGAGTCCAGACAACATCTGGGGTCTTGATGGTAAATGGTTTTTCAATGATGGCCCACTCGTTTCATTACCAAAGGCATCAGTCAAAGATGGTTATGTGTGCACAGGTGGAGGAGCATTGGATTGGTCCTGGCTTTACTACGATGAACATGGTAACGGTACCAAGAAGGCACTCACCCAAACCGGAATATCCTTTTCAGCATATTCAGATAGACTATATCACTTTGCCAAAGAACGGAACTTACGAGCGTGTCTTGGTCTGTCTGGATATGTTTTCTGGGTGGCCAGAGGCTTGGCCCGTTCACAATGCCAATGCCACTACCACTGCAGAAAACATCCTGTCTGAGATAGTTTGTCGCTGGGGGGTGCCTGGAACGATCAAGTCGGATTGCACACTTCACCGGTCAGATCTTTGCATCCTCAAAGTATCGGTAAGATTGAGCGGCTGAATAGAAAAGCCATGGCCCAGATGTTTTTCCATTGCTCTTTACCCTATCAGGAATGCCCCATGGGTTATCACCCTACAAGGTTTTGTTTGGGAGTCAATCAGAGACTTGATTGTACTTTCCCAAGCAGCTGCAATCTTTACATTCTCAGCTGACGGGGTAGGTACAAATTTGAAAAAGGGAGCTCCAAAAAGTCCATCACAGGGTTCGGGAGTCTTTCCAAGACCCTGACACGGTAACCGGTGTACAATTCAACCAGGTGACTTGGTCGTTGTGAGGAAACATCAAAGGATGGGATTGGAGCGGAGGTATTCCGAGCCATACCAGGTTCAGCTGAAAACGCTGACTTTTTGTAGCTTAACTGGATCCATGCCAGCCACTGCAAAAAGCTGCTCAACTCCATCCAAGAATGATAATGAGGATTATCAATTTTATTTACATACTTAACTTAGTATATTATAGCAAGTGTAATGATGAACAGCATCCCAAATTATTTTTTAAAATGCATCTTCAGCTGGCCCAGGCAGCAAACCGGTCTAATTGCTGGGTGTGCTCCAAACCCCCACCAAGCTATTACACCCCAGCAGACGCTCGTATTGGCATGAAGACAACCTGGAGACACTTGTCCACAGAATGTAATGACACATTCCTAGAGGGTAACATCAGTTATAATGTTAGCTCTGGCTCCTGTTTTTTGCTGGTCAATCCAATTTGGGTATCGAGACAATTAGGTAGTTCACAGATGTGCTTTAATGTTAGTTTTGGCACCGGAACTACATTTGTAGGATCTACAACCTGTGGGACAGGTATAGCAGTCAATCTCACCAATGAAACTCTGTGTCTTTTTAATGACACCAACAGACCGGATTACATCTGCTGGAAGGACAGTTGTGATGTACAGACTAAGGGAGCAATCCCTCAGTCTAGTATGTGATTATTTAGTGCCCGTGACCGACAAGAAGATTCATAATGTACGGTGTTGACAGGTCCCTATTACTTTTTGTGTGGTTCTGCGGCTTATAAGGTAGTGCCCCCTAATGTGAAAGGTTTGTGTGCTTTAGTGAAGCTCGTACCCGCATTATACATTGCAGCTGATCGTGAGGATCTGCTATTAAGGAAGGCAAGGGTGCAAGACAGGACTCGCAGAGAACTGTTTTCATCTCATGATCAGGCATGGGCATGGTTCCCAGCTTGGACTGGGTGGGGAATCAAGATGATGAAACGGTTGAATAATTTCTGGTCCATTGTGGATGAGATGTTCAATGAAACCATTGAAATTACTAAAGAGCAGAGACAAATGAAGACTTTAGTACTGAAGGAGAAAAGGGCCCCAGATTATCTTTTAGCTTCCAAGGGGGGATTCTGTGAAAAAAAGGAGAAGACTGTTTTACATGGATGACATACACCAGTGATAAGGTCCAGGCCCATATGGATAAGGTAACTTCATTGCAAGGCAGAGCCAGAGCTATAGCTAGCGAGGGTTGGAATCCTTTTAAGGCTTTGAGAGGTTTTGGGGATTTTTTTGTTCTCTATTGGATCTTGGTTGAAGGAAATAGGAGTATATATACTTATGTTGTTCTTGTTTCTATTCTTCCTATATGCTGTGGTGAAATTATCCTGTTGTCTGGTCAACCAAGTCACCCAAGCCCAAGATCAGGACCTCGTCCTGATCACTGAGACAGAATGCCCTGGGATCCTGCCCCTGCATCCAACGCCAAGGATCCAAGCCCGACCGCTAATCAACGCATACCACCATCGCATGTTCTCCCTCTGAAGTCACCTCCCAAAGAGCAGAACCCAAGTGTCATTTTCTTTGGACCCGTTATCTTTTTTCTTTTTTAACTCTTTGAAATGGATTGTTTTTATTGGGACAAGAACTGTTCTGTTTATTTGGAAGGAGAAGAAGAAGATGATTCATTAAGGGACACATAGGAGCATATGACAAAGAGGAGGGGCTGTTGTGGAAATTTTATTAATATTTATGTGGACATTTCTTTAGGATGTATTTTTAGTACAATTACCATTATGTTTCCCAGTGTCAGTTTACCGGTAATCGATATGCACAGCAAATATTGCTTTAACTGGCATTGAGGAAAGACCTGTAATTGTGGAAACCTTCCATTAAATGGAGACTGCACGTTACTTGTAGCCTGATCATCCCTATCTGCGGTGCCGGGCCAGATCTATGGCAGTGCAAGAAGAACTCCACCACACAAATGTATATCAGCCAGCTGGGGCCCCGGTGTTCACTGCGGAGATATGTTTGTGATGTGGAATTCTTATTGTTTTAAGAATATCTGCCCTTTTACCAGGATTAATGGCTGGCATCTTTCTGTCATATTTGATCCATATGATTGAAATACTTCTGCTATTGTCTTTTGCAGATATAGTAAATTCCCATTCACTGGAATAATAGCATGATCACTATCGAATATTGTTTTTATGAACTATATTATATAGGATCCACTCTAACAGGTTATGATGAGAGTGCATGCTTGTGAATTAGCGTGCCCGAGTCCATGAGAATCCATGTGACAGACATGTTGCTTTGGTCACTTGGCAGTTAGAGTCTCTACACACGGCCGTGTTTGTACATAAACATGTACTGCTCTTTTCTATTGTACTTTTGAAAGTATACATGTCTGTGATTGGTGGTGTTGACGCCACTCCCCTGTAACCCCCTTTTGTTCTCTGGCTATAAATAAACCTGGGCTCTACTCTAAGGCAGAGAATCTTCAGTTAGCATTGAATTGACACAGCGTGTGTCTGTTTCTTTCTTTGTTGCTGAGCGCTTGGCTAACCTTATACAAAAGAGCCGATCGGGCATGTAGTGTGCCCGATGTAGTGCAGTGTACTGTAGTGTAGTGTAGTGCATGTAGTGTGTAGAGCATACCCGATCAGGGTAAACAGCCAATAAAATTGGCTGTTTACCACACGACCGGCTGTGTCCAATCACAGACGGTCACAATCAAAACACAGGAGCCATTAGTACTGATCTGAGCTCTTCTCCTCACACACACCGATCATGTGAGGAGAAGAGCAGAGATCATTGATCAGTGAGTGAAACTTCTTCATTTTCACAGTACACAGTGAACTACACAGCCCCCCCCCCCCCCAATAAAGAGAACCTGTCACCTAGTGTCACAGCCCATCTGTGTCACATCTGGGTCTGTCAGCACATCTGGATCTGTCAGCACATCCAACAGCCCGCCAGTACCCACCAGTACCCATCAGTACCGCCAGTACCGCCAGTATGTCTAAAAGGCTTTTTACAGCAGAGAAGGCATGTGAAATGCTAGCCATTTCGGATGATGAGAGCAACGGGGAGCTAGCATCATCTGATACTGGTTTGGAATACGAGCCAGTAGAGGATAGCGGATCGAACCTTGAATCCGAGGAGGAAACAGTCCCTCCTAAAAGGATAAGGAGAATAAGGAGAATAAGCCCAGAAAACCTCCTACAACCAGCAGCACCAACACCTCCGCAGCTAGACCCCCAAGAAGAGGAGCCCAGTACCAGCACTGGAATAACAAGTGCAACCCGAAGAATCTGGGCCCAAACCCACCTTCCCGATGCCCTGGCAAACCCCGTATGGTTGCCTGCCAGCTCAGGATCAACTATAATCCCTCCTTTCACCGCACAGCCAGGTGTGCAGCCAAACACTTCCAATTTTTCCCTATTAGATTTTTTTTATTTGTTTTTTCCCCAAGATTTGCTGCAGTATATGGTGGACCAAACAAACCTTTATGCAGATCAATTTATTGCCTCCAACCCGAATTCTTCCTACGCCCGTATGTTCAATTGGCGCTGTCTTACACTGCACAAATTTAAAGTATTTTTGGGACTTACACTCAATATGGGGCTTACAAAGAAAAATGAAGCCCATGCTTACTGGTCCTACCACCCCATCCACCACATGCCTTTTTTTTCTTCTGTCATGTCCAGATCACGGTATGACATGATCATGTGCTTCCTCCATTTCAATGACAGTTCACAGTGCCCTCCCTGAGATCATCCCAACCATGGCAAACTATATAAATTGCGCCCCATTTTACTGGCCGGCTGCACTTCAAGCAATACATCCCAAGTAAGAGAGCCAGGTATGAGTTGAAAATGAAAAAACTTTGCGAGAGAGCCACTGGGTATGTACAGTGCCTTGCAAAAGTATTTGGCCCCCTTGAACTTTTCAACCTTTTGCCACATTTCAGGCTTCAAATATAAGGATATAAAACTGTAATTTTTTGTGAAGAATCAACAAGTGGGACACAATCATGAAGTGGAACGAAATTTATTGGACATTTCAAACTTTTTTAACAAATAAAAAACTGAAAAATTGGGTGTGCAAAATTATTCAGCCCCCTTAAGTTAATACTTTGTAGCGCCACCTTTTGCTGCGATTACAGCTGTAAGTCGCTTGGGGTATGTCTCTATCAGTTTTGCACATCGAGAGACTGAAATCTTTGCCCATTCCTCCTTGCAAAACAGCTCGAGCTCAGTGAGGTTGGATGGAGAGCATTTGTGAACAGCAGTTTTCAGTTCTTTCCACAGATTCTCGATTGGATTCAGGTCTGGACTTTGACTTGGCCATTCTAACACCTGGATATGTTTATTTGTGAGCCATTCCATTGTAGATTTTGCTTTATGTTTTGTATTATTTTCTTGTTGGAAGACAAACCTCCATCCCAGTCTCAGGTCTTTTGCAGACTCCATCAGGTTTTCTTCCAGAATGGTCCTGTATTTGGCTCCATCCATCTTCCCATCAAATTTTAACCATCTTCCCTGTCCCTGCTGAAGAAAAGCAGGCCCAAACCATGATGCTGCCACCACCATGTTTGACAGTGGGGATAGTGTGTTCAGGGTGATGAGCTGTGTTGCTTTTACGCCAAACAATGTTTTGCATTGTTGCCAAAGAGTTAGATTTTGGTTTCATCTGACCAGAGCACCTTCTTCCACATGTTTGGTGTGTCTCCCAGGTGGCTGGTGGCAAACTTTAAACAACACTTTTTATGGATATCTTTAAGAAATGGCTTTCTTCTTGCCACATTTCCATAAAGACCAGATTTGTGCAGTATACGACTGATTGTTGTCCTATGGACAGCATCTCCCACCTCAGCTGTAGATCTCTGCAGTTCATCCAGAGTGATCATGGGCCTCTTGGCTGCATCTCTGATCAGTCTTCTCCTTGTATGAGCTGAAAGTTTAGAGGAACGGCTAGGTCTTCGTAGATTTGCAGTGGTCTGATACTCCTTCCATTTCGATATTATCGCCTGTGCTCCTTGGGATGTTTAAAGCTTGGGACATCTTTTTTATCAAAATCCGTCTTTAAACTTCTCCACAACAGTATCTCGGACCTGCCTGGTGTGTTCCTTGTTCTTCATAATGCTCTCTGCGCTTTAAACGGACCTCTGAGACTATCACAGTGCAGGTGCATTTATACGGAGACTTGATTACACACAGGTGGATTCTATTTATCATCATTAGTCATTTAGGTCAACATTGGATCATTCAGAGATCCTCACTGAACTTCTGGAGAGAGTTTGCTGCACTGAAAGTAAAGGGGCTGAATAATTTTGCACGCCCAATTTTTCAGTTTTTTATTTGTTAACAAAGTTTGAAATATCCAATAAATTTCTTTTCACTTCATGATTGTGTCCCACTTATTGTTGATTCTTCACAAAAAATTACAGTTTTATATCTTTAGGTTTGAAGCCTGAAATGTGGCAAAAGGTCGCAAAGTTCAAGGGGGCCGAATACTTTCGCAAAGACTCCCAGCTCCAGCCGCCTGAATGCCCAACATACATTGGAACCAGTGGGGAAATTGTCTGGGACCTGGTATACCCCCTGTTCAAAAAAGGATACCATCTTTATGTAGACAATTACTACACCAGCTTGCCCCTTTTTCGTCACCTGTACCTTGAAAAAACCCTGGCCTGTGGTACCAGCAGAAAAAATAGGAAGGGATTCCCACAAACTTTGGTCCAAAAAAATCTTCAACAGGGGGAATCCGCATTTATGAGGAATGAGGAAGTGTTGGCCATGAAGTGGAGGGAAAAGAAAGATGTTTACATCTTGTCCACCATCCACAATGACACCTTGGTGGAGATTTCCAGAAGACGTGGCCCCATTACAAAGCCTGAATGCGTCCACGAATATAATCTGTTCATGGGGGGGTGGATTTAAATGACCAGATGCTGCAACCCTACTTATCAACCTGAAAGTCCCGTTACTGGTATAAAAAAAAGTTGCATTTCACCTGTTTCATAAGGTTATGTACAATTAGTTTGTCTGCCATCAAAAATCACCAGGAAACCAACACATCACCTACCTCAAGTACATTGAAGACATTATCACTGCCCTAATATACCAACAAGGACCGGCCCCAGCAAGCATTCACTCTGATTGTGCGAGTAGACTTCAGGAGCTACATTTTGCCTATAACATTCCCCCCACAGAATCAGGAAGAAGGCACCAAAAGAGATGTCGTGTGTGCAGCAGAAATGGAATTAGAAGAGACACTAGTTTTCATTGTCCCGATTGTCCCTCCCAACCTGGTCTATGCATTGGAGATTTCTTCAAAATCAACCATACAGTTGTAAGATTTTAGATCCCCTTATTTTTAAGACTGCCATTTACCATTTTGAAATTCCTGTCCAGATCATTTGCCTGCTACCATGTTTCTACCTTCCACGTTACCTGACCCTGGCCTGTTTACCGACGATGCATTTGCCTGCAGTTTTAAAAACCAAGTTTCTGAAATCAACGTGCACCGACCTCAGCCTGTTTACCGACGATGCCTTTGCCTGCCGTTTTAAAAACCACGTTTCTGGCATCCACGTGCACCGACCTCAGCCTGTTTACCGATTATGCCTTTGCCTGCCGTTTTAAACCAAGTTTCTGACTTCCAAGTGCACCGACCTCGGCCTGCTAATCGACTTTTTGCCTGCCACTTGGACTGATCTTTTGCCTTTCTACTTCAGTACACAGGGGTCTCACACATATGTGAGGGGCTTCAGAATAGAGTTCGGAGTATAGAAAAAACGTTTTTGGTTTTCTGTGTTCCCAGAACAGGGTCTGGAGTCCGAAGGCTTCAAAGAGATTTGGGTGGGAGAAGCCTCTACCCCTGTCCCCATTATTTCCTGACAGAGGCCTTAAGCTTGATGGTCCTTCCTGCTGCCTGGATCAATATTTTGGCTGTGCTGAACATATCACTGCATATAATGACCCAGGACTTTATAGACCACATCTCTGCCTGCTACCAGGACCAATGCTTGGCTGTGCTGACACTATCCCTGCTTGCTGCCTGTAATGACTATGCACAGTATTTTTGCCTGCTGCCTGTAATGAATATGGACAGTATTTCTGCCTGCTGCCTGTAATGAATATGGACAGTATTTCTGCCTGCTGCCTGTTCGATTTCTTTTGCTGTCACGGACCACATCCCTGCCTTCTACCTGGATGCTCTCCTCTGTGGACCACTACTAAAACCACAGGTAATCTTTTGTTTACCCTTTGCTCAGCAGAATATATTTTGGGGTGTAATTGGTATGTACATGCTATGTGTTAGAAATATGAAGGGCCTTCAAAAATGTAATAGGTTGTCAGGAAATTAGATGTAAAATGCATGCTCCTAGAACGTCTGAAGGTGTCTACTTGGATGTTGGGTCTGTTTATGGCCAGGCGGTGTAAAAGTCTCACACATGTGGAATCGCCATACGGAGTTGCAGAATGTATTTTGGGGTGTAATTTTTGCTATGTACATGCTATGTGTTAGAAATATCCTATAAATTGACAACTTTGTTTAACCAATTGCCGCCCGCCCGCCGTCAATTGACGGCGGGACGGTGCGACCATTGTTCTGGGAAGACGTCATATGACGTGATCCCAGAAACGCAGGGCAGGCGCGCGATCGTGTGCGCGCCGCCCTGCACTGCCGGTGTCGGGGTGTCCGCGGGGAATGGCTGTTTCCCACGTGATCGGCTGTGTTCCAATTACACAGCCGATCACAATAGAGGAGCCCGGAAGATGAGCGCGCAGCGCGGTCATGTCGGTGGCGCTGTGTTCCGTAGGAACGCAGCTGTCACCGGCAGTAGTAAACCGTCACTGACAGTGACTGTTTACTAAGTGATCGGCTGTGAATCCATTCACAGCCGATCACAAAATGTAAACAAAGAGCAGTAACTCACTGTTACTAGCTCTTCTCCCCTCACACAATTTCCAGTGTGAGGAGAGCAGAGCTAGAAATAGTGAGTTACTGCTCTGTGTACCTGTCAAATGTAAAATCACACCAATAAAGGTCCCCACACAGTCCTCAGCCCCCCCCCAATTGCACCTGTCACCCAAGTCACCTCATCAGTGCCCAGAAATTGACACCCATAAGGCTACGTTCAGATGTGAGCGTAGCGATCGCAGGCAGAATCACCGCGATTCTGCCCGCGATCCGGAAATTATTGCAAATTGCGGGACGCCTGTGCGTTGCCCGTGATTTGCAATAGCACCCCAAACGCTGTGCGATGCCGCGATTTCCACCTGCCGAATTGCGGCAACATCGTGCAAACAATGCATGACGCCCAAAAAAGGTACAAGAGCTTCTTTGGGGCGTCATGCGTTGCTTGTTATCCGGTCCCGGATCATCAGAGACAGGAAGTCGAGTGAGGGCAAGATGGCCCTCACTCGACTCTATGGTCTTGGAGGACCGGAGCTACGTCAAAAGACGTTGCCTAGCAACCGGTTTAAAGGGCCGCTTTTTTATTTTTCTTTTTCAACAATTTTTTTTTTCTTTTTTAGTGTAGTTGTGAGGTATTTTTGACCCCAGATCTCACAATAAAGAGGACCTGTCATGCCTATTTCTATTACAAGGGATGTTTACATTCCTTGTAATAGGAATAAAAATGATCAAAACATTTTTTTTAAACTGTGTAAAAATAAAAAAATAGTAAATAAAATAAATAGGAAAAAAAAAATTAAAGCGCCCTGTCCCCGTTAGCTCGCGCGCAGAAGCAAACGCATACGCAAGTCCCGCCCACATATGTAAACGGTGTTCAAACCATACATGTGAGGTATCTCCGCGATCGTTACAGCGAGAGCAATAATTTGAGCCCTAGACCTCCTCTGTAACTCTAAGCTGGTAACCTGCAGAAATTTTTAAAATGTTGCCTATGGGGATTTTTAAGTATCAATGTTTGGCGCCATTCTGTGAGCATGCGCAATTTTAAAGCATGACATGTTGGGTATCTAATTACTCGGCGTAACATTATCTTTCACATTATTGAAAAAAATTGGGCTAAATTTACTGTTTTCTTATTTTTTCGTTCAAAAAAGTGAATTTTTTTCAAAAAAAATCGCATTTGGAAGACTGCTGCGCAAATATGGTGTGATAAAAAATATTGCAACGATCTCCATTTTATTCTCTAAGGTCTCTGCTAAAAAAAAAATATATAATGTTTGGGGGTTCTAAGTAGTTTTCTAGCAAAAAAAAAATGATTTTAGCTTGTAAACACCAAGTGTCAAAAATAGGCCCAGTCTTAAAGTGGATAAATGGACAACTTTGTGAAAAGTGCTACTTGGATGTTAGGCCTATGTATGTGGCCAGGCTGTGAAAAAGTGTTACACATGTGGTATCGCCATACTCAGGAGGAATAGCAGAATGTATTTTGGGGTGCAATTTTTGCTATGTACATGCTATGTGTTAGAAATATTGCATAAATGGACAGCTTTGTGTAAAAAAAATGTGTTTTCATTTTCTTTCCACATTTTCCAAAAACTTGTGGAAAAAAATGACATATTCAAAAGACTCATTATGCCTCAAAAATTATACGATGGGCTGTTTGCTTTCCAAAATGGGGTCATTTTATGGGGGTTTCCATTGTCCTGGTGCTCCAGGGCCTTCAAAAGTGTGATAGGTTGTCAGGAAATTATATGTGTAATTTATGCTCCTTGAATGCCGGACGGTGCTACTTGGATGTTAGGCCTCTGTATGTGGCCAGGCTGTGAAAGTCTCACACATGTGGTATTGTCATACTCAAGAGGAGTAGTAGAATGTATTTTGGGGTGTAGTTGCAAGTATACATATGCTGTGTGAGAGAAATAACCTGAATACCTCAATTTGTAAAAAAAATAAAAAAATCTTAATTTTGCAAAGAATTGTGGGAAAAAATTACAACTTCAAAAAACTCACCATGCCCCTTATTAAATACCTTGGAATGTCTACTTTCCAAAAAGGGGTCATTTGGGGGGTATTTGTACTTTCCTGACTTTTTAGTGTCTCAAGAAATGAGAGGCCTTCAGTACATCAGGTGTGGTCAAGTGTGATCAATTTTCAATGATTAGCACCATAACTTGTGGACTCTATAACTTTCACAAAGACCAAATAATATACACTTATTTGGGTTATTTTTACCAAAGATAAGTAGCAGTATAAATTTTGGCCAAAATTTGTGAAGAAAAATTACTCATTTGCTAAATTTTATGACAGAAACAAAGAAAATGCGTTTTTTCACAATATTTTCAGTCTTTTTTTATTTATAGCACAAAAAATAAAAAACCCAGTAGTGATTAAATACCATCAAAAGAAAGCTCTATTTGTGTGAAAAATAGGACACAAATTTTTTATGGGTACAGTGTTGCATGACTGAGTAATTGTCATTTAAAGTGTGAGAGCGCTGAAAGCTGAAAATCAATCTGGGCAGGAAGAGGGTGAAAGTGCACTGTAGGCAAGTGGTTAAAAAAAAATAGGTTTTCATTTTTTTGCCACATTTTTCAAAAACTTGTGGAAAAAATGACATGTTCAAAAGACTCACAATGCCTCATAGAATATACGTTGGAGTGTTTTCTTTCCAAAATGGGGTCATTTTTTGGGCAATTCCATCGTCTTGGTGCTCCAGGGCCTTCAAAGGCCTAGTCTACAGTTAACACACAAGGGTCAAGCACTGCAATATAGGGCCTAATGCCCGAGGATCACAACAAACAATTCATAACACAGTAATCAGAGGTTCACTCACAAGGCAAGTATTGGGAGACTGGTCACCTGCTTTGAAACATTGAAAATGAGCACTCCATGGCAAAAAAGCTTAGTACAACAAGTGTAAAAAAAAGTCACGATGAAGAACTTAGTGTTCAAAAGATGCATGGTATTGTAGTATCTAATTCAGAGACATCAGAGAATGGGGTACACCAGAGGTTGTAGCCACTACTCTGAAACTGGAGAGCATTCTGCAGTTCATTGACACAGTATACACAGGTCTATTCAACTGCCACATACAAGGCTATCATCCCCACATTTAGAGACATACTTAAACAGGTTGTCATCAGAGACTAGATTACACCAGAGGCTGTACAACTGCTATGAAACTGGAGAGTGCTCTGCGGCTAACTGACAAAGTACACAGAGGTCTGGAAAGCACCACAATAAGGAGGCCTGTGCCTGAAAATCCCATAAGTTATACACTGCCTGGCCCAAAAAAAAAAAGTCGCCACCTGGAATTAACTAAGCAACTAACTAAACTAAGCATGCAGTACCTGTCCTATTTAATAGTTATTGCATGTGCCCAAAGAATGAGGTCAGCTGACTACCTGAATATACTGAATGACCAGGTTATTCCATCAATGGATTTTTTCTTTGGCACGGGCATATTCCAAGATGCCAATGGCAGGATTCATCGGGCTCAAATTGTGAAAAGGGTTCAGGGAGCATGAGACATCATTTTCACACATGGATTGGCCACCATAGTCCAGACCTTAACCATGTTGAGAATCTTTGGGATGTGCAGGAGAAGGCTTTGCTCAGTGTTCTGACTCTCCCATCATCAATACAAGATCTTGGTGAAAAATTAATGCAACACTGGCCGGAAATAAATCTTGTGACATTGCTGAAGCGTATCAAAACAAATGCCACAGCGAATGTGTTCCGTAATCAAAGATAAAGACGGTCCAACTAAATAATAGAGTGTGTGACCTTTTTATTTGAATTCCAGAGACTGGGTCACCCCAGAGACCGTGCATCAGCCCTGGACCTGAAAAGTACTCTGACAAGTGAAAAACGCTCTAACAGCTAACTGACACAGTACACAAAGGTCTGGAAAACACAATAGGCAGAGCCCAGTGTCTGAAGGTCACATTCCAGGCAGGCCGTGCAATATTTGATCCAACGGGATCGGAGTACGGCCTTTAAAACTATTGTGGAGCATAAGCAGATCTCAACAGCTGCTCTGTAGAAACCATATCAAGCAGTGTAATCAACCTCTTGACCGAAGAGAAAAAAACATGTAAAAAGCACCAAAAACGTTGATACATGAGAAAAACAGTGATAATATAGAAAGAGTTTACCTTATTGCAGAGGAAAAAGTATATAACCTCCTAGGACACTAGCCAAAAACTGCTGCATGATGGTTAGGGTGGAGTTATATGGGGACTTGCCTTCACCTTTTTCTGTTTGCCAATATCCACCTCCTGAAGGTAGCTGCATATATCCAAATTGTCCAAGAATTACTATCTTCCCCTTGTTCCTCATCGGACGCTAAAGAATTTGATTTAAACCTTCAAGGTTTAATACTATTTTAATTTACTTCTGATCCTTTCAACATAGCATTATACTAACCTGCAGTATTTATTTTTGGTCAATTTGGTTTTAAAACAAAAAGTTACTGTTTAAAAAATGTGCTGATCGACATTACCTAAGCCTGTTTGTATCTCCAAGCAGCATTAGTAAGTAACGCTCAAGGGAATGTTCATTTAAAGCACAGCGCAGCCAAGCACGGCCCCTCCCAATGTCAGTTGTGATGTTCTTCAAGGAGTAGAATCTCTGAAGTTCATGCTTGTTAAGTATTTCTTTCACATACACCCAAAACATTGGATCTGTAAAGAAGAAAAAAACAATGTTATGTATGGCTGCTATAGTAATTTGCAAGAATAGTATTTACCCACTTCAGCTCGGGAAAGGTTTTACCCCTTTAATGACCAGGCCATTTTGTACGAATCGGCACTGCGTTGCTTTAACCGTCAACTGGACGGTCGTGCGATGATTTACTCAAATAAAATGAATGTCCCTTTTTTTCCCACAAATAGAGCTTTCTTTAAGTGCTATTTGATCACCTCTGCGTTTTTTAGTTTTTGCGCTATAAACAAAAAAAGAGCGACAATTTTGGATTTTTGTACTTACCGTAAAATCCATTTCTATAAGTTCATTGACACAGACAGCACCCACCCCTCTATGGAGTTTTGATACTTTTGATACTGCTTGTTACTAAACTGAAGGCCTATAGCAGAGAGGGGGTATACCAGCTAGGACTGCCCATAGGCATAGCCAAGTTGTTTTTTCTGCCTAGTGTCCTACTTCTGTAGGGGGCAATGCAAGGCTGGCCATACATTATACAATTTTCTCATTCAATTTTCTTTAAGATTTACCAAAATCATATAATATGAGGTCAAACCTAAACACTAGGGATGCACCGAAATGAAAATTCTGGGCCGAAAACCGAAAATGCAGGATGCCCTTGGCCAAAAACCAAAACCGAAAATGACTTTTTTCCCCCAAATGATTTTAAAATAGATAAAAACAGGGGCATACGACAGAAACAGGCAGCAATGTACACCTGTAGCTAGTATGTAGTATATGTACTGTGACGGGTTGGCAAGTGGTTAATTTAATTACCAATGATATTTGTATCATGCAGCATGAGGGGGTTAATGTATTGCCACTGCTGGTCACTGATGCATTAGTGACCGACCAGTGGCAGTTAATTAACCCCTTTGTGCTGCGTTAGTGCAACCAGTATCAGTGTTAATTAACACTGGTTGCACTGATACTGGTTGCACTAATGCAGCACAAAGGGGTTAATTAAGTGCCACTGGTCGGTCACTAACGCATCAGTGACCAGCAGTGGCAATACATTAACCCCTCATCCTACATAATACAAATATCATTGGTAACCTCGCCTCAGCCCCCCCACCTCAATGATGCAATGTCCTTACTTGTTGGCACCTCTCCGCTCCTCTCGTGTCCTTCCTTTCAAAAGTGCCGCCTCCCGGTGATGTCACTACTACGACTCAGTGTATGTCACCAGGACAGAAAGTCAGGGAAATTTCCCCAACAGTAATAAGGTTTGGTTGGAGTAAGGCTTTAACATACAGTGCCTTTTTCACAGATTTGATGTATGTTACAAAGTGTATACAATGTGTATCTGCAGTCAAAACTTAAGGAGAGAGAGAGAATGTTGCAAAGTGTTTCTGCAGTCAAATCTTAACGAGAGAGAGAATGTTACAAAGTGTTTCTGCAGTCAAAACGTAACATTCCATTTAGAGAGAGAGAGAGAGAGAGACTGACTCTAGGCTGTGATTTTTGATCTGTTCTAACTACAGACGGTTATACAGCAGCAGACATCCACATTACCTTCTTCTACAGCGAAGAGACCAAGAAGGGAGGAGGTGGGTACAACGAGTCAGCATTAGGCACGGAGGAGGATAAGATCCTTTGCATTCCGAGTCCCTCTCCCCCCGAGATGTCACTTGTTGCTAGACGGCAATCGGCTGGCCGTCTAGCAAACACTGTAGCTCACAATGAAGCGCCGGTGTAACCAGCATAGGATCGCAGCAGTCAGCACACATACCCACAAATGACAGGGAAGTGAAGGAGGACTCACTTTTAACTGATATCAGCGGCCATACATTTTCGGCATCCTTAACCCCTTATCGGCCGAAATTGGATACTCACATTTTCGGCCGAAATTATCGGTGGCCGAAATTTCGGTGCACCTCTACTAAACACTTAATGTATATGCAATCAGGCAAGCCCTTCAACTACATAGTTGAAGGTAAATCTAAAGAAAATTGAATAAGAACATTGTATAGTGTATGGCCAGCCTAACTCTATGGTTCTGAATATGGAGCTCTGTGTCCGTCGAACTCAGAGAAATGGATTTTACAGTAAGTAACAAAAATCCTATTTTTTCTTGTTGGAGTACTCACCAATTGGGACATGAAGTTGTCCAGTAAGACATTTAGAAAAATGGCGGGCCTTTAAGTGAACTGTTCCTTCTGCCAAGTCAATATCTGAATAGTTAAAGTCCCCCATTATAATGGCATCGCCCTGCCTCGCTGCCATTTCTAACTGTGATAGGAGGTCCAACTCTTCCTCATCCATCAAGTTAAGGGGTCTGTAACATAACCCCACAATTAATTTCCCACTCACTTCTTCCCTTTGAAGTTCCACCCACGCAGATTCCACCTCACCCCTTGCCCCATCTGCGATGTCGTCCCTCTCTTCCACCCGTAAACCATTCTTGATATATAGGCGCAACTCTCCCCCTCTCTTATCCTCCCTATTCCTCGGATACATGTAATATCCCTGGATAGTTGTCGCAATCATGTGAGCTTTTAAACAAGGTTTCTGATATTCTCACGAAATTGAAATCCTCCTCGTGTTTTATCAGCTCCAGTTCATCTATTTTATTAGCTAGGCTCCTGGCATTTGTGTACATGCCTCTCTGTTTTGTACAGGCGCACATTATTTCCTCCTTAGTTTGAGGCTGTGATTTTGATTTGCCAACTCACTCACCGCTGGTGGTGTGCAGTTATGGCCTTCTGGTGGGTGTGATCTGAACACACCCAAGCCAATCCCTAATTACCTCTAGTGCCTCCATTAGCACCCTCTGACCTTCGCTCACTGCTGGCCATCACTCCCTCTGCCCCCCCCCCCCATTTATTAGTTTAAAAGCCACTCCAAATGTTTGGCCATCCTCTCCCCCAACAGAGCTGCTCCCTCCCCATTAAGGTGCATTCTGCCTCTACTATAGAGCCGGTAGTCAGTTGAGTTCTCCAGGAACCCGAAACCCTCCTTCCTACACCAATTCCTTAGCACAACTCCTGCTGTGAAACTGTGAAAACATTCTAGTGTGCTTTCATTCAAAGAACGATGATCTCCCTCTGGTGAAATGTTAAAATTAATATTCCCTCCTGAGCTCAGAGTAGAATAATTTCACACTGATGCATGGTATACCTTTAACTTACTGCCCAGTGCAGAGTTCCTCACATTGTTATTTTGTGCATTACTAAAATACTGGCAGCCTATTCCAGGTGATAAATAACGAATGTGTGTGTTTTTAGTGAACTGACTAGTTATTTATCTAATTTTTGTGGTATTTACCTCACATTCAATATTTTACTTTGATGAAATGACTCTCTGAAAAATTAGTCCTGTGACCTTCATAACGCTTATGAAATCCTTTAGTCCATTGACCTCAAGGTACAGTAAGTATAAATCATGCACTCAAAGTACATCCAGTATGAAAGAATTACAAAGAGAAAGTGCGGTTTTATATTATATATGTTATGACTTACGCGTTAAAACTGATTTTCTATAACATAATAAAACAAGTATACATTAAATAAATTGGAATGTAAGTGTATTAGTCTGTCATTATGCGTTTTATTCACTTGCCGACCGCCCCACGCAGATTTATTGCGGCAGGGCGACTCGGCTGCGCATAATCACGTAGATCTACATGATTATGTGCACGCGGTCCCGGCGGTGATTAGACACAGCAGGAGGCAGACTGGTGGAGGAGCGGGCTCAATCGCTGCTGGCCTCCCACGATTTCCAGCTAGACTGACAGGAGAGCCACCTGGAATGTAAAATAAGACAGCGCTCCTGTCAGAGAGGCAGGGAAAGATTGCGTGATTCAGCTAAGCTGAAACACGCAATCTTTCACTGCCTCTCTGACAGGCTAAGCTGAATCACCGCTCTCTCTGTGCCTCTGTTAAATCCATCCCCCCCACAGCAAGAAAGCACATATAGGGAACACATTTAACCCCTTGAGCACCCCTTCCCTGCCAGTGTCATTTATACAGGAACAGTGCCTATTATTTAGCACTGATCACTGTATTAATGTCATTGGTCCCCAAAAAGTGTCACTTAGCGTCAGATTTGTCCGCCGCAATGCAGCAATCCCAATAAATTGCTGATTGCCACCATTGCTAATAAAAACAAAAAAAAAATAATAAAAAGTCTAAAAATCTACAAGTCTAATCTACTCTACTCAAAATCTAACCAATTATACACTTTTTGGGATTTTTTTTTACCAAAAATAGGTAGCAGAATAGAAATTGGCCTAAACTAATAAAAAAAAATAGATTTTTTACATTTTTTATATGAAATGTTTTATAGCAGAAAGTAAAAAAGTATATTTTTCTTATTCGTTCATTGAAGGACACCATAGGGAAGTCCCCAAGTAGTGCCAAACACATGAGGGGTGGGACAAAAAACCCAAGGCTAAACACAAGAAGCCAACTTGGCTAACAGGAACTCAACAAAAAAACAACTGGAGCCCAACCTAAACAATACAACCCCAAAGAGGGAACAGACCCTCTAAACAGCAGCCTGCAAAACCCTGTGGCCAAAAGAAGCCTCCTCAGATGCCAAAACATTGTTTGAAGAATTTTGTGAAAGTGTGCACTGACCACCAGATGGCAGCCTTGCAAACCTACACCACTGACGCCTGATAACAGAAGGCCCAAGAAGCACTAAGCGCCCAAGTAGAGTGCGCGGTTACAGGGAAAGGAAGGACCCGACCCTTGATAGAATAGGCCTGAGTCACCGTCTGTCTGATCCATCTGGAAATGGTCGCAATAGAAGCGGAAAGCCCTTTTCTTGGCACGTCCGTGATCACAAAAAGGAAGTCTGACCTCTGAAAAGACTCAGTGGCTGCCAGATACACCCCAACTGCCGAACCACATCCAGGGCATGCAACGCAAATTCCTTGGGATAAGCGAGCCGGGGACACAAAGAAGGCAACACAATGTCTTCATTCAAATGGAAATCGGGTAGGAACGACGGGCGTGGAGAAAGAACCACCTTATCTTTGTAAACCACCAAGTATGAGGTACGACAAGATAACGCCACCAGTTCCGACGCCCTGTGAGTAGAGGTGATAGCCACCAAAAAAGCCACCTTCTGAAACAGCGTAAGCAGGAGAATCCCCCTAAAGTTTTCAAAGGGAGGGTTCTGGAGAACTGAGAGCACCAAGTTCAAATCCCACGGCAGTAAAGGAGACCGTACTGGTGGAGTCAGGTGTCGAACCCCTTGAATGAAAGTACGCACCAAAGAACGTGAGACCAAGAGTCGCAGAAAGAAGACCGCCAAAACAGACACCTGGCCCTTGATGGTACTCAAGGCCAACTTCTGCTCAACACCTCGTTGAAGGAAGGTCAAAATCCGAGCCACCGAAAAGGAACGAGGGTGAACACCGATTGACTTACACCATAAAATGTATGCTTTTCACGTATGATGATAAGACTTTCTAGAGGTAGACTTCCTAGCCTTCAGCATAGTCAGAATCACCATCCCAGGCAAACCTCTATTCCTCAACACCTGACTTTCAACAGTCAGGCCATCAAAGCCAGCGATTGTAAAGCAGGATGGAAAATCGGCACTTGGAACAACAGGGACGTTGGTGACCAATTGCACTGGGTCACCGTACCAAGACCGGCAAGGCCAGTCCGAGGCCACCAGAATGACCTGAATCAATTTGGCCTTGATCCATCGCAGAAATGCGGAAGAAGCTTGAGAGGAGGGAAAGCATAAATCAGATGATACTGGCCCCACGGGGCCACCAGAGCGTCTGTGGCATCCGCCAGAGGATATTGTGATCTTGCCACAAACCTTGGTACTTTTCTGTTGAGCCGAGACGCCAATAGGTCCACCTCGGGAGTGCCCCACTGCAGACATATCAGATAAAAAACATGTCTGAATGAAGGGACCACTCCCCTTGATCCAATGTCTGCCCACTGAGATAGTCCACCTGCCAATTTTCCCCACCTAGAATGTGTACGGGGGAGAGGGCAGGAACTAAGAATTCTGCCCACTGGAGAATGCTGGATACCTCCTGTTCAGCCCCGGTTATTGACACAAGCACCACCCCCCTGGCATTGTCTGACTGGATCCATACCTGGAGCCCCCCGGAGCCAAACTGTCCAGTGATTCATGCACAGCCTTATCGCCTGAAGTTCCAAGACATTGATCGGGAGTCTGGATTCTTCAATCGTCCAGCAGCCCGGAGCAGAGCTTAGCCCCAGAAAACCTCCCCACATGGACAGCCTGGCATGCATCGTGACCACTGTCCAATACAATGGGAGAAAAGACTTGCCCTGATGAAGAGTAGGAGAACAAAGCCACCAGACCAGGGAATCACTTGTTTCCCAGCTCAGCCAAATCTGATTGTCCATAGACTTTGGACACTTGTGTCATTTCACCAAGATCTCCCTCTGAAGAGACCTTAAGTGGAACTGTGCAAACGGGACCGCCTCAAAGGTAAACACCATCAGGCCCAGCACTCGCATGCAAGTCCGGAGGGATAACCTCCTGTGAGACAACAGGTGAATCACAGCAGTTTCATCAGAGGAAGAGGCAGAGTTTGTCCAGAGGAAGAAACACTCTGGCCAGAGCTGAATCCAGAGTAAGACCCAGGTTATCCAATTTCCTGGATGGGATCAAGGCAGACTTCTGGTAGTTCAGAAGCCAACCAAATTCCTTCAAGGTCTGGATAGTGACTTCCATATCGTAAATGCCGATAAGGAGGTTGTCCAAGTAGCCCAACACAGCAATCCCCCGCTGGTGTAGCAACACCAAAAACTGGGGCCAACACCTTTGCAAGATCAAAGGGTTTTGAATGATGTCATTTTTTAAATTTGACGCCTTTAACCACTTGCCGACTGCCTCACGACGATTTACGTCGGCAGTCAGCCCCTCACAGGCAAAGCGACGTAGGTCTACATCGCTAGCCTGTGAGGGTCTAGGGAGCGAGCGCGCGCCGCCGGAGGCGCACTCCCGTTCGGTCACAGACTCCCCTGCGCGAGTGACCGGCAGACCCAATGTCCACCGGTCACTCGCGATCGTCGGTTACAGCGAGAGAAAGGCCGGCAGCTAATGTAAACAAAGCCGCCTGTCAGTCTCCCCTGTGTAACAGCACAGATCATACGGTCCTGCTATGTAGGACCATTGATCTGTGCTGTTACACACACAGGCACATCCAATCACAGTAAGAATCACGCCCCTAGAGACACACTTAACCCCTCCCTCTCAAATAAAGTTAACCCCTTCACGGCCAGTGTCATTTTTACAGTAACAGTGCATATGTATAGCACTGATTACTGTAGTAATGTCACTGGTAACCCCAAAAGTGTCAAAAATGTCAGTCAAGGGTCCGATCTATCCGCCGCAATGTCGTAGTCCCACAAAAAAAAAAAAAAAAAAAAAAAACGCAGATCGCCGCCATTACAAAAAAAAAAAACAATAAAAATTACAAAAATCTTTCCCTTACATAGTAAACACAATTTTTTTTACCAAACATATGTAGCAGAAAAATTGGCCTAAAATCTTAAAAAATTTTGATTTTTACATTTTTTGGGGGGAATTTCATATAAAAAAATGTGAAAAATATTGTTATTTTTGCAAAATTGTCGCTCTTTTTTTGTTTATAGCGCATGATCAAAAAAAAAAAAAAAAAATCTCGCACAGGTGATCAAATACCACCAAAAGAAAGCTCTGTTTGTGGGGAAAAAAAGGACGTTAAATTTGTTTGGGTACAGCGTCGCACAACCGCGCAATTGTCCGTTAAAGTCACGCAAAATAGGCCCTGGTCAGGAAGGGGGTAAAATCTTAAGGGGCTTAAGTGGTTAAGGCTCAAGTACCTGGAAGCGATGTCATGAAATCACTTCCGGGTTTTTACATTGTAGACCCAATCAAAGCCAAATCCGGCTTTGTTCAGGTCTTCGGCCAGCCGGTGGACGTACCTGCTGGTCACTCGAGTCTCCCGGTGGGACGAGCGGCGGAGGGCAGTGGGAGGGGGGGAGGGTGCAACGCTTGTCATTACAAGAAAGTCGATCGTCGGCTCTAAACAACGGTACCAGGTAACGGTACCCCGGTACAACCCCTTGAAGCCGAGGCTGCATATTTGCGTTCCATCGGCATGGAGGGGTTAAAGAAAGAAAAAAGGGGCCTTAAAAAATATAAGAGAGGTCGTTGTAAGCATTCCAACACTACAAGGAATTCAATAAGTGTAAGAACGCAATCAGTGCAGCTAAAAAAAGACTATCAGAGACACATAGTGAAGGAGAGTGAAAAAAATCCCAAGTGATTTTTGAAATACTGTATATTAACAATAAAAAGGTGAGGTCAGAGCATATTGGCCACAAAGGATGATGAAGGGAAGTTGGTTAGAAATTACAGGCAGCTGTAGTAATTGCTTTCTTCTCCTCAGTTTTTACACAGGAATGGGAGGGGTATAGTAATTAGGACTGGGCACAATTCACTAAGCAATATGTTACCGCATCCGAGTAACATCTGAGTATGCAGTAACATATCGCTCAACATAAAAAAAAAATTTGAATTCACAAAAGAAACTCTCCTTATAGATTAGCATGCATTATTTATTCAAAAATACTGCATGTCATCGCGCAGTAAGTTATCGCAAGCATCTTGCATGAACGTCCCATCCTGTGTGCCAACATCTTATCCTGTTGGCGTAGACAGCAGAATTTCAGGAAGAAGAAGCAATGGTGAACGCAACTGAGCAGAAACCCCATGTGCTCGATTTGGTGGAAGAAATAGTTAGAAGCATTCATGTGGGCTGCATGTTCTTCTTCGAGGATAAACATTGTTTAAAACTGTTGCACATAGTACATGATCGTTATTTATGAGTTGCACATTTTAGTAAAGCTTTAAAAAGTGGCACTAGGCAGAGAGTGTAAATTTCAAAACATGCAAACCAGGCTTTTTCTGGCAGTTCAGTGTAAATCTTTCAACTTTTTTTTTTTAGCAAATTACTTAGAACCCCCAAATATATCTATTTTAGCAGAGACTAATAAAATTTGTATGGCTGCGATTATGTAAAACGTGTGCGCAGTGGTTTTATAATTTTAATTGAAAAAAAAAAATACACTTTCATTCATTTAAAAAAAAAAAAAAAACATACAGTATCCCCTTTGTCAGAACTTTTGCTCTCGCTGTAAAGTGTGTGTTGATATCTCACATGTGTGGTGCAAACACAGTTTACAAATGCATGTGATACTTGCATATACGTTAACTTGTGTGTGCTTCAAATGTTTTGTTGCTTGATTTTATGTATAGTTACATAGTTAGTGAGGTTGAAAAAAGGCATCAGTCTATCCAGTTCAACCTATGATGTGTGTGTGTGTTTGCTGTTAACAGCACATTGTATACCCCTGTATGTTGTGGTCTTTAAGGTGCCCATCTAATAGTTTTTTGAAACTATCAATGCTCCCTGCTGATACGACTGTTTGCGGAAGGGAATTCCACATCCTTACTGCTCTTACAGTGACTAATCCCCTGTGTATTTTAAGGTTAAACCGTCTTTCCTCTAGTTTTAGTGAGTGGCCACGTGTCTTATTATATTCCCTTTCTCTGAATAGGTTTTTCCATATGCTAGGGTTGCCAGTACAGTATTTGTACATTGATATCATATCCCCCCTCAATCGTCTCTTCTCCAGAGAGAATAGGTTCAGTGCTTGCAGTCTTTCCTCATAGCTGATGTCCTCCATTCCCCTAATTATTTTGTTGCCCTTCTCTGGACTTTCTCCAGTTCCAGCACATCCTTCCTGAGGACTGGTGCCCAGAACTGGTCAGCATACTCCAGATGTGGCCAGACCAGAGTCTTGTAGAGTGGGAGAATAATCTCTTTATTTCTAGAGTGAATCCCCTATTTTATACATCCCAGTATTCTGTTGGCTTTTCTTGCAGCGGCTTGGCATTGCATGCCACTGCCAAGCCGGTTGTCTACCAGTACCCCCAGGTCCTTTTCCATCCTAGACTCACCCAGAGGTTCCCCCCTTATGAGTAGCTTGCTTTCTGGTTTCTGGCACCCAAGTGCATTACTTTACATTTTTCGTTTTCAATGATTTTTATTGAAAATTTTACAAAATGCACATAGAAATCAGTTCAGAATAACAACGAGCAGTGGTATAACAGCAGCAATCAACAGCCAATACGGCCCTAGGAGGCCAACACAATAATATAGTAAAGGTCCATAGCATATGTAACAGAAAAATCAGTAAACATATGGTGCCATGAGAGGCCGTTCCAATGGGTAGGTAGGTACTGCTAACCCAGATATTTGGCACCTTTCGATACTAGCCCCAGGGCTAGTTGCAGAATAATGACCCTACAGACTCCTGCCAGAGACAGAAGCCGAGAACAGAAGTTACAATGATGCTGCATGATATTACCACTGAAAACCTCATGAAAGCAGTGGTGAGAAAACACTGTAAAGAGTGAAATGGAAAAGAACGCCTAGAGAGGAAAGGAAGAAAAGACAAGAGAAGAAGGAAGAAGTGGAAACGGACCCAACCCCGTGCCCCGCACCCCGCCCCCAGACCCACCCGGATCCCTCAGGCACCCCCGTGAGGTAGTTAATCCATGGTTCCCACACCTTGTCAAACCTGCGCATTCTATCCTCCAATTGAGCCAATAAGCGCTCGTTCACCATGATCCAGTTCAACTCGTGCCTAAGCTGCTCAAACGGTAGAGTAGGAGACCTCCAAGATCTCGCAATCGTTATTTTCGCTGCAGTAAATATAAACGTGATGAGCCACCTCTGCGCCCTCGTGGCCGCGTCCACCTTCCTGCCCAAGAGGGCCTGCTGAGGGGACTTGGTCAAATTCACTTGCGTAAGAGTGTATATGAAATTATGCACTCTAATCCAAAAGCGTCTGACCTTGGGGCATTGCCACCAATTGTGAAACATTGTGCCTTCCTAACCACAACCGCGAAAACACAGGGGAGATGCCCCAGGCACAAAGGATGCAATCCTGGCTGGCACCATGTACCAACGCAGGAGTACCTTGTAATTCGCCTCTATGATGCAGGTGTTGATTACAGACCTGGAGGCCTCCTGGGCCATGGCACGCCAGTCCGCCAACTCCACGACTTCCTGGACATCCGTCTCCCACCGTTCCATATAAGGAAGCTTCAGAGGCAAGTCAGTGAGCATATTATAAATCATAGATATATAGCCCTGTAATTTGTCGCGTCTACGGCACAAATATTCCATAGAAGTCATGGTGGTCAGGCCGGAAAGGCGAGACAGGGACCGCAGGTAATGATCAATTTGTGAAAACCGAAAATACTCATATACAGGCAAGGCATGTTTATCAATCAATTGCTGACATTTGAGGATACCCCTATGGTCACAAAAGTCCGCTATGCGGATCAGTCCCTTATTCGTCCACCACTGAAAGGATCTGGGGGAGAGACCCGGGGGGAACCTGCTGTTGGCAAGAATGGGGGCCAAGGGGGCATGCAGGGACCTAAAGTCATGTAATTTGGACAATCAATCCCATATGGCCAGGGAATGGGACAAGGCCGGGCACAGAACGGGAGGGCGATCCCTGGCGACAACCACATAATATGCTGACATTTGAGGATACCCCTATGGTCACAAAAGTCCGCTATGCGGATCAGTCCCTTATTCGTCCACCACTGAAAGGATCTGGGGGAGAGACCCGGGGGGAACCTGCTGTTGGCAAGAATGGGGGCCAAGGGGGCATGCAGGGACCTAAAGTCATGTAATTTGGACAATCAATCCCATATGGCCAGGGAATGGGACAAGGCCGGGCACAGAACGGGAGGGCGATCCCTGGCGACAACCACATAATATGAGAGATCGCCAGGCCAGGGACAGAGCTAGCTTCCAACTCCATCCAGGCCGTCGGGGGAACTATTAGAGTGAAATCGCACCAACTGGGACAGCTGCGCAGCATAGTATTAGTTCAGCAGGTACGGCACCCCTAGACCACCCCGGGCTTTATGGGTATAGAGCGTTTGTTTGTTCACCCTATGTCTCTTGTTCCCCCAGATGAATAAAAGAATGTGACCGTGAAATTTAAGCAAATCTGACCTTTTCAGCGCGACCGCCAGAGTGCGAAATAGGTACAATGTGCCAAACCATGAGGGAGGATGAATCGACCACCTTTCCATGTCAACCTTCAGACGTGCAAACAGAGGAGGGTTTTTCGTGTACAGTGTGGACAAGGATGGCGTTAAATGAATGCCCAAGCAGGGTAACGCGTCCGTATGCCATATAAATTTATAGGAGTGCCTCAGTGTCTCCACTGTGCGACCATCCAGGGAAATATTCATTGCCTGAGATTTCGCTTGATTAGTATGCAACCCCGAGATATTTGAGAAAATATCCAACAGCGCAAACAAATTGGGTAAGGTTGTGATAGGAGAAGAGACAATGGCTAAAAGATCGTCCGCAAAAAGGGCGCACTTGTGCTCGACGCCTCCGCATACGACCCCCCGGACGTCTGGTAAAGAGCGAATTTTGATGGCCAACAGTTCTAGTGCTAAAACAAAAAGGAGAGGAGACAAGGGGCAGCCCTGACGTGTGCCTCTGCAAATACGGATAGAATCCGAAGAATAACCCTTAAACCTAAGCACGGCCTTGGGTGTACTATATAGGGCCCGTAACAAAGTAAGAAAGGGAGGGCCAAAGCCATAGGGGGCCAACGCGCCGAAGAGATAGTCCCACGACAGGGAATCAAAAGCCTTGTGGATATCTAATGAAAGGAGGATACCCCTGCGATGGCTCCCCCCGTCCCAATCTGATTGGATAGCCGTGATGATGTCCACGACCGGTCTGGTCTGATCCGAGGTCTGACATCCAGGGACAAACCCAGCCTGGTCGGGATGTATATAGTGGGCCAGAAAGGAGCTAAGTCTAGTGGGCATAATTTTTGCTAGTATTTTCAGATCAGAGTTAATCAATGAGATCGGACGGTAGTTTTCACATATACAATGGTCCTTGCCCTGTTTGGGTAGGAAATGAATATATAAAAAAAAAAATTTTTCTTCCCTTCCCCTTTTCCATACTAGTTTGTGGGTCTAACTTAGATCTGTATTTATAGATACACAATCTATCTCTAAAGCTCCTGATGAGTGGACGGAGGTCCATGAAACGCGTCAAGCCTACAATTAATCAGACACTTCTATCCAAGCCTCTTATATTGAAAGATTGCATAAATTAGAGAAGATCATGTTATACTAAATCAGTTACTTATCAATCATTATTCTGGATAGGTCATCGGTATATCTATTTTTATGTCAATGAATTGTATTATGGTATTTATTAATTATATCTTTGTATGTGATTGTATGTATTATGAATTGTAAATTATATATTTGATTATGTCATCTCTTTATGGGTCCCCATGGTTTGGGTCTTAAATTTTGTAATGAATAGATTGTGTACCCATAGAGATTTAGGTGTCATAATAAATTTGTTATTTATAAATTATTATTGGATATATTATCAGTGTATTTATTTTATTTATATCATTGATATATGTGTTATATCTATTATACTGTTATATATTCAATTATGAATTATTTATACATTTGAATACATGTCAGCTATCCATAGTCCCCTTCTGGGTCTGATATGTGATTCAGGTTATTCATCCCAAGATAAGAACATGTCTAGCTGCACTCATTCAAAGTCCCACACTCCTTTCCTCTCTTGCCATATTAAATAGGGATGGAGGCACTAGACATTTTAATGGACAATTTATGTGGCAGATCTATTCTCCCCTTTTTTGCTCTGCTACAGTTTGGGTGGAAAACACCCCTTTAGGTCTGCCACCTGAGTCATCTATATATATATATATATATATATATATATATATATATATATATATATATATATATATATACCTTTATCCAACTTAAATACTCATTTATCCATTTATTTTTATAAATATTTTTCGAGCATTAGTTATCTAGTCCCTTCAATAATTATATTTTCTTCAAGTCCAACCAATTTTCAATATTCCTTTTCCCCTGATACATATACATTTCAATGTGGATTTGGAGGAAAAGGGCTGGCCCGGATTTCCTGTTCCAGGGCTGCGATGAATGTATACCGCCCTTCCCTCTTGCCTGTCTCTGCTTTCAGCATCCAGGCCGGGGGCGGGGCTGGCTTGCTACCATCGGCGCCATGCTCGGTATGCTAGGTATGCGGCATCACTTGGCGTCGCATTGCCATGACTACCGATTCCCATTAGCGTCAGTGGGCGGTCCTTTATGACCAGCATCCGGTCTCCTGACCGGATGTGGGTGTTAGAGCTCCGTCCATATATACCCGACGCCGGCATGGCGTTGGTGTGGCTCCACATCTATACTACGGGAAATGCAGGCTGGTCACAGTATCATCTTCAATCTTTTCAATCTTCTTTGGCGAATCCTCGTACACTCCTGTTGCGGTAATTTGGTTTCATTCTCACATCCCATTCTCCCTATTCACCTTTTGCACTCCCCTTTCAGCATGATTCACTTTGGGGTGGACATAGATGTGTCTCTACGGGAGTCTCACATCTCATCATGGTTTTGAATCTATTTCCCTTATCACTCTTAATCTATCTCCTATACCAGGGGTCTGCAACCTTTAAGACATAAAGAGCCACTTGGACCCGTTTCCGAAGGAAAAAAAAAACTGGGAGCCGCAAAACTTACAAAAACAACCGGGGGGGTCGAAAACAGGGACGTAATTAGAAATCACAGGGCCCCATAGCAAATTTTGCTATGCCCAATGATCATACCCCAATGCAGAGACCAGCGTACATGCCCCTTTCAATGCAGTGACCAGCGTGCATGCCCCCTTCAATGTAGAGATCAGCGTACATGCCCCTTTCAATGCAGAGATCAGCATACATGCCACTTTCAATGCAGTGACCAGCATGCATGCCCCTTTCAATGTTGTGACCAGCATACATGCCCCTTTCAATGTTGTGACCAGCATACATGCCCCTTTCAATGTAGTGACCAGCATACATGCCCCTTTCAATGTAGTGACCAGCGTACATGCCCCTTTCAATGTAGTGACCAGAATACATGCCCCTTTCAATGTAGTGACCAGCATACATGCCCCCTTACAATGTAGTGACCAGCATACATGCCCCTTTCAATGTAGTGACCAGCATACATGCCCCCTTTCAATGCAGAGACCAGCGTGCGTGCGTGCCCCCTTCAAAGCAGTTTGTGCCCCCCCCCCCTGAGGCATCACTTCACTTACCTCACACTGGTGCCTGGCGTGCTGCTGCTGACGGGAGTCTGGACGGACGTCTTCTTCGAACTGCATGCGCGCCGCTGCCCTCCTCTCTGACAGTGGGCGGGAAGGTAACGTCGGGACGGTGCGTGACTAATGCACGCACCGCCCCCCACGCGACATCACAGCCAGGATAGCACTACAGTGGGAGGTGTCGGGGCGCACAGTGCGCCTCCTCCCCTCGCTAGCGTCCGCCCCGGAGCCGCAGCAAAGGTTCAAAAGAGCCGCATGCGGCTCCGGAGCCGCGGGTTGCTGACCTATGTCCTATACTAATATGCCTTTCATTTCCCAATTACACTATACCCTTTCACTTTCACCTGCCCCCCCCCCCCCCTTTTCTAGAGATTTGTATTATTATTTCACTTTTATATGGTATCTTCTATCTGGTCAACTTCCCTGATATCCATATCTTTGACACTTTTTTCCATACGGCTCACTGATCTGTATTCATCATATATATATTATCCTTTGAATCTGGATTAATCTTTTTATCCATGATAAAAACAATTTCTCTTTTTATTATATATTTTATATCTCATAAGAAGATTTACTTTTAAATAAAGGCTATTATTTTATTATACAATCTCAGGAAATATAATAATTAAAAATTCCTAAAAAAATCTTCCCCCTTTTTTTTTTTTTCTCTTTTCTGATTTCAGTGTGCCTACCATATTACTCTTTGACGAGTTTTTTGGTCAATTCATCATTTTCCCATTTCATACTGGACTTTAACCTCTTTGCTGCTTCTTCCCATGTACTTGATGTGGTCCATGCCTCAGCCCCGGGTCAGGCATTTTTCGGCTCAGCCCGGCCCCTCCTCCCTAGGATTGGATCTCTCTAAATATATGACACTACTGAAGGTAGTGTATACTTCATTTATTATCCCCACATAGATACATGTATATAAAATGTTTTCTTCCCTTCCCCTTTTCCATACTAGTTCGTGGGTCTAACTTAGATCTGTATTTATAGATCCACAATCTATCTCTAAAGCTCCTGATGAGTGGACGGAGGTCCATGAAACGCGTCGAGCCTACAATTACTCAGACACTTCTATCCAAGTCTCTTATATTGAAAGATTGCATAAATTAGAGAATATCATGTTATACTAAATCAGTTACTTATAAATCATTATTCTGGATATGTCATCAGTATATCTATTTTTATGTCAATGAATTGTATTATGGTATTTATTAATTATATCTTTGTATGTGATTGTATGTATTATGAATTGTAAATTATATATTTGATTATGTCATCTCTTTATGGGTCCCCATGATTTGGGTCTTAAATTTTGTAATGAATAGATTGTGTACCCATAGAGATTTAGGTGTCATAATAAATATGTTATTTATAAATTATTATTGGATATATTATCAGTGTATTTATTTTATTTATATAATTGATATGTGTTATATCTATTATACCGTTATATATTCTATTATGAATTATTATTTATACATTTGAATACATGTCAGCTATCCATAGTCCCCTTCTGGGTCTGATATGTGATTCATGTTATTCA
The DNA here is from genome assembly GCF_965119305.1 of Pelophylax lessonae. Lineage (NCBI taxonomy): Eukaryota > Metazoa > Chordata > Amphibia > Anura > Ranidae > Pelophylax > Pelophylax lessonae. The sequence continues at coordinate 136,516,773 of NC_138773.1, forward strand.
TCCCAAGATAAGAACATGTCTAGCTGCACTCATTCAAAGTCCCACACTCCTTTCCTCTCTTGCGAAATGAATATATGCCTTGTTCTCCTGAGGCGGAAGGGACTCTCCATCGCGAAGGGCATTAAAAAAAGCATAGATGCGGGGATAGGACTTCCTGAAATTTGCCTAATATGCCCCGGAAAACACGTCAGGCCCAGGGGCCTTGGTGGGATGTAATCCCTTAATCGCCTGTATTACCTCCGATTCCGTGATCTGCTCGTTTCACGAGATCGACGTGGGATTGTAACAGCGAAGGCAGATTCAGGTCAGCAAAAAAGGAGTCGGCCATTCCCCAATTGTAAGTCGCTGGAGCCCGGTAAAGTTTAGTATAGAACCTCGTGAATTCAAATGTAAGCAGGGTAGGATTGCGAGAGAGGACCCCCGTCCGCAACCGTAATCTGGGTAGGGCAGCCGTGAAGGGGCGAGGGGCCAGTTTCCTCGCTAACAGAGTGGTAGGTCTATCTCCCATGGTATAATATCGATGACGGGACCATCGAAGATATTTCTCCGCTTGGGTTGTAAGACTCAAATTCAGTGCCAGTCTGGCAGCATCAATTTTGTGTCTAATATCTACGTGGGGGTGTGTCCGTTGCTCAAGGAGTAGTGCAGTCAGTGTTTGTTCTTGCGTTTTTTTTGTACTCTCCCAGTTACGTTTCAGTCTAGCCGCAATCTGGATCAATTTACCGCGAATCATAGCTTTATAAGCAGTCCAGGTAATGGTTGGGGACATACATTTTTCAACATTAAATCCTTCATCTGCCATGTAGTTGCCCACCCCATTATTTTGTTCAGGTCCGCTTGTAAGGTTTCCACATCCTGCCCAGAAGATATTGGCATGCTTAGTTTAGTATCATCCGCAAATACCGAGATTTTACTCGATATCCCCTCCTCTAGATCATTTATGAATAAATTAAAGAGGATTGGCCCCAGGACAGAACCCTGGGGGACCCCGCTTTCCACACCTGCCCAATTTGAGTACTCCCCATTAATCACCAACCTTTGCAACCTCCCCTGGAGCCAGTTCTCTATCCAGGTACTCACCTCATGGTCCATACCTACCTTCCTTAGTTTGTACAGTAAGCGTTTGTGGGGAACGGTGTCAAAGGCCTTTGCAAAGTCCAGGTACACCACATCCACAGGCTTACCTTTATATAGGTGGAGGCTCACTTCATCATAAAAGGTTAACAGATTGGTTTGGCAAGAACGATTTTTCACAAATCCATGCTGATTACTACTAATAAATGGATTTTTGTAAAATCTTACCGTAAAATCCTTTTCTCTTAGCTCATTGACAGACGTAGTCCTCGGTGATACACCAACTTCAGGTTATGTTGCCTCCACAGGAGCAGGACTAGACAGGAAATTAAAAAGCTCTGGCCACACCCTAGGGGCAGTCCCAGAGGGTATATCCTCTCTCTCTCTGCCTCAGCAAATCAGTTACGTGAAAAAGCAGTCTTTAGAGATTTTAACCCAACCCAACTCAAAAAAACAGAGGGGCGGGGACTACGTCTGTCAATGAGCTAAGAGAAAAGGATTTTACGGTAAGATTTTACAAAAATCCATTTTTCTCTAGCGCTCATTGACAGACGTAGTGCTCGGTGATACACCACCTTCGGGACGTCCCAGAGCAGTATCACAAATGAGGGGTGGGAAAGTGAAATCAAATCCCAATCTAGAAGGCCCAACCGGTGCCAACTAGAAATTTACAATGCTCATCCTTAATGATGAGACTCAACTTTTTTTTTTCAAACAGAAAAAAACACTCGAGGTAGACCACCGGTCTCCTCAAATTGCGGCCTGTAAAACCTTGCGGCCAAATGAGGCATCAGCCGATGCCGTAACATCAATTATATAGAATTTTGTAAAGGTATGTACCGACGACCGGGTGGCCGCCTTACATACCTGGACCACTGACGCCTGATGGCGAAAGGCCCAGGAAGTACTGAGCGCTCGAGTGGAGTGCGCCCTAACAGGGAACGGAGGACTCTGACCCTTAATAGAATAAGCCTGTACCACCGTTTGTCTAATCCATTTGGCAATGGTCGCGGCAGATGCAGGCAAACCCTTTCTGGGGCCATCCGTGATCACAAAAAGTGAATCCGTCTTACGGAATGATTCCGTAGCTTTCAGGTATACCCTGATTGCCCGAACCACATCTAAGGAATGCAACGCATGTTCCCGATGATGCTTGGGCTGAGGACACAAGGAAGGTAGTACAATATCTTCATTCAGATGAAAATCTGAAACCACCTTAGGAAGAAAAGATGGCTTAGGATGAAGTACTACCTTATCCCTATGAATCACTAGGTATGGGGACTGGCATGATAATGCAGCCAGTTCTGACACCCTGCGAGCAGAAGTAATAGCCACCAAGAAGGCCACCTTCTGGGATAAAGTAAGCAAGGGAATCTCCCTGATGCTTTCAAAGGGAGGTTTCTGTAGAACCGACAAAACCAAATTAAGATCCCAGGGCGGTAAGGGCGTGCGGACTGGAGGAGCCAGGTGCCGCACCCCCTGGATGAAATTCCGCACCGAGGACTTGGTAGCTAAAGGTTTCTGAAAGAAGATTGCTAATGCTGAAACTTGACCCTTGATGGTGCTCAAGGCTACCTTCTGCTCAACCCTTTTTGCAAAAAGGCCAATATTCGAGTCACCGAATAGGTACGTGGAGGGAATCCTAAAGATTCGCACCACGCAATATAAGTCTTCCATGTGTGATAATAGACCTTGCTGGAAGTCGCTTTCCTTGCTTTAATAAGGGTAGGAATGACCGAAGTAGACAAACCTCTGTCCTTCAGTACTTGGGTCTCAATGGCCAGGCCATTAAACCCAGCGACTGTAAAGCATGATGGTAAATTGGTCCTTGAGACCACAGACACTCCCTGAGACGAAGTTCCCACGGAATGTCTGCGACTAGCATGTCCAAGTCGGCCAGGCCGGCTTGAGGAGGCCAGCCTAGAATTTCTAGGACCACTGGCGCTGATAGAATCTGAACCAGGCGTCCCTAGAGGTATCTGGCCCCGACCATCCGAGAAAGTCTGGTCGTTTTCTGTTCCCACACATTTATCAGATACCTGATTGTTATCAGGAAGGGTGATCTTTTCTGGTTGAACCTCAGGGACCGAAGTCACCCGACTAGAGGTTACTTGGCCTATCTGGTCAACCAGATCCGATTCCTGTGAGGTATAGGGACTAATCTTAGGAAAAGGTAAAGGAAAAGATCTATTCAGGGAACGGTAACTACCGCTTCCTGTAGTACTTAAATGTTGGAAGGGAAGAATCGCACCGGTAGTAGTGGTTGAAGCTCGATCTAATGTCCTGAATACCGGTGAAAAAGTCCCCCCACCCTGAAACCGGGTGGGGGCGCACCTTCAGGCTGTGTACTCCTTTGCTTCGGGTTTGGCTGGGTTGGTCCTCTGCTTGTCCGACCAGCCCTTCTTGAACCCTCCTGGAGGAGTCTTGCCTTTCCCGCTAGTACCAGCCGGGCGCCCTTTATGGGCGGTAAAGAAAGGTCCTCGCTTGTTGCGAGGTCCCTTAGCTTTAGCAGCCTGTGGCAAAAAAGTGCTCTTGCCCCCAGTGGCATCCTTAATGATTTCATCTAGGTTGGCCCCAAATAGACGATTCCCCTGAAAAGGGAGATTTGTCAAGGTCTTTTTGGAACCTAGGTCAGCTGACCAGCATTTTAACCACAGCACACGTCTGAGGATCACCGCTGACATAGATGCATGCCCTAATAAGGGAGTAGTGTCCAAGGCTGCGTCACAGATAAACTGTAGCCCTTGTATAATCTGTTCCATCAAATCAGATGTCTCCTGGGGAATATCTTTTCCCCTAAGGTCTTGGCGTACCATTTTCGCCCATTCCGTAAGTGTCTGGGAAACTAGACCAATAACAATTACTGGTCTAAATGCTGACCCTATCAGAGAGAAGATGGTGCGGGACTCTGCTTCCATCTTTCGATCCACCGGATCCTTAAAGGACGAAGTGTCCTCCACTGGGATAACCGTGGCTTTATTCAGCCTGGAAATAGGTGGATCCACCACTGGTGGTACCGTCCATTTCTTAATGATGGATTCCTCAAACGGATAGCGTCTAGCAATACGCTTGGAAATAGTAAAGGTACGTTTAGAATGCTCCCATTCTCCTTTAATCTGATTACCGAAACATTTGGGTACAGGAAAAACCTTCACCGTTTTGATGGGCTTATTAGTACCAAAAGGAATCTCTGTTTCAGTTGCCTCTGCCGGTAAAGCCTCAAGTTTTAAGGTTTCCTGCACTGCCACAACTAGTGCGTCCACCAATGCTTCTTCCTGAATTATAGCAGGAGAAGCGTCCTCCTCACTGTCTGAGGGGGCTTTATCTGGGATAACAGCCCTTGCAGAGGAACCTGCAACTGCAGTGACCATCTCTGAATCTGAGTCAGAGGTGTCAGATAGTATAGGGGTAGGCGGGGGTCGTTTCCTTGACCCCCGTCCCTGACAGGCCGCCTCCACCCGAGCCACCATAGACTCCAAAATTGCTGTAAATGACTCTACACTCTGTGCACCGGCGGGTCCCGTGGCCCCCTCGAGGGAAACAGGTGGGGGAATATGTGTGGCAGGGTCCATGATAATTCCAGTCACTTCCTGGATAATATAATTCAAAAATAAAAACTTTTTTTTTTTTTTCCAGACCCCCAGCGCCACAAAAAACCCCTTAGTGTTACCTGCTAGGGATCCCTATCGATCGAGAGAGAGAGAGAGATAGACCCCCAGGCTCACCACTTGATGCTCAGAGTTTAACTGCAACAGGTTACAGCGCTGTCTTGACAAACAGGAAGTCTTTTGGCTGGCTGCCCAGGAAGAAAGGAGGCGGCTCCGCCCCTCTGCACGCCTTCCGGCGCCTCCCCTAGCTCCACGAGGTGTTTGGATCACCTCAAACATGGCCGCCCCCATGCTGGAGACACGAGGCTACGCCAAAATGGCGGCTCGTGCGATCCAGCAAAAAAAAATGGCGGCGGCCTGTACTGAATAGCGGTGTGCTGCAAGGCACACAACACTCTCTCTGCATGGGGATTTGGCGTGGTTGGCGGTACCGCATGGCCCTTCGGGAGGCCTGCTAATAGCTGGAGATCTGATTAGGAAGACAGTCTTCATGTCCGTGGCTTCTGACTGGTAGGTAACTTATACTTATCACCGTAGGATTCCCAGAATGCCACTGATTACAATCTTTTTAACATGTATACAATTAGATTGTTAGCTCCCAAACCAAGCCTCCTGGCTTTTTGCACATAAAATCACACTCAAAGTAGGAGGATCTGTGTCATTTATAGGATAGAGAGGGACTATCTTACCATACAAAGAGGGGCCCGCGTTCACCACAAGACCCGTCAGGGGAAAAGGGGGAACATACTACTCACCATACCGGAACCAGGCGGGCACCAACTCCTGACAGTACCCCTCTCCACCGGGGCGGGAGGGCTGTCGACCAATATGGACGCCGTGACTCATGGTCTTTGGCGTTTCAGCGAGACGTTTAACTCGCGGGGTCAGTCCTTTAATGGGACTTTGTCGCGGCCGACCCAGCGCGGAGCTATGGCCTGCACGCGCTCGTAGGCTGAACTGGGGTGACCACCGGATCTCAACATCCAGCCCGTCGCCCAGTTCAGCTTTCTTGCTTGAAGATCTCCCAGGAACACTGGAGAAAAAAGCGGTCTAAAAAATCTTTTAAGAAAAAAATCTTGCCAGGACCTAAGATCCCAGCAAGGTATCTAGGTCCTTACTCCTAACTAGACAGAAAATAACTGATTTGCTGAGGCAGAGAGAGAGAGGATATACCCTCTGGGACTGCCCCTAGGGTGTGGCCAGAGCTTTTTAATTTCCTGTCTAGTCCTGCTCCTGTGGAGGCAACATAACCCGAAGGTGGTGTATCACCGAGGACTACGTCTGTCAATGAGCGCTAGAGAAAATACCATTTTCATTACTAAAGTCTTGTATGTGGTCCCTTGACATCCCCTCAAAAATCTTGCAGACTACTGATGTTAGGCTGACTGGCCTATAGTTACCCGAGATATATCTCGGCCCCTTTTTAAGTATTGGTACCACCAGGGCCGCTGATAGGGGGGGGGGCCACCAGCCCTCTTGTAGGGGGCCCGAGCACACAGGGGGGCCCACACACAGAGGGGGATTAGTGATGGACAACAAAAACAAATCTTCCTCCAGCACCTGAATCTGATCTGTCCCTCTCCCTGCTATCAGCTTTTATCTGTTGAGAAAGACAGTAGTCCCTCACTAATCCCCCTCCCTTGTGTGGGCCCCCCCATCCCAGCACTTATCTCTGCTCAGGAGTAAATTTGTAAATTGAAACTTTGTTTCTCTCTCTCTCTCTGATCACTGAGCTCCAACTGCCTAGCCTGTATATTTTTCTCATCTCATCTTCTTTTTTATTTAACATAGCTTTTTTTTTAGATTTAGCAGGAATTATGCGATTTAGGTTATATCTGTGTCTGCTAATAGTGATTTAATGTAATTTTAGCGAAATATATCTTTAATATTTTCTTTGGGGGGGGCCCTGCCAGGTAGTCTGTACGGGGCCCTGCGATTTCTAACAGCAGCCCTGGGTACCACGTTGGCTTTTTTCCAATCAGCTGGCACCATACCCATCTGTAAACTATCCTTAAAGATCAAAAATAATGGTCTGGCAATCACCTGGCTGAGCTCTGTAAGAACCCTTGGGTTCAAGCCACCCGGTCCCGGTGATTTATTTATGTTAAGTTTCTCTAGTTTAGTTCTAAGTCTATCTTCTGTTAGCCATGGCGGTATTTCCTGAGGTGTGTTGTTTAGTTTGGCCTTACAAGCCGGGTTAGTGTAGCCCCCCAATTATTTTGTGAAGACTGAAGAGAAGAAATGATTTAACACTACCACCTTTTCCCTGTCCTCTGTGGCCAAAACTCCCTTATCGTCTTTTATGAATGTGTTCTGGCCTCGCTTTCTTTCTGTTGCCAGCAGATAAGACATTAATGGCTGTGTGTTAAGTTATTTAGAGGGGGCAGCAAATTTACACGGTTATACAAGCTGTACATTCACTACTTTACATTGTAGCAAAGTGTCATTTTATATATGTAGCGCCCTCCTAGATAGGTGCAAGGTAGGCAGAGTAGTTTTAGCTCTATCTGCTTAACAGCAGAGCAGCAGGCTAAATGTATATGCTCCCTGCTTCTCAGGGAGCAGGATTTGTAAGTCAGGCCTGTTCCATGTGTCCAGTGTGTTATTTATCTGGGCTGAGGGACTGTCCCCACTGTGTCCAATGGGGAGGCACATTGGACAGTGGAGGAAACCCAGCCAGTGACACAGGCTTTGTTACTGCCCTAGGGATTGGCACAGACTGACTGTCTCAGTGCATTATGGGGTAGGGTATGAAAAGCCAAGGACACATGTGCTCAGGGTCTTTGGGCAGGAAACCAGGTTTAAGAAGGAGGGTGACGGCTGTCTCCTCTTCTGCAGCAGTGGATGGTGGTCACAGACAGTCGGCCTGGTGAGCCAGAGTGTGTGGCTGAATCCGGAGGTCCAAGAGAAAATAACTGGATGAGTTGGGGGCATCGGTGACTCTGGAAAAACAGTGTCTGTGAGTACAGAGGAACTTGCCCGGGGCCTGCCCAGGAAGGGGACCACTCCAGAGTGTAAGAGTCAGTGGACAGGTGTCAGCTACACACAGAGAGAAAGGGGGTGCCAAGGTAGAACTCTGAAGATAATTACAAGTAGGAACACTTATATTACCTTCATTCCAGTGGCAGAGTGAAGCAGCGGCCTTCCCGCATCCTCAAGTCAGATGTCCTCATTACTGTGAATAGTTACTCGTTGGAGCATATCACTCATCACTTCTCCTATACCAGTTCTAGATAAAACTACAAAACAACATCCACTGGACTGATCATTGACTGAGCCAAGACCTTTTTTTTTTTTTAATCTCTTTTTATTAATTTTCTATAACCAACAAGTCATACTAACATAAAAGAAGAATAATCACAATATCAAAATCTATGATCTATAGTAAATGAAAAGAAAAAAAAAAAAAAGAAGAAAAAGAAAAAGGGGGGGGGGGGGGAAGGAAAAAAAAGAAAAGGGGGGAAAATATAATTTCTCAACATCTAAACATATTAATATAGGCTGGTCCAACAATTGATTAATTTTTGTTTTTTACGATTACTATTAGAGATGGGTATTCCCATATACAGGGCCTTGCGAAAGTATTCAGCCCCCTTGAACTTTGCGACCTTTTGCCACATTTCAGGCTTCAAACAAAGATATAAAACTGTAATTTTTTGTGAAGAATCAACAACAAGTGGGACACAATCATGAAATGGAACGAAATTTATTGGATATTTCAAACTTTGTTAACAAGTAAAAAACTGAAAAATTGGGCGTGCAAAATTATTTAGCCCCTTTACTTTCAGTGCAGCAAACTCTCTCCAGAAGTTCAGTGAGGATCTCTGAATGATCCAATGTTGACCTAAATGACTAATGATCATAAATAGAATCCACATGTGTGAAATCTAGTGTTAATTTCGTCGACTAAAACCGACTAAAACATTTTCGTCTACTAAATTAACACAATTTTAGTCAACTAAAATACGACTAAAACTAAAATGGTATTTTAGTCAAAAGACTATAACTAAAACTAAATAAAAAAATTGACATCATCAAAATTAACACTCCTCTGCTGGCCATTTCTATATCGGCAGCACAATTCCATCCAGAGCATGTAATAATAACACATTAAAGTTTAAACATGTATTGCACCACCGCATACGCATAAGTAAGGAGCATCTACTAAGCTGCTGAAAACTAAACAATTAAGAAAAAGGCTTTTCATATATTTTTTCCCTAATATTTAATGTTGGTAATATATTCAGGTAATATGTGCAATGACATTACAGCCAATGGAGTTTACAGCAGTGTTAATTTCGTCAACGAAAACGTTTTCGTCACCACTTTCATCACCAGCATTTTTCAACTGACGAAAACGAGACGCAAAGTATAGCACATTTTCATCAAATGACGACAACTACCGTATGACGAAAATCAAATCCGTTTTCGTTAACGAACGAAAAATAAACGAGAATGTGAGGCAGGGACGTTTACCCAACTTCCGGTTTTCACGGAGTTCCGCCTGTGTGGCATCTGGCGTGGCGTGCCCCGTGACGTCCGACGTGAGGAGTGGACTACTACAAGAGAGTCGACTCGAGACCAGTCACCTGACCTCACCAGAGCACTGCAGCACTACAGCCAGACGCGCCAGGCCCGATTCATCACACGGCACTGGCACCCGGCCACCACCACATCCAGAGCAGAGCATCCACTGTGAGTTAACAGCCAGGCCAGCTATTACTGCCTCCCTGAGTCCCCTCAGACCAGTCACCACTGGCATCAGATTCCGCCATAGATCCAGGACTATGTGCGTGCATATAGACCGCTGAGGCCGCCCGGCCCATCCTGTTCAACAACATCAGTTCAGAGTCAGACCAGAGACCACCCTTAAACCTGAGACCCCCATCCAGCACTCTGAGCAGCACTGTGTGCACTCACTGATCTGACTGCAGGCAGCAGCATTACAGGCATAATCTCTGACCTGACCATGACCATTTAGTCGACTAAAATGTAGGGCGTTTTAGTCGACTAAAATGTAGGGCGTTTTAGTCGACTAAAATGTAGGACGTTTTAGTCGACTAAAATGTAGGACGTTTTAGTCGACTAAAATGTAGGACGTTTTAGTCGACTAAAATGTAGGACGTTTTAGTCGACTAAAATGTAGGACGTTTTAGTCGACTAAAATGTAGGACGTTTTAATCGACTAAAATGTACTGGAGTTTTAGTCGACTAAAATGTACTGGAGTTTTAGTCGACTAAAATGTACTGGAGTTTTAGTCGACTAAATACGAATAAAACTAAAACACTTGCAGAAGACTAAAATGGGACTAAAACTAAAATGCCATTTTAGTCCTAAGACTAAGACTAAAACTAAATTGAAATTTGCTGCCAAAATAAACACTGGGGAAATCAAGTCTCTGTATAAATGCACCTGCACTGTGATAGTCTCAGAGGTCCATCTAAAGCGCAGAGCGCATCATGAAGAACAGGGAACACACCAGGCAGGTCCGAGATACTGTTGTGGAGAAGTTTAAAGCCGGATTTGGATACAAAAGGATTTCCCAAGCTTTAAACATCCCAAGGAGCACTGTGCAAGCGATAATATTGAAATGGAAGGAGTATCAGACCACTGCAAATCTACATAGACCTGGCCGTCCCTCTAAACTTTCAGCTCATACAAAGAGAAGACCGATCAGAGATGCAGCCAAGAGGCCCATGATCACTCTAGATGAACTGCAGAGATCTACAGCTGAAGTGGGAGACTCTGTCCATAGGACAACAATCAGTCGTATACTGCACAAATCTGGCCTTTATGGAAGAGTGGCAAGAAGAAAGCCATTTCTTAAAGATATCCATAAAAAGTGTTGTTTAAAGTTTGCCACAAGCCACCTGGGAGACACACCAAACCTGTGGAAGAAGGTGCTCTGGTCAAATGAAACAAAAATCAAACTTTTTGGCAACAATGCAAAACGTTATGTTTGGCGTAAAAGCAACACAGCTCATGACCCTGAACACACCATCCCCACTGTCAAACATGGTGGTGGCAGCATCATGGTTTGGGCCTGCTTTTCTTCAGCAGGGACAGGGAAGATGTTTAAAATTGATGAGAAGATGGATGGAGCCAAATACAGGACCATTCTGGAAGAAAACCTGATGGAGTCTGCAAAAGACCTGAGACTGGGCAGAGATTTGTCTTCCAACAAGACAATGATCCAAAACATAAAGCAAAATCTACAATGGAATGGTTCACAAATAAACATATCCAGGTGTTAGAATGGCCAAGTCAAAGTCCAGACCTAAATCCAATCGAAAATCTGTGGAAAGAACTGAAAACTGCTGTTCACAAACGCTCTCCATCCAACCTCACTGAGCTCGAGCTGTTTTGCAAGGAGGAATGGACAAAAATTTCAGTCTCTCGATGTGCAAAACTGATAGAGACATACCCCAAGCGACTTACAGCTGTAATCGCAGCAAAAGGTGGCGCTACAAAGTATTAACTTAAGGGGGCTGAATAATTTTGCACGCCGAATTTTTCAGTTTTTTGTTAAAAAAGTTTGAAATATCCAATAAATTTCGTTCCACTTCATGATCGTGTCCCACTTGTTGTTGATTCTTCACAAAAAAAAATGGATTTTTGTAAAATCTTACCGTAAAATCCTTTTCTCTTAGCTCATTGACAGACGTAGTCCTCGGTGATTCAGCACCTTCGGGTTATGTTGCCTCCACAGGAGTAGGACTAGACAGGAAATAAAATGCTCTGGCCACACCCTAGGGGCAGTCCCCGAGGGTATATCCTCTCTCTCTCTGCCACAGCAAATCAGTTATGTCACAAAGCAGTGTTTAGAGAATTTAACCCAACCCAACTCCAAAAGAGAGGGGCGGGTACTACGTCTGTCAATGAGCTAAGAGAAAAGGATTTTACGGTAAGATTTTACAAAAATCCATTTTTCTCTATCGCTCATTGACAGACGTAGTCCTCGGTGATTCAGCACCTTCGGGACGTCCCAAAGCAGTACCACAAATGAGCGGTGGGAGAAATGGAAATGAAATCCAATCTAGAAGGCCCAACCGGTGCCAACTAGAAGTTTTACAATGCTCATCCTCAATGATGAGACTCAACAAAAATCTTTCAACAGAAAAAAACCTCGAGGTAGACCTCCGGTCTCCTCAAATTGCGGCCTGCAAAACCTTGCGACCAAATGAGGCATCCGCCGATGCCATCACATCAATTTTATAAAATTTTGTAAAGGTATGTACCGACGACCAGGTGGCCGCCTTACATACCTGGACCACTGACGCCTGATGGCGAAAGGCCCAGGAAGTACTGAGCGCTCGAGTGGAGTGCGCCCTAACAGGGAACGGAGGACTCCGACCCTTAATAGAATAAGCCTGTAACACCGTCTGTCTAATCCATTTGGCGATAGTCGCGGCAGATGCAGGCAACCCCTTTCTGGGGCCATCCGTGATCACAAAGAGTGAATCCGTCTTACGGAACGTTTCCGTAGCCTTCAGATATACCCTGATTGCCCGAACCACATCCAAGGAATGCAACGCGTGTTCCCGATGATGATTGGGCTGAGGACACAAGGAAGGTAGTACAATATCTTTATTCAGATGAAAATCTGAAACCACCTTAGGAAGAAAGGATGGCTTAGGATGAAGTACTACCTTATCCCTATGAATCACTAAGTATGGGGACTGGCATGATAAAGCAGCCAGTTCTGACACCCTGCGTGCAGAAGTGATAGCCACCAAGAAGGCCACCTTCTGGGATAAAGTAAGCAAGGGAATCTCCCTGATGTTTTCAAAAGGAGGTTTCTGTAGAACCGACAAAACCAAATTAAGATCCCAAGGCGGTAAGGGCGCGTGGACTGGTGGAGCCAGGTGCCGCACCCCCTGGATGAAATTCCGCACCAAGGAGCTAAAGGTTTCTGAAAGAAGATTGCTAATGCTGAAACTTGACCCTTGATGGTGCTCAAGGCTAGTTTCTGCTCAACCCCTTTTTGCAAAAAGGCCAATATTCGAGTCACCGAATAGGTACGTGGAGGAAATCCTAAAGATTCGCACCACGCGATATAAGTCTTCCATGTGTGATAATAGACTCTGCTGGAAGTCGCTTTCCTTGCTTTAATAAGGGTAGGAATGACTGAAGCTGACAACCCTCTGTCCTTCAGTACTTGGGTCTCAATGGCCAGGCCATTAAAACCAGCGACTGTAAAGCACGATGGTAGATTGGTCCTTGAGACCGCAGATACTCCCTGAGACGAAGTTCCCACGGAACGTCCGCGACTAGCAAGTCCAAGTCGGCCAGGCCGGCTTGACGAGGCCAGCCTAGAATTTCTAGGACCACTGGCGCTGACTGGATCTGAACCAAGCGTCCCTAGAGCTATCTGGCCCAGACCATCCGAGAAAGTCTGGTCGTTTTCTGTTCCCACACATTTATCAGACACCTGATTCCTATCAGGAACGGTGATCTTTCCTGGTTGAACCTCAGGGACCGAAGTCACCTGGCTAGAGGCTTCTTGGTCTGTCTGGTCAACCAGATCCGATTCCTGTGGGGAATTGAGACTAATCTTAGGAAAAGGTAAAGGAAAAGATCTGTTCAGGGAACGGTGACTACCGCTCCCTGTAGTACTTAAATGTTGGAAGGGAAGAATCGCACCGGTAGTAGTAGTCGATGCTCGATCTAATGTCCTGAATACCGGTGAAAACGTCCCCCCACCCTCAAACCGGGTGGGGGCGCACCTTCAGGCTGTGTAATCCTTTGCTTCGGGTTTGGCTGAGTCGGTCCTCTGTTTGTCCGACCAGCCCTTCTTGAACCCTCCTGGAGGAGTCTTGCGTTTCCCGCTTGTTCCAGCCGGGCGTGCAAACCCTTTATGGGCGGTAAAGAAAGGTCCTCACTTGTTACGAGGTCCTTTAGCTTTAGCAGCCTGTGGCAAGAAAGTGCTCTTGCCCCCAGTGGCATCCTTAATGATCTCATCTAGGGTGGCCCCAAATAGGCGATTCCCCTGAAAGGGGAGATTCGTCAAGGTCTTTTTGGAACCTAGGTCTGCTGACCAGCATTTTAACCACAGCACACGTCTGAGGATTACCGCTGACATAGATGCATGCCCTAATAGGGGGGTAGCATCCAAGGCTGCGTCACAGACAAACTGTAGCCCTTGTATAATCTGTTCCATCAAATCAGATGTTCCCTGGGGGATATCTTTTCCCCTCAGGTCTTGGCGTACCAATCTCGCCCATTCCGTTAGTGTCTGGGAAACTAGACCAATAACAATTACTGGTCTAAATGCTGACCCTATCAGGGAGAAGATAGTGCGGGACTCCGCTTCCACCTTTCGATCCACCGGATCCTTAAAGGACGAAGTGTCCTCCACTGGGATAACCGTGGCTTTATTCAGCCTGGAAATAGGTGGATCCACCACTGGTGGTACCGTCCATTTCTTAATGAGGGATTCCTCAAACGGATAGCGTCTAGCAATACGCTTGGAAATAGTAAAGGTACGCTTAGAATGTTCCCATTCTTCTTTAATTTTATTACCAAAACACTTGGGTACAGGAAAAACCTTCATCGTTTTGATGGGCTTGTTAGTACCAAAGGGAATCTCTGTTTCAGTTGCCTCTGCCGGTAAAACCTCAAGTCTTAAGGTTTCCCGCACCGCCACAACTAGTGCGTCCACCAATGCTTCTTCCCGAATTATGGCGGAAGAATGAACGTCCTCCTCACTGTCTGAGGGAACTTTACCTGAGACAACAGCCCTTGCAGAGGGACCTGCAGCTGCAGTGACCATCTCTGAATCTGAGTCAGAGGTGTCAGATGATATAGGGGTAGGCGGGGGTCGCTTTCTTGACCCCCGTCCCTGACAGGCCGTCTCCACCCGAGCCACCAAAGACTCCAAAACTGATGTAAATGCATCTATACTCTGTGCACCGGCGGGTCCCGTGGTCCCCTCGAGGGAAACAGGTGGGGGTGCTTGTGTGGCAGGGTCCATGATAATTCCAGTTACTACCCGGAAAATTCAATCCAAAATAAAACTTTTTTTTTTTTTTAGACCCCCAGCGCCACAAAGCCCCTCAGTGTTAGCTGCTCAGGGACCCCTATCGAGCGAGAGAGAGAGAGAGATAGACCCCCAGGCTCACCACTTGATGCTCAGAGTTTTCCACTGCACTTGTCTCAGCACTGTCTCGAATCGACAGGAAGTCTCTTGGCTGGCTGCCCGGGAAGAAAGGAGGCAGCTCCGCCCCTCCATACGCCTTCCGGCGCCTCCCCTAGCTCCACGAGGTGTTTGGATCACCTCAAACATGGCCGCCCCCATGCTGGAGACACGAGGCTACGCCAAAATGGCGGCCTCGTGCGATCTAGCAAGCAATGGTGGCGGTTGTACCAAATAGCGGCGTGACTTCAGAGCATCACAACACCTACTCTACATGGGGAATTAGCCTGGTCGGCGGTACCGGACCCTGGCGGACCGCATGGCCGTCGGAAGGCCTGCTATTGCTGGAGACCTGACTTGGAAAGCAGTCTACATGTCCGTGGCTTCTGACTGGTAGGATACTTATATTATCACAGTAAGATTACCGTACTGCCACTGATTACAATCTTTTAACATATTTACAATTAGATTGTCAGCTCCCAAACCAAGCCTCCTGGCTTTTTGCACCTAAAAATCACACTCAAAGTGGGGGGATCTGTGCCATGTTATAGGATAGAGGGGAACTCATCCTTACCATTACAGAGAGGGGCCCGCGTTCACCACAAGACCCGTCAGGGGGAAAGGGGGAACATACTACTCACCATACCGGAACCAGGCGGGCGCCAACTCCTGACAGTACCCCTCTCCACCGACGCGGGAGGGCTGTCGACCAATACGGACGCCGTGACTCATGGTCCTTGGCGTTTCAGCGAGACGTTTAACTCGCAGGGTCAGTCCCTCCAGTGGGACTATGTCGCGGCCGACCCAGCGCGGAGCTATGGCCTGCACGCGCTCGTAGGCTGAACTGGGGTGACCACCGGATCTCAACATCCAGCCCGTCGCCCAGTTCAGCTTTCTTGCTTGAAGATCTCACAGGAACTCTGGAGAAAAAAAGCTGTCTAAAAAATCTTTTTAAGAAAGAAATCCTGCCAGGACCGAAGATCCCAGCAAGGTATCTAGGTCCTTACTCCTGACTAGACAGAAAAAAACTGATTTGCTGAGGCAGAGAGAGAGGATATAACCTCGGGGACTGCCCCTAGGGTGTGGCCAGAGCATTTTATTTCCTGTCTAGTCCTACTCCTGTGGAGGCAACATAACCCGAAGGTGCTGAATCACCGAGGACTACGTCTGTCAATGAGCGATAGAGAAATACAGTTTTATATCTATGTTTGAAGCCTGAAATGTGGCAAAAGGTCACAAAGTTCAAGGGGGCTGAATACTTTCGCAAGGCACTGTAGAACGAATCAGTCACCAGATGCAGACCAATGATTTTTGATCTGGATCTGGTGATCGATTCTGGCCAATGGAAGGAGAACGCAGGCGCCACACTAAGTGCAGTATATCAAGATTTATTATAAATTAGCCAACGAAAAGGTACTCACAAGCATGTGTGTAAAAACCAGCATAACAGTATCATAAAAGGGATGATGATCCGGTGTCCAGATTCAGGATGGCACAAGCGGTCTCAGAGCGCTGTGTTGTAACGAATTGACGAACTGTACTTCCCATCTGCAGGGGACACAGCACTAGCCGTCCTGATGTCACTTCTGAGATACGTACTGGCGCCGGCGACGCGTTGTCTGAGTATGCGCTCCTTCTTCAGGCCGATATTGTGCCATTTTGGACAAGGGCTTAAGTAAGCAAGGAGGCAGGACTAACTAGGTCCTAAAGTACACCATTTTACACACTCGGGAAAACCCGCTGTGACAAACTGTCATCATACAAAGACACTAACAATGTGCATTATGCAAAAAACTCAAGCAGTGGTTAAAAATACAATATGAATGATCATCATGGGTCTAATTGAAATTAACAATGAAAGATCTGGTAAAAATGAATTAGCAAATGCAACTGTGCAGAAAATACAATAAATCATATAGGAATATAAATAAAAATAAATATAAAAAATAAAAATAAATATAAAATTAGAATAAAAATAATAATAATACATTATATCATAAAGTCACGGAAAGTTTAAAAGTACATAAAAGTTTAAAAAAAAAATATATATATATATATATATATATATATATATATATATATACACACACACACACACACACACACACACACACACACACACACACATGTATATATATATATCCCCATATGTTATACAAGTGCAAAAACACATAGGCTACATTCACACCTGAGCGTAGCGTTTTCGCGCGTTTTTACCGTGATTTTTACCGCAATTTACATGCGTTTTTTGTGCAGGCGTTTTTTGATTGAATAGATACCAATAGAAAACGCCTGTAATCTGCCCAAAAAGAAGCTCATGTACTTTGAGCGTTGGGCGTCTTGCTTACAGCGTCAAAACGCTCAGATGTGAACAGGGGCCATTGAAATGAATAGGATTTGTCTTGTTGGGCGTTTTGAGAGCTGATCCTAGAGCAGAAAAACTCCCCAAAACGCCTAGATGTGAACGGAGCCATAAGGATATATTATCATAATATAAAAACATAAATATATGTACAAATGTCATTATGTAAAAACCACCATTATAAACATTGTCTACAAAACCATCAACCAGGTATTCCAACCACATACGTCACTATTATTAAAGGCTGATAGGACATAACCATCAAGGAAAAGGCCAAATCCGACACAAGAGTCCAATCCAAAGATAATTGGATAGGATCAAATGAGTGAGTTGGTCTCGATTTCTTCATTCAAACCACCCAACACTAGAGTATCTAAAGTATAGATCCAATAGGCCTCCCTTTGACATAATCTCTTGAAGCGTTCTGCTGACGTGACGCCACTTCCTGCTGCACCATGAACATCTATCTCTTGGCCTCAGGGTGTGGATTATTGAGTCCATACCTGCTACTTTCACGTCAGCAGAACGCTTCAAGAGATTATGTCAAAGGGAGGCCTATTGGATCTATACTTTAGATACTCTAGTGCCGGGTGGTTTGAATGAAGAAATCGAGACCAACTCTCTCATTTGATCCTATCCAATTATCTTTGGATTGGACTCTTGTGTCGGATTTGGCCTTTTCCTTGATGGTTATGTCCTATCAGCCTTTTATAATAGTGACGTATGTGGTTGGAATACCTGATAGGTTCTATTAGTTGATGGTTCTATTGGTTGATGGTTTTGTAGACAATGTTTATAATGGTGGTTTTTACATAATGACATTTGTACATATATTTATGTTTTTATATTATGATAATATATCCTTATGTGTTTTTGCACTTGTATAACATATGGGGATATATATATACACATGTGTATATATATTTTTAAACTTTTATGTACTTTTAAACTTTCCGTGACTTTATGATATAATGTATTATTATTATTTTTATTCTAATTTTATATTTATTTTTATTTTGATTCTTACTTTATTTTTATTTTTACTTTATTATTATTTTTATTTTTATTTTTACTTTATTTTTATTTCTTATATTTATTTTTATTTTTTATATTTATTTTTATTTATATGTGATTTATTGTATTTTCTGCACAGTTGCATTTGCTAATTAATTTGTACCAGATCTTTAATTGTTAATTTCAATTAGATCCATGATGATCATTCATATTGTATTTTTAACCACTGCTTGAGTTTTTTGCATAATGCACATTTTTAGTGTCTTTGTATGATGTCAGTTTGTCACAGCGGGTTTTCCCGAGTGTGTAAAATGGTGTACTTTAGGACCTAGTTAGTCCTGCCTCCCTGCTTACTTAAGCCCTTGTCCAAAATGGCGCATTATCGGCCTGAAGGAGCGCATGCTCCGACAACGCGTCGCCGGCGCCAGTACGTATCCCGGAAGTGACGTCAGGACGGCTAGTGCTGTGTCCCCTGCAGATGGGAAGTACCGTTCGTCCATTAGTTACAACCCAGCGCTCTGAGACCGCTTGTGCCATCCTGAATCTGGACACCAGGATCATCATCCCTTTTATGATACGGTTATGCTGGTTTTTACACACATGCTTGTGAGTACCTTTTCGTTGGCTAATTTATAATAAATCTTGATATACTGCACTTAGTGTGGCGCCTGTGTTCTCCTTCCAGCTCGCCACAAGCCCCTTCTACTTGTCACCAGAGCAGCCTACGGAGTGTGGTGTTTTGAGATATATGTATATGGACTTTTAATATGGACTTTCAATATAACCACCATTATGTTGCTGTTTCTATTATAGTAGCATATGTCTGTATGTTTACTATTGGAGTTTGCAAAGTGTTTTGGACACCCCTTCCCCTGTTGTGCGCCAGGTTTCACCCTCCTTTCGGTTCTGGCCAATGGCATCATGTCCCCTGCCTGTGTAATGTAAACACAGGCAGGGGAAGTGATGTAATTTTCCCTCCTGGAGCCCTTTCGGTTCCAGGAGAAGAGAGAGAGACATCTAAAACGCGAGTTCCACAAACAGCACACTAACACCACCTCACATAGGCACACTTTGACCCCTGATCACCCCCCAAACCCCTCACAGTGTACACTATATACAGTGGTATACAGATCTTTTTCTGATCACTGTATTTAGTGTCACTTGTGACCCTAAATCGCGCTAGGCCCAAAAAGGTTTAGGGCACCCGCCACCTATCCCCTAATAAAGTTTTAACCCCTTGATCACCCCCAGTTAACCCCTTCACTCCCTATCACACTGTGCACTAAATACAGTATATAGGTAACTACCGATCACTGTATTTAGTGTCACTTGTGACCCTAATTTGTGCATGCCCTAGGCCCAAATAAGGGTTAGGGCACCCGCCATCTATCCCCTAATAAACTTTTAACCCCTTGATCTCCCCCAGTTAACCCCTTCACTCCCTATCACAAAGTGCACTAATATATACAGTATATCAGCTAACTACTAATCACTGTATTGGTGTCCCCTGTGACCCCAGTTTGCGCTTGCGCTAGGCCCAAATAGGTTTAGGCCACCCCTCATACATCCCCTAAAAAGGTTTAACCCCTTCACTGCCACAGTGTTCACTATATACAGTGATTACCGATCACTGTATTAGTGTCACGGGTGACGCTAGTTAGCGTCAAGGTCCCACCACACCACCGTTATTTAGCTTTCAGTTAGAGTCAATTACACTAACACATATACACACACACACACACACGCATATACTTCCATTACTAGTATAGTGTTTGAACAGATCAATATCTGATCAGAACAATACTAGCGTCCCCATAGTTTAGTGTTCCCAAAATGCGGTGTTTGCACAATCAGCACTGATTCCTGCCAGCACCTGCGTTTAGCCCCTCATACCAGCCCACCCTACCCAGGCAAGTGCAGAAATCAATAGATCACTGTCACTTCCAAAAAACACAAATCACACAAAACCGCTGCATTAGCAGAGTCAGGCCTGATCTCTGCTAGCACTAGCAGTTTTTTTTTGTAGCGACCAAATAGTCCTTGACAACCAGGTGCTCTTTTGCCTGTTAGTCACACTACTGTACCTTTAAATTTATTTGCTAAAATGTCCAAACAGTGGTACAGTAGTGCAGAGGCCTACAGTATACTGAACATGTCAGATGAGAGCGATGGGGAAGCCTCACTGGCAGAATCAGGGTCAGTATACAAACCTTTGGAGAACAGTGGCTCCCTGACAGATAGCTCCGAGGACGGATGGGTCCCTGCTAAGGTCAGGCGTACCCGACCCCATTCTGGAGTTGCTGAGATGCAAGAACCGGATGTTTCTCGTATGCAGCAGAGTGCCAGTACTAGTGCCGCTCACACTTCTCGTGATCTGGCAAGCACGAGCGGCCTAGTACACCCTGGACCTACACATACCAGCACTGTAGTAAGACTTGGTGACGTGGAGAGTCCCATAAGTGCAGTTGAAGCTGGTGCGGTGGCTAGCACGAGTAGTGGCCCGCAGCTACCGCTTTTTCGAAGACAGGCCGTAGAGCCCATAGTGCCCTCCCTGAAGTGCTGGCATATCCTAATTGGCAGTCCACAGATTCTGAAGCGCCCGTACTTCCCCCATTCACTGCCCAACCCGGAATTTGAGTGGAAACCGCTGGTTTTAATCCCCTTAATTTCTTTGAGCTGTTTTTCACTGAAGATCTTTACAGATCTATTGTGGATCAAAGTCATTTTTATGCTAGTCAATTTATTACCGCCAATCCAAATTCACCCCTTGCCAGGGAATTAGTCTGGAAACCTATAACTGTTTCCGAATTTAAGATCTTTCTGGGCCTATCCTTCAACATGGCCATTACAAAAAAGAGTGAATTGCGGTTATATTGGTCCACTGACCCAATTCACCAAATGCGCGTGTTCTCTGCTGCTATGTCAAGGGTTTGATACGAACAAATATTTTGGTTCATGCATTTCAACTACAATGAACTCTGTCGTCCTCAGGGAGACCCTGAATATAACCGGCTCCACAAAATTTGGCCCCTGGTAGACCACTTCAATCAGCGGTTTGCAGCCTTGTTTACCCCCAAACAAGATGTCTGTGTTAACGAGTCCCCAGTATCTCCCCAGCAAGCGTGCCAGATACGGAGTCAAGCTGTATGAGCTCTGTGACAGGGCCACAGGCTATACAGTTAGTTTCCGTGTCTACGAGGGAAAAGATAGCACTGTGGAGCCCCCCAACTGCCCAGACTACATAGGGAGCAGCAGTAAGGTAGTTTGGGACTTGGTGTCACCCTTATTCGGAAAGGGGTACCACTTGTACGTGGACAATTTTTATTTGAGAGTTACACTTTTTGACACCTCTTTCAATTACATATTGGTGCTTGTGGCACCGTGCAATCTAATCGCCGGGGCTTCCCCCAATGGCTAGTAAATGTCCGGGGGAGAGAGCCTGCTTGAGGTGCGATGCATTGCTTGCAGTGAAGTGGAGGGACAAACGGAACATTTTCGGTCTGTCCTCCATTCACCCAGACACGGCAGTCGAAATTACTACGGTCACCGGTGTGGTTGTTGAGAAGCCCCTCTGTGTCCACGACTATAACCATAAAATGGGAGGGGTGGACTTCAACGACCAGATGATGGGACCGTACTCAATTGCCCGTAAGGCCAGACGCTGGTACAAAAAAGTGTGTGTATACTTATTTCAATTGGCTATCTACAACGCTTTTGTCTTATACAAAGCCTCTGCCGGAACATTATCCTTCCTACACTACCAAGAAGAGATAATCAGAGGCCTTCTGTTTCCAGCAGGTGCTCCTGCCCAACTTCCCCAACCAGATGCAGTGAGCCGGCTGCATGAGAGGCATTTTCCGGAATTCCTCCCGAGTACCCCAACCCAAAGATACCCCCAAAAAAGATGCCGTGTCTGCAGCAAGCGCAGATTTAGGAGTGACACCCGTAATTATTGTCCTGACCGACCTGGTCTTTGCCACGGTGACTGTTTCCATCGCTACCACACACTAGTGGATTATTAGCATAGTGTACAGCACAGGGCACACTTACACAGGGTCTCAAAAGATGTTTGATGGCTATCGTCATTTTGGAGAGACCCTAACCTGGAACTTTAACGCTGAAGAAAAAAAAAAAAGTGTAAAAAAAAACAAAAACAAAAACATAAAATAAAAAAGCCAAAAATAGTTGTCGTCTTATTTTTCTGTTCTTACTATGCTCTTCTACTTATACTCTTCCTACTTTTACGGTTTTTCATTGGTACTTTCCAGGTACCAATGTAATGTTTTATGTTTACTGTTCACTTTGCCTTGCAGGTACTCATCGGCTGCCACACTGATTTTATATATTCTGAACAAACAGCGTTTGCGCTCAGCATATATGGATACCTCTGATGGCAGTGCTGTGGTAGGTTGATTTCACCGCTGCAGTTAAAATACCTTTAGGTATACATGGAATTTTGTCATGTATACCCGCCATTAAGAAGTTGGTTTGGATGTTTGGGTGGTTAATGGTGCGTATACTACACAATTTTCCTGTGGAGATTTCTGTTAGGTTCTCTTTTTTTCGTTCAGCCCACAGGCTGCATGAAAAAAAAAAAAACCTACACTATATGCCAAACAAGGACCAGCAATGTACTGGTACGTTGCTGAACTTTGAGTGGTTATACCAGGATGATGCCTGCAGATTTAGGCATCATCTTGGTATCATTTTTTATAGCCAGTGGTCGGCTTACATGTAAAATCAATCCTAGCGGATAATTGGCCACTAGACTGCTTTTACAAGCAGTGGGAGGGGACATAACCCCCCCTCCTGCCGCCTTCCATGGTTTTTCTCGGGCTCTCCTGTCCCACCGGTTAACCAGAGAGTGCAGCCTGTGGTCCAATTATCTAACCATAGAGCTGATTGGAGACGAGAATGGCTCCAATGATCTCTATGGCCTAAGATACCGGAAGCTACGAGCATTTCATGACTTCTGTTTCGCCAGAAATAAACAGCCCCATTGGGAAATTGGGAAAGCATTTTATCACACCTATTTTGGTGTGGTCAGATGCTTTAAGGTCAGAGGAGAGATCTAGAGTCTAAAAGACCCCAAATTTTTTTAAAAAAGAGTACCTGTCACTACAGATTGCTATCATAGGGGATATTTAATTTCACTGTGATAACAATAAAAATGATTTAAAAAAAAAAGAAAGGAAAGATGTCAAAATAACATAAAAAAGCAAAATAAAAAAAAATAAAAAAATCAAGTCCCCCCCTCCATCGGTTCGACCCGAACATTGGGTGTTCGGAATTCGGCCGAATTCCGAACTTTTTGCTGAAAAAATTCGGAATTCGGCAACCAGAACCGACCAAAATGCAATGGGACAGGAAATGGGCTTTAAAAGCCTGTGATTGGACCAGAATTATCAGTAAAAGCCAATTGAGGGGGCAGGAGAATGCTAGGAATGTGATTGGAGTGACTAGGGGGTCCAGAGGCCAATCATTAGTGAATACGCCCCCCAGTATATAAGATAGCCCCGCCAAATTCCTAGCATTGTAATACAGGGATGTGGAAGAGAGTGGAAGCAGTTCTGTTACTTCTGCTTCAAAAGTGTCATTTAGCAATTATTAGTGTGAGGAAGGGATATCTAGTGTAGTTAGGGTGCTATTTTCCACTTTAGTTAGATTCAAAAATCTAGTTTCTGTAGGGAAAGTGTTAAGTGCCAGTGTGACCATAGTGTAGTGTAGGGTGAACTGACTGACTGCTATGGCAGTGTGACCAAACCCTTCCATTTCAGGGTGACCGCTATAGAGAAAAGATTGTTTCTCTTAAGTGACTTATAGAACAGCGATATGGCTTCTCGCCTGTCAGCCTGCTTTTTGCTGCAGGCGTTTATAGGGCTTTTTTGAGGACATGTTTGGAGTAAGGCATGACATCTGAACTTCTGTATAGGGGTATATACACACACACATGTATGTATATATACACATACACATATATAGGTGTAAAAGTAGCAGAACACTATACTTGCGCTAATGAAATAATTAACACCCATATGGCTTCTCTCCTTTCTGTAACGCTCCTGCGTTTTACGCATGATGTGGATTTTCAGCTGCAGAAATATTCCACTTCAGTAGTCATGTAGAGAAACGCTGAGACACCAATCCCAACTCTCAATGACTCATGTGTGGATGATCTCAATTCAGCAAGTAAATACACACACTCAATAAGATGTTTCCTAGAGTGACTTATGTATATAGTAACACAGTGATGATAGGCTGAAGAGACAGGTTGGGTAGAGATGGTAGATGACAGACACTTGAAAGGAAATGTTCTTGAAAGTAAGATAGTAGCAGATAGGATGCAGATAGGTTTAGCAATCATGTATGGTAGCAGATGACAGAGTAGCAGGTGGACATACAAGAGAGATCAACTCAGTGCAAGAACAGGTGGTAGTAGGCTCAAGAGCTAGCAATCTTAGATAATGCAGATGTAGTAATAGTCCTTAGTATGCAGAGCTAGATAGTGTAAGCTTTAGTATAAAGGTTATAGAGGTTTCCCCTGTGGGGTACTTATCACTAATAGCAATGTAGCAGAGGAGAGGTTCGGCAAGAGCGGATGATCCGGTACCGGGATACAGGGATCAGCGCAGCATGGTTCCGACAGCGAGGTATGCTTGCAAGCATGAGAGCTTCAAGACAGGTTAGCATCAAGGCACAAAGCAGTTTGAACGAACACATGCGAGTGAGAGCCGGCGATCTAAATAGCCATCCAGTCCGGCGCTCAGTGATGACAGCATCAGTCTTAAAGGTGTATGCGCACCTTACCAAAAGAGAATGGTGGGGCGCATACACTTATGAAAGAGTAATTAGGGTACCCAAAGGTACCAGAACATTACACTTTCACACCTATATGTGTGTATGTGTATAAATACATACAAGTGTGTGTGTATATATACCCCTATACATAAGTTCAGATGTTTTGCCTGCCTCCAAAGACCCCCAAAAAAATGCCCAAAAAAACGCCTGCGCCAAAAAATACGCCCAGGTGTGTTATTGCAGGAGTTTTTTTTGGGCATTTTTTGTGGGTCTTTGGAGGCAGGCAAAACATCTGAACTTCTGTATAGGGGTATATATATACACACACACTTATATGTATTTATACACATACACACATATAGGTGTGAAAGGAGAGAAGCCATATGGGTGTTAATTATTTCATTAGCGCAAGTATAGTGTTCTGCTACTTTTACACCTATATATGTGTATGTGTATATATACATATAAGTGTGTGTGTATATATACCCCTACACAGAAGTTCTGATGTTATGCCTGCCTCCAATAACCCCCAAAAAATGCCCCAAAAAACGCTTGCTACAAAACCGGCAAGGTGTGAAAATAGTGGACCCATATCCTTGTTCTATATTAATTCTAATACAAAATCTTTTTTTTTCCTGGTTCTGGACATGCTACAGAGCTGAAACTTCACAGGTACACTTTTTAGAATCCCCAGACACTAAATCCAAAGAAATCTCTTTTTTTTTTCAATAATTTTTTCAATAATTGGCTCTTTATCAAAAATGAAAATTTTTAAGAACTTTTTTTTGTGTGATTAATAGTCTCTGGGGCATGACCCAGAACCCTAGGCCCCTTTTAGGGGCATTTATTGGGTTTTAGGGCTTCAAAATGGGTTTTTTTGATTACTGAAGTTCTGGGCCCATTGATTTCAATGGGGTTCTGAAATCCGGGCCGAACTTTCTGGAAGTTCTGGTCGAACCGAACTTTTGAAAAGTTCGATCATCCCTACTCGGCATAAGATCATCTTTTAAATTTTACAAAACAATTAGGAATTATAGTGTATTTCTGCATTAAATATAAAAAAGTGTTTTTTTTTCGCAAAAATTGCGTTTTGGAAAAATCTGTGCGCAAATACCGTGTGACGAAAAAAATTGCAACATCCACCATTTTGTTTAAAAAAATATATGTTTGGGGGTTCAAAGTAATTTTCTAGTAAAAAAAAATATTTTTTTTTTTCATTATTTTTTTTTAACACAAAGTTGTCACTAAAAGATAAATAGCTCACACATGACATGGGTATATGTGGAATAACACCCCAAAATACATTCTGCTGCTTTTCCTGAGTACAGGGATACCCCATGTGTGAGACTTTTTTGTACTCTAGCCGCGTACAGGACCCCGAAAACCAATCACCATTTTCAGGCTTTCCAAGTGTGTAAATTGTTGATTTCCCTCCTTACTACCTATTACAGTTTTGAAGGCCATGAAATGCCAAGATAGCACAACCCCCCCCCCCCCCCAAATTACCCCATTTTGCAAAGTAGACACTCCAAGCTATTTACTGAGAGGCAGGTTGAGTGTTTTGCAGATCTCAATTTTTGTCACAAAGTTTTGGAAATTGAAAAAAGAGGAAAAAAATGAATTTTCCTTTTTTTTCTTCATTTTCCAAAATAAATGAGAGCTACAAAATACTCACCATGCCTCTCAGCAAATAGTTTGGAGTGTCTACTTTGCAAAATATGGTAATTTGAGGGGGTTTTGTGCTATCTTGAAATTTCAGGGCCTCTGAAACTGTGACAGGTAGTCAGGGGTAAAATCAGCAATTTACGCGTGGAATTTAGTGCGGAGGTGAAATGCACAATTTACACCATTAGAAAACCTGAAGGTGGTGATTGGTTTTCAAGGTCCCGTATACAGCTAGGCTCCCAAAAAGGCTCACACATGTGGTATCCCTGTACTCAGGAGAAGCAGCAGAATGTGTTTTTTTTGTAGGGTGTCATTTCACATATACCCATGGCATGCGTGAATAATATATCATTTAGTGACAACTTTGTGTTAAAAAAAAAAAAAAGTAGCATTTTCCTGAAACTTAGGGCAAAATATAAAATACTCCATGGACTCAATATGCCTCTCAGCAAATAGCTTTGGGTGTCTACTTTCCAAAAAGGGGTCATTTGGGGGGTGTTTGAACTGTCCTGGCATTTTATGCTCAATCTTTCCCACACATCACCCACTCTTCTAACCACTTGAAGACAAAGCCTTTTCTGTGACTTTTTGTTTACATGAAAAAAAAAAATGTAATTTTCCCAAAACTTGTGGCAAAATATAAAATATTCCATGCCTCTCAGCAAATAGCTTGGGTTGTCTACTTTCCAAAATGGGGTAACTTGGGGGGGAGTTTGTGCTATCTTGACATTTCAGGGCTTCCGAAACCGTGATAGGCAGTGAGAAAGTGCAATGAGAAATTTATGCCCTTTTAAATTCTGAAGGTGGGGATTGGTTTTCAGGGTCCCGTACACAGCTAGGCTCCAAAAAAGTCTCACACATGTGGTATCCCTGTACTCAGGAGAAGCAGAAGAATATATTTTGGGGTGTAATTACACATATGCCCATGGCATGCGTGAGCAATACATCATTTCAATGACAACTTTTTTTTTTTTTTTGTCATTTTTCAAACACCTGTGACAAAAAAATTAAATATTCAATGAGCTCAACATGCCTCTCACTACATTCCTTAGGATGTCTACTTTCCAAAAAGTGGTAATTTTGGGGGGGTTTTGTACTGCTCTGCCATTTTAGCACTTCATGAATTGAGATAGGCAGTCAGAAATTAAGGCTGCGCAAATTCCAGTAATTACACCATAGTTTTTAGACGCTATAACTTTTGCGCAAACCAATAAAAATATGCTCATTGAGAATATTTTTGTCAAAGACATGTAGGTAAATACATTTGGCCTAAATATATGACAAAAATTTATTATATTGGCTATTTTTTAACTGTCAAAGTAGAAAATGTAAATTTTTCACAAAAATTTCGCTCTTTTTTTATTAATATCGCAAAAAATAAAAAGCGCAGAGGTGATCAAATACCACCAAAATAAAGCTCTGTTTGTGGGGGGAACGGAAATTTTGTTTGGTTACAGCATTGACCGTGCAATTGTCAGTTAAAGTCACGCAGTGCCAAGTTGAAAAAAGTGGCCTGGACGTTAAGCAGGAAAATCCTCCGGTCTTAAAGTGGTTAAGGTGCCCGTCTAATACGTTTTTGAAACTATCGATGCTCCCCACTGATACCACTGCTTGTGGAAGAGAATTCTAAATCCCCACTGCTCTTACAGTAAAGAATCCCCTACGTATTTTAGGGTTAAACCGTTTTTCCTCTAGTTTTAGTGGAGAGTGGTCATGTGTCATATTGTATTTCCTTTCTCTGAAAAGTTTGTTCGTTATGCTAGGGTCACCAGTACAGTATTTGTACATTGATATATCCCCTCTCAAACGTCTCTTCTCCAGAGAGAATAAGTTCAATGCTTGTAGTCTTTCCTCATAGCTTAGATCCTCCATTCTCCTAATTATTTTTGTTGCCCTTCTCTGGACTCTCTCCAGTACCAGCACATCCTTTCTGAGGACTGGTGCCTAGAACTGGACGGCATACTCCAGATACATAAAATGTCGCTTTTTGGGCTAGCCATCCACATTTATATGTCTTTCCATTTATTGTGACATTTTTGTGTCTTTTATTACTTTCCCCAATAAAATTGATGTAATTTTATATATTTTGACGTGTACTATGCAATTACTTACCTAGTTAGGGGAAGACCATTAAAGTCCCACTGGGGGGGGTTGCTCCTCCTTTTGTCCATCTCAGCCCAGCAGTTGTGTCTGCAGAGTATGAATCTCCTCCTGTTGCCCTTCCACTAGCCGTCATCCGCTAAGGACAGTGGATATTTACATGGACTGCTCCTGATATTTGGATTTGATATGCTGGTTTACATCATTATTTGTGAGTAGCCATTTTTACGTTTTTATAATAAAGCCTATATTGAGGATAATGCACTAGGCCGGTGCGCCCTTACTTTGTTGTTTGTTTGCATTACTTGTTGGACTACAAAAATACTTTACATAGGTTTGCGGGACTTTAAATGAGGCAAATTGATCCTTGATTATATGAAATAAACATTTTAATATTTTAATAAAAATGGACCATTATTGGCCTCCAATTGTAGCAACTGTGGATTATACACCAGTAGAAAAGGTTTACTTTAATTCATGATAAATGAATGTACAGAAAATAAAAAATAGAAAATAATAATGATTATACATTTCAAGGAATACAACATAATTTAACATAGGACAAATTACAATTAAACAGGTAGGTATGTCGAGCTGACATGTGAGGGAATTCATTCCTGCATCGCACAAAATATATATTTGATGGTACATAGTGTTGTTAGCATCTGATATGGCATTAAAAGCATGATATCTTGGCATCCATATAACTCAATGCATTTCGTGGGTCTGTGCCCACTTCATCAGGAGTAGGATGCAATAGAGATATCTAAAGATATAATAGAAAAATATTAGAAAAAATTCCCTATGCCACAGGGGATGACAATAGCTCCATAAAAATTAGGTAAGAGGGGGGAAAAAAGAAAAAAAATAATATAAGATAAAATATTTACCTACAGGTCAGCTCAAAAAAGCAACCAGCTCCAGGGAGAAGAATGGGGGCGTCAAGCATTTGTCTCATTTGTTGGACTACCCCGGTCCTAAAGGGCAATAAGGCCTTAGCCATTTGAGATGCCAAATGTGAGTCCTGTGGAAAGAGTGGTCGGAGAGCTCAGGTTCTGAGCGCAGGAGTAAAGTGTTTTACATTGCAATTTTGTTTTGCCTTTCCCCTATGCCTTCTAGGTTGGCAACTTTTGTTTGGTAGGTAACACCTAATGCCTGCAGCTCGGCAATTTGCTGCCTAAGAGGAGTCATGATGTTTGCTATAGTGGCCTACATATTTATTGCCACATTATTCTGTCATGATCAGGGGCCAGGCTCGAAGACCAGTTGCTATAGCAATAGTGAGACTAGCACCAACCAGCAGGAAAGTTAACAAAAGCAAGTCACCCTGGTGCAGGTTCACCAGAGGTGCAGAGTCGAAGTACTAACTGGTTTTCCCTGGAGCTTCTGATGGAGGAGATGTATTTTGCAGTGTTTTAGTACCAGGCCGCGGTCCTCAGGGTTGCCCCACCAGGAGGTGAGCAAACCGGGGTCCAGTAGCGGATTTGGCAGGTAAGGATCATACTGAAGAGTAGTCGGTAAACAAGCCAAAGGTCAGTAATGAGTAGTCGCAGGTTGGGATTAGGCAGAAGCGTAATTGAGGAACAAGCCAAGGAGTTGATAATGAGTAAGAAAATATGGACGGTAGCAGGGAAGACAAGAGCGAGACATGACTTAAATCCTGAAGCTCATGGGAGGAGCAAAGGGTTCAAGGTTCATTACATAGTTACATAGGTTGAAAAAAGACAAGTCCATCCAGCTCGACCAACAAAAAAGAAAACACAACCATACAATCCCATATACACAATCCTATACCCACAGTTGATCCAGAGGAAGGCGAAAAACCCCACCAAAGCATGATCCAATTTGCTACAGCAGGGGAAAAAATTCCATCCTGATCCCCCGAGAGGCCATCAGATATTCCCTGGATCGACTTTACTTATAAATTTTAGTATCCAGGTATATTATGTACACCTAGAAAAGAATCCAGACCTTTTTTAAAGAAATCTACTGAGCTGGCCAGAACCACCTCTGGAGGGGGCCTATTCCACATTTTCACAGCTCTTACTGTGAAGAAACCTTTCCATATTTGGAGACGAAATCTCATTTCTTCTAGACGCAAAGAGTGCCCCCTTGTCCTTTGTAATGACCTTAAAGTGAATAACTCAACACCGAGTTCACTATATGGACCCCTCATGTGTTTATATGTGTTGATCATATCCCCCCCTAACCACATCTGAACTGGAAGGTTTTATCCTCTTAATGGCCAGGCAATTTTTTGCAAAAACGGCACTGCGTTACTTTAACTGACAATTGCACGGTCGTGCGATGATGTACCCAAATATAACAGATATCCTTTTTTTTCCCATAAATAGAGCTTTCTTTTGGTGGTATTGTGCTATAAACAAAAAAAGAGCGACAGTTTAAAAAAAATATATATTTTTTACTTTCTGCTATATAACATTCCCAATAAAAAAAAAAAATAGAATTTTTGTAAGTACTTACCGTAAAATTCTTTTCTCCGAGTCCTCTGATCCTCTGACAATCGCAGCCTGTTTAGTTAGCCTTCACGAGTGGGATGTCCCAAAGCAGTACAGGTGTGAGGGGTGGGAAGACGCAACCAAAGAAAAGGCAACGTGCAACCAGGCCAGAGTCGAAAAAAAAAAAAACTGAGCCAACAGGGCAACAAAAGCTCAATAGGAGCCAACCCTGGACAAATACACCCCAAGAAGAGACAGAACAACACGTCTCTGTAAAACAACCGCCGCACACAAAACTTCGCGGTCAAAGGAAGCATCCTAGGATGCCAGTACAGCAAGTCCGTAGAATTTTGTGAAAGTGCGCACAGACAACCACCTCGCCGCTACGCACACCTTAGCCACATGAAGCCTGATGGCGGAAAGACCAAGAGGCAATGACGGCTCTAGTAGGTTGTGCCCTCACAGCAAAAGGAGGCACTGCAGCCTATAGTGAATAGGCCCAAAACCAAAAGTCTGTCTGAACCAAATCGGAAGAAGCTGCAGTGGACACAGCCAAACTCTTCCCAGGGCCCTCGGAAGGACAATCAGGGATTTAGACTTCCCAAAAGACTCAGTGACAGGCAGGCAAAAACCCTGAGTGCCCGGACCACATTCAAGGAACACAGGACAAAGTCCTTGGGACGCTTGGGCTTCGCCCAAGGCAGAAGCAACAGATGAAATAACGATGAGGTGGAAAGCAGACACCCCCGCAGGAAGAAAAGACTGCAGGTCGTAGGACCACGTTATTCCTAGAAACCACCAAAGAAGGCAACCAGCAAGACCGGGCCACCACACCGACACTCTGCGAAAAGATGTGACAGCCACCGGAAAGGCAACTTTCTGGGACAACAAAGGCAGAGCTTTCCGGTGGCTCACAGTGACAGTCACCGGAAAGGCAACTTTCTGGGACAACAAAGGCAGAGCTGGTTCTCTGATGTTCACAAAAGGGAGGCCGTTGTAAGAAAAAACTGATAAAAAACCAAGTCTGTCCCCACGGAAGCAAGGAGCCTTCCACGGGGGAGCCAGACGATGCACCCATTGAGTAAAGGTGCGAATTAAGGAATTAGTCGCCAAGGGACGCTGGAAGAAACCTGGTAAAGGCCGACAACTGACCTACAACCATGCCCAGCGCCAAGTGCTGATCCACACCTTCCTGCAGGAAGGCTAAAACCCTCGATACCGAAAAGGAGCGTGGATGAAACCCTTGCGACACACACCAGGCAATAGAGGCCCTCCAGGTATGATGGTAAATCTTCCAGAAGTGAGCTGTCCGAGCCTTCAGGGAGGCTGGAACAACAGCATCCTAGAGACCCCATCCTCTCAAAACTTGGCTTCCAACAGCAATGTCGCCAAAGCCAGAGACTGTACAACAGGATGGAATAATGGCCCTGGAGACAGTAGAACGTCTCACAGTGGAAGCCGCCAGGGCAGCTCGACAACCATCCGTCCAAGGTCTGCGTACAAAGACCGACAAGGCAAGTTTGGGACCACCAGAGATACTTGTACCTGTTCCGACGCCACCGGCGGAAGAACCTGGACATCAGTCGTATCTGTGGTAAGGCCGATACTGGCGACAGGGCACCACCAACGCGTCCGTGGCGACTGCCAGAGGACCGCGGGATCTGGCCACGAACCTTCCCACCTCCATGTTGAGACGGGATGCAAACAAAGCCACGTCCGGAGACCCCCACCGGGCACACAGGAGGCGAAACACCCCCAGATACAGGGACTATACCCCCTGGTCCATGGACTGTCGATGAAGACAGTCTGCCTGCCAGTGCTCCACTCCCGGAACGTGAACAGCCGAGAAGCCGGAAAGGGCAACCCGGCCCAAAACAGGACCCCGGCCACCGCCTGGGCACCCTCGGTGCCCCCTTTAATGAATGAAGTAAGCCACCGCCGTGGTGTTGGCCAAGTGAAAAACGAACCGGGCGACCCCGAATCCAAGTCGTCCAAGGGAACAAGCAGAACTTGATTGCTCAGAGCTCCAAGACGGTATCGGCAAGGAGGTTCCCTCCGTCGACCACGTCTCCTGGGCATAAAGTGTGCCCAGAACTCCACCCCAGCCCGAGAGGCTGGCATCCATGGTAATAACTGTCCACAGCACAGGAAGAAAAGATTTGCCTTGCGCCAGAGCGGGTGACAGGAGCCACCCCAAAAAGTCCACCCTCATGAGGGGGCCCGAAGATATCCTCTTTTCCAATTTCCGATTTTGTCCCACCAGGCAAGAACCTCTGCTGACAGAGATCTCGTTGGGAACTGAGCAAACAGAATGGCTTTGAAGGTCGAAACCAGCAGACCCAGGGACCGCCTGCAGGCCCATAGAGAGGAGAGATAGTTGTCCCTGAAGGACCTAATCCCGCCCCGCAGGGTTGAAATTTTTCCTTCCCTGGGAGAAAAAAACCTTGCATGAGCGGAGTCCAGGACCATCACCAGGCAACGGAGACAAACCGACGGGGTCAGTGCCGACATCTGAAAGTTGATGGTCCACCCGATCTCTAGGAGCGTCTGAAAACGTGATCTGTAGATCGCTTGACAGAGCGGCACACGAGCACTCCCACAACAGGAGGTCGTCAAGAAAACCGAGGACCGTAAGCCCTTTCACACACAGCAAAGCCAGCACCAGAGCCAAAACCTTGGCGATTACCCTGGGAGCCGAAGCGAGACCAAAGGGTAATGCCACAAATAGAAAATGCCCCTCTGCCACTGTGAAGCGGAGATACCGCTGATGGCCTCCATAGATAGGGATGTGCAGACACGCATCCGTCAATGGAGACCAAAAGCCCCCTGGACTCAACGATGCCCCCACCGACCGGATGGATGCCATCCGGAACTTCTTCACCCGCAATTAGCCGTCCAGAGACTTGAGGTCCAGAAACAGACGCACTCTTCCCTCTTACCTGGGAACCATGAACAGGTTGGAATATAACCTGTGAAACCTGTCCCGCTGAGGGACTGGCACAACGACTCCTAGGACGGGAAGCTCTCGCACCGCCACCCTTGAGATCATGTAAGCGATCGGGAAACAGATGGAGATTTGAAGGAAGGAGACCTTCGATCTCGTACCCTGAATGAAGCAGTTCGTGAACCCACCCATCCTGAATTAGGGACAACAAGGGTTCCCGAAAAGTAATGCAGACGGCCCCCCACCCCCGAAAAGGGTGAGGGCGTCCCTCAGGCTGAGGAGGACCGGGCAGCCGAACCGGCCTGACCGGTCATGGGCTTCCCGGACTATGGCTCCCTGCGACTGCCTGAGGCCTTGAAGAATTGACTTCTTTTCCATGTCCCTGGGGCACGAATGGACCCACGAAGGAAGTAAGGACCCCGCCTGGCGCGGGGAGATTTCCCCTTTAGAGGTGTGGGGCAAAAGGGTACCCACACCACCCGTAAGACCTTCGAGCAACGCATCTAAGGCATTCCCAAAGAAGCCGAATACCCATAAAAGGGACATCAGACACAGACTTTTAGGAAAAGTGGTCTGCCAACCAACATTCAGCCACAAAAAAGCGGCGGATTGCAACCCCAACCGCAGGAACCGTGTGATCAGAGGAGTCTCGCTCCAAGGCCGCATCACAAAAGGTACATTACGGCCTGGGCCATGTGACAAGTCAAGGGCAGTCGGAGAGTCCGACTGCGCCACCAAAGCGCCCCTAAGCACCTAGGACTATACTGTGACAGCTTGAGAAAACCATCACCAAAGCGAACCTAGGTTCGAGCAGGGAGCCTGCCACCAAACATATGTGACGGAAAAGCGGCTCCATGCGCCTATCCGCCGGAGCCTTGAACACCGGGGAGTCCTCCACGGGCATCAATGTGGATGTATTCAACCCAGAAACAGTGCGGTCCCACCTTTGGTGACACCGTCCAACAA
The DNA here is from genome assembly GCF_965119305.1 of Pelophylax lessonae. Taxonomy (NCBI): domain Eukaryota; kingdom Metazoa; phylum Chordata; class Amphibia; order Anura; family Ranidae; genus Pelophylax; species Pelophylax lessonae. The sequence continues at coordinate 136,551,899 of NC_138773.1, forward strand.
TTACCCACAGCATCCGCAAAGTAATAACGGTAATTAAACCACTTAGGCACCGCCAGCATATGCGTGATGCGACGCCATAGGTCGCTCACGGTTATGTGGAAACTCCTTGGGGCAGGGACAAAACCTGACCCGACTCCTGGGCGTTTTGCGGGACCCGAAGGAAACCCGCCAACCTGACTGGGTGGGCTCAGCAACAATATTTCAAGTTTCCCTGACAGAGCTAAGAAGTGCAACCACTATAGCGCGTTCCCGTCTCCTTAGTGGAGGAGGACCCCTCCTCCATCCCATCTGAATGTGAGGACTGGAACCTGTCAGGGGGGACATCGTCCGTGGCAACCAAATCAGGCTCGGAGTCAGAAAAACTGAGAGGGCATCGGCCGTTTTTGGAGTGCGTTCAGACAGCAGCAGACCATCCTGCAAGCCAAGGTCGCCAGTGCAGCATATAAGGAAGCCATGGAAGAGGATTCAGGGGTTCCTGAAGCACCAACAAGGTCTGTGGGGAATTTGTAACCTGGGACTCCAATTTGCTTAAAAACATTTTGGGACACTGGCCCTTTAAAATCCGCGGTTCCTGCAGCGCACACCGTAAAACTACACCACCGGTGGAGACCCCTTTAAAATTGCTAAGGCAACAGAGAAAAATGGATTTTTGTAAAATCTTACCGTAAAATCCTTTTCTCTTAAGCTCATTGACAGACGTAGTCCTCCTTGATTAATATCAACTCGGGTTATACTGCCCTCTACAGGAGTAGGACTAGACAGGAAAGAAAACGTTCTGGCCACACCCTAGGGGCAGTCCCAGAGGGTATATCCTCTCACTTCCTGCTACAGCAAATCAGTTATGTCACAAAGTGAGGGTTCGTGCGGTTCGTGCGGCAAGGGAGAGAGGAGGAAGGAAGAGGAGCTGCGGGGACACGTGCGGGGGAAGCCACACAAGGGGTGCGGGTGCACCGTGCAGGGACCAGCAACTGAGCGGAGGTGGAGGACGGGAGCCGAGGCAGAGAGCAGCGGCGGCGGCGGCGGAGGTCAGAACCCGCCTTCCTTAGTGCCTGGAAGAAGAGGAGGAGGACCGTCCGTGCCCAGTGAGGAGGAGGAGACATCCGTCCCAGTGTGTGTGTGTGTGTGTGTCAGCAGCTGTGAGTAGAGCAGCAGCTGCAAACAGGGGGAAAGCTGTGTGACTGTACTCTGTAAGAAATCAATAGCTGTTTGTCTGTACTGCGACTGACTGCTGTGTGACTGTCTCTGCAACTGAGTACCTGGGAAGTCTGGTAAGTATCCTTGCGACTGGTGAGTATCCTTGCGACTGGTAAGTATCCTTGCGACTGGTGAGTATCTTGTGACTGGTGAGTATCTTTGCGACTGGTGAGTATCTTTGCGACTGGTGAGTATCTTTGCGACTGGTGAGTATCTTTGCGACTGGTGAGTGTCCTTGCGACTGGTGAGTGTCCTTGCGACAGGTGAGTATCCTTGCGACTGGTGAGTATCTTTGCGACTGGTGAGTATCTTTGCGACTGGTGAGTGTCCTTGCGACTGGTGAGTGTCCTTGCGACTGGTGAGTGTCCTTGCGACTGGTGAGTGTCCTTGCGACTGGTGAGTGTCCTTGCGACTGGTGAGTATACTTGCGACAGGTGAGTATCCTTGCGACTGGTGAGTATCTTTGCGACTGGTGAGTATCTTTGCGACTGGTGAGTGTCCTTGCGACTGGTGAGTATCTTTGCGACTGGTGAGTATCTTTGCGACTGGTGAGTATCCTTGCGATTGGTGAGTGTCCTTGCGACTGGTGAGTGTCCTTGCGACTGGTGAGTATCCTTGCGACAGGTGAGTATCCTTGCGACTATCTTTGCGACTGGTGAGTATCTTTGCGACTGGTGAGTATCCTTGCGACTGGTGAGTATCTTTGCGACTGGTGAGTATCTTTGCGACTGGTGAGTGTCCTTGCGACTGGTGAGTATCTTTGCGACTGGTGAGTGTCCTTGCGACAGGTGAGTATCCTTGCGACAGGTGAGTATCCTTGCGACTGGTGAGTATCTTTGCGACTGGTGAGTATCTTTGCGACTGGTGAGTATCATTGCGACTGGTGAGTATCATTGCGACTGGTGAGTATCTTTGCGACTGGTGAGTATCTTTGCGACTGGTGAGTGTCCTTGCGACTGGTGAGTGTCCTTGCGACTGGTGAGTATCTTTGCGACTGGTGAGTATCTTTGCGACTGGTGAGTAACTTGTGACGGGTGAGTATCCTTGCAACTGGTGAATATCCTTGCACTGGTGAGTATCCTTGCGACTGGTGAAGTAGCTTGCGACTGGTGAGTATCCTTGCGACTGGAAGTATCTTTGCGACTGGTGAGTGTCCTTGTGACTGGTGAGTATCCTTGCGACTGGTGAGTATCCTTGCGACTGGTGAGTATCCTTGCGACTGGTGAAGTATCTTGCGACGGGTGAGTATCCTTGCGACGGGTGAGTATCCTTGCGACTGGTGAGTATCCTTGCGACTGGTGAGTATCCTTGCGACTGGTGAGTATCTTGCGACTGGCGAGTATCTTGCGACTGGTGAGGATCCTTGCGACTGGTGAGGATCCTTGCGACTGGTGAGGATCTAGTGACTGGTGAGGGTATTAGCGACTGGTGGGTACCCCAGGTTTTGTACCAGGGAAGTTAGAGGTAGTGTAGGTAAGGAAGAGCAGGTCGTTAATATTATCCCCATAGAGTAGTGGGTAATAATGTCCGACAGGATTGGGGATGCCACTCAGTGCACTTCTTGCGGCATGTATGCGTTCCTTGATGAACCAATCGAGGACGAATACTGCTGTGCAAGATGTGAGCGACTTGTTGCTCTGGAAGCCCACATCGTGGATCTAGAGAACACAGTGACAAGACTGCGTGGCATCTACAACCTGGAAAGGAGCTTGGACTTTACCCATCAGGCGCTGGCAGGGGTCAGCATAGAGGAGGAAGGAATAGAGGAGACGCAAGCAGCAGAGGTACGCAGCTGGGTGACTGTTAGGAATGTTAGGGGGAGGAGAGTCAGGGAGGCCAGTCCTGAGTTGGTACACCCTAACATGTTTGCCGAGTTGCAGGTTGAGGGGGATATCAACTCAGGGGTGGCAGAGCTGGAGCATGCGCCCTCCCCCAGCTGCCAGGGGAGGGACGGCTCCAGGAAGAAGGGGGGCCGTAACTCAGGAAAGGTTAGAAAGGTTGTGGTAGTTGGGGACTCAATTATCAAGAGGACAGAGAGGGAAATCTGTAAAAAAGATCTCGTGAACCGAACAGTTTGTTGTTTACCGGGCGCCCGAGTTCGGCACATCGCAGATCTGGCAGACAGATTGTTGGGCGGGGCTGGGGATGACCCAGCGGTCATGGTGCATGTGGGCACTAATGACAAAGTTAAAGGTAGGTGGAGGATCCTTAAGAACGATTTCAGGGACTTAGGTAATAGATTGAGGAAAAGGACCTCCAAGGTGGTTTTCTCTGAAATACTGCCTGTACCTCGAGCCACACAGGAGAGGCAGAAGGAGCTTAGGGAACTTAACAAGTGGCTGAGGAATTGGTGTAGGAAGGAGGGGTTTGGGTTCCTGGAGAACTGGGCTGACTTCTCAGTCGGCTACCGGCTCTTTAGTAAGGATGGGCTGCACCTTAATGGGGACGGTACAGCTCTTTTGGGGAGAAAGATGGCCACCGAGTTGGAGGGGCTTTTAAACTAGGAGACGGGGGGGAGGGCTCAGAAATAGAATCAGTCAGGAGGGAGCAGAGGACTGAAGGCAGCTGTAGGGTCAATAGCGACAGTAGGTCAACAACATCGATTGGCGGGTCTGTGCGGGAGAACAGCAGACCAAACAGAAATAAACAAAACCGCCAATCACGTTTAACTTCCGTAAAACTAAGAGGGGTATATGCTAATGCCAGGAGCCTAGCTAATAAGATGGATGAGTTGGACATGTTAGTACATGAGGAGGACATAGACCTTGTGGGAATAACGGAGACTTGGTTCGACCCCTCACATGACTGGCTGGCCAATATCCAAGGGTATTCGGTGTACCGGAAGGACAGGGAAGGAAAAAGAGGGGGAGGGGTATGTCTCTATGTCAAGAACAATATAAAGGTGCTAGAAAGGAGTGACATTACGGATGGGATGAGCATGGATTTAGAATCTGTGTGGGTTGAACTCGATAGGGAAGAAGATAAGGGAAAAGTAGTTGTGGGGGTTTGCTATAGGCCACCTAACCAAGGGGAGGAGGTAGAGCTGGAATTTTTAGCACTAATAGGTAAAGCGGCAAAACTAGGATCAGTCATCATATTGGGGGACTTCAATTATCCCGACATTGACTGGGAAGAGGGGACTGCACACTCGCATAAGGCCCGGCTATTCACGGAAACCTTACAGGATAACTACATGTCGCAGTTGGTGGATTCCCCTACTAGAGAGAATGCTATCCTGGATCTATTGATCACTAATGACCCAGACATAATCTCGGAGGTAGGAGTCCAGGACAACCTGGGCTCTAGCGATCACAGGATGATCACATTTAGTATAAATAACAATATAAAAAGGCAAGTGGGGAACATAAGAACCCTAAACTTCAGAAGGGCAGACTTTCCAAAATTGATGGAAAGGGTAAACTGGGACCAAACCCTGGGATCACTGACCACAGAGGAAAAATGGGAATGCTTTAGAACAATATTAAGCAAAGGCATCTTGCAGTGCATTCCTATGGGGAATAAATTTAGAAGAGACAAAGCCAAACCTGGCTGGCTAAACCGTAGCGTTAAAAAACTTATTAGGGGAAAAAAATTGGCCTTCAAGAAATATAAATCAGAGGGCACCGTATCGGCCTTCCAGCAATACAAGGAGGAAAATAAGAAGTGTAAACACGAAATCAAGATGGCTAAAATCAACTTTGAGAGACAAATAGCGGAGGATAGTAAAAAAAACCCAAAGAAATTCTTTAAATATATCAACAGCAAAAAAACTAGGGCAGAGCATATTGCACACATAATTAGCGATGATGGGAGGATGGTTACAGAGGACACTGAAAAAGCAACCGTGCTGAATTCTTTTTTCTCGTCAGTCTTTACGCAGGAAAAGGAAGGGTACACTGACCATGACTGTATGGTTAGTAGTAATACACAGGACTTGCCACTATGGCTAACAGAGGGGGAAATCAGGGAAAGACTGGATAAACTTAACACCAACAAATCACCAGGCCCGGATGGCGTACATCCGAGAGTGCTCAAGGAACTCAGTATGGTTATATCTAGACCACTGTTCCTGATCTTTGCTGACAGTATTAGGACAGGAGATGTACCAGGGGATTGGAGGAAGGCTAACGTGATTCCGATATTCAAAAAGGGCCAGAGACATATCCCGGGAAATTATAGGCCTGTCAGTCTGACATCAATAATATGTAAACTTTTGGAGGGGATGATAAGGGACTATATCGTAGAGTATGCTAAAGACAACAACATCATCAGTAGTAACCAGCACGGGTTTACAAATGGGCGATCTTGTCAAACCAATCTCTTAGCATTCTACGAGGAAGTGAGCTGTGAGCTAGATAGGGGGAGACCAGTGGATGTGGTGTACTTGGATTTCGCTAAGGCGTTTGATACAGTTCCCCACAAGCGCTTAATTTATAAAATAAGGTCTGCAGGTATCGACAGCAGGGTTTGCTCTTGGATACGGAATTGGCTAAAAGGCCGTGTCCAAAGGGTAGTAATAAACAGCGCATACTCAGACTGGTCTGAGGTAGTAAGCGGGGTGCCCCAGGGCTCAGTCCTGGGACCAACCTTGTTCAATTTATTCATAAACAGCATTGAGGACGGGATCAGTAGTTCGTTATCAGTTTTTGCAGATGACACAAAATTGGCCAGGGCAATAACTGCACAGCATGAAGCAGATATCCTACAGAATGACCTGGACAAAATTACGGAGTGGGCAACGACATGGCAAATGAAGTTTAATGTGGAGAAGTGTAAGGTTTTGCACTTTGGGACCAAAAACATAAAAACACAATACACGTTAGGAGGGGAACCCTTGGGGGAATCAAAAATGGAGAAGGATCTGGGAGTCTTAGTTGATGATAGATTAGGCAACAGCATGCAATGCCAAGCGGCAGCTTCCAAAGCCAACAGAATATTAGCATGCATAAAGAAAGGGATGTATTCCAGAGATAAGACTATAATCCTTCCACTTTATAAAACTCTGGTCCGACCGCATCTGGAGTATTCTGTCCAGTTCTGGTCGCCAGTCCTCAGGAGGGATGTGTTGGAGCTGGAGAAAGTCCAGAGAAGGGCAACTAAACTAATTAGGGGGTTGGAGGACCTTACCTATGAAGAGCGGCTGCAATCGCTCGATTTATTTTCCCTGGAGAAAAGACGTCTGAGAGGGGACATGATAGCAATTTATAAATATCTTAATGGGGATCTCAGCTTAGAAGAAAAGCTGTTCATTCGAAGGAATTGCATGAGGACTCGAGGACATACAATGCGATTAGAGGAGAAGCGTTTTAACCTCAGGCAACGTGGGGGGTTCTTTACTGTTAGGGCTACAAGATTGTGGAATTGTCTACCACAAGAGGTGGTTTCTGCGGGTAGTATGGTGACTTTCAAAAGAGTCTTAGACTTACATCTCAAGGATCAGGAGATTGAGGGCTATGTTAGATGATTACAGTCACACACACCTACACAGGTTGAACTGGATGGACTATTGTCTTTATTCAACCTCACCTACTATGTAACTATGTAACTATGTAACAAAGCAGTGTTTAGAGAATTTAACCCAACCCAACTCAAAAACAGAGGGGCGGGTACTACGTCTGTCAATGAGCTTAAGAGAAAAGGATTTTACGGTAAGATTTTACAAAAATCCATTTTTCTCTGCCGCTCATTGACAGACGTAGTCCTCCTTGATTAATATCAACTCGGGACGTCCCAAAGCAGTGCCACAAATGAGGGGTGGGAAAATGGAAATCAAAATCCAATCTAGAAGGCCCAACCAGTGCCAACTAGAAGTTTAAAAGGCTCATCAATCAAAAGATGAGACTCAACAGAAATTCCAACGGAAAAAAACCCTCGAGGTAGACCACCGGTCTCCTCAAATTGCGGTCTGCAAAACCTTGCGGCCAAATGAGGCATCCACCGATGCCATCACATCAACTTTATAAAATTTTGTAAAGGTATGCACCGACTACCAGGTAGCCGCCTTGCACACCTGGACCACTGACGCCTGATGGCGGTAGGCCCAGGAAGTACTGAGCGCTCGAGTGGAGTGCGCCTTAACAGGGAACGGAGGATTCCGACCCTTAATAGAATAAGCCTGTACCACGTCTGACTAATCCATCTGGAGATAGTCGCGGCAGATGCAGGCAACCCCTTTCTGGGCCCATCCGTGATCACAAAAAGTGAATCCGTCTTACGGAACGATTCCGTAGTCTTCAGGTATACCCTGATTGCCCGCACCACATCCAAGGAATGCAGCGCACATTCCCGAGGATGACTGGACTTAGGACACAAGGAAGGTAGCACAATATCTTCATTCAGATGAAAGTCTGAAAACCACCTTAGGAAAAAAAAAAAAGATGACTTCGGATGAAGAACTACCTTATCCCTATGAATCCCCAGATATGGGGAATGACACAATAATGCAGCCAGTTCTGACACCCTGCGTGCAGAAGTGATAGCCACCAAGAAGGCCACCTTCTGGGATAATGTAAGCAAGGGAATCTCCCTGATATTTTCAAAGGGAGGTTTCTGAAGAACCGACAACACCAAATTAAGATCCCAGGGTGGTAAGGGCGCGCGCACTGGCGAAGCCAAGTGCTGCACCTCCTGGATGAAATTCCGCACCAAGGAATGAGTAGCCAGAGGCTTCTGGAAGAAGATTGCTAACGCTGAAACCTGACCCTTGATAGTGCTCAAGGATAGTTTCTGCTCAACCCCCTTTTGCAGAAAAAACCAAGATTCGGGTCACCGAATAGGTACGTGGGGGAAAACTCCTACGAATCACACCACGCAATATAAGCCTTCCATGTGCGATAATAGACTTTGCTGGAAGTCGCTTTTCTTGCTTTAGAGTAGGAATAACTGAAGCTGACAATTCCTTGTCCTTCAGTACCTGGGTCTCAATGGCCAGGCCGTTAAAGCCAGCGACTGTAAAGCACGATGGAAGATCGGTCCTTGAGACCGCAGATCCTCCCTGAGAAGAAGTCTCCAAGGAGCGTCCGCGACTAGTCTTGCCCAAGTCGGCGTACCCGGCTTGACGAGGCTAGCCCGGAATTACCGGGATAACTGGAATTCCCTCCACCTCTATCCTGCGGAGAAATCTCAGCAGTAACTTGAGAAGGGGGAAGACATACAGTAGCTGATACTTATCCTACGGGGCGCTCAGCGCGTCTGCTGCGTCCGCTAGAGGATCGCGGGCGCGAGCCCTGTTGAGCCAACCTGCCAACAGATCCATCTCCGGGGTGCCCCAATGAAGGGACAGCTGGTGAAATACCTCTGGATGAAGAGACTATTCCTCTTGAGCCAGAATCTGACGGCTGAAATAATCTGCCTGTCCACCCCCGTGATAAATATCGCGGAGAGAACTGGAACAACTGTTCCCCCAATAGGAATGTTGGCCACTTCTATGGCCGCCAGGGCACTCTTGGTGTCCCTTGGTGATCGACATAAGTCATGACCGAGGCATAGTCCGATTGGATCCGAACCGGGCTGCCCTGGAGCTGCTCGGTCCAGTAAATCAGACAAAGTCTGATCGCTCTCAGTTCCAACACATTTATCGGTAACCTGGAATTTATCAGAAGAAATGACCTTCCCTGGCTGAGCATCGGAGACCGAGGCCACCAGACCAGAGCCTCCCTGGTCCGCTCGCTCAATCGGATCCGATTGTCCAGGGAATCGGAATTCCGATTCCATATGAGAAGAATCTCCTCTTTGGAGAATTCGGGTATGAGACTGGGCAAACGGTACTGCCTCTAAAGAGGCGACCATCAATCCCAGCCAGTTGACGGACAGCAACATCCGAATCATTGACTGAATCTTCTGGAGTTTCTCCGCATGGAGAAACACTCTTGCCAAGGATGTATCCAAAATTAGGCCCAGATAGTTCAGTCTCCTGGTGGGAACCAGGGATGATCTTTGGGAAAAGCAACGAAAAACGCTGATGTCCTGTGAAGATGGGGATATGAAGATAGGCATCCTAAATGTCTATGGACGCCAGGAAATCCCCCTGATGCAGGGAGCCCACCACTGTATGGATGGACTCCATCTCTTCCAAGACCAGAAATGGACGCACCTAGCCCTTTTTCCTGGGCATTGTGAACAGGTTCGACTAGAACTCCTCCAAGGAATGGGAACTACCACTGCTTGTTGCATCAAGCTGTCCCCCGCAAAGCTTTTTAAGCGACCCGGAAATGTCGAATATTGGAAGGGAAGAATCGCACCGGTGGAAGTGATCGAAACTCGCTCTTCTATCCCGACCATATGACCTTGCGAACCCCTTTATCCGGGATTCTGGAAAGCCCTGGATCCGGAAACCGGTGAAGACGTCCCCTCACCCTAGAGATGGGTGGGGCCCATTCTGTCAATCCAATGGGATAACAGTGGCTTTATTTAGTCTGGAAATCGGTGAGTCCACTATTGGTGGTACCGTCCATCTTTGTAATGAGGGATTCCTCAAAATGATAGCGCCTAGCAATGCATTTGGAAATAGCAGGGGCTCGTTTACGGACGACCCCATTTGAGCAAGGGAAACCCTTCATCATTTTGGTAGGCTTGCTAGTACCAAAAAAGGAATATGAGTCTCCGCTACCTCTGCCGGTGTAACCTCAAGATTTAAGGTTTCCCGGACAGACACAACTAGTGCTTCCACCAACGCTTCTTGTGCTATGGCGGAGGCAGAAGCGTCCTCCTCACTGTCTGAGGAGACCGTACCTGAGACAACAACCCCAGAAAAGGGGCTGCAATGACCAGCTCAGAATCCGTATCTGAGGTATCAGATGACATAGGGGTAGGCTCTTCTTGACCCCCGTCCCTGACAGGCTACCTCCACCCGGGATACCAAAGACTCCAAAACTGCTGATAATGCATCATCACAAATGGGGTACTGGAGGGTCCTGCGGCCACCCCGAGGGGATCAGGTGGGGATACATGTGTGGCAGGGTTCATGTAACAAAAGACTTGCCAGCAAACACAAAAAAATGAATTGCAAGAAAAAAACATTTTTTTTTTTTTTTTAACTTAGTCCCCCAGCGCAATAGCGCCCCTCAGTCTACCTGCTTGGACCCCTCAGAAAGAGAGAGAGAGAGAGAGACCCCAAGGCTCACCTGATGCACAGAAGTTTCTTATCAACTTGCTTCCAGCACTGTCTGTTACAGACAGGAAGTCTTTGGCTTGCTTTCCCTGGGCCAAGGAGGCGGCTCCGCTCCTTTACACGCCTTCCGGCGCCTCCCAATTACTCCACGAGGTGTTTGGTCACCTCAAACATGGCCGCCCCCATGCTGGAGACACGAGGCTATGCAAATATGGCGGCCTCGTGCGATCTGCAAGAAAAAATGGCGGCGGTCTGTATAGGATAGCGGCGGCTTGCAAGCTAGCAGCGGCCTGCGGGAGGTGTGCATTCGGCTTGTGCGGCCTACGGGAATGCCTCGGCCTGCGGGAGATGTCCTCGGCCTGCGGGAGGCTGTGCGGCCTGTGGAAGTGACAGGCTTTCTGGAGGGATAGCGATCTGTGGCTGCAGTAACTCAGGCATAGGCATCAGCCTGTGTACACACTATGACAGGTAGGATACCTCTATCCTCATGGTAATGCCTTTTAGTAGTCTGCCACTGACTTCAGTCACCCTTACAGTCATATAGTGACTTTAGATCGTCAGCTCCCAAACCAAGCCTCCTGGTTTCTATTCACAAAATCACACTCAAAATTGGGGGATCTGTGACCTGTTATAGGATAGAGGGGAGACCCAGAAACGGAGTGTCCGACCATCCCAGAGAGGGGCCCGCGTCCACCAACAAACCCGACAGGGGGAGAGGGGGAACATTCTACTCACCATACCGGAACCAGGCGGGCGCCAACTCCTGACAGAACCCCTCTCCACCGGGGTGGGGGGGCTGTCGACCAATACGGACGCCGTGACTCTGCTGGTCATTGGCGTCCAGGCGAGACGTTTAACTCGCAGGGTCAGTCCCCGTCCAGTGGGACTATGTCGCGGCCGAAACCAGCGCGGAGCTATGGCCTGCACGCGCTCGTAGGCTCAACTGGGGTGACCACTGGATCTCAACATCCAGCCCGTCGCCCAGTTTCAGCGTACTTGCTTGAAGATCTCAGAGGAACACTGGAGAAAAAAAGCTGTCTAAAAAAGTATTTCTAAAAAAAAATCCTGCCAGGACCGAAGATCCTAGCAAGGAATCTAGGTCCTTACTCCTAACTAGACAGAAAAAAACTGATTTGCTGTAGCAAGAAGTGAGAGGATATACCCTCTGGGACTGCCCCTAGGGTGTGGCCAGAATGTTTTCTTTCCTGTCTAGTCCTACTCCTGTAGAGGGCAGTATAACCCGAGTTGATATTAATCAAGGAGGACTACATCTGTCAATGAGCGACAGAGAAAGAAGCTTTTTGCAGGAAAAAAAAAAAAACAGAAAAACAGCCCCACAGTGACATAGTAAACACTATCACCTCACATACGCTGCTGCAGTGAAGGGAGAAGGGACCACCCGCACTAGAGGCCAATTCATGCCCTGAGCCACAATACAATGAATGCCATTTGAAAGTAGATAGCACAAAATAGCACAAACCCAGGGACTTGGTCACCGCGGGGACAACTCAGAGGCACCCTCCAGACATACAACAAGCCCCCACATTCAGGCAGTGTGCACTGCACAGCGCCCCCAGGGGGGGCAGGGAGGTAGGGGATGCCCAAAATGGCCAGGGAGAGGGATACTACAGAGACCACGTCTATTCTGCCTTCCCCTAGGAGTGGGCCAACAACAAACCCCCCCGCCCCCATATAACTGTCCGGGGACACGGGGTAGTATCACTCACCATTTCACGGATTGCGGACTCCGCTCCGACACGGAACACCTCCCACCCTGAGTGAGGGTGCCGGCAGCCAGGAAGGGATGCTAGCAACACAGGGCATTCCGGAGTTGAGACATCCTGGCAAAGATGGGTTCTCCGCAGGCTCGTCCACGTCCTCAGGGGCTCTGTCGTTGCGAGGCCTGGGCGCACCAATGACCTGTGAAGCTCGTTAGCAGGCTGGGACTCCATAAGGATCTATAATATTATCCAGTGCGAGGCCCAGCTCTGCTGTCGCTTGTAGTCCTCCAGGGATCCTTCTGACTAACTAGCGATAGTGAGTGAGGAAAGAATTAAAAAGAAAAAACTTCTTGCAAAGAAAAAGAGAAAAAAACTGAGACATAGGTCCCAGCAGGTAAACCTATGACCTACTCCTACGCTAGGCAGCATAAAACTAAAGACCAGCTCCTAGTGGCTGATGGGTAATCGCTGAGGAACAGCCTCCTAGAGGTGTGTTATGTGTAAAAGGTTTTGTTTGTTAACCTTTTCACTGCCTAGCCTACTCCTGCAGAGAGGCGCATTACCCACTCATAAAGGCTAACTGAACAGGCTGCGACTGTCAGAGGACATAAGAGAAATCACATTTTTTCATCATTTTAGGCCAATATGTATTCTGCTACATATTTTTGGTAAAAAAAAAAAATCCCAAAAAGTGTATATTGATTGGTTTGCACAAAAGTTATCGTGTCTACAAACTAGGGGATAGATTTATGTGATTTTTAATTTATTTATTTTTTTACTAGCGGGACTGCGACATTGCAGCGGACAGATTGGACTCCTGACTAACATTTATGATGCTTTTGGGGGGTCCAGTGACATTACTACAGTAATCAGTGCTAAAAAAATGCACTGTTACTGTACTAATGACACTGGCAGGGAATGGGTTAACACCAGGGCGATCAAAGGTCTAAATGTGTCCCTAGGGGTTGCTTTCTAACTGTGTGGGGGTTATATTCACTGAATGGACATAGAGATCTGTGTTCTTAAATAAGAGGAACACAGGACCTCTGTTCGTTGCTGACAGAACAGCGGTCTGCCATGTTTACCATAGCAGACTGCCGTTCTGTCTCAACAGGGAGCGATCGCGGGTGCCCGTCAGCAATCGTGTCTACCAGACCTGCGGATTGGCTCCCCCTGCGGCTAATCTGCGCATGCGTTCCCCGCTAGCAAAGCCGGAAAGCGATGTACAGGTACGTAGTTTCGTGGGACAGAGCCGACCTGCCGTAGTAAAACTAAGGCGGCTAGTCGGCAAGCGGTTAATCTCCTCTTCTCAAGAGAGAATTCAGTTCCTCTAACCTTTTCTCATAGCGGAGCTCCTCAATGCCTCTTATCAGTTTGGTTGCCCTTCTAGGCACTCGCTCCAGTACTCCGATATCCTTTTTGAGAACTGATGTCAAAGTACATAGTTACATAGTAGGTGAGGTTGAATAAAGACAATAGTCCATCCAGTTCAACCTGTGTAAGTGTGTGTAGCCGTAATCATCTCACATACCCCTGAATGTTCTGATCCTTGAGATGTACGTCTAAGAGTCTTTTGAAAGCCACCATACTTCCCGCAGAAACCACCTCTTGTGGTAGAGAATTCCACAATCTTGTAGCCCTAACGGTAAAGAACCCCCCACGTTGCCTGAGGTTAAAACGCTTCTCCTCTAATCGCATTGTATGACCTCGAGTCCTCATGCAATCCCTTCGACTGAATAGCTTTTTTTCTATGCCGAGATCACCATTGAGATATTTATAAATTGCTATCATGTCCCCTCTCAGGCGTCTCTTCTCCAGGGAGAATAAATCAAGCGATTGCAGACGCTCTTCATAATTAAGGTCCTCCAATCCCCTAATTAGTTTAGTTGCCCTTCTCTGGACTCTCTCCAGCTCCAACACATCCCTCCTGAGGACTGGCGACCAGAACTGGACAGAATACTCCAGATGTGGTTGGACCGGAGTTTTATAAAGTGGAAGAATTATAGTTTTATCTCTGGAATACATCCCTTTCTTTATGCATGCTAATATCCTGCTGGCTTTGGCAGCTGCCGCTTGACATTGCATGCTATTGCCTAGTCTATCATCTACCAAGACTCCCAGATCTTTCTCCATTTTTGACTTTTCACACATGTATTGAACATTTTTTCCTCCGTGCAATGTGCATCTCCAATCACCGATTCCTTTTGTGCAAAAAATCTACTTCTGTGCAGCTCCAGCCTTACTTGGAATGTAGTACACTTTAACCCTCAAATGTAATACTGCAAATCTATCTTATATTTTACCCAATGTCATACAAGTTTTCCCAACAGTTGGTACAGATCTCTACTTCTGATATCTCCTTCCTGTTAAGAATGCTACATGATGATATGTGTGCCATTTTTTGGTTAACAATACTCTTTTGTAGTTTGGAATTGTCTATAAATATCAGCCACCCTTGGGAGCTACATTATAAAGTCTTCCATACCACAGGCATAGAGATAGCTTACAGACCACATATTTTACAAATTGTCTCTGGCGCAAAGTTCTCACAGTCTGCAATAGACAGCTTGCATACTCAAGACTTGGGTCCACAACCTTCACCAACGATGAGGATTAGCTTTAAATAGATATCAGGGCAGATGGGGATCCCAACATTTAGGCTCCAGCATATGTTTTTAGCAGGATCCCAAAGGCCATTAGGATTACTACTCTACACCCACTTCCTACATACACCAACACTATATAATGTGTAGTAAAGTATAAGTTCACCTTTGGTAAAATGGTACACCTGTATTTAGGGAGTAACATGTTACAAAAGAGCACCTGCCCACACTGCCTCCGTTCTCTCACTGTGACAGCGGGCGGGAGGATCCACTCCCTGCACCCACTGTCACAATTCAAAAACAGCGTTAGTGTGCGGGGTCCCACCACACAGCCACGTCATTCAGTACGTTTCCTGCAAATTAAGTACCATCTAACGTTGCGGCAGAACGCTTATAATTCTCAATGAACTGCGAGGTCACTGGTGAATGAATGCTCTCGCAGTTTATTCATTCTTCCTGCAGTTTGGTAATGGTCTGCTTGTAGAGGAGGAATGGTCAGGCAGCTGACAAAGTCTGCAGGATACTGGCATTGCACCTGCCGCCTGATGACTGGGGGTGCAATGCTATACAGGCCACAGTGTAAAAAAAAAAAAAATGTGCATCTATTTCTTTTTACACTGCAGCAAAAAGATGTGGATTCATTATTTTTACAAAAGGTGAATGTATACTTTAAAATGATTTAAGGAAATTACACCCTGGTTGGGTGCATTAGTCAACTGACTAAATAAAATACTTTGGTAACAAGCCATGCAAATTGCACACTTAACCGGTTGCCGACCGCCGCAAGTACATATACTGCGGCGGTCAGCCCCGGCCAGGCAAAGTGACGTATTGGTACGTCACTAGCCTGGGAGCCAATAGCAGGCGGGCGCGCGCCGCCGGAGGCGCGATCCCGCCTCGGCTCGTTCACGGACACCTCCGTGCGTGTGACTGGCGGGTCCGATCTGTCCGCCGCAATGTCGCAGTACTGCAAAAAAAATTGCAGATAGCCACCATTACTCGTTAAAAAAAAAAAACAAAGTGACAAAAATCTTTCCCTTAGTTAGTAAACGCAATAACTTTTGCGCAAACCAATCAAAATACGCTTATTGTGATTTTTTTTACCAAACATAGGTAGCAGAAAACAAATTGGCCAAAAATTTAAAAAAATTTAGATTTTTACATTTTTGGGGTGGGAATTTCATATGAAAAAATGTGAAAAATATTGTTATTTTTGCAAAATTGTCGCTCTTTTTTTGATTATAGCGCATGATCAAAAAAACGCACAGGTGATCAAATACCACCAAAAGAAAGCTCAATTTGTGTGGAAAAAAGGACGTCAAATTCGTTTAGGTACAGCGTCGCACGACTGCGCAATTGTTCGTTAAAGTCACGCAGTGCCAAATCGCAAAATACCCCCTGGTCAGGAAGGGGGTAAAATCTTCCGGGGCTTAAGTGGTTAAGAACTCCCAAAACATAATTAGTCAGACTGGGGATAATAGCGGTTTACCTGTTTCTGTTTTACTTGAGAATCCCGCTGCCTGTTTGATTGCTGCTGCTGTTAATGCTAATCCTCTGCTTTTCTTCAAGCCATGCTGAAGTATAGCTTCAAACTGAGCACACAGACAAATCACTCTGAAAAAACAAGACATGATTAGAGAGGCCTAATTAGAGAGCTGTAAATATATCCTTTCTTGAATTAAACACTGAAGAGCGAGCAGAAGTGCTAATAAAACCAAGTGTAATTTGCAAAATATAATTGCCGCAACATAATAGTTTCAAAAAGTGGCGCTTTTGAGGCACAACATTAGTTCTATATACTAAAACCTTTTTTATTGGTTCATCTACAACGTAGTATTTGTACAAAAAATCTTTTGTACGACATACACAATCAAGAAAAACAATATTGACAGTATGATTTATCTTGTTCACATATGATAATCTTAGAGCAGCCTTTTTCAATCAGGGTGCCCAAGCACCTTGGGGTGCCCTGAGGGTTCTTCAGGGGTGCCTTGGCAAAATGTAAAAATTGCCCAAAAAGTTAAACTAAGGCCCGTTTCACACGGGCGGTTGTTGTGCCGCTGGTAAAAGCATGTTTTGTTATTTTGAAATTCCAACACTCCTGGCACAAAGATTATACACATTTGTACATTGCGATTATGTGCGTTTACGTGCGGCTGCGTTTTCTTTGTACTGCGATTACCTGTGTTTATATTCAGATAACTGTGGCACATCGCTCCTGGACGCTGCCAACTTTATTTTTCCTAAATGCACAAAATCGTATGTTATGAAAAGGTTGCTAAACGCAGTGTGTGATCGGGGCCATAGGGATTCATTGTCTGCATTTAGCTGCGGTAAATAAGTTCCTCTTTCCCCAGCTAAAAGCTGAAATTGAACCCTTCGTGTGAAAGGGGCCTAAGCCACAGGTTTTCAATGTTCACCATTACACCCTCCTAGCTTTCAGCATCCTAATCCATCAGTTCATAAGGAGGATGTCAGTATCCTTGTTTGAACCTCCCCTGCCCCTCTCCATCAGCGTTGGGGTCACATTAGCTGAGCGATGGAGAAAAACAGAGAGAAGAGAAAAACTGAAATACTAGTCAGTACCAGTTTGCAAAGGTGTATTTGCTTTGGACTTGTGGATTATGCATTGTGTAAAACTATTAGAATAGTTTTTACATTTTAGAATGGGGTGCCTCGAGACTGTCCATCATTTTTAGAGGGTGCCTTGAGATTGTATATAATTTTTAAAAGGGTGCCTCAACTGAAAAAAGGTTGAGAAACACTGTCTTAGAGCAGGAATATGCAAACTGTGGCCCTCCAGATGTTGCAGAGCTACAAGTCTTATGAGGCATAGCAAGATTCTGACAGCCACAAGCATGACCCCCAGAGGCAGAGGCATGATGAGAGTTGCAGTTTTGCAACATCTGGGAGGGCCACAGTTTGCATATACCTGTCTTAGAGGCTCAACGCATTTCCTGGAACTAGTCCACTTCCTCAGGAGCCAAAGATACACAATTTATACAGTGAACAATCTAGATAGAATATCAATCTGTCAGCAATCACTTTTTATCAATAAATGTTTGTTCATACCACCACTCATTATATTATCCTGTCCTCCCAATGTGTGCATAAACCCATGAAAAGGGGAATAGGGTTCAACAGAAAGGGCAGAACGAGTCCCCCCCCCATGCCCACACCCCCAAGGCCAATGACCCGCCCCCCCACACACACACTCAAAACCAGACAAACGTTCACAGACATGCGACAATGGCTGCTTTACATCTGGCCTTTAGACCTATTTCTAATATGAGCATATAATACCTTGACAATGTGGCGACATGCCTATATGCTGCTGAATAGATCAGAGCTACAGGGAACATGATCCCAGCAGTGTTAATACATACACAAGCATGTAGTATGTAAATTAGGTTAAAAATAATTCACTTATGCATTGATAAGAGCATTTTTCTTAGTAGACTTAACATTGTTCATCAGTTATTTAAAGAGGAGTTCCACCCCCCAGGAAAAAAAAATAAAAGTCAGCAGCTACAAATACTGTAGCTGCTGACTTTTAAATATTAGAACTTACCTGTCCAGGGTTCCCGTGATGTCGGCACCCAAAGCCGATTTTTGTATCGGCTCTCGGGTGCTGCTGCCGCCATTCAGGGTAAGGGAACCCGGCAGTGAAGCCTTTCAGCTTTACAGCTGGTTTCTTGCTGCGCATGCGCAAAGCGAGCTGCGCTCTGTAATTGGCCAGGCGGCAGAGGAAGAAGGAGGGAGGCTGAACTACCTAAGGACAGCGCCGCGGAGCTGTCTCCCGGAAGTGAGGAAGGGTACCTATCAAACAGGTACCCGTTCCCGAACCCCCCCACCTTAAAGATGCCAAATGTGGCACCGGGAGGGGAAGTATATAAGCGGATGTTCCGGTTTTGGGTGGAACTCCGTTTTAACTAGCAAGAGGAGGCAAATGTGGAAGGGCTCATAGATAAAGATCAGTATTAATACACTCACAGATAAGTATAGAAACCAAAATTCAACCCTTGCGCTGCCGGGCCCTGTGCTCCACTTTTAACTACTTTAGCCCCAGAAGATTTGGCTGCTCAATGACCAGGCCACTTTTTTCAACTTGGCACTGCGCAACTTTGACAATTGTGCGGTCATGCAATGCTGTACCCAAACAAAATTTACATCCTTTTTTTTCCCACAAACAGAGCTTTCTTTTGGTGGTATTTGATCACCTCTGCGCTTCTTATTTTTTGCGATATTAATAAAAAAAAATTTGCGAAAAATTAACATTTTCTACATTGACTGTTAAAAAATATCCAAAATATTCAATTGTTGTCATATATTTAGACAAAATTAGACAAAATGTATTTAGCTACATGTCTTTGATAAAAAAATTCTCAATGAGCGTATTTTTATCCAATTTAAGACCAGAAGATTTTACCCCCTTCCTGACCAGGCCATATTTTGCGATTGAGCACTGCGTTAATTTAACTGACAATTGTGCGGTCGTGCGACGCTGTACCCAAATGAAATTTATGTCCTTTTTTTCCCCCAAGCAAATAGAGCTTTCTTTTGGTGGTATTTGATCACCTGTGCGATTTTTAATTATTGAAAAAAAGAGCGACAATTTTGAGAAAAGAAAAAAATGAATTTTTGTATAATCTTACCTGTAAAATTCCTTTCTCTGAGTGCTCCGACAGTCGCCGCCACCTCTAAGTCATCACTATTGGGTATTGACTTCCGCTCCGCAGGAGTAGCTAGGCATAAGACTTAGTCAAATGAACAAAAGCATTTGCATAGACACACCCATGGGAGCTGTCCTACTGGTCAATACCTCCCTGCAGTGATCACTCCCAACTCAGTTTGGTAACATAGCAGTAAGTGTACAAGAAAAAAACCCAAAAGAGGGGCGGGGGCGGCGACTGTCGGAGAACTCAGAGAAAGGAATTTTACAGGTAAGATTTTACAAAAATTCTGTTTTCTCTTACGTCCTCCAACAGTCGCCGCCACCTCTAAGTCATCACTATTGGGATGTCCCAAAGCAGTGTAGACATGAGGGGTGGGAGACGCAACCGTAGAAAAGGCAACGCAGTACCCACATCAGAGAAAGGAACCTTACACGCACAGTAAGAGAACCTTCTGCGCAACAGAAAAAGCAACAGAAGCAACAGCCCAGGAAAGCAAATAACCCAGGGGATAAACAACCCCAACAGTCAGGGACCCACAAAAAAACAAGGGTCCCTTATGGCACTGCCGCACTGAGAATTTTGCGGCCAGAACATCCACCTTATAGAATTTGGAAAAGGTGTGCACCGACGATCAAGTCGCAGCCTTGCACACCTGGGCCACCAAGTCTCGATACCATTAGGCCCAAGACGCACTCAAAGATCTGGTAGAGTGCGCCTTAACAGGGAAGGGTGGAACCCGTTCCTTCAAAGCATAGGCCTGTTCAATGGTCTGTCTGATCCATTTGGCAATGGTCGCTGCAGACGCAGCCATGCCCTTCTGAGGTCCCTCAGGAAGGACAAAAGAGGGAATCCATTTCCGAAAGGATTCAGTGGACAACAGGTAAACCCTGATCGCCCTGACAACATTCAAGGAATGCAATGCAACCTCCTTAGGATGCTTCGGCTTCGCACAGAGCGAAGGCAAAACAATGTCCTCATTAAGGTGAAACTCATAGACCACCTTAGGAAGAAAAGACGAATGAGGTCGCAAGACCAACTTATCCTTGTGAATCACCAGGTAAGGAGAGCGGCATGACAACGTCGCCAACTCCGACACTCTGCGAGCCAAAGTGATCGTCACTAAAAAAGCAACCTTCTTAGACAGTAGAGGCAACGATATCTCCCGGATGTTTTCAAAGGGAGAACGCTGCAACGCGGACAGAACTAAGTTCAAGTCCCATGGAGGCAAAGGCTCCCTCCAGGGAAGGAGCCAAATGTCGCACACCTTGAATAAAGGTGCGAATCAAGGAATGAGACCCCACAGGGCGTTGGAAAAGAATAGCCAGTGCAGAAACCTGGCCCTTGATCGTGGCCAGCGCCAGGCGCTGGTCCACACCAGTCTGGAGAAAAGCCAACACTCTCGACACCGAGTACGAGCGAGGGGAGAACCCCCTGGACTCACACCAGGTGAAATAGGCTTTCCAGGGACGGTAATAGATTTTTCCAGATGAGGTCTTCCTAGCCTTGATTAGAGTAGGAATGACCTCTGGGGAGAGACCCCTGTCTCTCAGGACCTGGGTCTCAACAGCCAGGCCGTTAAAGCCAGCGACTGTAAAGCAGGATGGAACATCAGTCCCTGAGACAGTAGATCTTCCCGCATTGGCAGCCGCCAAGTAGGCGCCACTGCCAGGTGAACAACGTCGGCATACTAGGACGGAAGGATTTTCCTTCTGACACAGCCGGGGACTGAAGCCACCACAGAAGTTCCATTCTGGTCCGGCGACTCAATGAGACACTCAGATCCAAGGACTGAGGTAGTCTGTCCCACCTGGCCAGGATCTCCGCTTGAAGAGACCACGTGTGAAACTGAGCAAAGGGTATCGCCTCGAAGGCCGATACCATCAACCCTAGGGACCGCATGCAGGTCCTGAGTGACGAGGATGGCTAGGTCCCTGAAGGACCTGATCTCGTCCTGTAAGGTCCGGAGCTTGTCCTCCGGCAATAACACCTTTGCTTGAGCAGAGTCCAGAACCATTCCCAGATGGGGAAGACGAACCCGAAGAAGACAAGTTCGACTTCTGTACGTTGATGGTCCATCCGAACTCCTGGACCGTCTGTACCGTGGTGGACAGATTGGGCAGTAGGTCCTGGCAGACACTCGATCTTAACCTGCCTAGCGGTATCCCCGAGCGTGACTCGGGGTGGATTTTCCATGTTGTTATCAGTATCCCCGAGTCACGCTCGGGGTGGATATGCAGAGCGCGCAGCAGTGTCTCTTACCTTCTCCTGGCGATCCAGCGATGATCTCCCATTGCTGTCATCACCAGCCGAGATCCCCGCCGCTCGTCCGTCCTCCATTGGTCTGATGACTTCCTAGTTCCGTTCCCTGCAGCAGCAATGCTGCATGGGAGCGGAACTAGGGAGGGAAATTCAAACGTTGAACAAAACACAAACACATAACATTTATATTTTATATGTATATATATATATATATATATATATATATATATATATATATATACACACACACACACACACACACACACACACATTATATATATTATATTATATTATATAATAAAATTATATTATTGATTAGATTATAATTCATGCGTTTGTGTTTCAAATTTATCACGTCTGGGATGTCTACTAGAGTCTTGTTTTGGTCAGGTTTAAGTCAGAAATTACTAAGAATTGTCTATATACCTATAATATATGGCCTATATTACATAACGCCAAATTTCAATGCAAAAAATTGTACCGCTTTTGGTACAGAATTCCTGACATAATCATACCGCCAAGGAGGTTAAGAGGAGATCGTCCAGATAACCCAAGACCGCAATGCCCTGAGCCCTTAGCAGGCCTAGAACAGGCGCCAACACTTTGGTAAAGACCCTTGGAGCCGAAGCGAAACCGAAAGGTTACGCCACAAACTGATAGTGGTCCTCCGCTATTGCGAACCGAAGGTACCTCTGGTGACCCTCGAAAATGGGGATGTGTAGGTACGCATCCTTCAGATCTATAGAGGCCAGGAATTCCCCTGGACTCAGGGAGGCCACCACCAAGCGGAGAGATTCCATACGGAACTTTCGAACGCGCACGAAGCAGTTCAGTGCTTTCAGGTCCAGAATAGGACGCACCTTGCCCTCCTTTCTTGGCACAGTGAACAGATTGGAATAAAACCCCGAAACCTGTCCCGATGAGGCACCGGGACAATCATCCCCTGGGCAAGGAGTTCCTGCACCGCTAGATGCAGGTCCTGCAGGCGCCCTGGGGTCAAATGAAAATTTGAGGGAAAAAATCCGGCCGGCCGGGAAAGGAATTCGTTCTTGTACCCTGATCGAATGATTTCCTGAACCCACCAGTCCGGAATTCGGAGCAGCCAAGGTTGGAAGAAACCGCGCAAACGTCCCCCCACCCCAGAAATGGGTGAGGGCGCCCCTTCAGGCAGAGGCGGATTGACCCGCCGCACCGGCATTGCCGGACTTCTGCTTGCCTGTCCAGGGCTTCTTCTGGCTAAATCAGCAACTGTTTTCCGTGATGTCTGGTCAGCCGACCAGCTCTTCAGCCAGATCAGTCGACGGTTAAGCACCGCAACACTAGATAGGCGTGCTACCAAAGGGGCCTCATTTAAGGCCGCATCACACAAATACATGACTCCTTGGTGAATTTGATCCACCATAGCCAGCGTGGCAGGGGGGGCAGAATCAGACGCGAGGTTGCATCTAAGCACCTTAGTCCAATCAGCCACCGACTGAGCCACCAGAACGGATGCGAAAACAGGTTTGAGCAAGGAACCCGCCACCGTGTAGGAATGGCGGGCTAGAGACTCCAACCTTCTGTCCGTGGGATCCCGAAAAACCGGGGTCTCCTCAGTAGGAATCAAGGTAGCCTTGTTTAACACGGCCACAGTGTGATCCACCTGTGGAGGCACACACCATCGCGATTCCGTAGCCGGCGCAAAGGGATAAAGTCGTTTAAACCGACTAGGAACCATGAATGGACGTTTTAAAGTGCGCCACAGTTCATTCACAGTGTAATGAAACTCAGCGGGGCAGGGAAAAACCTGCGCCGACTTGCGGGTCCTATGTGTACCAAAAGAGGACACAATGCCCGGAGGACTGGGCTCATCCTCCAAGTGTAGCGTTTCTTTTACAGAAACAATCAACTCATCCATGGTCGCGCGTTCTTCAGGCGACCCCGGGGGAGAAACATCAACCCCCTCCACCTCCGCCTCCCCCTCAGACCCCAGAGGGTCCAAGGATGAGCAAGACCCTGAAAAGGACACGCCCGCCGCAGCAGCAACATAACCATCTGAATCAGAGTAGATAGATAATCTGGGTCTTTTCCTATCAGCACGTTCAGCCATCAGTACCTCCATTTTGGACATTAAAGACGCCACTACGGCGGCCAAATCAGGTATAACAGGGGCCCCAGCAGGACTGGGGTCCCCCACCACAGCTGGAGGAAATTTGCTGTCCTGAGATTCCATTGCCCAAGTTAGAAAAAACAACAGTGCAATAAAGGTACTGGCCCTTTAATACCGCTGCGGAGTGCGCAGCCCACCGCTATATGTACAGTGACTAAAGACCCCCAAAAGGAGAAGAAACTGAGCCAGGAATGACAAAACAGAAAGTTATGGAAGAGACAGTCTGCAGAGCCCCACAGAGTGTTACCACATCGATCGCTGCTTCAGAGGAAAAGGAAGTGAGGTCATAAGTGGCTGAACTATAAGCTGCAATAACCCAGGGAAAATGGCTGCCTATAGAACTGAATGGGAGGCTTTCGGGAAAATGGCCGCCAAACATGAGCTCGGAACGACCGGTCTGCCAAACGCAAGATGGCGCCGGATGGCGCCAAAACAGCATGTAATGTAGCCCACAGTGAAGCCAGACATGCTTGCCCATATTAAAAATGGCGGACCGCGTGGTTTTTCCCCGCTGCGGCCACCACACACATCGTTTGCACCCCCAGAAAAACACCGAAGTGACACAGGGGAAGGGGCCCCCAACAATACACAGCACCACATGTACAAAAGACCCCCGCAGGTATCACCACAGGGAGCCCCACACAGGCACAAACATGGGGGACATACAGCAACACAGGACTGCCACCCCGGACAGAGGCCCCACACAGAAGTACTTACCTGTACCAGATGGCGTGGGGTGCCTATGAACGGAAAGCCGCTGTCCTCATCTGACAGGGAATGCCGTTAGCCAAGGACAGGACACTGCAGCACCGCAGATGTGTCCAATAAGGTAGCCACCTCACAGGCTGCATCCCTGCTGCGAGCAGGGATGGGTCGTTCATAATGCCAGGGTAAACACATGGCTGAACGCTCGATGGCGGGCTGGGGGTCCCTCTAACCCTCTGCCCTGGAGAACCAGGGCGGTCAGTCCGATTCCCAGCTCCGCAAGAATCCATCTTCATCCGAAGAGTCGACTAACAACTAAAGCTGACAAAAGAAACAGCTAGTATAACCAGAAAAAAAACTGACATTTCTAAAAGAAAATCAAATAAAAAAGATTAGAAAGGCTGAGACTGTAGCCCCTGCACAGGGAAAGCCTAACTACTCCTGACGCTAGGCAGAAACAAACTGAGTTGGGAGTGATCACTGCAGGGGGGTATTGACCAGTGGGACAGCCCCCATGGGTGTGTCTATGCAAATGCTTTTGTTCTTTTGACTAAGTCTTATGCCTAGCTACTCCTGCGGAGCGGAAGTCAATACCCAATAGTGATGACTTAGAGGTGGCGGCGACTGTCGAAGAACGCAAGAGAAATAATTTTTACATTCTGATACACAACATTCCCCCCAAAAAAAAAAATGTATAAATCAAATTTTTTTTAACATTTTAGACCATTTCTTTTCTGCTACATATTTTTTGGTAAAAAAAAAAAAAAAAAAAAAAAAAAAATCGCAATAAGTGTATTTTGATTGGTTTGCGCAAAAGTTATCGCGTTTACTAACTACGGGAAAGATTTGTAATTTTTAATGTTTTTTTTTTTTTTACTAGTAATGGCGACGATCTGCGATTTTTTTGCGGGACTGCGACATTGCGGCCGACAGATCGGACCCATAACTGACATTTTTGGGGGGACCAGTGACATTACTACAGTAATCAGTGCTAAAAATATGCACTGTTACTGTAATAATGACACCGGCAGGAAAGGGGTTAACACTGTTGGTGATCAAGGGGTTAAATGTATGCCTCATGCTTACTGACGTGTGTGGGGGGAGGGGGTTCTGTGACAGAGACACAGATCGCAGGTTCAGCTATGCTGAATCCTGTGATCTCTCCCTGTCTGTCACAGAGACGATCCACCTGCTTTGTTTACACAAGCGGGCGGATCTTCTCACACTTTCCTCGATGATCGGGGAAGAGAGGCGGTGATTGCCACCTCTCCTCCTCCGGCCCAACTCCCGGAGGAGAGAGCGAGCCTCCGCCGAGATAGCTAGGAGTCCAGCGACGTAGGTCTATGTCACTGGACCCAGTGCTGCCACTGTGCCGCAGTAGCAGCACAGTGAGCGGTCCTAAAGGTTGTTAAACTTAGCTGGCCAGGCCATTTTTTTCAATTTTTCTTCTGCTTTTTTATTTTTCCCTTACATATTTCAGAGTTTGCCAAAGACCACCCTCAAGCCATATATTTTCTGAAAGCACATGACCAGTACAATACAAATAAGGTGCTACTGGTTTTTAGGGCACAATGTTATTTGGGCGAATGTTTATCAAAATATTTTTGCTAAACATACACTAAAATCAATATTAGCAGATAAAAACACAGCACATTTTACAAAATTCCTGCTAAATATAAAAAGATAACCTATATTGAGTTAGGGTCCTTTCACATGGCCGCTCCGTGTTTAAGGTCCGCTGGGGGACTTTTTTTTTTTTCCACGGAGCGGATGACATTTCTGTCATCCGCTCCGTGTGCCCGCATATCATCCTATCCGTTTGCGGATGATATGCGGACATAATGTAAGTATATGGCACTGCAGATGTCAGCGGATGACACTCAGTGACATCCGATTTTCCTTCCTTTCCGTTTTTTACACGGAAGAAAAAATGGGGTTCTGTTCCATCGAAAAAACGGAACAGAACTGAAAGAAGGAAAATCGGATTTCAGCGGATGGTATTCCGCTGACATCCGCAGTGCCATTCACTTACATTATGTCCGCAAATCGTCCACAAACGGATGGGATGATTTGCGGACACACGGAGCGGCCGTGTGAAAGGACCCTTATTAATTAATCTTTGTAGATTTAAGCAAAATGGTAAAAATTGAACATATGCAAAAATTGAAATATCCAAATGTCTCAAAAAATTTAGAGGTTTTCATTGTTCCCTTACAGCTTTCAGGGTTTAAGACCCCCCCCAAACCATATATTTTCTGAAAGCACATGACCTGTAGAATAAAAAGAAGTTGGTACTGATTTTATCGCCTTGCGTTATTTGCACAAATGTTTATCAAAAGGATATATTCGCTGGGGGGGGGCGTGGCTACCGTGCTGCTGGACGGATGCACTGCTTAGTAGCTCCTCCAGATAACCGCGTTAACAGCGACCACACACAGTGGGCGGATCTTCCCACACTTTCCCAGACGATCGGGGAAGAGAGGCGGTGATTGCCACCTCTCCTCCTCCGGCCCAACTCCCGCTGTGTCTAAACACAACGGGAGCGAGCCTCCGCAGAGATAGCTAGGAGTCCAGCGACGTAGGTCTACGTCGCTGGACCCAGGGCTGCCACTGTGCCGCAGTAGCAGCACAGTGAGCGGTCCTAAAGTGGTTAAACTTAGCTGGCCAGGCCATTTTTTAAATTTTTGCCTTACATCTTTCAGAGTTTGTTAAAGACCGCCCTCAAGCCATATATTTTCTGAAAGCACATGACCAGTACAATACAAATAAGGTGCTACTGGTTTTTAGGGCACAATGTTATTCGGGCGAATGTTTATCAAACAATATTTTTGCTAAAAATACACTAAAATCAATATTAGCAGATAAAAACACAGCACATTTTACAAAAGTCCTGCTAAATATAAAAGATAACCTGTATTGAGTTATTAATTAATCTTTGTAAATTTAAGCAAAATGGTAAAAATTGAACATATGCAAAAATGGAAATATCCAAATTTCTCAAAACATTTAGAGGTTTTCATTGTTCCCTTAAAGCTTTCAGGGTTTAAGACCCCCCAAACCATATTATTTTCTGAAAGCACATGACCTGTAGAATAAAAAGGTGCTACCGATTTTATCGCCTTGCGTTATTTGCACAAATTTTTATCAAAATGATATATTCGCTACCACGCTGCTGGACGGATGCGCTGCTAAGTAGCTCCTCCCGATAACCGGGATTAACAGCGACCACCCACAGCACCAACACCCCCTACTGCTTGCTAATGAACCCCTGAACCCTCGGACATGGCACGAATGAAAAAAGAACCCGCAGGCACCAAGAAACTGACGCATTTCTTTCTTCCCACAGACCAGCCTAGTTCTCAAGATGGCACTGGCAGCGGCTCGCCGGCCTCGCTCAGCAGCTCCTCTGGATGATCCCATGGCTCCACACCTGCAAATGTTGTTAAAGCAGCCCAACCTCGCTCACCAACGGCCTCCACTCCAACGCAAAGCCCTGCCAAATGCAGGCCTTGCCTCTCTGCTGGATCCTCTCCCATAGAGGTAAGCCACAACAGTGACTGTTAACACCACTAGAGAAGAGGCTGACACTTTTAGTTCTTTCTCTGCCTCTAATCAACCAGTCTCCGAGTCAATTTTAAAAGACATGCTGGTGTCGCTGAGGGCCTTTCTGCATGCAGACATGCTAGAATGTGTGACAAGCTTTAAAGTTGAAGTATAGGATCTGGGAGGGAGAGTAGACCATATAGTCAAAAATGGACGAATTTGCGTTCTCTCATTGATGCTCATAATGACCATGATGAGGAACTGGCAAAAATTAAAGCTAAAGTCGCAGACCTGGAAGCGCTCAAGGCGCAACAATGTAAATTTAGAGGGGTTCCTGAATCGGCCCAAAATTCTCAATTGAACCAATATGCCAGTGACTTGATTCCCCAGGTATTATCATCTACTCTGAAATAATCATTGACAGAATACATCGCCTTCCCAAGCCCTCTTTTCTCGCAGATGATGTACCCAGGGATGTCATAATGAGGGTACATTTTTATCATGGTAAAGAACAGCTCATGACTAAGTTTCGCATTGTATCTCAGCTACATGAGCAGTTCTCCCGCCTTCAGCTATATGCAGACCTCTCTCAATACATGCTGCAAAAAGGAAAACTCTCCTGCCAATTACAAAAATGTTACAGAACCATACAATTATCTACCGCTGGGGTTATCCCATGAAGCTTACTATCACATAACGGGACTACATCTACAGTCACCTCAATTGACGAGGGCCTGACACTACTCCGATCGTGGGACATCCTTCCCGACCAACACTCGGCTCCCAAACCTCTAAGATGGATATTAAGGATGGCTGGCAGATGGTTTCCCACAAGTATATTCTGACCCCCCCCCCCCCCCGGTCAGCGTGAGCCCACCTTTCATGCATTCCCCCCTTCAAGAATGTCAAGTACTCCTGCAATCAGAGGGTAAGTAGTTTTTACCAGCGCTATGGGTTTCAATACAAAAATCTTGGATGTTTTGTAGGTGTAAGCTGACGCCAACCTACCTCTGAGGTAGTGTATGAGTAAGTGCAAGTGTTGTTGGTGCTAGGCGCTACCACAATATAAATAGTAAAAAAGTGGTAAAAATGTGGGATTAAAATTCCAAGTGCAAATATAAAAACCAAGTGACATAAAATCATAAAGCCATATGTATATAAAGTGCACAGTGCGTTTTATTGTGGACCTATAATGACAGAGTGCCACAATATAAACCAAACAAAGTGCTGGTGCTGCAAATCAGGCTAATGCCTGTACACCGGGTGCTCAATAAGTACCGTGCAATAGAGGTAAGGTGCTATGCCCGTGGTCACCCCACCAGGCAAAATTGCTTACTAGATTGGCGTGGGTGCATCCAGGTGTTGCTGGTACCAGGTTCCCACTCTCATATGCCTCAGGTACTGCAATTATAAAGTAGCCTCCATTGCGTAGTATGCTGAATACATAATACAAAAGTGCTATAGCCACTCACAGTTCAAGAAGTTTACTGTCAGCGTGCAGGGTCCGCCACACTGTATCGCTTCCGTGTTCCACAGGTCTGAGCCACCGCCACCGGAAGTGACGTACTGACGCAATAAGCGTACCTGAGGCATATGAGAGTGGGAACCTGGTACCAGCAAAACCCGGATGCACCCACGCCAATCTAGTGAGTGGTAAGCAATTTTGCCTTGAGGGGTGACCACGAGCATAGCACCTTAACTCTATTGCACTGTACTTATTGAGCACCCTGTGTACAGGCATTAATCTGATTTGCAGCACCAGCACTTTGTTTGGTTTACATTGTGGCACTCTCTGTCATTATAGGTCCACAATAAAACGCACTGTGCACTTTATAAACATATGGCTATATGATTTTATGTCACTTGGTTTATATATTTTCACTTGGAATTTTAATCCCACATTTTTACCACTTTTTTACTATTTATATTGTGGTAGCACCTAGCACCAACAACACTTGCACTTACTCCTGCAATCAGATTCAAGTTGGAATCAACTTCCCTTTTTACTAACTGTTTTTGTTTTGTTTTTTGCATCTTGTTCTGTTTTTTTTTCTTCTTAATCTCGGATTCAGATCTAATACCCTAGACCCGCATCGAATGGCACTCCTGCTGGCAACATCGCGCTATCCCCACGGATTTCCACATGTGAACATGATGTCTCCTACGTATCTTGCCCCCTGGGTTTGCCCACAAGGAAACACAAGCTTCCCAACACTGTGCCCCAATGGTGTTTAACCACTTCCATACAGAGCAGTTAGACCCCCTTCCTGCCCAGACCAATTTTCAGCTTTCAGCGCTCTCACATTTTGAATGACAATTGCTCAGTCATGCTACACTGTAACCAAACAAAATCTTTATCATTTTTTTCACACAAATAGAGCTTTCTTTTGGTGGTATTTGATCACAACTGGGTTTTTTGTGATATAAGCAAAAAAAGAGCAAAAATGTTTTCTATTATAAAATTTTGCAAAAAATTAATTTTTCTTCATACATTTGGGCCAAAATTTATACTGCTACATATCTCTGGTAAAATTAACCCAAATTAGTGTATATTATTTAGTCTGTGTGAAAGTTATTGAGTCTAGAAGCTATGGTACCAATTACTGAAAATTGATCACACCAGATGTACTCACGGCCTATCTCCTTTCTTGAGGCCCTGAAATGTCGGGACAGTACAAATACCCCCCAAATGACCCCTTTTTGTAAAAGTAGACATTCCAAGGTATTTAGTAAGAGGCATAGTGAGTTTTTTGAAGTTATAATTTTTTCCCACAATTCTTGGGAAAATTAAGAAAACATTTTTTACAATTTATAAGCTATTTCTAACACATAGCATGTACACAGCAAAAATTACACTCCAAAATACATTCTGCTACTCCTTCTCAGTATGGTGATACCACATATGTGAGACTTTTACACAGCCTGGCTACAAAAAGAGACCCCACAATCAAGTAGCACCTTCAGGTGTTCTAGGAGCATAAATACACACAAAACTTTCTTACTACCTATCACACTTTTGAAGGCCCTAGAGCACCAATACAATGGAAAAGTCCACAAAATGACCCCATTTTGGAAAGCAAACACTCCAACGTATATTCTATGAGGCATTATGGGTCATTTGAACATGTCATTTTTTTCCAAAATGTGGGAAATTTTGGAAAATGTGGGAAAAAAATGAAAACTTTCTTTTTTTTTTTTTTACACAAAGTTGTCAATTTATAGGATATTCCTAACACATAGCATGTACACAGCAAAAAGACACCCCAAAATACATTCTGCCACTCCTGCTGAGTATGGCAATACCACATGTGTGAGACTTTTCCACAGCCTGGCCACATACAGAGGCCCAACATCCAAGTAGCACCAGCACTCGTTCTAAAGGCATAAAGTACACATTTAATTTCCTAGTACCTATCACACTGCGTGGCAGATGTTTATTACTGGGATGTGGCAGATGTTGACTGGGACAGATGTGGCAGATTCCAGATTCTTTTTCACAGACTAGCCATATAGAGGGGCCCAACATCCAAGGAGCACCATTATGCATCCTAGCCACTTGCCTAGGCCTATTTTTGACATTTGGTGCTTACAAGATAAAATCAGTTGTTTTTGCTAGAAAACTACTTAGAACCCCCAAAAATTATATATATATATTTTAGCAGAGACCCTAGAGAATAAAATGGGGATTATCGCAATATTTTTTATCACACCGTATTTGCGCAGCGGTCTTCCAAACGCAATTTTTTTGGAAAAAATTCCCTTTTTTGAATTAAAAAATAAGAAACCAGTAAAGTTAGCCCAATTTTTTTCCATAATGTGAAAGATAATGTTACGCCGAGTAAATAGATACCCAACACGTCATGCTTCAAAATTGAACACGCTCACGGAATGGCGACAAACTTTGCTACTTAAAAATCCCCATAGGCGACATTTTAAAAATGTCTACAGGTTCCCATCTTAGAGTTACAGAGGAGGTCTAGGGCTCTAATTATTGCTCTAACGATCGCGGCGATGCCTCACATGTGTGGTTTGAACACCGTTTACATATGTGGGTGGGGTTTCCGTATGCGTTCGCTTCTGCGCGCGAGCTAACAGGGACAGGGCGCTTTAATTTATTTTTTTTTACTATTTATTTTATTTATTATTATTTATTTTTACACCGTTTTAAAAAAAATAAAAATTGATCATTTTTATTTCTATTACAAGGAATGTAAACATTCCTTGTAATAGAAATAGGCACGACAGGACCTCTTTTTTTTTGTGAGATCTGGGGTCAAAAATTCCTCAGATCTCACAAGTACACTAAAAGATAGAAAAAAAAAAAATAAAATGAAAAAAAAAAATAAAAGGGACCTTTAAAACCGGTTGCTAGGTAACCACGTTTGCCGTAGCTCCGGTCCTCCAAGACCATAGAGACATCCGGTCTGTGAAGATCCGGGACCGGATCGTTTTCCCCGCTGCCGGCGGGTCCGGTAAGCGGGGAAAAGGAGCGGAACTCGGCGGGAGGGGCACCTCTTCCGCCATCCCGGAAGGGTGATCCCGCAGCGAATCCGCCGCTGGGACCACCCTTATCCGAAAGCCAACCGTCCACCGTTTAAACAAATACCAGGGTTATGACAGCTATCTGCTGCTATAACACCGGTATTTAGGTTTAAATGGAGGACGTATGTATACATTGGCCGGTTGGCAAGTGGCTAAGGACATAAATCACACACATAAATGGTGATAGGTACTGATGGGTACTGATGAGTAGTACTAATACTGAACTGATGGGTAATGATGATCAGTACTGATACTGATAGGTACTGATGAGTAGTGATGGGTACTGATGAGCAGGCGGAAAGTACTCGGGTACTGCAGGCGTCAGGTACTCTGATGAGCAGGTGGAAGGTACTCGGGTACTCTGATGGGTAGGTGACAGGTACTCCGATGACGGGTACTCCGGTGATAGGTACTCAAAGTACCCGAGTACCCGCCATCAGAGTACCCGAGTACCCGTCATCAGAGTACCCGAGTACCTGTCAGAGTACCAGCCCATCAGAGTACCCGAGTACCTGTCAGAGTACCTGATGGGCTGGTGACAGGTACTCGGGTACTCTGATGGGCTGGTGACAGGTACTCGGGTACTTTGATGGGCTAGTGACAGGTACTTTAATGGGCTAGTGACAGGTACTTTAATGGGCTAGTGACAGGTACTTTAATGGGCTAGTGACAGGTACTTTAATGGGCTAGTGACAGGTGCTCTTTATTGGGGGGGGGGGGCAATCAGTGTGTTTTGGGGTGCACTGTAATTGGTAACTAGCTGTTACCACAATCTCCTCACACAGGGTCAGTGTGTGAGGAGGAGAACACGGTGACAGCCTCTGCATCTCGACTGTATAATTAGGGAAGATCATCAGCCTGGTGTTGAGGTAGATCAGGGAGCCCCCGGCCTGGGCTGCCCGTAGGGTCTCGTCTCTATCCCTGAAGTTCAATAGGTGTAGGATCATCGTGCGAGGAGGGGAGTCTTCAGGGCCTGGTGTCGGAGGGACCCGATGGGCATGCTCCACCATGCAGTGCGGTGATTACTGGGCAGAAGGTAACAGCGTTTTTAGTAGGTCTTCCACGAAGAGCATTGGATCCTTGCCTTCCACACCCTCTGGCAAGCCCACGATCCGGAGATTGTTGCGCCTGTTCCTATTCTCGGAGTCCTCCACCCAATACCCCAGGGCCTTCACTTTAGTGTGCAGTACCCGCAGGGCGGCCGAGTGCTCAGCCACATCATCCTCCAGGTGGCCGAGCCGCTGCTCCGCAGAGGCGAGCCTAGAGTGGATTTTATCGAATTCTTGACGCAGCAGGCCCACATCCAGCTGAATGGCCTCAACTTTGGTAGTCAGGGCCCGAGGAAGGAGCATGCATGCTCCGAACGCGAGCACCCCCCTGCCACTATTGGATGTAAGCCTGGATACTAAACGCTGCCAGAAACACAGGAAGTGTCCGACTCCACCAGGACAGTCAGGACCACGGCCACCACAGTGTACTTCCCTAACATCCCTGCAGTGTTGCAGATGAACCATCACCATTTGCTGATCAACTATTTCCTCTGTGTGAGTTACTACGTTGTTTTTATGTAATAAATAACCTTTTAATCTACACTGAGGTGGCGCTGCTTTTCTTCTCCTACCCCTAATAGACAATCACAGTCTGCTTAAACTAATAACACACAAAGAATGAAATGTTGCCATGTTTTATTGAACACACCATGTAAACATTCACAGTGCAGGTGGAAAAAGTATGTGAACCCCTAGACTAATGACATCTCCAAGAGCTAATTGGAGTGAGATGTCAGCCAACTGGAGTCCAATCAATGAGATTAGATTGGAGGTGTTGGTTACAGCTGCCCTGCCCTATAACAAACACACACCAGTTCTGGGTTTGCTTTTCACAAGAAGCATCGCCTGATGTAAATGATGCCTCGCACAAAAGAGCTCTCAGAAGACCTATGATTAAGAATTGTTGACTTGCATAAAGCTGGAAAGGGTTATAAAAGTATCTCCAAAAGCCTTCAGGTTCATTAGTCCACGGTAAGACAAATTGTCTATAAATGGAGAAAGTTCAGCACTGCTGCTACTCTCCCTAGGAGTGGCCATCCTGTAAAGATGACTACAAGAGCACAGCGCAGACTGCTCAATGAGGTGAAGAAGAATCCTAGAGTATCAGCTAAAGACTTACAAAAGTCACTGGCAAATGCCAACATTCCTGTTAGCGAATCTACAATACGTAAAACACTAAACAAGAATGGATTTCATGGGAGGATACCACAGAGGAAGCCACTGCTGTCCAAACAAAACATTGTTGCATGTTTAAAGTTTGCACAAGAGCACCAGGATGCTCCACAGCAGTACTGGCAAAATATTCTGTGGACAGATGAAACCAAAGTTGAGTTGTTAGGAAGAAACACACAACACAATGTTTGGCGAAAAAGAGGCACAGCACACCAACATCAAAACCTCATCCCAACTGTGAAGTATGTTGGTGGGGGCATCATGGTTTGGGGCTGCAACAACAGAATGGCTTAAACAGAAGAAAATACGCCTTCTGAAGTGGCCCAGTCAGAGTCCTGACCTCAACCCGATTGAGATGCTGTGGCATGACCTCAAGAAAGCGATTCAGTTCAGCAATATTCTTGGGATGTCTGGTGTGAAACAGTTCTGTAAAGAGGAATGGTCAAGAATTACTCCTGACCGTTGTGCACGTCTGATCTGCAACTACAGGAAACGTTTGGTTGAAGTTATTGCTGCCAAAAGGTTCAACCAGTTATTAAATCCAAGGGTTCACATACTTTTTCCACCTGCACTGTGAATGTTTACATGGTGTGTTCAATAAAAACATGGCAACATTTCATTCTTTGTGTGTTATTAGTTTAAGCAGACTGTGAATGTCTATTGTTGTGACTTAGATGATGATCAGATCACATTTTATGACCAATTTGTGCAGAAATCCATAACATTCCAAAGGGTTCACATACTTTTTCTTGCAGCTGTAGGTATGCACCATAGGGTGAGTACCTGGATAGAGAACTGGCTCCAGGGGAGAGTCCAGAGGGTGGTGATTAATAGGGAGTACTCGGATTGGGCGGGTGTGGAAAGTGGGGTCCCCCAAAGTTCTGTCCTGGGACCAATCCTGTTCAATTTATTCATAAACGACCTAGAGGAGGGGATATCCAGCACAATATCGGTATTTGCGAATGATACTAAACTAAACATGCCAATATCTTCTATGCAGGATGTGGACGCCTTACAAGCAGACCTGAACTAAATAATCAGGTGGGCAACTACATGGCAGATGAGGTTTAATGTTGAAAAATGTAAAGTAATGCACTTGGGCGTCAAAAACACGAAAGCAAGCTACTCACTACAGGAGGAACCTCTGGGTGCATCTAAGATGGAAAAGGACCTGGGGGTACTAGTGAACAACAAGCTTGGCAGTGGCATGCAATGCCAAGCAGCTGCAAGCAAAGCCAACAAAATACTGGCATGTAAAAAAAAAATGGATTCACTCCAGAAAAAAAGAGATTATTCTCCCACTCTACAAGACTGGTCCGGCCACATCTTGAGTATTCCGTCCAGTTCTGGGCACTGGTCCTCAGAAGGGATGTGCTGGAGCTGGAGAGAGTCCAGAGAAGGGCAACAAAAATAATTAGGGGAATGGAGGACATCCGTTATGAGGAAAGACTACAGGCATTGAACTTATGCTCTCTGGAGAAGAGACGCTTGAGGGGGGATTTGATATCAATGTACAAATACTGTACTGGTGATGACCCTAGCATAGGGAACAAACTATTCAGAGAAAGGGAATACAATAAGACACGTGGCCACTCACTAAAACTAGAGGAAAAACAGTTTAACCTTAAAATACGTAAAGGGTTCTTTACTGTCAGAGCAGTAAGGATGTGGACTTCTCTTCCAAAAGCAGTAGTATCAGCAGGGAGCATCGACAGACACACTGTGCTCTCAAATCAGTTTTGCAGCAAGCAGTGAAAAGAAAACCCAACCATCCCCAAAATCGAGGGGCGGGTGCTGCGGCTGTCAATGGACTTCAGAGAAAAGGATTTTACAGTAAAGTTCTCCAGTTTTCTCTATCGTCCATTGACAGCCACAGCTCTTATGCTTCTTCACTAGTGGGACATCCCAAAGCAGTATAGGCATGAGGGGTGGGAAGAATGCAACCAAAACTGTTAACGTATTTCCAAGGTTAAAAACATAGCCAACTGGGTAACACAAAGCTCAACCCGTACCAACAGGAGCTTACCCCCCAAAACAAAAAATTCAACCCCATAAAGAGAAAAACCAAGTCTCTTAAACAGCAGGCTGCAAAAGCTTGCGGCCAAAGGAGGAATCCGAGGATGACAATAAATCTACTCTGTAGAATTCTGCAAAAGTATGTACAGACGACCAAGTCGCCGCTTTATGCACTTGAGCAACAGATGCCTGATGGCGAAAAACCCAAGAGGCACTGAGCGCTCTAGGAGAATGCGCCTTCACGCCTTCATAGGCCTGAACAATTGTCTGCCTGATCCATTTGGAAATGGTCGCAGCAGAGGCAACAGAATCCTTACGAGATCCCTCAGTAAGGACAAACCGAGAATCAGATGTCCTAAAAGGCTCTGTGGCCGACAGGTAAACCCTGATTGCCCGAACCACATCCAGAGAATGTAAGGCAAATTCCTTGGGATGCTTAGGCTTAGGACAGAACGAAGGTAAAACAATATCTTCGTTGAGGTGGAAAGCAGACACCACCTTAGGAAGGAAAGATTGATTAGGTCGGCGAACAACCTTATCTCTATGAACGACCAAATAAGGCGAACGACAGGAAAGCACCGCTAACTCAGACACTCTGCGGGCAGAAGTGATAGCCACCAAAAAGGCAACCTTCTGAGACAACAAAGGCAGAAAAACATCCCTAATATTTTCAAAAGGAGGCGGTTGAACAGACAAAACCAAATCCAGATTCCCATGGAGGCAAAGGGGATCTTCTTGAAGGAGCCAGATGACGCACCCCTAGAATAAAGGTGCGGACCAAGGAATAGTCACCAACGGGCGTTGGAACTAAATGGCGAAGGCCAACACTTGTCCTTTAATTGTGCCTAAAGCCAAACGTTGCTCAACTCCTTTCTACAAGAAAGCCAAGACCCTCGCCACCGAAAACGAGCGAGGATGCAATTTTTACAACTCACTCCAGGCAATACAGTATACGTCATCTAAGTACGATGAGAAACCTTCCTGGAAGTTGCCTTTATAAGCCTCAACAGGGTAGGAATCACAGATACAGAGTCTCTCAACACCTGGCCTTCAATAGCCATGCCGTTAAAGCCAGATGGAAGATCGGCCCTTGAAACAGCAGAACATCTCTCAGAGGTAGCCGCCAAGGAGGCTCGACAACCATCTTTACCAGGTCTGCGTACCAAGACCGGCGAGGCATTTCTTGGGCTACCAGAATCACCGTCAACCTGCGGAGGAACCTTGACAACAGCTGTATCTATGGAAAGGCTCCCGGGCACCACCAATGCGTCTGTGGCATCGGCCAGAGGGTCTCGAGCCCTGCCCACCAACCTCTGTACCTTTTTGTGCAGACGAGATGCAAACAGATTCACCTTCGGAGTGCCCCATTGGGCAAACAGGAGATGAAAAACCTCCGGATGCAGGGACCATTCCCCCTGATCCAGAACCTGATGACTCAGGTAATCCGCCTGCCAATTCTCCACACCGGGAATGTGAACTGCGGAGAGAGCCAGAACATGGCAGAATCTTGGCCACTTCCCTGGCCGCCCCCGGACACTCTTGGTGCCCCCTTGGTGATTGAAGTAAGCCACAGCCGTGGCATTGTCAGGTTGTACCCGAACCGGAAGACCGTGCAGCCAAGTCGTCCAATGGAGCAGGCAGAGCTTGATCGCCCTGAGCTCCAGGACATTTAACGGTAAAGAGGATTCCTCCGTTGACCAACTTCCCTGGGCACAGAGATTGTCCAGCACTCCACCCCAGCCCAACAGGCTGGCATCCATGGTGACCACTGTCCACAACAGTGGTAGAAAAGACCTGCCCTGGCTCAGAGCGGGCAACAGAAGCCACCACGAGAGCTCCGACCTCGTGAAACGGCTTAGACATATTCTGTCTAAGGACTGCGGATCCTTGTACCACTTGACAAGAATCTAATTTTGTAGAGGTCTTGTGAAATTGAGCAAACGAGATCGCCTCGAAGGTCAACAGCATCAGCCCCAGAGACCTCATACAAGTCCGCAGGGAGGAGAGATTGGTGTCCATCAGCAACCTGAGCTCGCTCTGCAAAGTTTTTTCCCCGGGGAGAAAGACCCTTGCCAGAGAGGAGTCTAAAATCATACCCAGGTAATTCAAGCGCACTGACATGGTCCACGCAGACTTCTTGAAGTTGATGGTACATCCAAACTCCTGCAGGGTCTGAACCGTGATTGACAGGTCGCCCAACAGGGTCTGATGAGAACTTGCTCTCAACAGGAGATCGTCCAGATATCGGAGGATTGCAATCCCCTTTTTGCAAAGCAAAACTAACACCGGGGCCAAAACCTTGGTGAAGACTCGGAGCGGAGGCTACGACCGAATGGATTCCATCTGAAACTTCTGCACCCGAACAAAGCGGTGCAGTGATTTTGAGGTCCAGAATTGGACGCACCTTGCCATCCTTTCTAGGCACTGTGAACAGGGTTGAATAAAAAAACCTCTAAACCTTTCCTGCTGAGGAACCGGCACAATCACTCCCTGTGCAAGGAGATCCTGCACTGCATCCCTGAGATCCTTCAATCGATCCAGAGACAGATGGAGATTTGATGGAAAAAATCCACCTGCTGGAAGAGACCGAAATTCGATCTTGTACCCTGAACAAATTAGTTTGTGAACCCATTTGTACTGAATCAGACGTCCAGGGTTCCTGAAAGTAATGCAGATTTCCCCCCACCCCAGAATCGGGTGAGGGTGCCCCTTCATGCAGAAGAGGATTTGTCCGCCGAACCGGACTGGCTAGTCTTGGGCTTACCCGACCAAGCCTTCATGTTTCCTCCAGAGGCTCTGAACGGTATACCTTTTTCTTGCGCCCTTGAGCCACAAAAAAACGGCTGTGAGCCGCAAAAGAGGGTCCCCTCTTACTGCGAGGTGTTTTGCCTTTTGAGGATTGGGGTAGCCCCCATTAGGCCCTTGATTAACTCATCCAAGGAGTCCCCAAACAGGTGTTCACCTAAAAATGGGAGATCAGTTAAAGCTTTCTTAGAAGCCTGGTCCACCAACCAGCTCTGCAGCCACACCATGCACGTATGGCAATCCCCACCGCTGACCCTGTGGCACCAGAGGAGCCGCCTCCAGGGCCACAGCACACAGGTACACCAGGGCCTGGGCCAGCTGGTCCATGAGCTCAGAGTTGGGGAAACTGTCTCAGCGTTGAAGCTACCCCTAAGCACTTCAACCCATTTAGTAACCGTCTGAGAAACCAGGACGGACGCGAATACAGGTTGAAGTATTGAGCCCCCCAGGGGAGTCTTCCACAGGTACCACAGTCGATTTTTTCTGGAAACAGGGTGATCCATCTTATTTGAGACTGAGTCAGCAAAGGGATAACGGTGTTTAAAGTGCTTTTGCACCACTAGCACGTGCTTAATGAGCCGCCATTGTTCATTCACAATATCGTGAAAGTCTTCGGGACAAGAGAACACCTGAACCGAATTCTGGGCTTTGCGGGGAGCCAAAAAAACTACCCACTGTCCTGACTGTGTGGGTTCATCATCCATTTGCAATGTTTCCCTTACTGAATGAACCAGTGCTTCCACCCCAGCGCATTCCCGTGCTGCAGCCGAGGAGGATATATCCTCCTGATCATCTGACTGCAAGGACAGGGATCCCTCAGGGATTGGATTGTCCGTGACGGCAATATCAGGCTCTAAATCAGAGGACTGAGAAGGCAGTGGCCGTTTCTGGTTAGTGACTTGCTTTATCACGAAGTCCACCTTTGTAGCCAGATTTTTCAAAGCTGCAGACAGAGACATGAGAGACTGCGATCCAGAAGGTCGGCATGTGCACAAATAAAGTCTGAGGGGGAATTTTCACCTTTGGACTCCCTTTTGCAGTTTTAGAAAAAAGAGTGCACTGCCCCTTTAAATCGCCATCGCGGTCCGCACCGCTATACCGCTCTGCATCCGGAGTCCCCCTTACAGGCTTACCATCCCTTTTGCTGTACCTTGCATCCTTGTTCAATAAAGCCTTTCATCGTGAGCTATTGCCTGGTGTGCGGCCATTTCTCTTGTACCCCTTAAAGGCTGGCAGGAGCAAAAATGTGCCAGAGGAATGCCCAAAGGAACAAAACCCCTTACTTTATCACCTCTAAGTAGCAGCTCTGCAGTGTAATCTCCAGCATGAAAACGTCTGACAGGAATTGACATATCATCACTAGAGGCCGCACACTGCCTGTGTAGCCTCAGGCTACAATAAAATGGTGCCATAGTAAAGTATAGGAAGCGAAGGGAAAATGGCTGCTGCCCTTACACTGAGAGAGCCTATGCACATACTTAAAATGGCAGACGACAGAGCTGCCATGCGCTCAGGACCCAGGCATGAGGCCACTGCGGGATTCCACCTTAAGGGTCCCCCCAGGACAAGGTAACATTAAAAACCCCCCTCCAGGCGTCAGATGCCGACTATAGCCCCCCCCCCCCCCAGGAGCAGGGAGGACAGGGCCTGTCCTTAAAGGCCTGGGGGATCTTTCAGAGGAACACAGCCCTGTTATCCCCAGGAGTGGGCCTACATCACTCACCATACCATGGACCGGGTGGGCTCCGCTCCAAAGCAGCTCGCCTCCCACCCTGAGTGGGGGTGCTGCCAGCCAAAAGAGGTACGCTGCGACTCAGAGTATTCCAGGTCGATGCGTCCCAGCGATGCATCTGTTCGCAGGCTCACCCCATCCACCAGGGCTCCGTCGTGGCGAGGCCTGGGCAGACCACAACCTGCTCCCAGGCCAGGCTGGGAGACTAAGGATCTACATTATCCAGTGGGAAACCGCAGCCGGCTGTCGCTTGTAGTTCACCAGCCATAAAGCCCAACTCTATGGAGTGTACGGCTTATTGTCCTCCTATGTACAGATACTCCAGTCTCTGCTGTGCAACTCTGCAGCTCCTCCAGGGTTACCTTCGGTATCTGTGCTGGCTCTCTGATTAATGCCCTCCTTGCCCGGTCCGTGAGTTTTGGTGGGCGGCCGTCTCTTGGCAGGTTTGCTGTTGTGCCATGTTCTTTCAATTTGGTTATGATGGATTTGATGGTGCTCCTGGGGATCATCAAAGATTTGGATATTTATTTATAACCTGACTTGTACTTCTCAACAACATTGTCCCTTACTTGTTTGGAGAGATCCTTGCTCTTCATGGCAGTGTTTGGTTAGTGGTGCCTCTTGCTTAGGTGTTGGAGCCTCTGGGGCCTTTCAAAAAAGGTGTGGATATGTAATGACAGATCATGTGACACTTACAGTGGGGATCGAAAGTTTGGGCACCCCAGGTAAAAATGGATTTTTGTAAAATCTTACCGTAAAATCCTTTTCTCTTAGCTCATTGACAGACGTAGTCCTCGGTGATACACCACCTTCGGGTTATGTTGCCTCCACAGGAGCAGGACTAGACAGGAAATTAAAAAGCTCTGGCCACACCCTAGGGGCAGTCCCAGAGGGTATATCCTCTCTCTCTCTGCCTCAGCAAATCAGTTATGTGAAAAAGCAGTCTTTAGAGATTTAACCCAACCCAACTCAAAAAAACAGAGGGGCGGGGACTACGTCTGTCAATGAGCTATGAGAAAAGGATTTTACGGTAAGATTTTACAAAAATCCATTTTTCTCTAGCGCTCATTGACAGACGTAGTCCTCGGTGATACACCACCTTCGGGACGTCCCAGAGCAGTATCACAACTGAGGGGTGGGAAAATGAAATCAAATCCCAATCTAGAAGGCCCAACCGGTGCCAACTAGAAGTTTACAATGCTCATCCTTAATGATGAGACTCAACAAAAGAGAGAAAAAATTTTTCTTTTTTTTTTTTTTTTCAAACAGAAAAAACCCTCGAGGTAGACCACCGGTCTCCTCAAATTGCGGCCTGCAAAACCTTGCGGCCAAATGAGGCATCCGCCGATGCCGTCACATCAATTTTATAGAATTTTGTAAAGGTATGTACCGACGACCAAGTGGCCGCCTTACATACCTGGACCACTGACGCCTGATGGCGAAAGGCCCAGGAAGTACTGAGCGCTCGAGTGGAGTGCGCCCTAACAGGGAACGGAGGACTCTGACCCTTAATAGAATAAGCCTGTACCACCGTTTGTCTAATCCATTTGGCAATGGTCGCGGCAGATGCAGGCAAACCCTTTCTGGGGCCATCCGTGATCACAAAAAGTGAATCCGTCTTACGGAATGATTCCGTAGCTTTCAGGTATACCCTGATTGCCCGAACCACATCTAAGGAATGCAACGCATGTTCCCGATGATGCTTGGGCTGAGGACACAAGGAAGGTAGTACAATATCTTCATTCAGATGAAAATCTGAAACCACCTTAGGAAGAAAAGATGGCTTAGGATGAAGTACTACCTTATCCCTATGAATCACTAGGTATGGGGACTGGCATGATAATGCAGCCAGTTCTGACACCCTGCGAGCAGAAGTAATAGCCACCAAGAAGGCCACCTTCTGGGATAAAGTAAGCAAGGGAATCTCCCTGATGTTTTCAAAAGGAGGTTTCTGTAGAACCGACAAAACCAAATTAAGATCCCAGGGCGGTAAGGGCGCGCGGACTGGAGGAGCCAGGTGCCGCACCCCCTGGATGAAATTCCGCACCAAGGATTTGGTAGCTAACGGCTTCTGAAAGAAGATTGCTAATGCTGAAACTTGACCCTTGATGGTGCTCAAGGCTAGCTTCTGCTCAACCCCTTGTTGCAAAAAGGCCAATATTCGAGACACCGAATAGGTACGTGGAGGAAATCCAAAAGATTCGCACCACGCAATATAAGTCTTCCATGTGTGATAATAGACTTTGCTGGAAGTCGCTTTCCTTGCTTTAATAAGGGTAGGAATGACTGAAGTAGACAAACCTCTGTCCTTCAGTACTTGGGTCTCAATGGCCAGGCCATTAAAACCAGCGACTGTAAAGCACGAAGGTAACTTGGTCCTTGAGACCACAGACACTCCCTGAGACGAAGTTCCCACGGAACGTCTGCGACTAGCATGTCCAAGTCGGCCAGGCCGGCTTGAGGAGGCCAGCCTAGAATTTCTAGGACCACTGGCGCTGATTGGATCTGAACCAGGCGTCCCTAGAGCTATCTGGCCCTGACCATCCGAGAAAGTCTGGTCGTTTTCTGTTTCCACACATTTATCAGATACCTGATAGTTAT
The DNA here is from genome assembly GCF_965119305.1 of Pelophylax lessonae. Lineage (NCBI taxonomy): Eukaryota > Metazoa > Chordata > Amphibia > Anura > Ranidae > Pelophylax > Pelophylax lessonae. The sequence goes on from NC_138773.1 coordinate 136,595,776, forward strand.
CAGGAAGGGTGATCTTTTCTGGTTGAACCTCAGGGACCGAAGTCACCCGACTAGAGGCTACTTGGCCTATCTGGTCAACCAGATCCGATTCCTGTGAGGTATCGGGACTAATCTTAGGAAAGGGTAAAGGAAAAGATCTATTCAGGGAACGGTAACTACCGCTTCCTGTGGTACTTAAATGTTGGAAGGGAAGAATCGCACCGGTAGTAGTGGTTGATGCTCGATCTAATGTCCTGAATACCGGTGAAAACGTCCCCCCACCCTGAAACCGGGTGGGGGCGCACCTTCAGGCTGTGTACTCCTTTGCTTCGGGTTTGGCTGGGTTGGTCCTCTGCTTGTCCGACCAGCCCTTCTTGAATCCTCCTGGAGGAGTCTTGCCTTTCCCGCTAGTACCAGCCGGGCGCCCTTTATGGGCGGTAAAGAAAGGTCCTCGCTTGTTGCGAGGTCCCTTAGCTTTTGCAGCCTGTGGCAAGAAAGTGCTCTTGCCCCCAGTGGCATCCTTAATGATTTCATCTAGGTTGGCCCCAAATAGACGATTCCCCTGAAAAGGGAGATTGGTCAAGGTCTTTTTGGAACCTAGGTCAGCTGACCAGCATTTTAACCACAGCACACGTCTGAGGATCACTGCTAACTTAGATGCATGCCCTAATAAGGGAATTGTGTCCAAGGCTGCGTCACAGATAAACCGTAGCCCTTGTATGATCTGTTCCATCAAATCAGATGTCTCCTGGGGAATATCTTTTCCCCTAAGATCTTGGCGTACCATTTTCGCCCATTCCGTAAGTGTCTGGGAAACTAGACCAATAACAATTACTGGTCTAAATGCTGACCCTATCAGAGAAAAGATAGTGCGGGACTCTGCTTCTATCTTTCGATCCACCGGATCCTTAAAGGACGAAGTGTCCTCCACTGGAATAACCGTGGCTTTATTCAGCCTGGAAATAGGCGGATCCACGACTGGTGGTACCGTCCATTTCTTAATGATGGATTCCTCAAACGGATAGCGTCTAGCAATACGCTTGGAAATAGTAAAGGTACGTTTAGAATGCTCCCATTCTCCTTTAATCTGATTACCAAAACATTTAGGTACAGGAAAAGCCTTCGCCATCTTGATGGGCTTATTAGTACCAAAAGGCCTCTCTGTTTCAGTTGCCTCTGCCGGTAAAGCCTCAAGTTTTAAGGTTTCTTGCACTGCCACAACTAGTGCGTCCACCAATGCTTCTTCCTGAATTATAGCAGGAGAAGAAGCGTCCTCCTCACTGTCTGAGGGGGCTTTACCTGGGATAACAGCCCTTGCAGAGGAAACCTGCAACTGCCGTGACCATCTCTGAATCTGAGTCAGAGGTGTCAGATGGTATAGGGGTAGGCGGGGGTCGCTTCCTTGACCCCCGTCCCTGACAGGCCGCCTCCACCCGAGCCAACATAGACTCCAAAATTGCTGTAAATGACTCTATACTCTGTGCACCGGCGGGTCCCGAGGCCCCCTCGAGGGAAACAGGTGGGGGAATATGTGTGGCAGGGTCCATGATAACTCCAGTTACTTCCTGGATAATATAATTCAAAAGAAAAAAACTTTTTTTTTTTTTTTTTTTCTGACCCCCAGCGCCACAAAAAGCCCCTTAGTGTTACCTGCTAGGGATCCCTATCGATCGAGAGAGAGAGAGATAGACCCCCAGGCTCACCACTTGATGCTCAGAGTTAAACTGCAACAGCTTACAGCGCTGTCTTGACAAACAGGAAGTCTTTTGGCTGGCTGCCCAGGAAGAAGGGAGGCGGCTCCGCCCCTCTGCACGCCTTCCGGCGCCTCCCCCAAGCTCCACGAGGTGTAGGATCACCTCAAACATGGCCGCCCCCATGCTGGAGACACGAGGCTACGCCAAAATGGCGGCTCGTGCGATCCAGCAAAAAAAATGGCGGCGGCCTGTACTGACTAGCGGTGTGCTGCAGGGCACACAACACTCTCTCTGCATGGGGATATGGCGTGGTTGGCGGTACCGGCCCTGGCGGACCGCATGGCCGTTCGGGAGGCCTGCTAATAGCTGGAGATCTGATTTGGAAGGCAGTCTACATGTCCGTGGCTTCTGACTGGTAGGTAGCTTATACTTAACCCATAAGATTCCCAGAATGCCACAGATTACATCTTTAAAACATGTATACAATAGATTGTTAGTTCCCAAACCAAGCCTCCTGGCTTTTTGCACACATAAAATCACACTCAAAGTAGGAGGATTTGTGACATGTTATAGGATAGAAAGAACTCTTTCTTACCATACAGAGAGGGGCCCGCGTTCACCACAAAACCCGTCAGGGAAAAAGGGGGAACATACTACTCACCATACCGGACCAGGCGGGCACCAACTCCTGACAGTACCCCTCTCCACCGGGGCGGGAGGGCTGTCGACCGATACGGACGCCGTGACTCATGGTCTTTGGCGTTTCAGCGAGACGTTTAACTCGCGGGTTCAGTCCTTTTAATGGGACTTTGTCGCGGCCGACCCAGCGTGGAGCTATGGCCTGCACGCGCTCGTAGGCTGAACTGGGGTGACCACCGGATCTCAACATCCAGCCCGTCGCCCAGTTCAGCTTTCTTGCTTGAAGATCTCACAGGAACACTGGAGAAAAAAAAAGCTGTCTAAAAATCCTTTTAGAAAAAAATTCTTGCCAGGACCTAAGATCCCAGCAAGGTATCTAGGTCCTTACTCCTAACTAGACAGAAAATAACTGATTTGCTGAGGCAGAGAGAGAGAGGATATACCCTCTGGGACTGCCCCTAGGGTGTGGCCAGAGCTTTTTAATTTCCTGTCTAGTCCTGCTCCTGTGGAGGCAACATAACCCGAAGGTGGTGTATCACCGAGGACTACGTCTGTCAATGAGCGCTAGAGAAATATTTGTATTAATGTGCATAAAGAAGCCAAGGAAAGATGGAAAAATCTCCAAAAGGCATCAAATTACAGATTAGACATTCATATAATATGTCAACAAAAGTTAGATTTTATTTCCATCATTTACACTTTCAAAATAACAGAAAACAAAAAAAATGGTGTCTGCAAAAGTTTGGGAACCCTGCAGAGTGAATATCTTGTACTGCCCCCTTTGGCAAGTATCACAGTTTGTAAACGCTTTTTATAGCCAGCCAAGAGTCTTTCAATTCTTGTTTGAGGTATCTTTGCCCATTCTTCTTTACAAAAGTCTTCCAGTTCTTTGAGATTTCTGGGCTGTCTGTCACGCACTGCTCTTTTAAGGTCTATCCATAGATTTTCAATTATGTCGAGGTCAGGAGATTGTGAAGACCATGGCAAAACCTTCAGTTTATGCCTCTTGATGTAATCCCCCATGGATTTCGAGGTGTGTTTAGGATCATTATCCATTTGTAGAAGCCATCCTCTCTTTAACTTCAGCTTTTTCACAGATGACATCAAGTTACCATCCAAAATTTGCTGAAATTTTATTGAATCCATTTTTCCTTCTACTCGTGAGATGTTCCCTGTGCCACTGGCTGCAATTGGAGACCGTGCAGCTGAGGCGTCCAAGGAGCAGGCAGAGCGCGTCCAAGGAGCAGGCAGAGCTTGATCGCCCTGAACTCCAGGACATGGATCGGAAAGGAAGATTGACAGATCACACAACAGGGTCGGGTGATAACCCGCTTTCAACAGGAATTCCTCCAGATACCCGAGGATCGCAATCCCCCCAGCGGGAACAAGGCTAACACCCCAATCAAACCTTGGTGAAGCCTCAGGGTACCCGGGAACAGGGGGGAATAAAAGACCACGAAACCATTCCTGCCGAGGAAAAGGCACCTCCACACCCTGCGCAAGCAGAGCCCACAAACGATGCTGGAAATAAACGGACACATGGTGGAAAGAACCTGTCTGCCGGGCGAGACCAAAATACGGGCTTGAACCCTGAATGAATGAGTTTGTGAACCCATGAGTCCTGAACCAGAGACGCCCAGGGTTCTGGAAGGCAACGCAGACAGTCCCCCACCCCCGAAGTAGGTGAGGGTGTCCCTTCATGCAGAGGATGAACCATCCTCCGAACCAGACTGGCTATGCTCGGACTCATCCGACCAAGCCGTCTCGTCCTCTCCATAGACTCTGAATGGTTTACCCTTTTCCCGCGCCCCAGAGGCACAAAAAAGCCCCCGGTGAGCCGTGAAGGAAGAACCCACCGCTCGTGGGGTAATTTACTCTTCACGTATTGGGGCAGGAGGGTACTCTTACCCCCCGTGAAACCCTTGACAATCTCATCCAAGGAGTCCCTGAAAAGGCATGCCCCCAAATAGGGGATATCAGACACTGACTATTTAGAGGCATGGTCTGCCAACCAGCTCTTCAGCCACACCATGCGGCGGAGTGCAATCCCCACCGCAGACAATCTTGCGACCAGGGGAGCCTCGTCACACAGGTACACCATGGCCTGGGCCATTTGGTCCATGAGCTCAATGAGAGTCTGGGGAACCGTCTCAGCCACCAAGTTGCACTTAAGCAACTTAATCCATTCCATAACCGTCTGAGAGACCAGCACAGAAGCGAATACCGGCTTGAGGAGTGAGGCCCCCCCCCCCACCAAGTACATGTGGCGGGAAAGTGACTTCACACGCCAATCCATCGGGTCATTAAACACCGGGGAGTCCTCCACAGGAACCACCGTGGATTTATTCAACCTGGAAACAGTGTGGTCCACTTTAGGTGACACCATCCAGCGATTGGAAACTGGGTCCACAAAGGGGTAACGGCGTTGAAACGGCTTAGGCACCACCAGCAGGTGCTTCACGCGACGCCACTGTTCGTTCACGATATCGTGAAACTCCTCGGGCAGGTGAAAACCTGAACCGACTTCTGGGCTTTGCGGGACCCGAAGGAAACCTGCTTACCTGACAGGGTGGGCTCATCATCAATGTTCAAAGGCTCCCTAACGGAGTGAACAAGTGCTTCAACCAAAGCGCGTTCCCGCGCTGCAGCGGAGGACTCCTTCTCCTTTCCATCTGAGTGTGCGGACAGGGATCCCTCAGGGAGGGCAATGTCTGTGGCAACCATGTCAGGCTCTGAATCAGAAGACTGAGAGGGCATCAATCATTTTTGAACATTACCTTGTGACATCATGAGATCAACTTTGGACGCCAAAGTTTTAATAGCTGCAGATAAAGAAGCTAGGGAAGGTGATCTGGATGTCCCGGATGCACAAACAAGATCAGGGGTAAAATTGTCACCCTGGGACTCCATATTAGCAGAAATATAAAAAAGGAACACTGGCCCTTTAAATCGGCGGTTGCAGTCCGCTCCGCCATCCCACGCTGCTGCTGGAGTACCCCTTTATATTTCTAGATAACCGTGAAAGCAATGTGTCTAAGGAGAAATGCCCAAAAAGCAATAAAACCCCTTATAGTGCCAGAGAGAGATTAAACAAACCGCTCTCCAGGAAACCGTGGGGAAACCGAAATCACTAGAGGCCGAACAGTGCCCTGAGCTACACAAACATGGATGCCAATAGAAAGTATATGGGAAAACACAGGGAAAATGGCCACCGCCCTTACAATGCGGCTGCCACATCTAAGATGGTGCCGAAAACGGCAAAATAAGCGCGTTATGCAAAAAATGGCTGCTGCCCTTAATCTGATGCAGCCTGGCTGCCCTCCGGGCAAAACCGGCGCCGCCATCCAGGAGCCCAGGAACCTTGGCCACCGCGGGAATCCACTCGGTTTCCACTAGTGCGACTTGACACACGTCAAGTCGCACAGCAAGTCATAACCCATTGTTTTCAATGGGGCACGTTTCCACTGCCGCGGCTTCAGTTGCCGCGACCTCAAAAGTAAATCGTGTACTACTTTTGAGCACGACTTCCCTCTATATATGAGGGACAAGTCTAACTGAAGCCGCGGTTTACTTTTGCTACGAAGTCGTGCTAGAAGTAGCACGACTTCGTAGCCGCACTAGTGGAAACCGAGGCTAAAGGAAGCCCCCCAGGACAAGGTAATAACCCTACACACCCCCCCCTCATCCACGCAGTGGGTGCTGTGAGAGTGCCCCCATATGGAGTAGGGAGGCAGGAGAAAAAAATCCCAGCAGGCTCATCCCCATCTGTCGGGGCACCATTGTGGCGAGGCCTGGGCGGACCACAACCTGCGCAAGCTTGTAGGCCAGGCTGGGGTACCATAAGGATCTATATTATCCATTGCGAAGTCCAGCCCGGCTGTCGCGTGTAGCTCTCCAGGAGGATCCCCCCGACTAGCTAGCGTTGGCGAGTGAGAAAATAAAATAAAACCTTTTTCAAAGCAAAAATAAAAACTGAGACCGGAGTCCCAGCAGGGTATCCTAGGTCCTACTACTGAGCTAGGCAGCAAGAAACTGATTAGTAAGCTCTAAGTGTCTAAGGGTATTGTCGAGAGGGACAGCCCCTAAGGTGTATCTAGTTAAAGCTTTTTAATTAAGTTTTCACTACCTAGCCTGCTCCTGCAGAGGGCGCCATTACCCCAATAGTGACGAAACTTGGAAGAGGCTGCGCCTGTCAGAGGACGTAAGAGAAAAACTACTGACACCATTCATTGCTCTACTGACACAACCAACTGCCCTAGTAACACTGTTCAGTTGACCTTAATGACCAGGCCATTTTTTGCGATTCGGCACTGCGTTACTTTAACGGAAAATTGCACGGTCGCGCAATGATGTACCCAAATACAATTGATGTCCTTTTTTTCCCCCAAATAGAGCTTTCTTTTGGTGGTATTTCATCACCCCTGCGATTTTTAGATTTTGCGCGATAAACAAAAAAAAGAGCGGCAACTTTGAAAAAAACCGCCATATTTTTTACTTTCTGCTATAAAACATTCCCAATAAAAAAAATTATTTTTTTTTTTTTTTATCAGTTTAGGCCAATTTGTATTCTGCTACATATTTTTGGTAAAAAAAAAAAAAAAATACCAAAAAGCATATTTTAATTGGTTTGCGCAAAAGTTATAGCATTTACAAACTACGGGATAGATTTTTGGACTTTTCATTTGTTTATTTTTTTATTAGTAATGGTGGCGATCTGCGATTTCTAGCGGGACTGCGACATTGCGATTGACAGATCGGACCCCTGACATTTTTGACACTTTCTGGGGACCAGTGACACTATTAGGGTGTTTTCACACTAGGTGAGATTGCCTGGTCCGAACCCGAGTTCGATTGCTCCCCCCTCCCCCTGCCCCCGATGGACTGTGTTCACATTTGATTTTTGTATCCGAACCGCGGTACACTTGTGTCATCATGCTGCAGCCGGCGCGTACTCATTGGATTTACATTTTTCAATTCGTTTTTTTTTTGCACTGTTTGGCATTGTTTGCACATTTAGAAATTCACTGTTATTAGGAAGATTTTATATATTTGTGCTTTATAAGTATTCAGCTTTTGATTTTTACTTGCTTTTCATTTATATATATATTTTGGAGGTTTATCATATTGTTTTTTATCTATTACACTTTTTGGTTTATCTTATTATTATTTTAGCTTCATCACACATCTGAATAGCGCACTACCATTTGCCTTTATACTTTTGAGAATTGGTGCCGCGCTGCAAAGTTGATGTTGCACCGATTTGGACTGTGCCATTGCCAGCAATTGGCTCAGATTTGACATTTCAAGTGAAATCAGACCAATTTGAACATATGCAGAGTGCTCACCTATCTTTGTGAAAGAAGTCAATGTCACACAGGACAGAGGTTCACTTCTGTTAATTCAAACCGAGATCTAAGTGGAGAATGTAACTGCCTGTCATTAAAATAATTTAAGCTGGTTTACGCTAGTGTTCTCTGAAGACTGATCTGTGTTTGGATTACTCTTCAGACATTTGACAGGTTACAAGAAAGTGTTATATGGCCTCCTACTATCGGTTTTAACCCCTTAAACCCTGCACTAGTGCACAACACAACCAAGTGTATTGCACGTAGTTGTGGGGTGCCCCTGTTCAACTTAAAAGGAGAAGTACAGCCAAAGCCAGTTTGGCTGTACTTATTCTGTGGAGTGCAGTTCCTTCTGCACTCATGTGACCCATTTTTAGAAGACAGCGTGCTGAAGCTTGCTGTTGGCTGATGTCACAGAGCCGGTCCAGGCTCTGGCAGGACCGCGACTCCTGCCCCCTCCCCAGCCCAGTGCTTCAGTAAGCAGGGGAGGGGAATGTCAGAGCAGAGAGACAGTGACTGATAGTTACCAGCTCACTGCTCAGGGAGCTCCGAGAACCGAGTGATTGGCAGTATTTGATTTCTCAGTTCTCAGTCTTAGAGCCAGCGGGTAACAGACGCAGCATCGGACCGATGCTGCATCCACCTAGGTAAGTATGAGTCTGCAAAAAAAAAAAAAAATACTTATTTTTTAATGGACTGCATTCAGTGCGGAGTAGAGGACTCTAAGGCTACATAGGGGGGTAGTCTTATATGGCGAGTATATCCCAAAAGCAATATTTTAACTTGAAAAGTTGGTGGGGTCGTCTTATACGCCCAGTCGTCTTATACGCCGGAAAATACGGTAGATATTTTTCAGCAGGAATAAAGAAAGGCATCCAACTCTCTGGGACAGTTTCCCAATCTCCTTAAGGCGGTAGTATAATCTGGCTGTATAAGATGCCCTGTATCATTCAATGGATGCTAAATAATATAGATTAGCCATTTAACCTCCTCCCACCCGGCAACTGCATATAAACGGCTGGGTGGGAGCCTCTTCCTTCTGAGTGGACCTTTCCTCCAGAAGATGGGGGAATTGCGCGACCGCATGCCCGTGCAGCTGCGCGATTTTGGTGTGCCTGTGTCCCCAGGACACAGCTCAACACCGCTCAGCAGGAGGGTTCTGTGATTGGCCCTCCTGATTACATGTCCAATCACACCTGTCATGTAATGTCAACACAGCCATTGTAACGGTGATCAGCTCTGCTTCTCCTCACACAGTGAGGAGGAGGAGAGCGGATCTGTGCTGCCAGCCGGGGGATCAGTGCATATTAAGCGGTTTTACTGCTTTTTACTCACTGATCACCCAGCTAGTGTCCCCAACACAGTAAAAACACCTGTCGCTCATCTGTCCCAGGAAAATAATTTGAACATCTGGCGCATCTGTCCGTGATCATCTGGCGCATCTGTCCGTGATCATCTGGCGCATCTGTCCGTGATCATCTGGCGCGCATTATCTGCCAAATCAGCAAGTGTTCATCTGCCACATCTGTCTGTAAGAATCTGGAATCTGCCACATCTGTCCCAGTCAACATCTGCCACATCCCAGTAATAAACATCTGCCACGCAATGTGATAGGTACTAGGAAATTAAATGTGTACTTTATGCCTTTAGAATGAGTGCTGGTGCTACTTGGATGTTGGGCCTCTGTATGTGGCCAGGCTGTGGAAAAGTCTCACACATGTGGTATCACCATACTCAGGAGGAGTAGCAGAATATATTTTGGGGTGTAATTGCAAGTTTATCTTTGCCGTGTGTAAGAAATAACTTGTTAATATGACAATTTTGTGGAAAGAAATAAAAAAACTAAATCGTCATTACCCAAACTATTGTGGGCAAAAAAATGCAACTTCAAAAAACTCACTATGCCTCTTATTAAATACCTTGGACTGTCATATTTACAAAAATGGGCAATTCAATTTGGGGGCTATTTGTACTGTTCTGACATTTTAGGGCCTCAAGAAATGAGATAGGTAGTCAGTACATCAGGACTGCTCAATTTTCAATAAAACATAGCTTAGCTTGTAGACTCTAACTTTCCCACAAACCTATTAACAACACTTATCAGGATTTTTTTTTTCCACCAAAGACATGTAGCAGAATACATTCTGGCTTAAATTTATGACAAAATTAGATTTTATTGGATTTATTTTGAAACATAAAACTAGAAAATATAGTTTTTTTCAAAACGGTCACTCTTTTTTCGCTTATATCGCAAAAAAAACCCAGTGGTGAATAAATACCACCAAAAGAAAGCTCTATTTGTGTGAGCAAAAGTATAAAAATTTAATTTGGGTAAAGTGTACCATGACTGAGTAACTGTCATTAAAAAAGTGAGACCACTTAAAGCTTAAAATTGGTCTGGGAAGGAAGGGGGGTGAAAGTGCCCAGTATTGGGGTGGTTAAACATTTATTGTACAACACGGAAAAGATTACAATTTAGAGAAGAGTTGCTGATAAGCTGCATATCAAAATAGAGAACATGCCTGAAAATTGATCACTCTGAGCTGTTCTAAAACTACCAGTCTTGAAAAAAAAAAAAAAAAAAACACAGATCCAAGTGGTAACAGTGATATGGGAACTTATTTACCGGCTATCAGAATCTGAAGCAATTTCCTTACGTCCTCCAAATCTTATCTGGCACTGAAAATAAGAAAAGAGAAAAAAAAAATTACAAAAATATATTTTTTTCTCAAACAATGCTGTTAAAGAGATTGTCTGCCCATTTCTTGGATTCTTTGACATTCAGGTAGGTTAGTTTCCAAATATGGGTTAGGGAAATAGAACAGGGAGGTTTAACAAAGGGGGGATATGATCAACATGTACAAATACATAAGGGGTCCATATAGTGAACTTGGTGTTGAGTTATTCAATTTAAGGTCATCACTGAGGACAAGGGGGCACTCTTTACTTCTAGAGGAAAATAGAATTTTTGTAAGAACTTACCGTAAAATTATTTTCTCTGAGTCTTCTGACAGATGCAGCCTCTTCCAAGTTTCATCACTATTGGGTAACGGCGCCCTCTGCAGGAGCGGGCTAGGTACTGAAAACTTCATTAAAAAAGCTTTAACTAGACACACCTTTAGGGGCTGTCCCTCTAGACATTACCCTCATACACATAGAGCTTACTAATCAGTTTCATAGCAAGCAGTACAGGAAGACAAACAACCCCAAAATGGAGGGACGGGGGGCTGCGTCTGTCAGAGGACTCAGAGAAAAGAATTTTACGGTAAGTTCTTACAAAAATTCTATTTTCTCTTACGTCCTCTTACAGAGGCAGCCTCTTCCAAGTTTCATCATTATTGGGATGTCCCAAAGCAGTGAAGGTGGGAGGGGTGAGAAAAAGACGCAACCAACAGAACGGTAACGTGCCAACAAGGCCAGAACAAAACGTGGCCAACAGGGCAACAAAAACTCAACAAACAGGACATAACCCCAGAACAAAAAATCACCCCAAGAAGAGAAAACATGTCTCTTCAACAAACCGCAGCGCTCAAAACTTTGTGGCCAAAGGAAGCATCCGAGGAAGCCATCACGTCAATCTTGTAGAATTTGGTAAAAGTGTGCACAGACGACCAGGTCGCTGCTGGACACACCTGAGCCACAGAAGCCTGATGGTGAAAAGCCCAAGAGGCACTCAAGGCTCTAGTAGAATGTACCCTCACAAGCAAGGAAAGGAGGCACCTGACCCTTAAGGTAATAGGCCTGAACAATAGTATGTCTGATCCATCTAGAAAAGGTGGCAGTGGACGCAGCCGAACCCTTCCAAGGTCCCTCAGGGAAGACAAACAGGGAATCAGACTTCTTAAAGGATTCGTGGCTGACAGGTAAAACCTGATTGCCAGAACCACATCCAATGAATTCAAAACAAATTCCTTGGGATGCTTGGGCTGCGCACAAAGTGAAGGCAAAATAACATCTTCATTGAGGTGGTAGGCAGACACCACCTTAGGGAGAAAAGACTGGTTGGGTCGCAGAACAACTGTATCCCTATGAACAACCAGATAAGGCTAATGGCAGGACAGAGCCTCCAATTCAAACACTCTGCGAGCAGATGTGATAGCCGCCAGAAAAACTGAATTTTTGTAAAATCTTACCGTAAAATTCCTTTCTCTGAGTCCTCTGACAGTCGCCGCCCACTCATTCAGTCTTCACCAATGGGTATTGACCTCTTATCCATAGGAGCAAGCTAGGCATAAGACTTGTTAAAAACAAAGTAATTTACATAGACACACCAATGGGGGATGTCCAACTGGTCCAATACCCCCCTGCTATCAGCCATCCCAACTCAGTTTGGTAGCAAGCAGTTAAAGCGGAGTTCCGGGCACAAAATTCAATTTCTAATAATTACTGCATTGTATTCCTTACTCTCCGCTGAGTCAGAATTGGATATTCCCATAGTTTTTTTTTTTTCACTTACCTGTTTACAGAGGTTTGTATACTCACCTTTCAAAGGACTTCCTCCCTCCTGTGCCTCGGCTCTCCTCGTCACTTCCTGCCGCAATGCGTCCTGGGAGCTCTTCCTCGGCCCTCCCATGATGCACTTTGCAGTCACATGGGCGGCCGACCACTGTTCTCATTTCTTGACTCACAGGCCTACGCCCACTGGAATCAGGAAGAAGGGAAGACATTTCCCCACAATGGACTCGGCAATCCACAACAAAGATGGCGCCGCACATCAGAAATTATATAAAGTAAGATTTTATTCTTGCAAACTCATTATTTCACCATTCTAACCAGGATTAGCGGATGTATCGATGTGTAAGGGTGATTGTTAGGGGGAGATTGAAAAAAAAAAAAAACGATTCTGTGCCCGGAACTCCGCTTTAAGTCCGAAGAACCCCAAAAGAGGGGCGGGGCGGCGACTGTCAGAGGACTCAGAGAAAGGAATTTTACGGTAAGATTTTACAAAAATTCAAACACTCTGCGAGCAGATGTGATAGCCGCCAGAAAAACTGAATTTTTGTAAAATCTTACCGTAAAATTCCTTTCTCTTAAGTCCTCTGACAGTCGCCGCCCACTCATTCAATCTTCACCAATGGGATGTCCCAAAGCAGTGTAGACATGAGGGGTGGGAAACGTAACCGTCACAAAGGCAACGCAGCACCCACGTCAGAGAAAGGAACCTTATTTGAACAGAAAGGAAAAGTCTCTGGGTAACAAAAGCTCAACTGGAGCAACAACCCAGGAAAGCAAATAAACAAGGGGGAAAAAAAACAACCCCAACAGTCAGGGACCCGCAAAACCGGGGTCCCCTCAAGGCACTGCCGCACAGAGAACTTTGCGGCCAAAGGAGGCATCAGCTGATGCCAGAACATCAAGTTTATAAAATTTGGAAAAGGTGTGCACCGACGACCAAGTCGCAGCCTTGCACACCTGGCCCACCGAAGCCTGATGCCGGAAGGCCCATGACGCACTCACCGCACTGGTAAAGTGCGCCTTGAAAGGGAAGGGCGGCACCCATTCCCTAATGGAATAGGCCTGTACAATCGTCTGTCTGAACCATTTTGAAATGGTCGCCGCAGACGCAGCCATACCCTTCCAAGTTCCCTCAGGAAGGACAAAGAGAATCCGACTTTCGGAAGGATTCAGTGGACGACAGGTAAACCCCGATAGCCCGGACAACATCCAAGGAATGTAAGGCAAACTCTTTAGGATGTTTAGGATTCGCACAAAGCGAAGGCAAAATAATGTCCTCATTAAGGTAAAAATCAGAAACCACCTTAGGAAGGAAGGACTGGTTAGGTCGCCAGACCACCTTATCCCTATGAATCACCAGGTAAGGGGAGCAGCAAAATAAGGCCGCCAACTCCGACACTCTGCGGGCAGAAGTGATCGCCACTAGAAAAGCAACCTTTTTTGACAGCAGAGGCAAAGAAATTTCCCTGATGTTCTCAAAGAGAGGACGTTGCAAAATGGACAGAACCAAGTTCAAGTCCCAAGGCGGTAGAGGCACCCTCTGAGGAGGGGCCAAATGACGCACACCTTGAATAAAAGGTGCGAATCAAGGAGTTCGACGCCAAGGGGCGCTGAAAAAGGACGGCCAGTGCAGACAACTGGCCCTTAATCGTGGTCAACGCAAGGCACTGGTCCACACCAGATTGTACGAAGGCTAGCACCCTCGCCACCGAGTAGGAGCGAGGAAGGAAGCCCCTGGATTCACACCAGGCAAAATAAGCCTTCCAGGTACGGTAATAGATCTTACCGGATGAGGCCTTCCTAGCCTTGAGCAGAGTAGGAATGACATCGGGAGAGCGACCCCTGTCTCAGGACCTGGCTTTCAACAGCCACGCCGCTAAAGCCAGCGACAGTATAGCAGGATGGAAGATCGGTCCCGGAGACAGTAGATTGCCTCGTACCGGCAGCCGCCATGGAGGCTCGACGGCCAGTTGAATGATGTTCGCGTACCAAGACCGGCGTGGCCAGTCCGGGGCCACCAGAATCACCAACTTCGGTTTCGAGACCAACCTGCGAAGGAACCTGGACAACAGCTGAATCGGGGGGAAGGCATATATCAGAAGATACTGGTGCCAAGGCACCACCAGCGCATCCGAGGCGTCTGCCAGAGGATTGCGCGTTTTTGCCACGAACCTTCCCACCTTAATGTTTAGCCGGGACGCGAAAAGATCCACATCCGGGGATCCCCATCTCGCACACAGCATTTGAAACACCTCCAGGTGCAGGGACCATTCCCCCTGGTCCAGGGTCTGGCGGCTCAGATAATCGGCCTGCCAATTCTCCACACCCGGAATGTGAACTGCCGAGATTGTCGGGACATGAGTCTCGGCCCAAGACAGAATGCTGGTCACTTCCTGGGCCGCCCGGGCACTCCTGGTGCCCCCTTGGTGATTGACGTAAGCCACCACAGTGGCATTGTCCATCTGCACCCGTACAGGACGGCCCTGAAGCCGATCCGACCAATGGAGCAGGCACCGCCTGATCACTCTCAATTCCAAGATGTTTATCGGCAGGGAGGATCCCTCCACCGACCAAGTGCCCTGGGCAGACAGGTTGCCCAGAACACCACCCCAGCCCGACAGGCTGGCATCCGTGGTAATCACCGTCCACAGTAACGGCCGGAAGGATTTCCTCTCTGCTACGGCCGGGGACTGGAGCCACCACAGAAGATCCACTCTGGTTTGGTGACTCAGAGACAGCCTCAGGTCCAATGACACCTGTCCTATCTGGCCAGTATCTCCGCTTGGAGAGACCGCGTGTGGAACTGTGCAAACGGTATCGCCTCGAAGGCTGACACCATCAACCCCAGGTTGCTGACACCCCAACATACAGGTCCTGAGAGACGAGGACTCGTTGTCCCTGAGGGACCTGACCTCGTCCTGCAGGGTCCGGAGTTTGTCCTCCGGCAGAAAAACCTTCGCTTGGGCGGAGTCCAGGACCATCCCTAAATATGGGAGACGAACCGAAGGAGACAAAGTCGACTTCTGAACGTTGATGGTCCACCCGAACTCCTCATGCGTTTGAACCATAGTGGACAGATTGCGCAGCAGGCTCTGACTGGCACTCAACCTTAACAGGATATCGTCCAGATATCCCAAGACCGCAATGCCCTGTGCTCGTAACAGGCCCAGAAAAGGAGCCAGCACCTTGGTAAACACCCTGGGAGCCGAAGCGAGACCGAAAGGTAACGCCACAAACTGATAGTGTTCCTCCGCGATAGCGAATCGGAGGTACCTCTGATGACCCTCGAATATGGGGATGTGTAAGTACGCATCCTTTAGGTCGATAGAAGCCAGGAAATCTCCCGGACTCAGGGAGGCCACCACCGAGGGGAGTGATTCCATGCGGAACTTCTGAATGCGCACGAAGCGGTTGAGAGCTTTCAAGTCCAGAATCGGACGCACCGTGCCCTCCTTACTGGGCACAGTGAAAAAAATTAATATTGGACCTGCAATGCCATTTCATATTGGGGTACACCTCCATCCCAATTAAATGCATACAAAAAGAGAATTGCCCAGCGGGACTTTAGATGAGGTGGACCCAATAGTCATGACACTCAATGTTGAAATATATCTGGTTTATTGTGTAGAACCAATATATAAAGTAATACAACATGGATGTTTGACATACACAAAAAAGATCATAGTCATAAAAATATTAAAATGTCTTATAACAGTATGCACATCAATACATATATCTTGGTAACTCGACGCACGTTTCGTGGGTCGCATTGCCCACTCGTCAGGAGTGTAAGTGTGCAGGCAGGTCTGGAAAGAGATTAGATTATTATTGTTATAAACATGCAGGGTTAGTGGCTATTGGAGTATGAATACTCAAAAAATAGGACTCATGTGGGGAGACAACATACTCACAAATATAGCCGCGTCATTGTGCTTAAAACCAGTGCTTCCATATAGCGGCGGCCAAATAGTCCAACATGGGAGCTGAGGGGGCAGGATCCAGTGGCATTGCAATTGACTCAAGGAGTCATGAGAATGTGTTGTAAATATATCAAACACCTGGCCAGTCTCTAAATGGAGAAGTATACATGTGGATAAGTAAGCAGTTGCTTCCTGTAGGATAGCAGCCAACAAATAATAATGGTCATATATATTGAATGCATCAGAGACCTGAGTATAGACCAGGGAATGAAAAGAAATAACCAAAGGGTGAAGACAGGTGCCCAGGTAGATAAAAGTAACCAAAGTGGATAAGGATGAAAAGATTGGTAATAAAACTGAAAAACCAATAAAAATAAATCACCATGAATTGCATGTGTGAAGTGATGCAATAAAGACATGAGAAGGAAAAGAGAAGCGGAGGAAAGAGAGGAAAAAGAAGTGGAAAGTGAATAGAAAATGCTGTGAAACAAAGTGGCTGTGTGCTTACCATAAAGAAAGGCGGCACAGTGGTGTAGTGGTTAGCACTTTCACCTAGCAGCAAGAGGGTCGCTGGTTCGAATCCAAACCACGACACTACCTGCCTGGAGTTTGCATGTTCTCCCTGTGCCTGCGTGGGTTTCCTCCGGGTATTCCGGTTTCCTCCCACACTCCAAAGACATGCTGGTAGGTTAATTGGATCCTGTATAAAATTGGCCCTACTATGTATGTATGAATGTGAGTTAGGGACCTTAGATTGTAAGCTCCTTGAGGGCAGGGACTGATGTGAATGTGCAATGTATATGTAAAGTGCTGAGTAAATTGACAGCGCTATATAAGAACCTGAAATAAATAAAATACTGTTGTTTGGTATCCACCCTGTGTTGAAAGATTGGACTGTCTGTGATCACTCATCCTCACCTTAAATGTCTTGCAAAGCATCATAGGTCCCGCCCCCAATGTCATGACATCCATATAGACACAGCTATAGCAGCGCGTTCCCCGGCCGTCCCAGGGGGGGAATCGTCCCCCTCCTCCCCTTCAGACTGGGAGGAATGAGACCCTTCAAGGGACACACTATCTACGGCAACCATATCAGACTCAGAATCAGAGGAGTGAGAAAACCTAGGCCTTTTCCTAGAATCACGTTCAGCCATCAAAAGATTCACTTTGGACGCTAAAGTCGCAAGTGCAGCAGTCAGTGCAGAAGATTCAGAGGAGCCTGAATCATCCACCAAAGCTGGGGGAAATTTGCCGTCCTGGGACTCCATAAAGAAAATTTTTCTATGATGCTGGCCCTTTAAATCGCACGGCGATCCCAACGTAGTACACTGCTATGAAGGACTATACTGATAGACCCCGCAGGCAGGAATAAAGCTGATAGCCAGAGATATTCCCCACAAAACAGCAAAGACAGACCCCCACAAGTGTTGCCACGCTTGCCTGACGATCTCCTCTGCATGAAAAAGGAAGTGATGTCACCGCATGAGGCTGAACAGGACTCAGGCTAAGGGAAAATGGTTGCCCATAGAAATCAATGGGAGGCTCCGGGAAGATGGCCACCGACATGTGTACCAAAGAAAACACATTGCCACACACAAGATGGCGCCCGAAGGGCACCAAAACACACTACATACATAGCTGCAGAAGTGCCCATAGTGAAGCCAAGCAGCTGCCCACACCTAAAATGGCAGACCCGCGGTTTTTAACCCCGCAGCGGGCCGCCACACATTTCTGCACCCAAACACACCACAATCAGTGGCACTCAGGATAGGGGCCCCCACAACCCCCCACATAGCGTCCCAGGCGCGGTAGAGCCCCTGCAGGGACCGGGAGTAAAGTGAGCCCCGAACGCACATATATGAGGGGATACCACAGACACATCAGACTGCCATCCCCAGACAGAGGCCCCATACAGAATGTACTTACCGTACCCGATGGCGTGGGCGCCTCTCATCGACGGGAAGCCTCCCACCCCAGGCGGTGGGGGTGCCGTCAGCCAAAAACGCAGGACGCTAGCAACGCACAGAACCGCGGTTGAGACGTCCAAGCGAGGTGGCCACCTTGCGGGCTTTTAATCCCTGAGGACAGGTACAGGTCGTTTATGAGGCCAGGGCGTACGTATAGCCTGCTAAATGTTCGATGGCGGGCTGGGATTCCATAAGGCCCTCTGTCCTGGAGCCCCAGGACGACCAGTGTGACTCCCAGCTCCGCAACGCCGTCGTCATCCAAAGATCCGACTAACTAAACGCTGACAAAAACAGCTAGTAATGCAAAGAAAAAAACATTTGCAGGAAAGAAAATCATAAAACAGAAGAAAGGCTGAGACCGTAGCCCCAGCACAGAAAAGCATATCTTACTCCTAACTAGGCAGAAGACAAACTGAGTTGGGATGGCTGATAGCAGGGGGGTATTGGACCAGTGGGATAGCCCCCATAGGTGTGTCTATGTAAATTACTTTGTTTTTAACAAGTCTTATGTCTAGCTTGCTCCTATGGATAAGAGGTCAATACCCATTGGTGAAGACTGAATGAGTGGGCGGTGACTGTCAGAGGACATAAGAGAAAAGAACTTTCTGGAACAACACAGGCAGAGATAGTTCTCGGATATTATCAAAGGGAAGTCGTTGCAAAACGGACAAAAAACATATTCCAATTCCTCGGAGGTAAAAGGAGGCCTCTGCGGAGGAGCCAGATGACGCACACCTTGAATAAAAGTACGAATTAGGGAATTTGTCACCAAGGAATGCTGGAAGAAAAATGGCCAAGGCCGACACCAGACCATTAATAGTGCCCAAAGCCAAACGTTGCTCCACACCTTTCTGCAAGAAAGCCAGGGCACTCGCCACCAAAAAGGAGCGAGGATGCAACCCTCGCGACTCACACCAGGCAATGTACACCTTCCAGGTACAATGCTAAATCTTCCAGGAGGTAGCCTACCAAGCTCTTAGCAAGGTAGGAATAACAGCATCGGAGAGACCACTGCCTCGCAACACCTGGCCTTCAATCGCCAGGCCTTTAAAGCCAAAGACTGTAAAGCAGGGTGGAAGATCGGCCCTTGAGACAGCAGATCTTCTCTCACAGGTAGCCGCCAGGGAGGCTCAACGACCATCTTTACGAGGGCTGCGTACTAAGACCGACGAGGCCAGTCTGGGGCCACCAGAAACACTTGTACCCTTTCTAACGCCAACCTGCGGAGGAACCTGGACAACAGTTGAATCGGGGGAAAGGCATATGATCGATGTAAGCCACAGCCGTAGATAATGTCGGACTGCTCCCGAACCGGGAGGCCATGCAGCCGAGGCGTCCAAGGAGCAGGCAGAGTTTGATTGCCCTGAACTCCAGGGCATGGTTCGGAAAGGAAGGTCGACAGATCACCCAACAGGGTCGGGTGATAACCGGCTCTCAACAGGAATTTGTCCAGATACCCGAGGATCGCAATCCCCCAGCGGGAACAAGGCTAACCCCCCGGTAAAACTTTGGTAAAGCCTCAGGGTACCCATCCTCCAAACCTGATTGGCTATGCTCGGACTTATCCGACCAAATCGTCTCATCCTCTCTGAAGGCTTTGAAGGTGCCCCAGAGGCACGAAAAAGCCCTCGGTGAGTCGTGAAGGAAGGACCAGCCGCGCGCGGGGTGTTTTACCCTTCGCGGATTGGGGCAGGAGGGTACTCTTACCCCCCATGAGACCCTTGACAATCTCATCCAAGGAGTCCCCAAAAAGGCATTCCCCCAAATTGGAGATATCAGACACTGACTTTTTAGAGGCATGGACCGCCAACCAGCTCTTCAGCCACACCATGTGGAGGAGTGCAATCCCCACCGCAGACAATCTTGCGACCAGGGGAGCCTCATCCAGAGCCACGTCACACAGGTACACCATGGCCTGGGCCATTTGGTCCGTAAGCTCGATGAGAGTCGGGGGAACCGACTCCGCCAGCAAGTTGCTCTTAAGCACCTTGATCCATTCCGTAACCGTCTGAGAAACCAGCATGGACGCGAACACAGGCTTGAGGAGCGAGCCCCCCACAAGGTACATTTGGCGGGAAAGAGACTCCACGCGCCTGTCCATTGGCTCCTTAAACACCGGGGAGTCCTCCACGGGCACCACCGTGGATGTATTCAACCTGGAAACAGTGTGGTCCACCTTAGGTGACACCATGCAGCGATACAAAACTGGGTCCGCAAAAGGGTAGCGGCGTTCCACCGCCAGCACATGCTTAAAGCGTCTCCACTATTCGTTCACGATATCGTGAAACACCTCAGGGTAGGGGAAAACCTGGCCTGACTTCTGGGCTTTGCGGGAGCCGAAGATAACCCGCTTACCAGTCTGGGTGGGCTCATCATCAATGTTCAAAGCCTGCTGACGGAGCGAACAAGCGCTTCAACCAAAGCGCGTTCCCGCGCTGCAGCGGAGGAGGACTTATCCTCCTCACTGTCAGAGTGTGAGGACAGGGATCCATCAGGGAGCGCAGTGTCCGTGGCAACCATATCAGGCTTAGAATCAGAAGACTGAGAGGGCATTGGCCGTTTTTGAACATTAAAATGTGACAAGATCAATTTTGGACGCCAAAAGTTTCAATGGCTTCAGATAGAGAAGCAAGGGGAGGTGATCCGGATGCCCCAGATGCACATACAAGATCAGTGGGGAAATTGTCACCCTGGGACTGCATTTTGGCAGAGATACAAAAAAAAGGAATGCTGGCCCTTTAAATCGGCGATTGCGGTCTGCACCTCGATCCCGCGCTGCTGGAGTCCCCCTTAAATAAGCAGATGACTGATTAAAGTAAATGTGTCTGAGAGATTGCCCCCACAAGACCAAAAAAAAACCCTTACAGTGCCTGAGAGAAAGACAAACCGCTCTCTACGCTTCTGCTGCAGCTGAAAGATGGCTGGAGGAAGTGAGTCACTAGAGGTCGAAGTGCCCTGATCTACACAAACATGGTAGCAATAGAAAGTATAGGGGAAGCACAGGGAAAATGGCCGCTGCCCTCACAATGCGGCTGCCCACATCCAAGGTGGCACCGGAAAATGGTGCCAAAAGGCATACAGCAAGGCAAAAAATGGCTGCTGCCCTCAAACTGATGCAGCAAGGCTTGCCCTCACCCAAAATGGAGGCAGGAAACTGCACCGACCATCAGGAGCCCAGGGACCCTGGTCACCGTGGGAATACACCAAAGGAAGCCCCGAGGACAAAGTAGAAACCATACACCCCCCCCCCCCTCACACACACACACGCAGTGGACGCCGTTAGAGCACCCCACATGGAGTAGGGAGGAAGCACCCGTCCAGACTGGTACCATAAGGATTTAGATTATCCAGTGCGAAGCCCAGCTCGGCTGTCGCTTTTAGTTCTCCAGGAGGAACCCACTGACTTGATAACGATAGTGAGGAAAATAAGATAAAAAATTTTCAAAAGAAAAATAAAAAAAGTCCCAGCAGGTACTCCTGAGCTAGGCAGCAAGAAACTGATTAGTAAGCTCTATGTGTTTGAGGGTAATGTCTAGAGGGACAGCCCCTAAAGCTTTTTTAATGAAGTTTTCACTACCTAGCCTGCTCTTGAAGAGGGCGCCATTACCCAATAGTGATAAAAATTTGGAAGAGGCTTTTTCTATCAGAGGACGCAAGAGAAAAGAGATTTTGTCCCCAAATATGGAAAGGTTTCTTCACAGTAAGAGCTGTGAAAATGTGGAAAAGACTCCCTCCAGAGGTGGTTCTGGCCAGCTCACTAGATTGCTTTAAAAAAAAAAAAAACCTGGATTCTTTCCTAGGTGTAAATAATATAACTAGGTACTAATATTTGATCCAGGGAATATCCAATTGCCTCTCGGGGGATCAGGAAGGATTTTTTTCCCCTGCTGTAGCAAATTGGATCATGCTTTGCTGGGGTTTTTCTCCTTCCTCTGGATCAGAGGAATCCAGAGGAAGGAGAATATTGTGTATATGGGATTGTATGGTAGTGGATAAACTGCGGGTATAGGATTGTGTTTATGGGATTGTATGGTATTGTTTTATTTACTGTTTTTTATTGGTTGAGCCAGATGGACTTATGTCTTTTTTCAACCTGACTAACTACAGTGGGGATCGAAAGTTTGGGCACCCCAGGTAAAAATTTGTATTAATGTGCATAAGGAAGCCAAGGAAAAATCTCCAAAAGGCTTCAAATTACAGATTAGACATTCTTATAATATGTCAACAAAAGTTAGATTTTATTTCCATCATTGACACTTTCAAAATTACAGAAAGCAAACAAATGGCGTCTGCAAAAGTTTGGGCACCCTGCAGAATTTATAGCATTCACTGCCCCCTTTGCAAGTCTGAGAGCTGCCAGTGTCATGGATTGTTCTCAATCATCATCTGGGAAGACCAGGTGATGTCAATCTCAAAGGTTTTACATGCCCAGACTCATCTGATTTTGCCCCAACAATCAGCACCATGGGATCTTCTAGAAAACTGAAACTGAAAATAGTTGACGCTCACAAAGCTGGAGAAGGCTATAAGATGATAGCAAAGCGTTTTCAGATGTCAATATCCTCTGTTCGGAATGGAATTAAGAAATGGCAGTCATCAGGAACAGTGGAAGTTAAAGCAAGATCTGGAAGACCAAGAAAAATATCAGACAGAACAGCTCGCAGGATTGTGAGAAAAACAATTCAAAACCCAGGTTTGACTGCACGATCCCTCCAGAAAGATCTGGCAGACACTGGAATTGTGGTACACTATTCCACTATAAAGAGATACTTGTACAAATATGGTCTTCATGGAAGAGTCATCAGAAGAAAACCTCTTCTATGTCCTCACCACGAAAATCAGCATTTGAACTTTGCAAATGAACATATAGACAAGCCTGAAAAATCCATTCAAAAGAGGGCCATATTAGGCAGGGTTCACGTGCAATGTCCAGTCAGGAGTTGGCGTTCACTTGCACGGCGGTCCCACGTGGAAGCGTTGAATGGATGGCATTTCCTCCTCTGATTTAGTGGTATAAAATTGAGAGCCTATATCTGGGCCATATTATACTTTATGGTACTACCCTTTTCAGAAAAAGCACATCCACTACTACGCAGGATACTAAAAGGCATTGCACACTTATGTATTTTTATTCCCCTGAAGAAGCGGTGCACTGTTGTCCGCGAAACATGTCGGGAATGGTTTGATGTTCAGCATTGGACCCATTGACTACCATCATTCATTTCTTGCCTTGTGTCTTACACATCCAATTTTGTATATGTCAGAATTATATGTATCAATGTTGTATTGTCGGTTTTTGTTTTTAAATATGCTATGTCAATAAATATTTCATGTTTTTAACTATGTCTTTATCATTTTGAATACCTGGTACCTTTAAAGTCCCACTAGCCCTCCTATCTACTTCTTGACCCCTGGGTCACCCCGCTTTTGTTTCTTTCTTCCTTTTTTCTTTGTTTTTCTTTCCCCGTCTTTTTTCCTTTTTCCCTCCACCTTCTTTTTTTTCCCCCCTTCCCTGTTTTCCTTCCCTTTTGTCTCACCCTCCCCTGTCCCTCCTGGTCTTCCCCTTCCATTCTGCTTATCTCTGCCTCCCCCTTTTTTCCTCTGCTTCTTTCTTTCTTTTTCTTTCAACCCCAGCACCTACCTGTACACCTCAGGTTCCGGCTGTGGATTTCTCTACAGAGTTAATTACCCCTACAGGGGTACCAAGCCTTGGGTATATAATCTCTGAGTCCCCCTCTGGTCTCCCTGGATGGTACTATGGATACGAGTGCTGTCAAGTAACCTGCCCGAGTCCTTCGTCACACTATCCTTAGGAATGGGTTGTCCACGGGTATGTACAGTATGGGGAATAAAGGGCTCACATAGGGTAGTACCGTTTGATAACGCTTTATTAAATTAAAGAAAATGGTACTCACAAACATATAAGAGACAATCGGCAGGTAAACACTATTGCGGTCGCGCACTTCCGGGACGCCGTGCGTTCCACAGACCGGATGTGCGTTCCAACCAGGCGGATGTGACGCGATGACACTCTACGCGACTCCAGACGCAACGTCCACACGCCCCCCAACGGAGCCGGCTGTTTCTACCTGCCGATTTGGAGATCTGCGGGACGCCGCGGTTAGATCCACGACCAGCCTAACTACATGCCGGTTTTGTCTTTTATATTGTAAGTAGTTTTTTAAATAAATATTGCCTATTGTTTACGGGATTACGCTATGGGCCTCTTTCTCTCTACATATGCATCTATGCTTGATGGAGTAAATGAGGAGTTCCAAGCCTGACATATATTAATGTTATTGGTATAACAACCCACCGGAAAAGGCTGTCTTTCTTGGGAGTTTTGAAGCACTTGAGCTTGACATCAGTCGATCTACTGGTTTTATTACTAGCTGGGAGAGGCTGTCTCATTCAGTTGAGCAGCCACGGAATTCCGGTAAGCTGCTTGTTATACCTGAGCACAGAGGTGTCCCCTTCTCACACTCACCCTTGGTGTCACTGGAAGAAATTTTAATATTTTGCACGTGGATTCATATCTCTGCACTTGTTATTGGGACTATTCATTTGGACACTACCCCTCTTCCTTTATATAATTTTGGAGCTTTTTAGCATTTTTAATTGTATACTGGTTTCAGCGCTGCACTTTTTGGATTTATTGCATTTTTTGAATCACTGTTAGTCGATTTTGTGCTAGCTGCTCATTAGTGTTTAGAATTACCACATTTTTTGTCACATTTAGCGTGGAAATTTTCCCTTTTTTTATATCGCAGGAGCTCACACATGAAAGAAAAAAACCATAAAGAGAAATAAATGATTCTCTTATGAAACAGCAGCCTGCAAAGCCTTGCGGCCAAAAGGAAGCATCCGAAGATGTCAACAAATCTGCCTTGTAGAATTTTGTAAAAGTGTGCAGTCGCTACTGTGGAAACTTGCACTGCGGAGGTCTGATGGCGAAAAGCTCAAGAGGCACTCAGCGCTCTAGTAGAATGTGCCCTCACAGGGAAAGGAGGAACCTGACCCTTCAGTCAATAAGCCTGAACAACCGTCTGCCTTATCCATCTGGAAATGGTCGAAAAGACGCAGCCAAACCTTTCCAAGGTCCTTCGGTAAGAACAAAGAGAGTCCGATTTTCTAAAAGACTCAGTAACCGCCAGATAAACCCTTATCGCCAGAACAACAGCCAGAGAATGCAAGGCAATTTCTTTGGGATGCTGAGGCTTAGGACATAAAGAAGGCAAAACAATGTCTTCATTGAGATGAAAATCCGACACCACCTTAGGAACAAAAGATGGATTAGGTCAGAGTACAACTTTATCTCTGTGGACCACTAAATAAGGCGAACGACAGGACAGAGCTGCCAACTCAGACACTCTGCAGGCAGAATTGTCTGCCACCAGAAAGGCAACCTTCTTGGATAAAGAAAGCAGAGAAATCTCCCTAAAGTTTTCAAAAGGAGGCTTTTGAAGAATGGAGAAAACCAGATTGAGATCCCACGGAGGGAACGGGGATCTCTGCGGGGAAACCAGATGACACAGCCCCTGAATAAAAGGTGCGAATCAGGGCATTAGCAGCCAACGGATGTTGGAAGTAAATGGCCAAGGCTGACACCTGGCCCTTGATAGTGCCCAAAGCCAACCCCTTTTTGTAAAAAGGCCAAAACCCTGCAGCGATTCACACCGGGAAATGTACGATTTCCATGAAGGATGATAGATCTTCCTGGACGCCGACTTTCTGGCCTTCAAAAGTGTAGGAATAACAGTCAGAAAGACCTCTACCCCTCAACACACCTCAACACCTCACTTTCAACAGAAATGCTGTTAAAGCTAGCGACCGTAAAGCAGGATGGAAGATTGGTCCCTGGGACAGCAGATCCTCCCGCAGAGGAAGTCTCCATGAAGGATCGACAACCATTCCCCCCCCCCCCCCCCCCGAGACCTGGCCACAAACCTCTTGTTACATCAGAGAGGGACACACCAGGAGATGAAACACCTCCAGATGAAGGGACCATTCCCCGTGATCCAGCACCTGACGACTCAGGAAATACGCTTGCCAATTCTCCACACCCGGAATGTGGACTGCGCAGAGAGCCGGAACATTGTCTTCCGCCCATACCAGAATCTCAGCCACCTCCGTGGCCCCCAAGACACTTTTGGTGCCACCTTGATGATTGATGTAAGCCACAGTCATGGCATTGTCTGATTGGATCCGAACCGGAGAACTGTGTAGCCGACTCGTCTAGTGGAACCGGCAAAGCCTGATCGCTCTGAGCTCCAGAATATTGATCGGCAAGGAAGACTCCTGTCGACCAAGTTCCCTGGGAACAAAGCTTCCCCAGCAGTCCACACCAGCCTCACAGGCTGGCGTCCGTGGTGACCACCGTCCAAAAGAGCGGCAGGAAGGACTTACCCTGACACAAGGCTGGCGACTGGATCCATTAGGATAGAGCCGACCTCGTGAGATGGCTCAAACGTATCTTCTGGTTCAACGGCCGAGGATCCCTGTACCATTTTGCAAGAATCTTTTTGCAGAAACCTCGAGCGAGTCTGAGCAAACGGAACCGCCTCGAAGGTCAATACCATCAAACCCAGGGCTCTCATGCAAAACCGAAGGGAAGACCGATTGGTTTCCAACAGCAACCTGATCGCCCCTTGCAACTTCTGAAGTTTTTCCGATGCAAGAAAGACATTCACCAAGGCAGAGTCTCGAGTAAGCCCCAGATAAGACATCTGTACGGAGGGCGTCAGAGCAGATTTTTTTAAATCGATCGCCCACCCGAATTCCTGAAGGGTCTAAACTGTAATTGAGAGGTCGCCCAACAGATCCGAATGAGAGTCTGCTCGTAACAGGAGATCGTCCAGATATCCCAAGATCGCAATCCCTCTCTGACGTAACAAGGCCAACACCGGGGCAAGGACCATGGTAAAAACTCTGGGAGCGGAGGCGAGACCAAAGGGTAACGTCACAAATTGAAAATGCTCCTCTGCCACCGCAAAGCTAGTGTCCCTCGAAGATAGGGACGTGCAAATACGCATCTTTGTTATCAATGGAAGCCAGAAAATCCCCCAAATCAAAGAAGCCACGACCGACCAAATGGACTCCATTCAAAACTTTTGCACCTGCACAAAGCAGTTCAGAGCCTTGAGATCCAGGATTGGAAGCACCTTGCCCTCTTTTCTGGACACCATGAACAGGCTAGAATAGAAACCTTGAAAGCGTTCCTGTGGAGGAACCGGCACAATCACTCCTTGAGCAAGGATATCCTGCACAGCTTCCCGAAGACAGGCGAAGATTTGACTGAAAGAACCTGTCCCACGGCCGGAACCGAAATTCGATCTTGTACCCAGAATGAATCAGTTTGTGAACCCATTTGTCTTGAATGAAGGAAATCCAGGGTTCCTAAAGAAGCGCAGACGTCCCCCCACCCCGGAAACGGGTGAGGGCGCCCCTTCATGCTGAAGATTGCTTGTCCGCAGAACCAGACTGACTAGTCTTGGGCTTGCCCGGGGCTTCTTAGTCCCTCCAGAAGCTCTGAACAGCTTACCTTTTACTTGCGCCCCTGAGGCACGTAAAAAACGTCTATGAGCAGTGAAGGAAGGTGCCTGCTTATTACAGGTTGCTTTACCTTTGGAGGATTGAGGAAGAAGAGTACTCTTCCCAGTCAGACCCTTGATCAACTCATCCAGCGAGTTGTCAAATAATAGCTTTCTCAGAAAAGGAAGATCTGTTAAGCCCTTCTTGGAAGCCTGGTCAGCCGACCAGCTCTTCAGTCAAACCATGCATCTTATGGCAATCCCTACAGCCGACACTCTGGCAACCAGAGGAGTCGCATCCAAGGATGCATCACACAGGAAAACCAGGGCCTGAGCCATTTGGTCCACAAGTTTCATCAGCTCCAGGGGAACTATGTCAGGATCCAAGTTCCCTTTCAGAACCTTCTGTAACCGTCTGTGACACCAAAACAGACACAAAAACTGGTTTCAGGATAGAACCCGCCAAACACATGAAGATGGCGGGAAAGGGATTTCACCCGCCTGTCAACCGGGTCCGAAAACACCGGGGGATTGACCACAGGCTCTATAGTAGATTTTTTCAACCTGGAAACAGGATGATCCACATTAGGTGGTACCGTCCAACGGTTGGAAACCATCTCAGCAAAGGGATAATGGCATTTAAAGCGCTTAGGCACGACTAGCACGTGCTTGATGTGCCGCCATTGGTCATTAACAAGATCATGAAAATGATTTTGGGTCTTGCAGGAGCCAAAAGACACCCTTGTCCCTGCTGGTGTGGGTTCATCTGCCATTTTCAAAGTTTTCCCTATTGAAACAATCAGGGCTTCCACCAAAGCGCGTTACTGCGCTGCAGCTGAAGAGGACAGGTCCTCTTCACCATCAGATTGTCAAGACAGCGACCCCTCAGGTAGGGGGGCATCCGTGGTGACCATATTAGTCTCTGAATTGGAGGACCCCTCCAATGATGTTGAAGGCAGCGGCCATTTGAGGCTAGTAACCTTTTTCAGAACAAAATCGACCTTGGTCACCAGGCTTTCTAGTGCTGCTGAAATCGCCAGCGATCCGGAAGGTCCAGTAGTCGCACTAAGGGGGTCTGAGGGTGAAATCACTTCCTGGGACTCCATAGTAATTCCAAAGGAAAAAAAGGAGTACAGTCACTTTAAAAGCGCGGATCGCGGCCCCCACTGCCGATCACCGTGGAGTCCCCTTTAAATATATACAGGTAGCAGAGTGCGCAGGGATATGCCCACAAAGACCCCAGTACTTTACCACCGCTCTACGCGTTTCGTCATCAATAATGTCATCAGTCGTCAGCTGCTCCTGATGACGTCATTGATGACGAAACGCGTAGAGCGTGGTCACGTCAGTTCCGCTTCCTGTTGACTGAGACGCAGATCCGGCCGGTGGAACGCACCGCGTCCCGGAAACAACCGCTACACGAGGGTGTTGCGGTCCCTAGGACATAAATGCATGGTTCTCTTGTTTTAAATGTGAGTATTGTGTACTAAGTGATTAATAAAGCACCATTTTATTTACAATACTTCACTATTGGAGCCTTTTTTCTTCCTTTCATCCGGATATCTCCCCTACATATCGGAATGGTTATGAGGAATTATTATATATTAACTAATCTGGAGAGGAGCGTATGAAAGGAGGTCGGGACCAAGTGGTTACCTAGTCAGCCTTCGGAGGGACCCCTGAGAGTCACCCCAAACGCTGTCTACCCCTGTAGGGGTACCACCATCTGGTGAGTGCGGGATCAATAGGAGGGGAGCACTTATTCCCATATTGAGCACCCCCACCATTTCTGAATCTCTGGAATCCACTTCCTCCTGATAATCTCTTCCCCCTCTCTATTTGGGACTTATCCACACCTGATTGTGTATTTGTGGCACCATTTACTACTATGGACATTTAATGTACTTTGCTTGGACACTGTTCATGATTTGATATTTTTTTTATAGTTTTATTTACCTAATTTAAATATTGCTATATAGTCTTTTTATCACTAGCACTCTTATGCACTTGAACAGAGCACCTTAATTTTTATTTTAAAATTTGTCACCTAATTTATGCAATAATGTACCACCCCATTTGTTGATTTTACAAGTGTGTTTTATTGATGGCTCAGTTTTACACATTTGATTGTTATATACAGAATTTATTTATTTAATTTTGTGACACTTATATTGAAATAATTTTATACACTTACATTTTTATCTCCCACTATTCACTCACGGGAAAAAAAATTTTTATATATTTTTTATTTTCTTATATTTATTCACTGTATATCACACATTACTTATGAGGATTTAATATTTTAATACATTTAACTCTATTTATTATTCAATATAAAGTGACCCACCCATATATTTATTTTCCCTACTTCCTATTCCTGACAGCGGCACTTACCTCCACATCCACCCATATTTGTTAAATATAGCTTGCTATATTTTGAGGTAGGCTGCAGTCATATATAATTTTTCCCATCAGCGCGGAAATCTTTTACCACTTACTTCACACAATTTCCCCAGAAATTGTACATTTTCTAGTTTGTATATCTGCTTTCTACACTGTGTAGAAAGTGAACATCTTGTTATAATTGTTTCTTCCTGTTTCAGCACTGGGTGTGGAGTCCTGGCATACACTGTGTGACAGCTGATTGGAGGAAAGGCACACATCCCCCTCCATATAGGCAGAGGAAGGAAGAAACATGCAGAGCTGTGCTGTAAATAGACCAGCTCTCTGCACCCACCCGACACAAATTTCTAGCTGCTTTTATCTACGTTGTTGGATAACTTATCAGAGGTTATTATGCTGATAACAGAGGAATGGAACAGCAGAAAGACAGGGGACTTAGTTACATACAGTGCCTTGCAAAAGTATTCGGCCCCCTTGAACTTTGCGACCTTTTGCCACATTTCAGGCTTCAAAGATATAAAACTAATTTTTTTGTGAAGAATCAACAAGTGGGACACAATCATGAAGTGGAACAACATTTATTGGATATTTCAAACTTTTTTAACAAATAAAAAACAGAAAAATTGGGCGCGCAAAATTATTCAGCCCCCTTAAGTTAATACTTTGTAGCGTCACCTTTTGCTGCAATTACAGCTGTAAGTCGCTTGGGGTATGTCTCTATCAGTTTTGCACATCAAGAGACTGAAATTTTTGCAAAACAGCTCGAGCTCAGTGAGGTTGGATGGAGAGCGTTTCTGAACAGCAGTTTTCAGTTCTTTCCACAGATTCTTGATTGGATTCAGGTCTGGACTTTGACTTGGCCATTCTAACACCTGGATATGTTTATTTGTGAACCATTCCATTGTAGATTTTGCTTTATGTTTTGGATCATTGTCTTGTTGGAAGACAAATCTCCGTCCCAGTCTCAGGTCTTTTGCAGACTCCATTAGGTTTTCTTCCAGAATGGTCCTGTATTTGGCTCCATTCATCTTCCCATCAATTTTAACCATCTTCCCTGTCCCTGCTGAAGAAAAGCAGGCCCAAACCATGATGCTGCCACCCCCATGTTTGACAGTGGGGATGGTGTTTTCAGGGTGATGAGCTGTGTTGCTTTTACGCCAAACATAACGTTTTGCATTGTTGCCAAAAAGTTTGATTTTGGTTTCATCTGACCAGAGCACCTTCTTCCATATGTTTTGTGTGTCTCCCAGGCGGCTTGTGGCAAACTTTAAACGACACATTTTATGGATATCTTTAAGAAATGGCTTTCTTCTTGCCACTCTTCCATAAAGGCCAGATTTGAGCAGTATACGACTGATTGTTGTCCTATGGACAGAGTCTCCCACCTCAGCTGTAGATTTCTGCAGTTCATCCAGAGTGATCATGGGCCTCTTGGCTGCATCTCTGATCAGTCTTCTTGTATGAGCTGAAAGTTTAGAGGGACGGCCAGGTCTTCGTAGATTTGCAGTGGTCTGATACTCCTTCCATTTCATTATTATCACTTGCACAGTGCTCCTTGGGATGTTTAAAGCTTGGGAAATCTTTTTGTATCCAAATCCGGCTTTAAACTTCTCCACAACAGTATCTCGGACCTGCCTGGTGTGTTCCTTGTTCTTCATGATGCTCTCTGCACTTTAAATGGACCCCTGAGACTATCACAATGCAGGTGCATTTATACGGAGACTTGATTACACACAGGTGGATTCTATTTATCATCATTAGTCATTTAGGTTAGCATTGGATCATTCAGAGATCCTCACTGAACTTCTGGAGAGAGTTTGCTGCACTGAAAGTAAAGGGGCTGAATAAATTTGCACGATTTTTCAGTTTTTTATTTGTTAACAAAGTTTGAAATATCCAATAAATTTCGTTCCACTTCATGATTGTGTCCCACTTGTTGATTCTTCACAAAAAATTACAGTTTTATATCTTTATGTTTGAAGCCTGAAATGTGGCAAAAGGTCGCAAAGTTAAAGGGGACCGAATACTTTTGCAAGGCACTGTGGTTAGTGAGGTTGCAAAAAAAGACACCAGTCCATCCAGTTCAACCAATGATGTGTGTTTGCTGTTAACCGTACATTGTATACCCCTGTATGTTGTGGTCTTTAACCACTTTCAGACCAGAGGATTTTCCTGCTTAACCCCTTCCATACCGCGCCATAATAAAATGACGGCAGCAGGAAGTCTCTCTCCATCCGGGCGGCCGTCACATGACGTCCGCCCGGTCTCGCCACTACTGCACACCCCCGCGGGCGCGCAGCGCAGCGATCGGGGGTGAGGCTCGTCCCTTGGACTGAGCCCAACCCCGAGCACGGTAAACAGCCAATGAAATTGGCTGTTTACCCTGTGATCGGCTGTGTCAATCACAGCCGATCACATGAGCAGCTCCAGCGCGAGCCGCTCGCGGCGATCGGGGACGAGGCTCGTCCCTCGGACAGAGCCCATCCCCGATCTAGGTAAAGAGCCAATGAAATTGGCTTTTTACCACGTGACCGGCTGTGTCCAATCACAGCCGGTCACAAATGTCAACAGAGAACACCGTAACTAGCTGTCACCCTGTGTTCTCCTCCTCACACACTGATCCTGTGTGAGGAGGAGATTGTGGTAACAGCTAGTTACTAATTACAGTGCACCCCAAACACACTGATTGCCCCCCCCCCCCCAATAAAGAGCGCCTGTCACTAGCCCATCAAAGTACCTGTCACTACCCCATCAAAGTACCTGTCACTAGCCCATCAAAGTAACCGAGTACCTGTCACCAGCCCATCAGGTACTCTGATGATAGGTACTCAGGTACTCGGGTACTCTGATGGGTAGGTGACAGGTATTCGGGTACTCTGATGGGATTCAGAGAGGTACTCGGGTACTCTGATGGGCTGGTGACAGGTATTCTGGTACTTCCTATGACGGGTACTCGGGTACTCGGGTGACAGGTACTCTGGTACTTTGAGTACCTGTCACCGGAGTACCCGTCATCAGAGTACCCGTCATCGGAGTACCCGAGTACCTGTCACCTACCCATCAGAGTACCTGAGTACCTGTCACCTACCCATCAGATTCGCCACGGGATCACCCTTCCGGGATGGCGGAAGAGGTGCCCCCCCCCCTTCCGCCGCATTTCGGACCCGCCGGCAGCGGGGAAAATGATCCGGTCCCGGATCCTCACAGACAGGATGTCGAGTGAGGGCAAGCTTGCCCTCACTCGACTCTATGGTCTTGGAGGACCGGACCTACGGCAAACGTCGTTGCTTAGCAACCGGTTTAAAGGTCCCTTTTTTTTTTTTTTTCATTTTATTTATTTATTTTTTTTCTATCTTTTAGTGTACTTGTGAGATCTGAGGACTTTTTGACCCCAGATCTCACAAAAAAGAGGTCCTGTCGTGCCTTTTTCTATTACAAGGAATGTTTACATTCCTTGTAATAGAAATAAAAATGATCATTTTTTTTTTTTAAAACTGTGTAAAAATAAAAAATAATAAAATAAATTGTAAAAAAAAAAAAAAAAAAATGAAAGTGCCCTGTCCTCGTGAGCTTGTGCGCAGAAGCGAACGCATACGGAAACCCCACCCACATATGTAAATGGTGTTCAAACCACACATGTGAGGTATCGCCGCGATCGTTAGAGGAAGAGCAATAATTTGAGCCCTAGACCTTCTCTAACTCTAAGATGGCAACCTGTAGAAATTTTTAAAATGTCGCCTATGGGGATTTTTAAGTACCAAAGTTTGTCGCCATTCCGTGAGCGTGCGCAATTTTGACGCATGACATGTTGGGTATCTATTTACTCGGCGTAACATTATCTTCCACATTATGGAAAAAAATTGGGCTAACTTTACTGGTTTCTTATTTTTTAGTTCAAAAAAGTGAATTTTTTCCAAAAAAATTGCGTTTGGAAAACCGCTGCGCAAATACGGTGTGTTAAAAATTATTGCAATAATCTCCATTTTATTCTCTAGGGTCTCTGCTAAAAAAAAAATATATATAATGTTTGGGGGCTCTAAGTAGTTTTCTAGCAAAAACAACTGATTTTAGCTTGTAAACACCAAATGTCAAAAATAGGCCTAGGCAAGTGGCTAGGATGCATGATGGTGCTCCTTGGATGTTGGGCCCCTCTATATGGCTAGGCTCTATATGGAAAGTTTCACACATGTGCTATTGCCATACTCAGGAGGAGTGGCAGAATGTATTTTGGGGTGTCATTTTTGCTGTGTACATGCTATGTGTTAGGAATATCCTATAAATTGACAACTTTGTGTAAAAAAAAAAAAAAAAAAAAAAAAAAAAAAGAAGGTTTTTATTTTTTTCCCACATTTTCCAAAAACTTGTGGAAAAAAATGACATGTTCAAACGACCCATAATGCCTCATAGAATATACTTTGGAGTGTTTGCTTTCCAAAATGGGGTCATTTTGTGGACTTTTCCATTGTATTGGTGCTCTAAGGCCTTCAAAAGTGTGATAGGTAGTAAGAATGTTTTATGTGTATTTATGCTCCTAGAACGCCTAAAGCTGCTACTTGGATGTGGAGGCTCTTTTTGTGGCCAGGCTGTGTAAAAGTCTCATACATGTGGTATCACCATACTCAGGAGGAGTAGTAGAATGTATTTTGGGGTGTCATTTTGCTGTGTACATGCTATGTGTTAGAAATAGCTTATAAATTGACAACTTTGTGGGAAAAAAAAAAGAAAAATAAATGTTTTCTTCATTTTCCCAAGAATTGTGGGAAAAAATTAGAACTTAAAAAAACTCACCATGCCTCTTACTAAATACCTTGGACTGTCTACTTTACAAAAAGGGGTCATTTTGGGGATATTTGTACTGTCCTGACATTTCAGGGCCTCAAGAAAGGAGATAGGCCATCAGGCCATCAGTACATCTGGTGTGATCAATTTTCAGTAATTGTTACCATAGCTTCTAGACTCAATAACTTTCACACAGACTAATGCCCCATACACACGTGCAGATTATCTGCAGACTTTTGTCTGCAGACTTACCAAAACCATATAATATGAGGTCAAACCTAAACACTTTCAATTTGTATGCAATCCGGCAGGCCCTTGCACTACATAGAAAAGGTAAGTCTGCAGACAAAAGTCTGCAGATAATCTGCACGTGTGTATGGGGCATAAATAATATACACTAATTTGGGTTAATTTTACCAGAGATGTGTAGCAGTAAAAATTTTGGCCCAAATGTATGAAGAAAAAGAATTTTGCAAAATTTTATAATAGAAACTAAAAAAAAGTGTTTTCTTTTCAAAATTGTTGCTCTTTTTTTTGCTTATATCACGGAAAGAAAAACCCAGTTGTGATCAAATACCACCAAAAGAAAGCTCTATTTGTGTGAAAAAAATGATAAAAATTTTGTTTGGTTACAGTGTAGCATGACTGAGCAATTGTCATTCAAAGTGTGAGAGTGCTGAAAGCTGAAAATTGGTCTGGGCAGGAAGGGGGTCTAACTGCTCTGTATGGAAGCGGTTAATGACCAGGCCACTTTTTTCATCTTGACACTGCGTGAATTTAACTGACAATTGCGCGGTCATACAGAGCTGTACCCAAATGAAATTTATGTCCTTTTTTCCCACAAACAGAGCTTTCTTTTGGTGGTATTTGCACCTCTGCGCTTTATTTTTTGCAATATTGTCTACTGTTTGAAAAGGGGTAATTTAGGGGGGTTTTGTGCTGTCTTGGCATTTCATGGCCTTCAAAACTGTGATAGGTAGTGAGGAGTGAAATCAACAATTTATGCCCTTAGACAACCCGGAGGTGGTGATTGGTTTTCGGGGTCCTGTACGCGCGCTAGGCTGCCAAAAAGTCTCACACATGGGGTATCCCCCATACTCACGAGAAGCAGCAGAATGTATTTTGGGGTGTCATTTCACATAGCCATGGCATGTGTGAGCGATATATCATTTAGTAACAGCTTTGTGTAAAAAAACAAAAAAAAATAATAATTTTCCCGAAACTTGTGGCAAAAAATATTAAATATTCCATGGACTCACCATGCCTCTCAGCAAATAGCTTGGAGTGTCTACTTTGTGAAATGGGGTCATTTGGGGGGGGGGGGTTTGTTCCATCTTGAAATTTCAGGGCCTCCGAAACAGTGACAGGTCGTGAGGAAGTAAAATAAGCAAATTACGCCATTAGAAAACCTGAAGCTGGTGATTGGATTTCAGGGTCCCGTACACAGCTAGGCTCCCAAAAAGTCTCACACATGTGGTATCCATGTACTCAGGAGAAGCAGCAGAATGTATTTTGGGGTGTCATTTCACACATACCCATGGCATGCGTGAGCAATATATCATTTAGTGACAACTTTGTGTAAAAAAAAAAAAAAAAAAACTGAATTTTTGTAAAATCTTACCGTAAAATTACTTTCTCCGAGTCCTCTGACAGTCGCCGCCCACTTATACGGTCTTCACCAATGGTATTGACCTCTTATCCATAGGAGCAAGCTAGGCATAAGACTTGTTAAAAACAAAGTAATTTACATAGACACACCTATGGGGGCTGTCCCACTGGTCCAATACCCCCCTGCTATCAGCCATCCCAACTCGGTTTGGTAGCAAGCAGTTAAAGTCCAAAGAACCCCAATTAGAGGGGCGGGGGCGGCGACTGTCAGAGGACTCAGAGAAAGGAATTTTACGGTAAGATTTTACAAAAATTCAGTTTTCTCTTACGTCCTCTGACAGTCGCTGCCCACTCATACAGTCTTCACCAATGGCATGTCCCAAAGCAGTGTAGACATGAGGGGTGGGAAAACGCAACCGTCAAAAAAGGCAACGCAGCACCCACATCAGAGAAAGGAACCTTACGTGATCAGAAAGGTATCCTCCGGTAACATAAAAGCTCAACTGGAGCAACAACCCAGGAAAGCAAATAAACAAGGGGGAAAACACCCCCAATAGTCAGGGCCCTGCAAAACTAGGGCCCCCTTAAGGCACTGCCACACACAGAACTTTGTGGCCAAAAGAGGCATCTGCTGATGCCAGAACATCAAGTTTATAGAACTTTGAAAAGGTGTGCACAGACGACCAAGTCGCAGCCTTGCACACCTGGGCCACCGAAGCTTGATGCCGGAAGGCCCAGGACGCACTCACCGCTCTGGTAGAGTGCGCCTTGACAGGGAAGGGCGGTGCCCGTTCCTTAATCGAATAGGCCTGTACAATCGTCTGTCTGATCCATTTTGAAATGGTCACCGCTAGGGATGCACCGAAATTATCGGCCGAAAATGAGCTAACAGTGCCGAAATTAATATGGCCGCCGTGAGGAAGGAGGAGGGCGCAGCGCAGGGCAGGTTTTAAAAGTCCCGCCTCTGGCCGGCCGCCCGCCCGCCTCTCAATGACGTCCCTACTACGATCTGTGCATTAATGAAGGGACATACCAGGTGGGAGGGCGGAGCGAGCGGCCGCTAATAGATAGAACTGTGATCCTTCCCTGTCAGCTCAGCGGGACTGTGACTGTGTGTGAATGAGATCTGATCTGACCTGACACAGGGCGGGGGAGCAGCCGCTAATAGCTGTAACTATGTGAGCCTTTCACTTCCTTGTCAGCGGAGATACATGCCTGACAAGGAAGTGAAAGGCTCACATAGTTACAGCTATTAGCGGCCGCTCCCCCCGCCCGGTGTCAGATCAGATCAGATCTCATTCACACACAGTCACAGTCCCGCTGAGCTGACAGGGAAGGATCACATAGTTCTATCTATTAGCGGCCGCTCGCCCCTCCCTCCCGCCCGGACTGTCAGGGAATTGAAGAGAAGTGAAGGGCTCACATAGTGACAGATATTAGCGGCCGCTCGCCCGCCCAGTGTGTCCCTTCATTCATGTACAGTTCGTAGTAGTAGTGACATCACCGGGAGGCGGGCGGCTGGCCAGAGGCGGGACTTTTGAATAATGGACACAGTGACCGGAGGAGCTGAGTGAGTAGGAGAGGGATGCTGAGGCTGATGCGGGGGGGGGGGGGGTGATAGCTTACCATTGGTATTTGTATTAATTATGCAGAATGAGGGGGTTAATGTATTGTCACTGCTGCATTAGTGACCGACCAGTGGCAGTTAATTAACCCCTTTGTGCTGCATTAGTGCAACCAGCATCAGTGCAACCAGTGTTAATTAACACTGATACTGGTTGCACTAATGCAGCACAAAGGGGTTAATTAACTGCCACTGGTCGGTCACTAATGCAGCAGTGACAATACATTAACCCCCTCATGCTGCATAATACAAATACCATTGGTAATTAAATTAACCTATTGCCAACCCGTCACAGTACATATACTGTAATGGAGGGCCAGCGACAGGTGTACGTCGCTGCCTGTTTTTTGGCGTATGCCCCTGTTCCATCTATTTTAAAATTTGGGGGAAAAAGTAATTTTTGGTTTCGGTTTTCGGCCAATGGCATCCTGCATTTTCGGTTTCGGTCCAAAATTTTCATTTCGGTGCATCCCTAGTCGCCGCAGACGCAGCCATACCCTTCCGAGGTCCCTCGGGAAGGACAAAAAGAGAATCCGACTTCCGAAAGTATTCAGTGGATGACAGGTTAACCCTGATCGCCCTGACAACATCCAAGGAATGCAAAGCAAACTCCTTAGGATGTTTGGGATTCGCACAGAGCGAAGGCAAAACAATGTCCTCATTAAGGTGAAAGTCAGAAACCACCTTTGGAATGAAAGACTGGTTTGGTCGCAAGACCACCTTATCCTTATGAACCACCAGGTAAGGGGAGCGGCAGGACAAAGCCGCCAACTCCGACACTCTGCGGGCAGAAGTGTTCGCCACTAGAAAGGCAACCTTCTTAGACAGCAGAGGCAAAGAATTTTCCCTGATGTTTTCAAAAGGAGAACGTTGTAGAACGGACAGAACCAAGTTCAAGTCCCATGGAGGTAGAGGCGCCCTCCGAGGAGGGGCCAAATGACGCACACCTTGAATAAAAGGTGCGAATCCACGAGTTAGACGCCACGGGGCCCTGAAAAAGGACGGCCAGTGCAGATAACTGGCCCTTAATCGTGGTCAACGCAAGGCGCTGGTCCACACCAGTTTGTAGCAAGGCCAACACCCTCGCCACCGAATAGGAACATGGAGGGAAGCCCCTGGCTTCACACCAGGCAAAATAAGCCTTCCAGGTACGGTAATAAACCTTACCAGACGAGGCCTTCCGTGCTTTGAGCAAGGTAGGAATGACCTCTGAGGAGAGACCCCTGTCTCTCAGGACCTGGCTTTCAACAGCCACGCCGTTAAAGCCAGTGACTGTAAAGCAGGATGGAAGATCGGTCCCTGAGACAGAAGATCGTCCCGTAACGGGAGCCGCCATGAAGGCTCGACGGCTAGTTGAACGATGTCCGCGTACCAAGATCAGCGCAGCCAGTCTGGTGCCACCAGAATCACTAACGTTAGTTCCGAGACCAACCTGCGAAGGAACCTGGACAACAACTGAATGGGAGCAAAGGCATACATCAGACGATACCAGTGCCAAGGCACCACCAGAGCATCCGAGGAGTCTGCCAGAGGATCTCGCGTTCTTGCCACGAACCTTCCCACCTTGTTGTTTAACCAGGACGCGAACAGATCCACATCCGGGGATCCCCATTTCGCACACAGCATTTAAAACACCTCTGGGTGTAGGGACCATTCCCCCTGGTCCAGGGTCTGGCAGCTCAGATAATCGGCCTGCCAGTTCTCCACACCCGGAATGTGAACTGCCGAGATGGTCGGGACATGAGTCTCGGCCCAAGACAGAATGCTGGTCACTTCCTGGGCCGCCCGGGCACTCCTGGTGCCCCCTTGATGGTTGATGTAAGCCACCGAAGGGGCATTGTCCATCTGTACCCGCACAGGGCGGCCCTGAAGACGATCCGACCAATGGAGCAGGCACAGCCTGATCGCTCTCAATTCCAAGGTGTTGATCGGAAGAGAGGACTTCTCCACCGACCAAGTGCCCTGGGCAGACAGTTTGCCCAGGACGCCACCCCAGCCCGACAGGATTTCCCTTCCACTACGGCCAGAGAATGGAGCCACCACAGAAGATCCAATCTGGTCTGGCGACTCAGAGACACCCTCAGGTCTAAGGACTGAGGAAGCCTGTCCCATCTGGCCAGTATCTCCGCTTGGAGAGACCGCGTGTGATACTGGGCAAACGGTATCGCCTCGAAGGCAGACACCATCAATCCCAGGGACCGCATACAGGTCCTGAGTGACGAAGATTCGTTGTCTCTGAGGGACCTGACCTCGTTCTGCAGGGTCCGGAGCTTGTCCTCCGGCAGAAACACCTTCGCTTGGGCGGAGTCCAGGACCATTTCCAAGTATGGGAGACGAACCGAAGGAGACAAAAGTCTTCTTCTGAACGTTGATGGTCCATCCGAACTCCGGGAGCGTCTGAACCGTAGTGGACAGACTCTGACTGGCACTCAATCTTAACAGGCCCAGAACAGGAGCCAGCACTTTGGTAAAGACCCTTGGAGCCGAAGCGAGACCGAAGGGTAATGCCACGAACTGATAGTGTTCCTCCGCGATAGTGAATCGGAGGTACCTCTGATGACCCTCGAATATGGGGATGTGTAAGTACGCATCCTTCAGGTTGATGGAGGCCAGGAAATCTCCCGGACTCAAAAAGAGGCCACCACCGAGCGGAGCGATTCCATGCGGAACTTTTGAACGCGCACAAATCGGTTCAGAGCTTTCAAGTCCAGATTCGGATGCACCCTGCCCTCCTTTCTGGGCACAGTGAACAGATTCGAATAAAACCCCCAAAACCTGTCCCGATGTGGCGCCGGGACGATCACCCCCTGGACGAGCAGATCCTGCACCGCCCGATGAAGATCTTGCAAACGATCTGGGGTCAAATTAAGATTTGAGGGAAAGAATCTGTCCGCCGGTCGCGAAAGGAATTCTATCTTGTAACCTGATTGAATGATTTCCTGAACCAACCTGTCCGGAATCCGGAGCAGCCAAGGTTGAAGGAAACCGCGCAGACGTCCCCCCACCCCTGAAAACGGGTGAGTGCGCCCCTTAAGGCAGTGGCGGACTGGGCCGCCGCACCAGCCTGGGCGGCCTTTGGTTTGCGCGCCCAGGGCTTTCTCTGGCCACCCTGGCCCTTGAAGGGTTTTCCCTTGCCCTGCGCCTTGAAGGCACAAAAGGGCCCCTGGTTTGGTTTAAAGGAGGGGCCCGCTTACCGCGGAAGGACTTACCCTTAGGATTCTGGGGCAACAGAGTGCTTTTGCCGCCAGTAACACCCTTAACCAACTCATCCAGGGATTCTCCAAAAAGGCGACATAGGGGATGTCGGACACCTTTTCCTGGAAGTCTGGTCAGCCGACCAACTCTTTAGCCAAATCAGGTGACGTTTAAGCACCGCGACACTGGATAGGCGCGCAGCTAACGGGGCCTCATTCAAGGCCGCATCGCACAAGTACATGACCCCTTGATAAATCTGGTCCACCATCTACAGCGTAGTAGGGGGAGCAGAATCAGCCACGAGGGTGCGCCTGAGCACCTTGGTCCAATCCGCCACCGCTTGAGCCACCATGACAAAGGCGAAAATAGGTTTCAGCGTGGAACCCGCCACCATGTAAGCATGGCGAGCAAGAGATTCCAGCCTCCTATCCGTAGGATCCCTAGACACCGGAGAATCCTCGGTGGGTACCAGAGTGGCCTTGTTCAATCTAGCCACAGTGTGATCCCCAGTAGGAGCCACACACCAGCGCGAATCCGTACGAGACGCAAAGGGGTAAAGAAGCTGAAACTTTTTGGGCACCACAAAAAATGGATTTTTGTAAAATCTTACCGTAAAATCCTTTTCTCTTAGCTCATTGACAGACGTAGTCCTCGGTGATACAGCACCTTCGGGTTATGTTGCCTCCACAGGAGCAGGACTAGACAGGAAATTAAAATGCTCTGGCCACACCTTAGGGGCAGTCCCAGAGGGTATATCCTCTCTCTCTCTGCCTCAGCAAATCAGTTATGTCAAAAAGCAGTTTTTAGAGATTTTAACCCAACCCAACTCAAAAACAGAGGGGCGGGGACTACGTCTGTCAATGAGCTAAGAGAAAAGGATTTTACGGTAAGATTTTACAAAAATCCATTTTTCTCTATCGCTCATTGACAGACGTAGTCCTCGGTGATGCAGCACCTTCGGGACGTCCCAGAGCAGTATCACAAATGAGGGGTGGGAAAAATGGAAATCAAATCCCAATCTAGAAGGCCCAACCGGTGCCAACTAGAAGTTTACAATGCTCATCCTTAATGATGAGACTCAACAAAAAGAAATTTTTCAAACAGAAAAAAACCCTCGAGGTAGACCACCGGTCTCCTCAAATTGCGGCCTGCAAAACCTTGCGGCCAAATGAGGCATCCGCCGATGCCGTCACATCAATTTTATAGAATTTTGTAAAGGTATGTACCGACGACCAGGTGGCCGCCTTACATACCTGGACCACTGACGCCTGATGGCGAAAGGCCCAGGAAGTACTGAGCGCTCGAGTGGAGTGCGCCCTAACAGGGAACGGAGGACTCTCACCCTTAATAGAATAAGCCTGTACCACCGTCTGTCTAATCCATTTGGCAATGGTCGCGGCAGATGCAGACAAACCCTTTCTGGGGCCATCCGTGATCACAAAAAGTGAATCCGTCTTACGGAATGATTCCGTAGCTTTCAGGTATACCCCGATTGCCCGAACCACATCCAAGGAATGCAACGCATGTTCCCGATGATGCTTGGGCTGAGGACACAAGGAAGGTAGTACAATATCTTCATTCAGATGAAAATCTGAAACCACCTTAGGAAGAAAGGATGGCTTAGGATGAAGTACTACCTTATCCCTATGAATCACTAGGTATGGGGACTGGCATGATAATGCAGCCAGTTCTGACACCCTGCGAGCAGAAGTGATAGCCACCAAGAAGGCCACCTTCTGGGATAAAGTAAGCAAGGGAATCTCCCTGATGCTTTCAAAGGGAGGTTTCTGTAGAACCGACAAAACTAAATTAAGATCCCAGGGCGGTAAGGGCGCGCGGACTGGTGGAGCCAGGTGCCGCACCCCCTGGATGAAATTCCGCACCAAGGACTTGGTAGCTAAAGGTTTCTGAAAGAAGATTGCTAATGCTGAAACTTGACCCTTGATGGTGCTCAAGGCTAGTTTCTGCTCAACCCCTTGTTGCAAAAAGGCCAATATTCGAGTCACCGAATAGGTACGTGGAGGAAATCCTAAAGATTCGCACCACGCAATATAAGTCTTCCATG
This sequence comes from Pelophylax lessonae, assembly GCF_965119305.1. Classification (NCBI taxonomy): domain Eukaryota; kingdom Metazoa; phylum Chordata; class Amphibia; order Anura; family Ranidae; genus Pelophylax; species Pelophylax lessonae. The sequence goes on from NC_138773.1 coordinate 136,638,979, forward strand.
TGTGATAATAGACCTTGCTGGAAGTCGCTTTCCTTGCTTTAATAAGGGTAGGAATGACTGAAGCTGACAAACCTCTGTCCTTCAGTACTTGGGTCTCAATGGCCAGGCCATTAAAACCAGCGACTGTAAAGCACGATGGTAAATTGGTCCTTGAGACCACAGACACTCCCTGAGACGAAGTTCCCACGGAACGTCTGCGACTAGCATGTCCAAGTCGGCCAGGCCGGCTTGACGAGGCCAGCCTAGAATTTCTAGGACCACTGGCGCTGACTGGATCTGAACCAGGCGTCCCTAGAGCTATCTGGCCCCGACCATCCGAGAAAGTCTGGTCGTTTTCTGTTCCCACACATTTATCAGATACCTGATTACTATCAGGAAGGGTGATCTTTTCTGGTTGAACCTCAGGGACCGAAGTCACCCGGCTAGAGGCTTCTTGGTCTGTCTGGTCAACCAGATCCGATTCCTGTGGGGAATTGAGACTAATCTTAGGAAAAGGTAAAGGAAAAGATCTATTCAGGGAACGGTAACTACCGCTTCCTGTAGTACTTAAATGTTGGAAGGGAAGAATCGCACCGGTAGTAGTAGTTGATGCTCGATCTAATGTCCTGAATACCGGTGAAAACGTCCCCCCACCCTCAAAACAGGTGGGGGCGCACCTTCAGGCTGTGTACTCCTTTGCTTCGGGTTTGGCTGAGTCTGTCCTCTGTTTGTCCGACCAGCCTTTCTTGAACCCTCCTGGAGGAGTCTTGCCTTTCCCGCTTGTTCCAGCCGGGCGTGCGAACCCATTATGGGCAGTAAAGAAAGGTCCTCGCTTGTTGCGAGGTCCCTTAGCTTTAGCAGCCTGTGGCAAAAAAGTGCTCTTGCCCCCAGTGGCATCATTAATGATTTCATCTAGGGTGGCCCCAAATAGACGATTCCCCTGAAAGGGGAGATTCGTCAAGGTCTTTTTGGAACCTAGGTCAGCTGACCAGCATTTTAACCACAGCACACGTCTGAGGATTACCGCTGACATAGATGCATGCCCTAATAGGGGAGTGGTGTCCAAGGCTGCGTCACAGATAAACTGTAGCCCTTGTATAATCTGTTCCATCAAATCAGATGTTTCCTGGGGAATATCTTTTCCCCTAAGGTCTTGGCGTACCAATCTCGCCCATTCCGTAAGTGTCTGGGAAACTAGACCAATAACAATTACTGGTCTAAATGCTGACCCTATCAGAGAGAAGATAGTGCGGGACTCTGCTTCCATCTTTCGATCCACCGGATCCTTAAAGGACGAAGTGTCCTCCACTGGGATAACCGTGGCTTTATTCAGCCTGGAAATAGGTGGATCCACCACTGGTGGTACCGTCCATTTCTTAATGAAGGATTCCTCAAATGGATAGCGTCTAGCAATACGCTTGGAAATCGTAAAGGTACGCTTAGAATGCTCCCATTCTCCTTTAATCTTATTACCAAAACACTTGGGTACAGGAAAAACCTTCACCGTTTTGATGGGCTTGTTAGTACCAAAGGGAATCTCTGTTTCAGTTGCTTCTGCCGGTAAAACCTCAAGTTTTAAGGTTTCCCGCACTGCCACAACTAGTGCGTCCACCAATGCTTCTTCCTGAATTATAGCGGGAGAAGGAACGTCCTCCTCACTGTCTGAGGGAGCTTTACCTGAGGTAACAGCTCTTGCAGAGGGACCTGCAACTGCAGTGACCATCTCTGAATCTGAGCCAGAGGTGTCAGATAATATAGGGGTAGGCGGGGGTCGCTTCCTTGACCCTCGTCCCTGACAGGCCGCCTCCACCCGAGCCACCATAGACTCCAAAATTGCTGTAAATGCCTCCACACTCTGTGCACCGGCGGGTCCCGTGGCCCCCTCGAGGTTAACAGGTGGGGGAATTTGTGTGGCAGGGTCCATGATTATTCCAGTAACTTCCCGGATAATATAATTCAAAAATAAAAAACTTTTTTTTTTTTTTTTTCAGACCCCCAGCGCCACAAAAGCCCCTTAGTGTTACCTGCTAGGGATCCCTATCGATCGAGAGAGAGAGAGATAGACCCCCAAGCTCACCACTTGATGCTCAGAGTTTAACTGCAACAGGTTACAGCGCTGTCTTGACAAACAGGAAGTCTTTTGGCTGGCTGCCCAGGAAGAAAGGAGGCGGCTCCGCCCCTCTGCACGCCTTCCGGCGCCTCCCCTAGCTCCACGAGGTGTTTGGATCACCTCAAACATGGCCGCCCCCATGCTGGAGACACGAGGCTACGCCAAAATGGCGGCTCGTGCGATCCAGCAAAAAAAATGGCGGCGGCCTGTACCGAATAGCGGTGTACTGCAGGGCACACAACACTATCTCTGCATGGGGATTTGGCGTGGTTGGCGGTACCGGCCCTGGCGGACCGCATAGCCGTTTGGAAGGCCTGCTATAGCTGGAGATTTGACTAGGAAGGCAGTCTACATGTCCGTGGCTTCTGACTGGTAGGTACCTTATTATTATCACAGTAAGATTCCCAGACTGCCACTGATTACAATCTTTTTAACATGTATACAATTAGATTGTTAGCTCCCAAACCAAGCCTCCTGGCTTTTTGCACATAAAATCACACTCAAAGTAGGGGGATCTGTGCCATGTTATAGGATAGAGGGGGACTCTATCTTACCATACAGAGAGGGGCCCACGTTCACCACAAGACCCGTCAGGGGAAAAGGGGGAACATACTACTCACCATACCGGAACCAGGTGGGCACCAACTCCTGACAGTACCCCTCTCCACCGGGGCGGGTCGAGGGCTGTCGACCAATACGGACGCCGTGACTCATGGTCTTTGGCGTTTCAGCGAGACGTTTAACTCGCGGGGTCAGTCCCCCAATGGGACTTTGTCGCGGCCGACCCAGCGCGGAGCTATGGCCTGCACGCGCTCGTAGGCTGAACTGGGGTGACCACCGGATCTCAACATCCAGCCCGTCGCCCAGTTCAGCTTTCTTGCTTGAAGATCTCACAGGAACACTGGAGAAAAAAGCTGTCTAAAAAATCTTTTTAAGAAAAAAATCTTGCCAGGACCGAAGATCCCAGCAAGGTATCTAGGTCCTTACTCCTAACTAGACAGAAAATAACTGATTTGCTGAGGCAGAGAGAGAGAGAGGATATACCCTCTGGGACTGCCCCTAAGGTGTGGCCAGAGCATTTTAATTTCCTGTCTAGTCCTGCTCCTGTGGAGGCAACATAACCCGAAGGTGCTGTATCACCGAGGACTACGTCTGTCAATGAGCGATAGAGAAAGTGCGCATTAAGTTACGCCATTGTTCATTCACAGTTGCATGAAACTCAGCGGGGCAAGGAAAAACCTGCGCCGCCTTACAGGATCTGTGTGTACCAAAAGATGCCACTATCCCCGGAGGATTGGGCTCATCCTCTAAATGTAGTGTTTCCTTAATGGAAAGGATCAGCGCATCCATAGCTGCGCGGTCTGTGGCCGTCCCAGGGGGGGAATCATCCACCCCCACAACCTCCGCCTCCCCTTCAGACTGAGAAGAGCGAGACCCTTCAAGGGGCACGCTACCTACGGCAGCCATGTCAGACTCAGAATCAGAAGAAAAAGAGAGCCTAGGCCTTTTGCTAGTACCCTGTGCGGATATCAGAAGATCCACTTTTGCGACAAAGTCGCAAGTGCAGCAGACAGTAGTCAGAGCAGAGGATTCAGAGGATCCTGAACCATCCAACAAGGCTGGGGGAAATTTGCTGTCCTGGGACTCCATATTAAAAAACTGTTTTTTTTTTTTTTTTCTATATGGTACTGGCCCTTTAAAAACGCAACCGCGATCCCCCGCAGTACACCGCTATGAGGGACAATGCAAAACGACCCCCAAGCAGGAATAAGCCGACAGCCAGAGGTATTCCCACAAAAAAAAGACAGCAAGACAGACCCCACAAGTGTTACTCACACGCCTGCCGATCTCCTCTGTGCAGAAAGAGGAAGTGACGTCACCGCAATAGGCTGAACTAGGGTTTTAGACCAAGGAAAAATGGTTGCCCATAGAAAGTAATGGGAGGCTTCGGTAAAATGGCCGCCAACATGTGCTCAAAAAAAACACATTGCCACACACAAGATGGCGCCGCAAGGTGCCAAAACACACTACATACACTGCTGTATAAGCGCCCACAGTGAAGCCAGCATGCTGCCCACACCTAAAATGGCGGACCGGCGGTTTTTAACACCGCATCGGTCGCCGCACGTGTCTGCACCTCCAAAAGCACCATACAGTGACATAGGAGAGGGACCCCCACAAACCCACATAGCGTACCCGCTGTGAGAAAAGCCCCCGCAGGGACCGGGATCAGGGAGTCCAAAAACGCACAGACATGAGGGGATAACACAGACACACAGGACTGCCAGCCCCAGACAGAGGCCCCACACAGAGTGTACTTACCGTACCCGATGGTGTGGGGTGCATCTCATCAACGGGAAACCTCCCACCCTCAGATGGCGGGGGTGCCGTCAGCCAAAAACGCAGGACGCTAGCAGTGCACGGAGAACCGTGGATGAGGCGTCCAGGCGAGGTAGCCACCTCGCAGGCTGCATCCCTGGGGACAGGGATGGGTCGTTTGCGAAGCCAGGGCGAACACATAGCCTGCTAAACGCTCGATGGCGGGCTGGGATTCCATAAGGCCCTCTGTCCTGGAACACCAGGACAACCAGTGCAACTCCCAGCTCCGCTACGCCGTCATCATCTTGAAGAAGTGACTAAGTAAACGCTGATAAAATAAACAGCTTGTAGAGAAAAAACACATTTTTCAGAAATAAAATCATAAAACAGAAGAAAAAGGCTGAGACTGTAGCCCCAGCACAGGGAGAACCTATCTCACTCCTAACTAGGCAGAAGACAAACTGAGTTGGGATGGTTGATAGCAGGGGGGGTATTTGACCAGTGGGATAGCCCCCATAGGTGTGTCTATGTAAATTACTTTGTTTTTAACAAGTCTTATGCCTAGCTTGCTCCTATGGATAAGAGGTCAATACCATTGGTGAAGACTATGAGTGGGCGGCGACTGTCAGAGGACGTAAGAGAAAATTGTCATTTTCCTGAAACTTAGGGCAAAATATAAAATACTCCATGGACTCAATATGCCTCTCAGCAAATAGCTTTTGGTGTCTACTTTCCAAAAAGGGGTCATTTGGGGGGTATTTAAACTGTCCTGGCATTTTATGCTCAAACTTAGCCACACATCACCCACTCTTCTAACAACTTGAAGACCAAGCCTTTTCTGTGACTTTTTATTTACGTGAAAGAATATTTTTTTTTTTTACTAGAAAATTACTTTGAACCCCCAAACACTATATATCTTTTTTAAAGCAGAGGCCCTACGGAACAAAATGGTGGATGTTGCAATTTTTTTTGTCACACGGTATTTCCGCACAGATTTTCCAAACCAATTATGATATGTCAGCGCATGAGGGAGGGCACTATGGGCTCAACGGACTGCCTTCGAATTCTCGGTGGCTGCGGGCCACTACTCGTGCTAGCCACCGCACCAGCTTCAACTGCACTTATGGAACTCGCCAGGTCACCAAGTGTTACTGCAGTGCTGGTATGTCTAGGACCAGGATGTACTAGGCCGCTGGTGCTTGCCAGTTTACGAGAAGTGTGAGCGGCACTAGTACCGACACTCTGCTGCATACGAGCACGCTGCCATCTCTGCACCTCAGAAACTCCAGAACGGGGTCAGGTACGCCTGACCTTAGCAGGGACCCCTCCATCGTTGGAGCTGTCAGGGAGCCACTGCTATCTACAGGCTTGTATACTGACCCTGATTCTGCCAGAGAGGCTTCCCCATCGCTCTCATCTGACATGGTCAGTATCCTGTAGGCCTCTTCACTAGTGTACAAACGTTTGGTCATTTTAGCCACTAAATCTACAGGTACACTAGTGTGACTCACAGGTAAAAAAAGCACCTGGTTGTCGAGGACTATTTGAAACGCTACCAAAAAACTGCTAGTGCTAGCAGGGATTAGGCCCGACTCTGCTAACGAAGCGGTTTTGTGTTTTTGAAAGTGACAGTAATCTATTACCCCCTCCTGTAAACAACATTAAAAAGATTCTTCAAATAAAGGCATATCTTACCTGCTTTACTGCATCCAACAAACGTTCCATTAGAAACTGTCTTTTTAAGTCATTTTTCTGTGGCCCTGTAAAAAGTTATTAATTTTAGTCTTTAGATATTTTTATTTTCACAAAGAGAACTACCAGCAATAAATAGCACATAAAATAAGGTTGACTGTAGCCTGCATACTAAAACCTAAACAACGAAGCAGTACAACATAATGCATTGTTTGAAAAAGTTAACTGTGTTCCTCATTTACAAAAGAAGCCTACCATGAAAACTCTTATAATTTAAACAAAAAACAAAAGACCAAATAACGCCCTAATTAAACCCACTCACATGCAGCCATGTACAAACTTTATAGTACTCTTGAAGCTGATGGGAACATTGCTTTATTCTTTCTGAAAATTTTACAGCCTAAAACTAAAAGAAAACCTTGCTTGTGTAACACACAAACACTCCTTACAGTATAAAGCTGCAGGCACAACACATTATTCACAGTTAATTGGATATGTATACATAAAGTGCTGCACTAATAGATACATAAATAAAAAGACCTAAAGTGAAAGTGAAAGTGTATCAAAAGATATAAAGACAAGAATAAAGAATATTCTTCCAATGTGTAAGAAAGTCCCACTTCTGCGATGGAACAATAACTGAGCAGTGAATCAACCGTCACCTCCTGAGAAGAAGACAACCACCAAAGAGAATCAGGTGTGCACCTACCAGAACACGGGAACCTTCTATCTAAAAAAAAAAAAAAAAAACATTTGCGCACCCAGTGCACCAACCCCACATGGACTTTATCCACTTTACCACCAGAGGATTTAGCTGTCTTACGTCTAGGCCACTTTTTATGATTCGGCACTGTGTGACTTTAACTGACAATTGCGCGGTCATGCAATGCCGTACCCAAAACTAAATTTACGTCCTTTTTTCCCCACAAACAGAGCTTTCTTTTGGTGGTATTTGATCACCTGTGTGATTTTTACTTTTTGTGCCATGAACAAAAAAAGAGCGAAAATTTTGAAAAAATAACAATATTTTTCACATTTTTTTATAGGAAATTCCCCCCCCAAAAAATGTAAAAATCAAAGTTATCATTTTTAGGCAATTTGTTTTCTGCTACATATTTTTGGTAAAAAAAAAAAAAAAATCGCAATAAGCGTATTTTGATTGGTTTGCGCAAAAGTTATTGCGTTTACTAACTAAGGGAAAGATTTCTGTCATTTTAGGTGTTTTTTTTTTTTTAACGAGTAATGGCGGCGATCTGCAATTTTTTTGCGGGACTGCGACATTACGGCGGACAGATCGGACCCTTGACTGAGATTTTTTACACTTTTGGGGGTAACAGTGACATTACTACAGTAATCAGTGCTATACATATGCACTGTTACTGTAAAAATGACACTGGCAGGGAAGGGGTTAACTTTATTGGAGAGGGAGGGGTTAATGTATGCCTGGTGCTTACTGACGTGTGTGGGGGGAGGTGACTGAGTGACACAGGGACAGATCGCAGGTTCAGATATGCTGAATAGAGCAATCTGACCCTGCCTATCACTTGGGAGATCCGCCCGCTTTGTTTACACAAGCGGGCGGATCTCCACACTCGATTACCGCCGCTCTTCCCCTGGCACGACTCCCGCTGTAACTGAATACAGCGGGAGCGAGCCTCCGGTGGCACGCGCACGCTGCCGAGAGAAGGGAATGTCTGGTGACGTAGGTCTACATCGCCAGACGATAACGAACCACTTTGCTGCAGTACAGTCAACGTGACTGGTCGGCAAGTGGTTAATCTGTAATCAATTACTATTATGTCTATATTTTAAGTCTCAATTACCCACAACTACCCCTGAGAAAGTCCGAAACATGTCGGGTCTTCATCTTATCTATTCCTAAGGGTTATACCGGGTCTACTCTATCGGGCAGTCCTTTGGATGTATCTGATGATGTATTAGGGTATTTGAGCAGTATTCATATAAGATGTTAACGTATGTATGATGATTTGCTGTAATGTTATCTTATTAGGACCTGTTGATTTTAGGTTTTACTTAATTTTAAATAGTCATGCTTAATTAAATGATCCAGAGTCATGCTTTAAAAACTTTTATTCTACTGAAAAGTTCTCGCTTTTTAATAGATATTCTTGTTCTTCAAGGATGTAAATTTCCTCCCATTGTTTTTGAGTTGTGAGAATAATGTTTTGGTCCCACCGTACTTTGCTATACCTTTTTTTTTTTTTATAAATTTCTTTATTATTTTTCAAAAACAAAATGTACAAGTACAAAAACCAGTGCAAAAACATCTCATTACAATTATTATTTGCGTATTTTTAAATAACCCCGCCCCACCCTTATTCTACCCCTCCCTCCCTTATCCCCTCTCAAGCCTTAACGTTTCCCTTTTATTTGGTATATTCCCTTGTTTTTTTGAACTCCAACCAGTCTTCCCATTTATTTTCCAACTCTTCTGGCTCATCTTCCCTCCATTCTTTTAAATATTCTAAGGATCTTATTTTTTTCAACTCTTTTAACCCAATCTCCTACTGACGGGGCTTCCTCTCTCTGCCAAAATAGTGGATTCAGACCCTTTGCAGCACTCCTTAAATGGGGGATCACTGAGGCTTTATATTGTTTTACTGAGTTCTTAGTTCCATGGAATAGACCGTACCAGGGCTCTTCCGGTATCCCTACCTTCGCAATTTTTTTTATTTGGGCTAGGACCTCCTTCCAATATTTTTTTATTTTCGGGCAATCCCACCATAGATGGGCCATAGTGCCTACTTCTGTAACTTTGGCTTGGATTTGGCTGGGCTAGAGGATGTTGACGAAGCACCGGATTTAGGGCCTGCCATGGTAGAGTGAAACTGGGGACCTTGGGGTGAAAGATCAGAAGGAGACGGCCATGTTTGAGGCGAGTTGCGGGAGGTAGGAGGCGTGCCTCCAGATTTTTGAAAGTTGAAGTGGCGAGGGGCCTGGAAAAAGTCTGTCATTTTCCCGCGGTTGCGGGTTCCTTTCCGCTTTGTAGAAGCCATAATTAATGAGATATAGAAAGAATACACCAATACAACGCTGTATAGGAAGTCTGCGATCCTGTGTAGGCTATAAGAAATCCGGCGAGTCTTTCTTGCGGAGTTATTACATCATTTGGTAAAACTCACATGCCAGGAGAATAGAAAAGCAATAGGAAAAGCAAGGCACATAGGTTTGAGAAGGCTCTAACTAGTGCAGGGCGTTTATGTAATGTCAATTGGGTACTGTAAGGCTCCAGCAGCAGATTGCAAGACTGAGTTGGTGCAACAGTCTGCAGGCAGCACAGGTATAGATGACAGTGAGGCAGACAGTCTGTGCAGGGAGAGAAGAGATGCTTACTATAGTAGTGGATGGTGCTGGCACTGCTGATATCCCCCTCTGGAACTTTAGTTGGGCCTTCCACCCGTGGGCTGCAATCTCAGGGGGTGGATAGTAGGGCTGCAGACAGCGCAAGTCCCGGTATTAGGCGGTGTATACCCGCACTCCCCGGGAGGATTGAGGTGCTGGTGGCTCAGTTCTGCCTCTAAGGAGATGTGGTGGCAGTAAGAGGGTGCAGGTCAGCGCCGGGCCTAGGCCAAGATGGCGGCCGGGGCTTAGGAGGAAGGCACCAGTGTGCAGTTCGTGGGATCCCGGGAGAAGAGGAGCCGGATAGCGGTGGTGGCGGGATGGTAAGAGGAGTGTCCCAGGTTATATTGTGAGCCGTGGCCTACCTTCTCGTCAGATAGCGATCTGCACCGGGTCACGGCGGAGGCACAGGCGGCGGAGCTGTGTGTAGGCCGCAGGAGATGTAAATGCGCGATCCGTTCCCAGATTGCAGGAATGAAGGTATGGGGCACTGCTGCTAAGGGAGGCCGATGCAAAGGTGGTCTTTGTGGCCGCCTCTCTTGAAGAGGGAGATGGATGTCGGCGGATTCTAGCTAGAAAAGCAGGAGCTCCTTCAGAAAGCTTCTGGCGCGGCTGATGTCCGGACACGCCCCCCCATAGTGCCTACTTCTAAACATCCCCTCCAGCAGTTTTTAGATTTCTCAACTTGGTAATTGTGTACTTTATCTGGGGTGTTCTACCATCTTGCGATGCACTTAGAATTAATTTCCGCTGTGTTCGCGTCTACTGTGGAGCCGTGTATTAATCTAAAACTTCATTGTTTTTGAGTTGTGTGAATAATGTTTTGGTCCCACCATACTTTGCTATTCTGAGATATTTTTCTTTCCTGAGTTTGCTTTCCTGTTATATATACACATCTGTTTCCTACTATGTACATGTTATGTCCACTGTGCCTAAATATCATATGTATATTTTTAGTTTGTCTGGGAAAACTAAGGTCACATCCCCTTTATGAACTGTATATAAGCTGTCATGATCAGAATATGGTAAATACAGACTGAAAGACCATACCTGTCTGAATGTCTTATTTCCGAGTGCTCGAAAATTCTTTACAGGTTGAAGAGAGGCTGGCCAGCAGAAAAGGGGTATTACCTTTCAGAACTGGTGATCAGAAGTGGAATGTGACTTCGCCATCAGAGGTGAGACTTTCTGTCTTATGACACCCTGCTTGCGGGCACATTTCAAAGAACCCTAATGCTATGGGAGCACAGGAGATAGGTCTTTTCGAGCTGAGGTAGCTCACAGACAGATTATTAGCCTAGGCAAATTTAAACAGTGGTAGGAATAGTCCCTTCAACCTGTTGAGATTGATATGCATGTTTTGCTTTTGTGCTTTTATTAAATTGCTTTTTGTGCCTTTATTAGATTGCTTTTTGTGCTGTTAGAATGAAATGTTAGAATTTCTTGTACTCTTGCTCTCCTTAAGACGCACCATCTGTCTGGCTAGCTTCATGGCTATGACCCAGAAAAGAGGAAAGCATGTGAGGGAGAAACTGAGTGTTAGGGGTGTACTGAATTCTGTTCGATTTAAGCAATAGTTGCACATGTGCTGTTGATTTGTTTTTGACAGAGGCTCTATGTGTTGCCAGCTACTTCAGCACAAAGAGTATCGGGCAGATTATCACTACACTAGGAACCGTTTGAATAACTGCTTTTTTTGCATCCAAAGGATGGGAAAATATCCAGGTAGGGGGGAAAATCTGCCTAAGCCTCCTAGAAAGGTTCTTCGAGAAAGAAAATTGTTGCGTAATCTTGGTAAAATGCCAAAATCAGCTTCAAAACCAAATTCTGAAAATGTAAAGAGTATGTTGCACAGACATCGCCGTGGGATTATTATGTAAGTCCTTGGGTAGATAATCTGTCAGGATCAGGATATACTGAGTTAACCACTTCTGGACCGGAAGGATTTGCCCCCTTCCTGACCAGGCCATAATTTGCGATTCGGCACTGCGTTACTTTAACGGACAACTGCGCAGTGGTGCGACACTGTACCTAAATAAAATTGATGTCTTTTTTTCCACAAACAGAGCATTCTTTTGGTGGTAATTGATCACCTGTGCGATTTTTAAACAAAAAAATAGCGACAATTCCGAAAAAAAAAAAAAGTTTTGCTATATAACATTCTCATTTTCACATATAACATTCTGATTTTCACATTTTAGGCCAATTTGTTTTCCCTCTTACATATATTTGGTAAAAAAAAAAAAAAAGCAATAAGCGTATTTGGATTTGTTTGCGCAAAAATTATCTACTAACTACGGGAAAGATTTATGTCATTTTTATTGTTTTTTTTTTTTTTTTTTTTACTAGTAATGGCGTCAATCTGCGTTTTTTTGCGGGACTGCGACATTGCGGCAGACAGATCGGACCCCTGACTGACATTTTAGACACTTTTGGGGGGAGCAGTGACATTACTACAGTAATCAGTGCTAAAAATATGCACCGTTACTCTAATAATGACACTGGCAGGAAAGGGGTTAACACTGTGGGTGATCAAGGGGTTAAATGTGTACTAAAGGGTGTGTTTCTAACTGTGGGGGGCGTGGCTGGTGGAAAGACAATAGAGACCTGTGTTCCTATATAGCAGGATCACAGGAGCTCTGTGATCATTCCAGGGAGAAGAATGGTCAGCTGTGTTTACAACAGCTGACTGTTCTCTCTCTGCGGGGAACGATCGCAGGTGTCAGGCGGCATTCGGAGCCGCCTGCCCGCTGCATCGGCTTCCCCGCTGACGAGCGGGGGCGGGAGTGCCCCCTAGCCTCCTGCACGCGACCGACGTATAACTATGTTGGTTTGCCCAGGGGCGGCTGCCTGCCGCAGTATAACTGCGGTGGGCGGTCGTAAAGTGGTTAATGCATATTTCAAGCCCCTTTCCCAGAGATGGGTTTCATATGAATATGGTGAAGGGTCTGTGCCTGGGAGACAGGGAAGCTGTATATGAATACGGGATGATTAAACTGGTTAAAATATGCACCAAGATATGTACCTTCAGGACTATCCCAGGCAGATAAAAAAAAAAATTGAATAATCCTTTCCTTTTACAATAGAGCTTGCTGCTCCACCCCCGGGGCCCCCTAATTATACACAGATATACCCACAATTACCTCTAACATCACAATTAATAGCAGAGGATGAGAATGCAGCAGTTTTTAGACTGTGTGCAAATCGTCCTCAGCCTCACATCCCAGGACCTCGCCCATACAGCAGGATGACAGGGATGGGGTTCCGCAGCAATCAGTTCAGGCGGGTAGTTCTGCAAGAGCCACTGACCCCAGGGTGAGGGATGAACAAAGAGGGGGAGCCCAAGGAGGTATACAATATCATCCTCTACTGAGGGAGGAGTGGCAGCTAGCACAGAACGGAGATTTGTTAGTCAGGTTACCTTAACCTCCCCTAGTACTTTGAGAAGTGGTACCTTAAATTAGGTCCAGTGCCTCCATTCCCAATGCTGGGCCCAGTACCTCTTCCCCCATTGCATGCCGCTTTCCAGCTGCAGATTTAATAGAAACTTATATTATAGTTGGAAATTGTGTTATGGTTAAACCGATGGACATGCAAAACTGCATGGACATTATCAAGAATTCCCCAGATCCTAGAAAAAATCCTTCAGCTACCATAAACTATTTAAAGAGAGCTACAAAGGGTAGGCGGTGTTCTATAGAAGACTATAGGCTAATTATATGTGGCATATTGAGATATGATATGGGATCAGGAAGGAGTTGAGATAATGTGGATAAATTAGGCTTAATACCACCAGGCAGTTGAGCAGCAAAATATCTTTTGTTGACAGATACCGATGTGGAAGAAATGTGGAAGAAAGTTGAGGCAGAAATGAAAAAAATATGGCAGGATAAGAAATCAATTTCTCCAGCCATAGCCTGTAAGCAAAGTCCTAAAGAGTCAGTAACTGATTTTATTAAAAGTTGTGGAAGGAAGAAGCGGGAATGACCACTTAAGGTGATATGGGTATGATATATACACAAATTATTATGCAGGCATTTAAACCACTGGAAGGAAGAAGAGGAAATGACCACTGAAGGCGATATGGGCATGATATATACACAGACTATTATGCAGGCATTTAAACCAGAAGTTTCCCTTTTGATTAAGCAGCTAGTTGCTAAATGACCTGAGCTGGATACAAAGGGATTTGAGAAGGAAGTTATGTTAAAGGATTCAGCAGGTTGTTTTGATATTCCCAAAACCTCATCAAAGGCACAATTCCAGGAACTTCAGCATAGCCCAGGGAAATTTGATAATGCCAGATATGGAAATAGAGGGGGATACAGAAGTAGGGGAGGATATAGAGGAAATAGAAGAGGAGGTTCAGGAGAGAGAAATGAGAGATGCTTCAATTGTGGGGAATTGGGACACTGGAGGAACCAATGTCCATTATCCATGGGAGGTACTTCAGGATATAATCCTGGAAACTACCCCCTACAACTCCAGGAAAATAATGACCAGCATACAATCAAATACCTATTACAATGACAGGGAAAACAACAATAGAATTGGACAGAAGGTATTCCCCTCATGCTCCCTCAGATATCCTTTAAATATTCTGATCAGCCAACAATACCTTTAACGGTAGACGGCATAATTCTCTATTTTGTAGTCGATATAGGTGCGACTCGATCCTACATACAATCAGAATTATATGAAGGGTACCTGTCAAGGGTGTGAACCTTCTGTGGGTATAAATGGGGTATTGACTCGTACCTGGGAGACCCCACCCCTTGAGGTAAACAACCCTTATGGTAAAGGTAACATTTTACAATCATTCATTTAGAATTATCCCAGACTGCCCTGTAAATTTACTTGGAAGGGACGTATTAGGCAAATTAGAGAGAAGAATAATAGGAGGTAGACCCTAATGGTGGCATACACATGGAATCACTGTATTGCTTTCTAGCAGCTGGTGAACACTGAAGCCCTACACTAATCCTGTGTACCAGGAACAATACCCTTTGTCACAAGAGCAAATTGGGAATTGGGCCAATAACCTAATCCTTCTTAGAACAAGGTATATTAAGGCCTATGATAGCTCCCTACAATACACCAATAAATCCAGTGAAGAAGCCTGATGGCTCTTATAGATTTACGCAAGACCTTAGGACTATTAATAACTTGATAGTCCCAGTTGCACCAATTGTCCCAGATGTACCGTCATTGATTACCTTTATTCCCTGTACCACTCTGTATTACACTGTGTTAGACTTGTCAAACGCTTTTTTTTTCCATCCCAGTGAATGAAGAGACAACTACTACAGAGTTTCACTTTTGAAGGCCGCCAGCTTACCTGGCGGAGAATGCCTCAAGGCTACATAGACTCACCTACGGTGTACTCTATGGCCCTTCGTGCATCCTTACAGGTATGGTCCCCACCCCATGGTTCTGTGTTGCTCCAGTATGTGGATTATATTCTTTTGTGTAGCCCAAGCGGAGAAGCGTGTAGGCAGGATAGTAGATCTCTGTTAGAATACCTGGGTAATGAAGGACACAAGGTGGCAAAATACAAAATGAAATATTGCAAGGAATCTGTTCAGTATCTGGGTTTCACCTCAACAAAAGACATGCTAGGGGGCGTGGCTAAGATGGCGGCGTGAGCAGACGTCTTCCCTGGAGCTCTGCTGAAATCCGGCTCTTTTTTTCTCCTAATTAATCCTGCTGATCCACTCTAGTTGGGACTTTTCTGACTGCGGATGCCGTCCAGAACCTCGGGACGGACGAAGGGCGGGAAGAAACTTAGTTTTCCCCCGATAATCCCAGATCTTCCTCCCGCGGCGGTCTCGTGTGGTGGCGGGTCGGTGCTGCGCGCCAAGATGGCGTCTCGGACGGAGGAGCAGGAGACCCCGCCGGCGCAGCCCCCAGGCATCCCGGAGGGGATGGCAGCTATTTCGGCATGCCAGGCGGCTCTCACTAACAAAATTGAGGCGGTGCAGTTGGATGTTAGCTTGATCCGACAGGACATGGACAAAATTAGGTCCCGGGTGACTGAGGTGGAGGGGCGCGTGGGACAGGTGGAGGACGCAGTGGCAGACCATTCTGCAGCCATCCGCACCCTGCAGACCAAGGTAAAGACTTTGGAATATCGGGCCGAGGACGCCGAAAATCGTTGTCGGCGGAATAACATCCGCATCATCGGCCTGGCGGAGGGGGCGGAGGGCAAGGACGCAATGGCGTTTGTGGAGGATTTGTTCCGGGGCCTACTGCCCGAGGCCCACCTGTCCCAGCACTTCACTGTGGAACGTGCACATCGGGTCCCGCCCAAGCCGGGCCCACCTGGATCCCCCCCACGTACCTTAATCCTGCGGCTGCTTAACTTCTGCGACAGGGATGAAATCCTCCAGGCTACAACTCCCAGATATTGTGTGGTAAGACAAAGCCATTCATCAATGATCAGCACAAGCTGCAGAGTTGATGGCTTTAACCCGTGCATGTCAGTAAACTGAGGGAAAAGATGTAAACATTTACACGGGTTCTAAATCTGCTTTCGGTGTGGTACATGATTTTGCCAAAATCTGGCAAAGAAGAGGGTTTGTAGCATTTGATGGTAAGGGAATTTCACACGCTTCATTGGTGAATGATTTGCTAGAGGCCATACACAAACCCCATACTGTTGCAGTGATAAAACGTTCACTTGCCAAGAAATTCTACCTTTATCCTTCTAGAACCACCCACAATTTCAGAACACCAATTATTGAAAGAACTACAGTATACAGCCACTGAGGAAGATGTAGAATACTGGAAAAATAGATTTTTCTAAGAACTTACCATAAAATACTTTTCTCTGAAGTCCATTGACAGACGCCGCTCTTATGCTTCTTATACCATAGGGTTATGCTGCCCCCTACAGGAATAGTACTAGGCAGTGAAAAAATTCCCTGACACGCCTTCACGGCATAACCCCACACATACTCTGCCACAAGCCAGTTTATTGCTGCCTAGTGAAGGAGTAGGACCTAGGTTTTCTGCTGGGACTTCGGTCTGTTTTTTTTTTTCTTTTAAGGATATTTCTGTTTATTTCTCTTTACTCACTAATGCTAGCTAGTGTCAGGGGGATCCTCCTGGTGAACTACAAGTGACAGCTGGCTGAGTTTTCACACTGGATAATATAGATCCTTACAGTCTCCCAGCCTGGCCGACGAGCATGAACAGGTTATAGTCCCGCACTAGGCTTTGCCACGACAGCATCCCAGTGGATGGGGACGAGCCTGCGAGTGGATGTCTCGCCAGGATGCATCGACCTAGAATGCTGCAGCGTACCCCTCGGCTGGCAGCACCCCCACTCAGGGTGGGAGGTCTGTCCCGCCCCTGGGGATAATAGGATCCGTTCTCCTAAAAGATCCCCCTGGCCTACCAGGATTTCTGCCCTGCCCTCCCTGCTTCCGCATGGGGAGCTATATTCTTCACTTAGCGAAAAAAATTCACTGACACGCCTACAGGGGCTGTCCTTCATGGCATAAAGCCAGTTTCATTGCAAGCAGTGAAAAAAGAAGACACAAACCATCCCCAATAACAGAGGGGCGGGGCTGAATCAATCTGTCAATGAACTTCAGAGAAAAGGATTTTACGGTAAAGTTCTTACAAAAATCCAGTTTTCTCTATCGTCCATTGACAGGCGCAGCTCTTACGCTTCTTATACCATAGGGACGTCCCTAAGCAGTGTAGGCATGAGGGGTGGGAAGAACACAACCAAAAAAAAAAGCAGGTAACTTTTTCCAAAGGCCAAACGTAGCCAACTGGGTAACAAAGCTCAACCAGGAACAACAGGAGCCTACCAATATAATCCCCTGAAAGAGAAAAACAAGTCTCTTTAAACAACAGGCTGCAAAACCTTGCATCCAAAGGATGCATCCGAAGATGCTAACAAAAACTACCTTGTAGAATTTTGTAAAAGTATGCACGGATGACCAAGTCGCCGCCTTACACACTTGAGTAACAGAGGCCTGATGATGAAAAGCCCAAAAGGCCCTCAGCGCTCTCTGGTAGGACGCGCTGTCACAGGGAAAGGAGGAACCTGACCCTTCAATGAATAAGCCTGTACAACCGTCTATCTAATTTATCTGGATATAGTCGCAGCAGACACAACCAACCCTTAACAAGATCCCTCAATAAGGACAAAAAAAAAAAAAAAGTTAGATTTCCTGGCCAACCGGTAAACCCTGATCGCCCGAACCACATCCAGAGAGTGCAAGGCAATTTTCTTGGGATGCTTAGACTTGGGACAGAGGAATGGCAAAACAATGTCTTCATTTGAATGGAAATCAGACACCACCGTAGGAAGAAAAAATGGTTTAGGTCGGAGAACCACTTTATCTCTGTGGACGACCAAATAGGGCGAACAACAGGAAAGCGCCACCAACTCAGATACTCTGCGAGCAGAAGTAACAGCCACCTAAAAGGCAACCACCTGAGATAACAAAGGCAGAGATATGTCCCTAGATTCTCAAAAATAGGCTTTTGAAGAATAGACAAAACCAAAGTCAAATCTCACGGAAGCAAGGGGGATCGTCTCGGGGGAGCCATATGGCACACCCCTTGAATAAAGGTGCGAATTAAGGTATTAGCAGCCAACGGGCGTTGGAAGTATATCGCCAAAGCCAACACTTGGCCCTTGATCATGCCCAAGAGGCCAACCATTGCTCAACTCCTTTCTGGAAGAAAGCCAAGACCCTAGCCACCGAAAAAAAGGCAAGGGTGCAATTTTTGTGATTCACACCATGAAATATACATCTTCCACATGCAATAATAAATCTTTCTAGAAGTCGCTGTTCTAGCCCTCGGCAGTGTAGGAAGCAGAGACTCAGAGAGACCGCTATCTCCCAGTACCTGGCCTTCAACAGCCATGCCGTTAAACCCCGCAACCGTAAAGCAACAGCTGAATCAGAGGGAAGGCTTAAATCAGCTGATACTGGCTCCAAGGAGCTACCAATATCGGTGGCATCAGCCAGAAGATCTCAAACTCTGGCCATGAACCTTTGCACCTCTTTGTTTAGCCGCGATGCAAACAGGTCGACCTCCGGGGTCCCCCAACGGACACACAGGAGACAAAATACCTCTGGATTAAGGGACAAATCCCCGTGATGCAGAACCTGATGACTCAGGTAATCCGCTTGCCAATTCACCACTCCCGGAATGAGAAATGCAGAGAGAACCGGAACCTAAAGTTCCGCCCACGTCAGAATCTCGGCCACCTCCTAGGCCATCCGGACACCCTTTGTGCCCCTTTGATGATTGACGCAGGCCACAGCCGTGGCATTGTCTGATTGGATCCGAACCGGGAGACCACGCAGTCAATTTGTCCAATAGATCAGACAAATCTTGATTGCTCTGAGTACCAGAACATCGATCAGTAAAGAAGACTCCTCTGTTGACCAGACTGCCTGGGCACAGGGGTAGTCCAGCACCTTGCCCGAGCCCAACAGGCTGGCATCCGTGGTAACCACCGTCCACTGCAGCAGTAGAAAGGACTTGCCCTGACTCAGGGCAGGCGACTGAAGCCACCAACAGAGCTTTGACCTTGTGAGTCAGCTCAAACTAAATATTCTGTCTAAGAACTGTAGATCCTTGTTCCACTTGAAATGGATCTCCTTTTGCAGAGGCCAGGAATGAAACTGAGCGAAGGGGACCACCTCAAAAGGTCGACACCATCAGACTCAGGGCTCTCATGCATATCTGTAGAGAAGAGAGATCGCTTTCCAGCAGCAACCGCATCTCTCCCTGACACTTCTGAAGTTTTTCCTTGGGAAGAAAAAAAAAAAAAAAAAACTCGCCACGGAGGAGGAGTCCAGAGTTAGTCCCAGGTAATCCAGTCGCACCGACCGGGTCAGTGCAGATTTGAAGTTGATGATCCAGCCGAACTATTGAAGGGTCTGAACCGTGATTGACAGATCGCCGAACAAGGCTGGGTGAGAGCTATCCTAGGATAGCAATCCCTCTTTTGTGCAGCAATGCCAACATCGGGGCCAAAATCTTGGTGAAGACTCTGGGAGCGGAAGGGAGACCAAAGGGTAATGCCGCAAACTGAAAGTACTTCTCTGCCACTGCAAAACGGAGATACCGCTGGTGTCCCCCGTACATAGGGATGTGCAGATACACATCTTTGATGTCAATGGAGCCCCTGATCTAAAGACGCTACTACCGACCGAAAATATTCCATCCAAAACGACTGCACCCGCACAAAGCAGTTCAGAAACTTGAGGTCCAAATTAGGACGCACCTTGCCCTCTTACCTGGGCACCATGAACAGGTTTGAATAAAAACCTCCAAATTGGTCCTGCCAGAAAACCAACAAAATCACTTCTTGTGCAAGGAGGTCCTGCACTGCCTCCCCGAGATCCTTCAAGTGATCTGGAGGCAGACGATGATTTGAGGGAAAGTATCTGTCTGCCGCCGAGACCGAAATTCAACTTGTACCTGGAACAAATCTGTTTGTGAATCCATTTGTCTCGGATCAAGGACATCCAGGGTTGCTGAAAGAAACGCAGAGGTCCTCCCACCCCAGAACACGGGTGAGGGTGCCCCTTCATGCAGACGAGGATTTGTCCACCGAACCGGACTGACTGGTCTTGGGCTTCCCCGACCAAGCCTTTTTGCTCCCTCCAGAGGCCCTGAATGGTTTACCTTTCTCTTGTGTCCCTGAGACATGAAAACCCCTTTGGAGGATATGGGAAGTAGAGTACTCTTACCCCCCCCCCCCCCATTAAGCCTTTTATCAACTCATCCAAGGAGTCTCCAAACAATCGCTCGCCCAGAAAGGGGAGATCTGTTAAGGCCTTTTTAGATGCCTGGCCAGCTCTTAATGCACCATGCAAGGTATGGCAATCCCTACCGCTGACCCTCTAGCAACCAGAGGGGCCGAGTCCAAGGATGCATCACACAAACACCAGGGCCTGGGCCATCTGGTCTGCGAGTCCAATCCAGGTCGGGGGGGGAACTATCTCAGCCTTACCCCTAAGCACTTTAACCCATACCGTTACCGTCTGTGAAACCAGAATGGACACCAAGATCGTTTTTTGTACCGAACCTGCCAAAACATGGAGGTGGCGGGAAAGGGGATTCCACCCATCTGTCCATCGGGCCTTGAAGGTCGGGGAATCGTCCACGGGTACCACAGTAGATTTGTTAAATCTGGAAACAGGGTGGTCCACCCTTGGTGGCACCTCCAGCAGTTCGAGACCGAGTCAGCAAAGGGATAACGGTGTATAAAGCGCTTAGGCATCCCGCCACTGTTCATTCACAAGATCGTGAATTTCCTTGGGGCGAGGAAACACCTGACCCAGTTTCTGGGCTTTGAGGGAGCCACTGGGCTTTGCGGGAGCCAAAACTACCCACGTTCCTGACTGCGTGAGCTCATCAGTCAATTGTAAAGTTTCCCTTACTGAACAAATCAGTGCTTTCACCATAGCGCTTTCCCGAGCTGCGGCTGAGGACAGGCCATCCTAATGCAAGGACAGGGATCCCTCCGGGACAGACAAGGCAGTGGATGTTTTTGGTTAGCAACATGTTTCATGACAAGATCAACCTTTGATGTCAGACATTCCAATGCTGCAGAAAAACACACCATGGACTGCGAGCCGGACGTACCGGCAGTCGGATACAAATAATAAACAAACAGTGTTGCGCTCAGAAAAAAAATTAAAAAAATATCATAAATCACAAATAATAACTGATAAAGATGAAAGTAAATAGACTTTCAAAGTATAGATGACCGAACAAAATCATATATAGTGCAAAGAAAGTGAATACAAATGTCCATGAAATTAATCCCAAACTCCAAACAGATGACACCATACCAGCATTTTTCCCTTAATCAGGGGAGATGACAATCTGTAAACAGGGGGGCTGATCCTAGGTATCACTTCCGATCACAGATGGCATACTGCTGTACTCAATGATTTCACCTCCAAATGGAGCACATTTTAGGGTTTGCAGCCGGATGTGATTTTTTTGTGCACTGTATATAATTATAATTTGTTGCACACGTATTTACAGTATATATAGTAATTTCTTTGCATATATTCAGCACATATGCTGTGTTTTTTAGCACAGAGATTATTTTATTACATTTTAGCGCTGATAGCTTTTTGGATTATTTGTTTTGTACCGACAGTCGCACTGAGGGGGTCTGATGGAGAATTTACCTCCTGGTCGACTTCTGAACGTTGATGGTCCATCCGAACTCCTGGAGCGTCTGAACGGTAGTCGACAGATCGCTTAACAGACTCGGGCTGGTTCTCGATCTTAACAGGAGATCGTCCAGATATCCCAAGATCGCAATCCCCTGTGCCCGTAACAGGGCCAGAACAGGAGCCAGCAAACACCCTTGGAGCCGAAGCGAGACCCAAAGGTAACGCTACAAACTGATAGTGTTCCTCCACGATAGCAAAATCGGAGGTACCTCTGATGACCCTCGAATATGGGGATGTGTAAGTATGCATCCTTGAGGTCGATGGAAGCCAGGAAATCTCCCGGACTTAAGGAGGCCACCACCGAACAGAGGGATTCCATGCGGAACTTCTGAACTCGCACAAATCGGTTCAGAGCTTTCAAGTCCAGAATTGGACGTACCTTGCCCTCCTTCTTGGGCACAGTGAACAGATTCGAATAAAAACCCAGAAACCTGTCCCGATGAGGCACCGGGACGACCACCCCTTGGGCGAGGAGATCCTGAACCACCCGATGAAGATCGTGCAACACATCTGGGGTCAAATGAAGATTTGAGGGAAAGAATTCGTCCACTGGCCGCGAAAGGAATTCGATCTTGTATCCCGATCGAATGATTTCCTGAACCCACCTGTCCGGAAACCCGGAGCAACCAAGGTTCTAGGAAACCACGCAGACGTCCCCCCACCCCTGTAACGGGTGAGGTCGTCCCTTCGGGTAGAGGCGGAAGGACCCGCCGGGCCGGCGTGGTTGGACTTTTGCTTGCCCGCCCAGGGCTTCCTCTGACCACCCTTGCCTTTAAAGGGTTTCCCCTTGTCCTGTGCCTTAAAGGCACGAAAGGACTCCTGATGTGGTTTAAAGGAAGGCCCCCGCTTACCGCGGAAGGACTTACCCTTGGGATTCTGGGGCAGCAGAGTGCTCTTACCCCCAGTGACCCCCTTAACCAACTCGTCCAGGGATTCCCCAAAAAGACGATTCCCCACATAAGGGATGTCAGACACAGTCTTCCTGGAAGACTGGTCAGCCGACCAGCTCTTCAGCCACATTAAACGACGGAGCAGCACTGACGCCAGACAGCTGTGCTGCTAGAGAAGCCTCATCCAAGGCTACGTCACACTGGTACAAAACCGCCAGACGCATCTGCTCCACCATTGCCACAGTAGCTGGAGGAGCGGAATCCGCCTCCAGAGTGCGTTTGAGCACCTGGGCCCAATCAGCCACAGCCTGAGAGACCATAACAGAGGCGAAGATGGGCTTCAGTAAGGAACCCGCCACCATATACGCTTGGTGAGTAAGAGATTCCACCCACCTATCCGTAGGGTCCCTGAACACCGGAGAATCCTCCGAGGGCATGAGAGTGGCCTCGTTTAACCTGGACACAGTGTGGTCCACTTTAGGGGACACAGTCCATCGCGAATCCGTGGGAGATGCGAAAGGGTAACAGAACCGAAACCGTTTTGGTACCACAAAAGGGCGCTTTAAATGACGCCATTGTTCGTTCACTGTTTCGTGAAACTAAGCGGGACAAGGAAACACCTGTGCCGCTTTTCGGGTTCTGCGAGTTCCAAAGGAAGACTGCTTACCCGGTGGGTTGGGCTCATTCTCTAAACGTAGTGTCTCTTTCACAGAAGCAATAAGCGCAGACACAGCAGCGCATTCTTTAGCCGATTCAGGAGAAGGATCATCCTCCTCCTCCCCCTCCACCTCCATATCAGAATGCAAGGACTAAGACCCCTCAGGGGGTAAACTGTCCAGGGCAACCATATCAGACTCCGAATCAGAGGACAATGAAGCCCTAGCTCGTTTCCTAGAATCCCGCTCCGACATCAACAAATCCACCTTGGACACTAAAGTCGCAAGTGCAGCAGCAAGGGAAGGTGAAGATTCAGGAGTACCTGAATCACTCACCAAGGCTAGGGGGAATTTGCAGTCCTGGGACTCCATGAGAATATCACTGTCGCTGGCCCTTTAAGACGCGATCACAGCGACCCACCACAATGCACTGCAATAAGGATCACACTAAGGTACCCCCCTGAGATGGGAAAAGCACTGAAAACAGAAGAATATTCCCCAAAACCAGCAAAAATAACCCCCAGATGTGTTACCACGCTGCTGGAAACGATCTCTGCATACAGGAAGGGAATTGATGTCATCTGAACAGGAAGCTGTCTAAGGGAAAATGGTTGCCAATGCATCTGAATGGGAGGCTCCGGGAAAATGGCTGCCGAACATGTGCAAAAAAGAACACCTTGCCACACACATGATGGAGCCTGAAGGCGCCAAAAAACACTACATAGAGAGCTGCAGAAAGTGCCCACAGTGAGGCCAGAGCAGCTGCCCACACGCAAAATGGCGGACCTGTGGTTTTTTGCACCGCAGCGGTCCGCACCGCCATGTCTGCACCCCCAAACACACTGACAAGTGGACATGGACCCCCACAGACCCCCCCCCCCCTGCACGGCGATACATGCGCCAAGAGGCCCCCACAGGGACCGGGAGGGATGCGAGCCAAGGACACAGACATGAGGGGAGAGCACAGACATCAGTAGACTGTCATCCCCAAACAGAGGCCCCACACAGAAGTTACTTACCGCTCCATATGGCGTGGGCGCCTCAATATCGCAGGAACCCCCCCACCCCAGACGTCGTGGGGGCCCGGCAGCCGAAACAGGATGCGTCGCACGATCAAAGCACCGCATGTTGAGGCATCCCGGCGATGTAGCCACCTCGCAGGCTGGTGCCCGAGGACAGGGGCAGGTCGTTTGCTAGGCCAGGGCGCATTTATAGCCCGCTAAACGCTCAATGGCGGGCTGGGATTCCATAAGATCCTCTGTCCTGGAGTACCAGGACGACCAGTCCGATTCCCAGCTCCGCAACACTGTAGTCTTCCGAAGATCAGACTAACTAGGCGCAGACAAATAAAAAGCTAGTAGTGCAAAGAAAACACTTTTGCAGCAAATAAAAGTAATAAAACAGAAGAAAGGCTGAGACATGTAGCCCCAGCACAGGGAAGCCTATCTTACTCCTAACTAGGCAGAGGACAAACTGAGTTGGGAAGGCTGATAGCAGGGGGGTATTGGACCAAAGGGACAGCCCCCTACAGGTGTGTCTATGTAAATTGCTTTGTTTTAACAAGTCTTATGCCTAGCTTGCTCCTGTGGATAAGAGGTCAATACCCATTGGTGAAGACTGTATGAGTGGGCGGCGACTGTCAGAAGACGTAAGAGAAAAGGTTTTGCATTAAAAATATCAAATAGAGAGTCCAGGACCAGTAGATGCATAACATGTATTAGGAACAATACCCAGGGCTCTCAACATGGGAAACATGATCATTTGCCGCCACCCCAAGGTCCATTTCAAGAATTGTAGATTGATTTCACACACATGCCTAAAAGGTATCTGCTAGTTATAGTAGATACATTTAATAAGTGGTCAGAAGCTTTTGAAACACATAAAGAGGATGCACTTACAGTAGCCAAAATGTTGTGTAAAGAAATAATCCCAAAGTGGGATTGCCCATGAACCATTGTTTCGGACATTCACTTCTAAAATTTTGCAAGATCTTGCTAAATTAATGGCGATTAATTGGAAGTTTCATATTCCATACCATCCTCAGAGTTCGGGGGTGGTGGAAAGAATGAACCGTACAATTAACCACTTTACCACCGAATTTTGCGGTCTTACGTCCAGGCCACTTTTTGCGATTCGGCACTGTGCGAATTTAACTGACAACTGCGCGGTCATGCAACGCCGTACCCAAACAAAATTTACGTCCTTTTTTCCCCACAAACAGAGCTTTCTTTTGGTGGTATTTGATCACCTCTGCGCTTATTATTTTTTGCGATATTAATAAAAATATGCGAAAATTTTGAAAAAATAATATTTTTCTACTTTGACAGTTAAAAAATATCCAATATATTCAATTTTTGTCATATATTTAGGCCAAAATGTATTTAGCTACATGTCTGACAAAAAAAATTCTCAATGAGCGTATTTTTAACCGCTTTATGACCGGAAGGTTTTACCCCATTCCTGACCAGACCATATTTTGCGATTCGGCACTGCATTACTTTAACGGACAATTGCGCGGTCGTCCAACGCTGTACCCAAATTCCTTTTTTTCCCCACAAATAGAGCTTTCTTTTGGTGGTATTTGATTACCTGTGCGATTTTTACTTTTTGTAAACAAAAAAAGAGCGACAATTTTGAAAAAATAACAATATTTTTCACATTTTTTTATATGAAATTTCCCCCCCCCCCCCCCCAAAATGTAAAAATTAAAATTTGTTAGCATTTTAGTCCAATTTGTTTTCTGCTACATATTTTTGGTAAAAAAAATAAATAAATCACAATAGGCGTATTTTGATTGGTTTGCGCAAAAGTTATTGCGTTTACTAACTAAGGGAAAGATTTCTGTAATTTTAGGCGTTTTTTTTTTGTTAACGAGTAATGGCGGCGATCTGCGATTTTTTTTGCGGGACTGCGACATTGCGGCAGACAGATAGGACCCTTGACTGACATTTTTGACACTTTTGGGGGTACCAGTGACATTACTACAGTAATCAGTGCTATAAATATGCACGGTTACTGTAAAAATGACACTGGCAGGGAATTGGTTAATTTTTATTGGAGAGGGGGGGGTTAATGTATGCCTGGTGCTTACTGACGTGTGTGGGGGGAGGTGACTGAGTGACACAGGGACAGATCGCAGGTTCAGCGATGCTGAATCCTGCAATCTGACCCTGCCTGTCACTTAGGAGAGCGGGCGGATTTCCACACTAGATCCCCGACGATCGGGGAAGAGCAGAGGTGATCACCACCGTTCCTCCCCTGGCCCGACTCCCGCTGTAACTGAATACAGCAGGAGAGCGCCGCCGAAAGAGGGGGATGTCTGGTGACGTAGGTCTACGTCGCCAGACGATAACGAGCCACTTTGCCGCAGTACAGTCAACGTGACTGGTCGGCAAGTGGTTAAAGAAAAATTGTGAAAAGCTACAGGAGGCACTTATGTTAGGTGGGAGGCATACTTGCCAGCAGTACTGGCAGAAATAAGGATGACTCCTAACAAAACTACTAAAATGTCTCCTTTTGAAATTTTGATGGGTAGACCCTTTCTCACACCTTGGACAAGAGGTCCAATGGTATTAATGCCAGGTGATCTGGAGCAGATTCAGGAAGAAAATGTTGTGAATCTTATGTGGCTTTTTAATGGCATCTACGGTGATGTGTCTGTTTGTTTTCCTATTCCTTCACAGAAACCAATAAATCAGTTTAAACCAGGAGATCAAGTAGTGGTTGAAGCACTCTACAAGCACAAGGTTACAGATCAAGGTTACAGATCCACCGTATGGGAAGCCAACTGTGGTGACTGCTGTAACAAGGACCGCAATCCTAACAGGCGGTTCTCAAGCCTGGATTCATGCTTCAAGGGCAAAAAAGGTCCCAGAGGATCCTAGGATACAAGGCACAGACAGAGGGTGAATTAGGTGTAGAAATCCCTGAAGTAGACAAACAAGAGAGTGAAGCAGGTGCACAAGTCTCTGAAACAGACAAATCAGAAGACAGGCTAAGATCTCGATTCTCAGTCCCCAGTCATCTTGGCGGTTCTTCCCATTGATAGGCTCTCTCTCTCACGGACAGTTTCTTGCTGGTATGGGCGATTAGTACCTGTTACTATCATTCAAAAGGACTTCCCTTTCTATACAAGAACTGTGCAACACAACGGGACTTCCCATCGACTAGAAAGAGACCCAACATCAGTAGATACCACATCTCTTACTGATAAGATGTTGTTGTTACAATTCAAATATAGCTATGTACAAAAGTCAGGGTATGATAAATGTTGGGTTTGCAGTCAATTACACCCTAGTACAATGAGGATTCCTTTAATGGCAGCGCCGGTGAACATCACTTCTTTTATGAATGGCACCCCCGCAGTATGTTTACAAGACATATCAAGAGTCCAGGGAAATTAATCAATTTCCTTTCAAATTTACCCCCCAAGCTGGTGTTTTAGACTAGGAAATTAGTCAAATAGGAGAGAGGAAATGTGTCAGAAGACACAGTTCAATATATCTTTAAGCCCAGACCTTTCTTCTATGTTTAATATTTCTAGCAAAGACTTAAATGCCTCAATTTGGTCCATAATGAATGAAACACACCCACTATGTAATTCAACTGGTAGGGTTTTGTCAATACTTACTTTATCTAGTTATTCTGATCAAGTAAAAAAGGCGCTGGGCTTGCACCCTTTCACATTAGGTAATAATTTATCTGTTGTGGTAAGGTATGTTAACCATGGATCCCCCTTCGAAGGTAGATACTATCAGGCTCAGCACCCGAATGCAAGTCCGGAGGGATGACCATTTGTTGGACAGCAGGAGGCGAATTGCAGCATGCAATTTCTGGTGTTTGTCCAGAGGCAGGAGCATAGAGTCAAGCCCATATAGTCCAGCTTTGTGGACGGAAACCAGGGCAGACTTCTGAAAATTCAGAATCCGGCCGAACTCCCACAGAGTATATATTGTGATCTCCAGGTCCATCACCAGAAAAGAGGGAGACTCCGCTCGCTGAAGGAGATTGTCCAAGTAACCTATTACCGCGATCCCTCGTTGGCGTAGCAAGGCTAGCATTGAAGCCAACACTTTTGTGAAAACCTGAGGAGCGGAGGCGAGACCAAAGGGTAACACCACAAACTGATAATGCTCCTCTCCCACAGCAAAGCGGAGAAAATGCTGGTGACTTGTACATATTGAAATGTGAAGATAGGCATCCTTGAGATATCTATAGAGGCGAGGAAATTCCCCCCTGATGCAGGGATGCCACCACCGTTCGAATGGACTCTATTCTGAACTTCTGTACCAGCGCAAAGCAGGTTAGCGCCTTGAGGTCCAGGATTGGACGCACTTTGATTTCCTTCCTGGGGACTGAACAGGTTTGAATAAAAACCCTAAAAAGGTTCTGAAACCGGGACAAGCACCCCTTTGAGAAACAGGCGTTTTACCGCCTAAAACAGATCCTGTAACCGGTCTGGGGACAGGCGCAGGTTGGAAGGAAAAAACCTTCCCGGGGGACAAGAGCGAAACTGAATCTTGTAGCTGGACCAAATGACTTTGTGGACCCACTTGCCTTGCACCAGGGAAGTCCACGGGTCCAGGAAACAGAGAAGACATCCCACCCCTGATATGGGTGAGGGCACACCTTCATGCAGAAGGAGCCTTGTTTGCGGGTCTGGAAAAGCTTCCTCTCGGCTTGCCAGACCAGGTTCATTCGGATCTGCCAGAGGCCCTGAAAGGTTTCGAACCCTTGTCAGTCGATCCTGAGGGACGAAAAAACATCCTACGAGCCGAGAAGGAAGGTCCACATCTATGAGGTTCCTTGCCCTTAGTAGCCTGCAGAAGAAAGGTACTTTTTCCCCTCTGTGAGACCTTTAATGATGTTATTCAGGGTAGCTCCAAACAGGCGATCTCTCCTGGTAAAGGAAGATCAGTCAAGGCTTTTTAGAAGTCTGGTCAACAGACCAGCATTTGAGCCAAAACACACCCCGAAGCATCCCCGCCAAAACAGAGAAGTGAGCCAACAGGGGAGACGCATCCAAAGAGGCATCACAGATGAACGGCAGCCCCTGGACCAGCTGGTCCGCCAGCTAAGCAAAAGGCAGGGGGAGCTGTTCTCCCTCCAGGTCATGACATAGGAGCTTACCCCACTCAGTCAAAGTTTGCGACACCAGGGCAAATGGTAAACACTGGCCTTATTGCCAAACCAGCTAAGGTGTACATAGTTGGGGATGACCGGGATCATGGTTGCCTTGTTTATTCTGGAAACCAGAGGGACCACCACCGGTGGAACAGTTCACTTCTTAAGAAGGGACTCCTCGTAGGGGTAATGCCTAGTAAAAACACTTAGGAACCCCACATGGACACTTTGGTCGTACCCACACTTTGGCGACAATTCTGTCAAATTAAAACAGGGAAAGGAAACACCTTTGCCACTCCGGATGGCTTGTGAGTGCCAAAGGGTACCTGCGCCTCCGTAGCAGCTTCAGCTGCGACCTCCCTCTTCAGGGTCTCACACACAGATAAAATCAGTGCATCCAACAGTGCCTTTTCATACGCGGTCGCAGATGTGGAGGAATCATCCTCACTACCAGAGAATTCCAGGCGCGTGGTCAAAGATCCAGAAGGGTGACCCACATCTGCGACGTCCGAATCAGATTCAGGATATGATGAGACAGATGAAGCAGGGGAAGGCGGGGGGCACTTTTTGCTAGCCTGCAAGCCACCTCCACCCGGGACAGAGGAGACTCCAGGACCACTGTCCGTGCATGGATGGATGGTTGGGACCCGGAGAGCCCCGCAGCCCCAGAGGGGATCAGGTGGGAAAATGTTCTCCAAAGACTCCATGATTTACCAGGGGGACCACAAATAAAAGTGTAACACGCTGCTAAGGAGCAACCCCCACCGTGCTGGCAGCACCACCCGGTCACCAAGCACAAGGCGAACCTCAGCAGAGAGGGAGAGGACCCCACCAGACTCAACGCCCTCCGGAAACAGGCAACTGCAACCACCAGGAGAATCTGCACTAGACGTGCGGCGATCAGGAAGCTAAATGATCCAGGAGTCAGCACCAGGGGATAAGGAGGGGCTCCCACAGGGCTCCACTGTCATGGCCACCTCTATGTGCAATGGCAAAGCACAAGAAAATGGCCGCTGGACTAAACAAACATGGGCGCCATGTATAGAAACACACATACTACAACAAAAAGGCGGCCCCGCACGACACCACGAGGCATACAGGGACCCAGAATTGGGAGACCAGGCAGGACAGGGGGCCCTGGCAAATTGATCATCCGGTCGCACACCCCCCGCCCCCTATCGCCAGTTAGAGCCCCGCCCCCACCCCAGGCAAGTGACCAGACCACCCAAACTGCCCGAGTGTATGTGGAAGGGGGGGGAATTCAGGCTGAGGGACTCGGCAAAAACAGAGGTGGTGCCTGCGGGAATGAGGGGAACCTGGGGGTCCTTTGTGCCCATTTTGACTCATTTGAGTCTCTGTCTGAGGTGAGCTGCTAATCTCACTATTTGTCACTGGAGCACCTGGAGTGAAGCATGCAGCACATTTTGCACAGATGAAGATTGTTTTATTTATCTGTCACTGAGATTGCACTGTGTATTGGGACTTTTTCACATACAATATTAAGTCACTTTATTTTTATTGGGATATTTATTATCTTGGTTTTGTTTGATTCATATTAATTTATGATCATCACCTTATTTGTATATTACTTGTCACAGTTCTAAGCGATATTGGTTAACATTTATTGCACTGTGTATTGGGACTTTTTCACAAACAATATTAAGTCACTTTATTTTTATTGGGATATTTATTATCTTGGTTTTGTTTGATTCATATTAATTTATGATCATCACCATATTTGTATATTACTTGTCACAATTTTAAGCGATAGTTGTTAACAGTTATTCACTTAGCGCAGCAATATTATTTATTGAACCTGGGGGTCCGACTATCCCAAGGAGGGGCCCACATCCACCCCAAAACCCTCCAGGGGCAGAGGGAGGGGGGGAGTTACTCACCATACCAGGAACCAGGTGGGCACCGCTCCAGACAGATCCTCCTCTCTATCGAAATGGGGGGCTGTTGGCCAGGAAAAATGCTGCAAATCAGGCTGAGGCCAGGTCGTATGCAATCTCGCAAGACGTTTAACTCGCATGGCCATCCCCCGTCCAGTGGGGCTATGTTGTGGCCAACCTAGCGGCAAGCTGAGGCCTGCGCGTGCTCGCTGGCCAGACTGGGGTGACCACTGTATCCATGTTATCCAGCCCGTCTCCCAGTCCGCCAGTTGATAGTAGATCTCACAGTAAAAATCCAGGAGGAAAACATTTTCTATCTAAAAAATTTTGCCAGGAACAAAGATCCCAGCAAGGAACTAGGTCTTTCCTCCTGACTAGGCAGAAAAAAACTGAATGACTTTAGAAGGGAGAGGGAGTATACCCCCTGGGACTGCCCATGGGTGTAGCCAGAAGTTTTTTCTGCCTAGTGTTCTACTCCTGTAAAAGGCAATATAACCCAATGGTCAAGAATGACAGCAGCTGTGTCCGTCAATAAACTAAAGAGAAATACTGATTTTAACTTGTAAACAATAAAATGTCAGAAATAGGCTTGCTCCTTAAGTGGTTAAGTGTTGATTGTGACGGTGGCGGGTATCAGATCCCTGCCCTTCTCACCAGGACCAGGCAATCTCACACCCTGCCGTCACTTGCGTAACAATGCCACTCTCAGCTGCACCCGACACAAAGATTTTCCAGCTTGCGGGAAAACAATCTAGATGCCAGCAGGCTGAGAGCGATTGTCACCGGGCTAATTAAGCAATTAACCCTTTCACTGCCACCACCGCTAAGTTATGAGCCCAGCGGACGCTCGTAATTTTAGAAATATCAATTATGACTTTAGAATAATCATCTGTAACACGCACTGTCACCACAGACAGGAATGTTCAGAGGATTTATTCTATACAGTAGCACTCTTCAAGAGACAAGTTCTTTGTTAGTTTGCATTAAGAGCGGGACAAGATTAACACTTTTCAAAATAAGGTTTAATATTAAAAAGGTTAAAATTGGTGCAAATAAAATATTTACAGAAAAAAAAAAAGTGTTTCAAAGAAATAAGACACAATTCAGCAATTGAGAGAAATAAGATAGGATTGGGAAATAAGAATACTTGCATTCAATGTCCTTGGTGTTACCAGAGTTCAGAAGCTGAGCCAGTTGTGATTGGTTCTCAAACTTGATAGATGTTCCTTCTTGATGTTACCATGAGAACTCTAACCCCATCTGCTTCTCTCCTCTTTTCTCTGAGACCGCAGGGGGTGTTAACAGATGTTCCTGACCAATAAACACAGTGGCAATGGGCTGCCCTAAGGTTTACGACAATACCAAGGAACCTCCCATATAGGCAGACTTATAACATAATTCATATCTTCCAATATCTACCAGTTGCCTTCTTGAAACTGATAGATTATTGTGCAGCATTGAATTTTATATGCATAGATACCAAACACAGCCTATCTCAAAGTAACCTCTGACCCGTAAGGCATCTGACAGCTAGCTTGTCTTCCATAGGAGTTAAAGTGGTCATGTATGATCTCGTTTCATTCAGTATTTTATTTTGCATTTAACTATACACTTTCTAGAGACATATCTTGTTTGTGTTTAAAGGTATGAATTTGTGTGTGAATGTGTTCAATTAACAGAGCTCTTGAATGGCTCTGTTTTATGACCCATTAGCCTTTATCCTTCTTTGCCCGGTTATTGGCTTTACGACCAGCCTGATTATCAGAACAGATATCCGTCCAGACATCTTTTCAGATAACGGCTTGTTTGAAGTTGAAAGTCTCTGCATTCCAGGAATTATTTAGCTCAGGGAGGGGGCTGTGTGAGTGAGGGTCTTTTGTAAACTGTCATGGTGTCCTATAAGCAAATCGAACAACATGGCCGCCTCATTCTGTGTCTAGAACAGGCGATCATTACACTGATGTCTTGCTCCACAGATACCAGTGACTTCCCCTTTGCTGCAGGAAAGAAAGTCGCTCATAGGGTCTTTTTTTTTTCAATTGACTTTACAAGATGTTCTATTAATTGCTGAGGTAGACCGTTGGGCTGATAATGTCACAAATTGCAGGAAAAAAATGTGCTTGATTCTCCCATCAACACAGACAGTGCTATTGCAGGAATCCCTCCTGTGGGGCTATTGTCTTCTCCTGGCGGGGGGGCGGGCGAGGGTGGGGGGAAGCCTTTCCTGCCGCGAGAAGACAGTGATTATTGCTAGCGGCTATAGCCACCGCTAGCGATAATCGCAGGTAAAGCCTGGCATTCTGGTCATAATTGAGTTGATCAATCGATCAACTTGGTGCATTTAGCCCGCCCATACACTGTTCAACAGGAACCGGCCGAGATTCAAACCGTGGTGGCTTGCCTTCGTTTTAAAAATTAAGTGTTACAGTAGAAAAAGTGCACATTCTATTATGTGACCCTTTTATAATAATATTTTCAACTAAATAGCATAAAATTATTTACAAATCAAAGTAAATGCCTCAACATTCGTGCAAGCATGATAAATAAAACACCCATAAGGTTTGTAATATATGTGTAATACCTTCCTTGGTGCCCTACGAATTTAACATTCTCCAACATTCAAACTAAAGAGAAAAATGTATTTAGGGGATTTATTGCTATCTGGTTTGGACATGTCAGCAGGATTTGTTATCATTTAGTGGGTCGGCAGCCACTGGGCATCATGTTTAACCACTTACGGACCACCCGCCGCAGTTTTACGTCACTACTTTGACGATAAAAAACGGTTTTATGGAAGCAGATAGCTGCCATAACCCTGGTATTTTCTTACAGGGCGGGCAGTCCTTTTCCACATAACAGTGGTCCAGAGCCGCCGGTTGTGGGAAAAAACTTTCCAGTCCTTTCGGGTCCTAGGCAGGAAGTTGAGTGAGGGCAAGATGGTCCCCACA
Organism: Pelophylax lessonae; assembly: GCF_965119305.1. Taxonomy (NCBI): domain Eukaryota; kingdom Metazoa; phylum Chordata; class Amphibia; order Anura; family Ranidae; genus Pelophylax; species Pelophylax lessonae. The sequence continues at coordinate 136,673,184 of NC_138773.1, forward strand.
CGACTTTATGGCCTTGGAGGACCGGATCAATGTCATACGTCTCGCTTCCTCCCAACAGCCTTAAAGGGTCCATTATTTTTCACGCTGAATAAATGAAGATGTGAGATCTGAGGTCTTTTTTACCACAGATTTCACATAAAGGAGAACCAGTCCAGCTTATTTATACAATACAAGTGATGTTTACATTCCTTGTAATAGGAATTAAAGTGACCAAATTTATTTATTTTTTTAAAAGGGACAGTGTAAAAATAAAAAGGTAAAATAAATAAGGCAAAAAAAAAAAAAAACAGGCGCCCTGTCCCTCCGAGCTTGTGCGCAGAAGCGAACTCATACACAAGTCGTCCCCACATATGTAAATGGCTTTCAAACCACACATGTGAAGTACCGCCGTGATCGTTAGAACGAGAGCAATACTTCTAGCCCTGGACCTCCTCTGTAACTCTAAACGGATAACCTGTACCAATGTTTGTCGCCATTCCACGAGTATGCGCAATTTTGAAGCATGACATGTTGGGTATCTATTTACTCGTCGTAACATTACCTCACATTATAGAAAAAATTTGGCTAGCTTCACAGTTTTCTTATTTTTTATTTAAAAAAAGTGTATTTTTTTCCCAAAAAAATTGCGTTTGTAAGACCGCTGCACAAATATGATGTGACAAAGTATTGCAATAATCTCCCATTTTATTCTCTAGGGTCTCTTCTAAAAAATGTATAATGTTTGGGGGTTTTAATTAATTTTCTAGCAAAAACTACTGATTTTAACTTGTAAACCGCACGTGTCAGAAATAGGCCTGGTCCTAAAGTGGTTAACATGAAATTATTAAAGAGGAACTCTGTTCAGTTTTGTTTTGTTTTTTTAACCTTCAAAGTTGCTTAAGGGCTCTTTCACATGAGCGTTTAGTTTTTTATGCCCGATCAGTTCCTTTTTTTTTTTTGAAACGGACACGGGTGACACTTGTGTATCTCTATGTAAATACGGATGTCAGCGGAGGACACCACTGACATCCGTTTTTGCGTCCGTTCCGTTTTTTGAACGGAAGAAAAAATAGGGTTCTCTTCCGTTCAAAAAAACTGAACTGAACGGACGAAAAACGGATGTCAGCGGATGGTCATCCGCTGACATCCGTATTTACATAGAGATACATTATGTCCGTTTTTCATCCGCAAACGGATGGGATGAAAAATGGACATACGAACGCCCATGTGAAAGAGCCCTAAAGGTTCCATTCACACCTATGCCTATCATTTTCAGGCGTTTTTTGGGGCTTTTTTTCAGGCCTTTTTCAGGGATTTTTTGCAGATGTTTGGAAGCAGGCATTAACAAATGCTTGTAATCTGCCAAAAAAGAAGCTCATGTACTTTTTTGAGCTTCAGGTGACAAAACGTTCAGGTGTGAACAGGGGCCACTGAAATTAATGGAATTTTTCTTGTTGGGCGTTTTGAGACTTCAGAGATGAACTTTTTTTTTTTTACAAGCTGAAATACACTCAGGTGTGAACAGGGCCTAACTGGCATTACATGCAGTTCAAATGTCACTCTATATTCAGCTATGAACGAGCCATAGTAATTACAATGAAGCAATAATATTATTGCAATATCGTAATTCCCATTACTACTGCAGAAAATGTTCTGTGAGAGTCAATTTACACGATACTGTGATAAGCCCCGTATACACGTACCGAATGTCGGCCAAACGATCGGCCGTCTTTTGTCCGGTGCTGTCCTGTTGGCTGAAAAGTGCAAAAGACTGCACACGAATTTTGTCGGCCAACAACAGCCGACTGCAGAAGTGATGTCATGTGATGGTTAACTTTCCGTGTGTTTTTTCTTTTCTGAGCATGCCCAGTCTTGCTTTTATCTGCTGTTTGTCGGCCGAATTCTGTACTGTCTGGCGAACAATCGGCCGTTCTGGTGACGGCCAACAAAAATTTTATAGCCTGCACACCCGATTCTGTTCGGCCGAAAAGTCGCTGTCGGTTGTCGGAAGCATCATACTAACAAGCCGACAATCGGCCGATCGTTCGGCGGCCGAATATTTACGGCTGACAATCGGTACGTGTGTACGGGGCTATACTGTGATCCTGTGATACAGAAGCAGTAATTTTTCCAGTAAATGCAGCCAAAGAGCTGCATGGGAGGAGAAAAAGCAGGAGGTAGCACACATGCCCAAAGTACTTGGATGAAGTTTTTTTTAAGGGCGGTAGTGCCCCTGAAAGTACCGAAGTTGTTAAGGATATTGCCCTTGTTAAATTTGTCAGACATACAATGACTTTGTCAAAAAAGTATATGTAGCAAGATTTCCAGGCATTGGGCCTGATGTGGGTCTGCCATGGTTACTGTAAACACCAACAGCACATTTAGGCCTCTTTCACACGGGCGTTCCGTATGTCCGTATATAACCCCATCCGTTTGTGGGTGATATACGGACATAATGCATGTCAATGGGATTGCGGATGTCAGCAGTTGACCATCCGCTGACATCCGATTTGCGTCCTTTCAGTTCTGTTCCGTTTTTTGGAATGGAACAGAACCCTATTTTTCTTTAAAAAACGGAAAGGACGCAAAATCGGATGTCAGCGGTGTCATCCGCTGACATCCGCAATCCCATAGACATACATTATGTCCGTATATCATCCGCAAACGAATGGGAGGATATGAGGACATATGGATCGGATGATACAAGTGTCATCCATGTCCGTAAAAAAAAAAAAAGTGCCAGAGCGGATCGAAATACGGTCCGCTCCGTGTGAAAGAGGCCTTAAGCTGATTGCCCAAGTGTGAGATCTGAGACAATGAACAGTCCGGCATCTTTGGTTTGTTTTGTTTATTTTATATGGGGATGGGAGAAGGGAATGAATAGGATACTCCTCTGGCTCAACTAGGTACAAATCGGGACACTTTGAGGAAAAATGCCTTCTAGCGCTTTCTTGATGCCGGCTGAATGCTGACCAACGCTTGCTGGCGGTTGAAATCACTGACTTGCTGTACTGTACTGAAAACTGACTTCTGACACTCTGGTTAGCTCAAAAGTCCTTGACACGTTGGAATTTGCGGTTGGCTGTCTTTGTCTTCTCCACCCCCACCACCCCCCTCCCCTTTTTTTTTTTGTTGTTCCCCTACTTCTCTCTCCATCCCCCCATCTCTGTTCTTGTCTGATCTCTTCTGCATCTCGTGTGTTTCTGCCCCCTCCCTAATTGCGCGATTCTCTTCGAATCGTGAAAATTTTCCCCTTCCCCATTCCCCCAGGCATGCATGCCGTGGAGCGGGGTATGTTGGCGGTGCCGTGGTCGGTTGTCCCTGTTGGTGCGCTCCTTCATTCCAGTAAACCGTCCAGGAGACAGATGGCGGTAGGGACAGAGGACGCCCTCGGGACTCACCACAGGTGTTTTCGCCTTTTGATTGTTGTTATGTTCTGTACTTTGAACATACGCTTATTCATATATGTCATGGCTACGATATTACCTTTGTCCTTCAGGATACATCATCTGTCGCACCATGCAGTTTTTCCTTTTCATAGCGGTCTCATGTTATATCAGTTTTTTGATTTAAAAACCAAAAAAGTGCAGCGCTGAAATCAGTATACAATTATATAGCTAAAAAGCTCATATAAAGAAAACAAAAAAGGAGAGGGGATAATGTCCAAATGAATAGTCCCAATATTAAGTGCAGAGATGTGAATCCACGTGCAAAATAACTTTCTTCCAGTGACACCAGGGAAAAGTGTAGGAAGGGGACACCCTTGTGCTCAGGTATAACAAGCAGCTTACCGAAATTCCGTGGCTGCTCAATTTAATGAGACAGCCTCTCCCAGCTAGTAGTAAACCAGTAGGTCAACCGATATCAAGCTCAGGTGCTTCGAAAGACTCCAAAAGCCGAAAGCCGTTTCCGGTGTGTTGTTAAACCGATCACATTAATATGTGGCACACTTGGAACTTCTCATATACTCCATTGAACGTAAAGCCATATGTAGAAAGAAACAGAGGCCCATAGCGTAATCCCGTAAACCAATAGGTAAATTTATTAAAAAAACTACTTACAATTTAAAAGACAAAAACAGGCATGTAGTATGTGCCGGTCATGGATCTAACCGCGGCGTCCCGCAAGTCTCCAGATCAGCATATGGATAAACAGCCGGCTTCGTTGGGGGGCGTGTGGACGTTTATGTCTGGGATTGCCAACGTTTCGTCATAAGAAAGACTTCTTCTGGGCGTGACCCCAGACACAACACACACGCCTATGTACCCCCACACCTATGTCACATGACGGTCACCTCTGCCAATGGGTGTTCAATCCCAGGGGGGCGGGAGTAATATGTTAATAACTCGATTCCAATAGGTTAAAAGACCAAAGGAAACCGTCTGGAGATAGGTGGTACAAAACGCTAATAGGAAGTGATGATCCGTCTTCCTTAATGCCCATTCGTTCAAAAGGCAAAGGGGCAGGGAGACGGTCGTCACGTGATGCACATCACATGATGAACAGGAAGTGATGATCAGTATCCTCCGATGACTCATCGTCATCCGGGCGGAAGTGACACGCTCACGCCCATAGCTGACAGGGTAAGAGGGCGGAGGCGGAGGTGCGGTCGTCACTCCAGACACATCCCTTGTAACAGGAAGTGATGATCCTCACTGTTCAAGAGTGGTGTCAGCAGAGTATGTCAAACCCTTGTAACAGGAAGTGACGATCCTCACTGTTCAAGAATGGTGTCAGCAGAGTATGTCAAACCCTTGAAACAGGAAGTGATGATCCTCACTATTCAAGAGTGGTGTCAGCAGAGTATGTCAAACCCTTGAAACAGGAAGTGATGATCCTCACTGTTCAAGAATGGTGTCAGCAGAGTGTGTCAAACCCTTGTAACAGGAAGTGATGATCCTCACTGTTCAAGAATGGTGTCAGCAGAGTATGTCAAACCCTTGAAACAGGAAGTGAAGATCCTCACTGTTCAAAAATGGTGTCAGCAGAGTTTGTCAAATAACACCGTCGGTATTCAGGCGCCCCTGTGTACAGAGTGCAACCTCCAACAACATAATATGGTTAAAACCAAAATACATATATACCAAGGTCTATAACGGAATTAAAAATTATTAAGGATGAGGTGGAATGCTGGATAATCGTTGAAACAGGCAAAGGAGTTGATGTCCAATTCCTTCTATGTAATGAAAAATTTCTTTTACATATTTAATAATTGGCCATTGTGATACTTCATTCCATTGATATAAAACGCCATCTAGTGGCCAAATAAGTGTGACACCACTGAAGGAGATAAAAATCAAAAAGGATAAAAATTAATTATGTGAAAAAACACTGTTGGTGAAAACAGTGAAAATGGGAGTGGGTTAAAATAAGTGATATTTAATCGAATAATATAAATTAACATGTGAATGAACACATATTATTTTGTGAAATAATTAACCCTTACTTACTCTCCCTATATTCAAAATTTCCATAAAATTTTTTTTTTTTTTTTTTTTTTAGTGAGTGAATAAAAATAGTGATAAATATGTATAAAATGAAAAATATGTGAAAAATGCAAAATATTAATAAATGGAATGTGTATCACACATAGCCTCACAATTTAGAACCAGCCTGTATAAATCAAGATATACATCAACTTATGAGAAAGATTAAAAGGATTAAAAAGGTTGAAATCAGCTATTATTAATAAAACAATTTACATCCCATTCCACATTTAACCCATAGGGAATATAGGATTTTAGGCAATAGATCCAGCGAGTTTCCATCCTGGAAATTTCTCGCCTTACGTTGGATCCTCGCCAGTGAGCTTTAAACCTATCTATCCCTATAAAGAGTGTGTTTTTTGGGTTCTTGTGGTGGCATTGGTCATAGTGTTTGGAGACACTATGACCAGGGAAGCCTTTCCTAATGTTGCCCACATGCTCTCCTAGCCTGATCTGTAATTTCCTCGTTGTGCGTCCAATGTATTGTTGACCACATTTACATTGCAACATATAAACGACGTTGGTGGACGAGCAAGTGATGAAAGAATCTATCTTGTATTCTCGTCCAGTCGTGGAGGATACAAATTTTTCGATTTTTCTCCCTTTGAATGAATTAAGGGAGCAGATCTGGCATCTGTGACAGGGGTAGAAACCTCTAAAATCTCCAAAGAAAGTGGGCTGAATAGGCCTTTCAACAACGTTTTGAGCTATTTTATGTCTCAAAGATGGGACTCCCCTGAAAATAACTTTGGGATGTTCAGATAAAACAGGGCCCAGAACCCGGTCATTTTTAAGGACCGGCCAGTGTTTTTTAATAATATTTTTAATTAAAAAATGCTGGGTAGAATATGAAGTAATAAAAGAATTTTTAAAACTTTGGTTGTTATTACCCTTTAGACTTGGACGTAGCAACGAAGATCTGTCGACAGCCGCTACGTCTCTAATGGTAGCGTCTAATTGGGAAACGTTGTACCCTTTCTCTATAAATTTCATTTTAAGGGTGTTAGCCTGTTGAAAAAAGTCATTTAATTGGGTGCAGTTTCTGCGTAATCGCAGGAACTGTCCCTTTGGGACAGCATTGAGCCATGATTGGTGATGACAACTATCATGTGGAATGAAGCTGTTCCGGTCCGTTTTCTTAAAATGAGTGGTGGTAATGATTTTATCCTCCTGTACCACCAGATTCAGATCAAGAAACGTGATTTGTGTAGAGCTACTAGTGTGATCTAGTTTAATACCTCTATTGTTGATGTTTAAGTTCGAGATAAAGGAGTCAAGTGAGGGGGCATTGCCATCCCATAGGAGGAGGATGTCGTCAATGTAACGCCGCCACAGGATCAACTGCGGCGGTCGATTCGCAAAGACGACATCCTCCTCCCACTTGGCCATAAATAAGTTGGCCAAGCTGGGTGCAAATTTTGCCCCCATCGCGACCCCCCTGTTCTGCAGGTAATGAGTGTTGTTAAACCAGAAGAGGTTATGAGACATCGCAAATTTGATAATGTCTACTATAAACCTCTTCTGTTCGCTGGATAAAGAGCTCCACAGATCTAGATAATACTGTACAGCCTCTAATCCCTGCTCATGGTCAATTATGGTGTACAGGGACACTACGTCCGCTGTAGCCATAATATACCCTTCTTTCCAGGAAATATCTTGGAGGATATTTAGGACATGGGTCGTGTCTTTGAGGTACGACGGAATTTGTTTAACAAGGGGTTGTAAAAATTCATCAGCATATTTGCCTATCCGGGAGCAAAGGGAATCTATCCCGCTGATTATGGGGCGTCCCGGAGGTTTAACGGGATTCTTGTGGACTTTAGGTAAAAAATAAATAATAGGCAAACGAGGTGCGGAAGGTATTAAAAACAATTTTTCTTTTTTGCTTAAAATCCCCTCTTCATGTGCCTTATCAACTAAGGATTGTAGCTCCTTTTTATACTTAGGAGTAGGATTGGAGGCTAAAACTTTATATGTCTCTCTATCGTTTAAGATACTATTCATTTCAGAAACATAGTCAGTTTTATCCAGAACTACTATGCCACCCCCCTTGTCAGCGGGGCGGATCACTATGTCCTTATTATCACAGAGTTTTTGAAGCCCTGTATGGAATTTATCCTTAGTAGGAGGTTTTTTGATTCTGATGTTTTCTATGTCTTTCAAGACCAGATCTTTGAAAACCTGGACTGAGGGGGCAATTTTTCCAGGGGGGTTGAACAAGGAAGCGTTAGCCAGGGATGTGTGTACATACCTATGATCGGTATTAGCCAAAGTGCGAGTGGGATTAGAGATAATATATCTCTGAACGTTCAGTTTCCTGACGTACTTTTGCACGTCTATAAAGGCGCTGAATTTATTCAGCGCCTTAGGTGGTGCAAATTTTAATCCACGATCAAGAACGGCTTTTTCATCGTCAGAAAACTGAGCCTTTGACAAATTGAAGATGCCAGGATCTTTTACACTCTTCTTCTTTTCCTTCCTTGTCCGCCTCCCCCCTCTGGTCCCTCTCTGTGTTCTATATAGCGTTTGTTTCCTCCTCCCCTGTGAAAATCCCCTTGTTGATAATTATCTTCACGTGAATACTCGTAGGAAGGATAATTTGAACGGGGGGTATTCCTGGGTGGATAGTATTCATTTTGAGGTCTCCTGGTGGCTGACCATCCATTATTAGAGATATCACCCGGATGACGGGTGATTACTCGGTCTCCAGTGTCCAGGGGGGAATCCCATCCCCCATTTTCTAGGGGGGTGAACCTATTATAAAGGGGAACCTCAGACCGTCTTGGTGTTATAAAATTAGGGTCAGTTTTTTGATTTGTCATACCCTCCTCAAGCTGTAGATATGTCAACTGTCGATTTTCAAGCTTGTATTGTATGCCTTTCTTGATAAAGAATTTATTAAAAAAAAGTCCTTGACACAGCTTCCTCCAGTCCTTCCTGACTGAGGTGGCCTCTAGTAGATATTGCTGCAACTCTCAACACTGTAAAACTGTACACTTCAGGGCCCAACCGCTGGCACCCCCTTTACTCTTCAGGGTTAAACTCTGGCACCCCCTTTACTCTATTTCTCCACCGGCTAGCTAGCTCCTGGATCCCTCTGACCTTCTCCGGAGTGGTCCCCTCTGACTAGGCAGACCCCCAGGGACAGTTCACAGTACTCATGACTCAGAATGCTTTCCTGGAACTGGACCCCCACAGCTCCGCTGGTCCTCAGCACACTGGATCCTTCCTGCAGCTCAGCTCAACCCCGTATCCCCTCAGGCCAGCCGCCTGGGATACCCAATTCTTCCTGACAGGAAGAGAGACAGCCATATCCTCCCTCCTGGGACTCTGCTTCTTGCCAAAGATGCTGCGTCATGTGCTCCCCTCAGACTTATACCCTCTCCCTGAATGCTGTGCGGCATAATCTGCCCTCCTGGGATAAACAGATACAAGCATGGGTGTGCCATTGGCCAGGTTTCCTCCACTGCCCAATGAGAGCCCTCATTGGGTTACAGTGGGAAGTCTCCCCAGTCCCAACAGTCACACCTGGGAACCATGACAACCTAGCTGAACAAAACATGGCCCTGCTGATAAGCAGACAAGGCCCACTAAATTTTACCTAGCACTTACCTTGGAGGGTGCTACATTTACATGCAAAATCACTTGACCATGGAAGTCATATACAGTATAGAATCATTTGTTTTGTACTTGCCTTCTCATGAACTAATAAGTTCTTAAAGCAGTAGTAAACCCAAAAACAAAAATTGAATAAACTGCAGCTCAACAATTCTTAGATGTGGTGGCTGCATTTGTTTTATTTTCTTCTTTTGTGGGGTGGGGGGGGGGGATTTATTTTTTATTTTCACTTGGTGATCTCGCAGTAAGCCTGTCATTTTTTCAACTCCCTTTAATGGATCAAGCCGTCCAGGCAAAATAGCAGTGAGAGGGTTGAGACAAACCAATAAACACTGAAACGGGTAATTGCTTATACATGATTTGTTAGAGTTTCTAAATCCGCTAGATTCACACTAATGCTTTATATGATTTCCCAGGTTGTCTCTTACTAAAAAATAAGGTGTTCTTTGCTGCACTGTTAACAAAATTCCGGCTTGATAATAAATTAGATTCACATGTCTCCAATTGCAGACTTATCCAGTGGAAGCCAAAATCTGCATATTCACATGCGGTCAGTACAGCCACAATCCCTCCCAGCAGAACATGAATACGTGATTGTAATCTGAATGTAAGCATATTGAGACTTTTGTTTCTCTACCATTGGGTCTGCACTATTTGTGCTTTGATTGCAGTAGACATGTTCAGAAAGGAAAAATTTGTTTTGTTTTGAATAGATTCGTTATGTTACTAATTTTGTTTTGTTGATTGTTACAGAATTTGTTTAGTTTTGTTTTTTATCAGATCGATAAGAATTCTGTGTGAAGAATAGCTGGTTGTTAAGAAGCAGGACGCCTTGCTCCCGACTATCAGACTTCTCCTTACTTTATGGCACTGTGTGCGAAAAATGCTGCGAATACAGGGGTTCTTCCATAGTACCTTACTGTGGAGGAACTCCAACTATCGGGAGTTGTCTGGGTTGGAGGGAGTGGGGTGCTGGGAGTCACGGGGACTGGCATTCTTTGCACAGATTTACCGCAGGGACGGGGTTTTGAAGTCTTTTCAGGAACTTCAGAGTGAGTTTGACGTCCCTAGGCAGTTGTTCTTTAGATATCTTCAGCTGCGGCATGCTATAGATGTCCAGTCACGGACGGTCCCCCTTAGACTAGCGGAACATACTCTGACGATAGATGTTTTCAGGTCTACTGACAGACGAGGTATGATCTCTCGGGTTTACATTACTTTGCTGGCTGCCATACAGGACCCGGCCTCTCTTCCGGCCCGAGCCGGATGGGAGAGGGACCTGGGCCCTATTGATGGAGAGACGTGGGACCTGTGTCTCTCCTCTATCCCACTGGTCTCAGTGTCAGCGTCGCAGAAGGTTTCCCACTTATTTTTGTTTCATAGGGCATACCGCATTCCGGTTCAGCTGTTCAAATGGGGGCGTAGGGACAGTGATACCTGCCCCAAATGTAACGGGGACCAGGGAATGCTGAACCATATGCTTTGGAGGTGTCCCAAACTGTTTAGATATTGGGGCGAGGTCATTGACTCTATATCCGGAGTTTATCATTTTACATTCCCTAGAGGTCCGATTGTGTGTCTACTTGGGGCGCTGGAGGATGATACGTTAACCCCGCTTGCCCATACGGCGGTCCTCAGACTGCTCTATGTGGCGCGCAAGCTGATTGCTAGATATTGGATTACCTCCAGGGTCCCAACGACGGCGCAATTGATTGAACAGGTTAACACACTGTTGATTAGAGAAAAAGTTACCTACCAGCATCGTAGGGCGCACAAAAAGTTTTCCTCCTTGTGGCAACCATGGTTGGATGATCCGACCCGGGCCCCGCCCCAGCTGGTGATGGACGGGCTCTTGATGGGATAAGTACGGTATTTCTAATGCTTGTGATATGTTCTGTTCTACATTGCCCTCCAGTGGTGCTGTCTCCCCCTTCCCTTTCCCACCCTTAGTTCCTTTGTTTGTTAGTTTACTACTCCTGATCCTACACCTTGTGTTTACCTACCTGTACGTGTTATGGTTATCTCAACAGTTTTGATGTGATTGGGCCACGATATTTGCAATGTGCTCACTCTGCTACTTTCGCACTTTTTGGTACCTGTGCCCTGCCTGTATGTATTGATCGATATCTTGAACCCTTTTGTATATTTTGTATACCAATTGCACTTTGCACCTTCTTCTGTTACTGTTTGCACTTTGGAATCATTTATGTGCTCAATAAAAGTTTATTTTCTTGAAAATAAAAAAAAAAAAAAAAAAAAGAAGCAGGCCGCATCCTTAACAACCGATAACTTATCAGCGGTCAGCGGACTTCCCCACTTTTACGTACAGATGAGTGTACGCAAAAGAATGTCATCAAAAAAAAAACAAAAAAAAAAAAACAGTATGGAGTTTAGGTGCTTATTGGAATCTGGAAGCCACCCTTAACAAGGAGGCCCCTAGATCCCCCCCAATGTGAAGGAGTATGCCCCTACACATTCACCCGAAAAAAAAGTGCAAAAAGTAAACAAAATAAAAGTTTTTGATAGGTCCTGTATTAGAAAATTAAAAAGAAAAAAAAAAAAAGTCACCCGATGAAAATCCATTGTCAAAACACAACGCCTGGCTCCACCACCGACCTGAAAAAAAAAAACCCCTCCGGTCCCGATGAAAAGCTCCCGCTGTCTGCCAGTTCTGCCATTAACAGCTCTTAAATAGCTAAGGGGCAGTGCCACGTCGACCGGAATGTGCTGGGTAGCGGACATCACATGGGACGAGGTCACCCGATTACGTAATTGGGCCCCGCCCCTTCGTTATTTAAGAACTGTCAGGTAGCGGACCTGGCACACGACAGGGGCCTGAATTCAGTGCAGAGCTTTTTTTTTTTTTTCCTGGTTGGTAGTAGCGGCGGGCATCGTGATAGACAATGAATCTACTTTGGGGGACATTTTTTGTTTTTGCTTTTTAATAGAGGACTTGTAAAAAACGGTCTTTGTTTTTATTTACTTTTTACACTCATTTGGTGAATGAGTAGGGGTACTATGTACTTTACTTCTTAAAAGGGGGCTTCCAGATTCCGATAAGTTACCCCCACAACCTACGATCAGGGTTTTAGGAAAGAGGTCCTTGTCCCCATCAATATGGGGACAAGGTGCTTTGGGAGGGGGGGGGGTAGAGTCCCCCTGCCCCAAAACACTCCCTATGTCCCCCAGAGCATGCAGCCTGGTATGGTTCTGGGGGGGGGCACTTGTCCTTCCCCCCTCTTTTCTGGCCTGCCAGGCTGCATGCTCTGATAAGGGTCAGGCATAGATTTTTTTTGGGGGGGGGCCCACACTGTTGTAAACACGGTTTACATTCATCAGTCAGTGGGCAAGCCCGATGACAGTTGAGGAGTCATCCGTTGTTACGAACGTGGCATTAGGCTTCCCAGCCGCTCCCAACCAGCTATTCTTCACACAGAATTTGAATCGGTCGATCATTTTTTATACCGATCCGAATCGATCTAGAAATTTGGAATTCGTCAGAAAATTATTAAACAAAATTAGGGGCCTGGTATGGATTTTTTTTTTTTTTAAACCCTTTTTTGTTTAACCACTTGCCGACCGGCCCATAGTAAAAAAATACGTCATTACTTTGATGTTAAATACGGGTGCTATGCTAGCTGCCATAACCCTGGTTTTTGTTTTTACTTTTCAGATAAAAGTGGTCCCACGGGCGGGTTCGCTGCAGGATCATTTTTAAAAGCAGCGGTAGGGCTTCTGTTCCCGGTCATTTCTGTTGATTGGTAGAGCCAGGAGCAATTTGATGCGGCGGTTAGCTGGGCATGGAGAAAAAGGATGCCAAGATGTCTGCAACTTGTCTCTCGTCTTGGGAGGACCAAAGTGATGTATGACATGTCGGGTTCCCAAACCATAGCAAGTATTTTTCTTCTTTTAAAAAGGTAAATGAGAGATTTGAGGTCTTTTTGACCTCAGATCTCTCAAAAGAGGACCTGTCATCCTATTTCTATTACAAGGGATGTTTACATTCATTGTAATAGGAATAAAAGTGATTAAAAAAAAATAAAGGGACACTGTAAAAAAAAAAAAAAAAAAAAAAAAGTAAAGTGCTCCATCCCTCTGTGCTTGCATGCAGAAGGGAACATATATGCAAGTATATGTAAACTGTGTTCAAACCACACATGAGGCATTGCCATGTACATTACAGCGAGAGCAATAATTCTAGTGCAAGACCTCCTCTGTAATTTTAAACAGGTAACCTGTAAAAATGTTCTAAAATGCTGCCATTGGAGATTTGTAAGTACCGTAGCTTGTCGCCATTGCACGAGCGTGCGCAACTTTAACCACTTAAGCCCCGGAGGATTTGGCTGCTCAAAGACCAGGGCCTATTTTGCGATTCAGGACTGCGTGACTTTAAGGGACAATTGCGCTGTCGTGCAACAGTTCCCAAATGAAATTGACGTCCTTTTTTCCCACAAACAGGGCTTTCTTTTGGTGGTATTTGATCACCTGTGCAATTTTTATTTTTTGCGCTATAAACAAAAAAAGAGCGTCAATTTTGAAAGAACAACAATATTTTTCACATTTTTTTTTTAATATAAAATTCCCTTAAAAAAAATGTAAAAATCAAAATTTTTTAACATTTCAGGCCAATTTGTTTTCGGATACAAAAAAAAAAAAAAATTGCAATAAGCGTATTTTGATTGGTTTGCGCAAAAGTTATTGCGTTTTCTAACTAAGGGAAAGATTTATGTCATTTTTATCTTTTTTTTAACTAGTAATGGCGGCGATCTGCGATATTTTTTGCGCGACTGCGACATTGCGGCGGACAGATCGGACACCTGACTTACATTTTTGACACTTTTGGGGGTACCAGTGACATTACTACAGTAATCAGTGCTATACATATGCACTGTTACGTGTGTCCCTAGGGGCATGCTTCTAACTGTCAAGGGGCGTGGTTTTTGATGTAACCACAGACATACGATCCTACATAGCAGCATCGTATAGTCTCTGCTGTTACACCAGGGAAAATGACAGACGGCTTTGTTTACATTAGCCGCCTGCCTTTCTCCCTCTCCAGCGGAAGATCGCGAGTGGCCGGCGGACATCGGAGCCGCCAGTCACTAGCGTGGGGATGGCTCCGGCGTCGCTTTGCCCAGGGGGGGCTGACTGCCGCAGTAAATGTACTTGCGGCAGTTGGCAAGCGGTTAAAGCATGACATTTTACGTATTTACTCAGTGTAAAGGGTCTTTTTTTAATTAAAGAGTATTTTCCCCCAAAAAATTGCGTTTTAAAGATGGTTGTGCAAATAATGTGTGACATAAAATATTGCAACGATCGCCATTTTTTTCCCTGGGGTCTCTGTTAAAAAAAAAAAAACATATATATATATATATATATATATATATATATATATATATATATATATATATATATATATATATATATATATATATATATATATATATATATATATATATATATAATGTTTGGAGGTTCCAAGTCCTTTTTTAGCAAAAAAAAAAAAAAACTGATTTATCTTTTAAGGGAGAACTCCGGGCAAAAACTTTTTTCCATGTCCTTGTTGCTGATCTATCTTCATCGACTATGTCATCCATCTTTTTGTTAGCTCAGTAGTTCCTCTGTATTAGCTTGGTGATTTTGAAGTAAAACCATTAATCAGTGATTTCCTGTTTGTAAGACCGGTTGCTGCTATTCCTCCTGTACCCCCAGCCACGGGTCTTGGTACAGCCCATTTACAGTTCTCTCCAGCAAACAGAGACTTGTACTTCTGTCCCTGCTTGCTGTAGTGGGCAGGTGGGTCCGATATCTGTACCGCCCATAGAGCTGCTCTCTGCCAGCACTCACTGCCTCCAACATCTCCCCCCCCCCCGCCACTGGCATGCTGCCCTTCAGTCAGGCATCTGTCACTGCTGCACAGGGATTGTTAGAAGAGCCGGCATCTCTTAAGCCCCGTACACACGTACCGATGGTCGGCTTACAAATGTTCCTCTTTTCTCCCCGGGATGTCGGTGTCTGCTGAAAAGTGCAAAGACAGCACAAGGACAGCACAAGAATTTTGTCCGCCGACTGCAGAAGTGATGTCATGTAATGGTTAACTTTCCCTGTGTTTTCTATTTTCTGAGCATGCCCAGTCTTGCAAATCTGCGGTCTGTCGGCCGAATTGTGTACTGACAGGCGAACAATCGTCCGTTCTGGTGTCGGCATACAAATATTTTCATGTTTGCACGAAAGACTTTTGTCCGCGGATTGTGCGCAGACATCTGTCGGAGGCACCATACTAACACGCGTACAATCGGCAGATCCTTCGTCCACCGACGTTTGTATGCCGACGATCGGTACGTGTGTACGGGCCTTTACTGTGACAGATCTTTCAGGTGAAACGCCAATCGCTGTAAAATCCCGCCTCCTGGACCAGCGGGACTTTACAGAAACCGGCATTTCATCTACAAGATCTGTCACAGTGGGAGATGCCTGCTCTGCATCACCTGGCTGGCTCTCCTAACGATCCCTGCTGCACTGATGGGCACAGATATGCTGCAGTGATGAGCTGCACTGATGGGGCACTCACTGATGAGGCTGCACTGATCAGGCTGTAGTGATAAGGCAACATTGATATCCAGCATTAAGGCGGCACTTATGAGGCTGCACTGATGGACACTGATAAGCTGCATTGATGGGCTGCACTGATGAGGCAGCATTGATATGCTGCACTAATGAGCACTGATAAACTGCACTGATGAGGCTGCACTAAAGCAGCACTGATAAGGCAGCATTGATATGCTGCACTACTGATGGGCAAAGATGAGGCTGCACCAATGAGGCTGCACTAAGGCAGCACTGGGGGGGCCCTGGTAAGCTGCACTGATAGGCTGCACTTTTGGGCACTGACAAGGCTGCACAGATAAGGATGCACTGATGGGCACTGATAAGCAGTGGACCCCGTCCACTGTCCTACTGACACAGTTCACTACTAAATATATAAAGGAGGGGTTTCCACCATCCCTGACACAGTTCACTGCTAAATATATATATAGGAGGGGTTTCCACCATCACTGCCAAGTTTTATTTTTTATGTCCGATTTTCAGTTTGTTTTATATTATATGTGACGGTATACATCACAGAGACCACTAATTGTGGAAATATTGAAGTTTGAGATTTGCATACATTAGAAGGTTACACCATTAATGTGTTATTGATTACAAAGTTAGCGTTTAAGACGACATTTACTTGTGCCACATGCTGATGTAAAGCACTAATGTCTCGGCTCTTTCTTGCCGTGTTGCGGCTAGGGATGTGCTTATACACGAGAAAAAAAAAGAAGAAAAAAAAAAGGGGGGGGGAGGGGGATTTATCGGGACTTGAATTGAGAAAATGACAAGGTAGGGTCATATACGTCCATCCCTATAGCAAGATGAAGAAAAACAAGGGGAGGTTGGGACTTTAAATGAAACCCACAGTTGCAATCCAACAGAAATAAATAGGTTAATAAACTCACATAGGATATACAGTGGGTACGGAAAGTATTCAGACCCCCTTAAATTTTTCACACTTTGTTATATTGCAGCCATTTGCTAAAATCATTTAAGTTCATTCTTCTTCCTCATGAATGTACACATACCACCTCATACTGACAGAAAAACACAGAATTGTTGACATTGTTGCAGATTTATTAAAAAAGAAAAAACTGAAATATCACATAGTCCTAGGTATTCAGACCCTTTGCTGTGACACTCATATTTAACTCAGGTGCTTTCCATTTCTTCTGATCTTCCTTGAGATGGTTCTACACCTTCATTTGAGTCCAGCTGTGTTTGATTATACTGATTGGACTTGATTAGGAAAGCCACACACCTGTCTATATAAGACCTTCCAGATCACAATGCATGTCAGAGCAAATGAGAATCATGAGGTCAAAGGAACTGCCTGAAGAGCTCAGAGACAGAATTGTGGCAAGGCACAGATCTGGCCAAGGTTACAAAAAAGATTTCTGCTGCACTTAAGGTTCCTAAGAGCACAGTGGCCTCCATAATCCTCAAATGGAAGACGTTTGGGACGACCAGGACCCTTCCTAGAGCTGGCCGTCCGGCCAAACTGAGCTATCGGGGGAGAAGAGCCTTGGTGAGAGAGGTAAAGAAGAACCCAAAGATCACTGTGGCTGAGCTCCAGAGATGCAGTCAGGAGATGGGAGAAAGTTGTAGAAAGTCAACCATCACTGCAGCCCACCACCAGTCGGGGCTTTATGGCAGAGTGGCCTGACGGAAGCCTCTCCTCAGTGTAAGACACATAAAAGCCCGCATGGAGTTTGCTAAAAAAACACCTGAAGGACTCCAAGATGGTGAGAAATAAGATTCTCTGGTCTGATGAGACCAAAATAGAACTTTTTGGCCTTAATTCTAAGCGGTATGCGTGGAGAAAACAAGGCACTGCTCATCACCTGTCCAATACAGTTCCAACAGTGAAGCATGGTGGTGGCAGCATCATGCTGTGGGGGTGTTTTTCAGCTGCAGGGACAGGACGACTGGTTGCAATCGAGGGAAAGATGAATGCGGCCAAGTACAGGGATATCCTGGACAAAAACCTTCTCCAGAGTGCTCTGGACCTCAGACTGGGCCGAAGGTTTACCTTCCAACAAGACAATGACCCTAAGCACACAGCTAAAATAACGAAGGAGTGGCTTCACAACAACTCCGTGACTGTTCTTGAATGGCCCAGCCAGAGCCCTGACTTAAACCCAATTGAGCATCTCTGGAGAGACCTAAAAATGGCTGTCCACCAACATTTACCATCCAACCTGACAGAACTGGAGAGGATCTGCAAGGAGGAATGGCAGAGGATCCCCAAATCCAGGTGTGAAAGACTTGTTGCATCTTTCCCAAAAAGACTCCTGGCTGTATTAGATCAAAAGGGGGCTTCTACTAAATACTGAGCAAACGGTCTGAATACTTAGGACCATGTGATATTTCAGTTTTTCTTTTTTAATAAATCTGCAACAATGTCAACAATTCTGTGTTTTTCTGTCAGTATGGGGTGCTATGTGTACATTCATGAGGAAGAAGAATGAACCTAAATGATTTTAGCAAATGGCTGCAATATAACAAAGAGTGAAAAATTTAAGGGGGTCTGAATACTTTCCGTACCCACTGTATATATATATATATATATATATATATATATATATATATATACACACACACACACACACACAGTGCCTTGCAAAAGTATTCAGCCCCCCTTAAACTTTGCGACCTTTTGCCACATTTCAGGCTTCAAAACAAAGATATAAAACTGTAATTTTTTCTGAAGAATCAACAAGTGGGACACAATCATGAAATGGAACGAAATTTATTGGATATTTCACACTTTGTTAACAAATAAAAAGCTGAAAAATTGGGCGTGCAAAATTATTCAGCCCCTTTACTTTCAGTGCAGCAAACTCTCTCCAGAAGTTCAGTGAGGATCTCTGAATGATCCAATGTTGACCCAAATGACGAATGATGATAAATAGAATCCACCTGTGTGTAATCAAGTCTCCGTATAAATGCACCTGCACTGTGATAGTCTCAGAGGTCCGTTTAAAGTGCAGAGAGCATCATGAAGAACAAGGAACACACCAGGCAGGTCTGAGATACTGTTGTGGAGAAGTTTAAAGCCGGATTTGGATACAAAAAGATTTCCCAAGCTTTAAACATCCCAAGGAGTACTGTGCAAGCGATAATATTGAAATGGAAGGAGTATCAGACCACTGCAAATCTACGTAGACCTGGCCGTCCCTCTAAACTTTCAGCTCATACAAGGAGAATACTGATCAGAGATGCAGCCAAGAGGCCCAAGATCACTCTGGATGAACTGCAGAGATCTACAGCTGAGGTGGGAGACTCTGTCCATAGGACAACAATCAGTCATATACTGCACAAATCTGGCCTTCATGGAAGAGTGGCAAGAAGAAAGCAATTTCTTAAAGATATCCATGAAAAGTGTAGTTTAAAGTTTGCCAGAAGCCACCTGGGAGACCCAAACATGTGGAAGAATGTGCTCTGGTCAGATGAAACCAAAATTGAACTTTTTGGCAACAATGCAAAACTTTATGTTTGCGTAAAAGCAACACAGCTCATCACCCTGAACACACCATCCCCACTGTCAAACATGGTGGTGGCAGCATCATGGTTTGGGCCTGCTTTTCTTCAGCAGGGACAGGGAAGATGGTTAAAATTGATGGGAAGATGGATGGAGCCAAATACAGAACCATTCTGGAAGAAAACCTAATGGAGTCTGCAAAAGACCTGAGACTGGGACGGAGATTTGTCTTCCAGCAAGACAATGATCCAAAACATAAAGCAAAATCTACAATGGAATGGTTCACAAATAAACATATCCAGGTGTTAGAATGGCCAAGTCAAAGTCCAAACCTGAATCCAAATCGAGAATCTGTGGAAAGAACTGAAAACTGCTGTTCACAAACGCTCTCCATCCAACCTCACTGAGCTCGAGCTGTTTTGCAAGGAGGAATGGGCAAAAATTTCAGTCTCTTGATGTGCAAAACTGATAGAGACATACCCCAAGTGACTTGCAGCTGTAATCGCAGCAAAAGGTGGGGCTACAAAGTATTAAATTAAGGGGGCTGAATAATTTTGCACGCCCAATTTTTCAGTTTCTTATTTGTTAAAAAAGATTGAAATATCCAATAAATTTCGTTCCACTTCATGATTGTGTCCCACTTGTAGTTGATTCTTCACAAAAAATTACAGTTTTATATCTTTATGTTTGAAGCCTGAAATGTGGCAAAAGGTCGCAAAGTTCAAGGGGGCCGAATACTTTCGCAAGGCACTGTATGTGTGTGTGTGTATATATATATATATATATATATATATATATATATATATATATATATATATATATATATATATATATATATATATATATATATATATATATACACATACATACATACACACACACACACACACACACACACACATATACACACACACACAAATATATAATATATATAGTGAGTGTACAGCTTGTATAACAGTGTAAATTTGGTAAAATTTGGAAAAAGATAAAAAAAAAAAGAAGAAACAGTCAATGTCTAAACCGCTGGCAACAAAAGTGAGTACACCCCTACGTGTTAATGTCCAAAATACATATATTTATATAAAAACATCTAAAATATATACAGTGGGTACGGAAAGTATTCAGACCCCCTTAAATTTTTCACTTTTTGTTATATTGCAGCCATTTGCTAAAATCATTTAGGTTCATTCTTCTTCCTCATGAATGTACACATAGCACCCCATACTCACAGAAAAACACAGAATTGTTGACATTGTTGCAGATTTATTAAAAATGAAAAACTGAAATATCACATGGTCCTAAGTATTCAGACCCTTTGCTCAGTATTTAGTAGAAGCCCCCTTTTGATCTAATACAGCCAGGAGTCTTTTTGGGAAAGATGCAACAAGTCTTTCACACCTGGATTTGGGGATCCTCTGCCATTCCTCCTTGCAGATCCTCTCCAGTTCTGTCAGGTTGGATGGTAAACGTTGGTGGACAGCCATTTTTAGGTCTCTCCAGAGATGCTCAATTGGGTTTAAGTCAGGGCTCTGGCTGGGCCATTCAAGAACAGTCACGGAGTTGTTGTGAAGCCACTCCTTCGTTATTTTAGCTGTGTGCTTAGGGTCATTGTCTTGTTGGAAGGTAAACCTTCGGCCCAGTCTGAGGTCCAGAGCACTCTGGAGAAGGTTTTTGTCCAGGATATCCCTGTACTTGGCCGCATTCATCTTTCCCTTGATTGCAACCAGTCGTCCTGTCCCTGCAGCTGAAAAACACCCCCACAGCATGATGCTGCCACCACCATGCTTCACTGTTGGGACTGTATTGGACAGGTGATGAGAAGTGCCTGGTTTTCTCCACACATACCGCTTAGAATTAAGGCCAAAAGGTTCTATTTTGGTCTCATCAGACCAGAGAATCTTATTTCTCACCATCTTGGAGTCCTTCAGGTGTTTTTTAGCAAACTCCATGTGGGCTTTCATGTGTCTTACACTGAGGAGAGGCTTCCGTCGGGCCACTCTGCCATAAAGCCCCGACTGGTGGAGGGCTGCAGTGATGGTTGACTTTCTACAACTTTCTCCCATCTCCTGACTGCATCTCTGGAGCTCAGCCACAGTCATCTTTGGGTTCTTCTTTACCTCTCTCACCAAGGCTCTTCTCCCCCGATAGCTCAGTTTGGCCGGACGGCCAGCTCTAGGAAGGGTTCTGGTCGTCCCAAATGTCTTCCATTTGAGGATTATGGAGGCCACTGTGCTCTTAGGAACCTTAAGTGCAGCAGAAATCTTTTTGTAACCTTGGCCAGATCTGTGCCTTGCCACAATTCTGTCTCTGAGCTCTTCAGGCAGTTCCTTTGACCTCATGATTCTCATTTGCTCTGACATGCATTGTGATCTGGAAGGTCTTATATAGACAGGTGTGTGGCTTTCCTAATCAAGTCCAATCAGTATAATCAAACACAGCTGGACTCAAATGAAGGTGTAGAACCATCTCAAGGAAGATCAGAAGAAATGGAAAGCACCTAAGTATATGAGTGTCACAGCAAAGGGTCTGAATACTTAGGACCATGTGATATTTCAGTTTTTCTTTTTTAATAAATCTGCAACAAAGTCAACAATTCTGTGTTTTTCTGTCAGTATGGGGTGCTATGTGTACATTCATGAGGAAGAAGAATGAACTTAAATGATTTTAGCAAATGGCTGCAATATAACAGAGTGAAAAATTTAAGGGGGTCTGAATACTTTCCGTACCCACTGTATATCACGCTACAATCATAAAATATTAAATACTCATAAAATATGCATAAAATTACAAGAATATAATAAAATATGTTAATATGTAAAAATGTCCTAAAATTAATTCTTAATAAAACAACAAGCCTCAGATATCTAAAATACATGATGGAGTATCATTTATTGCTAATGAAGCAGTTAAGGTCGAAATCCTTATTTAGACCTCTGGGTGCCAAAACTTTGGCCTCATAGACCCAGAAGGATTCCCTCCTGCTCAACTGGCGGATGTAATTTCCTCCTCTCCAATGAGGTTGAACATGCTCTATCCCCCAAAATTTCAGGGAATTGGGGTTCCTATCATGAAATTCCCTGAAATGTTTTGATAAATTATGTGAGACTTCCCCCTTTTTGATGTTGGTTATGTGTTCCCCTATTCTCACATTTAGGGGTCTGGAGGTGTGGCCCACATATTGGAGTCCGCACCCACATTCCATCATGTAGACAACTCCAACAGTGGTACATGTTACCAAGTCTTTGATCTGGTATTGCTTGCCTGTACTTTTGCATATGAATGACTTCCTTTTCTTGACATGGTTCCTCGCCGATCGGCAAACCCTACACTTGCCACATGCGTGAAAACCTGATAGGAACTGGAAGACTGTATTTTTCCTGGGTTTAGGAGGGTTTATTACTCCCGGTGCCAGCCTGTCCTTCAAGATGGGCGCTCTTCTGTAAATGAAGCCAGGTTTCTCCGGGAGATGGGGGTCCTAGGATTCTGTCTTGTTTTAAAATATCCCAGTGTTTGGTGATGATACGTTCAACCTGTCTATGTTGGACGTTAAAATCAAACACCAATTTAAAATTATTACTGTTACTCTCCTTAGGTGGGGCCATTTTATTCTTTAGAAGCTCTGTTCTATCTAGTGACGATACTTGTCTTAAATCCAAATTCACTTTTTTCATATCATACCCTTTAGCCTGAAATCTGTCTACCAATATTTTGGACTGTGTCGTATAATCCTCCTCCTTTGAGCAATTCCTCCTGATTCGGATAAGCTGTCCCCTCGGGATATTGAAAAGCCAATTTCTATGGTGGCAGCTATCGATAGGCAGGTAGGAGTTGCGGTCAGTAGGCTTAAAAAAGTTCCTTGTGTGTATTTGACCTTCTTTTATAAAAATCTCTAGATCTAGGAACTGTATTCTTTCCTTACTTTCAGTCCCTGATAGTAAAATATTCCTATTATTAAAATTCATCCTGGCTTTAAAAATATTAAAAGACATAATATCTCCCTCCCAAATCATAATCAAATCATCTATAAATCTTTTGTAAAAAATAAGTTCCGGGGGTCTGTTAAAATCTCCCCTGCTTCCCACTGGGCCATGAATAAATTGGCTACACTGGGGGCAAACCTTGCCCCCATCGCCACGCCTTTGGTTTGTAAAAAGAAATCCCGGCATACCAAAAATAATTATGTTTCAGACAGAAGTCCAAACTGTCCAGCAGAAATTCTACATGTTCTTCCTCCAAATCGGATTCTTCCAGGGCCCGTTTCGCTGCCCTCATTGCGGCATCGTGCCCTATAATAGTATAAAGAGAACCTACATCTGCCGTGGCTAGGATGCAGTTCTCTGAGATGGAAAGGGTCTGTAGATTCTGTATGACATGTTTGGTGTCTTTAATGTATGCTTCCGTGCGGGTGACCAATGGCTGTAAGTAAAAATCAATGTATTGGCCCAGTCTGGAGCTCAGGGAGTCAATTCCATTGATAATTGGTCTCCCTGGAGGTTTTTCTACAGACTTATGAATTTTGGGAAGGAAATATATAATAGGGGTACGACAGGCTATGGGGTTCAGATAAAGTGCTTCTTTTTTGTTTAAAAAAGATCAGTCCATTCTTGATCAGTTCATCCAATTCTTTTTTGTATTCATTCAGTGGGTAACGCCTTGAACGAGAATATGTGTTCAGGTCTGAAAGTTGCCTTTTCATCTCGTTGGTATAGTATTCGGTACTCATAACAACGATCCCTCCCCCTTTGTCCGCTAGTCGTATTACCAGCTGCTTATTCGCTTCCAGGCTGGCAATACCATTTCGGATCCATTGGGGTCCTGAACTTTCCTAACTTTTAGTCGTTCGATATCATGTGATACCAGATTCTTAAAGACCTCCATGTATTTACTGTCTTTATTCGGTGGGTTGAAGACTGATTTATTCTTTAAAGTGGAGTGATGTGTTCTCTCACTATTCATGGGGCGGTTGTCTGGTTTGGATAGAAAATATTTTTTTCTGATTTAGACTCCTCATGTATTTTTGTAAATTAACATAAGTGTCAAATTTACTTAAATTTTTTACCGGGGCGTATTTTAACCCTTTATCTAAGACTTTTGTTTCTTCCTTACTCAAGGGTATACCGCTGATATTAAAGATACCTGCTCCTATTGGCTCTTGCTTTTTTTGGAGGCGTCGACCTGCTCGTCGTCCTTTTTCTTTTCTTTTTTCCCCAGATTGTTTTCCAATTGATCCCCTGTACCCCCACAGGGCACTGGGTTTCCCTAAAAAAACATCTGTGGGTTTGTTTAGGACTGGTGGGTACATTGGAGAGAACCTATTAGTGGTAGGAATTTCATATGAAGTAGAGGGGCGGGGGGATTCATATACCAGCTCCGCCCTCCTATCTCCATATTGGTCCTGAGTCCTCCTCGGTACTTGCAATTCTCTTGTGTTGGTTGATAGGGGCCATTACCCTTCCCTTGTACCTGTTGATACGGGCCACTATTCTTTTGTGCCTGTTGGTATGGGCCATTATTACCTTGTATTTGTTGAGAAGGGCCCCCATTATTCCTCCATTGACCTCTACCTCTTCCTCTGGGTCCACCTCTTCCTGCTGTTCTCCCCCTTCCATTACCCCTCTGTGGGGGATGGTAGGTGGGTGCAGGACTGTTATAAGATTCACGCCTTGCAGGAGCAGGTGGTGCTCTGCTCCATACAGGGGGTGTCATATCAACTCTCTCAGGTGTACTATCACGGGATAATGGTATAGAATTACTTTGTAAATCCTTTTGCCATTTAAAAACTTCATTACCTCTATAATCGTTCATATCCCTAATGAACTTTTTCCTCTTTTTCTCCTGAGTCTCCTTATCAGCTTTTTCCAATTTTTTTCTTAAGCTCCGTCGCCAATTGGCTGAACTCAGGAGAATCTTTTAATGGTTCTAATTTCTTTTTTAACTCTGCTATGCTAGATTCAACTAACAATATTTTTTTCCGTTTGCGTTTAAGCAAAAAATTCATGAGCTCTTGCCCTTTAAGATTGAAAAAGATAAACCATTCATTCAATGCGTCCTCATCCTCAAGGCCGTCATTGGGGGGAATCTCCCACCTCAGACGTCTTGCGGTGAGTTGGTGGGCTATATATTGCTCAAACGAGACAATATCCCACCATGCTCTGGTTTTCTTTTCCATGAGGAAGCCTAATTTTTTGAAACTTTGTGTTAGATCCTCATATTTGCCTCTATTTTTGTCCCCAGAAAATATATCATCAATTACAATATTCCTATTATCAAAATAGTCGAATATCTCCATGGTTGCTGCTAATAGATAGGTGAAAGACCGAAAACAAATATAACAAAAAAACTATCAGCGCAAAACCAAATATGTGATATAACACTCAAAATAGGTAAAAACACTGTGCGTGAATAATGTACTGAAAAAGTGCTTGAATATCACTGTGCATAAAACAAATATAGCCGGCAGCAAACACCAATCGTGTTCACATCCCACAATAAATCAAAATAAATACAAAAAAATGTGCTGCGCCAGACGTGCACCAATAAACATAAATGATGTGAATATAATCAATATCTGAAGTCCATACAAACTGTGATTGTGCTCAAGATCCAATAAATGTGCATTAGTGTCCAAGTGTCCAAATCAGAAATGCAATCTGGTGAAAAGTGCACACCAATCGGTGAAATCCCTCCACCTGCTAGATTGGCCTCTCACCTCCAAACAGGACCCAGACGGGCCAGCAAAAGCATGTACTGAGGATATCTGGAATTACTGGAAAGACACTCCAGCCTCTGACCTCCGGAGGTCTCAAGACACGGGACATGCAATGCAAAATATAAAAGGGAAAATATAGTGCTCTCCGTTTCAACAATCAGGCTTTATTGAGGAAAATAGAAGTTTACTCACATGTACAGGGCACTTCATTTACATGAACCTGGCTTCATTTAAAGAAGAGCGCCCATCTTGAAGGACAGGCTGGCACCGGGAGTAATAAACCCTCCTAAACCCAGGAAAAATACAGTCTTCCAGTTCCTGTCAGGTTTTCACGCATGTGGCAAGTGTAGGGCTTGCCGATCGGCGAGGAACCATGTCAAGAAAAGGAAGTCGTTCATATGCAAAAGTACAGGCAAGCAATACCAGATCAAAGACTTGGTAACATGTACCACTGTTGGAGTTGTCTACATGATGGAATGTGGGTGCGGACTCCAATATGTGGGCCACACCTCCAGACCCCTAAATGTGAGAATATGGGAACACATAACCAACATCAAAAAGGGGGGAAGTCTCACATATGTATCAAAACATTTCAGGGAATTTCATGATAGGAACCCCAATTCCCTGAAATTTTGGGGGATAGAGCATGTTCAACCTCATTGGAGAGGAGGAAATTACATCCGCCAGTTGAGCAGGAGGGAATCCTTCTGGGTCTATGAGGCCAAAGTTTTGGCACCCAGAGGTCTAAATAAGGATTTCGACCTTAAATGCTTCATTAGCAATAAATGATACTCCATCATGTATTTTAGATATCTGAGGCTTGTTGTTTTATTAAGAATGAATTTTAGGACATTTTTACATATTAACATATTTTATTATATTGTTCTTGTAATTTTATGCATATTTTATGAGTATTTAATATTTTATGATTGTAGCGTGATATATATATTTTAGATGTTTTTATATAAATATATGTATTTTAATATTTGGCATTGTTATATTATGTTTTAAATTATATATAGCACTAGAGAGATGTGGGCGATGACACGCGATCTCCGAGTTGATTAATATATGTGCATTGCACCGCTAATCGAATAAAACTGCCCCATTAGCATTATTAACCAGTGACACCGAAGAGGAAGTGCCTGTATCTTCGGTTCTGGTGTCCAGTGTAGTGCTAGGAACAATGGGAGGAGCAGAGGTCCACTAACCAATCCACCTCTAGGCATACTTATTTAAAGAGAGGCTTGGCATGCACAAGCCACCCCTACCGAGGAAGACGTTGGAGCCATAGGCTCGTCGTAACGCGTATAGGGGGGGCGGAGCTTGCGTGACCGACGCCGAACATCTCTCGAGTGACACACGCTATTACTATTGCCATAACAGCAGGCACGGTGAAGTGCACTGTACATGTGAGTAAACTTCTATTTTCCTCAATAAAGCCTGATTGTTGAAACGGAGAGCACTATATTTTCCCTTTTATATTTTGCATCGCATGTCCCGTGTCTTGAGACCTCCGGAGGTGAGAGGCTGGAGTGTCTTTCCAGGAGTCTGATATCCTCAGTACATGCTTTTGCTGGCCCGTCTGGGTCCTGTTTGGAGGTGAGAGGCCAATCTAGCAGGTGGAGGGATTTCACAGATTGGTGTGCACTTTTCACCAGATTGCATTTCTGATTTTGACACTTGGACACTAATACACATTTATTGGATCTTGAGCACAATCACAGCTTGTATGGACTTCAGATATTGATTATATTGACATCATTTATGTTTATTGGTGCACGTCTGGCGCAGCACATTTTTTGTATTTATTTTGATTTATTGTGGGATGTGAACACGATTGGTGTTTGCTGCCGGCTATATTTGTTTTATGCACAGTGATATTCAAGCACTTTTTCAGTACATTATTCACGCACAGTGTTTTTACCTATTTTGAGTGTTATATCACATATTTGGTTTTGCGCTGATAGTTTTTTTGTTATATTTGTTTTCGGTCTTTCACCCATCTATTAGCAGCAACCATGGAGATATTCGACTATTTTGATAATAGGAATATTGTAATTGATGATATATTTTTTGGGGACAAAAATAGAGGCAAATATGAGGATCTAACACAAAGTTTCAAAAAATTAGGCTTCCTCATGGAAAAGAAAACCAGAGCATGGTGGGATATTGTCTCGTTTGAGCAATATATAGCCCACCAACTCACCCCAAGACATCTGAGGTGGGAGATTCCCCCCAATGACGGACTTGAGGATGAGGACACATTGAATGAATGGTTTATCTTTTTCAATCTTAAAGGGCAAGAGCTCATGAATTTTTTGCTTAAAACGCAAACAGAAAAAATTATTGTTAGTTGAATCTAGCATAGCAGAGCTCAAAAAGAAATTAGAACCATTAAAAGATTCTCCTGAGTTCAGCCAGGCGACAGAGCTTAAGAAAAAAATTGGAAAAAGCTGATAAGGAGACTCAGGAGAAAGAGGAAAAAGTTCATTAGGGATATGAACGATTATAGAGGTAATGAAGTTTTTAAATGGCAAAAGGATTTACAAAGTAATTCTATACCATTATCCCGTGATAGTACACCTGAGAGAGTTGATATGACACCCCCTGTATGGAGCAGAGCACCACCTGCTCCTGCAAGGCGTGAATCTTATAACAGTCCTGCACCCACCTACCATCCCCCACAGAGGGGGTAATGGAAGGGGGAGAAGAGCAGGAAGAGGTGGACCCAGAGGAAGAGGAAGAGGTAGAGGTCAATGGAGGAATAATGGGGGCCCTTCTCAACAAATACAAGGTAATAATGGCCCATACCAACAGACACAAAAGAATAGTGGCCCGTATCAACAGGTACAAGGGAAGGGTAATGGCCCCTATCAACCAACACAAGAGAATTGGTACTACCAAGAACCGAGGAGGACTCAGGACCAATATGGAGATAGGAGGGCGGAGCTGGTATATGAATCCCCCCGCCCCTCTACTTCATATGAAATTCCTACCACTAATAGGTTCTCTCCATTGTACCCACCAGTCAATCAAACCCACAGATGTTCTTTTAGGGAAACCCAGTGCCCTGTGGGGGTACAGGGGATCAATAGGAAAACAATCTGGGGAAAAAAGAAAAGAAAAAGAGGACGACGAGCAGGTCGACACCGCCAAAAAAAAGCAAGAGCCAATAGGAGCAGGTATCTTTAATATCAGCGGTATACCCTTAAGGAAGAAACAAAAGTCTTAGATAAAGGGTTAAAATACGCCCCGGTAAAAAATTTAAGTAAATTTGACACTTATATTAATTTACAAAAATACATGAGGAGTCTAAATCAGAAAAAATATTTTCTATGCAAACCAGACAACCGCCCCATGAATAGTGAGAGAACACATCACTCCACTTTAAAGAATAAATCAGTCTTCAACCCACCAAATAAAGACAGTAAATACATGGAGGTCTTTAAGAATCTGGTATTACATGATATCGAACGACTAAAAGTTAGGAAAGTTCAGGACCCCAATGGATCCGAAATGGTATTGCCAGCCTGGAAGCGAATAAGCAGCTGGTAATACGACTAGCGGACAAAGGGGGAGGGATCGTTGTTATGAGTACCGAATACTATACCAACGAGATGAAAAGGCAACTTTCAGACCTGAACACATATTCTCGTTCAAGGCGTGACCCACTGAATGAATACAAAAAAGAATTGGATGAACTGATCAAGAATGGGTTGGATGATGCCATTTTAAACAAAAAAGAAGCACTTTATCTGAACCCCATAGCCTGTCGTACCCCTATTATATATTTCCTTCCCAAAATTCATAAGTCTGTAGAAAAACCTCCAGGGAGACCAATTATCAATGGAATTGACTCCCTGAGCTCCAGACTGGGCCAATACATTGATTTTTACTTACAGCCATTGGTCACCCGCACGGAAGCATACATTAAAGACACCAAACATGTCATACAGAATCTACAGACCCTTTCCATCTCAGAGAACTGCATCCTAGCCACGGCAGATGTAGGTTCTCTTTATACTATTATAGGGCACGATGCCGCAATGAGGGCAGCGAAACGGGCCCTGGAAGAATCCGATTTGGAGGAAGAACATGTAGAATTTCTGCTGGACAGTTTGGACTTCTGTCTGAAACATAATTATTTTTGGTATGCCGGGATTTCTTTTTACAAACCAAAGGCGTGGCGATGGGGGCAAGGTTTGCCCCCAGTGTAGCCAATTTATTCATGGCCCAGTGGGAAGCAGGGGAGATTTTAACAGACCCCCGGAACTTATTTTTTACAAAAGATTTATAGATGATTTGATTATGATTTGGGAGGGAGATATTATGTCTTTTAATATTTTTAAAGCCAGGATGAATTTTAATAATAGGAATATTTTACTATCAGGGACTGAAAGTAAGGAAAGAATACAGTTCCTAGATCTAGAGATTTTTATAAAAGAAGGTCAAATACACACAAGGAACTTTTTTAAGCCTACTGACCGCAACTCCTACCTGCCTATCGATAGCTGCCACCATAGAAATTGGCTTTTCAATATCCCGAGGGGACAGCTTATCCGAATCAGGAGGAATTGCTCAAAGGAGGAGGATTATACGACACAGTCCAAAATATTGGTAGACAGATTTCAGGCTAAAGGGTATGATATGAAAAAAGTGAATTTGGATTTAAGACAAGTATCGTCACTAGATAGAACAGAGCTTCTAAAGAAAAAAATGGCCCCACCTAAGGAGAGTAACAGTAATAATTTTAAATTGGTGTTTGATTTTAACGTCCAACATAGACAGGTTGAACGTATTATAACCAAACACTGGGATATTTTAAAACAAGACAGAATCCTAGGACCCCATCTCCCGGAGAAACCTGGCTTCATTTACAGAAGAGCGCCCATCTTGAAGGACAGGCTGGCACCGGGAGTAATAAACCCTCCTAAACCCAGGAAAAATACAGTCTTCCAGTTCCTGTCAGGTTTTCACGCATGTGGCAAGTGTAGGGCTTGCCGATCGGCGAGGAACCATGTCAAGAAAAGGAAGTTGTTCATATGCAAAAGTACAGGCAAGCAATACCAGATCAAAGACTTGGTAACATGTACCACTGTTGGAGTTGTCTACATGATGGAATGTGGGTGCGGACTCCAATATGTGGGCCGCACCTCCAGACCCCTAAATGTGAGAATAGGGGAACACATAACCAACATCAAAAAGGGGGAAGTCTCACATAATTTATCAAAACATTTCAGGGAATTTCATGATAGGAACCCCAATTCCCTGAAATTTTGGGGGATAGAGCATGTTCAACCTCATTGGAGAGGAGGAAATTACATCCGCCAGTTGAGCAGGAGGGAATCCTTCTGGGTCTATGAGGCCAAAGTTTTGGCACCCAGAGGTATCTGAGGCTTTAGATATCTGAGGCTTGTTGTTTTATTAAGAATGAATTTTAGGACATTTTTACATATTAATATATTTTATTATATTGTTCTTGTAATTTTATGCATATTTTATGATTGTAGCGTGATATATATATTTTAGATGTTTTTATATAAATATATGTATTTTAATATTTGGCATTGTTATATTATGTTTTAAATTATATATAGCACTAGAGAGATGTGGGCGATGACACGCGATCTCCGAGTTGATTAATATATGTGCATTGCACCGCTAATCGAATAAAACTGCCCCATTAGCATTATTAACCAGTGACACCGAAGAGGAAGTGCCTGTATCTTCGGTTCTGGTGTCCAGTGTAGTGCTAGGAACAATGGGAGGAGCAGAGGTCCACTAACCAATCCACCTCTAGGCATACTTAAAGAGAGGCTTGGCACGCACAAGCCACCCCTACCGAGGAAGATGTTGGAGCCATAGGCTCGTCGTAACGCGTATAGGGGGGCGGAGCTGGCGTGACCGACGCCGAACATCTCTCGAGTGACACACGCTATTCCTATTGCCATAACAGCAGGCACGGTGAAGTGCCCTGTACATGTGAGTAAACTTCTATTTTCCTCAATAAAGCCTGATTGTTGAAACGGAGAGCACTATATTTTCCCTTTTATATTTTGCATCGCATGTCCCGTGTCTTGAGACCTCCGGAGGTGAGAGGCTGGAGTGTCTTTCCAGGAGTCTGATATCCTCAGTACATTCTTTTGCTGGCCCGTCTGGGTCCTGTTTGGAGGTGAGAGGCCAATCTAGCAGGTGGAGGGATTTCACAGATTGGTGTGCACTTTTCACCAGATTGCATTTCTGATTTGGACACTTGGACACTAATGCACATTTATTGGATCTTGAGCACAATCACAGCTTGTATGGACTTCAGATATTGATTATATTAACATCATTTATGTTTATTGGTGCACGTCTGGCGCAGCACATTTTTTGTATTTATTTTAATTCATTGTGGGATGTGAACACGATTGGTGTTTGCTGCCGGCTATATTTGTTTTATGCACAGTGATATTCAAGCACTTTTTCAGTACATTATTCACGCACAGTGTTTTTACCTATTTTGAGTGTTATATCACATATTTGGTTTTGCGCTGATAGTTTTTTTGTTATATTTCTTGTGCATCAGCTTCCTTCTGGGATGACAGCCATGCACACCAATTTGATGCAGTGTGCAGCATATGGTCTGAGCACTGACAGGCTTACCCCCCACCTTTTCAACCTCTGCAGCAATGCTAGTAGCACTCATAGTAACATAGTTAGTGAGGTTGAAAAAAGACATCAGTCCATCCAGTTCAACCTATGATGTAGGGCTGCAACTAACGATTAATTTGTCTGTCGACTAATCGATCGATTATTTTTACGATTAGTCGACTAATCTAACGATTATTTTTATTTTATTTTTTTGCTTAGTGTTTTTTTGATTAGCTAATTAATCCTGTAATTAATACAGACCCCTCAGTAAGCCCCCCTCCCAGTACAGACCCCCACAGTAAGCCCTCCCACCTAGTACAGACCACTTAGTAAGCCCCCCCTCCCAGTACAGACCCCCCAGTAAGCCCTCCCACCCAGTACAGACCCCTTAGTAAGCCCCCCTCCCAGTTCAGACCCCTCAGTAAGCCCTCCCACCTAGTACATACCACTTACTAAGCCCCCCCCCCCAGTACAGACCCCTCAGTAAGCCCTCCCACCCAGTACAGACCACTTAGTAAGCCCCCCAGTATGTACTGGGTGGGAGGGCTTACTGAGGGGTCTGCACTGGGAGGGGGGGCTTACTAAGGGGTCTGTACTAGGTGGGAGGGCTTACTGAGGGGTCTGTACTGGAAGGGGGGCTTACTAAGTGGTCTGTACTGTACAGACCACTTAGTAAGCCCCCCTCCCAGTACACTAGTACAGACCCCTCAGTAAGCCCTCCAACCTAGTACAGACCCCTTAGTAAGCCCCCCCCTCCCAGCACAGACCCCCCAGTAAGCCCTCCCACCCAGTACAGACCCCTTAGTAAGCCCCCCTCCCAGTTCAGACCCCTCAGTAAGCCCTCCCACCTAGTACAGGGCTTACTGAGGGGTCTGCACTGGGGGGGGGCTTACTAAGTGGTCTGTACTGGGTGGGAGGGCTTACTGAGGGGTCTGCACTGGGAGGGGGGGCTAAGTGGTCTGTACTGGGTGGGAGGGCTTACTGAGGGGTCTGCACTGGAAGGGGGGCTTACTAAGTGGTCTGTACTATACAGACCACTTAGTAAGCCCCCCCTCCCAGTACACTAGTACAGACCCCTCAGTAAGCCCTCCCACCCAGTACAGACCCCTTAGTAAGCCCCCCTCCCAGTGCAGACCCCTCAGTAAGCCCTCCCACCTAGTACAGACTGTACTAGGTGGGAGGGCTTACTGAGGGGTCTGCACTGGGAGGGGGGCTTACTAAGGGGTCTGTACTGGGTGGGAGGGCTTACTGGGGGGTCTGTACTGGGAGGGGGGCTTACTAAGTGGTCTGTACTGTACAGACCACTTAGTAAGCCCCCCCTCCCAGAACAGACCCCCCAGTAAGCCCTCCCACCTAGTACAGGCCATTACAAGCCGGTGTAGCGCCGCAGCTGGGTGATCGGGGAGGATGGCGAATGTGTTGCGGCAGAAGCTGTGGCAGTACAGGGAGTACAGGGGTGCTGGAGACGGTCAGCGCTCACCTCTCGTCTCCGACGGAGCCCGGCGGGGGAATTTCACCCAGGCCGGCAATGCTTCAAGCGGCGCGGCGGCCGGCCGGGGGCGTGTGACGTCACGCGTTGACGCGTCGATGCTTTTTCCGCACGCCGACGATTTTTTGTAGTCGACGTAGTCGACTACGTCGACGCGTCGTGGCAGCCCTACTATGGTGTGTGTGTGTTTGCTGTTAACTCATACGTCCATTTCCAAAAGACAACCTCTGGATATGACGCTGAGCATGTGCACTAAACTTCTTTGGTCAACCATGGCGAGGTCTGTTCTGAGTGGAACCTGTCCTGTTAAACCACCATATGGTCTTGGCCACCGGGCTGCAACTCAGTTTCAGGGTCTTGGCAATCTTCTTATAGTCTAGGCCATCTTTATGTAGACCAACAATTCTTTTTTCCGATCCTCAGAGTTCTTTGCCATGAGGTGCCATGCTGAACCTCCAGTTACCAGCATGAGAGAGTAAGAGCGATAACACCAAATTTAACACACCCGCTCCCCATGCACATTCTGAGACCTGGCAACACTAACGAGTCACATGACACTGGGGAGGAGAAATGGCTAAATGGACCCAATTTGGACATTTTTTAATTAGGAGTGTACTCACTTTTGTTGCCAGCGGTTTAGACATTAGTGTGTTGAGTTATTTTGAGGGTACAGCAAATTTACACTAGTGTACAAACTGTACACTCACACACACTTTCTTCAGTGTTGTCACATGAAAAGATATAATCAAATATTTACAAAAATGTGAGGGGTGTACTCACTTTTGTGAGATACTATATATAACATCGCATTTAATTCATCAATATACATATTTCATCATAGCATAGTAATATTAAACAAATAATTTCTAGTTGATAAATTAGTACATATATGTCCAAATATTAGATCGAAACAAAGTACAATTGCAAGTATCAATGATGACCTAAATAACTTGATTTTTGACTTACCGTAAAATCCTTTTCTCTTAAGTTCATTGACGGACGCAGTTCTCTGATCCATATCAGTAGGGTTATACTGCCCCTACAGGAGTAGGACACTAGGCAGAAAAAAGTTCTGGCTATGCCTATGGGCAGTCCCGGAGGGTACACCCTCTCTCTTCCTGCATAGGATGTCAGTTTTGTATCAATGCAGCGTCAGAAATTAACACCAACCCAACTCAAAATAGAAGGGTGGGTACTGCGTCCATCAATGAACTTAAGAGAAGAGGATTTTACGGTAAGTCAAAAATCCAGTTTTCTTTATTGTTCATTGACCGATGCAGTTCTCTAAACCATATCAGTAGGGACGTCCAAAAGCAGTGCCATAAAATAAGGGGTGGAAACTGCAGAAAAGAACAAGTCCCCAAGGCTAAACATAGCCAAGAAGGGATGGATAACCGCGCTAACTAAATACTATGCTGCAGCTTCAGGTAGGACAACACCAAAATGAAAAACAGAGAAAAAAAGCCGCGCTACAATAATGTGATACGAATAATGAAAAAAGGTTATCTACTAGAAGCAGACAAAATGTTAGGTCAGACAACCCATCAGCTGGATATACATATAAATTGGTACCTCAGCATAAAGTCATTGGTATATGAAACATACAAAGCATAGATAGCACAATAAAAAGCAATTCATAAATATTGTTTAAAATCAATTCATGAAAAGTCCCAAAGTCCCAGAGAGTATCCAAGGAGGATGGAGTGAGGGAAAATCCAGTCGGGCTAATTCACCACGGTGCTGACACAGAAGACAAGCAAATCTCCTTACCAGATGTATAGCCAAACAAGCATATAGTGAAATCCTCACAGACCGCTCAGAGGGGTTGGGGCACCATACTCCAGATACACTCAGTCACAGGAAATAATGGCAGGATGATCCAAATATATGGGATGTATGAGAGAAAGAGACTGGATAGTGTAATACCATCAAGCTTTATTCACGCTAATAAATAAAATGTAACTTACAATCTCCAAACAGGAAAAACGCAGAAAACATAAGCCGGCTGGCTCTCATGTAGCCCGTTCCGCGGGGCAGCGTAGTGACGTCAGCACGCCGTACCCTATGCGCTCGTCCTCACAGACTTCAAAGGAAAACATAGCCAACCAGGCAACATAGGACTCAGCAGAACAAAAGATGAGGCCCACCTGAAACAAACAGTAAACACCCTCAAGGAAGGCCAAAAGCCCTCCAGACAGCAGCCAGCAAAACTTTGCAGCCAAAAGAGGCATCTGCAGATGGCAGCACATCCACCTTATACAATTTGGTAAAAAGGTGTGAACAGGCTACCAGGTAGCAGTCTTGCAACCTGGAATACAGATGTCTACAAGGCGAAAGCCCAGGAAGCACTAGGCGCCCGAGTAGAACGCACTGAAAACAGGAAAAGGTAGGACCTGACCCTGATTTGAATAAGCCTGCATCACCCTCTGTCCGATCCATCTGGAAATAGTCGCAGCAGATGCAGGCAGTTCATGGGCCATCCGTAAGTACAGAGGGCGAACCTGACTTACGAAAAAGACTCAGTAGTCACCAAGTACACCATGAGTGCCCGAACTCTATCCAGAGTATGCAATGCACATTCCTTAGGATGTGAGGGCTTAGGACACAAGATGGTAATACAATGTCCTCGTTCAAGTGAACACTAGAAACCACCTTCGGAGGGAAGGACAGATCCGGGAGAAGTACCACTTGTCTCCTTGAACCAACATATAGGGAGAATGACAGGACAAGGTCGCCAGTGCCGACACCAAAAAGGCCACCTTCTGTAATAAGATAGGCAGGGGATATCCTTGAATACTCACAAACTGAGGTTCTCCAAGAACCGACTGCACCAAATCAAGGTCCCCAGTTGGTGACAGAGGTCGCACCGGAAGTACCAAGTGTTGCACCCCCTGGAAGAAGTCACTCACCAGGGCACGGCGGCCAACGGTCTTTGGAAGAAAATAGCCAAAGCCGAAACCTGAGCCTTGACAGTACTCAATGCCAACCTTTGATCAACTCCCCGTTAAAGGAAGCCAAGATCCGGGCCACCGAATAATAGCGAGGGAGAGCCCACGCAATATAAGACTTCCTCGTATGATGAAGAAAAGAAAAAAAAAAATTCACCCTAGAAGTCGCTTCCCACGCTTTAAGCAGGGTGGGAATCACTGAAGCAGACAATCCCCTGTCCTTCAGCACCTGGCTTTCAATAGCCAGCTGGAAAAGCCAGTGACCGTAAAGTCGGATGGGAGATTGGCCGCAAAGTCAGATGGGAGATTGGCCCTGGAGACAATAACTCCTCCCTGAGAGGAATTCTCCATGGCGTGTCCGCGGCTAGCCTGACAAGGTCAGCGTACCAAGCTTGGCGAGGCCAGTCCGGAGCCACGAGAAAGACCGGAATCCCTTCCGCCTCGATCCTGCGAAGAATTCTTGGCAGCAACTTGAGAGGAGGAAAGGCAGACCGCAGCCGAAACTGACCTTGGCCCATCCATGAGCACTCACATGACCATGCCGACGTCAGTCGTGCACAGGTGACCATGCTAAACTTCTCAGGCATCGTTCAAATTGAACTTAGCGAATGTTCTTGCCCACAACAGAACCCATGGTGCCACCATCGCCCCCGCCAGAGGGTCCCGGGAGCGGGCCACAAACCTCAGCACTATCCTGTAGATGCGACGCACAGGTCCACGTCTGGAGTGCCCCCAATGAAGGCACAACTGCTGATACACTTCCGGACGAAGGGACCATGCCCCTGCATCCAAGGCAAGCCGCCTGCCAACGTTTCCACACCTGGAGAGGGAACAGTGGAAAGAGCTGGAACAAGGCGCTCTGCCCAACGAATTGTCACTTCCAAGGCCGCAAGGACACCTTTGGTGCCCCCTTGGTGAATGACAGAAGCCATGGTCATGGCGTAGTCGATTGAACGTGCACCGGACAGCTGCAGGTGCCCGATCCTGTGAACTAGGCAAGCTGGATCGCTCCCAGCCCCAGGACATGATCGGTAACCTGGATCCTCCAGGGAACATACTTTCGAAGCAGAGAACCTGCCGAGGACTCCTCCCCACCCGGACAGGCTTGCATCCACAGTGACAATTGTCCAGTAATAAGGGGAGGAAGGACTCCAGATCAAGACTCCCTGGTCAGCCGGCTCAGCCGGATCCCAAAGTCCAGAGAGTTTGGATTTTAGCCCTATTTGAGAAGGATTGTCTTCTGTGGGACCCCCGAGAGGGACTGAGCGAAAAGGACCATCTCGAAAGACGGCACCATCTCGCATGCAGGTCCGAAGGGATGACCATGTGCGGGACAGTAACAGTCTGAAGTTCCAAGAATTATTTCCCAAGGGAGAAAACACCTTGACTGAGGACGAGTCCAAAGTCAGGCCCAGATAGTCAGTCTCATGGAAGGGACCAGGGATGACTTCTGAAGGTTAAGAAGCCACCTGAACTCCAGAGTTCTCATGGTGACTTCCAAATTCATTTGTCAGCAAAGTAGAGGACTCCACACGGAGAAGAAGATTGGCCAGGATCCCTGGACCGATATGCCCCGCTGCGCAACAGCGCCAGGACCGGAGCCAACACCTTTGTGAAGACCAGAGTAGAAGAAGCGAGACCAAGGGGTAACACCACAAACCGATAGAGATCTTTCCCCACGGCAAAAATGGAGAACCCGTTGGTGTCCTAAACACAACGGGATGTGAAGGTAGGCATCTTGATGACTATGGAGGCCAGGAATCCCCCTGAGCTAGGGAAGCCACCATCGTGCGAACTGATACCACCTTGAATTTTTGATCCGTATGGAATCAACAAAAAGGGCAAAAAGGCCCAGCTTGTTGAACCAGAGCCTGAACTGCCCCACAGAGCGCTGCAAGTGATCCGGGGACAGCCGTACAATGGAAGAGAACAACTCACGGGAAAAAATGGATCGAAAATCCGATCTTGCAACTGGACCGCATAACCTCCTGAACCCAGCTGCCTTTGATCCGGGCCAGCCGTGGGTCCGAGAACTGGCAAGGCCTTGTCCACAGGCCTGGAGAAAAAAAAAAAAAAAAAAGGTTTCTTGTTCGCCAGACCAGGGTCGTTTGGAACCACCAGAGGAAGTCTTGAAGGACTTTGCCACATCGACTGTCCCTGAGGGATGAAGAAACGGTTGTGAGCTGAAAAGGGGAGGGACCCCGTCCGCGATGAAGGCCCTTACCCTTGTTAGCCTGTGGAAGAAAGCACACTTCCCCCCGTGAGACCCTTGTAGAATGTCATAAAGGGCAGCGCCAAACAGGCAATCCCCTTGAAAGAGGAGATCCGTTAAGGCCTTCTTAGAAGTGTGATCCACAGACCAACACTTCAGCCAAGCATACACCGGATAACCACTACCGAAACCGACAGGTGACCCAAGAAAAAGGAGCCGAGTCCAGTGCGGCATCGCAAACAAAATTGCAGCCCCTGCGCCAGCTGGTCCAACAGCTCCCCCAGGGCTGGAGGGACTTGCCCGTCACCAGAATTGTTCATAAACACTGTTCATAAACATTCATTCATTCATTCATTCATTGTTCATAAACACTGAAAAAGGTGTTCAGTAATTGCAAACAATCAGAAGATCCGGCTCAACCTAAAAATAGGAAATCATCTAAATAGTGTAGGATGGATTGTGAACCTGTCTGATGTGATACAACCCATTCTAAAAAGGAAGAGAGAGAAACATTTGAAGTAAAAGCAAGATAAAGAGCACCCAATGGGCAAATATCTGTCAAAATTGTATTGGTTTAAAAAGAAAAAACCCAAAGAATTGAAACAATCCGGATGAACCGGTAACAGCCTAAAAGCAGATTTTATATCCGTTTTTGCCAACAATGCACCTTTGCCTAAACTTCTTAGTTTAGTCAAAGCGTCCTCAAATGTGGCATATTTGACTGATGCCAGATCATCCTCTATCTCATCATTGAGTGATCCACCTTTTGGATATGAAAGGTAATGTATAAGTCTATAAGAGTTTGGTTCTTTTTGTACTATACCTATAGGAGAAATTCTAAAGTTTTTAAAATGGGGGGGGGGAGGGGGGGTGAAAAAGGACCTGCAAATCTACCTTCTCTAATTTACTTTCTAATTTTATCAACCACTACTTCTTCTAAACTAAAGACTGATTTAAGATTCTTAACTAAAGTACAACCCTTACCATTAAATTTTGGCAAAAGAAAGCCCACATCAAAACCTTCATTTATAAGTAGGGCCCTCATTCTGTTGAGATAAAGTTGGAGCCAGGGGAGCATTTCTCTGAGCCTCACTGGAGCTATAGTTTTTTGAAACACTCCCAAGTGGCCGATTGGCATTTTGCATCCGCTTGAAACACTTAGCAACTGGGTGGGATCCAGCACAGAAGGCACATTCATGCCTATATCTGCAAGATCCCGGCCACTTGCATTGGGATTCGTTAAAGCTGAAGCATACTCCTTTCTTAAAAACAGTTGAGATTGCTGACTATTAAAAAGGTTGTAAAACCATGAAACTTTTTTTTTTTTGCTGCAACCTGAAAGAGAAACCCATAATGAGCTAGTATGCATCCCATACTAGCTTATTATGAAATACTTATCTAAGAACGAGCCCCCGCCGTGCTGCCCGCTTACCTGTCTTCCGGGATCACGGCATTCGGCCATCTGATTGGCCGGAGCGGCGGTGACGTCAATCCCGCGCACGCGTGGAAGCCGACGGTCACGGCACGGGGCTCTGAAGAAACGGCACCATCGGCCGTTCCTTCAGAGCGCATGCACCAGTGACGTCACTGGCTGCATGTAAGGTAAATATCTCCTAAACGGTGCATGTTTAGGAGATATTTAC
The DNA here is from genome assembly GCF_965119305.1 of Pelophylax lessonae. NCBI lineage: Eukaryota > Metazoa > Chordata > Amphibia > Anura > Ranidae > Pelophylax > Pelophylax lessonae. The sequence goes on from NC_138773.1 coordinate 136,713,982, forward strand.
AGTACCTATAGGTAAGCCTTAATATAGGCTTACCTATAGGTACAAGTTGTAGAGGAGGGTTTACTTCCTCTTTGAAGTTTTGTTTATTGAGAAATGATCTTTTGGAAGAAAAAGGTCTAACCATAGAGATACATCTTTAATGCCCCATCTCAAAATTTGGCTGTACTGCTAGTTTTTGACGAAAGGCAACATCGTAATTATACCATGCAGTACCACCGAAATTCCTATATGCTTCTAGCACAATGTAGAGATGCTGAAATAAACCCAAACTTTTGTTAGGAAACTTTTCACACATTACTGCTGAAAATATAAAAAATGCCTGAAGCCAGTTATTAAAAGACCTTGTGATGGGTCTTTTTCTTTCTTCTTCATCTTTCTTTTTCTGATTTGGAAACAAATTCTCTAGCAGATGGTAAGAGTGATAACTAGGGATGATCGAACTTTTGAAAAGTTCGGTTCCACCAGAACACCCGAACTTCATGAAAGTTCGGTTCGGATTTCAGAACCCCATTGAAATCAATGGGACCCGAACTTCTGTAATCAAAAAACACCATTTTTAAGCCCTAAAACCCAATAAATGCCCCTAAAAAGTGCCTAGGGTTCTGGGTCATGCCCCAGGGACTATTAATCACACAAAAAAAAGTTCTTAAAAATTGTCGTTTTTGATAGATAGCCAATTATTGAAAAAATTAAAAAAAAAAAAAAAAAAAAAAAAAAAGATTTCTTTGGATTTAGTGTCTGGGGGTTCTAAAAGGTGTACCTGTGAAGTTTCAGCTCTGTAGCATGTCCAGAACCAGAATTACAGCATACTAAACCTTCAAAAATGACTTTTTTGCTTAACCGCACCTTTCTTTTGCTCCTAATCAACGGCTCAGCCAATGTGTATGATGGGGACATAATGCAGTGCACTGGGAACAAGATTAGAGGTTTTTTTGGAAAAAGGTGCTGTCTCTTTAAATGTGCATATAATTAACGGGTGTATTTCCACAATGGGGCTATTATTACCAAATGTTTCAAGAAGTCCAAAGATGTATGTAATTGCACTTTATTTCATGTAAAATGGTGTTTGGTGCACTTTAACTTGAAATCTCACAAGAAACAGACATATATGCACGGATACATTGAGGGTTAGGGGTAGGGGCCACAATGTAGTGCAGAGTGAACAAGATTAGAGATGTTTTGGATGAATACTGTTGTCTCTTGACTTTGAATAGAAGTAAAGGATGCTTAAAAATTGGGCATTTGGTGGTGCGGACGATGCCTTGACACCATATCCCTATGAAAGTGCTGGTAATGAAAGCAATAATTGCCTTTGTAAGGAAAAAAATTACAATGATATGCATCTGTGTGACAGGTGCGCAAAAATTGTTGTTTGGGTGTTGGCGGAGCCATACCACTGTAAGCCCAAAGAGCTGGTGTTGAAGAAGGCTTAAAAATTATGAAGGTGTGCACATGTGGAACAGGTACGCAAACATGGTAGTTTTGGTGTTGGCGGAGCCTCCCCACCATAACCCCAAAGAGCTGGTGTTGAAGGAGGCCCAAAAATTGTAAAGGTGTGCCCCTGTGGAACAGGTGCGCAAACATTGTAGTTTTTGTTTTAGCATAGCCTCCCCACCTTAACCCCAAAGAGCTGGTGTTGAAGGAGGCCCAAAAATTGTAAAGGTGTGCCCCTGTGGAACAGGTGCGCAAACATTGTAGTTTTTGTTTTAGCATAGCCTCCCCACCTTAACCCCAAAGAGCTGGTGTTGAAGGAGGCCCAAAAATTGTAAAGGTGTGCACCTGTGGAACAGGTGCGCAAACATTGTCGTTTTTGTTTTAGCATAGCCTCCCCACCTTAACCCCAAAGAGCTGGTGTTGAAGGAGGCCCAAAAATTGTAAAGGTGTGCACCTGTGGAACAGGTGCGCAAACATTGTCGTTTTTGTTTTAGCATAGCCTCCCCACCTTAACCCCAAAGAGCTGGTGTTGAAGGAGGCCCAAAAATTGTAAAGGTGTGCACCTGTGGAACAGGTGCGCAAACATTGTCGTTTTTGTCATAACCAAAATGAGGTTCTGTGAACGTAAAGAGAATGAGAGGAGGGTTTGAGGGTGGCACCATGGTCCAGGCTTAAACTGAGGCTCAACTGCCACATCACAACGATAGCCTAGTCTACAAGGTCTGCATCAGGTGCATCAAAGCTTGATATCCACGACTGATTCATCTTAATGAATGTCAAACGGTAGACTGAGTCGGTGGAGAGTCTCGTTCGATGGTCTGTGACGAATCCTCCTGCTGCGCTGAATGCCCGTTCCGATAGGACACTGGAAGCAGGGCAGGCCAACAACTCCATGGCATACTGGGCCAGTTCTGGCCAGTGGTCTAATCTTAAGACCCAGTATGCCAGTGGATCGGATTCGTCACATGAAAAGCCCTCTGTGTCACTTTGTGCCCTCACGTAATCGTCCACCATGTGATGCAGACGGTGTCGATGCGATGTGGCAGCTGAGAGGCCTGGGCGGTGAGGACTAAAAAAAGACCGAAAGGCATCCGTCAACCGCACGCCTTCTCCAACGCTCCTCTCGTGACCACCAGTAGAATCCATGGTAGGTTGTCCCCGCCCCTGCACCCTACGGGAGTCGGGGAACATGTTCACCAGATTCCTCTTGAGACTGTCCTCAAGGGATTTGATCCTGGGGACTCTCTGGGTGGATGGGAAAAGCTCCGAGACTTTACACTTGTACCGGGGGTCAAGTAGGGTGGCCAACCAATAGTGGTTAGTCTCTTTAATGGCCTTGATTCTGGGGTCCTTTCGCAGGCTCTGGAGCATGATGTTTCCCATGCGTCGCAAATTAGCGAAGGCCTGAGAAGCTGACTCCTCGGGGTCACTCATAACGACATTATTTTCAACGGGCTCCTCCTCCTCCCAGCCACGTACTACTCCAAAGTGTCCCGAGGGAGTCAAACTAGGCCTTGCAGATTGCCGCATGTCTTCCTCCTCCTCCTCCTCAAACCCTGCAAAAGTTCCCGCAGAATTGTCCTCCTCCTCCTCTTCCACCCCTGCATCCTGCTCGGGCCTCTGGGAGCTAGGCATAATGGGGTCAGGATTCTCAGGATAAAGGGGGCCTTGAGAGGCAAGGAAGTCCTCCTCTTCCTCCTGCTGCTCTGCCTCCAGTGCCCTGTCCATAATGCCACGCAGAGTGTGCTCCAACAAAAACAGTACCGGTAGGGTGTCACTGATGCATGCATCCTTAATCAAAAGCCACTGCCGTGGGGAAAAGAAGCCCAGGCGCGCAGAGCCAGTGCTGGTGCCGTACTCGCATAGGTATTCATTGAGGGCCCTCTGCTGCATGTACAGGCGCTGCAGCATAGCCAAGGTGGAGTTCCAGCGGGTGGGCATGTCACAGATGAGGCGGTGTACCGGCAGGTGAAACTCGTGCTGCACTTCGGCCAAACGTGCAGTGGCACTGTACGACCGCCTGAAGTGACTGCACACCCTTCTTGCCATCCTTAGCACATCCTGCATTCCCGGGTACGAGTTCAAAAACCGCTGTACCACGAGATTCAGGACATGCGCCAGGCATGGCACATGGGTTAACTTTCCCTGACGAAGGGCGGCCAGGAGGTTTGACCCATTATCAGTAACCACCATCCCTGGCTGCAGCTGGCGTGGTGTCAACCACCTCTGGGCCTGTGCCTGCAGAGCCCCAAGAATCTGAGGGGCAGTGTGCTGCCTGTCCCCTAGACACACAAGCTGCAGCACTGCGTGACACCTTTTGGCCTGAGACATAGAATAGCCCTTTGAACGTTTACGTGGTACCTCATCATATTCAAAGGACCATTCTGCAGAGGAGGGCATGGAGGAGGTAGAGGAGGAGGAGCAGGAGGGGGTAGAAGTGATCGATCTACCCGGATCAGCGACACCACCAGCTGTTTGCTGACGTGGGGGCAACACTGGCTGCAGCACCGAGCCCTGGCTACAATCCCTTCCGCTGGCAAGCAGTGTCACCCAGTGAGCAGTGACAGAAATGTACCGTCCCTGCCCATGTTTGCTTGACCAAGTGTCAGCCGTCAAGTGTATCTTACGGCTGACTGACTTGGCCAGGGACGACACTACATTGCCTTCCACATGTTGGTATAGGGATGGCAGGGCCTTACGGGAAAAGTAATGCCGACTTGGCACCTGCCACTGTGGAACTGCACATTTTGCGAAGTCACGAAAGGTAGCAGACTCTACCAGGTTAAATGGTAATAGTTGCAGAGCCAGTAGTTTAGCCAAACTACTGTTTAGACGCTGGGCATGTGGGTGGCGGGGAGTATACATTTTTTTTCGTTCCAGCATGTGTGGAATCGAAATTTGGCGTCTAGATGTTACAGCTGGTGGTGTGCTGGAGGTAGATGCGACACTGCCTGCTATATCATCATCCCTGCCAGTGGAGGCTGCCAACAGGTGACGAGTGACTATAGCAGGGCCAGGAACAGACTGATGTGCAGGTGGAGCAGATGGAGCATGAGGAGGAGCGCGAGGAGAACTAGGAGGCCGACTGACCGATCTTTGGCCCTTTTGTGGGTTCTTTAAACGCTCCTGCCAACGGGCCGAGTGGTGGGTTGTCAAATGCCTGTTTAGGCAGCTTGTACCCAGGTGGTTGACATTTTTGCCACGTTTTATACCCTTCTTACAAATCTTGCAGATCGCAACTGTTTTATCTGCATGGGATGTCTCAAAAAAGGCCCAGCAAGATAAGGTGTGTATAGTGGCCCGGGAGACAACAGGTGCGGCCTTAGATGGAGTAGGCCGTCTGCTCTCCCCTCTTGCTTGCTCTGCCTCCTCCTCAACCTCAGACCCAACATCTGACTCCATCAAAGACTGAGCATCAGGCCTGGCCTGGGAGACAACAGGTGCGGCCTTAGATGGAGCGGGCCGTCTGCTCTCCCCTCTTGTTTGCTCTGCCTCCTCCTCAAACTCAGACCCAACATCAGACTCCATAAAGGACTGAGCATCAGGCTGGAGTAGATGGCCGACACTGTGGTCAAACAGCTCAGCTGACTCCTCTGCCATGTCTGAAGTTGGGTCTAAGGGAGGACATGAGGTGGACATGGACTCATCTGTATTTGTTCTGACAACTGCAGAAGACTGACCACTTTTCTCTGCCTGGGTCACTGTAGTTGCAGATGATGCCGATGATGAGGGTTTGTTCATATAGTCCACCACCTCCTGTACATACTGTGGACGTATAGCTTGGCCACTGCCGGAGAACAATCCAAATGGTGGCCTGGCTGAGGACTGACCACCACGTCCACCCCTGCCTCTAGACACCCTAGAAGCTGTGCCCCTTTCCGCAGCAGGGCCACGTATGCCTTTTCTTGGTCTACCAGGCATATTTCTCACTGATGCGTTGGCAACTGTGTGCGGTGAAAAACGCACACTGCTATGCGACCCACAGTTGTCGCTGGATACAGCACAGCAGATGTGTCATGCACAGTAGCAAAGCCTTTTGCACAGTGGACCTAACGCTTTGAACAACAGGCGTTAGGTTGTCGCTGATGCGTTGGCAACTGTGTGCGGTGAAAAACGCACACTGCTATGCGACCCACAGTTGTCGCTGGATACAGCACAGCAGATGTGTCACGCACAGTTGCAAAGGCTTTTGCACAGTGGACCTAACGCTTTGAACAACAGGCGTTAGGTTGTCACTGATGCGTTGGCAACTGTGTGCGGTGAAAAACGCACACTGCTATGCGACCCACAGTTGTCGCTGGATACAGCACAGCAGTTGCGTGTCACGCACAGTTGCAAAGGCTTTTGTACACTGCACCTAACGCTTTGAACAACAGGCGTTAAGTTGTCACTGTATTTTGCTGCCTAGCAAGCACGTACACCTGCTGTGATAGAGCAGCACTGTGCCACGTGCTCACTAAACAGAACCCTCACACTTTCCCTACAGAAACTAAATTTTCAAATCTAACTAATGTAGTACAAAGTTCCCTAACTACACTAGATATCCCTTTCCACTAAATAGAAAGCTCCATACAGCAGAAGACTGACACTGTCCCTTAAGTTTTTTTTTTTTTTTTTTGTAACTCTAAGAACCAGCACAATCGCTGTATCTAACTACACTGGCTGTAAGCTAAATACAATTCTGCTATATGGAGCTTTAGAACCACTCGATATATAGGAAATGTAGTGTAGCAAGCAGGAGTCAGACAGAACTGCTTCAACTCTCTTCAACAGGCTCTGGATAACTGTGCTAGGGGTTAGGCGGGGCCATCTTATATAGTGTGGGGCGTATTCACTCCTGATTGGCCTCTGGTCCCCGTAGTCACTCCAATCACGTTCCTAGGAGACTCCTGCCCCCTCATTGGCTTTTGCAGACGTTTCTGGGCCAATCACGGGCTTTTAAAGCCCAGTTCCTGTCCCAGTGCATTTTGGGCGGTTCGTTTGCCGCAAAAAGTTCGGTATTCGGCCGAATATCGAACATCCAATGTTCGGGTCTAACCGATGGTCGACCCGAACCGTTCGATCATCCCTAGTGATAACATGTCAAATAATGCTCCCTGCCAGATCTTATCCTTTAAAGTATCAGAAAGATGAAAACCTAACAGGGATAATTCACGTCAACGACTCTTTTAAACACTTTAGAGCACATTCCAACAGTCAAAAACTATAGAAATGATCCCTGAAAGTAAGTATAGTCTTGTCGTCAACTACTCTTTTAAACAGACTTCAGGCAAGTTTTGAGACTCAGCTAAAATTAAATGAGCCAATGTTGTCCTTGAGCAAATTTAAAGATTGGGTGCCTATTTCTAAACCGTCACCAGATGGTGCCCATACTGCAACGGCTGAATTAGTACCTGACTCAAATTGTGAATGGCATTCTTTCATAAAGTTCTCGAAAAGATTAAGAAAGTCATTTTTGGGAGGTAGAGATGAAAACTCACCACCCGTAACAGTCACATCCTCTGGGTCTCTCCCGGGCTGGATAGTGTGCACTGCATCTGTGGATGTAAATGCTTGAGTAGAATCATTAGCGTGTAGATGTCGCTCACCTGTCACCCTGTGACGTCCGTGCTCTGGTTACTGGGATTCCCGACCACTAGCTGCCTGAGATCCGGCCAGCCTCCCGGTGTCTGCCGCTGTTTCCCTGTTGCTCCCGCGCCTGCCTGGAGAGGTTCGCGGAGCACTCCTTGCTGTGGGCTGTCTATCAGCTGAGGGGGGAAAACCTACATCGCGGGACGCGCTTCCTCTTCGCCGGCCCTCCTTTCCGACCGGACATGACGGTGTCCCCGCTTCTGCGCATTTCTGCCAGCGAACGCTCCTCCTCTTCGTCCTCCAATGAAGACGGCATCCTCCCTCCACTGACACCGGCCTGTTCCGGTAGTCTTCTTACTTCAGCCGCGGTCTCCAGAGCAGGGGCCGCAGCTGATGCAGCTCCCAGCGGAGCCTCTTGACACGCCGTGGAAGGTAGATCCAGACACCGCCAAATCCATTCCTCGCCGCCCTCTTCTCCTGCTCGCTCGATCAGACGCCTCAGTAAGCTAATCTACAGCCTCTGAAACCACTGCTTGTTCAATGGGGATTAACCCTAGAACACCACAGCTCTGTTCCAGTGAGGCTAGGCAGAGTTCCAGCCCTGGTGAATCCCCTTAAATAGCCCTAAACCCGGGTTCTGGGCTAAACTGGCTGACTGTTCAGGTGGGAATTCTGAGCGGGAAAGGGGGACCTGACCTAATCTCCCCAGATACAGGGCAAGTTTTGAGCGGGAACAGGAGGCTGCTTAATCCCAAAGAAAAGGTCAATTGACCTTTTCCTCCAGCAACAGCACAATGGGCATGGCTATTTCCCCCGTGATCGGCTGTGATCTAATCATAGCCGATCACAATAGTGCTGCCCACAATAGCAGACTGCGCATGCGCGATCGGGTCAGAGTGTCATATTGGTGGCGCTGTGTTCCTAGGACAGTGACAATGACAGTGACATTGACATTGACAAGGACAATGACAGTGGCTGTGTACCACGTGATCGGCTTTGAATCCATTCACAGCTGTTCACAAATGTAAACACAGAGCAGTAACTTACTGTTACTTGCTCTTCTCCCCTCACACACCGTTTCCAGTGTGAGGAGAGAAGAGCAAGGAACAACGAGTTACTGATCTGTGTATCTCATCAGTGTAAAAGCACAAAAACCTGTCCCTATACAGTCCTCAGCCCCCCCAATTGCACCTGTCACCGAACAGTCACCTCATCAGTGCCCATAAAGTGCAACTGCCACCCATGAAGTGCACCTGTCACCACTAGAGACTGCCATCAGTACCGTCAGCGGTGCACCTGTCACCCATCAGAGACCATTGCCCGTCACCTGTTACTTATCAGTGACCGTCACCAGTCATCCCATCAGTGACCGTCACCAGTCACCCCCATCAGTGACCCTCAGCATTCAACCGTCACCCGTTGCACAGTCCATCACAGCCACCATGTCAAAAAGAATGTACAGCCGCGAGGAGGCGTTTCAGATCCTCTCCATGACTGATGAGAGTACCGGGGAGTTCTCATCAGATTCTGAATCCATTTCAGAATCCGATTCGGAAATTCAAATTGTCAATAGTAGCGGATCGGCGATAGACTCGGAGGAAGAATAGATCCCCCTCTAAAAGGGCACGGCGCTCTGGAAACAAGGCAGCCACAAGCGATACACCCCAGGATCAAATGCCCAGGCCCAGTACCAGCACTGCCACCAGCAATACGCCCCAGGATCCTATGACCAGTACCAGCACTGCCAACAGCGATACACCCCAGGAGCGAATGCCCAGGCCCAGCACCAGCGCTGCGGTATCACTCCCAAGTACCAGTGCAGAAATTTCAAATCCCCCAACTACCAGCAGTCCAATACCGAGAATTTCGTAGAAATGGATTTTCTCGCTTTATTTTTGAGCAACAATTTTCTGCTATTTATGGTGGACCAAACTAATCTCTATGCCCAGCAGTATATTGTAAACAACCCCCAATCATCCTATTCCTGTCCGTTTAAGTGGAGTGATTTGAATTTGGAGGAGTTCAAATTGTTTTTGGGCCTCACTATAAACATGGGGGTTACAAAAAAAAAAAAAAAAATGAAGGACATGCCTATTGGTCCACCCACCCCATACACCACATGCCCAAATATTCTTCCATAATGTCCAGGTCCAGATATGAAATGATTATGCGCTTCCTTCATTTCAGTGACAACAGCCAGTGCCCCCACCCAAAATCATCCAAATTATAACAAGTTATATAAACTTCGCCCCCTCATAAAAAATTTTTTCCAAAGTTTTGCAGAACTTTACATCCCTGAACAAAATGTGTGGATGAGTCCCTGCTACACTTTACAGGCCGGCTAGGAATAAAACAATATATTCCTAGCAAAAGGTCCAAATATGGGGTCAAATTCTATAAACTGTGTGAAAGAGCCACAGGATATCTGTATGCGTTCCACATATATGAAGGAAGAGATGCCCAGCTCGATCCCCCTGACTGCCCGGCCTACATGGGCACTAAACTGAAAAGTTGTATGGGACCTAGCGTACCCACTGCTGAGGAAAGGTTACCACATATACCTGGATAACTATACCAGCCTGCCCCTTTTCAAACACCTCTACCTTGAAAAAAACCCTGGCCTGCGGAACCACCAGAAAGAACAGGAAGGGCTTCCCACAATCCTTGGTGGATAAAAAAAAAATGAAAGGGGGAAAGAGCAGCTTTGAGAAGCAACAAAGTACTGGCCTTGAGATGGAAGGATAGTAGAAATATTTATAGGATGTCCACAATCCATAATGACACCACAAAAGCCAACGTGCGTCCAGGATTACAATCTTTACATGGGGGGGGGGGGGGTGGATTTTAATGACCAAATGCTTCAGCCCTACTTGGCAACAAGAAAGTCCAGTTTCTGGTACAAGAAAGTCGCAATTTATTTATTTCAATTGGCCTTTGATAATGCATAGGTTATGGACATCAAATCCACTGAAAGCCCCACCCCCTTCCTAAAATTCATCAAAGAAACTGTCACATTCCCTAATCTATCAACAAGGACCCCCCCCCCCCAGAAAACCTTTGCTCTGATGATGTTAGCCGACTTCATGAGCGCCACTTCCCAGACAACATTCCACCATCTGAAGCAGGCCGAAGACGTCAAAAAAGATGCCGTGTATGCAGCAAAAGAGGATTTTGTAAAGATACCAGCTACCATTGTCCGGACTGTCCCTCCCAATCTGGCCTGTGCATTGGAGAATGCTTCATCCATACAACATTAGCCCATATTTTAATAATTTCCCCGTTTTATCTCATAATAATTTCCCTGTTTTATTCCTCATATAACCATGCCATTGACTTCCACATAAACTGACCCTGTCCTGTTTTTCCACTATGCCTCTGCCTACTGTTTGGACTGCTTTCACGTGAACGGGCCCTGGCCTGTTTTACCGATATCGCTTCTGCTTTCCACTTGAACTACTTCACCATGAACTGACCCTGGCCCGTTTGATCAAATAAGCTTCTTTCTACTGTTTGGATTGCTTCCCTGTGAACTGACCCTGGCCTGTTTTATCAACTATGCTTCTGCCTGCCGCTTGGACTGCTTGCACGTGAACTGACCCTGGCCTGTTTTATCGACTATGCTTCTGCCTACCGCTTGAACTGATCTGTTGCCTTGCTACTGTAGTACACAGGGGTCTCACATATGTGAGGGGCTCCAGAATTGTTTTCCCGGATGGAGAAAAACTATTTTTTGGTTCTCTCCGGGTTTTGCAAATTCCGGATTAGGGTCTAGAGTCTGGAGGCTTCAAAGAGATTTGGGTGGGAGAAGCCTCTAACCCTGTCCCCAGGTCTTACCTGACCAAGGCCCTCAGCCTGGTGCTGACTTTCTTTCATCATGCCTCTGCCTGCAGCATGAAATTAGCTGTAGCAAGAGGCAGTAGGTTTATGAAGGGCTGGAGAGCGGTACAATGAGTGTCTGCAGGTAACAGTGTACCAAGACCAATAGTATGGCTGTGCTGACCATGTCACTGCCTGGACAATTCCTTTGGACAAATGCTGTGCTGACAATATCCCAGTATTGACTATAGACAATATTACTGCCTGCTGCCTGGAAAATTACTATTGTAGTCGCTAAGCATGTCCCTGCCTGCTTCCTGGACCAATGATCTCCTCTGTGGACAACTGCACTACTAAAACCACAGGTAATACTTTTTTTTTTTTACACTTTCCTTAATAGAATGTATTTTGTAGTGTAATTCTTAGTATGTACATGCTATGTGTTAGAAATATGAGGGGCCTTCCAAAATGATAGGTTGTCAGGAAATTAGATGTGTATTTTATGTTCTCAGAATGCCTGACGGTGCTACTTGAATGTTGGGCCTCTGTATGTGGTCAGGCTGTGTAAAAGTTTCACATATGTGGGAGTAGCAAAATGTATTTTGGGGTGCAATTTTTGCTGTATACATGCTATGTGTTAGAAATTCAACTTTGAGTAAAATAAAATGAGTTTTCATTTTCTTTCCACATTGTCAAAAAACTTGTGGGAAAAAAAATGACGTTTAAAAGATTCATTATGCCTCAAAGATTATACGTTGGGGTGTTTGCTTTCCAAAATGGGGTAATTTTATGGGGGTTTCCATTGTCCTGGTGCTCCAGGGCCTTCAAAAGTGCGATAGGTTGTCAGGAAATAATGTGTAAGGGCCCTTTTACACGGGCGCTCCGCATTGCGGATGTCAGCGGAATACCATCCGCTGACATCCGATTTTCTTCCTTTCAGTTCTGTTCCGTTTTTTGGAACGGAACAGAACCCTATTTTTCCTCCATTCAAAAAACGGAAAGGAAGCAAAAATCGGATGTCAGCGGTGTCACCCGCTGACATCCGCAATGCCCATAGACTTAAATTAGGTCCGTATATCATCCGCAAAAGGATGGGATGATATGCGGACATACGGAGCGGATGACACGTGAAAAAAAAAAAAAAAAAAGTGCCGGAGCGGATCGCAATGCGGTCCGCTCCGTGTGAAAGAGCCCTGACTTTTGCTCCTAGAATGCCGGACGGTGCTACTTGGATGTTGGGCCTCTGTATGTGGCCAGGCTGTGAAAAAGTCTTAGGGCTCTTTCACACGGCCACTACGATTTTTTATTCCGCTGCGGCACTTTTTTTTTTTTTCACGGACACAGATGACACTTGTGTCATCCGCTCCATATGTCCGCATATCATCCCATCCGTTTGCGGATGATATACGGACATAATGTATGTCTATGGGGATTGCGGATGTCAGCGGATGACACGGCTGACATCCGATTTTGCAACCCTTACGTTTTTTAAACGGAAGAGAAATAGGGTTCTGTTCCGTTCCAAAAAAACGGAACAGAACTGAAAGGACGAAAATCAGATGTCAGCAGATGGTCATCCGCTGACATCCGCAATCCCATTGACATGCATTATGTCAGTTTTTCATCCGCAAAATAAATGGGATGAAATACGGACAGACGGAGCGCCCATGTGAAAGATGTGCTAGAAATATTGCATAAATGGACAACTTTGTGTGAAAAAAAAAAAAAATTCATTTTCTTGCCACATTTTCCAAAAACCTGTGAAAAAAAAATGACATGTTCAAAAGACTCACTATGCCTCAAAGATTATACGTTGGGGTGTTTGCTTTCCAAAATGGGGTCATTTTATGGTGGTTTCCATTGTTCTGGTGCTCCAGTGCCTTCAAAAGTGCGATAGGTTGTCAGGAAATTACAGTCAGGTCCATAAATATTGGGACATCGACACTATTCTAATCTTTTTGGCTCTATACACCACCACAATGGATTTGAAATGAAACAAACAAGATGTGCTTTAACTGCAGACTTTCAGATTTAAATTTGAGTGTATTTAAATGAAAATCAAGTGAACGGTGTAGGAATTACAACAGTTTGTATATGTTCCTTTCACTTTTTAAGGGATCAAAAGTAATGGGACAATTGGCTGTTCAGCTGTTCCATGATCAGGTGTGTGTTATTCCCTCATTATCCCATTTACAAGGAGCAGATAAAAGGTCCAGAGTTTATTTCAAGTGTGTGATTTGCATTTGAAATCTGTTGCGGTCAATTCTCAATATGAGATCCAAAGAGCTGTCACTATCAGTGAAGCAAGCAATCATTAGGCTGAAAAAACAAAAAACAAAGAGATAGCAAAAACATTATGTGTGGCCAAATCAACTGTTTGGAACATCCTTAAAAATAAAGAACGCACCGGTGAGCTCAGCAACACCAAAAGACCCGGAAGACCACGGAAAACTGTGGTGGATGACCAAAGAATTCTTTCCCTGGTGAAGAAAACACCCTTCACAACAATTGGCCAGATCAAGAACACTCTCCAGGAGGTAGGTGTATGTGTGTCAAAGTCAACAACCAAGAGAAGACTTCACCAGAGTGAATACAGAGGGTTCACCACAAGATATAAACAAATTGGTGAGCCTCAAAAACAGGAAAGCCAGATTAGAGTTTGCCAAACAACATCTAAAAAAACCTTCACAGTTCTGGAACAACATCCTATGGACAGATGAGACCAAGATCAACTTGTACCAGAGTGATGGGAAGAAAAGAGTATGGAGAAGGAAAGGAACTGCTCATGATTCAAAGCATACCACCTCATCAGTGAAGCATGATGGTGGTAGTGACATGGTGTGGGCATGTATGGCTGCTAATGGAACTGGTTCTCTTGTATTTATTGATGATGTGACTGCTGAAAAAAGCAGCAGGATGAATTCTGAAGTGTTTCAGGCAATATCTCCTCAGATTCAGCCAAATGCTTCAGAACTCATTGGACGGCACTTCACAGCGCAGATGGACAAAGACCCGAAGCATACTGTGAAAGCAACCAAATCGTTTTTTTAAGGGAAAGAAGTGGAATGTTATGCAATGGCCAAGTCAATCACCTGACCTGAATCTGATTGAGCATGCATTTCCTTTCAGTTTTGTCTTCAGCAAGTCAAAATGCCACAAGAACAAGCAGGAACTGAAGACACTTGCAGTAGAGGCCTGGAAGAGCATCACCAGGGATGAAAGCCAGCATCTGGTGATGTCTATGCATTCCAGACTTCAGGCTGTAATTGACTGCAAAGGATTTGCAACCAAGTATTAAAAAGTGAAAGTTTGATTTAGGATTTTTAATCTGTCCCATTACTTTTGGTCCCTTAAAAAGTGGGAGGCACATATACAAACTGTTGTAATTCCTACAACTTTCACCTGATTTGGATATAAATACCCTCAAATTAAAGCTGAAAGTCTGCAGTTAAAGCACCTCTTGTTTGTTTCATTTCAAATCCACTGTGGTGGTGTATAGAGCCAAAAAGATTAGAATTGTGTTGATGTCCCAATATTTATGGACCTGACTGTATATGTGTAATCTATGCTCCTAGAATACCTGAAGGTGCTGCTAGGATGTTAGGCCTCTATAGCCCCTTGCTGAAGAAGTCGATAGCCCTGAGCGCAGACGTAACGCTTACAAGGGGGAGGAGCCGTGCTGCAGACGTCACACCCTTCCATGGAAACATTGCTGTATCGCACTTGTATACTACAGCGTTTTGTGAGTACCCTGATTTTCAATTAAACTTCTGCCTGATCAAGTTATACAGAGAGCACTAGATTTCTTTGCTTTGTTCCTCTTTTTTTATCTATGGCTCTGGGATATGGATGGATGAGCTGTGCTGATCCCGGACCCTCTTGCTCATACCTTGTTGCTGATAACCGATTACCCCTGTTAGGGGACTGCTTTGTCTGACCCTGGGTGGCACATGGGTCAGACATTAAGGTGAGAGGCTCGCACTTCTGGTGGTGGAAGTCACTAAGAAGTTTTGGTCACCTTTGTGTTGGAGGAGTTTTTTTTATCTAGAGATCACAGCACTTTATATACACGTGGATTTTTATATATGTTATTTCTGAAAAGACTTATTCAATATTCATGTCACACATTTAATCACATGGACTTTAGTTGCAATATTTTGAGATTGAATATCTTTAATACTCTTCATATGCACTTTGTTTGATTTAGCACAACACATTATTTACTGAATCATTTGTGTAGTGGGATCACATTTTAGTGTTTGCAGCTGATCACATTTATCAATTATTTTAGGTTTCATACTGCGCTGACAGTTTTTCATATTTTAGGCCTTTATATGTGGCTAGGCTGTGAAAAAGTCTCACACATGTGGGATGGCCATACTCAGGAGGAATAGTAGAATGTGTTTTGGGGTGTAGTTGCTAGTATACATATGCTGTGTGAGAGAAATAACCTGTTAATATGACAATTTGTAAAAAAAAAAAAAAAAAAAAAAATCTTCCTTTTGCAAAGAATTGTGAGAAAAAATTACAACTTCAAAAAACTCACCATGCCTCTTATTAAATACCTTGGAATGTCTTCTTTCCATAAATGGGGTAATTTGGGGGGTATTGTACTTTCCTGGCTTGTTAGTGTCTCAAGAAATGAGAAAGGCCTTCAGTACATCAGGTACGATCAATTTTCAATGATTGGAACCATAGCTTGTGGACTCAATAACTTTCACAAAGACCAAATAATATACACTTATTTGAGTTATTTTTACCAAAGATAAGTAGCAGTAACAATTTTGGCCAAAATTTGTGAAGAAAAATTACTAATTTGCAAAATTTTATGACAAAAAAAAACAAAAAAAAGAAAACGTGTTTAACAATATTTTCAGTCTTTTTTTATTTATAGCACAAAAAATAAAAAACCCAGTAATGATTAAATACCACCAAAAGAAAGCTGTATTTGTGTGAAAAAAAGGATACAATTTTATTATGGGTACAGTGTTGCATGACTGAGTAATTGTCATTCAAAGTGTGAGAGCAATGAAAGCTGAAAATTGGTCTGGGCAGGAAGGTGGTGAAAGTGCACTGTATTGAAGTGGTTAATCTAAATCATGACATTGCATGCACAAGTGTAGTGGCCTCCCTAAATGCAGGCATTTGATTCTGTTGAATGTCCTTTTCTATGGGAGGTGTTACGGAGGTTTGGTTTTGGGTCTCGGTTCTTTCAATGGCTAGGTATGTTGTATCACACCCCTTGAACCATGGTACGCACTAATGATAGGGTCTCGGAGATGTTCTCCTTGGAACGGGGGACCCTTCTATCTCCGGGTCTCGTCGCCCTGGCCCTTGAGCATTTGGCTATATTAATATGGAGTTCCAAGCTTGTCGATGGCTGGGGGGTTGGCCCCCTGGGAGGAGAAAATTTACTATATCAACGCGATGCACACTCCTCCCTGCGGGTGCCCCTTGCCGTCTTTGAGGAGTTTGGGAAGTACTCGGGAATAAGGATCAACTAGAATAAATTGGTACTTTTCCCCTTGGACTCTGGTGCTAGGGAGTCAGCGATCCCCACTCCTATGCTTTGGGCAGACAAGTTCAAATATCCAGGAATTAGGGCCCGGAGTAATCTCAGTAATTTCTTTCAGTTGAACCTCTCCCCCCTTTAACAGCAGTTAAAAGTAAAATGAACGTCCTGGGCCTCCCTTTCGTTAAATCTTAAAGGGGCATATTAATGTGGTCAAAATGATCTTCCTACCCAAATTTAATTACGTCTTTAGGAATTGCCCAATTTGGGCAACGGGGGCCTTTTTTAAGGCAATAGATCACTGCGTGGGCTCCGTTCTATGGCATGGAGTAGGACCCCGCTTAGCTAAATCCACGCTCCAGCTTCCAGTCAGATATGGAGGGCTGGCCTTGCCTAACTTTCAAACATATTATTGGGTGGCTAGCTTAGTGACTGTCCTTTAGTGGTTTACAAGATCAAGGGCTAATGTGGCAGTCTGTCTGGCAGCAGCTACACTGGGCTCTCTAACAGACCTAGCAAACTTAGTATATCGTGGACATAGAGCTTATGACTCTTTTTCACAACCAACTAGAGCAACACTTAAGAGTTTGGATGAAGGCCAGGAAACGTTTCCTACGTCCTATTCAGTGGTCTTCCTATACTCCACTATGGGGGATTCCCTCGCTGGGACACTTTAGATCAATTCTGGACCACAAATCTGGGCCTGATTAGGTGTTAAGACGCTCAGAGATGCTATGCCAAGGGGTACCCTGTTGTCCTTTGCTGATCGGTCACACCAATACAGTATGCCTAGCTGGATGCTTTTCTGATGCTGGCAATCCTGTCATGCAGCTCGATCTCCATTCCCTAATCCACCCTCATTGGCAACAGACCCAGTTGAAGACCATCTTGCACAGGAGGAGCTTATTAAAACGTTATCAGCGCTGTATTCAATACTACTAAGTGTAGATTCTCCAAAGATAGGGAAACTCTGGGAACGTTGGGAGCAGGGCCGTCTTTAATATGGTTTGGACCCTGGGCAAACATTTTCTTGCCCCCCCCCCCCATGATGCAATTTAGCTCTCCACCCCAACATCTCAATCTCTGTGGAAAAGTTTTGCACAGAGAAGCCCCGATCCTCCTCTTCTGGGGTCCCCCAACAGCATTCCTTCATACACAAATCACGGTACCCCTTATCACATCACAGCGCCCCATTACATTGCAGCAATTTTCATGCAAAGTGCCCCTTTACAAATTACAGTACCCCTTATCACATCACAGCACCCCATTATATTGCAGCCATTTTCATGTCATAGTGCCCCTTTACACATCACAGTACCCCTTATCACATTACAACACCCCATTACATTGCAGCCAATTTCAGTGGCCTTGAAATCCATCCTGCTTTTGCACCATGCGACTTACCTGCAGTTCCTGCACTGGCAAGCTTGCTGCGTTTTTAGGTATGTGGGCCATGCATTAAAAACACAGTGCGTTTGCATGGCACAGTTAACGCAAATGCACGGTGTTTTTAAATGCATGGCCCACATACCTAAAAATGCAGCAAGCTTGCCAGTGAAGGAACTGCAGGCAAGTTGCATGGTGCAAAAAGCAGGATGGATTTCAAGGCCACTGAAATTTTAAAATGCTGCATGTACCTTTTTTTCTGCGGGAAACGCAGACATAGCAGCCCATTCAAATGAATATGATGCTGTGCCTTTGAAAATGTGGGCCCTCAACATGCATACATGTGAATCAGGCCTAAAGTAGGCCCATCAAGCAGTGTCTGGTCTGGTGGTGGCCCAGCCATGCAGTGTGCTCTCTAATAAATACATCCTTCTGGAAACAGCCACAGCCTGGAATGGTCAGGATTTACTAACTAACTGGATTAACTACCTACATGGGGAGCCTAGGGAGGTTAAAGTCCTACCTGGTTCGGTCCTGGATAGCTCAGCTCTGATCAGCGGCTGCCTCACAGCAGTGTCGTACCTAGAGCATTTGGCACCCGGGGCGGATCCTATATCTGGCACCCCCCTAACGTTAAAACAGATTACTAATATTATTAGCTATGTGTTTAAGTTTGAGTAAGAGATTGGAGACTTGCTGAGTCAGAGACTGCGGACATGATACAAGAGATGGTCAGACACTGCGGACATGATACAAGAGATGGTCAGAGACTGAGGACATGATACAAGAGATGGTCAGAGACTGCGGACATGATACAAGAGATGGTCAGAGACTGCGGACATGATACAAGAGATGGTCAGAGACTGCGGACATGATACAAGAGATGGTCAGAGACTGCGGACATGATACAAGAGATGGTCAGAGACTGAGGACATGATACAAGAGATGGTCAGAGACTGAGGACATGATACAGGAGATGGTCAGAGACTGAGGACATGATACAGGAGATGGTCAGAGACTGAGGACATGATACAAGAGATGGTCAGAGACTGAGGACATGATACAAGAGATGGTCAGAGACTGATGACATGATACAAGAGATGGTCAGAGACTGAGGACATGATACAAGAGATGGTCAGAGACTGAGGACATGATACAGGAGATGGTCAGAGACTGAGGACATGATACAGGAGATGGTCAGAGACTGAGGACATGATACAGGAGATGGTCAGAGACTGAGGACATGATACAGGAGATGGTCAGAGACTGAGGACATGATACAGGAGATGGTCAGAGACTGAGGACATGATACAGGAGATGGTCAGAGACTGCAGACATGATACAGGAGATGGTCAGAAACTGCGGACATGATACAGGAGATGATCCGAGACTGCAGACATGATACAGTATATGGTCAGAGACTGAGGACATGATACAAAAGATGATCAGAGACTGCGGACATGATACAAGAGATGGTCAGAGACTGAGGACATGATACAAGAGATGATCAGAGACCGAGGACATGATACAAGAGATGATCAGAAACTGCGGACGTGATACAAGAGATGATCAGAGACTGCGGACATGATACAAGAGATGGTCAGACTGAGAACATGATACAAGAGATGGTCAGACTGAGAACATGATACAAGAGATGGTCAGAGACTGAGAACATGATACAAGAGATGATCAGGGAAAACCAGGGGGATGGAGAGCACTGGGGAGGGGAACTAGAAATCACTGAGGGGGGAAGGCCAGGGAGCACAGGGGGGTGGAGAGCACTGGGGGAGTCAGAGAGCATAGAGGGGGAGATGAAAAAGCACTGTGGGGAGCTGAAGAGCACCGGGGGGGGGGGGGCGTAAGAGCAAGAAGTGGGGGCTAAGAGCACTGAGGGGGGGGGGGGGTATGAGCACTGCGGGGGGGGCTGGAGAGCACTGGGGGGCCAGCAAAAGAAGTTGTATAGGAGGGGGATGGGGCAGCTGCATATAGAGAAATTGATCTTTCCCTATTCTTCCTGCAGCTGCTGAATGCCTGCAAGAGGGAGAGGAGGAGAATCAGGTATTCAGCGGCTGCAGGAAGAATAGGGAAAGATCAATTTCTCTATATTAACACAAAAGATCAATTAAAACTATGCTGTGATAAACTTGTGCAGATCCACTGCAAGCTGTTTGCACCAACTTCGGCGTACCATCAACAAGACAAACCACATACCATTTTCTTACCAAAAAAATGGACTCCTTAAACTTATGAGGCCACATGCACTTTTCATCTGCTGGATATTTACAACCATTTTGCTCAAAAAGCAACACTGCAGGTAGAGTAGCTTGGTCCGGTACTTACATAGTTAGTGAGGTTGAAAAAAAGACATCAGTCCATCCAGTTCAACCTATGATGTGTGTGTGTGTGTGTTTGCTTTTAACCGTACATTGTATACCCCTGTATGTTGTGGTCTCCAAGGTGCCCATCTAATAGTTTTTTGAAACTATCAATGCTCCCTGCTGATACGACTGCTTGTGGAAGAGAATTCCACATCCTTACCGCTCTTACAGTGAAGAACCCCTTTAAGGTTAAACCGCCTTTCCTCTAGTTTTAGTGAGTGGCCACGTGTCTTATTGTATCTCCTTTCTCTGAATAGTTTGTTCCTTATGCTAGGGTCCTCACCAGTACAGTATTTGTACATTGATATCATATCCCCCCTCAATCGTCTCTTCTCCAGAGAGAATAGGTTCAGGGCTTGTAGCCTTTCCTCATAGCTGATGTCCTCCATTCCCCTATTCATTTTTGTTGCCCTTCTCTGGACTGTCTCCAGTTCCAGCACATCCTTCCTGAGGACCGGTGCCCAGAACTGGACAGCATACTCCAGATGTGGCCGGACCCGAGTCTTGTAGAGTGGAAGAATAATCTCTTTATTTCTGGAGTGAATCCTTTTTTATACATCCCAGTATTCTGTTGGCTTTGCTTGCGGCAGCTTGGCATCGCATGCCACTGCCAAGCCTGTTGTCTACCAGTACACCCAAGTCCTTTTCCATCCTAGACTCACCCAGAGGTTTCCCCCCCCTAGTGAGTAGCTTGCTTTCTGGTTTCTGGCCCCCAGGTGCATTACTTTACATTTTTCAACATTAAACCTCATCTGCCATGTAGTTGCCCACCCCGTTATTTTGTTCAGGTCTGCTTGCAAGGTTTCCACATCCTGCATAGAAGATATTGGCAAGCCTAGTTTAGTATCATCTGCAAATACTGAGATTGTACTAGATATCCCCTCCTCTAGATCATTTATGAATAAATTAAACAGGATTGGTCCCAGGACAGAACCCTGGGGGACCCCACTTTCCAGACCCGCCCAATCCCGAGTACTCCCCATTAATCACCACCCTCTGGACTCTCCCCTGGAGCCAGTTCTCTATCCAGGTACTCACCTTATGGTCCATACCTACCTTCCTTAGTTTGTACAGTAAGCGTTTGTGGGGAACGGTGTCAAAGGCCTTTGCAAAGTCCAGATACACCACATCCACAGGTTTTCCCTTATCTAGGTGGCAGCTCACTTCATCGTAGAAGGTTAATAGATTGGTTTGGCAAGAACGATTTTTCATGAATCCATGCTGATTACTACTTATAATACCGTTTTCATTACTAACGTCTTGTATGTGGTCCCTTAACATCCCCTCCAAAATTTTGCAGACTACTGATGTTAGGCTGACCGGCCTATAGTTACCCGGGATACATCTCGGCCCCTTTTTAAATATTGGTACCACGTTGGCTTTTTTCCAATCAGCTGGCACCATACCCGTCTGTAAACTATCCTTAAAGATCAAGAATAATGGTCTGGCAATCACCTGGCTGAGCTCATTAAGAACCCTCGGGTGCAAGCCATCCGGTCCCGGGGATTTATTTATGTTAAGTTTCTCTAGTTTAGCTCTAAGTCTATCTTCTGTTAGCCATGGCGGCACTTCCTGAGGTGTATTATTTAGTTCAGCCTTACAAGCAAGGTTCGTGTAGCCCCCCGATTCTTTTGTGAAGACTGAAGAGAAGAAATTATTTAACACTTCCGCCTTTTCTCTGTCCTCAGTGGCCATATTTCATTTATCATCTTTTATGGGGCCAATGTGTTCTGGCCTCACTTTCCTACTGTTTATATACTTAAAAAATTTCTTGGGGTTCTTTTTACTCTCCTCCGCTATATGTCTCTCGTGTTCTATTTTAGCCGCCCTGATTTCATCTTTACATTTCTTATTACACTCTTTGTAATGCTTAAATGCTGCCAATGACCCCTCGGTCTTGTATTTTTTTCTTTAGCCCTAATATACATTTTTATGTTGGAGTTTAGCCACCCAGGGTTTAGTTTTGCTCTTTTAAATTTATTTCCCTTTGGAATGCACTGGCCAATCCCCTTGTTAAGTATGCTCTTGAAGCACTCCCATTTTTCCTCCGTGTTCTTTGTTCCCAGGGTTCTATCCCATTTGATATTTTCTAGCAGCGAGCGCAGTTTAGGGAAATTGGCTCTTTTGAAATTCAGTGTCCTTATATTACCCTTGTGTTTCCTATTACTGAAATTAATACTGAAACCAATTGACCTATGGTCACTGTTTCCTAAGTTGTCCCGTATTTCTATATCCGTGAGCAGGTCTGTATTGTTGGTAATCAGTAGGTCAAGTACCTGCAGAACATTTAGGAACTGCCTAGCCTTGGCTGAGTGCGCGGTTCCTTCTGCCCAGTCTATATCTGGATAATTAAAGTCCCCCATTATAATGACATTTCCCATCCTTGCTGCCAATCCTATCTGTAACATGAGGTCCACCTCACCCTCCTCCCTCTGGTTGGGGAGCCTATAGCATACGCCCAATATTACCTTCCCCACCGTGCCTTCCCTTTGAAGCTCTACCCATAGGGATTCTGCCTCATCCATAGCTCCATTATTAATATCATCCCTCATATTTACCTGTATACTGTTCTTAATATACAGACATACCCCTCCCCCTTTTTTACCTTCTTTGTCCCTGTGATAAAGGGAATACCCCTGAATGGTCGCCATCCAGTCATGGGAGCTGTCAAACCAAGTCTCAGTTATCCCCACAAAATCTAAGTCCTCCTCAAACATCAGCCGCTCCAGCTCTCCCATCTTGTTGGCCAGGCTTCTGGCATTGGTATACAAACCTCTTAATTTTGATCGGTTACATATATCCTCATTTGTTGTTATTAGGCTGCTCTCTTGATTTTTTCCCCATACCCACCCTGGGTTTAGGAGCTCCGAACACCCTACCGCTAATGCCCCCATTTCTGCCCTCTGAACCTTGCTTTCCACTGGCTAATTCTACATCTGTACCCTCCCCCCGTCACCTAGTTTAAAAGCCCCTCTAACTTTGTGGCCATCCTCTCACCCAGTACGGCTGCACCCTCCCCATTTAGGTGCAATCCGTCCCTACCAAAGAGCCAGTGGCCGACTAAGAAGTCGGCCCAGTTCTCCAGGAACCTGAAACCTTCCTTACTACACCAGCTCCTCAGCCACTTGTTAACTTCCCTAATCTCCCGCTGCCTCTCGTGTGGCTCGAGGTACAGGTAGTATTTCGGAAAATACTACCTTGGAGGTCCTACTCCTCAACTTAGCTCCCAAGTCCCTGAAATCTTTTTGGACTCTCCATCTTCCTCTACCTATGTCATTGGTACCCTCGTGTACCATGACAGCTGGGTCTTCCCCAGCCCCACCCAATAATCCGCGATGTGCCGAACCCGAGCGCCCGGCAAACAACAGACTGTTCGGCGCACACGGTCTTTGTCACAGATTACAATGTCTGTCCTTCTAATAATTGAGTCCCCTACCACCAGCACCTGTCTTTCCTTTCCCTTTCTCCCGGCCTCACTGGAGGAGTTCTTCCCCTGGCAGCTAGGGGCGTCACTCTGCTCCAGCAATGCTGGTCCCTGACTGGTTTCCCCAACATCACACAACGGGGCGTATCTATTGGGGTGCTCCAGCCCAGGATCAGCCTCCTTGCCTTGTCCCCTTCTACCCCTCCTGTCACCCCTCTACTCTGCTCTGCTCTGATGCCTGCACCTCCAATACTCCGCCCACCTCTGTGCAGACCCCTGCCTGCACCTGACTGGTACGATCCTGGCTCTTCTCTGGTATGGACATTCGTCTCAGTGTTGCCAGCTGCTTCCCTAGATTCAGGACCTGAGCTTCCAGGGAAGCAACATGCTTACATTTTGCGCATTTGTATTCGCCCTCGATCACATGTCTGAGGAACGCATACATATCACAAGATGTACACGAGTCGCATCCCCACACCCACCGGGCATTGAACCTACTAATCTAATCTAATGGGGATTCAGCGATTTAAGTCTATCCTATGTGGCTATTTCCTGGCTTCCTAACTCTACCTTCTCACCCTCTGGTACTCCGCTACACTCGCTTGACACTCAGTTGCACAACACTCACAATCTCACAGCCCGATCAGTCGCACAACACTCACAGTCGCACAGCCCGGTCAGTCGCACAACACTCACAGTCGCACAGCCCGGTCAGTCGCACAACACTCACAGTCGCACAGCTAACCAAGGGAACCTCGTAAATGTAACAACAAAGCACGCATTAGTGCAATACCAGGGCAGTAAACAATTTGTTGCTTCATCCTAGTAAGGTTTGCTGCAAGAACATCACTTTAATAAAGTAGCGCAGTGTGTCCTGGTAATGCTTTATACGGGGTTGCCTGTGGTTGGTACCTGACCAGGTGGAGTTGTGAAAGGCTGCTCTTGGGAGAAAGCTACTATTTATGCATTGTCACTTTTGAGTGAAGTGGCTGTAAATATCTGGCAGATGACAAGTGCATGTCACTTCATAAGTTTAACCACTTAAGCCCCGGAAGATTTTACCCCCTTCCTGACCAGGGCCTATTTTGGGATTCGGCACTGCGTGATTTTAACGA
This sequence comes from Pelophylax lessonae, assembly GCF_965119305.1. Classification (NCBI taxonomy): domain Eukaryota; kingdom Metazoa; phylum Chordata; class Amphibia; order Anura; family Ranidae; genus Pelophylax; species Pelophylax lessonae. Next base: position 136,738,618 of record NC_138773.1, read on the forward strand.
ACAATTGCGCGGTCATGCGACGCTGTACCCAAACGAATTTGACGTTCTTTTTTCCCCACAAACAGAGCTTTCTTTTGGTGGTATTTGATCACCTGTACGATTTTTTGATCATGCGCTATAAACAAAAAAAGAGCGACAATTTTACAAAAATAACAATATTTTTTCACATTATTTATATGAAATTCCCCACAAAAAAAAATGTATAAATCAAAATTTAACATTTTAGGTCAATTTGTTTTCTGCTGCATATGTTTGGGGGAGAAGAAGGGAAAAAAAAAAAAAAAAAAAAAAAATCGCAAAAAGCGTATTTTGATTGGTTTGCGCACAAGTTATTGCGTTTACTAAGGGAAAGATTGTCATTTTTATTGTTGTTTTTTTTTTTTTTTTTTTTTTTTTTAACGAGTAATGGCGGCGATCTGCGATTTTTTTTGCGGGACTGCGACATTGCAGCGGACAGATCGGACCCTTGACTGACATTTTTGGGTTTACCACTGACATTACTACAGTAATCAGTGCTATACATATGCACTGTTACTGTAAAAATGACACTGGCAGGGAAGGGGTTAACTTTATTTGAGAAGGGGGAGTTAAGTGTGTCCCTAGGGGCGTAATTCTTACTGTGATTGGATGTGGCTGTGTGTGTAACAGCACAGATCTACGGTCCTACATAGCAGGACCGTATGATCTGTGCTGTTACACAGGGGAGACTGACAGGCGGCTTTGTCCGTGAGGGAGTGGGAGCGTGCCTCCAGCGGTGCGTGCTCGCTCCCTAGAGCCTCACAGGCTAGCGACGTAGTACTACGTCGATTTGCCTGTGAGGGTCTGACTGCTGACGTAAATAGTCGTTAGGCAGTCAGCAAGTGGTTAAGGAGTCACATTTTTTTTTTTTGGTAAGCAGATGGTGTGTGCTTTGTCTTGGTGATGGTATGCTGAAGTTGGTGCAAACAGCTTGCAGTGGGTTTGCAATAGTTTATCAGAGCACAGTTGGAATATATATAACGGAATTTTTGTAAAATCTTACCTGTAAAATTCCTCTCTCTGAGTCCTCCGACAGTCGCCGCCTCCTCTAAGTCATCACCATTGGGTATTGTACACCTATCCGTAGGAATAGCTAGGCATATAGACTTAGTCAAAAGACAAAAGGCATTAGCATATACACACCCACGGGGGCTGTCCCATCTGGTCAATACCCCCCCTGCATCACCACTCCCAACTCAGTTTTGGTAGTATAGCAGTAGGTAATAAGAACCCCAAAAGAGGGGCGGGGGCGGCGACTGTCGGAGGACTCAGAGAAAGGAATTTTACAGGTAAGATTTTACAAAAATTCAGTTTTCTCTTACGTCCTCCGACAGTCGCCGCCTCCTCTAAGTCATCACCATTGGGATGTCCCAAAGCAGTATAGACATGAGGGGTGGGAGACGCAACCGTAGAAAAGGCAACGCAGTACCCACATCAGAGAAAGGAATCTTACATGCACCGTAAGAACCAACTGGGCAACAGAAAAAAACAATGCTCAACAGGAGCAACAGCCCAGGAAACTGCCGCACTGAGAACTTTGCGGCCAAAAGAAGCATCAGCTGATGCCAGAACGTCTACTTTGTAGAACTTGGAAAAAGTGTGCACCGACGACCAAGTCGCCGCCTTGCACACCTGGGTCACCGAGGCCCGATGCCAACAGGCCCAGGAAGTACTCAAAGACCTGGTAGAGTGCGCCTTAACAGGGAAGGGCGGAACCCGTTCCTTCAAGGCATAGGCCTGCTCAATGGTCTGTCTGATCCACTTGGCAATAGTCGCTGCCGATGCAGCCATGCCCTTCCGAGGTCCCTCAGGAAGGACAAAGAGAGAGTCCGCCTTCCAAAAGGATTCCGAAGACTTCAGGTAGACCCTGATCGCCCTGACAACATCCAAGGAATGCAAAGCAATCTCCTTTGGATGCTTAGGCTTTGTACAAAGCGAAGGCAAGACAATTTCCTCATTAAGGTGGAACTCAGTGATCACCTTGGGAAGAAAGGACGGGGGTGTTCTCAACACCACCTTATCCTTGTGAATTTTCAAGTAAGGGGAGCGGCAAGACAACGCCGCCAGCTCCGACACTCTGCGAGCCGAAGTGATCGCCACAAGAAAAGCAACCTTTTTCGACAGCAGAGGCAACGATATCTCCCTGATATTTTCAAAAGGAGCACGCTGCAATGCAGACAGGACCAAGTTCAAGTCCCATGGAGGTAAAGGCTCCTTCCTAGGAGGAGCCAAATGTCGCACACCTTGAATGAATGTGCGCACCAAGGAATGAGATGCCACAGGGCGTTGGAAAAGGACCGCCAGTGCTGACACCTGGCCCTTAATAGTGGCTAGCGCCAGGCGCTGATCCACTCCAGACTGAAGGAAAGCCAAGATTCTCGACACCGAGTAAGAACAAGGGGAGAACCCCCTGGACTCACACCAGGTGAAATAGGCTTTCCAGGTACGGTAATAGATCTTACCAGAGGAAGATTTCCTAGCCTTGATTAGGGTAGGGATAACCTCAGAAGATAGACCCTCGCCCTCGTCCTTCAAGACCTGGGTCTCAACAGCCAGGCCGTTAAAGCCAGCGACTGTAAAGCAGGATGGAAGATCGGACCCTGAGACAGGAGATCTTCCCGCAGAGGCAGACGCCACGGGGGCGCCACCGCCAGGTGAACAACGTCGGCGTACCAAGACCGGCGATGCCAGTCCGGCGCCATCAGAATCACCATGTGCGGTTCCGAGACCAATCTGTGAAGGAACCGGGATAATAGCTGAATCGGAGGAAAGGCGTACATCAGACGATACTGATGCCAAGGTGCCACCAACGCATCCAAGGCGTCCGCCAACGGATCGCGCGTTCTTGCCACGAACCTTTCCACCTTTCGATTTAGCCGGGATGCTAACAGATCCACGTCTGGGGATCCCCACTTCGCACACAGCATCTGAAAGACCTCCGGGTGTAGGGACCAGGGGGGTCCAGGGTCTGGCGGCTCAGATAGTCTGCCTGCCAATTCTCCCCACCCGGAATGTGAACTGCCGAAATCGCCGGGACACGAGTCTCGGCCTAAGACAGGATGTCGGTCACCTCACGGGCTGCTCGGGCACTCCTGGTGCCCCCCTGGTGGTTGATGTAAGCCACCGCGGTAGCATTGTCCGTCTGTACGCGAACAGGCAGGCCCTGGAGACGGTCCGACCACTGGAAGAGACAGAGTTTTATCGCTCGTAATTCCAGCACATTTATCGGGAGGGAGGAATCCTCCTCCGACCAAGTGCCCTGGGCAGATAGGGTGCCCAGGACTCCACCCCAGCCCGACAAGCTGGCATCCGTGGTAACCACTGTCCACACCAACGGGCGGAAGGACTTGCCTTCCGCCACCGACGGGGACTGGATCCACCACAGAAGAGCCAATCTGGTCCGGCGACTCAAGGAGACCTCCAGATCCAAGGACTGAGGAAGTCTGTCCCACCTGGCCAGGATCTCCGTCTGGAGAACCCGTGTGTGGAACTGGGCAAAGGGAATTGCCTCGAAGGCCGACACCATCAAACCCAGGCCCCGCATGCAGGCCCTGAGTGACTAGGATGGATTGTCCCTGAGGGATCGGATTTCGTCCCGCAAAGTCCGGAACTTGTCCTCCGGCAAGAATACCTTTGCCTGAGCAGAGTCCAGAACCATTCCCAGATAGGGAAGGCGAAGCGACGGAGACAACGCTGATTTTTGAACGTTGATGGTCCATCCGAACTCCTGAAGCGTCTGTACCGTGATGGACAGATCGCGCACAAGGTCCTGACTGGCACGCGATCTCAGAAGCAGATCGTCCAGGTATCCCAGGACCGCATTGGCCTGGGCCCGCAGCAGGCCCAGAACCGGTGCCAACACCTTGGTAAATACCCTGGGTGCCGAAGCGAGACCGAACGGTAACGCCACAAACTAGTAGTGGTCCTCCGCGATAGCGAACCGAAGGTACCGCTGATGACCCTCGAAAATGGGGATGTGCAGGTACGCATCCTTCAGATCCATCAAAGCCAGGAATTCTCCTGGACTCAAGGAGGCCACAACCGAACGGAGAGACTCCATTCGAAACTTCCGAACACGCACGAAGCGGTTCAGCGCTTTCAGGTCCAGAATAGGACGCACTTTGCCCTCCTTCCTGGGCACAGTAAACAGATTCGAATAGAACCCCCGAAACCTGTCCCGATGAGGCACCGGGACAATCACCCCCTGAGCAAGCATGTCCTGCACCGCTTGATGCAAGTCCTGCAGACGCCCCGGAAGCAGCTGGAGATTGGAGGGAAAGAATCTGTCCGCCGGCCTGGAAAGGAATTCAATCTTGTAACCTGATCAAACGATTTCCTGGACCCACCTGTCCGAGATCCGGAGCAGCCAAGGTTGGAGGAAACTGCGCAAACGTCCCCCCACCCCAGAAATGGGTGAGGGCGCCCCTTCAGGCAGAGGCGGAGTATCCCGCCGAACCGGCATTGCCGGTCTTCTGCTTACCCGCCCAGGGTTTCTTCTGGTTGCCCTGGGCCTTGAAGGGCTTGCCCTTGGATTGGTTCCGAAAGGCACGAAAGGACCCCTGAGTAGATCTAGGCGCAGAACCCCGCTTGCCACGGAAATACTTGTTCTTCGGGTTCTGGGGTAGCATAGTGCTCTTACCCCCCCGTGACACCCTTCACCAGGGTATCCAACGCCTCGCCAAAAAGGCGAGAGCCAGCATAGGGAAAATCAGCAACAGTTTTCCGCGAGGACTGGTCGGCCGACCAGCTCTTCAGCCATATCAGTCGCCGGTCAAGTACCGCGACACTCGAGAGGCGAGCCACCAAGGGGGCCTCATTTAGGGCTGCATCACACAGATACATGACCCCTTGATGGATCTGGTCCACCATTTCCAGTCGTGCAGGCGGCACGTCATCGGACACTAGGTTGCTTCTAAGCACCTTAATCCAATCAGCCACCGCCTGAGCCACCATAAAGGACGCGAAAACGGGTTTGAGCAACGAACCCGCCACCGTATAGGAATGGCGGGCTAGAGACTCCAACCGCCGGTCCGTGGGATCCCGGAAAACCGGGGTATCCTCCGTAGGAACCAAGGTAGCCTTGTTCAGCACGGCCACAGTGTGATCTACCTGTGGAGGCACACACCATTGTCATTCCGTAGCCAGCGCAAAAAGGATAAAGCAATTTGAACCGACTAGGCACCAGGAATGGACGTTTTAACGTGCGCCACATTTCATTAACAGTGTAATGGAATTCCGCTGGGCAGGGAAAAACCTGCGCAGACTTGCGGGTCCTGTGCGTCCCAAATGAGGACACAACGCCCAGAGGACAGGGCTCATCCTCTAAATGTAAGGTTTCCTTAACAGAAACAATCAACTCATCCATGGTCGCCCGTTCTTCGGGTGATCCTGGGGAGGATGTATCAACACCCTCCACCTCAGCCTCCCCCTCAGACCCCGGGGGGTCTAAGGATGAACGGGACCCTGAAAAGGGCACGCTCGCAGCAGCAGCAGCATCCATATCCCCATCTGAATCAGAAGAGAGAGACAGCCTCGGCCATTTTCTCGCAGCCCGTTCAGACATCAGCACTTCCATATTTGCCACTAAAATCGCAACCACAGCAGCCAGATCAGGTCGCAGTGGGGCCACAGGAGAACTGGGGACCCCCACTAAAGCTGGAGGAAACTTGCTTTCCTGAGAATCCATGGCTCAAGATAATAAAAAACGACAGTGCAAAAAAGTAGTGTACTGTCCCCTTAAATAGCGCTGCGGAGTGCACAGCCCACCGCTACTGTCACAGCTATGAAGACCCCCAAAAGGAGAAAGAAACTGAGCCAGAAGCAGTATGCAGAAGAAGACAGAGAGATACACTGCAGAGCCCCGCAGATCGTTGCTACCTGTGCCTGTGCTGTCTGAGAGGAAAAGGAAATGCTGCTGGAGGGGGCTGGCTATAAGCCAGACCCCAGGGAAAATGGCTGCCCCATAGGGATGCATAGGAGGCTACGCCAAGATGGCCGCCGACATGTGGCCAAACTGATCGTTCCACCGCCCACAAAATGGCGGCGGATGGCGCCAAGATGAGCTGTACACTCGCCCCAGAGGGGCTATACGCTGTGCATAGTAAAAAACATGGCAGACCGCGCGATTTTTCCCCCGCAGTGGTCGCCGCACAACACACAAGTCTGTACCCCCACCAAAAGGTGACACTGGGACAGGGACCCCCGGTAAACACACAGATCTGCACACAGCGAACCCCGCAGGGATCGCACAGGGAGTCACACAGGCACAGACATGGGGACACACAGCAACACAAACTGCCACCCCAGGCAGAGGCCCCACACAGAAAAGTACTTACCTGTACCCGATGGCGTGGGGGAGCCTCTATGCACGGATAAACCTCTGTCCTCATCTGACAGGGAGTGCCGTGAGCCAGGGACATGACGCTGCAGTATCGCAGACAAGTCCTGTGAGGTAGCCACCTCACGGCTGCATCCCTGCAGCGAACAGGGATGGGTCGTTCTTAATGCCAGGGCGAACCATAGCTGAACGCTCGATGGCGGGCTGGGGGTCCATCTGACCATCTGTGCCCTGGAGAACCAGGGCGGCCAGTCCAAATCCCAGCACCGCATGATCCATCTTCATCCGAAGAATAAACTAACACTAGAGCTGGTAAAATTAACAGCTAGTAAAGTGAGAGAAAAAAACTGACATTTTAAAAGAAAATCTAATAAGAGATTTAGGAAGGCTGAGACCGAAGCCCCAGCACAAGGTAGCCTGACTATTCCTAAGCTAGGCAAACTAAAACTGAGTTGGGAGTGGTGATGCAGGGGGGGTATTGACCAGATGGGACAGCCCCCGTGGGTGTGTATATGCTAATGCCTTTTGTCTTTTGACTAAGTCTATATGCCTAGCTATTGCTACGGATAGGTGGACAATACCCAATGGTGATGACTTAGAGGAGACGGCGACTGTCGGAGGACGTAAGAGAAATATATATATTATATATACACACACACACACTGTATTGATATTCTTGATATCACATTGTCTTTTAGGCACTTTCACACGAATGGTCCAATTCGTCCTGATCTGCCCAAAGAGAGGGTAACGGATCCCCCTTCTATTGGACATTCTCCACTATGGAGCGGCGAATGTAAATGGACTTATGTCCATTTGCACCCACCTACCTCCAATCCAGTCTGACAAAAACAAATGGAAGGGGGATCCGTTAACCTCTTTTTGGGCAGTCGGTTTACATTTGACTGCCCATAGAGCAAAGTGGGCTGTGTCTGCTTGGCATAAATGGAGTAGACGTGGATCTGTTAACCTCCTGCTGTGCTCAGGGGGGGGGAAATCAGCAGACAGATTCCCTTATGAGCAAAGTAAAGTCTGTCCCATGTGAAAGGGGCCTTATTGTTGATGTCTTTTTGTCACATCCCCTCTGCTCTGTCTGTCCCCATGTACTCCAACTACCCCCATCTCCTCTGCTAGGTCTGTCCCCATGTACTCCAACCTCCCCATCTCCTCTGCTATGTCTGTCCCCATGTACTCCAACCGCCCCCATCTCCTCTGCTCTGTCTGTCCCCATGTACTGCAACCACCCCCATGTCCTCTGCTATGTCTGTCCCCATGTACTCCAACCGCCCCCATCTCCTCTGCTCTGTCTGTCCCCATGTACTCCAACTACCCCCATCTCCTCTGCTCTGTCTGTCCCCATGTACTCCAACTACCCCCATCTCCTCTGCTCTGTCTGTCCCCATGTACTCCAACTACCCCCATCTCCTCTGCTAGGTCTGTACTCCAACCGCCCCCATCTCCTCTGCTCTGTCTGTCCCCATGTACTCCAACCACCCCCATGTCCTCTGCTATGTCTGTCCCCATGTACTCCAACCACCCCCATCTCCTCTGCTCTGTCTGTCCCCATGTACTGTAACTACCCCCATCCCCTCTGCTCTGTCTGTCCCCATGTACTCCAACTACCCCCATCTCCTCTGCTCTGTCTGTCCCCATGTACTCCAACTACCCCCATCTCTCTTATTCCATTACGCTGTCTTTATGTTCCCCCCCATCTCTGTCCTTATCAATTTCCCCTCTATCTCTACATGGTCCCCATTATGTACCTGTACATGCAGCAGGCAGTGTAACAAGCACAGTCAGCCATGCTTCCACTAAATAGCCGTGCCATTCCTGCAGTCCTGCACTGTGCCTGCTAGCCCCTCCCCCTCCCCTCTCACTCCCCTCCAATTCACCGACGAGTGTGATGGACTAGAGACAGTTCTGGTACCGCCCACGGGGGAGGGGATTCTCCTGGAGAGAAGCAGCAAGTGTAATTGGAGAAGAAGTGTCTGATGTCTGGAAATAAAGAACTATCATCTGCGCGGTCGCCTGAGCTGCCTTATTGCTAGCGCCGGCCCTGAGCACAGTGCGCTGATGCCAGGCCCGGCCGGATTCTGGCTTCTGGCTTCTGTGCAGATTTACAGCGATGAGGCTCCCGATTTGCAGCTTAAGGGGCAGCTTGGGCCCCTAAAGATAGACAGTGCCCTGGGCAGCTGCCCCTTTTGCCCTGCGGTAAAGACGGCCCTGGTTGGGAGTATGGATATTCATGCTTTAGAGAGAGAGACGTGGGAGGAATACTTTGAAAGCTACTCTAAACTGGTAATTTCATCTAGGGAGAAGTTGCTCCAAACTGAATTTCTACATAGGGTGTATGATACGCCTCAAAGACTACATCAAATCTACCCATCTAGATCTCCAGATTGTAACCATTGTCATTCTTCAGATGGCTCTTTCTTTCACATGTACTGGACTTGTGCAAGGGGGGCCCTGTTCTGGGTGGATGTATTTGATCTTATCAATATCTGTCTACAGCTGTCCCTCCCGATGACTCCTGAACTAGCCTTACTAGGTATTCATAAGGTTGATCAACGGCCTAGATACACGAAACGCTTGATCTCATGCCTATTGTCTATGTTAAAAAATAAATCCTTTGCAATTGGATTTCCCCCTCTCCCCTTTCACTTGCTTCATGGCAATCTGTACTGGATTACCCATGTACACATAACCTACCTTAGTAGGAATTGTCCGGGGAAATTCAATACAATTTGACAGCCGTGGCTATCCCTTTAAACCTTACTATAATATCCCGGATCTTTTCTAAAATGATTGTACACTATATGCCTTTCTTGAGAATGGAATTACCTTTATTCTACTTTGGTTTTCGTCGGTGATGTAACTGTGGATGTACGGTTATGTACCTTGCCTTTGTTTGTTCTACACTGTACCGCATATTATTTTTACAATAAAAGCAATCCTGGTTTCCAAAAAAAATAAGTTTATCTTGGTCTCATCAGGCCACAGGAGATGGTTCCAGTAGTCCATGTCCTTAGTTTGCTTGTTTTCAGCAAACTGTTTGCGGGCTTTCTTGTACGTCATCTTTAGAAGAGGCTTGCTTCTGGGACGACAGCCATGCAGACCAATTTGATGCAATGTTCGGTGTATGGTCTGAGCACTGACAGACTGACCCCCCACCCCTTCAACCTCTGCAGCTATTCTGGCAGCATTCAAACGTCTATTTCCCAAATACAACCTCTGGATATGATGCTGAGCACATGCACTCAACTTAGGTCGACCATGGCAAGGCTTGTGCTGAGTGGAACCTGTCCTGTTAAACCGCTGTATGGTCTTGACCACCGTGCTGCAGCTCAGTTTCAGGGACTTGGCAATCTTCTTATAGCCTAGGTTATCTCTATGTAGAACAATTCTTTTTTTCAGATCCTCAGAGTGCTTTGCCACGAGGTGCCAAGTTGAATTTCCAGTGACCAGTGTTAGAGTGAGAGCAATAACACAAAATTTAATACACCTGCTCCCCATTCACACCTGGGACCTTGTAACACTAATAAGTCACATAACACTGGGGAGGGAAAATGGCTAATTGGGCACAAGTTGGACAGTTTCACTTAGGGGGTGTACTTAGGTCTCTAACATCCACCAGCTCCGTGATGTCATCATGGATAAGTGTGTCTTGCCTACAGTCAAGCATAGGGGTTGGAGTGTCATGGTCTGGGGCGGGATGAGTGCTTCCGGCACTGGGGAGCTACAGTTCATTGAGGGAACCATGAATGCAAACATGTACTGTGACATACTGAAGCAAAGTGTGATCCCCTCCCTTTGGAGACTGGGCTGCAGGGCAGTATTCCAACATAATAACGACCCCAAACACATCTCCAAGACGACCACTGCCTTGCTAAAGAGGTTGAGGGTAAAGGTGATGGACTGGCCAAGTATGTCTCCAGAACTAAACCCTATTGAGCATCTGTGTGACATCCTCAAATGGAAGGTGGAGGAGTGCAAGGTCTCTAACATCCACCAGCTCCGTGATGTCGTCATGGAGGAGTGGAAGAGGACTCCATTGGCAACCTGTGAAGTTTTTCCAGTATGCTTATCCAGCAGAAGCCGGCTCTGTTTTAATTGAACCGGCCGATGTCTCCCGACACTCCGCCCATGTGTGCTAGGCATAAAGGAAATGAGCTTCAAGCAGAACAGCCAAACTTCTACAGCACTGGCTTTAACTGGCTAAAACCCAGACATGGGAGTAAGTCACACATGTGCAAGTCTCAAGCAAGTCCCAAGTTTCTGTGGCGAAAAGCAAGCAAATCAAGTCGAGTCCCTGCTAGAAGTCATGCAAGTCAAGCCAAGTCATTTATATTGGTCAAGTCACAAATCAAGTCAAAATACTGATCTACCCCAATTTTCACCTTTAAATCAGATAAAAGTCAGTGGTCGGGAAAGGTTTTGTTTTATTTTCAACATTAACAAAACTGCTTAGTGCTTTTTTCTTGGCATATTAAAGAAACACTTTGAATGCCCAAACAGCTCAAAAGCCTTCGCCCGGTCATGTTTCAACACCACAGTCACTAAAAACATCTAAAAACATGTTAAGTATTTCCATTATTAAACAGCCAGCGTCCTAAAAATCAGAACACACTGAGGTGTTTTAAGTGACTGTGGTCTCAGAAACATAACAGGCACATTAATTTTGCTTTAACACATCTTGAGAAAATGTAAATATTTAATAACTTAAAAAAGTAAAGTCATTTCGAGTCATATGTCTCAAGTCATGAATACCAAGTCAAATTCAAGTCGAGTCTTTTATTAATTTTAGTCAAGCAAGTCTCAAGTCCTCAAACTGGTCACTTTAGTCTGACTTAAGTCAAGTCATGCTACTCAAGTCCCCCATCTCTGCTAAAACCACAGTGATTGGCGGAGGGGAGTGGGGCGATTCAATCCCAATGCTTGCTATACACGGCTCAAAATTCATAATAAGTGACTTTACACTTGCTTAAGACAAACATAGATCTATACTGAAACACAATAGCTAAATACATAGAAATAAAAATAGGGCTGACTTGATGGACCAATGGGGTTTTGTTCTTGCCATGACTCTTCTAAGTGTCTGCGTATTTAACCGCTTGCCGACTGCCGCAAGTACATATACTGCGGTGGTCAGCCCCGTGCAGGCAAGGTGATGTACCTGTACGTCACGCGCCTGCGAGCCAATAGGGAGCGAGCACACGCCGCCGGAGGCGCACTCCCGCCCCCTCACTGGGATCCCTGGGAGTGTGACCGGCGGACCCGATGTCCGCCGGTCACTCGCGATTGTCAGACCCGATATCCGCCGGTCACTCGCGATCGTCAGTTACAGAGGGAGAAAGGCAGGCGGCTAATGTAAACAAAGCCGCCTGTCATTCTCCCTTGTGTAACAGCAGAGATCATACGGTCCTGCTATGTAGGATCGTAGATCTCTGCTGTTACATGAAAAGCCACATCCCTGCAGTAAGAATCACGCCCCTAGGGACACACTTAACCCCTCCTTCTCCAATAAAGTTAACCCCTTCCCTGCCAGTGTCATTTTTACAGTAGCAACAAAAAACGGGTATGATGGCGCTCCCGGACAAAAATGGCACAAAAATGACTTGGATGCTGCTCGGGATTTTAAATCATTAAACTTGTTTATTAAAATCAATTAAAATGAAACTCCTAGACAGGAAAAGCCAGTGGTATGTCCAGGGTGCAGCACTCAGCAGATAGGTGTAACACCGGAAGAGACACCTCAAAAACAAGGAGGACCCAGGAGCGGGGAAGCAACGTCTTATCACCTGTGGAGCCTGGATGGTGTAACACTTGTGGGTAGACTGACAGCCTCAATCAAGCCGGGATACTTCTCTGCCGATGTGTCTCCAGGCTGGGCGATGCTTGAGATGTAGAGAAGCGGCTGGAGGAAGGGGGGGGGGGGGGGGGGGGAGTGGAATGCTCAACCCCCACAGACAGCTCCGGTGGCGGTGCAAGCCCGAGGCGGCAGCGGCCGCTGCTCGTCAGACCCTACTGACGTGGCGCCGGGAGATGACGTCACCGGGCGCAGACATGGACTAATTATTCATGGTGGACCCCTTTGGGCATTGTCCGACCTCATTGTCCCAGCCCCGTCTTCTGACCACCGGTACCACAGCGCCAGGATTTTCTGTATACACTTTCATTTTTACAGTAACAGTGCGTATGTATAGCACTGATAACTGTAGTAATGTCACTGGTACCCCCAAAAGTGTCAAAAATGTCAGTCAAGGGTCCAATCTTTCCGCCGCAATGTCGCAGTCCCGCAAAAAAAAAAAAAAAAAAAAAAAAAAAAATCGTAGATCGCCGCCATTACTCGTTAAAAAAAAACAATAAAAATGACAAAAATCTTACCCTTAGTTAGTAAACGCAATAACTTTTGCGCAAACCAATCAAAATACGCTTGTTGGGATTTTTTTCACCAAACATATGTAGCAGAAAACAAAATTGGCCTAAAATGTTAAAAAAATTTAGATTTTTACATTTTTTTGGGGGAATTTCATATAAAAAAAATGTGAAAAATATTGTTATTTTTGCAAAATTGTCGCACTTTTTTTGTTTAATGATCAAAAATCGCACAGGTGATCAAATACCACCAAAAGAAAGCTCTGTTTGTGGGAAAAAAAGGACGTCAATTTCATTTGGGTACAGCATCGCACGACCGCGCAATTGTCTGTTAAAGTAACACAGTGCCGAATCGCAAAATACCCCCCTGGTCAGGAAGGAGGTAAAATCTTCCGAGGCTTAAGTGGTTAAACATCAACAAGTACCCAAATACAAAAAACTGGCAGACAAATTCTACCAGTTCAAATAGCGAGGCAGAAGGAAAATTTAACCGCATATAGCTAGCTTTACCTTCACTTCTTACCTGAAGAACCATTTGCTGGAAGTATTTGATATTGACAACAGACATAATTGTGATTTCAACTAGAGATAAACTCGGCCATCCTCTAAACATCAACATTTGAGATTTTCAGAAAGAGATGAGTTTGCTAATCTCAGACTCTGCTGCTGCATGAAGCATCTTCCTCTATGATAGAAGAACCAACCCTTTTTTATATTTATATATATATATATACACACACAAGGAAATAACCATTAGATAGCAAAACATGCGTCCTATTCAATAAGTGTTGTTCTAATCACTAGGAGCACATATAATTAAATGGATGTGCTATTTTACTGTGTATTCTTGTTTTAGTTTAAAGTATTCAAAGTAAAAATCCGCAAGTATCATGAAGCAATGTTGCAGAGTCAGAGACTAGTTGGAGGAATGTATTAAACATGCCCAGTTGATAAAGCCCAGAACCTCCCTTGTCGCTACTACTTACCACTCATTTCCCCGACTCCTTGCACTCAAGAGCAAACAGCACTGACAAGAACTCCGTAAAAATCCAGCTTCGCTCCAGACATTAAACCCCATCCACTGGTTCAGTAACACAGGACAGCCCAAATAGTCTAAACTCATAGAGTAGTATTTGTTACGCGACAAGCTTGTAAATAACACAATCAATCGACTTAAATGCTTTTCCAAATCATACAAAGCTGAATGCAATATGTAAATAACACTAAGGGCTCATGCCTATCTTTTAAAACAAACATTGTCAGGAAAAATGTATGTCCTGCACTGCATAATTCCCCCATGGTGAAAATGGTGTGTTCCATGCAAGACGGACATGAGGCAAGCATGTCATGTGACCCAGACCGTGTCATGTGACTGAGCTGAGGAAAGATTGTTGGTGTCTGCGTATCAACATCAAGCTGACTGGTTGCTGTGCTTCGACAGGTGGAGCTAAATCTGGCAGTATGCTTCAGTCTTGTTTCAATTTCCGCATTATTTTAAAGCTTTATGCAAGCAAGAATGAAGTTGGACAATGAATTTACAGTGACGAAGATGTTAAGCAGTCAGTTGTTTTATATAGTTTAGAGGAGCTGTTGGGGGGCTCTTTTGTGTGCTGATCGAGCAAACCCAAAAATACCAAACGCAGGGGCTGAGCTTTAGTCATCATACAATGACATAGTTGCCTTCCAGGGACACTTTGCAGCACAGCTATCAATTACCACGCCCACTTCCCTGACGCCCCGCCCACTTTGCATAATTAATCCCGCCTACTTATCAGATTATAGAGTCTACTCAATATAGAGAGAATTACAGGAAATTAAAAAGGGAATTTCAAACTTAAGGCCACAGTAGCAGAGTTGGAATAAGTCTCCCATTCAGCTGCACTACTTCTGCGTAACATTTATGGGCAGCCTGATTAACAGGCGCTTCCAGGGACAATATAAATTACCTGGGACAGGCTCCTATTTGCAGGGACTGTCCCTGGAAAAAAGGCACAGTTGGCAAGTATGCAATGAACAATTAAAACATACCAGTTCTGCAAAAACAAGAAGGAAAAAAAAAAGGAGAAGTACAGCCAAAGCTCGCTTGGCTGTACTTCTATGGAGCACAGAAGTGCAATTGTTTTGGACTCCTGTGACCCGTTTTCAGCATCGAGTTGGCCGAAGTCGGCTCTCTGATGACGTTACAGAAGTCAGTCCAGGCACCGTGTCATCACGACAATAGAAGTCGGGATCCGACAGCTGCTGAAAGGCTATGCTGTATCCACCAAGGTAAGTATGTGTATGGAAAAAAAAAAAGCCATCTCTTTTAACCGGTTGCCGACTGCGCACAGTATATTTACTGCGGCAGTCAGCCCCGGCCAGGCAGAGTGACGTAGATCTACTTTGCACGCCTGTCACTGGGTTTTGAGCCAATAGCGGGCGAGCGCGCGCCCGCCTTGGCTCCTTCAGGGAGGAGTGCGGGCGTGTGACCGGCGGACCCGATGTCCGCTGGTCACACTACGATCGTTGGTAGAGCGGGAGAAAGGCGGAGCGGCTTATGTAAACAAGCCGTCTGTCATTCTCCCCTGTGTAAAAATGGAGATCAGATGGTTCTACTATGTAGAACTGTTGATCTCTGTTTTTACACTAGTAGCCATGTCCCTCTACAGTTAGAATCACGCCCCTAGGACACACTTAACCCCTCCCTGTCCAATACAGTTAACCCCTTCCCTGCCAGTGTCATTTTTACAATAACAGTGCATATGTATAGCACTGATTACTGCAGTAATGTCACTGGTACCCCTAAAAGTGTCAAAAATGTCAGTCAAGGGTCCGATCTGTCCGCCGCAATGTCGCAGTACCGCAAAAAAATCGCAGATCGCCGCCATTACTCGTTAAAAAAAACACCAAAAATGACAAAAATCTTTCCCTTTGTTAGTAAACACGATAACTTTTGCGCAAACCAATCAAAATACGCTTTTTGCGATTTTTTTTACCAAACATAGGTAACATAAAACAAATTGGCCGAAAATGTTAAAAAATTTTGATTTTTACATTTTTTTGGGGGGGAATTTCATATAAAAAAAAGTGAAAAATATTGTTATTTTTGCAAAATTTACGCTCTTTTTTTGTTTATAGTGCATGATCAAAAAATCGCACAGGTGATCAAATACCACCAAAAGAAAGCTCTGTTTGTGGGAAAAAAAGAACGCGAAATTCGTTTAGGTACAGCGTCGCACGACCGCGCAATTGTCCGTTAAAGTCACACAGTAAAAAATCGCAAAAAACCCCCTGGTCAGGAAGGGGGTAAAATCTTCTGGGGCTTAAGTGGTTAAACCTGTTTCACATGGGCTTTAGCTTGTTTTAAAGTGGTAGTAAATGCCTTCTGTTTATAATTTTCCTATAAGTAAGTCTGTTATAAGGCTTACCTTTAGGTACTAAATATCTATATGTGAAGCCGTCGCTGACTTTACCACTACTATTCTTTTATACTGGCTTTTATCCAGCAATTTAGTAACTGGATAAAAGGTTTAGCACTGGGAAACACTTTTTGAAAGTTAAAAAGGGCATTTTTTATACAACTATATAGATCAGACCAAAATAAGGGACAAATGAGCATGAAAGAAGGACAGAGGGACATTGTTCCAAATCGGGGACAGTCCCTTAAAATCAGGGACAGTTGGGAGCTATGCATAAACAGTGACTCCCGTGCCTGGGACTGACATAATTGAGGCTCATCCATTCAAAGTACTAGAGCCTGATATCCCAGAAGGAAGATCGGGTGAAGATGGAAACCCTGCCAGCGGTGACTGCATGTTCCTGGAGGGCTTAGTTTTTAGGTAGGCTTCACATAATGTGCTAGTATGCTATGCATACCAGCACATTATAACATTGCCTTGCAGGAGGAGAAGTGTTTTTTTTTTTTCCCCCTGAGTTTACTACCGCTTTTAGTTTAGTGTGAACAGCCATCTTTTAGGGCCAGTCCACACCAGAATGTGGTGCAGGAAACCCGCGTTCTGTGCATTTTTAATCTGCAGCAGGTGCTACTGCAATGCCAGCGAGACCACAAATGCAGTGCGCTTGTCTGCACCGGATTGCATGGTACAGAAGTACCATGCAACTTGGTCGCTCTGCGTTTTCCAAGGTAGTACATGCACTACTTTTGCTGCGGTCAGCTCATACAAATGGGATACTGTCAATCACACAGCGTGATCCTTTGCTATTCACTGTGTGAACTAGCTCATAAACATTTGCAGAGCTTCCAACAAGCTTTGTTCAATCTTTTAGGCTAGGTTCACACTGCATTTTGAGCCAATTTTTGTAGTGTGACTTGGTTGCTTGATGCATTTTTCATACAACTGCTGACTGACAACAGGGATAAGTTATTGGTTGGTAACCACTTCAGCCCCAGAAGATTTTACCCCCTTCCTGACCAGGCTCTATTTTGCGATTCGGCACTGCGTTACTTAACGGACAATTGCACGGTCGTGCGACACTGTACCTGTTTTTCTTCAAACAAAGACTTTTTGTTGATAAACAACTCATTTATGAGGACTGCATGATTAACAATATGCAAACACATATTGAGCGCTGCTGAATTTAATTAGTGCTGAATATTTTCCACTTTTAGTATTTATTACATTTTTACACATAGAGATGATTGGATCCTTTCTAGTCTCCACTCAGCTCTATGGTCAGCTGACGGAACCACCAGCTGCAGTCTTGGGTTAGCCGGTGGGACAAGAGAGCCCGAGAAAACCATGGCAGGCAGAGGGCGGGGGGGGGGAGTCCCCTCCCACTGCTTGTAAAAAAGCAGTCTAGCAGCTAAACATCCGCCAGGGTTGCTTTTCCATCCGACCGCTGGCTGTAAAAAATGATAGCAAGATGATGCCTAAATCTGCAGGCATCATCCTGGTATGACCACTCAAAATCCAGCAATGTACCAGTATGTTGCTGGTCCTTGTTGGGCATATATTATAAGGTTATTTTTTTTTTTCATGTAGTCTTTGGGCTGAATGAAAAAAGAGAACCTAACAGATTCCTCCATTTACATCGATCAATGTGGATGAAGAAATCTCTGCCAGAAAGTGTGTGGTATGCCCTCCATTAGACCTCCCAGCATCCACCCACTTCTAATGATGGGCATACATGCAATGTTCTTTTTTTTTTACGGGCTGAAGGAAAAAAAAGAACATAGCAGATTTCTCAATACGCAACAATCGATGTGGATGAAGAAATCTCTGCCAAGTAAAGTGTAAAAAAAATATAAGGCGAAGCATAGGGGAGATCCGCTCTCTGTGTCCAACCCATCCCCTATGCTTTGCCATATATGCTTTCTTTTTTACCTGCTTTGGTGCAATCACCTCCTTCAGAACTGCAATCATTGATTTATGTATATGTGGAGAGCAAACACTGTTGCTGTCAGAATAAACATATCAGGGCTGCAGCTGATGGGCGTACTTGCAAAGCAAACAATGGTTAACTATAAAACACAGTAACAATAAAACATTACAATATAATAGTATACAGTGCAGTGAAACAGTACAATGGTGGTATCTGCAAACTATCGTTAACAATGAAAAACAGTAACAATAAAGCATTACAGTATAGCAGTATATTATAAAGTACAGTAAAACAGTAAGAACAGAAACTTAACTCAATAAAATGACAACTATTTTTGGCTTTTTTATTTTGTAATTTTTTGGGGGGGTTTTTGTATCTTTGTTTTTTACACTTTTTTTGTAACTGTAAAAAAACTTTAAATATTCCAGGCTAGGGTCTCTCAAAATGTGATAGCCATCTAACATCTTTCGAGACCCTATGTGAAAGTGTGCCCTAGACTGTGCCTTGCTGTACTCTATACTAATACTCTACTAGTGTGTGGTAGCGACAGAAAAATTCCCTGGTGCAGAGACCAGGTTGGCCAGGACAGGAGGGACTAAAAAAGCGTGTGTCATTATAGTTACATAGTTACATAGTAGGTGAGGTTGAATAAAGACAATAGTCCATCCAGTTCAACCTGTGTAGGTGTGTGTGGCTGTAATCATCTAACATAGCCCTTAATGTCCTGATCCTTGAGATGTAAGTCTAAGAGTCTTTTGAAAGCCACCATACTACCCGCAGAAACCACCTTTTGTGGTAGACAATTCCACAACCTTGTAGCCCTAACAGTAAAGAACCCTCCTCGATGCCTGAGGTTAAAACGCTTCTCCTCTAATCGCATTGTATGTCCTCGAGTCCTCATGCAATTGCTTCGAATGATCAGCTTTTTTCTAAGCTGAGATCCCCATTAAGATATTTATAAATTGCTATCATGTCCCCCCTCAGACGTCTCTTTTCCAGGGAGAATAAATCGACGATTGCAGCCGCTCTTCATAGTTAAGGTCCTCCAACCCCCTAATCAGTTTAGTTGCCCTTCTCTGGACTCTCTCCAGCTCCAACACATCCCTCCTGAGGACTGGCGACCAGAACTGGACAGAATACTCCAGATGCGGTCGGACCAGAGTTTTATAAAGTGGAAGGATTATAGTCTTATCTCTGGAATACATCCCTTTCTTTATACATGCTAATAATCTGCTGGCTTTGGCAGCTGCCGCTTGACATTGCATGCTGTTGCCTAATCTTTTATCAACCAAGACTCCCAGATCTTTCTCCATTTTTGATTCCCCCAAGGGTTCCCCTCCTAACGTGTATTGTGTTTTTATGTTTTTAGTCCCTAAGTGCAAAACCTTACAATTCTCCACGTTAAACCTCATTTGCCATGTCGTTGCCCACTCCGTAATTTTGTCCAGGTCATTCTGTAGGATATCTGCTTCATGCTGTGCAGTTATTGCCCTGGCCAATTTTGTGTCATCTGCAAAAACTGATAACGAACTACTGATCCCGTCCTCAATGCTGTTTATGAATAAATTAAACAAGGTTGGTCCCAGGACTGAGCCCTGGGGCACCCCGCTTACTACCTCAGACCAGTCTGAGTATGCGCTGTTTATTACCACCCTTTGGACACGGCCTTTTAGCCAGTTTCATATACCAAGAGCAAACCCTGCTGTCGATACCAGCAGACCTTATTTTATAAATTAAGCGCTTGTGGGGAACTGTATCAAACGCCTTAGCGAAATGCAAGTACACCACATCCACTGGTCTGCCCCTATCCAGCTCACAGCTCACCTCCTCGTAGAATGCTAAGAGATTGGTTTGACAAGAACGCCCATTTGTAAACCCATGCTGGTTACTGCTGATGATGTTGTTGTCTTTAGCATACTCTACGATATAGTCCGTTATCATCCCCTCCAGAAGTTTACATATTATTGATGTCAAACTGACAGGCCTATAATTTCCCGGGATATGCCTCTGGCCCTTTTTGAATATCGGAATCACGTTAGCCTTCCTCCAATCCCCTGGTACATCTCCTGTCCTAAAACTGTCAGCAAAGATCAGGAACAGTGGTCTAGATATAACCTTACTGAGTTCCTTGAGTACTCTCGGATGTACGCCATCCGGGCCTGGTGATTTGTTTGTGTTAAGTTTATCCAGCCTTTCCCTGATTTCACTCTCTGTTAGCCATAGTGGCAAGTCCTGTGTATTACTACTAACCATACAGTCATGGTCAGTGTACCCCTCCGTTTCCTGTGTAAAGACTGATGAGAAAAAAGCATTCAGCACAGTTGCTTTTTCAGTGTCCTCTGTAACCATCCTCCCATCATCGTTAATTATGTGTGCAATATGCTCTGCCCTAGTTTTTTTGCTGTTGATATATTTAAAGAATTTCTTTGGGTTTTTTTTACAATCCTCCGCTATTTGTGTCTCAAAGTTGATTTTAGCCATCTTGATTTCTTGTTTACTTTTCTTATTTGCCTCCTTGTATTGCTCGAAAGCCGATACTGTGCCCTCTGATTTATATTTCTTGAAGGCCAATTTTTTTCCCCTAATAAGTTTTTTAACGCTACGGTTTAGCCAGCCAGGTTTGGCTTTGTCTCTTCTAAATGTATTTCCCATAGGAATGCACTGCAAGATGCATTTGCTTAATATGTTCCTAAAGCATTCCCATTTTTCCTCTGTGGTCAGTGTTCCCAGGGTTTGGTCCCAGTTTACCCTTTCCATCAATGAGTACAATTTTGGAAAGTTTGCCCTTCTGAAATTTAGGGTTCTTATGTTCCCCACTTGCCTTGTTATATTGTTATTTATACTAAATGTGATCATCCTGTGATCGCTAGAGCCCAGGTTGTCCTGGACTCCTACTTCCGAGATTATGTCTGGGTCATTAGTGATCAATAGATCCAGGACTGCGTTTTCTCTGGTAGGGGAATCCACCAACTGTGACATGTAGTTGTCCTGTAAGGTTTCCGTGAATAGACAGGCCTTCTGTGAGTGTGCAGTACCCTCTTCCCAGTCAATGTCGGGATAATTGAAGTCCCCCAATATGATGACTGATCCCAATCTTGCCACTTTACCCATTAGTGCTAAAAATTCCAGCTCTACCTCCTTCCCTACGGAGTTCAACCCACACAGATTCTAAATCCATGCTCATCCCATCCGTAATGTCACTCCTTTCTATCACCTTTATATTGTTCTTGACATAGAGACATACCCCTCCCCCTCTTTTTCCTACCCTGTCCTTCCGGTACACCGAATACCCTTGGATATTGGCCAGCCAGTCATGTGAGGGGTCGAACCAAGTCTCTGTTATTCCCACAAGGTCTATGTCATCCTCATGTACTAACATTTCCAATTCATCCATTTTATTAGCTAGGCTCCTGGCATTAGCATATACCCCTCTTAGTTTTACGGAAGTTAAACGTGACTGGCGGTTATGTTTATTCCTGTTTGGTCTGAGGTTCTCCCGCACAGACCTGCCAATTGACGTTGTGGACCTACTGTCGCTGCTGACCCTACAACTGCCTTCAGTCCTTTGCTCCCTCCTGACTGATTCTAATTCTGAGCCCTCCCCCCCGTCTCCTAGTTTAAAAGCCCCTCCAACTTGGTGGCCATCTTTCTCCCCAAAAGAGCTGTACCGTCCCCATTAAGGTACAGCCCATCCTTACTAAAGAGCCGGTAGCCGACTGAGAAGTCAGCCCAGTTCTCCAGGAACCCAAACCGCTCCTTCCTACACCAATTCCTCAGCCACTTGTTAAGTTCCCTAATCTCCTTCTGCCTCTCCTGTGTGGCTCGAGGTACAGGCAGTATTTCAGAGAAAACCACCTTGGAGGTCCTTTTCCTCAATCTATTACCTAAGTCCCTGAAATCGTTCTTTAGGATCCTCCACCTACCTTTTACTTTGTCTTTAGTGCCAACATGCACCATGACCGCTGGGTCATCCCCAGCCCCGCACAATAATCTGTCTGCCAGATCTGCGATGTGCCGAACGCAGGCGCCCGGTAAACAACATACTGTTCGGTTACCGAGATCTTTTTTACAGATTGCCCTCTCTGTCCTCTTGATAATTGAGTCCCCAACTACCACAACCTGTCTAACCTTTCCTGAGTTACGGCCCCCCTTCTTCCTGGAGTGTCACGACTATATATGTCTTTTCTACAGACACATCTTCTTTGGGGTGCTCTTTGGGTAGGGGTACCTGGGAGGACATCTGCAAAATGACTCTCATGCAGCCGGCTTACTGCATCTGGATTGTGAAATTGGTCCACAGCACCTCCTGGATACAGAAGGGCTGTGATAATCTCTTCCTGAAATTTTAGGAAGGATCCACTTCTTCCTGACGCTTTGTATAGCACATAAGCATTCAGCAGAGCCAATTGGAATAAATATACAGACATTTACTTGTACCAGCATCTGGCCTTAAGAGCAATTAAGTACGGCACCATCTGGTTGTTGAAGTCCACCCCTCCCATGTTAAGCTTGTATTCGTGAACAGAGAGGGGCTTCTCGATAACACCAGTCGCCGTTGCAATTTGGACTTTCGTATCTGTGTGAATGGAGGACAGAACAAAAACAATTCCATGTGTTTCTCCATTTCACTGCATTCAATTTTCTACACTTCAAGCAGGCTCCCCCCCCCTCCCCCGTCCAAGTTGGGAATCTACAAGCCGTTGGGGGAAGCCCCGGTGATTAGGTCGCACAGTGCCACATGTGCCAATTCCAGAATCAAAAAGGTGACTAAAAAGTGGCACACTTGTGTAATAATTGTCCACGTATAAATGGTAATACAATAAAGGGAAAGAAAGCTGCGCACAAAAATGGTGATGCTAAAGGCTGCTAGTACAAAGTATATCAAACCCAGAAAATTGTAAAGATGGTACAGCGCCACTAAATAGGTAACTAACTAATAAATTGAGGAGGTGAACCAAAGTCCATAAGTCCATAAGAGGGAAATTTCAGATGCTGGGAATATGACCGTGAATCCCACATCAACCTTGCAAGTAGAGTTTCAGGCAGAGATCACATAAACAATAAGGATGTAACCTTACCGGACAGTTGGACCCCCTGTTACGGAAGGTCAAACAGGCATGCGATAACCACCACCAGGAACAAAACTGCAACAGAATTCCTCTCCAATCGACCACAGGCACTCCGGGTAAACATAGACCATGGATCCGGCGGACCTCACTGAACCCCAGGTGCACACAGGGGATGACCTCCAATGAGACAAATGGGGGCGCACATGGTGAAGTACGTACATGTCTTTTATTGAATTAAAAGGTAAAAAACTCACATTTAGCTGCTTGACACAGGCATGTTAGAAAATCATTTGGCCGCGGCTTGAACAGCGTGACTGCATGGGGGCTTAGCGTGCCTGACTCGTTTCGTCCTGCAAAAAGCGTTTTCAAAGGCAAAAGCCCCCCTCATGCAGCACGCTTTTATAGAAAACCCCCAATTGTTTGGAATGTGGCTACTTCCGGTGCGTGATGACGCACTTCCGCTTCCGGTGTGTGGTGACGCGCTTCCGCTTCCGGTGCGTGACGGCGCACTTCCGGTTGCGGCATGCGTGATGACGCACTTCCGGTTTAGCAATCAACATCGCCGTGAGGCTTTGCTAAGCTCCCGGACGTCTGGCAAAGGAAGGGAAAAAATTACCTAGGGAGAACAATCGGCAGTAGGAG
Organism: Pelophylax lessonae; assembly: GCF_965119305.1. Taxonomy (NCBI): domain Eukaryota; kingdom Metazoa; phylum Chordata; class Amphibia; order Anura; family Ranidae; genus Pelophylax; species Pelophylax lessonae. Next base: position 136,762,381 of record NC_138773.1, read on the forward strand.
ATAACGGTCCCCCAGCCGCCCACGGCAAGCCAGTAGAAACCACTCCAATTGCACTATATCACTCAAGGCAAAGAAAAGACCTCCTTCCAGCCGGCAATTAAATAAAAATTACATTCATTAACCATTCCAAACAATTGTTACACAAAAAATATACGTTTAAAATCATGTGAGTTTATAACCAAATCAATGGCAAAAACACAGATATAAAAACAAATATTCCATTTAAAATAAAATACAATACATAAATTGCAATCTATGTTTGACAGTGAAAAAAGCACACATCTTATCCCACCTGTCCACAATGAATTAAAAAACCCACAGTAAATATGCGGCATTAACACATACAACCTAGTGCATATCCATGTGAACCCTAAAAAGGTCAACAGGGATCGACAGAACCCTTCCACACCCAACTGAACGGAGGGAGGGATTGGGATAGACGAGATACAATCAATATATGGTGCACACATTGAGGTAATGGAAACCCAGATAAACTAAGTACACCCAGAAAGTGCACTCAAGATGATATCTCCCCAAATGTGGGTGCATTACCAGGGGATTTGAAACAAAAAAGGGAGGAACCAGAAAGGAAAAAGCTCATAGACAGCAAGGGAGAAGAGAGCCTAGGGAGTCAGTCTGCTCATCAGCTGTTGTTAATGAAGCAGTTGACATCCCAATCCACGTTGAGACCAAAGGGGGTATAACACTTCAGGTCAAAAATCCACCTGGTCTCAAGCCGTGAGATCTCCCTCCTCACATTGCTCCCCCTCCAATGTGGGGTAAATTTGTCAATGGCAATAATCTTAGTTCCAACAGCTTTTTTATGGTGACATTCTAGGTAATGTCTCGAAACAGAATGTTTGGGAAAGCCCTGACGAATGTTACCCAGATGTTCGTTCACCCTGGTTTTCATGGCACGGGTGGTCCTGCCCACATACTGGTAACCCCAAGGGCATTCCAACATGTAGACTACGTTCTCTGTTGAACATGTGATGAACGTATCGATGGAATAACTCTTGTGTGTGGCTCTAGAGCGAAAAGATAGAACCTTACGTTCCTTGATGGCATTTGCCCTACAGACCACACATCGTCTACAGGGGAAAAACCCTTTAATTTCAGGGAAGAGGTGAGTGATCGTAGCAGGTGGATCCACAATGTTTGGTGCCACCCTAAGTCTCAGAGGCGGAGCGCCCCTGAAGACCACTGTGGGGCGTTCTCCAATCACAGGAGCTAGTACCCTGTCGTTCCTCAATACACCCCAATGTCGGTTGAAGATTTTCCTAATGTCCCGAAATTGGTGAGTGTATGGGGTCACAAAGGCAGTGGTGAATTCTGTACTAGACTCCCTGTTGGCCCTAGAACCTGCTAGCATGCTAGTTCTGTCTAGGCCTGCCACTTCCTGGATAGCTAGATCGAGTTCAGAGTTGGAGTACCCTTTATCCAGGAACCTCCCTTTGAGGACTAATGCTTGCTGGAAATAGTCATCAATTAGGGTACAATTCCTACGGATCCTTGTAAATTGGCTCTTAGGCACCGACTTAAGCCACGAAGGGTGATGGTAACTGTCGGTGCCAATATAGCCATTACGGTCAGTGGCTTTGAAAAAAGTTGTCGTCACCAATTCGTTGCCTTTGACCGTGATATTAAGGTCGAGGAAATGTATGTTAGATGCACTCACCTCATGTTGCAGACGTATCCCAAAGATGTTGGTATTTAAATCCTCAAAGAACCGGGATAAGGACTCGACGGTGCCATTCCATATGAGGAGGACATCGTCGATGTACCTTTTCCACATCACTAACTCGTCTCTTTGGTCCCTAAAGATGAAATCCTCCTCCCACTTTGCCATGAACAAGTTCGCCATGCTAGGGGCGAACTTGGCACCCATAGCAACGCCCCTGGTCTGGAGGTAATAAGTACCCCCAAACCAGAAGTAGTTGTGGGTCATGGCAAAGGAGAGGAGGTCCAAGACCAGCTCCCTTTGGGCTGGGACGAGTAGTGGGTCTCTTTGCAAGAAGGAAGAAACCGCCTGGTGGCCGTGCTCATGGGAAATGATGGTGTAGAGGGAGGCAACATCCGCCGTAGCCAGCAGATAGCCCTCCCTCCACTCCACTCCATCCAGGAGCCGGATCACCTGCGTTGAATCCCTTAAAAAGGTGGGAGTAGAAACCACCAATGGCTGCAGGTACCCGTCAATGTACTTACCAACCCTTGAGGTCACAGAATCTATCCCGCTGATGATGGGACGACCTGGCGGGTTAACCGGATTCTTGTGAACCTTAGGGAGGTAGTACATGACGGGTACCCTAGGAGCCATGGGAATCAGAAACAGTTTCTCCTTCTTGTTGAGGATATTATCCTCAAAAGCTTTCCCTACTATCGTAGTAAGCTCTTTCTTATATTTACGGGTGGGATTGGATCTCAGGAGAGAGTAGGTATCTCGATCCGACAGAATATTAGACATTTCTGTCAGATATGCCGTCTTATCCAAGACCACAATCCCACCTCCCTTGTCAGCTGGTCTGACCACCAGGTCGTCTCTGGACTGTAGGGATTTTAATCCAACGTCAAACCTCTTATCAGCATACATGCGTTTAATCTCCAGTTTTTCCAAATCCTTAATCACCATGTCCTTGAAAACACCCAATGAAGGGGCCAAGGGACCAGGGGGATTAAACAACGATGCATTGGAAAGATTGGAATGCCTGATACCTTCTCTGGTCTGAGTGGAATTCTTTGCCGGATTGGAAAGAATATAGCGTTTAACATTGAGTTTACGCATATATTTTTGACCATCCATAAATACCGTAAACTTGTCCAAGGGCTTGAAGGGAACATGCTTCAAACCCCGGTCAAGGACAAATAGTTCGTCCTCTGTAAGCGAGGTCGAACTCAGATTGAAGATGCCAGCACCTAGTTTGTTCTTTTTCTTTTCTTTCCTGTTCCTTCTGCCTCCCCTGGTTCCTCGAATCATCCTATTGGACGGTCGTAGTCGTACCTGTCCCTCAGAAAAAAATCCAGGTATCTTTGAGGATACTGCGGTCCCCTAGGTGAATCATACCCGCGTTCCCTGGGGTAGTTATTCCTCTGAGGGGCAGGTAAAGGGTGCCTCGTGATGAATCTATCATCATAATGGTCATAATACTCCTGATGATTCTCCAAAGGAGCATAGGAATTGTAGGTGGAAGTGTAATATTGGTTATTTTGGGGCTTTTTTCTTTTTGTTCTTACTCTTATTCTTTGGGGGTCTTATTGGAGTATTAGTCCTAAATGGTCTCAAGGTGTTAGGCCCAGAGGGTGTTTGATTTCCCCTAGGGCCAGCCGGAGGACCAGAAGGCCTGACCGATGTGGGTGTGCCAGGCGCAAGTCGGTAGGGAGTGCCACCAGAGATCATACGAAGAGGTCTACTGTCGGCATTCCCACCAGTTGAAGTACTAGCACCCTGGTTGGTCTCCATTTCGGATTCCACCAATTCCGAAGATGGCACATCCATCTCAGCCGTCTCTGCTCTTCTTTTCTGCCATTTAAACACAAGATCACTTCCATAGTCACTAGCATCCCTGAAGTATTTTTTCCTTTTCCTATACTTCTGTTCGGACTCCTCCTTCTCCAAAGACCTCTGAAGATCCTCAGATCTGTTCTTGAATTCAGGAGTGTCCTTATGAGAGATTAGTGACTTTTTTAGGACAGTGAGCTCCTCATCCAATCTGGTAAGTTTCAACTTTTTACGAGTGATGAGGAACCTCAACATGTTGAGGCCCGCATCGTTGAAAAACTTAAACCAGAGGTTGAGGTCTTTTTCGTCATCCTGGGGATTGACCTCCCATCTCAGACTCCGTGGAACAAAACCCTCCTCCAAGTACTTCTCGAGAAGAGCTGTGTCCCAATTAGTATGGGTCTCCGTAATCATAATATTACGCACCCTCATAAATAAACCACCAATATCAGACCTATTAGGGTCCGGAGAGCCTTCAAAAGCATCCTTGAAATTGGAGGCGGAGGTTTTCCTAAAAGGAAACATATCCATATTGTAGTGAGAATTAACCACTAGTTGGCTGCAGCTCACAGATGATAAGTCAGGTAATACAATAAAGGGAAAGAAAGCTGCGCACAAAAAAGGTGATGCTAAAGGCTGCTAGTACAAAGTATATCAAACCCAGAAAATTGTAAAGATGGTACAGCGCCACTAAATAGGTAACTAACTAATAAATTGAGGAGGTGAACCAAAGTCCATAAGTCCATAAGAGGGAAATTTCAGATGCTGGGAATATGACCGTGAATCCCACATCAACCTTGCAAGTAGAGTTTCAGGCAGAGATCACATAAACAATAAGGATGTAACCTTACTGGACAGTTGGACCCCCTGTTACGGAAGGTCAAACAGGCATGCGATAACCACCACCAGGAACAAAACTGCAACAGAATTCCTCTCCAATCGACCACAGGCACTCCGGGTAAACATAGACCATGGATCCGGCGGACCTCACTGAACCCCAGGTGCACACAGGGGATGACCTCCAATGAGACAAATGGGGGCGCACATGGTGAAGTACGTACAAGTCTTTTATTGAATTAAAAGGTAAAAAACTCACATTTAGCTGCTTGACACAGGCATGTTAGAAAATCATTTGGCCGCGGCTTGAACAGCGTGACTGCATGGGGGCTTAGTGTGCTAGGATCACTCACCTCTTCCCTGAAATTAAAGGGTTTTTCCCCTGTAGACGATGTGTGGTCTGTAGGGCAAATGCCATCAAGGAACGTAAGGTTCTATCTTTTCGCTCTAGAGCCACACACAAGAGTTATTCCATCGATACGTTCATCACATGTTCAACAGAGAACGTAGTCTACATGTTGGAATGCCCTTGGGGTTACCAGTATGTGGGCAGGACCACCCGTGCCATGAAAACCAGGGTGAACGAACATCTGGGTAACATTCGTCGGGGCTTTCCCAAACATTCTGTTTCGAGACATTACCTAGAATGTCACCATAAAAAAGCTGTTGGAACTAAGATTATTGCCATTGACAAATTTACCCCACATTGGAGGGGGAGCAATGTGAGGAGGGAGATCTCACGGCTTGAGACCAGGTGGATTTTTGACCTGAAGTGTTATACCTCCTTTGGTCTCAACGTGGATTGGGATGTCAACTGCTTCATTAACAACAGCTGATGAGCAGACTGACTCCCTAGGCTCTCTTCTCCCTTGCTGTCTATGAGCTTTTTCCTTTCTGGTTCCTCCCTTTTTTGTTTCAAATCCCCTGGTAATGCACCCACATTTGGGGAGATATCATCTTGAGTGCACTTTCTGGGTGTACTTAGTTTATCTGGGTTTCCATTACCTCAATGTGTGCACCATATATTGATTGTATCTCGTCTATCCCAATCCCTCCCTCCGTTCAGTTGGGTGTGGAAGGGTTCTGTCGATCCCTGTTGACCTTTTTAGGGTTCACATGGATATGCACTAGGTTGTATGTTTTAATGCCGCATATTTACTGAGGGTTTTTTAATTCATTGTGGACAGGTGGGATAAGATGTGTGCCTTTTTCACTGTCAAACATAGATTGCAATTTATGTATTGTATTTTATTTTAAATGGAATATTTGTTTTTATATCTGTGTTTTTGCCATTGATTTGGTTATAAACTCACATGATTTTAAACGTATATTTTTTGTGTAACAATTGTTTGGAATGGTTAATGAATGTAATTTTTATTTAATTGCCGGCTGGAAGGAGGTCTTTTCTTTGCCTTGAGTGATATAGTGCAATTGGAGTGGTTTCTACTGGCTTGCCGTGGGCGGCTGGGGGACCGTTATCTCCTACTGCCGATTGTTCTCCCTAGGTAATTTTTTCCCTTCCTTTGCCAGACGTCCGGGAGCTCAGCAAAGCCTCACGGCGATGTTGATTGCTAAACCAGAAGTGCGTCATCACGCATGCCGCAACCGGAAGTGCATCATCGCGCACCGGAAGCGGAATCGCGTCATCGCACACCGGAAGCGGAAGTGCGTCATCACGCACCGGAAGTAGCCACATTCCAAACAATTGGGGGTTTTCTATAAAAGCGTGCTGCATGAGGGGGGCTTTTGCCTTTGAAAACGCCTTTTGCAGGACGAAACGCGTCAGGCACGCTAAGCCCCCATGCAGTCACGCTGTTCAAGCCGCGGCCAAATGATTTTCTAACATGCCTGTGTCAAGCAGCTAAATGTGAGTTTTTTACCTTTTAATTCAATAAAAGACTTGTACGTACTTCACCATGTGCGCCCCCATTTGTCTCATTGGAGGTCATCCCCTGTGTGCACCTGGGGTTCAGTGAGGTCTGCCGGATCCATGGTCTATGTTTACCTGGAGTGCCTGTGGTCGATTGGAGAGGAATTCTGTTGCAGTTTTGTTCCTGGTGGTGGTTATCGCATGCCTGTTTGACCTTCCGTAACAGGGGGTCCAACTGTCCGGTAAGGTTACATCCTTATTGTTTATGTGATCTCTGCCTGAAACTCTACTTGCAAGATTGATGTGGGATTCACGGTCATATTCCCAGCATCTGAAATTTCCCTCTTATGGACTTATGGACTTTGGTTCACCTCCTCAATTTATTAGTTAGTTACCTATTTAGTGGCGCTGTACGTATAAATGGTACCCCTTTCCGAATAAGGGTGACTTCGGGTCCCAAACAATCTTGACACTGCTCCCCATGTAGTCTGGGCAGTTGGGGGGCTCCACATTGCTATCTTTTCCCCCGTAAATCTGGAAACTACATGTATAGCCTGTTGCCCAGTCACATACTCATCAACGCAGACAGCTTGATGGGATGGATACAAGGTTGCAAACTTTTGGTTGAAGTGATTTATGAGGGGCCGAATTTTGTGGAGCCGGTCATATTCAGGGTCACCCCGAGGACGACAGAGTTCATTGTCACTGAAGTGCAAGTGGTCTAGTCCTGACCATTGCAGCAGAGAACACGGGTGTAGTGATATATTAAATCGTAGTGGTAGTATTAATTAATTATTGTAACGCGAGTTATTCTTGCAACGACCCAGTTCTTCCAGAGAGATGCATTTATTGAGACTTCAGCAAAGTCAACAGAGGTACATACAAGAAGGAGGACAGGACATTTCTTTCATCTTCAGAGAACCCAGCTTCTCCTGTCATAATTTAGCCAAAACAACCCATTTGTAATATATACCTTGTCTTCCTCATTGAGGACCAGTATAAGCAATTTGATTGGCCAGCTTTATTAGGCTTTTTTTTTTTTTTCAAAATAGTTTTTATTGAAGTTTTGTCAAACAAAAGAAAAGGAACAATGCAATGGGAATTGTGAACAATTCGCACTTAAAATACAATTGAACAGTGACAGTGAATCATGTCAATACATCATTCGTATACAGATATGAAAGTAGTGGCATAGAAACTCGTGTAGAAACAGTAACATCGACAGCATCAAAGTGAACCTGGCACAATGTGATTTGAATACCATGCTGACCAGGCTGCCCATTGTGAATCAAATCCAGTCATAGAGTCTTTAACCCATAACGCCAACAGCCGTTCATATTGGTAATTAAGGTTGACTTGGGCTAAGACTTCTGTTTGGTTGGGTGCTAGGCTGCTCTTCCAATGTCTGGCTATTATGAGTTTTGCGGCTAGCAGGATATGGATCAGGATTGTGCGGTATTCCCTTGGATATTCGTGGATTCCCAGGTGGAGTATGGCCAAGGCTGGTTCTGGGGGCCTGAGGATACCTGTGATATTGGACATGGTAGTAAAAATTTGCTTCCAGTAGCTAGAGATGCCTACACATGACCAAAATACGTGGTAGATATTGGCGGGTTGACCACATCCCCTCCAGCATAAGGGAGAGTATGATGTTATAAATTTTGACAGTATGACTGGGGTTCTGTACCAGCGTGCTATAATTTTTTGGGCAAGGTCCCAGTGGTTCATGCAGTGAGTTGCAGCAGACACCGCTTGAAAGGATTTGGACCATATCTGGGGTGAGAACTGAGCCTCAAGGTCTTTCTCCCATTTGAGCATAGGGGGGGTTTTAGTGAACAACATTTTACCACCCAGGGAGTTGTATAACAGGGAAATGCTTTTCTCCTGTGCCTCCGGGGCCATAAAGAAGACGTGCAGAGGTGCGTCTAAGTTAACAACTGGCAGTGGAAATTTTTGGAGAAACCGCTGGATTTGTAGGTAGGAATATGACAGTGGCTTCGGCAACTGGTATTGAACAGAGAGTTCCGCCCACGTCTTAATAGTGCCTGACGAGAGTAACTCGTCCACCCATAGAATGCCAAGATCTCTCCATGACTTAGTCCTTAGGTAAGGAATTAACACTTCCAAGGTTTGGAGTGGGATACGAATAGGTTTTGATGTGGGTTTTGGACTGGTGGATGCTAGCAGTGTCCTCCAAGCCAGGATGATGACTTGTGTCGTTGGGGGAAGTGATTGCATATTGAGTTGTCTCCACGAGTCCACCAGAAGCAGAAGGTGTAGGGATGCAGACTGAGACAGGGAGGTCTCCAGCCCTACCCACACCGCCTCCGGGGAGTCTAGGAACCATTTTTTAGCCTGGGAGAGAAGTGAGGATACGTAATAGTCCTCTATAACTGCCCAGCATACTCCTCCCGCTCTCTTGTGCTTCACTAGGTGGGCTTGAGAACACCTTGGTCTCTTTCCCAGCCAGACATATTGTTTTAAAATAGATGTCAGTTCTTTAAAGTATTTATGGTGAATAGGTAGTTCTATCATCTTAAAAGATGCTATTCTTCCCAGCCAGGATTGTTCTATCTTCGCCATACGAGCCAAAATTTGGCGGATTTTGACCACCAGGAGTTTAAAGTTTGAGTCTACAATCCTGGTAAGGTCTGCAACAATTTGGATCCCCAGGTAAGGGATAGATTGATCTGCCCAGGCGTAGGGAAACTGCTGCTGCAAGTGTCACTTAGTATGTGAGTTGATCCCAAGGTCAAGTATCAGGGATTTGTGGAAATTCACTTTGTAATATGACAGGGAGCTGAAGCGGGTGAGGGTGTCGTGGATAGTGGGAAGGGATATCAGAGGGTTATTTACTATTAAGATGACGTCATCAGCAAACAAATTTATTACATGTGGAATGCGGTTGACGGTTACTCCAGAGATGAGGGGGTTCGCACGTATAGCCTCTGCGAGGGGTTCCATCATTAAGTTAAAAATGGCCGGGGACAGGGGGTAGCCCTGCCTCGTGCCGTTCCTAATCGGGAATTCCTTGGAAAGGAAACCAGATGTGAAGACCCTCGCAGAAGACCCTTTTAGAGTATAGGGCCAGGATTGCGGAAACTATAGGGCCGTGGAATCCAAATTTGTTTAAGGTGGCCGCCATGTAACCCCAATGGATTCTATCAAACGCCTTTTTGGCATCGATAGAGAGCAAAAGGGTCTGAGATTTGGAGAGTCGAACATGGTGAAGAATGTTTAGGAGGCGCCTGGTGGCGTCCGGGGCTTGTCGTCTTTTGGTGAACCCGGTTTGATCGGGTTTAATGTGGCTAGGGATTACTTCAAACAGTCGTTTAGCTAGGAGCTTGGCGTAAATTTTGATATCAGTATTGAGGAGGGATATAGGACGAAAATTAGGAGGGGAGTCAGGGGGTTTACCCGGCTTGGGAAGAGTGACAATATGCGCGGTGAGCATTTCCTGAGGGAATGTCCCTGTGGTGGCGGCCGCCGTAAAGAGGGATTTCAAGTGGGGTACGATGGTTGGCAAGAAGGTTTTATAATATTCGTTCGTCAACCCGTCCGGGCCAGGAGACTTGTCGGACGGGAGAGAGCGAATAATGGATTGAATTTCGGTATCTGTAAATTCTTCATTGAGGAAGTCCAGTTGAGTTTCCTATAGGTGCGGTAATTTGAGGGAATGTAAGAATTCAGTGATTAACGGCTCTGAGGGTTGGGGAGCAGTGCTGTATTTTGGCCTAGGCCAACAAGGCCCAGGCCTAGGGCACTTTTCAAGGGGGCAGCAAAAAAGCTACCCCCCCTCCACCTGAGACTCTATTGGCCACTGGTTGCTAGAGCCGCCTCTCTCACCCCCCCTCTTTCTCACTCACCCCCTCTCTCTCACCCCTCCTCTCTCTCATCCCCCCTCTCTCTCTCTCTCATCCCCCTCTCTCTCTCACCCCCCCTCTCTCTCTCTCTCATCCCCCCTCTCTCTCTCTCATCCCCTCTCTCTCTCATCCCCCCTCTCTCTCACCCCCCCTCTCTCATCCCCCTCTCTCTCTCATCCCCCTCTCTCAACCCACTCTCTCTCACCCCCCTCTCTCTCTCATCCCCCCTCTCTCTCTCACCCCCCTCTCTCTATTATCCCCCCTCTCTCTCTCATCCCCCTCTCTCTATTATCCCCCTCTCTCTCTCACTCTTTGATTCCCCCCTCTCTCTCTCACCCCCCTCTCTTTCATCACTGCCTCTCTCTCCCCCTCTCTCTCTCATCCCCCCTCTCTCGCTCCCTCCCTCACCCACCCCCCTCTCTCTCCCTCACCCTTCTCTCTCTCCCACCCTCCCTCACCCCCCCCCCCCCCGGGAGATCTCAGGGGTTCATGCTGGGAGTTGTAGTCCTTCCATTTTGGAGGGTGTCACATCCGTTAAAAAAGGAGTGGGACAAATTTACATAGGGGGGGGGGGGGGGCGACCAAAATACACCACTGTTGGGGAGTAGAAGGGTAATCTCTAAGATTGTATAAGGAACCATAGTATTCTGCAAAGGTGTCTGCTATGACTTGGGGGTGTTCTATCTTAGTTTTGGACGTGTGGTGGAAGAGGTGGGGAATGGTAGACTTTGTCCTCCGGATTTTTAGCCGCCATGCCAAGAACTTACCGGCTTTATTGTGGTTGGCATAATAGTTTAGACGTAGACGACGCATATAGGAGTCATGTTCCTGGCAAAAGAACTCCCGGAGCTGACGACGCAGCTCGGAAAGTTGAGACGCCAGCAAGGAGGACGGACTAGATTGGTTGAGACCATCTATATCTCTAATTTCAGCGAGGAGAGAGTCTAGTTTAGCTGAACGCACTTTCCTTTTACGGGCCATAGCTTGCAGAAGCAGTCCCCTCGTGAATGCCTTATGAGCATTCCAATTGACAAACGGGTTTGTGTCGTGCGGATGATTCCGTTCAAAGTACCGCTGAAGTTCTTTTGATAAAAGATCCCTACTGACTACATCTCGAAGGACAGAGCTGTCACATCTCCATAGGTGTGTTTGGCCCTCAATCGGGCCGATTGTCAAAGAAAGAGTAACAGTTGCATGGTCCGACCATAAAATGTCATGAATATCAGTTTTTGTGACTTTCTGGAGAGACAGTCTGTCCACCAAGATATAGTCCAACCTAGAATAGGAGTTATGTCTGGCAGAGTAAAAGGTATAAGTACACTCGTCAGCATGCTGACATCTCCATGCGTCATACAACCCCTCAGCTTGCAGGAGCCCACGAAGAGGGTTGGGGTCCCGCCTTCCAGGGGTCGATGAGTCTAACGTGGTGTCTAGAGTTGTATTTAGATCCCCACAAACAAATACAGAACCCTGTCACACCCTCGAGATCAGTTTGAATAAACGATTAAGAAATCTCGATTGGTGTGAGTTGGGAACATATGCGTTAACCACAGTGAAAAGAACATTATTCAATTTGCAAACTAGCACGATAGGCCGACCGTTGGGATCTAGGATCGAGTCCACCAATTCAAAAGACAATTTACAGCTGAAAGCTAGGAGGACTCCCCCCTTTTTTTCTGTCCTGGAGGCTAGAAAGATATGGGGAAAGTCGCTGTGGGTACAAGGAGGAGTTTTGTCCCTGTGGAAATGCGTCTCCTGTGCAGCCACAATGTCCACCGAGCGTTGCAGAGCCTCCTTCCAAAGCGAGCGTCTCTTCGCGGGGTGGTTGAGACCCCGCACATTAAGCGTCATCAATGAGATAGACATAGGCAATCAAGCGAGCAAACGACTGTTAGCCGCAGGGAGCGGTAAACATGAGCAGAAGCAACTGAAGATTGAATAAAGGATAGAAACTGAATCTTCCTTCGGGAGATAGCAGGCCCGGTCAGAGTGCATGCTGGTGCAGAATTGTTATAATATCCAATAAGCTGCGATGACTGTCTGTGGTAAAGGTGCGAAGATAGTCCTGAGGACGTTTCATAAAAAAGGTGGCACACTGGAAACAAGAAAAACAAAATAAAAGGGAACAAAGGGCAAAGGGTAAAAAGGTGGACCTGTGAGAGTCCGTGCAGCATATGCTGCCTATTCAAGCTGGGGGCAGGTACGGTGGTAGGTACCTGAAGGTGAGCCCAGGGAAAGGTGTCACGTAGTAGATGTAGGAGATACTCATTAGTAGCGGTTCTTCCTCCTGTTGTTGTTCCGTTTGGAACGAGCTACTTGCCAGTCAGGCGTGAGATGCCGGAGATCCGGTGCTTGAGCGCAGTTGTCAGGAAGAGGTGGATTAGGCGGGTCATGGGGGACAATACCCCATTCTTTCAGGAGCTTTAAGCCATGATCCATGGTAGTAACTAGATGAGTGGAATCATTGTAAGTCACACTTAATTTTGCCGGATACTTCCACTTGTAGATCACGTTGTGGTTTCTAAGGGCCTTGGTAATGGTAGACATGTCCCTCCTCTGCTGCAAGGTGTGTTTCGAGTAGTCCGGTAGCAGCTGCAGGGACTGAGCATGAGGTGGAATATTATCCTTTCCTCTGAATTCCTCCAAAATGCGTTCCTTAGCTTGGTAAAAATGCACTCTCAGGATAACGTCTCTTGGTACTTCCTGGGGCAGAAAAGATGGTTTAGGACCTGTGGACCAGCCGCCGTGAAGGAAGGAACCAGGTCTTTAAAAAGCAAATGGACATAATGGGGTAGTTGCTGCGGTGTGACAGTCTCAGGGATGCCTCTGATCTTTATGTTGTTACGGCGTGACCTGTCCTCCAGGTCAGCCAATTTGTTCTTGATCATGAGGAGGTCATCTTTATGGGAGTTATGTGAGTCCACAAGTACATTGTATGAAACAGCTACTTCTGACAGTTTAGATTCAGTAACATGCACCCGTTGACCCAATTATTGTACGTCAGCCTTGCATTGGTGAACAGCAGTAAAGAGGCCTGCGTGCAGTGAGGCTTTAAGAGACATCATCATCTCTTTCATGGTGATGTCTGAAATTAGCTGGCTTGTGGTTGGGAACTGTGCAATGGGGTCGTTTTGTGGATTATAGACAGGGAGAGGTACCTGAGACTGAGATCCATCTTCCATCGCTTCTCTGCGTATATCGGTATCCCTGCGCGGCTTAGATTTCAGCGGGCTCCATGTAGAGGGAGTGCTGGCCCCATAGTCTATGCAGGTAGAGGGAGAGCTGTGAGCCTCGCTGGCAGAGGCATCCATATTGTCTAAGTCCGGCGGTTGCGGGCTGCTGGACACCAGAGGAGCGGCGTGATGTGGAGAAGGCGGTCTCCCGTCGCCATTTTGGTGAAGACCAGCGTGGGGCATTGCCGGGAAGTACTCCAGCAATTTCTTCACTTGGATCGGTTCTGGGCGATTCCTACGCATTGCGGAAGAGGCAGGTAGGCTTCCTATGCACGGGGACGGCAGCGGGTGCCTCGTAGCTGCGGCGGGTCTCCGGTTAGGCGCTGTTTTCCCTGGGCTCGGAGCGGAGCTCGCTCAGATCGTGGCCATCTTAGTGCGCGGTCGCCACGCCCCCCCCCCCCCCGTCCTTTATTAGGCCTTTGATCTGCTTTTGTCTTTCTGGGTGAATAATGCCCCCCCCCCCCCCCCTCTGACTATGGACAACTACAGTCATAAGACCCTTCAGGAAATGTCCTAATTTGCATTCTCTGACTACTAAATAGGTTGGCTCTCAAAGGCTGAGGTGCTCTTTCAGGAAGTTTCCCAACTTGCATTCTTTGACCACTAATTAGGTTGGCTCTCAAAGGCTGAGGTGATCTTTCATGAAACCTTTCAGGAAATTTCCCAATTTGCATTCTTTGACCACTAATAAGGTTGGCTCCCAAAGGCTGAGGTGGCCTTTTCTTAAAATTAACTTAGCACAGGGTCATTACCTGCCCCTTTGATATGTAAAGGTCAATCTAGTTTGGTCAGTCTCTGTTCTGGTCAACAAGTCACCTTTTGAAATGCCTAATTAGATGAATATCTATTTCCAACCTTACTTTTTGATGTGTTAAATGGACTTGTCACTGGCCTGTCCTATGTGCCTGAGTATATATTGTGACAGGAAGTCAGGTAAATCTGGGAATGTAGTCACAGGAAGGAGATACATTTCCACCTGATTTAGAAAGTTCATTGATACTATAGGGTGTTGGCTGAAGAGAGAGCCAGCAGGAAGTTGAAAACCATTCAGCTGTTCAGAATGAGGAGATCAAGGCCTCTATAATTTGTCCAGAGAAAATCTATTGAGTGCTGCCTCCTGTCGCCGTGTGGGCTGGGAGAGGAAGGCAGACAAACGGCTGCATCCTGACGCCATGTGGGTAGAGGACAGTCCTGTGTGCCCCCTGAAAGCTGAGTGAGCATGGGGAAGACCTCCTGAAGCGGTGTGCGCTCAGGAGGGTAAAAACGAGTGAAGACGTCTCAAAGGTGAGAAGACGAAGTGTTTCTGTGTGAAAGAAAACAAAGGGACATGTTCAATGGACAATGTTTGTGCTGTGTGAAAAGCAAACAAATGGACATTTGAGTGTCTGCTGTAGGATCAGCAGTGTCGGCCCAACAGTAGGTTGGGAAGACTTCTTAGGTAGGTTCCAGCTGTGAGAAGGTAGACGCCCACAGCGGCCAGGATTTATTTTGTTTTATTTTGATGTTTTGCTGCATGCACTTGTTTGAAGAAATTGACCTAATAAACCAAACTATTGTTTTCAACCACTCCTCGGCTATCTCCCTGTGTGCCGACCCCCCCAAAGGGGTCACCCATACGCCTACCACCGAGCAAATCCCTTACATATGGTGGAGGTATGCAGTGGGCATAAGCAGAGATCCCTGCAAGGAAGTGCATATGTTTGATGAACTTTATCTGGTGCATGAGATTGCACAATCTATGTGTGCAGGAGAGAAGATCCTGACAGAAAAAAAAAAAGTGTTTTAAAGAGACAGCGGTCTCAAAATTATTTGATGAACTTTGTTGTGTCTGGTGCAAGTGACTGCACAAACTGTGTGCGCAGGAAAAGAGATCTTGCAAGAGAGAGAACAACTACATGTGTTAAAGAGACAGTGGTCTGAAAATTTTTTTGCTGGACTGTGAAAAATTTGTTTGTGGAGTTATTGAAGATGGGGCGATCCAAACGCCTGAAAAATGCAAAGATAGATGAAATGAGAGACCGAATTCTATGGATGGAGGGGATGCTACCATTTGAACCAGCCCCATCCATGCCTGAACGGAATCGGCTAAAGAGAAAAGTTGTTGTCCCTAGCAACACTGATGAAACTGCTATGGAGACGCAGTGTGCTCAGATGAAAAATAAACTCAAAATGGGGGAGATGCTGAAACAGCGGAGCTTTGCAGCTCAACAAAAGGCTCACCAAGAGAGCATGACAGGCTGGAAACAGAGACGCCAGCAGCCAATGGAGGCCATCGGTTTGGAGAAAACCGAGTATGTGTGCAGGGCTGAGTTGGATGCCTTGCAACGGAAAATGGAAGAAAAGGAACAAGCCGTGGAATTGCTTAAGATGGAGCATAGAAACTTGCAGGAAACGAATGAACTACTCAAGTCTCATGTGTCACAGTGGGAAGAAACCACTGCTCTTCTTTTGGTCGAGTTGCAAAAATGTCAAGACACTATAAAGGAGAAAGATACCATCCTCATGGAAAAGGAAATTGAAATTCAGACTTTGCAGAAGCAAAGCATGTGTGAAATGTTGGAGTTGCGTAATCAGCTGGAAAAAAGTCTTCAGTGTTTGGAAGTTACAAAAATAGACCTGCAGGAGTCGCAGGAACAGAATGTCGCTCTGAAAACGACATTGTCTCTCAGCGACAACGAGAAAAGTGAAAGAGAGGCTAAATTACTGAGTACTGTGTATGAGCTCACCACTTTGAGCAATGTGGTAGATGAATTACGTGCAGACTGTGAAAGTTGGAAAGGTGAAGCCCAACGTTTCCAGCAGCAGTTAAAGGAGAAAGAAGCCTGTGTGGCAGAATTACAGTCTCATTCCCAGAAACTAGCCAATGAGGTGAAGGCTCTTATGCAGGGAAAAGGAGATTGTGAACATAAGAGGGAAAAAGTAGAGGCACGGCTTCTGGAATCGCAAGTCAAGGTGTCAGAAGGTGACCGATTGTGTGCTAAGCTGTTAGAGAAGGCAAACCGATTGCAGGTTGAGTTGGATAATGTTACAAATCAGCTTTCTCAAGCAGACAGCAAATCTAGAGAAATTGCGGAAGATTTTTCTATCTTGGAATCGCAGCTGCAAGACACGCAGGAACTCTTACAGGAAGAGAGGTGTCAAAGGCTGAGTTTTAGCACAAAGCTCAAACAAATGGAAGATGAGAAAAATGGCTTCCTGGAACAATTAAAAGAGGAGGCGGAAGAAAAGAAAAACCTATCAGAGCAAGTCGCAACATTGCAAGCTCAGATAGCGGATATGAAAAAACGCATGGAAGAAAGCATTGGTTCATTACAGTGTGTTGAAGATGTGAAAAAGAAGTTTGATCAGATGCTTGGTGAAGAGAAGACTGTGTCTGCAAAATATGCAGAAGAACGCGCACGTGCAGAAACGGAGGTGCGTGATAAAGAGAGCAAAGCCCTGTTCTTGGCTCGCTCTTTGGAGGAAGCTCTAGAGTGTAAGGCTGAACTAGAAAGTGTTAACAAACAGCTGCGTACAGAAATGGAAGAATTGGTCAGCTCCAAGGATGATGTTGTGAAAAGCATTCAGGAGCTAGAAAAGTCTAAGCGAGCCTTAGAACAGCAAGTAGAAGAGATGAAGATTCCGTTGCAGGAACTGGAAGAGGAATTCCAGGCAACAGAGGATCTGTCCCAAAGAGGGGATAGTGTGCCTGATGCAGTTTTTAAAAGGATCAGTGTTTTGGGGTCTGTCCTGAGTGAGCCTCAGAAATGTGATGACATGTGGCTTGAATCACCCCTTTGGAATAAACCGTTCCTTCAAAAACTTCAAGCATTGGAAAATGTATCATTAGAACTTCAGCAAACAAAGGAGCTGAGTAAGAAATGTGATGATTTCTCAGTTCAGGCTGAAAACCTAGTGGAGAAAACTAAGGCTGTTGGTGAAAACGTGAAGCAAATGAATAAGTGCCTTTCAGGGAGTGTTTCCAAAATGGAACTGGTGAAAGACGGGTGGCAGAAGTTTGATCGTGATCTTGAGATGCATTCCATGTGGAATTCAGATAGAGAAAAAGAACTAGGTGACCTTGAGCGGTCAAATAGTTCAGCAGAAAGTGCATTGAAGAAACCTGTAAAAGAATGTGTTGCAGTTCCATGCTTCTTCACTGATGCAGAGAGGAGGTCTATAATGGATACCACCCAGATCGCTGGGTTCAACTGTGTTGTTGCCTTTGACCCCTATGTTGGTGGAAGGAAAGTTGATGATGTTCTGGTTGGCTTCTTCTGTGAAGAGTTTGGCAAGAAATATAAACTCAATATCAAATCAAATAGTAGGCCTTTACTGCGACTCGCTCAGGAGGGCGAAAAGTTTAAGAAGTTGATGAGTGCAAATGCTTCAGATCTGCCTATGAATATGAAATGTTTGGTGAATGATATTGATATCTCTGGGAAAAGGAACAGGGGTCACTTTGAAGAAATGTGTGACAGCCTGTTGTCTCAATTGGAAAATCCTCTGCACAGCATCTTAGAGCAAGCAAAGCTCAAGAAGGAAGATCATTCCCTTTTACAACAAAAAGTCAATGATTGTGTACAGCTGTATGGAGAGGCAACTCAAGTCACAGAGGGATGTCAAGAGTCCCTACTTGGAACAAAGCTTAGTGAAGCAAAGGTTCTCAAAGTTTTGTGGAAAACATTTATGGATTGCAGAGAGAGGCGTCTTAAGAATGTTGAAGACATTAAGACTAGCCCAATTGAGTTGCCTATGGATCACGGTCCTCCATGGTGGATTGGACAGACGGTTATGAGGGACAAGCTGTCTGACATTTATGAGAAAACTGTCAATGAAGATGACAGAAACGAGAAGGAGCAAAATGATGCCAAAAATGCAGTTGAAGAATGTGTATATGAGATGAGAGACAAACTGTGTGGCATTTATGAGAAATCCGTCAATGAAGATGACAAAACAGTTTCATCCGGAAGCTTGAGGATAATAGGAGGCTTATCAGTGAGTCAGCAGTGCCTGACACATGCGTGCCTGGAAATATGTGTCCCAACCCTAGGGTTGAAACAAGAGGGGGGGGTATGTGACAGGAAGTCAGGTAAATCTGGGAATGTAGTCACAGGAAGGAGATACATTTCCACCTGATTTAGAAAGTTCATTGATACTATAGGGTGTTGGCTGAAGAGAGAGCCAGCAGGAAGTTGAAAACCATTCAGCTGTTCAGAATGAGGAGATCAAGGCCTCTATAATTTGTCCAGAGAAAATCTATTGAGTGCTGCCTCCTGTCGCCGTGTGGGCTGGGAGAGGAAGGCAGACAAACGGCTGCATCCTGACGCCATGTGGGTAGAGGACAGTCCTGTGTGCCCCCTGAAAGCTGAGTGAGCATGGGGAAGACCTCCTGAAGCGGTGTGCGCTCAGGAGGGTAAAAACGAGTGAAGACGTCTCAAAGGTGAGAAGACGAAGTGTTTCTGTGTGAAAGAAAACAAAGGGACATGTTCAATGGACAATGTTTGTGCTGTGTGAAAAGCAAACAAATGGACATTTGAGTGTCTGCTGTAGGATCAGCAGTGTCGGCCCAACAGTAGGTTGGGAAGACTTCTTAGGTAGGTTCCAGCTGTGAGAAGGTAGACGCCCACAGCGGCCAGGATTTATTTTGTTTTATTTTGATGTTTTGCTGCATGCACTTGTTTGAAGAAATTGACCTAATAAACCAAACTATTGTTTTCAACCACTCCTCGGCTATCTCCCTGTGTGCCGACCCCCCCAAAGGGGTCACCCATACGCCTACCACCGAGCAAATCCCTTACAATATATATATATATATATATATATATATATATATATATATATATTGTAACAGGACGTCAAGTAAATGTGACAGGAAGTCAGGAAAATCTGTGAGTGTTGTCACAGATGGGAGATACAATTTACCAATTACTATAGGGTGTCGGCTGCAGAAGCCAGCAGAAATGTCTAAAGACGATGAACAGACTTCAGCTGTTCAGAATGAGGAAGTGAAGGCCTCTATAATTTGTCCAAAGGAAGTCTAAGGATTGCTGCCTCCGGAAGCTGTCTCCTGAAGCTGTGTGAGCTGGGGACAGGAGAGCAGTCAGATGTATGCCTCCTGACGCTGTGTGGGCATGGAAGAAGACCCCCTGAAGTGATGTGCGCTAAGGAGGGTAAACAGTTGTGAAGACTTCTCAAGGTGAGAAAACGAACTATTTCTATGTGGAAGAAATAAAGGAATGTTTGCCATGTGAAAAGACAAGCAAAGGGACATTCTTAATGTGAAGAGAAAAGGGACATGTTCAATGGACATTTGTTGTGGGAAGATAAAACATGGACTATTGAGTGTCCGCTGTAGGATAAGAAAGTCTGCCCAACAGTAGGTTGGAGACAGACTCTTAGGTAGGTTCCTGTGTGAGAAGGTAGCCGCCCACAGTGGCAAGGATTTATTTTGTGTTTTATTTTATTTTGGATGTTTTTGCTGCATGCAGTCTGGTGAAGAAAATTGCATGAATAAACCACACTGTTTGCAACCACTGCTCGGCTATCTCCTTGTGTAAACGCACCCCCAAAGGGGTCATCCACGCCCGCCACCGAGCTAATCCCTCACATATGGTGGAGGTATGCAGTGGGCAGAAGCAGAGATCCCTGCAAGGAAGTGCATATGTTCTATGAACTTTGTCTGGTGCATGAGATTGCACAATCTATGTGTGCAGGAGAGGAGATCCTGAAAGAAAAAAAAAATAAAAATTTTTGAACTTTGTTGTGTCTGGTGCATGAGACTGCACAAACTGTGTGTACAGGAAAGGAGATCCTGCAAGAGAGAGAAAATCTACTTGTTTTAAAAGAGACAGTGGTCTTAAAAGTTTTGCTGGACTTTGAAACATTTTTTTTGTGGAGTGACCGAAGATGGGGTGGTCAAAGCGCCTGAAAGAGGCAAAGATAGCTGAAATGAGAGACCGGATTCTATGGATGGAGGGGATGTTACCACCTGAACGAGCCCCACCGAAGCCTGAACGGAGTCTGCCAAAGAGAAAGGTTGTTGTCCCTAGCAACACTGGGGCAAATGCGGGTTTTCAGCGGAGCATTACAGCTCAACAACAGGCTCACCAAGAGAGCATGGCAGCTCACCAAAGGACATGGCAGGCTGGAAACAGAGACGCCAGCAGCAAATGGAGGCCATCGGTATGGAGGAAACCGAGCATGTGTGCAGGGCTGAGCTGGATGCCGTACAACGGAAAATGGAAGAAAAGGAACAAGCCCTGGGGGTACAGTTACGGTGGGAAGAAACCACTGCTCTTCTTTTTTTCCGAGTTGAAAAAACGTAGAAAGGCTATAATGGAGAAAGATACCATCCTCATGGAAAAGGAAATTGAAATTCAGGCTTTGCAGAAGCAAAGTATGTGTGAAATGTTGGAGTTGCGTAATCAGCTGGCAAAAAGTCTTCAATCTTTAGAAGCTACAAAAATAGACCTGCAGGGGGCGCAGGAACAGAATGTTGCTCTGAAAACGACATTGTCTCTCAGCGACAAGGAGAAAAGTGAAAGAGAGGTGTGAGGGATTAGCTCGGTGGTAGGCGTATGGGTGACCCCTTGGGGGGTGCGTTTTCCCAGAGAGGTAGCCGACAAGTGCTTGCAAACAAACAGTGTGGTTTATTAAATGGTGTTTTCTTCACCAGGCTGTATGCAGCAAAACATCCAAAATAAAATAAAACGGAAAATAAATCCTTGCCTCTGTGGGCGGCTACCTTCTCACAACTGGAACCTGCCTAAGTGTCTGTCTCCAACCTACCGTCGGGCAGACTTCCTTGTCCTCCAGCGGACACTCAATAGTCCTTTTATAATAGCTTCACAGGGCAACACAGTCCTTTGTTTCTTTCACATCAACAGTTCGTCTTCTCACCTTTGAGACGTATTCACCCTTGGTTACCGTCCCGGGCACACATCACTCCGGGGGGTCTTCTCCCAGGCCCACACATCCTGTCGGGAGGCACACGCTGACTGTCCTCCTGCTCCCAGCCCACATGGCTTCAGGACACAGCTTCTGGAGGCAGCAAACAATAGGAATTTCTCTGAACAAATTATAGAGCCTTAACTCCCTCATTCTGAACAGGTGAAGGCCTTTCAACTTCCTGCTGGCTAGCTCTGTAGCCAACACCCTAAATTAATTAATGGACTTTCTAAATCAGGTGGAAATGTATCTCCTTCCTGTGACTACATTCCCAGATTTAGCTGACTTCCTGTTACATATCCCCCCTTTGGTTTCAACCCTAGGGTTGGGACACAGATTTCCAGGCACGCATGTGTCAAGCACTGCTGACTCACTGATAAGCCTCCTATTATCCTCAAGCTTCCGGATGAAACTGTTTTGTCATCTTCATTGACGGATTTCTCATAAATGCCACACAGTTTGTCTCTCATCTCATATACACATTCTTCAACTGCATTTTTGGCATCATTTCGCTCCTTCTCGTTTCTGTCATCTTCATTGACAGCTTTCTCATAAATGTCAGACAGCTTGTCCCTCATAACCGTCTGTCCAATCCACCACGGAGGACCGTGATCCATAGGCAACTCAATTGGGCTAGTCTTAATGTCTTCAACATTCTTAAGACGCCTCTCTCTGCAATCCATAAATGTTTTCCACAAAACTTTGAGAACCTTTGCTTCACTAAGTTTTGTTCCAAGTAGGGACTCTTGACATCCCTCTGTGACTTGAGTTGCCTCTCCATACAGCTGTACACAATCATTGACTTTTTGTTGTAAAAGGGAATGATCTTCCTTCTTGAGCTTTGCTTGCTCTAAGATGCTGTGCAGAGGATTTTCCAATTGAGACAACAGGCTGTCACACATTTCTTCAAAGTGACCCCTGTTCCTTTTCCCAGAGATATCAATATCATTCAAACATTTCATATTCATAGGCAGATCTGAAGCATTTGCACTCATCAACTTCTTAAACTTTTCGCCCTCCTGAGCGAGTCGCAGTAAAGGCCTACTATTTGATTTGATATTCAGTTTATATTTCTTGCCAAACTCTTCACAGAAGTAGCCAACCAGAACATCATCAACTTTCCTTCCACCAACATAGGGGTCAAAGGCAACAACACAGTTGAACCCAGCGATCTGGGTGGTATCCATTATAGACCTCCTCTCTGCATCAGTGAAGAAGCATGGAACTGCAACACATTCTTTTACAGGTTTCTTCAATGCACTTTCTGCTGAACTATTTGACCGCTCAAGGTCACCTAGTTCTTTTTCTCTATCTGAATTCCACATGGAATGCATCTCAAGATCACGATCAAACTTCTGCCACCCGTCTTTCACCAGTTCCATTTTGGAAACACTCCCTGAAAGGCACTTATTCATTTGCTTCACGTTTTCACCAACAGCCTTAGTTTTCTCCACTAGGTTTTCAGCCTGAACTGAGAAATCACCACATTTCTTACTCAGCTCCTTTGTTTGCTGAAGTTCTAATGATACATTTTCCAATGCTTGAAGTTTTTGAAGGAACGGTTTATTCCAAAGGGGTGATTCAAGCCACATGTCGTCACATTTCTGAGGCTCACTCAGGACAGACCCCAAAACACTGATCCTTTTAAAAACTGCATCAGGCACACTATCCCCTCTTTGGGACAGATCCTCTGTTGCCTGGAATTCCTCTTCCAGTTCCTGCAACGGAATCTTCATCTCTTCTACTTGCTGTTCTAAGGCTCGCTTAGACTTTTCTAGCTCCTGAACGCTTTTCACAACATCATCCTTGGAGCTGACCAATTCTTCCATTTCTGTACGCAGCTGTTTAACACTTTCTAGTTCAGCCTTACACTCTAGAGCTTCCTCCAAAGAGCGAGCCAAGAACAGGGCTTTGCTCTCGTTATCACGCACCTCCGTTTCTGCACGTGCGCGTTCTTCTGCATATTTTGCAGACACAGTCTTCTCTTCACCAAGCATCTGATCAAACTTCTTTTTCACATCTTCAACACACTGTAATGAACCAACGCTTTCTTCCATGCGTTTTTTCATATCCGCTATCTGAGCTTGCAATGTTGCGACTTGCTCTGATAGGTTTTTCTTTGCTTCCGCCTCCTCTTTTAATTGTTCCAGGAAGCCATTTTTCTCATCTTCCATTTGTTTGAGCTTTGTGCTAAAACTCAGCCTTTGACACCTCTCTTCCTGTAAGAGTTCCTGCGTGTCTTGCAGCTGCGATTCCAAGATAGAAAAATCTTCCGCAATTTCTCTAGATTTGCTGTCTGCTTGAGAAAGCTGATTTGTAACATTGTCCAACTCAACCTGCAGTCGGTTTGCCTTCTCTGACAGCTTAGCACACAATCGGTCACCTTCTGACACCTTGACTTGCGATTCCTGCAGCTGTGCCTCTACTTTTTTTCTCTTGTGTTCAGAATCTCCTTTTCCCTGCATAAGAGCTTTCACCTCACTGGCTAGCATCTGGGAATAAGAATGTAATTCTGCCACACAGGCTTCTTTCTCCTTTAACTGCTGCTGGACACGTTGGGCTTCCCCTTTCCAACTTTCACAGTCCGCACGCCATTCATTTACCACATTGCTCAAAGTAGTGAGCTCATACACAGTACTCAGTAATTTAGCCTCTTTTTCACTTTTCTCGTTGTCGCTGAGAGACAATGTCGTTTTCAGAGCGACATTCTGTTCCTGCGACTCCTGCAGGTCTATTTTTGTAGCTCCCAAAGACTGAAGACTTTTTTCCAGCTGATTACGCAACTCCAACATATCAGCCATACTTTGCTTCTGCAAAGTCTGAATTTCACTTTCCTTTTCCATGAGGATGGTATCTTTCTCCATTATAGTCTCTCTGCGTTTTTGCAACTCGACCAAAAGAAGAGCAGTGGATTCTTCCCACTGTAACACATGAGACTTGAGTAGTTCATTCATTTCCTGCAAGTTTCTATGCTCCATTTTAAGCAATTCCAAGGCTTGTTCCTTTTCTTCCATTTTCCGTTGCAAGGCATCCAACTCAGCCCTGCACACATACTCGGTTTCTTCCAAACCGATGGCCTCCATTGGCTGCTGGCGTCTCTGTTTCCAGCCTGCCATGCTCTCTTGATGAGCCTTTTGTTGAGCTGCAAAGCTCCGCTGAAAATCCGCATTTGCCTGCTGTTGAGCTGCATTTGCCTGCTGTTGAGCTGTATTTGATATAATCAGTTGTTTCAACATCTCCTCCATTTTGAGCTTACTTTTCATCTGAGCACACTGCGTCTCCATAGCAGTTTCATCAGTGTTGCTAGGGACAACAACCTTCCTCTTTAGTAGACTCTCTTTAGGCATGGATGGGGCTGGTTCAGACGGCAACATCCCCTCCATCCATAGAATCCGGTCTCTCATTTCATCTATCTTTGCATTTTTCAGGCGTTTGGACCGCCCCATCTTCAATAACTCCACAAACAAATTTTTCACAGTCCAGCAAACAATTTTCAGACCACTGTCTCTTCAACACATTTAGTTTTTCTCTCTCTTGCAGGATCTCTTTTCCTGCACACACAGTTTGTGCAGTCACTTGCACCAGACACAACAAAGTTCATCAAATAATTTTGAGACCGCTGTCTCTTTAAAACACTTTTTTTTTTTTTTTTTTTTTTCTGTCAGGATCTTCTCTCCTGCACACATAGATTGTGCAATCTCATGCACCAGACAAAGTTCATCAAACATATGCACTCCATTGCAGGGATCTCTGCTTATGCCCACTGCATACCTCCACCATATGTGAGGGATTAGCTCGGTGGTAGGCGTATGGGTGACCCCTTGGGGGGTGCGTTTTCCCAGAGAGGTAGCCGACAAGTGCTTGCAAACAAACAGTGTGGTTTATTAAATGGTGTTTTCTTCACCAGGCTGTATGCAGCAAAACATCCAAAATAAAATAAAACAGAAAATAAATCCTTGCCTCTGTGGGCGGCTACCTTCTCACAACTGGAACCTGCCTAAGTGTCTGTCTCCAACCTACCGTCGGGCAGACTTCCTTGTCCTCCAGCGGACACTCAATAGTCCTTTTATAATAGCTTCACAGGGCAACACAGTCCTTTGTTTCTTTCACATCAACAGTTCGTCTTCTCACCTTTGAGACGTATTCACCCTTGGTTACCGTCCCGGGCACACATCACTCCGGGGGGTCTTCTCCCAGGCCCACACATCCTGTCGGGAGGCACACGCTGACTGTCCTCCTGCTCCCAGCCCACATGGCTTCAGGACACAGCTTCTGGAGGCAGCAAACAATAGGAATTTCTCTGAACAAATTATAGAGCCTTAACTCCCTCATTCTGAACAGGTGAAGGCCTTTCAACTTCCTGCTGGCTAGCTCTGTAGCCAACACCCTAAATTAATTAATGGACTTTCTAAATCAGGTGGAAATGTATCTCCTTCCTGTGACTACATTCCCAGATTTAGCTGACTTCCTGTTACAGAGGCTAAATTACTGAGTACTGTGTATGAGCTCACCACTTTGAGCAATGTGGTAGATGAATTGCGTACGGACTGTGAAAGTTGGAAAGATAAAGCCCAACGTGTCCAGCAGCAGTTAAAGGAGAAAGAAGCCTATGTGGCAGAATTACATTCTTATTCCCAGAAACTAGCCAATGAAGTGAAGGCTCTTATGCAGGGAAAAGGAGATTCTGAACACAAGAGAAAAAAAGTAGAGGCACAGCTGCAGGAATCGCAAGTCAAGGTCTCAGAAGGTGACCAATTGTGTGCTAAGCTGTCAGAGAAGGCAAACCGACTGCAGGTTGAGCTGGACAATGTTACAAATCAGCTTTCTCAAGCAGACAGCAAATCTAGAAAAATTGCCAAGGATTTCTCTATCTTGGAATCGCAGCTGCAAGACACGCAGGAACTCTTACAGGAAGAGAGGTGTCAAAGGCTGAGTTTTAACACAAAGCTCAAACAAATGGAAGATGAGAAAAATGGCTTCCTGGAACAATTAAAAGAGGAGGAGGAAGCAAAGAAAAACCTATCAGAGCAAGTCGCAACATTGCAAGCTCAGATAGGAGATATGAAAAAACGCATGGAAGAAAGCGTTGCTTCATTAGAAAATGTTGAAAATGTGAAAAAGAAGTTTGATCAGATGCTTGGTGAGGAGAAGACTGTGTCTGCAAAATATGCAGAAGAACGCGACCGTGCAGAAGCGGAGGCGCGTGATAAAGAGAGCAAAGCCCTGTTCTTGGCTCGCTCCGTGGAGGAGGCTCTAGAGTCTAAAGGCCCGTACACACGTACCGATCGTCGGCCGACAGATCGGCCGTCAAATGTTCACGGCTGTCGTGTTTGTTGTTTGTCTGTTGAAAAGTGCTCAAAACTTGCCCAGGACTTTTGTCTGCCGACAGAAAATGACGTCACTTCGTTCCACGCACGTTCGCCGCTACAAAAGAGGAAGTGAGTGTTTGGCCGTGACCCTTCTGGGCATCTCGCGCTGATTTCGGTAGCATTTGTTTGGTTGACGACATTTCGCTATTTTCCGAGACATCGTTCAAGAATTCATTATGGCGACCGTGAATTCGACCGTTGCTGTCGTTAGTGTTGGAGTTTTGGCTCTGAGACGACTACGAGCAATAGGAAGAAGAAGCGGACCTCCTGGACGAAAAATTGGTTGCTTAACCGTGATCAATTTTCTCATATGTCTTTGCTGAGGGAGCTCCAGGAAAATAATCCTGATGACTTCAGGAATTATTTGAGGATGACTTTTACCGTCTTCTTGCCCTGGTGTCCCCCTATATTCTGAAGCAGGATACTTGTATGCTGGTTGCAATTACTTCTGAGCAAAGGTTAATTGCGACTTTGAGGTATCTTGCAACAGGGAGAAGCCTGCAGGATCTGAAGTTCACCACAGGCATTTCCCCCCAAGCACTTGGAGTCATCATCCCTGAGACCTGCTCTGCCATCATCAAGGTCTTGCAGAAGGACTATATAAAGGTATGTTTTATTTTTTACATTACATGTATTAGTAGTTTCACCCAAATTATGATGTTTTTGGATGTACAGCAATTGACACAGGCCATTATTTGTAAACTACCCTCTGTCCGCATGCACATAGTAGTAAAGATGTAGATTATCGTAACCATTTTTAAAATTACCCACTAACCACCCCAGCATTCTCTCCTATGTGTCCCTAAACGCATTGCCTGTTAACAGTATTTAGAATTGGGGTCATTTTATTACTTTCCCTCAAACAATTATTCCTTGGCCAATGTTTTAGTACCTAGTTTATGATTTATCCTAAATACATCAGTCCATCCATTCCCACCTATGATTGTGTATGTTTATGTAATGATGTTAAAACCTTCACTGACCACAAGCCCTTATTGATGTATAAATGCCCAGTTTTACTTACCCATCCCCCCACCCACATGCTAAATCTCAAAGTCAGCATATACCAAAGCTCAAGCTCAGAGGTCTTCAAACTATGGCCCTCCAGTTGTTCAGGAACTACAATTTCCATCATGCCTAGTCATGTCTGTGAATGTCATAGAATTACAAGGCCTCATGGGATGTGTAGTTCTGCAACAGCTGGAGGGCCGTAGTTTGTAAATCTCAGCTCTAGCTGGTGAGTATAATGGGCCATACACACTATAAGATTGTCAGAACAATTGATCCTTCCGATTTACCAAAACCAGATAATATGAGGTCAAACAAACACTTTCAAATCCTATGCAATCTGGCAGGCCCTTGCACTACATAGAAAAGGTAAATCTGCAGGAAAAAGTCTTCAGAGAATCTTATAGTGTGTATGGCCCTTTACAATATAAGAACAATAGGAGGTTGAAAATAAATGTATGTAGATGTTACATCCCCAAATCCAAACGATTGCCTTCCTGTTGTTTTATTTTTTTCAAAGTTGCATAAGCATTTAACAGACAACTGTGTGTGTAATTAATAATGTGATGGGGGAGTTATTGAGCAGACGGAGTTCGCTCGTCGTCTGCATAACGGCACTCTGAACCTGCCATCCAGGGAGCAAACTGTTGAGGGTATGAGCTTTGTTTTTATCGCAGATGATGCTTTTGCGCTTGGGGAGCATCTCATGAAGCCCTACCCTTAGAGGAACCTCACCCCCGACCAAAGGATTTACAACTACCGGTTGTCCAGAGCTCGCAGAGTTGTGGAGAATGCCATCGGGATAATGGCCAACCGGTTCCGGATATTCCTGACGTCCATACACCTGGCACTGTACAAAGTGGATAACGTGGTCTTGTGTTGTGTTGTGTGTCTTGTGTTGCTGCATTTTGCACAACTTCCTACGCAGGAATGTACACAATTATGTATTGCAGCAACTGGATACTGACCCTGCTATGCCAGGTACAAGTGGAGAGGCCCAACCTCCTGACCA
This sequence comes from Pelophylax lessonae, assembly GCF_965119305.1. Classification (NCBI taxonomy): domain Eukaryota; kingdom Metazoa; phylum Chordata; class Amphibia; order Anura; family Ranidae; genus Pelophylax; species Pelophylax lessonae. The sequence goes on from NC_138773.1 coordinate 136,790,998, forward strand.
AGTGGAGTCCATGACGTCAATGCAAGTTGGACGGTCAGGATTGGCATCACACAGGGCCCGTCAGATCCGCCAGGAATATCTGGACTATTTCGTGGGGAGAGGAGCTGTGTCCTGGCAGCAATCACTGTCACACAACCAATAAACTTCTATAAACTATTTTACACACAAGACAAAATGTCATAGATCTAAGATTTTTGAACACATTAAACCAAAATTGCAATGATTCTGTATTGTGGATTCTAATCATTTGGGCACATATGCCAAACATAATTTATTGGGTTAATCATGTGTTATATATGTGTGACTTTGGAAGGGTTAATACATTCATCAGTGTGTTTCTTTACTGTAGTCTCTCACCAGCTGATCCAAAGTGATGATGGCCATGTGTTATTTTTTAGCCAGTGGTGTAAATACAAGGGCCTTCTGCACCCCACAAAATTTCCACAAACCCTGTCACATTGAGAACTAGGTCACACCCAAGGTTCATCTAATGTCACCTTACATTGGTGGTCATTGTCCAGAAGTTGCCCATACTATATATTTCATATAATACATTAGGGTATTAACAACGTACCTACACCTGTTATGTTGTGGTCATTTATGACATCCTTCTCACTGCCCACCAATGTTAGGATATGTCAGTGTTATGTGAAACTTGATCATTGTTCATCTCAAAGTGTTATATATTGGTAATGGAAAGTGAACTAGAGCAACGAACAAGCAATACACTATAGATTACACTGATCTCCCTACACTGATTGCTACTGGATTGTATTACACAAGTGTGAAGCACTGTGCGATCCAATCCTGATACATCAGAAATAAAGGGTCATGTGCGACTTGTGTGCATGTTCAGTGCGAATGTAGCCATACAAAGTGTATGTCTCAATTCGCACTGCACTTGCACAAAAGTCGCACATGATGCATTTATTCAGCTGCATCAGGATAGGATCGCACAGTCGTTCCCACTTGTATGATCCGATCCTGTATGAAATGTCAGATCGCACTGTGATATGCGTTAAAACTGGTGGGATCTTTAACATTTAATTGACACCTCCAGCAACTCGCATATGGCAGAGTCCAAAATGCTTTCATTAACATGGAAATATGTGAATAGGACAGCCATCATACATTTAGTGCTTCTTTACACAGCTTTAGACCTGGACCCCCCAACGAAAGTCAAATAAAGAATTGAACACACATTGTTGAATGTAAAAAATTTTTTGTAAGAAACATTCACAGGGTTAGGGTTAGGGTTAGGGTGTTCTAAAGTGTTTTTCCCAAACGTGGGTACACTCTTAACAACTGAGTGTCATCAACATATCATAAAATATTACAAAACATTTGTAATAAAAGGAACCAATAAAAACATTAAAAACGTTGATAAAATGTTTTAAAATTTGGCAATCATGTCCACAAAATCGCGCATTTTGGATTGCAATGCCGTTGCTGTTTCCTTTATTTGCTCGAGGTCTGAGCAACATTGGAGAGCCTCACGTGTTAATTTTGCCAAAGTGCAACTAGGTAAATCATGATCTGTAAAAAAATAAAAAAACTGAGTCAATGTGAATCACCTACATGAGGTCATAATAGAGAAACATTTGGTGTCCAGGTTATATTAAATTACTCTCGAGTTAATACCTACCCTGTTCTTATGCTCTTTTGCCCTAGGCTGTTCTTCTTCCTCCTGTCCTCCTCTGATGCTGTTGCTGATGATTCTGCCGGTCTCCTGAGCTTACTATATATTCATTAGGGGTGTGAACGCATGATGACGTCATTGTGAGGGCATGGTCGTAATGTATATATATTAAGCTGCAGAGACCAGAGACGGGCAGAATGCACGGCAACAGCATCAGATGAGGACAGGAGAAAGAAGAAGAGCCTAGGGCAAAAGATCAGACAACATAAGAGCAGAAGATTGGACAGCAGAAGAGGGGAGAGGAGAAGATCCAAAAAGCAGAGTGGAGAAGACCGGATGAAGATATTTAAGAACATTTCATAAACATCTCCTGTCGTTATTCACATACACTTCCATTTATGTGGTTAATGTGTTGGTGGTACTATGTACCCCATACACATTCACATAGGGATTGGGGTCTGGGATCTGGGGGCCACCCTTTGTTAAAGGTTGCTTCCAAAGTCCTAGGAACCCCCTGGCCGCATAACCCCCCAAAACCACCAGACAGGGTTGTGGGGATGAGGCCCTTGTCCTCCTCTACATGGGAGCAAGGTGCTTTTGGGTGTGCGGTGCAGAGCCCCCCTGGCCCAAAGCAACAAAACCCCCCCATGTTGAGGGCATGTGTCCTGCTGTGGTCCAGGGGGTGTTTGGTCCGCTTGCTCGTCCCCTTTCCTGGCCTGACAAGCTGCATGCTTGGATAAGGGTCTGGTATGGGTTTTGGAGGTAACCCACGCTGTCTTTTTGTTGTGGGCCTACCCTCAAACTCAATACCACACACAAAAGGCCTGGTTGTGAACTTGGGGGGACACCCACGGTGGGTTATTCAATTTTTCTGTGTAGTTCCCCCTCAAAAATCTTCACAGCGCAAGTGGCCCCGCAAGTCAGAGCATCCTGATCCGACTTATGGTGCGACTTCCATTCAAATAAAGAGGCTCCCATAGTGAACTAGTGTTGACAATTGGAGGCTAAAAATAACACTGATAAAAATCATTATGAAAAACCTACGCGGGCACACAATTGGCTCTCTGACACTTGGTCCAGGATCGTCCACATTTTCGGATGTGCCCGCAACGCTGCTTGCCAAGTTGCCAGGAGATCTGGGTTCTGACATGGCTGGGGATGCCACATCCTCGCATGACGCAACATCTGCAATGTAAATTTGTAAGGGAATACAAGAATATAAGGTTAAACAATCATTGCAAATACACATATTTCGATGATCCCACTACCCAAAAATCTGTGCCTACCAACCTTCTTGTTGCTCTGGTGTCTGGTCACTTGTTGGCTCCACCAGGATTATTTTAGGAATAATGTCTTCATCTACATAATACAAAAAAGTTTCCATATCATAAAAGTCACAAGAGGTACATTTGTTAGGACATGGTGCCCTGCTTGATAGCTATTTTAGTAGCAAATATGAAGACATGTACATGGTTATCTAATAAAAATATGGTACATTAATGTTTGACTGTGCATAGGAACCAATTACCTTTTGTTGAATCTGTGCCACCATCTGGGCCCATGTCCTCATCTTCTTCCGCAACTGCAGATGGAGCTGCCAAACCTCTCCTCCTCCTTTCGCATTGTTTGGCACGGAGTTTTCTTTTTTCTCCTATTTAAAGGTTTAAATAATAATCTGTGATTAATATGAATGTTCGCAGAGAAGATTCGTGCAGGAAAGAACGTTCGTTGCAACACAATACATATATTTTTAACTATGGCTTCATGACTTTTAGTGTAATATACTAAAAAATCAACAATAGATCGATCTAATCACGACATGACAACTAAAATGAGTAATAGTACTTTTTACATAGACATTATAATCTAGACATGTTAATACAACATACACAAAATTTAAATAAACATATTGCATGTTAAAACAAAAATAAAAATATAAAACTTACTTTTTTTCAGAATCCGATGGATTTGGCCCAGCTGATCCTGCTCACGGTGTTTGAGGTCGGACCACCGTTTTCGAATCTGATCTTTCGATCGCTCCACACCATATTTTTTGGTCAAACAGACCACCACCTTATCCATTATGCGATCTTTCCTGGCATTGGGCCGATCGTAATTTGCCAGCTTCCCATCATAATCCATTTTTTCTAAAATGGAGACCATCTCCACCATTTCCCCCTTCGTCATGGGTGTAGCCCTGGTTTTTCTGGTGGCCCAATCACTTCTGCCCACACTAGTAGAGCTCTCAGATCGTTGAGACATGGTTCTTGCCAATGATTATTCCACTGCCTCAGGTGTGTGAGTGTCGCATGTAGGCCTGATCTTCGGCACGTACACACCCCTGCAGAAGCCCGCCACTGGAGGAGGAGTTGACGCATGCGCTGTATTTAAAGGACGCCAGATCTTTCGGCCGGCGATTCGCTAGCGGACATATCGATGGTTGGAGCACGATCGATCGGCGAATCACGACTCTTCCCCACAAACAAAGGTACGACTATTTGATTAGAAAGTGTGTGTTTTGGGCCCTATACAGCTTTTATTAGGAATATCTTTATTATGTCCCAAAATACATGCTATTTTAATATGTTTTGTGTTGTGTTGTGTCTTGCAGGCATATACTGTCCTGCAAAATGGTGGACAATTTCACCAGCCATAATTTCCTCACCAGCTTCATAGATGAATTCAGGCAACTGCCCTGTTTGTGGCAAGTCAAGTCTGCAGACTACAAGAACAAACACCTCAGAAAACAGGCCGTGGATCATTTAGTGGCCTTCTACAAGCCCGTCTATCCTGCGGCAAATGTCGAGTATATCCGAAAAAAAATTAATAGTATTCGCACTGCCTACAGGCGAGAGGTTAAAAAAATTGAGGATGCCACAAAGTCAGGAGCAGCTGCCGAAGAAATACCTGTACCACGGCTGTGGTATTTTGACAACCTCATGTTCCTGGCAGACACCTTGGAATCCAGGCCATCCATTTCCACACTGCCTTCGACTTCGGCAGAGGGCTCAGTGTCTGTCGATCCCAGCCAGGATGAAGATATCCTAGAGGGAAATTTGACTCAGGTATGGCATTTCACTATATATTGTCTGCTAAAAATGTAATCATGTAACAAAATTATAAGCTAAACCATAATTTACCCTTTATGTAAACGGGCATAGCAAGGGGTTGGCATGACAGGCAACCACCAGGGGCGCAGGCCAAGGGGGGGTGGGTCGCAAAAACATTGGCATTGTTTTAGTGATTTTTTTAACAATCCACTCAGCCTGCACACCCCAGAACCCCCAGTTTGCAGGCGGATTCATGCAAGTGTAAAACATTGAGAGCTGCTTCATGCAGGTGTAAAACATTGAGAGCTGCTTAATGCAGGTGTAAAACATTGAGAGCAGCTGAGCCAGACCAGGAGACTGAGACTGCCTCTCACTGCATCCCCAGCACACCTCCGGTCTTACAAACACTGCTGCATCCCCAGCACACCTCTGGTCCTAACAAACACTGCTGGAGCCTCAGCATTCCTCTGGCTCAACCTTTTTTAAAACAAAACTAACAAACTAACAGCTCCTGCAAATGATACATCCATCCTTGCTTCCATGTCTCTGGTCTCTCACTCCAGGTCAGCAAGGCAGGTGGCTCCCTTATTCCTGTTTCCCTGCAACGCTTCACCCTCAATGCCCTACATCAAGCCCTCTGCAAGTTCAGGCCCCTCTCTCTCTGCAACCCCCCTCCTCTCTCTCTCACACCCCCTCTTTCTCTCCCTCTCTCTATCTCTCACCCCTCTCTTTCTTGTTTTTCACACCTGAGACAATGATTGCCCACTAGAGAGCTCTACACTGGGCAAACAAGGGACAAATGAGAAACTTTTAATGCCCTTTTAGATTTTTGGGGGGGGTTACATTTTTACATTGATCTTGGGGGGGGGGGGGGGGTTGTTGCCAAATACAGCTCCTCAACAAGGGCACTGGAGACCCTAGATACGCCACTGTATGTAAAGTCTGCTATTTGTTCACAATAATATAACAAACATGCATTTTTATATACACTATAACATTCTAATCAATTGTTAATTTCATCAACAGGGAAGTATCACTGAGGAGGAGCCAGGTTGCAGCCAGGAGCCTGTGGAGCCCTTGGAACTATTTCCAGCACCACCTCCTCCTGCCAAACGGAGGCAAAAGTGGAAGCACGTGGATGATATCACAGACAAATTTATACATGAGGCCACCATAGCCCTCCGTAGGAAACCGGAGGCAAATTAGTCCTTCGGGAATATGACGGGCAAAATTTTAGGGCAGGTGGACCTCATGCAGTGTCACTATGCCCGAAAAATCATTTTGGATGTGCTGCAAAAGGCGGAAAAGGGCTTCCTTACAGAGCACAGCCACGCATGTGAGGAGCACCCATGCCCTCCACCTCCACAACACCCACCACCTCGCCAAATGCCACATGACCAGTGGCAATATGGCCAGCATGATCCAAACCTGCCCTCATGGCAGCCGGATTACAGTTATCAGCAGTTATAATTTTTGTACCCTGTTATTTAGTTTACCCCTGTTTGTCATTTTCTAATTTAATTTAGTCCAAATGGACCTTTTTTATGTTTCGGTTTTAAATATAGGAAGTATTAATGTTTTCTTTTGTTTTTTTCTGAGTTCCAAAAATAAAGAAATTTGGAAATAAAAAATGGATTATCTTAATTTGTTAACATGTTTAATATTGTACATAACCAGCAAAATATGTTTGATACATTAATTCCTAAAAGAATAAAGGGACATATCAATAGTTAGATCTTTGCTGACTAAATACAAAGATAATGGTAAAGAGTTAAAATTATTTAATTCTAAATTTTAATATAACAGATAGAATAGACAAACATTATCTTCATCATAACAGAACACATGCCTTTTTATTAGAAAAGTATGGCATTATGAGCAGCATCTTCCTTCTTCTCACATTTATCAAGATGAGCATGTGCTCCGCATTTCACATATTTTTTGGCCTGCCGCGAGCCGAAAGTTCTTTCTGGATAAAATGTTGAGTTTACTTGAGAAAATTCTTCCGGGACCTTATTTGGTTCTGATCATGCGTGTTGAGATTTGTAGCTGTGTGTCGGCCGAATTCTGTACTGACTGGCGAACAATCGGCCGCTCTGGTGTCGGCATACAAAAATTTTAATGCTTGCATGACAGATTCTTGACGGCCGAATGTGCGCTGTCGGCTGTCGGAGGCATCATACTAACAAGCCTACAATCGGCAGATCGGTCGTCGGCCGAAGCTTTTCGGCCGACGATCGGTATGTGTGTACGGGCCTTAAGGCTGAACTAGAAAGAGTTAACAAACAGCTGTGTACAGAGATGGAAGATTTGGTCAGCTCCAAGGATGATGTTGAGAAAAGCGTTCAGAAGCTAGAAAAGTCTAAGGGAGCCTTAGAACAGCAAGTAGAAGAGATGAAGACTCAGTTGGAAGAACTTGAAGAGGAATTACAGGCAACAGAGGATCTGTCCCAAAGAGGGGATATTGTGCCTGATACAGTTTTTAAAAGGAACAGTGTTTTGGGGTCTGTCCTGAGTGAGCATCAGAAATGTGATGACATGTTGTTTGAATCACCCCTCTGGAATAAACAGTTCCTTCAAAAACACCACCTAGTGGAGAAAACTAAGGATGTTGGTGAAAACGTGAAGCAAATGAATAAGTGCCTTTCAGGGAATATTTCCAAAATGGAACTGGTGAAAGAAAGGTGGCAGAAGTCTGATCGTGATCTTGAGATACAGTCCATGTGGAGTTCAGATAAAGAAAAGGAACCAGGTGACCTTGAGCGGTCAAATAGTTCAGCAGAAAGTGCATTGAAGAAACCTGTAATAGACTGTGTTGTTGCCTTTGACCCCTATGTTGGTGGAAGGAAAGTTGATGATGTTCTGGTTGGCTACTTCTGTGAAGAGTTTGGCAAGAAATATAAACTGGATATCAAATTAAATAGTAGGCCTTTACTGCGACTCGCTCAGGAGGGCGAAAAGTTTAAGAAGTTGATGAGTGCAAATGCTTCAGATCTGCCTCTGAATATGAAATGTTTAGTGAACGATATTGATGTCTCTGGAAAAAGGAACAGGGGTCACTTTGAAGAAATGTGTGACAGCCTGTTGTCGCAAATGGAAAATCCTCTGCACAGCATCTTAGTGCAAGCCAAGCTCAAGAAGGAAGATCATTCCCTTTTACAACAAAGAGTCAATGATTGTGTACAGCTGTATGGAGAGGCAATTCAAGTCACAGAGGGACGTCAATAGTCCCTGTCCAAATTAGGAGAATTCTTAAGAATACATGCAGACTCTCTAGGGGTCCTTCAAACCTTAAAAGAAACAGTAGTAGGAACAGTCAGCGTGGATAAAGACAAAACGGGTCCACCAGAAAAAGTACAGAGATTACTTGGAACAAAGCTAAGTGAAGCAGAGGTTCTCAAAGTTTTGTGGACATCATTTGTTGATTGCAGAGAAAGGCGACTCAAGACTGGTAAAGACATTAAGACTAGCACAATTGAGTTGCCTATGGATCACGGTCCCCCATGGCGGATAGGACAAACTTGTATGCAGGACAAACTTGAGAAGGAGCTAAATGATGCCAAAAATGCAGTTGAGGAATATGTATATGAGAAATCTGTCAATGAAGATGACAGAAACAGTTTCATCCTGAAGCTTGAAGATACAGAGAATTGGCTATATGAAGATGGAAGATGACTCTGGCAGCCAGACACGGATTCGTTTGGAGCACATCAGTCCCTCCTCGCCCAGGCATTGGAACAACCTATCCTTATAGGATATTCACCATGTTTTTATTGTTTTTATTCTTTTTATCTTGTGAGTACCCAGTATGGTAGATGTCTAATAAATTACTGAGTCTACTGCACTTAGAGTGGCGCTTTTCTTCTTTTCTAGTATCTTGCGAGTTTTCTTCTCCACTTGAGATTAAGCTGCCTTCAGGAGTGCACAGACCGGTTCCACTTATGGACTTTATGGACTTTTCAGAACACCATTCAGGTCCGTTTATCTTCCCATATGATTTATAGGAGGCCATTGAGGTTCACCTTTGAGTCCTGTTGCGCCAGTCTATTTATGTTTGTTTATATGAAGATGGAGAGGATCAGCCAAAACAAGTGTATGTGGACAAGCTGACGGACTTGGAGAGAGAGCCACCCCTGCAGGCGTTTCAACAGAGGTTGGCAGTTGTAAATTCATGTCGGTATGGAGGACAGTGGCTGATGGAGAGAGCAGAGCGGATTGCTCAGAAGGATGTATCTCTGGCAGCTGAAGCAGACAAAGAATTGAATGGACTGAACATTACTTGGGAAGATACCGGGAGGCTTATCAGTGAGAGTCAAGAGCAGTGCCAGATACATGCGTGCCTGGAAAACTGTGTCCCAACCCCAGGGTTGAGACGGGGGGGGGGGGATATGTAAAAGGACGTCAAGTAAATGTGACAGGAAGTCAGGTAAATCTGTGAGTATTGTCACAGATGGGAGATACAATTCACCAATTACTATAGGGTGTCGGCTGCAGAAGCCAGCAGAAATGTCTAAAGACGTTGAACAGACTTCAGCTGTTCAGAATGAGGAAGTGAAGGCCTCTATAATTTGTCCAAAGGAAGTCTAAGGATTGCTGCCTCCGGAAGCTGTCTCCTGAAGCTGTGTGAGCTGGGGACAGGAGAGCAGTCAGATGTATGCCTCCTGACGCTGTGTGGGCATGGGAGAAGACCCCCTGAAGTGATGTGCGCTAAGGAGGGTAAACAGTTGTGAAGACTTCTCAAGGTGAGAAAACGAACTATTTCTATGTGGAAGAAATAAAGGAATGTTTGCCATGTGAAAAGATAAGCAAAGGGACATTCTCAATGTGAAGAGAAAAGGGACATGTTCAATGGACATTTGTTGTGGGAAGATAAAACATGGACTATTGAGTGTCCGCTGTAGGATAAGAAAGTCTGCCCAACAGTAGGTTGGAGACAGACTCTTAGGTAGGTTCCTGTGTGAGAAGGTAGCCGCCCACAGTGGCAAGGATTTATTTTGTGTTTTATTTTATTTTGAATGTTTTTGCTGCATGCAGTCTGGTGAAGAAAATTGCATGAATAAACCACACTGTTTGCAACCACTGCTCGGCTATCTCCTTGTGTAAACGCACCCCCAAAGGGGTCATCCACGCCCGCCACCGAGCTAATCCCTCACAATATATATATATATATATATATATATATATATATATATATATATATATATATAAAACACATAAAATAAACACATAAACACATAAAACATACACATATATATATACACATAAAATCTACTACATATATCCCCACTTGGATTGGTTTGAATTAGAATCGATTCATAACCAGTCAAACTGCTCAGACATCCCTGGCTCTTAAGATTGATGTTAACTCTAGATCTTGCTTATTTTTCTGGATTGTTCTTAGTTGTCTTCTACCAAAACAATATAAACCAAACAACAACATATTAATATAAATTGAATAATCACAAAAATCATTGAAAGAGTTCTCAATAGTGGATGAGAAAAAGTGTTATTGGGTATGCTCCACCAAGGCTCCTGAAATTCTTTAGCAATTTTACTAGAACTGATGAGGTTTTCCTTAACCAATTCTTGTAGCGCTATAATTTTCCTACTATCCCTGTTTAATAATGTATCCAATTCAACTGTAAGTGGTGGTATTTTATTGAATAAGGGAGAAATCATAGAGTCCCAATTGCCAAGATCGGTTTGCTCAATGTCCATAGATACTTGATTCATCTGGATATTGGCTTGAATGTCTTCCTCTCCAATCGTCATTAGTCCATCTGTGAGGTTCACACACCAGCCTGTAATAGGTGCCTGGCACTGATCTTGTCTCTGCCACGTGAACAAGGGTACTCCCAATGCACAGACCTTTGAGTCTTCTCCATGAATTATCCTCTTCCAGGCCGGTTCATATTTTTGCAATTGAACCATGCAGTTCCCAGAGTGTGTAGCAGCACAGCCATCTATGTACTCCAGCTGCTCGAAAGAACAGGAACAAAGCCAGGCCTGGCCACGTCTGGTACAGCAGTTGGGGTCCATGGTTTTCCCCACTCCATTGTCCTTGACGACAAGTCTGCTCTGTGGTAGAAGTTGTTTCAGTATATTAGTACCATTCCTCACCTCCACCTCACCAAGAACGATCTTATATACAGGTAATGGGGTTGTTGCCCATGTAGGGATGTCTACGGTCAGCGGTATTTCCTGCTTTCCGATACGATCTTTATTGCAAAGAATATCCAGACTCCTTACTTTAGCAAGGGCAAAGTTCTTACAAGTAACTCCACTGTCTTTGATAAGACTGAATAATAAAGTTGAGTTCATTATTCTTGGCCATTCTCCTTGTTTAATTTCTTGAAGCCCTAGGCTCAGGTGTTCACTCAGTAGATTTCCTATAATACCACATACCATAGACTTGGATACATTATTATTGGTTTGAAGTGTTTTATTCAGTGCACTCACCGACATTTGAATGTTATGCAAATCTGAAGCCATGGTGTGAATGTTCTGAATATCTATTTTCATTTCAGATAGAGTGTTTAAATCCACTCTTCCCCCTTTAAGCAGTATCTGCTGTAATCCACCCACAAAATGTTGTTCTTTTATATTTAGGCTTTCTATATCAATCCTATTCCAAATTGAACTACCCAAACTGAGTCCTGATATTATATTAGTACCCAGATCCCTCTTTGAAACTTTCTTAAAATTGAGCCCTTGTGTGGCATCCCAAAATAGGTTTAGGTGTGTTTGAAAGACCGTTTTAAACCATAATCTCATTGATTCTGGGCAACTCTTTGGAATGTTAAATAATGTAAAATTCAACAATAATGGTAATGATACATATGAAACATCGCTATATACAAAAGTTTGAGTCCGCTCAATAAAAAGTCCATGTTCTGGCCACTGTAAAATTGTAGGACAGTCTCTTAAATTAGTGACAATAAATATATTTATTTTTTGTATAGACTCTGTCTTTTATATCATGAGTAGGGTTGAGCGAACACGGACTGTATTATTCGTGTTCGTACCGAATAATTGGATTTTTGTTACCCGAACACGGACCCGAAAACTTTACTGTATAATCGGGTAAAAATCCGTGTTCGGTCATTTTATTTCCGGGTTTTGTATGCATTGGCGCGCTTTTCATGGCGGGCTTTCAACAGCCAATCAACAAGCGTTTAACTGGTGTGCCTTAAGCCATCCCAGCCATGCCTACAAATGTATTAGTAGCTGTGATTGGCCATCTGAAGCAAGTGACCAAGTCTTTATAAGTTCGAGACGGAGCGCCGCTACGTCATTATGCTGTAGTTCAGGGACAGAGCACACATCATACGTGCTGGCTGCTGATAAGGGACAGACAGGCAAAAATCATTTGTGTCCGAATAGAATTGAGGGACAGGTCGGAGTGTTATAGGCAGGGCGAGTTGTAGGGCATTTTAGGGCGACGCTGCTGATTTTTAAGGTCAGTGTTCTACAATCGATTTTGCTGTGTGGGGGGGGGGGTTTGCAGTGACCGATCTTATCAATCCTTTTAGGGAGAGGCTGGAGATAGGCAGGTGTCAGTGGTCCACATCGATTTTGCTGTGTGTGGGGTGCAGTGAACACAATCTTTTTGCCCACTGAGGAGGAGGGAGAAAAGTCTTTTTTATCAGTCACTGTGTGCAGCGTTTTTCCTTCAGTGCTGCTGTGCTGACTGTGATAATACACTGCTGTGTTGACATGTGCTATTATTGAGTGATTTCAAAAGTTATACACTTTTTTCTATTACACTATTCAATATACACCCTTGGGTTAAAAAAATTAAATTGTGGCATAGTCTGTATTAATCTAGTTAAAAATTACAAACTTAAAAGGGGATTTTTTTTTTCCCTCCATAGCCTGCAGCAGAGCTGGTCCACATCGATTTTGCTGTGTGTGGGGTGCAGTGAACACAATCTTTTTTGCCCACTGAGGAGGAGGGAGAAAAGTCTTTTTTATCAGTCACTGTGTGCAGCGTTTTTCCTTCAGTGCTGCTGTGCTGACTGTGATAATACACTGCTGTGTTGACATGTGCTATTATTGAGTGATTTCAAAAGTTATACACTTTTTTCTATTCCACTATTCAATATACACCCTTGGGTTAAAAAAATTTAATTGTGGCATAGGGCCTGATTCATAGTACGGCGAATTGGCGTTTCGGCGGGATTTTGCGAACCGGCAAATTTTTAAGTCTGAAATTGGTATTCAAAGAACGGCGGGCGGAAAATAACGCCAACTGTGAGATTCATTAAGATCAACTAATGTCAGGACTGGACTTAAAAACAGTCCAGCTAAAAGGTGGACTAATTTTTTCAAAATCACAAAATATGGCAGGAAAAAAATAAAAAATGTGTGGGAAAGATGTGTTATATGATTTTGAGCTAAACTGCTTTTAAACTGTGTGAAAATGTTAAGTAGAAAAAAAGATATTAATAAAAGTGTAAATTGCAAAAATAGCTCCAGAGTCAATTTCTGGCAGATAGCTCATGTGAGCATGCTCCAAACCAAAAACTAGGCTGAAAATAACGTTTTTGAAAACGTTAGCGGGAGTTTTATTGAATTTGCGGCAAATACCGCCGCAAATTCGCGGTAAAACGGCGCTATTCCGGCGCTAATAAATTTTTATTTTTTTTTTATTTTTTGCACATATCTATGTATATCTATATATATATATGAATCACAAAAATATATATATATATATATCTATACATAAATATATATATATATATATATATATATATATATATGTGTGTGTGTGTGTATGTATGTATATATATATATATATATAAACACACACACACACACACACATATATATATATATATATATATATATATATATATATATATAGATACCCAAAAAATAATTATATGTATATATATGTTTTTTATTTATTGATTTGCCTATGTGTATATATATATATATATATATATATATATATATATATATATATTTATATATATATATATATGAAAAGGAACACTAACACGGCTCCTCCCCGAAAATTAAACATTGTATATGTGTGAAATTAATATATTTTTGGGTTGGTTAGATATAGAAAGTAACAATAATATATGTTTTTTTGCATATGTATATATATATATATATATATATATATATATGCAAAAAACAATATATTATTGTTACTTCCTATATCTAACCAACCCCAAAAATATATTAATTTCACACATATACAATGTTTCATTTTTGGGGAGAAGCCGTATTAGTGTTGCTTGTCATATATATAACAACATACAGTTGTAGGTAGTTCAGGGATTTGAACACCCAAATACACTGTTGCAAGGCAGCGGTGCTAACCACTTAACTACCTAAAGCTAATGACATTTTATTCAAAGCATGTGTGATTTGTACTTTAAAAAAAAATATATATATATATATATATATATATATATATATTCTATTTAGACCCAATTCAAGCTCAAATAATTTTTATTTATTAAAATTTTTTGATGGACTAAATTAATCAAACTATATTCATTTTTAGAGCCCATTCACATTAGCACGACTTGTCAGGCGACTTGTCAGCCTGACAAGTCGCGGTATGTCACGGTCCATTGAGTAGTACAGGACCCCGTTCTAATAGGAGCGACACAAGTCACTCCGACTTAGAAAAAGGGTCCTGTACTACTTTGGGGCGACCTCGGAGCGACTTGCATAGACTTCCAGTATGTGAAGTCTCTGCAAGTCGCGGTGCACAGCGGTGCACGCGACTTCACAGGTCACCCCCCTGAAGTCGTGTCGCCTCAATGTGAATGGGCTCTTAAGGTGCCAGTGCATGTATGCTTGGTATAAAGATAACAAGAAACAAAAAAAAAAAAAAAAAAAACCTCAGAGACCACAATTCCCAAATAATTAACCTAGTTTAGTAAAACTGTATATAATCAACAAATTTTTAAAAATAATCCTGCATGCTGGAAATTATATATAGGTGTTTAAAACATTTATTTCTGCGAAAAATTAGTATTTTAAACTTAAATTGATAGGCTAAGAAACTATCAGTGGCATATATTATGAAATAAATGTAACAAAGTGATTATGTTTGTGTAAATTGTGTTTTGCAAAAATGTTGCAAATATGTATTGAGCTTGAGCTTGATTAAATAAACTGACCAAAATATCCAAGTGGTTAGCACAGCTGCCTTGCAACAATGTATTTGGGTGTTCAAATCCCTGAACTACCTACAACTGTCTGTTGTTATATAAGACAAGCAACACCCCAAAAATAAAATATTGTATATGTGTGAAATTATTATATTTGTTGAGTGGGGAGCCATATTAGTGTTGCTTCCTATATAGAGCCACATTACACTCTGAAAAATAGCAGTGTTTGAGCTTGCAAATCTGAGAATTTGCAAATTGATTGAACATATGCAGTGCAACCCCAGAACTCAGAATTCAACAACCCAAAAAAAGATATATAGATATATATATAAAAAATTACTACATCAAGTCAACACACATAGGAAATGCTTTCAATAATCTCAGAATGAGCACAAAGTGGCTTTTTCATTTAGACTAATGGGCCATACACACTATAAGATTTTCTGAAGATTTTTTCCTTTAGATTTAGCAAAACCAGATAATATGAGGTCAAACCTAAACACTTTCAATTTGTATGCAATCTGGCAGGCCCTTGCACTACATAGAAAAGGTAAATCTGAAGGAAAAAGTCTTCAGAAAACCTTATAGTGTGTATGGCCATACATGATCCAATTTTCTTACAATTTTCTGTCCAATTTTCTTGAAATTTACCTTCAAGTATGTAGTACAAAGGCCTGCCTAATTGGATACAAGTGAAAGTGTTGTTTAGCTTTGACATCACATTATGTGGTTTGTGGTTAATCTATCAGAAAATTGTACAACAAAAATTGAACATGTATGGCCATACACACTATAAGATTTTCCGAAGACTTTTTCCTTCAGATTTACCTTTTCTATGTAGTGCAAGGGCCTGCCAGATTGCATACAAATTGAAAGTGTTTAGGTTTGACCTCATATTATCTGGTTTTGGTAAATCTAAAGGAAAAAGTCTTCAGAAAATCTTAAGCCCCGTACACACGTACTGATCGTCGGCCGAACGATCAGCTGTCTTTTGTCCAGGGCTGTCCTGTCTGTTGAAAACTGCAAAAGACTGCACACGAATTTTGTCGGCCAACAACAGACGACTGCAGAAGTTATGTCATGTGATGGTTAACTTTCCCTGTGTTTTTTCTTTTCTGAGCATGCCCAGTCTTGCAAATCAGCCGATTGTCGGCCGAATTCTGTACTGACTGGCGAACAATCGGCCGTTCTGGTGTTGGCCAACAAAAATTTTAATGCCTGCACGACAGATTCTGTTCGGCCGAAAATGCGCTGTCGGCTGTCGGAAGCATCATACTAACAAGCCTACAATCGGCCGATCGGTCGTCGGCCGAATATTTACGGCCGAAGATCGGTACGTGTGTACGAGGCATTATAGTGTGTATGGCCCATTAAGCTGGCCATACATGTTCAACTTTTGTTGTACAATTTTCTGGTAGATCTACCACAAACCACATAATGTGAGGTCAAAGCTAAAAAAACACATTCACTTGTATCTAATTAGGCAGGCCTTTGTACTACATACTTGAAGGTAAATTTCAAGAAAATTGGACAGAAAATTGTAAGAAAATTGGAACATGTATGGCCAGCCTTAAGCCTCGTACACACGTACCGATTGTCGGCCGTAAATATTCGGCCGACGACCGATCGGCCGATTGTAGGCTTGTTAGTATGATGCTTCCGACAGCCGACATCGCATTTTCGGCCGAACAGAATCTGTCGTGCAGGCATTAAAATTTTTGTTGGCCAACACCAGAACGGCCGATTGTTCGCCAGTCAGTACAGAATTCGGCCGACAATCAGCAGATTTGCAAGACTGAGCATGCTCAGAAAAGAAAAAACACACGGAAAGTTAACCATCACATGACATCACTTCTGCAGTCGTCTGTTGTTGGCCGACAAAATTCGTGTGCAGTCTTTTGCAGTTTTCAACAGACAGGACAGCCCTGGACAAAAGACGGCCGATCGGTCGGCCGACGATCGGTACGTGTGTACGAGGCATTAGTCTAAATGAAAAAGCCACTTTGTGCTCATGCTGAGATTATTGAAAGCATTTCTTATGTGTGTTGTAAGAAACTTGGATCATGGATGGCCAGCCAAACACTCATTCATTAGTGAACTGGTGATTTTGGTTTAGGAACCAACAGACCCAATTAATTACTTTGCTGGGCGTTTCCTATACTGGGTGGGTGTAGTTTAACCAAGGTTATATAAAGGGATGTATGAGATCATATCATTTGGCCTGTGAAAGGGCCACAGGTCTTTATGTCCGAATTTGCTTTTGGGGGTGGGGGGGGGGTTTGCTGGCATGCCATGCCATGCCTAAAGATCCATATTGCAGTAAGTGTATTCTGTTGGATGAATACTTTTCATGCTCTAACTGTTTGGTATAGTTTTTGCAAAGTGTGTCTTTATGTACTCTATACATGTTTTTTTTTTTTTATTTTCATGCCTCTGTGTAGCTGTATGTTCTACTGATTTGATGGTATTTAAATGAAAAGGCAGGCTCATGCAAACAATTAACATAAAAGTATGTTTTATGCTTAATACTAAGGTGTCTACAACTTATTTTGCTTGACTTTTGGATATTGTAAGCTCTATCTATCCATCATATGTTGTATCTTTGCACTGTAATTTGAATAAAAATTACTTGATTTGGGGGTTTTGGGGGGGGGGGGGCATTGCACATTTCACATTTCACATTTCACATGCTTGCTTGAGTGATTACTGATGTTTTATACATGTTCAATAAAGCTTATTCATTTGTACACAGCTCCTGGTTTTGTTTTCTTTTCTTCATATTTGTCTAGATGTAATTCAGATATCTTTTGTGTCTATTGAATGTAATCCATTTCTTGTATTTTTTGTGTGTGTGCAATGGCAGTACAGTATGAACTTGGGTAGGGTTTCTCCATTTACTCCAGCAAAGTGTGTGTGTGTGTGTGTGTGTGTGTGTGGGGGGGGGGGGGGGTGGTGTGTGTGTGTGTGTGGGGGCTAAATTGTAAGAAAAAATTAAAGTGTTTATGTATATATTTAGCTAAAAATATATAAATTAAGGAATAATACAAAATTTCCATTCAGTCGCTGTGGATGAATGTAACCAAAACATTTAATAAAAAAAATCACTAAAAATGATTACTAAATAAAAGATTGCTACAGCGCTCACTCACCTTTTTAGTTGGCTTAGGTCAGTGATGATGAACCTTGGCAACACAGGTGTTTTGTAACATTTCCCATGATGCTCACCTACACTGCAGAGTACATGAGCATTTTGGGAAATGTAGGGCAAAAACATCTTGGGGGGGGGGGGGTTAAGGGTTACCATCACTGGCCTAGGTAAAACATTTCCAATACATTTTAGTTGTCTGTGTGCGCCATTTTTAAAATAAAGCAAAATCTCTTTACAATAAATTGCAAATGGCACATTGGCGTTCGCCCTGGACCAGAAATGACACCAAATTGGCTTGCACACATTCCAGCAAGTGGTCACAATCAACTGGCTAATCATGGTGAGGGCCACTTTCAGCTGTGAAGAAATGGCATTCATATGCAAAGTAAGTGTGTGTGTGGGGGGGGGGGGGTCTGTGCTTGTAATCAGAGCATTGATTACCAGTGCAGACCCTTGGGGGATGCCACCAGGGATGCCCACCCATGCCACCATTGATGCCAATCAGTGCTCAGGGAACCTGTTAGTGCCCTCCTCATCAGTGCTGCCCATCATTACCATCTTTCAGTGCTGCCCACCAGTGCCAATCATTGCCCATCAGTGCCACCTATCAATGCTGCATATCAGTGCCACCTATCTATCAGTGCTACATATTAGTGTCTCATCAGTGCCTGCCAGCGCAGCCTCACCAATGCTCGTCAGTGCAACAAAAAACATATTGATTTACCAAATTTTATTACATAAACAAAAACACATTATTTTAGGGGTCAAACATTTAGGTCTTCTTTTTGCCAATAGAAAAAAAACCTTGCAGTGATCAAATACCACCAAAAGAAAGCACTATTTTTTATGAAAATACTGTCATACATTTGTGTTAGGTACAGGGTTGCATGACCGCACAATTGTCATTCAAAATGCAACAGTATAAAAAGCTGAAAATTGGCCTGGGCAGGAAGGGGTGTAACTGCCCTGTAAGGAAGTGGTTAACTATTGAAACATGGGAATAAATATTCCAGGGGTAATCATGCTCAGCTCAATGGTTTAGTGGTTAGTGTTCCTGGCTATAAACACTGAGAGCATGAGTTCAAATCCCAAGTGTGCCATCACCTTCTTAAATTTTAGACAGCTATAAATAAATACTGAAACTTGGCAAATGCATAATTGCACCCTGCACATATGCATGTTTGTTTCTTGAATATACAAGGCCATTAACATGCAATTTTAGGTGATGTAGCACACAGGGTGTTATCATGGTTGGGCCTTGAACTCATGACCTAGCAATCTTTGGCTGTGAGCTTAGCCCACTACACCAAAGTGCTGAATACAATCAGATATGCCTGAAAGTTTCAGATGAATAAAGAATGAAGACTGCTAATTAGACAGCTGTGTACTCTGCTATTAGAAAATCTAAAGGTTAAAACACATAAGATACATAACTATACCTTAAAATTAAAATAAACCATAATAAATGACATTGCTGTGTAATAGTGATTCAGAATAGACAAATTTCCTTTTATGAAAAACACAAAGGGAATTTGGCTAACTCCAAACTCAAATTCAGCCTAAGTTAACTCCAAACCCAAATTCAGTCTAAGTTAACTCCAACTCCGAATTCATTAAAGCATCTAGTTGATGGTTTAACTCCAGCCACTTACCTAATTAGGATGCAATGAATTTAGGCTGGAGTTATTTCTGGAGAAGTGAGCAGCTCTACTCCAAACTTATACTGAATTAGGCCCATAGTCTGTACTAATCTAGTTAAAAATTACAAACTTAAAAGGGGAATTTTTTTCTCCCCTCCATAGCCTGCAGCAGAGCTGACTGATATAAGACACTGCTGTTCACATGTGCTATTGGTAAATCACCAAATTTATATCATATTTTCTATTCCGCTATTCAATCAAAACCTTTGAGTATAAACAATTAAATTGCGGGATAGTCTGTGTCGGTACGTGTGAGATACACCTTTCCAATTTTTGGGGTGCATCTCATAATTCCGAGGATTTGAGGGTGCTGCCTGTTCCGAACTCCTCCTACTCCTCATCCTGCCTTTGGGGGTACAAAAAAAAGTAATTGGGGCCTAGTCTGGTTCTGTACGTGTGAGATACATACACCTTTTTTTGATAATATTTTCTATTCCGCTATTCAATCTACACCTTTGTGTATAAACAATTAAATTGCGGGATAGTCTGTGTCGGTACGTGTGAGATACACCTTTCCAATTTTTGGGGTGCATCTAGGGCTGTGCATCTTCACTTACCTCACGATTCGATGCGATTACGATTATTAGAGTCGCGATTCGATACGATTCTATTCCGCGATGCATCACGATGCATCACGATTACTGCCCAATGCCCATGCCCAGCCCACTGCCCAATGGTTTTCAAAACTTTATAAAAAAAAACAAACAATCAAGCAGTCACAAATAAAAGAATCCTTTTTATTTTCATTTGCTTAAAAGGACACTTTCCTGGACCCTGTCATGGCCTGCAAGCCCTGCATACTTTAGTGCACTTGCACTGCAAACATATAGGAAGGTCTGAAAATGCAAACAGCATAGCAGAGACAGACAACAACACTAGTATTTTACTAGAAGTAACAGTAAAATGAGTAAAAAACTGTAGTAGTGCAGTTTACTGCTTCATAAAAGAAAATATTAATATAAGCCAGGCCTACCACCATTTAAAGTACAACTAAAGGCCAAACTTTTTGGATTTTGGATAAAGTTTGGCCTATAGTTGTACTTTAAGGCAAGCCAAGATAGAAGAAGCCAGCCAGCCAAGCTAATATTCTTGTGAAAATGGTCATCATAAATTCCCACAAAACATTATATATAAATCCTTATATGTGAATATGCATTGCAATAAATTCCAGGTGTGCCATAACCTGTCCTCTACAAAACAGAGCACTTCCTGACTAGTAGCAAACATCAAGGGTGAACCTGGCAATAGTGCACTGCTGCATAACTTCCATGTTCACCGTGATGTTTGTTTCCCTCTGCCAATCCCCCACAGCTCCGACGATGGATGGGTCCCTGTTAGAGTCAGGCGTACCCGACCCCATTCTGGAGTTGCTGAGATGCAGAAATCGCAGGGTGCTCGTATGGAGCAGAGTGTCGGTACTAGTGCCGCTCATCCTTCTGGTGGCCTGGCAAGTGCAAGCGGCCTAGTACACCCTGGACCTAGTACAACCAGCACTGCAGTAACACTTGGTGACGTGGCAAGTCCCATAAGTGCAGTTGAAGCTGGTGCGGTGGCTAGCACGAGTAGTGGCCCACAGCCACCGCGTATTCGAAGACAGGCCCGTAGAGCCCATAGTGCCCTCCCTGATGTGCTGGCATGTCCCAATTGGCAACCCACTGATACTACAGCACCAGTACTTCCCCCATTCACTTCCCAACCTGGAATCCACGTGAAAACAGCCAATTGTACGCCCCTTTTATGAGCTGTTCTTCACGGAAGATCTTTTCAGATCTATTGTGAATCAGTCAAATTTATATGCACGTCAATTCATCGCCGCCAACCCAAATTCGCCACTTGCCAAACCATCCGGCTGGAAACCTTTAACGGTTCCCGATTTTAAAATCTTTCTGGGCCTTTCCCTGAACATAGGCATAACCAAAAAGAGTGAATTGCGGCTATATTGGTCCACTAGCCCAATTCACCATATGCGCGTGTACTCTGCCTCCATGTCCAGGGCGAGATACTGTAACGTTCATGCGTTTTTGTTAGTGGATGGATTTACAGCTGCAGAATTATTACACTCAGTAGCCTTGTAGAGATTCTGTTGAACAAACATATCCAACTCTAAGGACTTCATCACAGTGCACAGCCTGTTATGCAATATACATATACTCAATCAGATGTTTAATGGAGGGATAGAATATATGAGAATGTATAGATGAGAGACAGGCTATTGTATGGTGAGCAC
Organism: Pelophylax lessonae; assembly: GCF_965119305.1. Lineage (NCBI taxonomy): Eukaryota > Metazoa > Chordata > Amphibia > Anura > Ranidae > Pelophylax > Pelophylax lessonae. The sequence goes on from NC_138773.1 coordinate 136,812,898, forward strand.
TAAGAGTAGTATTAGGAGAGTTGCAGGTGATGGTAAAGCAGATAGGTTCTGATGTCAAGTATAGTGCAGATGGTAAGAGGACACAGATGGAGTATACTTAGACAGAGTAACCTAGTGCAAGAATAGTTGAAGGTAGTCCCAAGAGCTAACTGTCTATGCAGATGATAGGGAATAGATAGATACAGATAGTCCTGGTAATTGCAGTAGATGACAGTAGGAGATTGGTTAGTAAGGAATCCCCTGTGGGGTACTTATCACTTAGATAGGTTAGTAGTAACAGTGTCCTTTAGAGAGAGGTGATCCCGAAGTGAGATACGGATCAGCAGCGAGGTTCCGGCTTCAGTTCAGCAAAGGGAAATGTCAGCAGCTCCGACTTCACAGGAGAAGGTGCGGTGAACATGTGGTTTGAACGAGCAATGAGTGAGAGAAAGCCGGCGATTGAAGTAGCCGCTCATAGCGGCACTCAGCAATGATGTCATCCGGTCTTAAAGGTGTATGCGTCTCTTGGATAACAAGATGGGACGCAATTTAGTAAGAGAGAAATATGGAACAAGGGTACCAGAGGTACCAGAACATTACAGTACCCCCCCCTTAAGGCCGGCTCCGGAAGGCCTCTAGAACTGTTTTTTCTGGATATTTCGAGTGGAAATTGTGAATCAGTCTAGGGGCATGTATATCGGAGGTATCCAGCCAGGTGTCATCTTGGGGCCCATAGTTCTTCCATCGTACAAGATACTGGAGTCTTCTTCTATGGAAACGGGAATCCAAAATCTCTTTTATCTCAAATTCTTCTCCACCTTCCACTTGTACAGGAGGTGGAGGTGAGATAGTAGGCCTTATTCCTTGGTTAAGAACATGGGGCTTCAGTAGCGACACATGGAAGGTGGGATGTATCTTGAGGTCCGTTGGTAATGTGATTGTACTGCAGCTTTTCCAATAAGCTTCTCTATTGGGAAAGGTCCCAGAAATAGAGGTCCAAGTTTTTTACTAGGGATTTTTAATCTCAGATTTTTTGTAGAAAGCCAAACAAGATCCCCAATGGCATATTGGGGAGAGGGTTTCCTACGGAGGTTGTAGTACTTCTTTTGTTGGCTATGAGCATGGGATATGGTATTGTTGAGTAATCCCAGAGAATCCTTTATCTGGGCAAGATAATCAGATGCCACTGGATTACTTGATGGCAAGATACGTGGAGGAAGGAGTGTGGGATGAAACCCATAATTTAGGTAAAATGGACTTTGTTTAGTAGTGCTATGAGTCGCGTTGTTATAGGCGAATTCCGCTAGCGGGAGGAGATCTGCCCAATCGTCCTGTAGATACGAAGTATAGCAACGCAGATACTGTTCAATGCACTGGTTAACTCTCTCTGTCTGTCCGTTGGTCTGAGGGTGGTAGGGAGAAGTAAGTTTACGCTCTATTCATAGTATCTGACATAGAGCTAGCCAAAACTTTGAGATGAATTGTGAACCACGGTCAGACAGCAGTGTTTTTGGAATACCATGTAACTTAAAGACATGTTTCACAAGCAATTCCGCTGTTTGTTTGGATGAAGGTAGTTTTCGGATAGGAGTGAAATGTGCCATCTTGGTCAGATGGTCCACTGACACCAAGATGGTGTTGAATCCTTTGGAAGGTGGTAGTTCCACTATGAAGTCTAAGGATACCACTTCCCACGGAACCTGGGGTATCGGTAAACTACAAAGTAACCCCGATGGTTTCGTGTTGTCAATTTTAGACCTTGCACAGATATCACAAGATGAAACGAACTTTTTTACGGTTGTCTTCATGTCTGGCCACCAAAACTGCCTAGTAAGTAGATTGAAAGTTTTAATCATACCCATATGTCCTGCCATAGGTACATCATGCGACAATTCCAAGATCTTGGTTCGCATAGTAGGGGGTATGTATAATTTATCGTTGTAGTAGAGGAAGCCTTCTGCGTCAGTAGTTAGTTGTGGTGGAGGTGAGTCCAGTCCTATGCTGTGCAAAATCTCTTCCTTCAGGGAGCGAACGACACCGATAATACGTTCAAGTGGTATTATAGGAACTGAGGGAACCTCGGTACAATCTTTCTCGGCTAGTCGTGAAAGTGCATCCGCTTTTTTATTTTTGTCTGCGGGCGTGTAAGTCACTAAAAAATTAAATCTCAGAAAGAATAACGACCACCGTACCTGCCGGTGGGAAAGAGTTCTATTAGTCTGAAGGTATTGAAGGTTTTTGTGATCAGTATATATCAGGATTGGCAATTCTCTAACGCCAGTTTTATGGCTAGTAACTCCTTCTCACCTACTGGGTAGGTCACCTCGGGGCGGCTTAATGACTTTGAGAAGAAAGCAACTGGGTGAAGAGGTGAGGTGTTTGTTGGTCGTTGTGAGAGAACTGCTCCTACTGCCATATTTGACGCATCTACCTCCAAGATGTATTGAAGGGATGGGTCTGGATGGCATAGTATGGGGGCAGTAGTAAAGCTTGATTTCAGCAGACAGAATGCTCCATTTGCTTCTGTTGACCAATGAAATGGTTTCTTCGTGCTTGTGAGTTGTGTGAGAGGTTTTACAATCGCAGAGAAGTTCTTAATGAATTTCCTATAGTAGTTAGAGAATCCTAGGAACCTTTGTAATGCTTTGCGAGTGGTTGGCACAGGCCAATCCAGAATGCAGGATATTTTGCTCATGTCCATTTTGATTCCATTTTTAGATATAATATATCCTAGGAATAGTACTTCCTCTTTATGAAACAAACATTTTTTTGATTTAACATATAAGTTATGTGCAAGTAGCCTTGACCACACAAGTCTCACATGTTTTATGTGCTCAGGTAAGGAATGAGAATAGATAAGTATATTGTCCAAATATACTACAACACAAACATCAAGCAAGTCTCTGAATATCTCATTTATAAACCGTTGGAAGGCTGCGGGAGCATTACATAGCCCAAATGGCATTACAAGGTACTCAAACAGTCCGTATCTGGTTCTGAATGCCGTCTTCCATTCATCCCCTTTACGGATTCGAATTAAATTGTATGCCCCTTTTAGGTCCAATTTTGAAAAGATCGAAGCTCCACGCACCTGTTCGATAAGTTCAGGAATAAGAGGTAAAGGATAACGATCCTTTATTGTAATGGCATTTAATTGTCTGAAATCAATGATAGGCCTAAGGCTAGAATCCTTATTGCGGACAAAGAAGAGTCCAGCAGCAGTGGAGGAAGTAGAAGGTCGGATGAATCCTTTTGCCAAGTTCTCATCCAGATACTCCTTAAGATGAGAGAGTTCATCCTGTGAGAGAGGATAAACATGTCCGAAAGGCAACTTGCTATTAGGGAGTAGATCGATACAACAATCATAGTCCCTATGGGGAGGTAGCATTTGAGCGTTTTTCTCAAGGAAAACCTCCGATAAATCCTGATAACACTTGGGTATAATGTCATCCGGCACTACAGACAGGATCCTATCATATGTGGGGAGATTACACGTCGTTTCACAATAGTGAGAAGAGAAGGCTAGCGTTCTTGTTTTCCAATCGATGATTGGTTGATGTATGTGTAACCAGGGAAGTCCCAAAATGATTGGAAAATGTGGTGAAGTTAATACATCAAAGGTGGTAGTCTCCACATGAGACTCGTCAGCAGTTACAAGGAGTGCCTGTGTCTGACTGGTGATAGGACCAGAGGATAAAGGGGTACCGTTAATAAAACTAACGGAGACAGGTTTGGGTTTTGAAACAATAGGTATTTTATTAAGGGAGACAAAACAAATGTCAATGTAGTTTCCACAAGATCCTGTGTCGATCATAGCCTTGGTGGTGATCCTAGTTTGGTCCCACTGCAATGTTAAATGAACAAAAAGATAAGGATTAGAAAAGGAAGTTGTGAGTCCCCCTAGCAAGACATTTGAACACTCACCCTCTTTTCTGCGGACAAGGGGACAGCCGCTTATCAAATGATTCGGGGATGCGCAGTACATGCAAAGATGTTCGGTTTTCCTCCTGGCACGTTCAGAAAGGGTCAGAGGTGGGCGTATCATTCCTACTTCCATAGGAGTAGGGTCAGCAGGCAACATCCGAGAAGGACTGGAAAATGGTGAGCCCATATTCTCAGCCTTTCTTTCTCGTAGTCGTCTGTCAATATTGATACTGGTCTGTATCAGTCCCTCTAGAGTGCCAGGTAAATCCGCTCGGGCGAGCTCGTCTTTAACGGCCTCAGATAGGCCGAGTCTAAACTGCGTTCGCAAAGATGTGTCGTTCCACACTGAATCAGGGGACCATCTTTTAAAATTTGCCACGAAATCTTCAACAGGTCTCCTTCCTTGTTTTAAGGCCCGTAATTGGGTATCAGCGGTACTCTGCTTATTGGGGTCTTCATATAAACTAGCGAGTTGTGCTAGAAATAAAGGGTAAGAATTAAGGAGTGGATCATCCTTTTCAAAGAGAGCGTCTGCCCAGGCCCGGGGTTCACCCGTTAAATAGGAGATGATGGTACAAACCTTAATTTGGTCAGTGGTGTAGGTTAGAGGTTTTAACAAAAAAAGCAATCGACATGCGTTTTTAAATTCACGAAATTTGCTCCGATCACCAGAAAACACTAGAGGAGGGTTTATCTTAGGCTCACGGGGCTGAGCAGCAGAAAGCTGTGTGAGACGGCCAACCTGCTGTCTCAAGGTCTGATTTTCGTTTTGTACCTCTGTAAGCGCAAGGATCAATGCATCTACTTGCTGTTTTAATTGTAGTACATGAGTGGGTAATTCTGCTGAATCCATATTTTTTTCTAAGGCTCGTTCAATCTGTAACGTTCATGCGTTTTTGTTAGTGGATGGATTTACAGCTGCAGAATTATTACACTCAGTAGCCTTGTAGAGATTCTGTTGAACAAACATATCCAACTCTCAGGACTTCATCACAGTGCACAGCCTGTTATGCAATATACATATACTCAATCAGATGTTTAATGGAGGGATAGAATATATGAGAATGTATAGATGAGAGACAGGCTATTGTATGGTGAGCACTAAGAGTAGTATTAGGAGAGTTGCAGGTGATGGTAAAGCAGATAGGTTCTGATGTCAAGTATAGTGCAGATGGTAAGAGGACACAGATGGAGTATACTTAGACAGAGTAACCTAGTGCAAGAATAGTTGAAGGTAGTCCCAAGAGCTAACTGTCTATGCAGATGATAGGGAATAGATAGATACAGATAGTCCTGGTAATTGCAGTAGATGACAGTAGGAGATTGGTTAGTAAGGAATCCCCTGTGGGGTACTTATCACTTAGATAGGTTAGTAGTAACAGTGTCCTTTAGAGAGAGGTGATCCCGTAGCGAGATACGGATCAGCAGCGAGGTTCCGGCTTCAGTTCAGCAAAGGGAAATGTCAGCAGCTCCGACTTCACAGGAGAAGGTGCGGTGAACATGTGGTTTGAACGAGCAATGAGTGAGAGAAAGCCGGCGATTGAAATAGCCGCTCATAGCGGCGCTCAGCAATGATGTCATCCGGTCTTAAAGGTGTATGCGTCTCTTGGATAACAAGATGGGACGCAATTTAGTAAGAGAGAAATATGGAACAAGGGTACCAGAGGTACCAGAACATTACAGATACGAGCAAATTCTGTGATTTATGCATTTCAACGACAATGAAATCTGTCGTCCTCGGGGAGACCCTGAATATAATCGGCTCCACAAAATTCGGCCCCTCGTAGACCACTTCAATCAGCGGTTTGCAGCCTTGTTTACCCCCGAACAAGTTGTCTGCGTTGACGAGGTAAAGTTTACTGGCCTGATAAAGTTTACTGGCCGCCTTGCTATGAAACTGTATCTTCTCAGCAAGCGTGCCAGATACGGGGTCAAGCTGTATAAGCTCTGTGACAGGGCCACAGGCTATACAGTTAGTTTCTGGGTCTACGAGGGAAAAGATAGCTCTGTGGAGCCCCCCAACTGCCCAGACTACATAGGGAGCAGCGGCAAGATAGTTTGGGACTTGGTGTCACCCTTATCTGGAAAGGGGTACCATTTGTACGTGGACAATTTTTACACAAGCATGCCACTATTTAGTCACCTGCTTGAATTACAAATTGGCGCATGTGGCACCATGCAACCTAATCGCCGGGGCTTCCCCCAACGGCTTGTAAATTCCCGTCTTAGTCGGGGTGAGAGAGCCTGCTTGAAAACTGACAAATTGCTTGCAGTGAAGTGGAAGGATACACAGAATGTTTTCGTTCTGTCCTCCCTTTACGCAGACACAACGGTCCAAATTACTACAGCAGCTAGCGTTATGGAGAAACCCCTCTGTGTCCACTAATATAACCTTAATATGGGAGGGGTGGACCTTAACGACCAGCTTTTGGCGCCGTATTTAGTTGCCCGTAATGCCAGGCGCTGGTACAAAAAAGTGTCTGTTTATTTATTCCAATTGGCTATGCTGAACGCCTTTGTCCTATACAGGGCGTCAGGATGAACCGGATCCTTCCTAGAATTCCAGGAAGTGATCATCAATGCCTACCTGTACCCAGGAGGTGTTCCTGTCCAACTTCCCCTTCCAGATTGTTGTGCGTTTTACAGGTTCGAGAATATTATTCTGAACGAATATAACGAGTTCTTTTTAATCGATTCATTTCTTTTTAACAGCATATACCAATCTTAGTGAATACAGACTACAGTAAGGAATTTATCAGTATATCTATTCACAAGACATGTATTCACAATAAATAGTTAGACTTGAGGTGACACAAAGAGATAACTTTTACATAAAATACAAACTTAAAACGATAAATGCAATGTGATGATATGTAGTTCCATGATAACATTTAAAAGAAAGCAAGATTACGTTTTCCCCAGGTATAGTATAAGAGAAATCTAATATGGTTCATACGGCTGGGACTGTAAACTCGTTACCCTTAAATATGAAATTTAAAACATATAAGGAAGGAAATAAACAATAGTACATAATAATCAGATAAACAGCAAGGTATATTTACCACACTTAAGATGGCTGCTAGCCTAAAATGGTCGTTACCAGAGTCCTTAAGATGACTGCCTTTCCCAAAATGGTGGCCGGTTAGGGATGTGTTTCGTCTGGCGTCTTTCAAAGTTACAGGTAAGGGATGGAGCAAGAATGGATGAGTATATGTATGGATGTGAGTAGCGTGTGTGTTGAAAGTGTAATGTATGTTGTCATCACGTGTGTCCTATTACATCTGGGGTTCCTTTTTATATTGTGTTGAACAAAAGGGCAGTAAAATTACCATAAGCCGAACCCAGAAGGAGAAACTTTATCCCCATTGGTTGGGATTACTTAACCATTAACTGATGAGGTCATTGGGCGACACCTCTACTAGTCATTCGGTATATTGGATATTAGAATTATTTGATAAGTTCTTCATTTAATAATAATCATAAAAACAATATGAAAATCAGTCCATACTCTCACGATACATACGTGTCCATCTAATATCTCCATCATGTGTCTAGGTAAGGATTGGACCTGGTAACGCCATTTTAATAAGGATATATTACTAATACAATATATATATTGATTGGAAATGACTGATTTGCCCAGATACTTTACATTTAGTAGCAGTAAAAATGATATAGATACATATACAGTTATATATATATTGCTATACAACAACTTGTATATGTAAACTTTTCTACACATGGGTTATTTCCAATCAGAATATTATCCATTAAGGGATTATTATGTTAACAACAATACAATCATGATTTGGGACTGGATATAAAATATGGGAGAAATTCTGACCATTATACACTACTATATAATAGATATAATGTAATTCTCAATAGAAGATTGCCATAAAATCTTATAAGTGAACAATATGTAGCTCCCAATGGACAATTGTCTGTATGACACAATCTCTACCCCCGTCTTTGGTGAAGGTAAATGAATTACAGGTTCTTGTCTTTGTCCAGGCTGTTTTCCGTTTGTTTGACGTTTGACTTCACAGGGTAGAAACATTTGTTTATTTGCTAGGTAATAGATGGACACAGGTGTGATCCTGAAACTGGTTTAATATCTGCTATTGTGTATAGAAATTTCATTGCAGAGCATTATATTCAAAGTTTATCTAAACACAATTTCCTTTTGGGGGCAGACGACCTAGCTTCTCATCTCAAGGACATGTAAATAACACAAATTCAACAATGGACGCAGTGTGTGTTTGAAACTGAAGGTATTTTGACTGAATCAGTGACAAGGTCATTTGAGGCCTCAAAGTTCACAATTCTTGACCTGTAATATGAAAAATATATTTCTATTTTTTACTGGAAGTCTAACAAATCCCCCCTTTGGAAAAAAGTGTGAAAAGTGCCGTAGCCATTTGAAACATTTTTCCAAGGCAGACTCTTGAAGAATTAGGGCTTAAATCGGACTTTGACAGTTTTGTAGGTGGGTATGGAATAATTGAATGGTGTGTAGACACCTGCAAGTAGGTGTAGTGACTTCAGTAGATAAGCATGGTGACTCAGAGTGAGGTGTGGATACAAGGGTCATCATCTGTTGGCCAGTGGAATGTGGATCTCTCCGGGCACTTTTGCCTTTATCTGTCTTGACGGTTTCGTCCTGGTAGACCGGCCTTAAGGGGTATCCTGGGGTCCTTCACATTGTACCCCCCCTTGGGTGTCTCAGACACATCGGACTCTCGGCATCCTGCTTACTTCCTGGATCTCTTAGTCCTATAAAGGAAAATGGATTCCATTAAAAAAATGATACATACAGTTTTCATCTATAACTTTTAGTTGAAATTTCAATGTGAGGTTGGTATCCTGAGCTTCCTCAGAGTCCTCCTTTAGTCCATCGTGTGATCAGCCTCTTATCTGACCACCATGGAAGGTGAGAGAATATATATGACCTTTTCCAGGGGAGACTGACATCTGGGGCTCATTAACATGGGGATGTATTCATCACCATGGATAACACACATTGAACAATTGAACAGTAATACAATATTTTTTTTAGAATTTACGTTCTACTTGGGAGGAAAAAATATAATATCTCCCCCTTTGGGACATCAATGCAATTTATTGTAGGCAACAAAACTACCTGACTTTGAGGATTCCTTCTTGGTTACCGTAATACAACCTTTAACCTCCTGACTTCATTACGTCATTAGGGTTTGATCCTCCTTGGTATCACCGTCATTGACGATTTTTCGAAATGTGCCCGCTTTGAGCGACCTGTTTGAGTCAGAGGGATGAAGTGACTACTGAAAAATAGGAGGGTAGTTAGTATCTAACGACCAAGATACCCTGGCAGGGATTTCAGGATCCTCAATACTGTGACCTGGGGATAAAATGGTGTTAGAACCTCTGTCTCCTATGCCTGAATTCAGTGTATCCCTCTGATTCCTGGCCACTTGGGCATTTAAGGATTTTGTGGCCCTTGGCTGGCTACAAGATTTGTTCCTAAAGAGGGATTATTTTGGTTCTGGGCTGCAGCGCCCTGAGTGAACCAAGTGATCATCTGATCCAACTTGGCATCTACTCTGCTGAAAACCTCTTCAGAATTGGATTTTTGGCTCCGCCTCCTGCGCTGCCTATGTCTCTCGGGTTCAGACAGATTGGACAAAACCACTTGCTCGGTTCTGGCATGGGGGTCTGGGCCTTAATGGCTCTCGATCTTCCCGAGGATTTTGGGGAGCTCCAGGATGGAGCAAATCCCTATTTATTTGTGGGTGTCCCCCTTGTTGAGGCTATTGGGCATAGCTAGCGTTTCCATCCTCAGGGGTAAATTGGGCTCTCTGGGGATACTCCCTATAGATTCTTCTAAACCTTGGGCCCTGTCCCCTTGGAGGGAAATCCTGAGGTGGCCTCTGTTCCCCCCTCCTGATTGGTGGGATATCCGGTGTCCTCCTTGGGGGCCTAGGTGGCATGTCTCCTTTTACTACCTCAGCGTAAGTCTTGCTCCTTTTTTCCCAGTGTGAGGGTTGAGGAGAAAGGTGTGTTTCTGCCACAATTTTGGTGACAGGCTCATGCCTTTCTTTGTATTCCCCGGTCTGTTGGATGGAGTACAATTTGTCGCTCTCTTTCACCAACCATTCCGGTGAATAACCCAACTGGTAGTCCCTTGCCAAACTTATTTTTATGTACGTGGGCAATGCCTCAAAGAATAGGGATTTCAATTCCGGGTGGTTGTACTCAGGCTCCTTCATCGTTAAGTGGTAGGCACTTTTGAGTACAGCCAAAAATTCAGTGGGGCTTTGGTGCTGTGTACATTTTAGGTTGTAGATAGCAGCTCTAGCAGCGGTAAGGTTTTTGTATGGGCCGAATTCTAAATGAGAGCAGTTTTTAATTTCTTGCCAGCAAGTACCATATAGACTTTTCAGAGATTCGAAGAATCCCCGGTATTTGGTCTCAAATACCCATGGCAAGAAATGAACCCTAGACTGGTCATCCTCCAGGCCCAACACAGAAAGGGTCGTTTCATAGGCCTCAAGGTGATCAGTAATGTCTAAGGATCCTTTCTTAACAAAAATCAGGACAGTACTCTTTAAAAACTTTATAATTCTGGAAGCGTCCGATATCTTTTTAGGGGTGCTCGTCTTATTGCTGTGACCTTCATACGACTCATACCTATCTACAGTATGCATGACTGCCCAATTTCTGCCCTCCTATGTTTAGAAGATGGCTGGGGGTAGGACATGGACTCTCTGCCTGACTCCTCCCTGCTGTCTGGGTCATAACCATCAGACTGGGAGTCATATCTGGGTCTATGATTAATTACTTAATTTTTAATGCAGGACTGATAAGCATTACCCTTTTGCATGGACACCATAGCCTTTTGTAAAACTCCTATTTGTTTGCTAATGAGTTCCTGTCCTGATTGAGCTGTTTCACTTCTTTTTCTAATTTTCCACTGCTGGTTACTCAGCAACTTTCGCTAGGGGGCATTTTTCCTTGCTCAAAACTTCCTAATTCTCGCATTAATCTTTTGCATTTCTCTTTCAATTGGCTGCTTTCATTACGGCTTTCTTGATAGGACTTCTGCCACAGTTCTACTTCATTCTGCAGTTTCACACTACATTCTCGTAACTAATGTGTCCCAATAGAGGTCTCCTTCACCTGCTCAAGGAGGTTCCTTATCTCACTTTCTTTTACTTGAAGTTGAGATTGGAACTTTACTAAATTCCTCCTCTGCTGAGCATTCTGGTGAAGTTCCTCACAGAGTGTAACGCTCCTGCGTTTTTATTGTAAGCTGGATTTGCAGCTGCAGAATCTCCACTCAGTAGTCATGTAGAGATGTGTTGGAATACCAGATCCAACTCTCCTGACTCATCACTGTGGGCCTGTCTGCTTCAGCATACAGATATACACACACTCAATAAGATGTTCCTGGAGTGATAGGATGTATATGATAGTATGGAGGTGATGTGCTGAAGGGACAGGTGTGAGCAGTGACAGTAATGGTAAGCACTTGATAGTAATGTTCAGGAGAGTAGTAGATGGTAATAGGTAGAATGCAGATAGGTTAGTAATCATGTATGGTAACAGGTGGTAAGGACAGCAGATGATATAGACAGGATAGACTAACCCAGTGCAAGGATAGATGGTAGTAGACTCAAGAGCTAGCAATCTATGTAACAGTGCAGATGGTAGAATTAGTATGCATAGATAGTAACAGTCCTTAATGTGCAGAAGATGATAGTGTAAGTTAGTTATGGAGGATTCCCCTGTGGGGTACTTATCACTAGTAAGGTTTAGTAAGTAGAGGGGTCCAGTAGTGAGGGAGTGATCTGGTAGCGAGATACGGGATCAGTTGCGAGGTTCCGGTCTGTTCCAGGTAAAGGCAAATAGCTGGAGGTTCTGACAGCAAGACAAGGCTTGTAAGCATGTAGACACACATTGAACGAACAACGTGAGAGAGAACGCCGGCGATTGAAATAGCCGCTCAGCGGCGCTCAGCGATGACGTCATCCATCTTAAAGGTGTATGCGTTCCACCTAACTAGAAAGGTGGGACGCAATGTTGAAAGGAAAATGGGCAATAAGTGTACCAAAGGTACCAGAATCTTACAGTACCCCCCCCCTTAAGGCCGGCTCCGGAAGGCCTGTAGCACTGGTTTCTCCGGGTATTTCGAGTGAAACCTTCGTATAAGCCTAGGTGCGTGAACATCAGAGGTATCCAACCAGGTGTCGCCTTGGGGTCCATAGTTCTTCCATCTTATGAGATATTGGAGTCTTCCTCTGTGGATACGAGAATCCAAAATCTCCTTAATCTCATATTCTTCTCCGCCTTCAACTTGTACTGGAGGTGGAGGCAAGATGGTAGGCCTTATTCCTTGGTTAGGAACATGTGGCTTCAGTAGCGACACATGAAAGATGGGATGTATTTTGAGATCTGCCGGTAAGGTGAGTTGCACTGCAGCTTTTCCAATGAGTTTCTTAATTGGGAAGGGTCCCAGAAATAAAGGTCCAAGCTTTTTGCTAGGGATCTTTAATCTTAAATTTTTTGTCAATAGCCAAACGAGGTCCCCAATAGCATATTGCGGAGAAGGTCTTCTACGACGGTCGTAGTACCTTTTTTGTTGACTATGAGCGTGTGTGATGGTGGTATTAAGTAAACCCAGAGAGTCTTTTATTTGGGTAAGATAATCCGAGGCTACTGGGTTACTTGATGGTAGGATGCGTGGTGGAAGAAGTGTGGGATGAAACCCATAGTTCAAGTAGAACGGACTTTGCTTAGTAGTACTGTGGGTTGCGTTGTTATAAGCAAATTCCGCCAGAGGGAGAAGGTCCACCCAATCATCCTGTAGGTATGATGTGTAGCAACGCAGATATTGTTCTATACACTGGTTGACTCTTTCAGTCTGTCCGTTGGTCTGAGGGTGGTAGGGAGAAGTGAGCTTTCGCTCAATCCGTAGTATTTGACATAGAGCTTGCCAAAATTTGGAGATGAACTGTGAACCACGGTCGGATAAAAGAGTCTTTGGAATTCCATGTAACTTGAACACATGTTTCATTAGTAGTTCCGCTGTTTGTTTAGATGAAGGTAGTCTGTGAATAGCAATGAAATGTGCCATCTTTGTCAGATGGTCCACTGACACTAGAATGGTATTAAATCCTTTGGAAGTAGTTCTACTATAAAGTCTAAGGACACAACTTCCCATGGGACCTGGGGTATTGGTAGACTGCAGAGTAGACCAGATGGTTTTGTAGTGTAAATTTTGGACCTTGCACAGATGTCACATGAAGAAACAAATTTTTGTACAGACGTCTTCATATCAGGCCACCAAAACTGCCTAGTAAGCAAATTAAGGGTTTTCGTCATACCCATATGTCCTGCCATGGGCACATCATGTGATAATTCCAAGATCTTGGTGCGCATAGTAGGGGGTATGTAGAGTTTGTCGTGGTAATAGAGGAAGCCTTCTGCATCAGTACTTAGTTGTGGTGGAGGTGAATCCAATCTTATACTGTGCAAAATCTCTTCCTTCAGGGAATGAACAACACCAATAATACGTTCATAGGGTATTATAGGAATAGAAGGGATTTCGGCGTAGTTATCTTCGGTTAATCGTGATAGCGCATCCGCTTTTTTATTTTTGTCTGCAGGCGTGTAGGTTACTAGGAAGTTGAATCTTAGGAAAAATAATGACCATCGTACCTGCCGGTGGGAAAGAGTTTTGTTAGTCTGGAGGTATTGAAGGTTTTTATGATCTGTATATATGAGTATTGGTAATTGGGTACCTTCAAGTAGATGTCGCCAATTCTCCAGTGCCAGTTTTATGGCAAGCAACTCCTTTTCACCCACTGGGTAATTCACCTCTGGGCTGCTTAGTGATTTTGAGAAGAAAGCAACTGGGTGGAGTGGTGAAGTATTTGTTGGTCGTTGGGAGAGAACTGCTCCTACTGCCATGTTTGACGCATCTACCTCCAGAATATATTGGAGGGATGGGTCTGGATGGCGTAGTATGGGAGCAGAAGTAAAGCTTGATTTTAACAAGCAGAAAGCTCCATTTGCTTCTTCTGACCATTTGAATGGTTTCTTTATACTTGTAAGTTGTGTGAGAGGTCTCACAGTAGCAGAGAAGTTCTTGATGAACTTCCTATAGAAGTTTGAAAATCCAAGTAATCGCTGTAATGCCTTACGAGTTGTTGGTATAGGCCACTCCAGAATACAGGATATCTTGCTCATATCCATCTTGATTCCGGTTTTGGATATGATGTATACTAAGAATAATATTTCTTCTTTATGAAATAGGCATTTTTTTAATTTCACGTATAGATTGTGTGCGAGTAATCTGGATAACACAAGTCTTACATGTTTTATATGTTCAGAGAGAGATCGAGAATAGATAAGTATATCGTCCAGATATACTACAACACAGACATCAAGTAAGTCTCTAAAGATGTCGTTTATGAACCTTTGGAAGGCTGCGGGAGCATTACACAACCCGAATGGCATCACAAGATATTCGAATAATCCGTATCTGGTTCTGAATGCTGTTTTCCACTCATCTCCGTCACGGATTCGGATTAGGTTGTATGCCCCTTTCAGGTCTAATTTAGAGAAGTAAGTAGCCCCACGCACTTGTTCAATGAGTTCAGGGATGAGCGGTAAAGGATAGCGATCCTTTATTGTAATCGTATTTAATTGTCTATAATCGATAATAGGCCTAAGACTTGAATCCTTATTGCGGACAAAAAAAAGTCCTGCAGCTGTGGAAGAAGTAGAGGGTCTGATGAACCCTTTTGTCAAATTCTCATCCAGGTATTCCTTGAGATGAGAAAGTTCATCCTGTGAAAGAGGATAAACATGACCGAAAGGCAATTTGCTGTTAGGGAGTAGATCGATAGTGCAATCATAATCCCTATGGGGAGGCAACATTTGAGCATTTTTTTCAAGGAATACTTCGGACAGATCCTGATAGCATAGTGGTGCAATCTCATCTGACACCACAGACAGGATCTTTCCATAAGATGGGAGGTTACACGTAATCTCACAATAGTGAGAAGGGAAAGACAAAGTCCGTCTTTTCCAATCTATGATTGGTTGATGTGTGTGTAACCAGGGGAGTCCCAAAATAATAGAAAAATGGGGTGAAGATAGTATATCAAAAGTGGTGGTCTCCATATGAGACTCGTTAGTAGTGACGAGGAGTGCTTGTGTCTGGTTGGTGATTGGACCAGAAGATAGTGGGATACCGTTAATGAAACTAACAGAAACAGGTTTAGGTTTTGAAATAATAGGTATTTTATTTAAGGTAACAAAACATGTATCAATATAGTTTCCACAAGATCCGGTGTCGATCATAGCCTTGGTGGTAATCCTAGTCTGGTCCCAATGTAATGTCAAATGAACAAAGAGATAGGGGTTAGAAAAGGAAGTCGTTAATCCTCCTAGCAAGACATGTGAACACTCACCCTCTTTTTTGCGGACAAGGGGACTGACGCTTATCAAATGATCCAGGGATGCGCAGTACATGCAGAGGTTTCTGGATCTTCTTCTGGCTCGTTCAGTAGTTGATAAAGGTGGGCGTATGATTCCTACCTCCATGGGAGTAGGGTCAATGGCCGAAATCCGAGAAGGACTAGACAATGGCACTCCCATTTTCTCAGCCTTTCTTTCACGCAGTCGCCTGTCGATGTTGATACTGAGCTGTATTAAGGCATCCAAGGTGCCAGGCAAATCCGCTCGGGCGAGCTCGTCCCTAACAGCTTCTGACAACCCGAGTCTGAATTGAGTTCGCAGAGATGTATCATTCCACCCTGAATCAAGGGTCCATCTTTTGAACTCAGCTACAAAGTCTTCTACAGGTCTCCTTCCTTGTTTTAAAGCCCTCAATTGAATATCAGCAGTACTCTGCCTGTTGGGGTCATCATATAAACTAGCGAGTTCCACTAGGAATAAAGAATAGGAGTTGAGAAGCTGATCATTTTTCTCAAAGAGAAAGTCTGCCCAGGCCCGTGGATCACCCGTTAAGTATGAGATAACGGTACAGACTTTAATTTGATCAGTAGGGTATGTACGAAGTTTTAACAAAAAAAGCAATTGACATGCGTTTTTGAATTCACAAAATTTTTTCCGATCACCTGTAAACACTAGAGGAGGGTTTATTTTAGGTTCAGGGGGTTGAGCAGCAGTGAGCCGTGAAAGACGGGTTACCTGCTGTATCAGAGTCTGATTTTCTTCTTTTACTTCAGTAAGAGCAAGCATTAATGCATTTACTTGTTGTGTTAATTGTGTCACTTGAGTGGGTAATTCTGCTGAATCCATTTTTTAGGTTTGTTCAATCTGTAACGCTCCTGCGTTTTTGTAGTAGGCTGGATTTGCAGCTGCAGAATCTCCACTCAGTAGTCATGTAGAGATGTGTTGAATAACCAGATCCAACTCTCCAGACTCATCACTGTGGGCCTGTCAGCTTCAGCATACAGATATACACACTCAATAAGATGTTCCTGGAGTGATAGGATGTATATGTTAGTATGAAGATGATGTGCTGAAGGGACAGGTGTGAACAGTGACAGAGATGGTAAGCACTTGATAGAAATGTTCAGGAGAGTATTAGATGGTATTAGGTAGAATGCAGATAGGTTAGTAATCGAGTATGGTAACAGGTGGTAAGGACAGCAGATGACAAATACAGGATAGACTAACCCAGTGCAAGGATAGATGGTAGTAGACTCAAGAGCTAGCAATCTATGTAACAGTGCAGATGATAGAATTAGTATGCATAGATAGTCCTTAATGTGCAGAGGTAGATAGTGTAAGTAAGGTTATGGAGGATTCCCCTGTGGGGTACTTATCACTAGTAAGGTTAGTAGTAGAAGGGTCCAGTAGTGAGGGAGTGATCCAGTAGCGAGATACAGGGATCAGTAGCGAGGTTCCGGTCTGTTTCCAAGTAAAAGAGAATAGCTGGAGGTTCCGGTAGCAAGACAAGCTTGTAAGCATGTGGACACACAGGCAGGTTGAACGAACAATGTGAGAGAGAACGCCGGCGGTTGAAATAGCCGCTCTGCGGCGCTCGGCGATGACGTCATCCGTCTTAAAGGTGTATGCGTACCACCTAATTAGAAAGGTGGGACGCATATCAAAAGAAAATAGAAAATAAGGGTACCAGAGGTACCAGAATCTTACAGTCTGCTTCAGCATACAGATATACACACACTCAATAAGATGTTCCTGGAGTGATAGGATGTATATGTTAGTATGAAGATGATGTGCTGAAGGGACAGGTGTGAGCAGTGACAGTAATGGTAAGCACTCGATAGTAATGTTCAGGAGAGTAGTAGATGGTAATAGGTAGAATGCAGATAGGTTAGTAATCATGTATGGTTACAGGCAGGCCCGGATTGGCCAATCGGGAGAACCGGGAGAATTCCCAGTGGGCTGGTCAGGTTGAGGGCCGGTGACACAGGTGTTCTAAAATTTAGAACACAGCTGACAGAGAGGAGGCGGCACGGATAGAATACATCCTCGGGTCTGAGAGGAGGCGGGGCTGAGGCGGGACAAACTGCTTAGCTGGGAGGAGACGGGACGGAGGTAGAGAAAAAATGTAATCAGCAAGCTCTGCATTATTACAATTATGCTCGACCTCCGTCCCGCCTCCTCCTAGCTAAGCAGTTTGTCCCGCCTCCGCCCCGCCTCCTCTCAGACCCGAGGATGTCTTCTCTCCCTCCCACCTCCTCCCAGCTAAGCACTTCGTCCCGTTTCCGCCCCGCCTCCTCTCAGACCCAAGGATGTCTTCTCTCCCTCCCACCTCCTCCCAGCTAAGCACTTCGTCCCGTTTCCGCCCCGCCTCCTCTCAGACCCAAGGATGTCTTCTCTCCCTCCCACCTCCTCCCAGCTAAGCACTTCGTCCCGCCTCCGCCCCGCCTCCTCTCAGACCCGAGGATGTCTTCTCTCCCTCCCAGCTAAGCACTTCGTCCCGCCTCCGCCCCGCCTCCTCTCTGACCCGAGGATGTCTTCTCTCCCTCCCACCTCCTCCCAGCTAAGCACTTCGTCCCGCCTCCGCCCCGCCTCCTGTCTCAGCTAAGTAATCTGTCCCGCCTCCTCTGCCGTGACCTAATGACGCCGGGGGGGGCGCCATTTTTAAATCGAAAGAAAAAAACTGCAGTGGCCCAGCAGTGGCGCTCGCCTCTCATCACGGTCAGGTAAGACCCCCCCACAGCCTCTAACCATCTCCCCCTGTACCATGCCCACAGCCTCTAACCATCTCTCCTTGTACCATGTCCACAGCCTCTAACCATCTCCCCCTGTACCATGCCCACAGCCTCTAACCATCTCCCCCTGTACCATACCCACAGCCTCTAACCATCTCCCCCTGTACCATGTCCACAGCCTCTAACCATCTCCCCCTGTACCATGCCCACAGCCTCTAACCATCTCCCCCTGTACCATGCCCACAGCCTCTAACCATCTCCCCCTGTACCGTGCCCACAGCCTCTAACCATCTCCCCCTGTACCATACCCACAGCCTCTAACCATCTCCCCCTGTACCATGTCCACAGCCTCTAACCATCTCCCCCTGTACCATGCCCACAGCCTCTAACCATCTCCCCCTGTACCATGCCCACAGCCTCTAACCATCTCCCCCTGTACCGTGCCCACAGCCTCTAACCATCTCTCCTTGTACCATGCCCACAGCCTCTAACCATTTCCCCCTGTACCATACCCACAGCCTCTAACCATCTCTCCTTGTACCGTGCCCACAGCCTCTAACCATCTCTCCCTGTACCATGCCCACAGCCTCTGACCATCTCTCCCTGTACCATGCCCACAGCCTCTAACCATCTCTCCTTGTACCGTGCCCACAGCCTCTAACCATCTCTCCTTGTACCATGCCCACAGCCTCTAACCATCTCTCCTTGTACCGTGCCCACAGCCTCTGACCATCTCTCCCTGTACCATGCCCACAGCCTCTAACCATCTCTCCTTGTACCATGCCCACAGCCTCTAACCATCTCTCCCTGTACCGTGCCCACAGCCTCTAACCATCTCTCCTTGTACCATGCCCACAGCCTCTAACCATCTCTCCTTGTACCGTGCCCACAGCCTCTAACCATCTCTCCCTGTACCATGCCCACAGCCTCTAACCATCTCTCCTTGTACCGTGCCCACAGCCTCTAACCATCTCCCCCTGTACCGTGCCCACAGCCTCTAACCATCTCTCCTTGTACCGTGCCCACAGCCTCTAACCATCTCTCCTTGTACCGTGCCCACAGCCTCTAACCATCTCTCCTTGTACCGTGCCCACAGCCTCTAACCATCTCTCCTTGTACCGTGCCCACTGCCTCTAACCATCTCTCCTTGTACCGTGCCCACAGCCTCTAACCATCTCTCCCTGTACCATGCCCACAGCCTCTAACCATCTCTCCTTGTACCATGCCCACAGCCTCTAACCATCTCTCCCTGTACCATGCCCACAGCCTCTGACCATCTCTCCTTGTACCATGCCCACAGCCTCTAACCATCTCCCCCTGTACCATGCCCACAGCCTCTAACCATCTCTCCTTGTACCATGCCCACAGCCTCTAACCATCTCTCCTTGTACCGTGCCCACAGCCTCTAACTATCTTCCCCTGTACCATGCCCACAGCCTCTAACCATCTCCCCCTGTACCGTGCCCACAGCCTCTAACCATCTCTCCTTGTACCATGCCCACAGCCTCTAACCATCTCTCCTTGTACCGTGCCCACAGCCTTTAACCATCTCTCCCTGTACCATGCCCACAGCCTCTAACCATCTCTCCTTGTACCGTGCCCACCTCCTCTAACCATCTCCCCCTGTACCGTGCCCACAGCCTCTAACCATCTCTCCTTGTACCGTGCCCACAGCCTCTAACCATCTCTCCTTGTACCGTGCCCACAGCCTCTAACCATCTCTCCTTGTACCGTGCCCACAGCCTCTAACCATCTCTCCTTGTACCGTGCCCACAGCCTCTAACCATCTCTCCTTGTACCGTGCCCACTGCCTCTAACCATCTCTCCTTGTACCGTGCCCACAGCCTCTAACCATCTCTCCCTGTACCATGCCCACAGCCTCTAACCATCTCTCCCTGTACCATGCCCACAGCCTCTAACCATCTCTCCCTGTACCATGCCCACAGCCTCTAACCATCTCCCCCTGTACCATGCCCACAGCCTCTAACCATCTCTCCTTGTACCATGCCCACAGCCTCTAACCATCTCTCCCTGTACCATGCCCACAGCCTCTGACCATCTCTCCTTGTACCATGCCCACAGCCTCTAACCATCTCTCCCTGTACCATGCCCACAGCCTCTGACCATCTCTCCTTGTACCATGCCCACAGCCTCTAACCATCTCCCCCTGTACCATGCCCACAGCCTCTAACCATCTCTCCTTGTACCATGCCCACAGCCTCTAACCATCTCTCCCTGTACCATGCCCACAGCCTCTGACCATCTCTCCTTGTACCATGCCCACAGCCTCTAACCATCTCCCCCTGTACCATGCCCACAGCCTCTAACCATCTCTCCTTGTACCATGCCCACAGCCTCTAACCATCTCTCCTTGTACCGTGCCCACAGCCTCTAACTATCTCCCCCTGTACCATGCCCACAGCCTCTAACCATCTCTCCTTGTACCGTGCCCACTGCCTCTAACCATCTCTCCTTGTACCGTGCCCACAGCCTCTAACCATCTCCCCCTGTACCGTGCCCACAGCCTCTAACCATCTCTCCTTGTACCGTGCCCACAGCCTCTAACCATCTCTCCTTGTACCGTGCCCACAGCCTCTAACCATCTCTCCTTGTACCGTGCCCACAGCCTCTAACCATCTCTCCTTGTACCGTGCCCACAGCCTCTAACCATCTCTCCTTGTACCGTGCCCACAGCCTCTAACCATCTCCCCCTGTACCATGCCCACAGCCTCTAACCATCTCCTCATGTACCATGCCCGCAGCCTCTAACCATCTCCCCTTGTACCGTGCCCGCAGCCTCTAACCATCTCCCCTTGTACCGTGCCCGCAGCCTCTAACCATCTCTCCCTGTACCATGCCCACAGCCTCTGACCATCTCTCCCTGTACCATGCCCACAGCCTCTAACCATCTCCCCTTGTACCATGCCCACAGCCTCTAACCATCTCCCCTTGTACCATGCCCACAGCCTCTAACCATCTCTCCCTGTACTATGCCCACAGCCTCTGACCATCTCCCCTTGTACCATGCCCACAGCTTTAACCATCTCCCCTTGTACCATGCCCACAGCCTCTAACCATCTCCCCCTGTACCATGCCCACAGCCTCTAACCATCTCCCCCTGTACCATGCCCACAGCCTCTAACCATCTCCCCCTGTACCATGCCCACAGCCTCTAACCATCTCCCCCTGTACCATGCCCACAGCCTCTAACCATCTCCCCTTGTACCATGCCCACAGCCTCTAACCATCTCTCCCTGTACCATGTCCACAGCCTCTAACCATCTCCCCCTGTACCCCATAGACATGCATTATGTCCGTATATCATCCGCAAACGGATAGGATGATATGCAGACATACGGACCGGATGACACAAGTGTCATCCGTGTCCGTAAAAAAAAAAAAAAATGTGCCACAGCGGACAAAAAAAACGGAGCGGCCGTGTGAAAGAGGCCTTATGCCCCGTACACACGTGCAGATTATCTGCAGACTTTTGTCTGCAGACTTACTAAAACCATATAATATAAGGTCAAACCTAAACACTTTCAATTTGTATGCAATCTGGCAGGCCCTTGCACTACATAGAAAAGGTAAGTCTGCAGACAAAAGTCTGCAGATAATCTACACGTGTGTACGGGGCATTAGGCTACTGAATTTGCACTGAATTGTAAATATTTTTTGAAAAATACAATGAATTACAAGGCTGTAGAGAATAGAGAACAGTGCACCTTTGCAAACTTATATTCTGAGGTGTTAATTACATTATTTTAATATAGTCAGTCATGAACTAAAGTGGGCCGGTCTAAGTCATGAAACTCCAGGGCTGAAAATGAGTCCCACTCCGGCCCTGGTTACAGGTGGTAAGGACAGCAGATGATATAGACAGGATAGACTAACCCAGTGCAAGGATAGATGGTAGTAGACTCAAGAGCTAGCAATCTATGTAACAGTGCAGATGGTAGAATTAGTATGCATAGATAGTAACAGTCCTTAATGTGCAGAAGATGATAGTGTAAGTTAGTTATGGAGGATTCCCCTGTGGGGTACTTATCACTAGTAAGGTTTAGTAAGTAGAGGGGTCCAGTAGTGAGGGAGTGATGCGGTAGCGAGATACGGGATCAGTTGCGAGGTTCCGGTCTGTTCCAGGTAAAGGCAAATAGCTGGAGGTTCCGACAGCAAGACAAGGCTTGTAAGCATGTGGACACACATTGAACGAACAACGTGAGAGAGAACGCCGGCGATTGAAATAGCCGCTCGGCGGCGCTCAGCGATGACGTCATCCGTCTTAAAGGTGTATGCGTTCCACCTAACTAGAAAGGTGGGACGCAATGTTGAAAGGAAAATGTTAAATAAGGGTACCAAAGGTACCAGAATCTTACACAGAGATACAGTAATATTGGCCATGACTCTAAAAGTATGTGATCACGCTTCCTGACATTTTCGTGTTAGAGAAGCTATTGGAGAGTTCATACATCCGGTTTTCCTCTACCCATATGTCAGGTGCCACATAACTGGCCTGACTTTTGAGGATTTTGATATATGACTCTATACCAGCTCTTACATGTTCCACCATTTCAGACTCAGAGAGGCGTTTCCACATATCTTTGATCTGTGCCGAATCTACTGGGGCTGTGGGATTACCACTAGGGACTGACACCTTGCCAGAGTTGGCAGCGTGAACCTCACCTTCTGTAGACATTTTTAGGGCGTTTCTAACAAAATTCACAATTGATAAACAACAATTTTATGCAAAGTTATTAATTATGTCACCACGATCAAAACTATGATTGGCATATGTAAGAAATTAATGATATCTCAGTAGTGCCTCCATTTAATATGTTGTACGTTTTACACGTTCGAGAATATTATTCTGAACGAATATATCGAATTCTTTTTAATCAATTAATTTCTTTTGAACAGCATATATTAATCTTAGTGAATACAGACTACAGTAGGGAATTTATAAGTATATTTATTCACAAGACATGTATTCACAATAAATAGTTAGACTTGAGGTGACACAAAGAGATAATAACTTTGACATAAAATACAAACTTAAAACGATAAATGCAATGGGATATGTAGTTCAATGATAACATTAAAAAGAAAGCAAGATTACGTTTTCCCCTGGTATAGTAAAAACCATAGATAAATGTTCTATATAATCAGACCACGATTGTCTGCGAATTGCGCAGCCAATAGTCACTCCACTGCAGTTGGAGTGAGAATAGGCTATGCAAAACGGGAGACTAAATTGCCAATATTGCGCTAAACTTGATATTAATAAAAACGTATAAAAACAAAAATCAGTGTTTAGAGAAAAATCTAATATGGTTCATACGGCTGGGACTGTAATCTTGTTACCCTTAAATATGAAATATAAAACATATAAGGAAGGAAATAAACGATAGTAACTAATAATCAGATAAACAACAAGGTATATTTACCACATTTAAAATGGCTACCAGATTTCTTAAGATGGCTGCCTTTCCCAAAATGGTGGCCGGTTAGGGAGGAGTTTCATCTGGCCTCCTTCAAAGTTACAGGTAAGGATGGAGCCAGATGGAGTATGTATAGATGAGTATATGTATGGATGTGAGTAGCATGTGTGTTGAAAGTGTAATGTATGTTGTCATCATGTGTGTCCTATTACATCTGGGGTTCCTTTTTATATTCTGTTGAACGAAAGGACAGTAAAATTACCATAAGCCGAACCCAGAAGGAGGAACTTTATCCCCATTGGTTGGGATTACTTAACCATTAACTGATGAGGTCATTGGGCGACACCTCTACTAGTCATTCGGTATATTGGATATTAGAATTATTTGATAAGTTCTTCATTTAATAATAATCATAAAAACAATATGAAAATCTGTCCATACTCTCGTGATACATACGTGTCCATCTAATTTCTCCATCATGTGTCTAGGCAAGGATTTGACCTGGTAACGCCGTTTTAGTAAGGATTATTATTAATACGATATATATATATTGATTGGAAATTACTGATTTGCCCAGATACTTTACATTTAGTAGCAGTAAAAATGATATAGATACATATACAGTTATATATATATATATATTGCTACACAACAACTTGTATATGTAAACTTTTCTACACATGGGTTATTTCCAATCAGAATATTATCCATTAAGGGATTATTATGTTAACAACAATACAATCATGATTTGGGACTGGATATAAAATATGGGAGAAATTCTGACCATTATACACTACTATATAATAGATATAATGTAATTCTCAATAGAAGATTGTCATAAAATCATAAGTTCCACACCCCCCCCCCCCTTTGGTATATGATGGGACAAGGATGTTGTATAAACTTATGATTACATTAAATTCATGTGAAGATGCACTTCTAATCAGTCTAAATGAACAATATTTATTTGACACCATGTAGCTCCCAATGGACAATTGTCTGTATGACACAATCTTTACCCCCGTCTTTGGTGAAGGTAAATGAATTACAGGTTCTTGTCTTTGTCCAGGCTGTTTTCCGTTTGTTTGACTTCTCAGGGTAGAAACAATAGTTTATTTGCTAGGGAATAGATGGACACAGGTGTGATCCTGAAACTGGTTTAATATCTACCATTGTGTATAGAAATTTCATTGCCAGAGCATTATATTCAAAGTTTATCTAAACACAATTTCCTTTTGGGGGCAGACGACCTAGCTTTTCATCTCAAGGACATGTAAATAACACAAATTCGACAATGGACGCAGTGTGTGCTTGAAACTGAAGGTATTTTGACTGAATCAGTGACAAGGTCATTTGAGGCCTCAAAGTTCACAATTCTTGACCTGTAATATGAAAAATGTATTTCTATTCTTTACTGGAAGTCTAACAAGATGCAGTGAGCCGGCTGCATGAGAGGCATTTTTCACATGTCCTCCCGAGTACCCCTACCCAAAGACGCCCCCAAAGAAGATGTCGTGTCTGTAGCAGGCGCGGATTTAGGCGTGACACTCGCTATTATTGTCCCACCTGTCCTGACCAACCTGGTCTCTGCATCAGGGAATGTTTTGAGTGCTACCACACACTAGTAGAGTATTAGTGTAGGGTACAGCACGACATAGTGTAGGTCACAAAAACACAGGGTCTCGAAAGATGTTCGATGGCTATCGACATTTTGAGAGACCCAAGCTGGAAAATTGCAGTTCACAAAAAAAGTGTTAAAAAAATACAAAAAAATATAAAATAAAAAAGCCCAAAACAGTTATTTTATGTTCTTCTACTCTTCCTACTGTACTTTTACTGTACTTTGTTTGTTTTTCATTCTTTTCTTAACCTGTTTCTCTGATTTTATATATTCTGACACAAACAGCGTTTGCGCTCAGAATACATGGATACCTCTGATGGCAGCAGCTGTGGTAGGTTGATTTCACCACTGCAGTTAAAATACCTTTAGGTATACGTGGAATATTGTCATGTATACCCACCATTAAATCAGTGGGTTTGGTTGTTGGGCCGGTAATGGTGTGTAATACTACACAATATTCCTGTGGTGATTTCTGTTAGGTTCTCTTTTTTTCGTTCAGCCCACAGGCTGCTTAAAAAAAAAAAACCTACACTTTATCCCAAACAAGGACCAGCAATGTACTAGTATGTTGCTGTACTTTCAGTGGTTATACCAGGATGATGCCTGCAGATTTAGGCATCACCTTGGTATCGTTTTTTTTATAGGCATCGGTCCACTTACATGTAAAAGCAATCCTAGCGGATAATTGGCCGCTAGACTGCTTTTACATGCAGTGGGAGGGGACCCCCCCCCTCCAGCAGCCTTCCGCTGCCTTCTGTGGTTGTTCTCTGGCTCTCCTGTCCCACCGGTTAACCCGAGAGTGCAGCCGGTGGTTCAGTTATCTAACCATAGAGCTGATTGGAGATGAAAATGGCTCCAATCATCTCTATGGCCTAAAATACCAGAAGCTACGAGCATTTCATGACTTCTGTTTCACCAGAAATAAACAGCGCCATTGGGAAATTGGGAAAGCATCTTATCACACCAATTTTGGTGTGGTCAGATGCGGTAAAGTCAGAGGAGAGATCTAGAGTCTAAAAGACCCCAATTTTTTAAAAAAAAGTGTACCTGTCACTACAGATTGCTATCATAGGGGATATTTAAATTCACTGTGATAACAATAAAAATGATTTAAAAAAAAAAAATGAAAGGAAAGGTGTCAAAATAACATAAAAAAGAAAAAAAAATCAAGCCCCCCTGTCCCCCCGTGCTTGCGCGCAAAGGCGTACGCAAGCGTTGGTCTAGTGTCATATGTAAACCGCACTTGCAGCATGCATGTGAGGTATCGCCGCAAACACCAGGTCGAGGGCAGTAATTCTTGCAGTAGACCTCCTCTTTAAGTTTAAAGTGGTAACCTGTAAAGACTTTTAAAGGCTTTTAAAAATGTACGTAGTTTGTTGCCGCTGTGTGCAATTTGTAAAGCATGTCATGTTTGGTATCTATGTACCCGGCATAAGATCATATTTTACATTTTACCAAACAATTTGGAATTGTATAGTGTATTTGTGCATTACATTTTTAAAAAATGATTTTTCTCCGCAGAAATTAAGTTTGGAAAATCTGTGCGCAAATACCGTGTGACAAAAAAATTTGCAACATCCACCATTTTGTTCTGTAGGGCCTCTGCTTTAAAGAAATATATAATGTTTGGGGGTTCAAAGTAATTTTCTAGTAAAAAAAAATATTTTTTCATGTAAACAAAAAGTCACAGAAAAGGCTTGGTTTTCAAGTGGTTAGAAGAGTGGCTGATGTGTGGCTAAGATTGAGCATAAAATGCCAGGACAGTTCAAACAACCCCCAAATGACCCCTTTTTGAAAAGTAGACACCCAAAGTTATTTGCTGAGAGGCATAATGAGTCCATGGAGTATTTTATATTTCACAAAGTTTTGGAAAATGAAAAAAGAGGGAAAAAATACATTTTCCTGTTTTTCTTAATTTTCCAAAAAAAATGAGAGCTGCAAAATACTCACCATGCCTCTCAGCAAATAGCTTGGAATGTCTACTTTGCAAAATGGGGTCATTTGGGAGGGTTTTGTGCCATCTTGGCATTTCATGGCCTTCAAAAGTGTGATAGGTAGTAAGGAGTGAAATCAACAATTTACGCCCTTAGAAAGCCTGAAGGTGGGGATTGGATTCGGGGTCCTGTACGCGGCTAGGGGTATTTTGGGGTGTCATTTCACATATACCATGGCACGTGTGAGCAATATTTGTGTACATAAACTTTGTGTAAATAAAAACAAACAAAAAAAAATAATATATTTCCCGGAACTTATAAATATAAAATATTCCATGGACTCACCATGTTTCTCAGCAAATAGCTTGGGGTGTCTACTTTGCAAAATGGGGTCATTTGTGGGGGTTTTTTGCTATCTTGAAATTTTAGGGCCTGTGATAGGTAGTGCAGAGGTAAAATGCACAATTACGCAAAATTACGCAATTAGAAAACATGAAGGTGGTGATTGGTTTTCGGGGTCCTGCACACAGCTTGGCTCCCAAAAAGTCTCACACATGTGGTATCCCTGTACTCAGAAGAAGCAGCAGAATGTATTATGGGGTGTCATTCCACATATACCCATGGCATGTGTGAGCAATTTATCTTTTAGTGACAATTTTGTGTTAAAAAAAAAATGTAATTTTCCCGAAACTTGTGGCAAAATATAAAATATTCCATGGACCCACCATGCCTCTCAGCAAATAGCTTTGGGTGTCTACTTTCCAAAATGGGATAATTTGGGGGGTTTTTGTGCTATCTTGAAATTTCAGGGCCTCCGAAACTGTGATGGGTAGTGAGGAGTAAAATCAAAAATTTACACCATTAGAAAACCTGAAGTTGGTGATTGATTTTCAGGGTCCCGTACACAGCTAGGCTCCCAAAAAGTCTCACACATGGGGTATCCCCATACTCAGGAGAAGCAGCAGAATGTATTTTGGGGTATCATTCCACATATACCCATGTCATGTGTGAGAAATGTATCTTTTAGTGACAACTTTGTGTTAAAAAAAATGTAAAAAAAATTGTAATTTTCCCAAAACTTGTGGCAAAATATAAAATATTCCATGGACTCACCATGCCTCTCAGCAAACAGCTTGGGGTGTTTAATTTCCAAAATGGGGTCATTTGGGGGGGGGGTTGTTGGTATCTTGACATTTCAGGGCCTCCTAAACTGTTATAGGTAGTGAGAAAATGCAATGAAAAATTTTTCAAACACCTGTGACAAAAAAATGAAATATTCAATGAGCTCAACATGCCTCTCAGGACATTCCTTAGGATGTCTACTTTCCAAAAAGTGGTAATTTGGGGGGGGGGGGGTTGTACTGCCCTGCCATTTTAGCACTTCATGAAATGAGCTAGGCAATCAGAAATTAAAGCTGCGTAAATTCCAGTATTTACACCCTAGTTTGTAGACGCTATAACTTTTGTGCAAACCAATAAAAATAGGGGGCGTGGCTTGGATGCCGGAGAAGATGGCCGCTTGATACCAGTGCTCCACCACCCAGTTCTCCTTTAGCCTGATCCAGCCAGAATTAGAGCACCTAAGATGGGGAAAGCAGACTGCGCCACATCCGCAAGTCGATCCAGATCACCCATGGACTCCGATCTGCAGATGGAAAGACAGATCCCTGACATTTTCAAGCAACATCAGAGGGAAGCGCCGGCCATGATGCAGACCTCAGGTACCAACAGACACAGCAGCAAAAGTCCACAGAGACAGCCAGAGCCCTCACCCCCTCCATCCACTGCCATCCATCCCCCTAGAGCACTGTGCCTGGATGATTTAAAGGCAGTGGCAGATGACATTAAATCCTCTTTTAATGCTGCCATCCTAGAACTCCGCAGGGATATGCAAAATGTCACCAACAGGCTTGAAGAGGTAGAGGATCTCACAGATCGCCATGATGCTGACATATATGATGCCCAGAGAGCTCTCAATTCTCACTCAGCCCAGCTCAGAGATATGAGCAGACATCTGGAAGATGTGGAAAATAGGGGCAGGAGGCACAACATAAGAATTAGTGGGCTCCCTGAAACTATTGAAACTCCTAACCTCACTAGATCAGTGCTATCCATTTTCAATGACTTGCTTGAAAGGCCACGATTCCAATATTGAAATGGAGAGGCTGCACAGGGCCCCCCCAGAGACATCATGGGATGTATTGTTAAATTCCAGCCAAAGGAGGAAATTCTTAACAGGGCCAGACTCAGAGGCAGAATCACATTTCAGGGAGCTGAAATTAAATTGTTCCAGGACTTATCACAGATAACCCTGCAGAAAAGGAAATCTCTCCGTCTCCTCCTAGACATCCTGAGGGAGATGGAAATCCCTTATAAGTGGAAATTCCCTTTCTGTCTTTCAGCAGGCTCCAGGGGTCACACAGCCCAGCTACGATATCCAGAAGACATAACTGCTTTCTGTGACACTTTGAATATTCCACATATCCCCATACCAGATTGGAATGTGCTCCCTTACCAGCAGAGGTCCCGACGAGATGAGGCTATGGAAATTCCCCAACATGGCTCTCCTGGCTTATACAGAAGAAGAAGGCTTTACTCTCATGATTCGCCTCCCCCTGCGAATCACAGATCTCCAGGGGGCAATAGTGTTCCTCCATCACCAGCTCATAGAAGACCTAGAACAGAATGACTCGATCCTGCTATTCACTTAGAAAAATGCCAGGCTAAACATGGATAAGCCTATATTTTCTACATCAGACATTCTTCAATGATCCTCACCGTCCCTCTTACACCATAAAGAGAAAATGTATTATTCATTATCGAAGCATTCATCATTCAAAAGAATACCATTCTACAGTAATCTCTACCTTATGTGATAAAGAAATAGACTGTCCTTTAACTACCTTCTTAAAAATGTCTATTATATACAAGAAACATGGTATCTCATACCTCTAAGATAATGATTAGAAATATATGGTTTCAATTAGTCTGGTATTAAGCCCTAGCAATATACCTGACATCTAGCCCCTAGTATGAACAAAACCATGCATTGTACTACATCGACACCTAATTTGGTGCATAGCTCAAATTTTCTCGTTCAATACTTTTATTGAGTTTTATAAAACAGCCATAAAGCAAGTTACAAAACAAAAACAGAAGTAGAAATACTGTTATTGTTACAGAAGTATTATAAATGTTATACTGTATAGTGAAGTTTGCACAAAAGGAAGGAACAAAAGAAAAAGGTAGAATTATTAATATGATATTCTAAGATATTAAGATTTTGAGAAGGTATTCAGAACATGGCTGTGGGGGAAAAAAAAAAAGGAAAAGGAAGAAGTCAGCAGGGTGTGGGTAGGGTAAAGTGGGTAAAGGAGAGGGCATCGAGAATAGAACTTGTACCACAAAAGTTAATACAAAGTAAATAAAATATAAGTCTTAACTACCAAGCATTCAGAACCTATTCCTCAAAACCCGGTGATAGGCCATGTTTAATCCAAGGGTCCCAAATGCTTATAAAAGTACAAAATTTATCGCAATCCACGGCTTCCATTTTTGCATGTAATAATGCATTATTGATCTTATGTTTAACTTCTACAAGATTCAAAGTGGTAGTCTTCTAAGCTTTGGCTATGGTTTGTGTAGCGGCATTAAGAAGCTAAAGGAATAATTTGAATTGTTTTCGTGTCAGGCATGCAGGTTTTAAATTTAAAATGGCAATCACCGGATATGGAGTAATATCTATTTCAAACATTTTAGATGCTAGAGAGAATATTTCTTTCCAAAAAACTGTAGCAATTGAGCAATCCCACCATATATGAACATGTGTACCTATTTCCGTATAACCTCTAAAACAAAAGGCCGGATAGTTTGCTGTGAACTTGGCGATTCTAGCGGGTACCAAGTACCATCATGAAAAAACCTTGTATGATGATTCAATTGCGATAATATTTGAAGAAGAAGATTTTGTTACAGACCAGACTTCAGACCATTCTGATTGGTTAAGTGTACGGCCAAGGTCTGTTTCCCATTTCCTGACATAGTTTGGTGTATCTACATCTGGATTGTTAAGCAATTGAGAATATAGGCTAGAAATTAGACCTCTGGAGTGTGGGTTGTTGATACAGATACGCTCAAATTGAGAGAGCTGATTCAGAATGGTACCATTTGTTATAAATGGGGGTATAGAAATTTTAAATTTGGAGATATCGAAAACGTTCTGAATGTGGTAAATGATGTGATTCACAAAGTTCAGGAAAACTTAAGATAGAAGAGCTAGAGACCAGATTAAATAGCCTTGACAGGCCTGACATAGACCATGCCCGAAATGAATTTGGGAATTCCCAAGCCGGATAAAAGGCTGGATTTCTCAGAAAAGATTGTAGTGGATTGTGTGTAGACTGTTAATTATAATTAGTCTTTAGTCTTTCCCATAAAGAGAGAGAATGCTTGGTAATTGGATTAGTAATATGTTTTCGATCTGATGGTTGTAACCATAAGAGATTGGAAATTGAGATGGGGTCACATTCGATAGATTCTATCGTAACCCATAAGGGAATTTCAGTAGTGGCATGATACTTAGTTAATTGTGCCAATTGCGCAGCTTTGTAATATGTGGCAAAATTGGGGAGACCCAGTCCACCCCTTGTTTTAGGGAGAATCAATGTGGATTCGGGCAATCTAGGTTTTATTTAACCCCAGGTGAATTTAATCATTTTACCTTGTAAGATTCGAAGAAAATGTGCAGGTATATGAATTGGCAGGACCCTAAATAAATATAAAAATTTGGGTAGAATAACCATTTTGATTGCATTTATCTTCCCAAACCACGACAATGGAAGTGATGCCCATTTCATCAGTAGTTCAGTAACTTTTTTCAATAATGGAGTAAAGTTGGCTGTATAAAGATCAGAATGTTTGGGAGTAAATTTTATACCCAACTATGGAATGTGCTTCAAAGACCATGAAAATGGTAACGCATTCTGCGCTAAATTTAACTCAGATTCACTCAATGAGATATTAAGGGCCGTGGATTTTTACAAATGTATATTTAGTCCTGAAATAGCAGCAAATTTATTAAGGGTAGCAATGAGATTAGGGGCTGATATATGGGGAGATGATAGAAAAAGAAGAATTTCATCTGCAAATAAATACAACTTATGATGGTGACCACCTAGTTCTATACCAGAAATTGAGGGATTACTTCTAATACTGTGTGCTAGAGGTTCTATGAGAAGGGCAAATAAGAGAGGGGAGAGAGTTCACCCCTGACGCGTGCCTCTTTCTATGTTAAACAAGTCTGATTTATAGCCTGCGTATTTAATATATGCTTTAGGTTTGTTATAAAGCGCAGAGATCCATTTTAAAAAATGTGGGCCAAAACCCCATTTACTAAGAGTATATTGCATATATGGCCAGGATATGGTATCAAAGGTTTTTTTAATGTCTAGTGATAGGAAGCACGAGGGGATGCGGCGTGTTTTAGCTATATGAGATAACAGAGTTGCACGTCTGATGTTATCAATAGCTTGGCGATTAGGTATGAAACCTACTTGATCCCTATGAATGAGTTGTCCTATGAAGTTATTTAGTCTGGAAGCTATAATTTTGTCTAAAATTTTAATATCTAAATTTAATAAAGAAATGGGTCGATAGTTCGACCAAATCGTGCCATCAGTTTTAGGCTTCGGGAGCATACAGATGATTGCTGTTAAAGTTTCCTGTTTAAAGGATTGGCCATTAAGAAGTGTATTGAAAGCATTAGCTAGGATAGGCCAAAGGGAATCGGAAAAAACCCGGTAGTATAATGCCAAAAAACCATCAGGGCCTGGTCTTTAATTTAATTTTAGTGATTTTATAACTTGGGACACTTCACCTGGTGTTATTGATTTTTTCCATAAATTCTATCTGAGACTGAGAAAGAGTCGGTAGTGATAGTTGAGCAAAAAATTCATTTGCCGCAGAAAAATTCAAATTGTTTTCAGATGAATATAGAGTAGCTAGGTGTGTTTTAAATTTCTTAAGAATTTTTATAGGGTTGCTGGAAAATGTATCTCTCGAGATTTTAAGACGTATGGGTTCAACCACTTACCGCAAAGTGATGTAGCCCTACGTCGGCAAACTTTGCGGTAGTATAACGGGATGATGCCTCTAGCTAGAGACACCATCCCGGTACCGTGGTTTAGAGCCAACGGTCGGCTTTCCGTCGGTAACGCTCGATCGTTACCCGGGTCTCCCGTGACTTTGCTTGGGGCTCCCGTCCCACCGGGAGCCCCGAGCACCCATCCGACACGTCCTCCGGCTGGATGGAGTCCCGATCAAAGCCTGAAACGGCTTTGATCGGGTCTCCGATGACGTAACCCGGAGGCGGCGTCCATGACGTCACTTCCGGGTTACTGTGCTGCAAAAGGCGGCAAATTTAAAAAACAGCTGTATGTAAAAACACTGTTTTTGGCGTTTTGCATACATGGAAGTGTAGTGGAGGGGGTCTAGGGTCTTTTAGACCCTCGATCCCTCCATAAAGAGTACCTGTCACTGCATATTGGTGTCACAAGGGATGTTTACATTGCTTGTGACAGCAATAAAAGTGATCAGATTTTTTTTTCTTAAAAAACCTGTAATAAAGTTAAAAAAGAAATAAAAAAAATAGGAAAAAAAAAAAAATTTTATCCGCCCCCGTCACCGTTAGCTTGCACACAAAAAAAAAAATGTATACGGAGGTCGAGCCGCGAATGAAATCGCTGTTCAAAGCACACATGTGAGGTATTGCCGCGATCGCCAGAGTGTGGGCAATAATTTTAAAAAAAGAGCTACACTCTAACTCTAAACTGGTAACCGTTAAAAAAATTTTAAGCGTCGCCTATTGAGATCTCTATTGACCATAGTTTGTCGCCATCCCATGGGGGGGGGGCGCAATTTTAAACCGTAACATGTTGGGTATCTATTTACTCGGCGTGACATCATATTTTACAATATACAAAAAAAATGGGCTAACTTTCCTGCTTAGTATTTTTTAAATGCAGTGAAATGTGATTTTTCAAAATTTTTCCAAAAAAATGGCGTTTTAAAGACCGCTGCGCAAATACCGCGTGACAAAAAATATTGAAATGACCGACATTTTATTCTCCAGAGTCTTTGCTAAAAAAGTATATATAATGTTTAGGGGTTCTAAGTAGTTTTCTAGGAAAAAATACTGGTTTTAACTTGTAAACAAAAAGTGTCCGAAATAGGGCTGGGGCTAAATGATGTTAAATGGTATATGGATGTGGTTAAATGGTTTATGGAGTGACGTGAGCATGCGGGCCATGGGTGAATCTGGTTTATTTGCTTTAATGTAAAAATTGTGACGCAATCTCCAAAGTGTCTTATATATATAAGAAACAGATCAAATTCAAGCCTAGCTTTATCAAGATTGGTTTTATTAGAAGAAGTAGGATTATTTTGATATACTGTGTAGCATGTATTAAAGTTTGTTTCTAATTTCTGGCTAAGTGTTTTACATTCATGTCTAAAGAGTGCAGCCTGTCTCAAACAAATACCATGAATAACTGGTTTGTGTGCCTCCCATAAAGTAAGGGGAGACACATCTGGCGTTGAATTATGTAATAGATATTCAGAGAGAGCATTTTTAATATCCAGACAGTGAGATGTATTTTTTAATAAAGAGTCATTAAGGCACCACGTAGTGTCATGTGCTTTAGGAATAGTTGAAGCAATAACTGTGCATACTGCATTATGGTCAGACCATGTGATTGGTATGACCATAGATGCAATCGTTTCAGGTATGAGACCTATAGTGAGAAATATATGGTCTATGCGGGAGAAAGTTTTATGAGGGTGCGAATAATATGTGTATCTACGCTTGTTTGGATTCACCTCTCTCCAAGAATCTACCATATTATGTTTTGCAAGCAGTTGTGAGAATGAGAGTTTATTAGGGCTGCTCGAAGAAGATAAAGGGGATTTATCCAGAAATGGGAAAATAACTTGATTTGAATCACCACAAATCATAACTGCACCCATTCTATGAGAATCCACAACCTGAAAAAGATTTGAAAGAAATGGAATAGGATTTTTGTTGGGAGCATAATTTGACACTATAGTGATAGCGGAGTCAATAAGGTATCCCGTGAGAATCAGATACCTGCCCTCAGGGTCCCTGATTTCATGTACAAGAGTAAATGGAGTAGACCGATGAAAGGCCACTAGCACACCTTG
Organism: Pelophylax lessonae; assembly: GCF_965119305.1. Classification (NCBI taxonomy): domain Eukaryota; kingdom Metazoa; phylum Chordata; class Amphibia; order Anura; family Ranidae; genus Pelophylax; species Pelophylax lessonae. The sequence goes on from NC_138773.1 coordinate 136,848,212, forward strand.
TTGTTTTGTAGAGGCCGAGGCAGTGAAAATTTGAGGATATTTAGGACTAAAATATTTGGGAGTGGATTGTAAGGTGAAGTGTGTCTCTTGAAGACACAAAATGTGTGCTTTTAATGATGCAAAGTTGCGAAAAGCTTTAGTACGTTTGTTTGGGTTATTTAGTCCCTGAACATTCAAGGACATTATGTTTAGGGGGGCCATAAGATTGTATAAAAACGATGTCTAGCATACCCTACCATTGTGGAATTTGTCTATTGTTTCATACATGATGAGGGAAGGGGGAGGAAATGTGTAGAGAAAAGGGAGGAACTAAACAGAAGGGACAATTGTGTGCTTAGCATAGAAGGTAATATATAAAACAAATAGTTAAGGCACAACCAATAGGAACGTATGCTGTTGATGGGAGATGGAAATCCCCCAACAAAGGCTAAATAGTTACCATCAGTAGTCTCTGAAAGGGAGAGGCCACCGAGGGTAACAAATTGAGGATGCACAGAACAACCTAGGAAGGTACAGAAAACCACAAGTTAATAATAACTAAAAAATATACAGTAGTATAAGCGACTTATGCAATAATAACGAGCAGAAATCACAGTACCCCTGCCAGTAGTAGCTGTGCAAGATACTGCAAATCTAAGAATTAATTTCATAGGAATGAGTATCAACTATAAAGAACTTTGTAGAGCTCTAAAGGAAGTTATCCATGTCTTCTAGCACATAATATAGATTGGAAAGGATGTAGCACAGTGAAACTGAATAATAACCATATTCAAAAAAAAAAAAAAAAGGAAGATTGATTTGAACCAAGCAACAGGGATTAATCTACAATAAGTAGAACTAAATAGAATTCTGTGCCACAGTGTAGTTTGCTATAAAATTTATGAGCTTGAGCATTTAGCTCAAAAAACAAATTAGAAGTATGTGGCAAAAAGGGATTAGATCCATGAAATATTATACTGGCAAGATAAAAAAAAAAAAAGTTGAAGTCTTTTCTAGGAAAAAGAAATTGGATGACCAACATGGAACACATTGGCATAAGACAGAGAAGATAAAAGAATTATCTGGTCCATCAGTCCATGGAATCTTCAGCAGATGGAGAAGGAGAAATGAAGCGACCACGTTTATGTGAATCATGACGATTTTGTTTCCCAGAGGATTTTGAGAAAGTGTGTGGTGAGCCAAAGGCAGATCTGCGTCAAGCATTTTCTGAGCCTTGCAAGTTCTGGTGTTCAGTTAGGTGAAGGTCTTGAAGGGTGTTTTGAAAATCTTCAGATGAATGACATTTGTATTTAGTACCTTGAAAAGTAAAACGCACCGAAAAAGGAAAACCCCACTGTTAGGGCATATGTTTTTGCTGCAATATTTGTAATAATGGTTTAAGTGCCGGTTCACACTAGTGCG